>NW_026606844.1:0-2822146 GCF_029890125.1 Rhinichthys klamathensis goyatoka | reverse complement strand
GGTTAAAAATGCCTTCGAGACAAATGCACAGATTTCAATTTTATATATAACCAGCAACATTTCAAATGTATACTTCATTTTTAATGGGGCTTTAGATTTAGGGAAGGACTCAGAAACAGCCTGTTAGGGACACGGCATGATTATGCAGAGTTATGAACCGCCATCCAGCTGTAACCAATGATGTTCTGAACATGGTTAACCACCAATGATTTGGCTAGCATGACCAGATTACCAAACAGGAGGATTAATGATCAGGGATCCAGCTGTGAAAAATATTGTATCGTTTCGTATAGCTATCGGTGGCTTTTATTGATCGCTTGTAAACACAGCAGCTGGCACTGCATGAAGTATTCATACTTCAATTCTGACAGCTTTTAATAATTTCTAAATATTTCAGCCCCAACAATGGCGCATACAGAAACGCTCCAACAAATCAACAGCCAGCAAAAATAAACAAGACTTATGGCTTTGCCTTGCACACACACACACTCACTCAGTCGCCTCCAGAGCGCCACTGAGAGAACTGACAAATGGCCGCTGTGTCACTGAGTGAGAAATCCCGCAGTCACAGACAGCCTCTCATTTATCTGGGAGTATGTGAGAGAGCGTGTGTGTGTGTGTGTGTGGGTGGGCAACTCATACAGCCAGGACAGGGCCAGTCATTTAGACAGACATCCTCAGGGGCAGATTGTGTGAGTGTGAGACATTGTCTTGCTAAATGCAAACTCTGGCATAGGGTAGTCATGTGCCTCCTCGTCCTCACAGAAGTGGAAAAAACCCAAGACATTTGATCAATGCAAGTGTTGGCTAATAATGGAGAAGAACTTTAACAGATACAATAGCGAATGTCTAGCATCATTTATATCGTTTTCATGGAAACTGGTAACAGTTGGAAATGCTGCAACTTACCTGCAATGAACAAGGAGGTAAAGCAACACTTTCTTCCTTTTGCTATAATGTAATATGTGGTTCAAATCGTGCATTAATAATAAAAAAAAGTAACAAATAAGTGATAGAGAATTCACAGTAGGCTAGTTAAAAAAAACTTGATTAAAATAATGTTTTCAAAATTGGATCTTAAAATTCAATTTTCAGCTACTTTTTTTCAGTTAAAGAAAAACTTGCATAAAAAATTCACTTTTAAGTATATAAAAAAAATCAACATTGCTGTGTGCATTGCAAAAGAAAAATGGGTTGCAATGTGGGGAAGCACCACATGTACAAAGGAATGAAACTTGCCCTGTGTCAATCTCAAGGCCTTTTGAGATCAAAAGCTCCAGAGCAAATGAAGATGATTGAAGAGCTCTTAATACAACAGTGATTTTGACAAAGGCACGGTCACCCTGTCTCGAGACGGTGTGTAAACACACTTGCATTCACGCTCACAGAGTTTCAGTCTCTTCCTGTGTGCTCTGGTAACCCCGGAGACCACCACACACCATCTCTGGCCAGGGCACTCGAGGATCGAGACGCAACCTAGGGATTATTACATTTGCATAAATTTCCAATTACATTTTATAGTTTCAACAAACCTGACTAATCACTCGTTTCAATCCATTTAATTACAGCTCAGCGATGGCTGGCTAATGTCATTAAATGCAAAAGCTTATTGTTCCTTATCATGCCATATTAAGGAAATTACACTGGAGTCATTTTTCACCAGGATGTGTGTTGACAACATGTAATTCACCTCGTCTACACACACGGTGTCCCTTTTAAGGCTTGACACGTTTACCGCGGCATTTACAGAGGACCGTGTGCGAAAAAAAACTAAATCAAGACAGTCAAATATGAGAGCAGGGACGCTCGGGGTGACATTGTTATTTTGCATAATTGCAATAAAATATATGTATCTCTCTGCCTGATTGAATTGCATCTAACTCAGCAGCAGCAGGCATAAACAATGCTGTCATCTGTCAAGCAGCGAGTTCCCCGTTTTCTTCCCTTTTATTGAGCTTCTCGCACGACTCCAAACTTGCATGATGAAAATAATTATGGGTTGTGTTACCTGTGGGCTAAACGCACACACGCGCTCGCACCTCAGTGTGCGCCGATCGTACCCTGCCTGTCGTTCAATCAACATTAAGTTAGCAGCATCGAGAGCACTCCATCTCATTCATCAGTGTCTCTCTACACCAGTCAATCTCTCGTAGACTAGACGCGCTCAGACACATGGTCAACATAGGCAGGGCTTTCATCATAGCACTCTCTAGAGGAAACTGTAAAGGCAGAATGGTTGGACAACAAAGACGAGGACCAAAGACAACAACAAAATGAACGTTGACCTAACAGGTGAGGCCCAAGAAAACCCCCTCGCTGCATTTACTCGCTGCAATTGCTTGCTTTCCACCAAAGGTATACAAGAATCAATGGCTTTGTCAATTTCGTCGCATATTACTTTTTTTTTTAGCATCTTGTCATGAATATTAAAAAGCTTTTAAAAGATGTTAAAATGCTAAATCATTTGGAATGAAAAAAAAAAGTATGCAAACCACTAAATCATGAGCCATGTCTTCACTATACTAGGATTTGTAAAATGTAAACAAGGGCCTACTTATAATTTAAATAATAATCATGATCAAAGCCTTCATCTTAGTGGGCTATTTGTAAAATACAGTATCTCCAATAAAAATATGCAATAACTCAATAACATTAGCAAAAACCTACATACCTAAATTATCATTTCTTTCTGAATGTGTTTATTTTTATGTACCGTTAAATGTTTTAAATGATTGATTTGTTAAGGATTACAATTACAACAATGTTTGTTGATGGTTGGAGTTATTTTAAAGTATATAAAAAAAAAATCCCATCAAATGTCCATAATGTGATTTATCAAGGCTGTTGTTAGTTAATTAGCTGAAAATAATAAAAAAAAGTGTAGGCCTATTTGTGAAGTTGTCGAATATCAAGTATATTTAATGTTGCTGAATCCTACAAATGCTACATGTATATCCTGATCATTTAACAAAACATGTATTCGTTATTTCAATAAGCTCATTGTTTCTGCCTTAAATTAATACATCATTAGCAAACTGCGTGATTTGTATATGTACATTTCTGAAATACATAACTTGGACACCTCTGATAACAGATCACTCTAAATTGTAATGTAGACATGCATTTCCTGTAAAGCTGCTTTGAAACAATATGTATTGTGAAAAGCACTATACAAATAAATGTGAATTGAATCCAACAATAATGCTTGAGAATATGTTGTACTGTGACATCACAACACAAATGTTACTGTAGAGGTTTGATAAACACGAGAAAACCAATAAACAACATCACAATTCTAAAGTAAACACAGTACAGTGATAATGATTTTTTCTGCCAGTCTAAAAACACGCCCGAAATCCTTAGAGATCCCGCATCAATCTGCACATCAGTCAAACCGGTGGTCATATCACCCAAAGATGACAGCCTTTCCCTGAGGTAAGGAAAATGATACAGGGCTACATCTGAAGTGGAAAATAAAAATAAGGCAAAAAAAAAAAAAAAAAAGAGTCAAGTTCTCCCTTTTTTGCTAGAGTGCTCCTTCAACACAACCTGAGGCACCGGAGCGCCAAGCTGGCTGCAGAGTCGCTACAGGCATCTGGGTTTTCAGTCGTGTTTGCCAGCTTTCAAACCCTGCCAGACTGAAATCGAAAATGTCAGGCGCGGAGACTTCATGTAATTTGCAGCCATCTCACTGGCCTATTTATCCCTGTATTACCAAATTAAATCAAATATGAGCCGTGATGAATAACGGCCATGAAGCCATTGAGGACCAGAGTATGAAAGAAAAGAGGGATGAGGGGGAGACAGAGGAAGTCGGAACACTGTGGCTTTTTACAGAAGATAGGGGCTGATTCGCTTGCGCTCTTCCCGGCTGCCATTTTGCAAGAGTACATTAGTCCATTCCTCAAAAGCGACCGATCCGCTCGGCGAGGAGCAGCTGCAGTGATTCGCCCTGCGTCTCCTGGGGAGGGTTCTTATTCTCAATTAAGCCCTTTGCTGATACAGAAGAGGCCCAGATATTCTCCTCTCCATCTATCACGGTTTCACTGAGAAGCATGAGTGGCTGCCAGCTTTGGCTTCGGGTCCCCAGTGTGTGTACAGCTGGATAAACCGCAGATCCACTCCAGCCAAATCTAACATCACAGATATCAGGCATCAGTCTCTGTATAATAGCATGTTTCTTATTCTAAAGCCGTAATAATGATATGTATAATAAACGGATAGTTCCAGTCCTGCATGCTGATTGGTCAATAAGAAAATCTACCAAAAAAAAGCCAGTTACCCGAGCTAAATCCACTGTTACACAGCGCTTCTGGTGACCTTATTGCTTCAAAAAATATTGTCTTTCCATTTACTGATATGGTGAGGGAGACGTTCCATGTTTCCTTTGGGAAGAAAGTTTGAGTAATGCATGAAGAACTTCGGCACACTCTCAGCTGCTGTTTCTGACTTTTTTAAAAGCGTCACGGCCTGCGGTGCACTAGTTAAAGATTCTAAATGATTCGTAAAAGACATAAAAGTCATTCTGCCGCTGTAATAGTTCCTTAAAACTCAAACGGGGCTCGTTAGAAGCAGTGGAATCATACCAAGACGGAGATGTTATAATGAGGTCATTTAGACTAGCACACAGCGACATCCCTAATATGCAGTGCAAAAAAAATCATCCAAAAACTTCCGGAGGCTTGTTTGACTTGGATCGAAGATGATACGTTATTTAATTCCTCAAGTAAATATGCTAAATCATAAAATAAAGATTATTATCTTCCTTTAATGTTTTACATTAGATGATAAATTATGATGATATTTAATTTCATCGTTGAGCATTACTAGCTTGGCCTGTGTCTTACATGCATTTTATTATTTGCAATGCAATTTTTTTTAATCTTATCTGCTTTCAGTTCACATTCTGATGTTGGTATTTCTGAGGGAGCGATAGAGAGCCAACTCAGAATTTATCCCCACCTCCTGAGTCAGGAATGTGGGCATCCTGAAGTTTCACATAGACTCTCTAGAATGTGTTAATGAAGGAATAAGGGAGCCAACAGTGAATAAAGCAGTGGATTTCAGTTGTCCAGTTTCCAATGATGACGCAACTCCACTTTTTAAAGCTACTTGTTTAGGAAAATCATCTAATGCAGTCCTAATAGTGTTTTATCTTAAAGGACTTTCTAGTAACACTAATGTTATTAAACTGAACACATTCATATGTGGAAATTAATCGGATATGAATCGGATACGTGCATTTGCGCTTGCCATTTAAGTGGACAGATTGGATATTCCCGTCAATGCGAGTTGTCCGTCAGTGGCGAATGACATCAACTCAGGTGGACACCAACCGCGATCACATGAATCTTTTCAATGGCGCAATGGAGGAAGAAGGCTCAACTCAATGTTTTCTGATCTTTAAAGATGGTGCGGAAAACAAAAGCTTGTTTTATCATTTTGTCTGCATCCGTTGCAAACCTCACCGTTTTTACTTCCTTTGGTTGTTTCGCCAAGTGTATAGGCATCATAGACAGTATAAGAAGTGGACAGAGCCATCTCATTGGAACTCAGTTGAGACAGTTGAAGCCCATTTTTAGCGATTTTTGAGCACTTCCGTTCCTGACGCGCAGACTCAAACCGACTCAAACTAAGCTTGATGACGTGAGCAACCGTCTGACAGACGTAAATCTTCTAGTAGCTGTGCATGAAAACGGCCAATGTTAATCTTGCAGAGACGGGGAACTTGAGCAAAGAGTTCTTTGACGTGAGTGAGCAGGAGTAAGTATTCTGTTGCTTTTATGGACTCGTTATCTATGGGCTTCTCCCTTGACGGGACGTCCCCCCGATTGCCTGCGAGCTTCTCCTCCTGTCTGTACGGTAATTTCTGTACAGCGCGACAGAGTGGTTATGACGCAATCGTTAGCCTATTTTTACAAAATCTGTTTCTACGGGGCCATAATGTAACATAGAAGGTAATGGAGCCCTTTATACATTGTCGTGTTTCTTTAGAAATAAATAATGGACAAATGGAGTCTGAAGTTCTGCTACAACATGGCGGCACCCGGCCGGCTTCAACTTCCGGTCGATGGATTACCCCCTTGATAGGCATTATGCGCCAGAGAAACAAGGGCGCCGCCATCTTTAGAATGTTGTCTTTGAACTTCCGTTTTTGCTCTATGGGGCTGTTTACACCTGGATTGACTTCATGCGTTTTCTCAGATCGGATAGCTATCTGATTTATCAAAACGATTCCATTTAAATCCGATCTTTAATTCCCGCGCTATATGCAGATTTAATGGAGTGCGCGTCACCGAAAGCAACAGATATGAGCTGCATTTTATTGATCATCAGCTAATTTCAAAATCAAAGACCGCAATAAGAGAGAGCGGCAACAGCCCTGGTAAGATCATTTCGTTTCTTTACTTTTAATGAAGATGATTAGTGTGTTAAGCGTCTGCGACTTACTTTCACTTTGATTTGCGATAGTTTGCACGTTGGCTTGATGAATAGATGCTCAGCTGCGGTAATGCGTGTTGCAGTAGCGTCGTCATATCTGACTATAACATGACATATAGCCTATATAACATGCTCTCACACGTTTATTTTTTAGCATTTTTGTAAGGAGTGAAATTTTTCAACAACCAGATGCATTTACACTTGTCCAGTTTCATCTGGAATGCGGCCCAGACCACCTCCAGAAGTGGTTTGAGCGATCGGATTTAAATCCGTCTCGAATGCGTTTCATGTAATGTAAAGTTAACCTAAGTTATCATGAGGATTGTAATGTTTAAAGCAGATATCTTAACAAATGTCAGTCGACCGGGAAGATTTTAAAATGAGCCGTTCATTCATAAATACGCAAGATCACTGTGAAAATACAGACCGGAAGACAAAAGACAACGAGCGCAGCGCTGAAAAGGGGCGGGACTACATAAGGTCTATAGTGTAAGTGCAGATATCAGATATGGGTCACTTTTAAAAGATGAAAGCTAGTCTTTGGGCAAAGCTAATTTGGGCATCAAGACCTGCAGTATAAATGTGGCCTTAGTGTGAGACTGAACCCAAAAGAAAACATTAACATATAAAATGCTTCACAGTAATAGACTAACCTCACCCAAGGCATTTAAAATATCACAAGTTGTTGTGATCTGGAGTATGGGTGAGAAAATAATCCCAAATAGCAACTTGTCCTAAAAATAAGCTGGCAACACTTTACAAAATGTGACACCTCAAAAAGCCTGTGATTTATACTTTTCGTCCATTATGAGAAGTGCAGCATTTGATATCCTCCATTTCACGTGGGAAGACTCAGTCGTTTAGAGTAAATACTTCAAAAGCAGTGGCAGCTGTGCCAACGCTCTCGCACTCAGGCCAATTACCGCCTGTCACTATGGTTACCCCCT
The DNA here is from genome assembly GCF_029890125.1 of Rhinichthys klamathensis goyatoka. Classification (NCBI taxonomy): domain Eukaryota; kingdom Metazoa; phylum Chordata; class Actinopteri; order Cypriniformes; family Leuciscidae; genus Rhinichthys; species Rhinichthys klamathensis. The sequence goes on along the minus strand of NW_026606844.1, from coordinate 2,814,758 downwards.
CCAGCACCTCAGCGCGTGACAGTTCCGGAAGAGGGCTTAGGCACAGATGAAAGGGCCCGAGTGCGCGCAGTAGCCGCGGCCAACTGGGCCGAGCGAGCCCAGTGCGCTACGCCGTTTCAAATTAGAGACAATGGAACCAAACACTTTTGGAGATCAAAGCCACAATCCACCTCTGGATTAAGTTTAATTCGCCCATAATGGGAGGAGCTCTCTGCTGTGCTGGAGAGTTGTGGATCTGTTCTGATTTACAACATTAATGGTATTAAGTCGGGTCTCAATGTCAAATGCTCTATTTTCAGTATTTTTATAGGCATTACAGTAACAGAACCCTCTTAGCAGCCTTTCTTTATTATAACTCTCAGCATACTAAGGTATGGCAATGAAATGTCGAACACCATGTCATACTCCTAACCAGTTAAAAATGCTGCAGGGTTTTGACATTATTTGACCAATGAATTTCCATGATTTTTCCAGATGTTAATTTCTGAAAAATATAAGTAATTATAACAATCAACATAATAAATAAATATAGGTCTGTTAATTATATAAACAAACACCTTTTTTGCCGCAGTGAGTTGGGATTGTCAACATGATTATTTTTTAAAACATTATTATAGGCTATATTATCACCATATTAAACTTTATTTATAATAATAATAATAATAATAATAATATTATAAATGATATCAATATTTGTCAACAATAATATTTACAGTTTATTAATAAATTAATTTGATTTAATTCAATAATTTATTTATAATAATAAATAGCATGCATATTTTTGTGGCACCACGTTGGCTAGCTCCGCCCACTGTGAAATCTTATTGGTCTAAAATCCAGCTCCTCAAAACTGGTCATGAAGCATTAAAAACCTTCGGGCTCTTATTGTGTCACATCATGCAGCATCTGGTTAAGAAAGAGTGTAAAGTCATTTAAACATGATGAGGTATCAACTTTTGCTCCAGAACGGCTATAACTCTTGACTACACACCTGTCCTTTCCCTTTAAAAGAGAGACACAAAAAGATCTGCCTCTCTTTTCCATAAAACTATTTTACTTTTCAAGCTGGCTGCATTTGAAATATAATTGAAACCTAATCTCCACAGAGCTGAAGTATAAACTTATTTTGAGGGGGCAGAGAAAGCAGGAAGTGGACTAATCCCCTTCCTCTCCAGCAAAAGGTCAAGCAGTTCTCTAATATGCAGGGCGCTGTCCTGTCCCTCAGAGCATCTCAACTGAAGGCTGAAAGCACTCGATTTATTCCCTCATACCATGTCGCCATAGCTTACAGAGATCGCACAGGTCTCCGCTGCCATGCCCGATTTAGCCCCCCCGTTAAATAAGTACCTGTGCCCCACAGCTATCATTAGAAGGAGACGTATTTCCCCAACAAACCGCTGTTGACGTGGGAGGTGGAGGGTGCGGACAGCTTTGAGCAAGCGTGATTTAGCTTGTACGCTGGCGGGTATAAACCTTGCCCGAAGAGCAAGCGAGCCAGGAGAAAGACGACTGCTAGCTGAATGGACTTGACAGAAGCGCTTTGTAAAAAACCCATGTCTGCCAAATCAAACATATTGACTTTGCTCAAGGGTCCAATAAATTTAAACCGTGGTTTGATTTTTCTCTTTTCTGCTCCTATAGCGACAGACACAGATGATGGGAACGCTCTTGTAGTTTCTTACTGTGGAATATTCTGCTGGCAAATGTAGAACAAAACACATCCTCCAAACCTATAACGTGATTACCTTTCTCTCTATTGTGCACCTGATGGCGTGAGTTTGAGCGACGTGGGCATAAAGGCTCTGAACAATGGAGTCATTTGTGGAGATTAACTGGGCATTCGTGGCTTCCCCAGAACATAAGTAACAGGGACGATGGACAGCAATTAGCAGCGAGCAGGCTAAAGCCGAGAAGAGTGATAATCCTTCATCTTGCTCAATCTTAGCGAATGAACGGACTGGACTGTATTGTATTGTGGATTCATATGCGCTATAAAATGGGAAGAAAAAAAACAAAATATAATGAGAATATAGAAAATTGATCTGTAAATATAAGACGGTTTTCCACTGTGGGGCCGAACAGTTCTTAGAATGGTAAGGAACGGTTCCAGTTGTGTTTCCACTTGAGCCTGGTATGGTACGGCACGATTAAAAACCGTTCTCGGGCCGGAATTCTGATAGAATCCGTGCAGTGACGTCTCTGTAGCTGGTTAAGCGCGCTATTTGAGTGAAGTAAACAAATCATCTTATACATCTTATATCATCAGTAAACTGTCGCGTTACCAAGGCAACGACTGACGTGTTCGTATTACATTCGAAAGAGCGGACACTATCAGCCCCACAGTGGAAAATTAAACCATAACCGATCCAGCTGGCCCGGATCGGTAGGAATGGAACGGTTGCGCAATGAGAACCATTCTGCCCGACGGTGGAAAAGCGGCTATAGATCTTTCTTCCCAAGTAATGTTACTATTGTTAACAGAAACTACAACGAATCTAAATAATTCTAATCAGTTTTAGTTTTAGAATCATGAAATATTATAAAATGAAAAACCAGTACACCATGACTGCATTAAACATGCAAATGCCACTAGATAGCAAAAACACTAAACTGTGCTGGGAAATTTAAGGCAATTAAAAACTTTTTAAATGCTAACAGTTGGTGTATTAACTTTAGTAGACATGAAATGCAAAACTGCTACAATAATCCTGTTCCAAAATTTCAAAGAAAGGATGTGTGTACCTCCGCAATAAAAAGTTAGCACTAACGACTACTGAAAAGTACAGAACAGTTAAAAAATATTGATGATATTTTTTAAATAATATTCCTCTAATCTTTCCACTTTCAGATTCATGCATTCCCTGCCTCAGACAAATTAGTTTTTTTCTGTATTGTTAATTAATAGGTGATCTTTGCTGAGTGAAGCTAATGTAAACAGAACTGTTTAAGGGTTTGTTGAGATTTAAGCATTAACACGACCCTTGGTGGCAGCATCTAAACAGGGCCCACACAGTCTTCCTGCGCTCCCATGGGCCCTGATCTTCTTTCTGCCTGGGGGTTCTGGCCCAGATGGCCCCGACTTGGGGGCCCCTCGAGTCACCGAGCTCTGCCCTCTGGCTGTTTATATAACCCCCCGCCCCCTAGATGCAAGCCCCTCTGCTTGAAAGAGATGGAGAATATTTGTCAGGATATGTGGAGCGAAGCACAATGATATCAGCGTGGCACTGGTGTAACCTTCTCCCCAACAGATGGTGTCATGATTAGAACAGGGTCCTCTCACCTCAGGGACCCTCTGCTGAGCATTGTGCCTGTGGGCAACGCCAGGGTCTGGCAGACCCCCTACGCAGATCCCCTTGATGCTGCCGTCCAGCCAGTCAGAAAGCAGCACCATGCTGGCACTAACGGGTGCCCACCCAGGATGGCGTAAAGAGCACGAGCTGCGCTTGTAAACACAAACGAGGGAATTTGTGGAAAAAGTCAGCCACTGGAAATGTGACAAGAGGGCAACAGCCAGGGGGGATTGAAGAGCTGTGTGCGTGTGTGTGTGCGTGTGTGTGTGTGTGTGTATTATATATATATATATATATATATATATATATATATATATATATATATATATATAAATAAAAAACACAGTTCTGTGCCATTCAGAATAGAACTGAGAATTCCTTTCAAATGCCATTCTATTCCTGAAATTAAATTAAATTTGAATTGAGGAAATATACAGTGCAAACTGCACAATTGCAATTTGAAAGCAAGGAAATAGAAGTTAAAAAAAAAATAATACTGTAATTTTTAACTAGAAAATCTAAATTTGTCAGTACATACCCTGAATATTTGAATGTTAAAGTCTTTTTTGAAAGTTTAAAAAAAAGTTTAAAAAGTCTTAAAGTGTTAACCACCACAACCAATGTGTAAATTAAAGTGCTCAATATGTATATATTTAAACATGTCTGTCTTAAAATGCGTTAAAATAACATTTATTGGGGTTTCTTCAAAGGTAGCATGCTTTTTACAGTAACTGGGTGATGACGTCATAAGAGGGAGCGCGGGCGGTAATGCACTCACTCTGTGTGTGCCGGTTGAGGGAGAATAAAACGATTCGCGGTACTCCCGCAAACTAGAAATATCTATGAATTTTTATTCATCTGTTGCAGAAAAGCAACAAGAACAACTATAACAAAATAGAAACGATTTACAGGCCAGAGTTTCTATTTATAACATGTTTGCAGCGTTGAGCGATGTAGCCAATCACAGACATATGTGTTGATTTCTAGGAACGCAATGGCCAATCAGAAGCATTAACGATAGACTTCCCTCACCACTCAAAACAGACTTTTTGTTCGATGATGAATTCTGTATGCTGGCAAATCCTCAAATTATAACAAAGTGTAGATATTATGAAAGATTTATTGATAATAACAGAGATGTGTGAGATCGCGATGAACTGATGTCAGCTTTTTAGGAATTATTATGGGTGCGCACTTTGCGCGCAGTCATGCCAAACCATGCATGACTGTAAGTTAGCCTGCTTGTTTTTATGTTATAACAGTGTGGTTTGTGTGTTAATGCTTTAATAACAAATAATTGATTAGGAGCATTTATGATGATGTGTATGGTGGCGACAAATAGGCTAACTTGAAAGTATTTGGAGGTACAGAAAAAAAGTCTTTTTGCGGGCGGGAGCGGGACAAAACAAATGTTGCGGGCGGGAGAAAGTAACATAGAAAGTAGTTGAGAACGTCAGTTATAATAATGACCCACGTATTAAAAAATGGTCGGGTTTAAATCGGGCTCGGGCTCATAATTACAGTTAATGTGTCGGGCCGGGCTGGGCTCGGACACAACGTGCTCGGGTAGGGTCGGGCTTGCATACCCGTGATCTACCTCGTCCTCGGGTATGCTAACACTTACAGGCACGAATCAGTCGTTTGTCCTTGGGGAACTTGTGAAGCCTCTCCCCCGTTTTTGATGTATTCGTTCATCCCGCACAAACACAATAGTTAACCATTTTTGCTAGCTAGGTCTCCAATATAACTGCTAGCCTACTTGCTGTTTAGACTAACGGTAACTCTAGGCTTGGAGCAAAGACCATGCATAGACAGTAAAAGCTTGGAGTCCCTTTTATGAGCCTAGTGGAAGGGAGGGGGCGTGCTTAAAGGAGAACTCCGGCGCAAAATGGACCTTTGGTCCTATTACGCATTGTTACCTAGTCAACCGTTCCCTGAGATTTGTTTTCATGATTATCGAATGTAAATAGTTTTATCTCTAAAAACAGTTTAGCCTATAAAGCTAGTATAACGGTAGTATATTGGGCATAGATCAATGACAAATAAAAATCGCTTGTTAATACCACTAACAAGGCTGAAAATAGCCCCACACTAACACGGTAGCATAATGAGGCTCCCTACCTTCAAACCGAAGCATTGAGAACTTTGTCAGTGTCCAGACAGTTTAATAAGAAGATATTTTTTACATACAGTCAACTTCGCGTATACAGACAGGAGCCATCTTTGAAAAAGAGTCTCTACCAGTTGATCTACGAACGCCGATCCAAGTGCGCTGGTGAGAATGTGAACGAGATATAAGTTGTGATAAGGTGAGCGCGAACAGCAGGCTTGGATCGACGTTCGTAGATTGACTGGTAGAGACTCTTTTTCAAAGATGGCTCCTGTCTGTATACGCGAAGTTGACTGTATGTATTAAATATCTTCTTATTAAACTGTCTGGACACTGACAAAGTTCTCAATGCTTCGGTTTGAAGGTAGGGACCCTCATTATGCTACCGTGTTAGTGTGGGGCTATTTTCAGCCTTGTTAGTGGTATTAACAAGCGATTTTTATTTGTCATTGATCTATGCCCAATATACTACCGTTATACTAGCTTTATAGGCTAAACTGTTTTTAGAGATAAAACTATTTACATTCGATAATCATTAAAACAAATCTCAGATAACGGTTGACTAGGTAACAATGTGTAATTAGACCAAAGGTTCATTTTGCGCCGGAGTTCTCCTTTAAACCACTGTAAAACGTACCAACTTTTCATATTATATGCATCATTTTGGTATAAAAAAAAACATAAAAAACAATTGTGGGCGGTTCTTATCTTTATGTTTATAAAGCACATTGCATTATCTTCATGAAAAATGTAACCTGCAATTTACACTTTATGGTTTCAAGGTTTTTATGGCTTACAGATAGAACGATAGAAAAAACGATAGAAAGAATTATAGATAGATTGAATGATAGATACATGATAGAAAGAAAGAATAATAAGACAGTCGGAATTACAGACAGAGCGATAAATTTGGCAACAACAGAACGTTATATAGAACGATAGCTAGATGGGATGCGGCCAATTCAATTTAAATTCACCCCAATTAACTGAAAGAGCCAATTCAAAATATTGAATTTTGCACAACCCTGATATGCATTTGTGGTCGAGGAGGAGGGGCAGTAAGAAGAAATGGCAGTTGAGACATGTGACATGAATGCAGCATGGGCCTTGTTAGGAACGTAGGGCAACATCTTGCACTCTCCATCCAAGCTCGAAGGATTTAATAGACTAGAAGCCTGGCTGAGTTTTAATTAGCCTCGTGAACAATGTGAGATTATGCACCCAGTTGTCCAGGGATTTCTGATAATAAAACAGAGATGATTGAAAAATAAATAAAGGCCCTAAAACTTTGAAACAGTTTGTACCGGCAGTCTGCCAAACCACACAAGCCTGCACTTGCTCGCTCGCTCTCTCTCTCCAGCTCCCACTCCTCATTCCCCCCTGTTTCTCTCTCTCCCAAACCATCCCACAGTAAAATCCAATTACTCAACGCTAACTCTTATGAATGCTCCACAACTTTCTGATGAATAAATTATAAGCAGGGAGGCAGTGAAAGAGCACCCGAAAGATAAATATAAAGGACTTTAATCATTCAAACTTAAGGTGCCTTGAAGGACTTTCTCCAGATAGTCGTTCGATTCCTTTGCGCATGATTATAGCTACTTGTTTTATCGGAGATGCTAAAACCACATCAATGCACCTGAAGCAAACGCACAAAAACAGACGAAAGTGTCAAGATACAACGGTATGCAAGGGTATGACATATCCTGGGGGGGTATCTGCTCATTCATAAATGGTTGTAAAAAGCAGGTGCCCTCAGGATGGATGTATCTACAAGTCCATCAGTGGATGTGACAGTCCCAGGCGGCCCCTATACACTCTCACTCCTCCTCTAAATAACAAAGCTCTAAGCAGGTTCACGAGAGGAGAAGCATCTTTTTTAATGGCAGGCGGTTCAGACGGGGACAGAAAAGGACTCCGCTGTGCTCTGCGACTGATATTTAACCCAAGTCTCGAGCTGCTGTTTCGGAGATGTGTCGCACTCAGCCAAAATCTCCATGTAGGCATACAGCTTAAAAACTTGAGCATCGTCCTTCAGGGAAATGAAAAGGAAAGCAAATGCAGCTGCATCTTCAAAAGGTCCTGCTTGTCCCCTGACTCATATTTTCTCATCTCGCTGTGAAAGGAAGTGCTGTCCCTCTCCGATCTGATCTGTCTGGACCTGCCCTGTGGAAACACAGCTCGCTGCTTGGTAGTCGAACATAGAAACTGCACTAACAAAAGAACCAGAAATATTAAGTCAACTCAAAACAGATTTGATCAATTCAAAGTAACTGAAGGAACACCGTTTATCTTGGCTGCATCCAGAATGCACGGCATAACGAATAAAAATGTTGTGTGATTGATGAACAGCTTATGATAAGAATATGTTAAATGCGAGACAAATCATCCATATCAGCAGTGACTGTTAAAAAACAGATCAGATGGTCAGGCGGTTCTTGTAATAAATTACACATGCTGCCGACAACTTACTGTGATCAAAGGCATCTGCAGGACATATCCGACAATTATTACATCAATAGTTACATTGCAAAAAATGTTTGTAAATTTTTATTGAAAAATACTGTAAAAATGCTGCAGTAAAAACATGTTAACTTGTTAACTAAGTGTTCTTACCATATATACGGTGAAAAACTGTAAATGTTTTAACAACACAAGTAATTTTACTATAAAATACTACCAAATTTATGGTTTTTGCAAGTAAAATTATGGAATATTGTATTGTATATATTTGTATATATAAAAGGAAAATCCAATTACACATCACACAACATTTTCATTTAATTTGGTTTCTTATTATTTTAATTATCAGTAATGTACATTAGTGTTTTGTTACATTTTATGTTATTTAGTTAATGTTTATTGCATTATTTTAGTGCCATGTGCTGCTAATGGTGTTTTGTCTTTGTATGCATGACCCTGAGCACCATCTATATACGAGTATTGTGCCACCTGAATTATTTTGGTGGTTATCGGTACACTTTAAGGTAAAAAGGCAGTTAAAGTAGATATATTAACATTATATCACTTAATGAAATGTACAGGAATCCTGTAAAAATGGAAACACTGTCACAGTATTTTTTACAGTGAATTTCAGGTAACCACAGCAGCCAGTTTTTGTTTTTGCATAAATTTACCGGGATATTTTTTACAGTGCACCCTTGCAAATGCCAAGCAACACCTTAACACCAGTGTTATTACTAACTAATAGTAAAATATAAATATTAGATGAAAAACTCAAAAACCGTATGAACATTTGAAATATTCCTATATAAACTACAATTATTTGATCTAAAATAAAATAAAAAAATTAATTAAAGCTAATTATAAATATTTTATAATTATATAAATATAAAATATAAAAACTACAAAAATATGTAAATACTCAAATTAAACACTAAACACTCCTCTGCATCCACCCATAACACCCAAGCAAACCGCTTACAAAACGCCCATAACACACTAATAACACTAATAATGCATTTGTATACCCCAAACTAGCAATGCTCTGGCACAGTGGTACCATTTAGAAACTCCAAACAACCATTAAAAAAAAAAAAAAAAAACTTAGTTACAAGTAATATTTTGAAAAGCAAAACTACCATATTTAATATTTAAAACATCCAAATTAGGCATATATTTTTAGACACTAGAGGCAGGCTTACATGCTATTTTTGCAAAAGCCAATAGGGCCGAACATGTAACCATGATGCACTCCAAAACTGCTGACAAAGCTAAAGCGAATGTCAGCCTTGTTGTGAGATGGAGGACACTCTCAGATTTGATGCGGCCTGTGGTGCTAAATAAAAACCTGCAGACTATAGCTGCCTCAGATCTGCTTGTGTATGCGTCGATATCACAGCGAGCGAGACTGCCACACCACTCCCATTCATTTTCTCTAACATACTTTTCATGTACTAACACCCTCGAGCAGACGCACTACACAAGTTTCTCCTAAATCACCCTCCGCCTTGCCGGAGGTGATTTATACCTCTGGAGACTGTGATTTAAAACACATGGGACCGAATGCGTGTGCCTCAGTCAGCATATAGCCGGCAAGAGTACATACTGGTAAGCGTTGTCACTACATGTGTGGGTAAAACTCATTAACGGCTAGCGCTGTTGACCCATATGTGCAACAGCGGTGTAGCTTCATAGTGCTTCCGGTGTTGCGCGTGCTTCATATCTCTCTCTCTAAGTGTCAGAGGCAAGGCCAAGCTTCACATGACTCACAGGCAGGGACAGCTAATTGCATTAAGACCCTGTGCAGCTGCATCCCAGGCCCAGGTGCTCCTGGGTCCACAGGGAAAAGGGAGAGCCACATCCGCTCGGGCAGTCAGGAAGATGCAGACGAGCACAGCAGTTTCATATAAAAGCACTGCTCAGGGAGAATTTTGCTGCTACTTACACAAATTGAAAACAGTTGCTTATCTAAGGGCGGATATCCAGCAGATATACGAGAACCTTTGTAATTACACCATTCAAGATAGTAGTATTATACAGTATTAATATTAATCTTTAATTTTATTATAGGACCAATATTTTTATTAATAAAAATATTTTTTTATTTTTTTATATGTTCATTTGTTGTGCAGACCTGTAAATTGATTTATATTTTTTAAAACTTATTTTTTTTATTCACAAAAATACTGTACAACAGTAAAGAAAATGTAAAATTAATCATTAGGAAGATGTGCAAAATATCTCCATGCACAACAGATTCTTATTTATTTTTCTTTGATTTTGGTATGAAAAGTGACCTGGATATGGGATTCACCCAAACAACATACTCCCGTACACACAAACGCACAAATTCTCCCAATGTCCCCATCACAAGCCTCTTAAATAAACCTGTTTAGCTTCTATTTCCCAGTGCTCTGTAAATGCACAGTAGATGATTCAATACATTTCTATTAGCATTTTTAAAGTGAATTAGCACTCAGTAAATTGCTGTGACCCTCAATAGAAATTAAATTGCTTCAGTCTATCAGACCATCAGTGTGATTACATTTGGTGGCTGTGGAATCTTTTCAGCTTTAAACACAATTATGGTATTGTTTGTTGGCTTAATGTCTGTGAAATGGCCAAAATGCAGATTACCGCGTATGGCATCTTAAAGGTCAAAGAAAGCTCTGCCAGACGGGAATAAATAAGGAATACAGTCGAAATACAGAGCTTTGCGCTAACTCATTTTACGACTGCAAGTCTTAATGCGATCAGTAAATCAAACGGTGCTAATGGCGGGTATATAAACGTACTTACTTTCTTATTGACTCTAACGCCGATGCATTAACACAAATGTGGGGTGTTCAGAATCATTAAACGACACTTAATGCTTCAATCAAGATATTTGTCCGAACCCATATTGCCTGCTTAAGCTCTAAATCCCTGTAGGACTAGAAGACCTCTTAGCGACGTGAGGAGAGCGACGTTCAGTGCCCACCCAGTGTTTTTGGCCTTGCCCTCCATGGTCTTTTCTTTTGAGAGGCCAATCGACTCTTTCTCGCCCTATACAATCTGTCTATTTTCCCTGTCGTTCATCAACCTTTTCTTTGCTCTTTAGTCTGTTCCAGTAATGGCTTTGAACAAGGCTACTTGAAACTGTGCCAGATTCGAAAAGTGAGAGCGAGAGAGACAGAAAGCGAGAGAGAGCGAGAGAGAGCGAGAGAGAGAGAGAGAGAGAGAGAGAGAGAGAGAGAGAGAGAGAGAGAGAGAGAGAGAGGGAGAGGGAGAGGGAGAGGGAGAGGGAGAGGGAGAGGGAGAGGGAGAGGGAGAGGGAGAGAGAGAGAGAGAGAGAGAGAGAGAGAGAGAGAGAGAGAGAGAGAGAGAGATGACTTTTTGATTATTTTTCTAAATGACACTTCAGCCCTCCACCCCGGCTGTGTAATTGTGATTACTGTGCCTCTATTTTTGGGCGGTAGTGCTGCAAGCCAGCAACAGTAAATAGCTGATGCTCTCCTCTGGCTTTAAGAGGACACGGGCACAGGGGGCTGAGCAAGGTGAAACGCCCGGCTCCAGACCCGCTAATGCACAGTCCCCTATCCGAAGAGACGCCAAATTTGCTGATCTAAGGTCAGATAGAACAGCCAATTTAGGCTATAGATAACTATGTGGCTAAACTGTTCTCGTAAGTTGATGGTGGCCGTGTGTGTGTGTGTGCGTGTGTTTCTCCGTAATTTCCAATGTAAACAGGCAGAAGTAACTGCAACAATCCGATCTTTCATATTGCAGCTAATCTAGTTTGCCGTGGAGTTAGCTAAGCGCAGAGGAATGACTGATCAAATTAAGAAAACGAGAGGCATAAGATAGTCCCTCATTCTGTTCTTCCTGGAGGGTGTAATGGGCTCTTGGCAGACATTTAAATGTTCTCTTACACTCGTCACTGTTGTTTAGAGCATGAAGGTCAGCCTCGCTGCCGAGGGCTGAGGTTACTATGGCGATGAAGTTAAGGGGACAGGTCTGTTGAAGGAGGGTGCTAACAAAGCCAGACGTGTGACCCCTCAGCATTCAAGGTCATTCCTGGGAAGAAGATAAAAAAAACATACTCCCCTCTGAATACAAAGTCATGCATTCACAAATGAGACTGTTTTGTAATGTCTTTTCTGTTTCCCCCCCAGAGACCAGAGGTGGTCACAGAGCAAACAAGCCGCGGGGTGTCTTCAGTCTGAGCCGGTGGCCACATGCAGACCGTTCGCTCACCTTTAAGACGTTCCGCCTCCATAAGTTACCACAGCAACGCTTTCACCAACCACTTAATTACACGTTGTACATTTTGGCCAATGCTAGAATTATTTCACTCCTGTCTGCGACACTAATGCTGCGATAAAGTGCCACTAAGTGTTGCTTTGAAGGAGTAAGAAAAGCGTTTTGCCTGTAACTCCAATCCATATGCTCAGTTACTGGTTACTGTTTCTCTACGGGGCTGGTCCAGGCAGAAGCTGCAACAAAAGGTCAAAGGGCAAACTAAATGACAGGTACCCCATTAGATGCATATTCTTCTTAAGGTAAAAGAGTGTTAAACAGTACTGCCGTGCAAAGGCAAAAGACCGTAACTTCGTGTTTGGTCGAAAATTAGTTTTTTATATTTTTGGCACATTCAAGACCCCCTTTATCATGTGGATAAGTATCTTGAGTCAATTCCGTCGTTTTTTCGTGAAAATAATGGGTTGTCTTAACAGTAACTTCCAAAAGCCCGTGAGAAACCAAGGCAGAACACCGTAACACCAGTTACTGATCTTTGGCTTTGATTTGGAACGCTCATTTTGAGTTACGGTACTCTGCCTTTGTTTAGCCGCGCGTCAATATGAAGTTACGGTGCTGCATGGCGTTCTATCAAATATGCTACCTTTCAGATTGTACGGTGTTCTGCCTTTGTTTTGCTCTCCATTAAAATCTCCGAAATTACGATGTAGCCTGTGTACTTTGTACAGCTGCCATCAGTCCCTGTAACTTCTGATGTCCTCAGAGCTTTGTCCAGCACAAATGCGGTCAGAACATTTAGTATGGTCTGAACCCGCTCCATATGAAAAACGTGCGATAGGCTATCCATCGCGAATGATATATGCAGAGTTGACAGAAAAAAAATGTTACACACGCCGTAGCAGGTGAATACAACAAAGAACTAAATCCCCGCCTCAACCAGATCGGGTTGAAACAATCATGCATCTAGCTGGCAGAGTGCCAAAACTTCGCCGGCGCCTTCAGCTCCGCCCTGAACACGGTCGAGCCGACGCGCGACTAATATATCACAGAGTGATAATAATGAAGCAACAACGGTATATTGGTGCATACAACATAATGCAGCAAGAATTGTTGGTGCATACAACATCAGACAAGCTGTTACAAGCGGGTTGTACCTACAATCACACTGTCCGGAATAAATCCGAGGGACGAGCGAAGTGCACTGCACAATAATAGGGCAGACAGCTGAAACCACCGCTACTGAAAAGACGCAGAACACAGAAGGTTGTGCTATAAATGCATTAGTCGTCTAGGTAGTCCAGAGCGCGCTCCCCACCGAGTCTCAAGATGGAAAGCACTGCGTTCGTACTTCGTACTTTTCGTGAACGTACGAGGAGCATGACACCTTCGAACACGAATATACTATAAACGAGTCCCCGGGTCGAATGTGCGCGAGGACCTGTTTTATCGTGATCATTTTGAACGCGCGTTTATCAAGTCTTATGCCACTCGGTACCAATTGAAGATCTTACCGCTATGGAGGTATTTTGCCATGTCTCATGTATTAATAATGCCACCAGAATGCAACCAAAGCACAGGGTAGTAATAAGTAGATGTCTATAAGTGTAAATCATACAAAATAAATGCCATGATCACTAGATTTTATACAGGTGTTACTATAATGATTTTGTTAATGGTGATCAGCAACCAAATATTGATAATGTGGAAATTACTGCCTTTTGCCTTGGCATAACTTCTCACTTTTTGCTGACAATGCAAAGGCAGAGTGTACAGTAACTTTAAAATAGTGGTCAAAAGTCAAGTTTGAGCTCAAGATTTTTTATGTAGATAATTTTTATTACTAAAACATCTAATCGCCAGATTTACAGTGTCCTACCTATAATTAATTTGGAGGGACAACTGAAAATCTTTAAAGTCATTTTTCTCAGTTCCAAACTCTAGCGAGTTAAGGTCTTTCTCATAATTTTTTTATTTTGTAATATTTTGTAACTATTGATGTAATATTAACCCTTACTAGACAGAACTTACTAAATGTTATTTTAAGGCTATCGTTGTTATCATAGAAATGTTTGTATAGAGTGATAAAAGGCAAAATGGTCAATAAATTAGAAGTTAAGGTATTTTGCCTTTGTATGACCCATTATTGTTTTGCAGATAATGCAAAGGCAGAATACAGTAACTTCCGAATAGGGGTCAAAGGTCAAGTTTGAGCTAAATTTTTTTTAATGTAGATAAATATATTCATTATGACAACTACTTGGCAAATTTTCATTGTCCTACCTATCATACAATTGGCTGGACAACAAAAAAACTTTAAAGTCATTTTTCTCAGTTTCACACTCTGGTGAGTTAAGGTCTTTTGCCTTTGTAGGGCAGAGTAGTGTACTGTAACATTATTGGCAGCAAAAAATAGCATAATCATATTCTCAAATATTTAATAAATGTACATGCAAAAAACTGGAATGGAGTTTTTTTTTGCTATATACAGTATAATAATGCACTACATTTCAAAAGTTTGGGGACAGTTACGTTTTTTTTTTTTTTTTTTTTTTTTAAATTTATTATTTTATTGAGAAAGGATGCATTAAATTGATAAAAAAAGGACATATTTTTACATTGTTACAAAATATTTTTATTTCAAATAAATGCTGTTCGTTTGAACTTTCTATTCATCAAGGATTCCTGAAAAAATGCATCAGTTTCCACAAAAATAATAGGATGCAACATAAAAAAAAACTAATAATAAGAAATGTTTCTGGAGTAACTGGAGTAATGAATTACTAAATTACTGACTGGAGTAATGATGCTGAAAATTCAGCTTTGCCATCACAGGAATAATTACATTTTTAAATATATTAATAATATATAAATATATGAATGTCTTAAAATATGTTATTTTAAATTTCACAATATTTCTTCCTTCTTCTACATCCTGGTGAGAATAAGAGAAGAGACTTCCTTCAAAAACTAAAAATCGTACCGACTTCAAACCTGGACCTTTTGAAGGTTAGTGTAATTAAATAATACGAAGAAGAATTATATTTCAATTATATGTCAAATCATTTTTTTTCAGCTTCATTTTCATTTGCATCAAATATGGCGTCGACCCTGAGTGAGGTCAAATAAGGCCTCAGGTCAAAGAAAGCGCATCAGATGATGACCCGTGTCAGAAACACACAGCGAAAGAGAGGCAGAGTGAGGATCACAGATCAAGTAAGAGAAACTATGATTCTTCTGCCGTTGAGATCACTGTATCACCCACCCACCGCTGTTGTAAGTGTCACTCTGGATTGGGCGCACTGGAGTGGATTAATGGTCTTATCACCCATTTGACAAAATAACACTCCACCTGACATTCAACCCTCCAGCGGAGAGTTTTTTTTTTTTTTTTTTTTGGGGGGGGGGGTTCTTTAAATCTTAGTGTGTACCTGTGACGAGATTAGTTCTCACATCCTGAGTGTGATGAGGTGTGAAAGAGTGGCGGAGTTCCGATCCCACAGTTCACCCCCCTAGTCACGATCACTCCTGAATCATGCCAGTTCTGCGCCGTTACATTCACAGGAAGACACTCGATTTCCTGCTGTGCTTTGAGGTGGTGACATTGTATGAACTGACAGGTTTGTCTGTTCCTAAAGTACCACTTTCTAAGAGATGTCTGTTCTACATAACGCAAGAATAAACATTCCAACAAAAATCTATGCTGCTTTGAAGGCTGTATTAGTGTGAAATAATCTCAAACCAAATCTTAAGTAATGATGTTAATGTGAATAACTGTCAATCAATCTTTTAATGTCAACATGAAATGCCATTTACAGCCCATTCATTGGGAATGAATTGGATCATGAAAAAAGGCTGAAAAAATGTCAGGTGATTTAAAGGGAGTGGTTAAAAAAATACATGGGTTAAGAAAATGCCAATTATATTTTGCAACAATGTGGCAGAACTCTCTCTCAAAAAAACAACAAAAAAAACATAAAACTCATAATATGACCAGCAAGTAGAGCTGTCACGATAACTACTTTTTGTTGTGCGATATATTGCACCAAAATTAATTGCGATAAACGATATTATTGTAATTTTCGGGCCATTTTATGCCACTGATTACATAATGACAATATAATAGCATAATAATTCTATTCAATATTTAGACATTGTGAAATGTGAAAAAATATATCCAAATAAATAAAACAAGTAAATAAATACACTTTCGTTAACAAAAAAGTGCAAGGTATCAAGAACTAGATCCAAACAAAGTAATATGTCAATTTAAACTTTTAAAGTGTCTCACACAAATGCTGGTTTTTCGACTGTGTATAATGGCTGTATTTCTTTTAGCTATATAGCGAGTTACGCTATCCGTGTGCGCCATTTCACGCTGACACGTTTATATTTGCACTGTCGGGAAAAGTCATCTGCAACAGATAACTGTCTGGAAGAAGGCCCCTCTCCAACTCCAGCTGCAGTTGTTGTTCCCAGGTTGAAAAACTGGGTGGGATGGTTATGTTTTAGGTGCGATTTTAACTTTGTTGTGTTGCCTCTTTTCGTTGCTACTGTTTTAAAACACAGTCGACGTACCGGCTCGTTCACGTTAATTAGCTCTCCTCTCTCGTTCGGCTTAAAGCCAAAATGTTCCCACACCGGAGTTGAAGATTGCGGCTTTGAAATCAATTCCATGTTGGACTCGTTCTTCCTAACTGGCTCGCTGTAGATGTCACGAAACAGAACACTTTAAAATGCAGTTGGTTCACGCCTTCTCTTCACCTGACGGTGTCCGCTCTCTCTCTCTCTGTGTGTGTGTGTGTGTGTGTGTGTGTGTGTGGACACTCTGCCTGAGCCCGCCTCCGAGGCTCTGACACAGAGTGCAGACAAGATGACAGAGGCAGCGCGATCAACTAAAATGTTGGTGTCTTGGTGACATTCATTTTAATGTAAAAATGAATCGAATTATTATTTTTAATAATAAAACAAATTATCAGTTGCAATATATCGCGGCACCAAAAATGATCGCGCTCATTTCCATATATGGTGCGATAAGTCGATATATTGACTATCGCGACAGCTCTACCAGCAAGGTGTATTAAGAAAGTACACTATCATTCAAATCGGTAAGATTTTTTTCATGTTTTTGAAAGAAGTCTCTTATGCTCACAAAGGCTACATTTATTTGATCAAAATACAGTAACAGTAAAACAGTAATGTTGTGAAATTTAAAATAACCGTTTTCTAATATATTTAAGATGTAATTTATTCCTGTAATGGCAAAGCTGACTTTTCAGTATCATTACTCCAGTCTTCAATGTCACATGAGCCTTTAGTAATTATTCTAACATGATATTTTGGTGCTCAAAAAACTCCTTAGCTATTAGTGTTGAAAACAGTTGTGCTGCATAATATTTTGTGGAAACCATGATGCAGTTTTGTTTTCTGTTTTTTTTTTTTTTTTTTTTTTTTTTTTATGGAAACCTTTTGTAACATTATACATGTCTTTACTGTCACTTTTGCTCAATTTAATGCATCCTTGTTGAATTAAAAAATATATATAAAATAAATAAATATCTTACTGACCCCAAACAGTAGTGAAAATGAGGTCCGTTTTGATTTCATGTTGACTTTAACAATGTAGACGCTTCTGAGTTAAATCTAGATCAATAAATCCAGGCAATCTGCCACCCTGGAAGGACACATCTGGGTATATGATGCGTAAAATGCCAATGACGTTTTTGTAAATGACATAAAATAAGGACTGCTGCCTGCATGCCAGCTGGCAGAACCTTGGAGAGCGTGTAAGGAATGAGGAGGAGATGAGATGAGAAAGAGAGAGAGAGGGAGAGATAAAGATAGAGAAGGGGAAATATTGTGAGGATGTAAGTGTGTGTAGGTCAAGTTATTCTTGCTGACTCAAAAAGCTTAACAGAGGTCAGGGCATCTTCAGATGACTGATACACACTGTCCTCTCCTCCTCTCCCTTACAATACTGATGCTAATTATATCAACTACATTCATCTGCTCCAGAGATACGCTTACCTCGGAGACCTTCATGACCATGAAAACATTACTGCGGATACAAATGAATGAATAACAGAGCATAAGCAAGCATGACTCACTGAAATGGCAATAAAAACTACATTTTGACATGTTCTGAAGAAAATGTGAGCAATGCATAAATGTAAAAACTCTTGTGGTGCTTGTGTGTTCTGGGTGGCTGTTAGGGCATTGCTATGTGGTTTCTAATTAAACAAAAGCTGGGATTTATTCATCAATTATTAAGGCGTTAATACTAATCAAGAGATTATTTATATAATAAATATAATGAAATACAAATATATATAAAAATAAATAGAATAAATCTAAAAATGTAATTTAATACAATATAAAACTGCATGATATGATATAAGGTATAATATAATTAGTGCTGGGCAACGATTAATCGCATCCAAAATAAAAGTTTGTGTTTACATAAAATACAGTTATTTTGTATATAAATACACACATATGCATGTATATATTTAAGAAATATTTGCATGTATATACTATATATTATATATATATATATTTTATATACATAATTTTTATTATACATAAATATACATATTTTATATATAACAAACACATTTTGCTTAAATATATACATGCATGTGTGTGTATTTATATATACACAATAATTGTACACACACATATATTATGTAAACAAACCTTTATTTTGGATGCGATTAATCGTTGCCGAGCACTAAATATAATAATATAATATCATATAATATCGTATAATATCATATAATATAATATAATATATAAAAAAAATACAGACTGCAAGACCGCAGTGTATTTTCCACATAGTGAGAGTAGAATAAACAGAAAATGTAAATATATGAGAAAAAAACATTATATATTACAATATTTTACCCTATGATATTCTGGTCTAGTCTGATATGGTAGGTATATAAAAAGAAACTTATCATAAATTGCTTAGAAAAGTAATAGCATCACTTCAAAACAAACCGCACCCGATCACAAATGGTGTAGTTTAACATTTTGCGACAGAAGTTTGCTCAAATCCATAACACTATGTATGAGCAATATCGCTGCTTGCGTTGGCAATCACCACTAAAAATCTGTGTTTATAGGTTACATAAAACGGCTTCGGAGCTGAAGTCATTTAGCGAAGTCAATGCTCGGTTGTTCTTAAAGGCGGCTCTAACTCATGTTATCATCACAGTGTAAGATGAGGATTAGTGTGGTCCACTTCTCCCCTAACAGGTTTTCTCAATATAAAGCATTCAGATGGAAACGGGCTGCAAAGAAAGGGGTGATGTGTGAGGGAGAGAGATGTTTGACAGAATCTAATAAAGCCAGCCAGCAGAACTGTTCAACTCTACAGCTGCAGCTACAGTAATTACAAAACACTGCACCTGACAATCAGACTCTCCTTCCCTCTCTCACTCTTTTTGCAGAGCTGCCGTAAAATCCACAGTGAAGAGAAAATGCCACAGAGGTCAAGGTGTGTAATGAAGCATTCTGATAGTGTGAATGGTTATTAAGTGCTGGGAGAACACACTCAGTTTCCCCAGTTTGGCCTCTACGGGGGGAAAAAGCCCACTTCTACGGCAGAGGCATGAAAGTGTGCAAACTGAAGGTCATTCGGTGGCTCAGGAACAAGCCTCTGGAAATTGAGTTTGATGTAGTTGTTAACTGACTGTTGGTAGAGGCTGGTAAAGTTGTTGATAAACTTTTTAATGTAGTCATTCCTTTAAAAGGTGTTTAGGATTGTTAACGGAGTGCTGGCAAAAAAAAAAGTTGAAATTTTTCTTATCAAATCCTTACCAGCCTCTATCAAACGTCAGTAAATTATGGTGAACATCTTATTTTACGTTAAAAAAAATATAGTCCATCAACAATTTGACCAGCCTCTACCAGCAGTCAATTATTGTAAATATGTGTTGCTTAAAAACATTACATTAAAAAAAAAAAATCTGTCCGTAACCTCTACCAACATTCAGTTAACAATCATGAACTTCTGCTATGTATATATATTTTTTTTTAAACTCAATCCATCAACAACTTGATCAGTCTTTACCAAGTCAGGTAACAACCCGATCCACTCTAGAATGTCCACACATAGACTAATGCACGTGTTTGTTTATTTTCAACGTGGATGTTTACGATGCTTCAATTAGCGAGCTACGGCCTGCCTCATCGATGGCAACCTTCCCAACCAGATGTGTATTCGCTCAAATACGCACCGATAACCCAAGTGCACGAGCGAACGAGTCCGATCCAATCGTCGCACTTCACAGCAATTTGTCACATGCTCCAAGAGCTCTTTCCAAGTTGCGTTCATGAATTAAAAGACTCCTGAGTGAATGTCACATGTGTAGAAGGGGGAGCAGATGCGACAGATAGGCTCCAAGAGTCTCTCTCTCTCAGCCTGCTCTCAAAATCCACAGTAAAATATTGAGCCATTAGGGCCTTTTGTCAGAGTGAATCAGGTGTGATGGGGTGGGGTTTGGGGGGGTTGAGGAAGCAGAGGATTGTAGCTCGACTCATGAACTGACAGAGGCACAAAGGCACAACTGCCAAAAATCCTGCTCGTGCACATACAAACACAGACGGCAGCTGTGGGGAAAAAAACTCAAGATACAAGTCACTCCCTCCCTTCCTCCCTCCCTGACTTATTCTCACTCTCTCGTGCTTTTCTCTCCCTCTCGCTTGCTCAAATCCTTCACTCCAAACAAGCTATGCTTTTACACGGTGCATTGTGTTTAATGTTCCAAACACCAAATCTGAGAGGCTTGAACGCCGTCTCTGAAATCTCTCCCATGGCATGCATAAATTCCCACTAAATTAGAATATAAAAGACGTGCAGAATGAAATCTATTTGCCACAGAGCATGTATATGTATTTTGTGCTTCTGAAAGGTCACATTGAGGCTTGGTGCATTCCAGCAACATGCAATTATTCACTCCCTAACAGGATAGAAGCCGTAGTTTTATTGTTTAGTCGGCCAATGTTTTGGTTTGAATTTTTCTAAGCCTGTGTCTTGTGTTATGCCTCAGTATTTAACAATGTTATTTGGGGAAAAAGTTCAGTGTATAAATTAGGGGTGGGGGAAAAAATCGATTCTTAGATGCATCGCGATGCGGACGTGGACGATTCTGAATCGATTCACAAATGTAAAAAAAATCGATTTTCCAAAAAAAAAGAAAAAAGTTTTATATATATTTATAATAACGTAATATTGACGGAACGCGAAAGACGGAACTCTGAAGCGCGGAAGTGCAGTGGCCGGACCCGTCTGTGGCGTGCACATAACAGAGACGCGATGGCTGAGCGCGCTAAATCCAAACACCCTCCTTGTTAGGTTAGCTGACGTGGAAATGGCTTCTGAAGTTGAAGGGGGAAAGGAGCTGGACAAGAGCAACCCTAGTTGTAAGCTTTGTAGAATAAAACTAACGACGGAAACACGACAAATATGAGAAGCCATTTGACACGTTTCCAGTCAGAGGAAAGAATTTACTACAAGTATGCTCCTAATTCAGGCACACATTTATTTTCCTGTTGGTTCTTTGCAATGTTAATAAAATATATTGTACGTTAATTCTTTATGGGTCATTTACTTTTAAAGCAACGTATTTATAGTCACACACACACACAAAAGATTCAGATAATCGATTTGTATGAATAAAAGTAATGATTTCTTCTTTCGCCCAAAAAATTAAATAAAAATTCTTACCGACTCCAAACTTTTGAACGGTATTGTTTAATGTTACAAAAGCTTTCTATTTCAGATAAATGCTGTTCTTTTGAATTTCTGGGTGATTCTCTGAATTGGGTGCCCTAGAGTCCCCAAACTTGCTTAAAAGATTTTCAATTGAAGGAAATCACAAAATGCCCTTTAATGCTGTCAATTAATAGAACCAGGTGCCTTTGCATTATAATGCAACACAATTGCTTTAAAAAATGTATTTATTTATAATGGGTTGCCTAAGTAGTAGACAACAAGCATGTTTGCATGTCCTCACTAACCATCAACACATTTTCATTGAATATCAAACAAATAAAAAGTGCAATTAATACCAAAATGTTGCTGCTAATATAATCATATGTTGGTCTAGTGTATTTTAGTTTACTGTTGTGAAATGGAAAATCAATAATCGCTAATCGAGAATCGTTAATAATCGAAAATCGACTGTAATCGAATCGGGACTTCAATAATCGTAATCGAATCGAATCGGGAAATCAGACAGATTAACCACCCCTAGTATAAATACGGTCAAAGGACTGTATATCATGCAAATGCAGCAAATAATAAATGTCAAATCCAAGTTTAGAATAAAAAATAAATAAACAAAAACAGATGATCAGTAAAAATAATGCACGCATGTGAATGTATTGGTACGCTCACAGTAGCACCATTTCATTACGAACATGCCTTGCATTATCAAGGGACAAAGATTTCAAACTAAACTGATTTCATAGCACCCCAGAATGCTAGAAAACATCCAAACGGTTTTAAAAAGCCAACAATCAAAGTAAATTGCAGCATACAGGCTTTAAAAGAAAGTTGCATTGTTCTCTTCTTTCTAAACAAAGTTTAAGAGCATAAAACTGAAAAGAGATGGATAGAGCATGTGGGTGAGGAAGAGAAAGATGAAGGAAGATATGAAATGAAAGGTCATGGGGAAGCAGGATAGCAGCAGAGAGCAAGCTTGTTATCCGATTCAGGGGTAGAGAGGGCTTGGCTGAGCAAAGCTCAAGGGAGCAAGGTCAGTCCTCCAGTAAAAGGAAGAAAATGAAAGTCAGAAAGTTCTGCTGTAGCTGTAAAAAGCACATTATTTGATGTGTGTCAAATTTAGACCAGGTCAAATATACCAATTTAAACTCTGTCCTATGCAAATATTCACTGATCCTGCTGTCTGATGAAACTAATAATTTTTTACAATTATCAAAAACAAACTTTGACATGAGACATCGTCTGCTTTCAAGTAGAAATGTTAGGATTAACATAAATTTACAATTATATTTATTAAACGTAAGGATGAACAAAATAAAAATTGTCTGATACAGATAAACCAATTATTATTTTCATTAAACTTTTCATAGAATTATGTGCAATTTTTTACTATTTTAAATATATTTAAAATTGAAAGAACTAATTTTAGATTTTAGAATTTATGTTATAAGTGAATTGGGGTATCAGCATTATGTACAGTATGAAAAATGGATAATCATTTCAAGATTTGTTAAATAACAGTGTTGTTAATTTTTTTGCGCGTTTAAAGATGAACTAAGAATGTTTTTCATTTAAATTAAATATATATATATATATATATATATAAATACACTATTAAATATTCAATGCTAACAGATATGGATAAATGGTAAAGATATCTTATATCAGCCAATAACCAATATAGCACTGATATATCGTTCCTCTGGAATTGATAACCATATTTAGTGACATTTGTGACTCTCAAATCATCCTTGAACCTATGATGCATATCACAATATACCAATCCAATCTGTAAAGCTGCTTTAAAACGATGTGTATTGTGACAAGAGCTACACAAGTAAACAAATACATAACAAAGATGGTGACTTATATGACACCAGAAAGTCTTGTCACACTTTAATCAAATCCAAACGGACGGGAACAGCTTTGATGAGACAATAACAAATGGACCTAAAACATTTAGATGAAACACAGCTCATATTTTAATCTCTGTGAGTGCTGAAAAAATATGAGAAAGTCATGAAAAGTGTGATTGTCACTCTCGTTTATAACTGACCTGTGTGTCAAAGTAACCATATTTAGCACTCTAAAACAGGACTGACAACTGTATTCTGTGTGAATGCAGCCATTAATGTAAAAGGAACAAGAAAAAAGGAACAAAAATGACAAAGAAACTAGAGAAACATCACCAATGTATTTGGCATATTGTAATTCACTCTTGTCATGCAGAAAGGGGGACTTTGGTTCACAAAGCTGGTAAAATCCCCTTCATTCACACTCATTCTGTGGTGATTGCCATCTGTCTGTTTCTTCATAAACAAAAGGATTGGCAGTCTGTGCCAACCATGGGACACCTGGCACCCTGCGAGAAGCACCCATCAGTACTGGCGGATTGGGAGAGAAAGCGACATGCATTACATTATGGTCTAAAATCCGACTCATTCCTGATACAAAATAATTAGCAGAGATGGCACCTCCGCCCTGAGAGCAAGACTTAGAGCCAACAGGGTGCAGGAGATTGCGAAAGACTTAAAAGAGCTCCCTTTGACACCCAGGGTGGTGCGGTCAGCCTGTTTGGACCACTGCGACAGATCAAACAGAGAAAGAGGTGGGGAAAAAGTCATTTTTTCGTCCGCTTTCTTCTTGCAGTTGCGCTTTCTATTTATCATAGCGGAACACGGCATGCATCTCTGCTTGATTCTCTGCAGCGTGTGATAATTTTAATTAAGTCTGGACCCCAAAACTGAAGTCAGTTGGCCTTTCTTCTCCTGACGAGTCACGCTGTGAATGATTTAGTCTTAGTTTGGGTGACCTTAACGTTGGCACTTCAAACAGACATGTGCCATGCAGTTTGCTAGCTTTTTTTCTATCCTAGTTGTGTTTACTGCTCTACAATTCATTTTATTTTTGACCGTTTTCCAATTGCAATGACACCAAAGAAATGGTGGTTGAAATGAGATCAAAAAGAGTCACAAGCCAGAGACAAACTTAACCACTACACCTCAGGACCCCCATTAAATTAGCAATTCGGCCCCCAGACACCCTGAAAAGCATGTTTTGATGGTACTCACAATATGTGGCCACTCAGAGGAAGTGCCAGAAGGCCAGACCTTCAGGACAATTTGAAAACACTCTGGGGTCTCTGAGCGGTCTCGACAGCATTTCGTCAGAAACGCAGATTGAACATCTGCGCGTGTGGCTGCTGTTTGGACGCCGGGGAAGCAGTGTGTTGTCATTAAGGCGGGTGACGGGGGCACCGGGCCCAGACCCCTTCCTCGCCAGCCCCCGGCCCACCCTCTCACCAGCTGTTTGGAAGGATGGATGACAACCACCTGCTGTGGCGGGAAATTAGAGCGCTTGTACTAGTCTTCTTTTTAATCATCTGAAACATTCACTCCCTCATTGTGAAGTTCGGATCCCGAGGCAACGGCACCAGCAGGCCAGTCGACGACTCATTGACGTCGGGATAAAACTGACAAGCTGCCTTTTCCAAAAAATACCCTGTGACATTTCGAACCGTCACTTCCCCCCATGGCGCTGATAAAGACTGTCGGGAGGACCTGAAATACACGGCAAAACTTATTCGCAGACAGTGAAAACAATTACAAAATCTATCTCTCCTTTAATCCATTTCAAGGTGACATTTAATGCCAAGTTATTCTTGTTGGAAACCTTCAGGGGACGATAAATCAGTCAGCAAAATATAATTCATTTTAATGGATTGCGAGTGTTTTTATTTTCATAAGTCAAATCTAAAAAGGATCACTGCCTGGGAAGGAAGCCAGCGTAAGGGAGGAGGGCAGCGGGTGCTCAGGCTCCGTGCTGGAGCGGCTTGCCTAAGGAAGTATCATTTCCTGAAGTCTAGTATATATATCTGTCATTGCAAATGTGTTTGTCATTAAAAAAATGGAAGGGTTTGCCCAAACTTGCTCTGGCGCATGTGGTATATCTATCCAATTAGAACCTGACAAAAAGCTTTATTTATGATTCAGAGGTGTAAAGATTTACTCATTGCAGAAGGTAAATTTGCTTGTTTAACTAAATATACAAAACATGCTCATTACTTTGATGCACAAAAGCTCTGAATATCTCCATTCTTTCATTCCAGTTCATCCCGTCTCGGACGCATCTTCATGCATTTGGTGAGGGACTTAACCTTGGCCTCTCGCTACACTACTCCACGGGATCCATCTCAAGCGACAATAAACCCACAACCCCCACGGTGCAAATTCAACCTTACTGTGCTCTCCAATGACGTATTATGCCTGACCCGGGCCCATGGAGTGGGGCGGCATGAGAGTTTGTTAAAAAACAAAAACAAAGAAAGCAGCCAGGTAATGCATTGGCATTTGAGTTAATTAGCACTGCAGCCTGGAGAGTCCTTCAAGGCTTCCTTGCTTGCTCGCTTCAAACAGCGCAAACAGTCATGAAGAGCTCGCTAACGCGCACACATGCGCGCGCAATGTGTGCCAGCATGTGCCGAATATATTTATCAATCCAATCTGCTTCATCCATTTATCCTTCTCGCCTCCCCCGCCTCTATCTCCGCATCTACAGAGGCAACACAGCAGAACCCCACAGTTGTTGACACTCATCTGAGAGGACATGCCCTTTAAGAAAGGCTGAGTCTCTGAGCAAATTCAGTCTAATTATATGCGGATGAGGCCTTTTCTTCCATCTTATGTGTCTCTTTTCCTATCTCTCCCTCACACCACTTGGCACCGGTCCACTAGAGCCCCTACGCAGCTCTAGCGTACGTTATACAGCCATTCTTCGCAGTGTAAGCCTGATAATTGTATATGATGCCCAATACCTTTGAGGCTTCATTAAAGCTTTGCATCAAGCTGCGGGGAGAAAAAAAAACAAGCTGTACCTTTTAGTGAGCATAAGGTGGAAGGAGAGAGCGGGACCGAAAGAAGGCCATTTAAAGCTTTCAAAGCATTCTGAGTGGGAGAGGTAGTTATCCCAATGGGACATTGTTTTATGTGCTTTTTTTTATGTTACCCGTGCACGACGTGTAACAGCGTGTTAGCGTTCAGATGGCCCTGCGCCAAATAAGCACCCATGCTGTCAGCCCAATCAGCTTTTGGAGGGACGCTGAGGAGAGACAACTCTAGTTATAATTTCTCTCTCATCGCCGCGTCTTTCTCTCGAGCTCACACTGACTGTTTTCATGCTGAGCATTTAAATGTTCTCGTTTCTTCGCATCCGCCTCTTTGAGCTGATGAGAGAACTACGAGCGTATCAATCTTCTCCGCCGAAGGAGAAATTAAAAAAATAATCACCAAAAAGCTCCTCTCAAAGTTCACATCGGACCACGGTCTGAATTACGCTGCGATAATCCTGTTTTCCAACTGTCACGTTTGAGAGTGAAAGAAAGCTGTCACTCAAAACCTGCTTTTGCTTCTATGCTCGTGCACAGCTTTGTGGAATATCAGCCCGGTGCAGACTTCCTGTGAGCTCACAGCGCAACGGGACACAGAGGTGCCTCTCTCAGTAAGAGCCGGCCTGGCAGGTGGAGGCTTATTTGAGGCCACATCTTGGAAGCTTGAAGATCACAGAAGCCCCCCTGAGTCAAAAGTTATTACCACTCCAAGGCTATCTCCACAGGTGAACGGGTGGTGCCAGTAGGGGGATTGGAAATGTCATGGTCTCTATAGAAATGGGTCCCTTTTTTCCCGGTTAAATCCTAATAGAGCACCGAGCTGATTTAATTGGTGCACTCTATGCCTAGGGAGTGGTGGAAAAGATCGCAATCGGCCGGTGCGGCTTCAGGCACAGTGGGAGCGGCCAAAGCTGATCTGATAGTGCCACTCAATGCAGAAAGTTGAGCTGAAGCCAAAGCAGATCTTTTGACCCAAAAAAAAAAACGCCTTCAAATTGTGGACAATCTCAGAGAAGCATTTTACCTGAAACGTTTTACCTCTTCATTCGGCTTCTGTCTTTCTCTTCAACCTAAAATAGCCTGCGGTTTGATGCTTGCTATCTTTCAGAGATTTGCTCATGTTAGAAGCGCCTGAAAATCCTCCTCAATCACGGTCAATCTTCTTAAAAAACGGCTGGTCCTTTTAAACAAATGTGACCAGCCCCGGAGGCCTATCCATCCCAGTGACTCAGTTCAATGGCAATCAAAGCAAACTATGCATACAAAGAGACCCTGTTTGAAGATTTACTTGGATAACACAAGCCCAGGTGGAAAACAGGTTAAAAGCAATCACAAAAAAAGAGGATAAAGTAAGGCAATACATGAGGGGACAAAGACATTGTACACTCTAAACAATGCTGGGTTGTTTTAACCCAAATGTGGGTCAAATATGGACAAACCCAAATGTTGGGTTAAAAAGGTAATTTAAAATTTTAACCCAACTTCAACTTTCACTTTCAACTGTACATTTTTTAATTACATTTTTAACCCAACATTTGGGTTTGTCCATATTTGACCCAAATTTGGGTTGAAACAACCCAGCATTTTTTAGAGTGTATGCATATGTGCAAGTTTATATGGATGACTGACTTAATAAATTCCAAAATGTTCTTATAATTAAAGATTATAATCAAAACTAAAAGGACAATGTGTTAATGGCATACCGCTATTTGCAAACCTCAAGCTTAAATGCATATCAACCAAAACACTAATTAAATATAGCTTAAATATGTTATCCCCAATGTAAAGCTTCATCATATCTCAAATTTGCACTTAAAAGTTAACAAACCATCTGTTACAGATAATCTAAATGCATAAAGCACATAACACATTTTTGTTTTCAGAGTCGAAGATAAAGCCCGTGTGATGCAACGTTGCGTCGCCACAGCTCTGACGACATCTACAAGACCTTGATTCCAGCTTTCGTGCCCTCTAAATCATCTTAGAGCACAGGGACTTTGACGAGGAAAAAGCAATTAACAGAGAGTGATTAGAGTGATTAAGTTAGCCAAATGTGGTCAAGCTCTTTCCATTGGACGACGTGATTTAAAAAAGTCCAGGTAAATAATGCTATAAAAGACACAAACTAGCCTTCTGATGGGTATAAGGTAAAAACACAGGGGCCTTCTGGTGCATACAAGGCAGCTAAACTAAGGCCAATCCATCACCGCAAGTTTATAAATGATGTACTCTGGGGAGGTCCTGAACAACAAGATGTACTGCTGAACTACAGACTTAAGGAGACGAGAAAGAAAAGAGTGGAATCAAAATGGAAATCATTGCCAAGAAGCAGTTTAACTTCCAATTCTCCAGTGGGCGTTTTAAAATCATCCCCCCTTGACTCCTGGAAACACAGCCAATACTTAGAGCAAACAAAGGTCAGGGAGAGTGTTAAATCATTTGTCTCATTTTTCTTTCAAACAGTCCTGCTAAGCTAATCTCGCCGCCTGCGCTTTAGAACCAGTAACCGTGAGTGAGTCTGAGCTTCTGAGCCACCCCGACAACTGAGGGGAAATCTTCTGGGTACCCTTTTTGTTTTGTTTTATTTTTCCTTCAGCAAAATGTTTTAAGATCATTTACACACCAACTGCTACAAGACAGGTCCCTAGCGCATTCTGCCATGAAAGAAGAAATATTAAGTTTTCATTACAAATACGTACCACGGCATTCATGCACAATTAGAACACCCAAAATGTTGGGGATGTTGAGAAAGAAGACGAGGACTATGGGGGCAAAGTTTGACTGGTTAGCAGGCAGATACTGTAAATACATCATTCTGCTGAGAAAATGCTTACAAGTCAATATTAAGGAAAATGAGTGCCACTTAACAATAGGAATAAGGAATCAATCATCAATTTATTCATTAAAAAAGTACTTCATCTTTAATGTGCACATTTTATAAAAATTATTTAATTTTAAAATACACAATTATTTTATATTAAATATAATATATATATATATAAAACAATTTAAGAATAAATTAAGAATAAAATATTTTAAATGGTTCTTAATTCTTATTTTTAAATGACACCAAATCCTTCATAATAAAAGTGAATGTATTCTGGAAAAATAAAAATAAAGTTTACAAGCAATAGAAACTTTCTTAATATTAGAATAGATGTTTTGCCAGTAATTAGACTTTTGTAGACTAAAAGTTTGACATTATCTTCTGACTGATGTCACAGCTCAGGGAAGTCGCTACTTGTGTGTCAGCCGAGCAACCACCATTAAGATGATTGGAAATGCTAACGCACAGCTCTCTCCAAGTATTATAGACTTCCTTGGAGAGGGAGAACACACTTTGGACATTTTGGATGTGTGTCCAGCCAAGATAAACAATGCAGGGGGAAAAAGGAATTAAAGAAGGATAGAGATCAATCTCAAGGCGCGTCAGAGCATACAGAGGCGGAGAGAGAGTGAGGTCTGGGCCGACGACCTCAGCCCTGCCCAAAATCAATTGTGTTTTCAATCTTCACAAGAAGATTTGGTTTCACTGGTTAACACAAGCTCTGTGAAAGCCATTTTGAGACCTTGTTAAAGACTCGGTAGCGAAACAAATACAGGTGTGGGCTCGGATTGCTGAGGATGAGCGGAGGGAGGGAGACAGGAAGACGAGAGCAGAGGAAGGGAGGAGTCTAGAGAGAGTGCATCATCTTAAAACTAATCCCAACCAAGCAGTTCAAAAGCTGCTTTTGTCCTTACCTTCCCTTTTCATCCCTCACTAGCTTCTCATTTGTTTTCTCCCTTCACTCCAGAGGGCACTGGAGAGAGGGGAGCCCATGATTGACTATTTCAGCCGCCCTTAAGAATTTCTACCTTTTGTTAGTGACTTCCCACT
Source organism: Rhinichthys klamathensis goyatoka (assembly GCF_029890125.1). Taxonomy (NCBI): domain Eukaryota; kingdom Metazoa; phylum Chordata; class Actinopteri; order Cypriniformes; family Leuciscidae; genus Rhinichthys; species Rhinichthys klamathensis. The sequence goes on along the minus strand of NW_026606844.1, from coordinate 2,784,167 downwards.
TGTGCAAGGCCACTGATGTGTGGAGAACATTTAAGGGCTACGGGCTCCATAGAAGTCCGTGGGGATTTACTGCTAACCCTCACAGTGAATAGAGGACACTTCCCTGGCTACTCTTATGGAGGAAGGCAGTCCAAAGGGCCTTTTGATAAGAAATAACACATCTCTGCCCAGACAATGAAGTTCCTTCTAAGACATTTAAAGAAAATAAACCATGAAATGCTCACGAAGCTGAAGCTGCATACTCTGAAAATACTCAACTAAATTTAGGAAGTGGAAATTCACAGAACACAACCGTTACATATAGCATAAGCAACGGTGTGATGTTAAATCTTATCCCTGTTTTCAAACAGTCCATAGAGGCTTTTGCTAATCTTTATTATTTGCTTATGCACAGTAACTTTAACCAATCCAATTTAGCTATATAGTGATTTTAACCATTGAGATTGTCTTAAAGCAGCTTCACAAAGCACCAGCCATGAAATGTTCAAGCTGAAGGACTATGGTGAGAAAAATACACCCCAAGAATGGAAAAGGAACTAACCTTAGCAGGAAGACAGTGCATCTTTAAGGCAACTTTGGATGGCCGCCATTACTCTCACTACTGATACGCTGTCATGTTCCCACAGTCTCACAGTGTACACAAGGAAAATGTGTCTGAAATAAACTCTTCACACCAAATCCACAAACACCTCTCGTTAAACAAGCTTATCAAATCAGACTTTAAGGATTCAGTGATGCAGTGATCCTTGCAAATAGAGCAGTGCACTGTTTTTATTACCCGAGCCTGAGGTAAATCGAATGCCGTTATTAAATGTTAGCGGTTCACCAGGTATGCTAAATTAACTAACAGTGAGTGCTCGGGATGCAGTCATTACAGGCAGCCCACTGTCCTCACTGAATATTGAAGCTGAGAGAAAGAGAAAACTGATATTTCATTACGGCAACATGATAATACACAATTTTTAGTTGGAGTTCTCACTTTTAAAGACGACATGAAACCAAAATTGACCTTATTTACTTTCTAAATAAATGTCCCTAGTCACCTTCAAATACAAATTATCTGCTTGTGAAACAAAATGTCCTTTCTGCTGATGTAACCCAAGGCCATGTGAGCTTAGAAAAACTATATTTTGATTAAATATGTTCCTACTCACTATGAAATGTGTCAGAAAATGAATACATTGCAATTGCCGTTTCAAGTTGTCTCTAAAACATCTAAAACTTATTTCAAAATGCAGAATTACAGTTCTGAATATTGATTGGTAATTCTGTTCTAGATGTGCCTAGTACACAATATAGTAGCTACAACACAAAACAAAACACCTGTTGTAACTAGTGTGTTCATCACTGCACAGCACACAGAGACCAAGTATTAACTTGTCTAATGATCACTGTAACTCATAGTAGACTGAGCATGTGATTTACTTAAAATAGAAATTAATAAAATGATATTTTTACCAATTATATAATTTAAATATAGTATAATATATAACATAATATCATTATAATTAATACATATTTCATTCAATTTTAGAATTCTTAAATTATGTTAATAACACAATATATAAATAATATAATTAATAGCAGTATAATATTTTTTATTTATACACATATAATATATACATTTGTTATAGAAAATATTATTTATAATTATTTAATAATATAAATAATAGAATAATATAAAAAGATCTAAATATTTAAGTATTTATTTTTTAATTGTATATTGTATATTATACATGCTTACAATGACGAACTGTATATCTGGACTTCAGGAGGTTAAAATTTTGCCCCTGAAATGGTAGAAGTTGGCTCTCACCCAGGCCGATATGGGAACCAGGACAGAGGAGGCATAAAGGCCTGATTGTGGCAGAGCACTGGCTTGGAAACAACTCTCAGGCCTAATGAAACTAAATCCTGGCCACAACAGCACAGCGAACACTAAAGTGTGAGAGAGAGAGAGAGAGAGAGAGAGAGAGAGAGAGAGAGAGAGAGAGAGAGAGAGAGAGAGAGAGAGAGAGAGAGAGAGAGAGAGAGAGAGAGAGAGAGAGAGAGAGAGAGAGAGAGAGAGAGAGAGAGGTAGGGAGTAAAGGAGGTTGGTAATGAAGTAAATAGGAGTTGTTTCAACTAAGCAGAATAAGTGTACTTTGTTTGGAGATCTACTCCAAGCCGATTACAATAAACCTATGACTAAGCATAAGCCATCCTATGTAATTAGGGCACATGAAGGTTTATGAAGGGAGCGAGGCTACCATGCCAAGTCTGTTTTCTTAACACATAAAATGTTTCGGATGAAACAACTGAAATTATTTAGGCATGCCTTCCTCTAAAAGTAAAAAAAAAGGCAACATGCCGCATTAGCACGAAATGACTGTATGCTAATGAAAAGCGGATCTAACTCAAAGAGCCTTTGTGGAAAGGCTTTTAAAATCTTAATTCTGCAGTGTTGTGCAATAAATGCCCCTTAGTGCCGCTTAAATGTGTGTGTGCACGAGTGTGTAAGCTGTCATAGCACAGAAAAGTGCTCAGGAAGAACACAGCTTCTAAGGAGACAGATCCTGTGACCCTGCTGCCCCATGCCACCTGCTCTCCTCCCAGGATCCTCATTCTCTCACTACCTACTGCTCACCAGGAGACGCTGTTAATTGGCCTGCACACACGCCCCTATGCACACACACAAACCTCCGGGTATCAGCTCAACTGACACCACAGTGTGGCAAAACCTCCAGGTGGGCGGACTTGCAGAGTCATCAAGAGTTTGCAGCAAATGAGCATCCAACCTTCTAGCAAGTCTCTTTGAAGGCTTATTTCGCCTTTACTCACAAGTGTGTATCCAACGGATGGTCAATTTGTAATTTTCTTGTCTTCGGAGACAGACACTTCATTAGACTGTGCATTTGATTCGCAACTTATAAACAACGAGACACTGAGCGCTGAGGTCTTTAGCGTTATTGGATCACGCTGCCCATTCCAAATAACGATCTACAGCTTTACGTAAGGATGCAGACAAGTATGCCTCAATAAACCGGGCTGTGGTAAGACTAATATAGTCTTGTGACCTAAGAAGCTACAAATCCTCCGTCGTTCCTTTAATCACAATGATTTAGCGGTTGTCTACTGCCAGCGCTGGCGCTGCTGAAAACACCCCCAGGGCAAGACATACAGCACAGGGCAAGTAAAACATCTGCATAATTGAGCCCTTCAATCAAGTCAAGTGTGTGTTAGGTCCACTCAGACACAGCTGATTACAAACAAATGGAGCTAGGTATTTATACAGAGCCTGAAATAGAAAGAAACAGTGAACTTACTCAAAGTCATATCATACAGCACATAGAAAAGTTCACCTGGGCCACACAAAGATTTGGGTTATCTATCAAGGTAGATATCAGGCTTGGAAAAACATGTCAAGGTACTGTAGGACTGGTTAAAAACATTTATTTTTCAATTGCTTATTTGAATGATCCTGATACTGATTCATAAAAGCCCATTGATCTTTTACTCTATGCCTATTCTCAGTTGATACATTCAAATGACAAATGACTCTTATGAGCTCGTTATTTTTAGTGATTCAAAACAAACAGCACTGTAGCTTGATTCCCAAAACAAATAACTATTATGATTTGTTTCTTTTAAGTTAATCAAAACCACACTGCATGAACACTGTAGCTTGATTTCCTTAACAAATTACTTAACTTATGATTAAGTGATTCAAAAACATACAGCACAAAAAATATTGATTGATTCCTAAAACAAATAACTCTTTTAATTGATTATCTTAAATTCAAAAAGACAAGTTGCCAGTTTGAATCAGTTTGAAACACTTCCCTGTATACACATCATTAGAAGAGGGAGGTTTTATTTCCATATGTAATGAATATGTCAGCAAAATGGACATTATAACTGAATCAAATCAAATTGATTCAAAAATGGAATTGAACCAAATAGATTCGAAAGCTTGTGAATCAGAATCAAATTGGGCCATCTATATCACTACTCAACCCTAGTCAGGTCCAAGCACACCATTTGGTTGAATAAATGTTAAGACCAACTCAGCGATGTTCACTGCAGAGTTTTCAGGTAAGTCAACCTACTGGTGGCTTGCTACTCTAGTTGTCCTTGCACATTAATCTGAGATAGGAGAAGTATTTTAACATTAAAATGATTATACAGCAGCTTTAAGCAAAAGGTGTTGGGTACTTCAGCCAGTGGCGAATACTGGTCTTTCATCTCCAAATGGCCACATCTCAAACAGCCTGTTTGAAAGTCTTCACATGAAAGAGTTCGTTGAGGGACAGCGTTTCTCATCATACACAAACATGAAATTAGCCAAAGGGAAAAAGAAAAATGAGATCTTACCTTGCCAAACTGTTCAAAATACTGCTTCACATCTTCAACTACTGTGTTAGCTGATAATCCGCCTACAAATATTTTCTTTGTTCTTGTGACCATCTGGAAGAGAAGAGAAGAAGACACGAGGTTAGGCCTATGTGAAAGCACTTCAGAGGACTTCAAACGCACAGGAGACAAAGAGGAAGCTGGAAAAGAGGGAATTGGGAGATGACCGGTTGTGGGTTTTGTGTCCCACAGGGAGATTGAAGAGGAGGTACTGTGTGATTTGTTGAGTTGTGAGAGTGTGCTTGGGGAACGGGTAACACCTAGCTTGCAATGCCCGACGATGCTTGCTATACCTGTCCTTTCTCTCTCAGCATTTCAGACTCGACACTTTTTGGTTTCACACTAACAGAAACACCTGAGCTGTGAATGGTGTTTTTCTTGTGTTGCAAAGCCCCAATACACAATACCCCAGTCCATTTAAGAAAACTGGAACAGGAAAGTTTCAGAGGACAGTTCTCAGGAAAACCACGTAGAGCGAGCTGCTCGTATAGACCTTCAAAAGACACTCTAATTGAGTTACAAACAAAAGGTGTAGGAAAGTTGGAAGTCTCTGAGCAAGGCGAGATCTCAAACCGGTGAAAACACAGTAGTAGAGGTCGCATTCGTGCCCATTTTTCAAAACACAATTAACTCTCCCTGCTGGAGAGATATATGGAGCTCCGAGACCCGACTTCTCTTCGGACTTTAAAACTTCGCAACTTTAATTGTGCTGAGAGCTGGTGCGCTGAGATCAAATAGCCCACCTATCATATAGGGCAATGATAACGGCTAACAAGAGAGCTCCTCAGGCAATGTTAAGCCCTGTTTGAAGTTAACAAAGAGAAGAAACTTGTCAAATTCCCGCTTATGTTAGACACGTGTGGGTTTCTATTAAATGTGTGCTTATTGTCAGAGCTGTGATGCAGCAGGTGATCCCAATGTTTTATGGCGCTCATGTAGGAGACACAGATTCAAATCTGACCTACTTTATGCACACACAAAAAACAGTGCAACTGGTTTTTAGCTCACCCAAGTTAGTGGTTGGAAGATGTGGTTTTGATCTGGAAGACAATTATTGTGAAGATGGTTGGGAACTATTGTAACTAAGTAAATCGCGAATGCCTTTTAAATTAAATCGTTGAATAAAAAAAGAAAAAAAAGAAAAGTGCAGAATTGCAATTAGAAATTCAAATAAAGGTATATAATTTACAATAAATTTAAGCAATAAGCGTCAATTTTATCTAGAAATGGAAAACTTTGGATGGATGGACGGATGCAGATAGATATACAGAGAGAGGGAGGGATGGATGGATATTAAACCAGTCTCACCTTGCTTTATAGATCAATGAACTCATTCCTACTCTTTCTCCCCAGAATTTCCTGTCCCTTTCTATTGTCTCGGTCTATAAAAATGGCCAGAAAAGGGGCACTTATTGACAATGAGAGAAAATAAGCTTCATTTGAGCATTCTAGAAAACCCCTGGTGTTTCCCAGAGCGGAGTAGACGGCGAAAGAATTAAGCAACCCTGAGCATTTATTTCGACTTCATTCACATCCATCATACACAATCTTGGCAACAGGCACACTCAGCCCTCATCTCAGCTGGCTGTTTCCCAAACCTTCTCCAAAGCACTTTCGCTCTCATCTGCACCCCACCATGGTTAATCTGTCTGTCTTTTCCCCTGTCGTTTTGTGCAGGCCCGAGCCGTCCAACGTGTCAGTGGAGAGTTAAGTTTTTAGTGGCATCTTTATGTCCTCTGACAGCACCAGCTCCTGGCTGATGGGATTCCTCAGGCCCTGGAACAACGCAATTACTCTGTCCATTTCTCTCCATGGTGACAAGAGAAAACAGCAGGCCTTTGCTCTGTCCGTGCTACCTCTCTCGGGATGCGACGAGCTCACGAACACGTTGTGCAGCTGACGCTGCTAACTCGGCTAACCCATTAGCATTCAAAGTGCCAGCTTGGATGCAATAATGACTAAGACGATGACAGGAAGCATGATTCTTTTGCAAAATAGAGTGGTTTTGTGACCCTGAAGGCCTGAAAGAAATAATCATTAAAAACAGACAACAAGCTACCAAATGTACAATTTGATTAGCCTCCACTTAGATAAGAAAAGTAGATAGCTTGCCAGACAACCCTTTATTACGGGACTTATCCTTCCTGAGAATCTTCGGTTTGTCCTTGTTTCTCTCTGCCTTTTGACATGCCAGCTTTCCAAAAACACAGTTCTGTTTTTAAGACATCCGTGGGAATAATATGCGAGTCATGAGGGAGAGGTACGAGGTACCTTAATGTTTGGTGACTACAGGCTCTTACACACCGGGACGAATATTGGCGCGCGTTATTCGTCAGCGTTTTTCAACGCGTTTTTTGTGTTCACACCCAAGCGATTTTCGCTGACTTTGAGCCGAGTGAACATGCAAATTCATTCCCTGACATTAGATGGCGCTTAATGTAAAACAGAAATAGTCCTATTTTGTAGTCGCTGTCGCGTTTGTCATATAGTTCTTTATGTTCCGACACCAACGAGACCAGCAGCTCTACATTCATCTTGCCTTGCATCTTCCTCGTCTTATTTCTTCCCGGCAGTGTAGACCATAGATATCCATAATAAAGGCCATTGGCCAGCAGCGTGGACGAGACATCTAACCTTTATTATGGATATCTATGGTGTGTGTAGACGCTACTTGGCGCATCTTCTTCGCCGTTACGTTTGTGTGCTCGGCAAGACCGTTTTGTGTTTGAGCGCCCCCAAGTTGTGTTTTACTGTAACTTCAGAAGCTCCAGACACGTGAGCAAAAGCGCCAATCTCATTGGTCGGCTAGTTTTTGACGCGGCGCGTCAAAGCAAAAAAACGAACCCGAGGCGTTTTTTTAAAAAATGACGCTTTTACGCGTGGCGTTTTTCGCGTCGGTGTGCACACTCACATAGGCGCCCTTTGTTTAGTCACGAACGCGCGCGAAATTCGTCCCGGTGTGAACAGGCCTTAAGAGGTGTCGGGTACAATAGCTATGGCTCGTCCTACTGAATCATCCTGAATCGCGTGTTCCAGCGAGAGGAAGGGTCCCCCAACTTTGCTTGCTGCTGAGGGATTCGCAGTTTTAACTTTCACACCTCCTTCTGCAGCCTCTCATTATCCATACAAATTTGAAATCACTCTTTGTCAGGCATTGTGGGGGAGCCTTTAACATAGTTGAAATGGGAAAAGATGTTTCAAACAAATTAGAAGGGTGGGAAAAAAAAAAAACATAATGAGGTGTAAGTATTTTCTAAGAAAAAGACAGAAATCCGTGGACCTTGCAAAGGGACAGGGAAACGTCTGGCGAAGTGATGACATATCGGGGAAACTTGCTATCGTAAGACCTTAAAAATTCAGCCGTGAAAATCTATGAATATGAAAGAGCACGTCTCGCAGGAGAGCTGAGATATAAGAAAGCAGCGGCGCTAGGTGTGATAGAGTATAAGCAGTGTGTTTAGAGATACTGCGCGTATAAATGTATGCAGAGCAGCTGAGTTTGTTGCTCTTAGTCGTCTGCTGATGTTGCTGTTTCAGCCCCTGTCATCTTCCACCACCATTGCTTGATGCGACTCGGCATGCCTAGAGAACATTTCTTGCCTTCCTCTAGCGAGGGGGAATGTCAGCTGCCAGAATGTTTCTAGATGCAAGTCGTGCTGCAGGTTTCTACCAGTGCTCAAACAAGTGCAGGCGATAAGAGGTGATGACTACAAGAGCCTCCTTTAGATGTGTGCAGGCTAATGCCTTATAGCGCTCACAGTATGATCCGAAATGTCGGTATCTACGGGACATGGAATAAAATACGGACCATTAATAGGCCTGTCTAAGGGGTAATGAATTGAGAAACTTCATTTCCCTTGATCTTTTGACATAAGAGGCCATTGTACTATAAAAACACCCTGTACGTTTCAGAACTCAAAACTTCCTTGTTAGTCCAAAAACAGCTTTTATTGAAATCCAGCTCAGAAATCTCAGTACAGTAATCAGGTGTCAACTAATGCTGTAAACTATACATAGGAGTCAGTTGGTACTACATTACTATAACTGACGGTTAAAATTAACTGATTGTATACAAACACTTAAATTACACTCAATGAAGCTTAAATGATGGCTGTCAACGTGACGGATTAATTCAAACATCCATTATATATTGAAGAACATTAAAAATTATTATTAATATGTAAAACGTGCATATATTTATGTGCAATCTGTCACGGCACATTTCACTTTTTTTAACACATTTAACAATAATTTATTATTTATTTTTTGTAGTAAAATGGACAGAATTTGAAAAAGCACAAAGCTTATTGTCATTTATTGGATGGGAAGCGTGCTACAATGTTCCGTTGATTCATCAACTGAAAACAGGTTAGACTAATAGATTCTTGGAATTTAAGAATCGATATTGGTTCGTAAAAATGAGAATTGATTCAAATTGAGGAATCGATATTTTGTACTCAGCCCTAGTCTTTGCATTGCCATCCTTGTGATCCTAACATTAAGAAAGAGTGAATGAACTTTATTTTTAAATTCCAGTCAGATCACATCAGTAAGACACTGTTCATGTTCACTTCATTTTACTGCGAGTTCGTTTTTAAGCAAGACACAGTTGCAGGCTTTTCAGTGAGACTGAAAATAACAGATGATGCAGTGCCAAATACATTGGATCCGACAGTAATGTTGCAACACACAAGTGTGATTACCAGTGTTTTTACTATGTGTCACTATTGCTTTGTCTGATACAGATCATTTGATACTTCTAAAGCATAAGTAATACACATAAATGTTTAAAAATTTTGGCAAATGTTTTAAATATGTAATGAGATATTTTTCAACATCGGAAGTTTTCAAAACAATTCCACACATGTAATGACAGGGACGTTGAAAATTATTTTAATATGCAAAACTGTAACCCAATCATAGCAGTGAGCGTTTACTTCTAAGTCTTAATTGCGGTACGCCTATCATAACTGAATGTTTGCACAATTAAATTTTCCTGATTATTTTACATATTTAATTTGATTAAAATTTAGAGACGAATTAATCAAATAATGCTTACAGAATATGTAATAAATAAAAGAACAACTTACACCTTGCCATGGGAACGTCAACAAATATTTGTTAGGTTAAAATTACCACAGCAATAAAAAAAAATGTTTTTAAGAAATCTAATTTTCAAGGACAACGAGGCAGAATTTGATGATACTTGAAAGACCAAGACTATCAGGAAGGCTTCAATTCGGATTCGAAATCAGAAAGATACAATTTTATGTGCTGCACAAAGAGTGGAATTGGGAGGCAAAGTAGAATTGTTCTAATGCTTTATAATCTATAAGGAAGATGTTTTTCTTCCAGAAGACGAGTCTCTCGCTCTCTGCTGAAGATGAGAGGGAGAATTGTAGGAAGTAGTAGTGACAGCAAAGTTCACCATTTATCTGCGGCGAAATAAAATGGATCGAGACGTATCCTGCAGCCTAAATTGGAGGAATGTGATAGGAGTGACAATTTAATATTGCATCTACTCTCCTTTGGGCACAAATGGATCTAATTAAGATCTTTCATTAGATGCGGCGCAGCCAAACCCTCCCTGAAAACATGGATCCTTATCAGAGTGCAGGACAATCGCAGGGATACAGGCATACCAAATCAAGTTATATTCTGACAGAGGAGGGGGACGAATGGGAGAGCGCTGTTTGACAGATGACTTGATGGGACGTGGAGTTCAACAAAGAACAGAGACAGAGGAATGGGGGATAGTTGATCAAGCTCCTCTCAAAGTTCCCCTTCCCAGCATTATCTCCTCTCGAACCGAGCGGTCTGGTTTATATTTGTTTACTCTAGGTCTCTGATGAACTGTGTAGTGGCCTCTTGCTGTTGATTGCGGTTGACTAACATTGGTCCTCACTCACAACAAGCCTATAAGCCTCAGCCAAACGATGCTCTTGTGTTATGACGAGGAGTCTTTTTTAATCAGTCCTCTTTGCCTAGCTGGATGTCCCCTGATTAGAGTGAGATGATGAGACCCCCCTCCTCATCCCCAGGCATCTTCATCATCTCAAATCACATATTCATCACTGATTGCCATCTCTTTGTCCTTCCACCGAATCACACACTCTAGGCGAACCAGCTCGCAGGATGCGAAACCGGTCAAAAACAGTGACAACTAGGCGGGCCGCGTTAAATGTGAGGCGTTGACACTTCCTTGACTGGCAGAATCCAGTGCACTTGCCACATTCTATTCTGCTGCATCTAAATTTAGGCCGCCAAGCTCCAATTTGTACACGATTTTGCAGTCTGGAATTTTAATGTCAACATTCAAATGTACTGGGCCAAACAGCTCCTGCCTCCGCGCCTGTAACCCTGATTGACAGGCGAGGCAGCGGCTTGACCAAGAGCTGAGAATAACTGATTAGTAACATCGGCAAAAACTGTGGATGCCAAGCCCCCCTTCCCTGCCCCAAAACCCATCAGACAAGATTTATTTGATGCAGTTTTCAAACACTCTTATGTGCATCAAGGGCATATACAAGATATTTATCTACTGTATATTTCTATATAATCGCTCAAAAACGCATACAGGACACACAACTATTTTCAAATTAGTGGTACTGGTTAATGTAAAAATCACTAGGCCTAATACTACTATGCATATGTGGGATTTGATATTTGAACAAACCTCTAACCTTAAAGCGAAGAAAAAAATTATCAAAAAGAAAAATTCTATCATTGTTTATATTTTCTTCATGTCATTCCAAAACTGTGACTTACTAACACAAAAGAAGATATTTTGAGGGGGAAAAACAAAACAATACATTTTGTTTTTCAATATTCTTTTGTGCTCAGTTCCACACACATCTCCACACAAATTATATCTCAAATCATTAGGTATGCATTTTTTTAATTTTGGCCAATAACAAGAAGCTGGTAATTATTTTTAAGTTGTAGCCAGTAACTGATAAAACGCAGATATTACAATGTTACAATTTTGTCTATATAAAAAATTAATAAATAAAACACTAACAAACAAAAATCAGTCAATTTTAAAAAATAACAGTTAGTGTTAGATGATGACAAAGGTAATATAAATGGGCAAATGAGTATGCACTTTTAAATATCAGATATCAACCAGTAAATAAAAGTTTAAAATTGTATAATTTGCATCCCTAAAAATCGTGTTGCATGTTGAAAAATGCTATTAGACATCAGGCTTAAAATTTTTGCCAGGTGGTTGATAAAATAGGTAAAAAAGTCAATGCATTCAGAAAATTACATCACAACTGCAGTGATCATAGTACAAACTGTACATAACCTTCAAGAATAAGTATTATTTCCATTGTATTCTAGTTTAATAAAAAAAATACCATTTAAAAACTTTGAAAAAGACATACTGTACTCTTAACTATAGAGTCAAGCACACGAGACAAAAGAACATAAAATATTTTTGAATAATGAAATCACATCATAAGTGTAAAAAAGAAAGTGCAGGTCTCTGGACAGGAACAAAGTGAAGTTTGTCTCCAGGGTAAAACTGGTCCAATCCAATCTCTAGTGTATATTTATAGAGCCCTAATTGATAACCACAATGCCATTACACTGAGTAGATGAGTGGGGTAAAGATGCTTACTGCAAATGGCAGGTGACAGCCCAAACCGGGGTTCCTTCAAGCTTACAGCAAGCAGTCTCCACACTGACAGCAGGTTGGCTGCCAAAGACCCAACCAAGAGGCCTTTTGCTGACCCCCGAGGGCACATAAATGAGTCTCTGGCTCTCTGAATGGAAGATCCCTCCCAAGCCACTTAGTGGAGCCCAAGGCAGTTCAAGCACAAGCATCAGACAAGGAATGAATGGGAGTAAGAGCAGCAGGTTAGTGACTCGTTATTCTGTTTGGGGCAATTTAGGATCTGCAGGCCAAAATTGTGATCACTAATATTTATGTTAGCCCTATAAAACCACACTGAAACCCTGAAGACTAAGGGGGTTGTAAAAAAATTTTTTTAAAGACAAGCCAATCCAAACCTCAAGGTTGTAAAGGTTGTGCTCACTCTGAAAGTCTTTGACTAACTACGAAGGTGGCATGAAAATACCTTGGTGAAATCCTCCTATTCTAAACTGCTGAGCTGACACACTAAAGAGCTCTTTATTTTTGAATTCCATAAAACTGTGGGTGAAAGGGGGAAACTACTGCCCCTTATGATTGCTATAAGCGTTCAGTAAATTTTTGCATCCAAATTGGTCATTCACAGGGTCTGAATCATCACAGCAATTTTGGAGCACTTGAGTGTGTCAAATGAGGTACTGTAGCTTTAAGAGTGACCAGTAGGAGCACTCTAAATCCTCAGCCACTGATGTCACAATGCTACAAAATACCCAGGTCATCTGACTGCAGCCTTGCCAAAGCTAGCTCATGTGAAATGTGGGAACGCTGGTGATCAGGTCAGAAGCACATAACGGTCTCATGAAACACAATTAATATTAATCAATTTCTATACTACTACCCTTCTAATGGAGATCAAGACCTGTGAAAGCATGCTACACCACTGGGAAAACCCAACAACTAATCCCAGAAAAAAATCTAAGGTCATTCAGGGTCACTCACCAATGTGCCCATATTGAAACATTTATTCAAAGGTGCTTATCTGTGCAAAAAAATATATATATATTTTTTATCATCTCTTATAATGTTCCAAAGATATGAAATACACACTATATATAAATTACATTTTAAATTACTTTTTCTAGTGTAATATATTTCACTTAGTCTTCAGTGTCACATGATCCTTCAGAAATCATTCTATTATGCTGATTTGCTGTTCAAGAAATATTTCTTAATATTAATGTTGAAAACCGTTGTGCTGCTTAATATTTTTGTGAAAACAGTGATTTTTTTTTTGTAATCTTTGATGAATAGAAAATTCAAAAGAACAATTACTTGAAATAGAAAACTTTTGCTTATATTATAAATGTCTTTACTGTCACTTTTGAGCAATTGAATGCATCCTCGCTGAATAAAAGTATTAATTTAAAAGTTTTTTTTTTTATCTGACATCAAATATTTTAACAGAAGTGTATACTGAAATGATATTTCTAAAAAGCCTCTTTTTTCAGCAGGCCAGTATATAAATCTTGAGCTTGAGTACCATCTTTCACACAACGATGGCAAAATAAACTGTTTTTGGTGTTATCCTCCACAGTGTGCCTTTGTAATTTCAAACTACACTAACACCAATATTCCTCAATGACAAACTGTAGCAATGCCCCCTCCATGGCTTTATCTTAATGATCTGATGTGCTTTACACTCAAATTCAGAGTCGATAGATTATTGTACAGTTATGAAGATAGATCGCGGCCGCTCATAGCTCCTTATAGGACCCAGGAGATGGCTAGGCTGATACACCTCCTGGTCCCCGTTCAAACGAACTCACGCTGAATATCAATGAGCTTTCAGCCTTGATAAACAGTCTGCAGAATGGAAAAATATTTTCACATTAAGGATGGAGGGGTGAAAGCAGAAATGAGAGGAAAAAATTGAGTGCTTGCCCCTCAAAGCGATTCTGAAAAATTAATATGCTAATTATGTGCTTGCTTGGGGCAAAATCTTCGAAACTTTAGCAGGGGAGTTATAAGCACTTAACAAATTACTTACACCATTACGCTGGAAGCTGTATACATTTTTAAAGCGACTGTACGTTTTCCTTTCCTTTCAGTTTTCACAATAGATCTGGATTTTTTTCCCCCAGATATTTTCTCCCAAGCTGCCATTTAGGAGTATAAAACGATATCAGACTTTTATGTCCTTCTCTGAAATATTAAGTATAGCGCAAGCTGAGGAATTTATCAGCACGCCACATCGTTTGGAGGCAGGCCTTTAGCAATCCTTTCTACTTCTGAAATGTCTGAACTCGTAGTGAAATAATCTCCACAAGGCAAGGCAGAGCTTCACATCAGTTTAATCTGTTCAGGAGAAAGAGAAGAGTTAACAAACGCCATCAGCATCCATCCTGCGGCCCTAAAGTGAACTTTCAATTCACAGAAGCCACTTCTATGTGCTTTCTGGCATTGCTGAATGTGATTGTGTTTGCATTTGCTTTGCGACTGTGTGTTCAGGCATCATGTCAAAGTTGTCGGCGCAAATGCAGACCAAACAACCACGGGACAATCTGAAGTCGAGATCGACTTCAGTGTTTTCCAGCACTTTGATGTGGGAAATCCTATTTATGACCTTTACTATCCAGATCACCAGTGATTTTTGGTTAGAACAACTCAAAGTGACAGTACACCGAAAAATAAAAAGTCTGTCTTCATTTACTCACCCTCGTGACTTAATTATTTTTGCTTACATTGAGCACAATGCAAAAATACAAAATGCAAGTCATTCACAGAAAATTTCCCTCCACCACAGTTCTCAAATATGGTGTGCAAAGATGTACGAAGTCAGGATATGTATGTATATATGTGTGTGTGTGTGTGTATGTGTGCGTGTGCGCGCGTGTGTACATCCACACATTCTGTGTGAGAAAATGTGTATGAAAATATCAATACTCTGTTATCTTTTTAATGTGCTCAAACACAGAGGCTGCAGCTATTATCATGAGCACATACACGCATAGATAAAATTGGCTTGAAAGAAAACAATCTTGTTCCCCAATAAACGAGTGAATTGCACATAAAGTGTCTGTTTGGCTGGCTCTGGGTAATTAGGGCCCAGCTGGGTCAGCGGAAGTCGTGGACTGACGAAAAAAAAAAAAAAGGTGGTGGAAAGGCCAGACAACAGACACCAAGCCCTGTTCTTCCTCTCACTCCCACTATAGTCTCTTGAATGACATACTGAACACAGCCTCAGAGTCGAATCGTGGCCCAAATAACAACCTCCGGAGCTCCATCTGAGGCATGGAGCATAAGCCAGCTCTGACTAGCAACAGATATACTAAATAGATATGTTTTACTCCTAATTCCAAGATGGCATCTTCTTATGAGAAGATCATCCAAATGGGGATCTGACATGAGGGTATTCATATACATCATCATGGAGACAACCAATGAGCGCTTGTTCGTGGACGCCTCTAAGCTGTGTTTCCGCTCTACAAACATCATGGCAATCTTCCAAAAGCACTCAAATTCCAGAGCTAATGTGAACTCCTAAGCTCCAACAACTACAGTTCTGACACCCTCGGAGCTGTCAGGAAAATATGATGGCAGACTCAAGTCAAGATGTCTCTGCAGCCCTTTAGTGGAGGGCATGTCATATTCACCACCTCCATGAAGTGCCAGCATGCATACTAGCAAAAACACTGGCAAGCTCAAACAGCTGTTGTTCATTTTAATCATACAATATTGACAAGAAAAGGAGAAACATCACACTAATATTAATGTATTTCTTTGTGTTTGTTCATTTCCATGATTCATTTACATTATGAATTACTTGACAAAAGATGTTTTTTTAATAATATTTATACAAATGTACTATAATTCACCCTTTAAATACAGGATTATGCTCAACAGAATGAACATCAAAATTAAAGAAATAGAAAATCATGACATTTCACTACTACGAACTATTGGAAACCCTACAATGCTCAGCGCTTGTAAAAACACCCTGTAAATAGAAACCTTTGATGCCTATGAATCGAATGAGAGCGTTTGAAAGCAGCGTCTGTCAACGGGTACTGCAGGGGCGTCACTAGGATTTTCATTTTAGGGGGGCTAAGCCCCCAATATGATTTTTTTTTTTAATTATTAAAAAATTTAACACTTTAGTTTAGGATCTAAAGCTCACTATTAACCATTTTCATTACGATGCAAAGGCACGGTTTTATAATAACTGTGGTCCCAAAATGTGAGGTTGGGCAAACACGGGGGTTCGGGGTCTCCCCGAGAAAATTTTGATTTCTCTGATCTACATATGTGCATTTTAAGATGTTCTGAAGGCCAAAAAACTTGGATAGTGGGCAGCTGATTAATTTTCCCTCCTCATCAGCATCACACTCTTTTTCTCTATGTTTTTATCTTGCCCAGCTGAGCTTTGACTGATATAGGCTTTTCATTTTTGTCTGTCAGTGAAGAAAGTAAACATAGGGTCAACTGATAGGTTGATTTTGCCTATGAATCATTTTCTCAGACGCGTTTATTTACTGAAAGCTACTAAAGGTAATTAAGTTTATTAAATGCATTCACAATATGTAGGCTACACATTTATTATTGATCTAATGCCTAATACAGGGCCGTAGACAGGGCTTTATAATCACAGAGGTCCTAAATTTGAAGTTGGTAGGGGGTTCACATTTTTTATTTCTCTGATATGTGCATTTCAAGACGTTTGAAGACCAAAAAAAGGATAAGAAATAGCTTTAAAACCATGTCAGTGGGCAGTAGATTATTTGTCAATACCTGCTCTCTTCTCATCTCCATCACTCTTTCTTTTTTTCTCGTCTCTTCATCCCTTTCTCTTCCCCTCCTAAAGCTGAGCTTTTTTAATTTACTAAAGGCTACAATTTGTATTATATTCTCAATATGTACACATGCATTATTAATCTTGTGCCTAACATGATGAAAACGGCTTTCTTGTAAACTAATTATTACATTACATGAGTCACGTTACATATGCCTATTTTCAGTTCAAAATGGCGAAATTAGACAAAACTATATTAGTTTGCCTGATTATTTTTCGTCATTCGTTTAACATTTATGACATTAAAAAAATGAAATATGAAATGTTAAGTTTAGCTACTTACATTATCTCGCACTTGACCGTATGCGTCGACTCGCACTCTATGCTCGCACTGTTAAAATTCGCGCTCAGCAGCGTCTGTGAACATAAAGCCCGCCTACTTTGATTTGATTGGTCATCTCAAATATTCTGACATTGACGAGCAGTGACAGACCAATGAGGCTCAGATGAACACACACATGAACACACACACACACACACACACACACAGCCTGTCCTCTGTTTCTGACGCGCTCTCTGCTCGGCGCCGCTGTGGATTGAAGCTGAAGAACGCGCTGAATCTGATTATAACAAGACTGAAGCGAACACGAATTTGTGTAGCCTACATTAATCTCACATTTTTAGGGGGGCTGAAGCCCCCCTAAAAAGGGCCTAGCGACGCCCCTGGGGTACTGAATATACCTGGTACTCTGTACTACCGGTAATATTGTTATATATTTATTGTAATATTATTACAATTGAAAATAACTGTTTTCTAAAATGTATGGCAAAGCTAAATTTTCTGAGCAACAGCAATGTTTGCATGGTAAAAGTTTCTTGTAAAAGATATGAATCTTAAATTTATCCCACATTCACACAGACAGACATCTTTGGCCATTTTTAAGTTTCCCGCAATGTTTTTTTTGTTTTGTTTTATTTTAGATCAAAATCATGTTTTTCAGCTGATTCGGTTTAATTTTGCTGTGCTCTGTTTAGCCGTTATGCATACCCCGGGTCTTTAGTGACCCGGGACATTTTTCACTACCCTCCTCATTCATTTTTTAAAGTTAGACATTAACCTTATTATTATTATTCTTAAAATTTTTTTAAAAAATTGTATAGGGTCTCTAATGACCTACGGTGTGTAACAGTAAGTATATTTTTTTCTGCATAACAATAATTGAATCTTTGATGACTGCATATGTGCAATTCACCTTTATTCCACAAAGTGGCAATGTCTGATACACAATGATGAAGTGATGTTTTACTCATAGTTACAGCAGGCAGAAAACAAAAGAATAGGAAGTATCATCAGCAAAACTTGAAATGGCTCAGCGATTTACTGCAGGTCAAGTACTGAACGCAATCAAATATTAGTGTCACTGTCACTTGATGGTGGATCTGGTGAAGAAGCTCAGCAATCAAAATAATGATTTTGAAGATGCTGAAAATGATAGTTTTGAAGATATATTTGAGATAGCAAATATGAGCCAGAGGCTGAAGGTACTGGGACATGAGCTCTGATCTGGACAGTATGATTGTATAAAACATCTGAGCAAACTGAACCCTTCCAAGCTCCAAAAGGTAAAAAAAAATATGATTTTAGGGGTGTGACGAGACGCTTATCTCACGAGACGACACTAGACACGAGATTGGGTTCACGAGAACGAGACGAGACGAGATTTTTGCACAATTTTTCAGAAATCCTCAATGACAAAATTCATGACTGGAAAAATAGTATGCAGGTGCATTCTGCAATGTCTAACTAATAATCTTATAAAGTAGACCTGAAATGACATGCATTATGAGTATGAATTATCAAATGCATTGAAAGAAAACAATATACAAGCACTGTAAAAGGTTTTTATTGACTGGCTTTTCTCTGTATGATTTCACATTAGTCTCTTCAGCCCTTTACATTTAAGAGCTGATTTCTGATTGAGGCTGTGTGTGACCTCCTAACTGAACTCCTTGAAGTCTTATTAAGCGCAAACAATAAGTGCAACCATAATCAAAGTTAGCACACAGACTCTTTATAATTGTTTTCAAATTGCTGTTTTATTTTGCACCGGCAGTTATAGGGTTAATGCGGTGAGTTCGGAAAAGGCCGGGTAGAGAGAAACGAGGCTGGTGTGTTTGTCTCTACAGTTGTTCTTGCGTTCCGATTATAAGTTCAGAAATAGAGCCTCCCTTGTCTGTTGTCCTTAAGACATTACAGTACTCTCTCAATATATTCGAAGTGCAAACTGAGACCATAGCCGCAAATAAACAGTCCAGAGATGGGTATTAGGAGACGGACTATTGTATGTTCGCGTCCTAATTTGTGCGCAATGCACATCAGGGAGCTTGTGTTTTACTTTCACGTTCGTGATCGCGCGTACTCTGTGTATAGGGAGCAGCTGTGCTGAGCGTGCATTCTACTGGACGTTAAATCAGATGTTAGTCTGATAGTCAGTTAGTCTGTTAGTCAGATGGTAGTTGCGCAACGAATCCTCCGCCATCCTCACGCGATCAGTGAACTGTGATTCGTGCTGCACTGATTGCAACGGCAACTCGTGCTGGATGAGCAGAGCAGACTTTTACATTATTTTATAATGGTTTTTATTTTTTTTATAAAAACAGCAAAACGATAGTTTAGGCGAATGTGAGTGTAGCGGTGGAATATTCTATGGTAATCTCACCCTCACGCTCAGTCATGGCGATATCGCGAGACAGCTTTTCACCCGACGAGAAATCTCGTCATGTTTTAGTCTCGCATATGATTTAAATATTTTTTTTATCAGGAGAGTTTTATATTATCACGACAGGTAGCGATCCATCCGTGTTAATAATTGGCGAAACATTCATGCATTTAGGGGTTAAGACTACTTATTACAGATTTTGAAAATGTCATTTTGCACTTCATGTTGATCCTGCCCTTAGAACTGCAGCAGCAGCTGTGTAGCATGTTGCTTGACAGCAATATGGCCTCCTTCCCAAGGCAGAGTCACTCATAAGAGCCATCGTTCTAATTGCAAGTTAATCCCTCACTTGAGGTTCAGTTATCCTCTTGCTGCCTAGTAACACCGAGAGGAAATGCTGTTTTGGTTAAACTCATCTGCAAGCCCCCAGCAATCTTTATTCGGTCAAGAAATAACGTCACTTTGATTTTAACATGTGATTATCACTATAGTTTCCACTCCGACTGGCCAGCGTTTTGGAAGTGATGTTAATACTTTTCTCGCCTGGATTTCCCACTCAAATCGAAATGCTCATCGGCGGTGACAAAACTCTGTAGAAGGGAGTGATAAGAAAAGAGTGATTTCCGCCACCAGCGGGATATGGCAACGCTTCGTCTTGCACTGGGTCAATAATCCTTGCCATGCCCAGTAACTTCCTTAATCTAGCCCGAGCCTTATACGCATTGTATGTGGATGGTTAATGCTGGTACATCAATAGGGATTATATAACGCTAAAATCTCAACTGAGTGCAGTGTGGCAGGCGTGGAACAGTTTATCGACACGCCGTGGAAAAGTCACTGAAGGAGGTGGCAGAGGAGAGCCTGACACTATCAATCAATCAATCGTCCTATTAAAGTGAAAGTGTCCTCTCCTGGAGCCATCTCGCCCGCTCTGACTGCACCTTATCCCTTTTACTTTCATCCGGAGCAATCAATCTCATGCTGCATCCGCTGCTGTGCCACTGCCTTAAGGCACAGTGATTCTGGATGCTAGGATGATAGTCTGTATACCTCTGACCTGCTACACAGCTGAGGCCAATAGAAAACCAATAGAAAACACAAGTTTTGTTTTATGGAATGGATTTGTTTTTTGTGGTGCATACTGATATTTTTGAAGCTTAGTGATTGCTGCTTGTTTATTGACTTAAGTGGAGT
This sequence comes from Rhinichthys klamathensis goyatoka, assembly GCF_029890125.1. Classification (NCBI taxonomy): domain Eukaryota; kingdom Metazoa; phylum Chordata; class Actinopteri; order Cypriniformes; family Leuciscidae; genus Rhinichthys; species Rhinichthys klamathensis. The sequence continues at coordinate 2,763,475 of NW_026606844.1, read as the reverse complement.
ATAATTGTTCAATATTTCGTCTAGGGTTGTAGACAGTAAGGGATGTAGGTTTTGGTCATTTTGACTGCTTGAGGTATCCACAGGAAAACAAGAAAAGGGACAATAAATTGTTAATCTATTGTTGTCACAACAAAATGGCCACTAAGCACAGCTTCATTTTTTGAGATGCTGTAATTATAGAAGGAATATATCTCCAGTATGAGTACAAAAAAAACTAAATTATTTAAATATATGCGTGTATTAATTAAAAAATAAATATATTGAAATATAAAATAATATATATTTAAAAATTGCATTTTAAGTTTCAATTTTACCATTTTATTAATATATTTATTAAAAATAATTTATGAATACAAAAAATGCCGTTTTAAGTTGTGCAATTTGTAGCCAATCACAATCATATATGTTGGCCTACCAGAGGTGCAAGTCAGTAAGTTAGTAAGAATCCGCTTAACATCGCTGGAAACGCACAAGGTTTTGTTTTGTTCAACGTGAGCTGCACGTTCGCGAATCCTTTCATCATCGCCAACAAAGTGTAAACACAATGTAAATAAGAAATTCATTGTACAAATAAGACAGCTTTTTTATTATAATGGTAGTTTTCGCGAGAGTGCAGAATTCAGTGAGCTTGCGCTTTAGAGATTGACAGCCTTATTGATTATAAAGAGAGGGTTTAGTTCTTGCGTTCTGTTTATTACCCATTCAGAATCTGAATACAAGTTTAGTTTTTCATGCTGCTAAGTACACTGCAGAGTTTCTGGACTGACAACCGTATTTAAATGCGTGATGATTGACAGTGATAACCAACGGACAGGACAAAACTAGACAACATCTTTGAAAGCATTAATTTAATAATTTTTTATTTCCGGTATTGGTACCGACTACTGAAATTTTGTTATCGTGACAACCCTACCCATCACCACCTAAACAACACCGCCATGTGCATGTGACTATACATAACATTTCCATCCACAGCAGCGGCCTCCGTCACTGTGGGGGGAAAAAAGATCTCGGTGACACTGTGTCTGGACAGCCATGTTTTTCCAAAGGGCTTAAGTAGCCCTGATCAATGGTCGCCCTCTCTGAGTGATTAGTTTAATCCCACCTGTGGTGTTCAAGGACTAAAGCCATCAGAGAAGCATTTTCACTCAAGCTAACCAAAAAAGCTTCCACATATGTTCGACCCGGGTGGTTATTTTCAGAAAGCTTCTCACACAATCTGCACGACTTAAAACAAAGCCATGGGCTCAATAACAGCAATAACCTTGAGTTGTACACATAATTACGTTTACATCAAAGGTATTTAGCAGACGCTCTTATCCAGGGTGACTCACAAAAATGTGCTTGAGTTTCACATACAAGACTGTTGTGATCAACAGATGGCAAGAATTCAATTTAGACTAAGTGTTAGGAAAAGAAGTGCTTCCTGTACAGATACAAAACAAGTGCTGACTAGTACAAGTAAAGCTAATACATATACTGATACAGAACGGCTATTTACAACTACATAGTAAGTAAAGAGGTGCTTTTAACAAATCTTTGTACTTAACATGTCCATGTTTTAGCTTATCAACACTAAAGCACTAAAAAGTAGGTTTCAACTCCAGTAATGCGTTGAATGGGTTTTAAGAGAAATTCTAGGGTGGGCTGAAATACGCTAGCCGGACTGCTGCAGAGCCTAAAGCACATGTTCATACACACACACACACACACACAGAGAGAGCCCTGTTCATCCATGTGTGACCTGCCTCTGCACTGCTGCAGGGGCTGGCTGTGGTGGGAGTGTTTTTCTCGGTAAAAAAAAAAACGCCTCTCTGAGTGCGGTGCTGCTTTTCACAGGCGAGTCCTCACCTCTCTGAAACACTCCATTACTCTCAGCCAGCCCCGCTCGCACACAGCGACACTCCAGAGCCCCTCGTCTTCGTCAGGCTCTGCCTCTGTGACCCCTGGCCCAGATAGAGCCACTCTGTTGGGCTGTGACATGAGAGGGGAACCCACCCCCTCTCTCTCTCCCTCCCGCCGTCCTCACCTGCTGAAGTGACGCCATGAGTAAATGAGCTCTCGTACACAAACATAGTCTGTGCTTCACGTTTTACATACAGACCTTTGCTGACAAAACACGTGCCGTGCTGCTGACTAACTAAATTAGAATGTTTTGCCTCCATCCTAAAATACACCCTTCAATGCTCCATCAAGGCAATGTGGGTTTTGGTAAATAGTCGGTTACAACTAAAGCCATAAACTCTACACAAGCATGCAAACGTGAACACTTGGACAATTTAACATGCATTCTTGCATCACTGTAACAAACCTCAAGTAATTGAAGGGGCGAAAAAAAGTGTTTGCACAACCTGTTTGAAAAGTCATTTGTGCAACTCATTTAATTTTGATGCTGCTAGGGCAGAAATTGAATAATACCTCACCTATACAGGTCCAATATCAAAATTAGGGCAAATACTAATATTATTATAACTATTATTATTATATATTTAACAAACCGGTTAATAAACAATGTATTTGCCAATATTAGACTTCTATCCACATTTTGTAATGCGTTTCAAATGTCATCAAACATCATTTGCAATTCAAAAAAACTTTTATTTTTAAATTAAATTTTCTTAATATTTCTTTTTATATAACAAGCTTTCTTTTTTCACTATCATTCAACAAATATATGGCTGCTATGATGCATTGAAATGGGAAAAAGAATATACCAGCCTATGGCTAACTTTCTTATACCAAATCTTTGTTTGTCAAATTTTCCAACATTTTTAAAACTTATCAGACCAATATCAAAATTATAAACTACATAATGTGCATCCCGACTAGCTAGCTATGAACGAGTCAACATTTGAATGTTACATAACTTGATCAGCTGGTTTCTCTTCAGGCAGTCTGTTCTGCCATACCAATGACCTGAAAGACAAAAAACTCACCATAGAAGAACGGTTTATGATAAAGCTCACCACTAAGCTTTGCTTAGCTAGCAGCGTTCGAGAACGTTTTGGGCCAGCAGCTGGAAAACTGAGCAAACTCCATAATTCTTCTTATATCTACCTCCTCAATCAATTAAAATGCTTTATGTGCACATTTGGAGCTCTTCAGAGATGATCAATACACCTTTAAAGGCATTACAAACATGAAACGCGTCGTATCCCTTTCGCAGCATTTTGATTTGGAGGTTCTGAGAGTTAAAATCCATTCTGCTCAAACTCCCTCACTTCCCCAGAGAAGTGAAAATGCGACGTGCCTCTAATTTAACATCTGTCACACAGTGCTATCAGCTGGGGGATAGAGAGAGAGAGAGAGAGAGAGAGAGAGAGAGAGAGAGAGAGAGAGAGAGAGAGAGAGAGAGAGAGAGAGAGAGAGAGAGAGAGAGAGAGAGAGAGAGAGAGAGAGAGAGAGAGAGAGAGAGAGAGAGAGAGAGAGAGAGAGAGAGAGAGAGAGAGAGAGAGATGAAAAATGACTTTGAGAGTTATTTGAACTCAAACAGGCTGGCTGCTCTAATTAATAAAGACTCGCACAACACACAACACGATGGAGCCCGTGATCAGTTTACACAGTAAACAGGCCAGTGGTTCTGCCTTAGCCAGATAAGGCTTGTTCAAACCGATTTCAAGTGCAGTTCTGAGTGGAGCCGCCATCGGCCGCACTTTCTCTCTCATTGCCTCTCCTTCGCTCTAATAGGAGCCATTAACGTGGGGCAAAACCCTTCTCTCACGCACTCGGATAACTGTTCTGTATAATTGAAGCCATGAAATGGCTCTCCATAACTGGGATTTAAATGGCACGGGTGCAATATTTGGATGAACGATTTGCCGAAGGTTCCTGCTGCTTTCTCAAGCCTCGCTGCCCCTGCGCCATATTTCAATTCAGCTTCAAGCATTCTCATGGAGCAACGTCGACCGTCTGCCATGGAACACGTGAAGATGTTCTGCAGGAACTGGCTCTGATAAACGTGGCGTTCTCTCGCTGGAGGAAGTGCGGTGGATTCCACCCACCCTCCTCCTCTTCCTCCTCCTCCTCCCTGTGCCCGACTGCCAAAGGCGCAACGGCATCATACTTGAAACACACACACAGATACAAAAGTGTTGCATAAAAAAGCAGCTCTGCCGCCGCATACATCGGGTTCTACTTGAAAAGCCCTCACTCCTTTATCCGGGAGAGCAGCTCCTCTTTTGTTCTGCATAAATGCCAATTACCTAATTCTCTCTAGCATGCAAATCAGATGAAATGAGGGCACGGCAGATTGCCCATGGAGCACGGCACCGTGCCGTTTCCACAGTGACAGGAAGGGTACCTTTTGGGACACTTCTCTACTTAACACTTTAATCAAGCTCCATTTAGAGGCAAAAAATGTAATAGATTTTTTTTACTGTCACTCTTACTCTCTCTAGCTCTCTTCAAAGCTTGTGAATAATAACAATCACTTAGCCTCCAGACCGGGTATACTTCAATCGTTGCCAATAGCTTACACTCTGCCATCCCCAAATTTGAGTGCGCTAAATTTTCGCTAACCAAATAGAATTTGCCAGGTCATATTACTGTAATTTCATCACCTTTTCACACAACTGGAAATAACCGGTAATTTCCATTGCCATCCGCTAGTGCCTGTTCTATTAGGCAAACCCAGCATAGTAAATGGCAAGCGAGCCTTCTACGAACCATTTTCATGTGGATGAACTTCTGTGTGCCAACAGACATGACAAGGGCACAAAGTGTGACATGAGTGCAGTATGACAATTATGATGACTGACATTTTAAGTCTTTTTGCAATAATATGAGGATATTAGAGGAAAAGGAAAGTCAGAGACAAGGAAAATGTAAATGTAAATGCAAAACATTGTCAGTATTAAGGCCTGATTGGACCAGAGACAAAGCAACCTGAAGGCATTCATTTTCAATAAGTTTGAACAGAATGGATGGCCAACTTTATGCAAATGCAAAGTGACACCAACTGACAACTACCAGTGTCAGTTGCAATAGACTGTTGCAATAGACTGATGACAATTGCAATAGACTATGTTAACAGTTAATTTTGAGATACTGTATAATTATGCACACTTGGCCGAATAACAGCTGTATTATAACTTAAAACAACTGTTCCCAATTTCCGTAATAACAGAATGGATGGCAAACTTTAAGCAAATGCTAACTGACAACTACGAGTGGGACTGCAGACAGCGATCAGCTATATGATAGACTTTTCAACTTCAAGCATTAACGTATATCTAGAGAGCATGATGGCCAAAGGCCCATATAATTACAACATGTAAGGGATAATGTACAGCCAGCCAGTTGTTATCGCAGATTAAACCAAGACAGGGTGATCAGGACCCCGATGCAAAGCGGTGGGGTCTTGCATCACCCTGAAGGGGTTTATTCTGCGATAACAACCGTCTGACTGTATATTATGCCGATTATTACAGGGCTACTTGCCACATAAGTAAATAATTAGACTAAATAATTATTAATTAGTTGAAATAGGTCTTTAAACACAAAACTTTCGTGAAGAAAGCAGTTGCTAGCAAGCGGCAAGTTCAAACTAGACGGCCATTTAATACCTAGTTCAGACTACACGAATTTAAACATAAGCAAATCGCTGTGCTGTTCAGACTACATGACTTGCTGTCTTGTAATCTGGAGTCTTGAAGTTGTTGTGGCGTTCACACTACACTAAATGATCTGCAACAGGGGGCCACAAACACACGAGCTAACAACAACTCTGTCACCCAACGACTCTATCCGGTCCCCAAACCACATTTTGTCATGTAAACACACGCCAGACGTGGAACTGGAAATGACGCGAAACAACGAGCTGTTGTTTATTTGAAAATGGAGAAATTAGCACTGCACTGTTTGCGCCATGATCTGTTCTGAAAAACCCAGAAAAAGGAAAAAACAAAGAATATGGGTGAAAGAATGGATCAGCACACGCGGGCAGCAAGGATTGTCAGTGCTACAGAAAAAGTTTGAGGTGAGTAAAACATGTTTAGAATGAAAAAGTAGCTGCCTGCTTGTGTTGTGGTGGCATGTTGCTGCTGCTTTTTTTCTTCAGGGGACCTCAACCCATGCCTTGCTCTCTCATTGGCTGTAGCTCGTCCCGACACTTGACAACACAGGATGTCGAGTCGGCCGACAGCTACAGATATTTAACATAGCGAGGCGTCAGCGAGCTTCTTGATGCGCTGACCAGAATCAAGTATTCCACACAGCCGTGCAATAATACAAATGAATGACTGCAAATTTAAGAAATTCATTGTTATTTTACACAATATTCCTCATTTACACAATAATAAATTGCAATAGACTGATGTTAACAGTTCATTTTGAGAGACTGTATAATTATGCCCACTTGGCCGACTAACAGCTGTATTATAGTGTAAAACAACTGTTCCCAATTTCCGTAATAATAGTATGCGTTTCAGTTGATATGATTAAATTGTATTATTATATTACGGTATCATATAGGCCACCAGCATTGATAATCGCCCTTGAAAAACCCATATCGACTGCCACATATTGAAAACTGATCTGAAGAGTAATAGCTCGGTGGAGTAAGTCAGTTAAAGACTAGAGTAGATGAGTAGACTTTAAAGACTAATGTTGAGTGATGACTCAATGAATTCAAACTGACATTGCTGCAAAAACTGGGTAATTGACAGAAGTGCACTACAAGCACGCTGTTTTAGCTGTCTTACATCTCCTACAATGCATTTGATCTGCTTAAACGTATCAAATCTGGAGGTTCCAGCTGAATAAAGCTCCTCCAGCGAACACTACTTGACAGTCCAAAGACCGAACTGGATCTTCTCCTCTGCCACATCCTCATCTATATGGATACACCGGCTCATATCAAACAGATCCACAGTAGGCGCAGACTCAAATCCAACCCGGGCCTATCATAAACAGCTCTGTCAATACAAGCCTTTGGAACTTTCTCTCTTCTGCCCTGGACCTGAAGCCTCCTTGGTTCCGTGAAAAACAATGAAGGAGCGCTGATCCGAGCGGGGATGCGGTCTCCACGTTTTTGAAGGCTCCTCTGACATGCATTACACTTCACGGAGATCTCGGCCCTCCCTCATGGCCACCAGCAAACAGCCGTGTCACAGCCGTCCACTCCGGAGAACGACCTCGCTAATGAGGGGCGAAGGGCATGCGGTTCACCTCTACAGGCCACCGCTCGGCCCCGTGAATACTAATCACAGCAACAAAGTGAAGGTTAGACATGGAGATGTTACAGAGTTTGTGGGCGGCGAGCGGAAGGAAGGAAAAGAAAGAAAACAGCTCGGCAAATGGACTGTGAAGCGTTCGCGGAATAAAGCACTCCCGTGTAGGAGTCAATGGAAAAACACTCCTCTTTTCCAACATACGGCAGTCTTTTGTTATCTTAAAATGTTATTGACACCTCACTTAAGTGGCATCTGGTGGATAAAAAGCACAGGCATATTTTGACGAAATAGTCCGATATAACTGCTGGCATTCAGCAAGGCATTTTGGATAAAAGGGAGGAATGTCATAGTAAGACAGAAAGTGAAAGCTACAGCAGAATTGATATAATGGATTGCTGCTGCTATACTGTACATGTGTGTCGCCAAAGAGTTTCCAAGAGCTTTTACGCCAATTAAAGGTGACGTGACTCCTTGCTTTCAAGACATTATTGAAAGCTTTCTGTGCAGTGTTGGTAGTGCCAAAGCATTTTTTCGACCGATCGCAGCTGGCATGCAGCGGATAGACCATGTGTTCTTTCTGCTTACAACGCTGCGTTGTGCAGGTGCTTTCAGGCATCATACAAGGCGAATTTACATGCCCATTGTGTGTAAATGCATACAAACACAAACCTTGACTTCTCAACAGAATGTTCTATGGCAGCTAGAGGAATTTTCTATATGAATGATTTATTGTGAAAGAAAAAGAGCAATTAATATTCAGCCAAAGAGTTACTGTTTACGCCCCCTATTTGCTCCAACCTCAAAAAGTCATCCATCAGCAGTACACTTCACATGGAGAGGAGCGGACAGGGAGCAGCTTATTACCACATTGAGAAGACAGAGATAGAGAAAGAGAGCTGGGGAAAAAGAGGGAGAATAGGATTATTGAAGCATACATAGTCTTCTCTAACACTGGACATTAGGTCAGGTGTCAAGTCTACTTAGTTAAAGGTTAGCCTACAAAAACTCTGATCCGTTTAGCATTTAGCATAGTCTTTTCCTATATTTTCTGACATTTTAAACCACTTTGACTTAATGGTAAGTGTATACCGACGTTAATACAGAGGGAAAGCACCAAACAGTACAAATGTGTCCTTAGACTGAGAAGAGAAAAGAAAAGAAAAGAAAAGAAAAGAAAAGAAAAGAAAAGAAAAGAAAAGAAAAGAAAAGAAAAGAAAAGAAAAGAAAAGAAAAGAAAGCAAAACTGTTGTTTTTCTAGGCTAAAAAGTACCGGCACCACATGCTACTTGGCACTACAGCATTTCCTGCCCTAGAATGCTTGCAATGGTGGAGAAGTTACACTTTACACGTCAGAAGTCCAGTTATTCATTTATCAAAAACAAGTAAACAAGGAACTACGGACAACTGAAAACACTTGTCAAATGGCATCTGATAAGAGTTCGGCTAATTTACGCAGCTCCTGTCAGTAACTATATACAAAATCTGGACTGTAAAAACTATTATACATATTTTATGCACTTTTACATAGTTCATGTCTACCAGGGCCTGATTTTTGACACTGATTTCATTTGATGTTTGAAAAAGTTTGGACTGTCGAATTTTCATTACTCTGTGCCGCATGCAGTGGCCATCTAGGTTGCATTCGTTATTATTGAGGAGAGAACGTTTTCCTGTATGCGGAGCGTCTCAGGTCGTCAGGTTAGAAAAGACTTCTCTTCCTCTCTTCATGCTCCACTGCGTTCTACCATGCCAATTGATTTTCCTGTCTCTATACTTGTTCATCCCACTTAAAGCGCTTGTTACCTATGGTGAATCTGTTGTGGCAAATTGTATCCTACAGTATCTCTCACCTGAAAGACACAGTTCCTGGAGGCAGAGAAAAACCCTTCAACAGACCTACATTATTCTAAGGGCCCTTCAATCTTACCGTTAAAAAATCTTTACTTGCGTCAGAGGCAATAAAAGACAAGCATAAATATTAAGGATGCCGTTTCAGCCAGACTAGTCAGTGAATTGCCTGAACAACTAGTCGATGTCGATGAGTATGTCTTTAGCGCTGTATAATTAAGAATCTTTCAAGTTTACCTGAAATAAAATGTATGTGTACATTCCAAAACAGACTGAATGTAGCAGAATGGGACAAAATACAAAAACAAATAAAAAAATTAATAAATAAATAATATAGTCGTTATGTAATTTAATACAATAATATATATATATAAAATGTATTTATTTATTTGTTTTATACACATACACTAAGTTAATTGTTAGACAACTAGTAGACCACTGTGTGCCATTCCTAGAAATTACGAGTTGATTTATACATACCATAAACATGCGTAATGCTATAAACATATTTTTAGAACAGCTACAAATTTTCCAAAAGAGTCCAAATGGACAACCACGTATTTTCTCATCGAGTTATCTCTAGGGAAAACTCAATCTCTCTCTCTCTCTCCCCCTCCCCTCTCAGCAGTTGTCTTCCTTGGCAGGATGTCAGCCTGTTTCTGGCTCTGCTGGGGATCTGAACGCAAGGCTTACTAAAGCTCAGCCACATTCTACTGCGTGTTTACCACAGCTTACCACGCAGCAGCACAGAAACGCACCGACACGCTGCACTCGGAGTTCGAAGGGCCAAGCTGACACCGTCGCTTCTCGACTACGGCATCTGATGTCAGCCGGCGCTCGAACGAGGGGCTAAGTTTAGAAAAACACAGCAGAGGAAGACAGCAGAGGACACATGATTCCATGCACATTGTCAGAGAACCCCAGAGTGAAAAGGCCATTCTCTCAAATGTCAAGCTTTGGTAATAGGGGAAGAAACATCAGCCTGGGAGGCAGCGGTTTGATGCTAGCTCGGTTTTCCTGTTGGGCTGCACTGCCGTTCTGCCCGGCTCAGCAGAACGGAAGACAATGCAGTTGTAAAGTAATATGTTCGAGAGCTCGGGGTGGACCTGAAGGGCACGGCCAGGTTCTGCTGAAACACAGCCTGTAAATGCATCATTAGTGCTCCCCTAAGAGTGCCTCTCAGGTGGAGGAGTACTGTTTGTCTTTGCGCTAGTCGGCGATTAAAGGCGAAACAGAATCTCTCGCTCGTTTTCTGTCCGTGCTCCAGCAGAGCGAAGGGAGGGGTGCGACGGTTGGCTCGTCTCCCGGCCCTAAACGTTGTAGAAAGCCTTTAAAAGCTCATCAAAAACAACATCCACACAATCACGAAGGAGCGGGAAGCTCGCTTAAAGCGCCGCTGTATTTGTCAAGCTGTTCGCTGAAACATTGTCATTATCTATCGTGTTTAAGGAGCCAACATAACATACATCAATGTAGACCTCTCCCCACTCCACATACGGATTCATTGGCTGGATTTTTCTCAGCTGTGGCCTGACATCCGAGATGGCGCCTGACCTGTCTGGTCACCTGCACCTGGGCTGAACTGAAGTGACCCGTCCTGTCTAGACCTGAGGGAGACGGCGAATCGCAATGTTCAGCAATCGCTGCAGGTGCAAAAGGAAAGAGCTTGGCCAAGTCTCCCACACTCCTATTAATACGTTTTCTAACCTCTCCTCAGCAGTCCGGCTGATCACCTGTCACAGAGAGGGTGAAAATGGAAATAAAAATGGAGTAGGGGAGGCCTAGGATGAGACAAAAGCTTTAAAGTCCCTGTAAAGGCAATTTAAAAAAAAAAATCTAAACACATTATAAATGTTAGAAATGTATTGCTAAAACATATTACAAAGACTGTGAACTGTGAAGTACTGAATTGTGGAGCTAGACCGTTAAACAGTTTTTCACCATTGATATTTTACGGATTTTTCGTGCGGGGCTAAAACGGGGCTCGATGACGCACTGGAGCCCCTGAGCTCCTGGACACGCCCCTACTTGATGACGCACTGGAGCCACTGAGGCTGTCCGCTCCCCTAACAATATAGAGCACATTCACATCTGTTTTGCCACTCAATCTGAGTTACGGTCAGTACTATTAGTTACTACAGCAGTCTACAGATTGCTAGCTAGCTATGCCTTCGTCACGGAAAAGCGTAGGCCTACTACCTGGATGCGATCACCGGATCACATACAAAACAGATCGGTGTCCTTATTTAAATTTCCGAAAAACGATTACATCAAGAAGAAGTGGATTCATTTTGTGAAGAGCCAACCTTGATGGAGAGCTGAGGATCACTGCTAAAACCCGCCTCTGTAAGTGATCATTTTACACGGGATAGTTTTATAAACTTTCGTCGGAGACAACTGAGACATTCACTGATAATCCGTTGTTACTGGTGAATGGGGCCGAACCGACTATCTCCCGCCTCGGCATTCATCCTCCCGTCGCGCCGACAACTGGTGCCATCATCAGTGCGTGCCCACCGTGCAAGCATCTATTCCGGCTGTAGAGTTGAGTGTGGCGACGGCAGCTTTCCCGCGAGTGGGCGTGGTTTCAGCGCAGCCAGCGGACACGCCCCCAGCGTTTGAGAGCAGAGACTACTGCTCATTTTTTCAAGATTTAGATAGCTTATTTTATGTACTTGCTGGCTTTTTTTATCATTCAAATTTGGCAGGGTGGCTAATAACACATTTTTCTGTGGTGTGACAAACTCAGAACACATACAAAATGTTGACTTTACAGGGACTTTAAGGTAAAATGACAGAGTTTAAGGAATGCTTATGATTGAAAGAAGGCCAAAACAAAGAGGAAGACAGACTAAAACAGAGCGAGAGACAAAGGAAGGTGGAGGAGGAGGAGGAGGAAGTAGTAGCCGGGCAGAGCTCCACCTGCACTTCAGCTCAGAATGGCCCTATGGGAAGACCTCCCTCACTCCTTATATAGACAAATCTGCCACTCTCCTTCAGACCCACTGCTGCCCTGTGGGCCGTGACAGGGTTATTTTCAGAAGACTGCAGAGCCACAGCTAGCTGCTGTCCAAAGTCAAAGCGGAGTTTCCATTGTCACAACTGATGGCTAGTTACCTCTAAGGATCTTTTTGAACATCATGACTATGACAAAGGCAAGAATCACCATTAATAGAACTCAAATTTAGCGAATCTGTCTGCGTATTAAACGTCATCATGTAACTCATCCCACATTGTTTGTGCTACGGACATGAAACAAATTGTGTGGCTTTTTGATCACTTCGCTTGACAACTGGACCGTTTTTACACACCGAGCAATAAAATAGGTGGGGGGAGACTAATTTCCATTGACCACTCAAAACACCTTAGCAACCACATAGCAATGCCCTGACAATCACCCACAACACCTTAGCAATGGGGTGCCATGTTTTGCACAGCCAAATATAAATAAATCAAATCAATAAAATGTTTTATAATGAAAAAAACTACCTATGATAAAATACTGTATAAAAAATATGTCTAAGATAAAATTGTCTAAATACAATAAAAATGTTGCAATAAAATACAATAAAAAAAATACAATAAAAATGTTTTAAACGCTACGATAAATTTAGGCATCCCAAAATTATAAAGGTATAATATGAAAAATAGGATATAAATAATCTTTTAAGATTAATTTAAACTAATATATTGAGCATCCCAAACCTTGACTAACATTCTCTAAGAGGACAGATACAACATGACAAGTACAAGATACTGCTTCTATCCATAGCAAGAATCCACAGTACAGCTCCACAATAAAAGCAACTGTGAGAATATGAGGTGCATAATTGTTGACTTTCCACAATAAAGACTGCTTGTTAAAGCACAATATTCCAGGGTGGAGCCAAGGTGCATGTGTGCTGAATCAGCAGATATGGGGGAAGGCGGGCAGAAGTGCTGATTAGTGGGAAAGCCATATGTTCCATTGACAGGTTCCATCACAACAGAAAGCACGGCACCCCTTTGTGAGGGCACGGCCTCCCCTCCAAGGTGCCACCCAGCTACCTGGCATCTTTCACAGAGCGGTAAAGACAAGCCAGAGGATTCTGACAGCACAGGACGGATAGTGTTACCTATAGCTAAAGAGAGGAGGGGGTGAGACAGAAGACATGATGAAAACAACAGAGAGAGAGAGAGAGAGAGAGAGAGAGAGAGAGAGAGAGAGAGAGAGAGAGAGAGAGAGAGAGAGAGAGAGAGAGAGAGAGAGAGAGAGAGAGAGAGAGAGAAGGGAGGGGTAACCGAGTACACGTCAAATGAACCGGAGCGCAGCGGAAACGGCAGCAAAAACAAGCAGCATGTCGGCTGGATTAAACCCGTCAGATGGAACACAGATGCAAGCCTGGACACAAAAGCCTGATCACCAGCCACAAGTTTCAACAAGAGGACTTCTTACCACCTCGTCATCTCGCAGGATGGCACAATCATTAACGCGCTAGAGCTTTTCACGTACAAACAAGCACAGCAACATAGTCACCATGCGGTGGCAAAGTCTCAAAGTGAGGATGGGGGCCAGAGAGTAGCTACCAGCGAACAAAGGCGGCGAACCTGAGCAGGTAAACGGAGAGCCGAGGGCGGTAAGGTCATCAGCAGGTAGCAAACTCCCTGATAAAAGAAGGAAAAGTTCATTTTTCAGCACTGTCCTTTGCCGCCCCCCGACCTGAGGCGCTTCTGACAGCGTTTATTAGCCTTGAAAGAAAAATGATGAGAAGGGCAAAAGGGTCGGCCAAAGGAGGGGGATCTGAAATACCTCATTTCACTCCGCTCTTGAGTCCAACTAGGATTTATCTACCAGGACCTTAGACCAAATGAGCCAATAAGAGAACTAGACAGTGGGGTGGGGCAGATGGAGGGTAAAAGAGAGAGACATAGAGAGAAGAAAAGATTAGTCAGGGATTGAGAAGCGTGCATAATTCATATGGTCATTATTAGAGATGATTTTTGCACATCTTAAGAGAGATCAGAGTCATAATCTAAAACGGGCCCTGATGGAGACCTTACGAGGCAAGTATCAGAGGAGCACTCTGGAGATTCGAGACTAGGCCTCTTCTGTCGGAGCACGTCCCAATGACATTCCGCTCCTTCCCATAAGCCTCCACCGCCGCGCTGCTTCCTCCCCAAGGGGGGGGCGTTAAGGCCTCCACATCCAAGCAGCAGCAACAGAGCAGGCGATTTTCCTAAAATAATAATTAACTGGGCAATTTAGCGAAGGGAAGAGAAAAAAAAAAACTCCCAGCCCCCACGCTCAATTATTCCTGGTCTCTTTGCACTTTTCCCCCATTCAGTCCCAGAATAGCATGGCATCCATATTTCAAGGTGGCAAAGCAGTGGAAATGATTACGTCAGAGTCCAGCAGGTCTATTTTCTCAGCTCCCGCTGCCTACGACAAGCCCACAAAGAACTTGGCAGCTGGCTTTGAAAAGCACAGCCTTCATCAATAGACGTGTTCAACGGCTTTGAGGACTTTGATTAGATTTGGGTTAATATGACACCCGATTCGTATTAAGCCCATGGGCTCACATTAGACATTATGCGTGTAGCATTTCTGAGCAAACACAATGATGCCTTTCATTTATCCGAATCAACATTTCCTGCTGTAGGTAATGGATAAACCCATAAGAATTCTCAAGTTGACTTCGCTGCCCCTGGAAATGATCTATCTAAGAAACATCTGATATGTTGTTACCCTTGGCAATCATATCGTAAACAGGAGGGTAAATAACACCCTCTCTGGCACAAGGAATTCTCGACACTGTTCTCTGATAGAGACACTAACGCCTAAAATAACTTAGTTTCCCCTTCCCGCAGTCATCATTATTGGAGCCACTGCAGAGCCGGGAATGTACACCATTATGCACTGACAGCCTTTACACTCGCTAAAGGAGAGGCAACAGCACAACAAACACCAATATGTCCTATCTGCTCGACACAGATGTCAAAGACAGAGGTGCAATAAAGACACAATGTACAAAATCCTTCTGGTTGGAAATAATGCATGCATTAAGCACTGTATCTACACATGCAAAAATAAATGTGTTTATATTTAAGGACGCACAATATAACTGCACTAGGGTTGGGCGATGTCTACCAATTTGGCATCAGACGATGTCTACAGTGAAACATCGCGATGGACGATGATATCGGGAGCGGGAGGGGGAGGGGGGGTATTTTCGTAATATTCTCATTTTCCACTAGATATTTGCCTCTATATCTCATCAGCAATTTCGATGTCGGCAGCTCTGCAGCAGCTGAGCACTAAGGAGCGAATGTACAGTGACGTGACATCACTGCCAGATTCAAACTGCGTGCTTTCGCGCTATGGCTGGCGCGCTGAGCCAAAGACGGACGCGCTCAGCGCTTGTCATAGGCTATATCATAACTGTTCAGTGTTAAACACATAATGTTTATTTTAGGTTTCAGACATTTAAATACATATAATCTATAGCAAAATAATACATTTATAGTTTGTAAAATACACAATGGTGTCTATGGAAGCAGCAATAACAACCCATTGATTCAAATATATTTGACGACGGTGTTTATGCATATCAGAGAGACACAGTGTAGCATTAAATAACTATAATGTCAACTCAAGTTTTCTCCCAGTTCACCGGCCACTTACTTTCATGTTTTTCGGGAGAAACTGGTGAATTCACACGCTGTAATAAATCCAACAGACAGAAATCTCTGAACTGCGGCCCAAACACGGCGCCCATCTCACGTTACAGATCAAGATAATTTATAAAGTTTTTTTAAACGACAAAAACTCACTTACACATATTTGAGAATCGGAATAGAAGATAGTTCATGACATGGTAAGCAAGTTTGTTAATATTTAGAAATAAAGGCGCTAAATCTGTCATACAGCGCTATTTTGGCTGTGGTGAATCACGTGCCAAGCAGGACGCGTCACCATGGAAATGGGACACACGATGTTTAGCCGATGCCGTCTAAACATCGTGATGTCTGTCAGCCATCACGATGGACGATGATATCGGCACAACCCTAAACTGCACCACATCAATTGATTCACCACATGGTTGACATTAGACACTTAATCAGAAGATACAGAATATTTCTTTGTGCATGCTCATGAGTCATTTCCACTATTTCTTACATTTAGATTAAGTGAGCGTTAGATGATGGCATAAGGTAAAGTTAATATTTTAAAACATTAACAATTGAAAAACACTGGTTATGTAAAATTTAACAAATCTTTAAAAGAGTATCGATGTTTTTTATACTGCACTTTATAAATTTGTAATGCCTAAATTCACTTGTAGCATTTAAAATGACAAATTTTAATGTGTGTGTGTGTGTGTGTGTGTGTGTGTGTGTGTGTGTGTGTGTGTGTGTGTGTGTGTGTGTGTGTGTGTGTGTGTGTGTGTGTGTGTGTGTGTGTGTGTGTGTGTGTGTGTGTCTTGGGCAAAAAGAAAAAAAAAATGGGCCAAAAATGGTACAATATTTAGTGGTCTTTTAATGGTATTAACCATTTTAATCACAAATCACGGATCAGTAAATTAGCAAGATTTGCACAAATACTGTAGATAAAGTAACTTAGCTATAACTTAGTAGTCTTTGAAATTTGGGCAGGAGCATTGTCTTGCTGATCATCTGATCATTCCTCTTTAGATAACAACTTTTCACTTGTGGGAAGCAAGGCATTCTGCAATATTCTCCTGTACTTCAAAGCATTAAATGACTTTTCACAGTGAAATATACCAATACCAGCAGCTAAAAAGACTTCCCACACACCACTACCTCTTCCTCCATGCTTCACTGTGGTAGAGATGCATTTATTATTAGGTGTTCAAGCACGAAGTGCTGAAAACCTATTGT
The DNA here is from genome assembly GCF_029890125.1 of Rhinichthys klamathensis goyatoka. NCBI lineage: Eukaryota > Metazoa > Chordata > Actinopteri > Cypriniformes > Leuciscidae > Rhinichthys > Rhinichthys klamathensis. Next base: position 2,746,577 of record NW_026606844.1, on the reverse strand, counting down.
AATTGTAAGGATTTTTATTATTATTATTATTATTTTCCCCTAAAACGCATCGTGCAGCCCAAACCGTAAGTGCTGGAGCTCTGAAACTTTGCCAGTAGGTAGTACAAAAATCGAGGAGAGGTTATCAAATTATGAGCCCGATTGGCCCATAGGTGGCGCTATAGCGCAAAAAACAAAAAAATGGCACTATTTTCCTTAAATCTCAATAACCCTTTGTCCCAGCCTCAAGTGTCTTATATCATTGGAATCCTTGGCTCAAGCCGAACAAAAAAGGCCTCAAGGATTTCATTTCCGGTATGCAAATTTTTTCGCTATTTCCGGTTTTGTCCAAAACCTACTTTTGCGAACTAGTCCTAGGTTTTTTGCCCGATCAGAACCAAACCAGTGCAGAAATGTTCTCTGGAGTCTGAATATCAATAATTATTGAAAAAAAGTTGAAATTTCGATTCACTGTCACTAAGGGGCGTCAAAACGTTCGCAGGAGGCGGAGCCTATTTTACTAAAATGGCTATAACTCGTGAACGAAATGAGATATTTTTACCAAACTCGGTACAGCTATGTATGAGCTCAATTTGAGGTCACAGTAAAAAAATCGCGACGATCGAACACTAGGTGGCGCTATAACATTAAAAAAACATAAAAGGGGGTGTGGCCACCTGACCGTTAGTCCGATTGACTCGAAATTTGGTATGCAGTGTCTTGGTCCAAGGTACCATGTATGTATAAAAGGATATTGGCGTATCTCAAAAAACATGGCCGCCATCGGCCAATGAAGTTTGAGCACCTGTGAGACGAGGTTAACGGAGGCCAATCGGAACGAAACTCAATGGGCATGTTCGACTCATGGGCCAAGAGGTCTGTAAGAGTTTTGAAAGAAATCGGCCACTAGTTGGCGCTAACGAGTTTTACGGCTCTGTAATCACGTGGTGTTGCACACATCCCCACAAAATGCATATCATTTGATAGATCTCCTCATGATGAACAACTTTGCCTCTAGAACCATTGCTGTCAATCAAACCGTTCATTAAATATTCACGAATATGTTAAAAACCTACTTTTGCGAACTAGTCCCTGGTTTTTCGCCCGATTGGAACCAGACCAGTCTAGGACAATTCTCTGGACTCTCTAGATCAATAATTATTGAAAAAAAGTTGAACTTTGCCATTTGGTTCATTATAACAGGATCATTTATAAAAAGGGGCGTGTCGAAACACACTCAAAAGCCTATAAATCATAAATAAAAACTCAGAACTTCACAAAAATTGATGAGCATATGTGTCATACCATGGTGAAGAAGCATGCAAAGTTTCATGGAGATCGGACAATAGGTGGCGCTATAACTGTTGAAAAGCTTTAAAACCATACATTTCCTATGGTAAATTGCCTGTATTGGCTGTAAATGGTCTTTTCCATCTATGATCGTATAATTTTCATATCTTAATGTTTAAAACCAGTGCAGTACAATTATCTGGACTCTCTAGATCAATAATTATCAGAAAAGGTATAATTACTTCATTTGGATGGCTATAATAGAGTGTAAATCGGATGGCTATAACAGCTATAACAGCTTGGATGGCTATAACAGCCAAAAAGTGGTATTTTACTGCCCCCTGCTGTCATTTCATCATACTACTCTCTAATATTTTTATATATAATTGATATTTAGACTTTATTAAATCATTATTTTAACATTTACAATCACATTTTGTCAAAATTCATCTATTGCTCTGTACTCTCTAGAACAATAATTATAGGAAAATGTATAACTTCTTCATTTGGATGACTATAATAGGGTCACTTCAATATGTAGCCTTGAGCGAAAGCCAATATCTTTTCAATAAATGCTCATAGCTTCTTAAAAAAAGGTCAAGAACAGCTATAACAGCTTGAAAAAGGCTAACAGCCAATAAGTGGTATTTTACTGCCCCCTGCTGTTTAAAAAAAGTCATTTTGTCACACTACTCAACTATAATTAATATTTAGACTTTATAAATTCACTATTTTAACATTTACAATAACATTTAGTCAAAAATCATCTATTGAAGTGACAATTGAGTCACATTGGATCCTGAAGTTCCAAATGTCTCTATCTACATCAGAATGAGCGTGTGTAGATTAAATTATGTGAAAAACATGGCCTATTGTATAAGTAGGCTGTAATAGCACTGTTGTCCACTAGATGGAGCAGCAGCATTAGACATTTTTAATCTTTTTTTATCAGCTTTCAGCATTGGCTAACAAACAAATGCTTAAAGCATTTTCTATAATTAGTTTTATATTATTACATTGCAAAGAAATATGTGAAATGCTCATATACCATTAAAACTGATTTTCACAATAACATATCCCAAAAATGTGTGTGTGTGTGTGTGTGTGTGTGTAAGCATGCATTATGGAGTTAACATGAAAAAAATGGTTTGCTTCAGTGGAGAATACTGGAGAAACAAAGTAGTTGAAAATGAAAGTGAGCCAATAAGTGGTCTTCTACTGCCCTCTGCTGGCCACTCTTCTTATTAATAGTCTTTTTTTGTATATAGACACTATAAAATCACTTATATAACAATTACTCTTATAACACATTCATATTTTGTCAGAGTTTATCACTTCAATTGTTCTTATGCTTCATATAATTGCTATCAACGTGGTAAATCATGGTAAATAATGCCAGAAACATGGTAAATCATAGTAAAAAAGGTAAATCATGCTAGAATCCTGGTAAATTATTCTAGAATGTGCTATATCATGGTAAATCATCATATAACATGGTATATCAAGGTAAACTATGGAAAATCATGTTAGATTCATGGTAAATCATACTGGAACATGGTAAATCATGAAAAATCACACTGAAATGTAGTATATCATGGTAAATCATGCTTGCTACATAAAACTTAATGTCTTTTGATGCTTTTGTGCTTAACGGCCTTAAAGGCCTTAACTGCTTGAACACCGCTAAATGCTGCTAGCAGCTTTAATTATTATTATGTTTCTCAACAGACTTCCGAAGACACTGCTCTGGAGCATCACCATGTAACTCGTGTTTCATTGTGATTCATCACTCCACACATACCTTCCCATGTTCTGCCAAAAAAAGGAATGCACAGATAGGATTTTTTTTTTTTTTTTTTGGCTGATACCGATACCAATTTTGACAAAAAACTATTGGCTGATACTTGCTCACTAATTTGAAATAGTGTAATTAAAATAGAAAGAGTTGTTTTGGTGCATCACTAGATATATTTCTATAGAATGTCACATCCCATGTTTCATTAAATGCATTCATCTAGCCATCAAAAAAGATCCTTCATCTTAGAAATCCATTTTTTGGATGCAAGCTGTGGTTGTACCTCAAAGAAAAAAGCTCTTGGCCTGGAAAGAGGCAACCAAGTACGAAGGTTACTCCGATTCGATCCCTTGCTAATTAGCGCTGCTCGCCGCTCAGTACATGGTAATGGAATCCAGGGGATTCATTGACTGGATGCACTGTGTTTAAGGTCTGCAAATTACCTTGGGCTCCAGTTACCACCGGCTGGCACTGAGCTTGCTGAAGCTCAAGGTTCAGTCCAGCATAAAGGGACACACACAGCACCGCACAGCAGAAAAGCCAGTGTTCTCGCAATCTGGGTCAAACACATAGATCATAATGCAAGAGTGTTGTTTTTCGCCTAGGAAAATATATGACAAGCTGCGTTGTGCAACGCTTAACCATGTGTTTATTTGTCATGTTCTTTGTTTGTCTCTGTTTTTTCCAGCTAATTAGTCTGAAGGGACTATACTTGCTCATGCACTGTGATGAGGAATCGCAATCTCCGCAGAGATTTGCTGTGTACAACCGTATAAGCTGGACGACCAATGACCGCATGCGTTAGACTTTAAAATACACATTCTTACATTTAATAATACAAGTGACAATTACCCTATTTTGATTGATCTGAGATGAGAGACACAACCAGCTTCAAAGCTTGCGAGCTAATCACAAGAAAGATCACAGGTGGTTCAGGTTGTCTAACCCAGCACCCATCTCATCCTACTGACATATCCCAGAACCCACCTGGAGACGTGGCCTGGACCAAACAGACCCACAACGGCCTCAGATGAGCTTTAATCTTCCCCCGGCACCACAGCGATCCCGAGACAGAGAACAGCTCTGCCTATGGCTCCTTTGAAGCACGGAGCTCCATTAGCTTTCATGGCAAACCCAGAAGCCCTGTATGAGGCCTGCCTTTTTGAACAGACACCACATGCAAGAGAAGAGAACAAGATGAAAATAAATAAATAAAAGGAGCGTTGAACGAGGAGGTTGTCTCCCCTGTCTGAGAGCTGCTCCATCTCGGAGAACTTCAAGGGCGTGATTTGGGCTTTGATGAGGAGCGTTGTGACGGCTGACAGAGCTGAAAACACAGCATTGCTTACTAAAACAACGGCAAAAACAAACGCAAGCTGTCTGTGAAGCGTCTAACGCGCTGCACCTGTGGATGGCTCGCTCGCCCGCCTTCATATTCCCTCTCAACAGCTGCTGGATCAGGACTACGCCTGCTGCTCCTCAACATCGCTGACAGGATAGCCCTAGCGGAAGCTGTTTGCTGCTTTTAACATCACCTCGGCAATTACAGTCGCTGAGAGTGCGTAGCGGGGAGCCTAACCTAAGGGAAGCTCAGTTATCACCATTCGAAATTCTACCGGCATTACTCAGCGGTTGAGCTACTGTCACAGATGGATCTGGTACGCTACACTCATGCAAGTCAAAAATAAGATAATTGACTTTCCTATTCACTTTTTTGCGCATTTTTTGGTCGTATATTGAAATATTTCTCAGTGAAATATTCCTTTTGGTTCACAAAAGAGCCCTTTAATTTTTTTCATCATTGGTTTGGACTTGGTTTGGTTTGTTAAGCTACACATTTTACATTTTATTAAAAAAAATATATAATTATCCAAAAAAAAAAAAAAATATATATATATATATATATATATATATATATATATATATATATATATATATATATATATATATATAGAGAGAGAGAGATTTTTTTTTTTTTGATACTTATACATTTTTTAAATATATATATATATATATATATTAAATATATATATATATATATATATTTTTTTTAAATGTATATATTTTAAATGTATGTATATATATAATATCTACACAACAAAAATCACACCAACCAGTATCAACATAATACCAGAAAGGAGAATTTGTTGTTCACCATTTAAAAGCCCCACACTTTATGCATCACAGGAGAGGGCAAACCCATCATCCGTTTAGATGGAGCCATGTAAAATAGAGTTCATAACTGCCTGCGAAGGGCCAAAGAGGTCGTCTCCTCCCTGCTGAAGCAAACTCAAACATGATCCCCATTTTAATCTCATTAAGACACTAAGAGAGCTGCCAGGCAGGCACAGACTAGATCAGATGCTAAGCAGGCACAGGACATATTGATGATTCAATATCAGACCTGCAAACTCCTCAGAGTAAAAAAGGTGACGTCGTACGTGCCCCCTGCTCGATTTTTTTGTGATTTTAATATGCAAATGACACATTTCTGAGCGTGACTTAACAAAAATCAGCATACTTATCAAAAATCTTTGTGTGCCAACCCGGAAGTTTGTATCTTACACATGCACTGTATCATAAGAAGTCAGGGCAGAGCACCCGGCTAACGATAAGCCTATAGCTAACGTTACAGGGATATTCCACCATTTGGGGAATTAAGCTCATTTTCCACCTCCCCTCGAGTAAAACAATTGTTTTTTTACCATTTAGGAAACCTTTCAGCCGATCTCCGGGTCTGGCGGTACCACTTTTAGCATAGATTAACGTAATTCATAGCCGCCCTGCAGCTGATTCTAAAGTTTTCATTGGTCATGTCAATCACTGTACTGATTGCCTACACCAAACACTGATCCCTAAACCTACCCGTCACTGTAACCTAAACCAATGAAATGGGCTGCAGGGCGGGATTTCCGCTGAAGTGGTTTAAAAAAAAAAAAAAAAAAGAAATCACGCTACTAGGGGTGGAACGGTACACAGAAGTCACGGTTCAGTTCAGACATCACGGTTCGGTATGATTTCGGTAAAATGGAGTGAAAAGCAAAACAGAAATATAGAAGGCATTTTTATAAATGTCTTAAGCCTTGTATTTTTTAAATAAGTTTTATTTTAATAAAGGTATAGAACCAGTTTATTTGTAGTGCACTGACAATAGTTGTATATAATTAGTTTATTACTTAAATTAATAAAAAGATAAAAAGACCTTGATATATCTTTGGTAATTGTACCTGAATTAATTTAAAATTAATTTGCTATATTTCAGATCAATATATTTGTTTTCCTTAATTTTAATTAACCCTAACTTTATTCTCATCAGAATTATAAATAATTGATTTCCGTATAAAATAATACTACCAACACATTTGATTTTCTTTTTTAATCAATGTGTAACTTAAAAATAAACAGATTAGTGCTCTGTTTTGAGGACAAGAAATTAAAACCAATGCGATATAATGAATGTCCAAAAGATGGAACCCACAGACTGTTTTAAAAAGGGGTTGGATAAATATGTTTTGCTTTTTAAAAATGTGTGTGTGTGTGGCCTGGTAAACCCTACGTTATGGGGACAAAATGTCCCCACAAGGATGGCAATATCCGAAATCCTTGTTCGTGTGGGGACATTTTTTGGTCCCCATGAGGAAATCAGCTTATAAATCATACTAAGTGATGTTGTTTGAAAATGTAAAAATGCAGAATGTTTCCTGTGATGGGTAGGTTTAGGGATAGGGTTAGTGTAAGGGAATAGAATATACAGTCTGTACAGTATAAAAATCATTATGTCTATGGAAAGTCCCCATAAAACATGAAAACACAACGTGTGTGTGTGTGTGTGTGTGTTTGGTTGGGTGACAGTTGTAGGTTACAGTATGACAAGAGTTTAGAGTGTGACAAAAGCACAATGTTGTGTTTTATTGCAAGTGTACACAAATATAAGTAAACACTTTGCAGACTGAATGATGTCCTGTATAATGACGGAGTATGTTTTTATGTTTCCACTGTTCTCTCTCTCTCTCTCTCTCTCTCTCTCTCTCTCTCTCTCTCTCTCTCTCTCTCTCTCTCTCTCTCTCTCTCTCTCTCTCTCTCTCTCTCTCTCTCCCTCTCTCTCTCCCTCTCTCCCTCTCTCTCTCTCCCTCTCTCTCTCTCTCTCTCTCTCTCTCTCTCTCTCTCTCTCTCTCTCTCTCCAAGAATAAGAACGCAAGAATAAGAACGCAAGAATAAGAATTATCCAATAATGTTTCGCAATTCTAGCCTGCATGGCCTACCCCCTGGATTTCGTGTTCTGGAGTGAGGACCATCTCAAAATACTCACCTCTGTCCTTCCACAACTAGAATTGTGCGTCAACTACAGGTGTAGCAATACATTGTGTCACAATAATTCGCAATACAAAAATGCAACAATATGTATATTGGATAGTGACAAAGTTTTCAGAGTTTTAGTGTCAGTACTACATTAAACTACTATATATAATGTTGAATATAATGTATAATAATGCAATGGGGGAATATTTGTGGGTCCTGATAATGCCAAATGTTTTATGTTACACAGTAAAAAGTGGCCTACCTCAAAGACTATAGAATAACACAAGACGCGTCACTCCTATTGTTTTGAATGAAGAAAAGTGAAACGCTCAATATGACGAAATAAGTCCCGCTTTCTAAATAACAGCCATTCGCCGATTGGTAAAGTCATCGTGTCACTGTAGCTGCCATTGTCCTGTGCATTGGGTTACAAGTACCAAGTCCAAGCTTTTCATTTAAACCCACAATGTATCAAATTTAGCATTTTAATCAACAGTACATTTTTGGTTAACCTATTATCAGTATCGTGATAACAAATAGTGACATGAGGGTATCGTTACACCCCTAGCATCAACCAATATAATGTGGTCTGACAAAGACATGCTACTGGGAAAAGTGGAAAGAGAACTTGGGTTGTTATGTAAGACAGTAACCACTTTGTATGAGTTAGCCTAAACTCCTAGATTCCTTCTGCCTGCTCTCACCCCATTCGCTCTCTCCTGGGTTTTAATGTGACTACAGCAAAGCTGTGTTCAATTACTCCTATAGTAGACTACTGGCTTACAGGCACAGAGGAGGTTAACCAGACAGCACACCAGCAAAGGCAGCCACTAAGTTCTCTGCAGGCCTCTGGGCGGCTTCGTTTCACCTGCTGGTCACAGCACTACAGAACACATTCTCATTCTCACAACAACAGCTCATCAACCTATAAACCTTCATGAATGTTACAGTTAGAGGTCATCCGCCTTACCTAAGGTCAAAATTAAATAGGCGTGTAACGGATTGTAGTTGATCCGTATGGACCGGGCCCCACGGATGACATGCAAGTGATTTGCGGATTAATTGCAAAGTTTAACCATCATAGAGTGAGAGTTTATAATTTGCCCTTGTTTCTAAGTCTTGCCAATTTTAACATTCAAGTGAGTTTCGGACAGCTCGCAAACAGAAAAGAGTCCTCAGTTGAGAAAGAAATCGGATGTGTATCGACATATTGGATCCACGCATTCGGTCTTAAAGTGAAAGCAGGCTTTAAATATCTGCTGCTGTCTATCTCCGTATTGTTAATCAAATGGCAAAACACAGCTTTAACAAAGGTTAATCTATATTCAATTATACAGTGAACACTATGCAGTGTTTTTACACTTAATTATTACATTTCTGTACCTGAATTCTACTGTTAGACCTTACTTTATTTGTCATTTTTTCTATTGTATTTATCTATTATTGTAATCTGTGTATTTGTTCTTATTTTATTACTGACTGCTCACTTGTCTTTAATAATGTTTGAACTTTATTAGCTTGGCTAGTAGTTTTTGCTGTGGTATTTAAGTAATAAATGGAAAGCAAAGTTATGTTTCTAATCCCCATCAAATGCAAAGAATTACACTACCGTTCAAAAGTCTGGGATTGGTAAAATGTATTTTCAAAAAGTCTCTTATCCTCAACAAGGCTGTATTTATTTGATCCAATATACAGTAATATTGTGAATTATTATAATTTTAATAATTTATAATATTCAAATTCATAAATGTAGTTGATTCCTGTGATGGCAAAGCTAGACTTAGTGTCACATACTTCAGAAATCATTGTAATAAGCTCAAGAAACATTTCTTCTTATTCTTATTATTGAAACTGATACATACAGCATTTATTTGAAATAGAATTTATTTGTAACAATGTAAAAGTCTTTACTGTAACTTTTGATCAATTTAATGCACCCTTGCTGAATAGTTAGAGTTAATTCCTTTAAAGTAAATATCTTACTGACCCTAAACTTTTGAATGGTAGTGTATATTCAGCATAAATGCAAATATTTAAATAAAGAAAGAAAATATGGTGGATTTTAATATCATACCGACTTCACAATCTCCCTTTGCATATTCCGCAAGACACCAATGTTCACACTTTATCTCTCTTGAAAGACAAAGAAGCAGTTAATCTATTGAGGGCATTAAATAGTAAATGGAGTTTGTTTTCTGGTGGAGGAAATCGAGAAACAGGCCAATCACTCAGGCAGCATCAGCGGACAGCTTTAACTGGCTGAAAAGAGCCATTTAAGGGAATGTCAATCGAACCTGAAGGTGTATTTGGCAGACGGGAAAATGAAGGTAGCTCTGTGGGGAAGCTCCGCAATCTTTGGCAGCGGTTTGTCAGAATGCACCGAAACCCGGATTGGGGGAGGAGTCGCATCGTCAGACGCGAGACACTGACAGACAACTTGGGTAAAATTAGTTTGAGATCCCTTTTGTTAGCTTCTTTTGCCATCGAAACTCAGACAAAGTAATAGGCGAAAGGGGAAACATAATGCAACTGGGAAACATAGGTTGTAAATCTTCCCCCAGCTGTTTTTGAAGTAGCACCGCTGTTGTGGAATCACGGGAAAGGCTGTCTATTTGTTATTATGCAGGACTAAATGAACTGACAGAGAAAATCGAAAAGCATTCCAACCTAATGATAATGGACTGGCGGAATACGACAGCCCTACAATCTCTCATTTTACTACTCTACATTAGCATTTTACTTAACGTGAAAAATGCCTGTGCACTGCTGAGGAGAATAAATTTGAAGAGCACCATGAACAACTCACTGATTAGCCACAAACCCAGTCCAAGACAAGGACAAATTAAATAATGACCTGCTTAAAAAAGGCTAAATAAAACAATCATAAAAAGGACAGCCTGATTAAAACAGTCCATTCGCTATCCTCTACTTGTAAGTCGAAGACTGCACTGAGAATCCTTTTAAAGAGGTCAAATATTGTTTGTCTGGAAATAAAGGCCAAAATATGCAATTTTTCAATCTGCCTAAAGTGAGGTTCGTGGCTTGGATGACTGGATTATCTACTCTAGTTTGGGGCTGCAAAGCCTTGTGTCCCTCAGGATATGTGGTTAAACCGAAGATCCACAGGAACAGAATGGCAGGAACAGTCCAACAGAAATCAAGCTGGTAGCTGGTGTCTAGCTGTTCCAGACCATCTTGGACCAGCAAAGTGGTCAAGTCAGTATTTGGAACATGGTAGTTGGTTAACCAACTACTGACCAGCTTGGACTACTACAATGACCAACTTTAACTAGCTAATGTTTCAAAACACAGTAACTAGTTTTTCAGCTATGGATTTTCCAGCAGAGAGGAAGTACGGCTCGCTGAAGACCTGGTTCTCCACTGCTGTAACTATTGGAGACCTGTAATCAACATCAGGGGATAGAAGGAGAGAGAAAGAGTGCTAGGGATAGAGGGAGAGTGAGAACAAGTGAGTGGGATTAAAGGTGCACGGGGGGTACTCCACTTTCACTCTCAGTGATCAGTGGCGGCTACTTTTAGCATGTCTCCTCCTCATCTGTGGCACTGCCCTTGATTCCACTAACCACATGAGAGAGAGAACGAGAGACAGAGATCAGCCAGAAGCACAGGGGGAGCCTTCCACTACGTCACCTCATCCAAAGGAAGTGGAAAAGAGAAGCCATCCAGCACCCACTAAAATGTCAAAAATGAGAGACAGACAATACCAGAGAATAATCCAAATCAAGGAAGAGTAAACGGGCGAATTAGGAACTTGGTTTAAAAAATGACTCCGATTGACACAAAATAATGACACTAGCTCAGATTAACACGGTAGTAAAGCGCTTCAGTTTACTGGTGATCATCTTTAGCTTCAGTGCATGCAGCTCAAACAGCAATGCATGACGTTAATAACTGTGATTGAGACGGTCATATTAGATAACAATGTCAACACACTATTATAATAAAACTTTGTGAATTCTTTGGGTTTAGTTGCCGTGTTAGTTCAACTTCACTTGTGCATTTGCATCATTTAGCGCAGATATAAGTTGCAATATTATGTTTATATTGCATAAATATCTGATTAATCTCATAGGATGCGTTTGGTTGAGTTAATTTACACCCGCTAACAAAGCGCTTCAGTTAAGGTGTTTATTTATTCAGCTCTTTAGCTTCACCAATCAATGCACAACATTAATAACTATGATTGGGACTGTCATATACATAGCATTATAGAGAGAACACTATTGTAATAAAACATTGTGAATTCTTTGGGTTTAGTTGCCGTGTTTCAGCGTGTTGTTACGGCAAGAGCGCATCCACAATAAGAGTAACACGTTCTGACTAGCACGTAACTTAGCATGCACTTGTACATCTGCCTCATTTTGTGCAGATAGCCTATAAACTGTGTTTTTGTATAAATATCTGATTAATCTTATATAAGATGTGTTTCTGAGTTAATTAACCCGCTAACAAAGCGCTTCAGTTCATTCAGCGCACGCAGCTCAAACAGCAATGTTATTTGAAACAGTAACATTAATATTAGATGTTTCTTTTTCAAAAACATTGATGCATTATTAATAATAACTAGAACCTTTATTTTTCTCTTATTATTTTTATTAACAATATGGTTTAATTAAAATATTTTTTTTATTTTTGTCTGTGCGGTGGCTATTCCATTTTGTTTACCCATGGTATTGTTTAGCCATAATTTTATTTATTTGTTTTTTTTATAAAGAAAGTTTAGGAATGTAAAATTAATTTTAAAACTTACACTGGTTCAAACTACGCTACTGTACTGTATATGTTTGATTTATGTGTAAGTGCTTGGGACATGGCTTTTAATGGTAATTGTAATCAGACTCTCAAATTATATAAACATTTGGATTTAGATTTATCATACAATATATCGGCTATCAACTTTTATATATAGCCTAAAGAATTATTGATATCGGCCAGAATGTTCATATCGGTGCATCCCAAACTTGTATATATATATATTTTTTTAATGTAATATATTACTGTGATAAAAATGCTAAATTTTTAACAGCCATTACTCCAGTCTTCAGTGTCACAATTACTTGAAACGGAATTCTTTATTTACTGTAAATGTCTTTAATGTCACTTTTGATCAATTAATACATCCTTGCTGAACATACTGACCCCAAACTTTTAAACGATTTAAATTATATTATATTATATGATATTTTTATTATATGATATTTATATTATATTTATATTTATACTATATTATATTATAGTCAACATTTGAAGTGGATCAAAACCTTTCATTAAAGTTATACATGAATTTTGAACAATACCCGTTCTTGTCTAAGGAGGACAACTTTGATTAACTTTTTTGATCCACTTCAAATGTTGACTTCTGTATTATATTATATTAATTCTGTGTACAAGCTTTAGCTGTTGCAGCTAAAAATGGTTGATGGAGAAATTAATAAATAGGGGTGAAACAAAAACGAAAAAGAAATAAGAAACAGCCGAGTTCATGGGTCTCCGTGCACCGCACAACGTTTAGCAATCATCTCCGCTAAACCCTCACACATCCCCTCAGCCTCTGGGATAAGAAATAGGAGTAGGACCACACTAAGAATGTGGGATTTACAGCCGTACCTGAAGCCCCTGGACATGGATTTCAGGAATCACTGGAGCTTGGGCAAAGAGCGCCTTAAAAAAAAAGGGAGTGAGATGAAAGATTCCACATTTCAAGGGTGAGATAGCAACCAGTATCCACCAGTGAAAATGGTCTGCCAACATTTTAAGATCACCCCCATCACCAGTTGCGAGCACACGCTCTCTGGGTCAAAAGTAGGCCAGCCCTTAACCCTGGCGTAGAGGGAGGGAACAGCTCTCAGAGGGTGACAGTGGCAGTAATGACTGGTTGTGGACAAAAGAATACATCAGGGAGAGTGTTGCTTCACAACAAGGGCCTTCTTAAAATAGATTGCTGAGCCAAGAAGGACAGTTTGGGCTCTTCGAGGGCTGGGGATTCAATGTCAGCCACAAATTTTATAATGCGAGTGGGAGATTAATGCCAAACTTGTTCATTTTACATCGGACAATCATTTTCACCCCTTTTCAAGCGTTTACATCAGTTACGTTGCAATTCATGCATCAATTAATTGTGAAGACACATTTATTGCACACATAAACACAGTCAAACAAATAGATTCACCCATGCGAAATAAACCGCGTCCCTACAAAAAATAAAAATAAAAACATTTTTCATTGATATCCTAAAATGTGTCCTAATAAAAGTAGTTTGCCCTTTTTTGGTGCCATATAAACAGCAGAATGACTAAGTCCCAATCAGCCTCCATTTATAAACACAACAGGAAAATACACCACATTTATTTCGTTTATCACACTCCTATAATCTCTTGCAACCGTCCCTCAAATGCCAGTAACCCTGGCTGCGACAGAACCGCAAGTGGGCCAAATTAACGTTGAGATCGCTTATAAAGCAGTGGTCTTTCCATGTTAATTACTTTATTATAATTTCTCAGCTCCCATATTCATAAGCCTGGCTCTTTTGATAGACACGGCAGTATTAAAAGCCCAGTGTGTAAGACTATGAGCCACACAGCAGCGTATATAATGAGCCATAAATCAAGTATCATTTACTGTCTATCGTGGGCTATTAATCTTTGCTGTGTTACTCAGCGGTGCAACTCTGAGGACAGCTGCCTCTCTGAGCTATGCGCTCATAAACACAACATCAACCGTTCAATATCTTTTATGGTTATGGATGCACACCGTCAACTCGCTCAAACCTTGTCAAAGGTGCCAATCATAAGTTCAAGTGTCGCGTCTACTTTTCCCTTTCTTTTTTTTTATCTGCTGATGTTCCCCAAGTAAACTTCCCCTTTATGTGCTGTCCTCAGAGAGAGGCTGTGATCTCTGGTTTCGCACTATGATGAATGGTAAAAGCATGTTCAAATAAAAGCTTGTCTGAGGGAAGGGACGGGACTTTGAGAGTGGTTTTCACGGCAGGCAGCTAAGAGCTGGGATTTGGGAAGACGTGCGGCATGTGCTGCGGAACAGCATGAGAACTGGAGCTGTAAAAACACACAAAAAAAAGACAGACGCAGGGGTGAGATGGGAATTTCCTGTTTGATAAAATTGTTAAAAAAAAATGCACAAGCATTCGTTTAAAGACGAGGCTTCGAGGTAGCTTTATTGTTGAAAAAAAAATCTAAACTCTCAAATGCTTTCAGGCCAAATTGCAGAATATGAATTTACTCTGAAACTCTACATTCATTGTGGCTTTTCAAGATTTGATCAAACACAAAGCAATGGTTGCTGGAGGAGATGAGAGTTCCTAAACTTTCAGGTTCAGTCAGGAGTTCTCAGTAGGGCGTCTACGTCAATAGAACAAGCACAACTGTACTTGGTTGTTTTCCAATTTAGGCCTGAATCAGGATAGCGAGCTGTTGTTTGTTTGCTCGGTTCACAACGGAAGAGTCTGGAATTTGGGCTGTAAAGAGATTTCAAACTACATCCAACAAAAAAGCACGTACAAAACGACCACATTTCTGCTCAAACTCCACCACTGGATTACATGCATCTCTGAAAAAAAAAAATGTACAAGAGTAGCTAATATTTTCAAATTTCAGGAATAAAAAGCGATAGCGCTGGGTAGTATAGTACTGAATATAATGTGAAAAGGTAGAGATTCTGCTGCACCATTTTTAACTGCGGTATATCTGTGATGCAGCTTAATCTGACACCAAGAAATGATAGATTCATTGATTATAATGGGAGCAATTTAATTTTGACGCTCTACGTTAAGAAACACACAAACAGTTACTTTCAGTTCATCTTAATTTGCAGCACTATGGCTTCAAACGTGGCATTGAGTCATGTCTAATGCATTACTGCTGTGTGAATGTTTTCAACTCAATTCTTACATAATGTGAAGCTGTTTTTGCACTGATACCAGACATATTTATTTGTTAAGAATGATATCTTTAAAGGGTTTGTTTACCCAAAAACAGACTTGAAAACAGAACCTGAAGACAATACAATGCTGAATAAAGTCGTAGTAGTTTTTGTTATTTTTGGACCAAAATGTATTTTCGATGCTTCACAACATTCTAACTAACCCACTGATGTCACATGGACTACTTTGATGATGTCTTTATTTCCTTTCTGGACAAGGACAGGATACCGTACATACATTTTCAATGGAGGGGACAGAAAACTCTCGGACTAAATCTAAAATATCTTAAACTGTGTTCCGAAGATGAACGGACGTCTTACGGGCTTGGAACGACATGAGGGTGAGTCATTAATGACATAATTTTCATTTTTGGGAGAAATAACCCTTTAATGATACGTATATGGCTGATGAAGGTCATGAGACTGAAACGTTTTTCCAAGTATTATAGTGTGCGGGATTTCCTTGTGTTTTTTAAGAATGATATTTCTACCAAAAATATAAGATTTTGGTCACGCAGTCCACCCCTAAGCGAGTAATAAAAACAGCAGGCCGAATTTGGCCTGGCCATGTCCACGTTTGGAGGACGCATCAAACAGCCCTGACTCCCCAAGGTCGAATCAAGAACATCGAAACCTCGACCGAGGCAGCTGTGGAAACAATGACTGTGCTGCTATCGCCAATCAACAAACAAGTGCTCCCCGAGCGGCCCATCTCCCCCACTGCTCACAGCCATTAAGAGAGGGCCAGCAAGCCCAAATCTACTGCGGGGCAGAGGGGCCACAGCTGTGGGGAGCATCAGCACAGCAGGGCACTCGAAGAACGGAGAGAGAAACACGGATGAAGACACAAATCGATGCACTGGGATGATAATACTGAACAAAATAAAAGTATGACCATGAATATTGAAGTCCTAGATGGTTAGTCTTATGTCCTGACTCCTGTTCTACCAAAATGGTGCTGGTGCTCAGTCAGAAAGTGTCTATGAAAAATGATGACGTATTTGACTACTACATTATCTGCCCTAAATATAAACATGCTGCATCATGGTCTGGTACTAAATACTCTATTTGATTAAACATTTTAATATACAAAATGAATTTAATTCTTCATTTTCAGACAATCACAATGTGGCTTTGATGTAAAGTTAAATAAAGCCAATAACATTCATACAAAATAATAGAATTATTTTTCTAAATAAAAAAACAATACAGAAAATTTGCGGGGAAAGTTGCTAGAGCAGATTTGCTGCAAAAAAATAAAATTAATTTAATTCAGCATTTTTAGATCATTACACATTTGCTTTGATTTAAAGTATGAAAATCTTTTTTTAAATACAATAATTTATACAATCTGGAAAAAGTTGCTGGAGTAGATCAGCAAGAAAAAAATCTATTAAATCAACTGAACGCACATAACATTGCATGTGTACTGTGCAGACAGCTATTATACCAAGGCATAAATTGTATCATTATGCTTCTGCTATTACCTGACGTTAGTGGTTCCTGATTTGCGACCAGCAGATTTAAGGTCCCAGCCAAAAAAGCGTGTTTATTTGGCACTTGGCAGTATGCACTCAATTTCTATTGCATGCAAAGCATTTTGCAAAACTCGGCTTTTGCTGCATCTAACACAAGGAACTGTCAAACACTGACCATTTAAGGAAGCAAAATCCCAACTCCTCGCTTCCATATAACCATCTAATCTCCATCTACTGTTACCAAACATGTCAAACCCTGAAGGTAACCGCCCATTAGTAATAATTATTCACCTATGGCCCTGATCAGATTGCCCCAGACTATTCAGGTATCAGCTGCCCTCGACTCAACAGCGAAGCCGCAGTTAAGCGTGTGCAAGAAGAATGGATGGATGAATAACTGCTCTCAAGCTGACATTTACATCCGAGCTGTATGGTCAGTGGGAACATTATATCTATATTCTCTTGCACTAGCCCACTCTTCAACAGACATTTATCCTCATAACTTTCCCATTACACACAATGCATTGACCATCCACCGAGGACTTCCCGGTATGGGTGTCATATCTCAGCATTACTAGGAGCTAAAACGGCTCTTACCATCGCTTTAGAATGATGATGTGATTCCTTTAATGATGTTATTATTTAAGAAACCACTCTGACTTGGGCCAAGCGTACAATCGCCGTTCCTTCACACATTTAACACTATTACACGAATCCTGCGCATTCAGACTTTGTGATTTCAGATCTTGGCTGATATTCTCTAGATCCAGCTCTGATTGTTAACTGACTTGATGTGGCACTTTTCTGCTCCAAGGGTCTTCCCATTAGGGGAGTACACCTGCAGTCGAATGCAGTAACATAGCAACCAGGGTCACATGACCCATGTGCACTGCAGGGAGTTGATATTGTACACCTCCAGGCTCAGAGAACTGGCAAAGAAGTGAGCAGGACCCTCTATCACTTCCAGTCCTCCTCCTATATTACATTATTAACTGCTTTTTCATTTCAGCATTTCAGGCTTATGGATGGAGATGTGTTTTTACCTAAGGGCAAAAAAACAGATTGTTCTGGCATTTGTGAACTCAGGCTAAAACAGACATCTAAGCAACCATTGGTTTTAAAAAGTTAAAACTAAAACTAGACATCATTCTGTCCAAATAATTACTAACTGTCAAACACAGATGTTTAGGAAGATATTTAAAGAACAATACAATTTCTGTGTTGACATACTTCCTAGTTCCTATTGAAACAAAAAACTAAGATGGGACATATCAAAGGAATAGTCCTTCAGTTTAAAATGCAGCCTGACAAAACCATTAATTGATACTTGCTATATTTATTGGACGAAAATATCAATACTAGGGTTGGGCCGATGGACGATATCATCGTCCATCGTGATGGCTGACAGACATAACGATGTTTAGACGGCATCGAGTCTAATTTCAATGCTATGGCCTTTGTGTAGAGATATGAAAATGGCCATCTTTAGGGCTCGGACACAGCGGGCTCGGGTAGGGGCTTGCTTGATTTTTTTGGGCCCGATCTAAGCTCTACCTCGGGTATGCTAACACTTACAGGCACGAATCAGTCGTTTGTCCTTGGGGAACTTGTGGAGCCTCTCCCCCGTTTTTGATGTATTCGTACATCCCGCAAAAACACAATAGTTAACCATTTTTGCTAGCTAGGTCTCCAATATAACGTAACTCCAGGCCTGGAGCATAGACCAGGCATAGACAGTAAAAGCTTGGAGTACCTTTCATGACTTCACGCCCAGCCTAGTGGAAGGGAGGGGGCGTGCTTAAAACCACTGTAAAACGCACCAACTTTACATATTATATTCAGCATTTTGGTATAAAAAACATAAAAAAAAACAATGGTGGGCGGTTCTTATCTTTATGTTTAGTAAGCACATTGCATTATCTTCGTGAAAAATTTTACCTGCAATTTACACTTTAAGTTACCGTTTCGACTTCTTTGCTCGCTGTTTTGATATTATTCTCGTGCACTGACTCTTTCACTAAGCTGAACAGCCAATCAGAGTTCCCTCTTTCACAGACGGCCCGACACCGTTTCAACATGTTGTATCGGCCGAAACAAAGCCGACGAGGACCAATTTCAGCCGACGGTGTGGAACACACTGAAGCCTAGTTCACACTACATGATTTTAAGCCCGATTTAAGCCCGATTTAAGCCCGATTTGCAAATCGTTGAGCTCGCCGACAGGTCAGGGTGTTATCGCGTGCAAATCGCGGGAGATTAGCGGGCGATGAACGCTCGCCAATCTGTTAGTATGAAAGAGCCAACAACGCATCAAAGACGCTCGCAGACGCGTCGCCGAGCCCAGAAAAATATCTAGCATGCTAGATATCCAGAGCTGTCGCACGACTCAAGCTCACGTGATGTCATGAGCTACAGCCAATCAGAGCAAGGCATGTTCGCGTGTTGTGTTCTTCGTCGTCTTCTTCGCTGGGATTTGGCGCGCGTGCTGTTTCGCGTCATTTTCGGTTCGTTTTATCGCGTGATTTTTCGTGACAAAGCGTGGTTTGTAGACAAGATAGAATCGTTGGGTGACAGTTGTTGTCAACTCGTGTAGTGCGTTACCCCCTGTTGCGGATCAATCACGTTGTGTCGTGTGGTGTGAACTAGCTCAACAACTTGAACACTCCTGATTTCACAGAGAGCAAGTCATGTAGTGTGAACCGCACAGTTCAGCCCGACGTTTTAAAATCATGTAGTGTGAACTAGGCTTGAGGAAACTAAAGCCTGGCTCACACTACAGGAGTTTTAGGCCGATTTATGCCCGATCTCCCCCTCCCGAGAATCGGAGGAAAAAATCTTGTCGAGGACCTCGATCGGTTCCGATGTTCGGCACAGATTATCTGGTAATGTGAGGCATTCACAGATCGAATCTTGCACCTCCCGATCTGCTCTTACACAAATCGGGCTCGCCCCGATCATATCAAACATGTTTGATATTTATCGGGATGAGCAAGATTGTGATTACGTCAGTACTGTCACAATAGTCAATAAGAAACAGTAGGGCTGTCATGGTGAAGGAATTTCCATTGAGGTAATTTTGAGTGACTCATCAGCGCGATGCGCGCATTATCTCCATTTATCCATTTATTGCTAAATAAATAAGCATAATACAGTATAATAAATAATAATAAAATACTAAATGCATAATAAAGGCATCTGAAATAATAAAACTAAGTAGCCTACAATCTAGTGTTGTCAAAAATATAGATTTTTCGATATCGATCCTGAACCATCTGCAACTCTTCCGTCTTCCGCAGGATGCACGCGATCTTCAGTAGTCAACGCGCCAGAGAGAAATGCACATTTCATACGGATTACATAAGCAGAGAGCAGTCTGTAGTCTGTTTTCTTTCGTTTTGAATTGTTCTGTTTAAAAGTAGACATGTCTGTGAGGCAAGTAGGCTATCTTATACGCTGAGTTTCGGTTCATTTATGAAGTATCGCCGACGCCTCCGTTTCGTGATTATCTATCGTCTGCTATATTTACTTCTTATTTATTAAATCCAGGCAATCGGTTGATGAAACATTGTTTAAAATTAAGATACAATTAATACAAAACGAAATTCGATTTAAAGAAAGGTTTTGTGCTTTCTGTTTGATGTCTTTGTGAAAGTTTTAAAGCATATTTTAAAGTCGCTTTCAGAGCGGTTATGTCCGTAACATTGTTTTTTCCTCAAATGCGAACACGAAAAATAAAATAATATGAATATTTTATGTTCTGTGGAGACTGAGAGCCCTTTCTTCATCCGGTGGGTAGTAGCTACTGTAGGCTATTACTTTGGTTTGCACAGTGTAATTCACAGAATTAGGCCTAGGCCTACACAAAAATATTTTCATTATAAAATATTAATATTCATTATAAAGATAGGTTAAATTAAACAAGCTGTTAATTATTTTAATATTTAATTTTAACTTTGAGCTCCACTTTACAATGCTCAGCTGAGCAGCAATGGGCATTGAGCAACGCTGCTGATGCTTTACCTTATAGAGATCTATGGCATATTGATTCATTGCATTGAACAGAGCTGACGCCATTCATAGAAATATCCTTATTAAAAGGATGATTTTTTTTTTTTTTTTTTAAAGATTTCGCTTTCCTTGGTCACACGGCAACCTTTTCACGAATATGACTTGATATGAAGAACAGATATTTTGTTTACATTCACCTTTCCGCTTCCGATCTGTTGCGTGAGATCACGTGAGGCGCTTTCTCTGGCACGAATCTTATTAACATTGTGTAGTGTGTGATGCGCCACGATTTTCAAATCTTGTAGTGTGAGCATGTTTAAGATTTGAGGTAAGAAAATCTGCAAAGATTCTCCTTAAGTGTTAGCTGCAACCAGATTTCAAAATCGGTTAGGATTTTAAAACTCCTGTAGTGTGAGCGAAGCTTTAGTCAGCCGACGCACAAAAACTGCCCAACGGCCGACCGTCGGCTTGGTGTGTTCCAGCCAGGCTTAACGATACGATGCCACACATAAAATATCGATATACGGTACCTTTATTTTGACACTCTCCACATCCTCACGTAACTTTTCTCAGCTGAAATAGACGCCTGGCAAGATTGACTGAAACCTGTAACAAAAGCCGGTATTTTCCACTGTCAAGGCATCGCGAGTTCATGTTTTACAGCAGAAACGACAAACACCCTTGTTGTTTGCGTGAACACAACCCGAAAAGTCTGTTTTACCGAATCAGTGCGCAGTATTCAGGTCAGGTGAAAAGGCTGATAGTCACTTTGAAAAGACCATAGGAAAAGACGCACTAGCTGAGAGGAGTTTCGTCAAAGCTGATTAAAAGTGATCGACTCGAGGATGGATTTTAACGAACTTGATGAACCCGTGATATCTTCTTCGGGGCGTAAAAGTAAAATAAAAGCTGAAACTTTTTCACGAAATCTTGCTAAACCACTTGTTAATGTTGAGGGAAACGCTCTCTGTATTGCGTGTACGTTGTTAATCACAACAACAAAGTTGGACAGGCGTCTATGTCAGCTGATAACGTTACAAAGATTAACCAAGTGTTTTATTATGTATCATAGCAATTACTTGGCTTTGTTTAACTATGAAATGTGAAGTTATCTGCTTTTCTTTGAAAATTGCACACCCTCTCCCAATTGGGACATTTACAAGTTGTTTGTTACAAGTAAAAAAAAATGATCTGCAAAAACAGATAACTCCGTTCTTGTTCATTTTCATATATCATGTTTGTAACAAACAACTTGTAAATGTCCCAATTGGGAGAGGGTGTGCAATTTTCAAAGAGTTTAATTAAACTTTCATGTTATATATTTTTGGATGCAGTTGTGAGTTAATAAACGTAACTGGTTGTGTACACTTGACACATAATTTCTAAATATCGATAAATCGATTGATATAGCCCTGAATCGAATTGCAGATTTTTTTGAGGTATCGGCAAATATCGTATCGCTGAGAGAATCGATATCGTATCGTAATTAGATAGATAGATAGATAGATAGATAGATAGATAGATAGATAGATAGATAGATAGATAGATAGATAGATAGATAGATAGATAGATAGATAGATAGATAGATAGATAGATAGATAGATAGAGGTACAGAGCTGTCAGAAACCAGCATGAAACCAGAAACCAACCATTTATTGTTGAGATCATCTGACAGCAGGTCATCACAAGATAAAACAGGGTCTAGGATCTCTGAGACCCAAGGAGTGCTGTATAGGTACTGTAACACCCCGCAAAACAGACACTCCCATTGGACTCTCACGCCTGCCTGTGATTGATAATTAAAATTTTATGTTGCGATGTATGTGCAGAGGCTCCGTTTCATTCATAATTGATTGCCAATTATTCCGTCGATTACCAACAGGCCGCAAGTTTCGCTCTGAACTCCTCTAACCGAGGAGGTTAAAGACCCGAAGCCTAGAACACGAGCTCCAGACATAATACGTCAATACCAGAGGAACAGCCACCCAAGAGCAGCCTTCATATTCAGCGAGACGCAACCTTTAACGACGGAGGCCTATGGGTAATTAATGTGCTGTTCATTTTACTAATAACTAGCTTAATTATTCATCACAGACACTAGCCACAGATAAATGATTGTGATTTATTGTATCAATGCATCAGGGTCTTTGAGTAATTAGTGCTGCTGGAAAGCACAACACTTGGCCCTGTGCGCTGCAGCGCTAAATTTTAGCTATGATGTCCATACCATTAAAAACAAATATGCCCTTCACAAGTGTTCATTCAGAACATCTGATAAAAAAAAAATGGTTAGACACCAATATGCTCTTTTATTACAAAGTTTATCATGTTTAATCCATTACATACAAAATCAGTGAAGAAAAATACACAATTTGTATGTGTTGTGTTTGGGGCCGTGAGTGAGAAAGAGAGACCTATCAATATCTTAGAGCTAGCAGTCTCAGAACAGAACACATCAGTCAGGACAGGGCCAAAAATAAAAGCCTGCACCATTTGCAACTCCAACACTCCTAATGGGCCTTCGTAAGTTCACCAGAGGAGAGGGCCTACAGGAGATTTATTTTAAAAACCGAGAGGAAAATGTGATGACAGTTGGGCTGAGAATTCCAAATAAAAAAATCTGCTGCTGAATAAGGGATTGTTTCAGCTCCGCTAGTTTCAAATAAAATAGCTCGTCATATTCGAAACCATGTGGGGCAAAAAAACCTTAGTGTTCAACAAGATTATTGTCGTAATCAGGTGCTTCGTTCTTTCATTCAAAAATGAAATTCTGTCATCATTTACACACCCTTAACTCTATTGATTATAAAACATTTTATATATTAATAGGGCCTAATATTTAAAATAAATAATTATATGGGGGCGAGGGACAGCCTGGTATTAATTGTAAATTATAAATGTAATTTATAATACACTACCATTCAAAAGTTTGCGGAAGTACGATTTTCTTACACTTTTGTTCCGCCAGGACACATTAACTTTGCCAAAGGTGACAGTAAAGACATTTATAATGTTACAAATCATTTCGTTTTTAATTAAATGCTGTTTTTTAGCTTTCTATTCAAATCATCATGAAAAAATGTATCAGTTTCCACAAACAATAAGCAGGATAAAAATGTTTTTTTTAAACATGGATAATAAGAAGAAATCGTTCTTGAGCACCAAATCAGCATATTAGAATGATTTCTGGAGGATTGTGTGACACTGAAGACTGCAATAATAACTGCTGAAAATTTATTCAACTTTGCCATCACAGGAATAAATAAAGTTTTAAATTAAAATATCTATTTAAATAGAAAACTGTCATTTTTAACTGTAATAATATTTCACTATATATACGGTAGGCAGCTTTGACATTCTGCTAGATGATTCCTTTTTCAGGAAGTAATACAGGTTTAGAAAAAACATGATGGTGAGCAAATTATGACAGATTTTCATTTTTGGATGAACAATCCCTTGAAACAACTGCAGCCAAGTGTGATATAAAATAGGTCAGCTGAGACACCTGTGAATTAGAGCACAGCACACTGACTGAGTCTTGAAAATGAAGGAGTTTGTTTTGGCGTAGATGTAGCGACAGGGGAGTAAAGCAGGTCAGTCGTCTCAACCGCACTGTCCCTCCTGTTGTTTCAGCTGTATCAGCATTGGAAAGACGTCCCCCAAGCAAGTTCCCATCTCCCTGCGTACTTCAGAGAGACCCAGCATCGCCCTTTACCCTCTCTCGGCCTACATCAAAAGCCTAGCCGAAGCTAACAGCTGTTGCTAACCAGTCGCGCTCAAGGCTAATTTCGTTTGATGCTTCGATTCGTGCAGTGCCTTACGTGCAACGCTAAGTGTATTTGTGTCTTTGGTCAATATGAATAGAAGATGGCACTTGTTTTGTTCTTAGATGTATCTGGTGTGCCATCTGCTTTTAAAGATCAAATGAAATCCCACAGCAGTAGCGTGGAAAATCAAGGTAAGTGGTTTCTCAGGGACTTGCGTACACGGGATAAGCTAAATCCTGAAGTCGGGGATAGCGTCTGCATATGCAGCCCAGCCTTTTGCAAGTTCACTGTTACATAACTGCACCGTAACTACAGCCAAATAAACAAGGAAAAATGTTAAACCTGGGCATGCAAGATTAAAGGTTAGTTCAACTGTATATACAGCGAATGTTGACTAAAAGGACAAATGAGACAAATTGGAATCCAATTGGTTACAAAAAGTCTCTTTGACTTTGTCTTTTTTTTTATTTATTTTTAAAGACCTGATGTAATTGGACTCACTGATGAGATTTGCAAAAGGAAAAATGCATAAAGGCCTGGCCAACAGTCTGTGTTCCTAAACAGACGTGAACTAAATAAAGCAACAATACAGAGTTAAAATAACCGCAAATAAATAAATCACACAATGGAAAATCAGTGACAACATCACAACAATAAGCCTTGTGAGGGGGGATGTTGTCTTTTTGCAAATGGATTTGTTGTGGATAGCAAGCTTGCGACACACATAACACACACTCTCTTACTTTCTGTCTTTCACTCTCTCACTCTCTCTCTCTCTCTGCCAGTAATCTCTCTCTCTGTGCGAGAAAAACAGCCTCTAAATTTAGCATCAGATTTATCATGCGGTAGCAAAGGCTCCAGCTAACCAGAGAGGGCGGGGAGAATGCAACTGAAGGAGGCGTCGCCTCTGAAGGGGGGTGTCCATCACTCGTCACATTCAGAGCCAATGAAAAATGCCTGAAACTGACAGCCATGCACACACTGCAGCTAATAGACACTAGCCGACCTGCCACACGGGACAAACCACAGACATCCGGATGAGCATATTTATATCTTTATGTACCTTTAGAGGACAAAACTGAAGGATCTCAGTAAGGTCCTGTATGGCAGTGGTTCTCAACTAGTGGGGTGCAATACAAAAATGGGTAGCCAACAATTTCTAAATGAAAATAATACAACTCAACTAACCATATATTTATCCATAGTTCAGATGGTAACCCATGATGGTAACATAAATAGAAAATAAATCAAGTTTTAAAAGGACGGAGGAAACGGATAGGTGTGCATTCTATATATACGAGTCAAAATCTGTTAAGGGGTAATAATGGAACAACAGTTTTTTAAAAAAAAAAGTGAGTTTTCACTATTAATTAACAGGATCTGTATTTTCATGGGTTTAAATAAAAGATTTTTGTTATAAAAGCTAATTAAAAACATCAAAACCACTACTTTCTTGGTAATAAATTTACTTGATTTTCAATATTAAACAAATTTGACAAATACAGCCGAATGTAACATTTTTGACAACCCAAACATGTCAGTCTATTTAATAATTTAAGCCACAAAAAATAAACTTCATGCCATAAAATAAGTGTACTGAACTAACTACGCAAAAAGCATTTTGAACGTATCCAGTATATTTATAATTACCCAAAAATCAAACATGGTTCACTTGTGCATGAAACCACTGAAAATCAACAGACATTTGGAAACCAAAATAGTCAATTTTTCATTACATTCAGCCAATGTAATGTTAATAATTTTGCGATTTGTAGGGCCTATGCAGTTTGTGATAACATCAATACTTTTCAATTATTTCAAAGACATTACTTTTGTGTAAACAAATTTGGTTCACTGTTGTTGGGTCAGAATCTGATGTCCTGAAACACAACCCGTTGAGAACCACTGTGCAATGGTTCGAATTTGGTCAACATTCCTGTAAATTACAGTGGTTTGTGCACTGTATCTGTGCGGGACAAAAAAGGGATGGAGAGAGACGAAAAGACATCGAAAGAGAAAGCAAACCTAGCGTTCTTGAGTTGAAGGTAAAAAAAGGTGCCCTTGCAGTGGGATACTAAAAACAATGAGTGAAAAAAGAGGGAGAAATGAAGCGAAGAGAAAAGAAAACATATCAGCCACCTGGTCAGATAAGTGGCCGAGCTGTGTGGAGAAGAGGAGCTGAGCACTGCAGTGAACTGAAGGACAATCATTGAACAAGGACATACACACGGCGGGTCAGAGGAGCTTCAACGAGTCCAAAAGCACTGCGCTGATTGCACAGACCGCTCATTTCACAAACACCCAGAGAGTAGCGGACAGTGAAAGAGGCGAGCACAGCTTCCACAGAGTCAGAAATGTCGATATCCGACAAGTCAAAGCAGTAACAATGCAGAGAAATAAATGTGTCTGGCTGCAGTCTGTGCATCAAGGTCAAAAGCTATATGTACATGTCATGCTTTCTATAAATAAATATACACTACAGACAGGACCACACGTAATCAGTATCAAACAATTAGGTCTAGGTAAAATGTTGATTTTATAAATGTATAGAGTGGTGTCAACTTTTAGTGATTGAATAAATAAAGTCAAGTCAAGTCATCTTCATTTATATAGCGCTTTTAACAATGAATTGTTTCAAAGCAGCTTTACAGAGATAAACATATAATTTAAGGTAACAGATTGTTTTGGCGTTATAGCGGTTCTTGAATAATGTTACTTCTAGCTAAAGTTAACTTTGATTGATTCACCTCCGTCGAAATGATCAGACTTTAAACGCGAACCTGTGATTAACGCTGACGGCGTTCACATGCTCATTCAGAATTCTACAGTTATGTGCTTTTTAAAATATGTGCGCAGGTTTGTAATTCATACAACCCAGCCTAAACAAACTACTTTTCTTGCCTATAAATTTTGATACAGAATTAAAATAAAATAAACAAAATATATAAATGTAAACTGATAGAATAAATAGAAAATAATGTAACTTTTAATATTGTTGTAGCTTTAGCTAAGAGAGAATTTCAAGCACTGATGTACTGATATCCAGCCCTATGTGGACGATAATAAAAATTGAACTGTGGATGCTAGTTTTAGAGTTATTATTAAAGTTAGCTTTAGATTTCAACAAAAGTAAAAGTAAATGGTGGACTTTTTTACCTTAACTCAAATTTCTCAAGTGTTCATCTCAAAATAAAGGGTTATCCCTATTCCATTGATTGGAACATTGCAACATTGATTTGACATTAACAAAAACTATTGATTAAGTTTTTTTTTAGATAATACTTCTAATACGGGCTTGTCTCTATTGGTCAAAATTGGCATATCAGATTCAGTGCATCCCTACAGAAAACAAAAACAGGCTGTTAAAACTGATAGCGATTACATGCCAGTTGCAATGCTGCAAATCTCCTACCCTCCATGCAGCAGGCAGGTTGGTATGAGGTCTCAGACAGGGAAGGACAGCGAGAGCCGGCTGTCAGAGGGTGGAGTGTGTGGGCCGATAGCCTCAGCGCTACATCAGTACTGTGCATAGGACACGGCAGGTAACCGCAGCATCAAAGAGAAGCACGCTGCAGCGTCGACTGGGCGGATTTGGAAGCTTGTCTGCTCCTACAAGGGCTCTGGCAGACTTGGCAGCCTTCCACTCTGGGAGAAACCCTAAATGAAAGCTCTGGGATGCTCCGTACTGAGTTTGTCACTGTGTAATAACCTGTCTGCGCTGTTGACATGCTTCCAGGTCTGACAGGCCAAGGCAAAGTCAAAGATGGCCTGAAGTATTACTGTATTGTCTTATTTTTTATGACTTCTATTAAACTTGAATTAAACCAAGGGATGAGATAGCAAATGTAATGAAGACCGCAAAGTGAGCTATCTGTGCTTCAAAATCTAATGATTTTTATACACAAGAACAGGCGAGGAATGACAAAACAAATCAGAACACCCTCTTTACACATGATATTAATATCATTTTGGTTGACTGATCATGAGTAGTCAGAACTAAATACATATGTAAATGAGGTGCAAAACACATACATATATATATATATATAATCGTCTGAAAGAGAAGATTGGTGCAAAAAAATATCGTTTTATTTACTAATATAATTTTTTTTAACTTCTAATAAATTAATTATTACATAATGAATAATTTCATTAATAAATTAAATCCATTTATTTTATATTCTGTTCTTTGATACCATTACTATACCATTACTATACCACAACTCTGCAGGGCAAAATAAAAGTCTCACTTCCAACCCATAACAGGCCAAACAGAAAAGCTTATTGGCAAATTCGCATTATTAAATGCCAAATATCAGCAGAATTATGGATCAACCATTAATGTCATCCTTTAAATTGGCTCTATCACTTTCTTTCCTCTCCACCTATAGCTGGTGTGTGGTGAGCGGAGCGCACTGGCACTGTTGTTCTGTGGCTGCCGTCGCTTCATCTGCTGCACACTGGTAATGGTCGAGGAGAGATCCCCTGACATGATTGTAAAGTCCTTTGGGTGTACAGTAGTACAAAGTAAAGCACTATATAAATGCCTCATTCATTCATTCATTGTGCATAGAACATCTTCTGTATGTTTGACATACTGTACACTGACACAAAATCTAAACACAAGTGGTCACAGAAGACTCGTATTAAAAGCAGACATAAAAAAGGGCTTGAGACATGACCAACCAATCAGAAATCAAGTGTTATTGTAAACAGTTTAAAATATCTGCAAGACCAAGTTAAGCACTGGCGTTAAAAAAGGGTAAACAATACATTTGGTTCAGCTCACATGGTGCATTTAGCTGGGAGGCAGAGCACGACACCCTTTGTGTCATTGCTACTCTTTCTACTCTGTTAATGTCACATAGTAAATGGGAGAGAAATATCACCTAAATCTTGTGTTTTCAGAACTGGCATTAAGCCACAGTCTACAACAGCATACACAGAAAATTAACTTTTTAGTTAACTTTCATAGAAGAAAGACAAAGTGATTTGCTATTGATTAGGGCCATGTGTGAAAGGCCTGTGTGTATCAGTTTACTTCTGAATAGGCAGTGAGCCTGAACTAATGAGGAAAGAAGAACACAACAGCCAGCACAAATATTTGCTGCCATTTTCCATGAATAGGATACAAAATAGGGCCTTAAACTCTTAAAACTAAAGTATGACTGATGAATGATGTGAACTGAAGAATGTTTTTTTTTTTTTTTTTACAAATGGCCAGTAAAAGGTCCTTGCACTTCAGAATGTGAATCGCAAAAACAGGGACATATATTATTCACATTTTTGGGTTTTAAAATGAAATTTATCTGACGTGCATCTAATAAAAAACATTTTATTTTTGCCTGAAAAAAAAAACAAAAACAATGGGACAACAATGCGTACCTTATTCATGGAATGTTGCTGTGGAATTTGGCACGTAAATTCACCTTCGTCAGTCATGCCTGACGTAAAAAGTTCAACCACAGACACCTTTCGATTCAAATTTGCAAGTGCTGAATGCGTCTTGACCCCTGTCTCAGTCTATTCTCTGTTGTTTTGGCTCGACAAGAGGCGTGTTGCCATACCGTCTAGAACAGGATTCAATTAGATCCCTCACATCCTGCTAATCAAAACAAATCAAAGGAAGAGCACCAAAGCGCCATGTTCTCCGAGCCATGCTAATGGAGAGATGTGTCTTTTTGAGAAGGGAAGTCTGGGGGGGTGGGGGGGTCTTGGGAAAGATTTCAGTGAGTGGTGAGATCTTAAAGGGGTTTTGTCAATGGCCATGTCCAGAAGAGCTTGTTTCCTTCCCTTTCCTGCATGCCTGTTCTCCTCATTAGTGTCACTCAACAGCAGTTAGTGCTGGGCCGGCCACAGTGGTACTGAGCTCTCCTCTATAAACATGTGAACGCACCAGCCTTGCTCTCAGTCACCAGGCTAGAAGGGGCAAAGATGAGGCCCTAATATTCCTCCGAGAGAGAAAAAAAAAGTGCAGGCGAAACTAGCCTATTCGGTATTATCATGTGACCAAGTATGTAAGGCTGGTCTAGAGTCAATTCCCCTTGCCCAAATCCAAACTTAATTCAGAAATAATAAAAAATTCAAACAAGTAAGGATCATGTGACACTGGAGTAATGCCTGCTTAAAAATCAGCTTTGCCATCATAAATTGCTAATTATATTAAAATATAAAGCAGTTAGGGTTTGGCAATATGGCAAAAAATATCATATCCAGATTTTCTTTCATGTTGGTTTTTAAGACTATTTTGCAAGTCACTGAACATTAAAGCCAAACTGATTTTAAAAAGTTAAAAGAAAAACAAAAGGGTCCTCTGACCATCGGTGCTCGGGCCCTAATGACAGACCATTTAGGCCCAAAGTAGGGGTGGGCCAAATGGAGAAAAAAAAACGTATTATTTTTTCTTTGTTATTAAAAAATAAGAACAAAGATGCAAATTATAAATAATAGGACAAATGCAATAGAAGATACAAATATAAATTAAAGCTGCTAGCAGCATTTAGCGGTGTTCAAGCAGTTAAGGCCTTTAAGGCCGTTAAGCACAAAAGCATCAAAAGACAATAAGTTTTATGTAGCAAGCATTTAACCATTGACATCATAGATGGAATAGACCATGTTTTAGCATGATTTACCATGATATACCACATTTCAGTGTGATTGTTAATGATTTACTATGTTACAGTGTGATTTACCATAGTTTACTATGATATACCGAGTTCTAGTATGATTCACCATGGTTTACCCTGTTCTTGCATGATTTACCACAATTGAACACATTCTAGTAGCCTATGATGTAATATGATTCTAGCATGCTAGCACACATACACACACACACAAATAAAGACAAATGTTGTTGTTGTGGTTTTCAATGCTATTGGGATGTGTCATTATGAAAATATACTTTAATGGTCTATAAGCATTTCACATAATGTGTTTGTAAACTATTAATCAGATTATTTTGCATTTATTCAGAAACCTAGGACTACACACACACATTCTGTTGTAGATACAGTTATTTGAACTATGTGATGGAAAAAAGAAATGTTTACTGCAATTGTTACAATTAATAATAGAGGCAAATTTTGTCCGATTTGTCTGAAATTTTTCAATGCTGTTCAGAGTGATATTAGACATGTTCTTGACCTTTTTTAAAGAAGATCTGAGCATTCATTTAAGAGATCAGCATTTACAGTCAATACAGGCAATTTAACATAGGAAATATATGGTTTTAAAGCTTTTTGACAGTTATAGCACCAACTATGGTCCGATCTCCATGAAACTTTGCATGCTTCTTCACCAAGTTATTACACATATGCTCACCAATGTTTGTGAAGTTCTGAGTTTTTATTTATGATTTATAGGCGTTTGAGTGTATTTTGACACGCACCCTTTTCTTAATGACCCTGTTACAGTGAACCAAAGGGCAAAGTTCAACATTTTTTTGATAATTATTGATCTAGAGAGTCCAGAGAATTGTCCTAGATTGGTTTGGTTCCGATCGGGCAAAAAACCAGGGACTAGTTTGCGAAAGTAGGTTTTGGACAAAATTGGACATAGCAGAAATTTTTCTGGCCTAAATTGATTTTGGAGATATACATTTTGACCGCCTTGACCCAAGGATCACAGTGGTGTAAAAAGCTTGATTCTAAGTCAAACGGTATAGGAGTTATGAGCAATTTAGTACTTTTGGGTACTGTAACGCCACCTATGGGCCAATCGGGGTCATACTCTGATAGGTTCTCCCCAAACTGAGGCCCTACCACCTGGCCTGGTTTTAAGTCTCTAGGCCTTACGGTTTGGGCTGCACGATGCGTTTTAGGGTTGTTGTTTTTTTTCAAATAGCAATTACAATAGGTTTTCAGCACTTCGAGCTTGAACACCTAATAACAGGCGACCTTTTTGACAGTTATAGCGCCACCTATGGTCCGATCTCCATGAAACTTTGCATGCTTCTTCACCATGTTATGACACATGTGCTCATCAATTTTTGTGAAGTTCTGAGTTTTTATTTATGATTTATAGGCTTTTAAGTGTATTTTGACACGCCCCCTTTTCTTAATGACCCTGTTACAGTGAACCAAAGGGCAAAGTTCAACATTTTTTCGATAATTATTGATCTAGAGAGTCCAGAGAATTGTCCTAGACTGGTCTGGTTCCGATCGGGCGAAAAACCAGGGACTAGTTTGCGAAAGTAGGTTTTTAACATATTTGTGAATATTTAATGAATGATTTGATTGACAGCAATGGATTTAGAGGCAAAGTTGTTCAACATGAGGAGATCTATCAAATGATATGCATATTATGGGAAACACCACGTGATGTGTGCAACACCACGTGATTACAGAGCCATAAAACTCGTTAGCGCCAACTAGTGGCCGATTTCTTTCAAAACTCTTACAGACCTCTTGGGCCATGAGTCGAACATGCCCATTGAGTTTCGTTCCGATCAGCCTTCGTTAACCTCGTCTCATAGGTGCTCAAACTTCATTGGCCGATGGCGGCCATGTTTTTTGAGATACGCCAATGTCCTCATACACATACATGGGGCCTTGGACCAAGACACTGCATACCAATTTTCAAGTCAATCGGACTAACGGTCACGTGGTCATAGCCCTATTTATGTTTTTTTAATGTTATAGCGCCACCTAGCGGTAGATCGACGCGGTTTTTTTACTGTGACCCCAAACTGTCCTCATACACATGTGTGTCAAGTTTGGTGAAGATATCTCATTTACTTCTGGAGTTATAGCCATTTTAGTAAAATAGGCTCCTCCCACAACGTTTATTTTGCGCCCCCTAGCGACCAGAAATCGAAATTTCGACTTTTTTTCGATAATTATTGATAATCAGACTCCAAAGAACATGTATGCACTGGTTTGGTTCCGATCGGGCGAAAAACCAGGGACTAGTTCGCAAAAGTAGTTTTTTGACAAAATTCAAAATGGCGGAAAAATTTGCATACCGCAAATGAAATCGGAGATATACGTTTTTTAAGTCAGAAGTCCAGCTTTCCAATGATATAAGACACTTGAGTCTACGACATACGGTCTAGGAGTTATGATCACTTTCGCGCTTTTGTTGCTATAGCGCCACCTATGGGCCAATCGGGCTCATACTCTCTCAACCTCTCCTCGATTTCTGTGCTACCTTAATCCCAAATATCAAGTCTCTAGCACTTACGGTTTGGGCTGTACGATGCGTTTTAGCGGAGAATAATAATAATAAAAATCAGTACAAATACAATAGGTTTTCAGCACTTCGTGCTTGAACACCTAATAAACTGCATCAATATTTTAAACAACAACAGGTGCATTAACTGTAACAGTACCATTAAAGGGGGGGTGAAATGCTATTTCATGCATAGTGAGTTTTTTACACTGTTCAAGAGTTGGATTCCCATGCTAAACATGGACAAAGTTTCAAAAATTAAAGTTGAACGTTTGATTGAGTATTTCTGTTCTCAAAATACTCCTTCCTGGTTGTCACAAGTTTCGGAACGTTTTTTTTCGAGTATGGGCGCGTATGACGTCAGATGCGCCGGAATTTCCTTATACAGTCCTAGGGCACTTCTCTCGGAAGGGCGCGCGCGCAGCTGTAGAGCGATAGCCGTAATCTATGCCCATTGCCCATCAAAGCGCTGTGCATCGGCTGCGCTCGAATATGTCACCAAAGAAGTGTGTTTTCGGTTGCCAAGGCAAGACAACACTGCACAGATTCCCAAAGAATCAAGCGTTAAGGGACCAGTGGATGGAGCTTGTTTTTCCAGAACATCAACACAGTTGTGCAAGTGTTCTTGTTTGTTCCATGCATTTCGAGGATGATTTTTTTATAAACAAGGCCCAGTTCGAAGCCGGATTTGCTAATCGTTTAGTTCTCAAGGATGGAGCAGTCCCAACACTAAAGGTTAACGCTCTTCCATTGGAACCGCAGGCGGTGAGTAGAACTGCTTCAAATATCTGTGTGTCTATCGGCGTGTAACTTAAGCACAGCAAGTAGGCTAAACAACATGATAACGAATAGTTAATGTATCTATGGAGCATGCGATGTATGTTGTGTGTTTGTTTAAATACATTTGCTTAGGTGGCTACTGTAGGTGTCTGTTTGTTTATTGTAAAACCAAATCATGTCTTCATAAACCACGAGTAGACACACAAATGTTCTAAAACTTTGCGAAAAAATAAAATAAAAAAAACGCTATAAAATAAAACACTAAATAGGCTTCACTGTATTAATTAAATATACATTGATTCTTAAAGCTACTGAATTATTCGGTCAAGAGTGAGTAATGTTCTCTGTATTCTTCTGTTGTTTGATTAACCTTAATGATGACACAGGCAGCAGTGTTAGGCTGCTGTCACTTTAAGACCTATGCACGGACCCAATATACTGATACCAGGGATGCACCGAAATGAAAATTCTGGGCCAAAACCAAAAATTCTGAATTTTCTCTTGAAAAATAAATAATTAATTAATCAAACGTATGTAATAGTTTACACTCAAATAGCTAAAACTGAGTTATACAAACATTTACATTGCACTTGAGGCAGTTGGATGGGACGGGGGTGCCAGAACTGCAACTGATAGAATGTGCGTTGTAGCATGATACTAAAAATATCTCTTCAAAGGCAGATCATGGTGACACATCGCACACCCCTATAAGCAGTTATTTTAAATTGTAATAATATTTAACAATATTACTGTGTGTTTAGTGTATTTTTTTAAATAAACGCATGTTGAAAATAAGAGACTTTTCAAAAATAAAAATAAAAACTTTTATATGGCAGTGCACATACAATGATTATTTTTAAATTCATTGCATACCAATTCAAAATTAACTCATGCATAAATGCTTTCTCAAGTCGCTCAATTGTCAATATAAACGCGGCTAGTATGTCTGATATGCGCTCTTAAAAATGCCTTGAAAACATTTTTGGATTTACTATAAATGTCACTCCTTTGCAATGTAGATAGTGTATCACCATCGGTGCAACAACAATACGCTCTCAGTGCAATCAACAATGTAGACACTGTAAAATAAATATATATTCTGCAGCATAAAAAACTTGGTTTATTATAATGGAGTGTTCAAAACAGAAAGTATGCAATGCAAATTAACCGTATTTAAAACTTCAAGAAATTAATGACAATTAGAATTCTAGTCCAAATCAGCAGCTCTAGTGCAAGGTGAACAATAAGGTGGATATCCTTTCTCTCAATCCACAACCTTTTTCCTCTGTTGTTCCTTGCTTTAAAACATTTCATCATGGAACTTCTATGCAATGTTTACATCAAGCTACACTGAAATATACCTACAACAGAGGTAACCAAGGCCCTTTTATCAAATCTCTTTTCTCAGCCCACGTGGGGGGAAAAAAGCACCTGCAGAATATTCAAAAGAGAAAGAGGGCTGCTTTGCCAAGCTGTCAGCATAGAACTATGGCTGCGGAAATTAAAGGACGATGAACGGAACCCGCGAAGACTGATTGAGCCGTGCGTTAGTCTGCCTTTTTAATTGGCGGCAGGGTTGTTTGGAGTCAGTGGCCTATCGGTGCCACTCTTCTCTCCCCAAGAGTGAGAAAACGTTTGCTGAGATGTGGTTTCGCCACTTCACATGGCACCACCTATTGGACTTCATTAAAAACTTGGCCTGGAGTTTTCACACTTAGTCGTGTGCCTCTCCCCGAGAGCCCACACCACAGGACACGACAGCTTTGCTGTTTCGCAGTACACTAGGTGCAAATATTTTTACACACTCAAAAACTGACAAAGAGAGCGAGAGGGAGGGAAGGAGAGTGAGAGGAAAAACAGCACCATGCAATGTAGGATAGAAAGGAAATTAAAATAATACACGGGTAAACTCAATTTCAGCTCCAAACGCGCTCTCTCGCTCTTCTGTCAGTCCCGTGCTAGGCAGTTTGCGAGAAACGAGAGAACTGGGGATGTAGCTTCTGCTCAGCCATTGTTTTGACAGCACTTATGGGCGGTAAATGCCAGGACATTTCCACTCAGCCTGGTTGTGAGTTGTGTTGCTAGAGCTGAAGGATTGCATTATGTTGTGTGCTGGGCCTTTTAACATGGCTGTACTTCAAGCATAGCTCCCATTTTGGTAGATAATGTGTCTGATTATAGCCTCTGGCTTGGCAAAGATTGGTGAGACTCATGAGAAATCAAATTTAAGGACCCAAAGGTGGCTGCTCTGATCTTTGAATGCAAACTCATTTAGCAGTGTCTAACAGTGTTTTGAACTAGTGTCAGCAAAAATTACACATTCTTTTTTTTAATGGCAGAAAAACCAGAGGCTGGCAGCCAGAGGCAGGGAACGAAAGCCCAGGGGGCAGAAATGGGTGGTAACGTCCACACTCAAGATTTGGACCTGCATACACACAGACGTTCCAACTAGTTCTCCTAACCTCCTAGCTGTCCCAAAAGACTTAAGTCTAGTCAGACAATACTTTTGACAAAATAGAAATGAAGTAGTAGGGTAACACGGGTGAAGATGCCCCCCTTAAGAACAATGTGCATTTACTTTTAATCTGTAAGATATAAGTTTAGCATGTGCAAGATGATGACGCATCAGCCAATATGTTTTTACAGGAATTAGTAGAAACATTTGCTAATTTAGTTGTTATAGAACAAAATGTAAAATTATTCAAAGAGGCCATCTTACCCCACTACTGGGCCCGCTGGAGTAAGAAGCACCCCTGGCTAAACTTTTACAGAATGTATTAATTACTGTATATATATATATATATATATGTAAAATACTAAATCAATATTCATAAAATCAATATAAAATGTTATTTTTTTACAATTTAGTTGAATAATTGAATAACTGATAATAGAAAAAGCAGAATCCCAGTAAAGAGATTCGTCTGAAAGGTAAAATTATTCTGTGACTTTTATAGGAATAGTTTGCTTATTTAATCATTGATTTACATATTTATTTAGCTACTTATTTACTAATTTATTTAATTACTTTGTTTTATTATCACGGGAAATGAGAATCTTTTTTCTATCATTTTGCGAGCAGAGATGGAGTCGGTGATGAAGAAAAATGTTACAGTTGATTAATCGGTTATTGGCCAGCGTGGTCCAACCACCTAGTTATCGTTATTGGTAAAATCCACTATCAGTCGACCTCTATAGATTTAAAAAAAAAAAAAAAAAAAAACTTGACTGTATAATTTAAGTTTTTTAAATAAAGTAATTTGACAAGCTATAGTATCCCCAACACTGTCACCTAGTTATATTCACCCAATGTGACTGAATTTTCCTCTAAACTGTGAACCTATTGAAGGACATAAACAGCTTTGAAATCAATTATTCGGAAAGGCAATTCTTCATTCACAAGTGTCTTGAAGATAAATACGAGTCCACTAAATTAGCAACTGGAGATGGAGCGGCCTCCAAACATGATCAATGAGAAAGGACAAGAATCAGCAGCAAACAAATGGCCCATCACATACAGATGATTGTCCATCGCATTAATGCACCTAGAGGCTTGTTAAAACCGCACTACAGCTGGTGAAGCATCAGTAACTTGATTGGAAGGCTTATGCAGACTTAGGGTTGATGAAAATAACAGTTTTCTCGGAGGGCGATATCAGACCTGCGAAAATCCATTCGCTTCCAAAAGTGGCCTCAATCCCAATATCAATTAAAATCTTGTCAGGACATGCAGAGCCATGTTGGGGAAAAGTAGTGTGAAGCAACAAGCCCAATCAAAAATAGGGCGAAAAAGCAATCTCGCCCTCCGCCTGTGGTAAACTTCTGCGCTGTTTAACACAATCAGTGCAAAAACAAATCCCCACTTTTAGTGCTTTTGTCGGGAGATTAAAAAAAAGGAGGTCTGAGCTTTTGTTTCCTTAGTTTTCTATTTGTATCTTCATCTTTATACTGCTGGTTTGTGCTTAAATCTAAGGGTAGAGTCGGAATCTGAATCTGAATCGCAGTAACTACTGGCAACTTCCAATGGCGCAATAATGCCTATCCCATTGACAGGACATGGTTGGAAATAATAATGTATTTGCATTAAAGGTATTATTTGCCAATGTGCCTGGCTCTGAGCAATCATCCACAGGGCTGCAGTCTAACTGCTACTGGAGCCTGGCCGTATTAATACTCCTATTCATCCCGTGACTAACCCGAGCCAAGAAACAGCATTAGGCCCGGGGCCCTGCGGCCTGCATTTGGACCGGCCTCGCTGGCATGCGTATGTGCGCAAGAGCGAGAAAAAGAGTGCACCTTTTCTCCTCCAATGAGCCCTGGATGAAGCGAAAAAGTTCTTTATATCAATTAGCCAGACAAGTGTGCAATGGACACCTGTCACCCCACGAGCCCTCCAACCGGGCCTGCTCTGATCAAGGACCGTCTGCCATCCTGCTCTGCATTCGTTCGAAAATAATACACCTAAGCTGATCTCAGATCGGTACACCTTTCCTCTTGGGTAAAAAATGCTGGTGGCCCATAGCGGAGCCAGGGGGGCCGTCCCAGCTCTGCCTGAGAGGCCAAGCAACGGCTGCACGGCAGACACAAAATCTGGGGCACAGACCATCTGGCTGACAGTGCAGTCTGAAGCGAAGAGGCTGTCGGAAGTTCGTTGCCAACATGGCTTCCAGAAGCAGGACATTAGATACCATAAAAACACACACACATATTCAGCTGTACAAAGAAAAAAATTCTTGTTGAGACAAGATTCAAATGAGGGATTTAATGCTCCGAATTCCACAGCTGAGGGCAAAATTCTCCTCTAGTTTTTTTTTTTTTCTTCCTTTTTTATAAAAGATTCCTCTCTAATGATCTTACATGCAAGCAGCGATGCTAAAAAAGGCAAGTTAATCACCACCCCACCTTAACAAAAAAACTCAACCTTCACGCTCGACAAGGCAGCGATAATTCAATATTTTCTCCGTGATAGTTCTACGGGTTCGTCGTACCCAGCCATGCTAATTAAAAAAAATCTGAATTCCTCACATTTGAAACAACAATTAAACAGTCTCTCCTTGTACTATGACACAGAGAAGTCATAGTTAGCCTGGAAAATAACACCAGCCAGACTGCAACGGTCCATAACGTAACATCACAGCTTCAACTCTAACTCAGCTTTGCTCTATCGAAGGCCAAATTCAGAAAAAAACATTGGCCCTCTCACACTATTAACAAATACACAGCAGACTTGCAAATGTAAAGTGGCTCGGCATGAGAGAGCAAAAGCAAACAGCTCTTACCTTGGGTTGAGCGCGTCTTGGAAAGGCAACTTTAGGATCAATCTAAATGAGACAAAAAAGGAGAGAAGGAAATATGAGAAAACTGAGCTGATGATGCTGATACATGAAGAGGAAAATTTGAAAATATTAGAAAAAGCCAGCAATGTGCTGCGACGACTACTCGATAACCTTCATGGAAATTATAGCATTAATCATGATGCAATGCTCCATGTCTCGTGTGTAATCTCGCCTAGTTATTACATGCTGGTTGCATGAGGCCCGTGTATGACAAAATCGAATAAAAACCTTACAGAGGTTAGAGCATAATTACTCGATTACAACATAAATAAACAGGTGGCTTTATATAACACCGGAGATAATTCAAAGACTCGCTGAAGAAGTGCGCTGGCCTCGGGGGAGGTCAGGCCCACATGACGGGAGCTGTTTTAGCGAGAGCTGTAGATTTGCGGAGAATCAAGACAGGGCATTAGATCAATACGTCCACAACCTCCTTCCCCCCTGAGGGATTATCATTATTATGGGTGACTCTCTCGGCCGCTGTACCGCACTGCGCGAGGGGTTACAGCTCTGCCTAGAATGCATTTTGCCATGTGATAGGACATCATTAGGTTTATTGGTTAGATAAGCTATGTTATTTGATTTTATTATATTACAAGCGAAATGCAGTTTTGCACACATCATGATCAAGAGCATTTGTAATTTACATAAACCGCTAGGGGTTCTGAACCAGCGGAACGATTCATCCTGGATATTAATAATAACAGATTCCCCCGGAGGATAAATCAACAACATAAATACGCCAATTGCAATCAAGACATTTTTTCTCCTATCGATCTTTGAATCGTTATACACTTTACATACTGCAAAATATGGATGATTCTAATGCTAAAAAGACATTTTAAGAGATTATGACAAACTGGCATTATTTATTTCCACTAGCTGACTTGTTAGACTTCATTTATATTAGCGAACATCACTTATTCACATTCCAAATAAATATACATAAATCTATATTCACAAATAAAAAAAATATAGATTTTTCATAGCAAAATAAGTGAGATCCAGGCTGGCCTGCTGTTGAGCAAGATGTTGGCTTTGGTCATTTAAACATTCATAGACTACAACAACAGTCCCTCTTTTTAGCACATAGGCCGAAAGCTTGGGCAGCCAGAGCACTAGAAGGATAGGACGGTAGATAATCATGCATGCGAGAACAAAAACAGTTCAAAGACTTGCTTCTGCACTCTCATTAAATGGAAAAATAACTCGAGGGAAAAAGATCCATTAGTGCTATATTGCTCTTGAATATACCGCACGTCTGAATGCTTTGTCACTTCTTATAATAATAAGAGAAAGAAAAGCTGAATTGTGTTGAAAATGTGGCAGCATGCAAAAAGAAAAAAGAAAAGTAATAAACATGTTTTGGTGAAATATGAAGGAGAGGGTCTCCTGGTAAATGAATTTGACCTGAACAGAATTGCAATATGTACTGCAAAAAAAAATTAAAAATTAAAAAACCTTTCTGGTGGGAAATGATGCTGTTGTGTTATACTTAATTCATCCAGAAAAGTGTTTAATCTAAAACAGATTGCTTTTAGAGAAACCGACAGCAGTCTCTCAGTTGTCAATACACAATGCAATTCTCACCCCAGGCCTTCAGATTTGCAGATTACACAGCTTTTAATCAAATGTGAAACAAGTGTGTCAAGAATATCCCTGTTCGTGTTTTCTTTGGTCCATTTACACTCTTCAAAAGTGACAAAAAGATTGGAAAGGAAACTGCAAAAAAAAGTAAAAACTAAATAAATAAATAAAAATAGACAATGCAATAAAAATGTTTTTCTGGCCTGAAGGATGACACTACAGTTACTTTCTAAAAAAAAAAAAAAAATCAAAAAAAAAAAATTCTAAATGAGCAAATTATTTTAATAAATATATATATATATATATATATATATATATATATATATATATATATATATATATACACATATATACATACATATATATATTATATACACACACACATTATATATATATATATATACACACACACACTGTTAAAGCTGTATATGTATATATATATATATATATATATATATATATATATATATATATACACACTTTAAGTACTCAAACATTGTCAATCTGTAATATAACACCCATATGAAATGCAAATTAATAAAAACTTTTTAAAAATAACTGAATATCCATTTTGGTATTATATATTTATTTGTTGTATTTATTTGTCATTTGGGTGTTTGTTTGTTTTTTCATTTATTAAAAACATATGCAAAAAAAAAAAACATGCAAAAATATTCATGGGGACAATCCTAGGAAACACAAGGCCGAGGAAAACGGGTGTTGATGACTTAAAAGGTCATGCCTTGATATTTTATAAAGCAGTGATACTTCTTCAGTAGTATCAGTACTAGTAACAGTAATATTTCTTCCATTGTCGATATCAAAAGCAAGATCTTTCAACTGCGAGGGCAATTTGAATTTGTTCTTAAACCTCCACCAGTGCAACTTCCTCACAGCTCCAGGTCTCCAGTTGGAGCTGAAGCCTCAGAGTCATGACACGACCGCCCCAACCCTGACGATGACATCACTACCCACAGCTCAGTAATCCCTGCTTTAGCACCAGCCGCTACTGTGTCCACATGATCTCAATCGTTGCTAACACTAGCTTTCTTTTTTTTCTTCCCTCAGCCATTCAAGAGCATTTGAAACGTCAAACCTTGACCCAGTTTTTACAAAGAATACTAGAGTTACCCATGTGTGTGTGATTATGTAATCTAAACGGCCCATTTTTCATGTCCAAATTACATGTTTTTGGACTGGTGCAACACTAACATATAAAATGTACTATTATTTTATTAACAAGATAGAAATGTTTTGCCTCCTAAAGGCATTTCAGCTTACATCAGTCAAGGCCAAACTGGCAGAGAGTGAGATAATGAATAGCACACCTGTATTTCTAAACACATTTAGGGCACGGAACCAAGAGAGGTGGTGAATATTCACCTGCTGTGCTAAATTATGATTGAAAATTAACATTTGCACAATTGCTGGATTTAAGGAAACCATCAACAGTAATATATCTGCGGCTTTAGGTGGGTAATAAACAGTTCAACAGGTTAATCTGCTATTGACTAAATTAGCCACCTGATCTAATCAGCAAAACTTGAAACTCATAACCTCAGTTTGGTTTTTACATCTTTACGCATACACATTATTATTCTTAAACCAATGATACAAAAGTTTTCAATGTCAAAATAAGATTTTTTTCCTCTCTTAATTTTACATTATATTTGAAAGGGTCTATGTTTAAAAAAAACATTTACAACAAAGTTTTCCTACTCAACTATAGGAACAGACAAACAATTCTAATACCCATCTTATCACAGAATTACACATTTTTTTAAATGGAAGGCACTGGGAATGCCAATATGTAGTGTTCTGGGAGAAAAGTATTAGCCACAAAATTCCTGAGGGAAGTTATGAACCTCTGTGAACACCTTTAAATACAGTCCGTCTCTTGATATGAACTTGCAGCAACATGGCATCCATTAAAATAAGCCAGTGAAGGCGGTATTTGTCCACACCCTAGCTATCCCAAATAAAAGGCTCTTTCACTCTGGACTCCTACAGGTAACTAGCAGCTGCATCTACAACCAGGAAAGATGGTGACTTTATTAGGGGGGGGGGGGGGGGGGGTGGGGGACGGTCTAAGCAGACGCTCTATCAGTATCACTTTACTGATAGAGCGTCTGCTTATCCTGGGGTTTGGTGTCACATGCAAAACTAAATGCATTTCTGCTTGGATTTAGGTAATCAAACAGGTGAGGCTGAATAAGGTAAACCTATTTCTTGCTGACAGAAATATACATATGACTCAGTCTGCATGGGCAATGTAAAATAATGTAAATAACATAAATAAATATATTACTTCAACTCCTAAATACTGTTTTATAAGAATCCAATGCTATATAATGAATATAAAATACTAATATAAAAAGACACTTCAAAATCTTTTTTAAAAATTAGAATCTTTATTTAAAAAAATTTACAACAAAAATTACACTACATATTCTAAAATGTAGGTTTATTTCAGGTTTTCATGTTTCAAGCACCTTTTAATGTCGAAACAACACCAAAATGGGCATGAATAAAACAACTGAAAGATAAATAACTGTTCTATTATTGAACGCTTCAAGAACTTTTATATCTGTAACATTTACAATAACATGTTACCTTAGAAATATACAGTGCGTCAAGGACAAGAGTACAGCAGTGGACATAAAAATTAGAAAACTGTCAAAAAACAACTGAAAGAAAAATAAGATTTTTTTTTTTTTTTTAAATACAAATTTTTCAAATCAATAATTAACGACACATTAAGAAATAAGTTGAATTTAGAATAATTAAATGTATAATAATGGAAAGGGTACACCAGTGCACACACTAACCTGCACCACAAATGACAAAATATCCACATAACTCTAGAAATACTTTGAAA
Organism: Rhinichthys klamathensis goyatoka; assembly: GCF_029890125.1. Classification (NCBI taxonomy): domain Eukaryota; kingdom Metazoa; phylum Chordata; class Actinopteri; order Cypriniformes; family Leuciscidae; genus Rhinichthys; species Rhinichthys klamathensis. The sequence goes on along the minus strand of NW_026606844.1, from coordinate 2,702,256 downwards.
GTAAAAACAAAACAAAGAAATTAAATTATTTTACTATGTAAATATTGTCACATGCACATAAACATTTCTAGTCAGCAAGGTTTAGAATGAACTCATGCATGCAACCTTCCCCTGAGCAACTTCCGGAGATCTGTCTGGAAAATTCCGTCATGAAGAAGAGTGCAAAACACTACGTCACTACAAGTCTTACGTCACAATAGACATGGATCACGGCTGGTGTCACAATCGAACTACACAGCAGGTAATTAGTCCCTTCATACCCACAAACCTTAATGGGGTTCAACCCCTTGTTCCCCAGTCCTGGTCTGGCAAGCAAGGAGTTAAATCCCGTTGAGGCATGTGAGAAAGACATGACTAATTATCCGGCTACTTATTTATGTCAAGTGCCCCGCTGTTGTGTGTGTGGTACAATGACAAATGCTGCGGAGTACCTCGACCCGGGAAGAGATATGATAGGAGACTGCGTGTCTTTTCACCACTGAATGTCACAGACACAAGCATGTTTAAGCAGCACTTCACAAAAAATAAATGCAAATAGAAGAGAACATACCGTCTTTGAGTCTAATTCGTGGTGAGGTTGAGCTAGGACCTTATCTACACTGGCCGCATCAGCAAACGTAACGAAGCCAAATCCCCTGGAAAACAAAACAAACAAAAACACAGACATACATTAGGAGCTGACATGGGTTACACGTGTTTGACTGCTAAGCTTGTTAACACATCCATTTGGTTCTATTATTGAACGCTTCGAGAACTTCTGTATCTATAACGTTTACAATAACATGTTACCTTAGAAATATACAATGAATCAAGGACAAGAGTACAGCAGTGCACATAAAAAAACGGTCATCATTTTCTAACCATCATGTCATTCCTAACCTGTATGAGGAACCCTTTCATTCGTCTGAGGAACACAAAAGAATGTGTAGAATGACAGCCTCAGTCACCATTCACTATTCCATGTATGAAAAAAAGATGCAAATGAAAGTGAATGGTGACTGAAACTGTCAGTCCCCAACAATTCCTTTGTCTCACAGAACAAACAATGACAGAATTTCCGTGTGAAATATCCGTTTAATATGCTCATCCTATTGTATTATTTAACAAGAACTTGGTTGACGAAACAATTTAGATAAACGGTTTCCATAACGTGTCAGTCAAGGACACTTAAGGACTTTTCACACCACAGTTAATCTTGGGTTAATGCATTTTTAAACCACGGGTAAAGGCCGATTTTAACCTTACCTGAGGTTAAGAATCGTTTCAAACTTGTCATTTTAAATGTGGTTATTAGCATCGGTTTTGAAAATCTGCTACATATATCCAAATTGTTTAGCAATAGACAACCAATCATAAACCACTTTGGCGCTTACATCATTGAATATTCATCATACGCATTGTACATTCGCAGAAACTTTCACGCGCTGTTTAATTCCGATGTTTGAGGAAAGCAATTGTTTTTTTAACTGTAGCGATGAAGAGAAAGGATTTTTTCAGTACGTTTCCAACTAGATGGAATCTATGTGGCGACATTTCCACAGATATCAAAACAGGTCCTGCGTGCTGTAAGTGTCCAATAAACGTGACGCTATAGCGTATAGTATCAAATCCCACAATATGACACAGCGCAGGATTAATTACTAACCCAGGGTAAAGTATAAGCAGGGTGAAACACGAAACAAAATAACCCGGGGTTAAGAACGACAAGTGGGGAAAAGCCATAACGTGCCAATGTCAAATCAAAACACATGCGACCGCATTAACCGCTCGTGTATTAAAGCCGGTTGCTGCTTTAACACGAAGAATTCCAAATCAATGTCAAACTGTATCCTATCCAGAAACACACCGATCCAGTCTTTTCAAAAGCGCATAGCAGCCGAATAACAGCGCACGGGCAAAATCGACAGTTCATTTCTCAAAATAAAAACCTCAAAGTGACAGGGATTTTAAAAACACAACATTGTTGTTTGTTTGTTTTTTACCTGGAGCGTTTTGTCGTGGGATCTCTCATCACCATACATTCTCTGATTTCTCCAAATTTACTAAAATAGTCTCTAAGGCTGTCTGTGGAACAAAACAGAAAGAAAAGAGCACATATAAGCAATGCATTCGTGCAAAACACACCAGTTTGTAAATTAAACGCCCCCCTGGATGTCTAACAGGGGTCGAATAGAGGACTTCAAATGACGGCACATATCCCGCACAGCGCGCGCCACGCTGGATACAATGAAAGAAACACAACACACAGCCCGACAAACGCGCGCAAATGACAGCGAACCATCGGTCTCTTACCTGGTGAAGTTTGCCAGCTGAGGCCACCGATAAACATTTTACTGTAAGGGGAAAACACAGCAGAAGTGAGTCCAGATGTCAGATCGGCCATTTTGACGTGTAGCTAGCGACAAAAAAAGCAGAGCTAAACGAAGGCAAAGCAGAGCGGTGTGTGTTTACTGAGCCCCGGCGGGCTGTGCTCACTAATATACATCAAACAAAGGTGTAGTAGTTGCGTGCACCCGGAAGAGCCTTTTTAAAACATGCTCGCCGGAGAAAAACACACAAGAAAAAAAGTCAAGTGCTGTCAGCATTGGTTCTGGCTTACCCCGGGTCGTGTTGCGAATCGTTAGGGCTTCCAGATGTGGCTTGGCTCCCGTCTCCCTCCATGGCTAACCCAACTATGGCCAGTAACTAACACACACACTGTCAGAGCTAAGAGAATATTACTGAGCCGGGAATGTGAGCGTCACACGTGGGATCAGCTCTGCCTGGCTCCCTCCCCCTCCCGTCACCCACACGGGGCGGAGCGCAGAAGGGGCTCGTCACCTCACCCATTCCATTGACGTCATTAGCATGGCCCCGCCCACCCGGGCTCAGAGCATGGGGATCAGATCAAATCGCATCGCTTTTATTGTCACATCACAGTATACACACACAAGCGTAGCGGCAGCTGAAAGTCTACCGAATGAGAAGTGAATGTAAACAATGCTAAAGACAGTCTATCTGAGTGATACACATCTGAATATGTGTATAAAATAATATTCCAGTTCCAGAGTAGGATTAGCAAAGTTCAGTGATCTTTTTCTTTTAGTTGGCCTATTTTTTTATTATTATTATAATGCATCAAACAATAAACAGATTTTTTTTTAAAAGTCAGAATAGATAGAACCTCTACTACAGGAATGAAATTACATCAAAGCTTTATTTAAAGTTTCACAAAGAAAGTATAAAAAGAAAAAAAGATAATACGATAAACACATACAGAGGAAAACATTATGCATCAGTGACATTACCAGAAAAATAATCATAATATATCAAGAATCTGTCACTTTTCTTGTTTTTTAGAGATTTAAGAAATGCGTAAATTTCAATTAAGAAATGTGAAAAATAGGCTGCGAGTTAGAGAATTTTTGCTTACAAATAGCCTAAAAAGTTTTTGTTTTTTTAAATTACAATGTAATTCCTTGGAGTATTAGTTGTACCTTTATAGTAACAGATTATATCTTTTAACTGAAAGGATTTGGAAGAATCAAGATGCTTGGCCTAATTTTTTTTATTGCACCCTAGGACAGAGAAACATTGCATCACAGATAATATTAATAAGCACCGATTAATTTGAATACCTTTTCCCCATAGAGAATTCATAACTTACCTTCAATTTGTTTTGAGTTGCTCGAACATGTCCAAAAAGCAAGTAGGGCGTAAATTAATTTCCTGACATACTTGTTTGATGAAATCAGTGGTGAGCGTAATTTTTTTCCCAAATCTACAGGGATTACAATGGGCAGTGACGGTCTGAAATATATAAAAAAAAAATTGTCATCTCCTTTGCAACTAATTATTAGAATGAGAATTCACATTTGTAAACATGCCAAAAATAAATGGGCATTTATATGGTTCCTTGAAGAGCCTTTAACAGTCTTTCCATTCCACAAAAGGTTCTTTATACTGGAAAAAGATTCTTTAGATTATTACAATGTTCTGCACAGTAAGAAAAATATATATTTTAAGAACTGTTCACTGAAAGGTACTGGGGAACCAAAAATAGTTATTCTATGGCAAGGCAACCCCCTTTTCTTTATTTTTTTAAAAGTGTATCATGCACTCATCATATAACATTACACACAAATACTGTACAAAATGTAATAAGCATGCAATACAAATGGATCAAATCTCTCAGAAATAAATACCTCGCTGACCAAAGAAAACAGGCCTTAAACTAAGCACATCATAAATCATAAGCACATCATAATATTTGTAGTCACATTCTAAAGCACGCATTCAAATATTATTGCTTTCCACTGCTGTGTATACTCATATATAGTGATTATACAGAATACAGATTTTAAACCCGAAATATCTGAGCTATCACACACCGCCTGAGGGTCTGTGGGCCCCTTGACTTCTGCAAAATGCAGTTTTACACATCAATTAATGGTCTTTAAAACGCACAAAAAGGTTAAGGGATCTTGTGCTTATTATCCATGGAGAGGGCGAAGAGAGTCCGAAAAAAAAGGAAGGAAAGAGAGAGAGAGAGAGAGAGAGAGAGAGAGGGGCTCAATTAAGGCTGCCTGCTCAGTGGATTTTCAGTCATGCTACAGTGATTGCTGTTTATTTCCTGCAGCCTTGTTTGAGAGAGGCTCCATGGCCCAAAGACACCTCATCATTCTTCCTTTTTCCTTTTTTTTTTTAGTTCTCTATACACCTATATACCAATTCATATTTCCTCTTCTCACCTCTCCTGCTAAAGATAGCTTCTGAACAACAGTCAGAACTCTTGAAGTAAAGAGCCCACATAAAGCCAGTGTCCAGAGGAGAGAGACTGAGATGCTCTTGACTGACAAGTGAACCCGCTGTCTCACCTCACTGCCTAGCGGGCTGCTTGTTGGTAAACTGACACATGGGTACCTGTGGGGCACAACCCAGAAAACGAAACATCTCTCTCCCCTCTCAGTTTATTCTCTCTCGAGCTTTGAGCAAGACAAGACCACCGGAAAAAATAAAATAAACAACGTGTCAAAGATGCTCATTGTTTTCAATCTTTATTGACATTACAAGTATTAATAATAATCATTATCAGCTGAAATCAAGCTCCTCCTGCACTTAGCCTGAAATGTCATTTCTGTTAAGTTCAAATATGCATCACCACTGCCGTTCCATTTCATTGTAATTCAATATGTAATTAAATTTCTGATAGGCTTTGGCAGAACATTTTACAGGGTATTTAAGATAATCGAAATGACATAATTTCATAATAGGATTTGATAAGCATAATGGTGGGCAAAACAGTTTATTCAGCACAGTTGCCTTTCATTGTGGAAGAAAGCACAAAATAACAATTAAACTGACCACCTGAAAGGGCATGTTGCCATTACAATAAAGAGCCATGTCAGATCTGTTTTTTTTTTATTTTTTATTTTTTTATAAGATCATTGCTCATTGAGATTTGGCATAATTGAACAGGAAATTACTGTTCGGAGCAAGGTTTTAAATATCTACACAAGTGTTTCATAGCATATAAGCCTTAAAAACCATTTAGGGGTATTGTTATTATGAGGCCAAACATTTACTGGTTCATTAAAGAACACTGAGAACCTCATTAGACCTTTTATTAGCTTCTCATTTACTTGTTAGAAATGCATTATGAACTGCAGAATTAGCTCAAAACATTTTTAACACCTTTATTTGTCTGATCACACCAAAAAAAATCTATTCATGTACATTTCGGCGTGTAGATCAGCCATAAAATCCTCTGCATAATAAATACACCGCTGCCTTGAGACGAGGCATCAATTTCATACGCTTATGAATATTAGCATTCACCATATGCATATTCATGTTGCTTGTGACATAAACAGAGACACGGTTGTCGGGTTTGATGCAATGAAATTGAAATGTAACTTTAAAAGAGACACACATCAAGAGGATATTTAAATATACACATTTGCATTCGGTGGTTTTGAAGGCACGCTTTATTAATGCCGCAACCCTCGCCATTATTAAGTTAAATCTAATGTCTCTGGAAATCCATTAAGTCTTCAAAAACAGTGGAGAAAGACGTCTGAACTGAAGACCCTTTTTAAAGACTAGACTAAGTGCACAACACAGATCTGTCCAATTAGAGCCTGTGCATTTAGCAATTAGAGAGAAAAATGTAATGTGCCAAACATTGCCTAAAATGGCCAATTTGACAATGGAGTTAGAAAATATCTGCTCAGATCTTTAAATGGATAATTAGAGAGATAATACTTCATGTTTAAGAAACGGTTTTAATGGAGGTTGAAATAATAAAGAATGGAGTCTCATCATGTTGTCGATTTTCAAAGCAGTGTTCCGGTTCCTATAAATGATTGTAAAAGTTTCTTTCCACACCAGGCCCTGGATGATCACTATTCAAAACTCAACAGATTTTACAAATTATCTTTCACTGAAAAACACCTGTTTTGTCATTTAGAAGGGTACAAATGTACCCACTATCCAAAATGGCAACCCTTTCTTGCCATTGTGAAGAGGTTTAAGGGTTACACTTTATTTTAAGGTGACGTAGTTACATAGTACTTACTCAAATAAACTACATGCACTTACTATAGAGTTACGGATATAGGGTAAGGGTTTGGTTTAGGGTTAGTTACTTGTAATTATGCATAATTTACTGTTATTACTATAGTAAGTAGGCCTGTAACTACGTCATCTTAAAATAAAGTGTTATCGAATAAAGTACAATCAAATTTATGGTTGGCTGGTCCACCAGCCCACCATATTCTGTTTTAATTGGTAGATGTTACACATTCCTGATTATTCTGATCTTATTTTTTTCCTAACTTAAATTTTTTATTTTTTAAGTATACCTCATTGGTTGATTTTAAATGTGAACTTTGCATTTAAAGCATTTATTTTCACTTATTTCCCCCCTGATAAAGGCCTAAGTGCTAAAACTGTTCTGAAATCAGTAACTAGTGATACTAGTTTACCTCTTCAAAATTTAAAGTGCTTCATGTTATAGCCTGTGCTGATTTAAGAACAGTTTCTTATTATAAATCACATATTTCTAAAAAAAATATCCCTTGAGATTTTAAGTACAATCAACTTGGCTGTTTAAGTCATTTCAACTTAAATTACATTAAACTGACTTATAAAACGAGTTTCTTGTATAACTAGTAGCCTATAACTTATAGAAAAAAAGTTGAAAATTGCTTAACTTATTTTGATGCGTTAAAGCAATGTAAAAACATATGTTGTCATACCTTGTTGATCATATAATGGTTTACAGTGTCCATAAGAATAATTGGAAAAAAAATAATGAATTAAAAACACCATTTTAGTCTTTTCAGTTTTCAAGCAAATCAAATCTGGCTGAAAAGATGAAAGAATCAATGGAATCAATGCAGAAATGATCAGTCGTGTTACTGACCTGCAGTAGGCTATGTGAATTACCAATATATATCAATAGTCCTCCTGTCACATAATCACTAAATGACCACTGAGCACTTCCACAATATGATGTCCATTATTCTGTCACATGGAATGCTGTCTCTTATCACATCCAAACATCCATTTTTGTTTTATTTCCCTGCACAGATTGTTCCACAAACAACATTTGGCTGTTGCGTTATTTACAGAAATGGTGCTTTGACAAATCTGTCATTTTTCACGAGCCCAATATAGCATTTGAGCTATTGTGCCCCTGTCGGTATTATGAGATGCCCACAGCTAATGTTCTGACAGCATCATTTAAGCCACGTGCGATTGACTATATTCAAATTCAAATCGGGATCTTTCTTCCTTTATCCACACCTGTACACATCAAGCAAAAAAGGCCACTCAGAAAAGATGTTAGCGCTCATTCTAATGATCTGCCATCAAAGTTATTGGCACACGCTACAAAGCAGACGCTCTATTCATCCGCCGCTTGAGAAGCTTCGCACAAACAGAGGCAGTGCTGTACTGTAGCCTACCATACGTGTGGGTTCACATCAGCGCCGAGCAGATGGTGTCAGTGTAAGCAGAGCTGCTGAGGCCCTTTTACACGCTTCCATGTGAACCTTCACTTACTTAACTCAATGTCTCAAAGTGGCTGTCCTTTCCCCGCACTTCACCGTTCGTCGCAGTTTCTGTTGAGGATGCCAGAACTATCGAGAGCAAATATCACAATTCACTCCGCGTCACATGGCTGAAGCTATAGTTCAACATTCACACGGCAAGCGTGAACTTATAGAGACCAAGCTAAAAATTGTTATTAGGATGCTTTTTCTCAGCATTATTTTCAATCGTCTTAACAACATAGGCTAGCAATTCATTCTAAGTGTAGCCTAAGTAAAAAAAAAACAATGCTAGACCTTTTCAGAACTTACATTGTTGAGGATTTTTGCAACATGTGTAGCCATGTTTATAAAAATGTCAATTGTTGTATCATTCACTCTCAGAAAAAAAGGTACAAAAGCTGTCACTGGGGTGGTAGGCTACCATTTCAAAAGGGTAGTAGCCTACACCTATGCTTATATAGTACCCTCAATGTACAATGTATTTTTAAAACCCTGCAAACCTCTTTTTGTCAAATGCTTTGCTTGAAAATTGTGCATTATTTCAAATAAATGATGCTTGGTTTGATATTTTTCTAAACATTTTCTATTTTTCACTTTTCAATGACCTTCATGTTTTAGGTGTCTTATATAGCCTACTTTTTGCAGCCAATATGTCTGTCTAAAATTCACAGATATCAATGCTCACTGTGTTTTAAAATCAATTTGTTCCTTAGACTGTATTAATGAAAGAATAAATCAGCCTTAAGCCTTGCTGGTCAGGTATCAGATTACTTTGAAACGCTTCAGAATCGCCCTTGCGGTGGAACTCTCGATTATTATTGCGTCTGGAAAGGTTGAGATTTCGGTTGTGCTTGTGGATAGAAGACAGAAACAGGACATTCGGCCTCGTAATGGACGGTAATAAAGAAAAATGTAGCCTACTTGGTGGCCACAAAATGGACTTCAGCCTCTTCTCGTTCATTACTGAAAATGAGAAGGGAGGCGAGATACAAAAATGTAAGTGTAATTTAGCTGTGCCCGGGCAGAACAATTGAATGAGAAATGTGTTGATGTTAAACGGCCCCTCAGGAGACAATAACATTCATTTAATTCCAGCACTGCCGTACAGTGTAACATTGGAATGACAGAAGACGTCTGAATATCCATTGTGTTCGCACACGGTTTTCGCAGATTTAAGGGCCTCGGCTGTCTGGCGACAGAAAGCGAGACAAGGGTGACCTCGGATAATTACCACTGTCCAGTGATGAGCTAAAAAGCGCAGCCTTTCAAAACGCCTGAATAAAGGTTGTGTGTGCTTGAGTGCCTTCATTAGATTCATCTCAGCTTGTGCGAGCGAACGCATTACCACTAGTTGACGGAGATCAGACAGACAAAAAGCTCATTTAAGTGCCCTGTAATGGAGATGGTCCTGACACTCCAGAAGTTGATGATCTCATTGGGCAGCAAAAAAAAAAAAAAAAGATTCTGTATGAGGTGAAATATCAAACTCCAGCCCCATCTAGTGCTCATATTACCACATCGCATCAGCACCTGACACGTGAATCACTGTATCAGAGAATACGTTTCATATTATTTTAAAGGAATACAGAATACTTTCAGATTTAAGATGCAGAATGAATATTAATAAATGTGGTTCTCTATTCCAGGGATCTATGCCATGTAGTCAGAGGGATGAGTCAGACATGAGTTACCATCAAACAACACATTATATTGTAGAATTGTACTCTGTAAAATCCAACAGTGATTCTAACTAACATTTTTTAGTTAACTTTTCTTAATGTCTTAACTTTATTGTAAAAATCTAGTAATCTGTACTATTCACATACTATGCTTTGTTTACTCAGAAAACCCAAGTTATGAATTGATTGGTTTGAGTGCGGTTTTTGAGGCAGGGAAATTCTTAAAGTTGCAGGTTAGAGGACCCAACGACTCAATGTAAAAAAAAAAAAAATGTAGGAACTAGATTTTCTTTAAAATATACTTATAAATACGATTCAGAAGCTTCTGGAGTCGTTTTTGTGAGAGAATTTTACTTCCGCGTCTGAAAATGGGCGTGACGGGCGTGACGTAACGGGCGGGAGAGCGGTCGATTCAGACAACCGGAAAACAATGAATCGGAATGGCATTCCGGACGCTGAGGAAATACTTACTCGTATGACAAACCACAGCCATACAGTTATGAGCCTGCTATGCTGCCAAGAGAGCAGGGACAGGCCAGGACTAATGTCAGACAGAACGGTCAGAGACAAATTGAGTTGTGGTGTGAGGAGAACCAGTGGAGAACAGCCAGTAGCGGAGATAGCGTGGGTGCTTGGGTGCGGCCGCGCCAGGGCCCCGTGCCAATTAGGGGCCCCTCAAACGCCGCCGATCTTGCGTCACTGGACAGGAACGGGGCCCTCGCCAGCAGTGATGCCGGTAACGCGTTACTCTTATCTGAACACTTTTTCAGTAACGAGTAATTATTTCCAATTGCGTTACTATTTCCAAACCAGTAATCAGATTAAAATGACTTATCCAAGTTACTGTGCGTTACTATTTTTGTCATTTTCTTTAGTAGAAATGATGGCTGATATGCGACATGAAACCGAAATGTGTGTGAGAAGGCAGAATCGCGACACACCCCTTCCAACTCCCAGAGTTATCCTTCCCGTCCAGATCCAATGCTACCACATCTTTAAATTACTATTGGTAAATTATTGTTTGTGGAGGTTGCAAAAACTCCGGCCTGTCAGGACATCGAGTCCACAGGTTTCCAAACAAGAAAAAGGACGGTGCTATATATCTTTCGTGGCTGGTGCGGTTTGTGCAGGTGAAGAGATGCGATTTCTCTTCCGCATCGGCTTCGAAAAACGCGGTCGTGTGTAGCGCTCACTTCAGATCGGAGGATTATCATCCCGGCGATATGATGGAGTTTAACATGGGATGCCGAAGCAAGAATATTGATCGTCGTATACTGTACCAATGGCATCCAATAGTGTGATATAGGTAGTCATGCCCTAAATAGAGGCAACTTGTAATTGAAAAACAAAATTACTCAGATTGTTTAAATATTCAAATCATTAATTTTCTGTTTATGTTATAACCCAGGCGAAATGACGATGACAAATTAAAATACAAAAACTACCTAAAACACACTGACTCATGCCAGCTCTTACTGAACACCAGCCTACTCTGCACTGAGCCGAGGCTGAGGCTCCCTGTCGTGACGTAAAATGACGCGATGTTGGAAAAAAAGCCGTTTTTACGAGCAGTCCAAGAAACGCTCACTTTATCTACTAAATTAATGCCCTTATGTCGTTTTAAAACATTTTAAATCCTGCATTAACTTTTCATATGGTATTTTCATACAAGGTTATATATTAATTTAGAATTTTTTTTAACCTGCAATATGCTCTAATGGACTTTTCACTAATGCAGTCATTTTTCTCTGTTTGCATTCACTCATTTCCCAAAGTCATCTTGAATGTTGAATTGTCAATACAACTGAAAAATTTGAGAGAACATCACAAAAGCTGACTTCATAAATTGATGTTGATTTTCCTAAAATGTTTTTAGTCACCATTATGGCGATTAGTGATCCCTTTGGTTTGCCACTTAGAACTTCATTTTTAGGGGCCAAGCACCGAAGGTGCGGAGGCACCTATTGTACCTGTTCTGGTTCTTCTTATTCTTCCGTTTCTTCTTCTTCCGACTGGACGTCTATGGCAGCCCATAGAAACGTTTGCGGGAAAGTTGTTTTGGTTTGACATTCTGATAGGGGACAGTCCTAACATTAAATACACCAATTTTGGTGTCTCTAACTCATTGCCTCTAACGCCACCACCTGCCCAAAGTTTCAATCAAATTATGCTAATAACTTTTAAAGGTGCTCTATGTAACTTTTCTACTAAAATGAATCCTTTTTTTATTGCCTGTGTGTGAAGGGGTTGTAATCACACATTAAAATGATCCACTTGTCGAGTTTTGCTATTACCTCTGAAGGCCAGTATTCCTATTTCTATGTGAAGTCTCCGGGTCGGATTTACCGCGAAATCCAACGGATGTGACGTGCGTGCGCGCTCCCGAGGCTCTCTCCTTATATACAGTCTATTGTAGGCGGTCAGGGAGTTACGTCCGGTTAAAGGCGCAAGTTTATCGGCTTATATCTCAGTCAATCTTTGATCAATATTCCCAAGACTCTAATCGTTCGTAGTGCTAGACGGGGCCTTTCGAACGAGCCCACCCCCGAGGTCCAACTCGCCCGGCTCCCCGAGTTACAGCCGTTCGAAATCGGGATTCCCAGCGAACGGCGATCCGGTAGGGGGCATCCCCGAGGCCCGCCACTCTAGCGTTCGGGCAAGGGTTCCCCTGGGACCTCCTCCCCCGAATTTGAGCTCTCTGGGTCTTTGCGTTCCAGAGATACGAGCGATTTTCTTCTGAGATCGTGACGTCACCGGCGTCCGCAATTTTGCAGCGCGCCCGATGGTTTTCTGCTAATATCTCCGCGAAAACACCACCAAAAACTATGGAACTTATATGGTTCTTTTCAGCTCGACTATGGTCCCAACGAGCTCGGTGCTCGCCGAATCCGTCAAGTATTCGCCGAGATATTTGCGTAATAGACGGTATTGTCTATGAGTTCGAGCACGAGCGCTCTTGTAAAATTTGGTTGCAATCTGAAACATCACCACTAGAGGCCGCTAAAAGTTACGTAGAGCACCTTTAAGAGCTATCAACAAAATTATTTTTTCCTCTGATTCCTGAGCTCATGACGATTCGATCGTCATAAAAATATGTCCGCCACTTTGAATTGTCCGAAAAACCTACTTTTGCGAACTCGTCCTAGATGGGTTGTCTGATTTTCACCAAAATTGCACCAGATCATCTCCAGGGAGTGCAGACAAAAAGTTATGGAATTCAAGTTGTTTCGCTTAACCGTTTTCGACAAACGCACAAACTAATTTTACGTAGCGCTTGCGAAAACAGACGTAAGGCTGTATCTCCGCAACGCTTAATCGTATTTAGACCACACATGGTTCATGTCATCACAAGCATGACCTGAGGCTACCTGCTGCGTTTTGGCGCAGCGCCATATGAAATATGAAGAATTGCTATTTTTGCTCATAACTTCTGAACGATTTGTCCAAAAATCATAAAAGTGGTCTCGTTAGATTCAGGGCCTCATGCCGAGTCAACTGATATCCAATTTTCCCAGATCGGCCATTTTGCTAAAATGATGTATTTTTTGAACACATGAACGAATTGTTACGAAACTCGGCATGGGTCATCAGTACGATGCCCTGAAGGAGCCTGAGAAGTTTCGAAACAGCACCTAGTGGTAAAATGTATTTTTCAAATGCTTATAACTCTTGGTGTGGTTGACTTATTTCACGGGAGTCATCTCGTTGGGTTCCTGAATCCTTGCCGAGTCCACAGATACCAAACATTCTAGGTTTCTTCTTATGGTTTGTGTAGCGTTGTGATTTAGCGCTTAAAAAACATTTGCCGATATCTTCGAAACCGTTAACCAGTTTGGAAACATAGGTCGCTGGCTAAATGCCAATGCCCAAATATTGATAGTAAGGGGTAGTAAAATTCAATCAAAGTCACGTGTCAGACATTTTTTACGTGTTTTTTCATATAAATGTCTATAACTCAGAAACGAATTGAGATATTTTCACCAAAATTGACACACACATGTATGGGCTCAATCCGAGGACACATGCAGAAAATTGTGGGATTTTGCCTCTTGATGGCGGTATAATAGAACAAAACATGAAATTCCCATTGACTTCAATACAGTTTTGTGATGTAAAATGCTATACTTAACAAATGCATTGCTGTAACATTATGAAACTCAGAATTTGCCACCAACACCATCCCCTGAAGGTACTCAAAAGATTTCGAGACAGTGCCACCTGTTGGTCAAAAGTTAGAATTAAATTTCCAAAAACGCTAATAACTTTTGAATAAATATGCCTATTGTAATGAGACTGGTCTTAATAGATTCTTTGGGTCATGCCGAGAACATAGATACCAAGTTTGACGTATTTGGATGAACTTCCTGTCCTCCATCTTGATTTTCATTAAATACCTACTTTTTCAAACTCCTCCAAGGCCGATTGTCCGATTTTCACCAAATTCGAATCGTATCATCTCCAGACCGTGCTGAATAAAAGTTATGAATTTCATGTTGATAGATCAAACGGTTTTCATATACCACAGCATCAAATTTGAGGCATGCTGCCAAAATATCTATTCAGACTTTATCTCTGCAATGCCTTCACATATTGACACTATACTTTGTATGTGTTATTGTCACCTCACTCTGACCACATCACATCTATTTCGTAACTGTGCCACCTATTTGTCGAAAGTGATAAACCATTAAATCATATTTTTAGTTAATGATTTTTAGCCATTTTGCCAAAATTCTCTTAAAATGTCTTTAATTGCTCCTTGCTGCATTTGGTCTGCCAGTCCCACCCATGATGGCATCTGATGACACTTCTTGCACTTGGCCCCGGCAATGGCTGCTTGCAGCTATATTTACTATTGTAATTCTCTTCCCATTGATGCAGTGATGCAACAAGAAAGCAGTTATTTGGTTTCAAAAGGAAGAGAAGTAATGTATGTATGAATGAAGTGTAAACTATATTTCATGTCAATTAATGATCTTTTATAATTTTGTTGCTAACACTTAAGTCCTAAACTCCTTATGAAACTTTTAATTGGGTTTATATAATCCCTCTATATTTGTGACAATCTTGCAATTGATCATGCTTGAGTCACACAGACTTCAACATTCAGCATGCAAAACACAACAATGGTAACAATTATATTTTACTTAAAGTAAATTATCAAGTACTCTCTACAGTTCTTTTTTAGTTACTAGAACTCAAGTGTAAGTGAACTATACTAAGCATTTGTCAGTACCACATACTATTCCTATTTCACTTGTTTTTTTAAGGCAATCGGTTTGCACACCTTTTTTTAAGTAAGTCTAACTAATTAGATTTTACAGCGTCAGTAAATTAGCAATAGTACTGCAATAAGGTCCATTTATTTATTTATATTACAAGCATCATAACATCCCTAAAAACCTTTTAAAAAAGCATATATAGGCTATACAGTATATATATATATATATGCGTTTTTGCTTTTGATTTTCAACCACAGTATGCAATTTTTAAACGATTTTAATAATATATAGGCTACTTAATAAGATATAATTATATATAATAATGCTGAATAATAATAGTCAGTTTAATTTGAGTTAAGAAACACATTCACCGTTTAAAGTCAATGATAAGGAAACACTTCCTTAAAATAATTCTGTGTTAATATAAGATCAACAGAATTTTGTTCATATCAGCCTGCTTAACCTCTGGTAGCTGTGTTTTAAAACAAGGCAGCTGGTTTCTAGCTGGTTATCAGTTGGTCAACTAGGAGCCTATACCAAGAACCTGGTTTGGGTGGCTAGCCACGAATGTTTCAGTTTAGTTTACGCCAACTCTGGGTTTTAGGCACCATGAAAGCAGCTCGGCTTTTAGTATCGACATTGTTCATTACAATAGGCACTTATATAGTAACTTTAATAGTTTAAAAGTAAATGACCGTGGCGTGACGAAGGCTGTGCCAATTCGAAGGCTCTTTCAAATGCGGCCTCCAAATGCTTCGTTTTCCGTGAAATGAAGGATAGAACAGTTGGACCCTTTGCGTACCCCAGAGTTAATTGCAGCCCAGAGATGACAGGATTTTATTGAGAGAAATTGCCAATTTACACCTTCAAATGCAAGTTTGGGTTTCAACTTACTCAAATATGTAATGATACAAATGTAAAAATAATTGACAAAAAAGTTTAAAGCGGTTCAAATGTTGACGTCTTACTAAGATGCGATTATATATAGTTTATGATATTCTTTATTATACAGAAATGGACCATGGTGAATATATTTAGACAGTTTAGACAGACCTGTTTTGTTTTCAGGAAATTGAATATAACTTAAAAAGTCCAGTACAAACGTTACTGCCGCCCATCAACTGCAGCTGTCACAGTTGCTAGGCGTCACGAACAGTACTCCGTAGGCTACCGTCCCATTTAACAACGCTCTGTTCGACCTTCGTGCCCTTCGAAGGATGCAGTCTTTAAACTGGGACACAGCCTGTTCCAGGTATCTCAAACCAAAATTTAACCAATCAGCTGTGAGCAAAGTGACACATGTCCGATGCAATAAAGTCACTCCCCCTGTTTCTACTTCAAATTACTAGTGTTGTAGTCAAGACCACCTAAGTCGAGACCAAGACCAGAGTGTGTTGAGACCAAGACAAGACCAAGACTTTGTGTCTTTGTGGAAATGTCTTATTTAATCAATAAATACAATTAGAACAATAAGACACTATAGAGCTGTTACCAATCAAATCACTAACAATGAAAATTCATCTTTGTGTTGCAGAGGTGGCACAGAAGTTGCATCTGAATTGGTACAATTACACCTGCATAAATAATGTTTGAAAAATAACTTTTTAAATATGGAAATTTGATGGGAAAATAAAATGATAGGTCTACTTTTAAATATGAAACTGAAATCAAAACTACGGAAGCCCTGAACCGCAAAGTAAAAAAATAAAATAAAATAAAAAGTACAATTTTTTTTATAGCATTTCGAGAATAAAGTAATATTTTGAGAATAGAGTAAAATTCAAGAGAATACAGACTTCCGTAGAAGTTCTTTGTGTGTGTGTGTGTGTAAAGAAATGCGTTCGTGAAGTCGAACTGCCTCGGACATGGATCTAATCAAAATAGTAGCTTTTTACTTTTATCTGGGCTTTCAACAAAAGGAAATTCTACAGGTGCTAATACGATCCAGCAGATAGTAGCCTACCCGAGTAGTTAGAACCTGACTGATCATATATGATGGTTTCTGTCTTGACTTTGAATCATTGAATGTGCAATTCAAAATAAAAAAACATGAAAAGATCTAAAGTCTGACTGAAATGTACAGAAAGAGAAAACTAGAGAAAATTTTGTCAGCCTATTATACCAGAATTGCCATTTTGGCACCTTACTGCCGGATTCATTACATTGTTTCTCATTAGATAATTTATTATGGCATCATCTGCCAATTTTATGATGTCTTTAAATGGCTAAACAGCCATCAGTAAGTCATAAGTTAGTTAAATAAGTGATAACTCTGGGACTTCTAGAGTTTAAACCCCAAACAAGCCAGTTGCCTGCTGATGAGGCACGTGTTTCTATTTCTACTGTTTTTTTGGACTTGCAGGAAGAGTTATGATTTGCCAAGACCTGATTTGCCAAAACCTGAGATGTGGTGTCACCTACAGATCATAGAACATTCACAATATAATGCTGCTGATGGATACATTCATGTCACTTTATAACCAAATAATTAAACTCATAAATCAACCAATAAATTAAATCAACAGCAACAAGGATTTGTGATTTTGTAGCACACAACAGCACTAACCTGAAGCCTCTCAAAACGTCATACACATACAATTAAAGTCATTCTAATTAGTGAACAGACTTGTAAAAGTTAATTTGAAAACCCTCTGAAATCATCAGGGATTTGCCAGGGGCATTTTATACATAATGAAAAAAAAAAAAAGAAAAAAAAATCTGAACAAAAGCTCACTTTTTGTCCCTCTCAGCCGCAGCAGAGTGCAAAGGTGGCCCGCAGTACAAACTCGTTTAAAAAAAAGAAAAAAGACAAATTCAAGCAAAAGACCTCCCTCTCTTAAAGTCATGAATTGGTAACTAAAGGACTCTCTCCACTTTAGCAGTGTAGCAAATGGAAGAGACGATTCATCAACTAATGCTGCTGAAGGATGGATAAAAGAGGTCTCATTTAGAAGTGTTTACACTGTCTGAGAGAATATCCTTGTTCTTGGAAATGTCATTGTTGGGATTACAGCTGAAATGCATGAACTCAGCCTCGAGAGAAGCATGACCATAACATGGTATTTAACTCGCTCTACAGGTTAAGAAAAAGAACTACTTCTAATGAAGTTCCAGTGGTGGCAAACTGAATCTTCAGCATCATTACTCCAGTTTTTCATTGTCATATGATCCTTCAAAAATCCTTCTAATATGCTGACTGACTTTAAACATTTGGTTTGTTTGGTAGAGTGTATTACAAGCCAAGTCGCACTGATTTCATAACTAAAATACAACATGTAAAATATAGGAAATATTTTTAATAACTTTATTCTCTTTTTTTCAATAGATCTGTACAACCAAAGAATCAAACCTTGTAGCGAGTCTGGCAAAAACTGACCTGTACATGTCTATGCAGAATTTCTTACACTCATTTAAATAATCAAATGATTAATTATCTAGCTAAGCAAACATTGCAAACCATTCCTACCAACAGAGAACAAATGAGTACGTTAGATTTTGGAAGGTGGGGATGAGACAGAAAAAAACCCCGTTCCCTTTTGCTTCCTACACTCGCTCCAAGTGTTTTTACAGTGAGACATCTTATATTTACACACACACACCTGGACAAGTCTAAAGTAGCGTGATTTTTCATTACACGAGAGCGGGTAGGAACATACAGGTGTCCACATTTGAACTGGTGGTAGGAAGCCATGTCAGTAAAGATATGAGCGTATGCAGAGGTTAACTGGACTTGATTAATACATAAACTGTAAAACAAACAGACCTAAAGACAGACCAATGAAACGTTTCGGCTCTGAGGTCGGTGTGGTTCCTTATTCATTCACCTGTAGTGCAGGCATATAATGGACGGCGCACGTTCACTCAGGTAAAGTACTTTGAAATAATTGGACTAACGTTAATTACTCTCCTCGAACACAGAATGGTAATAAATGAAAAGCTCATACCTGAGATGAACGTAAGAGAGTACAGAAACGAGCTTGTGAGGGAAATATTGCAGAAAAATTTCGCAGCATAGTGGAAAACCGTGTAAATACCCCCACAAACGTCGAAACCTGCTTTCTTTTAGACGACGTTACTTTCCGATGCTGTCAGTTTACATTTACTTAGCGCTCACTACCGCTAAATTAAAGTGAGCAGGGTGTATTATCGTTTCAAAATATAAGTGTAAAAAACTATTTGTTTTTGTCCAGATTTTTCTGGAGAAGCCAGATATATGCAGTGACATGGAGCTTTTTTCATCATTATTTCTGACACTGGAAAATTTATCAAGGGCATAAGAAACTAACAACTGCAGTGCCAACAATCAAAACAAACCGTTACAAAGCTAAAAGCCTGGAAATGTTCCATCCAAGGACACCCATTGACATTCTAAAGTCCATCAACATTAGATTAGCAATAATTCAGCAGCAGAAAAAGGGGCGAGCCTTGGCCAAAAAGCCATTCAACGACTGAAAGAGCATGATCAATGACAAAATACAAAAAAGGGAATATTAATCTCTGCGTCATTATACTTGAACAAATAGTAATAAAGAAGACCTAATTTCATCCCATGTAAAACCAACATAAAAAAGAACAATGGATAAGGCTTAAAGCTTTACTCCAAGCCAGGTAGGTGTATCGACAGCTTCTCCTAGGAGCCAATTGGGTGGGTTGCTGGGATTGGACACCGTGTAACATGTTATGTACAGAATGCAAAGAGACATTAATGGCAATGGGTCTAATAGACGTGACGTTATTGCGAGACTGATCTTGAGTGAGACGAAAGCAAGCAGCCCATCACACTGATAATGCGACATGTGACTCGACGTGCTTTGGAGCAGAATTACATGCATACAAAAACACACAGACCCATTGAATGCAATTCATCCACCCAGAAGGGAAGTGCCCTGCTGTCCTCATCACACAGTAGTGTTCTGGTTTGTGTAGTTATTCTTTTAGTGTCTCCACAGATAAGAATTAGCCGTATAGGCCCTTTTGCCATCTATTGCAGCACCATTCAAGCTCTAGTGTCCCTCTAGGGCTGAAAACTCAGTGTAGTCTTTCCTAAAAAAGGCCCAAAGGTCAGGAGGGCACAGACGTCTCCTGGATTAACAGACTCTGTAATCAGTGAAGTAAATGAAGTGATGCTTAGTGTCAGGCCTATTGACGCCGAAGGCAGTTGGATTCCTACAGATCCAGAGTGTGGGGAAGAGGGAGGTCATGAAATTGGCTGAGTATTACCCTCTTAAGGCCACACTGTTGTACAGACAGACATAGAGATGGAGGACATGGAGCTGTGGTCGTTTATTCCTTGTTGAACTGCACGGAGAACCACCTGGCTGGGAAGTGAAACTGGGACAAAGCCGTGATAACGTAAATGCAAACATGATGTCTCAAGTCTCAGGATTACATCAGCAGCAACAACACTGAGTCTTAACTGCACCATAGTTATCTTCACAAATGTACTTTTTTCTTATCACTACAGATTTTTCATCCACGGCATGATAATCCACAGTCTGTTTTTTTGTGCTGGAAGGAGTCTGATCGGACGGAAAACATGATTAACCTTTATTTAGTTACAATATTTAAATGTACAGGAGCACAGTCAAGAAAACTTCAGTCCTTGTTGGTGGTTCAGTCATTGACGCTTAGCTCCCTCTTCGTTTTTTTCTCTTTCATACAGTACATTGATTTCTTACGTAAGGGGATAGAAAGAAAAAAAATGAAAATAGAAAAAGGCAGGACGGAGGGGACAGCGAACCGAAAAAAGAAACTCCCAGAGCCAGTGATGCGCACTTCATGTAGGAGGTGGTGGTGGACACGGTGGGTGAGGAGGACAGAACCTGCTGATATTCATGATGAGTGATGATAATTAAGGGGCAGGTGGGCCATGAGGTGAGTGAGGAGAGGAGAGCGAGGGATCTCTGGAGGATCAGAAACTGTCCACCCAGGTGCCATAACTTCGCTCTGCCAAAGTGCGGTTGAGCAGGACCAGCTACAAAAAAGGAACCAAGTATCATCATGTTATTCATGCTACTCATTATCGAAGACAAATGCGAAGCATGAAAGACCCCCCTTTAAAATGAGTGAGATTGCACAAGAAAAACAGAACTGAGAATGTACAGTTTCTCAATATTTCACATTTTTTGCACTTTTGCTATGTCAAATCTATAGTTTAACTATTAAAAGGGTGACATTCTTGCAAAAAAGAAATTAAGACATACCGGTTTGAAATAAGAGGATGAGTAAATGTCAAAATTTTATATCGGAGTAAACATTTTTTTTTAAAAATAAAAGGCTTTAATAAAAAAACAACCAGAGAACAAAAGAAATATAATTTTTCCTCCTTTCCCATTAATAATAATTGTATTAAATAAATTTAAAAAATATTATGGTAATTTTACCTCCTCTCCCACCATGTTCCACATGTGTACTAAAGGAAGTCCTGTGTTATTGTCGTAGTTGGTGACCTATATGAGAAAATTGCCCATTAAATTATCTGATGGTTGTAAACAGCATCAACATAAATGTCATCCATTAATGAATGATTTAAAGACTCACTTGTGCCAGCAATGGAACCCCTCTTGTCATCTCCTCCAGCGCAGAATTGGCCTCTGCTGAGAACCGATCCTCTCCTAATGAAGACGTGAACAACAGTGAGATCCAGCTGGAACGAGCTGATGAAAAATTAAACTTCTAAGATTTAAAAGAACAAGGCATACCTGGAAGTGGGGCAATGTTGTCTAATAACACTTCTGTTCCTTGGAACGGTAATGTCACAAAGTCCGATCTGAAAAGGAAAAAGTTAGGTGGGTCCTAACTTGCTGAAAAGATGTGAATAGCATGTGAAGGTGGGAGGTTGATCATGACAAATCATCTATTGCCATCATGACTGCATAGAAATCATGCAAATTATTTTACCTTATGCCTAAACATTCATGACAAATTTTACTATATATATATATATAAAAAATCAATACTATATTAAAATACTAAACACACTACCATTCAAAACTTAGCAAAAAAAAAAAAAAAAAAAAAAAAACCCGAATTCAGCAAGGATGCATTAAATTGAACAAAAGTGACAGTATAAATGTTACCTTTTTTTTATTTCAAATAAATTATGTTCTTTTGAACTTTATATTAATCAGAGAATTATGCAAAAATGCATCAGTTTCCACAAAAATATTAAGCAGGACAACCGTTTTCAACATACGATTCCAAACCAGCTTATTAGAATGATTCTGAAGGATCGTGTGACACTGATGATGAAAATTCAGCTTTGCCATCACAGGAATAAATTAAAAATGTATTCAAATGAGTCACTTTAATTGTCATATTTCAAAATATTACTGTTTTACTGTATTTTTGATCATATAAATGCAGCCTTGAGACATTTCAAAACATAAAAAAAACTTAGCACCCTTAAACGGCAGTGTTCTTGTATATAATACATATTAAATTGATATGTAATTATTATTTCTGTATAAAATTGTGTGTTGTGGACAATGCACGATACAGCTGTTTACTTTAAGAATAGGGCTGTCAACGTTAATGCAGTAACGCATGCGATTAAATTAAAATCCTTAACACTTTAAAATAATTTAACGCAAATAAATTACTGAAGTATGTGTAATTGCATCATTAATCTAATTTATGTCACGCAGTTAGATGATCTTCAAAGTTCAGGAGTTTATCCCGCTGAGCATCTACAAAGGCGCAAACACCTGTAACCATAGATGCCGTATACGTAGATGCCACATTGGACCCCTACAGACATGTCTGCACGCCTGCCATCTTGCAACGTTCAGCATGTCGTCACTCACATTAAGAATCAATGATGACACAACATTGCTCAGCTTCTGGTTGTAAAAACCACAGATTTAAATTTCTGAAGAAATGGGATAACCTTTTACAGGTGAGTGTGTTGGTTTGTGTTTTCATACAGGTTTTTAAACTATGGCAACTTTTTAATGTCATGTTAGCTGACGCCTTAGACTTAATCAGATGATTATGCTAAACTAACTCAATATAAGGCAATTGCAGATTTAGATTTTCATACATGCTTCTAACTACGGTTGCAGACACACAGTCAACTTGCTCTCGAATGTTTACGGACAGGCTTTGACAGTTCCAATTTGGGAGACGGCTTACGTATGGTGGGCCATTGAAACATTATGTGGTATCCATGTATATTTATCTATGCATGTAACCCCGATAGGCGGAGATTTCTATTCTAACACTTTAACCTGATTTCACTTTAATCTCTAATCTTTAATTGAAATCTTATTCTGGAGATTAGCGAGTCGAAAGATCCAGAAAGCAAATTCTTTCAAAACAATCAGTCCAAAACAGTGCTAATGTAAAGAAGGCCAGGCTGATTACATCAGAGATGGCACAGAGAATAGAGACTCACATTGCATTTTAAGTGAATTATTCATTCCAGTGTGTGTTTCCCTCACGCATCGTGCTGTGTGAAATACAGACTGAACGTCCCACTGCTGTATGGCCAGATGATATGCAAACTACATTCCTCGGCTGGAAAAGGCAAACCAATGTCTTGCTAGTGAAGTTTTGATGGATGAGGATTGCAATCAAGGTAAAGACGTACAGGAGTCGTACTGTAAGCACACGTGAGTCCGTTATATCGATGCGCAAACAAATAATGTATGTGCACTGATCGCACATTGTAGGCTATTTATGCACGACACATTTCATGTACAGGATAATGTTTTGATTTGTCTTGTGTTTAGACATTCTGAATGGATCCGTGTGCTGTAGTAGGTATAGGCAGTCAGGTCAAGGCGGTTGGTTTAGGGCTTTTTTTGTGGTCCTGTTCAGTTTTGTAACTTGTTGCAACTCGACTTGTCTAAAATGTAAACGCTCTTTGCTGTCGCACTGTTGAATTCTAAAAAAAAAAAAAAAAAAAAAAAAGTACAAATTTCTTTTGTAAACGCTTTGGCTTTGGTGTGCATACATTTATGAATTATATGGACTCCTTATATCATTTGGTTATTTGGTGTACTTTTTTGGAAAGGCACCTAAATTTACCTTGAAAAAAGCTTGCAGAAAATACAGTTTTGTGAGAATCACCCTTCAATTCACCCTTCTACTTTGCTGGATATAGCAAATGATGACGAAATGGTGTATGTATAAATGGTGTGTGCTTAAATTTCATGATAAGCGTGCGATTAAATCACACATAAGGGTGCAATTAAATTGACAGCCCAATTTAAGAACTTAATAGTACATTGATGAGAGGGAGAGGTGAAGAAAAAAAAAAGAAAAAAAAAAAGGGGGGGGGGGGGGTTGTATTAAACCTGATCTGTCGAAGCGTTTCAATTTTGACTCTGTCGTAGCCTCCATAATCAACATATCGAATTTCCACTTCGGTTGAATCTTTGTAGAAGGAGATGACCTGCGCTCGCCACCAGGCTCCATCAACAGCAGGGGCCGCACAAATCACTCCAACTGGAAAAGAGATGAGAGAGAAAATGAGTAATTCTCTACAGAATGAGGAATGTGAAAAGAGAGAAGGGGGAGCCTTTTACCTTCAACAGGTGATGGCAATGGGGGAGTGCCGGGCTGTGAATAGCACAGAAACATCTGCTGGTCCAGACTGCGCAGTGCGTGGTACGTAGGGTGAGTGTGTTGCTGGACAAACAGGTGACCGGCTGATACAATGTTCACCACGATCACCTCCACTGTCACCCCACTGGGCAACAGAAGCTGTACCAGGCAGATCCATTGAAGCACTATGTTAGTATGTCAAAATCCAGGAATTATCTGATGTTTTTTTGTTGTTTGGTTGCAGTTCGATTTTATTCAAGTAACATGACCAGAAAACTTTCATAAATCCAGTCTTACAGGATCGGTCCTATTGAATTTAATGTGATAATTTACGCAACAACAAAAAATCCTATGTACAATTTACACAGAAAGTGTTAGAGTGCTGCATGACCGTCAGAATGCTGCCTTAAAAGGTAGCTGCCCATGTAGTCTGCAGGAGTGGGGGGGGGGAAGGAGCCAATCTTACCCAGGAAGTCATGGGCAGAGAGGGCAGCGTTAGTGGTGGGGGCGGTGGGGCGTACAAGTTGGTCAGGTCCAAGTCTTTAAACTTCTTCCCAATCAAGGCCAGCGCCTTATCTACCTGCTGCTGGCTTCCTAAGAAGCAAACCAGAACAAAAACAATTCAAAGAGGCTATGGCTGAACTGGAAAAATATGGCCCTTCGGAGAGACTGACTTACCCTCTATATGGCAGATCTGAAACTCTTGAGTGTAAGGCAGGGTTGAAATGTAGATCTTAGCACCAGAGCTCTGCTTCAGGAAGCTCACATATCTCCCTTGTTTGCCGATTAGCCGTCCCACTAGATGCTACAAAATCAGAGGAGAACCACAGATATCAAGACAGGTTAATGAATTTATACATAATGATCGACTAGTTAAGTTAATTAGCTTTAATTAACGTGTGCTACGCATTCAGGCCGTGGTGTTGACAAAAGTTGCTCTGTGCTTTGACATTTAGATAAAGGCCTGTAAGAAAACATGCAATGAGTTTTTCTTCATTCCAAAATAGTTTCAGAAAAAACTTTTGATTGATGGAAGTAGAATAATGTGAATAAGAATAAGGGTTTAAAAGGAAACACACCTTTGGCACCTCAATCTCCCACACAATAAGATCTGAGCTCTGTGATTGACAGGTCTGGCTGCCACTCGGCTGGCCGTCTCCCACCCCCAAGGTGGAACAGCTGTCCACTGAATCCATGCTATTCACATCTGAACCTGTTATGAAACCCCCCCACACACACAGACAAATGTCAGTCAAATGTGTCAAAATATAAACATACAGAATCATTTCATTGATTTCAGCAAATGTTTGAAAAATGTAAAAGTTTAGTCAATTTACTATTTTCAAAAAACATTTGCAAAACCTTAAGATTCACATTGGTTAAAATAAAGGTAAAAAAAATATTATACACATACACACATATATAAATATAAAGAGATACATAAAAAAAAAAGACATAATTAATAAAATACATTTAAATAAATAAAAAGAGTTCTGCCAAATGAATAAACCAATCAATATTACCTGCAACTAATCCTGGGGTGGTCTGCATATCATAGAAATATTATATATAGTATTGCATCTGAATATTAAAGGTAAAATGTAGAAAATAAATATTTAAATAAATGCATAAAATAAAAAAAACTTCCATCTTAAAGAAATCAATAATCACCTGCAACTAATTCCAAGATGATCTGTATATAGTAAAACCGATTGTTAGCATAGTTTGAAAAATATGGCATCCGTTCCACACATTCTCCTGACAACATTACTGCAACCCAAATCAATGACTTTCAGGGGGTCTAAACAGACCATTCTTTAACAGACTGAACGCAAATGCCTGCTTAGCCAGCCAGGTCATCACTGTTTGCTAAGTAACCATGGGGTAACAATAACAAACACAACAGATGAAAAGGACCATTAACAAACAAAACAACCAGCCTCTTCACTCAGGACGAAAACCATGCCACTATTGTCCTGGATTGAAACCATTAAAGCAGTAAGCTTATGACACTTTTCCTCCTACTTGCAGTCGACAGCGTCAACAATTGCCCATTTACTCCCATGGGAAACTAATGGGAATAACTAATAACTAATGGGAAAAAAGCATCAAGGGTCTGTTACATTTTCTCCTTTTATTCAAGAGAGGACGGGCTGAGACACTAGGTGCTGCCAGTCTCCACACCAATCTCAGGTCACAATATGGCAGGAGAAGGATCACCAGCAGCAGCTGGTGAGGCAGTAACACCTCACAACGGTTCAGGCAAATCACCCCACACATACAAGTGATTCCTGTCATCAAATCAACAGAAAAACACTCTCTGCATTCAAATACAAACATTGCAAAATGGTCAGTGTGGTGTATAGCCACGTTCTGGTAAAAACATCCGTTGAATAACTAATAACAGAACAACTACTGGCGATTTCTAACACCTGCTCTGAAGTTAAAAAAGCAAGACACCGCTGACATCCATGTAAGGAAGTTGCTGTAGTAAGGAGTGGTAAAAACAGCTGTGCACATGCGGTTGTGTTCATGTAACATACACTGTTTGGGAATTTGAGCATCCCATTTCCAGAGGTCTATTCACAGTTTGTGAGATACCCTTGACTTAGGCTTTTTTGCACTACTACATCTGGCCAAATGTCAAGAAGAGGAGGACTGATGCTGTTTGGATTTAAACACAAAAACAAAGCCAATTGAAAACCGTGAGGGCGTCAGTAAATGATTCCAATCCTTTGTGCCTTCCTTCTGATGAAAATTCAAAACCTTTGTGGAAAGTTAGATTTGCATCAGCAAAAACGTTTGACACTACACAACATGAGCCATGGGGAAAAAGCAAACACAGATCGCTTTGCATTAATGCATGATAAGTGTATTACATCCCAAACTATTAAGTAAAGCACAATCAAACAATCTCCCAAGATGGAGTTCATGTGAAGTGTGCAATACTGAGAGATGCTTTGAGACCACTGAAATTAAAGGAGAACTCCGGCGCAAAATGAACCTTTGGTCTAATAAAACATTGGTACCTAGTCAACCGTTCTCTGAGATTTGTTTTCATGATAATCGAATGTAAAGAGTTTTATCTCTAAAAACTGTTTAGTGTATAACGCTAGTAATGGGGGCATTTAATAAGTAAAAAGAAATCGCTAGTTTATACCACTAACAAGGCTCAAAATAGCCCCACACGAACACAGTAACATAATGAGAGTCTCTACATGCAAAACGAAGCATTGAGAACTTTATACGTGTACAGACCGTTTAATAAGAAGATAAAGATGAAGACAGTCCACTTCGTGTATACAGACAGGAGCCATCTTTGGAAAACAGACTCGACTAATCAAACTTATCTTATCTTTATCTTCTTATTAAACGGTCTGTACACTTACAAAGTTCTCAATGCTTCGTTTTGCATGTAGGGACCCTCATTATGTTACTGTGTTCGTGTGGGGCTATTTTGAGCCTTGTTAGTGGTATAAACTAGCAATTTCTTTTTACTTATTAAATGCCCCCATTACTAGTGTTATAGGCTAAACTGTTTTTAGAGATAAAACTCTTTACATTCGATTATCATGAAAACAAATCTCAGAGAACGGTTGACTAGGTACCAATGTTTTATTAGACCAAAGGTTCATTTTGCGCCGGAGTTCTCCTTTAAAGGACTTCAATATTGTGAATTTAATTTCAGTTTGACTAAAGGGACAGTTCACCCGAAAATAAAAATTGTCATCTTTTACTCTCCCTCATATAATTTCCAAACTGATTGATTTTTTTTCTCCTGCGAAACAAATTGCATGATATTTTGAAGAATGTTTCAACTGTTTTATTCATAGAACAACAATGGACCCCACTGACTTTAATTAAATAGACAAATATATTTTTCCAATTATATTGTGTTCCACAGAAAAAAGCCTGAGGAATGTTGATTGACCTAACATTGGTTATTTAAATAATTTTGTGATTATGCAAACTTGAGAAGTGTGTATTATCATCCGACGCACCTAAAATGGATTCGGGTAGTTGGTGAGCCACTGTGTTATTTGGCTCCCACAGAGTAAAGTGAAAAAGGTTCGGATTGACTCGAGATGGGTGAGTAAATGACAGAATTTTCATTCTTTTAAATTCTTAAGAACTTTAACTCACCTCCTGATTGGTCAGCTTCTACCTCGCTAGCGGCGCCATTCCTGAGGCCTGTTCCATTCAACCGTGCTGCTTCGCAAACCGTAGCAACATTTTCTGCAGTAAGCGGAGACTCCTGAGGAGCAATTAGAACAAGACTCTCCTGCAGTCCATCTCCATGACCCTCTGAGGCCCTACAAGTCCCTGAAATTTGAATGAGGTCCTCCTTGCTTTCAGAAACTGTCGAGGACAATCCCGTGCTATGGAGGTCCTCACTGCTGACGCCATCCTCGGATTGGCAAGTGCTACATCCCGAGTCTTCAACCAGAGCTTCCTCCGCCTGCAGCTTGGCCAGAACTGGCGTTGACTCCAACTGTTCCCCAGACGGCACAGTCAACAAGCCTTTTTCCTTCTCATTCTCTGGCATCTTCCAGAGCGAAGGTGCCAGACAACCATTGACAATCTCTTCCGCTTTCTGTGCGGCCCGAGACTCTTCACTTTCCGTACTTTCAGGAGGTACACACAACTCTACTTCCTTACCATTTACAGCCGGCGTGCTGCTGTCAGGAGCTTCAGAGCCCTTGCTGTACCAGGACTCACAGCTGCTGACCGCCATGACCTCCTGGGTGGCTGCTGAGATGACCTCAGAGATCAGCCCCGCCGCGAGGCGCTGGAGCTCCTGCATGTCTGGACTGGTCTCAACCGGCAGGCCCAGGTCTCCGTTTTCATGGTGCTGGGGCTCAGTTGATCTTTCCGAGAGGGGTGTACTGGTGGAGTTGGGGAACGAGGTCAGAGTCAGAGGTGTTTTTGGGCTGCAGGTCTCCAGCAAGACAGCCTCGCCTTCCGTTGACAACGCAACGGAGGCCAGCTCATCTTTTGAAATGTCAGCTGGCAGATTCTGAGCGCATGTCGGTGCCGAGGTTTCAGTGGCCACCTCTCCCTCAGGTTCAGGCCGCTCTGCTTTGGCTAGCTCTGCGGGACGCTGCCTAATTAGTGGTTGGTTTTCGACTTGCTTCTTGATTGAAGCAGCACTTGCTAGATCTGGCGGAAACTGATTTGAAGGTTTGGTGTCAGTGGCGGCCTCTGGTTCTTTGTGATTAGGGCTCTCCTCCACTGTTTTTGTTGGGGTTGAAGATGACACAGGAGTCGTCTGCCTGGTGGTCTCTGGGTGGCTTTGTGGGGGAAATGATTTTGCACTGCTCTGAGGAGTGCTTAGCTGTCCACTTGCCAAGACAACTGGAGGGGCGCCAAGAACCTCTCCTGCAGTGGCTTTTAGCACTGGTGTGTGAATCTCCGCTACAACTTCCTGCTCAACAGGTCTGTGCTCTTTGGCCTTGACTCTGTCACGGCTGGTTCTACGGTGTGTGCTGCTGGCTGTGGGGCAGCTCTTGTCGACCAGCCCATTGCTGCCCTCGCCAGAGGAGGTCCGCAAGCCCATAACTGACCCCTCCTCACTGTCCCGGCTGGTGATTCGCTCTTTCTTGCGGGAGATGTACCACCACCAGCCTATGAGCGCTAGCACTCCAGGAAGCGTATACGGAACAAAGGACCGGAACCTCAGTGGCATCTCCTCTAGACCCTAGCAGCTACACCTGCAGATAAAAAAAAAGTAAAAAAATTTGTCAAATTGAGTTAAAGACATAACAGCAAATTACAGAGCTCTGACATGTCGCACTATAATGGACAGACCATAAACTTGACATACACACCAAGCAGAACCATTCAATCCTATTTCAAAAAGTTAAAAGATATATACATTTTTAAACAATTTAAAAAATATATACCGGTATGCATATTATACTATTTACATTATTTATTACTTGAACATAAAAGTACAATTTATAATAACTACAAATCAAAATTTAGTACCACTACTGAAGTTGGATCTGGCCTATTGGTATTCTTGTTATCCATTCTAGTATAAATAGTTTTTTTCTTTATTTTATTGTTTAATTAAAAAAAAAAAAAATACAAAGAAACAAACAGGGATATTTAGATATGCCCCCAAAATTTTACATTCTAATAAAGACAACACAACCAATATTTTTAATACTAGCACATTCAAAGCTAGTCCTTAAGGACCACAATTAGGCCAAGTTATTTATTTTGAAAATAACCAAAAGACTGTACATTATCCCACTAACGACACAGCTACTTAAATATTTAAACGAATGGACATAAAATATTGATACGAGTTTATGAATTGTATTGATATAATTTTTATTTTATTTTAAAGAAGAGAGCAGAGTGATATGAGACAAGCTAGTGAGGCTGGAAACCAGTAGCAAACATTTTACCACAGACAGACCAACCAGAAAGCATCCAAGAAAGATGTGTAATAAAAAAAAAATACATTTCTTGTTAGGATGCGTTGCCTTTGGGAAGAAGTGAAAGAATGGGTGACTCATACTCTCATCATGGAAAATTGCACCCTAGTCAACATTCATTCCTTTGTCTTGTTCACTGTCTGTTTAACATTTAGAAAACAACTAACTCACAGTTAGGCAAGATGCATGGGCATTAAACATCTTGCATTGAACTATATAAATTTTTTTTTTAAACGGCATCTTTCACAAAAGACAGATCCAATCATAATGTAAGCCAGTAATCAACAGGAATCTAAAAAAATAAATAAAAAAAATCTTAACTTAGATTGCATTTTATATTGCATTGTTTGCAGCACTTTTGGTCAGGCTGCTTTACAGTGGGAGAGGGGAGATTTCTGTGCAGCCATGCAGAAACTTCAGGGACAATATCACATGGCTGACACTCAACCTCAGAGGCTGCTGTGCTGGGAGCTACGTGCCATGTCTACCTCACTGCTTGAATGGGAGGAGCATCCTTTCAGAGTTAAAAAAGGACATTCATGCATGCCTTTCCATCATGGGAGCAGCATATCCCAGTCTCAAGAAGAGGAGGAACACATCATATACAAACCCCTCCCATTCACTCCTGTACATAGTAACCAAAGATAAAGGGGTTTCTATTTCTCTTCAGCTTTCAGATAGTGTTTCAAAAGACAGCCTGCCAACTGCCTCTCTGACTGTCAATGAATAAGGACTACAGCATGTAGCATGTGAACAAAATACACTGCAAGAAAAGAAAGTTGGTTCTGAATATGTAAAGAAATGGAATTTATTGTAATCAGTTTGAAATATATTTATATATAAGTAGATAGCCTCTAAAGAGCAACAGCATTAATCGAGCTAAAAAAAAATACACCCATTCTGCTGTATTGTTCAACCCATTTCATACATCATGTTCAATTCTTACATTTATTTATTATTGCTGTAAAAGTAAAAAAGAAAAAAGAAAAAAAAAGGGTCTTAGCCTACATTTACATATCACATATTTCGATGACAAGATTGCAAAATCTGCAAACCACTTAAATGAAAATCGCTCATATAGCATTTAACTTGATCTTCTGAAATTGAAAAACTTTTCATTAATGAAACATGAAAACAAATGTACCCTACCTATTTTAAGTGCAACATAAACAGCTTCCAATTCACCCCCAAAAATTCTACATTTCAGATATT
This sequence comes from Rhinichthys klamathensis goyatoka, assembly GCF_029890125.1. Classification (NCBI taxonomy): domain Eukaryota; kingdom Metazoa; phylum Chordata; class Actinopteri; order Cypriniformes; family Leuciscidae; genus Rhinichthys; species Rhinichthys klamathensis. Next base: position 2,670,112 of record NW_026606844.1, on the reverse strand, counting down.
ATTAATAACATATGACCCACTCTCCATTCCTATTCTCTGCTGAATGAAACAGTAATAGCTATGGAGGGCTGGTCTGGTCATACAATGCATGCAATAATATTACTACTATACTGTCTGTTAGCGCTATCAGTCTCGAGAGCTTCAAGCAGCCGCGTTAAACGAATAGTGCAACATGCTGAAGTTTCTGCACAGTAAATGACAAACTGATTCAGGAAGACCGTGTTCACCTTCAGCATGAGGTTAAATAAACGCTCGCCGAGTTAACGCACGCTGTCATATCATGGCCTTGCGCGCGTGCGCGAGCGAACCATAGAAAAAGACCCGAGCGCGTGCTGCACGGTGGCTGTTCGACCTTGGGGAGGTGTAGAGATAACGGAGAGGGCACCGTAGCCAGTCATTCGCGCAACACGTTACATACGAACCCATTGATCGCTAGTAAGCGGCTTACTAGAGCTACTGCATTCAGAATACAAAAGCGAACCTCTGAACCCTCCAGCGCGTGCGGTGATCGTTACGCGCAGCGGCCACTGGCAGAGAATTACACAGGACAGCCACAAAAGTGACGTGCGCGCTTCACCGCACTGACAATGCAGCGAAAGTCAATAATATAACACGACATATTTGTGCATAAAAGCGCATGTATTGGCTGAGACAAATACAACACGTTAAACCAGATGTATGCGAGGTTGTAATGCATGCTGCGTGTGTTAGCAGTCAAGCTAACGGTCCATGGCTGCTGCTATAAGGACTAAAGGGCGAAATTTGAAAAATAAAAGCAGGAGCTTTAACGGTTTATGACAGCAATGAAACATACACATAACCGAGTTGATTAAATAAAGGAGAACCCGCATAACCAGTAAGCGAGGTGATGTTGACCTACAGTACGCGTGGTAGGCCGCTGAATGAATTACAACCCCATGCAACCATTCAATCTAAAGTACTGACCGCTTCAAGTATCTTGACTTTAAAACGATTTCACCGGGGTAACCCTCCACCGAGTGCTCCTTCAGTGAGGACCTGAATTATCCATGAGTTCACAGAAACAACTCGTCCATGTGTCTCGGTACATAATTCAGCTGAATGAAGGTGCGAGTTGACTTTAACGCGCAAAAGGCGAGAGAACAAAGCAGGAGAGCGTGTTTTCCGCTGTCATTCTGCAGAATGACCACACCAAAATTACAACAGCTCCAAGTAACATTATGAATTGGACCTCACAAATATCCAACTTACAACTCCCTATGGAAAAATCCAGATTTTCATGGTTTCTAGCTGGTAGGAACAGAAACAAATCAGCAACCAGCTTGTCAACCTAGACTAAAATGGTCAATATAGTTTGTGGAACATCTAACATTGGTCCTAGTCAACCAGCTACTTACTAACTTTAAAATACAGGTCATTTGTATTCCAAAACATGACAACGTCACTGGTCATACCAGTTAAAGGTGGTCAAGCTGATCTTTGCGACATGGTACCTGGTCTACTAGATAATTATGACGTTTAATAATTGCTTAATTAGACGAAATTAATTGACGTGCAGGACTTAACCCATGCATTAGGGTTGAACTCAAGATTTGGCGACAGTTAGCCGCAGTAGCTAAAGCGTTTTAGATAGCTGATAGCACTGGCGCAATGTCAAACATACACTGTCGAGCCATTGAAGCTGGAAATCATTTATCAAGATGAGATGATTGAATGTAAGATGGTTAAAATCAGTTTGTATGATTAGCATAGCACACCAGACAGCAGGACTAATCAAGAGAGGCGGCTAAAATGGGCTCCCTCTTTGCGGTATAAGCTTTACCTATCAACATATGAAGTAAAACCCGAACACGCGATTTATACTCACTCTGTTTATGCGTCCGTCGCACCGCCACCGTATATTATTAATGTTACGTATTCAAGGCCCAGCACAATCCCAACGTGTCCCCCCTCTTCGTGTGTGTATGTGTATGTGTGTGTGTCTCTTGTCTCTCCTCCCCACGTGTTGACCGTCCGAACGCACACTCTAAAAACAGAGACGCATCAGCTGATCAAATCTCGCGATAAGTCCGCTCTCACTGTAAATGCATTGAAATGTCGCGAGATTACAGTGGTCTCGGACTTCGCGAGGCTACTGGGGACATTCTTTTGGTTTTTATAATTTATAGGGAATAAGACGTGAACGTGACAGACAGACTCAAAATAGATTCAAGTAATCGTAACTCAAAATATGTTTTCAGTTAAAGTCAAACTTGAAGTAAAAAGAGCAGCACATATTTGATGCAGTTAGCTGCTAAACTTTGAACTTTGCCCCTGCATGTCTGGTAGCCTACACTACACTTCAGTAGGCTATATTGGAGGTTTGGCATTTTGAAAGATCAGTTATCTGTTTGTGACCCGTCAGACTGTGTGCTATATTTAATCGAAAACTTTTTTTTAAAGCGTTTAAACAACATTACTGTATAATTATTATACACATTTTTTATGACCTCACATTAATTGAGAGACTAGAGTAGCCTATTTAAGAAACCCTGAAAAAAAGCAAAAAGGGGATTAAAACTGACAAACTTAAATGAAATGCTAAACTTGCACAGTACCTAAAATAAATGTATTTTAAAATATATTAAAAATCACGTGAAAAAATAATTAGCCATGTTATTTGTCAGTTCCCCTAATCCATCTGTAAATGATCTATACAGATTATTTCACAATTGATAATTAACAGATTCCAAAGTGAGAAGTTTTGGGTCCTCCCAAATGTTTCAGAGCCACCAAATTGTCTCTTAGGTAGCCTATTTGCATTTATTTGGATTAACAAAATTGGGTTTTAACTGTTATTTCGAATCAAATACAACATATGTTTTTGGTTGTTATATATATATTTAGAATGAATATGAATATTACAAAACCAAACTGGTAGCTCCTTTACCATTAGAAATAAGAGATTGTAGAACTGTTATCATTTCAGATAATGAATTTAAGCCACGGAGTATTTTCTGCATTTAGATTTCATTACATTGCCCTATAGTGAGGTTATAGTTAAGATTTCTGATACATTTTTCAATACAAACCCACCAAAACTTCAAATTACCAAAACCTTTGGTGATCACACAGATTTCAGGTTTCCAATATGATAAAAATCTGATGCAGGTATATAGTTTTGGCATTTCATTTTTTTGTTTGGCCTTTAATAAAACCCAGAGAGAACGAACAAAGATTTCACATTGAACAGCACAGTAACAGGGTTGAGGGAAACTTTTATTACGAACACTGGTATAATTAAATTGCCATGTTATACATGTACAGCAACTAACCGCTTTACAAAAAAGCAAGTAATACAATATCACATATATTTACACTTGTATTTATATACCTTCCAATTTTACACAAACATATTTACAGGTGACAGATACATTGTTTACAGATGACCAATGCAATTAAAAATCTGGCAAATGCATCAAACACACATCATGAATTATATAAAATAAACCACTTTTTAAGTCTGTTTATGATGAGTTTAATTACATATGCAATTTAAAAGGCTTAGGGGCATGCCGTGTGTCTAACCGCTGCCATGGCAGTCAAGACTGTGCCTTCATTATTGTCTTAAAGTATTGATTAGGTCAGTTTTAGATTGGTAGTAGCAATGCAACATCTAAGATTCAAGAGAAAGGAGTTATATTCTTGGTATTCGGAGTAATGGACGCAAAAAAGGCAAATCTTACACTTCGAACACTCAATTGGGTAATTTATGTTCCTTCATATTTCCAATTTGCATTAAAAAAAAGGTGTAAATTTGACATGGATTGATGCGAAATTAACCATTACGACAGGAATAAACATTTCAAGTTTCATTTTTGATCATAACAAAACACTGACACTTAGTGCCCTAAAATAACCAAAAGTCAGGATGAATGCAAATTTTGGGATCTGCAGGAGTACGGCTGTAAAACAAACAAAAATGTAAAAATAAATCTACAAATAAAATGGAAAAAATGACATTGATTTGGTCCCAGTTTTAAGTGTGAATCATCTGGTACTCGTGTATTTCAAAAACAATCTTTTCAAAAACATCAAATTAAAATTATGCATAAATATTCCGTCCTCAAACGTTTGGCAGGTACCCTTCTTTAGTAATACAAGTTTCCCTTTAATAAGTATTTCAAAGAGCAAACACATGTACTTTGAGTTTGTCACAAGGTACACTGCCATTTCCTCCTTGTAGATTTACAGATCGACATAATAATGGCTGAAAAATGCAGAAAACAAATATTGCACACAAAAATCGTCCACTTCAATTTTAACGGCCATGTTACATAAATTGTGAGGCCTTGCAAACTGCTTCTTAATTCAAACTTAAAATGGCACAATTGTTTAACTTTGCGATTCACTGGTTAGGTGCCAAGTTAGAAAACGATTAAATGAAATGCCGAAAACAAACATTGTTACAAAGCTAGTGAGAACCGTATGGAAGAAATCATTATTTTAAGGCATACAACATAGACAAGACACACGTAAAAATGTACAAAATGGAGTTAACAACAGTTTCCCCTCACAATATTGCAAACTAGTCTTTGGTGCAATGTTACTATGTCAGCATGTGGCGGGATTGGGATTTCTGTGCCGTATGTGAGCCGTTAGTGAGACGGGAACAGGGGAAGGTAAAAGTGTGCACGGATATTTCCTGATCACACACTTAAATCATGTGCAATTTGTACACACATAGTGTTCAACGAATCAAAAAAGAAAAAAAAAGAAGAACATATTGCACCACAGTGAGACGATGAATATTAATGCCAATTTGTCGTGTTTGATTTGTGCATTTTGGGAAAATACTACATACGGATACATACTCATCCGTTGCTCTGCTAGAATCGTTTTCGACAACTGATGATATAACGATCGCAACGTAAACCTTCATGTGATCTCCGAAAGGATTATCTACATTTACAGAATAAATATTTAGATGCCGCAATATGATATTCTCATATTTCATGGTCACATGGCACTGTTTACACCGTAGCGACATATGAACAATATGGTAAATGTTAAAGCCGCGACATGTTTTCATAATTAGTACCTGTTTTCCCTTCCTTAGCAAGGTCTTGCCTATTTTACAAACTATACACAGCTGAAAACCCTGACAAAGGCACACAATGGATAAAATAAGAACCCAAAACATGTGATCGTTATTATCGTCAATAGTATAGTACACATATAATCTTTCTGTGTATACACCTGGATCACGATCCAGATTTCAAGCCTGTGGATATCGGGACAAGTCAGGCCGCACGTCCATCCCAAGGCGGGTCCGGGACTAAATGGAAAAGGGCCGGATGTCGAGCCAAGATAATGAGCCTGCGGGTCTCCACACGGTTGGTCAACTGTTTGCTGTAGTGGTTAATCAGATCAGTTTCTCATGTATGCGTTTCTTTCAGACATCGATGAGGACATGATCTCAAGTTTGTGCAAAACGAAGAGTGGACGCCTCAATTTAGCATTTCAATGTGGTCAGTCCCAAGACATTTTTGATGTTGAGTGCAACACGGAGAGTTCAGTGCATCCTCCGAACAAGTTCATTTAGGCAAGTATGTGGCAAGCTTCAACTGGTATAAAAAAAAACAAACACTCAAGCGGTTCTTCAATGCAAGAACCTTGTTAAACCGGACGAGGGAAAGCAAAAAGGATTCGTGGAGAAGAACGATGGCCGCGGAGTAGGTAGAAATGCTTCTCAGACGATCTTTTTGATGCTTGGCCGTTTGAAGCTGCCTGCACTACGCTGCTTCTGTACCTGGCTGGCTGACCCGTGTCGCATTCGCCCACTGGTGGAGAGACTCGAGGTGGGAGAAATCTCAACGTTCTCCTTGTCGATGCCTGCAGGAGAGAGATGTTATGTAACATCACTGAATCGCAACCTTGCGTGCACACCGGTAGCCTATTTCCTATCTAAAACCTCGAATTGAATCAATTACCTTTTTTTATTTTAATCTAAATGTATCAAATGTAAACAAAATATTTTAAAACAATAACTAAAGTGTCAGATTTTACAGACATGCTTTGACATGGAGTCTGGCTGTAAGTACACATACTGACCAGCAGGTGTCTCAGTGCACAACATTATCACACTGAGGAGAAAGTCTCATGTAGGGATCGTGTGTGAGCGTTTATGACACAAGTGTGAGACATAAGTGTGCTTTTAAAATGTGCCTGTTGTTCTTGTGTAAATTATTAGAAGGTCAATATCAGCATTACTATTCTCATAGGTTCAAATTCCCCAACTATAATAAAATAAACTAAACTCTAAAAGGCTTTTCACACTGTTTAAAACTGGGTAAATGCATGTCTTTAACATTTCACACTTTTAAGGCTGTTAACAGAGCTTTTAACCTTGGGTTATGGTGCCTTGCTCGGTGCTAAATCTGAATTGTGGTGCCAAAAGTATATAACAAAGAAACCAAGCGGTTATGTAATAGACAGCAAACCATAAACTGCCTTAAATATCAAATTTCATATAACATTTTGAAGTCGCTGTTTGGATTTAAATGCTTAAGAGTCTATGATTGGATCATTATTGCAGTGATTATGTTTCTAGAACTAAAACTCTGGTGCTTTCAATTTGGTCTACTGCCGAGGTTGCTGTGGCCACTGACCGTGTACGACGTTTCTTTGACAACAGTGGATAAGCTGGAAGCGTTGATAAGTTCATACATCAGGAAATAGTTGGGAGTTCCACGCTGCCTCAGCAGAGTGGGACTTTATAGTAAAGGAATATTGCAGCTGCCAGTCTCTGCTTTAACCGAGGAGTTTAAGTGTGCCAAGGTCAGACTGGAAATGACCTTAGTAGAGTCACTCGACAAATGTGTAAGGGAGGCAGCACCTGTGTTAAAAACTGGTAAGCAAAGAAATCTGTAGTAGAGGCAAAGGCTGACCTTCAAATTGGGGATATCGTGGGACAGGTACAGCATGGAAGAGGGGGTTTTGGGCTCAGTTTAGCTCCTCCTAAATGGCACAAGGCAGGCCCAGCTCAAAGTAGGAAGCTAGTAGTCAACGAGGTGCGTAAGCAGGAGGAGAGGATGAGGTGTATAAAGGCCATTTCCCAGGCCAAGCAGGGAGAGTGGATGAGATGGGACAGTGTGGAACAACGCAAGATGGGCTGGCAAGACCTTTGGTCAATGGAAGAGAGTAGGATCAGTTTCCTTATTAGGTCAACATATGATGTTCTCCCATCACCGCAGAACCTAAACCTCTGGGTAGGAGAGGATCCCTCTTGTCCTCTGTGTTCATCACCTGCCACATTAAGGCACATTTTGACAGGATGTAAGGTGGCTCTTAGCCAAGGTCGGTTTACTTGGCGCCATGACCAAGTACTGCGATGTTTGGCTTTAGCATTGGAAGGCAAGCGTAGTATGACCAATAAGTTGCCGCCTGTTCTAGCAAAACATTACACGCAGAAGACAATATTCCTCCGCCCAGGCGAGCAACCACCAAGAAAAGGTGTTAACACCAATTCTCGCCCAGGAAAATTGGAAGCTGCTGGCTGATCTTGATCAACGGCTTATTTTTCCACCTGAGATTGCCACCACTAACCTACGACCAGATATTGTTTTGTGGTCTGGATCAGCACGCATTGTTCAACTGATAGAGTTAACAGTGCCATGGGAGGATGCGGTAGATGAGGCATATGAGAGGAAGAAACTGCGGTATGCTCATCTGGCCACTGAAGCAGAACAGCGAGGATGGAGAGTCCAGGTTTATCCAGTGGAAGTGGGTTGTCGAGGTTTTGTGGCACACTCTACAACCCGGTTCCTCAGAGACGTCGGATTCAGTGGCCAAGAGTTGCGTCGCACAGTAAAGAACTTATCTGAAGCAGCAGAGAGGAGCAGCAACTGGCTGTGGTTGAGACGGAAAGATTCTAGCTGGCTGGGTACAGGCCGCCACGCTACGGTTTCGTAGAATTCTTGAAAACTTGAAGAGTCTGTTGGTTTATTTGTATAGGTTCCTGTGAATTTTGCGTGAATGACGGGTGTTTGGGCAGATATTGTGTTTTGCGGTAGGTGGTATGCCATACGGAACCGTTGCCACTGAAACTGCATATTAACGCACCAGTGGGGCTCGACAGCCTTAGTCAAACGGGTTGGCGCGTATGGTCGGGTTGCGGAAAGATTGTGAGATTGTGGTTAGGTCTCAGCAGCAGGAGGGATGTAGAGGTCAGTAAGCTGGGCTGAGTTGAGTGGGGGATGGAGGGGGGTGACTCTGGGACGCCAGAGTCACTGTCGAGCCCACGAAACACTGAGGACGGAAGGTGCCCACTTGAAGACCCTAGAGATGTCCCCTACTCGGCTCAATCCAGACGGTTGCCGTGCTGGTCCTAGTTGCAGCCGTTGTGTGTGCTGACGCGACAAGTACACTGCAGCCGTTAACGCCGGACAGAAGGGGAGTCACACCACCATATGGAAAGAAGCGTAAATGGATGGAGAAGCATAGTTTACTGTAAAGCTACGTCTTAGTTTTGCTTATCTTGGCGAAAGCCGAGTACAAATCAGCATGAAGTTTTAACATCTACTCTCGTGTAATGGAAATCAAAATCTAGCATGTTATATGTTTGGCAACAGTTCTTCTAACCGTAATTGATGAGTATGTAGCTTTTCATTTCTTAACCCCTTAGTTGTCATCCAAACTTAAATGGTTGTAATTCAAGAATGATCATTAACATTGGTTGGCAGATTATTGTAGAAGTGAAATAAATTATAAAAGTGAAAAAGAAAAATATCTTATAAAAAATATATATTTTACAAGACATGTTTTACTCTAAAACCAAGAAAATCTTTAAATTTAGGTTGTCTCAAATGAGCTTTCAGTAAGATTTTGTTTGGGCGCAGTACCAAACCTTTCCACTAGATGACAACCAAGCTCCATTACTGACCATAAGGGCGCCTCCATTTCCATATATGGCCTGAGTGACCTGAACCATATATTTCCATAATTTCCAATAAATTTATGAAGTGGACATCCTATTCAGAAGTAGTATGCGCAGTTTGGCAGTATTTTATTTAAGTTCAACCTCTAATAAACATAAAAAGAACACGTATATGACTTAAAAAAAAAGAGCTGGACTCTTGCATTGTCAATATAAGATCTTGACCAAAAAATGATGCACCTCTTGATGGAAATAAATGTTGTGATGTTATGTTATTTGTGCATCAATTTTTGGTCAAGATCTTGTATTGACAAAATGACTCCATCAATTAGGGTTAGAAGAACTGTTGCCAAACATATAACATGCTAGAAACATAATCACTGCAATAATGATCCAATCATAGACTCTTAAGCATTTGCCTATTTAAATCCAAACAGCGACTTTTTTTGTCCAAGCAGTGTATTTATATATAGAATATAAAAGAAGAATGATACATTTTAAAACATTTTTTAAACGTATATTAATAATAAATGTAAAAAAAAAGTAACCAAGCATTAACTAAGGGTTAAAAATGGCACACTGGCCTAACAATTTCAAGTGTGAAAAGCCTTTAACGATGCTTTTGAAACTGCAAATGTTCTGTCCTCAGCTGTGTATGTGAGTGTTTGTTTAATACCAGGCCCTTGTGATCTCTCTTCACAGTTCCTGTTAATATAGCCCCTCTTGCTTTGATCTGACAGTAGCATCTACTACTGACTCCAGCAGAAGATTTACAATTCAAACACTCTACGAATGGCAACTGCTTTTTTCACACAGCGGAGGTCGATGAGTACCTGGGAGGACGAGGTGAGGTGGGAATACAGCCGACTTAGAGCAAGGCAGACAGGCTTCACACAGAGAGAGTAGAAAAGAAAAAAAAAAGACATGAGTGACACATTCACAACTCAAAAGAGGACAGGAAGGACAGATGAATGGAAGAAACAGAAGAAAAAAAAATGGCAGCTTAGATATATCTCACTGCATTTTACTCTTAATGTTCGGCTGAAAAGTGAAGCTAAGAAGCAGTTGATATTAGCTCAAAATGCAGATTAAATTGATATCAAAAGGAGAAATTAGTGAGAAGGAATGTGATTTAGACATTCACTTAAGTGCTTGCTGGATCATCTAATGACTACTGTTACATATATGTGCATATAGAAATACCTCTCCAGTATGAATATATACTCTTTAACGGACAATTTAACCTGAATAGTATCACACTGCCACCACTGAAAAAAAGTAAAGACAAGAAATAGGCACTTAAATAAGTTACCACAGTTCGCAAACTATAGAACTGGACATTAATTGCCCAACACAGCTCTATAGTTTAGGTTTGTACCAGCTGTTTTCGGTGGCACCTCCTCTGTGGTTCGTGGATGGGAGAGAGTTGGGGACCGTCTATAAACTATAGGGCCCTCTGAACCGACAGCACATTCCCAATGAAAAGGAGACAGAATGCAGTGAGGTTAATGAAGATACAAACGCAAAGCAAAGGTGTCAAATGCACACACAACCACTGTCAAAGCCCTGCACGGTCTAGTCTGGCAAATCTTGCACATCTAGCGAAACCAGAGAAACTGTCAACTGGCGATGCTTTTAGATATGAAAGCAGACAGAAAAGCACTGACAACAGCGATTGCAAACAGCAGCGTGGCTACAGCTGTTACGGTGTTATTTTTTAATGCTAGGGAATGTTGCAGTGACATTAAATGTGTTAGCGTTACTCACGGCTCACTAATCACGATTATGCGAGCAGGTGTGAGTAGCACACGATGTGTGAAGGTAAGTGAGCAACTACTGGCTAATTTGCACCTACGTGTGTGTATTAGCGGATGAGTGTGCGTGCAATGCAGGAAGGGAGCACTGACCTGGTGAGTGTTGTGAGGTGGCGAGGGACGTCATGGAGTTGGACAGGTTGAGGTTGGCCGTGATGCTGAGCTGACTTTGGACGGTGGGCGGATACGGAGAGGTGGGCGTGCGCAGTGACTCCTCCCCTCCTTCTTCCTCAATGCCAGGAAGATAGGTGTCGATCAAAGCATCTAGGAATTTAACCACGAGCTCGGCGTAGTCTGGAATTTGGGTTTGCTGTTGGAGAGTAAAAGCAGGTGTGCGATTAATAATCATTTAGCATTATCATATTTGGTCCTAAGCAGGGCTTGGCATTAACACCCGCCAACCCGCCAAATGCGGGTGGATTTCAGCAGTGGCGTGTGTTATGCCCCTTTGGCGGGTTGAATTTTATATATAATATAGGCTATACATTTTTCAATTGTTGTCTTTTAAAAAGGCACCTGAAATAATAAACTAAGTCCAATGCAGTGTTGTCAAAAATATCAATTCTTTTGACATTTCGATATTGAAATATCTGAAACGCTTCCAATACTCATTTTCCACAGAATAGATACACGATACCAGCTGAGCTTTCTCGCTCTCTCATCTCTCCGACAGCGAGTTGACACAAATCCGCCTCCCCTCACCCACTCGTTTCATTTGCTCCGGATGAATATTGTTGCTGTAACAGGGCTTGAATTTTGCTGTGGGATTGCGTATATTGCGCATAATTTTCCCCCCATTCTCATTCCCACATATTTTGTGCTCACACCCAAAGTCCACACACATAAAACCGGTCCTCAGTACTAAATTGAGTTCTTTTTCGCTGATTATATTTTACGCTTAGTCAAATATGATGACAAAATCCTGTCTTGGCCAGTATACACATAAACAGTTAGTTATGTTTTAAGTGAACGTAAACATGCATGGTCTTAAAGTGACAGCAGCCTAATATACCTGTTGCCAAACTATGAGATATAAAAAATATCTGTATAGCAGTTTTCCCCCATGGTATTGATGTCAAAATTGTGGCCATTGAAAACGCTGAGTGGCTAGTAACTTTGGAAAACCACTAGCCACAGTGGCTGCTGATCAAAAAAGTTAATGTCAAGCCCGGGTCCTTAGATATGGCATATGTAAATCTAAGGGACATGTTTCACCCATTCCGTCACTGATCATACGTTTGATTACTCAGAAACATAATGGTATAGTTCACAATAAATTAGAGCAATAGTGGCAAACTGCAATGACTGGAACAACCGAGATCTTTAGGATTCCTGTGGTAAAAACAAGCAGTAATGATTCAGCCCCTTATTGGCTGTCAACAACAATCAAGAAATATTACGGTCAGGGTTCAACAATAAGGATGTCAGGGCCAGTGTGGGATATTTTTAGGCCAGTTGACTTGCACTATTGGGCCAGTGCTTATGTTCATACATTCCAACAATCAGGTTCCAACATCAGTCTGACTGTTGACCAGTTTTTATTTTCTGCAATGTATTACATTATTTTCAAGCAAAAGTGCATTTATGAATTTATAGCTGTCATGGAATTCTTAGTTGCATAATTCCAGGTATGACAGCATATTAAAAACAGCATTTTTTGTATAGAAAACTTAATTGAATAAAAAAATAATCTAGATTTCTAGTACATAAAAATATGTTGCTAAAAATTTAGGTCCTGTAGGGTGTTAGTCCTATAGTTTTAGAGCGTCCTTCTTTCCTCTCCAAGAGTATAACAAATAATATTAATAACATACAATAATTTCTGTAATACATTTTATATAATAAAATCTTAAGTTTTGTGATGAAGTCAGTTAAAATATTGGCAGGGCAAGTAAAGCTATAAAAATAATGATAATGATCATACAATTAAAATAGACTTAAAATAGACTTAACTAAAAAAAGGACTATTTTTTTAAATATTGGAATGTTAAGTAAAAATAAACTTGTCTGACAAGGCTAGAAAAAAAAAAAACATTTAAAGGGTCATAAAAAAAGGCTCTTTCAGCTCAAGTCTACCTCACAATCTTTTTGAAAAATGCAACTTAAATGGGCGTGGATGGCTATGAGAAGAAGGGAGAGGAATGAGTGTGACAGGGAAGGAGAGGAAGAGGGGGGCGAGCAACTGTCATCTGTCAGTGGCTCATGCCGACTCACTAAAAATCAGGGGTAAAACGTGAGGAAACAAGATTTTTATTTTTAAAATTCACTAACCATCTGTTTGTCCTTTTAAAAGTAACTGAATGGCCTGCTACATATATTAGACTAACTCTTGACACGTGCGATCACATGGGTGTGATTAGAACGTTCAGTGCATCACGTGATCAGCTGCTAAATTCAAATGTGCTTTTGCACTTTGACTGGCGCTGAGCCAGAGACGGACGTGCTCGGCCCTTGACATATATAACAACTATTCAGTGTTTTCAACCACATAATCTTTCTTTTAGGTTTCAGACATTTAAATACACATAAGTACTAGCAAAACAATACATTTATAGTTTGTAAAATACACACCGATGTCTATAGAAGCGGCAATAACAATCCTTTCAATTATAAATTGACGACGTGTTTTATTCATATTAGAAACACATTGTGCAAGTAACTATAAAGTTTACTTTTACAACTTCACCGGTCACTTATTTTCATGTATTTTGGGAGAAGTGGATGTATTGACGTGTTGTAAATCCGACAGATCCGATTCTCTGAACTGCGCCGCCCGTCCCGATCAGCTAACATGATCGTTATAAAGGTTTTTAAACAACAAAACACATCTCGAGAAAGATGCTTGCTACAAACAAACAGTTTCGATGTGTCGGCATGATAACCAACCAATCGCCCGCAGTCAGAGTCTAGCCCTGGCAGCATCGCGAGGAAAGCCATGCAACGAACACAACCGTACTTTTACACCACAGAAACAAACACTTTGCAACCCATGAATGCCTCTCTCATCCATTACTGTCATTGGAAAGCATCACATGGTGTCATGAATAATTAAGAAACAGTGTCTTCTCATAGGATAAGAAAACTAAGTCTCATGAATAATTATTATTATGCGACATCGACACATCATCGAAGTACTAATAGTGCACTGCCACGACACAGCCTGTAATGTGGACAAGGTGTAGATTGTAAACCCGAAAAACGAAAATAGGAAAAAAAAAAAAAACTACAATTAAATCTAACAGATGCTAACATTGTCTTCAATGATGTTCAACACACATACCTCTGTTAAAATCTCAGAAAATTTAGTTAGGGTTTCATGACCCTTTAATGAAAAAAAATATATAATAATTCAAGCACAAAAATGTGTTCCAAAATAATCTAGTTTACATAAAAGCATTTTAAAATAATTAAAATAATAATTTAAATATTGTAACATTACAGTGAAAATATTGGCAGGGCAAGTAAAAACCTGCATTACGTCAAGGCTATAGGAAATGAATCATTATTGCTGAGCCATGAAAGTGGGAAAACACTTCCTTCAGCGAGGGATACATAAGCAATACATCCCTGTCATTTATGCCTTCTTAAACCGCACAGCAGAACTGTAGGAGAGTAACAAGCCGGAGACACCGGATGGGCGCGGGAAATGTTTGGGAAAATCCGTTTTGGTCAATAAATCTAGGAAGCTGCAGAGAGACCGCAGCACACAATTTCTTTACTGCACTCCGCTGGAAAATAAAAAGCGTTTATGGGAGCAGTTAATCATACCTTAGAGAAGGGCCCGGCAAACCTCCAAAGGCCGTTGAAACCGAAACCTGTGAGACAAGAGAGAGGTGACAGCAGAGACAGATGACAGAGCAAAAGAGTGATGGAGTGTCAGGGGGGAAAAAAGGGGGAATTGGTCAGACATCTGAAGGGAAGTTAACACTTAACAGGATGTTGTTTTATATGAAAAAACCCTCTAAACTAGGGTTGTCAATCAATTTTTTTAGTAATTATATGCATAATTAATCAATTCCATAACAACTAACAGCCTTAAGTTGAAAGCCTTTAAACTTTAAACACTTTCTTTTTAGATAATTTAGAAATCTGAATAGTAATAAATGACTGGAGATATTGGCACTAGGCTTTACTCTGCAAGCAGGACGGCTGGTATTGAGGGGGAGACTCCTCATGATAGACCACATTCTGAATGATGCCATGGACGGGGTTCAGGAGGTTGGGGTCCTGGCACATGGACAGGACGGTGCTTAACTTGGAGTCCAGCAGGTTGTGGCTATGATAAAAAATAACACAGGTCAAACTTCAGCCCTGAAGAGCACAAGAGGATCTTTCAAAAACGAAACAAAAAAATCTTAGCAACCCCAAACTGAACGATAATGTACAAGTATCGTAACGGCAAAGTAATTTATGAACAAATAAATTGAGAGTATATATAAACAAATATTTATTTTACAATAGTAGGTTATCAATAAATAAATAGTTTTGTTTTAATTTACAGCATTTTATATTTAATTATATAATATTATATATTACATTTGAAACATTATTTAGTAACACTTTACATTAAGGTTTCATTAGTTAACTACATTAGTTAATATGGACTAAGATTGAGCAATACTTCTTACTGGTTAATGTTATTTTCAACATGTACAAATACATTATTAAAATCAAGTTGTATTTGTTAACATTAGTTAATGGACTGTGAACTAACAATGAGCAAACATGAACTGCAGTATTTTTATTAACTAATGTTAACAAAGATTAATAAATACCGTAACAAATGTATTGCTCATTGTTAACTCATGTTACTTGATACATTAACTAATGTTAACAAAAGACACCCTATTGTAAAGTGTTACCCATTTTTTTAAACATGAAAATTATACTACTTTTAAAACATTCCATCCTGTTAGATAATAAAAAATAAAAACATGTATCTATTCTGTGCATCAAGGTCAAGGAACATCAAGGTCAACATTTCACCCTGAATCTCAGACACTCACACTACGGGAAAGACCTTGGGGAAGACCACACTGGCCTCAGCCAAATACTCGTACAGGATCCGCTGATGAAACTCATCCGTGGTGTATTTCACCAGCGTGGCCTGCAATAAAAGAAAAAATATATATTTTGCTATACTACATTAACATTACATAAAGTATAATAAACATCATATAGCTGGAAAAAGAAAATTGATCATCTTTATTTAACTTTCTTGTGCTACACAAAAAACATTCTATATACGATTTCATACTTAATTCCACCTGCAAGAGGATTTAAAGCACAAGAACAAGTACAAAGGAAAGTGGTAGGGAGCACACACCAGTACAGTGAGGAGCAGCGTCTGGATCTTCGGGTCTGTGAGAACGTTCTCATCCAGAAGGACGTTGGACTCGGACACGGACACTTTGCGTAAATGGGAGTTGGCTATTCGCTGGGTTTCTGGAACGAAGAAGAGCTGTTAGCGATTCGATCGCTTTCATTTCTCATGCTTAATTATCATTCAGTACACTTAGATCAGCACTGGCCATCACACATTTGATTGGCAAATGCAGAAAAACTCACCGATCTCATAGTCGTTTTCAGACACCCGTCTCATTTTTGGAGGCGTGGTGATGCCCGACTCAATATCTGGTCTCTTCGGGGCTTTCGAGTCCGATATTAGGTGATCGAAGCTCTTTCTAGTGCCTAGTATAAACATAAAAACACGCAAGTATGAACCAAAAGTAAAGCTGCAGTCAAACGGTTCAAAAGCCAGTTTGAAAGAATGAAGCCACAGACCGCTCATACCCAGTAGTTTCTTCGAGTTGGCCTGCGACGGCTGGCCCATGTCCACGCTCATGGATTTGCGTGGGCGAAGGCTGCTTTGCCCCATGGCAGAGTACGGAGGTGCAAGGCTGTGCTCTGACACTTTCGGAGAAGCCCAGGGCTGGTTTTCACGCAGTAGCCTGACACTAAAGAGAGTGTGAGAATCATCAAAACAACAAAAAATCAAGACAATATGGTCGGAAAGGTACGTGCATAGTAGAGAGAAACCGGGAACATTTGATGAAAAGTTCTTACCTGCATTCAGGTTCCGTTTCGAACACTGTGTATGTGTCCATTGGAAAGTTCTCCATGGTAACTTCTGAAAGCAGCAATGACTTCCTGTGCTTTAGACTGCAGCGGCTCCTCACCTCCTCGGATACTGTGAGCAAAGCTGAAACACAAACATCCACTTTAGATGTTTTTATCAGAAATACAAAATACAGGTTGTTAATGGTTAAGGCTGTGTTGGCTTTAACTTACCTGCCAGATAGGCCACACTCTGCGTGTTCACTTCAAACTTGTCACAGCTGCGGTGTTTTCCCACCAGGCCCAGGAGCGTATGAAGGATACGGACCGTCCTCGCCACCGTGGTGGAAGAAGGATGTCTGTATCCTACAAGAAGAAAAGACAAAGATGACGAACCAGAGAGACAGAAGAGATTTTACTCATTAACATCTAATGCTTGGTGTGATCAATCGCTAAAACCTCTGAATACATTAATTGGTCTGTTGATACATATTTATTGATGTCAGTAATGCATTAGTTCATCTACATAGAATAGTTAATAAAATAAAATAAATAATAAATAAAATATGGATCTTGAACCTGATGTTTTATTATTATTATTATTATTACAATCCTGAAAAACCCTTGCAACAGAGGTCCAGTTCAGGTTATCTAGCCACCGTATTTTTTACTTTAAACTGCGCGGCTTCCGGTGCCATCCGTTCCAGTTATTTTAGCTGTAGAAAAACAGCCTGTTTTTGCTGCTTGATATTGCAAACAATATGCATTTCTCATATTATTTTCATTTATTAGCGTAATCGTAAACACACAAGTTTGTAGAGCATATCATTTACTGCACATTGCCATTCTTTTAATGTAATTATTAGCCATTAATATTATTATTATTAATGGCTAATGAATCTGAAGACTCACATTCACAGAAAATAGCTTCCGCATTGCAAAATAAGGTGGATAGTTGATCTTTTAATCAATACCTTTGAGTAAATGCCCCACTAATGCAAAGTTAAAGTTGGAGGCAAAGTTGAGTCCCACAAAATGGTCCATTTGTTTACAGTGCCATTCCAGTGGCTTCCGGATCTCCATGAAGACCTCCTCAGGACTCTATAAAGAGGTGAAAACATTTTTTTTAATGAAGATAACTGCTCAGAGTTCTTACAATGCAATACATTTTACCTTGATTTTCTGAGAGGCTGCTACAGAGCCAATGGGTGGAGCTTGACGGTCTAGCCACACCCTAAACCTACTCAGGTCAAGCTCCACCCATTTTATCCAGAAATGGAAAGCAGAATGTCATTTGGCTCTGCAGTGAGCACACCACACATCACATTTATGTGAAAACCAATAATAATTCTAAGAATATCAACATGTTTTAAGTCTGTGGTTGTCTAAATGTGAATTTCAGTCGAGCACCTTATCATTAAACACCCGGAGGCTGTCCAGTGTGTGCAGGTTCTGCTCTAGTAGGGCGGTACCCGCGGAGTACAGATTCACTTCATCCAACTGAAGTACAGCCACAGCCACCCAGAACAGAGCTTTATGCATGGGAGAATCCTGTAGATCATTAGACAAGCACACACAAAACTATTAATGAGTGAAATGTGTCATTTCTGCATCAGCAAACGGAATTGCAAAAATAGGTTTCACACATGTACACATTGAGAGAAGTTAATTAAAACATTGTTACAGTCGTGTTACTTCAGATGGTTTATTATAACAACTGCTGATGTTTTAACAATTGAATCCAGCACACAACGTGACTGCACCTGATCGAGGAGAGGCTGTAGCTTGGTGAGAGCGATGACGGTGGCCTCGATGAGAACCTGGCTGTTGTAATTATCCGGCCCCTTTAAGCAGCTCTCCAGCCCCTGTGCAGGAACAGCATTAATCAGACAGAGCGCTGGAGCGTGATGCCAGCAAATCGCCAGAGCAAATGACACTACAGCAGTTAGACTAGCGCACTGCATTTCTGCACAGACCTGAATCACACTGCATACACAACACAAATATACATCATTTCCAGGCAAAATATAGTCACAATATTATAAAAATATGACAAAAGATGCCCACCATTTGGATGTATTTAACAGGATTGGGGAAAAGGTCAAGAACTGGCTTTCAATTTATAAGTTTATAACTTTTGTAGCGCCAAAGTGGTAGTTGGGTAGCGGTCATAAAAAATATCTTCATTGGTGTTCCGAAGATGAACGAAAGTCTTATGGGTTTGGAACAACATGAGGGTAAATAATGACAGAATTTTCATTTTTGGGTGAACTATCCCTTTAAAGGAAGAGGAAATTCAATAATAGTCAGTGACAACAGAGAAATGCAAGTAGTCCAACCAGTTTGATGTGTTGTGGCAGCATGAACAATCAATAAAATCCAGTTAATTCATAAATTGTGTTTATTTTGTGTTATGTAATTTTTCTTTAACTGATTAAACATTCAAGGAAATTAATAACGGAAAGTAATCAATGCTCAACTTGCTTAAACCGGACAATGACTTTCTTCTAGAGCTGCTGTACAGCCAAAACAAAAAATGTTGCATTCATTTCTTATCACTGTGAAGCTGCTTTGAAACAATCTGCATTGTAAAAAGCGCTATATAAATAAAGGTGACTTGACTTGACATTTCTTTAAACTATGTTTAAAACTGTATAAATTCCCACAAAATTCAAAATAGTTTAAAATTTTGTCCAAACAAAATATCAAACGCATTGTTTACAGACTTTATAAAAGTAAATAAGACATTTTAATTTATTGACTTCATAAATACACTACTAATTTTTTTTTTAAATGTTTTTGAAAGAAGTCTCTTAAGTCTCTCAAGGCTGCATTTATATGATAACATGGTTATGGGCAATTCATGAAAAAAATATTTGAATTTCAGCCAATATTAATTCTACTTCTATCTGCATCCTGTTGACAACCTTAAAATAAAAAATTATTGGATACTTATTCAGCTTTTAATGCACAGCTGTGCACTTCTATAAGCCTTATCAAAAAATGGAACTGTTAGAGAACACAACTTTATAAAATCAACATATATTAACATTGTTATTTTACAAAAACAAGCGAATGCAAGCGATTTAAAATCATATCTAAAATTAGGGAGTTTGAGAGAGAGAAGCAGATGAGAGAAAGAGAGCTTACCCGATCAATGCTGAGCAGAGGACTGGCTTTACTGAGAATACGAATGATCTGTTTGAGCTGCCCGTGAGTCACACGTTTACTGATGCAGCCGAACACCACCAGCGCCCGCGGCTGAAGAGATGGGTTATACTGGAATGCAAACCTATCCAAGAAAAGAACATGTAAATTATAAGTCGACATAACAGATTTTGTTATTTTAATGTGATTGCACTATGATTCTCAGCTGCAATTGCTTTAAAAACACTCTTGTGAAATGCGATGTTTTCAACATACTTTTGTGCCAATTCAGTCCACTGATCAAGCCATTTGCATCCGGGAATGTCCCTCATACAGGCCTGGGGAAAAATAACTATTGGTTAAATAAAAGACTTCAAGACATAAGTATTTATAAAACTCATAACTTTCCCCTTTGAATGGATTTTTCTTGACAATAATTTTCACGGATCTACTCACCCTGACTCAGTAGAGCGCAGTGATTTCATCTTTTTTGATCCCCAGAAATTGAGAAAGAAAATCCATTTAATAGACATAGTAGTAGTAGCAATACTACTGATACTGGCCTTCATTCATAGTACTTAGTGTAACATATTTATGTTGTGTCTACATTGATTTGGAGATTCAATGTCAAAATATGTATTAAAAAAACATAAAATACATATGGTAAGTCTACATACATTAAATGTTATTAATATTTCAAATATGTTAGAAATGCCATGTATACAACTATTTCGATATTCCTTCATATTTAATAAATTAGGTTTGCCATAACATTACATTTAAAAATATATTAAAATGAAAATAGTTCATTTAAATTATAATAATTTGTGCTGCCAATCAAATAAAAAAAAAACAATTAATCACACATTATGATTAAATTGGACCTATCATTAAGATTTTAAATATATTTAATATTGCATTATTTATTTTTTACACATTGTAAATATTTGTTTAATGGCATTTTTTTTACTAAGTACTATGAATGAAGGCCAGTACCACAGATACCAATACTGTTACTGATGACTCTATAAAGTGGATTTATTTCTCAATTTCTGTGGATGAAGTGAGCATGTGTTGATCCATTTACACAAACCACAAAATATCTCCTTTACATGGATCAACACAGTGCTGGACATCGGCAGTTAAACAAAACAAAAAGTGGTTAGACAGCTCCCTTCTATAATACACAATGTTGGTAACTGACCTCCATGATCTCCAACAGAGCCTCTGTAACCGTTTCCAGGGACGACAGAGCAAAGGTCTCTCTCTCGTAGGAGCCGGGGGAGAAAGAACGGTCTCTGTAGCTGGAGCGGAAGGCTATGACCGCAGCAGATTTGACCTTACTGATGCCGAACAGCAGGTAGAACTTGGGCAGGGAGAACTCAGTCAGACTCAGACGCAGCACCTGTTTAGTCTCCTCTGCAGAAGCAAAAACCAGATCAGCAACAAATCAGACTCAGGTTTTATATATATATATATAACCTGTCTGGTTATCAACATTCTTCAAAATATATTTTTTTTGTACTCAACAGAAGAAAGAAACTCATACAGGTTTGGAACAACTTGAGAGTAAGTAAATGATACCAGAAAACCTTTAAGTTTTCAGAGTTGGCACAATTTTTAAAAACTAAACAAAACAAACCCTTTTTTTTATGTACAGATATTATGTACAATGATGTTCATTAATTCAGGTTTAATTACTCATTTCATACCCATAAACTGAGAATTTGTTTTTATTTAATAGAGATATTAGTACAGACCTTCATTCATAGCACTTATGTCATTAAACAAATATTTAAAATATACTATATTACTATTTAAAAATATATTACAAATTTTAAATGTTAAGTGCAATTTATAAGTTGTCTTTTAATCGATTGACAGCACTAATTATTACAATTTAAATGAACTGTTTTTATTTTTATATATTTTAAAATCTAATTAATTAATGTGATGGCTAATTTATTAAATTTAAAGAAATATACAAATTAAATGCTAATTTTATCTAAACATTGAATATTAATAACATTTAATGTGTTTTAATGTGTAAAAAAATTATTTGGATTTCATACTTGGCATTAGCAGTCCTCAAGCATGAGTTTAAAAAATAAACTGTGAGCATTCCTTTCATGTGTAAAACATTTCCAAATTCATATTTATTTTTAATATGGATTTCCAGTCAATATCCATTTTCTGTGATTTATCGCTCACCACTGAAGTTAAGCTGTGAGCAGGTGCAGAGCGAGTGGATGATGTTAATAACGAGGCCGTGCGTGGACGCTCGGAGGGACAGCGGGCCGGTGGCCACCAGCAGGGTGACGACGTGGAACAGGTAGGGCAGATGAGCGGCCACGTCCAGAGAGTTGTTGAAGGAGAGCATGAGCATGTAACGGGCCAGTATGGCGATGTCGTCCCACATCAGGTGCTGCTCAAGGGTGGGGGTGGGAGACAGGCACGTCTTATCGATGATCTTACACATTCGGCCAATCACCTGAGAGATACATTTATAATTCAATCTTTTTGTTACATTGCAAACAATATAAGAAATAAGGCTTTAATTAGTCACTGGTAAAATGAAAACTAATAAGTCTAATTAAACACTAAATCAAACAAACATCATTGAAGCTGTACAAAACGATCAAAATTATGATTATTTGCAAAAGGCATAATTTATCAATTCAAACTAACTTCAAATCAGAAAGTAATCCAATACCAAATAGAATCCAGACAGTGTGCCTTTTATTTTCACCCTGTGACATGCACCTAAACATCATTTGCTTTCTCAATAAGATTATACTTGGTCCCTCACTTAACCTCAGAGTCCCGCTGCTATGCGAGTCTCAGAAAAGCAGACGCAACAACTGGACAAAGCCGGTCCTTGTGCTGCTCGCTGTGACAGCAGTGGCTGGCACATGCTACCCAAACAATATTTGGCTTTTCAGCATAGCTGAGCATTTGGAAAAACAGCTAAATATGTCCAACTAGTTAAAAATAGCAGAAGATATCTGGTTTAGGTTCCTGCGTGAATCAAGAACCATAAAGATCAAGCCACTTAAGTTATTGAAGTCGCAAATGTGGCTCTCCTTTTGACCAAGTGTCTGACAATGACGTCCATTGAGCGTAATGATGACTAACAGTTGCCCATATAATAGGAGCGACTGCCCCGCTGGCTTACTATTGTCTGTCTGTGCGTACACGTACAAATTAGGCATTTGTGCACAAACACTTAGGATAATAGATGTTGGGTAGAAGAGCTAGTCAGCCTGGATAAGACCACAAGAGGAATGATCCAGGAACACAAGAGCCAGAAACACTTTAAGCGGTAAGTCGAAATCTGTGTAAGTGTTAATGGGCTAGGAAAAAACTTTTCTAAAAGAAAAATAGATTTTTACAGACATGATAGCAAGAAATAAAACTGGTTTGATTGATAATTGAATATTGTATGATATTAAATAGGAGTATACATTTTGACTGAAATAAACTGAAATTATTAAAAAAAATGCATATATATATATATAAAAAAAAAAAGACAAATCCTATAATTATCAAATCCTATACTCTATATAAATGCAAAATTGAAGAAACTTGCAAAAAATTGCAATGCAACAATAATCTGTGCTTACAAAATGACTGCATATTCTGTTACTACAGTATAAAGGAAAAAACTAAATGGCTTACATTTTGGTTTTGGTTCCGTTGCATTTTCCATGTTTTAAATCATTTATTGCAGTACAGCAATACAGCTTTTAATATTTCAGTATCTAACTGAGTGTTCTGTTACTAGGTTATCTTGGGAACAACATCCTATTAAACAATAAATTAAAAACAAATTCATAGGGAATTACAGTATAATATGTTAGCTGAGCAGTAAGCGTTTACCTTGCTGGACACCAATTTGACATTTCCTGAAGCCAGGGCTACAGCTGTGTCAGCCATCACTTCAGCCTTGATGGATCCCAAACCCCCAGTAGCACTGGTCTTTATGAAGCTATCCAACACCACATCCAGCAGGTCTGTGATCTATACATGGAAAATGGTGCAATCTGTAACTGCTGACTAACAGAGTTTCGTAGAATTATTGTAGAAATATCCAGGGGTGTTAAGGTTTGAAGTCATGTATCATTGTAATGCCTGTTGTAGCAGTTATCAGATGAAAATATTTGATCCTTTAGGATGGAATAAGCTTGCAAAATCAAATTCAATTACGTTTTATGTAATAATGTTTTATGAGGGTTTGAAGGAACTACCTGACCCAAGCTGCCCCATATCTTTGCCTGTATGGAGGGGTACATCTGCTTCTCATTGATGGTCATTGTGATGAGCTTATCCAGGATAGCCGTGACGCGTTGTCGTTTGGCATCGTCATTGTGCTTACAAAACCGCACCAAATTACGGAGCCAAGGAGTCATATACTCCAGACACAGATGCTTCAGCTCAATACCTAAAGTATTGACAAAAAAAGACACAAAAAAGGTGCTGCGCAAATTCCTCAAAAAACAATTATTTTGTATCACAATATCGTTCAAATGTTTGTGATTAGAAAGATTTGTTTTTGAAAGAAGTCTCTTATGTTCAAAAATACAGTAAAAACAGCAATATTGTGCATATTACACTGTAAAATATTTGTTTTCCATTTCAACATTTTAAAATGTAATGAATTTTTTTAATTTCTTTTTCAGCATCATTACTCCAGTCTTCAGCGTCAGTTGATTCTTCAGAAATCATTCTAATATGCTGATTTGGTGCTCAAGAATCATTTCTTATTGTTGAAAACAGCTTTGCTGCTTAATTTTAGTGGACATGATAATTCTTTTCATGATTCTTTGACAAATAGAAAGTTCAAAAGAACAGCATTTAAAATGAAGAGTCTTTACTGTCACTTTTGAACAATTTAATGCATTCTTTAAAAAATTTTTTACGATAATATATATGTGTGTGTGTGTGTGTGTGTGTGTGTGTGTGTGTGTGTGTGAAATGTAAAACAATGGGTGTTTTTTTTGTATGTGACACTGACTTGACTTGCTGAAGCCAGAGATGCACTCTTCCAGGAACTCCAGAGTGAGGTGGGGTTCGTTAGCTGCTAGCGTTTTGCTAATGGACACAATAAAAAGGGTGTTGTTGGCTGGGATGCACAAGCCAGACGTTTCTAGGAGTTGGCCCTCAATCTTTAGATTGAAGGTGCAGGTTAAGGCACAAAGTAGATTGTATGCAGCTGACCTGTTGAAGGAGTTAACAGCAAGTCATTTTCAGAATTACTAATTTACTTTAACAACATGTTAGTTTCCATAACTGAGGAAATTAATGTGATATTTCTTTTGTACATGACAGGTTTATGATTATAACTGTGGGGCGGCATGTTCAAGACCGGCCCCAGTTGAACTGAAGACACAAAGCAGCAGTATTAGCATTTCTAATCAGTTCACCAAAACAAAGACAGAAGCCTGCAAATAAAAGGCTCATTGTCACAACAACAACAACAGCTTGATGCATTGGACTATTCACCCAAAACTCAAGTTGTTAGGCTGAAAACAGTCTGAGCATGGCCAAAGACTCGAGCTTAATGTTTCTCACCTCAGACTGGGGTCAGAGCTTCCCAGGTTGAGGAGGGCGATGTTGAGGAGGGTGCCAGGAACATCTTTAGGCCTGATCTTGGTGTGTTGGGGAATTGAGTCTGGTTGGGAAAGTTCCCAGCGTGTCCGGATGTGGATTATGGACTGAACAATGGCTTCGCACTCCTGGTGCATGAACGTTAGGGGAGTGCCCTGGTTAGCGATTGTCAGAGTGAACTGGTTCTCGTCCACCAGGCATATCTCCTCAATCTCTGAAGCGTAGTATATGTCGTTCAGGAAAACTGGCTGTCCCAGGACACGCGTGCGTTCCGCCGAGGTCACTTGTACAGCTGTTGATCCCACCTAGGTAGAATGGGCAACGATATATCAGTATCATATCAATTATCAGCCAATATTAGAGATTTTACTTTTGTTATCGGACAATATTGAATATTTAATTGTGCATGTATTAAATAATAATTTAAGAGTAGGCAAATCTTAATCTTTAGCAGATCACAAAATGAATATCCATTTTTTATATTGTACATTACAATAACGTGATGTCTACATTTTTATATAATTATTCATTTTACATTTTTAGTTTATTTTGTTTTAATTTATACAACTTTTTAATATCGGTCATTATCAGTTGTTGGCCATTAGATGAAAATAATTTTCAGCTTTATTACTGGTGCATCCCTAAAAAAAATATCCAGCAGTAGAGTTAAGGAAGATAGAAACTGAATAATGTAGCAAATATTGGTACCTAAACAAACTCAAAATAACATCTGGGTTGAGTTTTACCAATTTTTACCTTGATCGACACCTTTGTGTCCTTATGCGCCAGTTTCAGGGCATTATGGAACACTTTGAGGTCCTCTTCCAAAGCCAGGGTAGCAGCGGGCAGCTTCTGCTGCTCGGGTTCGATGTGTTCGGCTAGACGTGCAGGCGAATCGATAAACAGTAGCTTCTTGCTCCCCTTGAGACCAGTCAGTAATCGCTCGTGGTATTTGGTGTACTCTCGCACCCAGGTGTTGCAATTGTAGATGTACACTGCAGCCACATTCTCATAGGCAAAGTTTGGAAAGACCACAAACCACTTGGATAAGAAGTCCGTCTTGAAGCGGTTACTGGGCCCCACATGGGTGAGGTCTACTACAATCTCGTAGTGCTTGGCGTAGTATGGCTTGAGGGTCAGCAGGACATGATAGATCAGAAGATCACCATTGATTTGTCCAGTTTTGAACCTAAGAGAAATAACAATTTTAGTTCAGATTTGAATTTGAATGTGTTTTTGGATCTAAAGCCAATGGACTGCACATCTTTGAGAAGCGTACTTTGGAAATAATGTCCAAAAGCGCACAAAAAAACCTATAATAAAAGGAGGAATAATTGAATTTTCAAGTATATATAAAAAACAATACACATTAGCCTTTACTTCAAACATTAAAAACATTTTAAACGAGCAGTCTGTTCCAATTCCCTTAAATGGCAAACGTCTGTCAGCTTACACAGAATGGAAACCTGCAATCCAAATATAACACTGTTTTCTATTGTTACAACCACAGGTCAAGAGCATCTCAGCTGAAAAACACCTAAATAACATCATCAAGCGCGAGGACAGGAACTAATTGTGTTCTGCATTGCGATATATCAAGCCTCATTACTTCAGGTCGTTGTTCTTCATCTTCCAGCGCTCCGGATAAGTCCACAAAAAAGGTTCTATATCCACTTTAGTAAGTACTTCACCAATTATCTCTAAAGCTAATGTGTAATTGAGAGTTTGGAAAAAAGAAGAGAGGAAAACGAACTACTACGTCTTTGTTAATCTTTTTATTATACAGTTAAAGTGGCTAAACAGTCCTGAATAAATTGATTGTGACAAAAGGAGCACTTAAAATCCATATACACTGATTAAAATGACAGTGTTAAATTATGTACACTAGCATTCAAAAGTTTGGGGTCAAATTAGATTTTGAATGTTTTTGAAAGACGTCTCTTATACCCACTAAGGGTGCATTATTTGAACAAAAATACATTAAAAACATAATTTAAAATAGTTTTTTTCTATTGTATATATATATATATATTTTTTGTGTGTGTTATTTTGCCCTAAATATTTTTTCCTAAAATGTTTTGTATTTTTTCCAGCATTTTTTGACATATTATATTATAAAATATTAACATTATAAAATGTCTTTTAAGGTTACTTGCGCTCATTTTAACGCATTCTTGCTGAATGTATTCATTGCTTTCAAGAAATGCCATTATTTTTACAGACTGCAATTTTTTGAATGGTAGAGTACATAATGTTTTTTTCCATTAACCAAGGTTTCATGTTCAGTTTGGACAGACAAATTTTTGTTGTTGCAGGAAACTTATTGGATTGCGCATGTGTAGTGTACTGAAAAGTTAAATTAAAGGGTAGTTCACCCAAAAATTGTCATCATTTACTCACCTTGAAGTTGTTCCAAACCTGTATGAGTTTATTTTTTCTGTTCAACACAAAAGATATTTTACACATTTTTGGTAACCAGACAGTTGATGGAACCCATTGACTTCAATAGTATTTTTTTCCTACTATAGAAGTCAATGGCTACCGTCAACTGTTTGATTACCAACATTCTTAAAATATATCTTCTCATACAGTATAAAAACTCACACAGGTTTGGAACAACTTGAGGGTGAGTAAATTACGACAAAATGTGGTTACAGTATTATAAGGTGTCCTTGTTAGTGTAATTATACATTTAAGTACTGAGTAATAATAATTAACTACATGTACTATGGTTAGGAATAGGGGTTGGTTTAGGGTTAGTTGCATGTAATTATGCATAATTTATAGTTATTACTACAGTAACATGTCCTACTGAATAATGGTACTTGTTTGTTACATAGATCTCAACATACAATGACAATGCAGTCCACAGAAGATCCCATGTCCTCTACTATCCATGAGCAAGACTTCAACATTTCACTTGCGACAACTAGTTTGCCTGCAACTGGTGCCTCCGAGATCAGCTGCTTTATTGACGCCCAGCTAGCATTTATAGCGACTGCCACTGCTGGTGGCATCATCCTTATCCTTCTAACCTCCACCATAGTCTTGGCATGTACCGTCTCCAGCCTGAAACGCCGCCACCGGACCCCTCGTCCATCCCGAAGCAATGCCGACCTAGTGAGTGGAACAGGCTATTGGGGTAACGAGAGAAGAGAGGGAGGAATTGTGGGCCCATGCGAAACCAGTGTTCTACTGGAGGACGTAAAGACCGATGGTGAGGAGGAAGAGGTCCAAGATGGCGCAGCAGGGCCAAGCCAGTACATCAACACTTCTAACGCACCCGCTGACTTGGAGAGTGTCCCGACAGCCATGCAGAGCTCAACCTCTAGGGATTCCTGCATAGATCCCATTAGTTTAGAAAACGTGCCTCTGATGGTGTAAAGTAAAAGAGCTTTTTTTGTACGCTGGGGTATGACAGGCACATTTTCTACATTTTATTTCTCTTTTGTTTTTTAAATAAATGGCTTCAATAGTTCAGCTACTGCAGTAAAAAAAAAGTGCAGTTACAAGTCGTCTCATAGCATTTTTGAGAATTGTTTAACCAACTACGATTATCTGCTTATCCTGTTAAAAAGGACATTTTATATTGGTAATATTAGATGAAATAGAAAACTTTGACTTTTTTAACAGATGAGGTCAAAGCAGCTCTGGAGATCTGTTTAGTGAAGATGACAAGGGAAATAAGTAAATAAAATGTTGGTGTATTATTGTATATATTGTGAAATTGTATTTAACCTCAGCTTTGTGTTACACTTTGGCCCTTTTTTAAAATATGACCAACAGCCGCAGCAGCATCTACTGTAGATAAAACCCAAATAGTTGAACTCTATACACCACTGTGTATAAATAGCAAAACAAGTCAATTGTAGGGTTTAATTTCTATGCCATTGCAGTCACCAAAGTTCAGTGAAGTGCAAAAATAATGACTTTTTGAAACATTTATCTGCCATTGGTCAGTCAAACAGTTTGGATCAATCAACCTATGAATAAACGACTGGCAGATGACTCTACATGTAAAGCAGTTACTGTAGAAATCACACACTTCAGCTTTAAAATAAGCAAAGCAATACCATTAAATCCTATAATAATGAGCATTCTTTAAGTTTCTCTCAGAACTCTGACATCTCAATAAAAAATTCAATGCTAATGATACAATTTTCCTGTTCAGTTTCTTATTTACAATGATTTTGAAATTTGTGTTGCTTGCTGAACAAAACTCACTGTAACAATGATACTGCTAAGGTAGTTACCAATATGTTGGTAAGTCTTATTGGTAGTTGAAAGGTGGGTGTTCAGTGAAAGGAACTTTCCAAAATAAAAAAAAGGCATGAGATCATTTCCTTTTACATAACTTCTGCTCTACAAAAAAGTTCTTACTTTTATAGATATTTGTGAAGATAATTAATAGCCATTCCTTTTAGAAAAAGGACAGCAATGCTCCAAAACATACCTAAAGAAAGGCCTATTATGAGAGTTTAAGTAGAAAAACGTGCTTGGATTTTTCATACTGTCACCACAGATTCTTTCCTCATGCAAAAAAACTCTGCTATTAGCAAAAACAAATGCAGCCATTTCACAGCTTCATTTCCTGTCAAGTGAAGTGACGGTTCCGTATTCATCAGAACATACTTCACTCTTTAACTAATGCTTCAGAGGATGCCTCGGTAAGATCATATTCTGCTGTTTTGTCTAGCATAAACCATTGATTATATTACTTGACTTCACAAGTTTGTAATTCTTTTTTTTTTTTTTACATTTAAAGTATCTACATGATACCACAAAATAATAAGTAGAAAACTAGTTTTCCAGTCTTTTAGCTGAATAAAGCTGACCTTTGCATAAAAGTTTTAATCTGAGCATATTGCTTGTGGCTTATAAGAATTCAGGAGATAAAATGGTCTGTTGAGTCTTATGTGCAAAAATGTCTCTTTTTGGCAAGGTTTTCTAAGGACACCATGAGGACTAATCTTTGCACACTTGTCTTCCTCTTCTCTCTACCATGGAGCCTAAACGGCCATTTAACAACCAGCCATAAGAATATTGAGGTAACAAACACAGCAGACAATGCATCAGGGTATATTAAGCACACTACTGATTCTGGTACAGACAACGTGGTTTCACTTTCAAGAAGTCCTCAGACGCAGCACCAAAAGAGTCACTCAGAGCAGCAAGCCATCCTGCTGAGGACACCCAACAGTGACGCAGAGACATCAAATCAGAGTAAAAGCATGAACATACGTGATGGCGAATACAACTTGACTACGCTAGCACAACCTGAAAGGCAAATAATACAGGAAGAGGTAACAACTCCACAAAAGGAAATACGAAAACCGACAGAAGGCTCCCGCAGACCACATTCTACATCTCTTTTGCAAATAGAGAATGCTAAAGAATTGAATATCTCGACTAAACCACCCAATGCCACAAAGGCAGATGTTTCGCCAAAGGAAAAAACGAGCATTGGAGCTATGGAGACACTGCAAGCCACTCAGGAAACACCTTCTACTTCTGATTTCACTGGACACTATGGTGACGTGCAATCAAATAAAACAGTAGTGAAGGGCAGCAATAACAATACAAATGGAGACCTTCATACAATCCAGCCCACAATGGAGACTACAGACCAACCAAACCCATTGACTCATGCCCATACTTCCGCAATAACGTCAAAAGATTTCAACAAGACTGTAAGCACCAATAGTCTGGAAACCACAGAGAGTGAAGTCATCACAGACATGAGGACAAGCACGCAAGGTCCTGAGCTTAAGACTTCATCCATGATTAAGCCAACAAAGACATTGGCGATCACTAAAAAAACCACCACAAAGCGAATTTACCCTCCATCAAAGGATTTCCGGAAAGCGAACCCAGCTCCTGCTGTGGCAGCTGTGATCGGCACCACTTTTGTTTTGATGTTCATAGCAATCATCTTTATCTTGTTAAAGAAGCGCAAAATGCAGAGAAAGAGGCTTGAAAATCCTGAATGGGCCGGACCCTCACCGTTTCTGGATGGCGACGTTCAACCAAACCTGCCAAATATGGATGAGTCCGAGACAATCAACAGACAAGGCTTTAACCAGGTGTCCATTTCCAGATACCTCCCCCAACAGCTCTCCAAACACCTGACGCTCGGAAGGAACACGAGTGAGGAAGTTCTCATGGGGGACATCCTGCAAGGAAGCACATTTGGCAGACAAAATCCAGATGAGGTCCAAGCCCCCAACGGGAACCCAACGGTTGCTCAGGACTCAACTGTGAAGGAGGAAAATGAAATCCAGGAAGGTCAAGCATCCGTGGATTCTTTGGACACCAAAACATCTGCATCAAGAAGTGCACAAGAACCTGTGATGGAGAGCAAAATATCAAAGCAGACTGATGACCTCACTCCATCTCTATCTTCTGGCACGGACACTGTAATTAAACCAACACCTTTAGTGTCTATAGATCTTGATTCTCTTTCAGAAGAAGCAACTCCTTTGCAAACATCAGATGGGGGGATTGTTCCACCTGCTCCACCACTGCCCTAATCTCATTTAACATAAAATCTTCTCTGCTTCTGCCGCTAAAAACTACACAAACAAGATAACCAACATACTCATATCTGCTTTCTAAAAGTCAAAATATGCAAAGACCATTTCTTGCAAGGGATTTACAACCTACTTTGCTTGTTCAAGACTCTTAAAGAGAAATTGCTCAACAGGCTTGCTCAATTGCTCAATTTATTTTATTATCCATTACGCTTTAGTTATCAGTATCATACAACCGCTAAACATGATTTCCTACTTCAAGACAGAGCCTGTACATTATAAAAGTGTATATCTGCTAAAGGTTAGTGAAAGTAAACCAAAGTCAAAGCATAAAGCTGCTTTGAAGATAACTAAATGCCACAAACTCCCAATTCTGATTTCATTAGGTCTTTGTCATTTTAGCACTTTGAAAAGCAACAATCTTCTAACCAATAACAAAAAGTCTCATGAAAAGTTAAAATCGGCATGTTTTGGTGTTTCAAGGCTTGGTCAAGGCTGTACAAGTCCACAGATAAAACGGTTCGTGTTCATGAGAATGCATGGCTCGCTTGTACAAAAACCACAGCATGTACAATCTTTGTGCCTGCCCTACATGCATGCACTGTTAAACACGTGTAAACTTAAGAGGGAATGTAGCCACAATCTGGAGCCAATTTTCAAATGAACTACCGCATTGCTACAGCCACTGGGGACACTTTTAACCGTGATAAACTGTCAGAAGAACATTACAACAGCAGCTCACTCAAACCACTCACTCACTCAAAATAAAAAGTGTTGCAACACGGTCATGTGTCTTTCTTTCCTTCAGCTGTAAAACAAAAAAAAGTAAATGTCAGTATTTAAAATATTTAAATAACCAACTTTATTAAAATGAGAAAGAACTTTATTGTAACATTATTGCACAGTTCATCTAATCTCTAACGCTAATTAATCATGATTATCATGATTATAGAATCATAATTAGCATCAGAGAATACAAGTGCCTGTTTGATAATCAATTTCTTTAATTAGAGTACAAATATTAGGTTTGCCTGCATGAGGCAAACAAAGTTGCTTTAATCACACAAATAAAATATGAAGATTAGGACCAGGAATTAAAAATTCACAAACTCCACTAGATGCTGTCTAAACACTGTCAGAATATATTAAAATAGTGTTCTGTCTACACCAAGAGACAAATGAAGCAATTCAAGAATCTTTTACTGAACACCATGAAAATCATTCCATAACCGGTTCTCGGTTTCCAACACTAACAAACTCTACCTAGGGATAAGCACTACTGAAGTACTACTATTGCGCAAGGTAGGAAGTTAGTACAAGTAGCATACTGTGTGTCTTCTGCAGAGCGCTGAATGCAGGGCCTGTGCACCACCTGCAGCAGAAGTGAGAGGAAATGTCACAGCGGATTTAAATTGGGAAACCAACTACAAGACTATTTTCTGCCTTTTGATTTATTTTCAAACTCTCTTCATCCGGTGGGATTCCCCCAGACTTCAGTGGTTACATGAGCCAATAGCTTTAAACTACTTGCTTGAGGCATGAAAACAACAGCATAATAATAATAATAATAAATAAGATTATTATTATTAATATTATATCCAATTGGGACACCATACCATTGTAACGCCATAGTACTTTTTGTGAGGGTTAAGATTATCTTTTTTCTTCACTTTTTTTTGTTCAATAGCTCAAAACCTTACTCTGCTGCTATGCAGGTTTTCACACATTTGCTATGCTGTTTCACTCCATGAGTACATTCATACCTCATTGGTGCTCTCAAAAGTTGCACATGCACATTCAGAACACTAGGGGGAAACAGATGGAAGCACAGATCATCATCCATCCATTTGTATATTTAAAAAATGAGTTCAAAGAATCAAAACATTAATACATGCTGCCAAACAAATGATTTAAACCTCTGTACCTAAATTAACTAAACTAGAAGGGGTACATTAACAAGCTTTAACAGAGTAAATTTTAAATCATAACTTATGTGGCCTAAAAGTAGTCATAAATACTGAGAGTAAATTCACAAACCTATACAGAAATCCCTTAGGAATTGAATAATAAAAAAAACTCAATATAGAAAGCATAAAAAAACTGCTGTCACCTAAATGAGGACAAGGCCGTAGAGGGACATTAAGCCACATCAGTCTGTCTTCTGCATTTAGCTGCGTCACACAGAATAATTCAGCACTGTACAGTAATATTGCAATAGAGCAGCGGTTCATTTATCAAAGCTGCTGTGTGAGTAATAGGATATCTAAACATGGTACATACAAAGGCCGTGCCATGAGAGCGTGTGAGAGAGAGAGAAATCAGGAAGATGATTTGGTGGAGTGTGCAGATCCGGAATATAAAACACTAAAGTCAGCATCCCTCCCCCCCACCTCATCAGCAGCAGTATGGGTAGACTCTGTGCTGCATTTTGCCCCCTCCCCCTCCGCCTCCCCCTCCCCACCATCCGATGATTCTTCAATCTCCCTCCCTTGGTCCCTCCTTTCTCTCTCTCTATCCTCCTCTGACAGTAAGCCCTGAAACAAGTTCTGTAAGCAGGCAGCCAGCAGCAGCAGAGGCTATCCAAGGGTGCAAATACACTGCATGACCATGCCTGGAAGAGCGGAAAGGCAAGGAAACGGCTAAGAGAGGCTCTAAACCAAAGTAACTTGCAGTTGTCAATGAGAGAAAAAAGGAAGGGGGTGGGTAGAACAGGTGGAGCGAGCACAAAAACGGACATGAGTGCGAGACAGTGAAGACGAAACGTGGACCCTGCTGTCATATAAGACCGGGAAAACAAAACCGAAGCAATCCAAATCACCTTCTACTGCTCTAGAAAAGGGGGAACAGGAAGAGAGATCAGAACAGACAACGACATGTACACAAAGTAATGGAAAGAATCAGGTAAGCGATATATGACATGAAAGGCAAGCATAAGGAGCGTTTAACTCGTGCAATTCAGTTTAACATACATGATCAATCGCAAAGTGCACAGTGAAGGTAGGTCAGAGCGAGACTGCAGTAGAGCATTGTTATTCAAAAAACAGGGACACCTCTATTAGAGTACTAGATACTTTTCCCCCATAACAATTTCTAGCATGTACACAATCTCTTTTTATTAAGGGTAACATTAAGTCTTTAGACAGTTGCAAACAATCAACTTGCTCTAATGGATTTACTGAGGTAATGCAAATGATTTGGGCTTTAATATCACCACAATATTCTGCATACTGATGATTTGGCAACCCAGAACGTGCAACTTTCTAGAACCGAGCATGGCATGACTATGTGCACACGCGCAGAGGTACTGTGCAACGATGTCCCTAAATGCCCCACAAATGAGGGGGTGAGGGGGATTCAAGATGCAGGCATTGCTACCAAGGCTAAATGCTAACATCTCACTGCTGCAGCATGGCAGGGTAGCTCCTGGCAGAGGCTCAACCTATTAGCACAGCGAGAGAGAACTGAGCGGCTCTGTATGAGTTGTAACAGTGAAACCTGTTGTCAACAGTGCAATGGATAGAGAATGCTCAATAAATGAAATTGTCTTTGTGGCATGACGTTCGTACTTTGCTAATGTGTTATACCTGGTGAATCAGGATTGTTGGAGTGATTTTACAAGTAAAGTGACACATTAAGCAGTGATTATTTGAAAAGTGCTGCTTATTTTCCAAAAATAAGGTGTAATAGGTATGTCTTGCAATAGTGGGGGGCAAGTGTGGACATGTTCTCCCAATGAGATCAAATGATTGCTCCACACCTGTAATGGCTATAGGTTCTCACCATTAGAATTTTAATTTGATATGGTCTGTAAAGAATAAACAATGATAAGCTGCAACATGGTACATGATAATCATACTTGTAGTTCCAACTTCTACTGGGATACCCCACTAGGACCAGGACTCCACCCTTCCACTAATATCTATAATAAAGCTTTGGTATATTTAGTTAGCTTGTATACTTACATTTAACTTTAAAAAAAAAAAAGCAAAACCTAAAGAACAACGTTTGTGATAAATTTTTCTTTGTCTTTTTACAGGACAGCCCACATCACACTTGCCTCCATGCTGGCTAATCTATTGCTCGTCCTCCTGTTTGGGGTGCGTGTGCTGGCCATTTGCCCACCAATGTGCAGCTGTAGCAGAGGCCATAGAGTGGTGGACTGCTCTGCCCGAGAGTTGGGTATACTTCCTGAGAGCCTGCAGCACAACATTCATTTCCTCAACTTGTCTCATAACCAGCTCCAAGATCTCGATGGGCTCCTCAACCATTTTGACCACTTAAGAACTTTGGACATCTCCTATAACCATCTCCACCACCTTCCTTTAGGTCTGCCGAGAGCTCTTTGGGATTTACGTGCATCTGGAAACTACATCCGTCAATTGGTGAAGAATGATACGGCCTACCACTGGAACCTTCAGAATCTAGACTTGTCACACAACTTGCTGGAACGTGTGGTCTTAATTAACAATACGTTGTCCAATCTCCAAGCTCTCAATTTTAGTCACAACAAATTCTGGACTGTTCCGACAAACATGCCCTACAATTTGGAGATTGTGGACCTCTCTCACAACTACTTGCTGCAGATCCTACCTGGCTCACTGGATCGCCTTCCCAGGCTGTCGAGATTCTACCTGCATGCTAATCGTTTTACTTCATTAAGTGAAGGTGTCTTCAATAGACTGAACGGACTGCAGCTCCTCACACTTGGAGACAATCCTTGGGCTTGTGAGGATGAGGAAAATATAAACCATTTGCTGACTTGGATGCAACAAACCCCTGCGAAAGTCTTGGGCTGCCCCTGCTACACCAGGCCCAGATGTGGAGAGGTACACCTGGTCACTAGGAGAACCTGGCACTCAGCCGTATTCACAGAGCCGCCACTGGGTGCCGACGCTCGTTATCCTATCCACCGAGCTCCAATGCAGGCAGTTACTTCTGGTTCCCTGTCCAAATCAGCCCAGTTGAACAATCCACAATCCAATTTTCACAATCCAAGCCCTGTTAATACCTCTGGGGCGGGCGTGCAGGTGCTGATCATGGGTGGGGGATTTCTCACTTCAACTCCACATAGCCTGTCCACACAGTCAAGCACAACAATCCGAACACGTAGCACCAAGAAGGTCCTTCCAGGCAGATCTTGCAGCACAAGGCATCAAATCCACATATGCAGCTTTGAAACCACCATTTTGAGCCTTTTATGTACAGTTGTCATCCCGAGTGCTTTGTGATTCAGCATAACAATCTCTTGAACTAGACCAGCTGACTTGAGTCTGGGGGGGAAAAAAATCCACAAAAAATGCAAAAAGAGAGACTCACTTAGGTTTACATTTTCACATTGTTCTGGCTACTTTTAAGCATTCTTCAACGTATGCAATCTCTGCCTGCTTCCAATAAACGTACAACCTTCTACATAATGTGACTGAGTACTGTATGGTTACACATATCGACATCTAGACATATAGAAGTACACTACAAGTAGCAGTTTCTTGATGTGGAAAATTGATTGCTCTTTCCAGTGTTATGCTTGAGCATTGACAGATATTTGTGCATTTCATTGTTTATATTATGTATCAAACTACAACACTGTGTAAAGTGTACTACAACTACAACTGATATGTTCTATGGAGTACAGACATGCTGCCTTTAACTGTTGAAATAAAAATAAAATCGGAAAACCCAGTGTTTTACTGCAATTACATAAGTCAACAGGCCATGCACCAGGACTGGAAAATGACAAATGCGTAAACATACAGCAAAGCAGAGCTGACAGTCCACGTCAAGAGAGGGTTAAACTAAATGGAGATATACAGTATATTACACACGCACAAATATATATATACATATACATATAAATTAGGGGTGCAACAGTTCAAATGACTCGCGGTTTGTATTATGGTTTGAGGGTCACGGTTTCGGTACGGTTCGGTATGTGCTATGTTCAGGGAAAAAGGACTACTGTCAAATAAAAATGAGGAAAATAAGAGTAAATAATCTAACTACAAGCAACAGTAAATACAATAGAGCAAAGATACAAATAAAACAATGCTTTTCAGGTTTTTCAGGTAAGTCTAACATTAGTTTTCAGGTACAGAAATTGTAAAATAACATTGCATATTTGACTGTATATTAAAGATTAAAAGGCAGGGTAGGTAGAAATCCCCCAAAATACTTTTTTCCAAATTTGTTTAAACTGTCTTTATATATCAATGCATAATTAAAATGTAAGTAATCTGGAAAAGAAATTATAAAAATCGAGTGTCTGTAGTCCTCTCAGGACTGCAATAAACACAGCTCATTATTCCATTAACTCCCACGCCCTCCCTTCTCGGCTCCTTCCAAAGCCACGCCCCCAAAACACATGAACGCGCGATCCCAGCTGTTCGCTCAGCTGGAAGAGTCGGACGCGTTTACCAGCACCGAGCAGAGAGGAGCGCAGTGCCTGTAGTGACATGTCAGAATCACAAGTAATAAAATAACTAATTTTATCAGTATGAATATAAACAATTAACACGGCTGTTAGTACACACTATCAAGCTCGCATATCGATACTGGTAAAGTTTAAAATATTTTACTAGCTCATAACCGAATCAAACTCAATATAAGGCAAAGCTATAAATAGCTTCATTGATACACGTTTGCCGTTACTATCAGTTACACTGTGATGAAGGTGAATTTGTAAGATTCATAACATAGACAGGTGTTTTGCATGTAAGAGCTTCCACGATGAAAGCACTGTTGGCTCTGATGTATTGTTTACAGATAAACCGAGTAACATACACTCAAACACCTTCTCACAACTGCATTGCAGACACCAGATAATATAACACACACACACACCATATATTGTATAACACATACAGATACAACATAAAGTCACAGGTAAACATATGTAGAGCAAATAACAAACCAAACGTGAAAAAACGGAGCAGGTAGAGTTCACGGTGAACATAGGAACAAAGTTTTGGCAGAGGGTAAAGCTAGGTATAAAAATAGATCCCCTAAACTTTTTAACCTAAAGTTAGATTTGGCGAAATAAAAAAAAACAGCTTTCAACTGCAGATAGGCCTATTGATTATTTATCGTCTCAACCCTGGCTCACTAACAGTAACGTTATAACAGTCGACACCAAAGTTACACTGTCATAGCTTTAGCCAGTGTAACGTTAGTTATGCTACGTAACGTTAGGTAGCTATATTAGGTAGCTACGTGTGCTAGTGATACATGCTTCATGAAAAAATAAAAGCCATCAAAATGAAAATAGCGAGATTACCTGTCCAGCAGAAATAATGCCATCATGGAGTCACTTTTCAGCCCCTTGAGATCCCTCAGTTGTCGCAACCGCTGGAAAGCCACGCCGATATTGACTCTAGTATGATTTCTTGATTTATCCAAAGACTTTTTGTTCATAGCCTTTTCAAATACTGTCTTCCTTTTTTTTAACTTGTTTGACTTCGCTGCCTGTATATGCAGGTACTGAGAATTTTGACTGTTCTTTCTCTGCCATAATTGTTATTACTAGCTTCCGTGGCTCTTCAAACGGGTGCGCACATTTGGGCTGCTCCTGTATCAGCAGAGGTGGTATCCATGGTAGCGAGGGAGAGTGACAGTCGCCCCAGCCAATATTTTCTTTCGTCCCGAATGGAATAATGAGCTGTGTTTATTGCAGTCCTGAGAGGACGACAGACACTCGATTTTTATAATTTCTTTTCCAGATTACTTGCATTTTAATTATGCATTGATATATAAAGACAGTTTAAACAAAATTGGAAAAAAGTATTTTTGGGGATTTTTACCTACCCTGCCTTTAATCCTTATTAAAGTTCCAAAAGCTATTCAATCTAAAGCAGTGAGTGATTTCCTTGTCTTTTGTTGTTTGATTAACATTAAAAACACAGACAGCATTAATATTATCTTGCCGTCACTAAGATATAATGCACGGATCCAGTACACTGATACTGTACACATGCCTGCCTTGCCTGTTTCATTTACACCTGGAGCAAAAAGTGGTTTTGGTCTTTATAGCTTATTTTGCCCTTCATGACAACTGTGAATTTTTTTACAACTCATCCGTTTAAATTATATTAAAGGGGTCATATAATGGTACATGCACTTTTACAAGTTGATTGTACTGAAATGTGTGTTGGCAGTGCCTGTACACAACCATCATAAAACCATCATATAATGATAAAAATCCATCCAGTGTTTTTGTTTTAATCTCCTTATATGTTTTCCCCTGCCTCAAATTGAGCTGTTCGTTTTTGTGACGTCAATAAAACGGACGCCCCTCCCACGATTGTTGATTGACAGCAGCGTTTCAACACAGACCCGCCCTGAGCGAGCGGTCATCATAGTCCGTCATTGTTGATACGCTGGAGCAGAATTGCGTCTAAGCGACTGTGGTGTTCTGTTCTTGGGTGTAATAACGAACACAGTCATTTTGATGTTCCTAAATCCGAACCGCTGAAGACACAGTGGCTGAGTTTTGTTTTCGAAGGTAATATTCCCCACGATCAACGTCAATGCTTTCATGTTTGCGCGAATCATTTCTCACCAGACTGCTTATAAACGAGGGTCAGTATGAGCTGATTTTGCTAAGAAGCTGCTCCTGAAAAAAGAATCGGTGGCAACTATTTATGTTCCACCTGCACCTCCAGAAGAAGTAAGTGTAAAGTTGTATTAAAGCTGCAGTCCGTAGCTTTTTTAAGTTAAAAATAATCCAAAATAATTATATTAAAAAAAACTTATTCTGCCAGTGGTCAAAACTATCTGCTTGCCATAGCTAGATTCAAAACGGTTAGCTTGTAATAATGATTTTAATTCCAGTGGTACTGGTGGGTTTCCGCGGGAAATTCAAGCATGTCTTTGCGTCATTACGTCACACCCGTACACATAAAGGAGTTTCGGCTAGCCGGCTATACTGCGCGTGACGAGATGTTTAGATGTATAGGCTTTTCTCGCAGCACTTTACATAATTAAACTTATGGCATCCAGAAAGATCCAAACAACAATCATCAGTGTCAACTGGAGATTCAGCAGTTATAAAACCCAAAAGACTTCGTACTTCGGATTTAAGGTGGCTAGAGAAAGAGAAAGAAACCGTCTCATGCGAACACAAGGATTTAAACATCGGCGGGGCTTTTGAAAAGTGCGTGAACTCCGTGTTTTGAAGGGGTTCAAAACGGAAGAAGAGACGGCTTTTTTCTGCTGAACAAGTAAGACATTTCAATAGTTCAATCGTGTAACAGTACGTTTTCTTAATTCACACAGTAATGGAGTTTCCTTTGTTGTGCCTTTCTCGTTTTGCTATTATGGAGAATATGAATTCTGAACTACACAGGTAACCATAAAACACATTAAATTTAACATTAGTCACGCAATGCTGATGTTGTTAACATGAACAATTTGAGAACAAAGTAGGCTATAATTTGCACGGTTGCTGTAAATCGCGTTGATTAAATCTAACGAAGCTTATCATGTCGAATGCTTTTTCCCCCTTAGTTGGTCAGAACAAAAATGGATGTTACTTACTTGTTCAGAAGACATTTTCTTATGAAAATTCTTATGTTGGTCAAACTTTCAAAAAGTGAATCTGTGACTGACTGACAGCTCCACTCGCCTCAAAACACTGTGTTCATCCTCGCTGTTTCATGCCGATTTACAACCCACGTAAAGATGATAATTCCGCGAATCACTGCAGTTACAGATTTCGAACAGAGAGATGGCGACAAAGAGGAAAAGCTACGGACTGCAGCTTTAACCTTTATATTAATTTTTTGCAAATCGCGAAAAAAAGTTTTTCATGACCATTAGTTGTAACATCAATCTGTAAATGAACTAACGTATACATAAGTAAACACATAGCGTTCGTATCTCACTACTACCCTGCCAGTGCATACAAAGATAGATCAAAGTGACATTAAGTTAACCAACCATTCAGAAACGTCCTGTTCGAGCCTTAATTGTCGAACTTCTTTGCGGCTGTCATCTTGTTCCGGTCCGACTCCGGTTCAAACTGATACGATTGCACAGATGTGTCCTCAGAGACTCCCGCTGCCATTCTTTCTCCAAAATAATACCTCAACTGTTGTCAAGGCAACACTCCACGTGCGTTGTATCAAAACGCCCGCAGAACAGAGGGGCGGAGTGAGCGAAGCTCATTATCATTTAAAGGCATATGCACTGAAACGGCGTGCTGAAAACAGAGCTGTTTCTGACCAGGTAAAATTAGTGTTTTCTTAAAGCAACACCAAGGAACTTTTCCTCAGCGGTCGCCCTACAGGTTGGAAGCGGAATTGTCCATTACCGCTGTCGTAAATAATTTAGCCTACCGCAGCCTACTGTCGCACGCGCACGCTCGCTGTTTATCCAGCACCGGCTTTGGAATCAACAATGGCAGACATCCCAACCTGCAAGAAGCCATTTCAGGGAGGTATATCTTGGTGACTGGATTGTTGACGGGGGGGTGGCGGGTTGACAAGCTTTCGTGAGGCACACTCGCAAGGTCTCTCGCTCTCTCCCTCTCTGCCGTGCTCGCACTATGTATGTTATGCGCGCAGTATGTTCTGTCTCGCATGCGTGCTCTAGATTCCGGCAGATTTGAACTAATTTGCGGGCATCAGGGAGACGCTATAGACTTGGGATGTCTGCAATTGCCATAGACAATTTGAGGAAGTGGTGGGGGAAGTGACGTATGCCGTAAAGCAGTCGAGTTTTGTAGTTCTTTTTGTGCTCGGGTTACTACCCGAAACCCGAAGTTACATAGTGCGAGTAAAAGCGATACAGACCACGTCAGGCTATGGCAGACGTGTCATTTAACCTATTGTAAGTCGATGTACCATCACAAGGGTCTTGGAAATATATTATGAAGGTTGAAAAGTTACATAGTGTTTATTACAAATGATTTATTGCGAATTATTTATTTATAGTGCATTTTAAGAATACTTTACCCATAAACCGTTTAAAATGCACAACATCGCTGTATGCAGCGTCAAAGAGGCACATGTACTGATG
The DNA here is from genome assembly GCF_029890125.1 of Rhinichthys klamathensis goyatoka. NCBI lineage: Eukaryota > Metazoa > Chordata > Actinopteri > Cypriniformes > Leuciscidae > Rhinichthys > Rhinichthys klamathensis. Next base: position 2,627,051 of record NW_026606844.1, on the reverse strand, counting down.
TAAACAAGCCCAACACACAAGGGAAGCGCATGGCGGAATAAGTGAAGGAGATGCGCTGAATGGAAATGCACATTCACTCTCCAACGGCAGGTGGCGCTTATGGAACAGCAGAAATGCAGCGGTTTCCCCGGTAACCCCATAGACTGGGGTAACCCGTAAACAAAGCAGCTGCACTACTTCAGTATTTAAATGTTTCAAACAGCCATTCAAATTTGTGTATTCGCTAATCGCTATATGGTGTTCATCACGGCACCAAATGCTTAAAGACTTAAAGATTTAAGGATATTTATTTTCAAACTTAAACATTTTTATATTTAAATCTGAACTACAACATGCCCATTGATTGATTGTTCTGATTTTTTTTGTTCAGTCACACTTTACAATAAGGCTTCATTAGTTAACAAACTGACAATGAAAAATACTTCTAAAGCATTTATTACTCTTAGTTAATTTAATTTCAACATTTAATAACACTTTATTAAAATAAAAAGTACCGGTAACTGTATCATTTAATGAATTTGAGTTCACACCCATCACACTTGGCCAGCCATTTTGCACTCCTGCACAGGATGGTAAACTGATCAAATGAATGCCAGCACTCCATACAGAGGGGTTTCCTTCTGCTTACAGCAAAAACAGGGGGGGGGGGGATGCACAAAGCTGGTGCTGAAAACAGCCGGCACCAGCACTCTTCGAAAATACAGCCGAGCTTGCTTTAAAAAGTCAATTTCCTTGATGTATTTGGTGACACAAGTTTAAATGTTTTCTCAACAGTTTGTTTAAATATGTACCAGTCAAGAAAGAGGGGACTACCCAGCTGAGTCTTGGATCTTCCTCATCGAGTTACTTGTCTCCTTTGGCTTGTTCACTAGTGAACCATTTAATGTTAAGGTGCTTTTGAACAATATGGGTCTACAAATATCTACATGAACTGATGTCTTCATGATATTATCCTCTATTATACAGTGGTGTGAAAAAGTGTTTGCCCCCTTCCTCATTTCCTGCTCCTTTGCATGTTTGTCACACTTAAGTGTTTCGGAACATCAAACCAATTTAAACAATAGTCAAGGACAACACAAGTAAACACAAAATGCAATTTGTAAATGAAGGTGTTTATTATTAAAGGTGAAAAAAAATCCAAACCATCATGGCCCTGTGTGAAAAAGTGATTGCCCCCCTTGTTAAAACATACTATAACTGTGGTTGTCCACACCTGAGTTCAATTTCTCTAGCCACAACCAGGCCTGATTATTGCCACACCTGTTCACAATCAAGGCATCACTTAAATAGGAGCTGCTTGACACAGTAAGGTCCACCAGAAGATCCTTAAAAGCTACACATCATGCCGAGACACAAAGAAATTCAGGAACAATTGAGAAAGAAAGTAATTGAGATCTATCAGTCTGGAAAGGGTTATAAAGCCATTTCCAAAGCTTTGTGAATCCAGCGAACCACAGTGAGAGCCATTATCCACAAATGGCGAAGACATGGAACAGTGGTGAACCTTCCCAGGAGTGGCCGGCCGCCCAAAATTACCCCAAGAGCGCAGCGACGACTCATCCAAGAAGTCACAAATGACCCCACAACAACGTCCAAAGAACTGCAGGCCTCACTTGCCTCAATTAAGGTCAGCGTTCATGCCTCCACCATCAGGAAAAGACTGGGCAAAAATGGCCTGCATGGCAGAGTTCCAAGGAGAAAACCACTGCTGAGCAAAAAGAACATCAAAGCTCGTCTCAATTTCTCCACAACACATCTTGATGATCCCCAAGACTTTTGGGACAACATTCTGTGGACCGATGAGACAAAAGTGGAACTCTTTGGAAGGTGTGTGTCCAAGTATATCTGGCGTAGAAGGAACACTGCATTTCATAAAAAGAACATTATACCAACAGTGAAATATGGTGGTGGTAGTGTGATGGTCTGGGGCTGTTTTGCTGCTTCAGGACCTGGAAGACTTGCCGTGATAAAAGGCACTATGAATTCTGCTGTCAACCAAGAGATCTTGAAGGAGAATGTCCGACCATCTGTTCGTGTACTCAAGCTGAAACGAACTTGGGTTCTGCAGCAGGACAATGATCCTAAACACACCAGCAAGTCCACCACCGAATGGCTGAAGTAAAACAAAATGAAGACTTTGGAGTGGCCTAGCCAAAGTCCTGACCTGAATCCTATTGAGATGTTGTGGTATGACCTTAAAAAGGCCGTTCATGCTCGAAAACCCTCTAATGTAACTGAATTAGGACAATTCTGCAAAGATGAGTGGGCCAAAATTCCTCCAGGACGCTGTAAAAGCCTCATTGCACGTTATCGCAAACGCTTGGTTGCAGTTGTTGCTGCTAAGGGTGGCCCAACCAGTTATTAGGTTTAGGGGGGAATCACTTTTTCACACAGGGCCATGATGGTTTGGATTTTTTTTCACCTTTAATAATAAACACCTTCATTTACAAATTGCATTTTGTGTTTACTTGTGTTGTCCTTGACTATTGTTTAAATTGGTTTGATGAAACATGCAAAGGAACAGGAAATGAGGAAGGGGGCAAACACTTTTTTTACACCACTGTATATATATATATATATATATATATATGAGCTATTCAGTCAAGAGCAGTGAGTGATTTCCTTGTCTTTTGATTAACATTAAAAACACACACAGACAGCAGGAATATTAATTAGGCTGTTGTTAGTGTTACTTTAAGACATGCATGGATCCAGTACAGTGATACTGAACACATGTGTTCTTTCTCGACTGTTTAAGTTTACTTAAGAGATAACCTGCTATGTTTGCTAGGATACTTGCCAAGACAGGTATGTTGCCAATTTTTCCAGTAAATTTGTCCGTTCAAGCGCAAGACTTTTGTCATATAGAGCATAAGGCACTCGCATTGAACAAAGCTTAGGGGAAGCCAGAATGCGTATCCATCAACCTAACTCTGTCTGTCTATTTTATTTATTTTCAACAAACCATATTATAGATGCGTATGCATCGCCAGATATGAGATGAACCGGAGTGCAAATGCATGCCAAACCACAACAAATTAAATGTAGTTTGATATTACTTTATATGTCTTCATGAAAAAATAAAAACTTTTGAAACTAAAAAGTGCAAAGTGCCAAGCTTTGGCCAGCTTTCAAATACATTTAATTCAAGTTTAAAATAAAACTTAAATAAAAAGCGTTTACATTTAGCTTTAAAGTGCTGTAGTCAGATCAAACAAACAATTACGCTAAATGTGGTTTAAGGAGTACTTCAGCTACCAGGTTGACTGTTGAAATGTGAACTCGACTGGGCACATTGAACTTCCTAAATATATACTAATATCATAGAACCCTTGCGAAATTATTTTAAATAGATTTTAAAAAAGCCACCGCTACTGGTAACATCTATGGTTAGATTGATTTAGGGTTAGGGTTAGATCCACTGAAGTCGTTCATAGGCGTAATTAGTGGGTATATCCAGTTAACTAGCAGAGCATTCATTTAGTTCGCTATTAAATAAGAGATCTGTTGTTTTTGAAATCAAGCTGCGCGCTCGTGTCCGCTGCTATGTGTCATGGATACAGTGTTCTCTGTGACTCGAGCAGTCTTCACTCGGATGCGCGCTACAATCTATCGCCGTTGTGGAGACTCCAGTGAAATCACAAAATAAAATGCACACAAACGTCTACAGATCTACAGAACTCAAACATAAGATCTGCGGATCGATGCATTTATTTACGGGTTGATCAGAGAGGCTTCACAGTTTGACCAGCGGGCGGCAAGAACTTGCAATGTAACTATTTATCAAACCGGCCCTCACAGCCTCGAAACACTACCGGACCACCGGTAAAAGTCCCGACTCACCCGATTGCCACTCCGCCCCTGCACGCCATTAAAAAATAAATATATGAATCGATTTTTGGATTTCTATGAATCGATTCTGAATCGGTAAAGATTGAATCACGACTCAAATGTGAATCGATTTTTTTGCACACCCCAAGCGAGCGCTGTGAGCTCATTCTCTAGTGTTCTCAGCGCGGTCAAAATAAAAGTCACAACAACAAGCGCGGCTTACGTCACTTCAGAGTTCCTAATGGCGGTGCGAATGCAACCAGAAAGCGGCCCAGTTAGGGCTGTGACGGTATGGGATTTTTTCTTACCGCGGTGATGAAGCAACAAATCACGCGGTTTGAGGGTTAACCAATATTTGTCTCCCAATATAGAGTGCATCTTATGATCCTATCTTATTCATGCTGTTCACTTTTCATAAAATAAGATTAAATAAAAAAATAACATTATATTATTTAAACATAAATATGAAACTAAACGCATTTTCTTTAATGGCTTCTATAGTACAGAGAAATTTAATGTCGGAGCAGGGTTTGAGCGAACGCCGTTTTACCGGTGAGCATGTGAGGGAGAGGTGCGATTTTCAAATAATAATCTAATAATTCCCAGCGATCATCGAATATTTATTTTTGCCCATCCCTAGTATCCATAAGTTTTGCCCAGTTATTTACGGGATGATGCAGGCCATTTAGTTTCGTTTTTGCTTTGAAACATTCTAATTATTAACATAGGCTAATAAATTAACAAAAATAACATGAAATATTTATTTCTATAACTTTGTTTTTTCGATATCTTTTAAAGTTTAATACGAATTACGGAACAGTTTTTGTCATCGTTTGTAACCCATTTTTTGTACAATAAAAAATTTAAAGTTTCAACAGGTTGCGTTTGGACGAGTCCGTTTATATCCACGGACTGTTACCCGAAAAGCAATGTCTTAAGAAATAGGAATCGAAGTTTAGCTCAACTCACCAGAACTAAGCAATGTTGGTGCATGTTTGAACTCAGCTTGTTCTTTCTGTAGCTTTCTCTTCTTTTGACAGCTCTGCGAGAAAGTCGTCACCAATGTTCTGTTTGAATAATATCATCCGGCTAGCGCCGTTAACTAACTTATAGCCTATACCACGTAAGATAAGTATCGCCAAGCACTTGCAATTAAAATCTAACTCCAACTGTTTACGTTGTTTTTGTCTTTTATGCCTGTTTGTGCATTTAATTGAACATATGTATAAAAAAAAAATTAAAAATGTAAAGTGCGGTTATGACGGTGATGGCCTCAACACTGCGGTAGGCATCTCATTACTGTGGTAATACGGTTATCGTCACAGCCCTAGGGACAGTTCAAAGAAAAAGAAAAACTCTAATTTACTCACCCTCATGTCATTTCAAACCTGCAAGCCTTCTATGATCCAAAAGCAAGAGATTTTGAAAAAAAGTCTCATATCTCAATTTTAAAAGTCAATGGGGTCCAACGTTGTTTGGACAACAGTGTTATTCAAAATATCCTCTTTTGTTTTCTACAGAAGAAAGAAGTCCAAGAAGTAGTTTGGATGAACTATCCCTTTAAGTGGAAAAGTTTGACAAAAAAAACTAAAACAAACAAATTGCATCTATCCTCCAATAATAACACACCTCCGCCTCTTGCAGGAGTGTTGGTTAAGAGCTCAAATAAAGGGCATCATTTCACTCTGGCATTCACACCAACATCCTTCTAGAGAACTGAAAGACACAAAGAACAATCATCCATGACAAACGGTAAAACTATTTTATATAAACAAGTTATATTTTCAAGGTGATGGTATCAAATCCAGTAATATTGGCTACATTTGGATGTGTCTTAGTTATTAAATATTACTATTTAGAATAAAACATTTAAAAATCATATAAATTATAATTTTATTTTGTTGTTTTCCCCATTTTTCCCGGCATCAGTGAGAGCGCTGAATATGGCTTCCAAAATTCAAATTCTACTACTGCTAGTGGCTGTTATGATTACAAGCTATGGTCTTACCAATGCTGACAACAAAATCTACTGCACAGACATCAACTCAACCAACGTCTCAAACAACGGCTCAACCAATGTCTCAAACAACGGCTCAACCAACGTCTCAAACAACGGCTCGACCAACGTCTCAAACAACGGCACAATCAACGGCTCAAACAACGGCTCGACCAATGTCTCAAACAACTGCTCAACCAACGTCTCAAACAACGGCTCAACCAACGTCTCAAACAACGGCTCGACCAACGTCTCAAACAACGGCACAATCAACGTCTCAAACAACGGCTCGACCAATGTCTCAAACAACGGCACAATCAACGTCTCAAACAACGGCTCGACCAACGTCTCAAACAACGGCACAATCAACGGCTCGACCAACGTCTCAAACAACGGCACAATCAACGTCTCAAACAACGGCTCGACCAACGTCTCAAACAACGGCTCGACCAACGTCTCAAACAACGGCTCAAACAACGGCTCGACCAACGTCTCAAACAACGGCACAATCAACGGCTCAAACAACGGCTCAAACAACGGCTCGACCAACGTCTCAAACAACGGCTCGACCAATGTCTCAAACAACGGCTCGACCAATGTCTCAAACAACGGCTCAACCAATGTCTCAAACAACGGCTCGACTAACGGCTCGACCAACGGCTCGACCAACGGCTCGACCAACGGCTCAAACAACGGCTCGACCAACGGCTCAAACAACGGCTCGACCAACGTCTCAAACAACGGCTCGACCAATGTCTCAAACAACGGCACAATCAACGTCTCAAACAACGGCTCAACCAATGTCTCAAACAACGGCTCGACTAACGGCTCGACCAACGGCTCGACCAACGTCTCAAACAACGGCTCAACCAACGGCACAACCAAGGCCCCAACCAAGGCCCCAACCAACGCCACAATCAACAGCTCAAGTACTGCCACAAAACCCAGCACTTATATTGCAGCATTTCTTTCACCTATGGGGAGTGTGGGACTGCCTGGGCTTCTAATCTACATTGTCACCTACACTGCAGTTCTTAATCTCTTCCACCAGTCCTGATAATCAACACCAGGAGTTGAAATTACCGATGTTTGTTAAACAGCTAAAACCTAGATGTTTGGCAGATAATTACTGCTCTGATAAATACTTGCACACTATAAAAAATCTAGAAACACATGTATGATTATATAAAGAATTCAAATGAAGAATAAACACTTTTGTTGGCACTTTTAAATGACCTTGAACATTCAGAATGGTTAAGAATGGGTGTATATGTAATTATTAAGAGGTACATGTATGTGTCATTTATAACAATGTATATAATGTCATATAATGACATACTACAGAGTGACACGTCAATAAACAAATAATAAAAGTTGCTTTCCTGCTATTCTGTGTACTTATGGAAAGCTTTTTAAAGACTGTTTGACTCTTCAAATATTCAAATATGCACATATGACTTGTGTAATCCTTAAAGAAAGAGAACAAACATGACAAACAGGATACAGGAGAATACAGGAGGAGTGAAACAGAATGCCCAACTCAAAAGTTACAACACAATTAGCAACAGGCCAGGTTTTACACCAAAAGAGAGCATAAATCAAAAATAAAGCTCTTACCTGCGGGCAATGTAGTAAAATACAGGATTGCCATTCTTAGATGTGCCAGCTTGGTAAAAGATGTTGAGGGTCTTTAAAGCTTTAAATTCCTCCTTCTCATGGACTTGATGCCTGAAAACCAAGGGGAAAAAAACAATATTTTTTTCTCTGATTTAAATTAGGGCTGTTATTGATTAAAAGCACAATTTCTTGAAAGTTTTTAAACAACTATGTATTTATATACTGTATTTCTATGTATTTGTTTTTAAAAAGCCACAACAGAATGTAAGATGCAGCGGGTCAAAACACAAGTCGCATCACTGTATGTCACATTTTACAGGTACAAGTAAATAAAGCAAATACACTATTCATATGTATTTTAGTCCCCCTCACTCCATAAAAAAGCATTCAAATTTACCATTATACAGAATAAAAACTATAAAATAGACCCCAATTAGTGCCATTCATATTAAACAACATTATAAAACCAAGCCAAAACCAATAAAAAATTAAACTGAATTACAGGCGTGTGGGAAATGCGCTTTACAAATAATATTAATGTGCTTTGCCTAACAAAAACAAACTGTAAAAGTTAATTATGAGGAGAGATCAAACTGAAACTCACAAGAAAAATCATTTCTGTAATCTGTACGAAAGCACAGACCAGTATTTTCTATTTTGCAAACAACTAACTTGAGTTGACCGACATTTACCACCAATTTAACAAATTCGAAAAAGTAATAAATGATAAATTATACTTTGATAAGTAAAATTACATTTGATCTACAGCCTTTTTTAAATCCATATTATTTATTTATAAATAAACAATATATGGAAAAATAAAAACAAATATATAGAGATAAATAGATACTATAATTTCCAGACAGAGAAAATGTCAGAATCACACCAGCAAAATCATGCTGTTAACTGGAAAGCTCAGTTTATATGACAATCTTTACTCTGGCTATATCTGGGTAAAAACTGAAGAGAAAAGAAACACTAGCTTTTGGCAAAAGCAAGAACAGTCACCTTGTCATAAACTCCTCAAACTTTGAGCTGGTGAGGTTGAGGCTGGACCAGTGTGTGTCAGCTACTGGCTTATGTTCAGGGGGACCCAGATACGCCAGGAGGGTGGCCATCTTGTCAAATGGTCTACGACCCACTGCCTTGTGGTCCCTATGGTTTAAAGTTTGATTACAACATTTGTATCCGGTTTAAGACATTACATATTTTTCCATATTCAAAACTCTTTTACATTTAATGTGGAAACAGGACACAAATTTTATCTAAATTAGTTAGTTACTAAAAAAAAACAATGAAGCATACAGACCTTGTAACTGACATGACCTTCTTTGTATATCTAGAAGCTATCTTACCTGTTGCTGGAAAGGTATTGGCCAATTCTTTCCTGGTTGTTCCATAACAGACGGTGCAGGGCAAGCACGTTGCCGTCACTGATAAAAGACAAACTATGGTTCACGGAGTCACTCGGCGGAGAATCAGATGCAATATCCAAGAAGAACCTGCCAAAACAAAAATTTGCCATTTTGAAGCTCCAAGGGTCAAGAAGTTTTTGAGAAGCAAATGGTTTAAAACATTGAGTTTCAAGTACAAATAAAATCCCAAATGGAGTTATGGCTTTATTACGTATCTTCAAGTTTTAAGGCCACATATATGCTTGCATACCCCTAAACGTGGCAAAAGTTACTTTTAGCAAATATGCATATTTAAAATGTAAAGTTTTTCGCTTCCAGGTTAAAGTATCAAAAGTATTATTGAACATCTAGCACAAATATAGTCCAATTAGGTGCTCTCTGAAAATACAGTTACAACACATGCCTCTAACTAGCTACTTACAGTAGCATATTGGTTCATTACTATGACAATTTTAATTGTGTAAATTATAGTGTTCAGAAGGGCTTTTTTAAACCATAAAGAGATAAAGAAAAAACGGTTAGTTACAATACATATTGTGAGAAACAATCAAACCTTCTGGCTGCATCAAAGTTGCTTTTCACAAAATCATTAAAGGGCCGCATATGCTCTTCTTTTGTAAAGAGGACATGATTAGCAATGCTCTGGAGAATCTGGAGAAAAAAAATAAAAAAATACTGTAGCAGAAATATATGTAGAAAAACAAATTTTGCTATTAACTGAGTGTGGTATAAATCAACTTTTAATCTTGCCAGTTAGTCATCAGATGATGAAAATGAAAGATATGTATGAATCTGGCATAACTTTACTCACACTTACCTTGGACATGAGTTTGAGGCCACGCTCGATGCGAGGTGGGGGTTTCTTGTCTAGGATGCCCGCCTCATACGGTGATACAATAGCTGGGTTAATGAAGCGCAAGAACATGGCACTTCCTACTGCACCAATACTGTTCTGAGGAAAACGCTGGCTGACCACCTGCACAAACGGATGGAGGAAAGCAAGAGGAAACAGTTGAGTGCCGGAAGGATGAATTATAGGTAAATGACAGGCACAAGTCAAATTCTTTTTGATATATTGTTGATTATTTAATATATCATGATAATTTTTATTTAAAAACAACAAAACAAATAAAAGAAAACAAATCAGGAAAGGATATAATGAAGAACAAAATGTGTGAATGAAAGAAGGGAAAAATAATTTATAAATATGTTTTGTCAGGTAAAACAGGCTCTATAAGAAAGAAACCAGTGTCATGAGACTTGATACTATACAGTGTTTGTACAGTACAAATTAATAATCAGACGTCAGACTTGTACATGTACATACACAGTACTAATAAACATTACCACAATCACATTACCACACATTAAACAATCCCTTACAAACCAAAATAAATGTTTGCAGAACAATGCGTGACAGAGGATACACACCCTTATATACAATACTCAATTGAGTACAATATGTGTCTGCAGTTCCACCGCACCTATAATACAAATCCTTTGTAGAGGACTGAATTATTACTACTAGGGCTGGGTATCGTTCAAAATTTTTCGATATCGATACAGATACCTTGACTTCGATACCAGTTCCTGAACGATACTTTTTGCGATACCAATTTTATGAAATATACAGAATGCCTAGAGTCGCGCCCAAGTGCACACATAAAGCTTGCCGCAAAGCACTGGCAAAAGTAGTCTAATGATATTATGAATGTGTCAGGAAAAAATAGCAAAGAGACATTTTAATTGTTTATTAACTAGTGTTTTCTGAGCCAGTGTTGGCTGCAAAGTAGGCTTGGGCGGTAATACGGTAATATCGTATACCGCGGGATCTAAAAATAGCAACGGTATCAGTTTCAATATCGTCATACCGTCATAAAAAAAATCCAATGCACTTATATAGGAGACAAGGATTAAACATTAAATATAATTTATTTAATGGCTAAAAATGCTTATGTGTGGTTGTCATCACGTGACAGTGTGGAGGAGAAAGAGTCGGGGAGAGAGGGGGAAAGATGGCAAGTTGCGCACCGAGTGACCTGGTCTCGAAGAAGAACACGACTTCTGCAGTTTGGCAGGGATGGGCATTTCAAGCAAAAATAATATTTGAAGATCGCCTGGTATTATTTGATTATTATTCGAAAACCGCACCCCTCCACCATATGCACGCACACATGCATGTAGGCTACACAGCTATACAGCGGAGCGGTGTGACACTTAAATAGGCTATAAGTAAAAAAAAAAAAAAAAACTTATTTCTTTTCATATTTATGTTTAATAATATAATGTTGTTATTTTTTTATTTCATCTATGTTGATTATATGAAAAGGAAACTGCATGAGATGAATAAGATAGGATGATAAGATGCCCAATATTGGAAAACATTTGGAATGGATCAGACATGATTTTTGACCACTTATTACATTTTGTTTTGTAGAAAGCCTTTCTTTAAAGTGAATTTCATTTTGTATAAATTGTATCTTAATTTTAATCAATGTTTCATCAACGAATTGCCTGGATTAATAAATAAGAAGCATATATATTAGACAATATAAGCCGGACACGGAGGCACCGGCGCGTGAACTGGAGCGCGTCTTCTAAAAAAACGAAACTCAGCGTATAAGATAGATGCCTTAAATATCTGAGAAGTGTATATATATAGTAAGCTTGAAATGTCTACTTTTAAACAAAACAATTAAAAACTAAAAGAAATGGGCTGCTCTCTGTAGGCTAATTCATATGAAGTGTGCATTTCTCTCTATGCGCGTTCACTACTGCGAAGATGCGAGTCTGCATCGTAAACTTTATCTGTGCAGCCACTGACATAGAAAGTTTATCATTAATAAACAATTCAAATGTTTCATGCATTATAATTACTTTTGCCGGTTCTTTGTGCCAAGCTTTATGCGTGCTTTGAGATGCAGAATAGGCAATATATTACGAAAACGCTCATTATGGTTTAGCATTCTCTCCTATATATATTTAAGTAATTTAATCAATATAAATATGTGATTAGACTAATGGCTTAAATCAACTACTACTAGTCAACTAGAAAAAAAAAAAACTTTAGTCGTGCACGGGCAGCCCTACTTCACATGTTTTCGAACCAGCATGTCACTGCGGGCATTCTGAGCGCGCGGCGCGTGATCTTCAGAAATGCGCTCTCTGCTCTGGAGGAAATATTACCACTCCGCTCACATGCTCCGCTCACAATGTGCATCTTCTCCTGTTGTCTGAGAGTTGATTGACAGCTTTTAGATGCATTATTGGCATCGCCACCCTCTGGTTGAACGTGTCACCACCGCATCAGAACGGAAAACATGGGGATTTTTTTAGACAATAATCCCACAACCTATTCCATATTCTATAATAAAATCAAATAATTGAATATTCGAAAATTGTGACTCATCCCTGCACAAACCAACAGTTTGGTGATGCCGTCTGAGCCTTATGTCATAATTTTGAATTATCACGCGGTAATACCGTATACCGCGGTAAAATAGGGAGGAGGTTTGACGGTATCAAAATTTGGATACCGCCCAAGCCTACTGCAAAGATGAAGTTGATGTTGCTGACTCGTCATCATCACAGTATAGTGAATGCGCGCTGACCTATAGAGAGAAATGCACCTTACATTTGGATTACATAATCAGAGAGTATTTGTTTTCGATACGAATTGGTTAGTTTAAAAGTAGACATTTCAAGCTTTCTATATGCCTATTTCTCATGTCTGTGAGGCAAGTAGCCTGCTGAGTTTCGGTTCATTTATGTGACGCGCTCCAGTTCTTCTTGCAGTCGAAGACAGAGCAACTTTCTGCTCTTAAAGGGTAAGTTCACCCAAAAATGAAAATTCTGTCAGTAATTACTCACCCTCGTGTTGTTCCAACCCCGTAAGACCTTCGTTCATCTTCGGAACATGATTTAAGATATTTTTGATGAAATCTGAGAGCTGGATCACTCCTCCATACTAGTCCATTGGCTTCTTCAGGGATTGAACTTGCCGGCCTACAGTGGCTCAATCTTAAGTTTATCAAGCGACGAGAATACTTTTTGTGCGCAAAAAAAACCAAAACAACGACTTTATTTCAACTATTCATTTCCTTCTTTGTGGGCCTCGAGTCAGTTCACTAGTGTAATAGCGTAAGCTTCTGTTGTTGTACGTCACACGCATCACGCACATGACAGCGTCGGCCAATAGTGAGCCTACGTGTGACGTTGCTCTACGGAATCGCACTACGTTAACTGACTAGAGGCCCAAAGAGAAGGAAATGAATAGTTGAAATAAAGTCGTTATTTTTGTTTGTTTTTGCGCACAAAAAGTATTCTCGTCGTTTGATAAACTTAAGATTGAGCCACTGTAATCACTCGGACTATTTTAACGATGTCTTTCATAATCTTTTGGGCCGCCCAGTTTCGATCCCTGAAGAAGCCTATGGACTAGTATGGAGGAGTGATCCAGCTGTCAGATTTCATCAAAAATATCTTAATTCGTGTTCCGAAGATGAACGAAGGTCTTACGGGGTTGGAACAACACGAGGGTGAGTAAATACTGACAGAATTTTCATTTTTGGGTGAACTAACCCTTTAAGTTTATTCCGTGCACTGTTAAGTGCTTCATCAGATTTGCAGTGTTGCCGGACTTGGCAGAAATTATGTTTGTCGCAAATATTGCATCACACGCTGTTGGCATCGAGCCTGGTGAAATGTAGCCACACTTTTGATCTTTTACATCTATGGGGGTTGGGACGCTTGCACACTACAGCCTCAGGTGAGAAAGGTCTCTGGGTGTAACCTAAAGTTTTTCCTTGATGCCTCACTGACATTGACGAGATTAACCCCTTAGGTTTCGAAATTTGGCACCAAACGACAAGACATGAAACTCGATGGTGGCAAAGCAATTCGGTGTTTAAAAAGAATCCAACTCCATACCCAGCCCTAATTACTACTAATTATACTGAGACTTAAAATAGGCTATGAAGGGTCTCAGCTTATGATAATATTTATAAAGTCAATCACTGATCAGATGAAACATCTCATGAGTAAATTTGCATTAAAAAAATCTAATTATCATCAAGGGAATACACTAATTCTTTGTGTATCATTTTAAGAAAACCAACAAACTGACAATTATTGAATGTGTTTACATGCACCAATTTTATGCCTGGTAATTTTAAAATATCATGTAAACACATTTTCCTTGTGCTTTTAAAAAATATATATTTTTATGGTAATCAGTGTTTTATTGTTCTTTATTGTAAAAAGCATATTATTCAGCAATAAAAAAAGGCCGTTAAAACGCAACATGCTTTATAACATTATGGTCATGTGGTGAAGGTCCCAGCAAATGCCAAAGAGAAAGGAAATGCGAAAATACAAACAGACAGAAAATTAAAAGGTGGGAATAATTAAGACATTTTACACCATTACATACATTATTATACATGCATATGCACCAATGGTTTCTCAAAGTGAAAACATGCACAACCATTGACTTGAAGACGACCCATAGAGCACATGACAGAAGCCAGAGTAGCGAAAACATGTTCATCAGATCGTATTTAACGCATGCAAATCACTTAACACCTTCATTAAAAGTTTTCCAAGAAAGACAAGACTCTTCCAGAAGCCAAAATACAGATTCATAATGTTTTTTAATTTAAAGTATGTACGCTCTGAGAAGGTAGACCAAGTCAGTACCAGGCTCCAGGACTGCATATATGTGGATATTGCAGTCTTCATGTTAGAATAGACCTTAAACCCTCACAAAGAAACAGTATTCTGCTTTACCGTAAGACATAGAAAAGCTGAACTGATCCCACCTACCCACCATCACTGACCCAGTCCACAACGGTTGAAATAAAAAATAATAATAAAAAAAGAAAAGTTGGTTCAAAGCAGTACAATTATTTTGTTTATCTCTACGTTTTCCCCACTATGCTGAGTTGAAAATGGACGTGTCTTCGTAAGAAAACCATGTTTACACAGGTGTTTCTGAACATGTTCTGGCGAAAAACAACTCAAAACCATAAAACAAAAAAATCATAATATATAAAATAATATATTGAAAAGCAACACGTTGCATTTATGGTATGAATAAACCCAAACTAATAATAAATGGCAGCTAAAGAAAAAAATTAAATGCTATAACACTTACGGATTTTTTGTTTTCCTTTTTTTCTTTAACAGTGGCTTTATTCAGAAGGGAGTGGCAAGTAGCCTACAGGGCAGAGATGAGCACAGAGAGGTCACAGCAGCTACACAACTGTACTCAGCACAGCCACAGTGCATACAGCCACAATGAAGGAGCAGACAACACAACCACTGCCTTCCTAACAGCTGATCTACCAACAGTTTCATTCATGTTCATTTCAGGGATTAAGAAACACCGGCTGATGCTTTCCAAGCAGAACGTAAAGCAAAGGCTGCAAAGATACTACAGTGGAGAAGGGAAAGCGAGCTTTCGGCCCAAGCAAACAAAGTATGAATACATAAAGAGCGTGAAGATATTAGTGGAAAATGAAAGACCAGAATAGGTGTCAATGAGGATATAATTGGACCGTGCAGAAGATAAAAGGAAGTGTGTAACAGGACTGATGGATGTAGCTCATTTGGTAGGGCGAGTTAACGATATTTTCATTCTGTTATTCCTGAAAGGAAAGACTGTTTGCTTTAAATGTGCGTATCTACTAAACGGAAACCTTTAGGAGATCACTAGCATAGAGATGACCTCCAAGCTATCTAGATGCCACAAAACTATCATTTTGATTTAATGGGGACTTACTGAGCCAAAAATCACAACCCGATCCTCGTGATTACAAACAAGACAAGAAAGGCCATGAAAGGAAATGCCAAGAAAGGGAAATAAACTACATGTAATAGGAAAGAGGAAAAGAAAAGGTGTTTTCGTCATTCAATGCTTTCTTTTCTGTTTAAAAAACAAGTGTAAGGATCACCGTCCACAAGATGGTGCCCTTGACAGAGTATCTGAGATGTGGCACTTTTGCAAGAAAACTTGGTACTTTCATTTTAGTAAAAAGAAGTTACACTACCAGCTACATAAACACCTCCCTCAATTTTCATAATGGAAAAACCCCCCAAAATAATTATTTTTGTACACTCAAGTAGAAGCAACTTAAAATGTGGGCTGGATAAATTGTTAACAGTATATCAATGTAGAAATGTTAACATCAATGCCAAAGTCATTCGTGTGAAGTGTGATATATCTATACGGTTTATTGCAGCTGGGAGAATTGTGACATTTGTACCTGCTCATGACATTTAGACTATCACAATACATCTGAAAGCAATGTTAAAATAAGTTTGCTTACCAAAATTAATCTGTAATGTCTGTTGTTGCATGTAGAGCAGAGCGAAGGATTCAGGAGACCTTTTATGCCATTTGAAATCATACTCTGATACATTAAACTTTAATGCTGATACTGGGAGTAGAATCATCCACCATAAAATGTAATTTAGTTTAAAGTCAGTATTAAGAACAGGTCATAATGATTTAACAGTAAACTTTTTTTTTGCACTTTGAATGCCACAGTCCCACACTTCTTCAAAACATGTCAAAAAAACGTAACAACCCCAAACTTTTTTTTGAATGGCAGTGTATCTGAGGAAAACGATCTAATAAAACAAAACAAAAAACTGTCTGATATATTCGTTCACAGGCAGGCAGAGGTGAGCAGTAGTGCAAGAGAGGATAAGAGCAGTTTCTCTTGTTAGAAGTGACTGGAAGACTGATCAGTGAATGCCCAAGCATGAAAGACAGCCTCAATGCAGTCATTCAGAGGATGCAGTAACAGTGGTAAAAAAGAAAGAAAGAAAGAAAGAAAAGCAGACTGCATTAGGCAGTGAGCATACCTGATACAGACAGTGGCACACACTGCGCAGCTGTGGAGGAAACTCGCTTGAAGAGTTGATGATGGCCAGAAAGAAGCGGTCTGTGATTTGCAGCAGGTTCTTCTGGTTCTCCTCTAGGTTCTCCGCTGGTTCGAGCCTAAAGAGAAGACAGAAAAGTAAAAAAAATCAGAAGAATGACGACGATGATAAAAAAACACCTCTGTACTTTAAAGAGTTTTAAAATGTACAGCATGAGGAACTTCATCAAAAGTGAAATGAAAGCATGACCTGAATAAACAGTGTCAACAATATGAGTTTAACTAGGTAAACATGCCTGGTAGGGTCCACTTCAAAACTGATCTGCTGCCACTCTGGAGTGGTGATGATTCCTTTCAACAGCGGTTCCAGAAGCTTCTGTAGATATGCAGCTCCATACACCTGCAAACAGGGTGCCAGACTTTAAGTGCATATACACTATTGTTCAAAAGTTTGGGGCCATTAAGATTTATTTTTGTTGCTAATACATCTTCTGAAAGAGTACAGAATCTCCTGATCAAAACACAGGCGAAGAAGATATCAGCGATAAAGACCGCAATATCATATGTAAGCATATGCATGTGTAAAATATGCATATGCTGACAAAGAGAAAATGTAAAATAACGTTGTTAATGGACTAAACCTTCTCCATCTATGTTTTGATCATCGTTCTGCATCGTTCTGAGAAAAAGCATTTTTCTCAGCTTTTTTTATTATTAAACTTAACCACATTCAAGTGTTGATAAACAAATAATGCATGAAGCTAGAATAAAACAGGTTTTATTGTTTATTGATGTATTGCTTTTTTGTTGAAAAGCAAGAGGCCCTGTTCTTTTTTTTTTCTCGATATATTGAATATTCAGATATTCATACAACAATGTATTCTGGGGGCCATTAAAACTTTTGTGAAAATTGTCAAAAATATTGGCAGTGGCTGGCAACTTTTTTCAAAACCACTGGCGGGGAAAGAGTTAATACAAATCCAGCTGTTCATGTTAGTTCACAGTGCATTAACTAAATGCTAACAAATACAACATTTGATTTTAACAAGGTTTTAGAAAATGTTGAAATTAACAGCAATTAAGATTAATGTAGAAGTATTGTTAATCCATAGTTCATGTTCAACTAATGAAACCTTATTGTAAAGTGTTACCAATTTGCACTAAATACATGTAATTGATTAAAAAGTGACATTTATAAATGTTACAAAAGATCTCTATTTCAAGTAAATGCTGAGGTTTCAATTTATCAAAGAATCCTGAAAAAAAATGCAGCATGGTTTCCACAAAAATATTAAGCAGCACAACTGTTTTCAGCATTGATGATAATAAAAAATGTTTCTTGAGCACCAAATCAAAATATTAGAATGATTTCTGAAGGATCACGTGACACTGAAGACTGATGCTGAAAAGTCAGCTTTGCATCACAGGAATAAATTACATTTACAATTACAAAACCTTTAAATGTGAATTAATATTTGAATTAATATTTCAAAATATTACATTTTACTGTATTTCTGATCAAGAAAATGCAGCCTAAGTGAGCACAATAAACTTTAAATTACATAAAAAAAAGCCTTCCTGAACCCAAGCATTTGAACGATTGTACAAATATCGATTGTACAAAGATTGCACCATATCAGGGCAAATAAATATTTGAGTCTCTCTTTGGAATATTTCTGCAAAGACATTGAAGACTGAAAATGTTCTTTGACTGCCACTGTGTCACGTTACCTTAAAGCAAAAGGTCATAATCTTGCTGGCTAGGCTGTTTCCTCTGAAGAGGGTCTGCATAGAGTCGGCCAGCTCCACCTCTTTTGAGAACATATTCCATAGCAGCTGATACAGCAGATGGCGAGAGTCGAACAGTGTCACCAACACCCTGGCCAGCTCATCCTGAAAACCATCAGAACATTGAGCGCAACAGCTCTCCAATGGCCAATACACCCAATGTATTACTCTTAGTGAGCAAAACAGTGTTAAAGGGCTATTTGACTTTTATCTTTTATAGAACAAAAGAAGACATTCTGAAGATAACTGAGAACAACAATGGACCACATTGAATTCCAGTGTATGGTCCAAAAAAGAAAAGATCTCTCAAAATATCTTCTTTTATGGTCCACAGAAGAAAGTAAGTCAAACAGTTTTGGAATGACATGAGGGTGAGTAAATTATTTTGGTAACGCTTCCTTTTACAGTACAGTACTTACGTGTACTTACAGTGTACTTACCTAGAAAGTACTGGCTAATATAAGGTAAGTACATGGGTTAGGGGTAGGTTTAGGGGTAGGTTCAGGGTTAGTACCTAGTTATTACCCAGTAATTGTAATTACTATAATAAGTACATAGTATGTACAACATGGGTAACAGGACTGTAAAAGGAAGCGTTACCATTATTTTTGGTGAACCATAATTGTTTGGCCATTTCATAATAGCATGGAAAAATAAAAAACAATTCACACCGAGTTTTCATTATTGTGTAAAACTTTTTTATATATTTTTGAATGAATTGTTCAGCATCTAAACCTAGCTAAGTAAGGAAAAATATATATTTTTAACTCAACATGATAGAGTTTATAGACCTTTAAAACCTTTTCATGCATGTTTTTGAATAGGCATGAACTCTTTAAATGTTCTTATTTTGTCAAAACTGTAAAAGTTAAACAGTTGTTAATATCTCTCACCCATTGAGAGCAAGGGACCACATTGGCCAGTGCCATGGCTATTGGCAGTTCACCCTGATCTCCCATCATGGTGACCAGCTCAACAAGTCTCTCAAAGCGGTCTGCAAGCACCGTCTCTGCGAGTGTGTCGAACTCCGTCCCTTGCTGAAGGATCTTAGTGAGAACCTCCATAAACGTAGCCCGTGTCTGCAGGTCCTTATGGTACCCTAGACCTGTTCAGAGATATCAGAATCCCTTTTTTCTTCACTCATAATGACTCACCAATTACAGTAAGAATCAATGATAATGTAAGTGCTTCTCACCAATGGAGTGCATGAGGCCGCTGTCCACATTGGCGTTGAGCAGGTTAGACATGGCCAGCACAGTGCAGTGCCGCAAAGATGCCAGTCGTCTAGACATGCCACGTTTCCGCCCTGCCACCTGCTGGCCGTCTTCCTCGACCTCACTGCAGTCATTCAACAGGTTCATGAACAGTGTGAAGTACCTAAAGGAGAAAGAGATGAGATGACTGCCCAGAAAACTGACCTTAAAGAGGCCATATTAAGACACCCCCCCCCCAAAAAACACCTAACTTATTTTTCACATTTTTTACATTGTTGCAGCACCATAATAGGTCCTCTTTAAAGGACAAAACAAAAGAGTTGAATGAATGATCCTACTTGAGGAAGAGCTGAGATTTGGCCTCCATGAGCTCAACGCCATCACCCTCCTCAGGCTGCAGGGGAAGACCAGCTAACAATGAAACTACTGCCTCCATACTCGCTTGGTCCAGATCCCTGTACGACATGTTTGAATAAACACAGAATGAGAAAAGAACATGCAATTGGCAAAACCACCGGTTTTAAGAAACTAAACATTTAATAAACGCTATGAAACTGCAAAGGCAATATACCGGGTCAGACATTTGATGTCATCGTCCGCTGCTTGATTGGAGGTTCCCATCACCCAGTCTGTAAGGTACTCCACCATTTTATTTCTGAGAAAAACAGCAAAGTTAGACATTCCATAACCTCATGATTCACAAACTAAATGATCACAACAAATCAAGATGACAATAATGTTTTCTTTTATGTGACAAAACAGAGAGATGGTGAAAAAATGCAAATCAGAGATGGATGAAAATAAAACTAAAAGAATACTTTTGTTAAGCAAGGATGCATAAAAAAATGGCTGCTGAAAATTCAGCTTTTTCCTTCACAGGAATAAATTAACATAGATAATAGTTATTTTAAATTGTAATAATATTTCACGATATTACTGTTCTTACAGTATTTTTGATTATATAAATGCAGCCTTGGTGATCATAAAAAATATTTCAAAAACAATATACTGTTTTTGAACAGTATAGTGTAAATTTACCTGAATTTCATCTCTTGGCAGAAGGAGAGGTCGTCCCTGCGTTCCATCATCACCTCCACAAGCTGACACAGCTTGGTTTTGATCTGAATGGCATGGACAACATTCCCTAAAATGCGCACATACCTAAGAACGACAGAAAAATGAGAGAGAGAGAGAGAGAGAGAGAGAGAGAGAGAGAGAGAGAGAGAGAGAGAGAGAGAGAGAGAGAGAGAGAGAGAGAGAGAGAGAGAGAGAGAGAGAGAGAGAGAGAGAGCATTAAGAAAAATCTTCAAATGCTCTTTTCATCAAAACACCAACCATCTATGCAAATCCAGAGCTGATATTAAAATGAATAGCTATGAATAAAAACATGTGAAGGGGTAAAGTCTTACCTAACCAGGTTGAGCATCATGGTCTCAATGCTGGCTTGACCGAGATGCTCTGAGCTTCCTTCAGTGTGACTGTCAAGCAAGTTCTTCATGATGGCGATGGTCTGCTCTACAAATAGTGTGTTCATGTCTGTAATGGGAACCTGGAGAAGAAAATAATTTAATTAAATTAAAATAAAAAATTGTGTAAATCGTTCGTAAAGCCATTCTGACATCAATTCGGATTCACAAAAATGTTCGTATTTTCAAAATGTTAGTTGGTACGACAGAAACTTGCACCTGCTCCCTACTACGTGTAAATGGTGCGTAAAACATTTGAACGTTCTGCGTTCTAATTTAGGCAAACTGATGACATTTGATGCACTATGTACCACAATAATATTTCACGAGTTGATTTGCCCTGGGGTTTTTTTGTTTTGTTTTTTGTTCAACCTTGGGTAATAGGCAGCACTCGTCACTGTCACTTTTTACCCAGCTGTCCAATCAAAGTGGAGATGGGGCGGGACAAATACTACACCGACCTATCATCCTACTTGTACAACGACTGAACAACAATGGAGAAGTTAATCTTGCAGTTTACTGCATTTTTAAATTCAGTAATATTCTTCAAAATAAGATAGTAGTAACACATTACTGCCATGGATATTCTGTATCATAGCAACCAAAATATCTCATCTGGAAAAACGCTGCACTTGCAAAGAGCTTTTTCAAGCACCACCAGCTGGCTGTTTTCAGAAGAGCACCAGGCATTTTTTAGCTGGATAAAAATGCTTTGGTGGACACATGATAATTTAATATTTATTTCTAGGCATATGGCCAATTAGTCTTTTTAGCATTTATGCAATATACTGGAGCCAAACCTGAAAAGGAAGTTCAGAAGATTCCAAAGTGTTCCTGGACACGCAATTTGCGTAGTTGTAACTCATAGGCGGGGATTATAATAATAATATGTTACATTTATATAGCGCTTTACAAGGAAGGAGGAATCTCCTCAACCACCACCAATGTGCAGCATCCACCTGGATGATGCGACGGCAGCCATATTGCGCCAGAACGCCCACCACACACCAGCTTAGGTCCATTTTACGCGCAAATTACTTCGAATTTGCTCGTATATTTACGAAAGTTTCATGAATGAGGCCCATTGTTTTAAAGCAGCTTTACAGAAAATAAATGTTTCTACATTACAATTTAGAGTAATCTGTGGTGAATGTCCAAGTAATGTCCATATGGTAGAATGGACAGATAATACAAATCATTTTTGTATTTTGTCAGTTTGCTAACATGTATTAATTTAGGCAGAAACAATGAGCTTATTAAAGCAATTATTACAAGTTGTGATTGTAATGATTACAATATATTTAACATTTGGCAATTGTGTTTGTTGATTCAGAGATGATGCTGAAAATATTACATCAAATGAAAAGTAACAAACATTTTCCGATTCAATGCATGTCAGAACATTCTAGATTAAAAAGATCAGAGTGCTGAGTGGACAGAATTTAAAAAGACGCATAGTCTGGATTGATTTGACAACAAAGGTTTCCTGCCACCTTGTGTCCAAAACTATGCATGACCGCTTTTGAGGGAAGACATTTGAATGCTGGTTAAGTTTAGTAGTTTGTTGTATCTATTGTTAGAATAGCCAGTTTACTGTATTAAAAAAATGTAGCATTAATTTAGGAGAATTTTTATTATGTGAAATTTTCACGACAATTAGTGATTTTGTTGTACCGATTTTACATCCATTTAATGTATTTAGTAAATATGATAAAATCAAAGAATATAGTCAGTAAAATCAGTATCAAATAATATAAATACATTTTGCAATATTACATTTATTATTTTATTGATAAATCTTTCTTCTTTTTTATTTTAATATTAACAATTTCTTTGTAAGACTGATCTTTATATTCTGAGTATGTTCTAACATGATATCTAATCCTATTGTTGCATGTCATAGCTAGCATCTCTTACCGGACCCTGGGTGTCAAAAAACCGTCCGATGCTGTTGCGTAACTTGTTGAAGAGCATGGGGTAGAGAGCTGGACTGAGCTCCAGTCCAACGAGGTCTTTGACATTGGTGCGAATCTGCATGCCCACCTTCTCATGTGTACAGACCATCAGAGCCAGCAGACGCTCCAGAAACCTGTTAAGAGACGTCTCGCTGTTCACCTCACAAGAGCCCATGGAGATCATGGAGCCCTTGCGTTCGGTCAGGGGGCCCATGGGAGGGCTGTAGGTGCCTAGGCTAGGGGTGCTGCGCTGCTGGAGACAAACCCCTCCAAGGGCACACAAGAAACCTGTCATGTTGATCCACTCCTGAGGACAGAGAGAAAACAGTTAGCAGGGGAGGTGGGGGAAACTATGTAACTGACTGATCAGTCTAGTTTTAACTACCTGTCCATCTTCCACTTTGTTTTTCGGGTGGTTGAGTATCTGTTTAGTAGCCTGCTCCCATTTTGCGTGTGTGTCTTCCCATGCCTAATATTGAAAAAGATCAAATTTGAGTCAACTAAAGATAAGAGAGGAGTTGAGAAAGAGCTACAATAAAAAATAAAAATCTGAAACATGCATATGTAGACACACACAATGATATCCTCACCTCTATGTTTCCAGCTGTTGGGTGCTTTATCCTTCTTAACAGTGCCATCACTCTCTTTTGAAGTGTGTTGCGTCCTGAACGCACAAATGAACATATAGTTTATGGGCTGTTTTATTTTGCAATGAGACCAAGAATCCATGCCATGAAATCAAACATTTTTAAAACAATTGAATGATTCATTTTCCCATATCAGCATCAAATGCTATATTTGTGGCAATAAATAAAGTAAAAATCACACCATAAAATAAATAAATAATGTTGTTTTTTTCATGCTAAATCATGATCATTTACTTATTTAGCCATATCAGTATGAAACACCATGTTCAAAAAAAATTATTTAGTCAAATCAGTATCAAATGCTTTATTCTTTTTATCTTTCAATGATCTTCCGTAGCATTTGATAGAAAATCAGAAAAAATTTAAATTTAACTTTTTTTCTTTTACAAAACCTCAGCTAACAAGGAGTCCATGTTCACCTCAGTGAAACTCGACCTTAACTGAATTTTGGTGGAAAGATTATAGTGTCCCACAAGTTTAAAGCTGGCAGTCTGATTCCATATTACAAATACGGTTAACCACTAACCTGTTGCCATCATATTGCTGACGGAGGCGAGCTCTATGAAGGTGTTGTAGTTGGGCAGGACCGTGTGCACGGGCAGCTCGTCCACATTGCAGCGGATGTCCGCCTCCTCACAGAGATGCCGGAAGCAGGACATGGCCACCAG
This sequence comes from Rhinichthys klamathensis goyatoka, assembly GCF_029890125.1. Classification (NCBI taxonomy): domain Eukaryota; kingdom Metazoa; phylum Chordata; class Actinopteri; order Cypriniformes; family Leuciscidae; genus Rhinichthys; species Rhinichthys klamathensis. Next base: position 2,602,568 of record NW_026606844.1, on the reverse strand, counting down.
CACAGCCTCTGCGTCAGGGCTCCACAGGAAGGTGTAGAGACACACCTCCAGCTTGGTCTGAGCCTGTTTGCTGATGGGGATGAGACTGCCCTGTGTGGCACACTCCTGCAGACCAACGGAGCAAATAATGAGCTTATTTCATCTGACAGAATTCAGGATGAATTTTTATTTTCAGATAGATTTCGGTATCAAATTTTAATTTAAAAACATTATTGATGCAGATTTACTGGTAATATTCAGAGAATTTTAAATTACAAAAATAAATGACTGCCCAAAAAGTCTGCTTCTACAAAAGGCGACTTTCTATGAAATATTGTTCAAACATCACATTTTATGCGTAAAGACTTGAGTAATAATTCTGAACTTAAGAGCACAGAACCACAGGTTAAAAATCAAGAACCTGATATCAGTTACGATGAAAACGGTTTACCTTGTTCTTTAAGAGAAACTTGTTCCTGCATATGAGAATCTCCCTGAGCCACTTTAGTATCTCTGTACTGTTGATCATCTGGTGTCCAATCAGCTTTTTACAGATCAGAAATAAGACCTGAGAGCTGAGAGGAGAATAAGGAGAATATAGTAAGATAATCTTTCCACTCGCCAACTTAACAACTTTAACCAACCTTAACAACATGCCCACCTGATGTCCCAGAAGGTCTCAATGGGTGCGTCAGGGTTCCACAGCTCAATGGTTTCTGGCTGATGTAAGACCAGCAATGCCTGGGGGAGAAGGAGTAAATCACTTGTTTTTAATAAAAATTCTCAATTATAAGGGCTCAGAGTAGCAGTGTTATTTTAGTATTATTTATATACTAATACAGTATTCATTTTTTAAGTTATTTATTTTTCATTTTAGTTAAAGTTTTAGTCATTTTGTTATGTGCTTTTGTCATTTTTAATAGTTTTATATATATTATATAATATAATGCAATAAAGTAATGTAACAAAGTAACACTAATGTACTAAAGTAATACTAATGTAATAAAGTTGTATTAACGTTACTGTTCATTTAAGGAGGTGAAAGTTTAACGTCCACCTCCTCCTTCCCTGAACTTGAACTTTGTTACGGTAACGTTTGATAACCAAATATTGTATGGTGGAGAAAATGCTGTATTACTGTTACTACAAATAAAGCTCTCTCTGATTAAGCTACATTACCCGCTTGACAAAATAGTGTTGTCTGATCTACCTTTTTGGGTACAAACATGGATTCAAACTGTGTTGAGCTATATAACAATGATTAGTTTTCTGTCGATGAAGGTATCCAAACAGTTGTCTATAATAAAACACAATAGTATATTAAAGAGTCGTTGGTGTTTCCATGGTTTCTACGGAAGTAAATCATGGGTAGAGAGGATATGACGACCGTAAAATTGGCAAAATGACTTTACCAGTAAATACACAAATATGCGGTTCACACAAGCAACGACCTTCCGGCTTTTTATCAGTAAGAGACAATTCACACATCAGCTCCAAAATACCGGTAAATTCTGTGATGTCAGTCATCGGAAGTGATCTATAAACGCCGTGCCGTTATCTTCATCTGCCCGCATGAGGAGAAGCACTTTAGTTTTACTATCTGACAACATTTTTTGACGTCTGAGTGAAAGGCATAAGGGGATGCTCAAACAGAAGGTGTTTTTGCTCTTAAAAACACGAGACGCGCATAATAGTATCCAACTGCAGAGCCACAGCGCTGATGAATGGAAAAGAAGGCTGGGTCTCGAGTCCGACACGTTAAAAAAAGCTGCGAGATGTGGCGCAACGGTCAAAGATGATTATCTATTCTAGTGTATATTTAAATAGAATAACTATTCAAAAGCTTACTGTAAACAGCGATGAGTAGTCACGTCATCTCCATAAGAACTTTATGAATGGCCCAAAGCAGACTTCTTACATGCTCATACCGGTAATCTTCATTCCACGTCCACACAGAAAACATTACCGGTTATTTATAAAATTTTCTGTGATAAACCTACCCTTACAATAACTGTAATGTTAATAACCCTCTGTCGATCTGACAATCCGTGGGTAGGGATACAAAAATGTTGTTTTCACGAAAGCCCTGGATCTGTCAAAAGTCGCACTTTTGGTGACAAATAAATGGAAATTTCTTGGCCCAGCTAACACAGAGAATGAGTAAGCATTATTAATTTATATAAACTACTGACACTGTAACAATACTAATACTTTGCATAGTAGTGAGGGACACTGCATAAAAGATGGAAAGAGGTACAAATAAGAGGTATAAAGAAACAAACCGTCATACCTCCATGGCTTCCTGGGAATGCTCAGCACTGTGTGTGAGAGGAACCAGCTGGACCAGACCTTTGATGAGCTCAGCTGTGCTGTTCTGGATCTCTTGACCAGGTTTCCCTGGGTTCTGATGGTGTGAAAATGCAATTAGTGAAGTCAAATTTGATCCGAATCATCCTTAAACAACAACTCTGTGCTAAGTTTACATGTAGAGACACTATTTTATCCAAAAATCACACAATTCACATCAAATCATGTTAAGGAAGGAGTGTGAAAAACGAGAAAGATTTTTCTACGAAAAAGTTATCTTAAAAAAAATAAAATAAAGAATAATAAATCCACATGTAAAAACTAATCTGGATAATCCAGGATTTAAACCAATCAGAAAACATTTACCCTAGAAAACACAAACACTGTTTGAATGGAGCTTCTTATGAGAATTAAAGGAGCAACGGGTCTAAGGTGACGTGCTTAGCTGTTCTGACGTTAAAATACTTTCTCCAATCCTAGCGTAATATGCAGAGACATCTGTAAGCAAATTACCTTTAATACAAAAGGTGACTCATAATAATATTAACAAAATCTAACTGATTATTTAATCCATATTACTGCCCTGTACTCACATGCAGCATTAGTTTGGGGTCAGCGTGAATGAGTTTGACCAGCGCCAGCAGCAGAGAACGCGAATCAAGGTCTGTGGACTTCTCTTTGAACTTTAAACTTGTTGTCATTTTCTCTTTAAATGTCAGACTCTGCAAGAAAAAGATGTGCTATTTATACATAATGAACTGTTTGGATGATAATGTTTCTCAGTGTATAGAATTGTCTTACTGGTGTCATCCTCAGAGGTGGATGGGCACTGAGACTCTGAATCACTCGGCCCAGTGTGTCTGCAAACATGGTGCGCAGTTCTCCTGAGTAGCAGTAGATGGCGTCAATCTTCGGCCACCAGTCCAGGTGAGACTAGCAGGAACATGAACATGAAATATTAATCATCAATGAACAGCTAAATTAAAGCAATTAAAGCACACTTCTGTAGTGAGACAATGCTGTTCTCACTGAATGCGATTTCATTGTGAAAGTTTTGATAAGGCATTATTTCTGATGGTTCCCCAAACATTAATGGAGGGCTGCAAAAAAAAAAAAAAAAGTATACTTTGGTTTTTACGCATAAGTAAGGGTCTGCATACAGTGCGCATGACGCAAATTTCGTCACCAGAATAGTATGCGAGTACTGCATGCCTGCTACACGATTTTTGTACTTTGAAAGGCTATGTGTTTGACTGTACGCATATGCTAGCATACGTGTAAAATATATACTGTATACTTATTAAGATGTAAACTTTGGGCTTAAATGGCCATTGAAAATCTGATCACAAATTACTAAATTTTTTCATTTAAATATTTAAATATTATAATAATTTACATATTACTTTCGTATCGTCACACAGGAAACTTTCACTCGTGCTGTTGGAAATTGTCAACTCTCATTACAAATGAATGACTTTAGAGCACCGCAAATCATGGTCAATGTGAACGGCCATAAAGAAATCATACTTACATTGGTGATAATTTTGTGCAGGGAGTTGACCAGGACGAAATGGAAGGTAGGAGGAGAAGTCGAGGCCAGACATACCTAGTAAAGAAATGAATTTATCAAAAAAATATCTCTGTGAAAATATTACAACATAGATGTGGCAATGATTTTACAACAAACCATAGAGAAAATCATGCACCTTGAGTTTAGCTGTTACCGAACTCAGTACTTTTAATGGCACTGACCGAATGTCAGTACTACCGAGTACCGATTCACATTAAATCAATCGGTGCCAAATTTCGGTACCTGAGAACGCATCTGGACGCGAGAGTAAGACTATTTAAATACAAATCCTACATGTTCTGCGTGTCTGTGTGAATGAGTGGCGCGCACACACACACTGAAGCACGCGTGACGCTCGCTATGTTTTTCAGCCTCTGCAGTCTCTCTATATGAGAACAGAATGCATTTCAAGAGCCGCTCTCACAGTCACAGAAGTTCATCAGCATTAGTTTCATTTAAGAAAAACTATCGTTATATCAACACACGGAAACTCAAAGGTTTTCACCACAACCCGTCAAAATAAAAGTTCGGTTTAACTTGATATATTAGGGTTGTACAGTAGAATTTAGATATCTCAGTCAATTTAATAATAATAAATTATTATCAAAAATTAATTAAGGAATAATCACACTTTTTCTTCTGTTGTAATTTTACCGGTAATAGTATAAAGCTCAGTTCTGCCGCATGTTGTTTGACAAAAAAAAGTTTAATTTCATATAAAAGATCAATTAAATTAATGTTTTATGTCTTCATTTGATTACTAGAAAATTCACAACACAGAATTTGTCGAAAACAAAACGTTTCATAGAAATGAAATTTTTTATGACTAAAATGGTTGTTTTAATTAATATTCAATCATCACAGACAATGGCAGAAAGCGACCAAGGCAGCTCTGGCATAATGTTAAAAACACTTCTACAAACACTTCTACACTGACTTAGTTTCTTTACAGTTATTGAGGTAAACATGCCTAAATTACCGAAAAAAGGTACCGGTACCTGAAATCTGAACGGTACCCACCCCTATTTCCATGGCCATTTTGGGATTTCGCATAAAAAATATGCTGGATGGAAACACCAGGATGCACAAATTATAAGTCATTTATGATATAGGAAAAAAAGAGCCACAGTGGCTTCCCCAATTGCAGCAACTTCTATTTTTATTTTAGATATTTTGCACCAATTGTGTTCTCTTGAACACCCGGGACAGAAATGCTGGTTTATCCGCAAATGTTTTATGCGATCTTCCAATTTTGTGCATAAGTTAAATTCACAACTTTGAATGGAAACATAGCTATAGAAATTTGACATTTTCAGCTTAATAATTTTTAGGTTTGTACTGTTAAAATAAATGTTGATTAACTCAATACGGTGTGATAGTAATAATATTAAATCTTGGATTAGTGATTGTCATTTATTTGCTATAATTACCTTGAAATATGCTGGATGCTATAACATTCAGTAACTGAGCTTACCTTAAAATGCTGGTTGTTACGAGGATTGACACGATAACATGACACAAAGCAGTCGATCATCAACTCCACATCGGCGCTCTGGCAGCCCGCACCCCTCGAAAACGGTTTAGTGGGGTTAAAAAGAAGACCCTGAGAGAAAAGAGAGAGCAAAGTTACACACAACAAGCAATACAGAAATGAACATTTAATTTCCTTCAGACTTTAATTGCTCTGTACTTCACTGAGAAAGTGGTCCTTCTCACCTTAAGGTCCATGACGATGGACTGAACTAGGAGAAAGATTACAGAATTGTCCTCCCAGTTGATGTAGGTGCAGGCTTTACAAAGTTTGACACATGCAACGGCCGCACTCTCGGTCAACTGTCTGCTGCCGCTGTGTTGTCCCAGAGCCTTCCGTAGACTTTCAACAAATGACTTCTGTTGAAGACAACAAAACAGCTAGATTTGTCTGCAAAGCATTTGTATACACAAAATATTTGCCTGTCATTGGTTACATTGCTCAACTGCTACATAAAAGACTTTGGGAACAAAAGGAGTAAACTCAAATGATAAAACACTGAGTAGGAATAGCAGTCTGTGTAATTCACTGTGTAAACTCTGACCTTGTTAGCTTTCTCCTCCCCCCCTACTTCTTTGGTGATGCTCTGAGTGATCTCTGGACAGAGGATGAGGAGGATGATCTGTAACGGCCACACAGCAGCCTTTCTCTTTGCGCTCTCTGCAAAACTGTCTACCAGGTCGAACAGTCTTTCTGCACAGTCTGCATACACAGAAACGGACAGTTTAACCTCTGTCACAACCAGTGTTGGGAAAGTTCATTTTCTACATGAACTAGTTCAAAGTTCAGTTCACAAATTTTAAAATGAACTAGTTCAGTTCATAGTTCATACTTCAAAAAATGAACTAGTTCATAGTTCTTTTTTCCATATGTTGATGCTGCAAGCTTCTTCTTTTTTAAAATTATTGCCACAGCCCATATACAACCACAGACAGCAATTATTTTATGGACGGGCAAAGTTTGCACAGAAATGTAAGATTTTTCCCATCCTCACCGACCTTGTCATACAACTCGTTTAAATAATCATACGACGCCTCCTCGCTCGCTGCTTTGTCGAATACATGCTGCTTTTTGTCTTGATGACGCATGCGACGGCCGTGGTGCAACACTGGTGGCTGGCGTTGCCAGATTGGGTGTTTTTTTCGCTACATATTAAGGCCTGTTTACGTGTGTTTTAGCCGGGTTTTCGCCTGGAAGGCTCTATAGAAATCTGGCACCCTATTGAACACAGTTAAACTGAGAGAGCGTGCGTTCACAGACACCAGAATGAACGCGTTCACAGTAACGTTCATCAGGCAGTAATTCAGTACGTTCAGTTCACGTTCGCCCAAAATATGAACGAGTTCATGAACTATCGTTCATTGAACGCGTTCAGGCACAACACTGGTCACAACTAAACATGGACTTCCTCAAACAATCTAGTAAAGAAGTCAGTTAGGATATGAATTATTGTGCCACTCACCGGCCATGTCAGCCTGGGGTCTCTGATAAAGCATAGTGAACTCATCAGGATAGTGTTCAACCCAGTTCCAGAAGGCCTGACACAAACATATCAGATATGTTTACTATTATTACCTTGCATATGATGAGAATTATCAAAGAAAATAATATATAGTGTTTTAATCTATTGTACTGTTAACAAAAGCACATACCTTTTCCAAACTGCTGATTACTGAAAGCTGGGCTGGCTTTTTCAAAGATTTGAATTTAAGTACTGTTTCTAAAGGGAATATAGAGGTTAGAATATAGAGGTTAAGGGAATATAGAAGTTATCAAGCAATACAAGACTATATATTTATTTAAATCACTGCCTTTGTGGTGATTCTAATTTTAACTATGCCGCCCTAAATTACCCATAAAATTAGTCATCAATAATACATTATCAGAATACTGAGGCAGAACAAAATATAGCATGCTTTACCTTGTAGCAGTCTCTTTAACTTGGAGCAGTCTACATTGATGTACTGGATAAGCTCAATGTCATGGACATCCACTGTGTCCTCTGTACAAACTGTAAGCTCCTGCAACCTATGTGAAGACATTGGTACATTAACGTTAATAATTTATAATGACTTTAACTGGTCAATTTGTAGCTAACTATGCAAAACCCAGCCCAACATTCATACAAATCACAAAGACTTATATTGGACTTATAATAGGCTTACAATGTTTACAATAAGAACGTTTTATTAGTCATTATGCAGGTATTTTTGGGGCTGATTCACACATTGAAAGCGGTACTAGAACAAAGCCCTGTGGATCCCCCAGTGTGTTAGAGAGGTACCTGGTGGAGATACGACTGAAGACAGCATTGAAGTTGTTGCAGCTGAGAGAAAAGAGCACGGCAGAGGCGGAGCTGCGCAGCTGAGCGGCGTGCTGCTGGCCCTCACGGTACGAGTGCAGGAAGTGACAGATTTCAGGCAGCAACTGTTTTACCAACATGGCCTCATCCAGCCTCAGGCAGTCCTTGGGTTGCTGATGATGCACACAAACACACAGTATACCGTTTTATTTATATTCTCTATTTTACTGTGTGCATCTACTGTGTTTTAAATGCTAATTCTTATTGTGTACATTATTTTACTGCTGTGGTGTCTGTTGTTTTTGTAAAACACAAACAAGCATAAAAATAGGTCCATAGGTGGCTATAATTTGTCAAAATGATAAGAATGACTTATAAAAGTAGTAAGCAAGCTGAAAACCGGACTAAAACTACAGCGAGTTGAAAGCACTTCAGGATCAGCAGCAAGCAGGAAAGGGGGAAGAGAACAGAAATGAAATCCAATAAAGCACCCAACACATTAATGGATCAATGTACTGCACGGATTCTGGGTCAAGCTGAACACCCTAAATGTGTGACAATAATGGCAGAGGGGAAGTTCTGCACTTTCAGGGCAAAAAAAATCATGTCTGCCAATGAAAAAAAACTGTATAGTTGTCTTGAAGGTTCTTAAATTTTAGTAAAATAATTGAATCCTGAACAGCAGTAAACTGTATTTTCTCAAAGTATACATCCCCATCTCAATGACAAAAGGAATTTTGTAAAAACAAAACCAAACGCACAGGACAGAGAACAGCTGTGCAGCATCTGGTTAAGTGAAAATTCATAATCTATACAGGAAAGTCCAGACGATCTCAAGACAAGGAAACACCTGCAAATGTAATAATCTCCTGACAGGGCCGGGTTCAGAGCTCTCTGTCTGGGAGTAAAAGATTTAATTGTTTTACCAGAACTCTGTTTCTAAGACTAAAAGTTCATGAACAATCAAAAAACATTTCTGGACAGTTCCAGTCTTTTGAGACCAAAACAACATTTCTGTCCCTATAATGTCCACATAAAATCATCTAAATACATGTTACAGCCGTTTTACACTACAGTTTGGAAATTTGGGGTTGGTAAGATTCTAAAAATGTTTTTGAAAAAAAGTCTCTTATGCGATGGTCTACATTTATTTAATCTAAAATACAGCAAAATAGCAACAATGAAATATTATAACAATTTAAAATAGCTGTTTTCTATTTTAATATATTTAAAAATGTAATTTATTGCTGTGAGAAATCTTTCAGAAACGATTATCCTTCAGAAATCATTCTAATATGCTGATTTCTTATTATTATAAATGTTGAAAACAGTTGTTTTTGAGAAAACCAGGATACTTTTTTTCAGGATTGTTTGATGAATACAAAATTCAAGAGAACATTTTTTGTAACATTATATATGTTGTCACTTTTGATCAATTTAATGTGTCCTTGATAAATAAAAGTATTTTAAAAATTCTTACTGAGGCCAAACAACTGTTCTAGTGTATCTAGCTTTGATTATACCATGGCATGGTTGAAAACTTTATTCTGGCTAGCTGACAGGTGAGATTCCAAGATGTTGATTCATTTTCTATAACCATGCGGCAATGAAGCAGTTCCTGTTTCACCACATTCAGTTTGTTTCTTAGAGCTATACAGATATAGTAAAAGAAAAAGACAGATATTGGTCAAGAAAAAAAACGATAAAAAGGATGATATACACATTTTTTTTTGTAATCAAAGTTTCTTTTTTTACCGAAAATTAATTTCAATATCTATAAAAATCTATTACAAAATCTATGGAAGTCTTTTAGGTGATACAGGTCAGGGCGTGGACAAGCAATAATAGAACAATTTTGATTGTAAATCAATTTTGTTTGCGTTCAGAAATAAAGTTGAAACCAAAGGGTGGGCCAATGCTGTTATAAGGCAGGACATAGGATTGACAAAACAAGCGAAAGGTCGGACAAAGTTCCATCTGGAATAGGATGAGCTACTCACCCCTGCCAGACACTTCTCCAGTGTGTCCAGGATAATCAGCTGGGAGAGGTAGAGGTTTTTTTCGGCAGCTTCGCCGAAGATCCGCTATGAATGAGAAACAGAGAAATGTGATATAGCTCTGTTCCAAAATCTAGAGAGCTACCTCTCTGCGTACATAGGCAGCATCCAAGCCCAGATGAAACCTTGCAAGTGACTGAATTATAATGCTCTACATAAACAGCAACTTTTACGGAAGATGGTGATCTCAGTAGAGTTTGAAGCATAGACAGTAAAAGAAATGGACACAGCGACCCCATAGACTTCAACGGAGAAAAGTGAAGTCAATTAGAAGCACTCACTTCCTGATGGCCGAGCGCACTGCGCAGGCTCAAACTGAGCTTGATGAAGTAGATGTGACGTGAGCAACCTGTATGTCTTCTAGTAGCGGCCGGTGCCAAGAGGAATCTGAATCATTCCCTTCCGAATCTTGCAGAGCCGGAGAGCGCGAGTAGGAGCTGTCCATGAGCTAGCAGCGCGGGCAACTTTATGACTCTCTATGGGCTTCTCCCTTGACTTTATGCCTCCACGTCCCCCCGATTGTGCGCGAGCTTCTCCTCCTGTCTATACTAATTTCTCTACTGTGCGACAGAGAGTCACGTGTTATGACGCAATCGTTAGCCTATTTTTACAAAAACTGCTTCTGCGGGGCCATAACATAAGATACAAAGTAATGGAGCCTTTTATGCATTGTCGTGTTTCTTTAGAAATAAACAATAGACAAATGGAGTCTTTAAACGCCTCAGATGTAAAGTTATTCGCTGTCAAAGTGACGCCAAAATGAATGGGAGTCAACGGAATGCTAACAGCAGGTGAAGGCTTGCTAGCCAATGGCGGCCCCCCCGGGGAGACTTTAGTTTCCGGCTGGTGGATTACCCTCTTGGTTTGAAGTTAGCATCTTGCTAAGCTAACAGTGTGAAATTCTAATACGCATTAAAACAACACAAAAATATTACATAAAATGGTTAATTTAACTTATTTTCAGTACTGAATGAAATAATAATATTATATTTAACATTTATCTTGCTTTATCTGCCATCTTGGATTTATTTTTGCAATGCCAAGGAGGCAGTACACTTTTAACAGAGGCCCTGTTTACACTTGGTTTTAAGATGCGTTTTGGTCGACCGGATCACAAGTAGACGGGCAGACACATACACATTTACACCTGGTGTTTTAATCCGTCTCTTTTGTCCACTTTCAACCACTTCTGTCCTGATTTCTTCAAAGGGGAGGGTCTATGGGCTGGTAAATGTGTTTTCAAAATAAGCTTGAGCAATTTACATATGAACACGCCCAGAGATAACGGAAAAACACTGAGAGCATCAGCTTTCTGCTCTGACAGCCGCACAACCACCCCGAACGTGGTTAGTGTGTGTTAGAAATCAGGAATGGTGAAAGAACATAATTCGTACTTGATACGTTTTTCATCTTCAAACCAAACTTGGGTATTCAGCAAACAAAGAAAAAGAAGGGATACTTCACCTCTGGAAAGATGAATGTGTATTTAAAATGGGTCATTTATGTAGAATAAATGTGAAATTATTTTTGAATTTGGAGCTTTCTAGACTGAGAAAAGCCAGAAAATGTACTTATATGGATGAAAGACAACTCCCAGATTGCACTTGCTTCGCTGCCCTAGGAGGCCACGCCTACCTGTAACGGAGCGCAGTAGTTAAACAACAAGTCTAGGCTACTAGTGAGTCTCCGTGATGAGTCTGCCCGGGATTTCGAGATCGCCCAAAATGTCCGGGATTCGGCTTTTGCGTTCTACAGTCGCCATTCATTATGTTTACTGTGGCGAGCAGGACGAGGCCGAGGGCGTGATTACTGATGAGAGACACCTGTGAGACGCTCCGGTCTCGTATCTCTCACAGAGGAGCGGGAATTTTCTTAGCAATGTTAAAACGCACATCAACCGATCACTTGTTTAGCGTTCATGTAAACACTACATTCAGATTCACCAATCGGAATGAATTCAGTTAGATTGAAACAAAAGGTGTGCATGTAAACAATGAATGGCGACTGCAGAAAGCAAAAGCTGAATCCCGGACATTTTTCTACGATCTCGACGGCCGGACATGTCCGGGAAAAAGAGGATGAATGGTAACCCCTACTACTCAGCTTTCTCCTACTAAGTTACTCAGCTTTCTCCACAGAACAAGAGCCTGCTAGCTTAGCTTCCAAAAAAGATGGCTGACACAATGTGTACATTCTGTGAGTGAGATCCCACCCTCTATGGGCAGGTTGAGAACATGCGGGACAGCCCCTACTACTGGCTGTAGTCCTTAGCCTCTGGCCAAAAAATCCTCCGATGACGCAAAATGGCGATTTTGCGTCATTGAGTGACGGAGGCTGAGTGCTGGAGATGATATGGGAGAGGTCTGTGCACCTTTACCGATCAGAGTGCGCACTGACACGGAGTAAAGCCTTGTTTATACTCGACGCGTCCGCACGAGTGCGAAGGTGTGCGCGGCAAAAATGACGCGTTTGGTGCGCAAGACCGGCAAGACCCCATTTCGCTTGGCTGTGTGCACGGCTTTTTTTGTAACAGCGTCCGAGGATGACCGACTTCAAGCCGAATCTGCCCGAGCATGTACGTCTCACTCTCACCGCACCGGCACGCAGTTTGCAAAGTTTTCGCAAAGTTTTTTTGGTTAAGGTTTTGTTTACTGTGTGTGATTTATTTAATGGAAAGCACATTCACTTCCATATGTCATCTCCTTCATCGCTCTGATTGGTTTTAGGTCTATCCAATTGCGCCCAGAGGCATTTGAGCTACGTCTGTTGGTGATGCCCCTTTGGAAATGATTTGTCTATGAAGCTTTGCCAGACCATAACTCAGTTACAACTGAGAATGGTCTGGTTTTAACCAGGCTAGACTAGAATATGAGTATGACGAAGTCAGGCAATCAGTAATCAGTAGAAAAAAATTTAAAAATACAATAATCAAATGTAAAATAATAATATAAAATGTGTTCTGTTGCAAGCTCACATACTTGATCTCATGTTTTCTCATGGTTTATTGTTGAGCTGTCAAGTTGTCATGTTGAAATAATCAGTTCTATGCCCTTGACACATTTTTATTTATTTTATTTTATTATTTATTTATTTAGCTCGTGTATGGGTGTCCCTTATTTTGCCTCATTGAAGGTGGCAACCCTAATCGTGTATCGTATTGTGAGTAGGGTTGGGTATCGTTTTTTCTTTCTTTCTTTTTTTTTCGATACCGGTGCCAAATCGATACTTTTAAAACGGTACTGGTGCCTAAACGGTGTCTGAACCGATACTTAAAAAAAAAAGAAAAAAGAGAGCGTCAAAACGATGGTAAATGACATTAAAGAACGGCCTTTTTATTGGAAAAAAAAAAATGAGGCACCGAAATCTGCGTTTTGATTCGGTCTGGTTCCATACCGGCTACTTGGGTACCGGTTCTATATCGGTTCCCCGGTTTCAGTACCCAACCCTAATTGTGAGGTACCCTGTGATTCCCACCCCTAGTGGACTTACCATGTTGTTCACATTTTTAAGGATGTTGGTCAGGCCGTTGATGACGAGGGCAAATTTGTACTTGGAGATGTTGATCAAACATTCTTTGTTGTGCTCTGTGCTCACTTTGGTGTGGGTGCTCTGCTGTCCTGTTTTAATAGGGAGCTGTGAACGAGAGACAGACAGAAAAAGAAAGTGATTAAAACCAACAAACTTTCAAAAGCATCCAAAAAATGCTATCATAGCGCCTTGACTAACGGGTCAACTGCTTATAGGTTTTTCAATGTGTGATGCTGATATCTAGACCAGAGAGCAGGGCAGTAGGAAATGCTGATAATAGATTAGCACAGTCTTTAAAAGAATCATCTTATGCTCACAAAGACTGCATTGATGTGCTCAAAAATCTATTAAAACAGTAATATTATTACAATTCAAAATAATTACAAATTTGAAAATGTAATTTATTTATTCATTACTTTAGTGTCACAGGATTCTTCTGAAATCATTATAATATGCTGATTTGGTGCTCAAGAAACATTTATTATTATCTATGCTGCTTAATACTTTTGTGGAAACTATAATACATTTTTCAGGATACTTTAAAGAATAGAAAGTTCAAAATCATTTATTTGAAATAGAATTTTTTTTTAACATGATAACGGATTTAGTCACTTTATCAATTTAATGTGCCCTTGCCTAATAAAAGCATTGATTTTTTTTTTTTTTTTTAAATCATATTTTTAAAAATCTACTGATACAAATGACTATCTATTAAAGTTACTGAAAAAAACAATCAAAAGCACAAATATAGGATAACCATTGTATTTACAGTCTTATCAAAGGATGCTAAGATGATAGAGGGCCCATGGGTCTGGTGAGCAGGTGTGAATGTTGGGTTCCTGTGGCCCAGGCTTTCAAAGGCTCTGTTATGGCTTTATTGAGAGCACTGGGTGGAGAACAGCTTGTAACATGTGGGATGCACAGACTGCAGAGCAAGAGGTCGCACAGTCTTAAATTTGACACACCCACCCCTGAGAGAACATCCAAGCCCTTAAAAGCACCAACCCACCCATCCTGAGTCTAAATTCTCAAACTTTAGGTGTTAAAACAAAGAGCCTCCAGCTCTCCAGACTTCCGTCCTGTGCCGCACACCTGCGGGCCAGCACATCTGCTCTTGTTCTCTCCAACACACACAAGCAGTTAAAGTCTGAGCAGTGGGAGTGTTGAAAGCACACATGGTCTGGCTCTCTTAATGAAGCGTATGTGGAGTGAGGGGGTGGGGGCCTCTCCCCCCTCTAAGCGTTCCCTGATGAGGAATTGGTCTTCACTGTTTCCGAGCACTATGGCTCTTCTCTGGATCAAAAGAACTTTGACTGCGCTAGAAGTTATACAGCTTGCGAACAACTTACAAACGCCAACTAACTGCTCTGATATATTGATCTGTGGTGTTTTCTTGGCAAAACAAGATCGAACCAGGTTTGCAACATGTCCCAGCCCTGTCCTGCCCTCTTCTCACCATCATTTCAAATCTTTCCTGTACTTTGTATCCAATGATGAGATGAAAAGGAAAGAAAAAGTTCCCATTAAAAATCCATTAAAACAACTCCACACAATTTTTGAGCACAAAAAAGTATTCTCGACGTTTCATAAAATTAAGGTTGAACCACCGTAGTCACATGAACAATTTTAACCATTCTTCACTACCTTTCTGAGCCTTGAAAGTGGCAATTATGTTGCAGTCTATGGAGGGGGTCAGAAAGCTCTCGGATTTAATAAAAAATATCTTCATTTGTGTTCTGAAGGTGAATGAAGGTCCTACGGGTTTCAAACGTTTGGAACATCATGAGGGTGAGTAATTAATGACAGAATTTATTTTTTGAGTGAACTAACCCCTTAAGCAGCACTAACTGTTTTCAACATTGATAATAATGAGAAATGTTTCGTGAGCATCCAATTAGCATATTAGAATGATATCTGAAGGGTCATGTGACACTGAAAACTGGAGTAATGATGCTGAAAATTCAACTTTGCATCAAAGGAATAAATTACATTTTAAAATATATTCAAATAAAAAAATATATATTTTAATCATATTTCATAATATTACTGTTTTACTATATTTTTGATAAAATACATGAAGCCTGGGTGAGCAAATAAGACTTTTTCCAAAAATTGTCTTTCTAAACCCAAACAGCAATCAAATAAATTCATCACCAACAAACCACAGCAAACACACAGTGAATATTCTATATAATCACACAATAAAGCCCAAGAGCACACCACCAACGGTGCCAACTTAACTAGTACACATTTAGCAGACTAGCCGGGAATAGTCTGTCTTCTTACGATATGGGCGATATGTAAAAAATATTTTATCGATAATCGCCTTAAAAAATATCGCGATATCCGATTATATCGTCTACCCAAGCCCCGCCCCCTATGCGCCCCGCTGGAGACAACACATACGGAATACACGTTAACACAAGTCATGTTGAGTTTGGCTGCACTTTATCTAATGATAGCCTGCGATTTAGTTGGTTTCATTTAATGATTGAAACGTTAAAGGTTTTACTTTGGTTAGTTTGAGCTTAAACGAGCATAAAACATTAGCTTTGCTTGTTGCTAATAATTTCCTCACTGTTCTTATTGCATCTGTGTTTGAAACGAATTTCGTTTCGCGAGGAGAAATGTTAATTAGGCCTACAACTGAACAGAACAGAACACAATTTGGTGATTGTAAGAATGGTGAATGCATGTTGATGTTATAGCTAGGTGTCTTGTCTTGTCTATTTGTTTTTCATAAGGTCCGATTTTCTCCTTTTTTTGGCGGTATCACCTGATTTAATAATAAGTTTAATTTCCTATGTGTAGCGCTGTTTTTAAACTTGTATTTTCAAACTATAATATATTTGTTATTTGTCTAAAATTAGGAATTAAAAACGAATTGTCGTTCTGAATGAGCAAACACGTTTTGTTTTTTCCTCCTTTTTGGTTTTAGTTCCAAGTTCACCTTAAGCCGTTTAAGAAATAAAAATGACTGCTTTATTTATTTAGAAACAGAAGTCATTAAATTATATTTGGGGATTTTTTTTGTTTGTTTTGTTTATTTATTCATTTATTTAATCTAGAGCAAAGTAGGCCGAACGCGTGCATGAGATAGCCTAGCTATTCAAACGCAATTTCTTCATCCGTTTGCAATATAACGACATTTTGATTTTGATTTTAATTACAATGGTCACGTTTGTGCTTTTTGATTAGGCCTATTTATTATGTGCAACATTTAAATTAATATTCAGAAACGGGTAAAGTTAGCCTACTTCTACCATTTGTTTTTCTGATGAACTTTTATCAGCCTGCAAACCAAAATAAAATAGGCCTAGGCTACTTGATTATATGAAGAAAAATGTTTATAACAAAATTACAAAAGTAAGGACAAATGATGTTTGACAGGGAACGCATCTCAAGGTCGCACAGACTCATGTTGCAGTTGGAGCAGTCAGCGCCGAACAACAGGCAAATAAAATATTAAGCTAATTAAAGTTACAAAAGTTCAGTGAGTGATTTTCTTTTTCTTTTGTTCTTTGATTCTTTGATTTTGTTCTTTGGTGGCAGCGAGTATAGGCTGTCAGTGGACTGATTCAATGGACATAGGCCTACTGTTTTACTTTCTCAACCGTTAAGACAAAACCGGCTGTGTTTACGGGGATATTTGAACTTGAAAAGAGGTGTGCACCTAATGAAGTCTTTCCACGGTTGAAACAATAATTCTTCTGATGTTTATTCATGTTTATTTGATGCTATAAATTAACTAGAAGTATAATTGTGAGATATAATTCTGTGTATTTGTCCGTGCACTATGTGAGAGGCGGCTCTTTGCGCTGTTTGCGTGAGTGCGCAGCTCAGAAAACAGCGCGCATGCAGACTAGGGGTGTAACGATACACGTATTCGTATTGAACCGTTCGGTACGAGGCTTTCGGTTCGGTTTTCGGTACGCATTTTTGAACCGAACGGTTCGTTGGACCATTTTTCCTGCCGACCAAAATTTCGTTATTTCAAATGAAGGCGCGTCACGCGTGGCAAGCGCGCTCATAATGTGCGTGACCACAACATTGCCCAACATCAAATGGCAAATGTAATGTAAACGGAACGAAACCACTCGTTATTGTGTGGTTGAAGGACCGTTTATCAGTTTGGACAAATACAGCGCGAGCCGATCTTAATCATCAGCACTGTTACTACACAGCCAAATCCAGTAAAGAAAGCATTTGAATTCGCCACTGAAGTAATAACATCGCTGCAAGATCTAGTGAGAAACATTCGCATTTCTCCGTTATTAACGGATCAAACAGCGCTGACGTGGAAACCAGGAAGAAACATTGTGCCATGAATGAACTATCCAGTGTCCACAGATCAGCAACATTCACCATGGGTTTACTGTAGTAACACTACTAACTGTAACCATGGAAGTTTGGCAGGAATAGTAGGCTATAATGCTTTCAAGTAACATCACGTCGGTTTTATTTTGACATTATGAATACAATTGCTGCCCTCAAATGTTAATCTGAACTAAAATAAACCTTTGTTTATAACTACTACAATATTACATTTAATTTTGTCCAAGGAGCTGTTTTGTTTTATAAGCTCCTAAGAAAAGTCAAGTATAGCTCCATCATTGCTCAAAGTTAAAAAATATCATACTTTATGATGTTAGTTTTAATAAAAATATAATTAAAAAGATTAAATCAAGGAAATTTCTCTGGCATTTCTTTCTTTTTGCTGTATCGGAAACGTACCGAATCGTACCGAACCGAACCGTGACACAAGTGTATCGTATACCGAACCGTGAATTTTGTGAACCGTTACACCCCTAATGCAGACGTGTTCTCTTTCGTCTTGCGCTTTAAGAATGCTATCAAGAATCGATTTTCTAATCTTAATCCTACTAACTAGCCTATAAAAAAATATTTCATTCATGTTATTGCATGATGTGAATAAATATGTTTAACTAGGCTATAGGCTATGTGAAATATAAGCCTATGTCATTTTTTGATATTGACGATTATCGTCTAGAAACAGACTGTTTAATCGACATCGCGATACTTGCGAGACATCGTCGATATACGATAATATCGTCATATCGCCCAGCCCTACAGCCCACTTAGCATCACCTACAAATGTGTCAAAGTAGTCCAAGCTAGATTAAACCTTTTTCAAATCTGATATTTCAACAAATCGTAGCTGTTAATCTGCTTTAGGTAAGCAGGCCTATATTTGTGGTGCAAGGCAGCAAGGAACTATTGGTTGCACTGTTTAAGTGGTGTGACAATTGCAATGGCCAGCGTGACAGGCGGCATGTCAGAAAAACTCTGAGAAACCCTGATGTTCCCTCCTCCTTTCCAGCCCACTACTGTGTGGCCCTAAGAGAAAAGCGCGTGGCTGGAAATGAAAGTCTCAAGACCGGAGAAGAACCCAGCGCACACACTGTCTGTACACGCATAAAATACACGCACTCTTCACAGCACGCATAGCCCAGCCCTATTGACATCCATTTTAATGCAGGATGCCAATGGACAGTGAGCACTTTGTTTCCCAGGAATGGTTTAAAATTACAGAAAAGTCAGGGACCAATCGCTTCCCTTATGTGCACTTTGGCAGAGCAGGACGTGCTCATGTGTGCTATGGAGAGTGGACAGTATATGAACAGAAAAGACACAAAGACAATTAAAAATATTATCAGATAAATCGACTTTGATTATTTAAGATTACAGTTTAATGAAACTTTCATGGGCCACTATTCAAGAAAAATATGACTTTTCACCCAGTCACATCAGTTGGAAGGGTCTTCTTGGCTAATCTTTTCAAAACTTCAGGAAAATTTGCACCTATGTTTTATCATTTAGTCTTTTTCCTGGATATTGCTACAATATGACCAAATCTACTCGAATGTTAAAAGGATAGTTCACCCAAATGTAGAAATATTCTCATCATTTATCACCCTCATGTCGTTCCAAACCTGTATGACTTACTTTCTTCTGTGAAACACAAACAAAAGAACACATTCTTAAGAACCTCACTGACTTTCATTCAAGTCATACAGGTTTGGAACAACATGAAGGTTAGGTGAGTACATGATGATAAATCTTTATACCTTTAAAGTCCCCATGAAATCAAAACTGATTTTTTTGGGGATTTTAGTATGAATATGTTAGCCTTACTGTTATCTACACTCACCTAAAGGATTATTAGGAACTAGGGGTGTAACGGTACATGTATTCGTATTGAACCGTTTCGGTACGAGGCTTCCGGTTCGGTACGCATACAAACCGAACGATTCCTTGGACCATTTTTCCTGGCGACAAAATCCGTGCTGGCGCGACCACCACAACGTTGCGCAACATCAAATGGCAAACGTAATGAAAGCGGAACGAAACTGCTGAGATCTGGGGTCTCATTTATAAAACTGTGCGTAGGATCCTTACTAAAAGTGTACGTGCGTCCGAAAGCCAAAAATGGCATACGCAAACAAATATTCTGACTTATAAAACCGTGCGTACGCCAGAACCTGCGCAGAATTCACTTTATAAATCCCAGTCAGTGGAAGAATGTGCGCACATGCGTCTCCTCCCCGAAATAACCATATATGGAGCTTATAACACCTAGTTTTACTATGCATATCCTCATCTGCATATCATTTGCATATGATTATTCATCCACGTGATAACATGTTTAACGGTACAAGACGTTTGGAAAATATGAAATACGGATGTGCCGTCACATTAGTTACATTAATAAAAAATAATTTAGTAGCCTATATCCTTGCCTTGTTTTTGAATAAATAAATCAAATAGTGTAAAATACATTTCAGAGAAAGTTTTTCTCAATCTTTTCCACTGGCCAAAGAGTATTTTTAATTGATTTATATTTTTAATGGAAACAGATAGACCTTGTAGTGCATTATTTGCACAAAACTATTTTCTCAGAGAATCTGCTATTATCATGATAAGCAATTATCTCTGTAGTTAAAACATTAAAACACAGCATGCCAGAGGAAAAGAGTTTGAAAGCATTGCATCCACAACAAATATTTCTATTTATTGAATATAAATTTTTTTTTGTAACTTCTCAGTAATGATTTCATGTAATTTAAGTGTCTAACTCCATTAATCAGAATGGCATATTTCATATATATGTTTATATCAGAAGTAAAACATAGTTTTATTTATTTAAACTGTTATTGTGAACATATTTCACAGAACACTGTATTTATGATTATAATGAAGATTTACAGTTTTAGATAAGCTGATTCAGTTTCACTAAAGAACAAAGGGGTGGATATTTAACAAAGGGATGGACATTTAAAAAGGGATGGATGTTTGCTTCATGTGATAGGCTTGGTGAGAGGAATTATATTTGTATTATCTTTCTGTATAC
This sequence comes from Rhinichthys klamathensis goyatoka, assembly GCF_029890125.1. Lineage (NCBI taxonomy): Eukaryota > Metazoa > Chordata > Actinopteri > Cypriniformes > Leuciscidae > Rhinichthys > Rhinichthys klamathensis. The sequence continues at coordinate 2,581,922 of NW_026606844.1, read as the reverse complement.
TGTATGTATAATTTTCTTTAGATTTCGGTCTAAAAGTGACCAAAAAGACATTTAGCTCCAGCTCACCATCGGTGTCGCCAAACTGCTCCGTCTCCAAAACGTGCGTACGCACGGCTCAAAGTTTGCTTAAAGGTGCGCACATTCTCCCGTCAAGTTTGTTTTTTATAGATCACAACCTTTGCGTGGAAACTGGCGTACGTACGTTTCAGGCCCCACTGAGCCCACTGCATACACACGCTTTATAAATGAGACCCCAGGTGACTGTGGGGGCCATTTTAGTAAAGTGAACTCATTGTCATGTTCAAGAAACCAATTTGAAATGATTCGAGATTTGTGACATGGTGCATTATCCTGCTGGAAGTAGCCATCAGAGGATGGGTACATGGTGGCCATAAAGGGATGGACATGGTCAGAAACAATGCTCAGGTAGGCCGTGGCATTTAAACAATGCCCAATTGGCACTAAGGGGCCTAAAGTGTGCCAAGAAAACATCCCCCACACCATTACACCACCACCACCAGCCTGCACAGTGGTAACCAGGCATGATGGATCCATGTTCTCATTCTGTTTACGCTAAATTCTGACTCTACCATCTGAATGTTTCAATCAACAGAAATCGAGACTCATCAGACCAGGCAACATTTTTCCAGTCTTCAACTGTCCAATTTTGGTGAGCTCTTGCAAATTGTAGCCTCTTTTTCCTATTTGTAGTGGAGATGAGTGGTACCCGGTGGGGTCTTCTGCGGTTGTAGCCCATCAGCCTCAAGGTTGTGCGTGTTGTGGCTTCACAAATGCTTTGCTGCATACCTCGGTTGTAACGAGTGGTTATTTCAGTCAAAGTTGCTCTTCTATAAGCTTGAATCAGTCGGCCCATTCTCCTCTGACCTCTAGCATCAACAAGGCATTTTCGCCCACAGGACTGCCGCATACTGGATGTTTTTCCCTTTCCACACCATTCTTTGTAAACCCTAGAAATGGTTGTGCCTGAAAATCCCAGTAACTGAGCAGATTGTGAAATACTCAGACCGCCCCGTCTGGCACCAACAACCATGCCACGCTCAAAATTGCTTAAATCATCTTTCTTTCCCATTCTGACATTCAGTTTGGAGTTCAGGAGATTGTCTTGACCAGGACCACACCCCTAAATGCATTGAAGCAACTGCCATGTGATTGGTTGATTAGATAATTCCATTAATGAGAAATTGAACAGGTGTTCCTAATAATCCTTTAGGTGAGTGTATAAGCTAGAGTGTTCAAAAATAATGACAAAATTCACATTTAGAAGATAGAAGCATTCAAAACTTAGTCTCTCATTTCTGCCAATATGAGACCAGAGACCTGATAGCAGAGTGGATCTTAAGGCTGATTTATACTTCTGCGTCGAACCTACACCGGAGCCTCTACGCTATAGGCTACGCGTTGGTTTTCATTTATACTTCTGCGTCATTGTCCGCGTTGACGCGCAATTATACATGCAGAGGGAGCACGTGAAACCCAAAGGAGCGGTTCTAGCAGACCAATCACAGCGCTTGCGTCCGTGTAGAAATGACGCGTTGTTACATTTTTGGAGAGGTGCACGTCAGGGTACGCCGAAGGGTACGCACGCTACACACAGCCTACGACGTAGCCATGGCGTAAGTTCGACGCAGAAGTATAAATTGGGCTTTATGCGCGAGTCGGCGCATACCAGAAAATGTATCGGATCCATTTGAATTCTGCACAGAATGCTGTATTTTAAAGTGATATGGGTGAAATTAGGAGGAGAGACGGTTAGAGGTAAGGAGGAAACTGCGGCTTTACTGAACTCAGTGGCTTCTGGACGAGCGGTGATATAAATTAAACGCTATTGGCTATTTTAAAAAAGAGGAGGAGACGTTTGATATGTCCCATCCTGTCTGCCTGTTTCTGTGGAAATTACGCCAACACATTGAATAATGCTGCGTGTTTCAAAGCACTTTTGTGGGCCTTTACATATTTTATGACAAAAACAAATGAACAGAAACTACATCACATCAAAATTCTCTCTTAAATTAAATTATCATCCAAGAGAAAAAATATATCCAAACAAGTGTCATCTTCATTCAGGTAAAAGCTTTTCAAAATCTAAATAGAACACAATGCCTCATCAACCTCTCATTCCTGACTCAGAGCTTTCCCCAGAGAGAGGACAGATTCGTTTTCCATGACCATGCAATGGCATCTGTGAGGTCATTGTTTCAAGGTGCTCTTTGCATTCATACAGCTGCTGACAAGGCAATAACCACCACTGAGAACTTGCCTTATTGCAAGCAAGAAAAAGCCACACATCACTGATGATCAGCTTAAACAATCGATCCTTGTGTTATCTGGTGGTTTCCATTCAGCAATCCTGCAATTTATAATCTGCTTGTAATTGCAATTGTGTTGAGCAGCTGTCATTCAAATCATGAGAACATACAGAGGAGCGCATTACGCTTCCACCAAACAAGTGCCTTAAGCTCTCTAATTTAAAATGAACTACAGCGGCTTAGCGATAAAACAGGCTAAACTCCTTTTTACACTTTCATTAAACTGTTATGATCCCCTAATCTGCAGCATGAGAAGCCAAACCCAGTGAAAAGCCTCTAAACTTGAGAATAACAAGAGCACCCTTGAGGGAAAAAAAGTACACTTTAGTGTAATTTCAAAAATAAAAATAATATACTTTAAATTATACTTACGTGCAAAGTGAATGCAATGTTTTTGGACAATAAAATGCATGTTATTTGCATTTAATTAAATACATGTTATTGGCATTTGATTAGAAATGACTTATATTGTCTTTGAAATACAAACAAGAATTTTTGATAAACTAAAATTTTACGTTATATCTATCGAAACTTGTATGTCATGTCGATGACTCATGCATTTAAATACATTTGTATTACACATTTGTAATGATGACGTTGCAATTTAGTATATTTAAAATATATTTACTTTAAATGTATAATTGAATAACACTACAGTTAAAATGGAGTACTTTACATGTATTTTAGTATGTTGGTCAACACATCAAACTATGAAACTAAGTGTACTTTAAAGCGTGACAAAAGATTATTAAAACTATGATTTCAAATGTACTTTAATTTTAGCCTACATGATTAGATGTGCACTCTAAGTGTGTTAAGAAGTGAAATCATGTGTCAAGTGAATCATGTCATTAATATCATATTGTCTTCAACTAATAATAAAAAATTTACATTTAAGATTTGAAGTATACACTACACGTGAACATTTACTACAACTAAGCACACTTTTTCAGGAACAAAGCAATAGCTATGAGCAAAGTCAGAGGAATGCATGCACATCAAAACACTAAAAGAAGCTTAAAATTACCAGCTATTTAGTATAGACATTTAATAAAGGCGTTTTTAGTTTTCATTCTCGTAATTGTCCCAATAGTAGAAAAACATATTTTGTCTAGAAGACTGATCTGACTGGAGCCTTCAACTCATGCCAGTAGTGTGCATCATTATAAAAGCCTTTATTTTTCAAAACTGCTGTTCATTTCATTAGTTGTCAAACTTTTTTTATTAGCAAAAAAAAAAAAAGTGCACCTTTAAGGTTCTATGTAGCAGAATCCACAGACAGACAGACAATCATATTAAATCCATGATATATTACTTATGCTCAAGTACTTGTCAAAAACCCTGTGCTGTCATTGCCACTTCAGGCTGATACAATGCGTTATTCTGCATTCAACACCGTGTTAAAGTTTCTGACAACTTTCAAAAACAAAACCATTGTTAAATGACATGATTATTTTGTTCAAGTTTGATTTAAACGTGTTTGTGTGAAGAACAGGACTGTGGGTTCCTGTAAGGCTGCTCTATGCAATCTCATCTCTCTGTATGTCAACAAGCACGGAGGGAGTCTGATTCCTTTTGTTTATATTTAGCCAGTGCGCGCGAGCGACTCAGCTGAACATTCATCAAATCAATCACGACCCTACTACCCAATATTTGGCTTTTGCTGCCAAATGCAACACATCAGGCCTGAATCAAGACATTCACGTATTGTATTTGGCCAGTGCAAGCCCAAACCCTCCAACCTTACATCTTCAACACAAACAACGCGTATGCATAGGCACCAAGCATTTCATCGTTTGCATGCTCTCTGTTTGGCCTCGAAATGTCAAATCCCCCAGCAATGTTTTCTTTACCTGTTCGTCGAATCTATTAATGATGGCCTGGACCCATTCCACGGGCTTGTGCGCCGCCATGCTCAGGCGGATGCGCGCGCCGCTATGTCTCCTATCAGTCACTTTTGCGATCCCGATTCCTGCTCCCGATTCGCCCTGGGTGCACCAAATACCCCCTAAACCGCTCCGCAAAATAATCAAGGAGGAGAATAGAGGTGGAGGGAGGAGGGGGGTTTGGTTTAGTTTTTCACTTCAAGCATACTCCACCACGCCGCCATGACACACCACCGGAAGTTTGAATCCTCCTCTCTCTCCCTGGTTTCAGTCTGGGTGGCTGCGCATGCGCAGAAATGCTACTGAGTAACTGGACCATTACAAGAGGAATGGGCATGTGGTGATGTGGTTTTACTCGTGATCTATCTATCTATCTATCTATCTATCTATCTATCTATCTATCTATCTATCTATCTATCTATCTATCTATCTATCTATCTATCTATCTATCTATCTATCTATCTATCTATCTATCTATCTATCTATCTGTCTATCTATCTTTGTCTGTCTATCTATCTATCATTGTCTGTCTATCTATCTGTCTGTCTGTCTATCTGTCTATCTATCTATCTGTCTGTCTATCTATCATCTGTCTGTCTGCCTGTCTATCTATCTATATATCTTCTGTCTGTCTGTCTGTCTATCTATATATCTATCGTCTATCTTTCTATCTATCTATCTATCTATCTATCTATCTATCTATCTATCTATCTATCTATCTATCTATCTATCTATCTATCTATCTATCTAACTATCGTCTGTCTATCTATCTATCATTGTCTGTCTGTCTATACGTCTATCTATCTGTCTGTCTGTCTGTCTGTCTGTCTGTGTGTCCATCTATCTGTCAGTCTGTCTGTCTGTCCATCTACCTGTCTGTCTTTCTGTCTGTCTGTCTATCTATCTATCTATCTTCTGTCTGTCTGTCTGTCTGTCTGTCTGTCTGTCTGTCTGTCTGTCTGTCTACCTATCTATCCATCATCTGTCTGTCTTTCTATTTATCTATCTATCTTTATCTATCATCTGTCTGTCTGTGTCTATCTATCTATCCTCTGTCTATCTATCTATCTATCTATCTATCTATCTATCCTCTGTCTATCTATCTATCTATCTATCTATCTATCTATCTATCATTGTCTGTCTGTCTACGTCTATCTATCTGTCTGTCTGTCCATCTATCTGTCTGTCTGTCTATCTATCTATCTTCTGTCTCTCTGTCTGTCTGTCTACCTATCTATCCATCATCTGTCTGTCTTTCTATCTATCTATCTATCTCTATCTATCTTCTGTCTGTCTGTGTCTATCTATCTATCCTCTGTCTATCTATCTATCTATCTATTGTCTGTCTATCTATCTATCTACCTATCCATCATCTGTCTGTCTTTCTATCTATATATCTATATATCAATTCAATTCCAAAATTCAGTCTGTCTGTTTGTTTGTCTGTCTGTCTGTCTGTCTGTCTGTCTGTCTGTCTGTCTATCTATCTATCTATCTATCTATCTATCTATCTATCTATCTATCTATCTATCTATCGTCTGTCTGTCTGTCTGTCTGTCTATCTATCATCTGTCTGTCTGTCTTTCTGTCTATCTATCTTCTGTCTGTCTGTCTGTCTGTGTCTGTCTATCATTGTCTGTTGTCTGTCTTTCTATCATTGTCTGTCTGTCTGTCTGTCTGTCTATCATTGTCTATCTATCATTGTCTGTCTGTCTATCTATTATTGTCTGTCTGTCTGTCTGCCTATCTGTATGTCTACAGTAACTTATCAACTAGAGTTTGGCAGTTCTGGTAAATGAATTACTTTAGATGCAAATACATTAAAAATACATAGTTTTTTACTTTGTACAAAGTTTTTTTTTTTTTTTTTTCTTCTTAAATGTGCCGTTATGTATGATACTTAGTAAAAGAAAGTAGGCCTACTATTGTGATGTGTTCATTATTCAAACATAACGCAGAAGGTATTCTGATTCAATGATAAAATAAAAATTCATGTGTGTTTTTCTTGACATAATAATCCAAAGCTTCTTCATTTATTATTAATAATTACAATCAGCAAACATCTTGGAGGAGTTTTGACATTTTAAAACGTTTAAACGTGGTTGTATACAAACAAAAACTATGATCAATGGTATAGGCCTATGTAAATTAATTTTCAAGAATCAGATTAGGCTACTTTTTCCTTTAGGCTAAAAAAAGAGACAGACCATTACAGTAAATTAGATTTGCTTCCATGCAAATGATTATGTACAATTATCTGCTGTTTCCTACATTATCAATTGCTTGTCATGTTGATCAAATTGTATTATGGGTCTCTGTTGAATTGTCTCACCCCCCACAACATTTAGGCATTAGTTCATAGCATAAGTCTTTACAAGCAAAATGGTTGAACGAGTTGTCATAATCAAGCATATTTCTATACATTTCCATTAGACTTTTTTTTTAAATCTGTCCTGTTCACATTTCTACTTTAGTTTTTTTCTTTTTTTTTTCTTTGTGCTATGCTGTGCTGTCGTTTCCTTTCTGTATTGCAATGACATGGTTTGTCAACAAATTACAGAACAAACAGTAAAAGCGTATGTGAATCTTGTCCAGTCTCTTGCAATCAAACTCCCACACACACTAAAGTGTGTAACCTACAATTTACAATAATTGTCATCAAAACTTTAGCCATAGAACATCAGAACATCCCTCCAGAGTACACTGTTGACAACATGACTAAGCAATTTGACTGTCTTATCCGTACACAATGACACAAGGATTTGTCCTTCTGATGGCACTGACATGTTCATTGACACAGATATTTACTTTTGAGAGATGAACTAAGGATTTTGAGCAAGAGACTGGCTTTTGCAGGAAATCCATGGTGTTTTGCTAAATTGTACGAATTGTTTTGAGAAATGCACTTACTGTTTTACAAATGTCGAGGATGATTCGAAAAATGTACCAAAGTGACTAAGAAAAACTGTAAATGATGAATGAAGGCGTTAATGAGAAATGTAAGCAGACCTCTGCTGCCACCTTGAGATCAATCTAAATAGAACATCAACAGAGAGAAGTAGACAAAGTTAGCCTATATTTATAATCACCAGAGGGCGTATGTTGAAATGTTTTTTGAACAATGTGACTTTTGAACAATATATTTATTTTTTAAGATTCAGATCCCACAAGGCCCCATGTGTTATGTCGTCTGTCTGTCTGTCTGTCTGTCTGTTTGTCTATCTTCTGTATGTCTGTCTATATCTGATTCCAATAATCAAATTCATTTTTAGGAATAACATGATTTTTATAAAATTTTCTGCATTTCTCTCTTTTCTGGTTATAAATCCCTTATTCCCTTACTTATGAAGTGAATTATCATATTGTTCACTTGCTCTAAAAAATCACACCATAAACTTTTGGTTATTTTAATTATTTATTCAATTGCATAGAAGTGAATATAATAATTAAACAACATGACAGCCAAGCAAAAAAATAAATAAAAATATTTTAACCCAACAACATTAGAGGATCCGGTGTTAAAGGTGCTGTAAGCAATTTCAGCCATTCTGCTATGAAATGTATGTATGTATCTATGGATAAAAAAAATGTTATGCAGTACCTTTTCCAGTTTTTTTTTTTCCTTACAGTATACTATACTGTACTATACAGTATACTATACTGGAGTATTGTAGCATGTTATTCTTGCTATTTTTTAGGACACCTATTTCAGTGAAATCAGTCTGGGAGTTCGGACATCTGCGTCTGAAAAAAATCCCGTAATGCACCTGTAAATTTCACAATATTTAAAGGTCACATTGATCCTCTGATATGAATGCTGCTGAGTAGATCTCTACTTTCAAATGTAGATATATTTAGCAGAGTGCAAAAGTAATTGGTATGTAGTTAGAAAGTATGTGTATATGCAGTCCTGAGTAGCTGATTACATGTTATCTGGGTTACATAATTAGATCCCAAAAATTAAGTTTACTTGTAATAAATTATATTACATTTTAAAATACTCATAATCAGACTGCAGCTATTTTTTTATTGATTACGTGTTATTCTCACAATGGCAGTAAATTATTCATAATTTATTTGATTGTCCCCAATACTTTTATTATCTTTTAAAAAAGCCAACTGCTTATATTCAGAAGGTCTTCCAGGTTTGTGGAATTGCACACACAGCCACTTGTCATGTGACTGTCACTGAAAACTGAGAGCCACACCGCAGTTGATCACTGCATTTACAGAAATCATTTCACTTTTAACAATTGTTTTCTTAACATTGCAATATTTTACGTCTAATCAGCTCCTGAGGAACACATTCATTATTTGAATTATCACTCAGTAAGTCATTTAACCATGAATTATATTACTGTCTCTGGAAAAAGCTTTCGACTTTCAAACTGACCTTCAAAGATGCAAATTCATTTCGTTTCATATTTACATGCAATGCAGGGATTCCCCAGTTGTTTGTCAGCTGAACCTCTTTGACCTAATATATTTACTTGAAGTACGCCCTTAGATTTTAAGATAATAAATTTGGTCAATAATAAAAATAAGTCAATAATAATAAATAATAAGTTCATGGTTCTCTGATGTTGGTTATTGGTCACATGACATGCAGGTAAATAAAATATGTCATCTTTTTTAGTGTTTTATTTTGATTGTTTTATTTGATTTGCACTTATGTAATGTAATATTTAATGTTTTTTTCAGGTTGTTGATAACAAAGAATGATATATATATATATATATATATATATATATATATATTCTCTCTTTGTATTTTTATATCAATATGGCATAAGATTATCCTATTCAAAACCAACGTGATAAACAAGTTAAGTCAAAAGTAATCTAAAAGTATCCGATTATATTACATTAAATATGTAAAATATGGATTACATTACTAACTACAATTTTTGTGATGCAATGTGGATAGTTGGACTACAATTTTAAATAATCTACCCAGCACTAAATATTTTTAAGCATATGATAACTCATTAGGGGAAGTTGTAAATATGCACTTCCAATAAACCTGGATCCTTGTTAGGTTTTCGCAAAAAACAGTTGTATGTCTCCATAAAATTCAAAGACATCAATGTCCTCCAGTTTAGCATAGCGATGCTTGTAAGTGTGTGCTTGCTGGCCATTCACACACACAGTGAACTGCTCTTTATTGCAGGAGATGGTGACCTGTAACACACGTACAAAACTGACAGTAAGATGTATATTTTTAACTCTTAAACGAATCGCTCACCTAAAAATGAGAATTCTGTCATCATTTGCTCACTCAAAATTTAAATAATGAGGCAATACATCATCAATTCTTTTTCCAAAATGTGTTTTTGTCTTACTTTGATTTACTAGGCCTATGGTAAGCCTATTGTAAGTGTTTATTTTAGATGTAGCTGGTTTTCACAGGAAATTTCATAGCCTACAGGGCACTCGCCCGTGTCTCGTCATATCCGTAAATAGAGAAAAGTTGCTCCGGCTACGCCATCTGATGGTTAGTAAAAAAATTAAGCAGCCAAAGGGTTGTGGAAGAAGCTCCATATGAAGCAGCCACCACACACTCCATAGATAGTTTCAATGTTATATGTGCACAAATAAAAGCCCAACGTGTGTGTGTGTGTGTGTGTGTGTGTGTGTGTGTTGAATTTCTCCCTCTGATAATTTAATTTACCCATTAAAGTTTGACAATAAATGCCAGTAGCCTATACAATAAAATAATTGAATATGATGTAATAGAGGAATAATGTATACATGTATGACTAACAGAGCTCATGGCAATTATTTTGCCTGAAATAGTTTGTATTCTTCATATTAAGTGAATCGCTCCCATGATGGCTTCGTTTGTCATCGATGTCGATGATCACGTGGTGATTGTGCTGTGTGCTCTATGCGTGCCTCGCAGCTTCAGTGTCAGTATCACTACATCCAGGGTATCACCTGTTTTTTTTAAAACCCACTGAACAGAGGAGAGTTTGTTGGCAAAAGGGGAGCGCGGCAGAGCTCGTAATAAAACTAGAACTAACAATGGCTTTGTTTTTCGGAGATGGTGAGAACTGGGGGATTTGAAATGTTGAAAAAGCAGTCTGCAGATGGTGCTTTTAATCAACTGGTGAGTATTTTACTGAACAGATAAATTGCCATTTTATATATCTCTCTAACAGAGTTCATTGTAAAGCATTATCTATTATGAAGGGTCATTTCATTATAGTTGTGGTAGCTGTGCTGGAATTCATTTTCATGGAAGTGCATGGCCACATTTACACTTAGCCGGGTTTTTAGAGAAACGAATAGAATCGGGACGGCTGATTCCTTTCCCTAGACCCCGGGGTGGGTCTTTTTTCCTGAAAACGGGGAAGTGTTTTATATTTGAATTCTTTCATGTGTTGTGTGCATGTGTGAGTGTGTATGTTGTAGTTCTGAGTTTTAGAGGATGTATGAACATTACAGGGTTGCCAACTTTGGTGATTTGCCTGGAGTGAGATTTCTCCCCAAACATGCGCATGCAGCGGCCTACTGGAAATTTTGGCCGGCGACCAATGCTGCCGCTGTGGTGCCGAATTCTGACCCCCGCCAAATTATTACCCCCCTAGTATGGTAGGTTTAGGATTAGTTGTGGGGGAGGGGTTAGGATTAGGGGTGGGGTTAGGATTAGGCAATCAGGTACTGATTGCAACGATCGGGGGGTAATAATTTGGCAGGGAGTCGAAATTCGGCACAACACCGCCACCACAAACCTCTTAGCATCTAAACCTACACCGACTACATGAATTTTTCAGTGTTTGATGTTTTTGTTTTTGTAAAAACGTTTACGCTGGACTGGGGACGCGCTGATATTTGCACTTGATAATCGTTTGATCACGATTTCTATTGTGCCGTGCGGGGCTGGGAATAACCACTGGAGTGCAGTGTAATGACGTTTGTCCTAGTGGGGGCGTACTGAGTTGGCCTAAATGTTTGTTGAACTTCTTTAAATGCTTATTTAAATAATGGTTATATTTTTCTAAATTAAATTGCCAATAAAGTGATATTTTTCCATAAAGTCCTGTGTTGTGATGTACCCTGTCCTCCATAAATCTGGTTAAACCTCTTTAAAGAAATTTAAAAGGTTTGCTACAGAAACGTTTCAGAGAATCAGATTGAGATCCTATCCATCTAAAGTTTATTTTGCTTTATCAAACAGTTTTATGAAATATTTTTTTAAAGTACTGTTTGTTTTAAAGTACTGTTTTATGCTACTGTTTTAAATTACTGTTATGCAGTTATGCTGGTCAGAGACTTTGCTCCTGACACATGTTTTGTGAAATATGTAAAAATGTGTTATTACTCAAAATTAAAAAATAAAACCTTGTTATGATAATGTAGTTTAATGAATTGAGATGTTTTTTTTATACAGTTAGCCTACTAAATAACACTTATATTTCAATAAATGAAAAATCCTCTAAATATGTATCCGGCCCCTGACTTTATTCACAACCCTCAGCATGGCCCTTACTGAGTTTGAATTTGACACCCCTGATCTAAACTGTCTGGTTATATATATATATATATATATATATATTGAGCCTAGTAGTGTAAGCCTCTAGGATAACCATTTTCTTCCGCACAGTCACGCATAGCAAGCACAACCCATGCTGGGAACTCCTAAAAGGTTCTATATATGAAACTCCTGACAGAACCCCTTTAAGGTTCTATATAGAACCTTTTCTTCTAAGAGTGATATACACTTCAGATTTGAATCAAACATGAGTCAATGCATTTGAATAAAAACAGTATAAGAATTATGCCTACCTGAAAGAGTTGATCTTTTTTAAAAGGCACAGCTCCACACTTTTCTTCTTCCCCCCACGTCCCATTCTCAAAGGTATTGCGGACAACCACATTCTCCTCAAAAAGGGATTTGTAATGAAGTGCAACCCCATATCTGTGACGGAGATTGAACACTACCCTAATGAAGAATGGAACAGAAGAGTGGATATGTTGTCATAAACATAAACTGTATGTTTACACAAATGTTTATGTTGCCTATGTTTATGTAATGTATTCTCTTGAAACAAAGTCACATTTTAGAGTCAGGGTTAGGAACTCCATAAACGACAATGTCTTTTTCAGGCTGTAGTCCACCATTGATCACGGCTTTGTATGGAACCACCTGATGGCACGAAAAAACATAAAAGGGTAAAAGAATTTTATACAATTGTTTAGTATAGAAAAATAAAGGGGTCAAATGACAGGCCAGTAGTGATAGCTATATAGTGGTAGTGATTTTTTTGTTCTCACCACAGGATTCTGGTAGCCAATGAAATCCAGATCCATCAATTTATCCACTAAGATTGTGTCCACCCGAGTGAAGGGAATGCGGTGTTTATAGTCCATGAAGTATTTCCCGTTGACACTTATCTATGGAGAACCATTGTATAATAAGCAAAATGGTAGATAAGGATTCTCTTGCCTATAAAGTTAACCTTTTGTTGGCAAAAAGACAATCACTTTGAATGAGATTTTTTTTCTCTCTCAAAACAATAAGTTTAGTAAGGTTCTTTGAACAATTAGTTTTTAGTCACAACATCTTAAATTCTGTTCTAACTGCACACGTTCTGGAATGTGTGAAAAAAGTACAATTTCAATAATTTGCAGAATAACAAAATACATTTGGCCTGCTGATCAAAATTGATGATTCTCTGTGAAACTGTCATCACAACTTCTAAACATTCTTTCATGATTGAGTGAAAGTCAAATGATCCATTTAATTGTCAAAATGTGTCTGACCTATGTTTATTTGATAAATATCTATAACATTATGTTTACTTTACAGTGTCTACTAAATTGGCAAATGAGCTAGTAATGAAATCTACAATCCAGTCAACAAATTAAGTTTCCAACATGGAGTTTGCCTGAAAGTCATTTTATGGGAATTTTCTCTAAAAAATATTTGTAATCACAACTTTTTTCTTTTGTCAAATCAATTAAGATAATTAATGTGGTTCAGATAACATAATATTTTGAGTTTGTTAATTAAACCAATCTCCTTCATTGTATTAACTTGAATTTTGAATTTCAATGAATTCGAAATTTTAAGGCAACCGGGTTACTTTTTTAAGTTACATGTAAGAAATGTGTAAAACAAAAGGAACATGCGAATGTGTGTTTTCTGTTTAAATGCAACACATTACTAAGAAAAATAAACGTACTGTATACATAAAAATGTGCATTTCCCATTAAACTGTTGAAATCTGTATCTAAAAAGCTTGGTGAGATAGTTTTATGTTAGACAAAAATGAAGTCCTATATCAAACAGTCAGTCAACAATTTTTTTAAATTTGTATAAAAAACACCAGGGTTGACTGCCATGGTGAAAAACATTTAAACATTTTGGTTGGTACAGCGCAGATGATGATTTTTTAAACAAAAAGGCAATTTTGGTGGCATTGGCAAATTAACTGCCACAATAAATAGGTTTTGAAGCATGAAATTAATGTTTTGGGTGAGTTACATTTTGAAGACATGCAATAGAGTTTCACCGAAAAAAGCAACTGCTATAGCATGATCAAGTGGTGAATACAAGATGTCGTACAGACTGTATACCTTGTATGTCTCCTTGGTAACAAGAATCTGGAGGATGAATGGTTGGTTTTGGAGTAAGAAAGAGTCTGACTTGCATTCTTCTGAACCCCAGCAAGAGTTCTGGAAAGTGTTCAACACTACAGTTGCAAGGCCATCATAGCGTGGGTTAAAGTGCAGAGCAATATCAGCATTGGATTCAGAACCACACTGAAGGTTCACATTAAATCTGCACAACACAGAATGACAGTTGTATACAAAACATAGCGATGCCAAAATAATATTTTTGTATATATAATAAAAACATTAAGATTAATTTGTACTTTAAAATATTATTTACCTGCCAGCCTTTGGCAAAATCCTTCCAATTACGATAACGCTCTTCCCTTCCTGCAAGCCCCCCAGGAGTGGACCAGTGAATGGCATTTTCTGTGTTGGAGATGTAAGAATATTTATGCATTTTTGTTTTGAAGACTAATAAAGTTATTAATCTGACAAGATAGCCCTAAACGTTGCTGCATACCTCGATCTCCAAAATAGCTATTTCTGAGTGAAAAGTGTTTCAAAGTAATCCCTATGCCAATTTTGCAGTGTATATGAATAATTTTAGAGTCATTTTATATTAAAAATGTCACTTACTGGTTTGCAAAAAGGCTGTTGCTGAGAAACTGCCATCCTGCCAATTCTTACTTTTTTTCAGTCTCAAAGCGAATCTTCGGCTGGGTACCAAGGATGATCAAACATGATGTTGAGTAGCCTAAATATAGCTGTGATATTAAGCCTGCCCATAAATTATACAAAGGTTATACATACAGACAGCTAAAATGCAAACCAGAATAAAGACAGCTAATTCTAGAAACAGTCAAATAGGCTACAGGTAATAAATTAAATTTGAGTGGTGTTGGTGTAACCGTGATAATGAAGAGCATGACTGATAATATGACCAAAGAAAAGCAAGAAAGTCACAAAAAGGACATATTGGATATCTAAGGGAGATAGTGGAATATTTGTTCCTGGAAAGATAGACCCACCTGGAAAGTACTACCTGGAAAGTACCTGGAAAGTACCAGGAATATTGTTGACCAGACAGTTAAAATGCAAACCAGAATAAAGGCAGATAACACTAGTCCAGAGAAATATTATGGAACCTTAAAATACCATAGACCCCAGGCATGAAAATAAGATTCAGTATATATAAAAACTCTGCCTCGAATGTTCTAAAAAGGACTACAAATTGCCATCTGAATAAACAATTCGGGAATCTTAGATTATCTGGAACATTCATATCTCTGAAAAACTGACCTTACATTTCCAAAAGAGTTAAACACAGTTTAGAGGAGACCGCTCTGTTTCTCCACCATTTTTACATTAGCTTGCCATTCTTTCTGGCCCCAAACTCAATACATCTTCATTTTGCACATTTCATTACACCTAGAGCAGTGTTGCACTTATTTCAGTCATTGTCGTCTAGCCAAAACCTTTCTTTAACATTCTGCAAACTCTGTTATGAAAATAAAACTAATATAGCCGAACCACAATAGAACCATTAGAAAACGTATCATTAAGTTGTCACATTAAAACCTCCTTACAATGTTCTGGAAATGTTTGTGTCACACCACAGAAGAAGATCAGAGAATACCGTTTAAAGGGTTTTAATGCCAGAATTATTAATCAGCAACAGGTAAGACATTTGATAGCATGATACTGTAAGACTGGAAAACTGGTTAAAGAGAAATTATCTGACCACTGGTCTCCGAAGACAAAGGACCTTGCTTGCAAATTAACATGTGAACAACTCTCTCACACACACACACACACACACACACACACACACACACACACACACACACACACACACACACACACACACACACACACACACACACACACACACACACACACACACACACACACACACACACACACACACACACACACACACACACACACACACACACACACACACACAGCTTCCCCCCACTCTTGCAGATCACCTGAAACTCACATAAGAATATATGTATGGTTTTAATGTGAAGGATTATCATTGAGTATTATGTTTGGTATCATTTTAAAGGTCTCAGGGTGGCTGGTTCAGATGTCTCATTCCAAATAAGTAAAACAAAAGGAAATAAGGTTTTTAAGAATTTAGGAATAACTGGCACACAAAAGAATGTGGTTTCTAGGCACTCCCAAAGGTGTAAATTCATGAATGCTAATTTCCACTGTTCTTAGCAAATGGTCAACTCCTAGCCCCAGTAAGTCTGGGGAGGGGACCACAGTAAATTACATATCAAAGGAGGTCTGGATATATAATGAAATGCAACGGAGAGTTCAGGGCTTTTTCTGTATTTCAGATAGCCCATGAGTTAGCTCATGTAGTTCTTAAATGTTGGGTTTGCATCTGTTTTCTCTTATCCTAGAGCATTTGATGTTTTGTATTGATGATATTTGAACTGATTATGAAATTGGCATAATACTTTTACCTGACATAATAAATTGTTATACTTGATAATTCTAACAGACTTTGATATTATTTTCATTGGAGATAAAAGAAACAGTCAAACATTAACGTATAGCCTACTTAATGATGCACAGATATCATTGAAAAACACTTTCATTTATGGAGTCAGATGAAACGAGTTAATATTAATACATAAGATAAAAAGTATTGCATTTAATTATAAATCCCTCTGCCATTGGAAGAGACGGAA
The DNA here is from genome assembly GCF_029890125.1 of Rhinichthys klamathensis goyatoka. Taxonomy (NCBI): domain Eukaryota; kingdom Metazoa; phylum Chordata; class Actinopteri; order Cypriniformes; family Leuciscidae; genus Rhinichthys; species Rhinichthys klamathensis. The sequence continues at coordinate 2,565,441 of NW_026606844.1, read as the reverse complement.
CGCGCGTTGAGACCTTCACCGCTAATTTGAATGCCGGCATTGGATCAAATTAGCAGGTCTTACAATACAATGATAAAACCATGTGAGATTTAAATAAACACTATTTAAGTTGTTAATACCATGTGTCTCTGTCTGTTATTCAAGTTATGTTATTTATTGTAATGGCCTTGAAAACAAGTTCATTCAGCATTATCTAAAACGAGTCCCCCAAGAAATGTAGCCTTCAGTATTTAGGTAACACATTTAAAATACTGTCTTTGAAGTCAAGTCACATTTATTTATATAGCGCTTTTTACAATATAGATTGTATCAAATCACCTTAAGTGATAACTTGAAAATAATACAACAAAGTTTGTTTCTAGAAGAAAATTGCGTCAGATTGGATCAGAACATTCCGCATATTTATCCAGTCATCACCTCGATATGGAGACGAGTTTGTTGAGGATTAGTGCCGATGGCTGTTGTGTTGTGGCCTTCACAGGGCTGATGAGGCTGGCACTTCAGGGATGCATTGTGGATAGGTCCAGGCGCAGGTCCACCATCTGATATACGGCCCGGATCCTGCATGCTGACTTCAGTAAACCTCGGAATAAACAGAAAGACTAACATTAGCGTAGATGCCATTCTTTTTTATGATGTAACGAGTACATCAGGTGGTATAGGAAGTGTCCCCGGTTCCGGCTGACCTAATCCGTGAAACCTAATAATCATTTAACTGATTTGAATAATAGAAATGTATAATGTTCTATATAAATGCCAGGTAAAAGAGATGCTGGATTTAAACTAGATTTAAACTGACTGAGTGTGTCTGCTTCCCTGACAATGTTAGGAAGACTGTTCCAAAGTTTAGGTGCTAAATAGGAGAAGGATCTACCGCCAGCAGTCAATTTTGATATTATCAACTGGCCAGAATTTTGAGATCACAATAGACGTGAAGGACTATAATGCGTTAAGAGCTCGCTCAAGTACTGAGGAGCTAAACCATTTAGTGCTTTGTAAGTAATCAGCAATATTATAAAATTTATACGATGTTTAATAGGCAGCCAATGCAGTGCAGGCTAATACGGTCAAACTTTCTGGTTCTAGTGAGAACTCTAGCTAGCTACTGCGTTTTGGACCAACTGGACTTTTTTTATTAAGCGTGCAGGACAACCACCCAGTAGATCATTACAATAATCTAGCCTTGAGGTCATTAATGCATGAACGAACCGTTCCGCATTTTTCATTGAAAGCATATGTCGTAATTTAGATATATTTTTAAGATGGAAGAATGCGGTTTTACAGATTAGAAATCAAATGAAAGATTGGTATCAAAGAGCAGTTCCTAACCGACGACGAAGACTTGACAGAGCAGTCATCAATTGTTAGACAGTATTCTGGGTTAATACGTGCAGTAAAAACTCTATTTTTTTTTCAGAATTAAGTAGGAAATTACTAGTCATCCAAATTTTTATATCATCTATGCATGTTAATTTTGTGAATTGGTGCGTTAATATAGAGCTGAGTATCATCAGCATAACAGTGAAAACTAGTTCCATGCTTCCTAATGATATCTCCCAAGGGTAGCATGTACAGAGTGAGCAGCAATGGTCCTATCACTGAGCCTTGTGGTACGCCATACTGAACTTTTGATCGATATGACATCTCTTCATTTACTGCTACAAAATGATAACTGGTCAGATAAGTATGATTTGAACCATGCTAGTGCAATTTCACTAATGCCAACACAATTTTAGAGTCTATTCGAATGTTGTGGTCGATGGTATCAAATGCAGCACTAAGATCGAGTAACTCTAATAGAGAGATACAACCACGATTGGATGAGAGTAAATCATTTGAGAGCAGTCTCAGTACTATGATATGGTCTAAATCCTGACTGGAAATCCTCGCAGATACCATTTCTTTCTAAAAAAGGAACATAGTTGTGAGGATACTGCCTTTTCTATTAATTTTGACAGAAAAGGTAGATTCGAGATCGGTCTTGATTAATTCTCTAGGATCAAGTTGCGTTTTTTTAAATAAGAGGTTTAATAATAGCCAGCTTAAAAGTTTTCGGTACATATCCTAGTGACCAGAGGTGGGCACAAATACATCAAAAACTATTTTGTTACAAAATACAAATACTGGCTCATGAAATGTAACAAAATAAAATACAAAATACTGATGTGAAAAATGTATTTAAATAAAATACAAGTAATTACTATTTTGAAAATACAAAAATACTCCCACAATAATCTTGTCTTTTTTTTTTATTACTGAAAGGTCAATAGCACAAATAGTAGCAATAACACAAATATGATAAATGTGTAAATTCAAAATGGCGAAGTAGCAAAATAAAAAAGTATGGGCATTTCACTAAATCTCTACAGGGCCTGAAATAGCTCCCTCTGACGTAAATGGCATGTATAGCTAAGTTCACATCAATGGTGTGGTAGTTTTATACAAAATCAATATCAATATTTCTCATATGTAATACGTTTATATTGTGAACGCTTGCTTAGCATGGAAATTTCAGTGGAGTTACGACAGACGCACTGTTTCATAATAGGTAGGGCATATGATGTCCTTTATGAATGACAACACAGTGCATTGATCTCATAAGGCACAATTATTTTCTCTATAATGCCATTCAGTGTGCAATATGTGTGTGTGTAGACTGTATATTTTTCACAAAACACTTTACCTTAAAGGTGCTATCAGCGATTTCAGGCCCAAAAAAGGCCGAAACATAAATGATCACATTCATCTAATTTTTCCTAGGGGGAAATCACCGACAGGGTGTTGTGAGGTTTTGCTCCGACTTCGCGTGCAGCCGTGCACGAGTGCAAAACCTCACAACACTGTCGGTGATTGGTTGGAACACTGTTTATTTAGGTTTTGGTGGTTGGTGAAACCCATTGTTTTTGTGTGCAGATCTCAGAGCCTAGGCTGCCTACAGAGACGCGTTTTTTGGACGGCCTGCTTATGGGGCGGGCAGCTAGCGGATCGCTAGGAAAAAATAGATGAATGAGATCATCATTTATGTTTCGGCCTTTTTTGTGCCTGAAATCGCTGATAGCACCTTTAATGCCGTTTTTAAGAGGAGCAGCGCCACTTCTTCTCCTGTGTTCAAAACTCATTCACTTCTTGGAGGGAGCCCGGTCTACAGGGTGTCACGTGATTTCCGTGCATCTAACCTGGACATTGCCATTGCCAACATCACACCGAAAATATGGCTAAATCTTTTACTATGGTGATTTTTGGAAGTATTTAAGTATTTTAAATACTCTAAATACACTCCCTCAAAATATTTTGTTACAAACTACATTTTATTTTTTCCACACCTGCAAAATACAAATTACAAAATAACACTAAAGTAATTAAATACGTATTTAAAATACATTTAATTGAAATACTGCCCATGTCTGCTAGTGACAAAGATGAATTAATAATATTAAGAAGAGGATCTATGACCTCTGACCTCTAAATCATTCATGTTGTTGATTTAGATGATTTAACGAGTTTAGACAATTCTTCCTCTCCTATAGCAATGAATGAATTAAATTTTTCCTCAGGGAGACTGTCTACAATGCAATGTCTGATGCTTGTTACTAATCTTGTAAGTAAAGAAGTTCAAAAATTCATTACTGCTGTGCTGTTTGGAAACGTCCGGCGTTGGTGATCTAGCATTTTTTAGGCCTTTCTGTACGCAATCGTGCTCTCCACGAAACGCTTTTCTTCCAGCTAAGCTCCATTTTTCTGGCTGCTCTCTTTACTGCCCGAGTGTGCTCGTTGTACCACGATGTTGGACTATTTCCTTTAAGCACAATGGAACAAGTGTGTCTTGCTGGAAAAGAGAGAGTCAATCATTTCTGTTGCAACATCGAGTTCTTCCAAGCTATCTGGGATGCTGACGAGATGAAACTGATCAGGAAGATTATTTATAAAGCAATCTTTAGTGGCAGAAATGATAGTTCTACCATATAACACAGTCGGCTTTGCAACCTTGGCTAAAATAAGTATAGGCCCGCCTACATGAGATTATATAATGATCTGAGATGTCATCGCTCTGCTGCAGAATTTCAATGGCATCAACATTGATTCCATGTGACAATATTAGATCTAGAGTATGATTACAACAATGAGTAGGTCCTCCTGACACGTGTTGTCTAACTGCAATAGAGTTTAGAATGTCTGTAAATGCTAATCCCAATGCGTCTTTTTGATTATCTATGAATATTAAAATCACCAACAATTAGGACTTTATCTAGCCAGTACTAACTCTGATAGAAAATCAGCAAATTCTTTGAAAAAATCTGTATGGTGCCCTGGTGGCCTGTATATAGTAACCAGCACAAATGTCAAACGGGATTTATCACTTAGATAATGTTACAGAAAGCACCATCATTTATATTTGAATTATATTTGAAACTAGACTTCTGAGTGATAAGTAGGGACCTGAAGATGGCGGCGAAGTAGGCAGTCGCGTTTTTAAGAGCTCTCTTCAAAACCGCAGATTTTCCTGTTTTAAACTAATTTTCTCCACCCGAATTGAAGCGCTGAATGCTCAGCAGATACTTAAACCATCAATACTGCAGCCGCTGACCTTTTCAATCCTATAATATTAAAAAGCCAAAGGACGGTGACTCGGTGAGCATTATCGTGCAATGGATGTAACTCTGCAATCAAAGCGGGTACGTGGCCCGGACTCGACGCCGCCAACTCCAAGTAAGTCTTTAAAAGAAAAGAAAGCTAAGCCAAACATTGAGAGTGATCATCCTCAAGCTTCAAATAACGATATTTTGGAAGCAATATTGGAGTTGGGAAAACGTGTGACTGGAATTGAGTCGCAGTTAGGAGACATCAAAGAACAAAACCGACAGAACACCGCCATGATTGCTAGTTTAACCAAAACCGTGCAGTTCAACTCGGAAGAGCTAATTGAGGTTAAAAAGAAAGTGGTGAAATTGGAGAGGGCTAGTTGCCATTTACTGGAGGAAAACAAAGAACTGAAGAAGAAAGTGATGGAACAGAAACGATATAGCATGAGGCCGTGTCTCCGAGTGAGGGGTCTAAAGGAGAAGAAAGATGAAAATCTCAGAGCGACCATCATTCCCATACTGAAGAAAATTGCCCCAGAATATGCGGAAGACATGGAGCGCGCGGTGGATGTTGTACATAGACTTGGCAAACGAGAGGATAACCGCACCAGGCAAGTCATTATCCTGTTTGCATTGAGACATGTGAAGGATGAAGTATGGCTGAAAACCAAAGACTCGTCAGTATGTAGTATGGAAGGTATCAGCTTTGCGGAGATGTTACCCAAAGAGGATTTAGAGGCACGAGAGCGTTTGTGGCCGTTGGTTGACCAAGCAAGAAAGGCGGGGAAGGGAGCCTTTTTCCGGGGACCCTACGCGTTTATTGATGGACGTCGTGTTGAGGACAACGGACTACAGGCTTCTTCAGAATGAATCAATTTCGGCCTGGAAAGTAGACTCTTTCCGGGGGTGGTATGTGTAACGTTAATTCGATGGTTGACGTGTTGAGGACAACGGATTACAGACTTCTTCTGGTTGATTTCGGGCTGGAAAATGCACCCCTTTCTGGGTGCCGTTCGTGTAACGTTACTTCGAGGGACATCGTGTTAAGGACAACGGACTAACGTTACAAACTTCTTCAGGATAAGTTCTTAAAGGTGGAAATTTCATGAGCGGTTGAGAGCTCTAACATGTAGCATTTTCTTAATCAGTAGCACAGGTAAAAGTATCCTATAAAATTTATTTCTTTTTTTTTCTCTTTTTTTCTTGTTAATTCATGTTTAATGTTAACATTTCTTTTGGTTCTTTAAATGTTAGGGGCTTGAAAGAACTCGTTAAACGAAAGGCATTGTTTTTATTTTGTAAAGGGCAAAAATCTCACTGTTTTTTTTTACAAGAAACTCATTCCTCAGAAGCTGATGCATCGTTCTGGTTGAATCAATGGGGCGGAAAAATCTTGTTCAGCCATGGCTCTTCAAGATCCGGAGGAGTAGCGATTTGCTTCAATAACTTTCCTGGGGAAGTTATCACACATCGAACTGACAAAGAAGGACATTGGTTAACAGCTGTGGTGAAAATTGAAGGTTCTTTTATAATCTTGTTTAATGTATATGGGTATAATAATGATAACCAAAATAAGTCAATGCTAGATGATATAACAAAGGTGATTTCTGAGCTTAAAGGTCGATATCCTACAGATTATGTTTTATGTGGAGGGGATTGGAACATGACTCCTAATGAATGGATTGATAGGGGGCCAGCTAGAGTTGGAAAACCCCAATATAATATCCTAATTAATAACTTTATGGCTGAGAATAATTTTAGTGATATTTGGAGAAAAATATACCCAGGAATAACAGGTTTTTCATGGTTTAGGCCAAATGGAAGTTGTAAATCTAGGATTGATTACTGGTTGGGTACTGACAATATAATGAGTCATGTTACAAAGACAACTATGTCTAATGCACCTTTATCAGATCACTGTTTCATAGAACTAGTATTAGGACCTACAGATAAATCAACATATAAGAAAGGCTTTTGGAAATTTAATGGCAAATTATTACAAAATGAAGAATATTGCTGTAAAATCCGAGAAATTATTAATGAAATCCTAAATGATGAAGCAATTATTGGGTATTGTAACAAATGGGAATTCATCAAATTCAAAATTAGAGAATTCAGTATTCAGTTTAGTAAAGTATTAGTTAAAAAAAATAAAGAGTTGGAAAACAAATTATTACAAGAAATACATGCATGCTGTAGCAACACCAATTTAACTTCTGAAGAAAAAAGTAGTCTAGTCGAATTACAGAACAAGTTAGATCAACATTATCTTGACAAAGCACAGGGAGCTTTCGTGAGATCGCGAGCAAGGTGGATTGAATCAGGTGAAAAGAACTCCTCTTATTTTTTTAATCTAGAAAAAAGTCGTCAACAAAAAAATTGCATCTCTAGTCTTTTAGTAAATGGTGAGGTAAAGAAAGATTCTAAAATCATAGAAAATGAAGTCTACATGTTTTACTCTAAATTATTTTCTTCTCAGTTCTCGAAAGTAGACTGTAATAATCTTTTTCAAAATCTTGGTCCACTAATCCCCCAGATTGATTTATCTTTTAAAAAGATCTGTGATTCTGAACTTAGAATTGATGAACTGGATGCAGTTCTTAAGAAAATGGCTTTAAACAAATCCCCGGGATCAGATGGCCTCACAGTTAATTTCTATAAATATTTTTGGGAAGATTTGAGAATCATATTATTTGAAGCGCTAAAAGAATGTATAGTTAGGAAAGAATTGATGACTAGTATGAAACAGGGTGTTATTACTCTGATTCCAAAGCCGGGGAAAGACAAACTGCAATTAGACAATTTAAGACCGATTACGCTATTAAATACAGATTATAAAATATATTCAGGATCCATTGCAACTAGACTTAAAAAAGGGATAGCAGACATAATAAGTGAGACACAGTCAGGCTTTATAAAAGGAAGAGTCATTCATAATAATATTAGACTTGTTATGGATTTATTAGACTATAGCGATTTAATTGATGATGATGGTTTTATACTCTTTCTTGATTTTTATAAGGCCTTTGACTCTGTTGAACACGAATTTATTTTAAAAACACTTCATTATTTTGGTTTTGGCGACAAATTCAAAGATATTATAGATATGCTCTACTCTGATATAAATAGCTGTGTGTCTTTGGGACACGGGACTTGTAAAAGATTTAATATTGGTAGAGGAATAAGGCAAGGATGTGGAAGTTCTCCCTTGTTGTTTATACTGGTTGCAGAAATTTTGTCTATTTTAGTTAAGAACAACGTGATAGAAGGTCTTAATTTGATGGGCAAACAAATAATTATAAGTCAGTTAGCTGATGATACAACTTTATTTCTTAAAAATGAGTTCCAAATTCCAATAGCATTACAAGTTATCAATATTTTTTCCAAAGCCTCCGGACTTCAGTTAAACTTAAATAAATGTGAATTGTTGCCGTTAAAAGACCAATCTATGCAATCATTATATAACATAAAGGTAAAAAAAGAAGTCAAATACTTGGGTATTGTGGTGACTAAAGACAAAACAATTTCTGATAAACGAAATATAAAAGACAATGTTGATAATTGCAAATCATTTCTAAATAGATGGCTACAAAGAGATCTCTCCATTTTTGGCAGAATATTATTAACTAAAATGGACAGTTTATCTAGATTAATATATCCAGCTTACTCCCTTCCAATAGCACCCCAAATAGTGAAAACTATCAACAAATTAAATTTTGATTTCATATGGAGAAATAAATGTCATTATATAGCCAAGCAGGATCTAATTAGAACTTACGAGGATGGAGGTGGTAATGCAATAGATTTTGATTGTATGAATGGTATGTTGAAAATTAGATGGTTGAAAAACTATATTCAAAATCAAAATTCATTGTGGTCTTATATCCCCAATCGTATTTTTGAAAAAGTAGGCGGTATTAGTTTTCTTCTTAAATGTGATTTTGATTTTAAGAAACTTCCTATGAAACTTTCAGATTTCCACCAACAGGTTCTTCTGTATTGGAAACTAATATTCAAGCATAATTTCACTCCACACAATACACCAATTTGGAATAATAGGTATATATTGGTTAATAGAAAATCTCTTTTTATTCCAGAATGGTTTTCTAAAGGTGTCTGGGCTATTGCCCACTTTATGGATGTGGAAGGAAATGTTTTACAACATGTTGAATTCTGTGACAAATTTCAAATTAGATGTACCCAAAATAAGTTTAAACAGATTGTGAAAGCTTTCCCAGTATCACTTGTAGCTATGATTAAACAGGATATAATATATTCAAAAGTCACGCCTACTTTAAGACAACTTTACATCAATGGTATTGATTTTCTGAATTACAAATGTAACAACAAGTTTATAAGGAATTGTTTACTTAACTGCCAAACTAGTTCTCTCAAAAGAGATTATATTCTAAAAGACTTTGAAAAGGAGACAATAAAAAAGATTAGATGTAAATACTTAAAATTCCCTGTCCCGCCAAAGGTGAAAGAAATGCAATTTAAAATTATAAATAGGATTTATCCAACTAAAGATTTATTAAAACAGAGATTTAAAATGGATGTAGGAAACTGTAACTTCTGTGAAATTGAACCCGAAGATTTAAATCATCTGTTCTGTTTGTGTGAAGTTGTTAAAAGGTTTTGGCTGGACCTTCAACAATTGTTCGTCTCCAAAGGATTTCAGATGATGAATCTAACTATTAATGATATAAAATTTGGTATTTTTCGTAATGATCACAATGATTTTGGCATTAACAGTGTAATTTTGTTAAGTAAACATTTCATTCATAAATGTCGTTTTTACAAGACAATTCCTAACATTACTCATTGGAGAAATGAGTTGAAACTTTTTTATAACTCTTTGGTATTGATTAAGAACAAGAATGCTAAGAAACTGGCTTCTTTTGTAAACAATTTTATTGAATGATTGCCCTTTTAATTTATTTTCTTTTGAATATGTAAATGCCATTTTGCCATAACATGCTCCATGTTCATATGTTCTTTTAAGTTTTTCTTTTTCTAGGATGAGCACTGTAAGCTTGTAGTAAGATTTGACATTGTTCCTGATTTGTTTGTATTTGCCTTATTAAAAAAAAAAAAAAAAAAAAAAAAAAAAACTTCTGAGTGATACTGAAGATATTGCTATAAATTAGAGTAATACCTCCCCCTTTTCCTTTTAAACTAGCCTCGTGTTTATAGCAGTAATCTTGCGGGGTGGACTCATTTAAAGTAATGTAATCATCTGGTTTTACCCAAGTTTCTGTCAAACACAGCACATCTAGGTTATGGTCTGTAATCATATCATTAACAATAAGTGCTTTTGAAGAAAGGGATCGAATATTCAGCAACCCAAGCTTTATCATATGTTCATCTGCATTACATTTGTTTTTTATTTGTTGAACCTCAATACAATTTTGGGAGTTTTTTGTATTTCCTAGTTCGGGGAACAGAAACAGTCTCTATGTGATGATATAGGTGAAAGAGGCTCTATGTGATGGGATTTATCTGACCTCAGTGATGTGGGACAGCTAACAGACGGTCTGTCTGCTTCTTGACCTGAGCCCCAGATTGTCATGTTTGAGCACTAAGACTATGTGCCATATTACTAGAGAGAAGAGCAGCACCATCCCAGGAGGGATGAATACCATCTCTTTTCAACAGGTCAGGTCTGCCCCAAAAACTTTTCCAATTGTCTATGAACCCTATATTATTTTGCAGACACCACTTAGACAGCCACCCATTGAGTGAGGACAGTCTACTAAGTATCTCATCACTCCTTCGAACAGGAAAGGGGCCAGTAAAATAAAGGGAACACAGCAAAAGTTTAGGATTATACTGCTGTGATATCGTGGTAAAGATGAATTTTAACCACTGATTCTTCACATACTTACGGAAGCCCTAAAACTAAAAATCTAGCATTTCGAGATTAAAGTCGAAATATTTCGAGATTAAAGTCGAAATATTTCGAGATTAAAGTCGAAATATTTCGAGATTAAAGTCAAAACATTTCGAGATTAAAGTCGAAATATTTCGAGATTAAAGTCGAAAAATTTCGAGATTAAAGTCGAAAAATTTCGAGATTAAAGTCGAAACATTTCGAGATTAAAGTCGAAATATTTCGAGATTAAAGTCGAAATATTTCGAGAGTACGAGAATACAGTCTTCCGTAGAAGTTGCGTGTGTGCTTGCCATTGTGAGCATTCATAATGGTGGATAGCGAGTGTTTCACACTGTGTGTGTGTGTGTGTGTGTGTGTTTGTGTGTGTTAGTGTGTGTGTTTTGTTTCAACAAATGGAAATTCAACAGGTGCCAATCTACCAGCATTAGGCTACCATTAGGAGGACGTTATAAAATATACTGCGCCGGAATAGCCTATAGGAAAACCAACCCGGAAAACACTTTTCAGACTGGATGGAGATATCCAGCTTTATGAATGAATGAATGAGGCATTTATATAGCGCTTTCATATGTATACTAGGCCTACACTCAAAGCGCTTTACAATCATATCAGAGAATCTCTCCTCAACCACCATTAGTGGTTATTAAATCTGAGGAAATCACGGGATCTGGCCAAATGATTGGATACAGAATGATGCACTTAAAATGTATCCAGAACGTATTTACGGTGAAGAGGGAGACAGAACGGTTACTGTTGTGTTCTCGACCCAGATAGTGTTGCCTAGACCAGTGGTTCCCAAACCTGTCCTGGCGACCCACCAACACTGCACGTTTTCTTTGTCTCCCTAATCAAACACACCTGATTCAACTTATCAGCTCATTATCACATGGGTTAATGAGCTAATGAGTTGAATCAGGTGTATATTGTCTTTCAAAAGTATACATACTTTTGAAAGACAATAACTTAATATACGGTGCACTCTCAGATTTAAAACTTTGCAGTATGTTTTTATTCGCTTAGAGCTATGTTACACACTACATGAAAGGTCATTTTCAAAAATCCATAATAGGGGCCCTTTAAACTTTAAAGACGACAAACTAAATACACTTACAATTTAATTACAACTAAAATATACTTAGTGCAAAATTAGTTGTTCCAAAATAGCACACTTCAAGTTAACTAATCATTAACACTTGAAGTATACTGATAATTAGTCTGGCTGCAATTAGACAGGCTCTTGTTTTATCAAAAGTTTGGAGTGAGATCTGTTAGGGGAGGAGCCACCCAAATATTTGCAGCGGCCCCTCGGCCCCACCAAGTTCGCTCGAATTTTTGCTAGTAGTTCAATTTTGTTTATAATTGACCAGCACAAATGGAAATTATAACAATTAGTAAATCTGATAAAAGACAGACATATTCATCCAAATAAAATAAATAGTTAATATATCTATCTATCCATCTATAAATTACAGGAACGTCTGTGTGTCTGTTATTCGCATATCTCTCGAACCGTTAGTGCGATGGATTTCAAACTTGACAGGTGTCTTGCTACGGGCACGAGTAAGTGCAGTGCCAAGTTTGACGTTGTTTGGATTAGAAATGCAAAAGATATGGGTAAATATATTGGTAAAAGAAGCACACATTGAAGATGTTTAGATGATGTTTAGAAGGTTGTGGTTTAAAAATAAACATTCTGACATAAACACTTTGTGAGCTAAACATTAAGTCAGCTACACTGTTTACTTCTGAATATTATATTTTATCCACGGCCATCATTTGTAGTAGCCTATTCACAAATTGTTTGCTCAAATATAGCGTTTTTTCAGAGTTCACTGTGTAGCTGCTCCCTGAATCGTCATTCATTTGTGGATGTTAACTGAATCTGCAGCTACGCTGTTTACTTCTGAATATTATATTTCATTCTGGTGCACAAACGTTATCGTGGTTTAATAGTAGCCTATGCTATTCACCAACTAAACATGTCCTATTCAATGCGTTCACAGTCTCTTTCACAGCCATCATTTGTTGTAGCCTATTCACAAACTGTTTGCTTCATATAATGCCATTTTCATACAAGTTAATTTGATTCTTTAGGGTCTAAATGAAAAGTTTGTAATATACTTTAAAAATTCTCATTAGTATTGTAAGAAAACACTAATTTTACCTGGTCAAAAACAGCTCTGTTTTCAGCATGCCGTTTAAGTGCATGTGTCTGTAAATGATAATGACTCCGCCCCTCTGTTCTGCGGGCGTTTTGACACAACACACGTGGAGTGTTGCCTTAACAACAGTTGAGGGTATATTTTGGAGAAAGAATGACAGCGGGCGTCTCTGAGGACCATGCTGAGGACACATCTGTGCAATCGTATCAGTTTGAACCGGAGTCGGACATGGAACAAGATGACAGCCCCGAAGAAGTTCGACAATTAAGGCTCGAACAGGACGTTTCTGAATGGTTGGTTAATGTAATGTTACTTTGATCTATCTTTGTATGTACTGGCAGGGTAGAGTAGTGAGATGTACGAACGCTGTGTGTTTTCTGATGTATACGTACACAGTTTGTTATAACACAATAACCATAACGCGTTGTTCATTATAAACGTGTGATTATGAATTATATTGAGAACGTCGTACATAGAAAACATGCCGTAATGTACCCTGAGTGTAAACCTTAGCCGCATTCATCATGAAGCATGCAAGCGATTTGCAAAGATTAATATAAAGGTTAGTACAACTTTACACTTACTTCTTCTGGAGGTGCAGCAGGAACACGAATAGTTGGTAGTACCGATTATTTTTTCAGGAGCAGCTGCTTAGCATACCCCACCCCCACCCCCAGGTCGTTAAGAAGATGACCCCCCCCCCCCCCCCCCAGGTCGTTAAGAAGATGACCCCCCCCCCCCCCCACACTTGATGCTGCTATGACTGAACTGTCCTTGCACTACAATGCCATTTGCACACAATGCCATTTGCACACAATGCCATTTGCACACTTCAGATGCTGCTTTCGATGAACTGTCTTTGCACTACCATGCCATTTGCACACTTCTGATGTTTGCTATGACCGAAACTGTCTTGCACTATCATGTCACTTGCAGATTTAATTTTAAATGTCTATTTATTGATGCCCATACATAGTGATAGTATAGGTTTAACTCTAGTCTAGGTTTAACTACATGTTTAATTATACTTTTTTTTCTTATACTTCACCGTGGGATGGAGGGAAACGTAATTTCGATTACTTGTATGTCTGGAGCATGTGAAGAATCGACAATAAAGCTGACTAATGACTAAAAAAACAGCTTTATACTGACTCGTTTATAAGGCAGTCTGGTGAGAAATTATTATTCGCGCAAACATGAAAGCATTGACATTGCTCGTGGGGAATATTACCTTCGAAAACAAAACTCAGCCACTGGTCTTCAACGGTTCGGATTTAGGAACATCAAAATGACTCTGTGTTCGTTATTACACCCAAGAACAGAACACCACAATCGCTTAGACGCCATTCTGCTCCAGCGTATCAACAATGACGGACTATGATGACCGCTCGCTCAGTGCGGGTCTGTGTTGAAACACTGCTGTCAATCAACAATCGTGGGAGGGGCGTCCGACCGTGTGACGTCACACGGTCGAACGGCTCGAATCGAGGCAGGGAAAACATATAAGGAGATAAAAAAAAAAAACACTGGATGGATTTTTATCATTATATGGTGGTTGTGTACAGGCACTGCCAACACACATTTCAGTACAATCAACCTGTAAAAGTTCATGTACCATTTTATGACCCCTTTAAGCATAGCCTGGTCTCAATGCTAAGTCATTACTGTGTCATGCATGCTGAAGTTAGCCTGTAACTATGTGATGTTGAATATGCTATGTTAAATTGCTATGTAATCTAATCTAAACTCCTGCTACCTGTACACAGATACCCAAATACATGTCACCTAATAACACCATTATAAATTGTTATGCAACCATGTAGTTCAATTTTCCATATTGTTGCATGTCATTATGTCAGTATCAGTATTTGCTTTGTACCATGCACAAATAAAAATGTCACTGAAGTTTTACTGTGTAATTGTAACAATGAGCACTCAAAACACACTAAACCAACAATTACTAAAAACACACACAAAAACAGATTTTGCACGGGCAACTGCACTCGTTTCATAAATGTATCAAAAAATAAAAAGAAATTTGGCCCCAAACGAGCCAACTGAACAGCGGAGCATGTATGTCAAGTTGTGTGTTTGTTTGTGTGTGTGTGTGTTTAAGTCAAGTATAGCCTACATAAAGAATTTACCCTGTCTCATCGTTTGATCTAGCTATGTCTAATGCTTTATTATTTAGTTTATTTCCTGGAAAAGCCTTATATGGACAATTATACAACTGTTATATAAAGGTATTGTATTTATAATACAATATAACATTCATTATAATGTCTTAGCATTCACTCAGTAGTGCTGTGAGTGTTAGACTGGAGAGCATTGTAGAGTTATACACGTGTGCAGAAGAGGTTGAGTTGAATTCGAAATCAGAGAGAAAGAAAAAAACACTTTGTGTACTTTTTATTAAGTATATGTTTATTAAGAGAAAGAAAAAACACCCTTCGTTGTATCAGTCCTTTTTTATTTAGAATATGTTTATTAGGAGAAAGAAAAAACACACTTTGTTTTAATAAGTAGGCCTACTTTTATTAAGAATAGAGTAAAAAGAAAAAATACACTTTGTTTTATAAGTACTTTTATTAAGAATATGTTTATTAAGAATAGAGTAAAAAGAAAAAACACTTTGTTTTATAAGTACTTTTATTAAGAATAATTATGTTTACTAAGAAGCACAAAGAAAAAAACGTGCTTAGAAAGAGCACAAATAATAGAAGGAGAAAAAAAAGAGAGAATACGTTACCATTATAGAAGAACGAAGAGACGAATGTAGGCTAGATAAGCAGAGGGCGTTCCCAGTCTGGATGAACACATTTTGGGGAGGTCAATAATTTAAATATCCCTGAGGAAGACAGTGACACTCAGTTGTTGCTTCGTAACAACATGAAGAGCTTCACCGGCACCAGAACCATTGCTGATATTGCCTTGATTGAAAAACTTTTTGATATTGTACTTTAAGCTAAAACTTATATATTAAAGTAGGCCTATTTGTAGAATATTTGTGCTGCTATTAATTGTAATAAATAAACAGCCTCATGAGGCATTGATTTATGTTAAGCCAGAACAGACCGTGGAGAACTCTTCTATCAGACTGTAAGTATTGTGTGTATGTAAGTGCTTATAATTTAGATCAGATTCGACTTACTTGCCTAACCTGAGAATAATACAAATAAGGTAAAGGTGTTATGCGCAGTAAAACACTACCTAAGTACAATTTTAAAGATATTTCTGAGAAGTACATAAAGTAACCTTCGCCTAGCTATATTTTTGAGAAGTACATAAAAAGTAGATTGAAAGTATAGTTTCTTATTTTTTAGTTTGAAATAAGTATACTAATAGCACACTTGAATAAACTTATTTTCTGTAAGGGTTGGCTATTCTGTATTTGAACTATTCTATTCAATAGTTATTCTGTATAAGATGCAACATAACATTGAAAAACTAACTAAGAATGTGGTTTCAGAGACCCGATTGAAAACCCTTTGATTGAATCACAAAACAGAATTTACTAGACTATTATTTATTATTTCGTATTATTTCAGTCAATTTGTAGATTCTTCATAATCATTATAAAGATATCACAATAAGCAAATTAGCTGAGAAAGACAGTTATATAGAAACAACTATAGCTACATAACATGCAACATACATAATACAGAACGTATAGAAATAGTACAGAAAGCAAAAAAGTTTCAAAAAATGTTTTATATTCATTCAATAAAGACACAGTGCTGTTCATGGTTACAGTCAGCCATTTTTCTTTAGGCTTTTTCAGGGCAAAAGGCCTATTCCTTTTAAACATTTAGCAATGCTTTTTCTTGTTTTTCTTTTTATAAAGATTTGATAGACTTTTTAGGATTTATGATCAAAATGGCACATCACAGATCCCTGTTAGGCCTGCACTAAAGTCAGCTGCAGATCTCCGCAAACCTCCAAAATATCAATGTCTCTCAGCTTTGCGTAGCGGTGTTTGTAAGTGTGTGCTTGTTTGCCATTGACAAACACGTTGTAATGGTGGGGATTGCAAGAGATGGTGACCTGCAACACACATTCAAAACCCACAAGTAAAATGAGTTCCAAGTCACATTGACAGCATGTAACACTAACAGCAACAATATAACAACATTATTCAAGGATGTAAGTTTGGCTACCTGAAACGGCTGTCCTCTTTGAAACGGCATGCCTCCGGACCGGTCCTCCGAACCCCAACTCTCCATCTGTTTGGTGTTGCGCACAACCACTTTCTCATCGAAACGGGGATTGTAGTGAAATGCGATCCCACTTCCGTAGCACAGGTTAAAATTTATTCTGAAGCAGAACAGAGGACTTATAATATCATCTTAAAATAATAATATAATTAAAATAAAAGTCTGTGTCATCTGAGGTCTAACCTGCTAGCATTAGGGTTGATCACTCCGTGGATGACAATGTTTTTTCCAGGTTGAAGTCCACCATTGATGACAGTTTTGTATGGGACAGTCTAAATGCGGGTCAAAATAAAGAGATATGTATAAATGGGTGTATAATTACAGTATAATTCCTTATTCAAATGTTGCATTAAAATGACACTGGTTTTATTAACAACATCTAGAACAAGAACTAATGCAAACATTATAAAAAAATAATATGCATGAAATAATGAATGAATTAAAATGTTATTAACTCTTTTCCCGCCAGTAAAAAAAAAAAATAATTTTCACAAAATTGTCATGGCCCCCAGAATATTTTTTTTTATGAATATCTGAACATGCAATATATCAAAAGAAAGAACAGATCCTCTGCTTTAAAAAACACAAAAAAAAAACACTGTTCTGATCTAGAGATTCAGTACTCTTTCAGATCATGCATAATAGCGCCTCCTACTGTATAACAGTAAAAACACAGAAAGAAGGATAATTCTCTCAATGGCAGGGAAAGAGTTAAGTGCAAAAGGTAAATGTAGAGTGGCCATACAAGGTCATTAACACATTTAGTCATGCAAATAAATAAATAAATAATAATAAAATAATATTTCAAGAAGCTTGGCAGATACCCACAAAAACAAAAAGTGATTTATGAAAAAAAAAACGTTTAGGTTCAAAACTTAATAAAAAAAACAACAACTTTAAAAACGTAAAAATCAAGTGTCGCACTGAAAACAGATTTTCTTTTTGATGTGAAATTCAGAAAAAAATTGAGAATTGCTGAAATGAATGGCGTGTTGTTTTTTAGGTGAAAGCCAAATGAGCAGATCTTACATAAGATGGTGCAGATGGGTATGCAGGAAGCTGGGGAGATAAAAGGTGCATTAGTATCACTTCCTTTATTCAAGACAAACATTGTGATCTCATATCTCACTGCTTGATCAAAATAACAGCACCTTAGTGAGCACTAACAACACGGAACATCGGAATGACTTCAAATAATGATATAAAATAAATACAATTATTCATTTTTATCAGAATCACAAATAAGAGCACTGCAAACTCCAGTTAAAACTTGACAATGATGTTTAAATGCGAACATAGTCAACTAATGAAAACATGTGAACTATCATTTGGCAGAGGTGATTTAGATATACTCAGTTTATTGTCTTCCTAAGCCATAGTTTACAGATTTACCCCATCCATCATGTTTATTCATCAAGTTTATTGTCTTTCTATTAGTTTTTTCATTTGCAGTTTTCTTTCAACCTTTCATTTAGATTCTGTTGCAGGTCTTTTATTAGTTGTAGAATCCAGTAAAGCATTGTGTGGTTTTAAAGAGCATCAAATGAATCATAAAAAAATACACACAGATATAACCCCCAAAAGCAAAAACTTTTGAACTCTACTGATCACCACACATGACATATTTCATGACCACTTACCCCACATCCTGGAGGCACAGCATACTGAGGCTGAAACTGCAAGGACAAAGAGTTGTTTGTAACAGGAAGACAAAAACCTTAAAAAATCTTAAATCTTTCTTAACTGACTTTGATTTGTTTAAACAAATTACTTCATGACCGCTAAATGACTTAGGTAGCCTAATAAATCACAATTAACTTAAATAACTTTACTTAAAAAAACTACCTTTTGCATCTTGAAAGGCTTGTTAATGAGAAACATTAAAAACGCTATTTTGAATAAATATAAAAAGAGGTTCAAATGTATTATGGACGGGTATATAAGGCATACTCGTTTCCAGGGGCGTCACTAGGCCCTTTTTAGGGGGGCTTCAGCCCCCCTAAACTTCTGCCAAGCCCCCCTAAAAATGTGAGATTAATGTAGGCTACACAAATTCGTGTTCGCTTCAGTCTTGTTATAATCAGATTCAGCACGTTCTCAATCCACAGCTGCGCCGTGCAGAGAGCACGTCAGAAACAGAGGACAGGGTGTGTGTGTTCATTTGTGTTTTCATCTGAGCCTCATTGGTCTGTCACTGCTCGTCAATGTCAGAGACGACCAATCAAATCAAAGTAGGCGGGCTTTATGTTCACAGACGCTGCTGAGCGCGAATTTTCAGTGCGACACGACCATTTTTTACAGTCTATGGACTCGACGGGTACGGTCAAGTGCGAGATAAGATGTAAGTAGCTAAACTTAACATTTCATATTTTACTTTTTTTAGGTCATAAATGTTAAACGAATGACAAAAAATAATCAGGCAAACTAATATAGTTTTGTCTAATTTCGCCATTTTGAACTGAAAATAGGCCTATACACTCATGTAACTCATGTAATGTAATAATTAGTTTACAAGAAACATTAACAAAGCCGTTTTCATCATGTTAGGCACAAGATTAATAATGAATGTGTACATATTGAGAATATAATACAAATTGTAGCCTTTAGTAAATTAAAAAAGCTCAGCTTTAGGAGGGGAAGAGAAAGGGAGGAAGAGACTGAGAAAAAAAGGAAGAGTGATGGAGATGAGAAGAGAGGAGGTATTGACAAATAATCTGCCCACTGACATGGTTTTAAAGCTATTTCTTATCCTTTTTTTTTTGGTCTTCAAACGTCTTGAAATGCACATATCAGAAATAAAAAATTTGAACCCCCTACCAATCTCAAATTTAGGACCTCTGTGATTATAAAGCCCTGTCTACGGCCCTGTATTAGGCATAAGATCAATAATAAATGTGTAGCCTACATATTGTGAATGCATTTAATAAACTTAATTACCTTTAGTAGCTTTCAGTAAATAAACGCGTCTGAGAAAATGATTCATAGGCAAAATCAACCCAGTTGACCCTATGTTTACTTTCTTCACTGACAGACAAAAATGAAAAGCCTATATCAGTCAAAGCTCAGCTTTAGGAGGGGAAGAGACAGGGCAAGAGAAAAACAAAGAGAAAAAAAGTGATGCTGCTGATGAGGAGAGAAAAATTGTCAGCTGCCCACTATCCAAGTTTTTTGGCCTTCAGAACATCTTAAAATGCACATATGTAGATCAGAGAAATCAAAATTTTCTCGGGGAGACCCCGAACCCCCCTATTTGCCCTGCCTCACATTTGGGACCACAGTTATTATAAAACCGTGCCTTTGCATCGTAATGAAAATGGTTAATAGTGATCTTTAGATCCTAAACTAAAGTGTTACCTTTTTTTATAATTTGTTTAAAAATCATATTGGGGGCTTAGCCCCCCTAAAATGAAAATCCTAGTGACGCCCCTGCTCGTTTCCATTCATTATTACCAGAATCACAAATAAGAGCACTGCAAACTCCAGATAAAACTTGAAAATTATGTTCTAAATGCTAACATGGTCAACTAATGGAAACATCTGACTTGTGAAATATCATTTGGCAGCAGTTGTTTAGATATAATCTCTTTCTGGAGTCATAGTTTACAGATAATACCCCATCATGTTTATTCATCAAGTTTATTGTCTTTCTATTAGTTTTTTCTTTCAACCTTTAATTTAGATTATGTTGCAGGTCTTTTATTGGTTGTAGAATCCAGTAAACTGCACACAGATATAACCCACAAAAGCAAGAAACTTTGAACTCTGATCACCATAAAGTTGTCAGATTCATGAGCACTTACCCCACATCCTGGAGGCACAGCATACTGAGGCTGTAAATGAAAGGAAAAATAGTTGTTTATAACAGAAAGAATGAAATGCTAAAAAAAATCTTTCTTAACTGACTTTGATGTTGTATTACCTGAAATCCTGCGTGCGGTTGAATATAACCCTGGAAAGATAATATGCAAAGTGCATTCAAAAGTCAATGCAAAGCTATTCTTGCTTGTATACAGACAGAGCAGTATCTCAGTTTTATATACATTGAGGCAGAGAAGATCATTTCAGCTCAGCTTATTGTCTCTAAGGCACAGGGTTATAGTACTCACTGGAAAAGCTGGTTGTGGAGGTAAATAGGGCTGCAAAGACAAACAAAAATGTTATTTGCCATATTACTGTATGGTTCTGACGCACCCATGGAAATTCATTCAGCACAACCCTCACAGTGCTTTATGGGTATTCTCTAGCCGTTGATCGGTTGTACGCTCATTACTTTGCGGTGCATTGTGGGATTAAATGAGTGCACTCGATAATGGCACCTATAGATTCAGACACCACTACAAATGGTTGTCCCCTCAAATAATGCCTTATTTAAGTGTATAGGGATCGTTTTCGGTTTTTGTGTTAATGTTATGTTCTCTTGAGTAGTTGTGAGTTATTTCCTTGTGTTCCCCTGTGAGTGCTCGTTCCTAGTGTCTATTAAAGTTTTATTATCATTCTTTCTGCGTCACGCATCGTCTTTAGATTTCACTATACAAGCAACCCCTGACAAAACCATTATTGGATGCTCAAACATTTCTTGTAATTATCAGTTGGAAACAGTTGTGCTGATTTGATTACAAAGGTCAAAAGAACAGCATTTATTTGAAATATAAAAAAACTTTTGTAACATTATTAATGCACACTTGCTATATAAAAGTACACATTTCTTTAAAAAAATAATTTCATATCTGTGATGGCCTATACACTTGTGGTCACTCTATTGCAAATCACAATGTCGTCAAAAAGTAATTGCAAAAGTGGGCCAGAAAAATGAAGTTAGTTCAGGGGAAGTTCTGCAGTGGCAGCATGTGTATTTTGTTCTCACCGCAGGATTCTGGAATGCAACAGAATTCAGCTCCACCATTCCCTCCACTGCGATAGTGTCCACCCGAGTAAAGGGAATACGGTGTTTATAGTCCACGAAGTGTCTCCCATTAGTAGATATCTAGAGAGAACCATCAAGGAAAGGAGGTGAAATGCCTCTCCAATAATTAATAATATATCATTCCAACGCATTCTCATCCCAAAGCGTCATATACTGACGCTTTTGCCAAAGCGTCTACATCCAACGCACATGGCACCCTTTAGCGTCAATATGAAACGCAGATATATATGGGCCAGAAGGCGCCTCCTAGTGGTCTAACCCTAACCCTACCCCAGACCTAAACCTACCCATAACCGAAGCGTATTATATTGACGCTAAAGGGTGCCATGTGCATGTGCGTTGGATGTAGACACTTTGGCAAAAGCGTCAGTATATGACGCCTTGAAAGAAAGATGACATGAGGACTAGTGCTATTCAGAAGCGCTTCAGAAACAGAAAATGTGAGAGTGAATGATCTTGTACCTTGTATGCGTCCTGGGCGACAAGGATCTGTAGAGTGAATGTTTGACCTTGGGGGAAGGGAGATTCATACTTGCGTTCCTCTGAGCCCCAGTTCCTGTTTTGGTAGGTGTTTTTCACTACATACTCAGTGCTCTCATAGCGTGGGTTAAAGTGCAGAGCAACGTCCGCCCCAGAATGAGAACCACACTGAAGGTTCATGTGAAATCTGCAGGACAAAAAAAAAATTGAGGAATGAGAGAAACTGGGGAAATAACCGCTGTAACAAGGAAAGTGTGATTATAAATTGTTTGGAAAGACTTCATATCAGTTATAAAATAGCTTCAAGGCTTCAAGGCACATGTGTCAAACTCCGCTCATGGACGGCCAATGTCCTGTAGCTCCGACCAGCTCCAAAATACATGCCTGGAGTTTCTAGTAATCATGAAGACTTTGATCAGCTGGCTCAGATGTGTTTAACTATAGGGTTGGATCTAAACGCAGGACAATGGCCCTCCAGGAACTGAGTTTGACACCACTTCTTCAAGGAAATTATTTTGTGCTTGCATAACCCTTTTTTTTTATCATTTCCACACATCTTGTGAAATGTCTGTGGTTGCCTCTAAAAATGTAACTTAAATGACTATAGACTATATACTGCTGCTGCACTATACAAAACATTCAGTTGTAACTTTTAACTTGAATGTGCCATTTCTATTTTATTTGACCCTTGATGTAACTTATTGGTATTAAATCATATTTTCGAAAAACAAGCAGTTAATTAAGAAGTCACTAATGAAGCACATTTTAGGTTACCTGATATTTGTTTTACAGTGCTGTTAACTGTATAGTCTTTACCAAGAAATCCTATGAAAAATCATTTACAAAATCTTCTGCAGGACAGTTCAATTCTTTACAATAATAGAATATAGTATGAAAGAAAAGTAAGCTGTTACACTGAGATGTTTTGGGAAAACCATAAAGTGTTTTTGTACAGTCAATTAATTGTGTACAGGAAGCATTAAACCATCAAAGTTAAATGATTGTTTATTGCTTATGAATTTCCAATATTTTCTCTAGCAGGGGGTTTCAAACTTTTTAATGGCAAGGAGCCCTAAACAATACCCTTGTGAGATTCTTTATTTAGGCTTATAATATAATAAAATATAGGCATAATATAATATAATATAATATAATATAAAAAAACGAATTGAATTATTTGAAGTGATATATCAGTTTAAATGCTTCAATTTGTTTACATATTATATTATTATAATATGAAAACAAACTGAAGCATTTAAATAGATCTAATAGCTAAATATTTTCAAGAAAATTGAATGTGAAGTCTTTTATAGTAATCTAACCATCCCTGAAACACCCCACACACAAAAACATCTATTTAAACTAATGATGTAGGCCTATTTTGAATTTGCACGCGGGTGGGTGTGTAATTGTTACCGTTCTGTGTCCATCAACCGTTATTTCCACCACTTTAATCAAACCACTCTTCTTTAAAACATTATGATGTTATTTTATTTCACATGTCTTTGCGTTTCTCGTTGCCTCTCGTATTGAGCTATTTGGTCCGCACACAAGACTCACTGTCACACGCGCTCACATCATTCTCTTTCTATGAAACCTGTAAACTGCATTCACCAGTTTTCTTTGAAGGTAAAATGATGTCATAAAGAATCGCATGCGCAGGGTAAGATTTGTGAAAGAGTACCCAGCAAACATTTGGACGTGTAATGACCGTTGAAAAGACGTCCGTCCGACACGTCCCGTCATGGTTGAAAAATAGTTCCAAAATGAAAGTTGAACCGACGTCTTTGACGTCATCTGGCCGTGAATTCCACGTCTCTTCTGGCCGTGAATTCCACGTCTTTTCTGGCCGTGAATTCCACGTCTCTTCAGCGCGTCCCTGGACGTCTAAATGCGTCGTCATTTGTGTGTTTAAATGTGTTGCTGCATAATTAAGTGTATATAAGCCTGCATTTAAAATAATCACACACATATTGTGTAACATCGTGAAAGGCAATCAAGTCTTGAAGTTTACACATCTTGACAAAGGTTCTAAAAAGGTCCAAAATTGGTCTAGTCAGACCTGACCGTCAATAAAACGTTTTAATCACATGTACATCACAAACAAGAACACATTTGTGGACATAAGAAAAAAAGAAGCATGTTCTGATTTAGCACATTTTATTGATCTTGAAAAGCCAAAATGTATCTTAATATTTTTTCAATGTTTAACATTTGTTAACCAAACTAAAATACCAATTACAAAATACTGAATTATTATATAAAGGGATAGTTCACCCAAAAATGAAAATTCAATGAAGAAAGGTATACAGGTTTGAAACATGAGGTTGAGTAAATGATGACAATTTTCATTTTTGGGGAAACTATCCCTTTAAACACATTGTTTGGCTCAGTTTTTGTATCCACCAGCTGTTCGTGTTTCAGGTGTTCTGCCATTGCTGCATCAATTTCAGAGTCTGTAGCATTTGGGCTCCACCTCTTCACAGCATCTAAGGGAAGAGAATATATATATATATATATATATTTAAATAAATAAAATTATTATTAAATTAAAATTTGAGGTAAATGATATGCACTTATTTTAAAAATATTTTTATGGTCTACAGCTAAATTAAAAAAAAAACATGGAACAACATGAATGAATCATGAATGACACATTAGAAAAAGGTAATCAACATGCATTACATTTTATTTTATTGTATAAAATATGTTCTGCTTTTATTTTTAAAGCAGTTACTGAAAACATACATGTTAAAATCCAGCTAAACATTTCATTCCATTTCAGATAATTTACTTTCTGAAAGAAACTCTCAAAAGGCTACATTAATAAGTTACAGTAATGACTGTATCATTAAACAATATACTTGGTATAACGTTATCGTTGTTGTATACGTTCAAAGTTACTTTTAGCCTACTGGCTAATTTTAGCCAAACTCAGTAAATTTCAGTTGACAATGTGGGCATAATTTCTTTCGGTTCATTCATGTCACACAAGTAAAACTCAAGCACATTAATCTAATACAAAATGTACTTACCCAACAGTAGATTTTTAATAATATCGACACAACTCCCTCCTCTCCTCGTGCTTGTTCAAAGTTCCAGAATCTATGGGGAGAACGCGTTAACATCTCGCGAGATAATCCCATCGCATGATTTTGTAATATCGCGAGATCTTTTGTTACTACATCTTGGCAGCACAGTTTATGGTTTGGGCAGAGGGTTTGGGTAATTACATCCAACTCAGACATAAATGGTGACCGGGTATATTTCTGTTTTACTTGTACATACATTCCATAAAAAAATAACAACGAATACATCAGGTACAACAGGTTAAAATAATGATTAAAAGGCAGTGGCTTTGCAATCACTTGACTATACTGTGCATTTTGTGATTATAATTTATAAAAACAAGATAAAGTAAATATATATTCATTTGTATATAAATCGTGTATTTTACAAAGAATTATAAATCCTGATAATTTTTTTCTGTCTTGCTAGACTAGACGTGCAAAAGACGCCAGTGGACGTATAGTATTCACAGCCTGACTAGACGTGTAAAGGACGCCAGTGGACGTCTTCTTCACAACCTCTTAAAAACTTCATGGGCAACTACATTAATTATTGCAGTATTAACCATGCGAGGATTAAGCGCAGCTTTTGCATATTTAACAATGATTTCAGGGTCATGATGGACTATAAATGCACGTGTAAAAGACGTCGCCAGGTGACGTCCTCTCACCCGATACACTAAACATAACTACACGAGCTAAAAGTTAAAATAACAATTATACATGCAACTGTAGACATGTACAAATGTATCTGAATGCATTTTTAGGAAATGTTCTGTGTTACATTTTTTACCGATTTATGACGTCCTGGCCGCAACTATTTTTGGCCAGGGACACGACGTTGCCGTCGGACCAATGTTTGCTGGGTACCTACATAAGATTGCAAGCGTAAAATAAATGTGCATGCGCAAGAGAAGATTTGTAAAGGTGTAAATCGCCCTTCAAGTGTAAGAAAAAAATATTTGCAGCTTTTAACTGTTATTCCTAAGTATAATTCATGTATTTTGAAGCTGCAGCTTCATGCTAACGCAAAATAAATAGGATCTGTATTCTTCAGACTTTCATTTTCCGCGCTTACACTTTTGGCACGGTTTTTGCGCACAATTGCGGACAAAAGCATTGCAAGCCTGTAAACAGCAATCTGCAAGCGAAAACAACAGAGGCAGGAAAAGCAAAACAGATGAATTGCGTAAAATCAAACTTTGTGTAAAAAATTAGACTGTTGCAAATGTCTAAATGATTTCTTGTGTGCATGGGGCAAAAAAGTTCCCGAAATAACCCGATTTGTGCAGTTGCGTCTTTCTTTTACCTGCATGCGCTCAGTTTTGGCACGATTCTCTCACTCACTCATTCTCATTCATGAAACACGAGCAGAACAAATTTTTGTGTAAATCGTGTGTAAAGTGGTTCTGGCGTAAATTTTCGGATTCATTAAAATGTTCGTATTT
Organism: Rhinichthys klamathensis goyatoka; assembly: GCF_029890125.1. Classification (NCBI taxonomy): domain Eukaryota; kingdom Metazoa; phylum Chordata; class Actinopteri; order Cypriniformes; family Leuciscidae; genus Rhinichthys; species Rhinichthys klamathensis. The sequence goes on along the minus strand of NW_026606844.1, from coordinate 2,538,669 downwards.
TCCAAATGTTAGTTGGTACAGAAAGAAATCTACACCTGCTCCCAGCCACGCGTAAATAGTGCGCTTAACACCCGAACGTTTTGCTCATTAATAAGGCTGCATTTTAATTCACCTTAATCGGGTACATATTTGCACAGCATTTTGAAAAAAATATTATATATAGTAATTACATACGGTTTTTCTTATTATGAGAGCCAGTAATAGCATCTGCGATGGTGGTCCTTCTCCAGTTTGAATACTATTTTTCCGAAGTGAACTAATTCGTTTTTTGCTCTCAAGCTTAATGTCGAACCATTTTCTTCTCACTTCTGGGAATGTTCGATTAACAGATGAAACTCCATTAACTGCACCTGTAGGCTGTAATATGCTGCCAAGCTTCCTTTTTTTAGGACCCGATACCCCACAATGTAGGCCTACGCTTGAAAATAAAATGTGGCGTTTTGAATGAACTTCTGATAATAAAACTTCAATTTCTGCATCTGAGAATTTTTTTTTTTCATTCGCATTCATGTCATAATATGATGCCCATATATAGTTGTCAGTCGGATTTAATGGGCGGGATTTATGGTAATTGAGAATGAACGTGCACGCGCATCCCATTTACGACTGATTGGAATTCATTAACACACACACACACACACATTTCACTATCACATCTGACGTTTACGAACTATTTGTGAATCAGGAGAAGAGTTTTCGGGAATGTCGTTACGCGCAAATCACTCGCATATTTACTCATTTCAGCATGCACTTATTTAGCTGTCGCATCAATGACATGCCATCTCCTTTTCCCTCTTTCTTTTTCTATTTTTAGCCCCCCAGCATTTTGTTTTATCCATCTTTTTCGACGACAACTCACTAGGCTACTCGTACCGGCTCGCTCAGCGCTCACGGCGCCCCCGCCCGCTCGCGATATTACCCCGCCCCCCTTCTCCACGAGGGCGCCTACTCTAGCCTGTTAGTCCTCTAAAATTTTATATAACATTGAAGAAATGCAGAAATGATTTAGAAACGCACAACAGCAGCTACATATAGAAAATACAATATATATATCTTTTTTAAATTTTTTTTTTTTTTTTTACCATCGCTTTGGCGCCCCCCATGGTGCTGCGCCCCTATGCGCCGCATATAGCGCATACCCACTTTTTGCGCCACTGGTCAAAGTTTAAGTGTAAGGAATTTGCATTCTGTCTAAATTACAGTCATAGGAGGCTATTGAAAAGATTATTTGTTTAAGGTGAGAGAGACTGCTTGAAAAGGAGGAAAGGATGGTGACTTTCTGCCTTTCTGTTATGCCAAAGAAGCTGAAGCAAGGTAATGATTATGAACCAAAGCAACACAGCTGACTTTTCTAAAATCAAATGAATAATGAACAAACACACTTTGAAACTGGTTAAGAGGCCATAGAAAGTAATTAGATAAAAGCTAGGAATATGCAAGGTTCAAAATATAATTTAAACTGTACAATCTTTTTAGAGAAAAGATAAGAATAAGAAATATGAGCGGTTCATATTTAGATGTGTTTGATGGTGACTGCACTTTATGCCTTGTAAGTGCGAGTTTAGGGAAGAGCTATTCTGTCTGAATAGTGTGTGTGTGTCATTAACCTCTGGAAAGAGTGTTTTATCATCACTGATGAGTTAAGGCGAATGACAAATTCAAGAGAGGTTGATAATTCTGAGTCAATTTGATAATCAAGTTTTGTCTGCTAGTTACAAATTTTGGTAATTTATGATAGATAGCAGATTTGAATTACTTTTTAGGATCAGTTTAAGTACTGATGGAAGTTGTAAATGAACATCAGTCATGGGTTGAGATAAACGAAAGGGTAGCCTATAGATTTTATGGCAAGAACAAAGCGACACATTGGCTAAGTCAATATCAAATTATCAAGAGAGCCTTTAACATTTATGAGAACAAAGAAAAAGAATGTACTGACACTGACTAAGTCTGTACAACACGACCTGACCTGACAGAAACAATTGATGACTTTGGATACACTGTAAGACTGAGAGCCATTGGCCTTCAATTGCTCTGATAAGTGGGCACCATTGTGTTAAATTGATGCAAGAGTGAATTCATGCATCAAAAGGGGGATGGAAACAATAAAGAAAAAAATTGCTGTATTCTTCTCCATAACAAAATTGCAGGACTGTTTCGACAGGAAGCGCCAGGGGCGAAAGAAACTATGTGTACTTAACCTCGAAATTTGTTTTTCTTTACAGAGCATGTAGATTTTGATACAGGAATGTGCCCAATAAAATAATGACTATGTTGAATTTGCTCGTTTCCTTGGTGGAAAACTCTGCTATTTTCCATATAGCTGCAGTAAAACCACGTAAAGGAGCATAGAATGGCCATGGGGCTACAATGTGCTTCACAGTTGGATTAACCATGAAAATGCTTTGCTCACAACAGGATTCAGTAACTCTGAACTTTGCACTTTTATCATGCTCCTTAACAAAAACATTGGTGTGGGAAGATTTTGAGCCAGATCACATCTCATACTCACATTCTCATGCTGGCTCCCTGTTAAAAACAAACAGGACCAAATTTGCATCACAATTGTAAAACTCCCTCATCTTTGTTTTGGGGCATGATGAATTTACACATAGCTAGCCACAGCTAAATTCAGCCACATAGATGACATCATTAGATCTTCACACAAAGTCAAATCTGCATCTATCTGATTCTGCCTCACAAAAGTTAATGTATACAATTTTAATTAGGTCTTTACATCTAGACTGAATTATAACTATGAATTTCATACAGTAATTGTTTGTTTTGTTTTTCTTTGGTTTTACTTTATCATTTAAGTTTTTGTCTCACCAAGTTAAATTTTAAAATGTATGTCTCATTTTCACCCAAGTACAAATATTTGTATTCTCATTGATGCTTTTGAAACATTTCTGAAAGTTTATTTGATTTCTGCGTTTGTATTTTGTCCATTTTACTATCAACAATGTTTTTGGACATTAATTCATGAAATGGGGATTTTAACCAGCATTTGTTGTTTTGTTGTAATGAAGTTTATTTAAATGTTTACAGAAACAGTGTAAGAGCTTGTAAGATCTCCCTTGACCATATTTTGAAGTACATCAATTTAAGAAATGTTTACCTATTTGTTACAAACTTTTTACTTTTAAAATTTGTATCACTTTCAAAATTCTTTCCAAAATTCAAGCAGAGTGATCAGGTACAAAAATCAGACATGAAGAGTACAAGAGCACATTTATGGGTTTGATGTAGTGATGATTTGGATGAATATGATGATTTTCTTTGATTGAATCAAATGGGTATTGTATTGATATAGATTTAATGATTTGATTGGTTCAATTGTTTACAGGAAAAGTAGAAAATCTATTAATCAAAGTAAAGTATAAGTAAAAAGTCAAGGTTAATTTTGAACAACTACATTGGTTAGAAGAATGGATAAAATATAAACCCTTTTTCTGGATAGATTTGATTGAATATGGTATTAAATAGCAAACTGTACTGCCAATTTCAATGTTGTAATGTTTGTCATGCATTGTGATGCAATGCATCCCAGGGGAGCAGAAGGTAATTTAGGTTGTAAATGAAGACCTTTTGACTTTTCAAGAACAAAGGACAATTTGACCTGCCTGGGAAGGAGGGGTTTACGATGCAAAAAGACTGTAATGTGCTGTTTGTGGAAATCAAGCAGGTCTTGCCTTTTCAGAAACTGGGTGGCTGCGGTTGTGAAAAGGGTCCTCAAGAATAAAGCCTTTTCAGTTTGCCAAAAACAATTTGCCTCTTGAAAGTTTTCTTAAACCCTTTGATGCTGGTTTTGTTAACCTCTGAAAATTGCTCTTACAACACAAAGTTTGATTTTACACAATTCATCTGTTTTGCTGTTCCTGCCTCTGTTGTTTTCGCTTGCAGATTGCTGTTTACAGGCTTGCAATGCTTTTGTCCGCAATTGTGCGCAAAAACCGTGCCAAAAGTGTAAGCGCGGAAAAATGAAAGTCTGAAGAATACAGATCCTATTTATTTTGCGTTAGCATGAAGCTGCAGCTTCAAAATACATGAATTATACTTAGGAATAACAGTTAAAAGCTGCAAATATTTTTTTCTTACACTTGAAGGGCGATTTACACCTTTACAAATCTTCTCTTGCGCATGCACATTTATTTTACGCTTGCAATCTTATGTAGGTACTCTTTCACAAATCTTACCCTGCGCATGCGATTCTTTATGACATCATTTTACCTTCATAGTTTTCACTCTAGCGGTTGACCAGAGCACTGAAATTATTTCTCACTTAAACTACAATCAAATGGATTTCCCCACACATTTCGCGTCAGTCCTCTGTGTTGCATTTTATTCTTTTCTGCGCCATAGATATCATATAGAGACTAGATTCCCTATTGGCCGCTGGAAACCGAGAAATCCGGCCGCCATCTTGAACCGGTCGTATTCCTAGTTTCGTTGCGTGGCAGCAGATAAGATGCCAGAGCATTGTGGAGCATTTTCCTGTTCTAATCGTCGGACCATCGAAAATAGGGCTTTTCACAAGTAAGTCTTAACATTACCGTACTATTGGTTGTATTTTGTGAATAGAATATTACCAGATAATCAAGAAGGAGCAAGGATATTTGCTATTACTGTACTGAAATCGTTGTGAAATGCTGTTTACTGCATCAGCCGGTGTTCACCCGGCATGGAGAGGTGGGGTAACTGTTAAAGTAGTAATTACAAGAGCTTCTAGGTTATCAGATAAGCATTCAACTGCCCTGTTGTATGTTATTTGTGTTTGCGCATGTAACAGGAGACCAGTTACACGCACATGATATCAGGAAGCAATGTAAATACAAGCATTACAGCGATGCGCAAATTGAGTTACCCCTCCAACTTCTAGTTTTATTGATAACCTATATCTTATCACATGCGATTTGGCTATTGATATTACAGAAGTCCTGTGGTAAAATTACATTATTAACTTACTCCATCTACCCTTGTAAAGTTAATCCGAATAGGGCTTTAGTCTCGACATTTTCCCCTCCCACATCCACATAGGCTACAATAAAAAAGGTAGGCTTAATGTTGTCCGAATTTAATTTTTAGAAATTACTGATGCAAACACGTTGAAAAGCTTCTTCTCAATTTTTATTACAGGTGGCTGCGTTCGGTGGATTCGGTGGCTGCGTTATGTGTGTGAAAGTGTGTGTGTGTGTGTGTGTGTGTGTGTGTGTGTGTGTGTGTCTGTTCGTGTTTGTTTGTGTGTCTGTTCGTGTGTATGTGCGTGTCACAAATCATAAATTGTTTCTTCAACTTATTAAAATATCTTACTTTACTGCAACTATCTGTTTCTGCTTCTTTATTATATTTATAGTGTGTGATTTATAAAATAGGCTACATTATATCCTTAATCACACATATTGTGTCTGGTCACTTTATATCTTATATCAGAATATTATATTACTGTTAAGCCTACTATGGATATTAAAATACGCCGAACCATGTGTCCTGTATCATAGCTACATGAATGACCTTTGCAGCAAAAAAAAAACCCGCGTGAAAATCAGTTCAGTATTCACTATTCAGTGAGATATGATTAATTTAATGCGCTGACAGCTCATTTCACCTGCCATTCAGATTACACTGAGCGGAGCGGATGACCGGTTTAAGATGGCGGCTCCAATTCTCGTCCGTGCCAATAGGCAGTAGCGGTCGATAGGGCGTCTACCTATATGATCGCTGTCCGATGAAAACCGCGTATGTCCATTTTGCCGATTTTGAGATTTTTTGACGGATATAATGTCCAGGTTAATTTCCGTATACAGCATGCTTCACATTATCTAAATGACCAATGAAAAGTTGTGAAATCATGTCATCTGATTTTCACGTATATCCATTTGGTGTCAAAGCTGTCAATCACACCGCGTATCTCCCACCCTGTGGATGCATCTCGCCGGTCTCGTGAAGTTTCGAAGCACTGCTACTTGGGCACAGAGATATCACGCAACACCTGAAATAAAGCTTGCCACAAAGAACCGGCGAAAGTAATGATTATGCATGAAACATTTGAATTGTTGATAAAGTTGACGATACAGACTCGCCATCTTCGCAGTAACGCGCCTATAGAGAGAAATGCACACTTCATATGAAGTGCTTATTTATTAATCCAGGCCAATTTGTTGATGAAACATTGATTAAAATGAAGATACAATTTATACAAAACGAAATAAAATTTAAAGAAAGGCTTTCTACAAAACAAAACTTAGATCAAAATCTGACCCATTCCAAATGTTTTCCGATATAGGCCTAATTGGTCATCTTATTCTTATGATCCTATCTTACTCATCTCATGCGGTTCCGTTTTCATATAATCAATAGATGAAATAAAAAAAAAATAACATTGTATTATTTAAACATAAATATGAAACGTTAACGTATGTTTAAGTTTTTAAACGTATAAGCGTCACACCGCTCCGCTTTGCTCACATGCTAATAATCAAATAATACCCAGCGATCTTCGAAAATTATTTTTGCTTGAAAATTTCGTTTTGTATAAATTTTATCTTCATTTTAATCAATTTTTTCATCAACAAATTTGCAAGCTTTATTTCAGGTGTTGCTTGATAGCTGATCTCTGTGCCCAAGTAGCAGTGCTCCGCCTGTGCTTCCCCCTCATAGTATCAGTCTATCATTGCCATGTCAGTGTATTGATTCATTGTCCCTTCATAGTTTGCAAGAGACATATAATAAACTGAGCGTATTAATAATCTGAGACGTAGGCTATTTAATAAACTGAGCGTAGCCTATTCATCTGTCAATATGAAACGCGACTGGGTCATTCTAATTAATGATCGGAAAAACGCGTATCGACCACCGTTACTGTAAAATATGCACGTATGTCCATTTAAACTCAATTTTGGTCAAATGTGGATTATATCATTACACTGGCAAGAATATGGTTACATTTAAAGTTGTCGTACCAAGTATGACAACGCTACGTTCAACTGCTTTTGAAATTACGTGTTTTTTTCACTTCCTGAAAAGTAACCGTTTTGGACATAGGCTACGTGAGTTTCATCGGGCAGCGACGCATGTTCTGCGCGGCCACCGCATCGAGGTGCGCGGCCGCGCACGCGCGCAGCTTAGAGGGAACATTTTCATCTAATAAATATTTAGCAGACAAATGGGAATAAATCTCTTTCATGTACTGTTAAAAAAGTGGCTGCCTTAAATTACAGTTAATTACAATTAAGTACAATCAACTTGGATGTTTAATTCATTTCACTTTAATTACATTGAACTGACTTAAAAAAAGTGTTGAATCTTGTAACTTATATAAAAAAAAGTTGAAAATTGCTTTACTTATTTTGATGAGTTTAAGAAATGTAAAAACATATGTTGTCATAACTTATTGATCATATAATGTTTTACGGTGGGTCCTTGAAACATAATTGCTCACCTGTTAGCCCCTGGTAAAACCCGTCCACTTATGATAATACTCTTCCCGTCCTGCAAGCCTCCTTGGATTGGGCCACTGAATGGGATTCTCTGTGTCGATGTAAATAATAATGCCACACGTAAGTATATATAGCTCCCCTGTGTGGATATGCCCTGATGAACTAATAATAGCCTACTCAATATAATGTCCAACACGTTTCATCTTTGGAAGTTTGTACCTGCTTATTCTATTCATTAGTGTTAGAATCAATAAAGAAGAAACCACATCTTCCGTAGGCTATTTCATTGGTTTAGAAAAAGGAATAGACGCAAAAGTACACGGACCTCTGGAACAACATGCGTGACGTGTGTAAAGGTGATACACTGGGGAACTTTGCAATGTTGCCGTCAACAGGCAACCAGGTGAGACACAGGGCCCACGACCTACCTAAATTATCCAGATAGAAATTTGTTGCCCATTCCCAATGGGAAAATGCCCAAGCAACAATCGCTCGGCAACATTGCTCAAAAAGTTGCCCTGTCTGTCATCACGGTAAAGGCTATTATGAACTGAACCTTTGTCCTTGACAACGACGGTGAAAATGTTCAATTATGCATTTAGAAGCAGAGGTGTAAAGTCCAGGGGTCAAAAAGTAAAAGTCCTGCCATATGTTTATTCCACCCATGAATTAAGTCAGCTGATATCACTAATTAGTTCTACCTGGGTGAAAAACTGCTAATTAGCAAATCCAGGTGATTGGAACAAAATACTGTGGAGGACTTTTACTTTCTGAACCTGGACTTTACATTGGAGCCACAATTTGAAGGCTTCATGTATATACACCAATTATATATAACTTTCAAAAGAATTAAAGAACAGAAGAAAGAACAAAGAAACCCCACCCGATTAGGCTATAGTCAGTGTGACAACTTGCCTCGGTCTCTTGTTGCAAAACTGAGTTTTAATCAGCCAAAATGTTTTTGTGCATGCAAAATCACAGAGTTAGTGTAATAACTCAAAAAAGGAGAAGGACGTTAAAAAGAGACAAATGCAAATTTGATTCTTTTCCATAACAAAACTAACTCTGGTCACTTACCGGGTTATAAAACGGCTGTTGTTGATAAAACGCCATCCTGACAGTTCTTGCAACTTTAAGTGTGTCGTCAAGACCGACAGACAAAGTCTAGAGACAAAGTCGCTATAGCCTACAGCAATGAGAACCACATGTCCGGTTTCCAGTTAAAAACGCGTTAGGTTTCGGTTTCTCAAACCAGGAAACTTGCATAATGTCTCAGTAGCGTGGTTCAACTCAATTGCACCATTCATTTCCTTATGATTAGTCTTCCTAAATTTGATAAATGTAAACGTTCGTTCACATACCCAAAGTGTTATTAGAATGAAGAGGGACGTATTTTACAACAGTAACGTTAACTAAATAAGATAGATAGCTTACAGGAGAGGAGATGGACATTTTGGGAGACAGGCTATTTAAAACAGATACGATGTCAAGTCAAACAATAACGTGCTAATTATTTATTGTGTGAATATTTTTATTTCATGCTATTCCATCCTTTAAATTTTCTGTAACGTCATTGCGCAACATTGTAGGCTACTGAATCAGTCCGCTAATCGACATTCCAGAAGCGTTCCCACGAGGCGGCTGATAGCTACAGATTAGGCTAAAACATTTTTTTGTGTGTATTATGAGGCGCCACGTAGGATTTAAATCAAACTTCGCTTATCAATACATACATAACACGCGTGCATATATACCTATAAATTACTCGCATATAGCCCATTGGATGTTCAAAATACATATGAAATACACGTGCACACTAATATGAAATCTATACCAATACATATTATGTTAGTAATGAATGCATATACACTTGTGAAAAACTTGCATATAAACTTGACTTAGACTTTGTCCGTAGCCACATGTGAATACAGATAACTGTAGTCTTAGTCCACAGATGATTTTTTTCTGAAACCTAAAATTCCTGCAAGCATGCTAAACTATAGCGGTATGTTTGTTTTTGAACAGGGTAAATTTTATTGGGCAGTACTAAATAAAACATGATAAACATTTAGCAAATTGTGTGTTTGTGTGTGTATATATACATATACACACACACACACACATACATATATCAATCAGACAATCACATCACATGGCAGCAACTCAATGCATTTAGACATGGTCTGCTGAAGTTCAAACTGAGCCTCAGAATGGGAAAGAAAGGTGATTTAAGTGACTTTGAACATGACATGGTTGTTGGTGCCAGACGGGCTGGTCTGAGTATTTCAGAAACGGCTGATTTACTGGAATTTTCACGCACAACCATCTCTAGGGTTTACGGAGAATGGTCTGAAAAATAGAAAACATGCTGAACCTTGAAGCCGATGGGCTACAGCAGTAGATGACCACACCAGTGCCACTCCTGTCAGCTCACAACAGGAAACTGAGGCTACAATTCACACAGGCACAGGTGGTGCAATGGTGTGGGGACGGTTTTCTTGGCACACTTTGGGCCTCATATCACCAATTGAGCATCATTTAAACGGCACAGCTTACCAGAGTGTTGTTGCTGACCATGTCCATCCGTTTATATAACCAGTCTTTCCATCTTCAGATGGCTACTTCCAGCAGAATAACGTATCACGACACAAAGCTCAATCATCTCAAACTGGTTCCTTGAAAATGACAATGAGTGCACTAAACTCAAATGGCCTTCAGTCACCAGACCTCAATCCAATAGAGCAATTTTGGGATGTGGTGGAACAGGAGATTCTCATCATGGATGTGCAGCCGTCATATCAGCAGCAACTGCGTGATGCGATCACATCAATATGGAGCAAAATCTCTAATGTTTCCAGCACTTAGAAAAGCTGTGTGTCGGTGTGTGTGTTAGTCTTCTTGGTTGCAGGTTAAGGAACCACTGGCATTATGGGAGATTGACTGACTTGTTTTCTTCGACATGTCGGCGCCTAGCAACCCAAATCTGCGACCTGGAAGGTCATGACGTGCCTAAACTTCAGGGTCTGTGTGTCAGCTGCATAATCTATGGAGAGATCCTTCAGTCTGTATATGTGAGGAATATTACTTAAGACTGTGTTCTTAGCCAATCAGAAACTGCAACCTGAAGCAAGGACGTAGCTTAGACCTTGGTAAATGGTATAATCTCTGTGATCTTTGTCACTGTAAGGGGGGCGGCCTACAAACTCCTGTGTGAGTCTTGAAGCTGACTTCTGCTGATGAAACTGCAAACTATCTTTAGTAAATCTTTTCTTTAATTTATTATAATTCTGACTCCGGGTCTTCTTTCATCATATCTGGTTCTGGGTCTTTAACTGTTTACCCCTAACAATTCTCTCTCATGAATTGGATAAATGATAAATAACTGTTTCGTTTGTTTATTATTTCTGCCAGGATAAAATGACATTGTGTTTACAGACAAGTGGATAAAAGCTTTACAAAAATATGAATTCATAATTTCATAACATTAAAACCACAATCTCACTCTAGAAATGTACATTTTATGTCCGAGACACTGTATATAAAGAGCTGTACAACAGGAGTAAAGTACCTTTTCAAAATATTGCGATGGAAACATAAAATTTTGTACAAATAATATAAGAAATCTTAGCTGTACAATAAATAAAACAATAGTTCTCTATTGTCTGTTGTTATGGGAACAGTCACTGCAGTCTAAAAGAATCATCCTCTCAATGTTTATACCACCACCACAAAAAAAAAAAAAAAAAATCACCCAAAACTCGGCATGCACACGCTCACACACTCACTCTGACTGACACGCGCACACACGCACACACGAGAGGTATTAGACATGAAAAGTTTCTGAACACCATCCTGCTGGGTCAAAATATCTTTCATACTCTATGATATTACAAATAATTCGTCAGGACCCTTAATTTTTGAGGCTCTTTAACTGTCCTGGTAGGGCTCAGTAGGTCAGATTAGCATCCGGTAAAATATTATTTATTTCAATCTTAATTTGGGGCAACAATGTGGAAAAAGGAAGTCACTTCTGTAAAAATACAGAATACAGTAGAAGGTTTGTGGATTGCAAAAGCATAAGGTCTTGACTACCAGAAGTGCAATGGAGATCACATTTCATTCATGTGACGGCACACAAGGGGAATTTGAAACATGGCAAGGTCTGCTAGCTCAATAAAAACAAGGGAGGAAATCCTATCAGCATATTTTCCATATACAAAGTTTAGCTAAAATGGCTTTGCTCAGTATTAGAACAGACAAAGGTTTAAAAGCTTAATAGACTAAAAGTACTGCTAAGGAAAAGCAACACAAAGATGAACAGTGCCAAGATTTGTAAGACGCTCTGTTTATCAGAAGCATAGAAATCAATAAATCACACAGGAAATAAACGGAATAGAATCAGACATCTGAATCAGTTGCTTTCTTTGAATGCAGCAGCCAAGCTAATATTAACGGCAGCCGTGGACAAATGGTCGTATTTGTACACATAGGGACAGCGAGAGCGGAGGCCCGGACTGCAGTGCTCGCGCAGACAGTGGTGATGCCATGCACTGAACAGAAGAAAGGAAAGTACAGAGGAGAAAATAAAGTGACGTGTTGGTGGTGATACAGGAAACATCGAGAAACAGGAACAGGAGATGACAGAGATGTGATCACAGTTCGGCCCATTCCGAGAATGAGAGAGACCCACAGGAAAAAGGGGGCAGAAACAACATACAGAAACATTACTTTTCTTTTTTTTCTCTCCATAAAAGGCTTTTCAGTTGTTTTCACTAATTAATAATAACAATATAATTACAAATATTGCCATTATTTTATTTATTATAAAAATAATGATCTGATTGTGCCCATTCCACCACAGACTAAACGATATTATTTAAATATAACAGGTGCATTACTGACCACAGGCCAGATATTTGGACATATGAACATCTTCAAAGTGTAACAGGTTTAATAAATGGGCACCTTCCCTCTGAACCAGAACAGTATCTGATTCTGAATTTCTATATGGTGAATAATAAATGATAAAATCACAAGCTTCACACATATTAGCAAATCAGACCAGTCATTCATATAATAGGCAAAAACGTTTGTAGCAGAAAAACACTCACAAACATACACTCGTTTTTTCATCACTTATTGTCACGTACGCTCTTAAAAATGATTTCCCGCACCATATGATATGACACAGCATTCATTCAGTTGAATTCATGCACAGCATCCTCCTGACACTCGCTACACTAAAAATCCAATAGTGTAAAATGAAGGCTCAGAATAAAAAACAAAACAAAACAATGCACAGGTCGGCTCCAAACGATCAGTTAGTTTCCATGCTCACTAAACTACACCCTCCAAAAAAGGGGGATCCGCAGCATGCCAGCGGTCCAGTCTAGGATACATACTCCTCAGACTTCCAGAAGTGTCCGGGGTGCGAGAGCCGGCGATTGAGCTTCGGCAGCTTCTCTAGTAAGTCTGTCAGCTGAGTGAATGTAGGTCTGTCCTCAACTTTAAAGGACCAGCAGGCGGACAGGATCTCCTACAGTGGGAGTACAATGACCATATTAAAGTATGCATCATATAATCATATATATATATATATATATAAGCTGCGAATGCTCTGCATACCCAAGCCATTCATGGACTCTCTAATTAACATTAACACTATAAATTCCCATGTTGGACATGTATCATAAAGCTTACATGCTAAAATGTTGGCAATACTCTCCATCATTTATTTATTTGCCGAACAACGGTAATTTTATTCAAATCTGCCAGTTACAGAGGGTTTCGGGTAATCGAATCCACAGCAGCTTTGGCGCCAAAGCGTATCGTCACCATTGTCCCGCGTTCTCATTGGTTTGCTGTCATTTGGGGAATTTCATGCGCAGAATCGCTCACTCAAGAGGAAAAATGTGCAGTTGCTGCCAGATCTCGATCAACAAAAATAACATTGTGTTTGATACAAAACTAAATAGACTAAATCAAATGAAAAAAAGAGTCACAACTATAACTATTTTCATAGAAGGCTATTTCATTTTCTCCATAAGAAAATTTATTTTTAACGAAACCGTATAAACTGTTAACCTACTGTAAGTAGACCTACTGCAACTATCTGAGGCTGTAAATCACTAGTCTATGCATTTGTTAAAGTCATCTATTTGCATTTTTTCAGCTTATTTTTAAAGAATACTTACTCTATTTGACTTATAATAAATATGAGTAGCCTATTATAAATACAATATATTATACTTATTTTCAATTCTTAATAATAATAATTAAAAAAACACTTCTGGCATACATTTAAATTGACGCCTGCCATTATTTGTCGTCTCTGATTTAGATGTGCAGTACCGTTTAAAGGTGCAGTTTGTAGTTTCTGTAACATTAATGCCACCTAGAGGAATTTCAGAAATACAGCATGTTTTGTCCCTTTCACGCATTGCGCCTGACTCAACTGCTTTTACGGGTGCTTGTGAAGGCATCAACAGGTAAATGTATGCTTCTTACAATAAAAGGTCAAACATATTAGGAATACTTTAGCTGTGTTGCTATGTGTCATGAGAGTAAGCAACCGAGCAGCTAACACTCTGTCTAGGTCGAACGCGAGCGTCTCGCTTATTAAAACCCATTATCCAATGGATATGCACCAGATGAATTTTTGATATAACGCGCCATCCAGCATGCCTGGTTTAAAAAGTCACCGCTCGCCACTGATATAATAATATAATTTTAAATGTACTGGGGCTGGACTCACCGTAACCTCCTTGCCCACGCTTGTACCCTTCTGGGCCAGTAACGTTCTGAGGCCTTCTCCACTTCCCAGCTGATAGATCAAAACTTCAGTTGGTTGGTTGATGATGGGCCAGTCTTTGGCCTGGAGTTCATACCAGATGGTGCTAAGACAGACACATTCACAGTCAACTGATCAACTCCATTGTTGGCATGCAATGTATTGTTTTTAAAATGCATTTAAAGTGATTGATCAATCAGAAAAAGTATTGTCTTGTGAGAAAAAAAGTAAGCAGAAATGAAACATTAACACCATAACCTAGTGTTTAAATAGGCACATTAGATGAGATGCAGATGTGAAAACAAAGATGTGGCTTTTACCCAAAGGCGTAAACATCAGCAGCTTTTGAAAAGGGCAAACAGTCTTCTTGGTTTCCTGGTCCCATCTTTTGCACGATCTCTGGAGCTAGGTAATAGATCCACCCACGTGGCAGCTTCAGTTCATTTTCCCGCCTACACACACACACACACAAATACACACATGCGTTAATGAAGCTCTTAACAAAGCATACTGTATGATAAGATTATTCATTTATTATAAATTAGCTGCAGTCATGACATGAACCCTTACCTGCCCTCTTGGACCACTCCAGACATCCCAAACAGGCCAAAATCTGTGATTACTACTTTGTTTGAATCGTAAAACACATTCTTGGACTTTAAATCTTTGTGCACAATTCCCTTTGCATGAAGGTAACCCATTCCCTGTAGAATGTAAAAAAAAGCAACAACAAAAAACAGTTAAAGCAAAGACAGTATAAGTGTATAACCATTGCACTCAAAATGGCGGCAATAGAAATTGAAGTCCCTTAATAATAATAACATACATTGATGAATCATTTAAAATAAAACCAAGAACATGTATTGCATGTTATGCTTCATACCTTAACAATTTCCTGAGCGATTTGTCTTATTTTGTTGATGTCAAGTTTAGAGTCCCTGACAACAGAGTAAAGTGTCCGTCCTTTACAAAAGCTATGGATAGATAAATAGATAAATCAAAATCCAAACACACATATGCACCCATATTAAACATTCAAAACATATACACTAGCGTTCAAAAGTTCCTTTTTGAAGTCTCTTATGCTCACCAGGATGCATTGCAATTTGCAACAATAAAGTAGAAACAGTAATATTGTGAAATATTATAACAATTTTAAATAACTGTTTAAAAAAAAGTCAAATTAATTCCTGTGCTGGCAAAGCTGAATTTTCAGCATCATTACTCCAGTCTTCAGTGTCACATGATCCTTCACAAATCATTCTAAATATGCTGATTTGGTGCTCAAAGAAACATGTTGAAAACGTAATCTTTCCACAATATTTTTGTGGAAACAGTTTTTTCAGGATTATTTGATGAATATAAAGTTCGAAACAGCATTATTTGAGACAGAAATCTTTTGTAACATTATATGTCTTTACAGTAACTTTTGGTCAATTTAAAGGTGGAACCAGTTGTTTTTGAAATATGCTGTTTGGAAGTTAGTCGGGCCGGCACAACAACAAACGTGTAGCCAATCAGCATTAGGGGGCGTATGGCGGTGGAGGAGAGAGAGCGAGCAAGAGGGAGATTTGAAGAAAGACTGCAGAAATAGAGATGAGACAATACAAAAGAGAAAAGCTCAGAAGAAATCACTGGAAAATAAAGGGTTATGTCTGGGCAAGAGCTTTAGGACCCTTGTTAATATTAGAAACGCTGTTCAGCGCTGGAGAGAGTGAAGTGGGAAGGCCTGAAAACAGACGCGGATGTTGCTTTGATTCGGGTCCACTCGTGAGTAACACTGGGTTTGAGTGTCATTGTGTGTCTGGAGCTGCTGTACTGTTGGCAACTAACAACCAACTCTTGTTTGTAATTACTATTGTGTACTGCACATTTATTTTTTTGTGCCTCCTTGTCATTCGTTCATCATCTGCGCTTTATTTTTCGTGAAGCATTATTTTGTTGCCCTTCTGCTATGATAAACATCCTCTCTTGGATTGCGTGCGAAACGGAGGACAGCTAGTGTGAGTCTTGCTGACGACTGCTAGTGAAAGCGGCGTTTAGAGTCATTGTTAGTCCACTCGACTCGCTTGTAGGGGGATCGGGGTTCGAGACCGAACTAGGGCCGTTAGGATTGGATTGTGTGTTTTGGAGGCGGAGCAATGAAGAAGGGGGGTGTTTGTTTGGGTTGATTTCGAATATATCAACATTGGCCAACAGCATATTTCAAAAACAACTTACCCCACCTTTAATGCACCTTTGCTTTCATTTCTTCTTCAGAAAATAAAACACTTTTGAATGTCTGTGTATATGAACGACACAACATTGAGAGTGCAGAAAGAGATGAACCTGGTGATAATGGCCAGATGGGGCGGGTTCATGCAGGCCCCCATGAACAGCACGACATTCTCGTGTCGCGTTTGCCGGTAGTTCATCACCTCCTTCTTGAACAGCTTCAGGTGCTCCTGATTGTTACCGTCAATCTCCAACAGTCGAACGGCCACCTCTCCGTGCCAGCGGCCCCTGCACACCTTCCCCCAGCGGCCTTTACCGATCAGCTCTCCCAGCTCCAGCTGCTCAAACGGCACATCCCACTCCCGCAGGTCAACGCTAGTCTGGCTGGCCTTACGGCTTATATGGTCCTTCCAGTAGCCCTTGCAGTTGGGCAGGTCATCCACTTCATCACCTTCACTTTCATCGTCCGATCCCTCCTGATCCTGACCGTCATCCCCTTGCTGTTCCTCATCCTGAATAAGAAGAATAGGTTTTGAGTTTACACAATTCAAAATGCAGAAATTAACTGGAAATTGTGGCAACAAACGCTTTCAATTCCTGATAGCTCTGTGGGTGGAAGGTGTTTCTTGCGGAACTCACCACAGCTTCCCTCTGGCCTGTTGATGTCTGCTTAACATTACCGTCCAAGTGGTCTGTTTCTCTGCATGGGAGAGAAGACACGCTAGACTCAACACATTTAACCATTTAGCAGTATATAAATACTATGTATGATCTCGATCATTTACAAGGGATAGTTCACCTTTAAATATAAATTCTGTTATTTACTCACGTTTTTCTGAACCCATGTGACTTTCTAATGTGGGTCACAAATAAAGGAAAAATTGATGTCAACTGTTTTGTCTCTGACGTCAAAACCTCATTTGAGACAGTATTATTTTAGTAGTATTATTATGTACTATTATACTATCAAATAATATTTTGAAAGAGCTTTTATTTTTATATTTTTCAGTTTGAATTTTTAGTAATTTTATATACGTTTGTCATTTCTATTAGCTTTTTTATATTTCTATGTAACTTTAATGTCTTTTATTTCATTTGGTTGCCAGGGCAACATTTATCATTTTTATATTTCATCTAATTTTTATATTTTGTGTTATTTCAGCTTCATTTCAAAACATTTTTAATAGTTTTAGTTTCCGTTTAAAAACTTCAGTGTTTCAGCATATAATTACTTAACTTTGAGCTTTTTCTCACTCAAAGATATCAAATGACTTCAGAAGACATGTTAAACAACTTTTATGGTGCTTGGCATCTAATTTTGTGTTCCACGGAAGAAAGCCAATCTAACAGATTGGGATCAACATGTAGGTGTGTAAAAAGCTTTTGAATGAACTTCAATGAAGCATGCATAATAAGTTTGAACTTGCAGGGGAAGTTCAGGGCTGCTACATTGGTTCCGTTTAAAGTTTAATTTGTGATGAAGCAATAACCAAAAATGTGGGGCAGTCACTGACTCATTGCATGGACAGAAATTAAAATGAGGAACCAAAACCAATAAAACTTGCATTTAACTGGTCCGGGGTCAAAACACTTTTGGAAAAACTGGAAAAAAAAAACAGTAATTGAGAAGTCTTGCCTTACCCAGTGTTGTAACTGCCATCTGGATGCGTGGAACTGGATACGTCTGTGAGGACAAAAAGGGATTCTGAGTGTGTGACTACATGAGCAGTGTAAGTGTGTGACTACATGAGCAGTGTAAGTGTGTGACTACATGAGCAGTGTAAGTGTACTTCAGAGTGCAGAAGTTCACCTTCAACATTATACACCAATGCTGCTATTAAACGTTCAGATTTAAGTTATAACAGTTGTGCTGCTTGATATTCGTTGTGGAAACTGACATTTATTTTTTTCAGGATTCTTTGATGAATAGTTCAAAAGAAGAACATTTGATTGAAATAGAAATCTTTTGTAATTTTAGAAATGTCTTTGCGGTCACTTTTGATCCATTTAATGTGTCCTAGGGATTAAGGTTAAGGATTTGAGCAATATCAATAGTTTTTGCGTGTTAACAACTTTAATATAAATGTAAACTATACACTAGAATAATATGCGTTTCAGATTCTCCATGCATGTACACAGAGAGCTGAAAATGCAAAATACTGCAAAAAATAAAGCAATTCCCATAGATAACCACTAGGAGGCAGCACATCACAGTCTAAACACTGATAGCAACACAGGCCCTGTCCCAAATGGCATACTTCATGTGCACTTGCGATCTTGTGTACTTACAAAGGACACAAGGCCGTAGGGTGTCCCATTTGTCATATTAGGTTTCAGAAGGGTGCTCATGAGCGCCCCCCGTCACGGACAATGATGCACACAATGATGTCACATGAACTCGGAGGAAGATCTCAAGGGCTTAGAGTACCATTTGGGATAAGGCCTTAATCTCACTACAGTTTAAGTTCACTACAGAGTTTACTGCAGGTTAAGCTCTAAAGATTGGGAGAGCACAGTTGAGTTGTCTCAAAAAGTCAGTGACAACTCAACAAGGAACTAAGACATCACACCTGAAGGGTAAATAACAGAGTTTTATGGTGTGGATGATTGTTAACTCACCAGGGAAGACAAACTGTGGTCTATGCTGAAAGTAGCAGGCAGCTAATGAATGGGACAAACAGACAGATGTCCGCAAGGAAAAGAGAAAGACCCAGTTAAACAACTAGCGTGTTATGCATCAGCAAGAATTCCTTAGTAATGAAACGATTTAGAAATGCTTTAGTAATGCACAGCGGAACATTAAGGGCAGATATTAGTAGGTTAGTATACATTCATCCAAGAGGTTAATTCTGAGCACTGGAGGACAGACAGACAACGAAGAAGTGCCTGCTGTGCTTCAAAAAGAAAGACCTTCTTGCCGTGTCGAATTTTAAATGGTTGTAGACGCGGAAGGGTAAATAAGATACCGTGGTTTCCGTGTAAACGAGACTGACCTGGGAAGTGAAAGCGACTGTCAACGTGACCCTTAGGGGAGGGGTTGGGTGGCGGGGTGGCGCTCGGGGGGTTGCTCTGACTGGACGGGGCAGGTGAGGAGGGGGTGGAGGAGGTTGTGGAGGAGGGGTTACTACTGGAGTCCAGGTGACTCAGGGATGGAGGGTGGTCCTGAAGGTAAACACACAAATCTTAGAAAACATTCTCCAGAAACAAGGTGTAAAAATGGATGTTTAAAAACAGTTATGACATAATTATGAAATAGAAGTTCAATAACAAAACTAGTCACTAGCATGACCAATTTGAATTGAAAAATTAAAATGAATAAATAAATAAAAAGGTCTTTATACATGATCATTACATTTATTTACTTGTTATTTAATGACACTTCAACTTTAAGAGACTTATAACACCACTGAGTCAGCACACACAAGGAGTTAGCATAATGAGAATCTCAGCTTCCTGGTTTGTGTGGTTTGCTACATGCCTTTTTGTTTATTGCCTTCGGCAATGTTCCGTACTGCTGCGACTCTGCCGGTCGCTCCACCTGGTTGTTGATACCTGATGGTACTGATTCTGTTCTTCTGATCTTGTTTGGAACTGAAAGAACAGGACAAAACTTTAGATCATCTTCAGCACAAATCTGTATGAATAGAATATATATTACAACTTGTACAAAATCTTACGTTGTGCGAATGAAATCCTGCACTTAGGGGCCTCTTTAGTACATTTGTTGTGGCACTTCACCCTAAAAGAGATGGAAGCAAACATTAGCAGGGAGAAAGTCAGATGTGGTTTTCTGAAATGTTTCTTGTCTTCCCTTACTTGCAATGTTTGCATTTAACACCGAACATCATGTTCTTCTTGCACACCTGGCACGTCTGAGACAACCAGGACTTGGTGGAAAACCTGAGGCGGCACAATAAGAAATCCAATTTCAGTTGTTCTGGAAGTTGAAAGACAAACTAGTACATAAGAATGAAAACAGGAAAAAGTTCAGTGGTCATTACCTGTGTGTGACATCCAGACCGATATCCTTCCTCATGATCAACGGAGAGCTTCCGTGGGTTGCAACGTTATCTAGATGATGTTAAAGAAACACAGATTGGACTCAAAATGAATTAAAACTAAGTTTACTGTTAGCATGTTGCTAAGCTAATGTTGTGATACTCAAATAAGCATACACACACTACAAATCTCAAAAGGAAGCATAGCATTGCTGTCTTTGGATCAGCCTTCATGATGGAAGCACATTTGTGATTCCTTACAATGCTGTCTAGGTACACAGCTAACACAGCTAGTCTTTTACTAGGGCTAAATAAGAAAACGTACTTCTTATACCCGCAGGATCTCCCAGGTGACTGGGTGTATTTGGTAGGATGCAGGGGGAGCGGGCAGACAGCAGTGGTGACCGTGAGGGTGAGTCTTCCCAGCCATTTCCTCCACCATTTACCTGCACGTTCAGAAGCGGTTTATTTTTCTTCCCACTCCTGCAGGGTGAGGGACACAAAACTACATTTAGTATCTGGGTAGTTGACATCAAAAGTAACTGTTATGCTATTTTAAAAGGTTCCTCCTACATGCATCCAAGGTAAAAAAAAAACTCTTTCTGATAATATACACTGCAGCATCACCTCTTTTTTCACAGTCTGAAATGGTTCAATCAAGGATTAGGTCTCTCTGAACCCCTCATTTCTGAGAGCGTACTCTGCTCTGAT
The DNA here is from genome assembly GCF_029890125.1 of Rhinichthys klamathensis goyatoka. Taxonomy (NCBI): domain Eukaryota; kingdom Metazoa; phylum Chordata; class Actinopteri; order Cypriniformes; family Leuciscidae; genus Rhinichthys; species Rhinichthys klamathensis. Next base: position 2,517,520 of record NW_026606844.1, on the reverse strand, counting down.
TGGTCAGATAGTCCACATCTGTTGTGATTTGTCTACTTCTTACAGCGCGTGTTGGAAACAAAACGCCCATTGCCATATCTGTATTTCAGCTCCGGAGGCTTCCTCAGCACTTGATACACAGTAGCCGCGTTTCCACTGCCGGGCCAGGGCCGGGCCGTGCTAGTGCGTGCCAGGGCCAGTCGCGTTTCCACTGTCACTTCCGGGGCTTGATCGGGGCTTACTCGGGGCCAACGGCCAGGATTTCTGGCCCGTCGAATACCTTGGGCCAAAGCGGGCCAGCTCGGGCTAGAGGAGTGGTTACGAACAGAGGCGGGGATTACCTGAGTCGAGAGACAGGAGCGCCGAATGATTCTGTCAGCATTAAAGACTTTTAAAATAATTTAACTCACTTTCATGTTTTAATGCCTTCTGTTTGTGATCTGATGTGGATTCTGATCACCGTATAAGGTAGAAATATTTATACGCGATGCAAAAGACTATGCGCGCTAACCATTACCATAGTAAACATAGTAAACGCTTGAAGATACGCATAGTAAAAAAACATGGTGAACGCTTGAAGAAGTCAGACCAATCATAAAGGCTATCACAATCATGTTTTTATTTTATCTGTCAGTAGCCTACGTATACTACATAGTAGTCTCTTTATACCGGACTCTACTTTTTTTCGGGAGCTTCCTGTTTCTCTGACTGAAAATATATCTGTAGCTACTGGGAGTCGAGACTGTGCTAACGCTCCTCAGGTCGTATTTTTGGTGGCATATAACATTATTTGTAGAAATTATCATTGTTTCTAAATGTGATATATGTCCTGTAACTACCAATAAACAGAAACAGCCTCGACTGAATAATGTAAGTGTGTCCTCTTTCTTTTGTGAAATAGACCTAACGTTAACGGTCATTTATTTCTGTGTGACTAATGTGCAATTTTGACATAAATTAATTCATTATGATCAATGTATCACTTTTTATTGTAAACCTGTGGTAAAACATCGATGCTTGGGTTTTAAATATTCAAGTAAACAACAAAAATGCCAGCAAACGGCCGCTTTTATCATGTTTGTTTTGCGATGCACGCTGTTTCCAGTGATTTCTTTCTGATTAGTTTTCTGATAAAACTTCCATTTGTTGGTGAAATGATGGGTTAGTGTGACGTTGTTCCAGAGAGGCGTGTTGCGGGCGTGTTTTAGTGACGCGCTGTGGAGTTTCTGGCCCGACAGTGGAAACGCAGGCCAGGTGCTACTGGCCCGAGGCTATTAGCCCGGCACGGCCCGTTTAAAGCCCTGGCCTAGCACTGGCCCGACAGTGGAAACGCGGCTAGTGATACGAACAATAACGATGGTGCCGGTTTTACTGACTCTTCACATCTTCATCCTTTTGAAATTCATGCAAAGTGAATTGGCTTTGGTAGCACAGAAAACCGCATCTTCTCGACATGCCGACAACATGACCCAAACCTATGTAAGGTTAGTGCAGGAAGTAAGGCTGGAATTACAGACGACTCGTTTCAGGCAGTTCAGAATCGATTCTTTCTTTTGAAAGACAATAATTCCATTTGTTGTGCACTTTGATTTTTGCAGACCTTTTTTAAACGTAATCATTAAACAATTAATAATTAAAATAATAAATAATTTGAATAATGAATAAATAAATATTTGACTTTAGTTTATAATAAAAAAATTATAAAATTGATAAAAATTCATTATTAAAAAGATATTTAAAAAAAAATATTTGTTACACTGCAGAAACATTTAAAATGAACTATTGTGACAATTTACAAAGTTAACCTGAAATCATTAAAGGGCACCTATTAGGTTTAAACATAAATTTGAACATGTTTGAACATAAATGTGTGTTGGCAGTGTGTGTACATCCTATAATGATAAAAATCCACCCAGTGCTTTTTTTTCAATCCCCATAAATCACAAGCAGTGTCTCAGAACAACCTGTTCTCAGATTCGGGGCAATGTGACGTACTTTTGCACAAGCCCCTCCCACGACTGTTGACTGACACTGCAGTTTTAGCGTAGACCCGCCCTGAGTGAGCTAAACACAGTCCGCCATTGTTTCGACGCGGAGCAGCTGTAGACAAGAATGTCTCCTAAGCGATTGAGGTGTTTTGTTATAAGATGTAAGAATGAACATAGCAGCCAGTCATCATTTACTCTCGTTGTTACTCGATGATGGGTCTGTACCAACTGTTCGTGATCCTGCTTATAGTCACCGGTGCGTTATTGGTCACGGCAGTAATGAAAGGGAGAGTGCGCACTTTATTACAGTTCATAGGAGTTGTTTTACGGATATAAAGTTTACCAGTTTATTAAGCACCCCTGAAAAGGTGTGTGTATATTTGTTTACAGTTAGTAAACAAGTGTTTAACAAGTGTTTTGTGTAATTCGCTGTATACGTTAATGATAATGAAAGGGAGTGAGAGAGTGTATAGATAAGACTTTAATGCGCACTTCTTATACTGTTTATTACTCTGGCTCTGTAGGCATTATTGTCCGACTCCGGGTCGAAATAAACACAGCGACTGAGAGTTTCCGTTTTTGATATTATCATTCCGTGAGATAAGATTGTCCTGGCTCTGAGCGCGAGCCAGGCCCTCTGTGCGGCTCCAGCAGCTCATTTGCATTTAAAGGGATACACACTAAAACGGCGCGTTTTTTTCTCATCCCCAAAAATTTACAATTTAAACATGCTGTAAAAAATGATCTGTTGGGTATTTTGAGCTAAAACTTCACATACACACTCTGGGGACATCAGAGACTTATTTTACATCTTGTGAAAAGGGGTGTAATAGGTGCCCTTTAAGACTCTGATCTGTTTCATTGGAATTATTACAATGCAACCAAATAGAATTCTCAGAAAGCTTAATGACTCACTGTACCTCCTCCCAGCAAGACATTTTCCTATAGAACTTTAAATAAAAACACACCTGCAACTTGGCCACCACAAATATTTAAAAAATGTTGTACGAATGGAGGCGTGCAGCTTCACATGCAGGGAGTTGCGGTGGACTTCAGTTCACACACAGATTCTGAGGAGGAGCTCCAAAAGCAGACATTTACTGGCTCAGAGAGAGAGGAGAGGAGCGGGAATGATCAAGCGCAGGACGCCAGCGAGTCTGAGAAGGGGTCTGACCTCGGCCTTGTGCTAACGGGAAACACTGGGGCTACGTGAAGGGGCGGAAGGAGGGGGAGTGTTGAACTCCTCTGCCCCCGTCCAAAACCTGCCTGGACCTCGGCCATCAGTGATCTCAGATGACACAGCAGTCCGCTCCCACAGACCCAACACACACTGGGCAGGGCGACATTGCATGGTACACATATGAAAAGCATGAACTAAAATAATATGAAGAACATTTTTCCTAAGAAGGATTTCTACATTCATGCTGCAGGGCAAAATATTCCACATTTTTGCTAAGTGAGGCACCATGTTACGTGAATCAAATGTTGTGCAACATATAAGGGAAAATCCTGAAAAAATTTTTTTTTTAAAAGAGATATAGATGCAATGTTACAAAGATTTTTGTCCTTTTGGGGAACACAACTGGTACATTTTGTTTTATTTATCCAGGCAACTTTTGTCAGTATAATGAAGAATGGGGTTGTCAAAGTAAGCAATAAGGTACGAGAGGCTGTGCTGTATCGTGAATAAGTCACGGCTGAAGGGCGTTGTTAGGCACGATGCAAAGCGGAGTAAATAAAACAGCCATTGACCAATCAGAATCAAGGATTGGAACTAACCGTTTTATGAAGTCCAATAAAGCACCATAAAAGTATCATAAAAGTGGTCCATATGACGTTATTTTAAGACCTGTTCCAAGCTTTCTAAACTCCATAAGATAGCTTTATGCAAACCATCATTAGAAGTTGTTATTCACTGGCAATTTGGACAGACCTCACCGATTCAATGAATAAGTCACAGCCCACTGAATGTAAATTATAAATCTCGTTCTGTTCCTTTATGGCTTTATCATATGGCTTTAGAAGACTTGGAATAATGTGCACTAATCATCCGTATATGATATTTGATAATGCTTTTGCATCATTTTCGAAGCTCGAAAGCTCCAGTGCCCATTCATTGTAAGTGCATGGAAAAGGGCAACCAGCACCGAGGAAACAAAGTCAGACAGGTTTGAAGCAACATGAGGGTGACTAAACAATGACAGAATATTCATTATGTGTGGAATGGAGTCTGGAAATTCACAGTTACATCAAGATTAAAAGTTAACACGCGTCAGCATATATTTCTGTGTAGTTTCATGTTACTGTTAGCCCTGTGACTAATTTTATTGTTTGAAGAGGCTTTTATGCTTTAGACTTTATCTTCAAATAGTCACACCCTTCAGATGAACATATTCCATTTCCATCTCCTCCTCAGTGCATTACTTCATGACTGTACAATGAGGTAAATGTTTCTGACATCATTATAGAATGACATTATAGAATTAGGCTGTATCAGAAAGGGGAAAAAAAAAAATCAATAGATGATGCAGGCTAATGTCCAAATGGATGCATTTTTGTTACAGACAGCAGTGAAAGTGCCATCAAATGGATGTGAATGGATCTACACTACCATCCAAAAGTTTGCAGTCAGCAATTTTTTTCTTAAATGAATCGCTTTTATTCAACAAGGATGCATTAAATTGATCAAAAGTGACAGTAGAGTAATTTGATAAGGTTTAAAAAGATTTCTATTTGTATTTCTAGCTTTAAATTTATCAAATATCCTGAAAAAAATGTACTGTATGGTTTCTTTTCATTTAATAAATTACATTTACAATATATTAAAACAAAAAACTGAATGAATTTTAATTTTAATATTTCACAATATAACTGTTTTTACTGTATTTTTGATCAAATAAATGCACCCTTGGTGAGCAAAAGAGACTTCTTTCAAAAACGTTTACCCCAAACCTTTGAATAGTAGTGTATTTGAAAACTGCATTGTGATTGGTCAATTTTTTTTGCATGTATTTAATCATTTATAGCCACACACAGTGACTGATTTCTGTGTGTAGCTGACTGACAACAGGAAAGCAGGTCATTTACACAGAACCAGTGCCAGCACTCGGATTTCCTTCTGCAATTTCAGAAATGCAAATCTAGTTTGCATTCAAATAATATGCAGGTGTCAAATAGCAAATGTTGCTCTAATCTAGACAATCACTTTTAAAGACACCTTAAAGTCCAGAAGCACTCTCACACAAATCCTGTAATACTTAAAGCAACACCAAGGAACTTTTCCTCAGCGGTCGCCCTACAGGTTGGAAGCGGAATTGTCCATTACCGCTGTCGTAAATAATTTAGCCTACCGCAGCCTACTGTCGCACGCACGCTCGCTGTATATCCAGCACCGGCTTTGGAATCAACAATGGCAGACATCCCAACCTGCAAGAAGCCATTTCAGGGAGGTATATCTTGGTGACTGGATTGTTGACGGGGGGGGGTGGCGGGTTGACAAGCTTTCGTGAGGCACACTCGCAAGGTCTCTCGCTCTCTCCCTCTCTGCCGTGCTCGCGCTATGTATGTTATGCGCGCAGTATGTTCTGTCTCGCATGCGCGCTCTAGATTCCAGCAGATTTTAACTACTTTGCGGGCATCAGGGAGACGCTATAGACTTGGGATGTCTGCAATGGCCATAGACAATTTGAGGAAGTGGTGGGTGAAGTGACGTATGCCGTAAAGCAGTCAAGTTTTGTAGTTCTTTTTGTGCTCGGGTTACTACCCGAAACCCGAAGTTACATAGTGCGAGTAAAAGCGATACAGACCACGTCAGGCTATGGCAGACGTGTCATTTAACCTATTGTAAGTCGATGTACCATCACAAGGGTCTTGGAAATATATTATGAAGGTTGAAAAGTTACATAGTGTTGCTTTAACAATACTTTACCACTTATTCATCTAAATAAACCCTCTCAAAGCAAACTTTGAGAAGAGATTATCATGCCATGGAGCAATACATTGATAAATGAAATATTATTCAGTGCAGAACTTACTTGTTGGGTGTAGGGTCATCTATCCGGTTGGCCAGTTGGCTCTGGCTCTTGCTGCGTGTGAGGGTGATGCTGGGAAGGAGGTTTAGCAGCTTGCGGGAGGGGGGTGGTGGAGTTCGTGGGGGCCACAGCTTGCCAGACTTTTTGGGTGGTGGGGTAGCTGGAGGGGTGGACAGCAGCCGGGAGGTGCAGCGGTTCAGCTGCGGGGAGGACGAGAAGGGGTCCGTCAGCACATCACAGTGAGTGTGGACAATTGTAGGGAAGTCCGTTGAGGGTAGGGCAGACACGGAGACGCAGGAACGTGGGGCAGGCAAAGCAGAAGAAGGGGGCCAGTTGATTGGGTTGGGACTGTAAGACTGAGGTGCACGCATAGAACAAGACAGTGGGTCAGCAGAGGTACTGTCACGTTGAGTGGGTTCTGCTATCCACGGGATGCCCTCTTTCCTGAGAAGTCCTCCTGTTAAAACATAAAAAGAGAGAGACTTTATGACAATTGAGGAACAGGTGGATGATCAATGCAGGGCTCCAGTAAAAGTAGTATTTTAGTATTATTTATAAACAATTATAGTATTAATTAATAATTTGAATCAGCTTTTATTTTTATATTTTGAGATTCCATTTTAGTTAAACTTTTAGTAATTGTGTTATGTGCTTTTGTCATTATTATTATTACATATTTAGCTTTAATTTAAATTGAATACATTTTTATTTCAGTTTTTAGTTATTTTAGTACTTCAGCTTAAGTTTTTTCATGTAATATTTATATGATATTTTATTTCAGCTTTATTTCAATTGACAAAGATATAAATAATTATTTTATAGCTTTTTAGCAACAAAAACAACACGGTTGCTCATAAATTAAAAGTTTTGCTTCCAATCTTGCTGTCATTGGCGATAGTCCGAAGTTTTTTTGTGTGCTTCCATATGAGATTTTGTCAAATATCATCTCAACATGCACATCTCACCATCATCGATTTGAATATATTTTAAAAAATAGTTTATTCCTGTGATGCAAAGCTGAATTTTCATCATCATTACTCCAGTCTTCAGTCACATGATCAATGTTAAAAACAGTTGTAGTGCTGCTTCATTTTTTTTTTTTTGAAAAGCAGTGATATTTTTTTGTCGGGATTCTTTGATGAATAGAAAGTTTTAAATAACAGCATTTATTTGAAATAGAAATAATTTGTAACATTTAATGTCTTTACTGTCACTTTTAATCAATTTAATGCATCCTTATAATTTAAAAGTATAATTTTTTCTTAAAAAACAAAACAAAAACAAACTTACCCTGACCCTAAACTTTTGAACAGAAGTGGCACAAAAACAATCAACCATTTTGGAGCAAATGTACACTCAATATAGCTAGAATTAAAGGCAGGTAAAAAGCCTAGAGCAGGGGCCGCATGAAGAGTGGAAAGAGGAAGGAGTCAGCAGTGACCTGTGTTAGTAGCGCTCTTGAGACAGGAGAGGGCAGCGGTGATGCGGGAACACTCCTCACTGCTAGAGCCCAGTCTTTTCATGGTGTCTTCCACCTGGGCACTGGACATTTGCAGCAGAGCATCCAGGGACAGCTTCGCAGGGACTGCCTGGAAGACAGAATAAAACGATAATCATTGCATATAGTCAGAAATGGACACAGATAATTAACTGCACATTATTCTTGTAAACCGCACCAGATATTACTTCTTGACTCAATATTGTCTTGTTTGACCAGAGTCTTTGGTATTTCTGTGGCAACTGATGTGGCTCTAGAAAACAGACAGAATGGAGTCTATATAGTAATTAGAGAAAGATTAGGTGATAAAGCCCCCTACAATCCCCTCGCTGCCACTAAGACTGCTGGCATCTCATGGCACCACACTGAGCCAATGTCCAGATACCCGGCACAGTCCAGTTTTCTTTCACTATCCACCATCTCTGTTACATTCCTCCACCCTACAACATTCCTGCGCTCTTTGGCGTCTCCCTGCCGCATTTCAAATCTCACCCAAAACACACACACACACGCGCTTACTCAAACGCATGACTGAGAAGTTTCCCAGCAACAGTTGTCGCTCTGGTCAGTGTGGTCTCCGTGGTAAATTAATAGATAACAGGAACTCACCCAAAAATATGGATTTCTCCAATTTAATTGATACTCATTTTAAAGAGCTGAAATCTATTCTTAATTTCAGTTGATAAATGAAAGAAGCTTTGTAGCGTACCTCCCATACAATAAATGTTGTTACCTCTGATATGAAACTCATTGCAAATTCATTGTATTTTCACTTGTTCTTCAATATTTAATATTTAATTTTTGAATAAATCAGTCATGTTTTTTTATGACAGCCACCATTTAAATGTTTATATTTAAAAAAAAGTAGAACTGAGTAGAAACATAAATATTTCTTAAAAAATATATTATATCGTTGTTATTATAAAAATGTTTTGCAATTTAAATGCAAGTAGCCTAAAAAAACAGTGCCTTGAGAAAGTATTCAAATGCCTTAATTTTTTCCCATTTTATGTTGCTGCCTTGTTCAACTGCTTTAAATCAGTTTTTTCCCCACATTAATCTACACATCATACATCATATGACAAAGCAAAAACAGTTTTGTAAAAACTTTGCAAATTTATTAAAAATAAAAAACTGAAATAAAAACATTGCATAAGTATTCATACCCTTTTCTGGGTCTGGGACACTTGAAATTTAGCTCAGGAGCATTCCAATTTCACTTGTGGATGTTACTACACTTCGAGTTGAGTTAACCTGGGGCAAATTCAATTGAATGGGTATGATTTGGAAAGGCACACACCTCTCAATAAAAAAGTTCTGACAGCTGAAAATGCATATCAGAGCAAAAACCAAGACATGATGTCAAAGGAACTGCCTGTAGAGCTCAGATACAAGATTGTGTTAAAGACACAGATCTGGGAAAGACTACAAAAAATTATTCTGCATTGAAGGTTCACAGAAGCATGTAGCCTCCATAATCCTTAATGGAAGATGTTTGGAACAACCAGCAGGGCTCTAGAGTGCGACCAATTTGGTCGCATATGCGACCAAAATTTGTAAGGGTGCGACTAAATTTTTTCCTAGGTCGCACCAGTGCACCTAACCTTCTCGCATGATCGCATCCGTTGCCTCTCAACAAACGAGTCTTTTGTTCTCCTTGCACGCATGGTTGGATCATATCGTGGTCTAAACCAATCAGAGATAGAGATTGGGCTGGTCTTTGCCTCTGATTGGCTGTGGTTCAGATATTCCTGTAGGACTAAAATGCTCCGTGCTGTCTGTGTGATAGAACTAAATTGCGACGTGAGCACCAGAGAATCAGTTACGGCAATCAGCAGCATCAGCTAAATAAACGCAAGAAAACAGACGACGAAGAAACTTTAAAAAATGTAGGCTACTTGAACTAGGTAAAAAATATTGTTTTCTCGATTTTAATCGATTCTCATTTTACGAACCGTTGGGCTATGCTGTTTTCAGTTGATGAATGAATGGAACATGTAGCGAGCATCCCATCCAATAAATCGCAGTAATCTTTGTGCTTTGTTACTATTGATATGAAACAAAGTCTCAGATTTCAAATTAGGTCCATTTTCTTATGAAATTCAAAAACATAAATAGTGTGTTGACGCTGTGGCGTGAGATCGCTCTGGCTCAGCCCCAGAGAAGCAGCAGCGCGAGCGCACATGATCTCCTCTTCCGCCTTAATAATACCAGTTACAGCGCGAAATAAACATGAACGAGCATCTGAAAGTGTGTTAAAAGATAGGGTACAACTTATCGAAATCCGTATCTTTCACATGGAATCGCTCAATCAGTGTTTCAACCGTGGAAAGACGTCAGTAAAACGCTTGTAAACAATGTCATGTAACGTCACATTTACCTCAGAAAAAACATATCCAGTGACCATAAACTCGTTAGCTAGAAAAATTAACTCTAGGGAGGAGCATTTTGCCAAATATATGCACCATATTCCATGTTCATTATAATGTTTTAATGTTTTTCAATATTTAATGCATGTTGTTTGAAAAAATCTGGCAAGTTTTTATGCAGCCACCATTTAAATGTTTATATTTCATATAACTTTATTATTATAAAAATAAATAAAAGTGTAATTTAAGTGTTTGTGTACAAATCAGGTCATTTTTACCTTCAATATTATAGTAGGCTAATGAAGCATAGTGGGCTACAACTGACTCCCAGTTTACAGCATTAGTTAAGAGATTTGTTTTCCTTGAGAAAATTTGCCATGTATTGTACCTGATATCCAAAATAATCAATATTGAATCGAATTGTGAAATTTGTGTCAATACCCTGCCCTAACTTGAACAATGTAAAAACAGCACTTTAAATGTTTTATTTTTTTTAAAGATTAACATTTTTATATACAGTATAATTGTGCTTCAAAAAAAATGTATTATTATTATTCTTGTTTAAAAGCATTTACATAATATATATGAATGTATATGGAGCGTGATAAAAAGGTGACCTTGAAATTGTGGCGTTAAAGGCGACGCGAGACGAGGAAAAATTTTAGTGCACCTAAATTTTGTGCTGGTGCACCTAAATAAAAAAGTTAGGCGCACCAGTGCAACCAAGGCAAAAAGTTAGTCTGGAGCCCTGACCAGGGACTCTTCCTAAAGCAGGCCTTCAAGCCAAACTGATCAATCGATAAAGAAGGGCCTTGGTTAGAGTGATAACCAAGAAGCTGATGGTCACTTTGATTACGCTCCATATGGAGATGGGAGAAACTTACAGAAGGACAAACATCACTGCAACACTCAACTGATCTGGGCTTTATGGCAGAGTGGCCAGACTCAAGCCTCACCTAAGTGAAGACGACACATGAAAACCCATTTGGAATTAGCAAAAAAGCACCTAAAGGACTCTCTCAGACTGAAAGAAACAGGATTCTCTGGTCTGATGAACCTCAGTTCCAAGCATCATGTATAGAGGAAACCAAGCACTGCTCATCACCTGCACAAAGACGAATGTAATACAGTATAAAATGTTTGAGCATGGATTATTCATTCTGACACAGATGAACCCAATGTGCTTCAACAATGTACTTTGTCACAGTTATGCTGTGATAAACTTCTTCATCAAGATCTTTAAAGTCCTCATAATTTTTCTTACATTACTGTAAGAAATTATAGTCCGAAGACCCAGCTTTCATTCCAAGATATGTATTAGAATATGCTCCTTATCATAGAGACAATTCCTCCCAATTTCAGTAATATGTAAATAGTACCACTGGAGTAAATAGTACTATCACTTGTAGCGTGGGAGTGGCCATCAAGAACCATCCTGTGTTAAAAAGGATGCATGAATATGACTATCAGGGATTTCAAACAATCTTATCACCTTAACATTTGGGTGTTCCCATCTGAAAGAATATCAAAGATGTGGGAACAGAAGGCTATCACTTTCATTGTTATCCTCAATTTACATTTAAGAGAAAGCTTCATTTATATGTTGAGCTGGAAGACGAATGTAATACCGTATAAAATGTTTGAACAGATTATTCGGGATTCTTTTTTGGACTCCGTTGAACCCATGTGCTTTGTGTACTTTGTCACTGCTATGCTGCAATAAACTTCTTCATTGAAATCTTTAATGTCCTCATAATTTTTTCTTACAACAGCTATACAAAAAATAAAAAATAAAAATTCTGCGCAGTAAATCAGAATTGAGCACAGTAAGACTTGCAGCGTAAATGTAGCCTCGGAGATCGCACTGCGCACACAGAAACATTCAGGAGCACAGAAACTTTTCAATGCTGCACTGTAGTACTGAATTGCTACATTATATTTCTTAGCGACAAGTTGGTAACATCACTGGTTTTAAAGTAATTAAACTCTCAGCAAAGTTGTTCATTGAGAGAGATCCTGAAGAGACAAGTAATTCACACATGCATCTCTCATCTCTCTCTCTCGATAATTAATTCAAATAAATGTAATATTATGCACTACTTATCTCTGTGTCTGATTCAAAGCTGGCAGAATGCTACATCTAACTGACACTGTATTGATACTGAATTGTAACTGACAAAAAATAACTGTGATTTTTTAGCCTTTCGGTCAAATATTTCGCTGCAAACATCAGTAACAACTTTAAGTTGTCCATGCCATGGTATAACCGGGATAATCCATAGCTAGCTATGCATTAAACCGAGTTGGGTGGTTCTTTGCCTCAATGTCGTGCATTAAAATCGTTTAATGCACAACTAGCCGTGGATTATCCCTTACATAAACTATACTAAAAGCAAATACATCAATTATATATTGATAAATATATATCGGTTTTAAAATATAAACATTTTATGTAGAATTAAAAATAATAACAATTAAATGTAAAATAAGTGGTATTTCCTCCTTTACACATGTAATTGTGTTTGTATTGCAGCACAACATAAACAAGTGAAACTGCCTTCTAAACGGCATGCAGGGCACTCAGGGGAACGGGAATCTTCCAGCATCCTTATGGAGACTTCCTTTTTGAACAACAGCCAGAGATCAGAATTAAGAGCACGGATCTCTTCTCAACAAATACTATCCACACATTTACCTTACAGCTGGAAGAACAAGAGACCAATATTAACTTAAGCGGAGCCTAAATCAAACCAATAAGTGTAATCTTTCCATAAACAAATAAAAATTAATCTAATGGACATATTATTGTTTATTTCTCTATTTTTCTATTCTCACAACAGGGACATGTACATAATGAGAGTGTAAAATACACATCTTAGTTGATCTATACGACTTGTATACATCTGAGTTAATAAGTATGTGAATTACTGTGTTAAAAGCAGACAAGCCGGGGCAGAGAGCAGGTGAAATGACACATACCGATACCGAGGTGGTGCCTGAACATGCCTTTTACCTGAGTTTATGAGCTGACGTAACACAGGGAGTGATGCTTGAACATTAAAGCAAGACGCAGCATTTTATGCTAGTTTCTGTCCAAACAAACACACACAAACTCCCACCCACCACAAATCAAATCATCCAGGTAAGCTCCCCTAACAAATAATTATTCTGAATAAGTCGTTGACAGTGATGGTTACTGCTGGTCTGTTAGTAGAGTGAAACTACAATCAATCAGGAAAAAGTGCCAAAATGTGTCCTCACAAACAAAATAAATAGATAAAAAAATAAATAAAAAACAATCACCAAGCCTTCCTCAAAAAGCCCTTCAGTGGAATTTCAACTTGATAAGTATCTCAAACAACTAGCAAATGAGGAACTTCCTCACAAGCTTGTGAGTTTGCAAGCCTCTTGACATAAACCTGATGTGTTCAAACATAGCGTTAGTAGATATCTGCCGTTGCTAATTTCGTTTGCAGACTTTCTATGACCACAGAAGCTCTTGATACTCCACTTGCATGCAGGCAGGAAACCGACAAACATCAAAAAACAAAACACAGTCTTAAAATGAGACTCCAAAACATGAAGCAGTCAAGAATACAATACCACGAGAGATTCTCCACTGAAGTTGTCCTTTCCTAAATCTCATATCCCAGAAACACCAAATCAAAGTCTCTCCTCAGAAGTCAGTCACGCTGTGAGAGCTGCTCCCTTCCAACCCAAACTTCCCCTCCTACTCGCCCCGTCCCTCCTCCCTTTCCCCAACGTCCCTCCCCTCTATCCTTCCAGTGAACATGCCTGGGAAGTTTCTCCACAGCTTTGGACACTCCTCCTAAAAACACATGGTCACCAACTGAGCCGTTCAGTTTCCTGTGTGCAGATTAACATCCCCTGTCTCAACTAAGTATGGGTTGCAGTGGTCAACTAGTCGGCTCAGGGGCACTATGCAGCTAACTAAATTATTTATTTATTTATTTGGAAGGGGGTATAGTGGTAGTCCAGAAGAAACACAACCAAAAACACTTTTGGACAACTTTTGTGTATGACAAATTCGTATCATTTATTCCCCATGTAGTATAAATAAATAAATACAACTAAATTTGACAGGTTTGACATATCGTTTCCCATGGGGTAAAAGTGGTCAATTGAGCCACAGTGCCATAATTTAATAATCAAAAGTCCAATTTCTCCCAGAAATAAAATAGTCCTGAAGAAAACCTCCGACAACAACTTGTGTGTATGACAAATTAGTATATTTTTTAATCAATCAATCAATCAAATGTTCTAATATAAATAGGACTACATAAAATTAAACTTGTCAACTAAACTTGATACCCATGCAATCATCCATGCAATTTTAGCTTTGAAATTAAGTTTAAAAAAGTACTGAGGAGAACATGCGCATGAAAAATTTACTTAACAACTTTTATATGACAATAGCATAGCAAATAAATTGCTAAATAAACTGCAAATACAGTACCAAAGTAGCCAGAGTACCATGGACTTTCAGCTTTGACATTTTGTTTTCCACAGGCAAAAGTGGATAAACTAATTATAAAAAGATACATTTCTCTTTAAAAAAATAAGATAAAATAATAAATACAATAAAATAAAATGCCATGGTGTGAATAGTTTTGCATTTCTAAAATGCCACTTCAGGTTCAAAATAGTTCACATGTTCAAGACTCTGCATTCTGATCCATTCTGTTTCTCTTGCCCTTAGAAACGCTTCTGACTGGGGTCAGGTGAACTTGAAACCAGCCTAATTACACAAAGTTTCCTTAAAACAGATTATCCGACTAGTTGTTCAGGAAACCCACTGACTAGTTGACTTCAACAATAATGCAGTTTTGAACATTCTTATTGTCATCACCACAACCGCTAACTGAGCCGACATCACAGATTCCACATGTTCTACAAAAAGAACCATTTATGATGCTATTAACTGAGCCGGATGTCTTTGTGACTGTGTGAAACGGAGATTAATGAGGGTTAGGCTGGCCTAAGTCGGTCTTTGACCTGTCACCATACATTTTGTGCATGAGTGGTCATCCTGGGCCAAAAGAGAGGCCACATTGGAGGAACAAAGAAGAGCAAGAAAGGGGGTACAGCACAGGAAACAGAGGTTTGGGTGAGATTGCTTTTGTCACAGACTCTTTTTTCTTTCTATCTCTTTCTCTTTATCTTTGCCTTGAGGAAGGCATGTAGAGGATCCACAGGATGTGACCCACAAAAAAGAAATATGACTCAGACAACCACTCCTGCCTGTGCCCTTTAGACTTACTCCATAACACACGTTGGCATGTTTTGGACTGCCTAATTTCAAACGCTCTAACCCCTGGTTGATTTAATATAAGCATTATATTCCATAAGCAACTCATAGACACTCACCACTACAAAATATATAAACACAAATTTGAATGGTGCATCATGGTTGTTGCTCCTCTCGCTTACTGTTACTGAGCAATGGGAAATCCCATCAGACTGTGGCAGCTGGAAACATCAAGGAATGAGTCACAATATACAAAATAAAGTGTAGTGACGTCAACTCTCAGTTATTGCTCATTGACTCTCGCACACAACAGATGCGTGTTAATCGGTGTTATTTTAGTATTACTATTATAGTTTTTATTCATATTTTTAATTAGCTTTTATTTGTATATTTTTTATTTTATTCTTTAGTAACTTTGTTTTGTGCTTTTTTAAATATTACTATTTAGATTTTATTTTATGTCAGTTTTTTTATCATTTATTTCCAGTGGTTAATTTTAGTGCTGCATCTAATATTTATATTAATAATTCAACTATTTCAGCTTTATTCACAATTAACAAAAATGTTTTTTTAACATTTTAACTTGATGATAATAACCCTGGATATGATCAGATGGTTACACATGCCCCGAATGTATTTGGACACCTGGCTTAAATTCTTAATGTTATTGCCTTACATAACAAATGTTTAAACCAAAGTAGTGTTTATTTTAAAGAAATATAGCATAAGCATTATTTCAAGCAAAACCTAAGGGGAACTGAGTGACTTCATACAAACACTAAAAAGCACCGTATAAATAATTAGTTAAAAAAAGAAGAGTGACATTAGTTATA
Source organism: Rhinichthys klamathensis goyatoka (assembly GCF_029890125.1). Classification (NCBI taxonomy): domain Eukaryota; kingdom Metazoa; phylum Chordata; class Actinopteri; order Cypriniformes; family Leuciscidae; genus Rhinichthys; species Rhinichthys klamathensis. Next base: position 2,501,553 of record NW_026606844.1, on the reverse strand, counting down.
AAAAAGTGCTAGTATCATTAGCTTACAGATGCTATACTTGTGTGCTTTAATGCCTAATACTTGTAGGTCAAAAGTAATTTCATATAGAGCATGATATCAGATGAAGCAGGTTGTGACATCATGACGTCAGTATGACTAAACATGCTCCGATATAAAGTATATGATACCAGTTTTTATGTAACAACATATATGATTATGATCAGTCACAGTATGATGACACCCTCGATAGTTCTCCATTTCTAGTAACTCCGATGTAAACAAATACCCCAAAGCAGTAATAATATCAAGGGTGTTTCCTAGCAGTTCTGTAGACGCACCAGGAACCACAAGCCACACATATGCAAAATATCTCCAATGAAACCCCTAAACTGTCTAATCATGCAAATGCAACCAAATTGGCCAAAGTCCCACCTTGATGGGCACACACTCTCAGAAAAACTGGGGAGGTACCCTTTCAAAAGGTACACATTTGGTAACTAAAGAGTGCAAATTAGTTCTTCAGAGGTACATATTTGTAGCTTTTTAAAGGGTACCATCCCGGGTACCGCTTTTGTACCATTTTTTTCTGAGAGTGCAGGAGGAATAGCATTCCTCTGCTCTTCCTGAGAAAGTTCTATCCCATTCAATTACACTGGGGCAACTGGATTCCATGCTGTCCTCTCCGAGAGGGGCAGGCTGCCTATGGGTGTCCTGCCACATGCATGCATTCCTGCCCTGTGAATCACACTCTAGCAGCCTTGTGTGATACGGTAAAGAACAAACTTATTGAGTTAGGGCAGTGAATAGGGCAACTTAACTCAAAATTGGGTCTCAGACTATAGGAATAAAATAAAATAAAAGTCAACATACTGTATGTGACTGTAATTATTATTCAAAGTAAATAAAAATATTTTCCAGACTACATTAAATGTGTTTTCTTGCAAAAAGATTAAACATAGTTTATGCTGACCACAATATGTTTTGTGCGGTAAATTACTGACTGCCAATATAATTGTAGTTTTCTTAAATCATTACAATTATTAATATAATAATACAATTATTAATATCAATACATTTTAATTAAATTTAAACAACATTTTAGTTTACTTTTGTACAATACACAATTTTGGTACCATTGGGTCAACACAGAAACGGACTGTTTACAACGACAAGGCAAGTATTTTGGGACATCTAAGAGAGAGGGAAACTGGAAGAGACAATAATAAACATGCTGTCCTACCGCAGTGACCGAAGTGAAGCAGTCAGCTAATCAGAGGCATGGCGCAAAGTGACCTCTCTCGTCCCCACTAGGATAAATTGTTTTTATTTTTAAAGTTTTGTTCCTCAGTCATACGCTGTTTATTTCCCTGTTTGTATGTTTCCTTGTCTATTGAAGACAAATAAGTCTACGCATTTGCCAGGCAGTCATGAATGCAGTGCTGTTCTGGTCAGCTTTGTGTATGACAGTCTGGGGGCGAGGGGGGGAGGGAGGTTTGGTTGGCAGAGACAGAGACCCCTTTTGGAGTCTAAAAACAGACCGACGACGGGACAGTCAAACACAGTGGCTGACACTGCACATTCTGAGCTTTGGAGTGGGATCAGGTGTGTGGATCCACCGAGGTCTGAAACGCCACAGAGAACACAGCGAGCGAGCAAGCAAAACATCTTTCCTCCCTTGTCCAAACCCTCCAATAACAGACATTTTGTAAACAGACATTCTTTAAGTAGTAGATACAGTTTAAGAAGCCTGTTTTTAAAGAAGAGATATATTGTACTTTCATGTTTTAAATATTGCTGTATAATAAAATAAACAGAAACAGCAATTAGGTACAAGAGGCCATGCTTTACAGACGTGCCTTATGTGGTGTTTAATAAAATGGCTAGTAGATAATGCAAAATTGAGGTAAAAACTTTTTAAATACTAAAATATTATTCTTTAAAATATTATTTATTTATTTATTTATGCATGCATGTATTTATTTATTCATATTAATTCTACATTCTTAAAGTATGAAAAAAAAACAGTCACTTATACTGTATTTGTAAACTAAAACCCTTAAACCAACAAAAAAACAAAACCAAACCCAAAACAAAACACCCAAAAATGGTTCATTAGCCGAATATAGGTCATGAAGCAGGGAAATATGGTCAACTTTAAAATTCCTCAAAGCAATAAAGGAACTAAGAAACAAATGCATTGAATACAAACACACATATTGCTACCTCTATGAGTTCTGTCCGGAGGTTGATGGTGTGGAGCCAGTCTGTGAGGTGTGGGTAAGAGTCCAGCATCAGCGGTCGCTCACTCTCTGGAACACTCTGCTTCCACTCCAACTGTTTACTGATGTACTTCACCAGCTTCACCTGTAGATGGCAATCACACACAGACTGCTGTAACAACTGATTTGAGACTCGCTGATGTAATATATCTGTTTGCTTTTTAAAATGACACCATCTGTCCTATAATTAGTTTTTATTCCTTAAAACATAAAGAAATGAACTTCATATGAAGCTCTGTGGATTGAAATCCTTGGACAAAAAACAGGATGACATCAGACATAAAAAAATAAAATAAAAAAAAAAGTCATGCCAAATTTCATGTTTCACAGCACTTCAGAGAAAAAGAGCTGTTTCAAACTGACTAATCAGATGCCACAGAAGATTGAAATAAGTACGTCAATGAGGGACAAGCATGTGACAATTAAGCATTTTCCTCTAAACCTTCGCGTCCGCAAGCGAGCGTTGCACGCGGAATGCAAAGCGAGAACAGAGCAAAGGAAATCCCCACGTGTGACTTCATTGTAAAAGGGTGGGCGATGAAAGTGTTGTGTGTCGTGTCAGTTAAACAACCAACTACAGTGCACACAAACACTGTACACAAGCACGCCATGTTTTCTTGTTCAGTTCAAATACCAGCCAGTGCTTCCTCCGGTCATTATCTTACCATCACTAGACTGGGTTAAGAACAACAAGCAAATAATGTTCAAGGCTTACTGGACAAAGAAAGACGCTTCAGACGGTGCCCTCCCTTTGTTGCCGTAACGCTCCCACTGCAATAAACAGTGCAGTCTATAAATAGACACTGGTTATCATGGCAAGGGAGTCTGGACTCTTTCTCACAGGGGCGTCTGTTCTGCCACTATGGCAACCCTGGCTGGAACACACTTGGGTCCCATGTGACATCATGGAGCAGCAAGACACTGCGGTCCGCAGGTTAACAGAAACCACCTCACACCTGCCTCGCAGACAACCACAGCTGCAACTGTGCTCATAAAGAGCAGCTCGTTTCACTGACTAAAAAAATTGCTTGAAAATAAAAAGGTTACTTTGGGTAAAATTTGTTAAAAGACTTGGTCCCATAAGATGTTTGGTGCTTCTTCTTTCTTATTCACTTCATTGACTACAAACTGCATGAACTGAAACAATACTACTCCCATATATAGAAATATATATAAAAATAGCTGTAGATAAAGATTTAAACATAGCTGTAGAGCTAAAACTGTAAATATAGATATAACGAAAGCTAGATATAGATACAGCTAAAGCTGTAAATATAGATAGAATTATAATTATAGGTATAGCTGTAGAATATGGATATAGCTGTAGAATATACTGTATATACACTACTTTTTGAAAGTTTATCAGTAAGATTTCTTTTCAGAAATAAAATAATACTTATATTTAGCAAGGATGCATTATATTGACCAAATGTGTGTTCTTTTTAACTTGCTATTCATCAAAAAATTCTGAAAAGATTTAAACACTGATATTAATAAGAATGTTATGAATGTTTTTTAGCAGAGAATCAGCATATTAGAATGATTTCTGAAGGATCATTTGACACTGAAGACTGGGGTAATGATGCTGAAAATACAGCTTTGATCACAGGAATAAATTATATTTATTATATAATTATATAATATATTCACATATCACATAGAAAACGGATATTTTCAAACTATAATATTTAAGTTAGTGTTTTTACTGTATTTCTGATCAAATAAATTGAGACTTGGTGAGCACGAGACTCAAAAAACAAAACGTAAAAAAAAAATTATGGCAGTGTATGCATGTACAAATATATGATAAACCGATAACAAATGTCATTACAAAATGTGCAGATTAACCAAATTAATATTTGCTCAGAAAGGCCCAGAATGAAGATAATTGTAAGACATTACACTATAGCAAATGAAAACAATATAGTATATACATTACAAAAAGTGGTATTCTTTCAACATTTTTTTTTTAATTGCGTCAGTTTCTTTATAACTATTTGCCTGAACTTAACCCTCCGGTGCTGCTCGCGTAGCGGACAAAAATTACCTTTTTTAAAAATTTTGATTAAATAAATGTACAATATTGAACTAAAATGTTTTTTTTTTTTTTTTTTTTTTTATAGAATAGTTATGATCCCTTTATTACTTGTTAACCATTTTTGAGCATGCATGAAAATGAAATTTCCGACTTAAACTGTCCTAAATATTGAATGCTTTGGAGCACAGACTTAAAGTTAAAAAAATTAAACAACATTTTTTTTATTTGTTAAAAGTTAAGAAAATTGCACAAAAATAATGTTTTCCAAAACATGATTTACTGTGAGAAAATCAAATCCATAAATCTAAAAAAAGTTGTGCTCCAAATTTGAGGTTGATATCTCAAACAATTGCTTTTTTTCAGTAAGATTGTTTAGCTCCAAAATTAAAATTATAAAATTAATATAAAATTAATCTCCCATTCATTTCCAATGCGGTCATTTTTCGAACAACACAAGTGTGACTAGTTTTTCCAGGACCATTTAAACTTTTTGAATCATGTCCATACTTTTGTGTGTGTGTGTGTGTGTGTGTGTGTGTTCGCATAGCAAGTGCCAAAACCTTTAGCACCAGAGGGCTAAAGATGCGGTATGTTATATAGACAGCTAACGGTTGAAATGGGTACTGCAGTCCAAATTCAAAATATTGGAGAGAGTTGTTTCCCCCGCCCCGTCCTCCTCAGACTCGACGCTCACGCGCTTGAGGACATGTAACAGAAAATAGTGCAACTGACAATGGATAGCATAAGTTGATCAGCTAATGTAAAGTCTACGTTTGCAATGTTTTTATTGCAGAGATTCCTTTGCTGCCTTCAATGGCTGCAATACGCTGTGTTTTCCACCAACTGGCAACCCAGGGTGTCGAAATACTATTGGGTAATTTGGCATTGTGGGCGGGATCACACAGACCAAAACAAAAACAGACATTCAGACACGGAACAGCATTTCAACAGCATTGCTTTTCAGAGAACCAAATATTTGAACTTAGCATATTTTCTAAATCTCTGCAAACATATCATGGTACTTTTATGCTTTAGTACAGTAAAAAAAAAAACACATACAGCACCTTTAATGTCTTAAAATTGAACACGCTACCTACTAGATACCCACATATTTTTTCAGATGTTTCCGATTTACCTGACCTTCAACATCATACATAAAAAAGCAAATAGTCAAAACTGTCAAAATTTTAGCCTTTGTCTAATAAGAGCGACAAGGCAGACTGTGTCGTCAAGCAGGGAAAGAGTAAGTATCAGCCATTAATGAGAACCGCAAGTGTGTGAGAAAAATTCAAACCGTTTCTAGATTTCACACACTGTTACACATTAAAATTGATCAAAACTCACGATCTGTCTAAAGATCACCACAGAGAAATACACTCTGTAGTCTAGGTCACTGAGATAAATCAGCCTGCACCTGTAGCCCAGCAACCAGCCACCTGTGCAGATGATGAGCTCTTTCCATTCGCATCTCTATATAAGGTCACAGCACTCTGGAAGAACGCAGCTGCAGTATTGGAGCGCCTTACTGGCTGTTAATTCCACAGAGACACGACAGCAGTGGATGGCTTTATGTATGAGCGTATTATCACCTCACCCTTGCAAAACGGCCAAGATAGAATGTAGCACAGTCTTCAAAAGAGGAGCAGTGTATCATTAAAGTTTCAAGAGGTCTATAGCATTCTGAGAAGGTGCGCTGGCTCTTTTCTCAAGGTACTATGTGAGAATGCCCCCAAGCTGATTTGATGCATCGGTCGGCCACGAGCGAACCTCAAACACAACAGGGTGTTAGCTTCCACCAGACACAGCCTGGCACAATGTGCAGGAGTACGCCTGTATTCAATGGCGCCCGTATCTCTCCTCTCATCTGCCGTCTCCATTACACCTCTCAAGGGGAGGCTGGCGTATGGGGCAGGGGGGACCTGCTTAACTAAAGTGTCTGCGTGAGACCTGAGAGGATAAGTTGAGAATCTTTTGTGACATTCAAAAACAGCCGTCCTCGCAAGAGAGGCTCGTAGATGCAAAGCAAGAGGTAAGAGACACAATCCACACGATAAGATGGTGTCTGTTACGAAAGTTATTAAAGAGTATGTTGGAAATCAAGAGTTTAGCAAGTGATTTCATCATTATGGTTCCTGGCAAAACGGTGCAACAGTCATTTCAGGAAGAGGAGTGTTTCTGGCATGAGTGTGGATGGAGAAAGACACATGATTAGATGACGTAATTTCCACATCTTTTGTGTCGGCATGCACTCGTTATTGCGAATTCACTTAATTTCATCAAATTTGACAAGCTTTGGATAAAGAAGTGCTACGGTTGTTGTACCAGATGACAAGGTAACTGTAGACCGTAGTGGAGTGATGTGGATCCTGTTACACACTGTGTCACCAATACAAGCAAACCCGCTCCTTTGGTTTCTGACAATAACATAAAGGCATATGGGATAATGAATGCTATGTTTAAGCAATCCTGCTAGCTCCAAAATCATGATAGGTCTATTAATCACTTGAGTAGCGCAACATGGGCAACCACAAATGTTTGTCTCAATGATGACAGAATTCAAAATCAAAAAGAGAAAACAGAATGTTTAATAGAAAATAACATGTATGTAAATAAAAGGCAAGTGCAAGCACACATAAAAAGTGAATAAAAATGGAGGCATTAGTCAATAAAGTGCAAGGGTGTGTGGAACGTCATAAGACACGAGAAAAGAGAAGGGGGGGGAAAAAGCTGTTGAAAAACCGCATTGGGGATTTCCTGATGTGAACAAACATTAGCCGGTTGAGAGGTCTATGCTTCACCGCACCTAATGGGCCTCGCAGCGATATGTGTTAACTTTCCATCCATAGAAACAAAGAGCAAATGAGCCTTAAAAAGCCTTTGATGAGCTCTCACGCTACCGAGCAAAAGACTTGCAAATCAAAACTGAGACGCTAGGGAGTTGTGATTCTTCAAAATGTGTTTTTCCCAAATCTCTTCAGTCAATTATAGGGTCTATTAAATGAAAGAGCATCATCTAGGAAAATCACTCAAGTACTATTAGCATTGCCCTGGTGCAGAAACAGGGTTTATGAGCTCACATCCAACAATGTGGCAATCCCTCTTCCCATCCACTGCAAAAATAATGATTCTGCAATAAGCCACAGGCCTGTACTCAAGGCAACTGGCCCAAAATGGTTCTTGCAGCTGGTAATTTAAAAGGAAATCAGGTAGATAAAATATATTTGTGTCACGAGTCAGCATACTTTACAGGTTAAACAATTTAGCAGTTTGTTAAATCAGGGCCGTCCAAAGTAACAGCCCGCAGCTTGTCTATTGAAATATATTAGATGTGGCCCGCCATGCATAATTTACAAATCAAGCCGTTGCAAAGTCAACACAAGGTGACAGCACTAGATTTTAGGTCAGGTGTAGCAGTAAACCACGAGTGACAACTTGACAATTTGAAAACTGATTAGTGCTGTTATTTCAGAAACATACATAATGTTAAGAAACATTAAACGCGTCAAAAGCGGAACGAAACAGCGCTACCCGTTTGAACCGCGCAGCACATGGATGGACCATTTATTAGCTCTGCCCAATAGACAGCGCAAAGCGTGCTCAGAACAAATGCATTTACTTGCTGACCGGTCTCGATCACGCGATCACTAAACAGAGATCCAAGCACAGCGTTCTCAGAATATTTGTTACAAACCACAAATATCTTGGATATTTAAACTAGTTTAGCAAGATGAAACAGTGCTGACATGATCAATAACAGTGACGTGGAAAACAGGAGAAACATTGTGGGACAACAATCCAGTTAATAAAGACATCATCAAAGTAGTCCATGTGACATCAGTGGGTTAGTTAGAATGTTTTGAAGCATCGAAAATGCATTTGTCTAAAAATAACAAAAACTACGACTTTATTCAGCATTGTATTCTCTTCCGGTTCTGTTGTGGATCCGCGTTCAGTGATGCTGGTGACGTAAGACGCTGCTGACGTGTATCTGGTGCGTCCGTGTATTCGGGTTCAAATAAATATGGCTGGGCAAAAAAATGCAAGTCTTCCTCTGTGTCGAAATCCTTAGACATGTTTGCGAAGATTGTTTTGTTTACAGTGCGTCTCCCTCAGACTGTAAACGAAGCTCGGACGCACCAGATACACGTCAGCAGCGTCTTACGTCACCAGCATCACTGAACGCGGCTTGACAACAGAACCGGAAGACAATTCTCTGATTTCACGCAGCCGCCATTTTGAAATGGCTCCGGTGGGAAGAAAACCGGAAGTGTCGCATTTAATCATAGGAGAGTCGCGAATGCGATGGCGTATTGTTGTTTAATGTAGAAATTAGTTATTCTAAAAATGTACATACATTTCTTTCATATTTTAGACTATATACAGTGAAATTCATTTATAAATAAAATTATTTTTTATATATATAATTCAGAACGTAAAAAAAGAAGCAGGAACGAACTAGATATATCCTATATTGGATATTAACATCCAATAGTGTAAATCGCGGCAGCAGCTTCAGGTTGGTAGTCCAAGGCACTGTTGTCTACCTGTACTTCCGGGGTTCTTCCCACCGGAGCCTCACTTTCGATTTCAAAATGGCGGCTGCGTGAAATCAGTGTATACAATGCTGAATAAAGTCGTAGTTTTTGTTATTTTTAGACCAAAATGCATTTTCGATGCTTCAAAACATTCTAACTAACCCACTGGTGTCACATGGACTACTTTGATGATGTTTTTCTAACCTTTCTGGACAAGGATAGTACCGTACATACATTTTCAATGGAGGGACAGAAAACTCTCGGACTAAATCTAAAATATCTTAAACTGTGTTCCGATGATGAACGGACGTCTTACGGGCTGGGAACGACATGAGGGTGAGTCATTAATGACAATTTTCATTTTTGGGTGAACTAACCCTTTAATGATGACAGGAGTTTCATTTTTTGGGTGAATTATTCCTTTTAATATGTTCTGATAAAACACAGATGACACATTATACATGTCCCACAGCAGACATCTCCCACCTTGTCTTCAGATGGGGAGACCCCTTCATTAAAAGTGACGTCATTGCAGCATGCAGGGGCAGCACCAGCACCAAATACCCAGCAACACGAAGCACAAATCATTAGAATATGTTATCGTAGACCACACATTTTTTTTTAACCACCCTATTATTTAAATCCGGGTGAATAATTAGATAAAATAGATTAGTCTAGTGACATCATTGGATCTTGGACCGACGTAATTTTTAATTTGTTCTTAAACCTCTCAAAACTTGCAAGCCATCATAACAGACATGCTCAGATGTTGAGCTGTCGGTAGATGCTAAACTTTTGATACTTCGTCTGTTAAAAGAGCTATGCATGTCCACAAGAAATCCCCCAAAACAACTTGACAGAGTTTATTCGCCAGCACAAAACAAGTAGAAAATGTGACTTCAATGCACAGCACTTCCTGACCAATAAAAAAAACCCCTTGCATTTACACATTTTAAACCGATGCATGATTTGCTTTTGAGAACAAACAGTCTTGCAGACTGTAAGACTCTGGCCACAGAGTGGTTGTGGCCAGATCTGTATTGAGCGTGGAGAACATTTAGTGTTAGCCAGATGCCGTTACTGAAAGACAAAGAAGAAGTGACTCTAACACAAATTTTATTTAAGGGCCTTACACTTATCTCAATGTGAAGAAAAAAATCTGCAAGATTGTGGTATATTTTCACACTTGTTTGCAGACATAAACTGCATGAAACAGATGACAGTTCTGTGCAAAACTAGTTTCAAATGGCCCATAACTCACATGCTAGAATTAGATGCATAATACAACAGAAAATATATGCATATCTGTGGAGACAAAGAGAGAGAGAAATACAATTTAAATACATGGAACGGCCAAAATGAACTAAAGATGTGCATATTTCACATGCAACATTCATGATACTGAATTATGATGCTGACTATTAATGCCACTAGAATTTTAAATAAGTCATAATGGGGTCTTCACGATTTGCAGCGACAAAGTTGTGCATTTTCAATGAATTTTGGCAACTAGCACTGGGAGATCCACCTGGGGTGATTTGTTTCCTGATACAATTGAATACAGCAGTCAAGCAGAAGTGCCTACCGGTACAATGACTTGGTGACCTCCAGACCACCAAATCGCTGTTAATATGAATGCCTGACTTCTTTACAAGGAGAGAGTGTGGGTCTGCTCCAAGACAGATACGTAACACTCATTGCTTGTTTGGGTTATTGTGTAACACATGGTTGTAGGACATCTGCTAGTGTCCAGGTCAGCATCTGTTCTCCTTACTAGATCAAACAAGAACCTATAAGGATTTTCCATTGTTCCACCATCAAGACGGATAAAAGAGATGTCAAAATGCAAACTGCTTGTCTTCTCCAATATCAATAAACACACAGTTCAGTTTATTCTGAGTGCTTGATGTAACCCTACTCCTAATGCAATTCGGCCTGTCACTCGCAGGCTTATTGTTCAAGCGGGGAGAGGGAAGAATGCATTGCCTGGACTTTCCACTACTTTTGTTCTTCGGCCCTTTGATGGATGCCCTCGGTCTACACCAAAGTGCTTACTGGAGTTGGGGCATTACAGGGTTGTATGGTGCAGAGTCAGACTCACTTTCGCAAACCATCCCTTGGATTGGGGAATCTTCCTCACTAATCACATGCATGTGAAGTGAGCATACTTGCTAAATATAGGAACAGCCACAATAGCACAAACACATAGCAATCTTTCCAATGACCAGAGAAGACAAACAACTAACCAGAGATTCTCAGCTGCCAGAGAGACAGCCAGTTTGTCCACAGGAATTTAGTGAGATTTACTGACAGGAATCTAAACGATAATTGCCATTTAGCACCATCTCTCTGTTTTTTGCTTTGAGTATCGGGAAAACAGATCGCCACGGTTATCAAAGTGTGTCCAGAGGGAGAAAACAAAGCCCTGCCCAACTGTTTCAGTCACACTAATTGGGAATTTTTTTTAAAAGCCTATGGAAAGTAAAGGAATATTTCACCCAAAAATGAGAATTAGCCCATGAAGTCATCCTAGGTGTATAGTAATGACATTCTTCTTTCAGACGAATACAATCGGAGTTATATTAAAAAATGGCCTGGCTCTTCCAAGCTTTATAATGGCAGTGAATGGCTGTGTCTGTTTTGCTGAATGCTGAGGTAGGGGCAAAAATATCATATAAAAAAAAAAATTTCAGGAAAATCACAAACGATTCAAGATTTTTTTCACTGTGACTGAGCAGTACAGAAAAACTAATTACCCTACTTGAAAAATGTAGCTTTACAAGGTAACAAAATATGAAAGAAAAAAGAATGACAGACCATTTAGGACAAAGTAGGGGTGAGCGAAGATGAAAATCTTTATTTCATTGTTTTATCTCTGTTATTAAAAATAAGAACAAAGATGCACATTATAAATTACAATATAATACAAAAAGGAAATAAAGAGTGCTTAACAGTAGCATTTTTGAAATTGAATAAACAAATGTAAAAATAAAACACTACATAGACTTCACTGTATAAATTATATACAGTATATATACTTCACTGTATAAATTATATACAGTATATATACACTGATTCTTATTAAAGCTACTGAAGTTATTCAGTGAAGAGCAGGAAGTGATTTTCTCTTTGTCTTTTGTTGCTCGAGTAACATTAATGACAAGTGGCGGCAAGTTTATTAGGTAATGCTGTAACGTTAAAACCTCATGAATGGATCTAATACAGACACGTATCCAGTTTTCTCCTAACTGTTGTTTACGTTCACAGTTAAGACATAACCGACTGCGTTTATGTAAACCCTGTGTGTATTTGACAGTTTAAGCACAATAATACGCAAAAGATAACTTAGTTTCGTACTCATGAGCTGTTTGACAGGCTTTTAGTGTTCTCGCGCTTCGGCAAGTCTTTAAAACGCATGCAAATTATAAACTTGATTGTGAATATCTGCAATGTCACGCAAGTGTAACCTCTGCTTTAACATGCGATGTATCTGTACGCCGCTGTACAGTATGTTAGAATGGAGGCGTCAGAACTGCAACTGATAGAATGCACTGTGAATGTAGCACGATACTACGATATTTCTTCAAAGCAGATTGTGACATTTTAATCGATCACGATCAAAGATTGTGATACCACACACCCCTATGTTGAGGTCCAATGTGTGACACAATGACCACTTCTCCTGAAATCAGAGGTGTCCAATCCTGCTCCTGGAGTGTTACCTTCTTGCAGAGTTTAGCTCCTGACACACCGGAACCAGCTACTCTAGGTCTTTAGCATTAGGTGTGTTGGAGAAAGTAAAAGTCCATTGTAGAGGTCCATAATTCTGCAGAGCTGACCTCCAACCATGGACAGGTGTACTCTGCAAAAAGGTGGCTCACCAGGAGGAGGACTGGATTGAGACTTTGTGAGAGGGATGCGCTTGCGCCCTCTGGCCACATTTTGGTTACCTCTGGAGATCGGCATCTTTACTGGGTATGCAAATTGTATCCTTGGAGGTCCAGGAAGTGAGCGGATAGGAAATCCCGTGCCACCACCTGGATACTGCAGCGACTCAGATTACCATGTCCCTCACTTTGAGCCGGCCCTTGGGATGTCAAGCCACACTTCAAAGCCTGACCCCATACTGTGTCAGTCTTCTCTCAGCCCTCCACAACTGTCCACTGAAAGCTTTTAATACTGCTTGCAGATCTAGCTTCAGAGTGCACACTGGACCTACGTCTCCGCAGGTATCAAAAGACTAAGAGTCATGGCCACCTGGTGTTTCTTGACTTCAAAGTTAACCTTTCTCAACACCGGTGTCACCAGGGTTGTGTACACACCTTACGGACCAAAAGATCCAAACATAAAAGCAATTACATAAGCTGATGACATCAAAAAGATGGCATAAAAAGAAAAGTCTGATGAAAAGAAAACAATCACAAAATGATATGATTGGAGAGGTCAGACAAACCAACTGCTCACAGTGTCAAAAACATGCACCTTAACAGTGACCTCAACACATGGACCCTGATCACCTCTTCCTTAACCATACAGAGGAGACTAAATGGGATAGTTCACCCAAAATTGAAAATTCTGTCATCAATTACTCACCCTCAAGTTACATTCCAAACCTGTATAAATGTTTTGTTCTGCTGTACATAAAGATATTTAGAATAATGTTTGTTACCAGGGAGATCTTGCCCCCCATTGAGTACCATAGTATTTTTTCCCACTATGGTAGTGAATGGGGGGTGGGCGAGATCTGCTTGGTTACAGACACTCTTCCTTTGTGTTCAAGCAGAACAAAGAAATGTATACAGGTTTGGAACAAGAGGGTGAGAAAATGATGAAAGAATTTTAATTTGGAGGTGAACTATCCCTTTAAGCTAGTGAAAACTCAACAGCTTCTACAGGTGTGTCATAGAGAGTACCTGAGTTACCTGCTGGATCACTGTCTGGTGTGTTAACTGCTCTTTTTTTTAGACAAAAAAAAAAAAGCTCTGCCGTGGGTAGTGAAAATAGCTCAGTTCATTACTGGAACCGGACTTTCAGCTAACAAGGACTGAACGGGAAGGACCAGAGCATCATTATGGGTCCCATCTCTTTAGTTTCATACCCCTACCATCTGGCTTGAGGAGGCTTGGGGAGTCCAAATCCACTAGACGATGAACTGTTTCTTCCCACAAGTTTTCAGACTATCCAATGACTGACAATCAACAAATGGACTGTCCACCCCCACCCGATGCAGAAATGCAACCCATACTCCTGACTCTGCTTGTTATTGTTCTACCTCAGCACAATCCTTGCCGCATTACAGTCATTTTATGAGCACTAGAATCTGTATACGTTTACATCTGGCAACACTAGTCCATCTGACACTGTCGGCACTGTTTAACACTATATTTTACTTTATATATAGCCCTCTAGGTACTTATTGCTTACTATTTATTGTATATTGCTTGTAATTACAGTTCACTGTGGCCTTGGTCACCACCACACATTATCATACTCTGTTATATAAATGTTGATGTGGTTTCAAACAACATGTATTTCATTCTCTTTCTTGCACTTGGCTTATAATAATGAAAGTGATAAAAAAACGTGACATGACCTGACTTGAACAAGTGCTATTTTTGAATTTAATCATGAGAAAAACTTGAAGCGCCTCCCTAAGACTACACAGCCAGTAGATAAGTATCTCCAAAACAAGCACCAAAACCCACCACAAAAGTAACAATTACCTGTGTCTGTGAGAACTAGCATCATAAAATCTTCAAAGTTAGATGGTTTATTTAACAAAGCCTCAAGCCCAACTTGATTATTTAAAAGTTTGAGTCTGCAAGCATGAATATCTAGGAGTGAACATGAAAGCCATGTTTTGATTCAGAGAAGAAAGTCCTTGACCTTACTAAGTAGATAAGTTTGTATTCGCGGGAAAGCCACTTGTTATGGTGTTTCAAAAAATGCAACCATTACTAAAAGTGACTGTTCCACAGGTTCAACTAACTTTGGATTTCAGTTCACTTTTGTGGGAGGGGGTTAACCACCGTTAAAAAATACCTGCGTTTGGTTAAAAATAGCTCTAACACTCCTCTGACATATGCTCTTCTTGTTTGCAGAGCTAAACTCAGATAACAGGCTGTTTGACATGATGGAACATATTTTTAGATCAGCTTGAGGACTTTGACTAGTAAACTCATCTACAATAGACTATTGCAAAAGTATTCCATTGCAGTGATTATCATGCCGATGAGTATGACAATTATTCAATATGAAAGCATTTACAACATCATTATTGAAAAATGGCTTCAAAATGTTCATAGAGAGATCATAGTACAACTAATCTATTTGAAATAAGCGGTTTAGTCCAAATTTTCTGAAGAGACAGAATCCCTATGATGAACAGACTGAATTTAGGCTTTTATTCACATATATAAACATTCATCAACTCACACATAAGTTGTAGTAAACAGAAGCTCAAGCATGTTCACTTGACGTGCGAGAACCAATGAGGTTCATTCTTGTTAAGCAGCACGTTTGAGCTTTCTCAAGAACCAATGAGGTTCATTCGTGTTAAGCAGCACGTTTGAGCTTCCTCAAGAACCAATGAGGTTCATTCGTGTTAAGCAGCACGTTTGAGCTTCCTCAAGAACCAATGAGGTTCATTCGTGTTACGCAGCACGTTTGAGCTTTCTCAAGAACCAATGAGGTTCATTAGTGTTACGCAGCCCGTTTGAGCTTCCTCAAGAACCAATGAGGTTCATTCGTGTTACGCAGCACGTTTGAGCTTCCTCAAGAACCAATGAGGTTCATTCGTGTTACGCAGCACGTTTGAGCTTTCTCAAGAACCAATGAGGTTCATTCGTGTTAAGCAGCACGTTTGAGCTTCCTCAAGAACCAATGAGGTTCATTCGTGTTAAGCAGCACGTTTGAGCTTTCTCAAGAACCAATGAGGTTCATTAGTGTTACGCAGCCCGTTTGAGCTTCCTCAAGAACCAATGAGGTTCATTCGTGTTACGCAGCACGTTTGAGCTTCCTCAAGAACCAATGAGGTTCATTAGTGTTACGCAGCACGTTTGAGCTTCCGCAAGAACCAATGAGGTTTGTTCTCGCACATCAAGCAGGTTCGGATGAGCTTCTGTTTATGTCCGCTGATGAATGTTTAAATGTGAATAAAAGCCTAAATTAAAGCTGTTTATCATAAAGTGATTGACACGCTTCAGAAAATAGTGAAACGTTGAAACGTCGGCCAATAGTGAGCCTACGTGTGACATACAACACAGAAGCTTTGCGCAGTTCCACTACGTGAAATCTCAAGGCCCACAGGAAAGGAAATGAGTAGTTGAATAAAGTCGTTATTTTTGTTTGTTTTTTTGCGCACAAAAAGTATTCTCGTCGCTTGATAAACTTAAGATTGAGCCACTGTAGTCACTCGGACTATTTTAACAATGTCTTTCATAATCTTTTGGGCCGCCCAGTTTTGATCCCTTAAGAAGCCTATGGAGGAGTGATCCAGCTCTCAGATTTAATCAAAAATATCTTAATTTGTGTTCCAAAGATGAACGAAAGTCTTACGGGGTTGGAACAACACGAGGGTGAGTAATTACTGACAGAATTTTCAGTTTTGGGTGAACTAACCCTTTAAGACCTTCATTCATCTTCGGAACATAAATGAAAATATTTTTGATGAAATCTGAGAGCTTTCTGTCCCTCCATTGACAGCAACGTCATTGCAACTTTCAAGGCCCAGAAAGGTGGTAAAAACATTGTTCAAATAGTCCATGTGACTACAGTGGTTCAACCTTAATGTTATGAAGCGATGAGAAAACTTTTTGTGGACTATTTGAACAATGTTTTTACCACCTTTCTGGGCCTTGAAAGTTGCAATGACGTTGCTGTCAATGGAGGGACAGAAAGCTCTCAGATTTCATCAAAAATATCTTCATTTATGTTCCGAAGATGAACGAAGGTTTTATGGGTTTGGAACGAAATGAGGGTGAGTAATTACTGACAGAATTTTCATTTTTGGGTGAACTAATCCTTTAAGGGTTTGGAACAACATGAGGGAGAGTAAATAATGACAGAATTTTCATTTTTTGGTTGAACTATCCCTAAAGATCGGTTTGTGCTTGTTAAGCACTGCCTTAAAGCACCATATCATATAAACATTATAATTTTCATGACACATCTTGTCATGTGATCACAATATAAAGGATTGACCCGCTCCATGTTATTACTCAAAAGTGCTGTTCATTTCTAAAACTTGACATCAGGATAGGGTAGGCAGATGCAACCTCAATAACTATCTCAAGAACCAGGAAACAATGTGAGCCAAGAGGGGGTTTCCATGACCCTAGCATTTATGACGTTATAGTGTCAATGTATTAATAGACAAGAAAAATGAATGATGATTGATGATGGTTTGCACAAAGCAAACATTATTATTAAGGCATAGGCCTATCAAGAACTATCATTCGCAGTCTGAATCACAGTGTCATGGTACAAACTTGTAAAGTAATAACCTGCAACCTGGCATGACCAGCACCGAAGCTTGATATTAAAAGACACATATAGGCAAAAACTGAATCCTACGTTACCTCAAAAGCGCGTATCTCGTGTTGGGTCAGGTCGTTAGATGCGGCGCACTTGGTCCGGAGCCCCTTCAGACTAGAGATGGAGATCTCGATCAAGTTCTGGATGAGTTTGCACTGGTGAAGCGCGTCCATCCCCGCATTACTGCCATCGCTCCCGTCCAAATGCTCCTCATCACTTGCGACCATGTTTCCACCTTTGCTAGAGACAGTATCCATTCCTCGGCATTGGCACGGGTTTAAGGGGCATGAGCGCGAACTACAGCAAACACTAGTCCAAAGACATGTTTGTGACCGCATGTAGACTAAACGGAGGTGACAGTCCTACTCCAAATGAGTATTGTAGCCTAGTAATTCAGAGCGCAAGCATACTCCTCAAACATACTCGTGGTCTGGTTTGACAGCAAGACAGAACGCCTTGTCAGCTTGTTCCGCCTCAAACGTTGTATGTATGTATATCCCGCGAAGCCCTGAGAGAAGCGCTCACATAAGTTTCACCCCTAGTCAGCTGTTTGATATAGCGTTTCGTGCTTTGCACTGTGGGAAATGAAGTTTTGTTTACACGCGCATCGGACCGTTTGAGATCACTTACGTAATAGATTTTTTATTTTATTTTTTACATAAACAATAAGTTATTGCGTACAGCGACATTGTTAAAAGTGCTTTATACGTAAATTATTATTATTAGGCTAAAAAGTTAAGTAGAATAATTGGCTACATAGTAAGACGACATCACTTTTTTTTACGTAGGCCTAAGTGAATTTAAGCATTACATGCACATTATTGATTATGGTTAACTAGTCATGTTTTTATAGTTTTTAAAAACATGTTTGATGAAACAATTAGAAAGGGGTATCCATCTAACATCGTCCGATCCTGATTGATAAAAAAAATACTAAAATCCAACTATAATTTACATGACCCCGACATCGTGCATCCCTATGAACATTTGTAATTAGCAGGATAGGGCATTTCAGGTTTTCCCCACCAAAATCTTTCCCACCTCCCACCTTTGCATTGGCCTACTCGGACCAATCAAATCATCTGATAGCCTCAAACAGACTACTATTGTGTAGACCTACTTTTATATCATTTGAGAGACACGCCACCCATATCTGCCCCATTTTACCTGACATCACCTTAAATTTGACACAATGAAAGTTAGATAAAACATATATATTTATTAATATCAGTATATTATAGGTGTACAATCCATTGTTAGAACTTGTTTTGTCACATGTCTGCTCTCTTGTATTGGTTCAGTGATACAGTGTTCCCATTATGTCATCAGAGACACCCTTTGAATAAGAGCTGGAAAAACATGTTGTGTGTGTGTGTGTGTGTGTGTGTGTGTGTGTGTGTGTGTGTGTGTGTGAGAGACTATTTACAGGTAGGCCTAACTGCTCTCTGCCCACTCAGATGAGAAAATACTTTTTTTAGACTTTCCACTGAGTTGCTTTCAACTTGCTGGGAACCCTTGATGTTAATGTATTGTGTTCCTGTAATGAAATTAATTTATTCTGTTCAGGGTTTGTGAAAGTGTTTACACTACAGAGACATGTAGAAATGCTACAGCACCAACTTGCTGTATGAGGTACACACTTTCCCATGGGAAAACTCTCTTCTCCTCTACTTGCCAAGACGGAGACATAATTTCAAAATGAACAGTAAGGAGGACTGAAGCCAGAGAAGAGGCACTGCAAATTCTCTTTCCCCGTGAGACAGTGAGGCAGAGACACTTTTAACCAAAGGAAAACTATAACCAGTTTGTATTTTAGTTTACAAAGAAGCTTTAGCTTGCTAAGAAAAAAATAATATATTTGGCAGTAATTATGTCCACGTCCGCTGTATGACAGAAGCTTGATGGTTCTGCGGGCTGGTTGAAATGCTGCTCTAAACCGAGCCACACGCACACACGCACGCACGCACACACACACACACACACACACACACACACACACACACACACACACACACACACACACACACACACACACACACACACACACACACACACACACACACACACGGTATCCTCAGCGTAATGACACAGCAGAACAGGTTAGGCTTCATAGAAGAGATAACAAACAACACTCTTAAACAGACACTCCCTCCATATAGGGAAGCACTGGGTTTTTATGTAGCCTATCTGTCAACATGTTCACACGCTGCATGAACTGTAGCCTATAGATGGAGGACAGGCAGTTGTTCAAATATGGCTCTGCACATTATTAGCAGGTTATAAGCTGTGGCAGTTTGCAAATTCTGTTATGTGAATTGATAGCCATCTGCTTAATAATTCAGATAGCAGTGTTTAAAGCAATACATTCACAACACTTGAAGTGGTAAATGTAAATATGCTTTCTAAATAAACAAAGAAAAAGACAAATGCTGTTGTTTAAAATCACTTTCACTGCCATTTGGATGATAATCCTGAGTAGGTATGAATGAATATGAGTGAGCATATAGTGCCTCCTGCTGGACTTTTAATTTAGAATTAAACCCAGCTCACTCTAAACTATTTGTAACATTATAGTCACATATTGTTGATGTCCCTGTTGAAGTTTAAGATATTTGTTCCAGAAAATTTGGTTTCACCAGACATTTCACGTGATCTACGCAGAATATGTCCTGGTGTGTGCAACATCAAGACAGGAAGTGATTCACAATCAGAAAGATATTTGGTTCACAGGAAATTATGACAATTGAAGGAAGGCTGAAAAAAAGCACAGCTCTTTTTTCTCAACTGTAGACAGCGTGATTGCTACATAACCTTAAATGTATTAGGTTTTTACCAAAGAACTTTCTTTCCAATAATTTTTTTTTTTTACAATTATAAATGATTGTCAGTTTATCAAAAGAAGTTTGGCTTTTGATCTACAGTATATATTACATAATCATTTGTGTTATTAAAGTGTTTGCTTAAGCGAATTAGCTTGTGACGTCATTTGACTAATGATCAAATGCCCCCCTTAAAGGGATAGTTCACTTTGAAATTAATTTTTGGTATGTTTTAGCTTACCTCAAGAGTCAAGAGCATCCAAGATGTAGGTGTCTTTGTTTCCACAGTAGTTTCAATTTTGATATTTTTAGGTCCCGTTCTTGTCTGTCAGTCATATAATGCAGGTCTATGGTCACCACCTCAAAGAGCATGCACAGAGAAGTCCAAATTAAACATGATTTAATGACTCGTAAATGTAAGTACACATTGATGGCCTACGACACGAAACGAGCGGTTTGTGTGAGAAAACGAACAGTATTTATATCGTTTTTACCTCTTGCAACCACAGCCACCAAGTGATCTGAGGGCGCGGAAGCTTCGGTCAATGCATTTTTCAATTAATGAAAAAAGTGCTGAGATTAGATTTTGTGTCGTCTATGGTCAGGAGAAAAAAAATAAGGTGGGCATATATAAATCTAAACATGACTTTTTCCTTCTAAAAATGACATAAGTAGGCAGGACCTAAATGTTTATTGTTTTTGTTTTTAAATACATTTTACAGGCTTAAAGCACATTGTAAAAATGTGTTTGCTTAACACGGAATATCTGTTGCATGCTGTCTTGAATGGGAATTCATTCATTCATTATAGTCATGACTCATGAGGCTGAGTGTGACTGCAGTAGACGCTAGAGAGCGCGCGCTCCCTGTGTGATTTTCACTCACACGAGTCTCTGACTGCAGCTCGAGCCCAGAGGAGCAGCTGAAGGAACGCGCATACACACACTGTAAAAGGACACGGTCACACTGATTCTAGTCACTGACAGCATTTACGGACTGGAATTTCTTAATGGTTGCTTTGCAGTAGGCTATGGTATTGCTTTTCGTTTGTCAGTAACTAATTAGCCTACATATAATATTATATAGGCCTATATATTTTTTTATCATTATTGATATTACTATCTTTTGTATTATAGCCCTATTTAAACACATATTTTGTCTCATTTATTACAAATTACTTTTTTTAATACAAGGCATAATTATAAAGATAGTAATATCAATAATGATAAAAATATATATATATAATATTATATGTCATTAGTTACTGACAAACGAAAAGCAATACTGCAAAGCAACCATTAAGAAATTCCAGTCAGTAACTAATTACATATAATATAATATTATATATATATATATTTGTATCATTATTGATATTACTATCTTTTATATTATAGCCCTAATTAAACACATATTTTGTCTCATTTATTACAAATTACTTTTTTTTAATACAAGGCATAATTATAACATTATTATGCATCAAACGTGGAAATTACGTCATTAGAATTGACATTGACATGACTGATTAAAAGAGTGCTCATATGTGACCCAGGCACACGCCAAGATAGCCAAGCAATAATTGTTAAAACATCGTGTCATGATTTAACTGCTTTTGTCTAGGAATTGCAACTTGTGAATTTGTTTGAAGAGCGAAAAAAAATTAGGCCTATATGATATGATTGACGAGTGAAAAAAAAAGAACTATTAAAATGAATATCTTGATAAAAAAATAAATAATTAAAACTTAAAAGTAGGCTATATATATTTTTTTTTGCAGTGATACAGACTGGCAACGTTTATTTTCTGCAAACATCTGATAGCTGCTAACAGTAGCCTATATAACGCGCAAAAGATTAAAATGTGAAAAAATAGTGTAAATTACTGAAATTACAGTCATGTGAAAATTGATACTGTATAGGCTATACTCAAATATTCTTCATAAATAATAACTATATAAGTGTAAGTTGATTTGTATAGGCTATATGAGGATGCACACATTTACTGTGTGTTTTGACTTGATGATCCTCAGGCTGTCGAAATGATTTGTAGTTCTGTTTGTCATAAACCTGCTCATTTTACATTTTAAGGTTATAAATAGCCATCTTTCGACTGCTTAGATTGCTGGATATAGAAGTGACTAGAAGTCTGTCCACACTGTAAAAAATGATCGTGATGTTAACGGTAACATATACGGTGAAAAACTGTTAATTGGTTAACAGAAAGTTTCCGTAGGCCTACTAGGCTACAGTGAGTAACTGTGAACGATCTAACCGTATATTTAATCTAATTTTACAGTAAAATACCGTTACATTTTTGGAAGTGAAAAAGAACATGTCATTGTGTAATTTACATTGAAAAAACGTAAAATGACATTCCCACAATTCCCTGCGTGACACTTCACATTTGATGTATTTTTGTTGAAATAACAGTTTCTTCGTAGTTTTTTTCTAATCAGTTATGTAGGCTACATTGCGGTTTTATGTTACATTTAATGTTGTTAAATGAATGTTTAGTGTTTGTGTGAATCAGACTGTGCCGCTTTTATATTAACTTAACAATCTTGTGATGTTCATCATGTATCTTTCATCTATATTGGAGGTTATTACCAACAGTAGTTAGTTTTTCAGCAACTAAATATATATGTAGCCTACATAACATCAAATAATGCATTTTATTTATTTATTGTAACTACAAGATAAGTATGTAATATTTAAAATAATCCTGCCATGTTCAATCAATTTAATCAATTTTTGATTAACCGCAGCTTGCAGGTTTTTTTTTTACAGTAGCCTACACTGTATGCCTCATTCTGTGTAGTCAATAATTCATTTATTATTCTTGTAGCAATCACAGAAAACATGGAATATGTTTTCCTTCTCAGGGCCATTAAAAAGACAGTTGTGTCTCATATGCTTTATGCTACAGAAACGTCTGGAAGATGAGCCACTCCAGAGAGGTTGCAACATATCTACAAAACAAGCTGAGAAACACAAGAAAATGTTGAGATTGATCTGGCCTCATATTCCAGGCCGTAATGTGAAACGTGTTGCAATGATTTTGTGCCTTTGAAGCTTCGCGTTTATTGGCAGAAGGTATTAATATTTAACCCGATAGCATTACCGGTGCATGTGCTAGTCAATAATAAACCCGATAATGACCTTTCATGCCTTTTGGACAGTCTAAAAACACTAAAGCTGTTCAGTAAGTTTGCACACTCTGTGGAATGTAATCTAAACAAATTATTACATTATTTCTTTTAAAAAACAGTTTTGAATGAATAGGTCACCAAAAAAAAAGGTGATAATTCCATATCTAATTGTAGCAGTTTTAAGTTGCTAAGGCTGAAGGTTCTTGAGGAGTGACTTGTTGTGAGGAGCCTGGGAAGATTAGCACAGCTGTGAAATCTCACAGTGATTCTTGTTTGTACAGTCACCAACAGGGTCAGATGTCCCATGAACAGGGAGCGTACAACCCCTGGCTCCTAAATCAAACCTTTTTTTCTTGCTTTTTATGCATACAATTTTTACTACTATAAAGACATTCACTTATAAATAAATTATTTGCAATTATATATAAATACACACACATTAATATGTATTATATATGTGGATTTAGGATTTTTCTTTGGTAAGAAATTAATACTTTTATATTAAATTGATTATTAAAGACGCTTATAATGTAACAAAAGTAAATGCTGTTCTTTTAAAATTCAAATTATCCTGGAAAGTTTTTACATAAATATTAAGCAGCACAACTGTTTTTAACATTGATAAGAATTTTTTCTTTAGCATAAAATCAGCATATTAAAATGATTTCTGAAAATAAAAGATCATACGATACTGAAGACTGAAGTAATGGCTGCTGTAAATTCAGCTTCACTGGAATAAATTAAATAAAAAAAAATGAAAAGCTTCCTTTTTATAAATACATACATTCTATTTAATTTAATACATTAAACATTAAAACTGTCTAAAAACTGCTTCAAGACAACAAATTGATGTAAAATACTTTATTTCAACAACAATCAAAACAAACAAAAATCCCACCAGCTTAAAAAAAAAAAAACATTCTTGTAAAAATGACTTGTTGACAAATTCACTTGCTCCTGGTGAACACAGCATTAGGTATTGTCTGAAACAGATGGACAAATTAACTAGTTAAAGCATCTCTATAATATTAATGATTGAAAAATACCACCACCGTATTAAAAAAAAAAACCCCAGCAATTCTAAAATTCTAGTTGGAACACTGAAGTGCATCTACGTATCCTTTCTAGAGTTACTTTATAAGAATCTGTCAAAAGAAAACCCAATCGGTTGAACATCAGCATTCTTCATACACCCAGGTAGAATAACACATACATAAAGACTTTCAAGTTTTAGCCATAAATGAAGGAGAGGGAAAGATAAAACTGACTCCCACATCAATAAGAACCCAAGGGAATCTTTGGCATCAGCTTTTTCAAAACATTTCTATTGCCAAGACTGCTTGACTGCATGACCAGATGAATGCGCCACATTCTGATTCCCACATTCTTAAATAAGATTGATTGACAGGCAGGGTCACATGCATATACACACAAACAGAATAATTCCATTTTGCTCCAGGACATCCAATAATCCAAGACCCCCAACATGACCAGTTCCTCAAAACCAGAGGCAGATGAGACACGCCCATAAAACCACACTTTGGCTCTCTCTGTTAAAACACTCATCATGGCTATTCATCTAGAATGCCGAAGGGTGAAAAGACTGAGGTTTTATTGTGAGTTGAGAGATAATGGTCAGGACGAGGCAATGTGTCGGGCCGGGTCAGATACAGCAAATGGAATGAGAAATCAATGGTGTGGCATCAGTTTCGCTACTGGTTAGGCAACATCTCATCAAACTGGCAGGCAGTCTCTCCTCAAAGCAAACTTGTGTCATTCCCCTACAAACCATCATCATCGCACAAGAGAAAAGACCATCACGGCAGACTTTCAATACAAGCATTACAAAGTGAAGGAAAAAAATTGGAGCTACATATATACATTAATACAAACATATGTATATATACACACAAACACTCAACAAAAATGTGCCTTTACAAATCTCTGTACAGGTAAAAAATATACAATTTCTGAATTTCTTTTAGGTTTGTGACGATGAACATAAGGCCATTACTGAAGCAGCATAAGCGTGTGGATGAGTTTATTTTCTCCAAAGAGGCACGTAAAGGGGAGGCACTGCCTGTGTCCCTGAACAACCAAACTCAGTTCCATCTACCACAAGCATGCATTCATACACACTTTCACATTGTCACTTCCCTTCAATCCCTCTCATAACCAGCACGAAAAAAGAAAACACTGCAGAACATTTGGGAGACAATCCCCCGTCACATTGCTTTAAACTCAGTGGAGGAATACCTTGAACTGAGGCAAAGAAAGCACCACTTTCACCCATCATTTATCAACTCTAAGTTGATGTACAAGTTGTGCCAGATGAAAAAAAAAAGAATGCAAATCAAAAGGACAAAACGTGGTCCGCTGATATATTAAGGCTGTCTGTGAAGGCCGCTACATGATATGAAAAAAAAAAGAAAGACGAAAACAATCTCAACAAATAAAAAGTACTGAAATATACCTGCAACTAGAAAAAGTACATTTTCAAAATAAAAATAATAAATAAATACAAAAAGAACTGACCTCACCTACTTCAGGGGGTCTGTATGAACAGAAAAACATTTTTTATTCCTTGGTTTCACAGAGTGCCGTGGTTTGCGTTCCATGTTAAAGTGTCTTGTAGGCCAGGTAGTCTTGCATGGAGAAAGGAATGGGCAGCGTATAAACCTGCTGGGTGGGCATGACTCGCCGCAGGGTCATACGGCACAGGTGCTGGAGGCTCGCAATGCTGTGTGGGGAAGCCCAGATATGCACACTGCCATCACGAGACCTGCAAGACGACGAACAGAAGGATTTAAGTGTATTCGACTTGCCATTGAAACATTCTACTGTTTTAGTAAACGTAAACAAACATCATGATCAAACTGGGTCTTGCTGTGTTTGTACAGTACTAGTCAATTGAAATGTCATGCAGAAAAGTATGAGTTACGGCCATCTCTTCGAAATAAAATTCATATACAAAGAAAGCTGCAGAATCGGTTTGCTGCATTTTCTTTTTAAATGGATCGTTCAAGATACAAGCAAGTGTGATTCAAGTTATTTTTGGCATCATCCCAAAAAAGAGCAGTTAGAAAGGCAAGACACAGATTTGATCATTTATGTAGTAACACTATCCACCAAGCAGTGGAATAACAGATTCTTACCCAGCAGCTAAAACACTTCCGTCAGTAGAAAAGGCACAACAGAGGCCATTAGTGAGAGGGCCGATGGCTTGAGGACTCTTCTCATCGATGCTCCAGAAACGCACCAGCCTGAAAAATTAAAATACGGTTGACTTATTCACAACTGTGGTTTGCTTTGTCTTACAAATGTAATTTTAAAGCATACAAAGCATAAAACTCAAAGTATGACATTTCAATTAAGGATAGTACAAAATTAGACAAAACTTATTCAAATAGTGCATTTTATATACTAACATTCAAAAGTTTGGGCTCAGTTAATTTCTTTAAAAGAAATGAATACTTTTATTCAGCAAGGACACATTAAAAAAGTGACAGTAAATATATTTATGACGTTACAAATGATTTTTTATTCGAAATAAAAGCCATTAATCAAAGAACCCCGATAAAAACTATCTTCAACATTTCTTGAGAATCAAATCAGCATATTAGAATGATTTCTGAAGGATCATGTGACACTGAAGACTGGAGTAATAATGCTGAAAATTCAGCTTTACCAAATTACATTTTTAACTGAATTAAGCATCTGATATAATATTTCACATTATTACTATTTTTGACCAAATAAATGCAGCCTCGGTGAGCAAAAGAGAACTTTAATCTAAAAACAAAATAAATCATACATGAAGTAATGTAACGTTCTTCCTCCACCATTTTGTAGAGCACAAATGGTTTCATTCTCTCAGTACAAGAGAATCAGCAGGAGGTGCGGCGAAGGCAAACTGGGCGGCTCAAAGTGATTAATGGATGTCATATGAGAGGCATGTGATCTTTCCCAGTAAGAGGCCCTGCTACAAATCACACACTCCTTCCTGAGCCCCTGTCGCTTAATGCAGGCTACTAACTGCAAACGAACTATTAACATTGAGTTTTTAAGAGCAAATAACTAGGGCTGCAGCTATCGATTCTTTTTGTAATCGATTAATCTAGCACTTAATCGATCGATTAATCGGATAATTTTTGTGTGTGTTTTTAAACAACCAAAACAAATAATGGATAACGAAAATGATGTGGCTGTAAAATGATCAAGCATTTGGCTTTTATTTATAAAAAAAACAACAACTGGTATTTATTCCAACTCAAACATTTGGCTCCAAAACTAAGCCTATTTATTGCAATTTTTTACCCATTTAGTATAGGCTAAGTGCCAACAATGTTCTATGCTCAATTACTTTGGTAGCCGATTAAAATGTCTTCCCCAAAAGTAGGCTACGAGTGGATTTGGAGAAGCAGGCTGGGGAATTTCATTTTTTGTTGTTGTCTGTAATTATTTGGAAGACGTGACATACAAACAAGGTCTCGCAAAGACTGCAATACGATATTTGTTCCTCCGTCACGTCGGGGTGTATACAGTGAATGCATGCTGAAATTATTGTTGCGTGGCTACATAAAAGTTTAGTGATGCATTGCCACAATTGATCTGACTGGCGCGTAAGAGAGACGAGGGTGCATGCGTGCGTGTGTGTGAAGGGGTTCTTTTTTTTAGGCTATCTCTCTTGCAATTGAATGTGAATACGTTTACTACTTAAAAACATCAAAGCTAAACATCATATCTAGTCAAACCGCATCACGACATCGCTACAAATACAGTATGGGATTAAAATCAGCGAACATCAATGTATCATAGGCTTACGGTGTGTTCACACCGAACGCAAATTTAATTATTTGCGCGAGTAGATTACATACAAAGTCAATGCAAAGACGCGAATAGACGCATCATTCGCGCCGGGCGTCGCGACTGACGCAAATTGGGCTACGCATTTGCCGCGAACGTCTTCCGCGCAAGTTGAAAAATTTGAACTCGAGCGAATGTTCAAGCGTCTAACTAGACGCGATAAACACGTATTTGACGCTCTATCCGCGTTCGGTGCGAACACCATTAGTTTACCTTGTTTCAGCGACGCTTGGTGAAACAGCATGGAGTGGAAGTGGATCTTTTCGGTTCAGATGCTGAATCATTGAAGTCGTACTGTTGTGGTAGCCTATGCCAGGTCTACTTTGCAGTAGACACATAGCACCTGGTTCTCTTCCTTTTTAAGTATGTAATGAACCCAAACTTTAGACATTCTCTGCCGTTTATGGACATCTTTACTCTCCGCCACTGCGCCAACTAAATTCAAAATGTATCACGCGCTATAGTATAGATCCCTGCGCGTATAGTGTGCGTCATAGGAATTTAATGAGGCTTCGAGGCAGAGTTTTTGCCTCGAGGAATTTTTGTAATTGAGTTAATCGAGTAACTCGATGAATCGTTTCAGCCCTACAAATAACCAACGATTCGCATAATCTTACCTGTCATCAGTGACGCTGGCAATGTGCCGACCGTCGTGACAAAAGGCAACGGAGCGAACCCATCGGTCATTTGCTCCTCCTGCAAATATGGGGGAGGGAGGAGGGAAGAGATGCCTGAAGGGAAGAGAAGAGATCAGAAAAACAACATGAGCTCAAAAATTACCACACCAAGCAGAAGGCGGAGAAGCAAGTCACATACCCCAGCTCGAACAGAACAGTGGCTGCGTGAGGGTCCCACACTATGATACGAGTGTCGTAGGAGGCGGTAGCCAGCAAGGCCCCGTCAGGAGAGAACTCGCAGGACACCACGTCATTATGATGGCCCTCCAGCTTTCGGATCAGAGTATACTTATCCATGTCCCACAGGAAGACCTGCAATGGAAGAAACGTGTGTTATAGCCAACTGTGTTTCCCACACAGATCAGAGACAAAGAATTCAAACAAATAATTAAATTCAAATTAAACAGCAAGATCAAAATGTGCTCAGTGTCATTTAAGCAGAATCTTAAGCGCTACAAACCAAACCCAGTAAAAAGTAGCACATGCCAATGAAACAGCAAGGCTTAGTTGCACAAAACTCTAGCAAGACTTAACAAAAATTACATCACTTCTCAATTTTTCAAAATTAAAATGTAAGCTACAAATGTGCATTGAAACACATACATATCAAATTATATTTACCAAAACATTTTTCCAAGAATTACTACATAATGTGGAAATAAAAAAATAAAAAATAAAAATAAGTAGTAACTTAAGGTAACATAATGTTACTCCACTGGCATCCCCTTTCAGTTTTAGTTCACTTGAGTTTACAATAGGCTTGCACCGCGCCGGCGGAGGCCTACGAAGAGACACAGATACTGCAAAAGAAGAGAACATTTGATGGCCAAAAGGTTGACGCCTTTGGCAAACACACAATACAGACACGTCACAACTGCAAACTCTACTATTGAATGAGTTTCTAGTGCTTATAACTTTCTAGTGCTTATTTTGCTCCAGCACAATTTTAGAAATTATCACGATTTTAGAAAGTGTAATGGTGCGGTCACATGCTGTTGGCAAATTTTCATGGACGAAATCAGTCATTTCAATAGGAATTCATGCAACCGGGAAATTGAGTGTGGGCAAAAGATTCTCACATGGATTCCGCAAAAGGTAAAAAATAAAAAATAAAAAACAGGAATAGAAAGCTGCTTGATTTGACAATAGGCTTGCACCTATTTTGACCACAAAATTTCACTAATGTGACCACACCTTAACAGTGTATTTCTGAGTGCCATGTAGTCAAGCTTCCTGAATGGTTATTAATATTAAGGAAACATTCTTTTTAATTTTTCATCAGCTACAGACATTGCACTTGAGCAAAAGTGTACATATGATTCAATAGCTTTTTGCAATATAAACATTTTGGTGCTGGTGGAGAAACTACAATGGTGCGTATAAAAGGCTAATGTACCATTTTATCTAACTTTACAATGTGAGATGAAAGGGCTTCAGGGTGCATGACTGCCAGCAAGCCAAGCCAGATATCTAGCAAATAGAAGAAACATTACAGCCTTTTTTTGAAATTGTACTAGTGCAATTTTAACTACTGTAGGATAAATAAATCCTATTATTATTATTGAGTGGTACCTTATAAATTAGGAAAACCATTAGGGCTGGGTATCAATTCAGATGTTCAAATTCGATTCGATTTCGATTCGCAAGCTCTCAATTCGATTCGATTTCGATTTGATTATAATGAATATAGATCAAATCCTATATTTACAAAAAAAAAAAAAAACAGTGGACATAAGTTTACAAGTGGTTAATTAATACAAAGAAATTAAGAGCCACAAACCTGTATATATTATAAAACTTTTTATTTTAGGTACACTATACACAATGCATACAATGAATAGACAGGATTTTGATGCAAGATGCAAAATTGATGCTGAAAATTGGACAAGTCGGAACAGTCAGGTTAAAACAGGATCAGGTTATTTTATGTTTAAGATAGATATAGATAAATAAATAAATATTTAGACAATTTTTTATTACATTGATCTCACCTAAATGTTTGTTTTTACAATGGGGTAATTTTTTTGTTAAGAGTTTATGCAACACATGGAAGCTTGATTTCAATCTTTGAATTAAATTGAAAAAAGTAGCACAAATAAATACAATAGAATAAAGACACAAATAAAGAGACATAAAAAGAAAAAAAGTTTTTTGGGCAGGTCAGAAATACTACAGAAACTGAATAAAGTAACCAAGGATAGTCTTTTAGTCCTGACTGAATTAAATACATAGGCTATTAATTCTGATTGCTTACAATTAATGCTATATTATGTTATGACAACAGAATTAATGACAGACACATATGGCTGCGTTCACTTTAAGAACTGGTGCACGGATCCATTACTGTTTCATTATACTGTCTGTCACACGCGTTTTATGCTTATTTAAGACATAACCGACTGTCTTTATGAGGTTACTCACCAAGACCAGAGTTTTGACATAATTTTGCGTGTTTTTAACTGTTAAAGCGATATAATCCACGAAAAATAACTTTTGTTACTGGCGAGCTGTTTGTGAGGCGGATTTAGGCTTTACTGTATGTGCACGCAGTGAAAAACATCTCTGAGAGTGCGCGAGCATGGGATGGTTTAAAATTGCTTGAATGTTTAAACTGGTAAAACTTAAAAAGACGTTAGTTACGATGATACGAATGATACATTTGTGTAACTCATTTTCCTGATCGGAGTAATTCCACATTAGACTGACATTATCGATATGCAGGCAGAATGTTGAGGCACAAGGAGCCCTTTCATTGCTCACACATACAAACAATGCTCCCAATACCACGCCCCCCCCAAACTATTAACCCCATTACAAAAACATCTGACTAGGCATTACGTACAGAAAAGTTGACCAGCGGCTGAGCGTTGCAACTCAAGGGTGTAGTGAGATCAGTTAACAAAGGCACTAATGAGTAGGAAGAGGCTCTACTGGCTGGCTTGTGTACACATACAGCAGACACAATGCCTAGATCTCCTGCTTTAGGGTAAATGTGGAGATGATAGGAATGCTACTGAATAGAGATGGAAGGAAATTAGGAAGGGAGGTAGGGGGTAGGAGAGGAGGGGGATCTCACTGTCAATTCTTTTGAGAGACAAGGTAAAAGAAGTGAGAACTGTGACAGCGGGAGGTAGACAGACATGGAGCAGAACCTACGTACAGGAAGCCCTTGTGGGCAGGAGCATGGAAGCCCCTGGGGCGTGGGCACGGGCACATGAGCGTCCAACGGGGGCCGCGATGGCAGCCGTGCCCCGCACCGGCTGCTCTATATGTCAGCGCGGCACTTCCCTCAAAATCACTCAAACACAGAGCTCTGCCACCACCTGGGACAGGGAAAGCAAGACACTTATGGACACACACAACCGTAAAGTTCAACCACTGCAGCCTGTTCATGGGAGGAGAGTTAGATAGGATCCAGAAAGACTGGTTCTGGTTTCAGAGACGTCTTACTGACGGCTAGAAAACTTTGCTTGTTGTGCCCTAAGGGCTTTCACATGCAACCAGAATGACAACTATGTCCAACTATGTCCCCAACACGAGAAACTTTCGTGTTAAAACTATGAGCACGCGATAGTTTCTTGTGAGCACGTGAAAGTCTGTATATAAGTCCCTTTAGGGGCTCCGTACTTATGCTCACCAAGGCTGCATTTATTTGATAAAAAAATATTTATTTATAATTAAAATCTCTTCTATATTAATACATCTTAAAATCCATTTTATTCCTTTGATGGCAAAGCTGAATTTTCAGCACCATTAATCCAGTCTTTTGTGTCACTTTATCTTTACTGTCACAATTTAATGCATCTTGCCGAATAAAAGTAAACATTTTTTTTTACTGACCCCACACTTTTAAGCGCTTGTAAAGTTCTTGATGCCAGTTGATACCAGAGTTAAAATTACTATGTACATGGGAAAAATCATTACTACTGTCGAGGGTCATTATATATGATTCAAATTGTTTTTTTTTTATAAAAGGACTGTATATCGTGCATGTCTTAGCATGTTATTAATAGAATAATGGAGGAGAATTGTGAGCTTTTTGCATTTCTATCAACATGTGCATAATAATCAGGCACCCATTTGTTTGAACAACAAACCAGAAATCAAAATAAGCAGGGTTTATAGAAGCAGGTTATGGCACTGAGCATTATGATGATATAAAGATTCATTTAGCACTCATTAATTGGTCTTAGAACTATTAACAGAGAGAAACACACCAAACAGGTAATAAAGAGGAGGAAAGAACTGCAAAACATACCGCTTTGCCTGCGCCTACGGAACAAAGGACCGATGAATCAGGTGAGAAAGCACTGCAGTAGACCCAGTTTTGATGACCACGGAGTACTTTCACCATGTTACCTATTAGACAAACAATTTAGATTGTTTAGGGTATAGCAATAGCTTTAGCTAGCTTTCTGTTAAAATTTTTAGTTGGTTATCAAATCATTTCATAGCAAAAAACAAGAATGTTAAGAATACTTTGTTACATTTAAAGATAAGCTTCCTACAAATACTGCAGAAGTAATCCTTTCCTGCATCTCAGTACAATATTATATAATACAATATATAAACTATGTTGATGCCTAAGGAACAATAAAACAAATATACTTTAGCTAGTAGCTGAATTTCTTAGCTACAATCTCAATGGTGTCCACTTTGAGACCAGAGGAAATTAAGCTGAACTCTGGCCAACATTCCTTCATGATTAGTTAAAGAAAAAACTGTTTGCAAATGCAGTGAGCTCCATTTTATCTCTCAGTTTCCAGCACATAAATAAGATTCATTTGATCTAATTATAAAAGCAAGTTTGTCCTAGGATTTTGCAAGAAAGAGAAAACATCAGCAAACATTCCTTTGGGCTTGGCATCTAATTATTATCCATTCAACCCAAGTACCAGAATCTTTGAGTGTGTGCGTGCACATGCAGACTTGAGCAAGTATGTGTGATGGACTCCATGAAGATTAGATGAAAATAAAAACAAAGCAGGCTGCAGTGCAGGAAACTTCTACTGCAAAGACTTTTCAGTTTGGAGGGTTACACACCATATAGCCGTAGCATGTTAATATTCATATGTAAAGAACTTTAAAAAAAAATTGGAGTACAAATTACTCCAATGTGCCAAATTACTCATACAAAAATCAACATTTGTTCCTCACCGTCATCTTTGAGGTCCCACACGCGTAGGGTCTTGTCTCTCGATGCAGAAACCAGCACTAAACTCCCATCTGGGGCAAACGTCAGGTCCCGCACAATGTCTGTGTGGTCCATCAGGTTCAGCAATAGCTTTCCTGTACACAAGAAAACAAAACTGAGGATAAACACTAAAGCACAAAGTATAGGCTAATCGATTTAAACTGCATCAATGTTGCATCAATACCTTGAGAGCTGCATTTCACACACATTTCATTTCACTTTTTAGAAAATGTTTTGTCTTAAGAATCAGAGAGAAGGATTAAGCTTGTGGGTTTACACTTATTAAGCATAAGCAGGTGTCAAAAAGGCATTTCCCAAGGCATCTCAGAAACACAGTAGGTTATACACTTGATTAAGCTCTTTCTTTGTGAACAGTATTGAATTGCTTTGAGGCATATTGAAGTACAATCACTGACACCTGCCAGGCTAAGCCACATTAAATCCCTACAATTAGTTTCACCTACAGTAACAGAAAAATCTTTCACATGTATTTCTGGAAATATGATTAGGGCTTAGTAACAGGGCCTATTTGCAACCTGTCAAACGTGATAACAGGCATTCACTTAGCTATGTGAATGACGGGTATATATGGCACAAATTCAGTTGAGATACTTTAGGAAACACTACTATCAGATTTCCAGCATGTTTTCAAAAAGGGGGAAAAAAAATATAAAGGCTGTTGGAGGAGGAGTCTCTGACCCTGAAAAGAGCAAGTCTGCTGGGTAAATTATGGCATTGCTGTTTTAGTTAGAAGGGAGGTGGAGTCATCCACTGAAGAAAACATCTTGATGCCCTCAGAACAACCAATGGCAATGTCTGTACAGGACCTGCCCACTATTAATACATTTTGCAGCTGAGTGAAAATTAATTATATAACTTCGAAGAGCTGCCAGTTTTTTCTGAAGTCAACAACTACCTCTTAGTTTTAGGTTTTCCGATAGCAGATTTACACGTTATGATCATTAGAACTGTGAAAACTGATCAGAGGCACAAAAGCAGAACCTCAGTGGCCAAGGAACGAATGCCGAAGCGGTTCAAAGGTTCATAAAGTAGAGAGATGTATTATGAAAGGGAGAGCGCACCTCAAAGGTTGAGCAAATATGTACTAAAAATACAAAACAGAATTGTCAGTAGGTGTATACAAGAGACACATTTGGAAAACATTGATGGAAGTGCGATTAAGATCATGTCAACAGCTTATATAACCACCACCTCCTCTCTCGTACACACAAGTGCGCACAGACGCATCTGTTGGGAAAATTAAAAACAGGAAGCGGCCATAGAGAAGTGTTAAGAGAGGACACAATGGGTGGACTATGATTTCTAAAACACATTAACTCAGCAGCACAGAAACATAAAAAAACAACAACTCCTCGATTAATATAAACACATTGACCTACCTCTGTTTAATAGTATTAATTGTTAGGATTATGTAAAGTTTAAACAAAGTCACCTGGACAAATGTTAATACCGCATGACCTGCAACCTCACTAATACTAATTTTCCAGTTGCTTTAAACTGATTAAAGGAGAACTCCGGCGCAAAATGAACCTTTGGTCTAATTACACATTGTTACCTAGTCAACCGTTATCTGAGATTTGTTTTCATGATTATCGAATGTAAATAGTTTTATCTCTAAAAACAGTTTAGCCTATAAAGCTAGTATAACGCTAGTATATTGGGCATAGATCAATGACAAATAAAAATAGTGGTATTAATTAAAAAAATTAATACCACTAACAAGGCTCAAAATAGCCCCACACTAACACGGTAGCATAATGAGGGTCCCTACCTTGAAACCGAAGCATTGAGAACTTTGTCAGTGTCCAGACAGTTTAATAAGAAGATATTTAATACATACAGTCTGGACACTGACAAAGTTCTCAATGCTTCGGTTTGAAGGTAGGGACCCTCATTATGCTACCGTGTTAGTGTGGGGCTATTTTCAGCCTTGTTAGTGGTATTAACAAGCGATTTTTATTTGTCATTGATCTATGCCCAATATACTAGCGTTATACTAGCTTTATAGGCTAAACTGTTTTTAGAGATAAAACTATTTACATTCGATAATCATGAAAACAAATCTCAGATAACGGTTGTCTAGGTAACAATGTGTAATTAGACCAAAGGTTCATTTTGCGCCGGAGTTCTCCTTTAACTAGATTAGCCTGTGATGCTTGAGTCTGACACCCCGAGAGGACCCTCACCTGTATACACATCCCAGATTTTGATACGCCCATTGTTGAGGCCGGTGGCAAGCAGCAACTGGTCCTGTCCGAACTTGAACCGGTGCCATTCGATATTAACGCAGCGACTCTGCTTCTCGGGAACAGAAGAGCCAAAGGCCAGGCCCCACACAATGTCACCACAGTCGATAGTGTGCTCTCTGGGCTCGCCTGGCAGCAGACTGGTCTCACTGTTCTGCCGGGAGAGTCGTTGAGGACCTGCACCGCTCGACCGATCTTCCTTCCTTACAGAACTAGGGTTAGGGAAAGAGGAAAAAAATATTGCTGTGTGGTATGAGAATCATGTCTCCTCTGCTTGATGTAAACTGATAAATTCTCTTAGATAAATTAAGAACAAGCAAGAGGATGTTTTACTTAAAAAGGTTACCTAGTACGTTGTCTGTTGAAATAAGCTGAACATTTTAACTCTTAGGAATATTTGAACACTAAGTAAACTCCCAGGCAGCCTAAGAGATTACAGAAGTGTTGCATCAACTTTGACCCATTTAACATCCCTAACCCAATTCTACAAGCTCTTGTTCAAGAAACTCATCAAGTATGAGGTTCTGGAATCATTACAAGAGGTTATTGTGTGAATAAAAAGCAGGCGCTGCAGAACTGAAACAGATAATGCCTGCCACGTGTCCACTCAAGTTTTCAATGGCACAGTGGCTTCCTTCTGCTTTAAAATTAAAGGAACTGTCACTCAAAAAGGAAAATTCTGTCATTACTCACTCCACATGTTTTTATCCTTTTTTTATTTATTTATTTTAGTGCATCAAGTTCAACTAAACAAAAATGAGCAATGGTGGCTGGTAGTGTTGTCAAAAAACTCGGTACTTCGGTACCAAGTCGGTACTAAAAAAAATTAACGGTTACGGTACCAGCTTTTCTAGGTAGGCCTACCGAGTACCGGGTTAATCCGGTTCTTGATGCGCTGTCCGAAAGGTGCAGAGTTGCGTCCTCTTCATAAAAACACTGAGACATGGCGACCGGCGGCGCTGCTAATGCGTTGGCTCTGAATCCACTTGTTGACACGAAAGGAGGAAAGAGCCACATATGGAAATATGTTGAATTAGGCTAATGTCACGTTGCCATAAAGGGCCGTTCATCACACGTTCACATAGCACGTTTCTTGCGCGTGCAAATTTCAAATGTAGGCGCGCGGGAAGCGTGCTCATAATAGAAGCGACGTGCGAGCTTGTTTTTCCAGGCGCGTCACTGTTTATGGTTGCATAGCGGAGACACGCGAGAGCGAGCGCTTGTGGAGAGAAGGAGAAAGCGGTGCAAACTGCGCTCTCCGTGATGACGAGGAAGTATCAGCAAAGAATTAATTTGATTTCTAGCCCTTGCATTAGACATCAGCTACAGGGTTCTCAAGTTTTGAAGACAGGAAAGAGTGACATTTTTGGCAGTTTTGGAATAAATAAAAGTAGGCTACAGTTTAGTCAAATAAAACATGTTTTATCTCCTATAGTTTGGTAACACTACAATAAGATACCATTCATTAACATTACTTAATGTGTTAACATCCACACATTGAGTGAACAATATATTTTTACAACATGAATGAATGTTTGTGAATGTTATTTAATACAAACACTTGATTGTTCATGTTTGTTCACTCACTTCATTCATTGTGCATTAAATAATGTTAACAGATAAAACTTTTGATTTTAAAAATGTATTAGTATATTTTTAAATTAACCCCAAGGAGAATAATTGCTACAGTATATAACTATGGTTTATTGTTAGGTCATTTTATCTAATGTTATCTAACAAATATAATCTTATTGTAAAGTGTTTTTAATGCTACAGTTTCCATCTTTGTAACTGCTATACACTTTAATATATGTAAATTTGATCTAAATTAAGCTTTGGTACCGAAATTGGTACCGAGAACCGTGGATTTTCACTGGTATTGGTACCGAATACTGAAATTTTGGTACCGTGACAACACTAGTGGCTGGGCAACTAGCTGAAACAAGTTCTTTATTTTATTTCAGTTAACATTTTTTTTTTACGGTTTTAGTTAACTATAATAACCCTGACTGCGAATGCATTTCTCCTTATTGTTTCTGTATTTTAGTTCAGTAATAACCATTCCTAACTAAACTTAATTAATTTAACAGCTGCCACATAATGTCCTTTGTGTGTACAACTACTGATAAAGTTTCTACACTTAAATGTACAACGACTGAAAATAGTTTTACAATACCATACTTCTCTTTTATGGAGACAATATAAAAAAAACTGTTTGTTTTACTTCAAACTATTGTAAATTCTCTGTTAAAATTTTACCCTGTGTCTGCATGGTTCATGTTGCAATGATAGTTTTGGTGTTTTTATGAAGGCTACTAGCATGAGCAGAAAAAATCTGTAATAAAAGCACAATATATTTTTCCCCCCAGAAAAGCAGAATAACATTCAATATACTGACTGCGGAAAGAAAAGTTAGGATAGATCATTTTGCAGCCAACTCTATTTACATTCATATTGGCAAAGAGGAAAGTAAACAAACAGCCCCAAAATTGCTTAGTTCAAGGCATGCAGCCAAAGGGCAATGATGTGAAGCTCATAATGAGGACTTCACATTCAGAACAGGACAAAGGCTGGTTGGCAGGGCTGCACACTCGACAGTGGTCTCTAAATCCACAGGGTAAGGTGAGATGACTTATGCTGTGCCACTGAATGCTAACAAGACCAAACACTGTGGTGTAGCCACCATGTGAAAGCCCAGAGGACCAGATCAGACAACCAGCACACGCGTAGACTGCCTTTGTCAGTCCATCAACAAACAAGCTGTATTGTAACAATTCACCATAGAGGGGAAACAAAGAGATCATTGTGTATACTCACAAGCTGGCTAAGCAATTTTTCCATGGTACAAGTCTCACTATTCGATGCCCTTGAGACCAAGCAAAGTAAGAACCATCAGGTGCAAAAGCTACAGTCCAAGTCTCCCGTCCAGACTTCTGGTCAAAGGGAGCAACTGGAGGTATGAGTTCCCCGATGAACTTAGCTTTACCTGTTGCAACAGAAAGCACATTTTAAGCCTTTAACAGAAAGCACATTTTAAGCCTTTAAAACAGAAAGCACATTTTAAGCCTTTAAAACAGAAAGCACATTTTAAGCCTTTAAAACTTTTTAATTAAACATGCCCCTGGTTACAGAGACATGGCTTAAACCCAGTCCCAGGCTAAAATACATGTTTGAGCTGGTTTAACTGAAAGCAACTTGCACTGATATATCTTTAAATGTGTTAGTGCCATTGTTGTCTCAAGATGAACACCAGTAATGTTTTTTTAAAAGTCACTCAAATGTCCTTATTGAACGAAGGCCTAATCCTGGCTTAATCTAAGCCCTATCTGTGAAACCAGGCCAGAATGTTTAATGTGTTACAGCAAATGTGTAAATTCATAGCTAGTAACTGCATTTTCACCTACTTTTGCAAATTAAAAACCTATTCAATTGATAAAATCGTTTAAATGGATAGTTCATCCAAAAAAATCTCTCATAATTTACTTACCCTCCTGTCATTCCAAACCTGCATGCCTTTCAAAAGATATGTTTGTAACCAAACAGTTTTGGTTACCATTGACTTCCAATGTATGGACAAAAACAAAACTTTTTTTTGTGTGCAAAATATCTTTTTATGCTCCACAGAAGAAAGAAAGCCAATGTAAATGATGACCGAATTTTATTTTTTGGCCGAACAATCCCTTTAAATTATACTTAAAAAAACAGAGGACGTTTTTACACAAATAAAAGTTTTGTTGTGAAGCATTTATTTTTGTGTTACTAGCATTGATTTAATCTAGTATCATCTAGTAAGCAATCCAATAGTTAATTCACTGGTAACTTCATTAGATACTAGTACTTTAATATTTAACAATTTCAATGCATAACGTACTAGTAATCAGTTAATGTCTGAACCACAAATCCTGCAGAATTCAGTGACATTAGCAATTTCTTACCAGCAACAATAAAATAGTTACTTGTCTCTAACCAGGATAGTGACTAACAACTAGTAGCTACCTCAATAGTGACACTGACTAATTGAATATAGATACTATATGAATCAGTACGCTACGCCGAGGATATTAGAATTTAAAAAACACAAGTAACATACAATTGTTATTTCTCCTGAAATGTTAAGTTTATTAACGTGTATACGTAAACGTGCAGTTCATGGTGACTCACTGGTGTGGTGAGTCATTCAGAGGGTCTGGCGGTGGGGGAGGGGTTCGACGCAATCTGGGTGTGTGGACGTTGGGCTCAAGAAAGCACGCGCACAACAACTAAATATCCAAACTAACGGCCAATGTTTTTCCGTCACATTTATACGTAATACGTTTGTATAATATAGCCTAGACACGACACAAACACTGAAATGAGTACTCCAATTCATAGCTGCACAAATGTATATAACGTTACGCAATATAAGTTATTATATATTATACATACGGAACACACACGTTTCAAAAGGAAGACGCGTTTAACGGAACTAAATCAGTACCCTCCCCCATTCAAAGCAGTGGCAACGAATCCCAAAACTCACCTATTTCATTTTCGTTGACACAATCTGAGAAGCTTGCCATCTAAATCGACGCGAGTCTCTTCAATCTAAATCTTCTTGGTTAACGAAATAAAGGCGTTAAAATGTTTGCGTGGGACAAGAGGAATAATCAGTTTTCGCGTGTCTCCAGTGAATTCGGCGCGTCGCACGTCGACGCAACGCTGCCTATATTTACATATAACGTTACAACTGTGGAAAATAGACAATTGTATGGTCTTTGAAATACAACTTGAGTTTAATAAAACTGACAATTAAACAAAGAAAATTAGCGAATAATAGACTAGTGCCTTAAACCGCGTCGCGTTCAGCGTATTGTAATGGCTGCGAGCGTCCTCCTAAGGTTTTGAACACACACACACTGATGGGCGGGATACTCTAGCGACGTCATAACAGTTGCCGAGGCAACGGAGGAGCACCGCTCTCTGATTGGCCCAAAGCCGTTTACGCGTGGCCTTTGATTGGCTCGAGAATATGAATGGAATGGATTCGTGAAATACGTGCTGATAAGGAGTGTGACGATGAAGCGCTAATCCATTGTTGGTGAATTTTTGTCCCTGAAACTGAAAGAGCAACATAATCTCAAAATAGGTGATGAAATTGCTCGATAGGTTTCAGGAATTTAAAGTAAAAAATTTTTTTATTATTTATTCACTGTCCCTGTAATGGCTCGTGTTGTGATAAATTCCACGTAAGCATCTAGAGAACAAAGCAAGTTTTGTTTATATATAATGTTTTATATAAATTATTCAGTTGATCAGAAACTCTTGTTGAAGTAGGCCTATTTCTCTACAATGTTACAACAAAAAAGTATTTCTCTATAACGTTACAATGAAAATATAGGTGCCTTCAGCGTTATATTAAGAATTATATTGTTCTTCAGAATTTTACTTTTAAAAATCTGAATGTTAATCACTGATTAATTTACCAACAGTTTAACACCTTAGAAGGTATTTAATTATCTGAAGAATACATTAACACACACACACACACATATATATATATATACATGTTATATGGCCTACACATTTTATCTTCACCTTAATGGTAGGGTTGCCTATAAATGTTATCGCACCTTAATGGTACGGTTGCATATAAATATAGGGCTATAGGCTATTATAATTTTTTTCTTACAATAAATCCATACAATATGTATATTATTTAATTTTATCATATTATTTTTTAAAGTTGTAAATAAAATACAAATTATTGGAGTATGTTTTACAAAAAAATACTCAGTCTGTAGGCCTATACTTCAAAATTTCACATTTAATTAATTGTGTTACTTGCCGTCTTTGTCATTATTTGTGAAATTTGCTAGCAACTTCGGAGTTAAAATTGTTTCAAAGCCAATTTTGTTTTTAACTCTGATGTTCTTCAAAACAAAATGGGTGGGGAAAAAAAATATTGCACTCTAACATAAAAGAGACTTCTACACTGCGAACAAGAAAGAAGGTCAGCTGTTGCCACGTGTCTTACAAAGTCCTGAAATAGAAGAAAAAAGCCAGAAATCAGGTTTTACAGCTTTGACCTCTTAAGAAGGGGTTGAAACCAGCTACATACAAGCAGTCCAGCACCATTCTGTAGATTGCTAGAAGCCTATACAATAACCTGAAACATTCTGAAAGAAAAAGTGGTACGATAAGTCTAAAATGTAGGTATTTGGCTTCAAAGAAAAGATGTAAACTACATTTGCGCAATCCCTGAAGTCAAAAATGTGACTTTTTTTTCCTCGGCAGGAGAACTTGGAAAGTGTGTTCCTATAGGCAAAATAGATGGAGGCTCAGGTGGTTCCTGTAAAACATGTTGTAAGAGCTGAAAAAAGACCCAAATGCAAACAGCAAAAGCTATAGAAATGGTTTGGAAGATTAATGATTGGTATTCACCAATTTTGTCATATTTACTCACCCTCAAGTTGTTCCAAACCTGGAAGAAGTCAAAGGCTACACTGTCAACTGTTTGGTTACCAGCATTCTTCAAAATACTTTATTTTGTGTTCAAAAGAAGAAAGAAACTCATAGGTTTGAAACAACTTGAGGGTTAGTAAATTATGACAGAATTTTCATTTTTGGGGGAACCTTCAATGCTTTTATAAAATGGTTAGTACATCAAATAATCTTTCTTCTGTTTAATTTATATCAAGGACTTGAATACATGAGACAGAACATTCAGCACAGCTGTGACAATAATAATGTATGATGTATAATGTTGTGATAATCTATGATGAATGCAATCAGTTCTGTCTGTTCTCCTTGTTTATCTTTATGTGGTTAAAGCTATTGGACTTGTTTATCAAAAAGTCAGTATGCAAGGATGATTATTGACAAAGAGTTTTGGATTAATACCAAATGATTCAAGAGAAGTGCATGTTAATTTCTTGCCAGATTGTTATGTGTTTAAGAAGGAAATGTCTCAAAGGAATAGCCAGTTCACTTAAAAATGACAATTCTGTCAAGGTCCCTCAAGTTGTTTCAACATGTATGAATTTCTCTCTGCTTAAACACAAAAGAAGATATTTCGAAGAATGTCGGTAACCATACAGTTGATGGACCCCATTGACTTAGTATTTTTTTCCTCCTGATGTAACTTTTGTTGTTGAATAATTATTTAATTTTTCCTGAATAGACACATATATGATGCCAAGTGTAAATAATGAGGAAAAACACTTTATTCCGTTTTGTGTTTATTTTGAAAGATTGCAATGATGTGCACCCCACCCTGATATACTTCAAGTAGCCTTTACATAGGCCTACTAAGTAGCCTACGCTGATATCGTTATTGATTCAGCCTTGTCAACTACTCCAGTCGTTGTTTTTCTGAAGTAAACGAACTAGAAAATATGACATCCGTGTAAGCGTCTCAGTTTACTAGAACTTTCACTAACACCTACGGAAGTCAATATACAACTGTCTGGTTACCGACATTCTTCAAAATATCTTCCTTTGTGTTCAAGCTAAAGAAAGAAATTCATACATGTTTGCAGTGATGGGAATAACGGCGTTATAAATAAACGGCGTTATCTTTTTCAGTAACGAGTAAGTTAATCAAACGAATTACTGTTTCCCCCGTTACAACGCAGTTACCGTTACTGACAAAAAAAATGTGGCGTTACTATAATTGAACTCACTGAAGCGGTTTTCATCCGAGTAGGCTCTCTCTCCGCCATAGGACCTGCAAAGTTTTTTTCTCTGGTGTGTGTGTGTGTGTGTGTGTTTATGAGGTGCCGGTGTTGTGCCGAATTTCGACCCCCGCCAAATTATTACCCCCCTACTTGGTAGGTTTAGGATTAGTTGTGGGGGAGGGGTTAGGATTAGGGGCGGGGTTGGGATTAGGCAATCAGGTACTGACTTCAACGAGGGGGGTAATAATTTGGCAGGGGGTCGAAATTCGGCACAACACCGGAGTGGACAAAAGCGAAGCGAACGGCACGAGCGCGCTCAATGCGCGAGAGAGACCGAATGTGTCCGAGAGCGCGCTCAACAGTTGCGCAAGAGAGACCGAGGGTGTCCGAGCATTATATAGTTTGTTTATAAATAAATGACACATATCTGCAACGTTAATTAATTTACATGGTTATACAAATAAAATCTAAAAAATTACCTTCAGGGAACGTTCTGTTTAGGTCATAAAATAAACCCGAAAATAACCTGCAGGGAACATTCACAGAAAACATCTTTGTTTGACCGGTTGTAAACACGTGCGGCAAAATGTCTATAATTTGGCTTAAATAACCTCTGATGATGACGTTCGCTATAGGTTATAAAAATAAACCCCCAAAATATTATATTTTAGTATTATAAATTTTTTTTGTAAATTGTTCAGTAGGCTATTATCAGGGGCGTCATGCAAGCCAAAATTCTGGGGGGGCACAATCTGAGACGTTGCAATTGTTTTCTGACGGGTGATATGGATCATGTTAGAAGGGGTCAGGGGGTTTCTCCCCCTGAATTTTTTTTAATTCTGGCTGCTAAACATACCATTTCAATGCAGTTTGGGAGGGACAGAAATACCTTAACGGAGCTAGCAGCAACCCTCCTCTATCTGAGGACTAAGTTAAAGTATCTATTTTGTAAGTTTATGTAAAAGACAGGTTGATGAAAGAACTGTAAGCTCAAATTC
Organism: Rhinichthys klamathensis goyatoka; assembly: GCF_029890125.1. NCBI lineage: Eukaryota > Metazoa > Chordata > Actinopteri > Cypriniformes > Leuciscidae > Rhinichthys > Rhinichthys klamathensis. The sequence goes on along the minus strand of NW_026606844.1, from coordinate 2,456,567 downwards.
AAAAGCTTTTGAAGTCTACTTCATTAAAGCATGTTTACACACACACTTACTGTGCACTTAGGCCTACTACACATGATTTTAAAAACAGTACCATTGCAGTTTTTATGTTATGTTTAAATTGGTATGTGACCTAAGAACGATCTTACATTAAAGGTAGCCTACATAAAGGTGCTGAGGTCTGACTTTGTGGTGCTCTGAAATTAAGTTATTTTAATATTAATATCTGATGAAGGACTTTGAAAGAAGTTTGACAGATTTCAGTGCTGAATAAGGTTAACACTACCCCGTTTATTTGAAAATGGTTAATATTTGACAGAAATGTAAAAAAGTAATCAAATCAAATGCAATATGTATAGCGATCTGTATAACAGTAGTAATAATGTAATAATCTGTAGGGATTTGGGGGGTAGTCCTACTATGATATTAGACTACATTAAAAGATAATGAATTTCAAACCTGAACCAAACATATTTTTTAATTCAAAGATCAAAGTCTGTCATTAGTCTTTAGTCTGCCAAAAAAAAAACCCATTAAAATCATGAACTCAAATGTCATTGTGAAAAAAAATGTGTTACTGTTGTAACAGTGTGTAGGCTAAATCAGACCTTTCAGGTTATAGCCTAACGCAAATAAGCCTCATGGCAAAATTATTATTACAACTAAATTGTCGGTCATTAAATAGGAAAACTAAATAATTTTGTAGATGATTTGCTTTGTGTAGGCCTAACCCGACATCAGACATTATAAGGCCCGGACGAAGTTTTTTTTTGCACACAGTGACGCGACCAATCAATCACTACTTTAATGCTGCGGTCTATGGAAAGCCGTTAGGGCCAAAAACACGCGAATTTTAACGCGTATTTCACGCGTATTTCACGCGTAAAATACGTGTATTTTACGCGTGAAATACGCGTTGATTATGTCACGCGTATTTCACGCGTATTTCACGTGTAAAATACACGTGAAATACGCGTGAAATACGCGTGACATAATCAACGCGTATTTCACGTGTAAAATACGCGTATTTTACGTGTATTTTACACGTAAAATACGCGTGAAATACGCGTTAAAAATCAGTATGAACGGGTCCGTGTCATTGGCTGCTGAAGACTTGGGTCTAACCATTTGTGTGAGCTTAGAGGGGTGTACCTTTCAAAGACTAGGCTATAGTCTTACATAGTCTCCATAGTTTACATTCTATGGATCAGCTTATTCAGGTTTTTTGTATAACCTATATGAATAATATATTTAAATAGCAGTTTTATGACAATTAATTTTTTTTATGACAATTAATTTTATGACAATTTAGATAAAAATAAAATTAACTTGTTTTTCTCCACTCATGCCTTTTTGTAAATAAACACATTAGTGGACATTCTAGCTTTAACATCAAAGCATTAACGTGTGTGGGGAAATCAGTTACAGTGGAGGTAACCAATGCAGGTTTATGATCACTGCAGGTTTAAGATACAGACCACTGTAATCAATATCTGTCTTTGGAAAACAACGTGAGCTTTTGTTGTGCTTACATTTACAGCTATAGCAAGCAGGGGGCGCTTTTTCAAACCTTTTTGTTCTGAAATTGGGCACTCAGACAAACTGTAATTAGGTATACAGGTGATATTATCAATTTAAAGGAATTTAATGACTTAAAGTATTTAAATATGTTATTTAAGGCTTTCAGGATTAGAATGGGAGCTTGTGCTCAGGTCAGGACAGGTATAAGAACTTGATTTGGCTTTCCTGACAGCAGAAGTATTTTACAGGTCACCTTGGTAATTGGTATTAAAGCAATTTATCTGTAAAAATGATTAGACACTTTGGTAAAACACCATATAACATTTAAGTAAACATATAAACATAAAAATCAGTGACGTAACTTTGTTTTAAAAAGTGGGTGGAACAGGTGGGGTGGGGGTTGCTAATAAAATGCTAAATCAGATTTATGCTACAATAACATTACGACGTCCAGCAATCGATTTAAATAGTAGGCTACATGGGGTTTAATTTGTTGTTTAATGAGATGAAGTATAATAATGTATGTTGTCAGTGTGTTGTCTCTAATATTTAATGTTAGAATATTTACTCTGCATTTTCTGTTTCTATAGAAAACCACACACTAATACACCCACAACTAAGTACAACCATTCAATCCTTGTTAATAACTGAGTTGTTGGGGTGACAAATAAACAGGTTACTCTCAAATTTCCAACATATTTTCACCAAGTCTCTTACGGACACCATGCGTGACATAATCAACGCGTATTTCACGCGTAAAATACACGTATTTTACGCGTGAAATACGCGTGAAATACGCGTTAAAATTCGCGTGTTTTTGGCCCTAACGGCTTTCCATAGTCTAGTTATAGCCTACGCGTGAACACTTTGAATCCATTCGCGCGTCAAGAGCAAATGACGCGCGTAAAAAAAACTAAAGTTTAGACTGGCTGCCTGCACATTCACTGTCCTCGCGGCTGCGGCTGCGGCTGCTGCAATTGGAAGGGGCTGGCTGCAGGACGACTCAACTTCCACGGACAGTTTTTAATATTTTATATCAAGATTTTGCTTTAGTATAATTTTCGGGACAATTAAGGCCGGTTTCGGGATTCGGGACAACAGCTTAGATTTCGGGACTGTCCCGAATTTTTCGGGACTTCTGGTCACCCTAGGAAGGAAAAATCTGAGGGGGCACGTGCCCCCTCACTTTGAATGGGCATGACGCCACTGGCTATTATATTGAGAGAGCACTTGTTAAACTGTTTACTTTTGTTAGGAAGAAAATACTTAGGCTACAGTATGTCTAGTTGTGAAGTTGTGTAACAGTTTTATCATTTTAATATGCACAAAGAGTATGTATATTTTTTATTATTATTTATTCATTTTTGGTACATTTCTTAAGAAGCATAATTTATTTTTAAACTTATTTGTTGGCCAGTTGGGGTCTGTGCGATTCTGCGATATTAAGTATAAACCATCTATAATGTTTTATTGTTCTACTATAGTAATGCTAATATTTAGAATAATATATTGAATTTAATAGGCGTCTCTCACATTGTCCCACATGCAGCAATAGAATAAATTATTATTATAAAACATTGAACACTAATCTACACTATTATGTGTCCATTTCATTAATTTAACATATGTAATACTGGGGGCATCCAAATTATTTGATAGGCCTATTTTTTTTTATTTTTTTTTAAAGTAACACAATAGTTACTTTCTCTGGTAATTAGTTACTTTTATAATGATGTAACTCAGTTACTAACTCAGTTACTATTTGGGAGAAGTAACTAGTAACTATAACTAATTACTTTTTTTAAGTAACATGCTCAACACTGCATGTTTGAAACAACTTGAGGGTGAGTAAATTATGACAGAATTGTCATTTTAAGTGAACTGTTCCTTTAAGGGTTAACTTAGTGTGTCAAACAGATAAGTGTGTTAGATACAGGAAGTTTTGTTAATCTTTGTTTTTCCTGCCATGTTAGCTCACTTGATGCTTGATAATGGAATGTTTTTATTTAGTCTTTGGCTGATAACTGATGGAGCCGTGACCGTGGAGTTGTTGGATAGGGCTCTGCCTAGTAATTCCAAGAAATACCAGTTCACAGAAAGTTGGTCAAGGGAAGGTCATTTAACTGGGTGGTCTGCCATAAGTAATAAACCAAGAATGGTAAATAATTTAAAAGAAAAATTTATGTAAATTAAACCTAAAAATGCAGCAAAGAGAAAAAACAAACTCATGATAAGGGACTGTGTACTGCCATCTACTGGTTGCAGTTATATAGAACGGGGTTGAATACTTGACTTTTTGTGTGTGTGTGTGTGTGTGTGTGTGTGGGGGGTGATCACACAGAGTACAACAATTTTATTATTTATTCCAATAGCTAATAAACATCTGGATTGCAAGAAAAGTCCAGAGCTTGAAATAGTCTTAAGTGAATGATGTGATGCGGGACAATCACATTTATTTTGGACAAATAGAGGAAGAAGCAACTTAATTTGGTGAGAATAATATTCTTCAAAATAAATGGGACCGAAAAAAATAATTGCAAGATCAAATATTTTATGTTAAAAAAATTGCCAATTACTATTTTCAGTTGTTTCCTTCTAATACAGTATAAATATTACATTCCACTAATTGTTAAGAGCCACTTAAAATCACATGGCTCGCACACAACACTCTCTGAACACATCTTCCTCTATCTCTCCCATATAAAGACAGAAGATGAAGAAGTAGATCTTGAAAACATTTCAGGTAAACACGCAAGGACACGTGATCAAGAAAAGGAACTTGGCTACATACGGAAGCAGATCATCCACACAGTCCTTGAATAGTTCATATCAACCTCATGACGAGTAAACAGACGGCGCTACCTTGCATATCAATGAAGCATCTGCGCTATGAAGTTTTCAGTTTTAGTTGTGCTTTTAGCAGAAAGTGAAATGAGAGCAAGTTCCCTGAGAGGATAAAATATTTTAAAAAGCAGGATGGAAGGGAAAATATCACACAGTCCTGCCCTAAATCGCAGACGACAACGTTGGGAACGTGGGCTCTGTGGTATGCGCTGCTACTCTCAACAAGGTTTTGCTCTTACAAAACCTTTGTTCTTTCAATTCACATCATTTTCAAAACTAATTACTGACTTGTTGCTCTGTGCCATCCATAAAGATCTAAAAAATAAATAAATAAAAACATCATGCAAATATGCATGGCACTGGCACATTTCATAAAGGCTATTACACTTCACAGAACATATAATTACTGTATGTGAAATATACGTCATTGATGATGCCTATGGATACCTATATAATCTGTAATAATGGCAAAAATCATATAATCACATATGTGACATGAACATGATCATGACTTCATATACTGTACATAATGCCCTTTAAAAAAAATAGCAAGTTTTAATGGCCATTTCAGGAGCTTGAAGTGTATCAGTACCATGGTGGAATCCAATAAGTGTGCTTCAGCACATATAATACTGTGACTAGGTGGTTTCAAACTACCACATTTACCAGTTGGACAATCTGACATAGATAAAACACAAACCAACATCATAAATGTCACACAGTGTCCTCCAATAGGCTACTTTACACTGAATCAATACTGGGATGCACAACACTAAAAGGAACAATGGCACATTCTTATTGGTGGATCACAGTTAGACCTCTGACCTTATGACATAGTCACGTGACCTACTGGAAGCACAGCGTTAGGGTAAATCATTCAGTGTGATTTGCAAGAAAAAACAAAGCACACAGCAGCGTTTTGGTTGGTTCAAAGACAGAATCATTACAAATTTTCTCCGCTTGTCCTGTTCAAAGATAACAAAAAAAAAAAAACACAGATGTTCAGATGGCAACTATACCGGCTCAAACAAACAAATCGAATCACTTTTCACAAAGAAACAATTGAAAAAAAAAAGAAGCATTCAAATATTTTATAAAACAGATATGGCAGTGCAAACATGAGAAGCAGGCTAACTTTTTGGTTGATCTGCGATTCCCCTTTCTCTTTTTCTGTAAAAATTACTCAAATCGAATTTTGGCATTGACAGTGTGCATTGCCTTTCTTGGCCGGAGACCCCTTAAGAGAGGTCAACTCATCTAAATGAACTCTGTATTGATTTAATTGTATGAAAAAAGTAAAAATGGGCCATGGAAATGGACTATTCAGCACCCTTAAATCACACCACACTAAATGGTGACCTGAATATTGTTTTTTCCTTAATAGCAATGATTAAGAAAGGAGAAAACAAACCCCTAAGAAAACCCGAACCCTTTGAGTAATAAACGTGACAGTCTGGGTACATTCTTTGAGGAAATACTGTTGATGTTTAATGTGCAGATTAGACTGAGAGTGGCAGGGTTCATTGAAAATAAAGAAATAGTTATATACTAATGCACTGAAACAACTGACAGTTAGTTGTGTCACTTCTGGACAGTACTAAATCAAATATTTGCCTCTTTTCTAATGGTGGCAAGTCAAATCAAACTTAAATGGGGAAAGAAACTCCTCAGGTAACTGATATTTTTAAACAAACATAAAAGGGAATTTCTTTTCAGATGATTAGGGATACAAAAGAAAAAGACATAGGAAATCAGTACTATAGCTGTTGAGTTTTACATATGAAACCAAATATTAACAAACAGTTACAATACAATAATTATAATAGTAATCAAATGTAGGTAACAATAATCTTAGGCTTGCAAAAGGCTGCTACAAAATGAGCATACAGTCCTGCCTGGGCTGTTCCTCTCGAGTCTGGGATTGCCTGCACTGGAGCCGCTGAGATAAGGAGCTATCAGCCATGGGTCATTCTGAGGTCACCATGGAAATCCTAATTTCCCAAGAGCACAGAGGAGGGATCTGGAATGAAATTTGCAAGAGGTTAATTGCTACTCGATATCTATGTCAGTTGCAGGATTATTATACTAGTGGAACGAATTTGAAAATGATCTCTGAGATGATTAATCAGTAGCACTGAAGCCCCTGTTGTTGGGTTTAGAAAATACAAAAAAAGACACAAAAGGAAAGTGAAGAATCTCACTGCATGAGCCACTCACCATGATAGTGGTTCCTTACGTGGCTCCTCCTCTTCCTGTGCAGCCAATCGTCTGAGCTGACTTTCTTCATCTAGATTAGAAAGACACACCCCGGCATCACAAATAAATGTAGTCCAAAGCAGGACTGTACAATTAACTGAATTCACAATATGGCCTCATTAAATTATTAAATTAAAGACAGACAGACAGACAGACAGACAGACAAATAGACAGGTAGATAGATAGATAGATAGATAGATAGATAGATAGATAGATAGATAGATAGATAGATAGACAGACAGACATATAGATACAGATTTATTTCAAAGTTGTGCCAGTGGCCTTGTCTTTTCATTCACCAAAGATCCTCTGACTCCAACTGGTTCTCTCTCGTCAAGACCACATCAGCAAAGATCAACTGGAGCCTCAACAAATTGCACCAGGACACTTTTATTCAAAAGGGCAATCCCAGAAAAATGCAAGTATCAAACTTATTCTAATTATTTGATACATTACCTATCCCTATTCCCTACCCCTTTTAAAGAAGGATGTGTTAGACTAGAAATGGTTTGCTCTAAGCTGTTGATCTGCTGAATTTCAAACAATGCTATAACTTCTCGCTTTCCTGTATTCTGCTTCAGCTCTCTTTCCATTGCTAAACTGTATTAATGTATGAGGTTAATTTATTGTGGTATTAATTCTGCTACATCAAGTTAATCCTATCAACTGATCCAAATATTTATAATTAATTATAACGAGTTGTATTCATATTTCCCTTGAGCTAATTTGCTACATAAAAAAAGCAACAATTTGAACAAAAGAATTAGATTTTTTTTTCAAAGACTACAACATGTGCATAAGCAATGCTTCTATTACTTGTCTCTACAGTACTACTTTCGCCTGTTTTGATCTGGAGATTCTGTACTATTTCAAAAGATGGGTAATAGCGCCTTCTACTGTATAACAGTGAAAATATAGATTCATAGCTTGGATGGTCTCTCGCTCGCTTTCCCTCTTTCCCGTGCACACGCGTTACGTGGTTTGGAGCACAATCTCTGTCTAGCGTGCGCGCTCGCTCTAGATTACAGGAGATTTTAACTAATTTGCGGCATAACTAGTCGATCACGAGTGGCTCAACGGGGAGATATATAGATAAACTCATCTTCCAGGCATTTGACCGACCAGGTTGACACTTCAGCGTGAGAAATCGGGGGTGTGGCGTGTGAGCGTGTGAAACCAATCAAATGCGTGTGTCTCACGGCCAATGCGTGAGAGTTGGCAGCTCTGTAGATTGCCAGAAAATTCTGTCAATGGCGGGAAGAGTAAATCAGACATTAAGAAAAATTGGCTTGGAAAATTGGAGAGACAGTCTTACCACATGGGTTTCCTTCCACATCGTCTAGGAGGTTGGCAGTGGAGTTGGCTGTGCCCAATCTGAGAGCAGTCAAAGTAAACAGTCGACACTAAATTTACTCAACTAAACTGAACCAAAGTTACTTTGCCAAGAACCATAAATAGCATTTGTTGGGGAAGTCGATGAACACAAAACAGGGGAGCCACTGAGTTCAACATTAAAAACACAGCATCATAACTCAGTCTATATCTCTAAACATATTCCTCTAGTTTCCTAATTTTTGAGGAATTTCATATTCTCTATTTCAAGCTTGCTCTAAAAGTATTCTGATTTCACATAGTACTTTCTTATTTACACTCCTACTGTTTGATTTAAGCTAAAGTGGTTCTGGCGCATTTTGAAGGATACGAATGATGCCGTAGCAACGTTCTTCTTTTAGACTTCCTCCGCTTCGTCTTGTCTGAGAACCCTCTGGCAATTTCAAACAGCTTCTTCCTGGTTGCTGCAGATGAGAATGCAGAAATGTTACAATTCAACAGAAATGTTAATGTCCAACAAGTAAAATCTTTAATAAACAATTATTTTCAGGTGAACTGGGGTGTTTTAGGTAAGACCCTTACATTTCCCCATGTGCTTTAGCTTGTCTCTGAACAGAGCATCATCTGAGACTGCTGTGCAGGCCTCTACAGATCCGGAAGCATAGTGGTCACCTGTGTTTCAGGAAAAAAAAGTAAAGCATCTTGATGTCTACAACAAAAATGTTGCAAAATGGGTTACATTTTTCATTTGACACTTTCTACCCTTTAATATGAATAACTGTAATAGTGGTGCTTTTACTATTGAGAATTTAGGGGTTTTGAAAAGGGAAAATGTGAAATTGAAGTTTGTTTCTGCAGTTTGAAACAGCTTGCAAAAGCGAACTTCGAAGCGAAAAGTTCGCTCTGGCTGGTAAACACCTTAAACTACCATTAGTCGTCCCATTACATAATAGGTAGGTGTGGTCTGTGGCTCTGACGACTTCTGTGTGGAAATCTTCTTTGGTTAATTTCTTCTGTTCAGTCCGTCAAGGTCAGACGTCCGCGAGTAAAAACATGAGAGAGCCAACTAGTGAACTTTATGCTTATACACAAGTCAAGTCAAGTCACCTTTTAACAGTATGGATTGTTTCAAAGCAGCTTTACAGTTATAATAGAAATTACTGTAACAGATTGTTTAGGCTTTACAACAGCATGAGGATAAAGTTATTGTCCAGCTAAATTTAGTTTTGATTCACTTCCATTGCGAAGATCATAAGTTATTAACTTAGGGTCCGCTAACACGACACCGTTCTAACAGAAAAACTCTTAACGCACTCCGGCCGGCCATCCGCACAAAACAGTGCCTGGTGTCTCGAGAACGCACTCCCTGAAATAGGTTCAAGGGTGCAAACGATTATCCATTATCTCTGCGCAAACCTCAAAAATGCAAACCCGCCAAAACGCAGACGGCACGCACAGGCGCCTCACGTGTTCAGTCCAAAGGTATGCGCGCAGGTGTGTAGTCCTTCACAAATCAACCCTCACACAGACACAGCGTGATGTACATGCTCACACACGCAAAAATGCACAACCACAGTTCAGGTGAATGATATCTACCTGTGGAGTTCTCCATGCTAGCTGATGAATGACTGGATTTGGATTTCTTTGACTCGTATTTTAATCGATCTAAAACATAGAAGGCAGGTGTTATGGAAGTCTTTGACATTCTGCATTCAACAAGGATATGAAGTCATCCAACGAGGACCGCTCATAGGGTCAAGGTAAATCAAACAATCTGTGTGGAAAAGCACAAAATGTGTATGACTAAGCATAACAAAATCTTGCTGTGAGGAATAGACACTGCTAATGGCCTTGGAGAAAAACCAAAACCATCAACGTTCACAGCCTGTGCTGAGTAAATTTGCATAAGAATTCACTCTTTAGGATTTGTGTAGGTGGAACTGTGAAAGGAAGGGAAGTGGATTATGTCAGAAACTGCTCATTGTCCCATTTAGCGTGTGGGCGGGTGTCTTCCTACCTCTTTCCAACGCAACGAGGAACTCTCGGTTCCTCTGCAGCTCTTTCATGAACTCCTCGTTCTGCAGGAAGAGAGCGATACGCTCATCCTCCAAATATTGCTTCAGTTTGCGTTCCTGCTCTGAAGCTCCACCTGTTCCTGTGGCGGCCGCCACAGTTGGGTCCTTCTGGGGTACTGAGGAGGAGGAGGAGGAGGAAGAGGGCATGGAGATGCTACTCTGAGAGCCCTGGAGAATATTGAAGGGTACGGAATATGTAAGAAAATCAGACTCGCTTTCATTAAAATCTAAAAGAACGGGTAAACTTTAAAACAGGGTTGTTTTAGTGCAGTTCTCTGTAGTAAAATGTTGTAGATAAACAGATTCTGAAAACATCTAAAAAGAATAGTCTACTAGGTTAAAATTTTAATATCAGTTTAAGAAAAAATTCCAGTTCTCCATCTCACAGTTTCATCAAACATATAAAAATATTTGGTAAATTTTTTATTTAAGTGTCCTTGTTGTTACGTGTGTGTTAAATGTAGTTACTATCGTAATAACTTTAAATTATGCAGAATTACATGCAACCCACTAACCATAAAACAAACCCTAATCCTAACCCTATAGTACGTACATGTAGTATTTAGTTACACTGTAACAAGGATACCTTCAAATAAAGTGTAACCAAATATACACACACATACACACGCACATTTAAATAATTTTATATTAATAATGATATCAACCTCAAATCCTAAGAAAAATGGTTTTGCATATAGTAAATTAAGCCTATTGTTCAACTATATTCACATTTCTTGCATCGTTTCAATTATTATCATAAGCACATTTTCCACGAAAATTTGCATTACCATATTTCAGATTTTTATTAGTCTTATTACATAATAAAATTCATTTTATATACGTTTTGATGAAGAAATTCTTTATAAATTAAATAACACTTTTTGTATGGTAATGTCAGTGAGAATTGTTAAAGGGAGGAAAATATGCTTAAAAACAGGCTGTTTTGTTATTCCTATATTTCTGTTTATTTTTAGATGAAATATGACCCAGACGTGTTGAGAGAAGATTCACTAAAAACTACTAAAAACACACACTGTTTAAGTGAGAACTTTAATAACATGAGAATGTCATGCTGTCATAGTGAATATCAAATACATTGCTTTATGTTTGAACATTCATCATATGCAGGACAACTGTATATGTACAATGGATCAAGGACACCATTATAGTTGGTCTAGCCATTCAGAGAGCATGATATGGCAATAAGAGCTTAAAAGCAACTACACAATGGCCTCCCTGCGGCACTTCTGCATTGCATTATCATGTTTTAATGACCAAACCTCTGCACCTCTAAAGATGTTTCTGAACTATTAATGTTTTTTTAATATAGTTGAATAGCAAAAGAGCTGAAGGAAAATCAAAAGGCCAAGTTTTTTGTGCATCAAGCCCAGAGGGCACTTGAAAAAAAAAAAAACTGCTTGGAATCAGAGTTTGTGCTAGATAACTGAGATAACTGCTTTAATCCTTAAACAAAAAGGAAAAGTGTTAAAGGCAGTGTGATACTCTAGTTTAGTCTACGATACATTACCGTTCAAAAGTTTAAGGTAAGTAAGATTTTTTTAAAATGTTTTTCAATGTCTCTAACTAAAGGGCCATTCACACCAAGAAGGATAACTATAACAATAAATATATTAGCATCCACACCAGCGGACGATATCGTTCTGTTTATTTTAAATGTGCACAGCAGTTTTGACATCTGCTGCTTTAAATGCTCGTGCTCTTTAAAGCAGGATGGATTCTGATTGGTTGTCAATGTTTTTAACGTTAATCAGCTGGAAAAAACCTTCAGAAAATTATTCCAATGATATAATTGATCTGTGCCGTTATCATTATAGTTGCGGTGTGGACTCTGCTTTTCTGTTATATTTAGAATGATTATTAGGGCGATATCTTTATTGTTATCGTTATAGTCCTTAGTGTTGATAAAAAAAAACAGTAGTATTATTACAATTAAAAATAACTATTTTCTATTATTTAAAATCCGATTATTCCATTTTATTATAATATTCTAATTTATTCATGTGACGCAAAGCTGATTTTTCAGCATCTCCTCGTCAGTGTCACAAGATCCCTCAGAAATCATTCCAATATTCTGATTTGATGCAAAAGAAACATATCTTATTATTATGAATGTTGAAAACAGTTGTGCTGCTTAATATTTTTGTGGAAAATATTTTTTCCAGGATTCTCTTATGAATATAAAGTTAAAAAGAGCAGCACTTATTTTGAAATATAATTATTTTGTAACATTATGTGTTTATGGTCACTTTCGATCAATTTAACGCATCCTTGCTGAATAAAATACATTTCTTATTGACCCCAAACTTTGAAATATTATTGCATCACATGACAATTGCTCACCTGTATACTGTCCAATTGTTGGGGCAGAATTCGCAGGAAGTCATCAGGCAGATTGCCAAGTAACGGTGGGTTCCAGTTTTTGTAACCTTGGACTTGCCTGTGTCCAGGGGGAGGCTGGGCCTCGAATCTGAAAGATAACAGAGCCCGATGACACTTGTTTCAATACTCACAATGCTCACATCAGACTATTCAATTATAGCTCCTGCAATGTGTCTGACCCATTAAACATTTGTGAATTAATGAGAATTACATCTGTGGAGAAATGGAATTACATGCATCTCGGCTATTAAACCACAAACAAAAGGCTCAACAGGAATTGCACTATGGTTTATGAACACCAGGGGGCATCAATTTAGAGAACCGTGACTAAAATGAACAAGGACCTGTGATGACCCCATTTCCAAGACTTTTCATGATGTTTCAGTAATTCTTTGAAAATTGCTCTCAAAAATGTTTATAACCTGGGTGGAGGAACAGGAGGAGCATCAGGGTATTTCCTGTCATATATGTGCATGTCATATGTTGGTGGTGAGTAGACAGGGGGCGGCTCTTCATCTGAGCTGTCTGGCTCGAGGGTCCGCTCAAGAATCTGATAAAAGCACAAGAGAAAACAAATGCAATTAGCAGCAACAAGAAACTTTTATTGAGAAAAAATGAATGATTTTTCTAATGCACAGAATCATTCATTTATTTAGTATTGGTCAGCTATTAATTTAAAACGAGTAATGGTAGAAGGAATGTCAAAAAATGTGGATGCTTAGATACCAAGTTGGTAATTAAATAAAACTCGAAAAGTCTTTGCTTGAACAATACAAGACATTGTTTTAATTAAATTTGTTAATATTTAAATTAAATTTAAAAATAAAAAAATAATGTAAAAATTTGAAATTTTGGTATTGTGATAATCAAATAAAAATACAAATAAAAAATATGAAACATTTTCTAATTAATCAATGTGCTGTACTGGATATGCAGTTTGTATGAAAATCACAGCAAACAGAATATTAATTACTGCGCATGTAGACACTGCTCAGTGCTCACACATTCAACTGTTGATGCTAAAATAAAAATAAAAATAAATAAAAAAGTAGTGTTTTTATTTAAAAGCTCCAAGCCATTTTTTTATTTAATTGGATAATATTTCAATTTAATTTAATATCAAATTAAAAATGTTATTAAATGCAGGCTATATAGTAGACTGATATTGGTGTGACTAGTGAAAGTGAAAGTGACCTAATTCTTTTTTTTTTTTTGCATCTCAGGTCAATGTTTGCTGTGATTTTCATACAAACAGCCTGTGCAGTAAAGCACATGCACATACTGTTCCAACACATCCCCATAAACAGAAGATTATAAATAATGCAAGAGAAAAAATACACCAGTGGGGAATGTTCTTAAAAGCATCTACACACAGAATCGTGGCAGAATGTATAAACAAAATGCACTGCAGTTTATGTTTCACTTAGGATCGCATCGAAGTCTAATGGCAGAGCATCTCCACTGGGCCATGAAGCAGATGGAGAAACAGACAGATACACCGTAATGTGTCTCAGATCCGTCTCCAGGCCCAGTCCTGACACAGTTTCTTATCAGAGAAGTCAGGTGTAAGAGGACTGTGGGTAAGAAACGTATTGATTATTACACCCCGCTTAAAATAAGGTGTGAAGAATGCAACAAAAATGTAGTTTGCTACTGATTCAGCTTTTATAAAAATTTCACTTTTCAGGGGCCAGCGTGAAAGACACTTGGGAAATTGTCACTGTTAGACCTACCTGAAAATCTAAAAGCACTGTTTATTTTAAATGCATCTATTTGTGCTATTGTTAATTTATTTATTTGTTCTTATTTTATTACTGACTGTTTACTTGTCTTTAATAATGTTTGGAATGTACATTAGTTAGGCAAGTCGTTTTTTAAATTAGAAATATTAAAATTAGAATCGAGAATTGTTAAATTTCACTGGTATCTAACATTTTGGAGCCATAACTGTATTTATTACAAGGTTACATGAGACAATGAAAATAAATAGTTATTTTTTGTTGTGGTGCAGGGCACGTCCAAATTTAAACCACTGGCCTGACCAGGCGTTGAGCACTGCTTTTGTCTTCCTCTGAAGAAATGCAATCATATGGGGAATATAGTATACTTAAAAAAAGACAATGACCTCTGGTGGGATGCTGTCATCTGAATCCGAACTGTCATCTGAGCCTTGCCCGTCGATGCTCATCTGCAGGAGCTGGTCGATGGTGGCATCCACAGCCCCATTGTTGGAGCGCAGGACGCACTCAATCACCTCATAGTCCATGCTTGGGAACATGGTTTTAAAGTCCTCCATGGCCTGGTTGAACTCAAGCCGTCGAACTTGCCGGTTGGGCTTGGAGTTGTTGAGCTCGCCTGCAGCCGAGCCTCCGCCACCCCTAGAACCTCCATTACTGCTGCTACGTCGGAAAAGGCTGGTCATCCTACAGGATCCCCGTTTCCTTACCTGACCAACGATGCCGCCCACTTCAGCCCGATGTCCCCCACAAAAGTTCTAGGTCCGTCTCACGTGTTTTTTTGGGGTTTCTGGAACTATTCAAGTTCACTTTTTCATCATACCGAAAACAATCTAGTCCGCTGGAGTGAGAGAAATCCTTTCTTTCTCTTCTTCTGCTTATTAAGCTGCATCCAACACGACAGTATGGAGTCCCTGGCACGAAGGAAGTAGATGATCTGGTCTTGAGCGTTCTAGCTTTGTGTCCGACTGTGTGATCTCCCCATTAGTTCGGCTCAAACTAAAAAACAAATACAGAGACATGGAGTTAACAAGACAGGGTTTGAAACGAAACAGTTCATTATAAAAACCTTTGACTGCCAAACATCAACCAGTTAATGGTCTGAAATTCATGCTTCTCATTGGCTCGCTCTGGAGACTAACCGCCCTGTATTTAGTCCACACACGTTGCTACAAAGCCATCTATCCCTAAAAGACGGATATAATGACATCCGCAGATATAATGACACTGGCAGAAATAAGCAGACGAAAGAGAAGTAAAAAAAAAAAAAACAAAGCTAGTGAGTAGAGCCGAATAAATAAATAAATAAACGGGTGAGAAACCAGGGGCTAGATGACAGGAAGGGTATCCACTACATATGGAAACTATTACACTAAATTCACGATTAAGAAACATTTTTGAACATTTGGAATCTGAACATTCACGCCAATAGTTCAGATTTGTACTTACCAACATTTTCACTGGCCCCACCACAAATGTATTTTATTTTATATAACTTTATTTTATTATTATTACTATTATTAAAAATAATAAAAGTTATTTTTATTTGCAATAATAGCTGGAAATAAATGCAAATCCAAGATGGCTATAAATTCATAAGCACATGTACAATTTTGTTCAAAAGTTTGGGTTTGTAAGACTTTAATATTTTTGAAGGTCTCTTATACAAACCAAAGCTGCATTGATTTGATTCAAAATACAGGAAAAACAGTAATATTGTGAAATGTTATTACAATTTAAAATGAACCATTTTTTGTTTGAATATATTTTAAAACGTCATTAATTCCCATGATGCAAAGCTGAATTTTCAGCATCATTACTCCAGTCTTCAGTGGCACATGATCCTTCAGAAATCATTCTAAAAGGATGATTTGCTGCTCAAGAAACATTTATTATTATTAATGTTGAAAATAGTTGTGCTGTTTAATATTTTTGAGGGAATTATACTCACTTTTTTCAGGATTTTATGATGAACAGAACAGCATTTATTTGAAATGTACAATGTAAAAGTATTTACTGGCACTTTTGATCAAATTAATGCATCCCTGGTGAATAAAAAGTACTAATTTATTCAAAATTCTAAAAAAAAAATAAAATAAAAATCTTACTAACCCCAAACTTTTGAATGGTAGTATGCTGGAATACAGTCTTGCAGTTTCAGTGCAAAACATTATTTATGTTAGCCAGCTAGATACTGTAACTTTATTTGCAAATCTGCTATATAAATATATATATTTTATATACTTAAAAGTTAAAAATACATAAAAATATATCTTTAAATACATTATTAAATGTATCAATTTATAAGTGTCTGTTGTATTTGTAATAAATTGTAATAAATTTAAAGTTATAATAAATATTGTTTATTTTCAGGTTTAAATAAACCTATTTTCAGTGTGTTCTCTTTAGGACCTACACCAATCAGTACTAGTGACAAACAGCAAAATCTATTATTGCCAAGCTCAAAACATAATTGTAGAAGACGTAAGTGCATTCCTTTACCTTCAGACTACTAAAAGCAAATCCTGACCACTCTCAGGCCCCAGTCCTCTCGACATCTAGTTGTCCAAACCACCTGCTTTCTGTTAAAATGCGAAACAAACAAGAATGCTAAAAATGCACGAGTCTGCAGAGCATGGCTACAACTTTGCTGTGATGTTCTGGGATCTCATATGCCTTGCCCCATTTCCACACTCCTCTCAGTGCAGGGCAGAGAAATCCCTGCTTCATTGAAACAATACACACAGCCGAGCCCGAGCCAAGCCCACATGGCACTGCCAGGACCCAGCACCCCTCACCAGCCTCTCGTTGGCATGGAGACATTTTGTGATGTAAACAGGATGCTTCGCCGTACACCGACATGAAAGCGTATGCATGCCTGCAGGGATGCCGTCAAGAGAGCGGGGAGCACGGTTTAGTGATGAGGAAAAATTCCTCTCGTGGCCAGTTTCAGTGGCTTGAGGATTGTGTTTTGAGTGAAAAGGTATTGTTATAGTTCACTACTGAACTCAGCCCCTGTTTTGCATCTACTTACTCATTCGGCTTAGACGCTGCGATGCCTTGACGACGCACAACAAGAAAGGTCACAGAAACAAGAGTGCTTTTCTAAGAGTATGACCTACTTGGCTAGTAGTAATGGCAACTTTGAAAAATAAGCAGAGAAGAACTGCGACTTCTGGAAAATCCTCAGCCTAGGATAATTATTTAACAGTTTACTAGTGCTTTCAAGGCAGTGCTGTATTGAAATTCCCCAAACATGCTTACATGCAAACAATGCTACATGAGCAACAAATAAGCACATTAGAATGATTTCTGAAGGATCATGTGACACTGAAAACTGGAGTAAAACTACATTTAAATATATATAAATAAAACATTTACTTGTAATAATATTTCACAATATTACTGCTGTTTCACTGCATTAAAAAAATTAAAATAAATGCTGCCTGGGTGAGCATAAGAAAAAAATTAGGAATGCATGCACCGATATGAACATTTTGGCCGATACCGAGCATTTTTTAGATTTGGAAGCCGATAACAGATATATTGGCTGATAAATCTAAAACCAAATTTTTATATCACTTTTGAGAACCTGGTTACAAAAATAAAAGTCTCACCATTTAAAGCCATGGCCCAAGCACACGATTATTAAGTTCTCATTATAATTGTATGTATGACTGAACTGTATTTTCCTTTTTTGAAGTGATGCCAATTATATTTCAAGCAATTCAAAATCATCATGGTGAACAGTGCGCATCTGAAGTGTCTCAGCTGAAGGAAATAATACATTATTTATCGACTTTAATATATCGGCCAATTTTTCTTATCAGGCCGATAACAATAACGTTAAAAATGAACATATATCGGCCGATATCGATATGGTGGCCAATATATCCTGCATCCCTGAAAAAAAATCTTACTGACCCCAAACTTGTGAACTGTTTATATATTTAGCTATAAATAACAGATAGTTTTCACTGCAATTAGGAACATTTAACAGTATTAATAATACTAATAAAAATACACTTTTAGTTAAATTTCATGGTCATAAAACACAGCTTGGTTACTGGGCCTGTAAATAGATCCTCCTCAAAACCAATACTATATTTAGGTTGTCTTTTGGAATATTTCAGTATGGAATTCTTTCTGCATTATTTCAACTCCCATCAGGGATCCTTAGAGACAGGAAATTGGGAACAGGATACTCCATAACAAAGCCTTTAGAAGTACCAGAAACTTGTAGAATGGTTAGTGCAAAGAGCCTATTCTTAAGTAAAATGAATGTTAACAAATCAGAAGTGCCAAAGATTTAGTAAAATACTGTTCACAATGCAGGGCTGTAAATCTATGGAGCTTGATGCAAATAATGTACAAAGCTGTAGTCAATATAGATGAGCTTATTATCAGCTGAAATTCCAAACATCTTACTTTCCACTAACCCTTCCTGCTTGAGACTCTCACTTCCTGTTGTGAAGTACCCGTCTGACCCATCACTAACACCCGATATCAAAGAGCTTTGAACTGAAGGTGAACACAGCCTGGATGACTTGCAGTGCACATATGCGTGCGCTCAGAGTTGGCACGGACTGCACAGAGCCAAGGCCATGCATTCCACTGAGCTATTTTTTACATGACTATGATCTGCATCCGAGAACCTTCTATATTTACTAATGGGAGCCAGAGCTCGATTTTGCTCCTCCAGAAAACCTCACTGTCTCCACTGCCAATGTCATGACAAAGAAATTCAGAGCGGATGTAAGCCAGTCATGCTAAATGCTTCATAACTCTGTTCTGTTACCTGCTCGCTTAGGAATTGTGTCTAGTGGGATATTTTACAAACAAGCAAAGGTTATGGAACTTTGGGCAGTTTGTCTTTTTACTAACTAGGCAATAAATAACTAAAAAAAAAGTTAACATTCTAAAGTCCTTTGACCACAATCCACTTCACTACATGCTTTACAGCCTTGATGTCGCTTAACGAAAAATGTTCGTTCAGACACACACTAAATAAACTCTTTGCTGCTGTCAATTAGATTCAATGTTTAAACAAATAACAGAAATAAAATAAAAACAGTGAACATGAGAATATTACCACAGTTGAAAATTTTTCAGCGACGATTCAAATAAATCATGAAATAAGTGTTTCTGATTCAATTAAATAAACAGTTCAAAAGAACCGATTCAAGGAAATAAGTTAAACTTCACAATATTGGCATCTTTGTTACTAAGATTTAAATCAAAGATGGTTAAAATATCTCAACATATAGCATCATATTCGCAAGAAAAAAAGATACAAGCCTTAAAAACATGTAAGAGATTTAAAAATCTACACAATACACATAATGCTACTTAATTTAGTATCTGCAGCAATATATTATTGAATATTGAAAAATTCGATAAAACACCCAGCACCTTGTTATAATCTGATAGATCAATGGAACTGGATCTGAAAAGAAATCTAGTACAGATGCCCATGACACAGAATAATAAAACAACTGCCAACCACAGCAGTCATGAACTCTTGAACCAAGGATTTAGCAAACTCATCCAGGTTAGTCAATAACTCACATGGTGCACAGACGGTTTCCAGATCCAACACATGATGTGAATTATGGGAAAAGAAACACAGCATATCCTGTCTGCAGTCCAGTGGACATCCAGATGCTGCGTTGCTTTAAAAACTCCATTTAGAAAAGCCTGAACGCTTTGAGGATACATGGATGTGAGATGTCCACTTTCACATGCATTATTTAACTCTGTTCAGTCTTATCGTTTAGACAGAGATGGATTAAAGTGGGTAGATCTTGATGGGGGACACGAAACGAAAGCGTGTTCAATACTTAACACCAAACTATGCTTGCTAACAGAAAGCATGCTTGTAGTTAAGAGGCATCATAATTGGCAGACCTGCAGTTTAAGTGTATTTTTGAGTGTAGAAATTCTGTGGACAGAATCTGCACAATTCAGAGGAATGGATTTACACATAGTATAGACATCTAGGCTAAGATATAAGAGCAACAAGAAGAAAGATTTCAGAAATAAGTGTACTTAATACATAATTTGTCTCATTATAATGCCAATTTGACAGAAAAGCAAAGATTTTCAGTTGAGATGCAAATAAAAATGATAAATATACTGATATCAAAAACAGTAAAAAAAAAGATAAAAAAAAAGGGAACAATCATGCATGCCCTTACTGCAATGGTTAAATGTAACTATTGTTTCTATGAACCTTTTTGTGCCATTTGTTATAAAAACTATTTGGAAACTGCTAAATGAATTACAAATGAATTCCTACTGGTAGCTGAAAATCATCAAATTATCTATCAATCGCACAGAAATCGATTTCAGCAACGTTCCCAACTCTCATTGTGCGAGTAAATCACATGCGATGTAAAGCCCAAAGCTCACAATTTGTGTGCTCACACTATACAGTCTGATCATCGAGCTGCGACTTGTAGGCTCACACTATATCAGCTATCAATATCAAGAGAATATAGCATTTCCAATGTATGTATTAAAGTATTATTATTTTTATTATTAAATTGATATTACAATTAATTTCCCCCGCATATTTTCATTGACAGCGGTTCACATTTCCCATGATAATAAAATAAACTAAATTTTAAATAAAGTAAGAGTTAAAAGTGAAACAAGTAGCTAAATTAATGATCAAGTAAATTAATGAAAGAGGTGCCGGTGTAGCCTATATGTAATATGGTTTATCCATTTTGCAACATGAACGGGAGGTAAGCAACAGTTTGCTAAATTGCAGCTAGTTTGATAACTACAGAACTTAAAGATCTCACTCTTCGTTTTCTTTCTTGCTGCATTAAAGATGAAATGGTTTAACTTCTGTTTTCGCACAGGCACAGTGAGAGTACACTGCACGAACAACTCATGACAAATGATGCACGACAAAGCTGAAAATCGTCCAGACACAAAAGTCGCACGAGTCAGAATTCAGCTCAAAATCGTACGAAATTACAGTGTATGCCCAGCCTTATGCTGTCTCACATGATCTGTTGAGGCAAACCCACATTGAGGGATTTATTCGGTAAATGTGTTTCCATCGTAGTTTATGCGCATGTCTTCTTAGCGGATAAAAAAAAATGTATCCACCTCAATAGAGTGCATACATTTTTTTGTGCGCATCTTGGCATTTCCATCCAGTATTTTTTATGCAAAATCCCAAAATTCGCATAAAACTAAGTGATTGGAAACATTGCTAATGAAAAATCAAGGAAACATAAACACATTTTGGGTGTTGACCCACATAAGTGCACCATCGCCCTTCTACAGTGACTCCAGCCGTCCTGATTGTGGACACCAAATTGGTTGCACTCAGCTTGTTTTGACAGCCGATAAAGGCCAATTAAAGCCTGCAGGTTGTGTTTTCACAGGCCTTGTCTATAGTGCGTTTTTCCGAAATAGGTTTCACTTTGCAATAATAACGGTAAATCTGACAGACCTCCAAATGCTGTGAGGCTGAAGGACTTCAAAGGAATTATTGGCAGGCGAGCTTTCATGTAATGATTCCTCAAGTGTGTGCTGTGATCAATATTTAACAAAGCAATAACGTCAAAGTGCCTTAATATAAGAGTTTGAGTAAGAGCAGTTTAAACCTGCTCAAAAAATGCTGAAGACCCAAACGCCATCTTAGCAGACACTGTTAAACCACCGCACCATTTTTCAGATTGGAAACTATCACAGTACAAGCTAAAAAAGATAACAGAAACAAACCAGGGGGAAAAAAAGAAGTGAGAGAAACTCTTTCACCAAGAGCGAAGAGAGGAAGGGAAGAAACACAGGCTTGTTGACAGAAGATCTTTTCCGAGCAGTGCGTGCCATGATCAAAAGAATGCTAAATCTGGATGCTCAAATATCAGGGCGTTACGTTCCTTCGACACAGCCTGGCTTCAAACTGTCAAACACAGATTAAAGACAACCGTTGCTCTGTCGGGTGCGAAATCAATCTGGCATAAACAGACAAAAATTAAGTTAACAAATAGACAATGACAATATTAGGTCTGGTGATTTTATTCTGAATCAAAAAAGGCAAATGTAGCAGTCAGAGGCAAAAATATGGTTGTTCAGCAAACAGATGAACAGAAAGGACCCAAGGGGGGAGACACTGGAAAGCCTCCACGAGTTGAGTGAGCCAGTCAGCTCCAACACCTTGGCAAGAGCAAAACTAATTGCAAAACAGACCTTAGACAAGAGGCACAATCAATTACGCCGTCTGCGATGTCTGGCAGCTTCTGCTCATATGTGTTTCTGAATGAAGGACGTGTGAAGTCTGCAAAAGTAGAATAATTAAAGGTTGAAAGGGAGTAACTCACTGTAATGGGATGTGCATCTATGCATCACTGACTGGATAGATGCCACAAAGCCATTCATTGGCAAAATCACTTGAATAGAGACACAAACCAGTTCGGTTTGATTCATTACTGTTTTCGCGTTCATTCTGGAAGCAAACTCGAAAAGGCTTGTGTGTAAAGTTTATATCCGCAGTATTTTTGTGGAAAAGCACTTTTATTTGTGTCTCTAGGTCAGATGAATGAGCAGAAATCACTCAGTCAGGCAGGCACTGAACCAAATAGCACAAGGGCTTGACAATCCCCTCCTGCTCTCCTTTCTTCCTCCTTTTCTCTGACCTGGTTCCAAAGCCATCGCCAACATGAGGGAACTGAAACAGGAAGGAGGAAAGAAAAAGGCTGACTTGACTATGACACCCCCAGCATGTCTCCTGTCACACTGCTGGAGGATCTTCTTCAGAGTGTCTCACTTAAAGAATAACTTTAATAATACGAAAGTACTTTACTAATAATTGAATAGGTGTACAAACATGTTCTTTTTTAGTAGCCAACAAATCCAAATATGCTTGTTACATAACAAGTCAGGGATTGTCCATACATCTTTATGATCTTATTCAAATGCATTCTTATTTTCTTTATGTCATATTGATCTTGTTGCCACAAACTCTTGGCCAAAACTTAAAATGGCATTAACATTAACCGCCCGAGTGCATCTGTTGAGGCTCGCGCCATAAACCCATTAAAGATGATCTTAACAGACCTTTTTTTGGGCCATCTGCCACATAAAGAACAAAGGTCTGCCATTGTCCCCTGGGAGCCCAACACACAAAACATTGCTAAAGACAGTGTCTGAAAGCACATTAGCACCTTTTAGCCAAACTTCACTATCCACTCAAAATACATAAAGATGCATCAAAAGTGACAGCAAAAACATTATTAGACATTTGCTTAAAGGATTTCTATTTCAAATAAATGCTGTTCTGTTGAACTTTCTATCAATTAAAGTATCCTGAAAAAAAGTATCACCGTTTCCCCAAAATATATTAAGCAGAACAACTGTTTTTAACATTGATATGTAAATGTTAAAGTGTTAAAGAAATGTTTCTTGTGCAGCAAATCAGCATAATGATTTCTGAAGGATTATGTAACACTGAAGACTGGAGTAATGATGCTGAAAATTCAGTTTAGCTAACACTGGAATAAATAACATTTTAATATTTTAATCATATTTTAAAATATTATTGTTTTTACAGATTTTTTTTAAATTCAATAAATGCAGCCTTATGAGACTTCTTTTAAAAACATAACATTTTTTTACAAGAACAATTCTCTTCTTAATTAAAGAATTAGAAAAAAAAATCTTACAAATCCCAGGCTTTTCAAACTAACGAAAATGTATCATGTAAAGGATAATCCACAGCTAGTGCATTAAACAATTTTATTGCACAACATAGAGGTAAAGGCAGACAGACACAAATCCATTCAAATTTCAAATCGTTTAATGCACAGCTAGCCGTGGATTATTATGTTTATACCATGGTCATTTGCCAGCATTGACAAGTTGTTACTGATGTTTGCAGCGCAACATATGACCGGAAGGGTAAAAATGACGGTTATTTTCGTCAGTTACGGCTCATTAGATCTAGCACTCTGCCCGCTTTGAATCAGACACAGAGATAAAGTAGTGCGTAAGATATTAAATGTATTTAAATGAATTAATTATAGTATAGATAATGAATATAATGAGTATATAATGAATTAATTATCGAGAGAGAGATATTTGTGTGAATTACCTGCATCTGCGTGCAGCATCTCTCTATATTAACAACGAAGCTGTGAGTTTAATTACTTCAAAACCAGTGATGTTACCACCTTGTTGCTGAGAAAAAGAATGTAGCGATTCAGTAGTAAAGCTATTTTATTAATAAAAGTCACAGGGCAGCATTGATAAGTTTCTGTGCTCCTGAATGATCTCCCAGTGACGTATTTGTGTGTCTGCTTCAATGAAAACAGTGCATTAATATAGAACGGAACTGCCTTGAAACTACCTGTGCATTAAACGTTTTTATTGCACCTTCCAGCCAATCAGAATCAAGTATTCAGACAGACCATGGTATAAATGAAAACAAATGTGTAAAAAGTGTGTGACACATTGTTATATGCAAAAGGCACAAAGTTAGCCTTATTTATGTATTTTTGTTTTATGAACACTGACAAAGGCAGATTTGCAAAACATTTGTATTGGTTTTTAATCTCCTTTTTTGTTTGTTGCATTTTTTGACTATAGATACACAGGTCTTGGCACTTAATTTGCTGGACGTGAGTGCTTTGATTAAATATGATTGAACACTGAAAATAAAGATAACTTGCAGCTCAGGAAGTGAATCAGATGTTGCAACATTCGTCAGACTGATTCAAACTGGTGGTAACTCGTCTTTTAAAATAGTTTAATATAATAATTGGCACATAGGCCTAAGAGTAATTTGTTTGGTAATCAGACTGCATTGGTCACGCTGTATGGTTTTGCTTTTGATTTCCAATGCTGCCTGAATCCAAGAGAACACAAACATAGACAAGAATTTTTTTAATGTACCTCATCAGCTTTAATAACTACAAACCAATAGCCTTGAAATATTAAAATGCTTATTTATTAATATTTGTATGTACAGTTTATCAAAACTAATCTGTTTATGATAATTGTTTGTATTATGACTCCTATTATTAAAAAAGAGGCGTGGGAGTTTGTTGTCCTAGGGTCATTTATTAAAATAACGGAGGCTTAAACACATTAGACAGTGATGTGCTATTTTTGGGACTAAACACATTTAGGAATAAATCTCTCTGAATATGTCCCAAAGCAATACTGGCTGCTCTGCCTCCACTTAATTCACAAAAGTCTGACCAAATTCTCTGACTGCAAATATTCAAATGCTCACAAAAAAACTCATTAATAATCAAACAAGCTTTTTAATGCATGTAGGCAATATGAGTGAGCGCTGACATTGCCAATAAGGAGGGGATCTGAAAGGGCCAACCTACATCCAGTTCATCACCCCTAAGGTCCTGGTGGATCAAGCGACATTCTTAAGAGCTTTCAATGGGATAATGCCATACAAAATGGGCTGTGTGTAAGTGGACACGATGAGTCCATCAACCACTACAACATCTTCAAGAAGGGCAAAAAACAGGGCCAGTGGCCATATGCAAATCAAGAGTCTCTTGAAAGGAAGAGGAGTGGACACAGCTGTCTGACAGACAGACCTTCAACCCCTCTTTCATCATTTATAACACTGCGAGTACCAGGAATATGGCTGCTGCCAGACATCTAGGGGCCCTATTTTAACGATCTAAGCGCATGGTCTAAAGCGCACGGCGCAAGTGCACTTAGGGCGTGTCCGAATACACTTTTGCTAGTTTAACGACGGGAAAAATGGTCGGCTTGCCCGGCACATGGTCTAAGAGGGTTGTCCCTATTCTCTTAATTAGTAATGTGTGATTTTTGGGCGTAACGTGCAAAAAAACAATCAGAGTCATCTCCCATTTCCTTTAAAAGCCAGTTGTGCTCGCGCCATGGTGGATTTGCTATTTACATGTCATAATTTGCAAGCAGAAAGACTGAACACGTCTCCAGAGAGGAAACAGATCTGCTCGTGTGCGAGGTTAAAGCGCGCAAACAGACCATCTACAGGACAAGGCGGATTCCACCATATCTTTATGTACACAATAATAATATTTTACATCGTAATCCTTTTATTTTTTATATTTGGCATGTTTGTGTGCTGCTGCACAGTGTGTGCACACGCCTATAGGCTCATATTACTAATGCGCCCTTTAAATTAAAAAAAACATACTGGGCTATTTGACTTTAGACAAGATTAGATCAGGTTGCCTCAAAATAGCAACGCGCCTGAACACGCCTCGTTTTCAGACCAGCACGCCCATGGGCGAACAGATGGGCGCAAATGCATTTGCTATTTAAACAACGTGGCTCAGGACGTGAAAATGATGGCTGAAACTAGCAAAAAACACTTGCCTGGCACCGCATTGCGCCGGGTGTATGATAGCGCCCTAGATCTTTGAACTCAGCAATGTGCTTAACAAGCCAAACAAAGGTCTCTTAAAATGTGATGGTCGAGTTTTCTTATAAGGATTGCATCCATGAAAAAGCACTAAGTATACTTCAGAAAATAACAAAGAAAGGTTTTGCTAGATTGGTTGATTAAAAAGCAAATACCAACTGTGCAAAAACTAAATACAAATATTAACTTTAACTTCTAACACTACATGAAGTTAAGCAGTGGTTATACAGTGAACTGATTTGTCAGATCTGAAATCTAAGGAAAAACTAAAGGCCTCAAACAAAATGGTTATTTTGTGGTTGGAACAGCATGTCAGCCAAGAAAGCACAAGAGACATCTAGTCTCAGTTTTTTTTAACCAAGCACTAATAAATAAGCTAAAACTGCTTCCTTTGTGTAAAGTTGTAAGGAAGCTGTTAAAAGTGTAATGAGTAAAAACATGCTATAATCTCCTGTTGCCTTCACTGAGCCTCTGTGTCTATGCTGGTTTATACACTTAAAAGAAAACAGACATATGACACCCAAATATGCAATTTGAAGCTGGCAATTATGCCCAGGCCACCAGATTTCCGTAAATCGGTTCTTTCTAAAGCCCAATTTATACTTAAAAAAAAAAAAAAAGTATTAATTTCAATTTCAGAAAAGGGTACAAATCACACATAAGTAATCAAAATATACATAACAATATACAAAAATACAACACATAAAAAGAATACAATACAATTTTGCCAGGGGAAGCTTACGGACCATTACAAAGAGAAAGAAGACCATATGTTGACAGTTTTAATTGCCTTTTTGTTGTTGGAACCAGAAATCAGAATAATATAATGTGCAACTTCGTGGAGAAACAGTACAAAATTAGGGTTTCTAGCGCTAAATTTGGACTTATGAATGTGAAATTTTGCCAAAAGAATTAATAAATTTATAATGAAGTACCTCTTATCTTTAGTTTGACTTTCATAAAAGCAAAACACAACATTCTTCCATAATAAGGCAAAGTCTTTATAAATATGGTCAATTATGAATCTGCTGAAATTTTGCCCAATTTATACTTCTGCGTCGAACTCACGTCAGGCTGCTCAGGCAGCTACGTCAGGCTGTGTGTGCGTACACTTCGGCGTACCCTTGCTCGTTTAATGAACTGGTTCAAAAAACGATTCAGGAGTTCATTATAATGTGACGAGCTACATCATGCTTATACCATTTTCAAGGAATATTGTTTTTTTTTATTATTAACAATCGATTTTTATTTTGTATTATAAATAAATTATTGTTTCATATATTAATAACAGCATTTATTGTAACGGAATGTGTCCGTGTTCAGTTCGATTCAGCCATGTTTCAGGAAATCAAAAAAATCTAAATATATTTAAAAATATAATGGGTGCGTTTACATTAAACACTGAGATAAAATTACTTAGCTAATGAACCATTTTAATTGTTATAATAACATTATATGAGACAGAGTTGGTTTTCACATTTTAATCCGACACATTAAGCAAACAAAAAAAACTTTTTTTGGGGGGGGGGGGGGGGGGGGGGGGTTCATAAATTGGTTAAACAGGAATCGGACATGTCCCAGAGGAGTCGATGACTCAATAACAACTCGAACCGATTCCATTCGATTAACGTTGAGAGTTTTGCAAACAGGTTTAACCGATTCACTGAAAAGATCCGATTCAAAATAATGATTCGTTCACGACTTGGACATCGCTATCGAACGTACCAATGCAGACCAACAAATTCCATTCGAACTCTATGATGTGTATGATTACAAACAGACTGTTTAGGCAGAAGCTTTTAAAACACAGCCAATCAGATTGATGGCAGAAGGACAGCGTTGTTCAGATCCAAGATGTGGACTTCTCTGACTTTAATTTTTAACACGCATACAGCAAATCCCCCCTTCACATATAAATAAACACATACTATTGAAGTGTAAATAAGACGTGAGGCCGCAGCAGTTCGCAACACTCATCAGCAACAACAGCAACCAAACAGCCATACTCTAAACAAAGACGTGTAAAACAACCATAAAACATAGACATGGCGATTTTATCTGCGTAGTAACTACATACCTGTTATATAACGCTAACATAGTGTGAAATTCGCAGAGTAGAATGTTGACGCAAGCTAGTGTAAAAAACAAAGCTACTTACTCTTGGTGAACAGAAGCAGACTGCCCCAGTGCACGTTCACAATCCGTCCCGTTTTCCGCTTT
The DNA here is from genome assembly GCF_029890125.1 of Rhinichthys klamathensis goyatoka. NCBI lineage: Eukaryota > Metazoa > Chordata > Actinopteri > Cypriniformes > Leuciscidae > Rhinichthys > Rhinichthys klamathensis. Next base: position 2,427,789 of record NW_026606844.1, on the reverse strand, counting down.
TATCATAAATATAAACACTATTTGCTCATTTTCGCTGGATTTATAAGACTATTCACATCGGCATGCATCATCTCCATCGACACTGATTCGGTACCGGTCGGCGTGTTCATGCCTCAGCGCCTGAAATCCCACAGAAAGGGAACTAGCAGTGTGTTGTTGTATGGGGGTGAATCAAAGAGATGGGAAAAAATCTGTCACAGCCAGAATCAGTGTGGCGTGTGGGGGAACAAAGAGCCACACGGCCGCCTAGTGGAAAGAGAGCGGAATTACACCCACTGAGCACAAATGTAAAAAAACAAACACATCAAGACTGCTTGGACATGTTTGAAAGAATTAGCATGAATATAATTATGTATCTCTAAAGAAGAATATGAATAAAGCAGGAATAACTAAGTTTACATTAAAAGTAATACAATGAAGTCCACATATTTTGTAATGTTTTAATTACCTGTACTTACACGTGTTACATGCATACCTGTTTGAAAAATTAATAAAATATATTTTGTAAATGTCATAAAAAAATAAACAAATGTACATTTTAAGTAATACTGTAAAGAATACAAACACACACACACACACATACGTTTTAATCCTTTGTACTTAGGTGTTCAGTTTTCAAATGCATATCATTTACAATTACTATGCATAAGTTGAATTATTTATATTGTATAAAAGTGTTGTACTCAGCTTGTATTTATAAATAAATGATTATCTGCATTGCAATTCTTTAAAAACATTACAGACAATAAAATATAGAGAGCCTGTCCTTGCACTAATACTAAATCTTTCTCTAATGATCCTGAGTATGACATACACTTTGCCAAGTTTTTTTTTTAAAAATGGTTATGTAACAGAAATTATATCTAACAATAACACTAAAAATACTTTACTATTGATTTGTATCAACTGCATTGCACTTTGTAAACTGGAACAAAGATTTACAGATAGCAAACCTAGTTTACATTCCATCACATCATTATTATTGCTCATGGCATTAGAAGACACAATATGACAGTTACATTTTGTCATTCTATATGTTGACATCCACAAATATTGTTTGTCAGCTCTAAATGAGAGTGAGTTTAGTATTGATGGATGGATGCCTTTAAATCCATATGACATTACCATAACCAAACATATACAGGACACATGAAAGCAGTGCGTCGCTGTATGGTCAGATGCCTAATGCACTATACATTAATTGTATATTATCATTCAAAAGTCTGGATTTTATTTTTCTAATAAGTCTCTTTGCTCACAAGGCTGCTTTTATTGGAACAAAAATACAATAAAAACAGTAATATTGCAAATAAATTATTGCAATTGAAATGAACTGTTGTTCAATGTAATTTATTCCTGATGGCAAATCTGAATTTTCAGCATCATTACTCCAATCTTCAGTGTAAAATGATCCTTCACAAATTATTTATATGCCGATTTGGTGCACAAGTAATATTTCTTATGAATGTTAAAAACGGTTCTTTAAATATAAAGAACAGCGTTTATTTGAAATACATATTTATTTTTGTAACAAATGCCTTTACTGTCACTTTTGGTCAGTTTAAAATGTGTTCTTTCTGAATAGCTCAAACTTTTGAACAGAAATATAAAAACAGATTATAAATTATTACTGAAGAATACTCAGTTTGACAATGTCCAGGTAAGATTATACTTGCGAGGTGATGCGAATACACATTTATTTTTGTTTGCCGTTAAGATTGCTGTTCTATTAAATCAATTTGCAATAGCTTTCAGAGAATGAGGCAAATAATACTTGACAGTTTTCTTTTATTTAGACAACCCAAATAAAAGGCACATAAAACATTGCGCAATGTGTTTACATAATTATTCTTGACATACACTTAAAAAAAAAAAATGTAGGAATGTTTTTTTTTTACCTTTCTGCTAACCAAAAAAAGCCTAGTCTTCGTATATACAAAATTACCAATGTTAATGTTCTAATACAAAAGGTCTTATAAAAGGTTATTTTCCTTGCATGTGTCTATCATAACTACCACGTTCTCTGAGCTAAATGTTTTTGTACAAAGATATACATTCATTGGCCTTCACATGGGTTTGCCAATTTAATCAAAAAGGACATGAAAGGACCGGACTCATTTTAAACTCTCCAATCCAAAACCAAACACAAAGTCTTTTCTTGTTTTTCCCCATTAATGTTCTTTAAAAGATACTGATGCATAAGGAGTAACTTCATTAGCAATACTTTATAGGATATAAAAAAAAATAACAGATTCTTAATTCCTCAAACATGGCAACTTGATATTTCATATGCAAAATAGATTCTAAATCTCCACACACATTTGGTAAACAGTTAAACTGCAGTTGGCCGCCTAGTTGTTTCCATCGCTGAGCACAGCTCGTCTTGTCAGAGAGAAGACTGATGTGTTTCACGGTGGCATTTTCAGACATGCAGTTCAGGCACGGAAGTGACGCCATTGCGGAAGGACACACATTTAATCACGAGCACAATTAAAAACGCTTTCTTTTGTTGTTGTTGTTGTAGTGTTTTCAGTCACATTCCTCGAATTCCAGTTCACGAACCTCATCCGAAATAATCCGCCTTGACTAAAGGCAACATTTAAAACAAACAGAACGAAAAATTAAATAGGCCATTAAGTTATTTTAGCTTTCGCATGCCTACATGTAAGTCCATGTAATACTAACTTTGGATAGTTCACTCAAAAATGAACATGCTGTCAGTAATTACTCACCCTCATGTTGTTCCAACCCCGTAAGACTTTCGTTCATCTTCGGAACACAAATGAAGATATTTTTTATGAAATCTGAGAGCTGGATCACTCCTCCATAGGCTTCTAAGGGATTGAAAATATCTTAATTTGTGTTTCGAAGATGAACAAAAGTCTTACGGGGTTGGAACAACATGAGGGTGAGTAATTACTGACAGAATTTTCATATTTGGGTGAACTATCCCTTTAAGACCACAAATGTTTTTCTACCAGGTCAACGCTGGTTGGGAAACACTGGGGGTGCGAGTTAATACAAACTAAACCTTTTTTCAGCAATTTACACCCAGACGGTGGTAGCTATGACATCATCAGTTAAAAGTACGATCACATTCAGCTGGTTTTACTTTTTGTTTTGAGACTCATTCACATTACACAAGTGCACGCAAGCCCAGTTTAGAGGGCGACACGTGACAACATACCTTGCATCAGTTTCCCCATATCATAACACATAAAATGGGCTGGCAGCTGTCCGGTTGGGAGGACTGAGAAAGGCATATTGCTTTTATATATCCCACTCAGAGAGGAAATCAAAGAGAAAAGCTAGTTTGGGGATAATTGCGATGGCCGATTCTGTTATTTTGAACAGGGTTACTCTGAACAAGATGACAAACCCTGAAAATTTGAAGGCAGTTTTGGTTTTCACTGTGACTGGGGTAAACAAACAAGCAACAGATGTTAACTTAATGCTCCTGTAATGGACGATCACGTCAACAGCTAAAGAGTATTTGGCACCTCGACCTCTTGAGGTGCGTCTCAGTATTCGCCAATAAAGGAAACAATGTTTAGTGTGATAATTGCTAAGAAAATCAGGCCTGGAAGAAAGCGTTAGGCATGATTCTGTACACTACAGGAGCAGAGTAAGTTGGGACACCCTCAGCATATTTCCTGAGCAAAAGGTCCTAAGGAAAAACAGCCCTCGTCCTTCAGAAAGGAAGAGCAGAGACGTCACGGCTACAAAACTAAATGCTCTTAAGATAAGATTCAGGATAAAAATTGACCTTTCAGTGTTGAAGTCGGCCACTTGGTGACCAGGCATCTATATGAACACTCAAAATATTTGATCTAAGATAATACTGCCGTCAGAATAGTCACTAAAGAGATATGTGTTCAGTGCAAGAGTTCATCTGATTGTTACTGTAAATGTTCAACCCCACTAAGCAGAAGAATATCCCAGCTACTGAAACAGAATGCAATTATTCTACAATCAAGAATGACCAACTGCAAAGATTATCTATAAAATAATAATAATAATAATAATTATAATAATAAAAACACAGCTACAGATTAAAAGGCTTACAACGTAAGGAGGCCTTTTAAAAACATATTCTAAATTTTAGTTTTCCTCATTTGTAGAGTATTGTCTCAAAAATAAAAAACCCTCTCATCTTCCATTATTTGAAGCCACTGTCCCTTTTGTTGTACGTGACTCATTAAAATGCATAAAACTATGAAATACTGATAAGCAAGCTAACGTAACAAAAATAAAATCCTCACAGTTAATATTTGCCAAAGTCCTTAAACCGTTAACACTAACAATGAAGCGGCGACGTGCTCCACTTCAAACAGTCGACTGGCAAGGATTTTCTGGCACTAGAAAAGTGAAATCACCAAACATACAGCATGTCAGTCTTCCACTCCATGCAATAACTATTTTTTTCTGTCCGTCACTAAACTCTAGACGATCTGGATCTGCTGGTCTCTCAGCCGAGCGAAGGAGACGCAAAGTGCCAGCTAACTTCCACATGATTCCTTGCCGCTGCGGACTGTTGTTTTCCTATACTCGCCATTCCTCCAGGCTCTTTTTCCCTCACAGCTGGAGAGGAAGACTATAACGGGAGACATGAGGTTTACGAGGAGAGGCCGGGTGGGACGTTCGGTTCTACCAGGGCGGGGAGGAAGGCAGGACTTGCGAAAGGAAAGGCATGCTTTCCATCGGCCTCATGGCGATGTTGAGCGGACCGGTGATGTTCATTGACATGGGAGAAGTGATGGCGACGGGATGGGCGATGTTCATGGGCCCCGAGGCTGGGATGTTGACAGAGGCGATGTTGACGGGAGTAGTGATGGTGACCGGGTGCTGAAGGCTGACAGGGGAGGTGATATTGACCGTGTTGGTGGTGATGTTCATCTGGGCGGCGATGGTGACGGGGTTGCTTGCGGTGCCGCGGTTCATGGCCGTAGTGTTGGATGCGGTTGAAGCAGCGACTGACGTGATTGAGGCAGAGTTGCACACGTTGTTAGAGTCTAGCCAAAAAAGGTGGGAAAGAAGAGAGTGAATAAAACATTGAAATGATTTCTAGGGTTTCTCTATGGGCAAGACAGACAACACAAGGGTTCATCAATAAGGATGGCCCAGGGTCAGTGTGAGAGTGTTTCAGGCTAGTTGTACCATGTTGCCACTGAAAATTTGACATTAATTGATAGTGTGCACTGTGCATCAACTTTTTTTTTTTTTTTCAAATGTAAACATTTTGTTTACTGTAAGAGATTCTACGCTGTTGTGGCAAATTCAGCTGGTTCATTCATCACTAAATTTTAATCAGTGGCTAACATATGAGATTGTCATTAATTAAAAACCATTTAAAACATCATTAATGTTTTGCATTTCATGGTACCATCGTTTTCCAGCAAAAGCATGTTATATTTGTATTTTTTCCTTTACAAGAAGAATTTACAACAAACCTCTTTTTTTTTTTACATTTAAAAAAAATGTTTTTATAAAAAATACACTATTTATTGGAAAAATAAAAAAAATACATTGTTAAAAAGAAATGATTCTAAAGAATTTGGAATTTGTTTTTGTACAAATGTAACATGAAAAATATACTGAAGAAATCAGAAAAAAAAATACTTACCATTGAGCCCTGACTGTCTTATTTTGATTCATCTCTACAAATATCTAACATTCACAGTAGAGAGTTGACTTGTGGACTTTAAAAGACCAAGTTGGGGGGGGAAAAGAAGACTTTTAGCATGTAATATCAACAGTGAACATAAAGAACCATTCTATTTTGCAATGGCCACATCAAATAACACTTCAGGAAGCACTAATGTATGTGGCAGGATCAAGAGACTCCAGAGGGACCTCTCTCTGAGTGTTAAAGTCATCCTAGAGGACATTTGAAAATTGTTGGAGAATTGGTATACCTTTGTTACAGGGGGATGTGAAGCCGGCCTGCCCGTGGGTCTTGAGGTGGCTGGTGATGTAGGCGGCACTCAGCATCTTCCCGCAGATGTTGCAGGTAACCTTGCCTTCGTGCCGTATCATGTGTGAACGTAGACGATCTTTGGTGGCAAAGGCGGACGTGCAGGCCTGTAGTGGAAAGACAAATCAGTGTGAAAGGAGTGTGATAGACCAATGAAACTCACAAAAGAGAGCATGGGACATGTGATCTTATGTTACTTAGCAGGGATGAAAATGTTTTTCTGTAAAAATGTAACATTTTAAGACAATTATACATATTTATAAAAATACATTGTTAAAGAAAAAATGTTTCCAAATAATTTTTTTTTTAAATTCTTTAAAAAAAAACATTTTCTCAAAATATTACTCAAAAATATTTCTCAAAACATATTACATTTTATGAAACATAAATATAAAAATACACTTTTAAAGAAAAAGGTTTAAAAAAAGTAAAGAATTTTTTTTGGATCTTTTGTGAAAATTTAACCTTTTATGTTGGTTTAACCTTAAATGTTTCTAAATTTGTTTTTATTTTCTTTACAAATAATTTTTTATTTTATTTTTGTAAAAAATTTACATTTTATGAAAAATAATAAATATATATTATTTCTAGTAAATATTAGAATATTATTAGTACAAACAATTGTGGATCTTTTGAGAAAATGTAACCTTTTATAGATAAATATAAATAGTATATCTAGTAAATATAAAAATACATTGTTAAATAATGTTTCTAAAGACTTTAAAAAAATCTTTGTAAAGAACTTTTTTGGTATATTTTAAGTGTAACATTTTATAAAACATTCAAACAAATCATATTTCTAGTAAATATAAAAATACATTGTAAAAGAAAAATGCGGATTTTTGTGAAAAAGAACCGTTTTATGAAAAACAAATGTTATTTATAATAAATATAAAATACATTGTTAAATACAAATGTTTATAAATAATATTTTTTTACATTTTCTTTGTAAAGAAAAAAAAACCTTTTTTTTAAATGTAGCATTTTATGAAAAATATAAATATTAGTGTGTAGTCATACCGTTACTTGGCATTTAAAGGGTCGTTCTGTGGAGTGTACGTGCTTGACATGACAACTAAGATGATCCGGCCTGTTGGAGAGGAAGTTACATACAATAAAAACAACTTCAAAGTACATGCAAGACATATTAAACAGTTTTTTTTTCATGAGACCCAGAAAGAAAATAATGTTGCGGTTAAGTCAATAGTGAATTGCTGAACCTACCGCGAGAAGCCTTTCCCACAAACGGAGCAGATATACGGCTTGTGCACGCCGCCGTCGTGTGAGCGCACGTGGTAGGTCATGCGGTCCTTCCTCTTGAAGCGCTGGTGACAGATGGGGCATTCGAAGGGCTTCTCGTCCGAGTGCGAGAGCTTGTGGCGGTTGAGGTGGTAGACGTCACGGAAGGCCTTGCCGCACATCTCGCAGCCGTGATTCTTCTTCACAGGTTTGGGGGGTTTTTTGGGCACGGCCGGCTGCTGCTGTGGCAGGACTGACATGATGCCTGCGGCCGTGGACGCAGAGGTGGTGGCCGTGGTGAGGATGCCCGCCATCGTGGAAACGTAGGAGGGGTTGCCGTTGTTGTCTCGTGGCACAGTGGAGATGAGAGGCACCATGGTGGGCGCTGTGGTTGTCTTCTTGGGCCGTGACACCATCTTAATGCCCGTGTGACAGGACTCGTGCCGCCGGAGGTGGTAGCTGTCCCGAAAGGCCTTGTTACAGTAGCCGCATATGAAGGGCGTCTTCGACTTGGGCTCCTTCTTTATAACCACCGGACCACCGCCGCCACCACCACCTCCTCCCCCTCCGCCTGTCCCGCCGCCCATGTTGTCTTTGAGGAGGTCAGCCGCACTGACTGGGGGCTTCTGGTCGAGCGGAATGGGAAGAACAGGCTTTTGATCCAGCGGCTCAGAGTTGAGCAGAGGCAGAAGACTGTTCTGCGAGACCTGATGCTGGTGGTGGAGGGCTTCATTGGCCTGCTGGAATAGAGGAAGAAAAGACTTTTAAAATGTTGAACATTTCATTGAAGCTTTTACACATAAAACAAAACCAAAAACTGTTACTACATTAAAATAAACTATAGTTCAAAAGTTTGAGGTTGGTACGATTTTTTTTAACGTTTGTTAAGACTGAATTTATTTGATCAAAGGAAAACTGTCTAAATATGTTCTATTTGAATGCATTTCAAAATTGTATTTATTTCTGTGATGACAAAGCTGAATTTTCAGCATCATTACTTGTCTTCAGTGTCACATTATCCTTCAGAATTCATTCTAATTTGCTTATTTGAAACATTTCTTATTATTATCAATGTTGAAAACTGTTGTACTGCTTAATATGTTTGAGAAAACCTTTTGAAACATTATAAAAACTCTTGAACTTAGATCAATTTAATGTATGCATACATTTATTTTTTCAAAATTAAGCAATATTAATAAATAAATTCGCCTGTAATAAAACCTGACTGTATATCATTTGATTTGAACACACGATGCAAATTCATAGCCCTAGCTGTGTGAATCGACTGGCTGTGATATTATGGGCCAGTTTTGCTATTGGCCCGTATGAAGTAGACACGACATCAGCTGAGAGACGGTGTTAAATGTTTAGCAAAAATAGAAACTGACTCATTTCCAGGGCATCTGTGCAACTTGGAAAACAAGAGAAGCCCTGACTGGGACCTAGCAGGGGGACGAGTCAGCTGTTCAGCAAAGTGCAGGATGACTAATGAGATATTGGAGAGAGTGAGAAAGCTAGACAGAAAGTGAAGGAGAGAGAGAATAGAGAGAACTATAATTTATTTAGATGTGAGAGAATATGCTGAAAACTGTCCATAAAAAGCAACCTACTCTTTAAGAAAACAGCAACACACTTCAAGAGGAGAAAAAGCAGATGCATAAAAAAGTCATTCTTGGCCAACCTAATCCCCGTGTGACTAATAGGAATTTATAGATCACGTTAGGGCAAGAAGCAAATGTGCAGACGTGTGTATCATATCAGAGACTCAAGCGCTTTTGCAAAAGAAACTGCCTGCATACATAAATCTACTGCATGTAAAATAATCTGAGTCTGTAATGAAAGCAGTTTCTCATGTGACTGGCCTCACAGGCTCAGGTCAGGACGCTCTGCTAAACTTACATATCATAGACAACAACGACTGCAATACACATATAGTGAGATTACATGGTCAGCGGAGCAAGTTTAAAGGCAGAATGTTCGGTAACGCTTCCTTTTACAGTCCTGTTACCCATGTACTTACTATGTACTTATTATAGTAATTATAATTACTGGGTAATAACTAGGTACTAACCCTGAACCTACCCCTAACCCATGTACTTACCTTATATTAGCCAGTACTTTCTAGGTAAGTACACTGTAAGTACACGCAAGTACTGTACTGTAAAAGGAAGCGTTACCGAATGTTCACATGATGGCTCTTTTCCATACAATGAAAGCCACCCGTCAAGCTCCAAAACTGACAAAAAGAACTGTAAAATTATCTAATGTATTCCATAAATGCAGTTCTCAAATCTCATTTGCACATTCAAACATGGCAAATAAAGACATTTTTATGTGTATGCTGCTAAACATTATTGGTTCATGCATGTTTAAATATGTGGAAGTGCAAATGACATTTGAGAGCTACTGCGGAGGGGGAAACAATCTGTTTATGACAAAGAGCTATTATATATACACCTTTAATAAAAACAAAAAACAAACATGGAATATAGTGCAAGGCTACTATTACAGCATTTTCAATTCATTTTTGGATCATGACAGTGTCTGTTTGCACTTACTTTAATAGTAAAAGGGCAACACGAAAATTCTTTTAAACTTATGTTTTGCTCCACAAAAGACAGAATTAGGGATGCACCGAAATTTCGGCCGCCGAAAACAAGTGGTACTCACTGCAGAGTCAAATGACGTCCAACTCCTCCTCTCTGGACGTCTAATGGGGTGGGGATAGTCCAGATCCACCTCTCTGAATGTCTAATGGGGTGGAGGGATAGAGTTGTGGGTAGGGTTAGGGTTTGGTTGGATATTCTAGCTCCACCCATTAGGCCCAAATTACATTCGCTCCTCCTCGCTGGACATCTAGCGAGAAGGAGCTAGACATAAGCTCCACCCATTTGTTCTACAGTGAGCAGCCTCTCGCCAAAAAAGGCATTTTCGGTTTTTGGCCGAAAGAGAAAAAAATACATGCTGCCTCGCCCCTCATTGTTCAGCTGAGCAACACTGGTAAAATGACGCTACAATCTCGTTCACTGATCAGCGCCACACTTCTTTGCTCACATGCTCTGAAAATAATAGCTTTGTAGGACTAGCCTATACATTATTTGGATAATTGGTAAAAAAAAATATGTTAAATCTGATTCTGTTGCATAGAACTAAATAAATAATATATTGACATTTAATATTAATATATTTTCTGTCCAATTTTACTGTTACTTTCAATAAAAGTAAAAAAAATATATATTTTATTGACTTGTTTAAAAAAAATCAGTATCATTAAAACGCTTGATTTTCATCAAAAAGTTTAATATTAACACAATTGTGCAAAAAAATAAAATAAATCATTTTAAAAAACATTTTCGGTTTTCAGCCAAGTTTCAGAATTTTTGGTTTCGGCCCAGAAATTTCATTACGGTGCATCCCTAGACAGAATCTCACATGGGTTTAAAACAACATGAGGTTGTGAAAATGACGAGAATTATATTTTTGGGGTGAACCATTAAATACCTCATTAGATAGCAAAGGAAAAACCAATGCTTTCTTCAGTGTTGGCCAAAATTTGTTACAGGTAAAGGAACCACAACAGAACATACTTATAAATTAAAGATACAGTCGACCAATAGGATTACAGTTATATTTGATCCACAAATGGCTGAATTAGTAAAAAACGAGAAAAGAAAAATCTGAAACGAAACAAACAAAGTGGTATAATCACAACAACAAAGCAAACATTGCAATATAAAAACAATACTAATAAAATAAAGAATTATAGATATATAAAAATTGTAAAATAAAAATGTAAAAAAGCTAAAGTATTATGGCTGAGGAAAAAATAAGTGAGTGGAGGTCATAACTTGCTCATAAGGTGTGTGTGGGGGGCAGAACCCTAAAACAAGAGCAGCTGAAAGACTACACGACTATTAGGCTCCCCGTTCTGCAGCTGCCTGCATTGTCCCATTGGTCACGGCATCCAGTTGGTGGGTGGGGGTGGCCATTCACAAACACAATTGTGCCTCTGAGGAAATATAGTAAAGCCTACAGTAAGGAGAGACCTGCAGGCTGGGCCTGCCTCTGATGACGGCTGGGGAAACGCTATAAACGTTAAACCTTACAGGCTTACATATCCTAAAAGTATGAAAGAACATACAAGTTTTGATTTTGGTTTATACCTAAAATCCCCATAGGAGGTCTTTGTGAGCTGATTAGGTGATCTGGCTCTACAAAATGTGCTATTAAACAGGATCCAGCTGCTTTGAGGTCTGAATGATTTGAACACTGTTAATCCAGCATTATTTGGTATGGATTGTACTTTTAGCGACATGGTTCTGAGAGTATATTTGTATATATACTGTATATTTATGGACCCATTCAAGCAGCAATAAACATTCAAACCATGACAGCAACCTGCTCTTCATGCTGCTTGGATGATTTTGACACAAATTCGCATTGAAGGCTGAGGTCACGCCAATAGAAATAATATAGAGGATGAGCAGTGCACATAAAAATGCAAGAACACTGCAGACACTTTGAAACACAGACCAATATCTGACAAGCATGACTAAAAGCAAAATGAAACCTGATCAGGGACGTGCACAGGAATTTTGTGGGGCAGTTGCTCTGACCTGAAAAAGGGGCACAACCCCCCCCCCCAAAAAAAAAAAACTCACGGGCTATATGAAGGAATATATTAAATTGAATTTTGCCCATACAAATTGCCTTATCTGATCGTGTTTATGTCCAAACGCAATGCCTCATATTATGGTCTTATTATTATTTATAAAGATTGCAAAACGTCAGAGATGACAGGGCTATGATATACAACTTTGTAAACAGTATACAAAATGTATTAACAATATGTTAAATGTCACCAAAATACACATGAGAAAAAGAGTTCCTCATATTATTGTTTATTGTCTTTTTAAATTATTATTATTTATTTATTTTTTAATTTGAAAATAAATAATCTGGATTGAATTGACAGATGGGGAAAAACTCGCTTCTAATAATAAAAAAAAACGCTTAGATTTCGGGAAAAAATACAATCCTTTTTTAACCTTTTGGCTTCCCGTACATTCAATTGTGCTTTTTGCTCGAATTCAGTTCTGATGGTACGTATGGTAACTGGGCAACTACGCATGATTTGTAGTATGATTGCGTAAAGGGAACAGGAATTCCGGTCGGGAACAGAATCGACTGCTAAACCCAGTGCCGATCCTGACCTCCCTGGGGCCCTAAGCAAAATTCTGCTAATGGGCCTCTACCTGACCCGTGATGTCGTGAGCTATGTAAACCATTTGCCATTGCCACAGTCGCACCTGACACTTCAGTGCTCCCAATACAATCCTCCCTCCTTTAAACAAAACAGTCAAAGAATAAGTACAACAATAGTATAGAACAGAATGAGGTTCAAACAAACAATATTTATTGAATAGAGTATTTTCTATAGAATGTTAAGATAAGTGAATATTATTAAGTAAGTGAATATTAACGTAAACATAAATAAGAAGAAAATAATAAATTATAACCCTGAGCTTTGGCTTTTGGGATTAACTTTGGTTCTCTCTACAGCCTGGGCATTTTCGGCATCAGTATGATTTTTTTATTTATTATTATGCATGTTGAAGCAATTCTTGATTTATGGTTATTATTTACTGAGGGATGTGCATCCATATTGACCAGTATGTCCAGCTAATCAACATTTTAAATTCAATATAACCTATAAATCAATAGTCAATCAATGTCAAATTGTCATTGCTTTCTATCTTGCATAATTAGTGTAGTAGTTGTTTAGAGTTTTTAACACTGAGACTAGATAATCAGTGTCTTGTTTTAAAAGTATAATGTGTACTTTGATTGGGAGTGCCATCATTCACGTGCATATATTGTACAGTATGTCTGGTCTCCACATATTTCTGCTTGAAAAATGCGCGTTTCATTTCGTGCACGCGCATTTGAACGCACGATAATACACACGACGTGGTTATGTTTTCTGAGCTGCAGTAAACAAACACCGTTGCACTTTGTCGTTTATCAAAAACAAACGTAATAAATAATTGTATTTTACTCTCACTTTTGTCAGGCACAAAGTGATGCAAGAGATGCACTGCCTGCCCAGCTAGGTTAGCAAGACCGAAAAACATCAAACTTTGCTGACATCAAACTTAGACAGAGAACACAAGTTTACCTGATTGTTGTTCCCGCAATTCACTCTAATGGTTTTTTCTTCCTCTTTTCGTGACCAGAAGGATAGTGTCGCTTCATTTTGTCATGGATGTTGTACACATTAATTGACGCGCTATGACACGAGATGGAGGCGGGGCCTTAAGTAATTTGCGTGGCCCTACGCCGGTCGCGTGCAGTCTATGGTTGCGTGCAGCGCTACAGCCATGTAAACAGTTTGCCCTTCCCTTACTGACTTTCACTTTCGGTGCCCGAATGGAAGTGAATGAGGCTTTGCGATTTTTTTTTATTTTTTTATTATTATTTTAATATAGGCCTACGTGAAATTCTGCATCCATTGTACGATTTTTTTTCTTTCTCGGAAGGGCAACCTGAGTCGAGAAGGGCATATGGGCAGTTGCCCGGGCAACCTGAGCAACCCCCCTGTGCACGTCCCTGAACCTGATGCAAACTTATTGCATTTATAATGTGGTGCTATTGTCAGTCTATATTTAAATGATGGTATTGGATTGCTATACAGGTTAATCCGCATTGTGACAGGCATAATGTAGAAATTGGACTTGATAAAACTCAAGACTGTGACTGTAGGTCACTCTGATCTGCAGCACAAACTTTAGCTGTGATCAGTGAAGATGGCAGATGCACGGATAAATCTGTTTAAGCCTATTACAGGCCTTGTTGTTGGTGAAATAGCTTATAACAATGATAAAATTAAACATCGGTGGGATATAAAAACCGACATATCTCCTCATGTAACCTGCCCAAAACTGTAGGTAAGAGCAAGAGCGAGCAGAACTCCTTTACTCCAAAGACAGAACACAGTGAATCAAATTCTTGTTTGCTGCAGACGGATTAAGAGATGCCTGTTGGGAGCCGGACAAAGCCTTGCTCATGAATAACCTCAGACGCCTAGAGAACAATGAGGAGTGACGCGCTAGACTGTCGTCTCATTAGATGCCTCATCACATGGATGAAATCAAGCAGAACAAATTAAGCACTTTTTTGGTCTACAAACCAAATAACTGATCTCTTATAAAACTGATGAAATTTTGTAGCTACAAACATCATACATATAATATAATAATCCACTTGGAAATAAATTTGAGCAAGCTTTTAAGAAACAAACATGGTGTTGTTTATCTCCTAAATGTTCAGTAAACTCTGGATGTTACTGACAATATCCAGATGAGCAAGTATGGTTAGGCTTTCTCGTAATCAAATATTATGATCAGTGCACGTAAGATGTTGGAGGATGGCGAGCCGATTGAAGAAACTTCTAAGAACAGTAGACAAACATGCATAATGCGATCAAGACTTTGCAGCTTGTCTATAACAATGAATCAATTAGGGATGAAGCGGTCCCAGTTTGACGATAAACCACGATAAAAATTTCATTTTTAAAACAGTTAAATCCATTAAAACAGTATTTGATTATCATAATTTGAACATTTCACGATAATTACCGTTCAGAATTAAGCAAAGATAGCAACAGTCTCGCGCAAGCGCAGCACGCAGCCTAGGTTTGTTTTGTGTGAAAACATGACGGAAGGCAGAGTTCATATGAAAGAATGTATGTAATGAATTATTTATATGAATGTATCTCTAACGGGGAACCGACTGTCTTCAGAAAAGTTGAGATGCCATTTACTTTTCAGCTTCCCTCCGTGTTATGCCTAATAAAGTAGTGTTCTTTGTTTACAGAGGTTACCAGGTAAACAGCTCTATTTGTGGAGTTCCATAAGCGCCACCTACTGTCGGAGAGTGGATTTACATTTTCATTCAGCCTGTCTGTCGTGAAACCAATGTGAAAATCAGGCCGCTTTTTGTTGTAAATTAAGCAGCAGATGGAAAATAAGCTAAAGTGCATTCTAAAAATCTCAACTATGCAGAAATAGAATTGTTTATGGAGTGGATAAAATGCCTATAATTTATCATTTAGATTAATCTTTTTTTGGGGTCAAAACTTTACTTGAACATGCAATACATGTTAGATGATAAATACATGTTATAAGTCACCTAGTTAATATTTTTTTGTTCATTTCAAATCCGGCCATCGTTGTTAATGCTTTAATTTTAATGTTTATGCACAAAAAAAAAAGTGAATAATGCTGCTAATTTTATTTGTTTTTGTTGGTTTTCGGAGATGGTCCTCACTGCAGAACACAAAATCCAAGGGGAGGAGTTGGATCCAGATCCAACTCCTCCCACCTTACATATACCTAAACCTACCCATCTCCACCCCCTGATCCCTAACCCCACCCCTAATCCTACCTATCTCCACCCCCTGATCCCTAACCCCACCTCTAATCCTACCCATCTCCACCCTCTGATCCCTAACCCCACCCCTAATCCTACCCATCTCCACCCTCTGATCCCTGACCCCACCTCTATTCCTACCCATCATCTCCACCCCTTAGATCTGGATCCAACTCCACCCCCTGGATCTCATGTACTGCAATGAGGTGCTACTGGGTTTTCGAGACGAAACTTGGTCAAATGATTAGCGTGTATAGCCGTGTTTCCACCGAAATTACCTGGAACAGTTTGTCACAGGATCGATCGCCCCCCCCAACCCCCCAGACCTGTTGCTGTCTGCGTTTCCATCGCGGTCTAAAGTACCATGAAAATAGGCAAATTAGTCCAGTGACGTAGGACTGTGCGAGACTTTCCAGTTCCCGCTGGATTTCGTTCTCCGCATATAAGCTTAATAAAGCCTGCCCTGAACCTCGTCGTCGGTCCATCTGTTGTATTTTTTAAACTCCATTGTTGATTCGAATAGCAAACAACTCTTACTGCACGCACAGCAACAGACTTTTAAAAATGGTGGTTGAAATAAAATGCTGGGTGGAGTCAACCAATCAAAATGCTGTCTGAACTCAACCAATCAGCATGTTCAGCGCCTAAGTCCCACCCCCGAAAGTTCCTGAACTTTGGAAAAGTACTTCCTCACCAGCAGGGACTTTCTGAGGGGAAAATTTTTACCCGGAACTTCATTTAGACCCTGGTATCTGCGGTCAAAACACACGGAGTACCACCCCAAAGTCCCTAGTTCCTGGGGAAAGTTCCTGCGGTGGAAACTTGGCTTATCAGTACTTTTTGAACATTTCCAGCACATTTTAACAATAGCGCATGATAATATTGATAAATGTGATCGTTTTGGACACTATAATTGTGAAATTAATTTTCATATCATTTCATCTCTAGAATCTATGCTTACAGAAAATGTTAAATCTAATGTTGGAGCTGATTGCAATGGCAAAAATATTTCAGTACATGTCCAATTAAAAAAAAGTAAGATTATGACGATGAAGCACACAAGATGCAGCATGCCTTTCCTACAGTTAACATTTTTGGACATGGTCTGCTTCTACTCCAAAAGTATGCATTTTGGCAAACTTTTCTGGAACAAATCTTAGAGTCGTAGAGCGCTTCAAATGCGTTTCTATCCCAGGGGAAAAGTCGATAGACAGAAAACACTACTTCCTTGTACCTCTAGAAAAGAAAGCATAATTGGACTAAGATTAAGTTTGTCTTGACTACATAATAATTGGCTTGATCAATAGTTTTTTTTAAACAATATATATATATATTTTTTTACTTAATTAGTTTTTAACATCAGTTCCAACAATAAATTGCATCATGTAGTGAAGCTCTAAAGAATAGCCCCCAGTGCATTAAACAGGAAACAACAGTTCACAGGTAAAGTAACTTTCTTTCTTATTTAATGTATTGATTGAGAAAAAAAAGCATATAATTTAATCTTAACTGTTAGACAGCCCAAAACGAATCTGAAATCAAATCTGCTATTTTAAAATAAACCATTTAGATTGCAAAACAACTTTGCATAATCAATACTACTACTAATAATTTTAAATTAAAAAGAAGCATGATTATTATTGTGAAAAAGCAGAAATAATACATTTTATAAACATTGATTTTGAATATCAATTATCATACATGTAAAAAAAAAAGCAGCATTGGTATTATTGTTGTAAAAAATTATAGCCTATTGGTTGATCTCTATGCATTTGCATTTATTCATTCAGCAAACAACCTACAAAATGAAAAAATAAAAAATCATAAGGGTCAAGAGTAAAAAAAGAGTTACACGCGGTCAATAACAACCACAACTTAAGTGTTGCACTTTCACCATAAACATGCACATATTCCTCATACACCAACATTTGCATCACACTTACATAAAGCATGCATTGCATTTTTAACACCATTGCAAGCATAATCATTGCATGCATAAGATTATGGATATCAGTAGCCTGAGATAACTAAAGCATAGTTTAAAATGAATACCTTTTTAAAGTTGGACAGAGAATACAAGTCAAAATTAAAGATGTGTTGTCAAACTTACACCAAACGACTATTCATAACGACTTGGAGAAATCAACCTAGACAAAATTTCACAGTATCATAATAAGTGTTCTATACAGTATTCTGTCCATAATGTGCAAGTTCTGTTCGATTATGATGTCTAGGTGGGCAGGTCAGAAGGTTTTGAAACACAGCCATTATCCCCATGTTCCCTCCAATAAAAGTAACCAAGGGAGCTGCGTTGACAACAAATAAAAATAAAGAAAAGCTAAAGCGGTGAAACATGGAGATCGATAGGGGAAGATAAAGTATTAAAACGCTGTGCCATAAAAATGCACCTAAACACCGTTTTCTATTATTATACACGCAGACATGGACGTTGCGTCTGGCCAAAACATCCAAATTGTGTCACAAAATCAACGAGTAGCTACCTAAAACTAAGGCATAAGCTGCCAGCGTAAAAGTGTTTAAAACTTAAGATAAAAAAGGCACGTAAAAAAGTGTGAATGGGAAGGAGAGGTGGAAAAGAGGGAAAGAAATCCCTTTTACGTCTCCCTCATAGTTCACAGCTGGAAGTCTGGGGGAGATGCAGCATTAGCGGCTAATGTGAGCTAGCTTAGCTACCATTGTTTTTACTGCCTTAAAATCCCGCTTTTAAAGCTTAAATCTCCGCGCTACGCGCTGTTTTTAAGAGTCCCGATCGATTTTCTATTTTTCCTGTGCGGTTGGTATTTATTTCGAACGGCTGGCTTACCTGAAATAAAAATGAACTCCAGCTCGGCTCCATTGCAACACTTAAAAAAATCTGCAGGAAACCTACAAGAAATCTACAACAAAGCAGCTAAACATGGCAGCTGCTACAACTTCCTGTAACCCCGAGGGCCAAACCATTTCATCTGATATACGCTGCTGCTGCTGCTGCTGAGATTCTGCCAGCTCACTCCATCACAGCACTGCACTCACGAACACTTTAGAGCAACGATACTTTTTATTTGTTATCAAATATTTATGTATTATATCATTAAACGACATTTCACACGACAAAGAATGACCACAATGTGGAAATTAATTATCATAACCATGCTAAAAGGAAAATGTATAGGTGCTATAAAAACATCTGACTTAGAGTAAGATTATTGAAAATCTATCTATCTATCTATCTATCTATCTATCTATCTATCTATCTATCTGTCTGTCTGTCTGTCTGTCTGTCTGTCTGTCTGTCTGTCTGTCTATCTATCTATCTATCTATCTATCTATCTGTCTGTCTGTCTGTCTGTCTGTCTGTCTGTCTGTCTGTCTGTCTGTCTGTCTGTCCAGCTATTTAAATTGTACAGGCAATAGCTTTTTTTTTTACTCCACATTGTTGCGTAAAATTAAAAAAAAATTGTTAAACTAGCCCTATATTAATGATATTAAGTTAAAAAATTAAATAAACATTAAAATAATAATAGCGTACATATGAAATTAGTTAAATGTAGCCTATGTTAAAATAGGGCTAAAGGAAGACCTTAAAGGGGTCATATAATGCCATTTTTGTACAAGCTAATATGATTCTTTAGGGTCTAAATTAAAAGTTTGTAATATACTTTAATTAAAAATTCTCATTAGTATTGTCAGAAAACACTTATTTTACCTGGTAAAAAACAGCTCTGTTTTCAGCACGCCGTTTCAGTGTATATGACTTTAAATGATCATGAGCTTTGCTGACTCCGCCTCTCTGTTCTATGCGTACACCAGAGCCGGCTCTGGCGTACACCGTTTGTAACACAATAACACAATAACCATAACACGTTGTTCAGTATAAACGTGGGATTATGCATTATATTGAGAACGTCATACATAGAAAACATGCCGTAATGTACCCTGAGTGTAAACCTTAGACGCATTCATTGTGAAGCGTGCAGCTAGCGATTTACTAGGATTAATATAAATATTAATATAAAGTTTAATAAAACGTTACACTCACTTCAGTTCTTCTGGAGCAGCTGCAGGAACACGAATAGATGGTACCGATCCTTTCAGGAGCAGCTTCTTAACAAAACCAGCTTTATACCTCCTCGTTTATAAAGCAGTCTGGTGTGTGAAATGATTCGCGCAAACATGAGAGCATTGACGTTGCTCGTGGGGAATATTCCCTTCGAAAACAAACTCAGCCACTGCGTCTTCGGCGGTTCGGATTTAGGAACATTAAAATGACTGCTGTGTTCGTTATTATACCCAAGAACAGAACACCACAATCGCTTAGACGCCATTCTGCTCATAGACAGTGCTCCAGCATATCAACAATGACCGCGCCGGTCCGCGCAGACTATGATTGACACCAAGCTCACGAGCGAGGGCGGGTCTGTGTTGAAACCCTTCTGTCAGTCAACAATCGTGGGAGGGGCGTCCGTTTTATTGACGTCACAAAAACGAACGGCTCAATTTGAGGCAGGGGAAAACATATAAGGAGATTAAAACAAAACCACTGGATGGATTTTTATCATTATATGATGGCTGTGTACAGGCACTGCCAACACACATTTCAGTACAATCAACTTGTAAAAGTGCATGTACCATTATATGACCCCTTTAAGAAAATTGTATTTTCACTACTCCCATGTTTGATTGCAGAAAATGTATCTTTGTATTGAACATTGATAGAGCAACAGATTTTGTGTGATTTTTTTTTATTTTATAAAAGTTGTTTATTTTGTTTTAAATTATTATAAATGTATATAAGGTGGCAAGGTGGGCCTTTTACCCCACACACTGGGTAAAAGGCACATATTATTTATACAAATAGCCTTATAAATACAGAAACAAAATTATCTTAAAAAGTAAAGATTCTGAAAGCATTGAAGAACCCATAATAATTTAATTTAGATTTACAGTAGTAACAATAAATTATTTTAATGATATGATTCATACCATATTTTTGAAAATGGTTTCATTATAAATATGGCGATTATCTCGTGGACACTAAATATGATATTTACCATCTGAATCTAACAATGTCATGTCAACAGATGAAAAAGTCAGCCAGCTATTTATTGTGCCTTTCGTTTCGCCCCAACGGCAGGGGTGCCTTTTAACCCAATTACCATACTTTTACACATTTTTCCGTTATTGAAAAACTGTTGCTTTAATTAGCTTGAACAAAACTGAAATTCATTAAGAAGACCTTTGTCTCAAAATATATTCAATAATTTAGCAATTCTCAAATCTACAACATTTTAAACATCACATAAATCTACTTTGCGCTGCTGCCCGTGATCACGTTAATGATCAGCCAAATTTCCATGTGCATCTTGAAAAGCGTATTTTTGGAAAGTGCTGCGGCAAGTTCTTCTCCATCTAGTGATTTAGAGGAAAATCTAATCAAAGGCGCCTTTTACCCCGGTGCGCCTTTAGCCCTGTTGTTTATAAATGTAGGACCATACAAATATAGTTAGAAAAACTCAAAGTACAACAAATAATACATTCTGTTTTGATGTGCATGGAGTGAGAGAACCAAATGCAAAACATTATAATATGTATATGGAGTAATCAAGGCAGAAATTGTGTGTCGGGCAGATGGTGGTATGCAAAATGTTAAAGTGCATCTGTCTGTCTACTGTTTAGTTTGCTTGCAGTTTTTATTTGCTATATAGTATTTCCATCCTCTAGCACAGAAACGCATATGGTGAAATGTTGTGTTGTGTTGTGTTGATAAAACATTTCAACATTAGGGAGCCAGAGTTGACTCTATAATTCAATATGAAAAATATGAGTGTAATGGGTCAGTACTTACTTTACATTTGGATCATTTTCATATTATGGCATATGAGTTTAACGATTTATCGTGCAGAAGAACAATTTCATTAGCTTTCACATGTTTAGAGCAGGTATGACAAAATCTCTCATGAATTAGCATTGTTTGCCCATTCCAGCAGGTTCTTTTAAACAATTTGTTTGACTGTTCAGGGACATTCATAGATGTTGCATCCCATTGTATTTTGAAATCTTTGTGACATTGTACATTGGGACGCTTTGTCTGATTACAGTACAATGAGGGTTTTGGATGGATGCCTGTGGTCAGCCCATTTCACCCAGCACTCACATTGAGGTCCTTTCCCAGTGACAAACAGCCCTTTTTCAAATGTAGCAATGAAATTGCTCATTTTGTCAAAGTTGTATGAAAAAAAGACAAATTAACCAAAGGTAAGTGTTTTTTTCTTTTCTATTTTAGTATGTTCATTAATGAAATGGTCATGATTTTGTACAATTTCATTAAATGAGTGAGCCATTTTATGCACATTGATTGACCTATACCAAATTACATCATGATGCAAAGAGATAGATTACACACAAAAATCAATCAATTTTACATCAATTACGCATGATGAAGAAATACAAATATCAACATGTTGGGCATCACCAACCGAAAGTTTGTGAAATATTGTAATAATTTGCATAAACGGTAGATTATTTGACTCTCTTAAGAAAAATAATTTTACTTAATATATTAGATGACATCATAACACAATATCTTTGCCTTTTTCACTGTTTCCTTGTCTTCTCCAGATTAAAAAATGGGGGACTGGTCTATTCTGGGCCGCTTTCTAACAGAGGTTCAGAATCATTCGACGGTCATCGGTAAGATCTGGCTGACTGTGCTCCTGATCTTTCGCATACTGCTGGTGACCCTGGTGGGAGACGCCGTGTACAGTGACGAGCAGTCCAAGTTCACCTGCAATACACTGCAGCCTGGTTGCAACAACGTCTGCTATGACACTTTCGCCCCTGTCTCACACTTGCGCTTTTGGGTCTTCCAGATTGTGCTGGTCTCAACGCCCTCCATCTTCTACATCATCTATGTGCTGCACAAAATCACCAAAGACGAGAAGCTGGAGACGGAGAGGGTCCAGGCAGAGGCCAAGCAACCTGGGCGGCCGGAAGGTAAGAGTGTCAAAGTGGCATATGGACCCCGGGGAGAAGAATGGGCTGGTCAGGATGAGGAAAGTGTGGAGCAAAGTCTACTGCAGGATGATTTCGGTGAGGTCAGCAAGGACCCAACCACACTCTCCAGTCAGGTTCTCCTCATCTATATTGTTCATGTCCTGATTCGCTCCGTCCTTGAGATCACGTTTCTTGTCGGTCAATACTACCTGTTCGGATTTGAGGTGCCTCATTTGTTCCGCTGTGAAACATACCCTTGCCCTACACGGACTGATTGTTTTGTGTCTCGAGCCACCGAAAAGACTATTTTCCTTAATTTTATGTTTAGTATCAGCCTGGGTTGTTTCCTCTTGAACATTGTGGAGCTTCACTACCTCGGCTGGATCTACATTTTCCGCATGTTGTGTGCCGCCTGCTTTCTGTGCTGCAAGCCAGAGAAGGAGCTGTACCCTCAACACAAACCTTTATTGCTACGCCTCAGACACTCAATGAGGAGCAGGCTGGTCCTGCAGTCACCAACCACCACCCTGTCTCAGGAGAAGACGGGGACGGCTTTGCTTTCACATGGCCCAGCCATCTCGTTCGAGACCGACTCTACACTTGAGTGCACCTCAAAGAGAAACCCAGAGGAGAGGGAACGCATGAGGCTGAAATTGGCCAATATGGCTAGATTTACTGGCAAAAAGTCCTGGTTGTAATGTGTACTGATGGTTTTAAATTCTCGTTACATAAGCTTGTTGTACATTTCATTCAGAGGCCTGTTTCATCTATTTTGGGGGCCATTTGAACAAGTTACAGCTTTTACAATGCATGCGGTGGTGCTGCGTCCCAAAAGAAACAATGAAAGTGGACGTTAAGGGCATTATATGCTGAAATCAGCAGAAAACAGAATGAAAGTGCTCACACTTTAATTTGAAAAATAAAGTTACATTTATTTATCATCAACATAAGAGCAACATACAATGATCTACTCACCCATTTGTTTGAAAAAAGACAGCTGATATCAAACACTTACTTACACACTATGAAAAGTCTGTAAAAATTAAGCCTGACGTACTGTGTTAATATGAAGACATTTTCTGCATTGTTTTTTTTTTTACACAGGTGTTTTACTCGTATTTTTTTAGGACATCTTTTTTTTTTAAATAAATTGTTTTCCTACAGTGTAACCCAGGCAGGAATCAGTGTGAAGCTCAACATTAGCCTGCAGGATGTATAAAATAGGCCTGAAACTTTTCAGTGATGAAATATGTTATTGTGACATTGTCAGCTGAGCAGAATTGTTCTTGTGTTGTTATGTTCTGTGCCATTTTATGTTTGATTCAAATGCTTTCAATGCTTGACCTAAAAAAATGTCACCCTTTTAGAGCAATTATTATAAATCAAGATAATCACCTTTCAAAAATTTTGAAATGTCATAAAAATGAATATTATACTACAAAATGTCAGAATTTGATCATCAAATTATAAATGTACATTATATTACATCTACTTAATTGTATGAATACTTGACTGTTATTTCATTAATGAGATCCATGAAATAATGATACATGATTTCTGAGACACATGTATTGCAATGCACAACAACTGTTGGACCAGTGCTATATCTGCACATGTAATAATTAGCACATGGTTGATGTGAGTGTTCATTTCGCTTGCAGTGCAAAAGCTTCTGTATATGCACTGCACAGTGAGAGTGCATAATTGCTTGATTACCATATAAATGAAGCTCAATACAATCAGAAGGTGCTTCTATACTCAGAAAAAGAGAAATACATTTTTATTTTTTGAGAAATTGAAAAGTAAATATATTTTAAGCTGAACTTCTCTTAGATTTCATAGAACTGTTTATTTTAAAAATAGGTGATAGTATCAGACATTTATACACTACAATGCAAACATGCTAAAGTTTGGGGTCAGAAAGATTTAATAAATTAATACTTTTATTCATCTATACTGATCAAAAGAGGCAAAAACAAAAACTTCTATTCTTTTATAAAAACAAAATCTATTTTTAAATTAATGGTGTTCTTTCAAACTTTCAATTTATCAAAGAATACTGAAAAAAAAAGTATCACGGTTTCCACAAATATATTAGGCAAAATCATATTTGATTCATTTCTGATGAATCATGTGACACTGAAGTAATAGCTGCTGAAAATTCGGGTTTGCCATCACAGGAATAAATTATATTTAAAAATATATTAAAGTGTAAAACAGTTATTTTAAATTGTAATAACATTTCACTATATTACTGATTTTACTGTTTTTTTTTTATCAAATGAATACAGCCTTATAAGCATAAGAAGCTTCTTTCAAAAACATTTAATAAACTTAAAGACCCCTAACTTTTGAAAGTAGTGTATGTTTATAGTTTTTTTCCATCACCAAAAGGATGAAAGAGCATTTAACCTAAAACAATGCATGCGTGATCAGAAAATGATATCCGGAAACATTTCCAAATGCATCTTCATTAGCTGGATGTGCAAACATAAAGTCAATGGCTTATTTTACATTTAAAATGAAAAAGAAAGAAAAGAAGGAACAAAAACACAGAACGATAAACAAAAAATAAGGATTTTCATATTACCCTGAATTTTAATGATATTGAGTACTAGCAACAAGAGCTGACCTCCTCAGCTGACTTCTCTCCACCTGGCCATAGGGGGGCACTGTTTATTTTGGATCCCATTTTAACAGTTTCATTCTGAACACGCTCTGTCCCGATCCTCTTCTGGATTTCAGAGGCCATTGTTAAAAATGCCTTCTCTACGTTGTTTGCGTTCTTGGCACTTGTCTCCAGGAATGGAATTTTGAGTGACTCAGCAAATTCCTGAAAAAGTACAAATTAAATGTAATATATATAAATTTAGCTTAGATCTGCCAATCCTGTAGAACAGACCTCACCAAAATTTGCATAAGCAGAGAGCTTACCTTTGCTGTGGTAAAGTCTACCACCTTTTTTGAGGAAAGGTCACACTTGTTACCGACTAGCAACTTGGAGACATTTTCACATGCATAGCGATCAATTTCTTCTAACCATTGCTTCACATTGTTGAAAGACTCCTGTATAAACAAAGTATTTTATTAATTATTATTATTAAGCAATTCTCTTTACACAAAATGCTAAAATAATAAACCTTCTGTAATATTCAAAAGTATTACCTGCTCAGTGACATCATAGACAATTATAATCCCATGAGCCCCTCGATAATAGCTGGATGTTATTGTTCGAAATCGCTCTTGCCCTGCTGTATCCCACTTCAGGACGGAGAAAAGCATGGCACATGTTTTAAAAAAGCAAAATGTTGTTTGCAGAAACTTTGATAAGATGTCAATCCTTATGCAGGCATTTAGGACTTTTTTGCTCTAATGCATTGGTCACCAAACTAAGGCCCGCCACCCCCCTTTGACTGCACCCCCCCGCCAACCCCCCCCGCCCCCCCCCCCCCCCAGTCCCTCTGCCCCCCACTACTTGAACCGGCCCAATGAGGCAATCCCCAAAAGTCGTCATGGCCTATTTTTTTTAATTGCTTTTTGTTCTACTACTCATGTTATTATAATTTCAATGTTTTTTTTTAATGAATGAATTTATTTTATAGGCCTGTGCTGCACACAATTATTATTAATATTATTATTAATATCAACAGGCCTACCTATAATTTATCATTTTTTCACTCACCTTTGCCAGTGTCAATCACCTCAACTAGGCAGATGTTTCTTACCTTGACAGCTTTGATGTTATTTTTATTTGAAAATAAATAAATGGAATATCTGTGGTATTTCAAATTAAAACAAAGTGTGAAGACTCGATTACTACTTTTGCAAACCACTAGTAAAGATAAACAAATATGTGCCAGGAATCAAGTGTTGATATAGTAGTGTGGATATAGTAGTGGGGATGGCTGTGCCATGCTAGTAATCTCTACTACACAATGAGGCCTGCTGACCCGGCCCCGGTCCCCCCATCACAGCCAGGAACGATAATGTGGCCCCCAGAGAAAAAAGTTTGGTGACCCCTGCTCTAATGGGACCAACCCAAGTGATTGGATAGTCATTTCAGTAAAAAATAATTGGCAAATGATCAGTTATTGTCACTGTACGATAATAATTCGATTTGAAATGTTTCTGTTCCATAGGGGTTTGTTTAAAACAGAACTAATAACTGGATCAAACAAACAAAAAAAGCAAACTTGAATATGAATTGAAATACATTTCTAAACTCACAATCTGCAGTTTGACAGTCTTCCCCTCCATTTCAATAGTTCTGATTTTGAAATCAACCCCAATAGTGCTGATGTAGCTCTCTGTATAGGTGTCATCCTGGTGGAATAAATGTGTTTCATCAACAGAAGAATCAACTCATTTTGTTTTAAATGAAAACAAAAAAACAAAAAACAAAACAGCATATAGATTTGAAATGCCATGAATAAATAACATAGAATTTAGATTTTGGGGTGAACTGCTTTAATTGAATGACACCAATCACTGAAAAAATGATTTTGCTTACAGCAAACCGTAGGAGTAAACATGACTTTCCCACACCAGAGTCCCCAATCAGCAGCAATTTGAACAGGTAGTCACTGAAAAAAACATCATATTATTAACATTGCATGTTACTCTACTGGTGCTCATGCTCAGTGCAAGCTGCATTTACTCATTCATTATGGGCACAATAGATACTATACTGGCATTAAAGGCAGAAACTAGAGGCCATTATTCTTCTCTAGTCATTGTAATTGAAGAAAGTCTGTTGACCGTTAGCAACATTCTTTGAAAGGAATAACTACTTACTACTCAGGATTCATCTTCTGGTTAATTGATCACAGAATGCTGTACAAAAGTGTTTTTAGCTCGATTATCTTTGTTCAGCTGCGTTCTGTCCTTGGAAATGCAAACAGCAACAACCGTGGCAATAGTGAACCCAGATACTGCTCCATCATTTATTAAAGCCTCTGATCAGGTTACGAAGTGGCCATTACCTGTTTCTTAAAGTTGCAGCCTAGTAGCAACAACAAGTGTCAAAGGCATGGCACACAGAAAAAGCATGTTGATTAAGTCTAAACAACTTCTGAAGATATGAACCTACCTGTTAAATTAATTATACAACCAACAATATCCAACAAGCTGTTATTGTAGTGTCAGTGTTTAAGTTAATCACAAAAAAGTTATAAAGCTCATGAAATTTATATTAGCAGGCAAGAAAAAAGGGTGCAACCAAAACCATTACTACCAGTAGGCCTAACCAGTCAAAAAAACTAACTTGTAATAGTAAACTACTGCCACTAGAGGCCGCTGATGAATAAGAATGAGTCCACTCATCTCATTGCTGTTGAACGTTGTTCAGTGTCAGATATTCAATGTCAGATATTACCCCCCCCCCCACCCCCATAAAAAGAAAAAATTGCATTACAAGAAAAGCTTATAGAATTGTCTCAATAATACTTAATAAGTCACATATATCAATAGGTATATGTTTTTTTTGTTTGAGAAAAGATTTTTTATGCTATGCATGCAGAGTTAGTCAGACGTTAGTCACTGAGCACCACAACCGAAATAACAGCCATAGTTCTTCCTGAACCAAAACAACGAGCTTATGCTGCGTTCGCCCCATAACTACTGTAATTTGGAAGTGATAGAAACCTGTGACGTTATACTCAGAGCAGTTTGTGACTCGAAATTATGCGTTTCAATGGCAACACTATCAATGGCGAATTGAATCCACAGCAGTCAGGCGGTACAGGTCAGTGCTCTCTGAGTTGTTCAATTCATTATTATTGTAATGTTATGTGCTTTGAGACATGATGTAGCTTAATGCTGTAAATGTAGGTAGGGCAGATTCTGGATCTTTTAACGGTAGTTTTGTTATGAGGGTGGAAGGTGAACCCAAGCGCAGACAGGATGCAGTGACATGAAGTTTATTATAAACAGAAAACAGAGAAAACAAAACCCACGAGGGGGCAAAACATGAACAGCAAACGTAATGACAAAACTAGACTAGGACTGATGAACAACTAGACTAGAACAAACGGTAAACAAAAAAATATGACTTTCTCTCAGGACAAATCAGTAGGCAAATACTCACAGGGTATAACTATGCTCAACAGAGAATCACACAACATCAAACAATGAACCGGCACAGGACAGCAAATACACAGGGATTAAAAAGGGAACACTAATGACAGGTGAAACTGACTAGACAATAATCACAAGACGAGGATAACAAGGGGGCGGGGTAACGTAACGAGAAGGCCATGCGCTTGGCCATGCGCTTGTACACAAAACATGGTTCTGTCATGATCCTGCCACAAGACTAGGAATAATCAATAACATGATGGCAGAATCATGACAGAACCCCCACCTTAAGGAGCGGCTTCCAGACGCTCCTCAAAGGGACACTAAGCACAAGACAAGACAGAACGAGACATGGACAAAAACCAACAAAACATAGTGAACATCAATAATGGCATACATAAATAAACTATAACAGGGTTCGGTTGAAGCATCAAAAACAACATGCAAGGTAGAGGGGGTGGAGGAAACACAAAGTTCATGGGGGGAGGTCCAGGGAAGATGGGAAGACTGGGGGTCTTGGGTCCACGGGATGAGGGCTGAGGACGAGGACTCTGGGCAGGCTTAGACGTAGACACACGAGGAGAGGTCTTGGGGGAAACAGTCCGGGGCTTAGTGGAGACAGGGAAAACAGTCCGAGAACTAGTGGTGACAGGGACAAACGGGGAAACAGTCCGGGGTACTGCATTGGTGGCGGCAGCAACAGATTCAGACACATAGGGTGAGGAAACGGGACTCCTGACGGGGGACATGGCAGGCGAAGGGGCAGGACTGGGTGCAGCGCTCTCAGTGGCAGACTTGGGTGCAACGCTCACAGGGGCCGGATCGGGTGGAGCGCTCACAGGGACAGGATCAGGTGCAGCGCTCACAGGGACAGGATCAGGTGCAGCGCTCACAGGGACATGCTCGGGTGCAGCGCTCACAGGGACATGCTCGGGAGCTGAGGACAAGGCAGGACAGACAGGGACCTCAAGGATCTTGGCGAGATGAGACAGGTAATCTGACAGGGTCTTGGCAGCAATGAAGATGGGCATCTCCTGACGAGCAGAAACAGACTGTAACACTGCTTTGGCAGCAGAATCGGCCGCGGCTCTATCATCAGCACTCACGACTGCAGATTCAGATACTGCTCTCTTTGAAGCAGGTTCAGGAATAGCCTTCTCCAACGCAGACCTGGGCGCAGCGCTCTCTACAGCAGGTACAGGAACAGGATCTCCTGTAGCAAAGTCCGGAACCGTGCTTACAGCAGCAGGCTCAGGAACAGCGCTCTCAGAAACAGCGGCGGGTTGGAGAGCCTTAGCGAACTGAGGGGAAGACAGAGACGGAGGACAAGAGGCTCCCTTTCTCCTCCTTTTCCTCCTGGGTCGAGGAGCTGAGTCCGTAGCCAGGCTTGAGACCGGTAAGGGGGGCGTAGAGGGAGACGAAGCAGGTACTGGGGAGACCACCACAGACAAGGGGGATTCCGTGGAGGACGACTCCGACGCTGACTCCCACGACAAACGTCTTCCTCGCTTTCCACGGGGGCTGGCGGACACGGGTGGCGGATCGGGAGTCAGGGTGGAAGAAGCTTGGTCCTCATGCGTCACGACGGCTAACATGCGACCCTCAGGGATGACTGGAAGTGTGGCAGGAGGTGAAGACACAGGGGGACCCGGCTGCTCCTTCCGAGACAAGCAGTCCACCATGTTGCGAAACGGACGGCGGACCAAACTCTCTCGTTCAGCAAGGGGAGGGAGGACTTTGAGACCCGCGACGAGGTAGCGGTTGACCAGGGTCTCCGGCAGGAAGAACCTCCTCTCCTCAACGACCTGTGCGTACCTCCTCAGGGTCAACTCACCCTGGGGGGGGGAAAGGAAGCTTGCCTTTGGAACTGTCAGCGATAGCCGAGCGCCACCACAGTTCCGGGTCGGAAGGCTGAAGACAAGCAGACAAGGACTGCACGTCTGCTGGGTTCGGTTCTGGCCGGTTCATTCTGTTATGAGGGTGGAAGGTGAACCCAAGCGCAGACAGGATGCAGTGACATGAAGTTTATTATAAACAGAAAACAGAGAAAACAAAACCCACGAGGGGGCAAAACATGAACAGCAAACGTAATGACAAAACTAGACTAGGACTGATGAACAACTAGACTAGAACAAACGATAAACAAAGAATATGACTTTCTCTCAGGACAAATCAGTAGGCAAATACTCACAGGGTATAACTATGCTCAACAGAGATACTCACAGAGAATCACACAACATCAAACAATGAACCGGCACAGGACAGCAAATACACAGGGATTAAAAAGGGAACACTAATGACGAGGACAGGTGAAACTGACTAGACAATAATCACAAGACGAGGATAACAAGGGGGCGGGGTAACGTAACGAGACACCACAAGCACATGCCCAAAGGCCAAACAATTGGCCATGCGCTTGTACACAAAACATGGTTCTGTCATGATCCTGCCACAAGACTAGGAATAATCAATAACATGATGGCAGAATCATGACAAGTTTATGTTAAACATTTAGTAAGTTTTATATTTGAATCACTGAATACATGCAGACAAACTTTTGGCTTTGTGTTCAGCCTGAGGGTGGTGCTCTAATGATGATTGACAGGCTGTTGTTGTGATGTTATGTCCATCAAGAGGTGCATACATTTTTGGTCAAGATCTTGTATTGGCAATGCAAGAGTCCAGCAATCTGTAAAGTCTACTCTAGCACATCCCAAAGACTGAATGAATTTAGGGTCTGGACTCAAGAGGTGCCAATTCATGTGTGAAAATGATTCTTCATGCTCCCTCCCAACCATTCTTTCATAGTTTGAGCCTGATGAATCTTGGTATTGTCACCCTGGAATCTGGCCATGATGTGTCTTCCTAAATAGTTGTTAAATAAATGAAAAGCTACACACACCATAAATTAGGTTTAGTGTTGCCAAACATGCTTAGAGACCGAGAGACAAGACTGAGCACTCCGAAATAGGTCATGTAACTGTATTATATGATGTTTCAAAAATCGGGAGGAGCATGTTCAAATAATCAATCCAATCACCTTGTCATCAACAATCATCATGTCTATCCTATCAACATGAGAGGAAGCATATATATATATATATATATATATATATATATATATATATATATATATATATTCACTCAGTCGACTCACCTACATTCCTCGACTCACCTACATTTCTCTACAGTTTTTCAACATCTCTCCACCACCCCGACTCCACACTGTTGGCCTGTTCCTTCCACAGCCAGGAATATGGGGGGAGTACTCTGGGTTCGGGCTGAATACGAATACAAGAATAGCCTATTGTAATAAGCAATTAATTTAATTTTAAACATGAAGCAGATAAAGAATCTAAAAGCTGCAGTCCGCAGTTTTTCCTCTTTGTCACCATCTCTGTTCGAAAACTGCAATTGCAGTTATTCGCGGAATTATCAACTTTACTTGAGTTGTGCCTCGGCACGGCACAGCGTGGATGAATCCAATGTTTTGAGGAGAATGTGCGGATGTCAGTTGCCGCACCGGTGTGGATACACTTTTTTTACAGTCTATGGTGGATACTGGCATTCACAGTCACAGATTGTACTTTTTGGAAGTATGACCAACATAATTGTACTTTTTGGAAGTATGACCAACATAATAATTTTCATCGGAAAATGTCATCTGAACAAGTAAGTAACATCCACTTGCTGTGAGAAAAGGCTATAATCTCCACCTCCAACATCCTCACACGCAATATAGTCTACTAGCCGAGACTCATTCTTTATGTGTACAGATGTGACGTAATGACGCAAAGACATGTTCGAATTTCCCGCGGAAATCCACCAGTACCACTGGAATTAAAAAAATTACAAGCTTACCGTTTTGAATCGAGCTAAAGAGAGCGCGCTGCCTGTGAATGTCCTGACTGAAAGACGCGGCGCCAGTATCATGCGCATGCACAGACCGCGCGCCAGAATACAGTTTCTTTCCGCTTGAAGTGAACGAACAATAACACACACAATTATGCCAAAATATCATTTGTCGAGTGTCTTCATAACATAAGAGCAGTCTTATGATGGTCGTAAAGAGTTGTGAGAGAATAAGGCGCGTGTGAGATCCGCATCTCTGTCAGAAACTCTTAAAGGGCCAGCATCCAATAATGCTTTCTGTCAGTAAAGTTAATCAAAGAACAAAGGGAACAGAGAAAAACACTCACTGCTCTTGACCAAAGAACTTGTGTAGCTTTAAATAGGATTTTAGTCCATATAATTTATAATTTATGCTGCGCAGACTGTTTGATAACTTTATTCAATTTCTGTATTATGTCCTACCTGTTAGACAGGAAGAGCACAGGTAAATATGACATTTATTATGGGTTTATGTGAGGATTGTTTGAAGTTCACTTAAATTAAAATTAAATTAATTTTTATCCAGACATCAATGGCTTATTGATCATTATAGGTGTTATCAATCATTTAGTTGTTGTTGCTAGTTTGAGTTGAGAAATACACATTTCAGAATTATCACTAATCTGTGTGTGCATTTTGCTTTAGAACCAAGCAAGTTGACTCATGAAACCATTTGTTTATTATATCGCAATCGCATATCGCAATATTGACCTCAATAACCACATTTATTACATTTGTTACATTATTATTATACATTTGTTAAATTATTATTTTGTTACATTCTTTTTGAAAAAGTATCTATTCTTTTTTGAAAAAGTATCTATTCTTTTTTGAAAAAGTAGCGATTTCTTTTTGAAAAAGTAGCGATTCTTTTTGAAAAAAGTAGCGATTCACTTTCGAAAAAGTAGCGATTCTTTTTTGAAAAAGTATCGATTCACTTGAAAAAGTAGCGATTCACTTTTGAAAAAAGTATCGATTCTTTTTTTAAAAAGTATCAATTCATTTTTGAAAAAGTAGCGATACTTTTTGAAAAAGTAGCGATACTTTTTGAAAAAGTAGCGATACTTTTTGAAAAAGTAGCGATTCACTTTCGAAAAAGTAGCGATTCTTTTTTGAAAAAGTAGCGATTCACTTTAAAAAAGTAACGAGTCTTTTTGAAAAAGTAGCGATTCTTTAAAAAAAGTACCGATTCATTTTTGAAAAAGTAGCGATTCATTTCTGAAAAAGTAGCGATTCACTTTTGAAAAAGTAGCGATTCTTTTTGAAAAAGTATTGATTATTTTTTGAAAAAGTAGCAATTCTTTTTTTGAAAAAAATATCGATTCTTTTCGAAAAAGCAGCGATTCATTTTTGAAAAAGTTGCGATTCACTTCTTTCGAAAAAGTAGCGATTCACTTTTGAAAAAGTAGCGATTCATTTTTTGAAAAAGTAGCGATTCATTTTTGAAAAAGTAGCGATTTAACTGAATCTGTAAGTCAGCTACACTGTTTAATTCTGAATATTATATTTTATTCTTGTGCGCTTAACGTTATCGTTTTCTCAGAGTTTAGGCTCTTGTGTAATAGTAGCCTAGGCTATTAAGCAAATCAAACATACCAAACCAACAATTACTAAAAACACACAAAAACTGATTTTGCACGGGCATTGCACTAGTCTATCTATAAATTACAGGAATGTCTGTGTGTCTGTCTGTCTGTCTGTTAATCGAATATCTCTCGAACCATTAGTCCGATGGATTTCAAACTTGACAGGTGTCTTGGTACGGGCACGAGTAAGTGCAGTGCCGAGTTTGACGTTGTTTGGATTAGAAATGCAAAAGATATCGTTAAATATATCAGTAAAAGAAGCACACATTGAGGTTGTGGTTTAAAAATAAACATTCTGACATTAGAGAGGGTTGTGGTATAAAAATTGTGGTTTAAAAATAAATATACTGTCAGCTAAACATTAAGTCAGTTACTCGGTTTACTTCTGAATATTGTAGTTATTCAGAAGTAGTTAGTGGTCCGTAGTTAGTTATGTAGTTCAATTTTCCATATTTATCGTATGTCAATATGTCAGTATCAGTATTTGCTTTCAACCATGCACAAATAAAAATGTCACTGAACTTTTGCTGTGTAATTGTTAACAATGAGCACTCAAACACACCAAACCAACAATTAATGAAAACAGACACAAAAATGGATTTTGCACATACAGGTCCTTCTCAGAAAATTAGCATATTGGGATAAAGTTCATTATTTTCCATAATGTAATGATAAAAATTAAACTTTCATATATTTTAGATTCATTGCACACCAACTGAAATATTTCAGGTCTTTTATTGTTTTAACCTCCTAGGGCTTAGTGGCCACATACGTGGACAGCACATTTTTGCTCTTATGTCCACAATTGTGTTCACTGCTGAATTGGTGGTGTTATGGACACGTAGGGGGGTACTTATACTGCCATCTGGTAGTGTCAGAAATTTATAACACACTATGGTCAAAATTCAAAATGGCGGCAAACACAAGGAAAGATTCAAGTGGTAGCTCCATACACAAACGTCGACCAGTTAAGAAGTTCTGTCATATTTCATGGCTTATTCTGATTTAGATATTTATAAAAGCCTTGTATATTTGTCATGACATGCAAATTTGAAAAAAAAGTGCAAAACTACCAACTTTGTAGGTCGCTAAACATGAAGTACACGTATGTGTACTTATGGACTGAAGCTCCTCGAAACAGCTAATATGCTAGTAAACATGCACACACATAAAATGGGAAAAAAGCTAGCTCTGATGCAGCTAAAAAGGTGCACATGGTCCCAATGACATAAATAACAATTAAATCACTAAATACATACGTACATACTTAAATTAGTTGGGTTGAAAATGTTAGTAAAAATGTAATATGCTAGTAAAAATGTGCACATGTAAATTAGCTTGTATATTATCCCATTGGAATAAATAACAAATAAATAATGCAAACCTACATAAATTAAATTAATTTGTATTTGATTTTATCATGTTTTTATTTCCAGAGCGTTTTTCTGTGCAAAGAGCATTGGAGCTACTTTGGGTTAATTGATGGAGATAACACAGATTTGGATGTGTCTGATAACGATGATCCCTTAGAGATGTCTTATTGATCACAAGTTCAGTATGGTGTACCACAAGGCAGAAGGCTAGGTTCAGTACTAGGGCCGTTGCTGTTCACTCTATACATGCTCCCCTTGGGAGATATCATTAGGAAGCATGGCATTAGTTTTCACTGTTATGCTGATGATACTCAGCTCTATATTTCTTCACGCCCCGACGAAACTTGCCAATACAAAAAAACCTAATGCATTGCTGATAAAAAAACTGGATGACTAGCAATTACCAACTTTAAAACTAAAAAATCTAAATTACGTCATGTGCTTTCAATGAAAAATGTGGAACAGTTAGTTCATTACATCAAGGCTAGATCATTGTAATGCTCTACTGGGTGGTTGCCCTGCACGCTTAATAAACAAACCTCAGCTGGTTCAAAACGCAGCCACTAGAGTTCTTACCAGAACCAGGAAGTATGACCATATTGCCCGGTTATGTCAACATTGCATTGGCTCCCTATTAACCATTGTATACATTTTTAAATATTGCAATGTTTCCATGTTGTTTTTACTCTCTGATAGTCAAAACATGTTAAAAAATATGTGTGTATGTGTTATTAATACATTAAAAAACAGTCAGGAAAAAAACTGCTGTGTTCAAGGCAGAAATAAAGGGTTTTTCATTCTATTACACAAAGGTGACTTTATTGTGTTTTATGGAAATTCGGACCATGAGTCCACATATGTGGACATCATTTTTCTCTAAAAGTACATCATATCAAAAGATGATTCTTAGTTTTTATTATAATTAGGTTCCAATAAGCCCAAATAGCAAAGAGAATTAAAAAATGCATGTAAAAAATCAGCTTGGGCCTACTGATGATTTTGGCATACAGCTCATGAAAACCCAAAATTCCTGTCTCAAAAAATTTGCATATTTCACCCGACCAATAAAAGAAGTGTTTTTAATACAAAAAAAAAAGTCAACCTTCAAATAATTATGTTCAGTTATGCACTCAATAGTCAATACTTGGTCGGGAATCCTTTTGCAGAAATGACTGCTTCAATGCGGCGTGGCATGGAGGCAATCAGCCTGTGGCACTGCTGAGGTGTTATGGAGGCCCAGGATGCTTCGATAGCGGCCTTAAGCTCATCCAGAGTGTTGGGTCTTGCGTCTCTCAACTTTCTCTTCACAATATCCCACAGATTCTCTATGGGGTTCAGGTCAGGAGAGTTGGCAGGCCAATTGAGCACAGTAATACCATGGTCAGTAAACCATTTACCAGTGGTTTTGGCACTGTGAGCAGGTGCCAGGTCGTGCTGAAAAATGAAATCTTCATCTCCATAAAGCTTTTCAGCAGATGGAAGCATGAAGTGCTCCAAAATCTCCTGATAGCTAGCTGCATTGACCCTGCCCTTGATAAAACACAGTGCACCAACACCAGCAGCTGACATGGCACCCCAGACCATCACTGACTGTGGGTACTTGACACTGAACTTCAGGCATTTTGGCAGTTCCTTCTCCCCAGTCTTCCTCCAGACTCTGGCACCTTGATTTCCGAATGACATGCAAAACTGAGCAACAGTCCAGTGCTGCTTCTCTGTAGCCCAGGTCAGGCGCTTCTGCCGCTGTTTCTGGTTCAAAAGTGGCTTGACCTGGGGAATGCGGCACCTGTAGCCCATTTCCTGGCGCGCGATTAACGGCCTTTTTGGCCTAGCAAACTTTGTAGTTTTTTTCACATGCTTTTGAAACAGGACGCGGCATGCGCGTTTTGGACGTTTTGTTGCTTCGTCGACCAAAGCGCAAGCGGATCTAGCTAGACCGGAAACAAAACAACAGGCACGCCGCACACACTTGTTTGGGGTTGCGAGCCGGCCAACGTTACGTTTTGAGTGGATGACGAGCGCGAGACGCCGAAATGGATGCCAATAAGATTCTGAATGGAAAGTTTACTTTTAAAAAATTGCCAAATGGTTCCATTGACAAGACCAAATTGATCTGTGTGTTTTGTCAATGTGAACTGAGCTATCATCATCGCAGCACGTCCAGTCTGAAATACCACTTGATGGCCAAGCACACACACACACAGCTGATGTGAATTCTCCGCCCCCTCGTCAATATCAGGACCTCGTCAATATTTCTTTCACCCTTTTATTGATGGACAGTAACATTGTGTGAG
This sequence comes from Rhinichthys klamathensis goyatoka, assembly GCF_029890125.1. Taxonomy (NCBI): domain Eukaryota; kingdom Metazoa; phylum Chordata; class Actinopteri; order Cypriniformes; family Leuciscidae; genus Rhinichthys; species Rhinichthys klamathensis. Next base: position 2,389,934 of record NW_026606844.1, on the reverse strand, counting down.
AGATTATTTGCTCCAAGTGAGAATGTTAGTGTGAAATTGAACACAGTATATGCCAATGTTGTTTTCAATAAAAAACATTTGCACAAAGCAAGCCGATCCACTTTTCCATGTTGATAAGAGCATTAAAATGAGAAAAATAATGGGACAAAAAGAAATCAAGAGACATTTAGAATAGATAAGAATGTGCGATTAATTGCGATTAATCGCGAGTTAACTATGACATTAATGCGATTAATCGCGATTAAATATTTTTATTGTTTGACAGCACTAATATAAATATAATATTGCCTATACACAGACACACATACATCTATATATAAATTACAGAAATGTCTGTCTGTGTCTCTATTATTCGCATATCTCGGTAAAAGAAGCACACATTGAAGATGTTTAGATGATGTTTAGAAGGTTGTGGTTTAAAAATAAAGCGCTTAACATTATCGCTACTGTGTAATAGTATGCTATTCACCAGCTAAACATAAAAGATGCTAACTGCCTTTCATTGTCTCTATAATTGTAATCTGCACAATGACGACAAAGTTAACCCTAATGTAAATCTAATATAATCTAATCTAAACTCCTGCTACCTGTACACAGATACCCAAATACACACCTAATATCACCATTATAAATTGTTATGCAACCATGTAGTTCAATTTTCCATATTTATTGTATGTCATTATGTCAGTATCAGTATTTGCTTTTTACCATGCACAAATAAAAAAATGTCACTGAACTTTTGCTGTGTAATTGTAACAATAAGCACTTAAACACACCAAACCAACAATTACTAAAAACACGCACAAAAACTGATTTTGAACGGTCATATCTGTTATTCGCATATCTCTTGAACCGTTAGTCGATGGATTTCCAACTTGACAGGTGTCTTGCTACTGGCACTAGTAAGTGCAGTGCTAAATTTGACGTTGTTTGGATTAGAAATGCAAAAGATATCATTAAATATATCTCACACTGCACACTGAGTGGCCACTCTCCCTCCACACTGCACCCTGAGTGGCCACTCCCCCTCTCACACTGCACCCTGAGTGGCCACTCCCCCTCCACACTGTACCCTGAGTGACCACTCCCCCTCCACACTGCACCCTGAGTGGCCACTCCCCCTCTCACACTGCACACTGAGTGGCCACTCCCCCTCTCACACTGCACACTGAGTGGCCACTCTCCCTCTCACACTGCACACTGAGTGGCCACTCCCCCTCCACACTGCACACTGAGTGGCCACTCCCCCTCTCACACTGCACACTGAGTGGCCACTCCCCCTCTCACACTGCACACTGAGTGGCCACTCCCCCTCCACACTGCACCCTGAGTGGCCACTCCCCCTCCACACTGCACACTGAGTGGCCACTCCCCCTCTCACACTGCACACTGAGTGGCCACTCTCCCTCCACACTGCACACTGAGTGGCCACTCTCCCTCCACAATGCACCCTGAGTGGCCACTCCCCCTCCACACTGCACACTGAGTGGCCACTCCCCCTCCACACTGCACACTGAGTGGGCCACCCCCCTCTCACACTGCACACTGAGTGGCCACTCCCCCCCACACTGCACACTGAGTGGCCACTCCCCCTCTCACACTGCACACTGAGTGGCCACTCTCCCTCCACACTGCACCCTGAGTGGCCACTCCCCCTCTCACACTGCACCCTGAGTGGCCACTCCCCCTCCACACTGCACACTGAGTGGCCACTCCCCCCCCACACTGCACACTGAGTGGGCCACCCCCCTCTCACACTGCACACTGAGTGGCCACTCCCCCTCCACACTGCACACTGAGTGGCCACTCCCCCTCTCACACTGCACACTGAGTGGCCACTCCCCCTCCACACTGCACACTGAGTGGCCACTCCCCCTCTCACACTGCACACTGAGTGGCCACTCCCCCTCTCACACTGCACACTGAGTGGCCACTCCCCCTCCACACTGCACACTGAGTGGCCACTCCCCCTCTCACACTGCACACTGAGTGGCCACTCCCCCTCTCACACTGCACCCTGAGTGGCCACTCCCCCTCCACACTGCACCCTGAGTGGCCACTCCCCCTCCACACTGCACCCTGAGTGGCCACTCCCCCTCCACACTGCACACTGAGTGGCCACTCCCCCTCCACACTGCACACTGAGTGGGCCACCCCCCTCTCACACTGCACACTGAGTGGCCACTCCCCCTCTCACACTGCACACTGAGTGGCCACTCTCCCTCCACACTGCACACTGAGTGGGCCACCCCCCTCTCACACTGCACACTGAGTGGGGCCACCCCCCTCTCACACTGCACACTGAGTGGCCACTCCCCCTCCACACTGCACACTGAGTGGCCACTCCCCCTCCACACTGCACACTGAGTGGCCACTCCCCAAAATAAACATTCTGACATTAGAGGGTTGTGTTTTAAAAATATCTGAATATTATATTTTATTCACAGCCATCATTTGTAGTAGCCTATTCACAAACTGTTTTCTCAAGCGTAGCGTTTTCTCCGAGTTCACTGTGTAGCTGCTCCCTGAATCGTCACGCTTATTAATTTGTGGATGTTAACTGAATCTGTAAGTCTATGGAGCTAATAATATGACAAAATGATTTGAATTTGAATTGTGTAAATTTGAATTATTTGCAAGTGTAATCTAACAAAATTGAATTTTAGGTGGTAGTTTAAATAGTTCTGAATTTGATTTTTTAACGAATATTGAACATTTGAAATTTAACAAATTGAAAGGTTTTTATGGCTGAATTTTATAGACATGTATTTTCAAACAGCTAGTTTTTTTGTTCTGAATTCAAATACTGCAAATATTCAGTTTAAAAAAATACAGATTCAAGTTTTCAAGATGAAGAAATTCGGAACTTCAAATTCAGTTTTCTAAAATTCAATCTCAAAAATTCAAACTCAAAAATTCAGGTCTTACAGAAAGTAGGTCACAGGTCATCCACAGGGAAGAGTAGATGATCTCAGAAAAGTCGAACAGAGCATTTTGGTCCATTAGGGACTGCAGAAGGTTTCTTAAACATGAATGATTTTGTGTTTGTTAGCGTTCTCATCACTTGAGACATTTGTCTAAGCAGTCTCTGGTGTTTGTTTTAAAGTATATTTTGTGTAAAATTGATTAGAACGCCACTGTGTCACCTACAAAGACAGGACGCGAGCGGCGCGGCGCGACGCAACACAGTGCTTGAAGCGACTGTTGCAATGGTCACAAATAGGATGGGGAATCCGTGTGCTATTGGGGATTTCACGGGTCGCGTCGCTCCGCTCGCGTCCGGTCTAGATCTGCATCGTTCGTACATGTAAGCATAAGGTACGAGAGGGTGTGCTGTATCGTGAATACGACGCGAACCGGAGTGCTTCACGGCCGTTTCACACCGCATCCGTGAGCGGCACTTGAGCAGCGCGTCAGCGTAACTACATCGCCACTGCAGCTGCAGACGCGCGAGAGTATTCACACTGGAAGCTTTTGTACAGTCACAGCAGCTCGGCTCCAAAGCTACATATATAAGCGAGCAATTCTTTACAACGAAGTTTTAGAAGTTGGTAATTTAGCCTATAAAATTGATAGTCTTGAAAGTTTGTTATGGGGAGGTGTACAACATTCACATAAATGTTAAACAACAAAACAACCCAGAAAACAGCTCCGATCTATTCGTTTCAGTCATACTTTCGATATGTTTACAAGACTACAAAACACACACACACACACAAAACCGCACACTTGGGTTTAATTTGGGTTGTAGCTGTCTGTGTTACATAAACTAAAAGAAAGTTTAAATTATATATAATATTTTCTGGCTAGTTTACACTAGTTTTTTTTTATATATAATACACCATTAATATATATATATATATATATATATTTAAAATAAATATAATACACTATTATATTTATTTTAAATATAATATATATTTATAAAATATATATTCACCCAAACTGAATAATTAAAAACAAGTTTAAACAGGTAGCCTAATCTTCTATAGGCCTAACTATTTTTTAGTCTTCATTTTCTTCTTTTTTTTGCCTACTCAAGTTCTTGTTAAAACTCACTAGACATGCTTATTCTGTACATTATGGGCACTTTTTGTGTGAAATTTTGTCCATCAAAAGTGTATTTACTTTAATTGAGCGTGGAGAAGTGCAGCAAAAACAGATTCGACTGCGAAACCCCCGCTTCACTGCTGCTCACGCGCCGCTCCTGCTCGACGCTCACGCGCTTCTTCTGCTCCCGGTGTGGATGCAATCATGCACGCCGAAAGAAATACGCGCTGCTCACGCATGCGGTGTGAAACGGCCGTCAGACGTGACTTATTCACGAGACAGCACTAGCCCTGAGTACCTTATTGTTTTCTAAAGCGATTACCACTCAATGATCATATTAAAGTTAAATATATATATATATATATATATTAGTGCAACTTTCATGAATAAAATCACCAAAAGCCTACCTTCCGCTGGAAAAAAATAGTCCCTGGCCGTGAACAGCAGCATAAGTTAAAATATTTCACCTGTAATTTTAGATGGCGGCAAAGACCGTCTTTATTACTGAGTCAGTCATCAATCAGTAGAGAAGACTTTAATATTGAAGGACAATTGCATTAGGTAGGTAGGCTTATTGTAAGACATTTAATGGCTAATTCACACTCGTACCTTATGCTTACTACATGTACGACGCAGTCTAGACCAGACGCGAGCGGAGCGATGCGACCCGTGAAATCCCCAACAGCACACGGATTCCCCATCCTATTTGTGACCTAGTCTCAGCTCTTTGCAACAGTCGCTTCAAGCACTGTGTTGCGTCGCGCCGCGCCGCTCGCGTCCTGTCTTTGTAGGTGACACAGTGGCGTTCTAATCAATTTTACACAAAATATACTTTAAAACAAACACCAGAGACTGCTTAGACAAATGTCTCAAGTGATGAGAACGCTAACAAACACAAAATCATTCATGTTTAAGAAACCTTCTGCAGTCCCTAATGGACCAAAATGCTCTGTTCGACTTTTCTGAGATCATCTACTCTTCCCTGTGGATGACCTCTGACCTACTTTCTGTAAGACCTGAATTTTTGAGTTTGAATTTTTGAGATTGAATTTTAGAAAACTGAATTTGAAGTTCCGAATTTCTTCATCTTGAAAACTTGAATCTGTATTTTTTTAAACTGAATATTTGCAGTATTTGAATTCAGAACAAAAAAACTAGCTGTTTGAAAATACATGTCTATAAAATTCAGCCATAAAAACCTTTCAATTTGTTAAATTTCAAATGTTCAATATTCGTTTAAAAAAATCAAATTCAGAACTATTTAAACTACCACCTAAAATTCAATTTTGTTAGATTACACTTGCAAATAATTCAAATTTACACAATTCAAATTCAAATCATTTTGTCATATTATTAGCTCCATATAAGTCAGCTACACTGCTTAATTCTGAATATTATTTTTTATTCTGGTGCGCTTAATGTTATCGTTTTCTCAGAGTTTAGGCTCCTGTGTAATAGTAGCCTAGGCTATTCAAACTCAAACATACCAAACCAACAATTACTAAAAACACACAAAACCAGATTTTGCACGGGCATTACACTAGTACTGTAAATTCCATTTGAATGACTGGATTCCAGGATTCTACAACATGAGATCCAGCCTAGTTGCTTAAAGTTTACTCAACTTGGTATTTTTTTACAGTGAATGATTGAAAACATCTCCATAACAAATGATTAAATAATGTACAATCTGCATATTCTTTTACTTTATTTTACTTCACTTTATTTCATTTTTTAAACTGTATTATTTTTCTGTATTTCATTTTATGCTTCACAAAACATGTTTGAATAGTTTGGCAAACATTTTCAGGTCTATCAATGTTACATAGTGATGTTGTTATTGTCATTATTAAATATGATTTTATTTTCAGACTTTTCTTTTTACATTACAGTTGTTTGTCTGTATGAAATAACAAATACAGTCATTATTATGGAACAGTTACGACAGACAATTATCTCGCTGCTTACAGATACAGTAACAAAAACAACGCAGACCTGAGACAAGGTCCAAGAGAGCCAATTAATGTGTTCCCTGGACACTAATACACTCAAGAGGCCTACTGAAAATAATACAACAGAAAATGATGTATTGTTTTTCCCTGTAAAGCTTTTACCTCTACAATATTTGAAATTATTTGAAGATTGTTTCTTTTTTCTTTCTTTTCATAAATTCCAGAAATAAGATTCAAACTGTTTACAGTTCCACATGCAGCACATGTCTATGTTGTTTCTGTCTTTTGCAGTTCTAATACAGAGTGATCAGTGACATGATATGTATGGGTCAGATGATTGGCTCAAAAGATGTTTCTGAACTAATTGATCATGACGTAAAGATATCATGAGTCATGACCCATACATATGTATTGGATCATGACCCATCATGTCACTGATCACTCTGTATTAGAACTGCAGCTGACAGAAACAACATGGAGATGTCTGTTTTGTTTCTGTGAACCCATAGAACAATGAGTAAAACATACAAAAGTATTTTATCAAAGTACATTGCTAATTTCAATGCTTTCAATGTAAAAACACATTTTTGACACATTTTGGTGTAGGCGAAGTTACAAACTCTACCAGCAGGGACAATGTTCAGTAACTCTGAACCCCTGGTTCCACTTAGGCCTCTCTAATCCACAAGTGGCCTTGATATATTCTACATTCATTTAAAGTGACCTGAGGCTTAATTCACTTACTCAATTCAGGCCCTTAGTCATAATCAGCTCACAGTGGCTGTCCCCTTACCAGTGTTTCACAGACTTAATTAATATGAATCCTCTCTGGTCTTTAGTCCCAGTAGGGTCAGTGTTTTCATTGAAATAAACTAGAGAATCTTTGGTAACTGTATTCTTTTGGGCCTGTGCTTCTCAATACTGCACATTTTATAAGTCTAACTAATCTGACACCCTCAAATCAAGGTCAATGAACTCTGTGTTAATGTGCTAATGAATAAATTAGCCTGTTATGTAAAGGGACCTCCACGATTTGCAATACACTCTTACAAATAAGGTTCTTTATTAGCATCTATGGAACCTTTAACATCCATGGAACTTTTGAATTGCACAAAAGGTTCTTTACAGTGGAAAAATGTTCTTTACATTATAAAGATATTATTTAGATTATAATATGTCTATAAAGGAATATTGAAAGCTATTTTTGTGGAACCCAAAATGATTATTTTATACGGCCTACTTTGGAACCTTAATTTTAAGTGTATAATGGGGATTATAATGATACGGATTTATAATTTAAGTTGTTCAGTGACTCACGTTTAATTTGTTCATGTTACGCATTCTCAGTAAAAACAACAGGATGCAGAAATTTGTGAAGTGAAGCCTGATATCTGACAATAACATGTTTTAGTTCATGATAGGAATATTTCTTGAAAGCAAAAGTGCAACAACTGTTCCCATGCAGGTTTAGTTGTTTAAGAAATATGATTAAAAAATGATTTAGAATATTTTTCAGTAGGCTCTGTGACACAAATCCCCAAAGTTTTATTAGCAACATTGTTTGCTATTAGGGAGATGGATAAACCTAATTGGCGAGTCTACTTGAAGCGATTTAAGAGATTTATCAAGGGTTTATAATGTGATAAACAAAACTGGATGCCATTTCCCACAGGTCTCATTAATCAGATGTTTCAAGATGATGAAATGGTCTGACCAAAAGTCCCAATGGCCCAATAAATATATACCAGGGTGAGTAAGTAGTATTAAACCATGTGTCAAAAAAAGTGTTTTATGACTTTGATTTATGGTTCTGAGGTTCCCCTGTCTCTGATTTATGATGGGTCGCTGACAGGCTCCGGTATGTCTAGGCTGCGCGACGCCATGTGACATCCTCCTGCGTTGACATCCTGGCCAGAGGTGTAAAAGAAAGGTGTCTGGCCCTTGGCCTTCCGGGTTTATTGGCCGTCTACCTGCGCGAGATAGGTGTTATGTCGTTGTGTATTCTGTCTGCTGGGGAGGCCCGTTTTCACACTTCGCCAAAAGCTGCGTGTATAAATGTGTGTTGAACGCGAGCACAGTCACTGAAGCGTACTAGTGTCTCGTGTCTCGTGTCACGCTCCTCTGCAGTTTTTTTCTCATTCTCATAACGTTACTATTTTCCAAGCCACATTGTGTTGTTGGATACGTGAGTGCAAGAAGATGGAATCCAGTCTTAACAGTAAGTATTTTTTATTATTTAGTAACATTGTTAAGGATGATTATTTATTTATATGAGTGTCGCTGTTCTATTGCGTTACTTAAGGTTTTATCTGCCCGCTTCAGATGGTGATAGTTTGAGTCTCTTCGATCTTGTTGAGGAGATTAATTTCCTAAATCAAGCCAGCGGTACGTATAATTATGTTTAAATGTTGCATACGTTGTGTGTGTGTGTGTGTGTGTGTTTGTGTGCGTGTGTGTGACGGATGATGTTTTGTTTTGTTTTCGCCAGGAGGCGTGGCTAGACCTAGCACAGCTGCTGCTACGCACAACGCTGTTGCCTCTTCACGAGCGATCACGGAAGCACTTGTGCCAGGTATTGTTAAATGTTGTTACACCCGTGTTTAAACAGTGTTGTGGCTGTGTGAAAATATCTTATCTTCTCTGGGTTTTTTGTTTTTACCAGGGCCGAAACGCGTAACTATCAAGGCCTTAGTACATGGACCACAGCGAAGCAGCGAGTCTGCTAACGTTGAAGTTATTCCCCTGGGTAAGTGCATTGTAATTTGGCTTTATCAAACAATGTTATGCTGCTATGGTTTGTTGATTTTGTTTTAAAACTTTAACACATGTATTTACAGATGGTTTATCAAACGTTGTGAGCAATGTCGGTGTGTCTGAATGTGTGAATGACCCGGATAAGGCTAGTTTGAAGGGCATAGTGGCGAAACCGAAAAATAAGTTGAAACGTAAAGCTGCAGTGGTGTCCCATGCGGACGCAAAAGCTTCTGCTGATGGGTCATCGAGAGACGTACCACAGACATCTGTCCCAAAAAAAGCCAAGACGATCAGCTGATAAAAGTAAGTAATGAACAAAAGCTGATGGATTGGTTTCTGTTCACACTAAATCAGAAAGATAAATATTGTTTATTTGAATGTGATAGTGAGAGGTCGAATGTGTTTGTGGATGTATAATGTGCCAATACGCTAGTTTAGAACTGTTGTTATCATACATTAGCATTAATTGTTGAAAAAAAAACCCATAAAACACAAAACCTGCATATCTCTTAGAGTAGGTGATTATTTATAATTTTAGGTGACACCATTGGAGAACTGTGTGTAAAAAAAGTGTAGACATGATGATTTTAGGCTGCTGCGCCATTCCATATTAGCATGGTCTTGTTTGATTGTTTGTTTATATATACATATATATATATATATATATATATATATATATATATATATATATATATAGAGAGAGAGAGAGAGAGAGAGAGAGAGAGAGAGAATTTGACACTACGTATTGTTTTTTAATGTTACATTAGTACCAGACTGATTTTTATTTTATTTTTAGTCTTAGAAAATATAGTTAATATTAATATTACTGTTATCATTATAATATTAACACACATTTGTACTAACTTTTTTTGTTTGCACCCTTTTCTACTTCTTAACAGAGGTGGTCGTAGTTCCCGATATAAATGATGTTCAGAGCTGGAGTGAGGGTCTGATACAATCGTGGGACGGCTGTGTATTTACAAACGACCCTAAAGAAACACCGCAGTCTGTTCCAACCAGCGAACGGGTCGTGGTCGTGGAAGAATCCGACCCTGAACAGCTGCCTTCAAATCACGAGGCTTACAAACAGGAATCACAACCCGTTATAGACAATCAGCACATAGCCGGACTGATACAGGACTCTGTCAAGACTGCATTGAATGCCTTCGAGGTACGTTTTGACAAACGCCTTAATGCCATTGAGAGACGTTTAGATGCTTATGAGTCAACACAACAACAACAGGGAATTTGGCTTAAACAATGCATAGCAGCGCAACGGTTGCATAGTGGTACTGTTCAAAAAGTAGCCAGAGAACAAGGCCTGACTACAGAATTGTTAAAGCAACTGGTGCTCATGCTTAAAAAGAAACTTGGGTGAGTTGACAACATTTTATATATATATATATTTTGCATACTATGTTTTTTTTCTTTTTTTTTTTTCTTCAACATTTGTCACAGTTTTTCATTCTATCTTTTTTTACTGTATGGACACAGGGTTTATTATCCATAGTTTTAAGGTGTTGCTACATGTGATTTAAATAAATAAAATAAAAAAGATCTGATTTAAAAATGCCTAAACGTTGTCGGGAGCCAGATGGTTGTGATCAGGGTCCGGTAGCTAGGTTTAGACGAAACGATGGTAGCGTGGTGCCCCTCGAACAGTGCAGTAACACAGAAACATTGCTCTATTTAATACAGACTGTGGAGGATATGAATAGGTCTGAGTCTTCAACTGATACGTTGGTAGAATTATTAAACATCGTGAGATCAATGTCCGATGAGGATCCTGACCAAAATAATGATTTTGAACATGTTGTAAATACCCAACAAGCAGGAGAGGTGTTAGAACCTCCTCCAGAACCAAATTCTGCATTTGATCATCTTGTGTCTTTTCACCAGTCAGGCGAGGGCCCAGGTACACAGACACATCGCACACTCAACCCTGAAGCGCCCAATATGGGTCTCACAGATAGAGATATAGAATCACTTGTAACAGTAGGTGGTGATGTTAGTGGGTACACGGTACTGCCACGAGCACGGTTCAATGGTCTGGAAGTCCACAGGCTTATAAATTTGCGAGAGATATCTTCGACAGATTTAGCAGCCTACACAGTGTTTTTACATGACACACTTTCTGAAATTGTGGAGTTTTCCAAACTGTTAGGCGGAGACGGGTGTTTAATCAGCATCACGTTGAGGGGATCGAGTTTGACATCAGATGTTAGTACACTTTTGACGGGTAGCAATGGTTATAGTGTAGATCTATTTATAAACGACCTTGAAAAAATAATGCAGAGCAACTCTGACGTACAGTTTGATGAGAGATTGAATTTAAGACTGTCGATAGCGAGAAGTAAACACGGCGGTGTTTATCGAAAGATCCGTGATCTTGCCCACAATGAAGTGATTACCAAAAACAGACTTAATCTGTTCTGTCCCACGAACATTTCAAACAATCTTTGTTTTGCAATCTGTCTGGCACATTTCCTAAATCCACAGAAACCACACGTAGAGCTTGAGTCTGTAGCATCTTCAATACAGAAGTCAGCTGGCTATGGTGATCAATACAAGATAGCGTTTAATGACATCAGACGGTTTGAACAGATGCTGAGCGTTAAAATAGTTGTCTTCTATCGGTCTGATACGGGTGTTTTGGAGAAGTATACAAACACAGACGATCCGCATCCTAAAACAGTATTTTTGTACCTGCATGACAATCATTATTTTATGATTAAAAATCTACGTGCATTTATTGGCACCCCATACGTGTGTGAGTTCTGCCACCGAGGATTCACCTGTAGGAGAGATCACAGATGTCGGTACATCTGCGATGTCTGTAATGACCCGGAATGTCATAAACACCCCAAAAAGCCAAAACATTGCGGCGACTGCCTGCGCTACTGTAAGTCTGACTATTGTTTCAAGATGCATAAAAAACCACCTCGGGGTATGCAATACGCGCAGTGCGACGTGACTAAATATTGTGGTAAATGCAATAGACGTTACCATGTCAGCGGTACTAAACCCAAACCCCATAAATGCCCTGCAGATCGTTGTGTGCACTGTGGTGAGAGTTTGGTCACCGATGGTATGCATCAGTGTTTTATCCAACCAGTTAAGCCGGAGATGCCGAACGATCGTTACATTTTCTACGATTTTGAGACCCGTTATGAAAATGGTAAACACGTTGCCAATTTTGTATGTGCTATCACGTTTAATGGCGAGGAATTCGTGGCTGAAGGGGCCGATTGTGTGGATCATCTCGTTAAAAAATTCAGACAACCACGTTACCTTAATTACACATGGCTTGCACACAATGCATCAGGATTTGACAATTTCATAATTTTGGAATTCTTTACTAAGATGGGGATTGCTCCTAAAATCACAATGCAAGGTTGCAGGCTAATCTTAATGTATGACACAGCTTTCAAGCAACGTTTTATTGATTCATACTCCTTCATACCCATGCGTCTGGCCAAGACACCCGTTGCATTTAATCTGACTAATGCAGAGAAGGGGTATTTTCCGCACCACTTTAACCGCGTTGAAAATGACAACTACATAGGCCCGTACCCTGACAAGAAATTTTACGGGTATGCAACAATGTCGAACCAAGACAGGGCTGCGTTTGATGATTGGTACAATACCATATCTGACAAAGTGTTCGATTTTAAAAAAGAACTCGCGCTTTATGGTAAAAACGATGTCGTTTTGCTGAGGGAGGCATGCATGAAGTACCGCGACGAATTCATTTTGTGTACAGGCCTTGATCCATTTAATTACACCACTTTGGCAGCAACATGTATGGCCACATATAAAACACACTACATCCCAAAAGACACATTAGCTCTGACACGTAACAATGCGTACACCAACCAGAACAAAACATATTCGAACATTTCAATTGAATGGCTCGAATTCATCCGAAAATCACGGGGCATAGAAATTCAACATGCTTTAAACACTGGTGAGGCGTCATTTGGGAAATACTATGTGGATGGTTTCTACGACGATGGCTACGTGAAAAAAGCATTCGAATTTCTCGGATGTTTCTTTCATGGTTGTGAACGATGTTAGAACCCCAACGACCTAAACCCTTTATCAAAAGTGCCTTATGGCGTTTTGAGAAGACAATGCGACGACAAGATTGAAATTTTGGAGCGTGCGTACGGTCTTCAGGTCGAGGTGATTTGGGAATGTGCATGGATGCGCGCTAAACAGAGTGATGTTGCAGTTATGGATTTCATGTCCACTTACAAACACACTGAAAGATTGAAACCCCGTGAAGCTCTATTCGGCGGCCGAACTAACGCATTAAAACTGTATCACAAAGTTGCGGAGGGCGAGCGGATTAGGTATGTTGACTTTACATCACTATATCCCTACTGTCAGGCTCGAAAATGTTACCCAATTGGGCATCCGGAAATAATACACAAGGATTTTCAAAACCTTGAAGATTATTACGGACTCGTCAAGGCAACAGTCCTTCCGCCACGGAAGTTGCTTCACCCCGTACTGCCTTATAGGACCGGGGGTAAGTTAATGTTCGCGCTTTGCAGGACATGTGCTGAACAGCAGAACCAGACACACCCGTGTGTGCATACTAATGAGGAAAGATCAATTCATGGGTGCTGGGTTAGCATTGAACTGTTAAAAGCCGTTGAGAAGGGTTATGTAGTGACAAAAATCGATGAGGTCTGGCATTTTCCCCAACGCTCTGAAACATTGTTTTGTGATTATGTTAAAACATTTTTACAGTTCAAACAGGAAAGTTCAGGTTTTCCAAAAGACGTTGTGACCGACGCCGACAAAGAATCGTATGTTAGAGATTACTTTGAGAAAGAAGGGATTAAGCTGAATCTGGACAAGATTGAGTTTAATGCTGCACGTAGATCCATCATGAAGCTACTGCTTAACTCTTTGTGGGGGAGGTTCAGTATGCGCGAGGAGTTACCGACAACCGAAATACTAACAGACCCTGAACAGTTTGCCCGATACATTTTTGGCACTGAGTATGACCTCAAGCATTTCTCATTTGTGTCAGACACTGTTGCAATCGTTCAGTGGGCTTACGCAAATGGGAAAGGGACCCAGACTCGTGACATTAACGTCTTTCTCGGGGCTTTTACAACGGCCCACGCGCGGTTAGAACTTTATGATCTTATGGACAGGTTGGGTGATAGACTGCTTTATTGCGACACAGATAGTGTTGTGTTCACGTCTAAAGAGGGTGAATATGAGCCCCCACTGGGGCCATATCTTGGTGACCTTACTGATGAAGTTGGGGATGGAGACCATATAGTGGAATTTTCGGCAAGTGGTCCGAAAAGTTACGGGTACAGAACTGCTAAGGGTAAGGTCTGTATGAAAGCCAAAGGCATCACACTGAATCCTGTAAACTCCGAGACCATTAGGTTAGACACATTAATTGGGCTTGTCGATCAATATGTGAGGGGGCGGGGTGACAGTAATTACATTCTCGCGTACACCGACAGTATAGTGAGGAACAAAAAGCAGTTCACATTGCACAACAAGTCAGTTGTGAAAAATTTTAAAGTCGTATACAACAAGCGTGTACCCGACCTAACTACGCTACCATATGGCTACTGACAACGTTTTTGGGCACCGGGGTGTGGTAGACCCGGATGGTTTTGATTTTAGATTACAACATCCTTTTTCATGTGTGTTAAGCGGTCCTTCTAGCTCAGGAAAAACATTTTTTTGTAAAAAAGTTGTTGGAAAATGCTAAAAGTGTAATTTCTAAAAAAATTGAAAACATTGTGTACATTTATGACTGCTGGCAACCTATGTATGATGAATTGTTGAAACTGTATGATATTAAATTTATTGAAGGTATACCGCAGACTCTGAATGATGATCGCTTGTTTCCCACCAACAAGACCAATTTTGTGATATTGGATGATGTTATGAAAGATGCTAGCAGCAATTCAGAAGTTGAACGTTTGTTTACCAACTATGTGCACCATAGAAGCTTGAGTGCAATATATATCGTACAAAACTTATTTTTTCAAGGTAAATCCAGTAGGACTATCAGTTTGAACACTAATTATTTGGTATTGTTTAAAAACCCTAGAGACAATACCCAAATTAATGTCTTAGCGCGGCAGATGTACCCCAGGAACACAAAATACTTTATGGAGTGTTATGAAAATGCTACCAGCACCCCTTTCGGGTATCTATTGATTGACTTTAAAGCGAAAACACCAGAACAGTACCGTCTCAGAACAGATATTCTGTCACAACATCCAGTTGTGTACATTCAGAAAAGAAAACATTGACAGAGAGATTTGAAAATGTCTGCAAGACTTTTAAGAAACCTACCTCTTTTAAAATTGTTATTAAAAGCCACGCCTAAACAAAGACGCGTTATTTTAGAGGCGGCTGCAGACGAACTCATTGTGACATTGTGTGAAGTAGCTCTTAACGTAGTCCATGGTAATATTCCGCTAACACCACAGCAATATCAGAAACTGAAGAGAAGAAGAAGTGAGATCAAAATTGTTGCAGATAAAAAGGTTGGAGTTAGACGTAAAAGACTGTTAATCAACCAACAAGGAGGATTTCTACTACCTTTGTTAAGTGCGGCAATCCCGTTTATAACCAGTTTGGTTACATCTAAATAAAGTTTGGTGATGGAGTATGCCGAGAAGATGTTTTTAGTACCGCAACACCAGTTGGATAAGCTGAAATCCTCTAACACCCGTGAGTCTATACAACAGGTTGTGGAGAATGACCTGGACATGACTATAAGAAATATTTTGCACAGGTCTGATCTGGATCACCATGAAAAAGCTAAGATGTACACAGGTGTTTTGCAGCGGTTTTTAACACTCACTAGACAAGGGGATAGAGAATCCGGTACATTAACATTAAGGCTACCACAGCCTAGTAATGTTGAAAAAGAAGACCCACCCGCACCAGGCCATGTGCGTGCCCATGACGATTTAGGTGATTTTGCAGATGAGATTTTAAAGAATATTCCACAGAGGAGTGTGAAAAATGTTCGTTACATTTTAGATAAAATGTCTAAAACTAAAGATGTTACTTCATGGACTGATTCGGGAGAGTTTGTGTTTAAAGGCAGAACAATCCCTGGTTCACACATGCTTGACTTAGTTAAAAGCGTCACGGCTCCACAAAAGATTGTTGACGAGCGGAGACCTGGCGGGTGGCGTGAATTTCTGGAGGCTTTTGCTAGTTTAAATTTGCCATACTCTGTGGTACCAAACCACAATGTCAGACATGCAATTAACTCTTTCAAAACCAAATCGACCACGTCTATAACAGGATCATCTAAGAGGAGTAAGAAACAGAAAGACCCGAGTCGGTGGTTAAGTTTTTAAACTAACAGTTTGTATGTATTGTGTTCTCAATTTCTCTCTTTTTTTTTGAGAACTTATGATGTGATGAATGTGTAATAAAAGTGGGGATAAAGAAACAAAATTCCGTTCTTTAGTTGTTTTTATAAAAATATTAAGCATGAGACATGAACATTTCACCCATTTGTACACACTGAACACATTTGAAAACATTTTCACTACATGGTGCTTGTTTTAGTTTTCTCACAAATGCTGACACCTTTTTGTCATTTTTAATAAAATCGTTGGTATACAATTTCATCACATAATCATAATCAAATCCCTTTGCCATGTGGTAGAGAAAGAACACACAATGTTGTCCACATGTATCTGATGAAAAATCTTGGACTTGCACAGTTGAATGTAGTACTTGACTAGAGTTGAGCTTTAAAAAGTTTTTGATAATCGGCGGAAAACCATGATAATCTGGTTTATTACCGAAGCTGTCGAAAAAACATCCTACACCATCCTCATTTATGTAGATAGCCAACCAGTGTTCCTCTGGGAGTCCTGAAGGATGTGTATTGATCAAAACCATTGCTGGTAGTTTTCTTAAAGGGGTTTTTGGTAGGTAGTCACATGGTAGAACTCCGAGAAAATAAGTATCGCATGAAACCTTATCCATGACAGCCGTAAGCTGTACAGTGTTCATTTGAATGTATTAGTAGTAATCAACCAGGACCTGTCGGCGATTTGACACTTCAATCAAACTATCAAACAATGCATAAACAATTAAGTTAATCGTACGTGGTTGCGGCTGTCTAAAACGGGCTTCTAGTCTAATATTGCCACTTTTGATAAGCGATACGTGCTGGCTACACTCCTGATCTGGTGTGAAATTGAACGCATAGAGTGTATAGCCGTGCAGAAAATCCTCTCTATCGATACATAGAGGCTGGTTTTTAAGATGCCTTCCAGAAGCCAGCGCTAGCTGGTAAAACTCCCGCACCGCAGAACCATTTTCATATTCAGGTTGCAGGGGCTTCGCTGGGTACTGTTGCCCATCCAGATAAATGGCCAGAAATTCTAAATCATAGTTTTTAAACGCAAATGGGTTTTTATTATAGGCACCCACAAATGCATCATTATCAACCATAGCTAGAACCAGAGATTTTGGCAGAGTTCCTAAGAACAAGTTTTCTTGATTGCAGACACGTGAGCCTGCAGGTATTGAGAAGTTTTTCAGACACACTCTGTCGATGGGGTATTTGGCTGTGGTTGAGAGTAGGGCTTGTGCATGCCCCAGTCTCACAGCTGGCGACACAGACACTTTTTTCACAAATAGCGACGCAGACATGATGTTTAGTTTATAGGCTGTAGCGTTGCTCCTCATCAGGCAGAATTCATCTTTACCTCTAGTCATTCTAATTTTAAGATCTAATCCATTAAGTAATAGTTTTTCCTGAAAGAAGATATCACTGTGAACAGGTACGAGTAGTTCGACCACATTACTAGCGTTGGTGAAGGCTGCTCTCTTTGTCAGCCCGCGATTTCCCCCAGCCGGGTCAGCCACATCCATATGGCCCGCAGTGTCCAGGTAAAAGAGCCCTGCTGAGAAAAGCGTTTCAAGGGCGTCTTTACCATAATTGGTAAGACATTCTATCATACAGCGGTATGGGTATGTGCTAGAACTCTGTGATATAAGCCGATCTCCAAGCGACACATCCACTTGTGAAAAAATCGTAGATCCAGGATAGTTCACAAGACCTACGGGATCTCCGTCTGCAATATCCGTCCCATCAGCATTAGTGATTTTGAGGCGCAAAAAAAGTAATGTGCTGTTTAGATCTATGTAATCCTCCCCATTCCCCGCAATAAAAAATTCCAGCGGAGATGTGTCGGATATCGCTGATAGTGGTGGAACTTCTATATAAGTGTTTTTTTCAATTGCTGTTTGAGTTAGTGGTACAGTAAACAGATCCAGTTCAGTCTTTAAACACTCTTCTGACATGTTGTGTAGTAACGCCATGATTTAAAATATTGTTTTAACAGAGCTCCTTGATCTTTTTGAAGCAGTACGCTTAGCTGTCTCCTTGTGCTTGCGTTTTACAACTGATGTTTTCTTGGGAGGTTGTTTTGTTTTCTTCTGCTTCTGGCCACTCCTCCGCACCCCTGGCGGCCTAGATGCTCTTTTGCGAGCCATTACCATTAGTCCGGATCCGTCTTGAGCATCATAGTTGTTGTTAAAAGATCTTGATAACGTATTACTAACAACGTCACTTAGTATGTTTTTTGCAGCTGATTTAAGATGCGGCTTGGCTATGCTAAATCCTCGTTTTAGTAGGGGTATAGCCATTCTAAAGAGCCCCCGAAAAATCCCCCCCAAACCGGCCCCATACATGACTCCACCTCCTGCATACCCGGGGAGCCCGCTGCCTGCCTGATTCTGGTAATAGGCAACGTAACGCATAGGGTCAACATTGTGATTGTTGAAATATGCCATTTTAAACAAAGTGTTTTACAGGCCTGAAGTGAAGTTTGATGCACACTTTCCCGTAAGAAAATGGGACGTGCTGGTTCTGATCGTCCTTCACTTCTATAACAATATCTGCGATGACTGATTTGTTGATAGACGCGTAGTGAGGTTTGTCGTATCGAACACTGACTGTGCTATTGTTGTCCCCTGTTATTTGTACACACTCCGGGAGCGGTACAAAAGCATCACCCACGGACTGGTAACGGATAATGTCCGTGTAGATATAAAGAGTATAGAAACCACCGTGTATGTCCGACTGATGCATTGCATATGTTACAATATCCTTTTCATAATTAGTTTTTTCAGGGTTTGTTTTTTGCAGAATAGAATCTCCTATAGGGACGCCTGGTTTCAATCCTAAAATAATGGCTAGTTTTCCATGGAAGGTCATTGAAATGTTAGGTTTTGCTTTCAGAAATACTTTGTTTTTTACGCGGTCATAACCGAATTCCCCCTGAGGCGCTACTAAATCATTTATTACACTAACTAGGGATGGGACATTGTCGTAATACCCTGTTTTTATTGGTATGCGTAGTTTCGATAAGCTGGTCTTCTTCACATCTACACCATGGCGTAAGCTGTTAGTGTACTTTTCACCATCGGTCGTGGTGGGTCCAATGTTTATCTCGAAAACGGCGTCGTTGCTGTTAAAGGTGTACCAGCTTCTAGGATATTCAATTTGAACAAGCCCCACCTCCCATTCTCCTTTTATATTTATAGTGGTAGCCAGTCTTGTTCTATAATTAGAGATTTTATTATTAGGGTATACAGACTGCGAAGCGTTGCAGGGTAGTGTGACATAAAATCCACCCTCAGCCATGTCTGGTTTTTATACAAATGTATGCATCCTGTATGTGTGGTTTGTATTTATGGCTTCTGTACATCAACTAATTCTTTCTGGTCGATCCATGACGCAAACTTCGCTGGCCATCCGAGCCACTGTACCAGCACTAATGTTTTGCGACCCTTCGTCTTCTTATCTAAATTTTTTTCAACTTTAAATGTCTTGTTTTTACTGACAAATATTTTTTGCAATTCTTCGGCATAAAAAACGCCGTCGATAACATCCCCGTCGTAATCACTCAAACTGTAAACTGGGGGTTCTCGTGGGATACACGCTGATATAGTAAAATACTCTTGTGTGTAGTTTTCCTCATACCCTTTTGCAAACGGTCCTCTGACTTTAGAAATTCGAACCACGTCACCAATCTTGTATTTAAATACGGGGTTAACACTATGAGGTCTGGTATCACCATATAGGTTATGCAGCACCACAGACTCGTTTTCTTTCCCCACATCAATCGGCCTCATCTTGATGCTTCTGTGATGGCTCGCATTATATCCTTGTGTAATGTCTTGAAGTATGTCGATGTAACGTTTGGAGTTTGTAGCAGTTAAATATCTCCACATTCTACCTTTTAAGGTTCTATTAAACCGCCCGACAACACATGCCTTTAATTCTGTGGCTGTTGCGAAATGGGCTATATTGTACTTTTTTGTTACATTTTGAAAATGTTTGTTAAAAAACTCCTTTCCTTTATCTGTCTGTAACTTCTGTGGTACGCGTCCCTCTTTCAGTATGGATTCAAAAGCTTTAGAGACCTCTACACCACTCTTGTTTTTTAAAGCTCATGCATATTTACTAAAGAGATCGATGCATGTCAGCAAAAAATGGTTGTTGTCATTTACCGGGGCATATGCAGACATATCGACTAGATCGGCCTGGAACTCCATGTCGATACCATAGACAAAAACCCGATTCCTTTTGTATTTTAGTGGGGCCGTTCTGTGTAGTGTATATGCATCCTCGCCAGCGAGCCAGTCTGAAACCTCTTTATTGGTTAAACGAACACCCGTTTCTTTTAAAACAGCTTCTTTTAAGCGTTTTTCCCCCCCTAAAGAACCAGGGTTAGAAGGTGTGTAATAAGTCTTTTTCATTTCTTCTGACATGTTTCCACTTCACGCTCCACAAAAAGAATAACACAGATGGTCTAAGTAATTTGGGTTTTTATTTCTTAAACAGTAAAAGGAAACAAAGGTATCATACAGCATCAATGTAGTGTAAAAAATTTATACACATCACAATGTTTTTTTCAAGAATGTTATCAACCAGGGTTTCAATAATTTCACAAACATCAGCCTGATTGTTTCTTGTCAATATGTCTACACATAGATCAGTCACATATGTACATAAGCACAATATATCAGCTATTCTAATACAGCTGCCGCATTCAGTCATCAGGTCTAAAATCTTTCTGATAGTCACACAAATTGGTTCACCAGCATTAACGCATAAACGCATCAAATCTGTCCATTCATTTGACACAGTTCTTACAACAGACATTTGTTTCATGAGGTTTGTAAAACGATTGGTATCTACAGCACATCTGTTTACAGTAACAGATACATTGGCACATTCATTAATAATCTTATACAACAAGCCGGTCATCTCACATCTAATACGATGTTTAAGTAGACACTTTGCCAGACCTGTTGCAAAACACGTATTCCCCATGTCGGTGTTACAGTCACTCAACTTGGACAATACCTTTCCAGCTGTCCACAGCGTCATAGACAATTTGTTCGCTGCTGACGTCCACAACTTTCTCTCTGACTTCACGAAGCTTTTCCACAATGAAAACTTCGTCACGCAGTTCATGTAAAATAGCCTCCACTGAACCTTGAATCCTCTGGGGGTGAACCCTTAAACCACAACGGCTCAATGCTTGAGCAACGATGTGCTTAAGGTCCGGTTTCACCAGATTACGTGTCAGTTCCTCAAAGTAGGCGTCAAAGAAATAGGGACCCGGTTCAAACAGGCAGGAATGTCTAATCTGACTGGGGTGATCCACTTCACAACCCAAACAGATTTCTTTCAGCTTTTTGTTGATGACGTGTTCCAGAAGGACCACAACAGTCGCTTTTATGATTTTGAATCCGTCCGAGCGGATACAACTGTCTGTGTTGTCGATTCCAGCAAGGGCCGCAGCTCCAGCTATTGCACCAGTGTTGCCGTATGGTGTTGTAAGGAAGGTCATGTTGTGATATCCAAGATCCATGCAAAATTTATCCAACCAACTGTTGTCGCAAGTTTGTGGGTGGGGCTCCAGCGGCGTAGCATTGTCATCAGGCATCGCTGGGGGAGCCTCAGGGTTGTTGGTGTAGCAGTAGACTGTTGTAGATTCTTGAGACATGGTGAATGAATGTAGCAATTGTACCGATCTGCAGGCGTTTTTAATGGCTGTAATACGTGGGTGGGGTTAAGAGGCGGTCTTCAGCGTTGGTAACGCCCTGCTCAGGGTGAAACAATTTAATCTTTACAGACTTGTAACGGTCATACATGTCGCACCATCTAAACATCTTGTCAATGCATGTAAATACGTTGTCAAGCGTACGAACATCTTTCCACTGAAACAAAAATTTCATGTCGTAGCACAAGTGATGCTCAGATTCACGAACAGGCCACGCACGTTCGCAGAGCTTTGTCTTGTCGTTGCAGCAGAAAATATAAACACAATCGTCTGGTAACTTTTTACTATGGTCCCCGACCACACGAAATCTTGTGTCAGGAATTGAGCCATCCCACTCGGCTACGTACAACGGATCATCACCACAGTCGTTCAAATCTCTCCAAACGTAGTTGAAAAACAGAAACCAGTCCTTCTTGTGGAAAATCACACATGGGGTCTGTGATGTAAAATCGTCTTCAACATCTCCTGTGTAGAGTTTCACAGTACGCATCACCTTGTCAAACACATACCTTACCACACGACCACCAGACATTGAGAAATCCTGTTTCACAAGAGCACTGTCTTCATGAAGAAATCTTGTCAAGCTTTTAACATTTAGCTTTTTCCTTGGAGCAAAAGTTAGATCTTCTCTCATTTCAACAGGTCCTCTTGTCGGCGAAATACACATAACCTTTCTAGGGGTTTTAGGAGTTCTCGGAGTAGCCATTGTATCAGGAAAGTCGTAGAATGTCTTCTGTGTTCAACAGTGTAACCCCCTAACCTTATTTAAAACTGCAACAAAAGACATAGGTAGTGACGTAGTTGTGAAAAAGGCACACCTCATACCATAAAAACTACAATGGCAAGTTGCGAAGTGTGAGTTCATTAACCCAGTCGTAAAAACCAGTCAAAAATTTAACATCTGTTTGATCTGTTTGTTTGTCTTTTAAAAGCCCCCGGACATCGGCACGGATGATGTCACGTTGCGCCACGCTTACTAGACACGCAGACGCCAACCTCCACTACCCGTCGTAAATCAGAGACACATGGATCCCCTCATCCCCTGTCAGCCGTGAGTGACAGGGGTCATAAATCAGTCAAAAAGTGACACATGGTTTATGTTAATACTACTTGAGTATTTTATATTATTCAGATTTGGTTTATTATTCAGATTCAGTATTCTTAAAATATAATGTACTGAACCCTTTCACGCATAGTGGTCACTACAGTGGACAGCTATTTAAAAAGCATTTTCTTGAATTTGCAAGGGTTTTGATGGCAAAGTTGCACATCTCTTCACTGGACCCTGGTGCATCATCCTACACATTGCAACCAAGTTGTAAGCCATTGTGTTTTGATTTTTTCCCCCTCCTAACCAAGATGGCCAAGGGTCAGTCAGACATGCCAAGTTGCTCCGGAATATCCACCCATTCCTTCTATCCTAGGAGACTCTTGTAGGTTTTAGATTTTAGATTCTAAAACCTAATTTAGATTTAGATTTTAGATTGGGAGAAAAATCTGATTAATCACCTGTCCACTATAGTGGACCTCATGGATCAATGACTATATTTCAGTTACAATTCATACTTAAACTGTGAATATTGTTTTTGAAAATACTTAATCTGCAGTGACTTTTTTGACTGTAAATAAATGTATTTGTATTATTAGAATGTAATTTTCACTGACATCAAAAAAAGTTATGTAATTACATAATTTATGTGACTTGTAATGCATTGCTTTACTCATTTCATCAAAAAAGTAATCTAATTACGTAATGCATTTCTTCTTAGATCAAAAAGTTATCTGTTTACGTAATGAATGTTGCTTGTAATGCATTTCTTTACTCGTAACATCAAAAAGTAATCTGATTACGTAATGCATGTTACTTGTAATGCATTACTTTACTTGTTAGATCAAAAAGTAATCTGATTTCGTAATGCACGTTATTGTAATGCATTTCTTTACTCGTACCATCAAAAATGAATCTGATTACGTAATGCACATTACTTGTAATTAATTACTTGTTAGATCAAAAAGTAATCTGATCAGGTAATGCATGTTACTTGTAATACATTACTTTACTCATAACATTAAAACAAATCTGATTATGTAAATTTAAAAAAGTTATCTGAATGCGTTATGCCTGCCCCAAAACTGCTCATTTCAGATGAGATTGAAAAAAACGTATCGCTAGGTTTTCTCAGAAGAGGGCTATGCTAGAAATGTGTCCATCTTGAACATAATCAGAATTATCAGCTAATAAGGGTAAATTGACATACTGGACATACTGGCACACTGGAGGGAGCATCTGTTTCCACAGTTGTCCCTTGACAGGCTGTAGAAAATTCTGATGGAATCACGTCCTCATGTTCTGATATCAAATATACACGAAGTGCAACTTGTATGAAGTTCAATTGCCTTTGCAATATTTCGGATTTATATATTTTTTTATATATTTTATAGTTTTCACATGATTTGATATAATTGTATTGATTAGTTTGTTAAAAACACATACTTTATCTGTTTGATTATTGTATTATGTTTAATACCGTATCTCTTCAGTTTAAACCATAAATGCATGCTGTCCACTCAAGTGGACATCTAAAAATCTCTTTGAAAATTTTGTAAAAAAAAAAAATCTAATCAAATCTTGTTTTTCATGCCCTAAGAGCAATAAAAACACATAGGAAAAAAAATCCTGACTGAGGTTATCATAATTCAAATACCAAAAGCTGATCTTGTATTTTATTTGACACTTCTTATAAATCGTTAGAAACACAGGTTGAGACAACAGTCTCAATGACAGTTTATCATACTACAGTGACAAGTATAAAAAAGTATATAATATTTCGTTTTTCTTGGATCAAACTAGATTAAACAAATTAATTAAATATACACTTAATTGTGTTGGTGATTTTGTTTTGTGTTTTTCCCTGTAAACTTTTTTTTACAGGTATAATTTCGTGATAAAAATACATTGACCAACCTTTGCGGTGATGATTGAAAAATCATTTTCTTTTAATGAAGCTCCGGTGTAGCGTGATGGGAAGTGAATAAGGTAGCTGTAATGTCACCGAACTTAATGTCAGGAAGTTTTTCTACACATTTAATGCCTGTAAAAAGATCTTGTGGTGCTTCATATGGATATATGATTCCTAATTCCTTTATCTTCCTCTTGTATATTTATTTTTGTGATGCTAATAATAAGTGCGATGACATGACGTGGTGGGGGAAAAAATCGATTCTGTTCAGTATCGAGATATTTTGCACCATGATTTTGCGCATGCAATTATATCAATACTGTAGCGCAAAGTATTGCAATATTTAGGCTAATTATACTAATAATTATATTATTAGTATAATAATATGCTAATAATTATATTATTAGTATAATATACTAATAATATATATTACCCACGGCAATGGATCTATGAGTATTCCGTCAAAATGGCTGACACGCGGCTAGGGGTCACGTGACTGGGAGATCCCTATATCACACAGATATCATTATATTTTCAATGCATTATAACATTTACATAATTGACCGTTCGCAAAAGCCACGCCCCCTAGTTATTGTTACTACGCCCGTCAAACAATTGAGAACCAGACACATAACCATGGCTGGTTTGAGCTCCATACCTATTGGTATAAGTGATTGGTTTTGGAGTAATGCAGCAGACATATCCTCCAGGGCACGACAGAAAGGGCTGCAATATGCAGTGGAGGGATGTTAAAATAAGCAAAGACGGGAAAATTACAAAAATTGAGGCAAAGGTGTACCGGTCTCAGTCCAAGAATGAGAAACCTCACGATCTGTTCTTGCAATGCAACCAGCACAGCCTTGTGGACCAGTCATGTTCCTGCACTGCCGGGTAAGTAGCCTACGTTTTACATTTTAAATATTTTCCCAGCCAACATTCTCTATCATGCATCAGACCTAATAATCTAGTTTAGGTTACAAAGATTCAGTTTCTACCTGTTCTATCAGAGGTATGACAGGTTAGCTATGCTAGCTAAGCTAAGAATGACGACCAGCCTAAACAAGTAGCCTACAGTTTACCCACCTCTCAAGTTTAACCTTTCATCATCGCATATGTTCTACGTGTCTTTAAACATTTCCTACTGCATGTCACAGCCCTTATCATCGAATTCATAGTTTACCCAGCCCCTTAATTTTACCACTACATAATTTCTGTTTACAATGTAGCCTTTGTAAAACGACGTCGTTTCTGAAGATTAAGCATTCACCAGTATAGGACATTTGCATCATGCTTTGTTTGTTTACATCATTGTCATTCTGCTTCAAATGGTCACCAGTAGGCCTAGGCTATGACATTTGCGATCATGTTTTCATCATTCATCCTCGACATCCTGCTTCCTGCTTTATCTTTGCATTTCCTTTTGTTTTGTTACTATGTATAAAAAAAAGGTTAAAGGATAAAAGCTACGATCTAGTCCTAGCCTATGTAACAGGTGTAAAATAATTAAGTAGCCTATTATTAGAGAACTATTTGTCAGTGTGTCATGAAACTGCACATGGAACATGGACAGAGGTGATCCAAACGCAGGCTTTATTAAGAGGAGAATCCAGAGACAGGTACAGGGAAACATGCAGGGGTCAAAACCAGGTAAGCAGTCCAGATAAGCGATCAAACAATGCAGGGATAAGGCAAACGGGAAGACCAGATACAGGCAGGGAATCCAGGAACCGTGAAACTAGAAAATACTCGGAAACACTAAGAAACTAGGAAAACGCTTAGGATGCAGTAAGACACTTACAATACTGAGCCCCGAACAAAGGGAAAACTCAGGCTTAAATCAGGGACGCTAAATCTAAAACAGGTGCAACAAATAAACCATAATTAGTCCAGGGTAAAACATAAAGGAAACAATAAGCTAGGAAGGAGTGTCCCCCAGAGGCTCAAGCGGGCACTCCAGCCGCAGATCGTCACATAACCCCCCCTCTAAGGAGCAGCTTCCAGACGCTCCTAAGAGCTCCGGAGGGAGGTCGACGGGGGATGGGATGGAGGGCCAGGCCCGTGGAGAGGCAGGGGGCCAGGCCCATGGATAGACCTGGGGCCTGGAGACCAGAGCAGGGCAAGAGACCATGGGGGAGCACACTTGGAAGGGTACCAGGACGGAGCAGACTCGGACGGAGACGAGGGCGGAGCAGACTCAGACGAGGGCGGAGCAGACTCGGAGGGAGACGAGGGCGGAGCAGACTTAGACGAGGTCCATGTCAGCGTCGCCTCCATGGCCCTCACAGAGTACCTACTGCCCCCCCCCCCCCAAAAATACTTGGGGAAATTCACGGGTTCAAGAAAGGCCTCCCGGAGCTTGAGGCGCAGAGGCGGGGCCGGCAGGGCGAGGCGCAGACCCGGGGCCGGCAGGGCGAGAAGTCTGGGTACGCTCACCAGAGCCTGATGAGCGGAGCGAGTCCTCCTCTTCCTTCTGCGACGTCGCGTCACTGGGCTTGACTCGGTTGATTCGGTAAACTCGGTAGACTCACTTGACTCGGTAGACTCACTTGACTCGGTAGACTCACTTGACTCACTTGACTCGGTAGACTCGGTAGACTCGGTAGACTCACTTGACTCGGTAGACTCGGTAGACTCGGTAGACTCGGCTGGCACGGGCTCAGACTCAGTAGAAAACTCTTGAGGCAGGAATACAACGGAGCTCACGTGAAGTGTTAGAACCACGGGATTCACATGTTGCGTGGATTCGGAGGACTCTTTACGAAGCGCTGGTTCAACTGGGCTTTCATGTAGCGCAAACTCGGCGGAACACGTGTGAAGCGCTGGTTCACCGGGAGACTCTAGACGCGTGGATACAGTAGGTACCTTGTAAAATGGCGAATCGTCGGGTCTTCTGTAAAGCAAAAGTTCCAAAAAAACCACAGTAAAAAGCGAACCGCTCATGGAAAGGGCCAGATCAATATATTGGGTAAGAGTCCAGCTAGAACTCGGAAACGGTATATCAGAGCCAAGCGGTTCAGACAGTTCTCCCCGAAAGAACATCATTAAACAAAAATCATCTAAGTAGGACTGACGAGAGAGCTTCAAAAATTCTGTCACAAAAACCTTGAGAGGACGTTCTCCTTGGCGGAGGCTTACGATCTGCGCTGTGGGATCCATAACGAGGTCCGTGTTCCTCTCAGCCGCTGGATCAGTATTCTGTCATGAAACTGCACATGGAACATGGACAGAGGTGATCCAAACGCAGGCTTTATTAAGAGGAGAATCCAGAGACAGGTACAGGGAAACATGCAGGGGTCAAAACCAGGTAAGCAGTCCAGATAAGCGATCAAACAATGCAGGGATAAGGCAAACGGGAAGACCAGATACAGGCAGGGAATCCAGGAACCGTGAAACTAGAAAATACTCGGAAACACTAAGAAACTAGGAAAACGCTTAGGATGCAGTAAGACACTTACACTACTGAGCCCCGAACAAAGGGAAAACTCAGGCTTAAATCAGGGACGCTAAATCTAAAACAGGTGCAACAAATAAACCA
The DNA here is from genome assembly GCF_029890125.1 of Rhinichthys klamathensis goyatoka. Classification (NCBI taxonomy): domain Eukaryota; kingdom Metazoa; phylum Chordata; class Actinopteri; order Cypriniformes; family Leuciscidae; genus Rhinichthys; species Rhinichthys klamathensis. The sequence continues at coordinate 2,361,577 of NW_026606844.1, read as the reverse complement.
TAATCAGTCCAGGGTAAAACATAAAGGAAACAATAAGCTAGGAAGGAGTGCCCCCCAGAGGCTCAAGTGGGCACTCCAGCTGCAGATCGTCACACAGTGTAACTGTTTTCTTTCTTTCCAGGTGTCAAGTAACAAATACTTCGTTACCTTACTTAAGTAGAAATTTTGGGTATCTACTTTACTGGAGTAATTATTTTTCAGCCGAATTTTTTACTTCTACTCCTTACATTTTCACGCAATTATCTGAACTTTCTACTCCTTACATTTTAAAAATAGCCTTGTTACTCCTATTTCATTTCGGCTTGTTTTCATTCCGGCTTGTCATCGTTAAAAAAAAAAAAAAAACCTATCCAGATAAATCGCGCCATCCGGATAGACTGCATTTGATTGTGGTTGGATAAGAAGTATAAACATATACCATTCCGACACCCTATTGGTTTGTACGCGGTCCATCGTACCTGCAATGTGGCATTGTTGCCATTAGCTATATTATCAGGGCTCTCAAGTGTCACGCATTGAGCGCATTCGGTCTTTTGTATTTCTCACGCAGAATTTTTTTTTATTATATATTTAATATACCGCAGAGCCCAAAATGTCTCTGGCTGTGCCGCTCTCACTATGGAACCGGTGTTCTGACGATTTGTGCTGCCTTGTCGAAAAATGCTACCGTAGCGCGAATCGATCACAAAGAATGTTGATTAATATTATATGAAATACAATTATAATACAATTCTAAGTTATGAGTAGCTACTGTATACTGTGGACTACTGTTTTTATTTTTAAAACGGTGTGAAAAGTAAAAATTATCATCAAATATTCATCTTTGACTTATCAAAGCACACCTTTGCTTAGTAACTGAAACTTTCAGTTATTCTTGTTCAGCTGACTGACCGTACAAATATTCATATGGTAGTTAGCATTTTTTAAAGAGAAATTACATTATAACACATGAATAGTCTGCACATGCGCATAACCAGTAAGTAGCAAATCTCGACGGGTAGCATGAATCGTCAGAACACCGGCAGGAATCAAGCGTGTCTCCCCTGGAGTTCTTAGGCCCTGTCCCAAATGGCGTACTTCATGCGGACTTTCGGTCTCGTGGACTTAAATTGTGCGTGCTCGCTGAGTCTACGAGTCCTTAGGCCGTCCCATTTAGCATTTTAACGCTCTGAAGTGTGCTCAGCAGCGCCCCCTTTGTACCCTTGAAGCGGTCTTCTGCGAAGCCCGCATAGATGCAGGCTCCACGCACTTTAACTACCCAGGAATCCTTGCGAAAGGCCAATCAGACAACGGATGGGAGGAGATTTCGCTCACAGACAATTGTTAACATGGCTGAGAAGAAAATATTTAAGTGTAATTATCATTACGGTTTTTATGACAAGTTTATACAAACATTATGATCATCGACCAGTGGTTGATGTCTCAAACATAGGCTAATAATAGCGAGCTGAATAATACGATAGCATTATGATTCATTAAATAAATAGAACAGAATGTCAGGGCTTTACTGAGTCATATGTAAACACAACAACAATAGGCAGCATATTTCCCCGAACCTGTAGCTCCTGTCCATAACAACAATCAGACCGTCTTCCTGTTTCCGGCGTGACGATCAAGACTGTCCCAAAAATACTTCTCAATGCGCCCTCGCGGACTCGCGCTAAGGGCCCTATAGGTCTGCACTACATGACGTCACCGAAGTGTGGACTCTGAGGAAGTCCACAAGTCCGGAGTGTGCCATTTGGGACATGGCCCTAGTCGAGCCTGCCACTTATCAGCCAATCAAAAAAAAGAACGGGGCTACACAATAGCCAATCAGAAAATAGCACTATTGTATCTGGGTAAGATTTAACGCAACAATTAATGAAAAAAAGCATATTTTGGAATTGTTCAAGTGATTCTGTCACTCTTGCCTGTTTTCAAGACTTGAGAGCTCTGAGCATATTGAGCATATTGAGCATAGTACATACCAGGAAGGTATCAATCAGGAAGGTATCAATCAGGATTATGAGTTATTTTTAATTTTTGATTAATCACTTGGATTAATCACTTAGCCTATAGTGCATCCCAAATTTTTCAACATTAACATTTTAATATAACATTATGGCCTTTAGAAAAATGTTTTTTTTGAGGAGGTGGTAGTGCACTATAGGCCCCTGTGGCGAGGCCTAAGCTTTTGTCCTTAATGGCATTTTTTTCCTTACATTACTTTTACTTTTATATTTTAAGTAGTTTTGAAACCAGTACTTTTACACTTTTACTTGAGTAAAAAGCTTGAGTTGATACTTCAACTTTTACAGAAGTCTTTTTAAACCCTAGTATCTATACTTCTACTTGAGTAATGAATGTGAATACTTTTGACACCTCTGTTTTTTTCCACTGATGAATCTGGAGACTTCCGGTGAGGCGCGCAGCGAGATGGTCTCATTGCATTGAGCTCCTGCCAAAAGGCCTTTAAATGGCAGCCTAACTGCTTTTTTTGCAACAATTTGTTTATTTAACATACTGGACAGTGTTTATTTTCGTTTTTATTCTGTTCTTTTACATCAGCATCGTAAAATGGCGTCAAAGAAAAGTGCAGGCTCGCCGGCTAAACAAAGCCCCGGTAAGCGATTCAAAACTAGCCTGAGCTCTGGTGCTTCGCCAGCTAGTTTACTCCCGAAAAAAATCTCCTTGCTCATTAGGCAGACGGTAGAGGCAGAGAGAGAGACGCTACGAGACCTTGTAACCGAAATGCTGAGTGAGACTTTGGCTAAAGCTTTAACTACGGTTGAAAGTCAAATAGCTGAAAATGGGGCATTACTGAGATCACTGAACAACGACATCAACACTCATGCCAAAAATATGGAAAAGGTGACCGCTAAAGTCTACACAATGCACGGAGTGCTCCGTCAGACTAAAAAGGACACCAACCACTGTCTCACAGAGCTAGACAGCTAGACAGCTAGACAGCCCCCCGTGGGCGTGCGTCACCGGCGAAATGAGGAAAGAGTGTGTTTTAGTCCCGCTGAGGCCGGACCAATCTCCATTTCTCAAACATTTCTCAGCTCCTCTTAGTTTGAGCGGCTGAAAATGTCAATATTGCAGCAGTGAGCCTGTTGTATAACACGCACGCCTGCAAACAAACGCCGACACACACAGAACTGTGATGACGCTCTCTTATCTGCTCGACGCCCCCCGTGGGCGTGCGTCACCGGCGAAATAAGGAAAGAGTGTGTTTTAGTCCCGCCGAGGCCGGACCAATCTCCATTTATCAAACATTTCTCAGCTCCTCTTAGTTTGAGCGGCTGAAATGTCAAATATTGCAGCAATGAGCCTGTTGTATAACACGCACTCCTGCAAACGAATGCGACACACACAAAACTGTGATGAAAATGCTCTTTATCTGCTCGGGCTATTTTAAGCTTTTGTCGTTTCCCCCTGTGGCTCAGTGGCGAAACCCAAAGCCTTCGCACGGGAGACCTGTGTTCGATCCCAGCGCTCGCAGCAGATAAAATTTTTGTCTCGCCGCAGCCAGACTTACACCCAAACTTTTCACTCGTTCAGTTCCGAGAAAATGCGACTGTTCCAGTGTATTTTGCAGTAAACAAGCCGGTACCATGGCCCGCTTGCCTGCACACAAATGCCGCTTCCATGGCGACCCAGAAAAATCATATAAGCAGTGTATTTTCTGGTATTCCGGCCACAGCCAATGGTGTTATGAGTGTATTAAAAATGCAACAGCACAGTGTTCATTTCTACACACAGACACAGTCCGCCACAGTGCAGGGCTCGCACAAATGAGTTCGACTCATGTCAATTGTGCATTAAATATAGTGAATGTGCCCACAACCCAGTGCCCACAAACACTACACACTGCATGTGCCACCTTTTCTGTAAAAGAAACCAACACACATACAGTCAGCTAAGGCCCACGGTGTTTAAGTCTCGCCGCGGCCAGACTCTACCGAAACTTCTCGCTCGTTCAGTTCCAAACAATGTGACTGTTCCAATGTATTTTGCAGTAAACAAGCCGGTACCACAGCCCGCTTGCCTGCACACAAACGCCAATTTTACGGCGACCCAGATAAATCCCAAAAGAGTGTATTTTCTGGAATTCCGGCCACGGCCGATGGTGTTATAAGTGTTGTAAGAATGCCCACGTCTCAGTGCCCATTCCCACACACAGACACAGCCCGCCACAATACAGGGCTAGCACAAATAAAATCGACTCATGTCGATTGTGCAATAAATGTAGTGTACGTGCCCACAACACAGTGCCCACAAACACTACACAAAGCATGTCCCACGGTTTCTGTAAAAACGAAACCAACACATTCTCAGTCGGCGCGAGCCGACAGTGTTATCAGTGCAGTGAGTGTGCCCGCTATCCCGCGCCCACATTCCCTCACAGACATGCCGAACCCTACGGGGCTCGTCCCGCTCGCATTCTCTCCACAACATGTCAGAGAGAAGCTGAGCTGTGATCAGCGCACCCCCCGCCTCGCACACTGTAAACACAGTGTTTATTTCCCAGCACACCGGAGCTCTCCGGCCGCCGTTATGCCGCGGCCAGAGCCCAGATTTCATTCTACCTCTAGCTATTCATGCAGATGCGTGGGCAAAGCTTCCCGGGGTATCAGAATGGGTGCTGAAGACTATAATAAGAGGCTATTTGCTACAGTTCGCTCGTCGCCCCCGCCGTTGCGCGGCGCGAGTCGAAACGACGGTAAAAGACGAAGTATCTCATCTACTTCGAGCCGAGATAGCGAAACTACTGAGCAAAGGGGCTATAGAACCTTTATCTCAGGCTCAGAGCAAAGGGGGTCTTTACAGCAGGTATTTTCTGGTACCGAAAAAAGACGGGGGTCTCAGACCCATTCTAGATCTGCGACAGCTGAACAGAGCGCTCGCGAAGCGCCAGTTCAGAATGATTACAACCAGGAAAATCCTTGCGCAAGTTCGCCAGGACGACTGGTTTATGTCAATAGATCTCGAGAATCTGGGTATCACAGTCAATTGGGCGAAAAGTTTGCTGTCTCCCAGCCAGAAAATCTCTTTTCTGGGAACAGTGCTGGACTCGCTATCCATGACAGCGCGCCTGTCGCCAGAGCGCGGGCTGGACATTCAGCGCGCCGTGAAATCCTTCCGCCGCGGCTCGATAGTCCGGCTCAAAAGGTTTCAGAAAATGCTGGGCCTCATGGCCTCAGCATCTTCAGTGCTCCAGCTGGGTCTGCTTCGCATGCGCCCACTGCAGCTGTGGCTGAAAGCGCGAGTTCCTCCCCGGGCATGGACCGCTGGCCGGTTTCGCCTCCGGGTCGATCTGGAATGCGTTTCAGCTCTGGAACCATGGAAAGTAACCGACTGGTATCAGTCAGATGTGAGTCTGGCGACTCCCTCGAGTGTGAAGGTGGTGTCCACGGACGCCTCCACCTCGGGATGGGGAGCGCTGCTCGAGGGCAGACCGTTCTTTGGCCAGTGGTCTGAACGGGAAAAACTCCTACATATAAACTGTCTGGAAATGATGGCAGTCGACAATGCGCTACGGCGCTTCTGTCCCCAGATAAAGAGTCACCACGTCTTGGTCCATTCGGACAACATGTCAGTGGTGGCATACATAAATCACCAGGGCGGCATCAAGTCCCGAAACCTTTACAGGCTAACAGAACGCCTCCTGGTCTGGGCTCAGCACAACCTGCTTTCACTGAGAGCGGCGCATGTGCCTGGTCACCTGAATCTGGGACCAGACAGACTGTCCAGAAACAATATCCCAGCAGGGGAATGGTCGCTGCACCCGCAGACGATCCAACTGCTGTGGGAGACATTCGGCAAAGCGCAGGTGGACCTGTTCGCGTCCCACGAGAACGCTCACTGCCCGAAATATTTCTCCAAGAGAGAGGACGCGCTGGCCCACGTCTGGCCCCGCTGTCCCCTCTATGCTTTTCCTCCCGTCTCGCTCCTGCCTCAAGTGCTGGAACGAATCAGGGAAAGCAGATGCCCAGTGCTGCTTGTGGCTCCGCTCTGGCCGAACCAGGCTTGGTTCCCAGTCCTGATGCGGCTGACCAGCACTGCCCCGTGGCCAATACCATTGAGGAGAGACCTCCTCTCTCAGGCCAAGGGCTCGATTTGGCATCCTCGCCCGCAGCCATGGTCCCTACATGCATGGGCCATCAACGGGTACCCGCTAACCCCCCGGAGGGAGTGTTAAACACGATCACACAGGCGAGAGCCCCGTCCACTAGACGGCTTTACTCCGCGAAATGGTCTGTGTTCTCTACCTGGTGTCAAGCTCAGGGCTTTTCACCCGTAGACTGCGGGGTCACGGAAGTACTTTCCTTCCTTCAAGAGCTGCTGGATAAGGGCAGGACCCCATCCATGCTCAAAGTGAAAGTGGCGGCCATGACAGCGTTTGCAAAACCTGTGTCTGTCCAGTCACTGGGGAAAAACGACCTGGTCGTGCGATTCCTCAAGGGAGCTCGGAGGCTGAACCCTCCTGGACCTCCTTCAGTCCCGGTGTGGGACCTTTCTACGGTTCTGGAAGCCATGAAAGGGGCCCCGTTCGAGCCATTCCATTTGTCAGACATGAAGCATCTGTCTTTCAAAACGGTGTTTCTTTTGGCTCTCGTTTCAGTGAAGCGCATAGGGGACTTACAAGCGCTTCCAGTAAGCGCGTCATGTATGGAGTTAGGGCCTAATGATTTAAGAGTCATACTCAAACCAAGGCACGGGTACGTGCCCAAATCCCTCAACACACCGTTCAGGGCCCAGGTCATTTCCCTGTGCGCCCTCCCGGTTCATGCTGAGGAGGTGGATGCGAGTCTCCTTTGCCCTGTCAGGGCACTGAGAGCTTATGTGTCCCACTCGTCTGTCTTCAGACAGACCGAGCAGCTCTTCGTTTTGTTTGCCGGACACTCCAAGGGACTGGCTGCATCAAAACAGAGCTTATCCAGATGGATAGTCGACGCCATAGCACTGGCTTACACTTCTAAGGGCCTGCAGTGTCCTTTAGGTGTCAGAGCGCACTCCACAAGAGGCGTGGCCTCATCGTGGGCGTGTTATAGTGGGGTTACCTTGCAAGATATCTGTACGGCCGCGGTCTGGGCCTCGCCGTCTACATTTATAAGGTTTTATAACCTTATAAATGCAAGCCAAGCTCCTGTCGATATAGAATTCAGTGCTATCTGCCCCGCTGTGTCGGCCCAGATACTGAGTTTTGCCTGTGCATCGCTCACCGAGCGATAGAACAGCCCAGGGGTGTTGAATAACCCTTTCTATTGCCCAGTTCAGGCTGAATACGTTCACCCTGTCTGCACGGAACACTGTAACATAACTAGCTCCTGTGGGATGCTATTTCATGGGGAATGATGCTTGCAGCCTCTCTTCTCCGACTCTCTGTGAGTCTATGGTGATTATGCACTATATGAGCCCCGGGCTACTGCCCTTGGGACTTTGGTGTTGGATCCCAGTACGCACGGCGTTTTGCATAGTGTTCCCCATAGCGTAAGATATTACGCAGTACGAGAGTACTCTCGTAAGAGAACGTACTCGGTTACTAACGTAACCTCGGTTCTCTCTAGAGAGGGAACGAGTACTGCGTATCTTGCCGTGCATACACAGCTCTGGTTCGCTTCGGCGATGAAAACCAGTTGTACCAGCCTAATCGAGCTATATTTATAGGGTGAGACCACGCCCTTTCTGGTGGGACGTGACGAAATGGGCGCGAATTGCCCCCATTGGATGTGGTGTCACGCAGCGCCTCTCTCGATAGGCTGCTGCTGTTGCCGCAGGGCAGCCAATAGGCGCGCAAGCCGCCTTGCCTATGTCTGCATGCTGCTGCACAGCGTTTTACATTAATACAAAATTGAGGATAATTTTTTGGCTTCAATATCTCGTGGAAAAGAGGTTTCCCCGTAGCGTAAGATATTACGCAGTACGAGTTCCCTCTCTAGAGAGAACCGAGGTTACGTTAGTAACCAAGTATGTTTCTACATCTTCGTCAATAAATCTTCTTCCCAGACTTATCTCAGACCATAATCCTATTGAAGCAACATTTAGTTTTGGAGATATTAGGGACAATAAGTCTTCTAGATGGAGGTTTAACTCCTCGTTACTACAAAATGAAAACTTCCTCAATCAGCTCAAGCTTGAACTCAACGAATTCATAGACATTAATAAGGGGAGTGTAGAGAACCCAATGTTCTTCTGGGCCTCCATAAAAGGTTTCCTCAGAAACAACGTAATCAGATAGATTTTCTTCTTACATTAAGCGTAATAGACTTCGTCAGATTTCGGATTTAGAACTAAAATGTGAACAAATAGAAACTCAACTTAAAAGGAATTATAGTAAAGACACAGAATCTCAATTGAAGACACATCAAGCTGAACTGAACAGTTTGCTACGGCATAGAGTGGAATATTTAATGCATATTACTAAACACAAGTATTATTCACAAGGCAGCCGCCCGAGTCATCTTCTTGCCCTGACTCTGAAACGTCAGGAGGAAAGTTGATCAATAGCATGCATCAAAAGGGACCAGGGCGAAATGGCAACAACTAATCTAGATACATAGCTGCCAACTCTCACGCATTGGCCGTGAGACACCCGCATTTGATTGGTTTCACACGCTCACACGCCACACTCCCGATTTCTCACGCTGAAGTGTCAACCCGGTCGGTCAAATGCCTGGAAGATGAGTTTATCTATATATCTACCTGTTGAGCCACTCGTGATCGACTAGTTATACCGCAAATTCGTTAAAAATCTCCCGTTATCTAGAGCGAGCGTGCATGCGAGACAGAGATTGTCCTCCAAACCGCGTAGAGCGAGCGAGAGACCTTGCGCGAGCGAGACCCCCCCCGTCAACAAATCTCACGCCGAGCAAAACTCAAAAGTTGGCAGGTATGTAGATATAAATGAGGTGTTTGCATCCTTCTTTGCCAAACTGTACTCTAGTGAATGCCAGCCCTCGGAGAGTGATTATACAAATTTCTTTACCAATCTGAATCTTCCCACTCTTTCCATAGAGGATGCGGAACATCTTGACATGCCTATCTTACTAGAAGAATTACATCTAGCGTTAAGAAGTATGAAGAAAGGGCGTTCTCCTGGCCTTGATGGTTTGCCGATCGAGCTCTATTCAGTTCTGTAGGAGACTTTAGGTCCTATCTGGCTGGATTCTATAAATTTTGCTATTGAACAAGGACATTTCCACAAGGATCTTAACACTGCTCTTATTTCAGTTATCCCCCATGTCCCCTTTAATCTTTAATCTTTCTATAGAACCTTTAGCGCAGTATATTCGTAACCAGTGTTGGGAGTAACGCGTTACAAAAGTAATGCATTACAGTAACATATTACTTTTTGCTGTAACGCAGTAGTGTAAGGCATTACTAATCAATTTTCAGTAATATTTTACTCGGTACATGTTCAGTAAGGCTTGCGTTACAACAGACTTTTAGTTTTAATTGTAAAACAAAAAAAAATCTTCGCAGCTTGTGAATGCACCAGAGAGAAATGCACTTTTAATTTCATAAGCAGAGTCTTTTTTCTTTTGTTTTGAATTGTTCTGTTTACAAGTAGACATTTCAATAGACATTAGACATTTCAATTTCAACGCTGGAATTCCCAAATTTTAAATAATTTATCCTCAACTAGTTTTGTGGTGTAGGTCTACGTATTTTATAATGTTAATGTCATGATTCTGCCCTCTTGTCATTTCTTTTCTCTAGTCTTGAGGCAGGATCATGACAGACCCATGTTTTGTGTGCAAGCACATGGTCTTGTGTTTTGTGCCATGTGCTTGTGTTGTCTCGTTATGTTACCCCGCCCCCTTGTTATCCTCGTCTCGTCATTATTGTCTAGTCAGTTTCACCTGTCCTTGTCTAGTCAGCTTCACCTGTCTTTGTCATTAGTGTCTCCCTTTTTAATCCCCTTGTGTTTGCTGTCCTGTGTCGGTACATTGTCAACCTGTGCGTGATATTCTTTGTGAGAGTCCTGTGAGTACTTTGTCTGAATATTGTATTAAGAATTGTGAGTTTATGTAGTTGTTTGTTTTCTTCATCTTGTCTTTATCAGTCAGTATCTAGTCCTAGTTTATTTCCTGTCTTAGTCTAGTTGTACTGCCCCATCTGTCCTGTTTTGCCCCCTCGTGGGTTTTTGTTTTCTGTTTTGTCCTCAATAAATTGTGTGTAGAGCAATCAGTCTGCTTTTGGGTTCGTCTATCCTGCAACCTCATAACAGAATGTACCGACCAACGCAGAACCCAGCAGACTGTTTCTCTTCCCCTGGAGATCAGCAGTTGGATCCTCTTGAAGATTGGTGGCTCAAGACCATGTCCGACTCGAGGGGGGGCAAGCTCCCAATTCCCCCTCAGGGTGATCTGCTGTTGAAGGAGTACGCTCAAGTCGCAGAAAAAAGGAGGTTTTTCTTACCTGACATCCTCCTAAATCGCTACTTCATCGCTGGCCTCAAGGTTCCCCCACCTCTGGCTAAACGAGAGAGGCTGGTTCACCGCCCGTTCCGGGACATGGTGGACTGTCTGAGTCGAAAGGAGCCGCAGGGTCCCTCCGTGTTGTCGCCACCAGCCAAGCTGCCCTTGATTCCGGAGGATCGGGTCCTGGCTGTCGTTTCTCAAGGGGAGCAGGCCCACTCCACTTCTCCTGAGGTCTCATCCACACCCGTTAGTCTTCGTGGAAAACGAGGAAGACGGCTGTCGTGGGAGTCGGCGTCAGAGTCCTCCTCCGCAGAGCCTGCTGTACCTGCGGTGGTTTCCGCTGAGCTTCCCCAACCCGTCTCAGCTTCTCGACCTAGGAGAAAGAGGAGGAAGAGGGGAGCCTCCCGTTCTTCGCCCGCTGCAGTCACAGAGCCCGCTGCAGTCACAGAGCCCGCTGCAGTCACAGAGCCCGCTGCAGTCACAGAGCCCGCTGCAGTCACAGAGCCTTCCGAGTCAGATTTGAGCGCTTCATCCGAGTCAGTTTTCATGTGTGCCGAGTCTGATTCTGTGAGTTCGGTTCCCGCTCCACAGCCGTCTGCTACGTCCCCTGTTATGTGTCCTGTTCCTTTTCCCGCTGTTTCCCCAGTCAGAAGTCTTGTCTCGCCACCCTCAGCTTCCCCTGTCGTGATTCCCTCTCCGTTGTCCACTGTTCCTCCTGTCCCCGATCAACCCCGGACTGTTTCCTCCAAGACTCCTCATGTGTCCCGATCCAAACCTGCCCGGATTCCTCGCCCTAAACCCTCGAACCGTAAACCCAAGACCCCCAGCCCTCCCACCCTCCCTGGTCTACCACCTATGAACTTTCTTGTTCCCCCGCCCCCCCCTCCCTTGTTTGTTATTTTTATTGATGCATCCCAACCCCATTATTGTGTATTCTTGTATGCCGTTGCTTTTATTTGTCATGTTTTGTTGGTTTGTGTCTGTTTCCCAGTCTGTCATGTCTCGTGTTTGATGTCCTCTTTTGGAGCGTCTGGTAGCCGCTCCTTAAGGTGGGGGTTCTGTCATGATTCTGCCCTCTTGTCATTTCTTTTCTCTAGTCTTGAGGCAGGATCATGACAGACCCATGTTTTGTGTGCAAGCACATGGTCTTGTGTTTTGTGCCATGTGCTTGTGTTGTCTCGTTATGTTACCCCGCCCCCTTGTTATCCTCGTCTCGTCATTATTGTCTAGTCAGTTTCACCTGTCCTTGTCTAGTCACCTTCACCTGTCTTTGTCATTAGTGTCTCCCTTTTTAATCCCCTTGTGTTTGCTGTCCTGTGTCGGTACATTGTCAACCTGTGCGTGATATTCTTTGTGAGAGTCCTGTGAGTACTTTGTCTGAATATTGTATTAAGAATTGTGAGTTTATGTAGTTGTTTGTTTTCTTCATCTTGTCTTTATCAGTCAGTATCTAGTCCTAGTTTATTTCCTGTCTTAGTCTAGTTGTACTGCCCCATCTGTCCTGTTTTGCCCCCTCGTGGGTTTTTGTTTTCTGTTTTGTCCTCAATAAATTGTGTGTAGAGCAATCAGTCTGCTTTTGGGTTCGTCTATCCTGCAACCTCATAACAGTTAAGTTAACTTCAAATAATACTAATAGTAATTTAAAGATGTGGTAGCATTGGATCTGGATTCTGGACGGTATGGATAACGCTGGGAGTTGGAAGGGGTGTGTCGCGATTCTGCAGGTTCGTGGATCTGAGTGTCGCGATTTCGGTTTCATATCGCATATCGTTACAGCCCTAGTCATTTAGAATGTTAAGTTCTACTTCTGTATAGTTATTTTGGTGAAAGTAACTCAAAAGTAATACAGGAGTAATGTAATGCATTACAATTCTGAGACAGTAATATTGTAAGGTAATGAATTACTTTCAAATAACAGTAACAAGTAATATATAATGTATTACAGTTTGGAAGTAACTTGCACAACACTGTTCGTAACAGTATAACTATTTATCCTATTCACATTGGCAATTCTACTCACAAAGTGTCTTTAAAATGATACTTTAATATATGTCAGAGGTTCAAAATTCTCTTCCCAACACTATTAGAGCATTAAATATGTTTGCTGCACTCTCAGGTTTTAAAATTAATCTCTCTAAATCGGCCTTGATGTTAATTAACGGGGATAGAAGTCAGTTGGTTTTATCTACTATTGCAATTACCAAAGAGGTCAAATATCTAGGGGTGTTGATTCAAACATCTGTCCCAGCCTTATCTAAATCCAATTACACAAGTGTGTTGAAGAAGGTTGAGGAGGATACTAAAAGATGGACTGCCCTGCCTGCTTCTGTTCCATCTCGCATAGCAGTAGTGAAAATTAACATTTTACCACGCGTTAAGAATTACTGGTCTAAAGTTGACACGCTACTCACCAAATATATGTGGAATGGGATGCGACCTCGTATTAAACGGACCACACTACAACGTAACAAGTTAGATGGAGGATGGGCACTTCCCAACTTTAAATATTATCATTGGTCTTTTATTATGCGTCCAATTAAGCAGTGGTTGGATCCAAATTATACATCACCATGGAAGACAATAGAGCAGGACATAATTGCCCCTATTAGGCTTAAGGATTTTTTATTTTCTGGTCTCTCCATTAATCGTTGTACACTGAGGTATGGCCCGGTACTGACATACATGCTTCAGACTACCAGACAGGTTGAGAGGCTAGTGGGTTTTGCATCAAAATGGCATAGATCATCTCCCATTTGGCGTAATAACAAATTACTGTCTGGAAATAAACCATTTATTCAAGGTGTATGGGCAGAAAAAGGTATATGGGTCATGGGAGACTTGAATGGGGAAGATTCTTTATTAAACTTTAACGACTTGGTTTCACTTTATGGTATCCCCAGACTTCTTGTACTTCATACTTAGATCAGCTTTTAAAGGGGTCATATAATGGTACATGCACTTTTACAAGTTGATTGTACTGAAATGTGTGTTGGCAGTGCCTGTACACAGCCATCATATAATGATAAAAATCCATCCAGTGGTTTTGTTTTAATCTCCTTATATGTTTTCCCATGCCTCAAATCGAGCCGTTCGAGCCTGTGACGTCACAAGCTCACACGTCCCTCCCACGATTGTTGATTGACAGAAGGTTTTCAACACAGACCCGCCCTCGCTCGTGAGCTAGCTGTCAATCATAGTCTGCGCGGACCGGCGCGGTCATTGTTGATATGCTGGAGCACTGTCTATGAGCGGAATGGCGTCTAAGCGATTGTGGTGTTCTGTTCTTGGGTGTAATAACGAACACAGCAGTCATTTTAATGTTCCTAAATCCGAACCGCCGAAGACGCAGTGGCTGAGTTTGTTTTCGAAGGGAATATTCCCCACGAGCAACGTCAATGCTCTCATGTTTGCGCGAATCATTTCACACACCAGACTGCTTTATAAACGAGGAGGTATAAAGCTGGTTTTGCTAAGAAGCTGCTCCTGAAAGGATCGGTACCATCTATTCGTGTTCCTGCAGCTGCTCCAGAAGAACTGAAGTGAGTGTAACGTTTTATTAAACTTTATATTAATATTTATATTAATCCTTGTAAATCGCTAGCTGCACGCTTCACAATGAATGCGTCTAAGGTTTACACTCAGGGTACATTACGGCATGTTTTCTATGTATGACGTTCTCAATATAATGCATAATCCCACGTTTATACTGAACAACGTGTTATGGTTATTGTGTTATTGTGTTACAAACGGTGTAAGCCAGAGCCGGCTCTGGTGTACGCATAGAACAGAGAGGCGGAGTCAGCAAAGCTCATGATCATTTAAAGTCATATACACTGAAACGGCGTGCTGAAAACAGAGCTGTTTTTTACCAGGTAAAATAAGTGTTTTCTTACAATACTAATGAGAATTTTTAATTAAAGTATATTACAAACTTTTAATTTAGACCCTAAAGAATCATATTAGCTTGTACAAAAATGGCATTATATGACCCCTTTAAAGCACATAATGTTGTATGGGGCTCAGAGATGAAGGAACATCCAGTAATCAACTGGATAAATGTGGCCCCAAAAAGTGTTGTTTCTTTTTTGTATGCCAGGCTTCTGTCATCTTTGTCTCCTAAGCCTAGTACTCTGGCATGGGATCGATCAATGGCACTCAGGGGTAAGGAAATAAACTGGGGCACAAGCTGGAATAACATATGTAGCTCGTCTCAGAATCCCAACCATCAGTTTATTCATATGAAGATCTCTCATAGGGCATACCTTACCCCTAGAGTCAGGCACTTAATTGGATAAGCCCCGCACCCTTTTTGTTCTCTTTGCTCACAAAATATTTTGGGGACTTTTATGCATATAATGTGGGATTGCCCTAAAATGTATGACTTTTAGATTAAAGTGTTGCAATCACTGTCTGATCTGATAGATGTTCAACTCCCTATGGACCCTGTTTTACACCTCCTCAATGATGATTCTGAACTTGAAGGCATGGATGAAAGGTCTAGGAAAATTTGGTTAGCTGGGCTAGCGGCAGCCAAGAAGATCATTGTTCAAGTTTTGGTTCCACCACACAACTTAGCTCATAAGCATTGGCTGAATACATTCCTGGAGATTCTTTTTCTTGAACTCTCTTCTGCCAGGATCAACTGCACCACACCTCGGACAATTCAAGCATGAAATGATGGAATTACCAAAGTTCAGAGTATTCTGCTGGATGGACATTAAGCTGACTGTTCTCTAACTCTGTCTGTGCTACACTGATATTTTTGTTGTATCTCATGCGGTAGGGGAGGGGGGAGGGGAGGGGAGGGGGGGGGGGGGATATTTGTATTTGTATTTGATTTGTCACAATGTCTTTCTGTGTTGTTACCATTGAATATAATAAAAAATTAGTACTAAAAATAACAAAACAATAAATCGTACCACTGATGAATCTGAAGAAGAAATCATGTCTCTTGCTATTCTGTATTATATATTAAAAGTAGGGCTGGGAAAAAATTAATCGTGATTAATCGCATCCAAAATAAAAGTTTTGTTTACATAAAATATGTGTGTGTAGTGTGTATAATTATTTTGTATATATAAATACACACACATGCATGTATATATTTAAGAAAAATGTGTTATTAATATAAAAATATGTATATTTATATATAATATAAATGATGTATAAATATATATACAGTATATACATGCAAATATTTCTTAAATATATACATGCATATGTGTGTATTTATATATACAAAATAATTATACACACTACACACACATATATTATGTAAACAAAACTTTTATTTTGGATGCGATTAATTACGATTAATTTTTTCCCAGCCCTAATTAAAAGAAAATGCAGTACACCCAGAAATAAGTCCTCACCATTTATTTACTCATCTTTTACCCTCATGCCATCCGAGATGTATTTGACGTTCCTTCTTCAAATTAACACAAATGAGGGTTTTTAGAAAAATAAAAAATACATCTCTAGGAATACATATACTGCAATAACTGTAGTAATCCATATGACCCCAATGGGTGGATAAATGTCTTCTGAAGTGAAACGATAGGTGTTTGTAAGAAAAATTACAATATTTTAAACTTTTTAAACTTTTTAAACTGTAGACTATCGCTTCAGACCAACTGTAATAAGTTGTTTTTCAAATAAAGGTTTCCGAATCAGTAACATTAGATTGTGTGTATGTATTTTTATTGTACTTACCCTGTAACTACATGAAACAAGAGGGTAACAAGCACCACTTACCCTATAACTACATAGAACAAGAGTATATTTTCCAGTATTTAAAAAAATTGCAATAGTTTTAGCTTTACTTGCCTTGAAATGTAAAGATCTCATCTTTGGGTTGCTGTTCCCTTCCTGACCAGCAGGGGGTGCTCTCCTTGAGTCTTCTATGCCATGCTCACTCCAGGCCTACAGATGGCACTTATACTCTGGGTCCTGTTCTCTCCACTCCTGCAGATGGTGCCAACGTCCCTAACCTTGTTCAGCACTCTGCTCGTTAACCCTCATTCCCATCACCTGTATCTAGCCCTTTATAAGTCTGTTTGTTCCCTGCCTTTGTGTTCAGTCTTGAGACTATGTACTCTGTGTCTCAGTGCTTTGTGATCAGTTCTCAAGTTAAGTTTGTTCTTTATTAAGCCTTTTTGACCCTCGTGTCTGTTTTGTTTCTCTGTTTAATGGAAGCTCGGCTTTCCTTGTTTATTTGTACTTTGTATTTTTTCTTCAAGTAAAGATTATATTTTTGGAAAGGAACACAGACTTTCTGGATCATTTCTCTTCTGCTTTTGGGTTCAACTGTTGGGGAGATAGCTCAGTGGAAGACACCTTGCACTTGAGCACAGCAGACCCGAGTTCGATCCCCACCTAAGGCAACCCCGTTATATGAAAGATATAAGCCCAAACTTAAACATCTGCACTTTTGCTATAAATAAAACTACGTAAATGCATAGATATGTACCCTGTAATTTTAAAATAGCCTGTACAGTATTTATTGGTATACAATTATTACAAAAAAGTGCACAGTGTATGTTCTCTAAATTGCTCCCAAATGTAAAATTGTTGTAATAGTAGAATAAGTACCCCTTAGTTCTATAATACTTACAGTATATATATATATATATATATATTTTAAATTCTCCTGGATGTTACCCCTTTATTCCCCAAACTTTACATATTATTCCCTTTTACTTACATGTAAGTACTTTATAGGTACACTATAATTACCGAAAGTTACACTATAAATTCATCTTAATTACGCAGTACTTTCCGGGCTGTAATCTAAAGCGTTACCCTGTTTTTTATGTAATGTTATGGCTTTTTACTAGGTCACCGGGTTACTGTTCACATGTTGTGGGCCTCATGTATACCTTGGACCTTGAGCGTCCAAGAAAAGATGAAGAATCTTCCACAAGCCAACCTCAACAGTGGCACAAAGCCAGAGGGAAAAAGATATCTGGGCAACCAGTGTTCAACCTGGTGGTCGCCAAGGCCAAAGTCAACCGCAAGCGTAAGCCTATAGTGTCTAATTATACCCACAACAAGTACGTTTATACTCTCTGTGTACTCTACATTACCATCAATATTATGAATGTATGTCTGTTTGCTGTGTAACATAGACATTCCCAAGATCTTGAGGATGTGTTTCTATTATAGGAAAGTTCTAGGGACAGACATATATGATCTACTGAGGGAGATTACAGATGCACCCATAAGCTACATTGTAGATAGAAGAACCGCATCTATGGTAGAAGTTGGAGGCAAGAAGTATGCAATAGGTAGGGGTCTAAGCCACCAGGTGAGATGATTAATAGAATAACAAAACACAATATTCCCTGTACTGGTTTTAGTGTTTATTGTGTCACAACGTGCACACAGTACAATTTCATTTCAGTAAGATTTCATGAATGAACATACATGTGGACATATTGTCCTGATCAGTGCGCTAATTTAAGAATGTGTGGCTGGAAGTTGGAAAGTATGCAAACCACATACCAGATCTGATTGATATCACCAAGCCTTGAATTAGGTATCCTGCCAGACACAATTTTAAACTTTTTGATTTTAGCGATGGACCTCTCAACGTGCACCTTGTGCTTTGTAATGCGCTTTGTTGCCAGCACATATCCAGCAGCCATTTGCCTATTAGACCTTGCAAAAGGTGGAAGATTTAACTGCAGTCCGATTGCTTTAATGTCTTTCTCGATCAAAAACCCTTTATCGGCCATTAAGCCATCCCCTCTTTGTAAATAGCCATTCTCAATCATTTTCTGGAATAGTGAGATGATACCGCACTGTCTGGCAATCAATTTCCCTATCAGTGCGTTTGTAGTTTAACGGGATAGTAATTGAAATGGTTTGTGGATTATTTGGAATTCCAAAAACGGTGCACAGTTGGTTAAATTTGCCATATGTGAAGCCAGTACTGTATTCAAACATTTTGGAAATTTTGCTGCTTGGAATGAGCTCAGGTGTGAGGGTTTTCTTTCTAAGTGTGCTTATTTCTGCTTTCAGTCTGTCTATCTCAGCTTCTTTTACAAGCAATTTCAGTTTTAAGTTATTATTTTCTTCTTCCAAGCTCTTCTGTTTTCATGTGCCCTGCTCCTCCTCTGTTTCCTTTTCCAGCTGGAGTTCAGGAAGTAGGGGTTGCTCAAGATTCTCTATAAAGAAAAAGTGTTTAGAATGTTAGATGTCAATGATTATAACTACATTCTCTTTCTTTTCCCCCTTTTTACAGCTGCCACTTTTTAGCAACATTGGCGCATCATTTGTTGACCCTGGAGCACATCCTGTCAGCCAATCGGATGACTTCCCCAACTTTCCTCTGCCACCCCAACCCACGAATGTCTACACAGTTCTGGATGAACAGGCCACACGTCACTACACAGAACTTAGCATTACCATATTTGATTCCATAGCACTAGAGCGTGAAACAAGGGAACAACACACAAACCAGCTGTGGTTCCATGCAAGGTCTGGCCGAATAACATCGACCTCTTTTAAAAGAATCTGCTCTAGGAGAGCTGATCAGGAAAGTCTCGCGGCAAACTTAAAGAGTGCCACAAAAGTGCAGACTAAGGCAATGAGAAGAGGTGTAGAACTAGAGCCCATAGCTTCAACACAGTACACAAAGCTCACAGGCAATGTAGTGTATCCATGTGGCTTTGTTGTGAACCCACATTCCCCACATCTTGGTACATCGCCTGATTGTAAGGTCATAGAAAGAGGAGAGGGTAAAAGCCCAAGCTATGGGCTTTTAGAAATGAAGTGCCCATCCAAGGAGAGCTTTGTACAGTGTCCCTACCTTTCCAAGCAGACAGATGGCAGCTACAAATTAAAAGTGATTCACGCTTATCATTACCAAATAATGGGGCAGCTTGGGCTCACAGGAATATCATGGTGTGACTTCTTTGTGAAATGTGAGGAAGACTACCACCTTGAGAGGATACACTTTGATGTAGCAAAATGGGAGCAGATGAAAAACAAGCTTGATGTTTTTTATTTTGATTGCTACATTGCATCAACATAAAATCACTTACCATTGTCAATAACACACTCTTGAGTGTCTTCTGACTCGATGGTGCTGGAAGTGGAGGCATCTTGCAAACTGAATCTGCAATCATT
Source organism: Rhinichthys klamathensis goyatoka (assembly GCF_029890125.1). Taxonomy (NCBI): domain Eukaryota; kingdom Metazoa; phylum Chordata; class Actinopteri; order Cypriniformes; family Leuciscidae; genus Rhinichthys; species Rhinichthys klamathensis. The sequence continues at coordinate 2,342,033 of NW_026606844.1, read as the reverse complement.
TAATTTTTTTTTGTTATTTATATGGATTGTGCTAAATAGTTTTGGACACTGTTACAAAAAAGAATAAAACATGTAACTTGCAATCAAATGGGCTATGTGTATGCACTTTTGAATGAATCAGGGTGTGGGGTGCACACAACACAAGACTTAAGTAGGTTTCAGATCAAAAAGTAAACTAAGGATAACGTCTCGGTTATGTATGGTAACCCTCGTTCCCTGAGGAGGGAACGGAGACGTCTCGTCGGAGGAGTTTCCAACGAATTGGGATCACGCTAGGGAGACCAATTGCCTTCGAGTGAATTAAAACGAGCCAATGAACATTGGCATGCAGGACTTGCATTCTGCGCCCCCCCTGCCAGTGCGGGTATAAAGCGGAAGCGAGCGCACACACATATGCCTTGCGCTGAGGAGCCGGACGGTGTCCAGTCCTCCACGAAGGTACAGCAAGCATGGCGACGAGACGAGACGTTCCCTTTCGTTTGGGAACTCCTACGTCTCGTCGGAGGAGTTTCCAACGAATTGGGATCCCTAATAAAACGCCATGGTGCTGGCCCCTTCCAGCGCCCAGCTCAGCTTCCTGCCAAAGCAGTTTCTTAGTTTTCTTTACGGCGGGAGCTAGCTAGGAAGAATCACACTGCTGTTCGACAAGACCCGCTCAGTGGATTTGACCAGTAGGAGGGAACGCTGCAGAGCCCCTGCCCGCCCGAAGGGAGGCACTGGAATACACATATGTACTAACCCGTGGGGGTAGTGAAACATATGGCAGTCCCTGAGGTAGTCCCAGCCCGAGGGGTGGGAGCGTACTCAGCAGGGACGACAGAACTGGTCTGTCGAAGGAAAGACACGGAGCTAACCCGGAGGGTAGCTGGAACGGGGAAAAAATAGGTCGCCGTAGGGACCACTGTAAGGCCACCCAGTCTAAAAACAACTCTACGAGAGGTAATAGACCTGGCGCCGGGCGAACCGCCTCTCCTGGAGCCGGAGGGGTGATGGAGGAACTCACGAGGTTAACCGTATGCAGTGGAGTGTGCCGTCAACCTAGGTGGGCAAGGCACGTCCTGGGACTCATAAGCCCGGACGATAGCATCCACTAACCAGTGGGCTAACCTCTGCTTGGAAACAGCCTTCCCCTTCTGCTGGCCTCCGTAACAGACGAAGAGCTGATCTGAGATCCTAAAGCTTTGTGTTCTGTCCATGTAACAACGCAGAGCGTTGGGTCTCCTCCTCCTAGGGCTGGGTCTGCCTCCTCCGGGGGCAGCGCTTGCAGATTCACAACCTGATCTACAAACGGAGTGGTAGGAACCTTGGCACAACTGCATCGCCACAGACCGTTCCACTGGGGGGATGACTTTAGATCTCTTCACTGCTCCGCCATCGAGAGTGGTGAGGGAGGAGGAGGGAGTCGACCTGTGTCTGGCCGCCAGATGGGCCGTCCACGATCTCGTCACCTCATCATGCACCTCCGGAAAGAAAGAACCAGCACGGGCCGCCCCGAGAAACCAATCGTCGAGCCGAGAAGGTTCGGGACGCGGTGGAGGATTCCACACGAGCCCGACTCTCTCGCTCGCCCGGGCAAGCATAGCAGTCATTTCCGGGTCTGGCTCGGACAACACTACCACACCCGAAGTGGGCAGCGCAGCCGAGTCATCATCCCCAGAAGATGACCGCTCTCCCTCCGATGCAGCGATCGAAATCTGGTCCTCCGATGGAGCCCCGAACGAAGCGACTGGGACCATGCGAGATGGCCCAGTGCGCTCCTCCAGGGGCTCCAATGGCAGCGATGCAGAGGAGTGGGAAGCCCGTGGGGGTCTTTCACCCGGCGGGTCATTCCTCACTGTAACCCTCAGACTACCAATGGGATTAGCTGAAGTAGCCTTCTTCTGGAGTGAACCAGAAGAAGAACTAGATCGGGGAATCTCCAAAGGGACTCCCCCTCGAGTGAGGGTTCGCAGTCTCAGCCTAAGCACCACGACGGTCATGTTCCCACAGTGAGAACATGACTCGTTCACGAACGCTGCCTCAGTGTGCGCGAGGCCCAAGCACGAGTGGCAGCGATCATGACCATCAGCCGGAGGCAGAAGGTGACCGCATCCAGAAACAGATGGGTGAAACGTCATACTGAAAAGGACGCAATCTTCACCCGTGTTGCTCTTTTCACAGAAAAACGCTCTCTTATTGTGCTGAAGCACGCAGGGATAAACGCGGCAACACAGCGGGGAAACTGCAAGCCGGCTGTGTGCACTCAACCGAATACCAGCTGTGACAACAGCTCTTTGTAAAAAAGGCAGATTGCGTGAAGCAACAGCTGGTACCCGGGAGATTGCGAAGATCGCTGAAGCGCCGTCACACCAACACAGAGAGGTCTTGGAGAAAACAGCAGACTCGTTGAGCGTGAAGATAATACACCAATCTTGAAGCTCATCCACTCAGAGGACACAACCGGTCGGCTCCGAAGCAAAAAGCATTTGTGTGTGCGCTTGCTTCCGCTTTATACCCGCACTGGCAGGCGGGGCGCGGAATACAAGTCCTGCATGCCAATGTTCATTGGCTCGTTTTAAATCACTCGAAGGCAATTGGTCTCCCTAGCGACGAGACGTAGGAGTTCCCGAACGAAAGGGAACTACCATTACCATACATTTCTTCAAAACAACTCAACTTTTTTGCATATATGATGACAGCTGTTTCGTTGGTCCGGCCGCGTCTGTTCCTTCCCTGGTTTTCCATGGGCTCCAGCCTCCCGTGTCATGGTGTGGTCTCTCTGGTGCGGTTGGCTTGAGTGTGGATTCCTTGTCGGGAGTGCCGGCGCGGGCGGTGTTGTGGCCTGATTCTGCTGGACTTCTGGTGCCGGCTCTCATGGGGTTCCCGAACATTGTTGCTGCTGGTGTGTCTAGACGTGGAGGCGTTTGTGAGCGGACTCAGCGGAGTGGACTGGATCCAGCGCATTTGTTTGTTGTACACGCTAACTTGCAAAGTGCCGAACCTGTTGGTGGTGAGTGTTTGACTCGGTTACCTACAACATCTACCTGTTTGAATGTAGGCCTACATTTAAACAGATCTTTGAAACCGAGGAATCCGGTAATGAAAAGGCATCGATTAGGACATTTTTTCCAAACCCTGAATCAGGCTAAAATTGTCTGGGATACACGATGCAAAATGAAAGGATTGTTTGGCGGACATTTAAACATCCGGAGTATGACTCCTAAACGCGAACAACTTGAACATTTACTTTGTAATTCCAATATTGACTTTTTTAGGATTATCAGAAACTTGGTTAAATTGTTCATCTGCAGATTCAGTAGTAAATATGCCTGGATATAATGTTTTTAGAAAAGATCGGGAGCAGGGGAGGGGTGGAGGGGTTTTAATTTATATAAAAAGCACTTTAAAATGTAATCAAATTGAATGGCCACTTGAGTGCGTTGGTGTGGATATCACACTTTCTGCAGAAATATCTTTTATTTTAATTTGTATGTATCGTAAACCTTCAGCAAATGTGGATTTTTATGACCAATTGAAACAACCTCTTAACCACTGTGACTTGAAAAAAGAAATAATTATCATGGGAGATTTTAATATAAATTGGAAGGAAAGGAAGGACAGGAAAAATTTAAAAGAGATTTTTGACTATTTTAATTTTACACAACTGATAGAACAGCCTACTAGAATAACCCCTCATTCTAAAACTAAAATAGATCTATTGTTTACAAATAAACCTGAAAGAATTTTAAAGCATTATAATTTGTTGACAGGGCTGTCTGACCATAATGTAATATTTTTTTCCAGAAAACTAACAAAGCAACGCTTTTTAAATTCATTTAAAAATACTGCCCATCGTGATATAGTCCCTAAAAATCAGCAACACAATCTTGAAATAGCTTTAAAAGACATTGATTGGAGTGAAGTCCTGCAAAGTAAAAATTTAGAGAGACTGATTATTTTTTGGGAAAGGTTAAAGAGGTGCTTGAATTGTTTAAAGGGGACGGTTAACAAAAATAAAAGAGAATACATTACCCTGGGTTAACAATGAATGTAGGAAATTGATGAAGGAGAGAGATCAGCTACTTAAAAAATCATTGAATTCTGGTCTCCTAACTGATCGGTATAAATACACCTCTATGAGGAATAAAGTAATTCAGACTTTACGAAAGGCTAGTTTTTTATGAACATTATTGAGGGGTCAAAAGGGGATGGGAAAATTTTTTGGCAAACCATTAATAAATTAGTTGGTAAACCGAATAATGTAAAAAAAATTGAACTTAAAATTAACAGTAGCCTATATTAGTAAAAGACTCTTTATCTATATCCACAAATTTTAATTCACATTTTAGAAATTCAGTGGATGAATTAACCCAGCGATTTACTGTAAAATACATTTCATATAGACCTATACAAATTGATCAACCGATATTTCAAATAGATGAAATAACTGAGTTAGAAGTAGTAAATTTCATTGATGCATTAAAAAGCTCCAAAGCAAAGGATGCGTATGGGCTTGACACAACATTTTAAAAAACAAATAAAGATTCTTTAGTTTGCCCAATAACACATATGGTAAATCTGTCATTCAAACAAGCAGTTGTTCCATCTGCTTGGAAGATGGCTACAGTTGTTCCAATCTACAAATCTGGAGCTAAATTAAATTTGAAAAATTATAGGCCAATTAGTATTCTTCCTATTATATCTAAGGTAGCAGAAAAATGGGTATCAAATCTTTTGACTAATCATCTAAATAAGGGTTTTAATTCTTTACATCCAATGCAATTTGGTTTCCGTAGAAATTACTCAACCGATTCAGCAAACTGTTTGTTTGTTGAAAGAGTGAAATGCTTACTAGATAAGAATGCATGTGTGGGTGCTGTCTTTTTAGATTTAAAGAATGCATTCGACACCGTTGACCATCAGACTGTAGCGACACTGACGGGTATCCGGCCAAAGGTTCGGAATTAGCAAATCCTGGTCAGTGGATTAAAATTACTGGAAGCTAATTTAATCAACCACAATCAACTCTACCCTTCTTTTTGGCTGTGACACAAAGAAGTGTTGTTCGGACTTGATTGAGTCACTGACTACAATTCGCACACACGGCAGTTCTCTCTAATGATTAAGTCAAAGAAGACTTTGTTTACCACCAAAAGACATTTGACCAAGAGCCCCGCTTTGGCGAGATCACGCGGAGAGCGCCCCGAGGGTTTCCTACGAAGATGACAAGACGAGCATTGTCAATTTAAATCCGCACACACAGGATTCCCCGGAGAAAACGCTGACTGAACAATCACATCCACGCATACCCGCACACAAACAACCTTCCTGTATGCATGCATATCTAATTAGTTTTGTCTTATTCTATAGATGTAATTTGAACTGTTCTGTAACTTCGAACCTTAAGTTTATTTCTAAAGAAAGATTCTATAACTCTCCCTCTTGCAAGGTCATAAAACTTTATGACTCCCAAAAGGAATTCCAAGGGAAAATCACGGCTCCCACTTGAATTCTGATGAAGAAAGAGGAATAGACTCTGCGATCTTACATTGTCTATAAGTATAACCACTTAAGAAATGCATAAACATGAATTTGATATTTCCTAGGTCATGGTAGCAGGTATTATAATTTTATAGCGTGTTAACCAACTTTAAAATGCTTGTAATTCTGCATATGAATGTAACTATGTTCTTCTACTTTTACCTGCCATGTCTGGAAGCTGTTTGACCGTCTTGTCTTGACTGAACCAGTCATACATAGGATATTACTGTAAAATCTATTGTCCGGTTTGTACAATCTTTCTGGGTAGGAATGACAAAATGTTATACCATCATAAATGATCCTGACAAGACAAAGAGGAATCTTCCGCGGGCACTTTTCTCCCAGCTGATTGGTGCCTTCATGCCAGAAGGGGCGTGAACCTAAGTGTCCTTAAAGAGACGCGCCGAGCTTCCCTAAACCTTCTTCTGAAAACGCTTCTGAAAGCTTCCTGAAAACTCTCTGCCTAAACTCCCTGGCTCTTCCTGCTCTTCGTGGCTTCATCATGTGACTCCTCGTGCATCTGGACCTCGCCTTAGTGTGATGATCCATCGTTTCTCTTTTTGTTTTCTTCAAGTTTATTTTATCTTTTTCGAAGTCTCCTCTGTTCATGTCTTCTCGCGAAGAAAATGAACACAGCCAGACTGGCAAGCTTCACCTACAAGGACATTCAAACACGCCGCGCTCGCTGGACGAACCCGAACGCTCGGCATCCACATGACAGAGATACACGCACACGCCGTTTTCAGATCGGTCACACCCAAGAGCTTTACCTGTGCAAGTATCCGTTTTACTATGCTTATTTGAGATCTGTTGATCCTTGGTGTCTAAAAAGGTTCTGTCTGTGATGAATTTTGCCAAACTAGAAGATCTCTCATCTTCTTACTCTCTCTCTCTCTCTCTCTCTCTCACTCCTGTTTGTTATTCGTCTGTCTCGTTAGTTTTACTGTTTAACTGTACATACATGTATCCTGTGTTCAAATGTAGAATTCTGTATCCGTAGTTTCAATTATTAAAACCATATTCTTGATTGATCCTGAAGTGCTCATTTACCAGTCAATGAAATGCGATCCTATAGCTACAAAAGCTTTATCATTGACTACGTTGGGTAGTCTAATTTTATAAACACCTGAAAATTAATGTTCACGGCCGGAACATTGAGATTTCTTGGAGTTTATAAAAAGGGATAACGTTGTTGAATTAATTGATGGGTTAATCTTACAGCCGTTTGCTGGACAAACCGATTGTTTGATAGCCAATTGATTCCCTTAAAGTTATCTCATATAATCGATCTGTAATGAGACCATTGATATATGAATGAGGAATTATAATTCGTTATGATTGATCATTCATATATACAATCGATCTATTTTCAATTTCGATAATTTAACTGTAATATGCAATATATTAATCATATTCATGATTAATTATTAAAATTCCCTATGCATAATTTGAGCTAATTAAGGCACATCTCAATGTGGCTACAAGGTGCTCTTTGGGTAAAATCTTATCTTTCAAATAGGAAATAATGTGTGTGTATTGATGGTGTGAAATCCTCTTATATTGCTTGCTCCAAGGGGGTTCCACACATCTTATTTTCACTTTACATTAATGATTTACCTGAAGTATGTAAATATGTAAATATTCAGTTTATATGCAGATGATGTAGTTATTTATACCCATGCAAAGAATTTTGAAAAAGCCTCGATTACTTTGACCTCTGCTATGACTAATGTACAGGATTGGCTTATTAGGACAGGTTTAATATTGAACACAAAAAAATCTGTGTGTATGATGTTTTCAAAACGATTAGTAGAGATGACGCATTCAAATGTATTTTATAGGAGGAGAGGAAATAGAAGTTGTGAAAGAGTTTACGTATCTTGGAGTTACTTTAGATTCTACTCTCACTTTTAAAAACCATGTAAAAAAGTTGTCTAATATTGTGAAATTTAATTTAAAGAATTTTAGGTATATTAGGTCCTTTTTTTTAACAGTTGGTGCTGCAAGGTTGTATTTATATTCAATGATTTTTTCACATATCCAGTATTGCTTTAGTAGTTGGTCTTTTACGAGTAACTCAATTCTTAAGTCAATAGAAATACTGTATAAGAAGGCGATAAAAGTGTTTGATAAAAAAACCCTTTCATTTCACCACTATAAAATAAATAAAAAAACAATCTATTGAGTTTTGACAATTTACATTTTTTTAATTATGCGTGCTTTGTTTATAAGGTCTGGCATGGCCTAGTCATAGCCTCAGACGTCACGCCCACGGAACGTTGGCTAAACGTCTGATGCATGTGGTACACTTAACTGGAAACACTTCAGGAATGTCGAAGTCGTCGTCTGATTGGTTGAATTTTATCGGATTTCCGGGGGGCGCGAGTGTCGCGTTTATTTTCGGTCCGCCGGGAAACAAAGCGCAGACGTGTGATTGCGGAAGAAAAACTGTTGTGTTTACATGAGTGACAATGAGCATTTATCAAGATCAGCTAAACGTAGGATTCGCAAAAGTATGCGAGGTTCACGGCATAGACTCTGGAAGTTTTCTTCTCCTTTGATTTTCTATGCTGACTGACTTGTTGCACGCTGGTCTGTTGTTGTGGGGACATTTCCACGCCCTGAAACGTGACGCTGAACGAAACGAACTGTAATTGGTTGTTTGACATGTCGGTCAAACGGCCTTATGGGCAGGCCTTGGCCAAAGAAAGCTGCTATGAATTCCAGACCTTCAGCCGTCAGTCTGAAGGTCTGGCTATGCGAGACTAGGCATGGCCTGGCTCCACCTCCATTGAAGGAGTTTATTAAACAGAGGGCAGATTGTGGTATTGGTACCAGGTCTGTCAGTAGAGGGGACTGGGAAGTACCAAATAGGCGAACATCCTTTGGCCAGAAAGTTTTATCAGTGATAGGGAGCAAATAGTTTAATTGCCACAGTCAATACGACAATGTTCTACTTATATCACAGTTTTCTAATTGACACTAGAAAATCAAGTGTGTAAACATTTTTCTTAGTAATTTTTGTGATGTGTTTTTATGTATTGTGTTTTTAGTTGAGTCTTGTGTATAGTGATTTGTTATTGTGTGTACCTGCCTAGGAACTATGGACGTAAATTAGCAATACTGCTATAATCCGGCTTGTTTACATCTTGTATTCTGTACAAATGTTCATCAACATGCTTTGTCCCTATTAAAAAAAAAAAAAAAAAAAAAAAATAATGCTATATAGAACCACAACTGTTAACTTAAGTCCAGTTTTACAGATTGTATGTACTTAGCTACTTAAACTACTTATTGATAATTGATATGCTAAGTTAGCTCGCTAGCTTTACCTACCTTAGAGCAGACATATGTATGCTTATTAATCTTCGAGGCATTTAGCTGTGGGTGAGGTCTCCCACACTGCTTAATCCATTGTCGGCATCTTTCCGCTTGGGTCTTGGGCTTTGGAAAGGCGAAAAAAATGACCCCTCCCTCTAAACTTTTGGGGTACCTGGTGTCAGACTTGCAGGTGCCATAGGCGCATCGTTTCACCATCTTGCTGAAATCACAATGTTTGATGGGGGTCCTTCTCCTTAGTTACAGTTGCTGAATTGAGCTATGATTGGACGAGGACCGTTCGAGGGTGGGGTTTTGCGAACGGTCAATTGTCCAGGTTGCGGTGTGCACACACTCTAGACATTAGAGCTGTTGGCTCATGGAACACGGATTTGAGTCGCCATAAGGATCAATAAAGTATCACTAGATTAAAATTATATCAAGTTCTTTCTGACATACTATCACAGATTGTTGGCTGTCCAAAGTGCAAGATGCAGGAATATATCATACAAACAGTCTTTAATCCAAAAATTCAACTGATCACAGGTCATAGAAACTCAGGTGACAAGAAAACACACTGCTGTGAGCAAGCAAGACATGCTGCTGCTGTATAGAGAACATGCATTTTCGGTAGCAAATCTAGGTGGAGCTGGGGAAGGTGGAGGGATTCTGAAAGTGCGCTGCAACCATAGACTGTAAAAAAAGATGGACGACGCCCCTTCGCTCTCTTCCATTGGTCAGAAGTGAAGCCGCCAGTGTCCTGATATGGGGCTGACATCTTGAAACTTAAGTCTGCGCAGTAGCGATCTCGGGACCAGACCTGCGCAGAAGTGAGCAGGAAGTAAAGCCGTGAAATCAAGGCATCGCAGAATCATTTGCAAGCACACGCTCCTGCACTGTTTTAAAATTATTTATAGAAATGTTGATATTAAATTTAAAGCTCCAATCTCCTCAGTCCTCCAAAGATACCAAAAAAAAGTCTGTTGGTGCTTCAGTGACTACTTTGCTCAGAGAACCTGTCAATCACAGCTGTCAATCATGACGTCACACCACGCATCAAATAACTAACTAAAAACAAACTTATTTTAAAAACAAACACTTGAACTTACATCAGCGTGATAAAAACTACAGTGAATGACAGAAACCACCTTTGGAAAAAAGATATTTGAAGTGTAATTTAATTGTTTAGTTGGTCTCATGTGCCATTGAATAACATGGGGAGGCGGGGTTTATGACCTATACTAGGACCAGCCACCGGGAGGCGATCGAGACGTTTTGGCTTCACTTTTCAGGGCTTGTGCGGCACACTTGGCAGCAACTGCTACAGCAAATGCTAACCAAGTATTTGAAAGTTGAGCAGGGAGCTCATTGGCTACTGATATAGAAGGAACCAATCAGCTGTGCCTTATAGAGAATGATGTGATTGCAAGCAGGTTGAATTGAGGAGTTTCATGACAGAACTTACAAATACAAAAATACAAATATGGGTAATACAGCCCATGGTTATTTTTGAGAAAATAACCACAGGCTGTATTACAGAAACTTGCTATCTTAATTCCCTTTCAAGGGAACTCGAGCTGCGTCAACGCTGTAGGAACGCCCCTGCGTGTGTGCGTCCTGAAGCACGTATGGAATCAGTCCAATGGAGAGACGGAACGTCATAGGCGGGTTATGTCATCGACCAGGAAAATGGAAGCTTTAGCGTTAAGTTCTGCCTGTCACAGTGTCTGGTTGTGTTTCCCTGGGTTGTCACTAGAGGTCCTCAGTTTCACGGTGTCTATGCATTTTCACTACAATTCCCATGATCCTGTCTGTCACTGATTGTTCATTGCCTTACAGCTGTTTTTCATCACCCCACTTCTGAGTACTGCCTTCTTGCCCATTTGTATTGTTCTTGTTTATTTTGGATTGCTACTTTGGTTTTGACCCCTGCCTGGACTGAATGTATGATTACGGATTTCCCCAATAAATTCTTACTGCAATTGGATCTCCCTGTTTCCCGTGTGTGGATCGTGACAGAAATAAACAAGAACAATACAAACGGGCAAGAAGGCAGTACTCAGAAGTGGGGTGATGAAAAACAGCTGTAAGGCAATGAACAATCAGTGACAGACAGGATCATGGGAATTGTAGTGAAAATGCATAGACACCGTGAAACTGAGGACCTCTAGTGACAACCCAGGGAAACACAACCAGACACTGTGACACTGCCAGAAAGACTCAATTACTACGTCACTTATTACCTTCTCATCTATCCAATCGTGTCTAATACTTGCGGTATAAAAGACCGGTACTTACACATGTTTGAGTTCGCAGATGCTGACGCTTCCATTTAGCAGATGTTGACGCTTTCATTCATGCTCTCATTCAGTCGCCAGCCAACATGTTTCAGGACACGCATATTGTTTACAATTATCGAGATCCGACGATGTCCCGCCATATCTCCTGCTGCACGTCGAGGTTCCCGCGTTCAGTGCTGCATCTCCCCATAGGCACAGCGGTCTTCGGAGAGTTTTTGATCAGCCAAGGCCTCTCATGAGAAGTTCTGCTCCTTTAGGCCTAAAACACCCTGGGTAACCCATCAGTTACATTTTTACGTCAGCTCAGCCAGGATAATCCGACAGGAAGAGAACTGCAATGTCATCCTCAACTTGTCCACCAAAAGAACCTCGCTGTCTGCACGGGTGCCATTTATCCCGCAGATCACCGACATGCCATTTATCCCGCAGATCACCGACATGAATCAACGACTCTGAAAGTCACGAGACGATCTTCTCTCACTGGTTTCAAGTTCAAGCTCCGCTTCCAAGGCTTTCAAGTCGGTTTTTCAAGTTTTTGGTAGGCGCTTCCACTAGCCACTGTTAATATGTCCCCTCTACATGATTAAACTTCATTCAGGTAAGTATTTCTCCGTTGCTTCCTATACCAGCGGCTGAGTTCAAATTGGTGTCCACGATGACGTGGCGTGATCTGATAATTACGGCTGATCTGCAGACTGCAGAGGGGCCCGATAGCTTGCCTTAATGCTCGTAGCAAGTTTAAGCAAAGTTTCGCGTTACCGATATTCCACAGTTCAGTGGTAATCTAATAATATCAGCATTGTCAAATACCACGATCTCATTGGCTGTTTGCAAATACCCACTAACAACTGCGTAACTGATTAGAAATCAAATAAGCTTAAGAGTACTTAAGAGCTTTATGCATATGAAATATCACGGGTCGCGCTCTTCATAACGTCTGCTCACTCACCAGAGTTTGGTTGTGTGTGTGTATTTAAAAAAAAAAAAAAAAAAAAAAGTAAATAAATAATAAAAATAAAAATAAAATAAAATAAAACCTGAGCTAAAGAGAGCAAGTTTGTCATTTGGCTGTTATGCATATACTGCAATGGATATCTCTACAATGGCAGTAAGTTACATATTTACATGTGTAATAATAGTAATTTCACAAACAACTATTTTTCACCATATTTAGGCCTATACTTAAAATTCATATTAAGTCATTTAATACTTAAAATTAGATCTACAACATTGGAAATGTGTACAATCGCTGTAATACTCAACCTTCCTGGTGACTACTTAATCCACTGACATGTGTGATAGGAATAATTTATGAGGGGTATTTCCACATTAATGTACAGAGAAATGCAGACTAATGATCAATGCAGCTGTGTGGCTCCGGTCAAAAGCCACATATACTTAGCCAAAAACTGCTAACTCAGTAGAACTAACAGTCATATTAGTTTTATCAAGTCAAACCAATAACCAGAACTAATCAGTGAAGGAGACTCGAGTGACATTGTCTTTGCTCAACTGTATGATTTACATGTTCATGTATCATTCTATTCAAGAGTCTCAACTGTTCGTGGCCAGTGATCTCCCAGCCATGAATGGGGCTATTTCTGCAAAGAGCAACTTGGGAGCCATGTCAGGCATGCTGCGCATTCCACGTTCAAAAGACAACAGATCAAGTATCACTTAGATTCCTCTTTTCACATCCTGATCACGGCTGGTTGTTCCTTCCTCGTCTACAATTACGAAAATCGTAATTTAATATTTCTTCCATTCATAGTTTGCTCGCAGGGATTCAAATTCACGTAAGTATTTTTAATTATCCAAGTCTGTTCACCGTCTCTTTGTTTGCTTAAGGCATAACCAAGGCCTCCAGTAAACCTCTGATAAACGCCTGCCAATCACATTGTATCACAAGATGATAAAAAAAAAAAAAGTGTATAATTGTGCCCTTTTCGCAGGATATGTATGGGTATGCGGGGTTTGGCTCGGAATGCCCCACAGATAATTTTGAATAGTAATGGTCATTTCGAGGGTGAGTAAGCATATCGTTTTTGTCTGTCCCTTTGAATGTGGTAGGGCACAGGGGTCAGAGTTTCAACAGCTCGTTTTGCAGCTTCGATTACCTCTCACCGGCAATTTTAAAACTTTTCACTTTGTTCAACTGGAATCGTACAAGAGGAAGAGTCTCAAGAAGTGTCAACATTTAGTCAACATTCCGAATGGTCGTTGATGAATTATCTAGCTCATGCGTAGCTATCTCTAGTCACTGATTAGCTTATTCTGTCTCGATATTCTATAAATAATGTCCCGTGGGCAGGATCCATGTAAATTTAGGTTGTGATGCACTAACCCAGGAGGAATGTCGCTAGCTCCTCTCAGCGCTGTTGTAGTCTTTAAAAAGCAATTCTTAAATGAATTTCTCCCACTGCTTGAACTTTGAGTGTTTTAACCTTGCAGATGTTGGTTGTGCTTAAAACGGCAACATTACACTCTAAGCAAGTTAGGAAAGCAAAATCCATTCAACCCCCTTTTTATTACCTCTGTCTGCAATGGTCTCTTTTCCTATTGTTATTCAGATTGTAGCTGTCTGATACAGCGTTCATGGCTCATGCATCCAGGGGATTCACTCCAGGAGCTAAATACTCCGATTTTCCCCATGGTCTTTTTCTGATTTACGTTTCTCACGCAATTTTCTTACTCTCTTTCTTAAAGGTTCTCTAAGCGATCCTGGGTGACGTCACTTCTTGTTGACGTTCGAACTATTGTCAAACAAAACGGAGGCTAGCTAGACCCTCCCTCCTCCTCATCCGCACACTAACCCCCCAAACCCTTCTTGTCGGTCATTGGCTGGAACAGTTTGTTATGTTTCGTGGAGCGGGTCGCCGCAGTTTGTTTTTGTTGCCGTTTGTGGAGCCTGGGGTGTCTGCAGAGACCGCGTTTTTTTACAGTGTGTTCAGGGGACAGGCAGCTAGCGGATAGTGAGGAGATGTTTGCTGTATGTGACAAAAAAAGTTTTGGCCTAAAAAACGCGTGACATCGCTTCGAGCACCTTTAAGAACTCTAAGAATGACTATAAAGGCTCTGCATCACATTATCAATTTATAAATTAGTAATAAATTATGTCCCTTCTCATCTATGATTAAATTTCTTAAAATTCCCCTCTATTTATCATAACTAACGGAGCACTACTCTCTAAACCTGGTTCAGGACTCGTCAGTCTTTGTCCTCAAAAGCTGCAGTCTATCTCCCTCCCAGTATACTGGTCATTCCTTCAGGATCGGGGCAGCCACTACAGCAGCTGATCGTGGCATTTCTACTTCAGCTATTAAGATCCTGGGCAGATGGTCTTCCTTTGCATTAGAGTTATATATAAGACCCGATTCAAAAGTCATCCTCGAAGCTCAGCAAGCTCTTCAGTAACGGTTCAGGTAAATACCTACGCAACTACTGGTGGTGGTGTCATGCTCTCCCATTATTCTGTCAATAGTCTCTAGGTTGCATTCTTCAAATGACCAATGAGTCATCGTCTATGTGTGGCCTTGTCTCAGTGTGGCCTTGTCTCCATGTGGCATTAGTAGCCGTTGTGGTCTTGTCCCATGTGGAAAAAGAGAATTATGATCATGCAAGAGCATGATATATATGTTCAGTGTGGTCTACTGTGACCGTGTAGCCTAATGTGGCCTTGTCCCGTGGTCTTGGGGCCAGTTATGGCATGGTTCTGTGTGGCCTAGTGGCTGTGTCTCGTTGGCCTTGTATCCGTGTGGCATTAGCAGCCTTGTGGCCCAGCGGGCCTTGTCTCTGTGCGGGTCTCAAGGCCTTGTGGCATAATGTTGCCTTGTCCTATGTGTGGCCTACATGGTCTTGTGGCCCTTATGGCCTCGGTTCTGTGTGGCCTAGTGGCCGTTGTCCCTGTGTGACCTCGTCTCAGTGTGGGTTACGATATCGCGGCCTCATTCTATGTTCAGTGTGGTCTACTGTGACCGTATAGCCTAATGTGGCCTTGTCCCGTGGTCTTGTGGCCAGTTATGGCATTGGTTCTTTGTGGCCTAAGGCCTTGTCTATGAGTGGTTCTGTCTCGGTGTGGCTTTAGCAGCCCCGTGGCCCAGCGGGCCTCGTCTCTCTGTGTGGGTCTAAAGGCCTTGTGGCACAAGTTGCCTTGTCCTGTATGTAAAAAATGGCCAGTGGTCTGTGGATCGCAGATGGATCTAACAGCGGGGTTTGAGACGGGCCCTGCCCTATCTCAACCCTTACCTGTTAGATTTAGTGCCTCAGTCTCGGGTTCGGAAGCACGCTCTGCGGTTTCTTCCGCCCGAGTTGAGGCCCCAATATTGCAACTATCCAGTTCTGAGGAACTGGATGTTGTCAGTATTGATGCGGGGGATAATGAGGATTCGCCACCTCATTCTCCCAAAAGTGAGGAGCTGATGGAGGTGCTCACTCGTGCTGTTTCTAAGCTAAGCATTGAGTGGCCAGCTGTTAGGCAGGAGTCTAAAGAAAGATCAAAATGAGAGATTTTTGCCTTCCTGCACACAACCTCCACGCCGGTGCTAGCCGTTCTTTCCCGATCTCCACACCGTGGTGTCGAGGTCGTGGAAGAAACCGGTGTCTTACCGTATTTTTAGCCCCCAAACTTCCACTTATTCGAGTATCGTGGGGGCTAAGTGTTATGGTTATGGGGCGATGCCCAAAGCGGAAGAGGTGCTTGCTAGTCACCTCTCCGCCGAGGCTGTATCGTCCTTTAAAGCACCGGCGTTACCCTCCAAGCCTCTTAGAAGCACTTCGGCTTTGGTGGGTAAATCGTATTCGGCGGCGGATCAGGCCGCGGCATGCCTGCATACGATGTCCATCTTGCAGGCATACCAGGCTGAATTATTAAAGGACGTGAGTGAGAGTCAGGAGGTCAGCACTGACGTAGTTCGCGAACTGCGTCAGGCTGCAAATTTATCTCTGCGTGCCACCAAGGAGTCGGCCAAGCTAATGGGCCGTACTGTGGCAGCCCTGGTGGCTGCAGAGAGACATTTATGGTTAAATCTCTCTGGCATGAAGGAGAAGGATAAAGCTTTTTTTCTGGACGCCCCGCTGGCCTATTCGGTGACTCCGTCAACACTGTCATCGATAGGTTTCAGGAAGAGAAAAAGCAGGCGGCGGCGTTCCAGAAGTTTATGCCTCTCAAAATTCACGTCCCAGGGACTGCTGGGCGGGAGCAGTCCAGGCCGTCATCCAGCTCCTCGCATAGGGCACAACAGAAGCAGAGTGTCGCGTCTCGCCCCCCCCCCATCCAAACAGTGGGACCAGATGCAGCACTCTCAGTCTTCCGGCAAAACTGATCTGATTCTGAAAGAAACACACCCCAACCAAACACATGACCCTTAGGGTCGTAACAGGACAGTTATTATGGCCAAGAAGGCTTCGGCAAAGAAGAAGTCCTGACGCCTCTGGCTGGTCAAACCAGTTGTTCCTTGCCGGTGCGCCGTTACAGGGCGCTGTGTTTGCTGTTCAAAATACTCCAGAGGCCAGTCTCGAGAGACTGGTACCCTTAGTAGATTTTCTGGCAGAGTGGAAAAGCCTTCCAAAAATATCTCGTTGGGTCCTGCAAATGATCGAAAACGGTTATGCTATACAGTTCAGGTCTCTGCCACCTCGATTCGTAGGGGTCCTGCCCACAGTGGTGGGCCCCGAGCAGGCTCTGGTAATGGAACAGGAGGTGTAAACACTCCTGCAAAAGGAGGCTATAGAACCGGTTCCTCCTCCCGGCAAGGAGTCAGGTTATTATAGCCGATATTTCATCGTTCCAAAGAAGAATGGGGGGGTTGCGTCCAATCTTAGATCGGCGCCTGTTAAATCGCTCAGTAGGGAAGCTCAAGTTCAAGATGCTCACTCTCAAGCAGATCGTGTCACAAATCAGATCCGAGGATTGGACGCGTACTTCCACATTTCCACATTTCCATCCTTCCACAACACAGGAAGTTCCTGAGGTTCGCTTTCGGGGGCGAAGCGTACCAATATCGTGTTCTTCCGTTCGGTCTAGCCTTGTCACCCTGCACATTCACGAAGTGCATGGATGCAGTGTTAGTTCAACTGCGCCTCCAGGGCATTCGTATCCTGAACTATATTGACGATTGGTTGATTCTAGCTCAAACGGAGCATCAGGCGGTTCGGCATCGAGATGATGTTCTCGCCCACATCAGGAAGTTAGGGTTGAGGCTGAATGCCAAGAAAAGCGTGTTATCTCCATCACAGAGGACCTCTTTTTTGGGTGTTATATGGGATTCGACGACGATGCAGGCGCGGCTGTCGTCTGCTCGTATTGCTTCCATTCTCTCAGCCATAAAGCAAGTGAAGCTAGGCCAGCTGCTCACTGTAAAGCAGTTTCAGAGACTGTTAGGTCTGATGGCAGCAGCGTCCAACGTTATACCTTGCGGCCTGCTGTACATGAAACCGTTACAGTGGTGGCTCAGAACCAAGGGGTTTTCCCCGAGGGGAAACCCGCTTTGCACGATCAAAGTCACATGGCGCTGCCTTCATGCTTTGGTCATGTCGAAAGAACCTTGGTTCCTGTCCCAGGAACCCGTGTTGGGAGCTCTTTGTCGTCGTGTAACGCTAACGACAGATGCTTCCCTCACGGGCTGGGGGGCGATCATGAGTGGTCGCCCAAGGTCTGTGGCAGGACCATCATCTCTCGTGGCACATAAATTGTCTCGAAATGTTGCCGGTGTTTCAGGCACTAAAATACTTCCTCCCAGACCCAAGGAGCCACCATGTGCTTGTTCGATCAGACAACAAGACGGTAGTCCGCCCTGGCTTCTCCCACCTTCGGCTCCACCAGACCCCCTCGTCCCACCTCAGACGGCCGTTGCGATGGCATCGCCTAGGCCTCCTGTGCCAGCGATGTCGCTCTGCTCCATCGGCTCTTCGTCTGCACCATGGGATTCATTGGCTCTGCCTCCGTCGGTCGTCCCCAATTTGACGTCAGCCTCTACTCCACCTTGGCTCCTCCCTCCCTCATCTCCACTTTGGACTGTTGTCTCTAGGCTCTGGGTCTGTGTTTTCATCTTCCATCATCACCACCGGGCTCTCGTCGTCGTCCGAATATCACCATCCCTTCGCCATCTCCTATAACCATCTCCTGTCTCCTTCACTGCATCATCGCGTCGGCCACCTCCAAAGCCCTCTCCATCCCTCCCTCTCTTCTTCTATTACGGGGTGAGGTTGTGCCTCTTGGGCAGGGGGTTCTGTCAGGGATATCTGGACCCATTCATTATTAGTTTCACTTTCACTGACACTCATTTGTTTCCATGGACACTAACCCTTCACCTCAGCTGCTCATCATTTAGTTCGTCACCACTATGTATTTAAGTTCTGTCACAAGAACAGGGCGGAAGCAAATGCAAGTTAACTCTTTTATTAGTAGTCAGAAGACACAAAGACAATCTCGAGGAACACAACAGATGGTGGCGCAGGGACTCAGTGGTCAGCGTGCAGGTGATGGTGATTCCAGAGCGGGTGACAGAGAATCCAGTGCAGGTGAACATCAGACGAGACAGGACACGAAGACACCGAACAGGAACTCGAACGGGAACAGACTGCAACAGGAACACGAAGCACGACACAGAGGACACCAAACCAACGATCTGACAAAGAGAGGAGTTTGTGATGAGTCTTTATAGTGAGGTGAATTGACAGCAGCTGGCGCTGATAATGAGATCAGCCGGTGAACTGATCAGCTGCACGAGCGGTAACGCCCACTCACACGCGCTCATACTCACAGAACAACAATAACACGAGACATGAAGGAAACAGCGAATTCATGAATCGTGACAAGTTCCTCCTTGTTAAAATTCAGTTGTCAGTTGTTATTTGTGTTAGTGCACACTGTTACACCTGCTACCTTCTAGTTTAATAACACCTTGTTTATGTATTGTAATACTGTCGTCAGTCTTCGTCTTCTTCTTCATCTTGTGACAGTTACACACCTCGGGCCGTTAGCTACCCTATACAATTTTTTACAATGAATGGGAAAACAGGCATTCTTTTAAAATTTTATTATTTATTTCTTGTTATATTGTTTATAATGAATTGATTGAGGAATACTAAGTTGAAGGTTGATGTCTAACTTTAAAAAAAATGTATGAGGGCAAGGGTAGTGAATGATGTCCCGGGTCACTAAAGACCCAAGGTATGTGTTTAAATCATAGACTGTAAAAAATATGGACAAAGCGTCTGTGACGTCACCCATAGACTTTCTGAAGAACGGTTTTGAGGCTGTTTATAGGGGGTATGGGCGGTGCCATCATGGAAAATCTTACGATATTTCAAATACAAATGTTCAGAAAGGATACAGAGGTGGTATGATGTGTTGTGTCAGATCATGGCCGAGACGTCAAATTTCAGGAATTCCACTCGGCGCAGCCCGTTATCAGCTGTCAATCACTCGCTTATTTGTCATACATTTTATATCTAAATACGATCTAAACTACCGAGTTAGAAAAAAATTCACCCCCCTCACAGTTGTCAGGCACTCGGGACCTATCCAAAAATACAATAAAAGTCCATGGGACCAACATGTAAACATATAAATTTATGCTGTGAAAACTGACATTTTAACATGCGGTCTATGGATATTTGCTCCCTTTTGGGACCTCCCTCTAGCGGATTTTCGATGTATTGCAGTTTTTCGCACTTCCGGGTAGGCTTCATTTTTCAGATTAGAATGTTGCCGCTTGGTTTAAATGCACTACGAAAAGTGTTAAATATTGCAGCCTTGTTTTCATAGCTGTCAGTATGTCTGTCTTATGAGTTCTGTCTTGTATCACTACATTTTCCCCTTTTGGGAATCAATAAACCTATTTTTATTTATTTATCAGGGACAATGCACAAAGTACATTAATCTTTCGAAAAGATGTTTTGTGCCAGAGTTAGCCGAAGCTAATTTTCATCCGCAGTCCCCGGGCAGGTGCACACCATTTTTAAAACATTACATTACAAAACCACTATCAATAGTAAAAATAATAATGGCAAATAGGCTACACATAATATTAGTCAACGAAGTCACTACATTTTCCCCTTTTGGGAATCAATAAACCTCCTTTTCTATTCAAGGAAAACATGCTAGTCGCCAAGTCACCATGAATTCAAAATTGACAATTGATCATTTTTATTAAGTTACTGCAACATTTCAGATGTACACAGATTTTTTTTTAAGTGCTTGAATTAATTAGTATACGTGATATGCATGTGTGTGTCAAGTGTGCAGTATGTAAGATTCTGAGTCATAACATTGCCAGCCTGTGAAATGTATTTAGCATTTTCACATAATTTGTCTTCAGGGGTTATAATGTGCATGATGTCAGTAAGATGACTGTCTATATAAGACAAAAGCATTTCAACTTGACCTTGTAGATGACATGATACTGTAGTGTCTTTTTTTAATTGAGAGATAATAATCAAGGGTGCATGAAGTAAGTGACTGACATACATTACTGACAAATGCTTTAAGGTTTGATTTTCATTTCATAAAGGGTCAATATGGGGATTTAATGAAATGAATGTCAAAGTACTAATTTTCTCTTATTTTCCACAGATTCCAGAGTCACAATGGAGAACTTATCCATCATAGTTAGTTTTGAGCTAACCCTGGATCCATTTTACATCCCTATTGGAGCAAAATATCCCATATTTCTCTTTGGCGTCTTTATCTACATTTTCAGTGCCTTTTGTAATTTGACCCTGTTACTCCTCATCATTATGACACAAAGTCTCCATAAGCCAATATACTTTATTATGTTCAGTCTTCCACTGAATGATTTTGTTGGAATCACTTCCATGCTTCCAAAGGTTCTTTCTGACATTATGACGGAAACCAATACTACATACTATCCCCTCTGTGTGCTCCAGGGTTTTCTGCTCCACATGTATGGGGGTGGTGTTTTGTTCATTCTGGCTGCCATGGCTTTTGATCGCTATATTGCTATTTGTATGCCTCTGCGATACAATGCTCTCATGACACCAAGGTTTGTCATGGGAATTATTGCTTTTGTATGGGGCCTTGACCTTTTTTTCGTTCTTTTGCTGTTTTCTTTGCAGGGCAAGTATTACAGATGCAGATCTATCATTTTTAATGTGTTTTGTGAAAATCCCTCTCTCCTTAAGCTGACCTGTGACAATACCACAGTTAATAATATCATAGGCTTGTTCAACACAGCCATGATGCAGATTATTAGTGTTTCCATTCAAGTATTTTCCTATGTAAAGATTTTGATTACCTGCTTGGTCATGAGTAGGTCTGATGTAAAGAGCAAGGCCATCAACACATGTGTTGCTCAACTGTCCATTTTCATCATATATGAGGTTACTGGAACTTTCTACATCTTGTCACACAGGTTCAAAAACGTAAACACAGATGTGCAAAAGATTATGGGGATGCTCATTTTTCTAGTGCCTCCACTTCTGAATCCAATAGTTTATGGATTGAACAGTCATGAATTACGTAATAGTCTACTAAAACTCATACGCAGGAAAATCTCAAAAATGTAAAATATCTGTAAAATGTATTTATGTCACTGTTTATGCCAAGAAGTCCAATAAAACTGTTTAAATATGTTATTTTTGTAGCAGGATGTAATAACACAATTACTATAGTATTTAGACATTTTTAATCACAAGAAAATGCACTTAGCCTAAAATACATAATCCACTTAATATTTCAGGTTGATGCTTTGACATTTCCTATATATAAACAAACATTAATAATGATTTCATTCAACTTTTATTTAATCAAAGAAAAAAATCATTAATGAAAAATGTATTGCTCTTCTGGGGGGCCTCAGAGACCTCAGGTAAAAACATACATTTTCACATGATTTTCTGTTTAGACACTGACGCGTTTCTCTAAACGGTTTGTTTTGTTCACTTTTTTGTGTGTGTGTGTGTGTGTGTGTGTGTGTGTGTATGTGTGCATGCATCATTACTATAACTTTTCATACGTCTGAAAAGTTCATGTGTAAACAAGCATGGTAAAACGGTGTGTTAAAGCTTGTAACCTTTTTTTGTTGTTGTAATAAATACGTTTGTACAACATAAGTGTCTCTGGGACTCCAGACATAAAAACATTCCATCTCAGCCCATAACAGTCCAAAAGGATTATGGGTTAGTCATGTTTTATTTTTATTTAACAATAGATTCATAATTACTAAGTCTACGGAGCATAACTTTCAGTGAAATTAGTTTTCCTGTAGCTCAAACAGTAGAGCGTTGGTGCTTGCAAATCCAAGGTCATGGGTTCGATTCCCAAAGAAAGCAAAGAATGATAAGAATGTAAAAATGTGTACCTTGAAATGCAATGTTGCTTTGGAGAAAAGCATCTACCAAATGCATAAATGTAAAACGACTGTGGGAAGAAAGAGTGCTGTTTCATGCTCTGGCCTAAATATAACTATACTTTCAAACTTTTTGAAATAATCTCCATATACTGTGTAAGGCCTGTCCAATCGGTCCAACGGCAGTTTCCGATAAGCGGGTGAGGGTTTACTGGGTGTTACTGTCTTTTCCCCGTGGCAAAGTAATTTGATTCCAGTTAAGCTTTTATCGGACTCCATTTATCACACCTTGAATTTAGGTTGGAATGCCAATTTGTTATTGGTCATTTAATAGTTTAGCAATACATTTGATTGTTCTATTTAGCTCTTTACTCTTATTAATCGTTCATTCGGGTGCCAAAGTCGCACAGGGTCCTTGCACCGGCCGTTAAAACCAATATTATAATATTAATATTGCACCCACGCCACGATCACAAACTCTTCAGTTTTTGGTCACTAAACAGAGGTAATTGGCTAATATCTTAGGCGGTCGCATTCATGCTTACTCAATCTAAGATATTTTGTATATCCCCCTTGGTTGTATACACTTGAATTAAAGAAACATTTTCTTTAGACAGAGGTCATGACCACTATTACAGATATAAGCAGACCAATATTACTTCTCTGGTAGTAGCTTTTTTTATTTTTATTTATTTATCAGGGACAATGCACAAAGTACATTAATCTTTCGAAAAGATGTTTTGTGCCAGAGTTAGCCGAAGCTAATTTTCATCCGCAGTCCCCGGGCAGGTGCACACAATTTTTAAAACATTACATTACAAAACCACTATCAATAGTAAAAATAATAATGGCAAATAGGCTACACATAATATTAGTCAACGAAGATCATATAAAAACAAACAGATGTTCAAAATGAGAGAACATATTCAAAAGACCATCTCTACCCATAATATATACATTAAATGTGCTGATGCTGACACAGCTGGTTCTCAAGGATATATTTATTTAAGTGTTGAGAAAAATGGTTCAGATCTATAGACAGCTTTAAACTGTTGGGGAGTTGATTCCATTGTTTAATGATTTTAAATTAATAAGCTGTCTGTGCAAAGGCGGAGGATCTTTTCGGGATGGCAAGATTTCTGTGAACAGTGGATCGTGATGTTCGGTTCGTTTGTTCCGAATAAAGTTTTATGAATTTTTTCATTGAGGGACGAGCTAGGTTATTAATAGTTTTAAAAACAGTTCTCAAATTTGTAAATTGAATTAGGGAATCAAAACTTAATACTTTGTATTTACGTAAAATATTGCAATGATGATAGCGAGGGGCTTTTCTGTCAAGCACCTTTAACGCCTGATTATAGACTGATCTGAGCGGTTTAAGTGTAGTCTCGTCAGCCTGAGACCAACGGGACAAACAATAAGTGATGTGAGAAGAAATCATGGCATTAAAATACATGAAAGATGCCTCAATTGTCAAACTATTCCTAATATACTTAAAAATAGAAATATTATATTTAATGGAGTTAGACAGTTTTTTAATGTTTTTTAAAATTTAACGTTTGATCTAGATGGACACCTAGGGTGTATTCACACCTGCCTTGTTTGGTTCGATTGAATCGAACTCTAGTTCGTTTCCCCCCTTGGTGCGGACCTTTTGGGCAGGTGTGAATACAGCAATCGAACTCGGGTGCGGACCAAACAACCGAACCGAGACCCAGCTGAAGAGGTGGTCTCGGTACGGTTCCAAACGAACTCTGGTACGGTTCGTTTACGGTGTGAACATGAACCGACCCAATTGCAAGAAAGCACTGCGCCTTTGAGTTAACAGGCTTCCGTAGTCGGAGTTGCGTTATGGGAAAGTGATCTGTTGTAGCCTACTACATTACATCTGTTGCGTGTCTTTCTGCGCGTCGTGTGTGCATCATTGGAATGGAATGAATGAATGAATGAGTGTGTGCATCAGGACATTCACATACAGAGCGTTCTCTTTAGTCTAATCGGGCATAGATGCTAAAAAAGCATTTGCAGTTCATATAATGTAACGATAGTTAGCCTACAATACAAGGATGATGCTGCGTTAATTTACGTTAAGCCTTTTTTGCACTTCCTGATTTCCCTACTTGAGAATCCTTGTCCAATGAATGGACGACCTTAGGACACGTGTGGTTTTGTTTACAAATTTTGGTTCACTTGCAAAAAGAGCAGTGTGAAAGCGAACCGTACCAAAAAAAAAAAAATTTGGTCCGGACCAAAGCAAGTGAACTATCGGACTTTCCTGGTGTGAATACACCCCTAGATATTTAGTCTCTGTCACGATAGTAATTTTTTGCCCATTAAAATAGATGTTAGGCATATCTTTTACTTTGTTTGACTTAGCGAAGAACATTCCAACAGTTTTTTTAGTAATTAGTGTTAAGTTTGGTTTGGTCATGCCATGGTTTCCCACGTACACTTAACTAAAGTAACATTATATTAAACAGCATTTTGCTGTCCTAAACGGAAAGTCCCTTTTTGTCTTTACATCCCAAGTACACTTGAATTAGTGCCAAATATTAGCCGTAACTCTAAAATCGCAGATGGTGTGCCCTATGCTCCTCTCAAAACTGGACATTAGTCCTTTACTAATCTGACGCAGATTTGCAGTAACAATGGATACAACATAATCTACTAAAGTTAATAATTAGTAAGTCAGAATACAATCAAATGTAACAATTTATTATGTCAGGTAAATGTATAATGCCAATTACATAATCAGTTCAAAGATAATATATACAAAACATCAAATACTCAAGAATAAAGAGAAAAGAAGCCCCCCAAACCACCCCCCGCCTTGCCAGCTCAGCCTCAGCAGCAGCCTCCACTCAGGCCATAGCGTGGAGCCGGTCGTAGGAAGGCCGCCCAGCCTGACCAGGCCTCTGCCAAACCAGGCGGTAAGCATAAGAGCAAGCGGCCCTGAGACAGGCGACACAGAGATCGAGGGAGCAGCTCTTCGGGAGATGGTGACCCCATCACTCCCTCCCCCGGAGGAGGGCTGGGTGGAGAATCTTTTGTTCAGTTTTGTTTCTGTAATTTTCAATAAAAGAAAATTCTCTATCTCTGGATCCCAAGAGGGTGCGGTTGGCGGTGTATAAAGCTATGCCTTGCCGTCCCCTCTTCTGTGGAAGCCTCCTCATGCACCCTCTGCCCAACTGTGGAACCAGGTAAGAGTTGCAACTCACACTCAGACCCTACTTTGGGACGCTATGCCTTCCGAGTCGGGTCTCTGCGTTCCACTTCGCTGCCATCCACAGCCGCAGTAACGGTGCTTGGATTGCTTCATATGAAGTTGGTTTAGCATTGGTGCGCATCAGTCTGCTTACGCCCGGAAGTGGAACCTGTTCGTTGAATGGTGTTCTTCTCGTTGGGAAGACCCCCGGAGATGGCCAATCAGAACTGAGCTTTCCTTCCTGCAGGTACGGTTGGAGCGAAGGCTTTCTCCCTCCACCCAGAAATCACGATGCAGTAGATTGTGAATCGGTGGGTGAGCACGACTTGATCATCAGATTCTTTAGGGGTACACACCGTACCCTCTTGGGATCTCTTGTTGGTGCTAACGGCACTGCAGAGAGCCCCCTTTGAACCGCTGCAATCAGCTGGATTAAAAGTCCTGTCAATGAAGACAGTGCTCCTTACTGCGCTGGCTTCCTTCAAGAGGTTAGGGGACCTGTAAGCATTTTTGGTCGACTAATAGTGCCTAGAATTCGGGTCGGCCAACTCTCACATCATCCAGAGACCCCGGATATGTGCCCATAGTTTACCACGTGGTAAAGTGCTGTCCCTGGAGGAGGCAGACACAGCCCTAGATTTGCTCTGTCCCATCCGCACTTTGCGTCAATACGTGGACCAGACACAGAGCCTTAGGACCACGGATCAGCTCTTTGTCTGTTATGGAGGCCAGCAGAAGGGAAGGCTGTCTCTAAGCAGAGGATGGCCCACGCGATAGTGGATGCCATCGTCTTGGCGTATCAGACCCAAGGCGTGCCGTGCCCCCTCGAGTTGAGATCTCACTCTACCAGAAGTGTTGCTTCTTCCTGGGCATTGGTGCACGGTGCCTCGCTAACAGATATATGTAGAGCTGTGGGCTGGGTGACACCCAACACGTTATCTAGATACTATAGCCTTTGTGTGGAGCCGGTATCTTTTCGTGTGCTCGCTTCAAATAGCCAGTAACACTGGAGACCCTGCTAAGTGGCCCGCTTGCAGTGCCATTCTCCTCCTAAAGACCAAATACGTGCGCTATGCTGCTCCAGTAGAGTTTCCCAGTTGGCGAACCCTTTTGAATTCCTCCATCTCCACCATCGGCAGTCAGATGTGGTGGAGCGTCCGACGCCAGGCCTAACTCTCGTAAGTATGCCCATTGGTTGACCCCTGTGCTAAGCTAGGTGCCCGTATGTTGTGATCCCTACGGTGATCCCATATGTGTGTTCTTCCACGGTACGGCTTCCCTGACGGCGAGACCGTGCCTTTCCCTTGGCAGAGTCCGCTCTGCTGTCCCTGCCAGTCTTGACTCCCCCCTAACTAGCCCGGAGCTACCCTTTAGAGACATTCTATATGTCACACTGCCCTAAAGGCCAGACCGTGTAATTCCCACATGATACCTTCCTACGGGTATGATATGGATTCCACAACATCCTTTTCCACAATTGGAAAGGGCATGCTTTCCTAGTGTTATCCAATAGTCTCACTGAATGGGTCATGCGGAACAGCATAGATCACTTTCTCGGCATAAGCCCTGTCCCATCTTCCACCCCAGGAGGTGCAGGGGGATTAGGAGGCTTATGCAGGGCGCTGGACAGAGCAGCAATAGTGGTACTTTGTTATATCTATCACTAGATGTTTTTTTTTTTTTCGGATGGTTATACACCATATAATGGTGTAGTAATAGTCCCTTTTTAGTGGATACTCGCAAAATTAAGACGTTATAGTTGCTTCAGTTTTGGTTTTAACAGGAAGAAGGTAATATCTAACATCAACAACAAAACACTTACACCTTAAGTCTGGAAAAAGCTATATGACTTGAAATATGATCAAATATTAAAAGACTGTGCATCATTCTCTTGGCGACTTTGTAAACAGTTACAGAAAAAAATGGGAATCGTTCATCCAATCCAATCACACACTACAGACTTTTAAGTCGTTCTGAACACAAACTCAAGTAGAAACATGTGCTGTCAGGGTTCTGTCTGGTTTTATCTTAGTGGGTGACAGAGCTCTGACATTCCCGATTTGTCATGTGCTTGTGTTTTAGTTCTGTTTATTGTGAGCACATGGCTTGTCCTTTGTGCCATGTGCTCTCCTGTCTATTGTCTAGCCCAGGGGTCTCCAACACGTCGCTCGCGAGCTACCAGTAGCTCGTGGCCTGATTGGAGGTAGCTCGCCAAGGGGCCGTTCACATATCAAGTTCGTTATTTCAAATGTAGGCGCTTGGGCAAGCGCGCTCATAATTGATGCAAAACGCTCATTTTTTCCAGGCGCAGCGAGATGAAAACACCTCAACTTTTCAGAATGCCGCGAGTGCACCGCAGTTCATGTGACAAGAACCAACCAATCAGCATCACTCTTTCCGAAACAACATTGAAAGCTCAGTCAACATGAAGGATGGGGGTGCACCCAAACACTGCGAGTGTTTTTCTCTTCTCCGTAAATAAATCTTGTAGCAGAGCTACAGCAAGCGTTTTTCGGTGGTGGAAATCCATTAGCTACTAAACTTCTTTGTCGTTGTGGAGAGCATATGGTTGCATAGCAACGACAGATGCCACGGGAAAATCGGACCGAATTTTACTATTTATAATAAAAGATAAGCTAATGTGCATTGTAAATGTCAGTAATTTATCTTTTTCGACTCATTCTTCTTATAAAAATGATTTAAAGGCTGAAATATGTGAGGTTTATCTTTTTATAAAACCTTTTTTTGTCAAAACTTTATTTCAACTTGTACG
The DNA here is from genome assembly GCF_029890125.1 of Rhinichthys klamathensis goyatoka. NCBI lineage: Eukaryota > Metazoa > Chordata > Actinopteri > Cypriniformes > Leuciscidae > Rhinichthys > Rhinichthys klamathensis. The sequence goes on along the minus strand of NW_026606844.1, from coordinate 2,313,608 downwards.
TTAGTAGATAACATGTTGCAAGACACTCCTTTAAAATCTGGCCATCATTTTTAATGTTATTATTTTAATGTTTATTTAAACTATTTTTTTGTTATTTGCTGGTTTTTGACATATAACTTGGTGAATTGATTTTATTTAGTAGTATTTTTTTAACAGGATTCTGTGATAACCGTGATCATTTTGGTCACTATAATCATGAAAGGAAATTTTCATGCCATTTCCTCTCTAGTTATGATGCACTATAAAAATCAACTATAATTATGTGTTTACAGTATAATATGCAAAGTACAATTTTCTATTCTCTGATTCTGTTCTTTTCTCTGACATTTAAGGGTGACATATATAGGCCTACAAAAACTCTTTTAGGTCTAAAACAGTTTGGATCGCTGTTAATATGAGTTATGAGACATCATTTACGAGATTTAAGTATTGTATTACATGAGTAGCTCTCGCCACTTTCATTTTTAAAAAGTAGCTCTCAAATGAAAAAAGGTTGGAGACCCCTGGTCTAGCCCCTCCCATCTTGTTATCTGATTACTGGTTAATTTGTTTGTTTGTTCCCCTATTTAGTCTCCCTGTGTTTGCTGTCCTGTGCTGGTTCGTTGTCAATGTTTCCTGTTTCCTTGTGTTACCTGTTTTTGGCTGAAACCTCTCTTGTTTTCCCCCTCGGGGTTGGTTTGTTTATAGCTTGTTTTATTTTGTATTATTTAATAAACATCATCTCATCCTGCTCTTGTATCCTCGACTCAGTTCTGACCATTCCGTGACATGTGCATCGTTGCTAGGAGATGCATGACAAATGAAAACATAAAAAAAAAAAAAAAAAATCAAACATGTTTGACATCTTCTGACAGGATGGAATAGTAGGCTAAAACGATACTCGGTTACTAACGTAACCTCGGTTCTCTCTAGAGAGGGAACGAGTATTGCGTATGTTTAGCTTACGCTACGGGAAAGATTCATCCTCTCGAGATATTGAAGCCAAAAAATTATCCTTAATTTTGTATTCATTGTCAACGCAGTGCAGCAGCTAGCAGACCTAGAGCAGGCCATCTCGCGTGCTCATTGGCTGCCCTGCGGGCAACTGCTGCAGCCTACCAGTGAGCCCGGCGTGACGTCACGCCCAATGAAGGGCGCTCACGCCTTCATAGCGTCACAGCCCGCCAGAATGGGCGTGGCTTAGCGTATAAAAGTAGGGGCTGTAGGCTGACTTCCCTGGTTTTTCGTCGACTGAAGCGAAGTCGCTCGTGGCGCGAGCACGGCCGGTTACGCAATACTCGTTCCCTCTCTAGAGAGAACCGAGGTTACGTTAGTAACCGAGTATCGTTCTCTTACGAGAGGTTCTCTCGTATTGCGTAAGTTTAGCTTACGCTACGGGAACACTTTGTCAACGCCGTGCGCGCCAAGCATCCACCATGAGACCCCGAACTTTCAGGGGAACCCCATAAGTGGAAAAAATAAGGTGGCCAGCCACGCGGGCCATCACTTGTACATAAGCACACATAGGGAATACAGAGCAGCGCGCCGGTCTGTATAGGCACATGGCACATACCCTACTAGTGCAGCTCAACCAGGAGAGCTGAGTCACGTGAGAGTGATCTGAGCAGGAAGATCTGGGCAGAATACACATCTCCTTAAAACTGACAAAAGTTTAGCCCGCAAGGCAGGAACTTCTAGGTTATAAAACCTGACAAGGGTAGACGGGGAGCCCCAGCCCGCCGCTACACATATGTCATGGATAGAAATCCCACTGGACCACGCCCACGACGAGGCCACGCCTCTCGTGGAATGAGCCCTGATGTCCAGAGGGCATTGCAGACCTTTTGACGCGTAAGCAGCTGCTATAGCGTCCACTATCCACCTGGACAGGCTCTGTTTCGAGGAGGCGAGACCCTTGGTGCGCCCACCAAACGAAACAAAAAGCTGTTCTGAACGCCTGAAGGAGGCGGAGCGCGTAATGTAAAATCTCAGCGCCCTGACAGGGCAGAGGAGATTCACATCACTTTCGCTGTCAGATGCTGGCAGAGCTGACAGCGAAATAACTTGCGCTCTGAATGGAGTGCCCATCACTTTAGTAGCACAGCCATGTCTAGGTCTGAGGATGACTTTAGAGTCATTCGTCCCGAACTGAAGACACGACGCGCTGTCTGTCAGCGCGTGCAGACAGCGCGTGCAGGTCCCCCACACGTTTTACTGACGACAGTGCAGTCAGAAAGACGGTTTCAGTGATAGATATTTCAACCCCACGGAGTCTAGTGGTTCAAATGGAAAGGCTTTCAGGTACTCGAGGACCCATGAAAGATCCCACTTAGGAACCGACGGGGGGCGCGGCGGGTTCATTCTTCTAGCTCCTCTAAGGAAGCGGATGACCAACTCATGTCTTCCCAGTTACTGGCCGTGCGTCGATTCTGCGAACGCAGCCACGGCCGCCACGTATACTTTGAGCGTGGATGGGGACCTCCCCTTATCCAACAGCTCTTGTAGGAAGGTGAGCAGATGCGCCACCCCGCATGTCCGTGGGTCCAGACCTCTGTCGGTGCACCATCCGGAGAACACCGACCATTTAGACGCGTAGAGCCTTCTCGTGGAAGGAATAGACTGCGTGATCGTGTTCATCACTCCTTCTGGCAGGGCAACGAGTACCCATTGATCAACCATGCGTGCAGAGACCAGCGCTCTGGATGGGGGTGCCAGATCGCGCCGCGAGCCTGAGAGAGGAGATCTGCCCTCACCGGAATCGGCCACGGAGCTGTATGTGACAGTCGTGCTAGTTCCGGGAACCAAATCTGATTCTCCCAACGCGGGGCTATGAGGAGCACCGAGTGGCGCGTTTCCCTGATTCTCTTGATCACCTGTGGTAACAGAGAGACCGGAGGGAAAGCATATAGCGGGAGGCTGGGCCAAACCTGGGGTCGACTTCCGCTCTGCCGAATAGGCGCCACAGTTTCTGGACCATTTGGGGGTGCAGGGACCATTCCCCTGGGGGAACATTGTCCCTGAACAGTTTGTCTGGGCCGTCGTTCAAATGGCCAGGCACATGCGCCGCCCTCAGCGAGCGCAGGTGCATCTGAGACCAAATAAGGAGGCGTCCGTCAGTTTGCAGAGATTTCTGGATCTGACACCGCCCTGACGGTTTACATAGGATACCACAGACATGTTGTCCGAGCGGACAAGAACATGTTGGTCCTGTATGAACAAGAGGAAGCGCTTCAGCACGTTCTCGACCGCTATCATTTCCAGACAGTTTATGTGAAAACACTTCTCTTGGTCTGACCACTGGCCGAAGACCGGTCCGCCCTCGAACAGCGCGCCCCAACCCGAGTTGGACGCATCTGTCGAAATGACTTACCGATAAGAGATGGTTCCCATCATCACTCCCTGCTGGTACCAGTCGGCTACTAACCAGGGCTGCAGAGCCGCTATGCAGGTCTGAGTCACTCTGATTTTCTGGCTGCCAGAAACCCAAGCTCGGCGGGACGTGCAAGCATTCAACCAGCGTTGGAGCGGGCGCATGCGCAGTAGGCCCAGCTGAAGCACCGCTGCAGCTGATGCCATACAGCCCAACATCCTTTGAAATGTTTTCAAAGGGAGAAAGCTGCCCTTCTGGAAAGATGCGGCTAGGTGGCGAACACGGCGCGCGCGCTGTGTCGATAAACGAGCCGTCATGGTCATCGAATCCAGTTCTATTCCTACAAAGGAAATTGACTGGCTGGGCAGTAATGAGCTCTTGGTCCAGTTGACCGTGAGACCCAAGCTTTCCAGGTGACTGAGAAGCACTGTTCTGTGAGATAGCAGTTCTGTCTCTGACTGTGCCAATATCAGCCAATCATCCAGATAGTTCATTATTCGCAGCCCCTGACTTCTCAGGGGGGCGAGCGCCGCGTCCATGCACTTCGTAAATGTAAGGGGTGCTAGAGACAGGCCGAACGGCAGGACGGTGTATTGATATACCTGACCGTCGAAGGCGAATCTCAAAAATTGCCTGTGACGGGGTATTATCTGAATCTGAAAATAGGCATCCTTCAGATCTAGAGAAATAAACCAGTCCCTCGGGCGAACGTGCGCAAGGATTTTCCTGGTCGTAAGCATTTTGAACGGTCTTTTCGCAAGCACTTTGTTCAAATGTCTCAGATCTAGGATAGGTCTGAAGGCTCCGTCCTTCTTGGGTACGGGAAAATATCGGCTGTAAAAGCCTGACTCGCTCAGATAAGGCGGTACCTTTTCTATAGCCCCTTTGCACAGCAGCTTTGCTATTTCTGCGTGAAGTAGGTGTGCTACTTCCGCATTCACTATCGTCGCGGTCCGGGCTCGAAAGCGCGGGGGACGGCGAATGAATTGAAGTGTATAGCCCTGCTTTATTGTGCTCAGCACCCATTCTGAAATCCCTGGGATAGTTTCCCACGCAGCTATGTGAGCCGCCAGGGGGCGAATGGCCTCCGGGTTCAGATCGCCGCCATTTGCGGGCTTGTGAGACTGAACCGGAGCCGAAAGCGCGGCGCGCGCTCTCAGTTCTGGGCAATGGCTGCTCGCTGAAAGCCGAAACTGGCTGATTCATGTGAGATGTCCCAATCATAAGGGATGGGGAACATTTTCTTTTCGCTGTTTGACGCGCGAGCAGCGCTCTGGGCGGAAAAACTTCCTGTAAGCGTGAGCGCGGGCACGAGACTTACAAGTGTATTTGACGCCCCGATCGTAATGGATGGGGAGCGTCTTATTAATGCCCTGCGTTTTGTGATAACACTTAAACGCGCGGGCGGCACCTGGTGGGAGGTTTGTGTTAGTAAGCGTGAATGCTCTCTGGCGGGCACGAGACTTACATTCATAACCTGCTTTTTTGATCGTGTAACAGAGCGGGCAGATAGTGGGCACAGACCTGTGGAAACATTTCTTACATTCAACACTCGAGCGGCTTCTCTGCGCTTTATGAGAGTGTGCTCTGTGAGTGACACGAGATTTGAAGTGCTTGTGTGTAGGGGTGAACACTGGGGCGTAGGCACCTTCACTACACTTAAAACACAGACGGCGTGAGCCGGACCAGACATTATACTCTTTTGAGATTTCTCTGGGTCGCCGTGAAAACGGCGTTTGTGTGCAGGCGAGAGGGGGAACAAACCGGCTCGTTGGCTGCTAAATGAACCACTGCAGTAGCCTGTTTGAAGGGGACTGACAGGGAAATAAAATTTGCGGGACACGCGCGTCTTTTCGGAGTAAGCGTGCGCGCTCGTGAGCGGGCACGTAACTTACATTCTTAACCTGACATGTATGAGGCTGTTCTGGTCATGTGACAGAGCGGGCTGAAAAATAGGCGTGAGCACAGAGTTGTGGGCACGTTTCCTACATCTAGCACTCGAGCGGCATTTGCCAGCTTTATGAGAGTGGGCTCTGCAGGAGACACGGGGGGTATCGTGTTTGTGTGTAAGGGTGAACACCGAGATGTGGGCACATTTTCTATACTCAAGACACCAACGGCGTGAGCCGGATAACCAGACATTATACTCACTTGAGATATCTCTGGGTCGCCGCGAGAATGGCGGATGTGTGCAGGCGAGCGGGTTGCATTACCGGCTCGTTGGCTGCCAAATACACCGCTGCAGTAGCCTTATCTAAGGGGACTGACAGGGCGAGACATTTCGACGGCGGCGCGCAAGCCCGTCCGGGTCATGCAGAGAGCTCGAGAGGGCTCTGCATGACGCACGAACGGGGACGCGAGGGCGGGTTAGCTCTCTTGTAACATAAAGAGAGCTAGCCGCGTGCTCGTTGGTCGAGCAGAACTGTATAAAAATTTCTGCTTTTACCACGCATCCAGTACCGCGGTCTGATGCCAGGATGGAGCAGCAGTCTCTCGTGGCGTGTCCCTCGGCCTCATCCTCAGATGTGACGGCAGTGAGGCTCGTGAGCGGCAGCTGCGCGTCGGTGAGGGGAGGCGGGGAAGGCGAAAGCGAGGCTCGAGGTAGGTTCTCCGGCGAGCGCGTCGCTGTAGCCACGGGTTCCGGCTGTCTCAGGGAACGGCGCTTCTTCCTGCGCGGTCCCACAGAGGGCGGAGTGACTGCTTCGTGGTTGAAGGCTTCGAGTCGAGCCCGCAGGGTCGACAGCGGAAGCGCTTCACAGAGCTCGCAGCCCCCGGATGCGAGGGCGAGCTCTGCATGTTCCAGGCCCAGGCAGAGAGCGCAGATCACATGGCGGTCTCCGACGCTGAGCGGGGCCCTACACGAGCCGCAGGAAGTGCGAGGCATCTTTAAAAAGACACTCGCGCTCTTTTAGGAATAGGTTTTGCAAGGTAAAAGGATACGTCGCCGGATAGCGTAGCTCGCACGGATGGCTGAAGGTGGCGAAGACGGCCGGCTTCATCAGCGCTGTCCTAAGCTGGCTATTCGCTGTTCGACGGCGACGGTGGCTTCTCTCAGATCCAGCGATGCGAAGAGCTCGCTGAAGAGACGAAAAATTAGGGAAGTCAGCCTACAGCCCCTACTTTTATACGCTAAGCCACGCCCATTCTGGCGGGCTGTGACGCTATGAAGGCGCGGGCGCCCTTCATTGGGCGTGACGTTACGCCGGGCTCACTGGTAGGCTGCAGCAGTTGCCCGCAGGGCAGCCAATGAGCACGTGAGATGGCCTGCTCTAGGTCTGCTAGCTGCTGCACTGCGTTGACAATGAATACAAAATTAAGGATAATTTTTTGGCTTCAATATCTCGAGAAGATGAATCTTTCCCGTAGCGTAAGCTAAACTTACGCAATACGAGAGAACCTCTCGTAAGAGAACTAAAATATCTCTGACTTGCTCTGACTTTCGGCAACTAGCATTGACTCCAAGAATCTGGGCAAAAGTTTTGAACTTTGATACTTGTACAGCCTTTGTTGTTCAAAATAATGTGTGGTATCATTGTTTCCAATAATGTGCAACACTTCTCTGTTGTTCAAAAACTGTGTTTAAGGGTTTAAAGACCATTGAAATAAGCATTAATGAGCATTTTCAAACAAGCTTTTTCACTAACAGGGTTGAAATGCAGTGCACATCTTATTTCTATTTTAGGCATAGAAATGGCACCACCTGGCTTCAAAATACCATCAATTGACTTCAAGTCCCACGACTCGCATGTTTTTTTTGTTGTTTTGATCCTAAATCTGCATAAAAAGGCAACACTGCACCATACCTTACATTATGCACGGCTGATGTATTCAGGTCATAAAAATAAAGGATTGTTGTGATATACATTGCAAAGGTAAGCACTGCATTCATTTTTACATTACCCTTTTTTGCTAAATTCTTAATGGTGAACATGTACATCACCATTCTTTATCCCCCCTCCCCCCTCAATCAAGGTTTTTAATGGCTGGAAACCTTTCATATCCTACTTTTACATTCAACCTTAAAATTGCAAAATTTGATGTCCATCCCAATGCAACATATCCTGTGTTCTTCGCTGGAGCTCTGATCTATGTGTTCTCTGTGCTCTGTAATGGAAGCATTCTTGGACTGATAATCACCCAAAGAAACCTTCACAAGCCGATGTTCTACATCCTGTTCAGCCTCCCTCTAACCGATTTAATTGGAATCACTTCTGCTCTGCCCAGGGTGCTTGCGGACATTATAACAGAAACAAATGATGTGTATTACCCCACATGTGTTCTTCAGGGTTTTTTGGTACATATGTATGGAGGTGCAATACTTTTTCTACTGGCAGCCATGTCGATTGACCGGTACATAGCAATATGCAACCCACTCAGATACAATTCTATTATGACTCCTGGCAGAATATGTGGACTCATAACAGTGGCATGGAGCCTTGATCTTGTCTTGATACTTGTATTATTTTCCCTTCAGTCTAGAATGGAGAAATGTAAGTCTTTCATTGCTAATGTGTACTGTGACAACCCATCTTTGCTTTTGCTTTCATGTGGAGGGGATTTCACTGTGAACAACATTTATGGCTTATCTATAACAGCATTTATGCAGATAACCAGTGTCTCTGTTCAGCTGTACTCTTATACAAACATTCTCATCACGTGTATAAAACAAACACACACTGATTCAAAAGTAAAGGCTGTAAATACATGCATGGCCCAAATCGCTACATTTTTTTCTCTTTGAAATAGTGACAACCGTTGCTATATTATCATATTGGATCCCCAATTTCTCTTCCAGTGCACAGAGGATTTGTGGTTTGATGATTTACACAGTCCTTCCAGTTGTCAATCCAGTCATTTATGGAATGCAAACTAAAGAAATTAGAATTGCTTTCTTTTTGGTTTTGAAACAACAACAACAAAGTTGGTCAAGGTAAAAATGCATCTGTTGTTAAAAACAGTTAAAAAAAGAATCATTATAACTGAATGTAATATATATTTTTTAAGTTTCTTGAAGTGGTATTCTAGATGTAAATGTACACAGGTTTAATTGTTTGACATGTCTACTCATGTCAAACACTGCTTCAAAATAAAAGATTTCAAGCAGGTTATGGTCAGGAATAAAATACTTTAATTTGCCAAACAACTGTATCATCAGATAATTTATAAATAATACTATGATTTTATTACATCATCTTTTGGTATAAATAATTTCTTTTTAATTGTTGGGAAGGCATTAAAATCATATCTAATAACTGTTATTATCTTTGGATACTTGTTATACTAAGCCTTTTTTTTCTGTGAGTAGAAATGAGCAATAAATAAATAAATTGTGGAATATATGTTGGATTTGAGGATTTGTATATTATTACTTTATGAATAAAGTGCTTCTGATTCTATTTCCTCATATAGAACAGTCATTAGATCTGCAGTTAATATTACATTACAATAGTCAGTCATGGTGAGAGAATGAAAGTAAAGTTTTTTTGTCATGAAATAAAGAGAATTATATGAACAAATTGTGAAAATAATATGAACCCTAACTCTAACTACTAGAAAGATTATTTCTCCATTAAGACTATTGATGTTGTGATAAAAGTGTCTGATTTGTTTCCCTTAAACTGAGAGAACCAATAAAAAAAAGAATAAAAACCAATGGCAAGATTTGGACTTATTATTTGTATAATTCTGACAGACACACAATGATAAGCAGTGAAAATTAATCAAGACATTTGCAGTTGTAAAACAGGGTTTTAAATGATCAAAACCTATACAGCTTGAACATATCTGAAACATTTGAAGTTTTGGTGACCTTAATTCCTGAATATATTTTCTGTGTGTGTACTTATGGTAGTCATCTGGGGCAATGAATAGTTGCCTTTAGTGATTTCAATAGTAGAAAACAAAGCATTACTAAAAGAAAAAAAAATTGCCACTACAAAAATGAATAGAACAAATGAAAATTATGTACTCACACATGAGCACTCCAATTATATCAGTATAGTCTAGAAAAGCGGTGCCCCAGGTGATTTTTTTGTGATTTTAATATGCAAATGACACATTTCTGAGCGTGACAAATGTCAAAACATCCTTGAGGCTTAACCCATAAGAACCCGGACCAATTACCCTTTATAGGAAAATTATGGGGCATATAAAACAGACTAAATGGACCACTTAAAACATGTTTCTGCAGTTGTTTTTTTAAATACACTCATTGTCAAAGATCTGTAATGTTACATATATGTGACATTGGGCGTTTATGATAAATTTATGTTACATATACACTCACCTAAAGGATTATTAGGAACACCTGTTCAATTTCTCATTAATGCAATTATCTAATCAACCAATCACATGGCAGTTGCTTCAATGCATTTAGGGGTGTGGTCCTGGTCAAGACAATCTCCTGAACTCCAAACTGAATGTCAGAATGGGAAAGAAAGGTGATTTAAGCAATTTTGAGCGTGGCATGGTTGTTGGTGCCAGACGGGCCGGTCTGAGTATTTCACAATCTGCTCAGTTACTGGGATTTTCACGCACAACCATTTCTAGGGTTTACAAAGAATGGTGTGAAAAGGGAAAAACATCCAGTATGCGGCAGTCCGGTGGGTGAAAATGCCTTGTTGATGCTAGAGGTCAGAGGAGAATGGGCCGACTGATTCAAGCTGATAGAAGAGCAACTTTGACTGAAATAACCACTCGTTACAACCGAGGTATGCAGCAAAGCATTTGTGAAGCCACAACACGCACAACCTTGAGGCGGATGGGCTACAACAGCAGAAGACCCCACCGGGTACCACTCATCTCCACTACAAATAGGAAAAATAGGAAAAATAGAGCATCTTTGGGATGTGGTGGAATGGGAGCTTCGTGCCCTGGATGTGGATCCCACAAATCTCCATCAACTGCAAGATGCTATCCAATCAAAATATTGATAAAAGTCAAAAAAAGATGTTGAAATATGTTATATTTAGCATTTTATATGCAGCTAATGGCTACACCTTGCTTAGCAATACTGTAAACATTCTTTATTCATATAAACATATCCAAAATCACACGAAAATCACACACAAACCACATTTACTCGAAATCGTGCATTTATTAGCTTCTTGTTTCAGGTGAAGAGATGTGTCTTAGCTTTGTTATCACGGAGGTCAGAATGAGGAAGTGTACACAGTAGCACGTCATGCAGAAGGGCAGGATTATTGTCACGTGAGATGATTGACAGCTGTATAGCGAATAAGAGAGCGCTGAGATCATATACTGACGCAAATCAGGAAGAGAAGACAGATCTCGCTGTTTGAGCTTCAGATCGCATTGTAACTCCTCCCTTAATTTAAGATGATACATCTGAGGGGTTCAACAGAATTCGACTGGTACTGATAATAAAACCACTTCATCAAACAAATACTCTTCTATTTCATTTTATTCCTAAGTGCACAACAAATAATCAACAAAAACAACCGAGCAGTCTTTGTCTTTGAGCATCAAAGAGAGTCAATAATAACTTAAACTTATCGTGATTAAACAGAGTTAGATGAATAAGCCGATGATGAAGATCGAAACGGTTATTTGAGAGCAATGCAATGTTATATTCCTGTAATCCAAATAAGTGTGAAATAGAGATAAGCAGCCTTGTAGATTTGTAGCATCAAACCCACGTTGCTTATGGAAAAACGAGTTGTAAATAGTGATCAAATAAGAAGACCTCATGCAGCATGGACCAACAAAGGTATCAAACAACCTCAAACCAAATATCCAAACTGTCCAAAAAGGTCCTTACAGTTATTAAACACTATATACTCACGTTTGAGCGTAAACTGAAACAGTTCTCAAACAGGATTTTTGAGAGAAGGTAGTCATGAGTTCAACCGTGGGGTTTCCCTCTACTCGCTTCTTCTTCTTCTTCTTCTTCTTCTTCTTCTTCCTTTTTTTTTGTCGATTCGCATCGATTTCGCGCATTATCGCCACCTACTGTGATTTTGATCCAGAGACTCCAACAACTACCTATTCCTCATCCTTACCCACTATATTAAAACATTATATGCTACAGCCAGCGCTGCGTGTTTAGCTCCTCTGGCTTAACCTGTTAGCGTTCCTGCAAAATTTGCCTAAAACGCCTAAAAAAGGCCTACCCAAATTAAATTGCATGGTGTTCTTGAACCATTTGTAGTATATGCATGCTTTTGGTCTCTTTTGAAAGGTGACACTCAGAGGTTTGTTCCTAAACAGAATCACTGTAAGTCTTACTGGTATTGAGTAATATAACTTTGAACACACTGAAAAATGACCAAACAAATTCCGACTACATTTTTTTTTGTAAACAGAAGTAGATAACTACAGCTGGGAGCTATTAGCTGGAAACACAATGGGATCACAGCACGAAGCCTTACCAAACCCAGTTTAAAATTTTATAACAATACTTTAGAAAAGGAGTGTTTTACACATGTTTATCTAAGTGTATGTCTAGGCGCTTCCCAAAAAAGGCCACTTAAAGACTCCAAATGACCATTTGTGACCATAGACACATAAAATGCTGCCATTCTTGAATGCTTTACTCTACAGTCATAATTTTGGGCTCTAATGAAATGTTACACTTAGGGCTATTATATTCGTTATCCAGAATCACTGTCAATAATTGCTGACACATAGTAACTGAAGCATAAACACATTATAGTGTTTTTTTTCTTTCAATTCTTGAAACCAAACTTTCTACAAAAAAAGAGACAAAACAAGTATGGTACTAAAACACTTTAATATTTGAACTCACACTATATATATATATATATATATATATATATATATATATATATATATATATATATATATATATATATATATATATATATATATATATAATCAATAATAAAATAAAAATAAATAAATAAATAAATGCAGTGGCGGCTGCTGGTCTTTCAAAGAGGGGAAGCTCTTTTTTTTCTTTTTTTTTTTTTACTCTATACTGTCAGGTGCGGGGATGGTGAAAAGAGCGAGGACTCAGATTCAGAGTTGATTTTATTTTATTAATAAAATAAAAAATACAAACAAAACTACGAACCAGCACAGGACAAGGAGAATAAATAGTGAGCAAAAAAAAAGGCAGGTAACGAGGGAGGACAGGTGGGGCAAAATAACTAATAATCAGGAAACAAGATGGGAGTCGACACAATCTACAGGAGAGCACATGGCACAAGGAAAACACATGATAAGCCATGTGCTCACACCAAACATGACAAAAACACAAACACATGGCCAGTAAAACAAATTACAGATGGTCAGATGATGAGTGACAACGCGGGGAAAACAAAAAACAAACAAAAACAGAGTCGGATTATCTACGCTATGACAGAGCTGAGAGCAAGGCACTCCTGCCAAAAAAACAAAACCCTCATGTACTAAATACCGCGATCAATGGGATAGCGAATTTACTTTTCTGAAGAGGAGCAGGGTGGGGGACAGTCACGCGTTTTGTAAGTTTTGTAACTGCGACTTTAGCATCTCACACGGGGAAGGAATGATGTATGTCAGCACGAGAAAGGGTGTTTAGCATGGTACGAAAGATTGTTACAGAGAATAGGATGACGTTAGACAACAAAACTGTTTGCTCTACTCTCATGTGAAATTAACCACTCTGGCCCAGCCCACAAATACACTCCTTCCAAAACAGTTAATACAAAGTCTGCAGCAAATTTGTTCAATAACTCACTAAAAGAGTAAAGAAAAGTTATGTGAAATGAAAAGAAAAACTGCAAATGAAAAGAAAAATGTTAGACAAGCAATGTCAAATGAACAGAAAATATGCAAATAAGCCTTTAAATAATGCTCTTAATATATACCATACATATATACACTCACCTACAGGTTTTTAGGAACACCTGTTCAATTTCTCATTAATGCAATTATCTAATCAACCAATCACATGGTAGTTGCTTCGATGCATTTAGGGGTGTGGTCCTGGTCAAGACAATCTCCTGAACTCCAAACTGAATGTCAGAATGGGAAAGAAAGGTGATTTAAGCAATTTTGAGCGTGGCATGGTTGTTGGTGCCAGACGGGCGGGTCTGAGTATTTCACAATCTGCTCAGTTACTGGGATTTTCACGCACAACCATTTCTAGGGTTTACAAAGAATGGTGTGAAAAGGGAAAAACATCCAGTATGCGGCAGTCCTGTGGGCGAAAATGCCTTGTTGATGCTAGAGGTCAGAGGAGAATGGGCCGATTGATTCAAGCTGATAGAAGAGCAACTTTGACTGAAATAACCACTCGTTACAACCGAGTTATGCAGCAAAGCATTTGTGAAGCCACAACACGCACAACTTTGAGGCGGATGGGCTACAACAGCAGAAGACCCCACCGGGTACCACTCATCTCCACTACAAATAGGAAAAAGAGGCTACAATTTGCAAGAGCTCACCAAAATTGGACAGTTGAAGACTGGAAAAGTGTTGCCTGGTCTGATGAGTCTCGATTTCTGTTGAGACATTCAGATGGTAGAGTCAGAATTTGGCGTAAACAGAATGAGAACATGGATCCATCATGCCTTGTTACCACTGTGCAGGCTGGTGGTGGTGGTGTAATGGTGTGGGGGATGTTTTCTTGGCACACTTTAGGCCCCTTAGCGCCAATTGGGCATCGTTTAAATGCCACGGCCTACCTGAGCATTGTTTCTGACCATGTCCATCCCTTTATGGCCACCATGTACCCATCCTCTGATGGCTACTTCCAGCAGGATAATGCACCATGTCACAAAGCTCGAATCATTTTAAATTGGTTTCTTGAACATGACAATGAGTTCACTGTACTAAAATGGCCCCCACAGTCACCAGATCTCAACCCAATAGAGCATCTTTGGGATCTGGTGGAACGGGAGCTTCGTGCCCTGGATGTGCATCCCACTAATCTCCATCAACTGCAAGATGCTATCCTATCAATATGGGCCAACATTTCTAAAGAATGCTTTCAGCAACTTGTTGAATCAATGCCACGTATAATTAAGGCAGTTCTGAAGGCGAAAGGGGGTCAAACACAGTATAAGTATGGTGTTCCTAATAATCCTTTAGGTGAGTGTATATATATATATATATATGTGTGTGTGTGTTTTCATTTAGGCAATAACACCTCTCTTAAAATGTAAGGGATACTGGAGCTTGGTTGGGGTGGTGGGACTGCTCGGGGTGGGCGCCGGAAAATTTCCCTTATTTTCAAATCCAAAACTTGACAGGTATGGTTTGGAGTGGAGAGGGAGTATCCACTCATCGGGCAGAGAGCTGTGTGCATTCTTCTTCCCTTTGCCACATCATATCTCTGTGAGATGGGCTTTTCAGCTGTTGCTTCACTGAAAACTAAGTACAGATCTCAGCTGAACATTGAGCATGACTTGAGAGTGGCAGTTTCAAGCGTGCAACCCTGCTTTGAGAAACTGTGCAATGCAAAACAGGCTCATTGCAGCCACCAATGCAGGGAAAATTGATTATTTAAATACTTTCTTGCCAAATTGATTTCTTTTCTTTTCTTTTTTTAACAGATTGCAAAGTGGCACTTTTATTTCTTTTCTATTTTTTTTTAACGATGCAAATGTTGACACAGCTGCTGCTGCACTTTTATTTTCTCTATTTTTGAATTTCATGCAAGTTATGACACAGCTGCACTTTTATTTTCTTTATTTTTGATCTTGCTGTTATTTGATGTAAATAGTTAGTTTGAATTTAGATACAACTTGTTACTATACTGATACTACTTGTTACTACTGTTCAATAAATTGGAACATTTTAAGGTTGTTGCGTATTTCATTAACATTGTGTTGGGGCGATGGGGGCAGGTGGGGCTTGAAAATTCCCCCTTGTCTTAAGTGGGGAATGACCGAAAAAGTTTGAGAACCACTGGCATACATAATATGAGATTTTATACACAGGAAAAAAGAACCTACAAGGTTGAATATCTTAATATATATTTTCTTAAATAATTTATTTATATAATAGATTTAAAAAATGCATTTTTGTTAGGCCTGAGGGATGAAACGAGAGTTAAATTCAACAAGAAAAAGAGGAAAACAAAGCAGTAAGCACTTTGTGGATGAAAATGTTTGGATATAAAATAAAGAAATGAACAACATATTCAATTTTGGGATTTCGTAATAAAAATAAATAATATCGTTAAGGATGAAACGGTGGGTCACATTAGTAGAATGAAATATAAGAACTTAAATCAACCCTAAATCATTTAATGTATTCACAAAATGGGCAGCAGTTTCTTCAAAAAGACCACAAAATGAGCAAGTTTTATCAATATCAAGATATTTACAGATAGATGAATTAAACGTGTCATTCGAATATTTTAAGTTGTTGCGCTTGTGATAATGCGTCGTAGGTCACATGATAACGTCAACATGGCAGATGTCCGGTTCGCATTCATACTCTTTACCTGTGTCCCAATGTGAAGGCTGCATCCTCCGAACGGCGTATTTGAAGGCCGCTTGGCCGTATTTGAAGGCCGATTACGTCACAGCGGCGCGACGAAGGACGTCCCAATTCAAAGGCTGCACCCTCCGAAGGTCGCATTTGAAGGCCGATTGCGTCATCGCAGCGCGATGAAGGCTGTCCCAATTCAATTCTGCGTCCTCCGAAGGCCGTATTCGAAGGCCGGTTGCGTCATCCACTCCGGACTTGTGGACTTCCTCAGAGTCCACACTTCGGTGACGTCATGTAGTGCAGACCTAAAGGGCCCTTAGCGCGAGGGCGCATTGAGAGGTATTTTTGGGACAGACTCGATCGTCACGCCGGAAACAGGAAGACGGTCTGATTGTTCGGTCACAGGTTCGGGGAAATATGCTGCCTATTGTTGTTGTGTTTACATATGACTCAGTAAAGCCCTGACATTCGGTTCTATTTATTTAATGAATCATAATGCAATCGTATTATTCAGCCCGCTATTATTAGCCTATGTTTGAGACATCAACCACTGGTCGATGATCATAATGTTTGTATAAACTTGTCATAAAAACCGTAATGATAATTACACTTAAATATTTTCTTCTCAGCCATGTTAACAATTGTCCGTGAGCGAAATCTCCTCCCATCCGTTGTCTGATTGGCCTTTCGCAAGGATTCCTGGGCAGTTAAAGTGCGTGGAGCCTGCATCTATGCGGGCTTCGCGGAAGACCGCTTCAAGGGTACAAAGGGGGCGCTGCTGAGCACACTTCAGAGCGTTAAAATGCTAAATGGGACGGCCTACGGACTCGTAGACTCGGCGAGCACGCGCAATTTAAGTCCACGAGACCGAAAGTCTGCATGAAGTGCGCCATTTGGGACAGGGCCATAAATGGATCCTAAGCGGCCTATCCTACCCCATAAGTCATTGCGCTGGTGACGACAGCATTTTTTTTTTTCAAAAGGCCAGCGGAGAGTTGGTGGTGGACGGCAAATTAACATTTAAATGTAAATTTTTTATTTATTTACTCAAATAGCTAGAGAAACCAGAGTTAAAAGCCACACGTTTTTTTCTTATTATTCATCTTAACTCATTCGTCACCATTGCGTGGCTTCATTTGTCATGTGGAAACGCGAAAACGAAAAAATAAATTTCTGTATATTTCTTTATTATTCATCATTTTTTTATTATTTTATGCTTTAAATGTGTAAATAAAATAAAATTCATGGCTCTGGACATTGTTTATTTTTGTAATGGCATCTGAGTGTTTGCAAGGTTGATAGGCTACATTTAAACTAGGCCTATATACTTTTGTGTAGTTTAATGTAACAGTGCGTAGTGTTGCGGTCCTGTGAGGGAAAAAGTAGGCTACTTCACATTTTGAATAGTTAACGCAGTATGAAGTTCCTTACATTCCCCCACTGGTTATTTTGAAAATTAAAGTAACAAAATGTAGGTCTATTGTCACAATATTAACAAATTGTTACTAATTTACATGTCCGGTCCCCTCAGTTTTCTGATTGCTTAAAAAAAAAAAAAAAGACTTTAGGAGGCAAAATATTTTTTTTACTGATTATGTGAATTACACTGCGCAAACCAAAGTAATAGGCTAGGCTACTACCCAACGGATGAATAAGGGTTGGCTCTCAGTCTCCACAGTACATAAAATATTCATTTTATTTTATTTTATTTTTCGTGTTCGCATTTATGAGGAAAAAAACAATGTTACGGACGTGTTCTCCGTTACGGGCATGACCGCTCTGAAAGCGGCAAAAGATGCTTTAAAACTGTCACAGAGACATCAAACAGAAAGCACAAAACCTTTCTTAAACCTGAATTTCGTTTTGTATTAATTGTATCTTAATTTTAATCAATGTTTCATCAACCAATTGACTGGATTTAATAAATAAGAAGTAAATATAGCAGATGATAGATAGGAAACGGAGGCGCCGGCGCGTGAACTGGAGCTTGTCTCATAAATTAACCGAAACTCAGCATATAAGGTAGCCTACTTGCCTCACATGTCTACTTTTAAACAGAACAATTCAAAACGAAAGAAAACAGACTACAGACTGCTCTTTGCTTATGTAATCCTTATGAAATGTGCATTTTTCTCTGGCACGTTCACTACTGAAGATCGCGAGTCAGCATCGTCAACTTCATCTTAGCCGACAAAAAAAACACTTGTTTATTAATAAACAATTACAATATCTCCTTGCTATATTTTACATATTCATAATCATACTTTTGCCGGTTCTTTGTGACAGCTTTTAGGTGCTTTATTGGCAGCGCCACCCTTACATGTCGCCACCGCATCACCGCACCCACCAGAATAGACCAATAATATATATATATATATATATTATATTATATATATGTATATGTATATATATATATATATATATATATATATAATGTTGCCCCCTCATTTAAAGACGGGACCCCCCAAAAATTAAATTCTGGCTACGCCCCTGCTCCCATGTCCTCCAGTAAAATATAAAACAAAAAAATGACAATAGCCAATTTGCTCCATAGCTGTTTACTCAATTTTATCAAATGAATGATCAGGATGGCAGCTGTACTCTCGCATTGTTGCTTGGCGCCTGGAGCGGTAATCGGGAACACCTGGTTGCGCAATTAGGAAATCCCGCGAAGGCTACATGGTGCATCCTTCGAAGGACGGATAGGCTGCATCCTTCGACGTCCGCGGCCACGTGAGATCAGGCTATAAACGAGATCAGGCTAATGAGATCAGGCTATAAAGTAGCCAACTCTTTTAGCGCTCGTTAAGTAGCTACTTATTGAAATTAAGTGGTCTACTCATTGAGTATGCGGTTTCGAACGCAGCCATTCTCTGATACTAACTGGAAATGGCAGGCGCTCTCAATTGTGAAGTTCGTCAAAATGGTTGGTGATCGCGTGATAATCAGAAATCTGCTTTGCTGCAAAAGTAACAAAGCGAAGCAAAGTAACAAAAGTAACAAAAGTAACAAAAAACAGTTTTTTGAGCAAAGTAACAAAATCACTCTTTTTTTTATCCTACTCAGCATTAAAGAAACAAACTGAAAGAGTTGAGCTGATATGAAACCCACAGTCTACAGCCTATCCAACAGTTCGTCAGCATCATTATTATGATGGAAAAATAGCTCCAGTCAAAACTTGTAGGCTACAGTTAACGTTACTGTTTTTTGAAGAAAACGAACTGTTTGTTCACTTACCACTGCAAGAGCTCGCAATTTTACGTCATGCAAAAACGTCCCGGGTTACGTATGTAACCTTAGTTCCCCGAAGGGACGGACGCTGCGTGTAATCGCAGTGGGAACGCCCTCCAGCGTGACGCGTCTGAAGCATGAATTAAATCAGTCAATGGAGAGAATGAGCGTACGGCGAGTGAAGTCATCGACCAGGAAGCTATAAATATCCCCTGAGCACACAATACGCCAGCTTAAAAGTTACTGAAGCAAGCGACCCAAGGGGATGCCGAGAGTATGGCAGGACACGCAGCGTCCGTCCCTTCGGGGAACTAGGGTTACATACGTAACCCGGGACGTTCCCCTTCAGGGACTACCGCTGCGTGTAATCGCAGTGGGAACGCAATACCCACATCCGCATACAACCAAATCCCCGTCGTGTGTCATTAGGAGGCACAAACCGACGAGAGAACCTGAGCCCCGGGAGTGGAGCTAAGGTCAAGGGAATAAAATCTGACGAAAGTGTGCGGTGAGGACCAGCCTGCCGCATCACAAATGTCCTGAAGAGAAGCTCCTGAAAGAAGAGCTGTAGAAGCAGCCATACTCCGGGTGGAATGAGCCCTTACAGCCAAAGGTGAAGGCTGATGGGCCGAACCATAAGCAAGTGAGATGGCCTCGACCACCCACTTGCTCATCCTTTGCTTAGATGCAGGACACCCTTTCTTAGGTGACCCAAAAAGATGAACAGTTGTTCCGATCTCCTCCACAGGGCAGCTCTGTGGACGTAAGCATCTAAAGCCCTAACTGGGCACAGCAATTTAAGTTTCTCCTGGTCTGACGTCAGAAAAGGCGGAGGACAGAAAACCTGCAGAACTATAGGTCTAACAGAAACAGTTGGAACCTTAGGAACATAACCTGGTCTCGGAAAGAGAAAGGCCTTAACCATACCAGGAGCAAATTCCAGGCACGAGGGAGCCACCGAAAGTGCTTGAATATCTCCAATTCTTTTTAGAGATGAGATAGCGAGGAGAAGGATAGTCTTTAGAGGAAGAAACTTTTCCGAAACTTCCTCGATGGGCTCGAAAGGAGCTAGGGAGAGACCTTCTAAGACGATGGCCAAATCCCAAGCTGGTACCCTCGTGCGAACTGAACCAGAATCTATGAGCTGGGCCCCCTCAGAGGCCAAGCCCACAGCCTCCATAGTTCTGGGCAGGGGTGAAGAATCGACCCGGCCGCCTGATCGGTATCTCGAGAGGAGAGCCGTCGAGAAGAGACACTAGGTCCGCAAACCATACTCGAGCCGGCCAGAACGGGGCAATTAGCAGAAGACTGAGCCCGTCCCGGCGAACCCTCTCCAGAACTCCCGGGAGCAGAGCGATCGGGGGAAATGCGTACAGACGTGACCTCGGCCACGGATGTACCATCGTATCCAACCCCAGCGGGGCTGGATGGCTGAGAGAGAACCACAGCGGGCAGTGTGATATTTCTCGAGAAGCAAATAGGTCTACCTCGGCACGACCGAAATGTTTCCATAGGAGTTCCACCACCTCGGGGTGAAGACTCCATTCCCCGGGCCTCTGCCCCTGTCTTGACAGGATGTCTGCCCCCTGATTTAAATACCCCGGGAAATAAATAGCTCTCAGAGAAAAAAAAATTCCCTTGGGACCATAGAAGGATCTGACGTGCCAGTTTGTAAAGCGGGCGAGAACGCAGACCCCCCTGATGGTTGATATAAGAAACCACCGATGTGTTGTCTGTCCGGACAAGAACATGGTGGCCCCTTAGGTCTGGGAGGAAGTGTTTCAGAGCCTGAAACACCACCAACATCTCTAGGCAGTTTATGTGCCAAAGACGATGATGGTCCTCCCACAGACCCTGAGCCGGGCGACCATCCATGATCGCCCCCCAACCCGTGAGAGAGGCATCTGTCATTAGCATAACGCGACGACAAGGAGCTCCTAACACAGGCCCTTGGGACAGAAACCAAGGATCTTTCCACATGATCAGGGCGCGATGACACCGTCGCAAACTCACGATCATGCGAAGCGGATTTCCCCTCGGGGAGAATCCCTTGGTTCTGAGCCACCACTGTAACGGTCTCATGTGCAAGAGGCCAAAAGGTATCACGTTGGACGCAGCTGCCATGAGACCTAACAGTCTCTGGAACTGTTTTACAGTGGATGACTGGCCTAGCTTGACCTGATCTACTGTGGCGAGAATCAAAGCAATACGAGCAGGGGACAATCGTGCCTGCATCGTCGTTGAATCCCACACTACACCTAGAAAAGTGGTTCTCTGTAATGGAGAAAGAACACTCTTTTTGGCGTTGAGCCTCAGCCCCAGTCTCTTGATATGAGCAAGAACGACATCTCGGTGCCGAACCGCCTGTTGTTCCGATTGAGCTAAAATCAAGCAATCGTCTATATAATTCAGAATGCGGATGCCCTGTAACCTCAGCGGGGCTATAGCAGCATCCATACACTTCGTGAATGTTCGGGGTGACAGTGCTAGGCCGAACAGAAGAACACGATATTGGTACGCTTCGCCCCCGAAAGCGAACCTCAGGAACTTCCTGTGTTGAGGGAGGATAGATACATGGAAGTAAGCGTCCTTTAGATCTATCGTGACAAACCAGTCCTCGGATCTGATTTGAACATCCCGAGTGACAGACACAGCGCCCTGTAACGTACTGGCAGGGAACAGCTGGTCTAGGCACTCCACAACCCTCCTCGGAGGGGGCGAGCGTCCCTCGGGAAATCGCTCGCTGAGTCTCTCTATGCCCTGTGAAGGCAGGGTTAGTAGAGCAGACCCCTGAGGGCATCGGAAAAGACAGGGCACCGTGTTTTTGTGCAGTGAACTCAAGTCTTTCACGATGGGGACCACCCTCAGAGTCCTGACGTTCAGCACATCAGGATTTTTTCCCCTACGCGGCCTTCTTGGCGATAATGACTGTCCTCAGATCAGCCCTACCGCGAGAAGGTCGCGCCGGATTTTAACGATGAAGTACGGGCTGTAGTATCCTAACTCCCAGCTGGGTGGGGGAACCCGTTCTATAGCCCCTTTTTGCAGCAGAGTTTTTACCTCCTGTTCTAATACCAGAGCCTGCTCGGGGCCCACCACTGTGGGCAGAACCCCTCTGAACCGAGGTGGACGCGTTCTGAACTGAATAGCGTACCCGTTCTCTATAGTATTCAGGACCCACTGAGAAACATTGGGGAGAATTTTCCATTCCGCCAGGAACTCTACTAAGGGAACCAGCCTCTCGAGGCTGGCCTCTGGATGAACATCCCGAGTGACAGACACAGCGCCCTGTAACACACTGGCAGGGAACAGCTGGTCTGGGCACTCCACAACCCTCCTCGGAGGGGGCGAGCGTCCCTCGGGAAATCGCTCGCCGAGTCTCTCTATGCCCTGTGAAGGCAGGGTTAGTAGAGCAGACCCCTGAGGGCATCGGGAAAGACAGGGCACCGTGTTTTTGTGCAGTGAACTCAAGTCTTTCACGATGGTTCCTCAGAGTCCTGACGTTCAGCACGTCAGGATTTTTTCGACGCGGCCTTTTTGGTGATAATGACTGTCCTCAGATCAGCCCTACCGCGAGAAGGTCGCGCCGGAGAGCGCCCCGCCTCGTCCCTCCAGTTTCTCTGCGGAGGGGCACGAGACGCGACACTCCGTTTCTGCTGCTTTTCGCTCTTTTTGAGGTACTCGGCGACTGCCCTCCGCCGCCGAGTAAGCCTTCCCCACTAACACAGAAGTATTTTAGTGGTTTAGAGGGCAGAGCCGGTGCTTTAAGTGAAGACGATGAAGCAGGCGAGAGATAGCTCACGAGCGTCTCCTCTGCCTTCGGCATCGTCACATAACCAGCAGATTTAGCACCAACAATGTTATTAATTTTTTTTTTCATAAGCATTGGACTGATTTGTGTAAATTCTGCTTGAGACCGGTCTAACCCAGGTCTTTGAAACCTCAGCATGAAAATCTGGGAAGAACGGTAAGCACCGGCGAGAAGGTTGAGGTCGTGCAGACAGAAATCTAACATCTAGTTTACTTTTATTACTAGACTCCTGTCTATCAGCTGGCCACTCGATACTGAGCTTTTCAACAGCCCGAGATAACACATCCATCAAACCTTCATCATTTGCAGTATAATGTGACAAACTTCCTCTGATGCAAAACTTTCGACATCCAGCTCCTCAGAACTGGATAATCTTAATTCAACATCATCATGTGCCTCCACCCAGGCAGAAGTAACCGCCGCAGCGCGTGCTTCCAGAGAGCCGGGTGAGAGGCACTAGATCTCGCCGGAGATAGCTGAGATAGGGCGGAGCCCGTCTCAACGTCGCCCGTGAGATCCATCTGCGAGCCCCAAGACAAGCGCCGCCGCTCTGCCTCAACAGAAGCAGGACCCGAGCCTCGGGGAGCTCACAGCAAACCACTCTCCTCGAAGAGCGATCGCCGCAAGCGCAGAGTTCTCAAGGGAAAACGCTCGCAATGCTGACAATCGACTCCCTCGAGAGCCGAATGGGCATGCTGCACTCCCAAACAAGCCACACGTAACTCGTGTGAATCCCTACCGCGTGTACAGGGGGAAACACACTTTCTATACTGCTCGCTCATATTGGTTTTTTAACCCTCTGGGGTCCTTCATTTCAGAGTCACACTCAGGACCTTCGAGTCCAAATGGGCCGGAAGGGTGGGATAAATATTTATTAAAAAAAAATCATAATTTTTTTTTTTTACTTGTTTTTTATAATATTTTTTCTTTTCTTTTTTGGTGTTTTGAGATAATTTCAAAAATAAAAATGATTTATAATTAATATTAATGCAATAATTATGACCCATTTTTCCCCCATTGAATATAATAGAAATTTAAAAAAAAATTTTTTATTTTTTTTTATTTTTTTTAAAGCTGTATTTCATTTTAGAGTCAAGCCTAGGCCTCATGAAAGCAATTTTTGAAATGAGATGGATGCCATCTGGTGGACAAACTGAGCATTTTAAAAATTCAAAACCCATATGTAATCTGAATTTATTAGTGTGTATGTGTATAAAAGTGTGTGTGTGTGTGTGTGTGTGTGTGTGTGTGTGGATGTGTCTGTTTTGCACTCTTGATGTTTTATAGATTCACCCCTTCACTGTTGTGTGCTTTTTTTCTGGATCGTGGCTGATTTGTAGATTGTACGCACAAAATAACTCTGTATTTTCACATTTTTGCCAATTTCCCATTCATTTCCTATGCGGGTCCATTTGGACCCGAAGGTCCTGAGTGTGACTATTTTTTTACAACCACTTAGACTATTCAAATCCTGTCCCCAATTTTTTTTGGTGTTCATATGCCAAGTACCAACAAAGTCACCAAATTTCGGACCATTCCGATAAAGCTATGATTTAAAAAAAAAAAAATATTTAAATGCTTCGGGTCCATTTGGGCCGAAGGACCCCAGAGGGTTAATATATAATATATATACAGGTCCTTCTAAAAAAAATAGCATATTGTGATAAAGTTCATTATTTTCCATAATGTAATGATAAAAATTAAACTTTCATATATTTTAGATTCATTGCACACCAACTGAAATATTTCAGGTCTTTTATTGTTTTAATACTGATGATTTTGGCATACAGCTCATGAAAACCCAAAATTCCTGTCTCAAAAAATTAGCATATTTCATCCGACCAATAAAATAAGTGTTTTTAATACAAAAAAAAAAGTCAACCTACAAATAATTATGTTCAGTTATGCACTCAATAGTCAATACTTGGTCGGGAATCCTTTTGCAGAAATGACTGCTTCAATGCGGCGTGGCATGGAGGCAATCAGCCTGTGGCACTGCTGAGGTGTTATGGAGGCCCAGGATGCTTCGATAGCGGCCTTAAGCTCATCCAGAGTGTTGGGTCTTGCGTCTCTCAACTTTCTCTTCAGGAGGTCAGGAGAGTTGGCAGGCCAATTGAGCACAGTAATACCATGGTCAGTAAACCATTTACCAGTGGTTTTGGCACTGTGAGCAGGTGCCAGGTCGTGCTGAAAAATGAAATCTTCATCTCCATAAAGCTTTTCAGCAGATGGAAGCATGAAGTGCTCCAAAATCTCCTGATAGCTAGCTGCATTGACCCTGCCCTTGATAAAACACAGTGCACCAACACCAGCAGCTGACATGGCACCCCAGACCATCACTGACTGTGGGTACTTGACACTGGACTTCAGGCATTTTGGCATTTCCTTCTCCCCAGTCTTCCTCCAGACTCTGGCACCTTGATTTCCGAATGACATGCAAAACTGAGCAACAGTCCAGTGCTGCTTCTCTGTAGCCCAGGTCAGGCGCTTCTGCCGCTGTTTCTGGTTCAAAAGTGGCTTGACCTGGGGAATGCGGCACCTGTAGCCCATTTCCTGCACACGCCTGTGCACGGTGGCTCTGGATGTTTCTACTCCAGACTCAGTCCACTGCTTCCGCAGGTCCCCCAAGGTCTGGAATCGGTCCTTCTCCACAATCTTCCTCAGGGTCCGGTCACCTCTTCTCGTTGTGCAGCGTTTTTTGCCACACTTTTTCCTTCCCACAGACTTCCCACTGAGGTGCCTTGATACAGCACTCTGGGAACAGCCTATTTGTTCAGAAATTTCTTTCTGTCTTACCCTCTTGCTTGAGGGTGTCAATGATGGCCTTCTGGACAGCAGTCAGGTCGGCAGTCTTACCCATAATTGCGGGTTTGAGTAATGAAACAGGCTGGGAGTTTTTAAAAGCCTCAGGAATCTTTTGCAGGTGTTTAGAGTTATTTAGTTGATTCAGATGATTAGGTTAATAGCTTGTTTAGAGACCCTTTTCATGATATGCTAATTTTTTGAGACAGGAATTTGGGGTTTTCATGATTTGTATGCCAAAATCATCAGTATTAAAACAATAAAAGACCTGAAATATTTCAGTTGGTGTGCAATGAATCTAAAATATATGAAAGTTTAATTTTTATCATTACATTATGGAAAATAATGAACTATCACAATATGCTAATTTTTTGAGAAGGACCTGTATATATAGTGAGAAACTCCTGTCTAAAACAGACAAACACAATCGATAGATTTCAGACACACACAGAGCTTGCTGAAGTAACAAAAGCTGGCGTATTGTGTGCTCAGGGGATATTTATAGCTTCCTGATCGATGACGCTCATTCTCTCCATTGACTGATTTCACTAGGCTTGTTTGAGATGCGCCTTGCCTCGCCTGGAATGTATGCGAGAGTAGGCGGCTGCAGTGAGGGGAGGAGTGAAAAAAGTGCGGGTAAGACGGACAGATCGCTCTTCTCGCAGTGGATCAGACACCTGTGAGATCAAAGGCGGATATCGCGGGATTCACAGGATTCACGCTCGTGCACGGTGTTGCTAATAAACTGGATGTAATTTAAGTTCTGTTGCTTTTATATGAAAATAAATATAATGAACAAGACACCCAAAGTACTTGTTATTTAATTACATTCCAAATACGTGTTTATCAATAATTTTTTTCTTTATTACAGTCATGTGTTTTTATATATTTTTTTAAATAAAAATGACATCACATAACCTATATCGCACTGTCAGAGAATTTGGGAATATTCACACATAACGTAGCTATACACATAAAACATGATATTAGAGTTTTAAAATCAAACATTTTAAAAAGAGAACAATACATCACGGTTGTTTAAACCAATGAGCATTAAGCTGTGTCGTCAGCAAGTCGTTTCCCATCATGCTTTTGATCAGCGCAGTCGGTGGAGAGCAACTGCGCGCGACTGCAGAATCCGACACGTGCGCCTTGCGGTCGCGAGAGTTTTTTGACATACGTCAGCATGACATCAGAGCAAGGTGGACCGCACTCGGACACATTTCTAACCGGCATGCATCTCGCGCTGATCACCGGTGATCGGTTCTGCGCAGATTTTGCTCATCTCAAACAAGCCTACTCATGCTTCAGACGCGTCACGCTGGAGGGCGTTCCCACTGCGATTACACGCAGCGGTAGTCCCTGAAGGGGAACTCCACTAGCTCACTGGCAGAATTGGCGGGCGCTCTCAAGTTCGTCAAAATGGCTGATCCCGACCCGTGATAATCATAAATCTGCTTTGCTTCAGAAACGACAGGAAACGTTAGTCGTTTTTAAGCAAACTATCAAAATCGCTCTTTTTTATCCTACCCAGATAGCACAAGTCTATTTGATGGTATATTTACATCTGGAAGACGTATTTTTAAGAGTGTTTGCTCATCTGCAAGACGTCTATAGGACGTTTCCTGTCAGATGTCAAATAGACGTTTAGAAGATGTCTTTAAGATGTAATGATTTAGAATGCATGTTAAACTGACATCTTCTAAACGTCTATTTGACATCTGACAGGAAACGTCCTATAGACTTCTTGCAGATGAGCAAACACTCTTAAAAATACGTCTTCCAGATGTAAATATAACATCAAATAGACTTGTGCTATCTGGGTAGTTACTCAGCATGAAAGAAACAAACTGAGTTGTGGGTTAAACATGAAACCCAGTCCACGGCAAAATAGCCTCAGTCATAACATACTTGTCTTTCAAGTAATGTTTTTTAAGTTTGTAGAAAACAAACCGTTCACTTACCAGATTTTATGTCATGCAAAACTCCACGCACTCGCTGGCAGAATTGGTGTGCGCACTCTCGTGCAAGTTCATCAAAACAGCTGATCCCGCGATAATCTGAAATCTACTGCTCGACATTCAAACGCAGCATGTTCCTGTAGCCTACATGGGAATGTAAATTTTACATCGACAAAATATAAATATTACTAAATGACATTATTCTGTCAATAAAATAAATGATTTATTGTATTGGTAATATTATAAGAAAACATGGAATTAATTTCCACTGCTATGCTGATGACACTCAATTATATATTTCATCACGACCAGATGAAAACACTAACTTATCTAAATTGACAGAATGTTTTAAAGATATAAAATGCTGGATGACGTGTAATTTCCTGCTATTAAATCCAGATAAAACGGAGGTATTACTTATTGGTCCAAAAAACTACCCACAAAATCTCTTACAATACAACTTTAATTTAGAAGGATGTCCTGTTACCTTATCGACTACAGTAAAAGACCTGGGTGTTATACTAGACCGCAACTTGTCTTTCGAAAATCATATTTCATATGTTACAAGAACTGCCTTTTTCCACCTTAGAAACATTGCTAAATTACGTAACCTGCTATCTGTTTCTGATGCAGAAAAGTTAGTTCATGCATTCATGACCTCGAGACTAGATTACTGTAATGCTTTATTAGCTGGTTGTCCTACATCCTCAATAAACAAGCTACAGTTAGTGCAAAATGCAGCCGCTAGAGTTCTTACTAGGTCAAGAAAATATGATCATATAACACCGATTCTATCATCTCTGCACTGGTTACCTATTAAGTTCCGTATCAATTACAAAGTACTACTACTGACCTATAAAGCCCTAAATGGTTTAGCTCCTGTGTATTTAATGGACCTTCTATCGCCCTATAATCCATCGCGTTCTTTAAGATCACTAAATTCGAGGCTTCTGGTCATTCCTAGGATATCTAAGTCCACTAAAGGAGGGAGGGCGTTCTCACATTTAGCTCCTAAACTCTGGAATAGCCTTCCTGATACTGTTCGTGGCTCAGACTCGCTCTCCCAGTTCAAAACTAGATTAAAGACGCATCTCTTTAGCCAAGCATGCACATAATGCTTACCTTCTATTGTTGAATCAGATCGAATGCACTAATATTATGAACAGCAGCTACGCTAATTATTTCCCATCTGCTTTTCTGCTGTTATCTCGGGACGCTAGTCCCGAGGTAAATAGCGTTCGTCAGCTCCAGTTTGTATCCAGACTCTCACGGAGACTTCAGATGCCCCAACACCTGCGATGAGACGACTCGACGCCTGTGAAGAGACGACTCAACGCCGGCGATATGTTATGCCCTAAATTAGTACATGATGACTAACTAACTATATTCTTCTATGTACATTTCTGAAATGCACTTTCTGTAAAGCTGCTTTGAAACAATATGTATTGTGAAAAGCGCTATACAAATAAATTTGAATTGAATTGAATTGAATTTACAATTGAATTAATTAACTGTTCAAAATAACAAATGAACGGTTTGGCTATTAATGTCCCTTAACTGTCCATTAGGAAGACAATTTGCAAGTCCTACCAGTTCATATTTAGCTAGTAATTTTTACAGTGCTGTTGGACCTAAAAGACCCATTGCCTGTTTTTAAATATGAATTTTAAAATTCATATTAGTTATGCCGAACATATTTTATCTGTAAATCATGAATTTATAGAATGTACATTTTCTTTCTGTAGACTATATAGGCTATTGAAAATCTACACTGTCATGTTGTAATTTTAACTGTTGCTTTCTGTATACAGTTTTTTTTTCTGTTTAAATTGCATAAATCTGTAAATTCTACAAATTAATATGATTATTTTAACACATTCTTGTAAAATCAACAGTTCTCTTACGAGAGGTTCTCTCGTATTGCGTAAGTTTAGCTTACGCTACGGGAAAGATTCATCTTCTCGAGATATTGAAGCCAAAAAATTATCCTAAATTTTGTATTCATTGTCAACGCAATGCAGCAGCTTGCAGACCTAGAGCAGGCCATCGCGTGCTCATTGGCTGCCCTGCGGCAACTGCTGCAGCCTACCAGTGAGCCCGGCGTGACGTCACGCCCAATGAAGGGCGCCCGCGCCTTCATAGCGTCACAGCCCGCCAGAATGGGCGTGGCTTAGCGTATAAAATAGGGGCTGTAGGCTGACATCCCTGATTTTTCGTCTCTTCAGCGTGCTCTTCGCATCGCTGGATCTGAGAGAAGCCGCCGATACCCTCCTTGTCTCCCGCAGAGCCCACTCTCATAAAGCTAGCAAATGCCGCTCGAGTGCTAGATGTAGGAAACGTGCCCACAACTCTGTGCTCATGCCTATTTTCTGCCCGCTCTGTCACACGGCCAGAACAGCCTCATACATGTCAGGTTAAGAATATAAGTTACGTGCCCGCTCACGAGCGCTCACGCTTACTAACAGACACATCGCCTCCGGCGCTGCTCGCACATTACAAGTTTTCAAAACGTTCCCCGTTCAGCAACCGGGATGTTACATGTAAAACAGCCAGCTGTCGCTGTCAGCGAGCCGCCGTACTCAAGTGCTCATAACTGGTCGGGCTGTGAATGTAAGTCACGTGCCTGCTCACGAGCGCGCACGCTTACTGGCAACGCTCACACGGCCATTAAAGACTCATATCAGTCAGGTTATGAATGTGAGTCACGTGCCGCCCACGAGCATTCACGCTTTCTAACACATACCTCTCCCCGAGCGCTGCCCGCGCATCTAAGAGTGACTATAAAACGCCGCCCATCCCAAGCGATCGGGGCGTCACTTATAACTGTAAGTCCTGTGCCCCCTCAGAAGCGCTCACGCTTACCAATAAACACTCTGCCCATAGCGCCACGCTCGCGTCTCAAGGCGATCATAAAACGCTCCCCATCCAAAGCGATCAGGGCGTCACATTCATATGTAAGTCTCATGCCCGCGCACAAGCGCTCACGCTTACTAATAGACAGTTTGCCCAGGGTGCTGCTCGCGCATCACAAAGTGGTAAAAGAACGATCCCCATTCATGGCAATTGGGACGTCACACACAATTCAGCCTGTCACGGTTGTTAGCGAGCTGCCGCCTCCAAGTACCGAGGTCGCGCACGCCCACTCCTCCGGTTCAGTTTCTCGATCCCCCAAAGTGCGGCGATCAGAGCGCGGAGGCCATTCGCCCCCTAGCTGTACATATAAAAGCATGGGAAGCTATCCCAGGGGTTCTTCAGAATGGGTGCTAAGCACAATAAAGCAGGGCTATTCACTAGGGATGCACCGATCCACATTTTTTCACTTCCGATCCGATCCCGATACCTGAATTTGGATATCGGCCGATACCGATTCTATTCCGATACCAGAGCTGTGTTTGCTTTAATATTATTATTATCATTATTGTTGATTTTATATGATGCTGAAATAAACTCCTCTCAACAGGCAAGTATGATATGTACGTATCTATGCGTGTATGTCCTAAAAGGCAACTTTAGGTAAGTATAAGGTCAGAAAAACAGGAAATCCTGTTAACAGGAAAAATCCCATTCTGAAAGCAAATATGCAACTGCAAGGGTTTCAAATTGATTGTCATGTCAAATATAAGAAAAGTGCAAGTGTAAACATCTTACACACACACTATCAATAAAACAGTTTGCATCAACAGCAAAAAAAAAAAAGTACACTGGCTCTTTTAGCATCAACAAATCAAGGTTTTAAAATGTAAAATATTAGAAATATAAGAAAAGTGCAATAGTCCAACATTTCCGTAGGCTATTCGTGATTCAGCTGCTCTGAATTGTCAAAACACCATTCAAACTCTATTCAAACTTCTTGCTACAGATGCAAAAAACGCAGATTTTTTTTATGACGGACGAAAGTTTCAGTGGCAGTATGCAAGCGTGATTGACATAACGTGAGGTCGTATTTATTTTTTAACGTGCGAAAATTTCGAAAATTTCGGACTCCGTGTGCAAGGGCCTTAACACACACACACACACACACACTCTATCAATAAAACGGCTCCCGTTGTCTTTCTGCCCACTGGCTAAAAAATCCTCGTGCTCTTTAACGTGGTGCTTTTTTAAATGTTTGATTGCGTTCGTTGTGTTGACCGACGCGAGGGAGCTTCCACCTCTCTGAATTACAGCTTTGCAAACATTGCATTTTGCTGTCTTGCTCCGCGGTGTTTCCAGAGTGAAGTATTTCCACACAGCGGACATAATGCTGCTCAATGCTTTCCTGCTAGCTGGCTGCAAACTGCGGAATGGATTTTCTGAGCGGAGGCGTGTCTCATGACTCTGTGTCTATTTGAGCCGCGCCTCCGTTCAGGAAATCCATTCCACAGTTTGCAGCCAGCTAGCAGACTAGCCGGCGGGAATCAATTTTGGAGTCATTTCAGCAGACAACGTTAAAGCGCAAACATGGCTCATGGATATCGGATATCTCCGCAGGTTGGATCGGGAAAATCCGATACGTGAATTTACGCTGGTATCGGTCCCGATACCGATACTGGATCGGATCGGCCCCATCCCTACTATTCACGTCAGTTCGTTCGCCGTCCCCCGCGCTTTCGAGCGCGGACCGCGACGACAGTGAATCCAGAAGTAGCACATCTACTCCGCGCAGAAATAGCGAAGCTACTGTGCAAAGGTGCTATAGAGCTGGTACCGCCTTCTCCGAGCGAGTCAGGCTTTTGCAGCCGATATTTTTCTCGTGCCCAAGAAGGACGGAGCCCTCAGGCCCATCTTAAGATCTGAGACATTTGAAGTGCTTATGAAAAGGCCGTTCAAAATGCTTACGACCAGGAAAATCCTCGCGCACGTTCGCCCGAGGGACTGGTTTATCTCTCTCGATCTGAAAGATGCCTATTTTCAGATTCAGATAATACCCCGTCACAGGCCATTCTTGAGATTCGCCTTCGACGGTCAGGTTTATCAAAACACCGTCCTGCCGTTCGGCCTGTCTTTTAGCACCCCGTACATTTATGAAGTGCATGAACGCGGCGCTCGCCCCCTGAGGAGTCAGGGGCTGCGAATGATGAACTATCTGGACGATTGGCTGATATTGGCACAGTCAGAGACAGAACTGCTATCTCACAGAACAGTGCTTCTCAGTCACCTGGAAAGCTTAGGTCTCACGGCCAATTGGACCAAGAGCTCATTAATGCCCAGCCAGTCGATTTCCTTTTTAGGAATAGAACTGGATTCTGTGGCCATGACGGCTCGTTTATCGACACAGCGCGCGCGCCGTGTTCGCCACCTAGCCGCATCTTTCCAGAAGGGCAGCTTTCTCCCTTTGAAAACGTTTCAAAGGATGCTAGGCTCTATGGCATCAGCTGCAGCGGTGCTTCAGCTGGGCCTACTGCGCATGCACCCACTCCAACGCTGGTTGAATGCTCGCGCGTCTCGCCGAGCTTGGGTTTCTGGCGGCCAAAAAATCAGAGTGACTCAGACCTGCATAGCGGCTCTGCAGCCTTGGTTAGTAGCCGACTGGTACCAGCAGGGAGTGATGATGGGAACCATCTCTTATCGGAAAGTCATTTCGACAGACGCGTCCAACTCGGGGTGGGGCGCGCTGTTCGAGGGCAGACCGGTCTTTGGCCAGTGGTCGGACCAAGAGAAGTGTTTTCACATAAACTGTCTGGAAATGATAGCGGTCGAGAACGCGCTGAACTGCTTCCTCCCGTTCATACAGGGCCAACATGTTCTTGTCCGCTCGGACAACATGTCTGTGGTGTCCTATGTAAACCGTCAGGGCGGTGTCAGATCCAGAAATATCTGCAGTCTGACGGAACGCCTCCTTATTTGGTCCCAGATGCACCTGCACTCGCTGAGGGCGGCGCATGTGCCTGGCCATCTAAACGACGGCCCAGACAAACTATCCAGGGACTACGTTCCCCCAGGGGAATGGTCCCTGCACCCCCAAACGGTCCAGAAACTGTGGCGCCTATTCGGCAGAGCGGAAGTTGACCTATTTGCGTCAAGAGACAACACTCAATGTCCGATGTTCTTTTCAAAGGACGAGGACGCGCTGGCCCAGGTTTGGCCCAGCTTCCCACTATATGCTTTCCCTCCGGTCTCTCTGTTACCACAGGTGATCAAGAGAATCAGGGAAACGCGCCACTCGGTGCTCCTCATAGCCCCGCGTTGGGAGAATCAGATTTGGTTCCCGGAACTAGCACGGCTGTCACATACAGCTCCGTGGCCGATTCCGGTGAGGGCAGATCTCCTCTCTCAGGCTCGCGGTGCGATCTGGCATCCCCATCCAGAGCGATGGTCTCTGCACGCATGGTTGATCAATGGATACTCGTTACCCTGCCAGAAGGAGTGATGAACACAATCACGCAGTGTAGAGCTCCTTCCACGAGAAGGCTCTACGCGTCTAAATGGTCGGTGTTCTCCAGATGGTGCACCGACAGAGGTCTGGACCCACGGACATGCGGGGTGGCGCATCTGCTCACTCCCCTACAAGAGCTTTTGGATAAGGGGAGGTACCCATCCACGCTCAAAGTATATGTGGCGGCCGTGGCAGCGTTCGCAGAATCAGCGCACGGCCAGTCACTAGGAAGACATGAGTTGGTCATCCGCTTCCTTAGAGGAGCTAGAAGGATGAACCCGCCGCGCCCCCCGTCGGTTCCTGTGTGGGATCTTTCATTGGTCCTCGAGGCCCTGAAAGCTTTTCCATTTGGGCCACTAGACTCCGTGGGGTTGAAATATCTATCACTAAAAACCGTCTTTCTGACTGCACTGTCGTCAGTAAAACGTGTGGGGGACCTGCACGCGCTGTCTGTCGGGCCGAATTACTCTAAAGTCATCCTCAGACCTAGACATGGCTATGTTCCTAAAGTGATGGGCACTCCATTCAGAGCGGAAGTTATTTCACTGTCAGCTCTGCCAGCATCTGACTGCGAAAGTGATGTGAATCCCCTCTGCCCTGTCAGGGCGCTGAGGTGTTACATTACGCGCTCCGCCTCCTTCAGGTGTTCAGAACAGCTTTTTGTTTCGTTTGGTGGGCGCACCAAGGGTCTCGCCGCCTCGAAACAAAGCTTGTCCAGATGGATAGTGGACGCTATAGCAACTGCATATGCATCAACAGGTCTGCAATGCCCTCTGGGCATCAGGGCTCATTCCACGAGGGGCGTTGCCTCATCGTGGGCGTGGTCCAGTGGTATTTCTATCCATGACATATGTGTAGCGGCGGGCTGGAGCTCCCCGTCTACCTTTGTCAGGTTTTATAACCTAGAAGTTCCCGCCTTGCAGGCAAAACTTTTTGTCAGTTTAAAGGAGATGTGTATTCTGCCCAGATCTTCCTGCTCAGATCGCTCTCACGTGACTGGTTGAGCTGCACCAGTAGGGTATGTGCCATGTGCCTATACAGACCAGCGCGCTGCTCTGTATTGCCTATGTGTGCTTAGGTCAGTGGTTCTCAAACTTTTTCGGTCATTCCCCACTTTGGACAAGGGGGAATTTTCAAGCCCCACCTGCCCCCATCGCCCCGACACAATGCTAATAAAATACGTAACAAGCTTAAAATGTTCCAATTTATTGAAGTAACAAGTAGTATCAGTATAGTAACAAGTTGTATCTAAATACAAACTAACTATCTACATCACATAACAGCAAGTTCAAAAATAAAGAAAATGAAGTGCATCTGTGTCATAACTTGCATGAAATTCAAAAATAGAGAAAATAAAAGTGCCTCAAAAATAGAAAAGAAATAAAAGTGCCACTTTGCAATCTGTTAAAAAAAGAAAAGAAGAGAAATCCATTTGGCAAGACAGGTCTATTTATCCCTGCATTAGTGACTGCAATGAGCCTGTTTTGCATTGCACAATTTCTCAAAGCAGGGTTGCAGGCTTGATACTGCCACTCTCAAATCATGTTCAATGCTTTTCTGCTGTTATCTCGGGACGCTAGTCCCGAGGTAAATAGCGTTCGTCAGCTCCAGTTTGTATCCAGCCTCTCACGGAGACTTCAGATGCCCCAACACCTGCGATGAGACGACTCGACGCCTGTAAAGAGACGACTCAACGCCGGCGATATGTTATGCCCTAAATTAATACATGATGATTAACTAACTGTATTTTTCTATGTACATTTCTGAAATGCACTTTCTGTAAAGCTGCTTTGAAACAATATGTATTGTGAAAAGCGCTATACAAATAAATTTGAATTGAATTGAATTGAAATGTTCAGAGAATTTTCATGTCTTGTCATAAGCCACAACATAATGACGTCACATATTTTCTAACCCAGCCCTCAGCCCCCACTTACGCATGAAACAGCTTCCAGCGCGCCTGGCCATCGGCGCGAAACATAGGCTACATATCTATGGGCTCAAAAGTTTGTTCCGCTACAATTAATATGCCGACGTCACGTCAATCATTATTTTGGGGGTGGGGAATTCCTGTTACTTGTTGTCGCCCCCGGGGGTGATCGGTCTAATAAGTGGCAACACACAGCTATAAGGACGGTTTGCTCTCACACACGCTGCATTAATAGTCACACACACACACACACACGCGCGCGCGCAGTCACTCTCTACTCTAGTGCGCGGTCTTGCACCAGATTCCGGGAGATTGGATCTCATTTGCGGGCGTCAAGGAGCCGCTATCATTTGGGACATTTGGGATGTCTGGATAAAGATATAAAGGCATAAAAAGGAAAATTTCCTCCCGTTTGGCGCGCCCCACCTGTCACGTCTCTATTCCCCACCAGTGGGGCGCGCCCCACACTTTGAGAACCGCTGGCTTAGGTACAAGTGATGGCCCGCGTGGCTGGCCACCTTACTTCTTCCATTTATTGGGTTCCCCTGAAAGTTCGAGGACTCATGGTGGATGCTTGGCGCGCACGGCGTTGACAAAGTGTTCCCGTAGCGTAAGCTAAACTTACGCAATACCAGAGAACCTCTCGTAAGAGAAAGATACTCGGTTACTTAACGTAACCTCGGTTCTCTCTAGAGAGGGAACAAGTATTGCGTAACCGGCCGTGCTCGCGCCACGAGCGACTTCGCTTCAGTCGACGAAAAACCAGGGATGTCAGCCTACAGCCCCTATTTTATACGCTAAGCCACGCCCATTCTGGCGGGCTGTGACACTATGAAGGCGCGGGCGCCCTTCATTGGGCGTGACGTCACGCCGGGCTCACTGGTAGGCTGCAGCAGATGCCGCAGGGCAGCCAATGAGCACACGATATGGCCTGCTCTAGGTCTGCTAGCTGCTGAACTGCGTTGACAATGAATATA
Source organism: Rhinichthys klamathensis goyatoka (assembly GCF_029890125.1). Classification (NCBI taxonomy): domain Eukaryota; kingdom Metazoa; phylum Chordata; class Actinopteri; order Cypriniformes; family Leuciscidae; genus Rhinichthys; species Rhinichthys klamathensis. The sequence goes on along the minus strand of NW_026606844.1, from coordinate 2,276,787 downwards.
AAATTTAGGAGAATTTTTTGGCTTCAATATCTCGAGAAGATGAATCTTTCCCGTAGCGTAAGTTAAACTTACGCAATACTCGTTCCCTCTCTAGAGAGAACCGAGGTTACGTTAAGTAACCGAGTATCGTTTTGTTTGGTTCAGTATTTTACAACAGCATTTGTACTATTTTCAAAATAGTACTGTAAATTGAACAACATTTCATTGTTTTTATATTTACAAAATTTTGATGTCATGATTTTACAGAAATAAAACAGAATTTTAATAATTTCACAGACATTTTTTACATAACATTTTATCGCACACTGTTTCTCTTTCTCTTTAAACAGCTGGCAACTTTCTGTCTAATTTCCTTGTTTTTAAACACATAAATAAGTGGATTCACAATGGGAGGGAAACACAAGAATAGATGTAGAAAACACCCTGCGTAGGTGAGCTGGAACATTTTCAGACCGATGTGCGATAAGAGGAAAAAAAGTATTAAAGGTACAATATGTAGGAATTTTTCGCCACAAGAGGGCGCAGTTACCAACAATAAATAAGGCGAAGCCTAATGACGCTATGAGGGAGAGTTGAACGATGGGAGATGTCGTTTTCACCATCCAGATATGTTATGGAATTAATGAATCATGATCACGGATGAGGTCATTTTTTTTTTTGTATTACCTGTACGTCTGATCAAAATATTTTATATCACCATAATGAATTAACTTCAAGGAACGCGAAATGTTATGCTATATTATCCTGCTACAGCTAGGCTTGGGAATCGGTTCCAGGTTCCGGTTTGGAACCGGTTCCAAACGTTCCGATCCATCGGAATCGTACACGTCCACACGTTAACGATTCCACTAACGATTCCGAATGTTCCGTTCCATCCATTCCCGCGTCGTGGCATGACGTTACAGTATGCGAATGGATTTTTAAATCCCCCAAAAGCGCGATGGCTACGAGACGTAAACGATCGAGAGTGTGGCTTCATTTTAAATGCAGACCGGGGAAGCAAATCTGGGCGACACAACCCCTCCCGTCATTTCAGCTCCAATGACGGCATCAAAACAAGGAAAGCATGGCGAAGCGGCTCTCTACGGCTCTGCTTTCGTCGGCGAAAAAGTTAAGAAACTCGACGCTATAAGCCCTCAGTACCGAGCCGAGCAGTTCGCACGTGACTTTTATGCAGTGTTTCCCACACATAGACTCGTTCATTTTTTTATGCTATTTAAAACACGCAGCGTATTCTTTCCGTTGTATTTCCTTTCCCCGCTCTCCCTCCGTCTCTCTGTCACTCACGCGTCTCTCTCACATACACACACACACACACACACACACCGCGTCTGTCTATGAGGCGCCGGACTGGACAGCGAACTCCGCAATCGACACTGGGCGAGAGAGAGACAGAGTGTGACTTTTATTTAAACTTATATAAACTAATATAATTTATTTTACTGGACAGTTTTAAAGCTCATAACCATATTTTGTTGTTACTTGAAGAGTGCAGTGTCGTGGCATCATGCAGTATTTGTCCTGAAAAGGCTACTCACTTAAATGTCTGTAATTTAAGTCTGTCATTCCTATTTTATTTGTATACATTTTAATCATTAACTTTAAAAGCACACTCTTTTTATGACTAAAATAACAGTAAAGGGTAAAAAAAAATTAATTCCCCAAAATTAAAACGGAAAAAACGGAATTTGGGAAAAAATAAAACTGATTTCATAGGGCCCTAGATATTGCACACTTGGTTTTCAGTTGTTTTACGTGTTCAAACCAATCGTACTCAAAGTAAATTTGAAGGAACATTTGCAAGTAATGGCTAAATATTGTTTAACAACACATATCCGATTGTATTTAATTGCACTGCCATAATCTCGGTCAAAACACAAGTGATAAAAAGCATTACCAAAGTACAAAGAGCAACATAACTGTGAATTTTCATCAGCATAAACGATCACTTGATAGTTTTTGAGGTGAATCAACATATGCATAATGATTGATCTGTCACGTTTATAAGTGATATTATATTGACAGTTGCATGTGTTGCAAGGTAACACAGATACATCCTTTTGTTTTACATTTGCTCACCTGTCTAATAAAGTATATGCAAGAGCGGTGTTGCTCCAAGTTAGTCGCGGACGTGGAGCTCTCGGCATCTCGAAAACGCCACGCCGATATTGATCCTCATTTTAGTTCTCCTTTTTTTCCCAAAGTCTGCTTGCCCATGGTCCATAATGTTTGAACGAAACAACAACTGCTAAACGTTACGCACTAGTTGTCCAAGTCTGTCGTCATGGTTACGTCATGGCTATGGCAGTACAAGCGGAAACCGAGGAAAGCGCGGATATTGCGTCATTGACAGGCGACATTTTTTTCCGGGACGGCCACTTATTTAAAATTGGAATTTCTCTGAAATAAAAAATCTTTGGAGACTTTTAGGATATTGTAAGTACACAACTGCAGGAAATATATCACACTGTGCAAGTGATTTTTGGATATTTTATTACAAAATTCATACATATTGTACCTTTAAACTCCAAGAATAGGAAGACCATAGCTACGTTTCCACTGTGGGGCAAAAAGCGAGCGTGCTAGTGCATGCCAGGGCCAGTCGCGTTTCCACTGTCACTTCCGGGGCTTGATTGGGCCTTCAGGGCTTCTTCGAGGCCTACGGCCATGGTTTTTTGGCCCGACGAATACCTTGGTCCAAAGTGGAACTCGGGCTAGAGAAGGGTGTACGAACAGAGGCGGAGTTTACCTGTGATCGAGACAGCAGCGCCGGATGATTCGGTCAGCATTAAAGACTTCTAAAATAATTTACCTCAAAACTCACTTTAATGTTTGAATGCCTTCTGTTTGTGATCCGATGTGGATTCTGATCACCGTATAACGTAAAAATGTACGCGATGCTAAAGACTATGCATGCTACCATTACCATAATATGAACTCTTGAAGAAATCAGACCATAAAGGTTATCACAATCATGTTTTTATTTTACTTCTCGTCTCTTTATAGCCTACCGGACTATCATAAAATAAAGCAACTTTTTTTTCGGGAGCTTCCTCTGTTTCTTTGACTGAAAATAGGCCTATAACTGTAGCCTACTGGGAGAGAGTGCAAAAGCTCTTGGTGGCATGTTTGTAGAAATTAGCATTCTTTCCTTTCTTTTGTGAAATAGACCTACTATGGCTTACCATTTTATTTCTGTGTGACTAATGTGGAATTTTGACACAAATTAATAGGCTACATTATCAATGTATAATTTTTGTAATGTAAACCTGTGGTAAAACATCGATGCTTGGGTTTTAAATATTCAAGTAAACAACAAAAATGGCAGCAAACGGGTCGCTTTTACCATGTTTGTTTTGCGATCACGCTGTTTCCGGTGATTTCTTTCAGATTAGTTTTCTGATAAAACTTCCATTTGTTGGTGAAATGATGGGTTAGCAGAGCAGGCTGCAGAGCTTCTGGCCCGACAGTGGAAACGCAACAGATTTTGGGCTCGGTGCTACTAGCCCGGGGTTTTTAGCCCGGCCCGGCCCGGCCCGTTTAAAGCCCTGGCTCACACTGGCCTGACAGTTGGATCATTTTCTCAATAAATAATTGACAAAGTATATTTTTTGTATCATTTGTTTGATTGGGTTCTCTTTGTCTACTTTTAAGATTTTTGTGAACATATGATGATGTTTTGGGTCATATTTATGCAGAAGTGGGCTGCTTTTGTGTAAAAAAAATATATGGATATTAGCCTATTCAGAAATATATTGCTATTTGTTTATGTCAAACATTGTTATTATGTTTGTGAACAAATACTTGTCTGTTTTTATCAAACACAATAAATTGTTCTGCCTTGGAAATGACTTTTTTTTCAAATGTATAAAATTATATATAATATATTTCAAAAGAAAATGTAAACTTGTAAAAAAAAACAGTATTAAATCCTCTCCAGAAATCTAGGCCTGTATCATTTTATTAATAATTTTGTTATATGACAAAATATATACTTTATACTTTTACTTTTTATTTATTTGAAAAAGTCTATAAGTACATTTAAAAAAAGCATTATAGAGAAAGGAATTTGAGGACTTTTGACTACTTTTCAAACTGACTACTGACTATAAATAAATAAAAATGAATGTATAGTGACTAAAAACAACTCACATCTGTAAAAAGGAAGTCTAAAATATAATAATAATAATAATGTCAAAAATGTTTTACACATAATTTTTACACAAGCCTATGTTTATAAACATAAAACCAGTATAAACAATCTAAACGCTTTTTTGTAAATTATTATAAACAGACATTTTTTTATGTATGCTAAATTATTTTAATCTTATTAGAAATTGGAAGTTTTGTCTCTTTCCAAAATATCCAATCCTTTTATTCTAACATATGCAACATATAATCACTCTTACAACCTGAAAAAAAAAATATATATATTTTTTTCAACAGCAAGTTAGATTCTCCATGACATATAAAACAAATTGCATAGCATAATATAGAAGACAGACATTGTAGCATGTCAGGAGATTATTGATTAAAGTAGTTACATTTTAATAGTTAATGCCCATGAAAAAGTGATATTTCAGTCATGACAACTCTGGGATAGTTTGTAAAACATTTTATTAAAGCTGCAGTCCGTAGCTTTTTTTGGGTTAAAAATTATCCAAAATACATATTTGAGAAAATAGATAACCAGCCAGTGTTCAAAACTCTCTGCTTGCCTTAGCTCGATTCAAAGCGGTAAGCTTGTAATAATGTTTTTAATTCTAGTGGTACTGGTGGATTTCCGCGGGAGATTCGAGCATGTCTCTGCGTCATTACGTCACATCTGTACACATAAAGAAGGAGTCTCGGCTAGTATGTTGCGTGTGAGGATGCTGGAGGTGGAGATTTATAGCCTTTTCTCACAGCACTTGATATAATTAAACTTATCAATTTGATGGCGGATCCAGAAAGGTTAAAACGACAATCACCAGTGACAACAGATTCACCCGCTGTAAAATGCAAAAGACTTCGTTCGGACTTCGGAGTGGCGACAGAAAGAAGAGACTGCAGCCGGCCCATGCGAAAACAAGGATACATATCGGAAGGACATTACATGTAGTCACGCAATGCTGACGTTGTTAACATTAACAATTTGAGAACAGAGTATAATTTGCACGTTTTTGCATGATATAATAACTTATAAGCGATTGTTAGATTTAATCAGCGCGATTTACTGCAATGTCAGAACCAGAACAAAGGTGGATGTTTCTTACAAGTTCAGATGACATTTTCCGGTGAAAATTCTTATGTTGGTCATACTTCCAAAAAGAATAATCATTTCTGAATGACAGTATCCACACCGGCGCGGTGACTGACAGCCTCACAGTCTCCTCAAACATTGTGTTCATCCGCGCTGTGCCGTGTCGAGGGTGTTGAAGTACAACTCACGTAAAGTTGATAATTCCGCGAATGACTGCAATTGCAGATTTCGAACAGAGATGGCGACAAAGAGGAAAAACGCAGGACTGCAGCTGCGCTGCTGCTGCAGAGCAAGTATGAATTGCTTCTGCTAATTGCTCAAAACATAAAATTAATGGAAACATGCTGTTTCAACTAGAGGTAGACTGTGCATAGCACAGATAGTGTATCCTTTGGGTGTGGTTATAAAGGGAAATGGTAATGAATACACAAAATCAATTGGTTGAACCAATCAGAATGTGAATAGAGTTTCATGACTGAACTATTTATTTTCGTGAGATTTTAAATAATGTTGCATGTTTGACAACTGTCTATAAATAAACATATAGGTGATTGAAAACAACTCACATCTCTGAAAAAGGAAGACAGTATAAAAAAAGAATAATAGTTCAGACACTGATTATCTTCCTCTTAAAACAGGTGAGAATTTTCTGTCTGATCTCTTTAGTTTTAAAACCATAAATGAGTGGATTCACAAGGGGAGGGAACACAAGAACTGATATAGAAAACACCCTGCGTAGGTGAGCTGGAACACTATCAGATCGATGTGAAAGAAGAGGAAAAAGAGTGTTAAACTCTAAGAAAAGGAAGACGACCAAATGAGTACCACATGTCTGAAGTGCCTTAATCTTTGCATCGGACTGCTTATTAGTAACACAACTGATGAGTATATTAATGTATGTAAATGCCACAACAGAAAGTGAAAGGCCGTGGTATAAAACAATGGTAAACAATCCATAGATATTGTTAACTATTGTATCTTCACACATAAGTTTCATTATAGATGGATTATAACAGACAAGATCTGCCATGTATGTCTGGCAAACCTGATGAGGCAGAAGAAGAGAGAAAAGTACAATTATGACACTAAAATGAAAAAGCCACATCCCAGTTATGATTTTCACCAAGTTATTGGTTGTCAAAATGGCTCCATATCTCAACGGGCAACAGATAGCGATATACCTGTCATAGGCCATAGCAGTAAGAATAACATATGATGCCCCACCATATAAGTGTACAATAAAGCCTTGAAGCAAACATGCAGGGTAGGATATTGATCTGTCCTGAGACCATATACTATACAGCAGCTGAGGAAAAAGGCTTGTGGCACCCATAGCATCATTGATAGGCATGTTAAGCAACAGTATGTACATTGGTTTATGAAGATTCCTGTTCAAGCAAATGGTGACAACAATTGTTAGATTGCAGAGTAAGATAAACAAGTATGTTGTCATTCCAAGCATGAATGCTGGATAAATGCTCGTTTGAGGGATTTCCAAAGAGTGCAAAGTCAAGACAAGTGGAAATATTGATCCATTTAGATACATAGTGAATGTTGCCTATTGACGCCCTGTTTACAAATATTAAACCAGTATTAAAAAGGTTGAATATATGATAGTACATTTACATTTTTTATATAAAAAACTATAATTAAAATGATAGATTTAATCCTAATCTCAACACACCTTTGAAGCTATGTTGCTGTCTGAATTTGAGCTGTCATTTTTTCATTTAGCTTTGTTGCACCTATATTCCCTCGAAAAAAGGCAACTGTAGATTTCTAACAACAGCACATTAAATAACCAAACCAAATAAACAAATGTAGTCAAAATAAAGGAGGCGTTTTATCATGCTTCAGTGCTGGTGAAAAGCTCTTTGTGGATGTCATCCATTGTCATCTGATTTATAATTGTGCTCTGTTTACTGTATGTTTACTATGGAAATAGGTGATGTTATTTAGCATGCACACATTACATCAAAACTAAGTGACATAGCCTCTACAGATTACAATTTCACAGTCATGACACAAAGTGATCCAAGTTGCAGTTTGTCCTGAATCACTTTGAGCATATTGCCCTCTGCTGCCCATTAAGATATAGTGCAGATAGCCTAGTGTATGCAAACAAATAATGTATGAAATATTTTCAAATGCATCAATTTAAAACATTAAATAATTATAATATTTAGAAATATACTTTTATTTCTTAATTTCTTGATTATGGCGTTGCTAGGTGCATTATTTCCACATATAATTCATTTTACAGTAGTTTAATAAATAAGGAAGCAAAGTCCTCAGTGTTTTTAAAATGTTTTTAATCCAATGAAAATTTATGTTCCAGTTACTCCCATTTTCTGTAAAATAAATAAACAATGCTTATACTATCAAAAAAAATAATAATCAATTTTGTGTTTTTACATGAATGTGATAAATGTAATTGTTTATTAAACCCGGCCTATAAATCTAATAAAGTTAGTGTTTTAAGCATTTTTTTTTACACTTATTCCAAAATAATAACTATGAGAACACTCTAACAAATTTCAGATTTCATGTATATCGGTTACGAGTATGAATGTAACCTTGGTTCCCTGTAGAGGCAACAAGACGTTGCGTAGATTGACGCTGTGGGAACGCTGTGTGTGATTGCGTCATGAAGCACGTGTGAAATCAGTCCAATGGTGTGACGAGACGTCAGAGGTAGGTAACGTCATGAACCAGGAAACTATAAAGCATGCCCAAACAGTGTAACGGTAGCTTCTAATAGGCTGAAGCAAGTCGTTCACAGGCACGCAGGAGATATGGCAGGGCGACGCAGTATCTCGTTCCCTCTTCAGGGAACCAAGGTTACAGTTGTAACCGAGGCGTTCCCTTTCAAGTGTACTCGCGCTGCATCGATTAACGCTGTGGGAACATCTATACCCACGCCGCCATAATGGCAATTGTCTGTCTAGTGTGAAATCATGAAGAGAGCATTAACCCCTAAAGCGCCAAAGTCGCAAAATTGCGACAAAACGTCATACTTAATAAAACAGGCTGTAGATCCTAATATGGTGTAATATCTCATTTGTATTCCCTACCACTAGATGGCAGACATGTAATACTTCGATTCAAGATCAAAATGACGTCATGTTCCTATTCAAAGTGTTGGAGGAAATAGCAGAGCAAGTGAGCGATCGTGTCATTGATGCGGAAGCAGTTTAGTTCAGAGCGTCTGAGTAAATTGTGAGATTTGTGAGAGAAAATCGTCAAATGGCTAATAAAAACTTGTACCGTGAGGATGTGTTGCAAATGTTATTCGCCGATTCTGACTCTGAAGGGGAATATTTGCCTTTTGTAAATGACAATCGGCCGTCTAATGATCGCGCTTCTCCCGGTACATCTTTGCCGTGCAATGGTGCCGCCCGCGCCTCTTCCGGTACAACTTTGCCGCGCAATGGTGCCGCGCGCGCTTCTCCCGGTACATCTTTGCCGCGCAAGGCACGAGTGTTCACGAAGCACAAACAGATCATTTTGACCATTTGCCCAACGGGGATGGGGGTGGCAGGGGTGGACGTGGTCTTTTCCTGAATATTACTGATGAACTGATCAAAAATTAGGCTACTGTTCACATGTGTTTTACTACTAAAGTATTGTAATATAGTAATAATTTAGTACTTTCTCCTATTTTATTGTTGGTTTCCTCTTTTCCGATCATTTGGAATGAGGATAAAAAATAAATTAAAAAAAGCATGTAAATAAATTCCAAGATCAATTCAATATCTACTATTTACTGAATATTACTGATGAACTGATCAAAAAGTAGGCTACTGTTCACATGCGTTTTACTACTATATAGTATAGTAATAATTTAGTACTTTCTCCTGTTATTGTTGGTTTCCTCTTTTCTCATCATTTGGAATGAGGATTAAAAAATAAAAATAAAAATAAAACATGCAAATAAGTTCAAACATCAGTTCAATATCTACTATTTCCTGAATATTATGAAATTCAAGAGGCCCGCCCCCTGATGACATCATAATATGCAAATTAGATGAGTATATTTACACCCCACATAAACTTTCAGTCATCCCCAACATTTTTCTAATTTACAGTAGATCTCTATCTTTAAGCCATTTCAAGCCACAAGCTTTTGAAATTTTGATGTCAAAATCCAGCATTTAAAAAAAAAAAAAACTTGGCGCCTAAAGAGTTAAGACAAGAGCACCCGAGCACCTGGTGTCCAGGTAGTAAAAACCTCACGAATGTGTGCGGTGAGGACCAGCCTGCCGCATCACAAACATCTTGTAGTGAAACTCCTGACAATAGAGCCTTAGAGGCAGCCATACTTCTAGTAGAGTGGGCTCAGACTACCAAATGGAAAGGAAGTCCGGTGACTCAGCCTCAACTATCCACTTGCTCATCATCTGCGTAGATGCTGGGGACCCCTTGTTAGGAGGCCCAAAACAGATGAACAGTTGATCAGATTTACACCACTGGGCAGCTCTGTGGATATAGGCATCTAATGCCTGAATCGGACATAGCAGGTTATTTCTTTCCTGGTCTGAATCCTGAAATGGAGGAGGACAGAAGGCCTGCAAAACAATAGATCTGGCCTAGGGTGAAGGAACGCCTTTACCATGCCGGGTGTAAAGTCCAAGCACGAAGGGACAACCGACAGAGCTTGCAAATCTCCTATCTTTACTAGCTTGTTACCAAAGGGTCTCTCCCTAAAGACATATCACCCAAACGAATGTGGTAAGACACATAGACCTTTATAGTGGACGGAGATAACCCTGCAGTGAATCACTCTTGCAGGAACTGCAACACTGTACCAACAGGGCAGTTAACTGGGTCCACCTGATGACCACTGCACCAGGTAGTGAAAACTCCACTTTAAGGCATACAGTTTCCTTGTGGAGGGAGCTCTAGAGTGAAGGATGGTCTTAACAACCTCAGTTGAGAGACTAGAATCTATGAGCTGGAAACCCCTCAGAGGCCAAACCCACAGCTTCCATAGTTCGGGGTAGAGGTGAAGTATTGAGCCCCCCTGCCTAGGACAGAAAGTCCCTCCTGACCGGAATCTCCCAAAGAGAGCCGTCGAGGAGAGACACAAGATCTGAGAAGCACACTCTGGCTGGCCACTGCGGGGCGATCAAGGTGAGATGGACATTGTCCCGGTGAACTCTCTCCAGAATTCCTGGGAGCAGAGCGATTGGGGGGAAAGCGTACAGACGTGGCCTCGGCCTCGTCTGGGCCATAGCATCCAGTCCGAGAGGAGCTGGATGCATGAGGGAGAACCAAAGTGGACAGTGAGACGTCTCTCGAGACGCAAACAGATCCACTTGAGCCTGGCCGAACACCCTCATACCTGTCAACTAACCGTTGGTGGTTACTGGGGTGGAGCCTCCATTTTGGCACAGTGGATGTAAGCTGCCCTGAGTGAAAACCCCCCTGGTGATTTATGTAGGCGATCACCGCTGTGTTGTCTGAGCGTACGCACATGGTGGCCCCTGAGGTCTGAGAGGAAATTCTTGAGAGAAAGAAAGACAGCCATCATTTCCAGACAGTTGATGTGCCATGAACATTATGTCCCCTTCACAGACCATGGGCCCTATTTTAACGGTCTAATCGCTTGGGCTAAAGCGCAATGGGGCAAGCACACTTAGGGGGTGCTTCTCATTTCTTATTTGTGCATCCTCGTTTCCTTTCCTCGTTTCCTTTCCTCGCGTCTCAGCTCCACCCCCTGCAGGATGCGAGGGAAGGCTGCAAGGAAAGAAAATGAGGACGGAGGAATCGAATGAAAGTTTTTTTATACTTTGGAATACTTGATCACTCGAGCGTCACTTCACAGCGTCATCACCTGCGCTCAAAGGATCTGCCCTTATGTTGTAGAATTTTGGTAATTTAAGAAATTAGTAATAAATAATAATAAAGCAAGATACCCTGTTGAAATATGTGAGATGTGTGGTTTATATAAACTGCAAAGGTAAAGTATAAATTAAAATGATTGTGACCGACGTGAAGGGGGAGGAGAATTGATACGTGCGTCACGTTTAGTCGATAAAACACTTCCGCAAAGCATGCAACTGTGCATCCTCGCTCATAGCTCCTCTGGAAGCCTCCTCACTCCTCGATCCTCGCCTCCTCGCGATGCAATTAGAGAATTGAGATGTCCTGGTCAATGGCGCAGTCTATTTCAGTTGCCTCAAAATAGCAACACGCCAACTATGCGCCTGAACACACCTTGTTTTCAGACCAGCACGCCCATTGGCGCACAAATGGGTGCAAATGCATTTGCTATTTAAAAAACGTGGTGCAGGACGTGAAAATGATAACTGCGTCGGGCTGAAACTAGCAAAAAAACATTTGCAACATTGCACCGGGTGTATGATAGGACCCCTTCAGTTGAGTGACCCTCTAGGATCGCTCCCCATCCCGTGAGGGAAGCATCCATCGTAAGCATCTTGCGACGACAAATAGCTCCCAGCAAGGGACCATGGGATAGGAACCAGGGTTCCCTTTCAAGGGAACTCGAGCTGCGTCGAGACGCTGTGGGAACGCTCCTGCGTGATTGCGTTGTGAAGCACGTGTATAATCAGTCCAATGGAGAGACGAGACATCATAGGCGGGTGACGTCATCGACCAGGAAACTATACAGCACACCTGAAAACAGACCGCGCTAGCTTCTGTGCCTTCAGCAAGGGATCTGTGTGATTCTGTCTCTGTCTATTTATTGTTGTTTGTCCACAAGCATATATATATATATATATATATATATATATATATATATATATATATATTACACAGGAGTATGGAGAGCAAACAGCCTTGGATCGTGTGTTCGTCCCTGCCCTCGCTTCATTACGAGTGGGGACACACGCGATTCATGTGTTGTTTGTTTGGGAGTAGAGCATGCACGGTCAGCTCTAGTAAATTGGGGCTGACAGTGTTCATTCATAAATTCCCGACGTGTAACATATGCACTATCAAGAGTTTTAGCTCTGCTCTTGTTGGCTTTCTTCGAGGGAAGAAAGTCAATAAAGAATTGGCTCGGATCTCGCGTTTGCCGAGGCAGCGCGTAGATTACGGGTCTGCAATAAAGATTCTGTGACTCGATCAGGGATCTCGCGTGTGCCATGGCAGCGTGTAGATTACGGGGCTGCATAAGAGTTGTGGCTCGGATCTCGAGTTTGCCGAGGCAGCGCGTAGATTACGGGTTTGCAATAAGAATCTATTGGCTCAGATCTCGCGTTTGCCGAGGCAGCGCGTAGATTATGGGTCTGCATCTCTACAATAAGAATCTATGGCTCAGATTGTGCGCTTGCTGAGGCAGCGTGTTGATTATGGGTCTGCATATCTGCATAATAAAGTGGCTATTCTCACGTTTTCTCTGTCGGGGGAGGTACATGTTTTATGGCCCCTTTTCCCAGCAAAGTTTTTACCACCTGTACCATAACCAGAGCCTGCTCGGGGCCCACCACTGTGTGTAGGACCCCCATAAATCTGGGGGATCGAGACCCGAACTGAATAGTGTAACCCTTTTCGACTGTGCACAGGACCCATCGAGATATATTTGGTAGTAGCTTCCACGCTGCCAGAAAATCTACTAAGGGAACCAGTCTCTCGAGACTGGCCTCTGTTGTTTTTCGAGCAACCACTTCGGTGCCCTGAAGTGGCACACCGGCAGGGAACAACCGTAGCTCTGAGACCCTCCTCATTGGGGGCAAGACATGTAACTTTGTAAGTACATGTCAACTTATTCTAACCCTGACCCTACCAGTCTACTAATACTCTACTAACACTCTAATGAGAGTTAGATGACATTGTAACTTTTCTATTTTTGTTTTTCGATTTAGCTACTAATGAGGGTTTATCACACAGATAAAAAAAACTGTTTAATAAACTTACATTTACATTTAGTCATTTAGCAGACGCTTTTATCCAAAGCGACTTACAACTGAGGACTAAACCAAGCGAGTCATCGTGAAGAGACAAAAACAACGCAAGAAGTGCTCAAAATACAAAGTTCAGACATTGCTCGGAGTAGCATAAGCCAGATAAGCAAGGATTTAAAGGAAAAGGAAAGAATTTTTTTTTTTTTTTATGCTAAGTGCTCACGGAAGAGATGAGTTTTCAGTTGTCTTTTGAATGCTGTCAGGGATTCTGCATTCCGGATGAGGGTGGGCAGATCATTCCACCAGCATGGTACCGTGAATGAGAATGTTCTGGAGAGTGATTTTGAGGCTCTCTGTGATGGTACCACTAGCCGTCGCTCATTGACTGATCGTAGGCTTCTGGTAGGGATGTAGACTTGTAGTAGTGAGTGGAAGTAGGAGGGAGCTGATCCTGTGGTCAATCTGTAAGCAAGTGTCAACACCTTGAACTTGATGCGAGCAGCGAGTGGTAGCCAGTGCAGAGAGATGAACAGAGGAGTGACGTGGGACCTTTTGGGCTCGTTGAAGACCAGACGAGCTGCAGCATTCTGGATCATTTGTAGAGGTTTAGTAGCACATGATGGAAGTCCAGCCAACTTAAGCAAACATTCTACCGACTTTTCATTTTTTTTAGGTATTTTATTCCCCCAATGCTGGCACTTTCTAATAATTATTCAAATGAAAGACTAGAAAAACATTTGCTGTGTCTGAAATCTCCCACTACTCACTATATAGTGGACTATATAGTGAGCTCGCCATTTTGTAGTGCTGTCCGAATGTATAGTGATGATTATTATACCCTATATAGTCCACTCAATGTATCCCAAAATGCATTTTGAAAAGTAGTGTACAACCGATGGTCACTAACCCAAGCCCTACATACCATCATGCATTGCGCTGATCGTAAAAGACCTATCAGCATCATCTTCATCTTTAACTTACAATTCCGACGTCTCGCTAGCGTAGCAAGAACAGCACGTCGTTTTCTGTGTCTAGAAATCCTGTTTCTTTTGCTAATCCGCAAAATCTTCTGAATCACGAGAACAAACAAACAAAAAAGATAAATATTGAGTGGCATCTCCACAGAGTCTAAAAGCTGTTTTATTAAGAGTATTATGAGCAAGATATTTGATAACGTAGATCTGTTTTTTTTTTCCTAATGTCTACAGGCAAGAGAAAACGGTGTGGCGCGAAAATGAAAATATATGAAATATGTGTATTAATTTTATTTATGTTTATAAGTTATAATCATGTGTGGAGTAACGCATTATAACAGAAACGGCCAGAAATGACTTTTAATTTTACAATTTTGGAGAAATAAGCTCAATATAATGTAATGTATTTATAAAAAAAAAAATCTATTTAGCCCAGAGCTGGCTCGGCACCAGCTGACAGATGATGGCGCGTTTAATCAACGGCGCCGAGAGACGATCGAGTAGTGTCCAAAAGTGGTGTTTCTATTATGCTGGTGAGTCACTATATAGTGCTCTACTCACTACCCCCTACATAGGGGTTAGGGAGTAGTGGTTTGAGTGGAGATTTCGGACACAGCCTGAGTCTTTCATTTCACACAAAAAAACATAAGCTCCCACTACCCAAACTGACTTACTTCTTCATGTCAGCTTTCCCCTTAGATGCCAAACAGGTGAGCCTTTATTGCGCCCTCTAATGGCTTCTAGTGTTTCTACACCATTCCATTCTTTCATTACAAAAATAACTGTTAGAGATTTTTCATTCTGTTACAACATGTTGGTGCAATGTTACTTATAGTCAACAGAATGTGTTAAAGGGACCATCAAAATAAAGTGAAACCGATATTCCTCTTGGAGTTATGACTAAAAAAATTCCACAGGCGCACAGGCACTAACTAAAAACAAATATATATAGCTTTCGCTTGGAATTTTCTCCCATAACTTCATGAAACATGCACAGATCGTAGAAAGTGGCATATCATTACTTACAGTGGATGCTCCCAATTGAAATGAGTCCCAAATCGACATAATCCATTGCGTCGATAACTATATATTCCTCACGGAGGTGGAACAATTTTAAAAATACCCATTAGTGGGTGTCAAAGTCTAAACAAAAAGGCTACATTGGTTCCAAATGCTGTAACTTTTGATTATTTTATGCTATCACCACAACATTTGATCCAGATGCAGCTCACCTGTAGGGG
Source organism: Rhinichthys klamathensis goyatoka (assembly GCF_029890125.1). NCBI lineage: Eukaryota > Metazoa > Chordata > Actinopteri > Cypriniformes > Leuciscidae > Rhinichthys > Rhinichthys klamathensis. The sequence continues at coordinate 2,261,459 of NW_026606844.1, read as the reverse complement.
AACTTCACTAAAATAGAAATTTCTTCCTACCTTTTTAGTTTACCTATTGCAGTTATTGCAAATCAAAAAACAAAGATTATGTAAAATTATAATAAAAAATTTAAAACGTTTTCTATCAAACAACACCTACCTTTTGACTATCCTTGCTATGTTTTTGGAGTTATGAGTCTTTAGTCTTTAGGCTCCTGTCTGGATCGCTGATCGATTGCTCCTGTCTGCCTCGCTGCCTGCTGTGTGTTTGTTTGCTTCGAGGTTGTAAGCTCCGCCTGAGCCTCGTATTTCTTTCTGTTTTGAGCCATCATTTATCATTTACTATCATTTCTAGTTGTTTATACTACTAAATACAGCTTACCCAACATCTGAGATTAACCTTACATCTCTAGCTTCCGTTATTGTTAACACAGCACGCTAACTCGCTAACGTTAGCCTGTTAACGCGCACCCCGTGCGATTTATTTATTTATTTTCTCTCGCGCGCCCGCGCCTTTGAGTTCATAAGTCCAGGTAAGTAAGAATCAGTCAACAAACACGGTGAGTAATGTCTTGTCCTGTTATTGTCACCTGTGTCACATGTCATATGTTTAGTATAGCCTTCTCCGATGGCAATATAGGATTTATATGTGATAAATGCAAGGAGAAGATTTCAGAACTAGAGACACGCATCCAAACTTTAATTGAGGATGGTAAGAATGCTAGATCTTTAGATAGTGTTTTGGATGCGCCTAGCATAGTGAACTCTTTACATGATACGGTTCCGGCTGAAGTAGAGCCCGTGCAGCAGGGCAGATGGGTGACTGTCAGAGATCGTTCTAGTCGCGGATCAAAGAACCACTCTTCCGTTCCGATTCCCATAACAAATCGATTTGCCCCACTCAGTGAAACACCCACTGAGAATTCTGTTGATTGTGCCCTTGTAATTGGTGATTCGATCACACGGAACGTGAAAATAGAGACACCAGCCACCATAGTCACATGTTTGCCGGGAGCCAGAGCGCCTGACATCAAAGCAAATTTAAAAGTGCTGGCTAATGCTAATCGTAAATTCTCTAAGATCATTATTCATGTCGGCACTAATGATGTTCGACTCCGCCAGTCGGAGATCACCAAAATTAATATTAAAGAGGTGTGTGAACTCGCAAGTATGATGTCAGGCACTGTAATTTGCTCTGGCCCTCTTCCTGTTCGCAGGAGTGATGAGATAGTTAGTAGATTGGCCTCACTGAATCGCTGGCTGTCTGAGTGGTGTCCGCAAAATAATGTAGAATTCATAGACAATTGGAAAAGTTTTTGGGGCAAGCCTGACCTGTTGAAAAGAGATGGTATTCATCCCTCCTGGGCTGGTGCTGCTCTTCTCTCTAGTAATTTGGCTCATAGTCTTAGAGCTAAAACATGACAATCTGGGGCTCAGGTCAGGAAGCAGACAGACTGGCTAAACCGACCGTCTGCTAGCGGCCTCACGTCACCAAGGTCAGATAAATCCCATCACATAGAGCCTCTTTCACCTAGATATCATCATATAGAGACTGTGTCTGTTCCCCGAATTTGGAAATCCAAAAAACGTCAGGTTAAAAATTTAATTGATGTTCAACAAATAAAAAACAGATATAATACAGATGAGCAAATGATAAAGCTTGGGTTGCTGAATATTCGATCCCTTACTCCAAAATCACTCATAGTTAATGATATGATTTCAGATTATAATCTAGATGTGCTGTGTTTGACAGAAACCTGGCTAAAACCAAACGATTATATTACTTTAAATGAGTCAACCCCACAAGATTACAGTTATAAACATGAACCTCGTCTGAAAGGCAAAGGGGGAGGTGTTGATGTAATTTATAGTAATATTTTCAAAACCACTAAGAAATCTAGTTTTAAATATACTTCTTTTGAAGTGTTGGTTCTTAATGTAAAAATATATAGTGTAAACGATAAATCACATTTGAGAATTCTGCTGGCTACTGTGTACAGGCCACCAGGGCACCATAAAGATTTTATCAAAGAATTTGCGGACTTTCTATCAGAATTAGTATTGGCTGCAGGTAAAGTACTAATTGTTGGTGATTTTAATATACATGTAGATAATGAAAAAGATGCATTGGGATTGGCATTTAAAGATATTGTAAACTCATTGTCGTAATCATACTCTAGATCTAATACTATCACATGGAATAGATATTGATGCCGTTGAAATTCTGCAGCAGAGCGATGACATCTCAGATCATTATCTAGTCTCATGTAAATTACATTTAGCCAAGGCTGCAAAGCCGACTCCGTGTTATAAATACGTTAGACCTATAACTTCTGCCACTAAAGATTGCTTTCTCAATAATCTTCCTAATCAGTTTCATCATCTCAGCATCCCAGATAGCTTAGAAGAACTCGATATTGCAACAGAAACTTTTAACTCTCTCTTTTCCAGCACTTTAGACGCAGTTGCTCCACTGCGCTTAAAGAAGATTAAAGAAAATAGTCCAACACCGTGGTACAACGAGCACACCCAGGCCCTTAAGAGAGCAGCCAGAAAAATGGAGCGCAACTGGAAGAAAACCAAACTAGAGGTATTTCGGATTTCATGGAAAGAGAGCTCGATTGCTTACAGAGAGGCTTTAAAAGCTGCTAGATCTGCTTATTTTTCAACCCTATTAGAAGAAAATAAATATAATCCTAGGTATTTATTTGAAACAGTAGCTAAACTAACGAAAAAGAAAGCTTCAACCCCAGAAGTGTGCAAGCAACACAGCAGTGATGACTTTATGAACTTCTTTACTTATAAGATTGATAATATCAGGGACAAAATTATAACTATGCAACCGTCTACCACAGTATCGCATCAGGGAGTGCATTGTAGTGTCCCTGAGGAAAAATTTGATTCATTTGTTGCCATAGGAGAGGGCGAATTTTCTAAACTCGTTAAATCATCTAAATCGACAACATGTATGTTAGACCCTATACCGACTAAGCTACTGAAAGAGATGCTTCCAGAGGTCATAGATCCTCTTCTTACTATCATTAATTCGTCTTTGTCTCTAGGATACGTACCAAAAACCTTTAAGCTGGCTATGATAAAACCGCTTGTTAAAAAACCGCAACTTGATCATACAAAATTAGTCAATTACAGGCCAATCTCGAATCTGCCTTTTCTATCAAAGATATTAGAAAAAGCAGTATCCTCACAACTGTGCTCCTTTCTAGAAAGAAATGATATCTGCGAGGATTTTCAGTCAGGATTCAGACCGTACCATAGTACCGAGACCGCTCTCATCAGAGTCACAAATGATTTGCTCTTATCATCTGATCGTGGTTGTATCTCTCTATTAGTGTTACTCGATCTTAGTGCTGCATTTGATACTATTGACCACAACATTCTTTTAAATAGACTCGGAAATTATGTTGGCATTAGTGGAGTTGCACTAGCATGGTTTAAATCATACTTATCTGACCGTTATCAGTTTGTAGCAATAAATGAAGATATGTCTTTTCGATCACAAGTTCAGTATGGCGTACCACAAGGCTCAGTACTAGGACCGTTGCTGTTCACTCTGTACATGCTACCATTAGGAGATATCATTAGGGAACATGGAATTAGTTTTCACTGTTATGCCGATGATACTCAGCTGTATATTTCTTCACGCCCCGACGAAACTTACCAATTCACAAAATTAACGGAATGCATAGCCGATATAAAAAATTGGATGACTAGTAATTTCCTAAAACTAAATTCTGAAAAAACAGAGATTCTAATTATTGGACAAAAAACTTCCACACGTAATAACCTAGTGTGGCGGGCGACACGAGGGCAGTAAGAGGAGGGGTTTCTTAAAGATTTATAATTAATAGGATTGTATCATTCATACTCCGACTACGCCACTCTGGGAATTTCACCCAAAGAATTAGAGTAAGCCCCAACAAAAGGCACACACAGGTTCGAGTCACCTAATAGAGTCAGAGACATGGGTCGTCGTACAAAATTGAGTTTTATTAACAATTCTTAAAAGAGAACAGTATAAAAAGGATATAAAGCACTTTGTCCAAATTCAATGAACCCCTAAAGGTTTAGGACCAGGTCTAGACAGGGACGAGAGACACAGAGGCAGAGAGTCGTAGCATGCCACCCGCAGGTGCAGGACCACTGCACTTCACTGTGCACACGCACACACACACACACACACACACAGATGTTAACACCAAGCACTGCACACGGTGAGAAGGATACCGTCACCCAAGTAAGAATCCTCTGCCCCCGGTGCTCAGGCCCTGCTAACACACAAAAAGGGTATACATCAGATACAGAAATAAATAATCAGATAAAAAGAATCACTTCGATAGCTGGGAGGATTATTAGCGCTCAAATCAAGGAAACCAAAATAATAATATTAATAAATTGGAATAAACAGTTAGTTGAAACTAAACCCAAATGTCAACGGCAGCAAAATATATAAATAAATAAATAAAGAAAACAAACCAAACTCCAGTCAAAATTATTAATAAAAAAAAAAAAAAATCAAGCAGTTGGGAGCAAAATAAAGCAATCTAAAGAAATGAACTTATTTCAGAGAAATAATTGAAAAATAGATAATTCAACTTCAGGAGCAAATTCAAATACAAATGAGAAAGCATATAGAAACATCAAAATAAATTAGAATGAGAAAAGAGCAAGGATTACAGTTCAGATTCCACCACCAATCCTTGCAGCTAATATCAGTTCAAAAGAAAATGAAAACTACATGAAAGCCAAAAAGAAACTAAAGAAAATATCAACTGAAAGTCCCAAATTGCAATGGAATCAGTTGACAGTTAACAGGGTCGAAACAGGATCGAAACAGACCAAAACAGGATCGAAAACAGACCAAAACAGGATCGAAAACGGACCGAAACAGGATCGAAACAGGACCGAAACAGGACAGCACTGCGGCCGGAATTGAACGCGGAGCACCCCGACTGGAATGTAGTTACAGTCCTTTACGGACCTATAACAGGGCCCTATAAACAACAGGATTGTTACTCTGCTAGATAAATTCTCTACTGCTAGATAAATTCTCTAACTTAATGCAGGCACGTAAAACTAATACATACCGATCGCCGAGGAAAGTGAAACGTAGCTTTCTCTGGAGGGGAACTCAGGTTCTCACCACTGAGAAAGGGTATGGATTAGGACACATCCTTAAATACAAACTAGCACTTCAAAAACACGCATTTCAACAGAGCCGATTAGCGAGAGATTAGCAAACTCTCCCTACCTCCTCCAGCGTCCACATCCAGTACACGCAAACAATAACAATTGTAGCGAGCTTGTGCCGCAGAAGACAGCAGCACGCTCTCCAGAGCAAAACGGTGTTTCTAAAAGGTACATTAAAAGAACACACTTCTCATAACTACATACACTCCAGGAGCTAAAAAAACAACTAACAGTGCATACTCTTACCGGTTCGGGTGCTCACGTCCAGTTCCCAGGAGGCAATAACGGGCGCGTATTAGTGACGCAACAATTCGACTGTGACGCCTGACTAGCGGTAACTGCGTGACTGTTTTAAAGCCCAGGAGCACATATGATTGGCTAGGCTGGCCATCGATCACAATGATGAAGAAAGACAGAAACGCCCTTCCTGCCACACTAGAATACTGTCTAACACTTGATGGCTGCTCTGTTAAGTCTTCGTCGTCGGTTAGGAACCTGGGTGTGCTCTTTGATACCAATCTCTCATTTGAAAGTCACGTGTCTAGTATCTGTAAAACCGCATTTTTCCATCTTAAAAACATATCTAAATTACGCCATATGCTCTCATTAACAAATGCAGAACAATTAGTTAATGCGTTCATGACATCAATTATTGTAATGCTCTACTGGGTGGTTGCCCTGCACGCTTAATAAATAAACTACAGCTAGTTCAAAACGCAGCAGCTCGAGTTCTTACCAGAACCAGGAAATTTGACCATATAAGCCCGGTTCTGTCAACACTGCATTGGCTGCCTATTAAACATCGTATAAATTTTAAAATATTGTTGTTTACTTACAAAGCACTAAATGGCTTAGCTCCGCAGTACTTGAGCGAGCTTTTAAAACATTATAGTCCTTCACGTCTATTGCGATCTCAAAATTCCGGCCAGTTGATAATACCTAGAATATCAAAATCGACTGCTGGCGGTAGATCCTTTTCTTATTTAGCACCAAAACTTTGGAATAGTCTTCCTACCATTGTCCGGGAAGCAGACACACTCTGTCAGTTCAAAGCTAGACTAAAAACACATCTCTTTGACCTAGCTGTCATAGATCGCACCTCTGTGGCTCTCTCCGCTCATCCTAGAACACCTTCACCAGAGTATTGAACTGCATTTCCCAGAGGCCCCGTACCTAGGTCTAATTATCTGCACAGGTGTTCCCACTTCTCTCCTCTATATAAACAGCTTTCTGACTCACACACTTTGCGAAGTCTTGTTCTGCCCCGGCTAACATTACCAAGCGTTTATCTACTGTCTTTTGATTCCCCGTGTATTGACCTGTGACTGTTTATCGACTCCCGTCTCCTTGTCTGCTGCCTGCCTTGACCTTTGCCTGTTCTCGTTTGGATTTTGGATATTGCCGCCTGCCCTGATCTCTGCCTGGTATCGTTTATGCTCTTGGACTGCCTGCTACATTGTCTATGCTGTTTTCTGATTCCTGCCTGTTTGACTATCCTGAATAAACCACTGCAAATGGATCCGACTGTCTCTGACTCTGCATCACAGAAGACTTCGCCAACACAGGATCCAGCAGCTATGTATCGTCTTACGTCTGAGGTTACATCTCAAGCGTCTGTTCTAGCTTCACACCAGCAACAACTCGTCAAGTTGACTGCGCTTACCGAACAGCTTGTGAGTTCCATGCAGACACTCACCGCACGTACCGCTGCACCAGCTACTGTCGCGGCAGCTTCGGATCCACCTATTCCAAGTGTGAGTAATCCATCCAACAATCCTCGGCTATCCCTTCCAGACAAATATGATGGATGTCCCTCCAGATGTAAAGGATTTCTGTTGCAATGCTCAATCTTTATCAATCAACAACCACAGTTTTACCGCACTGACGAGAGTCGCGTATCATTCATTTGCTCACTGCTGACCGGAAGAGCTCTGGAGTGGGCAACGGCACTTTGGGAGGGTGGTCATCTATCATTTCCATCATATACCAGTTTCCTTCAACAGTTCAGAGAGGTGTTCGAACATCCCACCGGTGGAAAGGAACCGGGCGAACTTCTGCTTTCGCTACATCAGGGCGGATCTTCGGCTGCAGATTACACTCTCTCGTTCCGCACACTAGCCGCACAAACTGGCTGGGAGGATGGTCCGCTGAAATTACTCTATCGCAAGGGTCTCAATGTTGATCTACAGGGGGAATTGGCATGTCGGGATGAGGGGAAATCACTCAATCAGCTCATGGATCTGTCCATTCGTCTTGACAATTTGATGCGAGCTCGGCGAGCTCCGCAGATGCACAGAGTCACTGAATATCCAGCCGTTAGTCAAGAAACCGAACCCATGCAGATCGGCTACACTCGCCTAACGCCCGAAGAGAGAGAGAGAAGATTACGCAATCACTTATGCTTGTACTGTGGACAATCCGGGCACATGAGGGCAACCTGTCCTAAGCGACCCATCTCCCGAGATTCTGCTGCGGTGAGTTCTCATTTCAGTTCTTCAAAATCCTTTGAACTTGATGTTACTATGTGTTTTGATAATGAGACGGTTAATACCACCGCTTTAATAGACTCTGGAGCTGCAGGTAATTTCATTGATCTGTCTTTCGCGAGAACTCATCATCTTTCTCTTCTTCCATGTAAATCTCGGGTGGCTGTGGCAGCGTTAGACGGGCGCCCGTTGGGAACAGGAGAGATCCAATACATCTCTCAAGAAGTCATCTTACACACCAGTACTCTTCATGCTGAACTCATTCAACTATTCACGATTGAATCCCCACGACACCCCATCATTCTTGGTTTACCCTGGCTGGAGAAGCACAATCCCGTAATTTCATGGACCGAGAAGCAGATAACCCAATGGTCTAAAGCCTGTCAAGAAGAATGTCTGCACTCTCTTACCAAAATCACTCCAAATTCCATTCACTCTGAGAGTCCCGATCTGCCGAAGATTCCTGTTCAGTATCACGATCTTTCTCTAGCCTTCAGTGAGAGCCGAGCCACTCAACTTCCTCCTCATCGATCCCATGATTGTGCTATTGATCTCATCCCAGGAGCCACTCCCACACGAGGAAGAATTTTTCCTCTCTCAAAGCCCGAATCCGAAGCCATGAAAACTTACGTAGAGGAACAGCTTTCCAGAGGATTCATAAAACCATCCACCTCACCTGCTTCAGCCGGATTCTTCTTCGTGAAAAAGAAGGATGGAGGATTGCGTCCTTGTATTGATTACCGCAGCCTCAATGAGATCACCGTTAAGTTTCGCTATCCTTTGCCTTTAGTTCCAGCTGCCCTCGAACAGCTACGTACCGCAAAGTACTTCACAAAGTTGGATCTGCGAAACGCCTATAATCTCATTCGGATCAGAGAGGGAGACGAGTGGAAAACAGCTTTTTCAACCACTACTGGGCACTATGAATATTACGTTATGCCGTTCGGGCTGGCCAACAGTCCTTCCGTATTCCAGTCCTTTGTCAACGAGGTCTTCCGAGACATGCTCAATCAGAACCTCATCGTCTACATTGATGATATACTTATCTATTCTGAGACTTTTGAAGATCACGTGAGAGATGTAAGAGCAGTGCTGCAACGCCTCATTGAGAACCAACTGTACGCCAAATTACAAAAGTGTGAGTTTCACCAAACACAGATTACCTTCTTGGGTTACATCATTAGTGCTGAGGGGGTAACCATGGACAGCGGCAAGGTACGAGCAGTTGTAAATTGGCCACAGCCCACCAATGTGAAAGAATTACAACGTTTCCTGGGCTTTGCGAACTTCTATCGTCGGTTCATTAGAAACTTCAGCATCACCGCAGCACCTCTCACATCCCTACTTCAAGGTGGAGGACATCGGTTAAAGTGGTCATCCAAGAGTATTGCAGCATTTCAACAGCTCAAGGAGAAATTCACTACAGCCCCCATTCTGCACCACCCAGATCCTGAACGAGAGTTTATTGTGGAAGTAGACGCTTCCAATACAGGAATCGGGGCTATATTGTCACAACGGCATGGTAATCCAGCGAAACTTTTCCCCTGCGCCTATTATTCTCGCAAACTTACTCCAGCTGAACGCAACTATGATGTAGGTGACAGGGAACTTCTGGCAATGAAGGCAGCATTGGAAGAATGGCGGCATTGGTTGGAGGGAGCTCATCTGCCCTTCACGGTACTAACTGACCACCGTAACTTAGAATACATTAAGGCTGCCAAAAGACTGAACCCCAGACAGGCCAGGTGGTCCCTCTTCTTCACCAGATTTGATTTCAAGGTAACCTATCGCCCAGGCTCCAAGAATGGCAAGGCCGACTCTTTGTCTCGTCAGTTTGACAGCTCCTCTAGCCCTCTTTCATCTGATCCTATACTTCCTACGACACTTATTCTTGCTCCGGTACAGTGGGACATAATGACCGAAATTTCATCCGCACAGAGTGAGGAACAATCACCGCCTGAATGCCCTCCAGATCGTACCTACGTGCCTACCTGTCTACGCACACGAGTATTACAATGGGTGCACAATACTCCCAGCGCAGGGCATCCTGGGATCACAGCTACTACCCATCTTGTAATGAATCGTTTCTGGTGGTCGACACTTCAGGCCGACGTGATAACCTTCGTGCATCAGTGCACCACTTGTAACATTTCCAAATCATCCCATCAGAGACCGGCCGGATTACTTCAACCACTTCCTGTACCACAACGTCCATGGTCGCACATTGCTATTGACTTTATAACTGATCTACCTCCCTCACAGAATTATACGACAATTGTGACCGTGGTTGATCGATTCTCGAAGGCTTGCAGATTCATTCCGTTGGCCAAACTACCCACAGCTTTAGAAACAGCAGAGGCTTTAGTGCAACAGGTTTTCAGACTGTACGGATTACCTGAGGATATCGTATCAGATAGGGGTCCCCAGTTCACCTCTCGGGTTTGGCGTGCGTTATGTGGTCAGCTGAACATTAATGTCAGTTTGACGTCTGGCTATCACCCACAGTCCAACGGGCAAGTAGAGAGGTTAAATCAGGAGCTCACCCGCTTCCTACGTACATACTGTCATCAAAATCAGCAGGATTGGAGCCGTTTCCTCATGTGGGCCGAGTATGCCCAGAATTCATTGCGCAAACCTTCTACTGGCCTCACCCCCTTCCAATGTGTGCTAGGTTATCAACCCCCTCTGTTTCCCTGGTCTGGAGAACCCACGGATCTCCCGGCCATTAACGCTTGGCTACAGAGAAGTGAGGAGACCTGGAATAATGCTCACGTACACCTTCAACGAGCAGTTCGCAGAGTCAGAGAACAGGCTGATCGTCACCGGAGAGGGGGACCTAACTACCTTCCGGGACAATGGGTATGGCTGTCATCCAGGGACCTCCGTCTTCGTCTTCCCAGCAAGAAGCTAAGTCCTAGGTACGTGGGTCCATTTAAGATTCTTAGACAAATTACACCAGTCTCATACCGTCTAGCATTGCCATCCACTTACCGCATATCTCCCACTTTTCATGTTTCATTGCTCAAACCTGCCGGAGTTCCGAGTGGAGAGAGGGACCAGGACGAGGCTGCGGAGGCAAGCTCCCCTCCTATCATCATCGAGGGCGAGGAGGCTTACCGTGTAAAGGAGATTCTCGACTCAAGACGCCGAGGCAGGGAGCTACAGTACCTGATCGACTGGGAGGGGTATGGTCCAGAAGAAAGATCCTGGGTTAAATCACAGGATATACTGGATCCCGCACTTACCACCGAGTTTCATCAAAACCACCCCACAAGACCTGCCCCCAGACCCCGTGGAAGACCTCCGCGCCGCACTGGTCCTCGCTTCCGGAGCCGCTCGCAGGAGGGGGGCTCTGTCATAGATCGCACCTCTGTGGCTCTCTCCGCTCATCCTAGAACACCTTCACCAGAGTATTGAACTGCATTTCCCAGAGGCCCCGTACCTAGGTCTAATTATCTGCACAGGTGTTCCCACTTCTCTCCTCTATATAAACAGCTTTCTGACTCACACACTTTGCGAAGTCTTGTTCTGCCCCGGCTAACATTACCAAGCGTTTATCTACTGTCTTTTGATTCCCCGTGTATTGACCTGTGACTGTTTATCGACTCCCGTCTCCTTGTCTGCTGCCTGCCTTGACCTTTGCCTGTTCTCGTTTGGATTTTGGATATTGCCGCCTGCCCTGATCTCTGCCTGGTATCGTTTATGCTCTTGGACTGCCTGCTACATTGTCTATGCTGTTTTCTGATTCCTGCCTGTTTGACTATCCTGAATAAACCACTGCAAATGGATCCGACTGTCTCTGACTCTGCATCACACTAGCATACACATAATACATTATAGACTTCGATAATTCAATGTTAGGCTGCATAGATTAGGTCAGCCGGAACTGGGAACACTTCCCTTAAATACAGATGTACTCGTTACATCATTAGAAGAATGGCATCTACGCTAACTTTAGTGTCTTTGTTTATCCCGAGGTTTTCCTGCAGCCTGCCGGATCCAGGCCGTATCCAGATCTGACGAAGGAGATTCGCCTGGACCCGATGACAATGCAGTGCTGAAGTGTCAACTATCCTCTCCCTATGGAGGATCCCTTTCCCACTCTACAGATAAAGCGTTGTTGAAAATCCGGTTCGCGTACCTCGAAGTGATAAAATAAAATTCTGTATCAAATTTATAGGCAAGACAAGTAGTTTCTTTAAGCATGGTTTGTTGGGAAATTACAAACCTGCGCACACATATTTAAACGAATTTAACTATAGAATAAATTTTTAATGCGCATGTGAACGCCATCAGGTCGCAGGTTTCGCGTTTAAAGTCTGTTTAGAGAGAACGCCGTCGTCTTAGTGGCCCCTAATGTAATAACAAATGATCATTTTGCTGGAAGTGAATCAATCAAAACCAACTTTAGCTGGAAATAACATTATTCAAAAATCGCTATAAAGTAGTGCTGGGCCGTTATCGGCGTTAACGTGCTGCGTTAACGTGAGACTCTTATCGGGCGATAAAAAAAAATATCGCCGTTAATCAAAGTTGGGTTGGGATCATAAATAGCTTTTTCGAATATCGTTATATTTTCGCGCAATTCTAATGTGTAGCCTATGACGCCGCGCCTACTGTCACAGATCGCGCAGTAGGGTATTTTCCTGTCAGGGACACAAGGTGTACTTTTACTTTGTTACGTTGGGCGACGTTCCTCTCGTTACTTTATTTTAATGCAATACGTTGTTAAATTAGTTTATTCCAAGCGCGCTGTGTCCTTTGTATGGGCATGAGCGATGCTCATTTACAAATGAATCACTCTTTTGAGTCGATTCTGTTCAAAGACTTCATCAAACAAGTTGTCAGATGATCTGTCTAAATCGGTTCGCGAATCAGTTGATCTGTTCAGTTCCTCGCGCACTGAATCGTCTGAAGCGCTTTCAATTCACACTCGGAGTCGAAACAGGAAGATTTAAGAGCATCAAGAGCGTTGGATGAAGTGGCCGATCTACAGTCTAGTCTAGTGAATGCAAATCTGCAAATGCATCATATTTTTGCCAGCGATGAATATCTTTATTAGTTGAACATCTTCGTAAGCTGTCTGTGAATGAATGATTCCACAGGACGATACATTCGATTTCATTTCATTCAGGTATACATTGTGTGTGTATTGCGCGTGTATTGCGCAGTGGCATAATCACACGAATAGTTTACATTGATTGAAACTAATTTGTTTAAAAATGAGGCTATTGCAGTAACAAGGCAGGTTCACATAAAATTCTTATGACATATGATTACATTATTTTTTGGTCTAACGAGCATTGGCGATGCAAAAACGGACTGTCGTGCGTGTTGTTTTTTTTCTTCTTCCAATTAGCCTACTATGTTAAAAAAAGGACGAAAACATGTTACTTGTTCAATTAATAAACAGTTTGTTTGATGACAAATCGCTAAAGATGAAATTGGCCTCCCTTTCTGTCATTGCGTTTTTTTTTATTTATTTTTTTTATACGATATTCGACTTTTGCTCCTCGATTGTCGAATGGCATTTTTGGCAGAAATGCCCATCCCTACGCGAGGCAAACTATTCTCAAAGACTTACTTTTAGTCATTATTTGGGTATAGCACACATATTCTGAATGCCTTTGGGAGAATTCAAATGAGCCATTTTAATCTAGATTAATCTAGATTAATTTCAATATTAATCTAGATTAATCTAGATTAAAAAAAATAATCTATGCCCACCTCTACTATAAAGCCAAAACAATCTCTGTTACCGTAAATTGTATGTTTATCTCTGTAAAGCTGCTTTGAAACAATCTCCATTGTTAAAAGCGCTATATAAATGAAGATGACTTGACTTGACTTACTTTTGTGTATGTCAGAAAAAAAAATCAGGGTTAATTAACCTTTTTTTCTTTTTCTTTTAAGCATATTTGTCCTGTAGCCCTTCCTGGATGCTTTCCCATGCATTTAAGCTGATACAGCACATAGCCTAAGTTCGACAAAGGTTTTGGAAGATAAGTGTGCTTGAGAAGATGTGGACCTCTTTTTCATAATTCAGTTCATAATATTATGTGTTGGTGATAGAACTGCACAAATGTTCATTGTTAATACTGATACTGTCAGCTGATAAAACTTGTGCTCCAGGGACCATGTCCATATAACATCTTGACAATGACATTGTCTTAGTGGGGTTTTCCCCTCAGGTTTATAATCCACACAGACAGATGACTTAAAGACAGTATAAAAACCCCAAGATGAAAGCGCATACACACTAGTTAGGACAGGTCAGGTTGCTGCATGACTGCTTGGTCAATCTGTCAGACAGTTAGCAACTGCCATGTTATCGACAGCTCATAATTGTCACTGTCTTTTATGTAGAAGAGCAAAGCATTTCTAAATGTACAGAATCTGTTGTAAGTATTTTAAATATTACACATTTATCCATATAGTATACTATACTCCATATAGGTCGAGCTGTAATATATTTGCTATATTTGCTCTTTTCTTCTTTGTTTAGAATGATATCATGTCTTCAGCCAGCAATGTCTACAATGTATCATCTGATCTGTCTCTTCAGGGCTTTGATCTGTCTCCTGAGAAGGCCATTGTTGCGTTTGTCCTTGCCGCTCTGAATTATATAATAATTTTGTTCTGCAACTCCTTCCTCCTGTTCACTATCATTACCAATAAGGCTCTTCATGAACCAATGTACATTCTCCTGTTAAATTTGCCTATTAATGACCTCATAGGCTCGACTTGCCTGTTTCCTCACATCATGCGGGAGCTCCTCTTTGACACCAGGACCATGTCGTTCTCCATTTGTATCACTCAGGCTTTCTTTATACATGTATATGCCGTATCTGTGGTCTTCATCTTGACTGCCATGGCATATGACAGATATGTTGCTATCTGCCAGCCAATGAGATACACTACCATTATGAGCAACGTTCACATCATGAAGATCATCTCATTGGTTTGGCTCTCTAATTTGACACTGATGGCCGTGCTTTTCATTCTCCTCCTGCGTTTGCCTCGCTGTAGGTCTTACCTTACCCATCCGTACTGTGACAATCCCTCGCTGCTTCAGCTGGTCTGTGCAGACACGACCATTAATAACGTTTATGGTCTGTTGTTGACAGCTGTCTGTCAGGTGGTAACAGTGGGTCTGATTTTGTACACATACCTAAGGATCCTCATAGCCTGCTTCCGCAACAAAAGCTCTGACACGAGGAGTAAAGCTCTGCAGACATGTGGTACACATCTAGTTGTCTTTATCTTGTTTGAGTGTTTGGGTCTTTTCACGATAATCTCATACAGGATAAAAGATATTTCTCCTCACTTAAGAAAATTCATTGCGGTTGCTGCTATGATATTGCCACCGACGATGAATCCTGTTATATATGGCCTGAGAACTAAAGAAATCAGGGTCAAAGGGATCAAATTTTTCAAGCAAAAAGTTTTTGCTTCATGAACAAATAACACTAGAGAGAATACTGGAATAAATTTTTTTTTAGAAAGGTGTCATACTAAATATCATTTGAATAAAACTTACAAAACTTTTTAGTTGTATATGCATTAATGTAACATATGAATCTGTCTTTCTGTCAAATCTTTCTCTCTCCATAGGCGTAATGGTTTTTGAACTGTACAAACTGTATAATCTATCCCGCTACACTTACCCTACATTACCCATCGCAGAAAACTTTTGGCATTTTTACATTTTTAATAAAACATTGTTTAGCATGTTTGTAAAGCCATTTTAATTACAAGGACTCAGGAAATGTTCTCATAAACCACGTTTACATTGTAACACCAGTGTAATACCCATGTATTTATACAAATTACACACACTTGCTTTATAAGCCATTTCAGTAACAGCAGTTTGTTTACTTTTTAAAATGTTAAAAAAATCAAATTTCTACTGTGGTAAAACCTGTAGGATTTCTTTGCATTTTTAGAATCACAAACTACCAATTTATCAGGTTGTCTCAAATCCTGACATATTCTTTTCTACTGGAATTAATTTGATTGATAATTAAAGAAGGACTTGATGCAATTCTAATTTATGACCACAAGAAACCTAAACCAATTTCTTTTTGCAATAGTACCAGTGGCATTGTTACATAGGCTACGTACAGTTTATACACATATACACACACACACACAATATATATATATATATATATATATATATATATATATACATACACATACACTGAACAAAATTATAAACACAACACTTTTGTTTTTTCCCCCATTTTTCATGAGCTGAACTCAAAGATCTAAGACTTTTTCTATGTACACAAAAGGCCTCTTTCTCTCAAATATTGTTCACAAATCTGCCTAAATCTGTGTTAGTGAGCACTTCTCCTCTGCCGAGATAATACATCCACCTCACAGGTGTGGCATATCAAGATGCTGATTAGATAGCATGATTATTGCTCAGGTGTGCCTTAGGCTGGCCACAATAAAAGGCCACTCTAAAATGTGCAGTTTTATCACACAGCATACTGTTTATATTTGTGTTTTCTGTAATCTTTTTACAAGCTCTTACACGTTGTTTACTGCTATTATCTACTAATTTGATGTCCCTAAAATCCCATCTTTATGAGAAAGAAAGAAACCATTTGTTTTCTAGCTACCCAAAACCATTATAATATTTTTAAACAAAGAATTAGTTTAGCAACTAACCCATTCAAATATGCATAGAACTGCAAAAATAACAGCAAAATCGATTTAAACAGTATTCTTTTTTTTAAGATCGTGAGATTTTATAATATCATTTTTTTCATTGCAATCATCCATTCTGTAAACCATTTATCCTTTGTAGGAACATTCATCCTGTGATGCTACAGTGCTGTTTACTCAGCCACTATATATGCCGTGTCTTTCATTCCTTCCTTGCTGAAAAAATCCAGCTTAAACCAGCATGAAATCATATTGGTTCAGGCTGGTTAGAGCCGGTGTAATGCTGATATACTGCTGGTCCAGCCGGTGGTCCGGCATATTAATGCTATTCTCAAGCAAAACTAAGCTGGTGAGCTGCAACCAGCACTCCCGCTTGCCATGATGGGGACCAGGCTCAGCAAATCAGCAGCATGGTGGTCCCAGCTTGAAAAACATACCTTATGCTGGTGATATTTTCTCTGGAAAACATTTATATAATTATACCCTTACATCCTAAGTGCAGAAATAGCTCACAGTAAGATGTTCAGGGAATAAAGGAAGCTAAAGCTGGACAGTGTAGCACAGACCAGAAAAAAAAAGGATTCCTTTCTTTTCTAAAGTAGTGACTAGATTCTGCTTAATACAGTATGTGAAGGATTATAGTGGTCCAGTTTGAGGAAATCTGCACAACAAATTATATTATTATTATTGTAACATTATATGTCTTTAATGGTTTTGTTTTAATACTTTGACCATGTCAGGAGAAAATGTGTGTTTTGCTCTCTGCTCTCAAGAATGAAAAAGCTATGTGAAAAAAGTAATAGGCCTATACATGAAATTAAGTATACACCCGTGTTATTTGAGGTTTTTGAATTTGAGTTTCAGTTAATATGTTATACCATAAGCAGAATTGTGGGTGTAAGTGTACCAACATACAGTGCCCTCCACAATTATTGGCACCCCTGTTTAAGATGTGGTCGAGGACTTCTAAAAATTCTCCTTTTTTTTTTAAACAACATATAACCCAAATGCAAAAAAAGAGAAAAATCCAACCTTTTATTTAAGTACATTACTTTGGTGGTAAAAAAAAAATCACACATTTAGAAGAAAAAAAACCTTGAAATCATGTGTCCCACAATTATTGGCACCCCTGATGTTAATACTTTGTACAACCCCCTTTTGCCAACAAGACAGCACTTAATCTCCTCTTATTTAGGGGTTATATAGGGGTGTAACCCCGGCATCCTGGCCAAATTTGCCCAGTGGCCTCTGTCCATCATGGCCTCCTAATAATCCCCATATATATATATATATATATATATATATATATATATATATATACACTGATTGGCTTCATCACTCTGTCTCCTCTCCACCAGTAAGCTGGTGTGTGGTGAGCGTTCTGGCGCACTATGGCTGCCGTCGCATCATCCAAGTGGATGCTGCACATTGGTGGTGGTTGAGGAGATCCCCCCTTCCATGTGAAGCGCTTTGAGTGCCTAGAAAAGCGCTATATAAATGTAATGAATTATCATTATTATTAATTATAACATTTCACAAGATTGGAGAACACAGAGAGAGGGATCTTTGACCATTCTTCTTTGCACAATCTTTCTAGATCATCCAGTGTCCTGGGTCCTCTCTTATCCACTCTCCTCTTTAGCTCGCCCCACAGGTTTTCGATTGGGTTGAGGTCTGGGGACTGAGATGGCCATGGGAGGACCTTGAGTTTGTGACTGCTGAACCATTTTTGTGTAGATTTTGCCACATGTTTTGGATCATTATCCTGCTGAAAGACCCAATGACGACCCATCTTCAGCTTTCTGGCGGAGGCCATCAGGTTTTTATTTAAAATGTCCTGGTAGTTCAAAGCATTCATAATGCCATGCACCCTAACAAGGTTCCCAGGGCCTTTGGAAGAGAAACAGGCCCACAGCATCACAGATCCTCCACCATACTTCACGGTGGGCATGAGGTGCTTTTCGGCATACTCATCTTTTGTTTTACGCCAGACCCACTTAGAGTGTTTGTTGCCAAAAAGCTCAATCTTAGTCTCATCTGACCAAAGCACACGATCCCAGTTGAAGTCCCAGTGCCGCTTAGCAAACTCCAGACGTTTACGTTTGTGAGTGTTAGTGAGAAAAGGCTTTTTCCTTGCATGCCTCCCAAACAGCTTGTTGGCATGTCTGATGGTTGTTTTGGAGACTTTGTGACCCTAAGATGCCACTCTTTGATGCAATTCTGTGACAGTGAGCTTAGGACTTTTTTTTACTTCTCTTACCATCCTCCTCACTGTGCGTTGTGGCAAGATAAACTTGGGACCTCTTCCAGCCTTGTTTGTCACTGTTCCAGTTGTTTTAACTTCTTAATGATTCCTCTGACTGTAGATACGGGCAAGTTAAGGCGAGTGGCTATTTTCTTGTAGCCATTGCCTGACTTATGAAGGTCGACACACATCTGCCTTACTTGAATGGTGTGTTCTCTTGTCTTTGCCATTTTGACAAATGGGTAAGAGAATTAGGCCTCAGTGTCACGTCATATTTATACCCCAGGGAAACAGGAAGTCATGAATTACTAATTAAAAGTTCCTAGATACCCTGACCAACTTTAGCAACTACAGAAAAATATATATATATATATATAAAAAAAAATCTATTAAAATTTTCAGCGTAATCGTTAGGGGTGCCAATAATTGTGGGACACATGATTTCAAGTTTTTTTTTTTCTTCTAAATGTGTGATTTTTTTTTTTTTCACCACCAAAGTAATGTACTTAAAAGGTTGGATTTTTTCTCATTTTTTGCATTTGGGTTCTATGTTGTTTAAAAAAAAGGAGAATTTTCAGAAGTCCTCGACCACATCTTAAACAGGGGTGCCAATAATTGTGGAGGGCACTGTATATGATATAAACTAGCTCAGGTTTGATGTGTTACTTGAAGAAATTTATTCAGGGGAATTGCCGGTGTAGGCCTTAGTATCATTCAGTGAAGGTCAAGCAATGGTTTTTATTTTATTAGGTTACTGAATTCATTGTCATCAGAGGTTTAAATGTTTGTTAGTTTATTTATTGCCATTTGGCTTTAAATTTTATTTTATATTAAATAATGAATCATCATATTAATCCAGAATACACATGGATCAAACAGATATTAGAGACATTTATGCCATGCAGTGTTTTAAGGTTGGTGTGAATTTCTGTCCAAATATATAGTATCAAAATAATAATAATAATAAATCCGTATAGGCAAAAACTGTCTTGTGTCACAGCAGACTTCTACTCTTATTGGATCTCAAAATACTGTGTCATCAGGAGCTCAACTTATTACCTGGAGACTTGTTAGATGTTAGTCTTGCATGTCAACCTTTTGTATACTGTAGCAACTGTAATTAGTCATTAGTTTAATGAATGTGCTTTCTTTATATTAATCATGTTTGTTTCTGGGGGTCTCTATAGGGAATCACTGTAGGTTTTTCAAAACAATATAATGAGTTTCTTAGGGACATGCATGATGAATCAAAAGTTTCACTAAGAGGATAGAATACTTTTACATTACTATTAGTTGTTAAATCTGTTATGGCTATTTGAAGGACTATTTTAACTATTGTCTTTATATAAACTATTACGATTTATAGGCCAGTAGACTCAATGCTTAGGCTTTGATGTATACAACTGCTTTTTTTGATGTTTTTTTGTGTTCATTTGACATAAGTCCTCATAAGCATAACAATAACTGGGGCAAATTTGACATTTAAATTTTCTTTTGATATTTTTGATTACATATGGCCTTTTATAACAATAACTGCCATCGGTGTATGAATGGGTGAATGTGAGGCAAACTGTAAAGCGCTTTGGTGGCCATTGGGTCTGTGAAAGCGCTATATAATGCAGTCCATTTACCATTTATAAAGCTCAAAAATCAAATTATCTGAAATATACTCATGCAAATATAATTTGCAGAAATGTTCTTTTTTACGTTCTTTTACCTTTTATTATTTGAAAGGTACAAGTATGCTATGTGCCAACAGCCTTTTAAAGCATAGCCTACTGTCGGCGTTGTGGGTAAAGTATTGGAGATATGATGGGCTCTTTATTGACACGTACGATCACACTGGTGTGATCAGTCTTGGCTGGCCCCTGGAGCATATCACATGGGGGTGATTAGAACGTCCAGTGAATCACGTGATCAACTGCTAAATTCAAATTGGCTTCCATGCGTTGGTTGGCGCTGAGCCTGCGCTCAGCACTTGAAATATATGACAACTATTCAGTGTTTTCAACCACATAATGTTTATTTTAGGTTTCAGACATTTAAATGCACATAAGTACTAGCAAAACAATACATTTATAGTTTGTAAAATACACACTGATGTCTATGGAAGCAGCAATAATAATCCTTTCTATAATTTGACGATGTGTTTTATTCTTATCAGATACACATTGTATAGTTTACCAGTCACTTACTTTCATGTATTTCAGGAGAAGTGGATGGATTTATGTGATGTAAATCTGACAGATCGATTCTCTGGAGTGCAGAGCAAGCTAACATGGCGGCGCCCATCGCACACATTATAGATCAGCTAACATGTCAGGATTCAGATGGGGAGACCCAGACGTAGAATGAGCAAGGGAGTTAAATTTATTAACAGAAGACAATACAAGATAGGGTGAGGCAGGTACAGTCCAAACAGAAGGGTCAATGGGAAACAATGACAGTACAGCTGTGGGTGACTGCTGGAACCAACTCCAGAGGACAACAGGTCAAAGAACTCCTAAGGACGTGACCAGGCCGAGCAGATGGTTGTGGTGAAGACAGGGCAAGAACCATGAAGCAGAGATCTGATACTTGCTGCACACAGACTCTGAACCAGTCTAACGGCCAGGCAGAAGGAAGGGAGGCTAGATTCCCTAGAATCCCAGAATCTCAGGGAGCAGGCAGGAACCAACACACAAGGCAAGACAACAAGAGATAATAAAAAACAAGAGCAAAATAAAAACTGGCAAAAAGAAAACAAAATAAGAAACTATATATAACTGGAGCTATAGCAAAGTAAAATAAATTCTATAAATGAATAACTAACTAGTAAACAAAGTAGTAAAACAAGACCACAACCTTGAAGGGAAGCTAAAGAGAAAATAAATAAAAGGTTAGTTAACAAAAGCAAAAACAAGTGATAAACCAAAAATAAATCTTTGGAAAACTAGAGCAAAAGACAGACTAGGACTTGACTAAAAATCAGGAACAAAGAAAAGACTGAAAAAAATCAAACGAAAATAAATAGCCTACAAAGCTACTGTAGAACTGACAGAGACACTAGCCCTCATTTATCATTCTTGCGTAGAAACAAGCGTATATGTTGGCGTTAGATTATGCTTACACACTCCTCTCACCGCCTGATTTATGAAGCTGTGCGTACCTTTGAAATCCAGGTGTACGCAATGCCTGTCCTTGATAAATCCCATGGCTGAAAACGATCGTCATTAGAATAGCACGCCCCTATATATTCAAGTCTCCGCTTCCCCCACGCCCCCATTTTACGCCATGGACACACGGAAGACGGCAAAGAAGAGAAACTTCTCTGACGTGGAGCCGAAATGACCTATCACAATGCATTATTTTACAGCACGTCTTTTGAATTAGCATCTTACAGTCTATGATTAGCATTTAATTTCGAATCACTTCACATGTAGGTGTACAATGGTGATGATGATGATGATGTGATGTGGAGTACCATTCATTCACATTAATAATTGCATGACAATTTGTAATATTGTTCTTATTATTACCATTTACCATTACCATTTATGATTTTTATTATTAATGGCGCTTATTGTTATTTAGAAGATTAATGTCGTTATTATTATTATTATTTAAAAGAAGAAGAATGTAATTTTTATTATTTTGTCAGTCTGAATTATTTTTTGGTCATTGAAAGTCTTTCATTACCGAACCTAGTCCGTGCGCACCTGCCGGGGATAACCCTGAAACGTCAGGGTAAAGCGCACAGGCTCGCAACTGAAGGAATACGCTTACAAATCAAATGCTTTGGTGAAGTCACACAAATTAAAAAGTGAAGTCCATGTTGCACAAAAATAAACACTGAAGTTTATGATTACTATGTTTTTTTTTTGTTTTTTTTTTACTGTGGGTCATAATATATATATCTTTTAGTTTGTCAGTGCGTTTTGTGGTGTTAGGAATTGTTTTTCTGCGCATTTCCGCACTAACTCAAAACGTGCGTATACCACCTCCTGAGCTGGCGTAGGATTTGAGCGTGCCGTACGCCAACGTCCATATTGATAAATCTCAAAGTCACCGTGGTTTTGAGTGTACGCATGGAAATTTGGTGTACGCACTTTTGATAAATGAGGGCCACTGAATCTAGCACTGACTATGAGCAATAACACACACAACAAACCAGCAAAGACATGTGGGAAAGAGGCACAATATAAAAGGATCAGCACATTGGCCCTCATTTATCATTCTTGCGTAGAAACAAGCGTATATGTTGGCGTAAGATTATGCTTACACTCCTCTCACCGCCTGATTTATGAAGCTGTGCGTACCTTTGAAATCCAGGTGTACGCAATACCTGCCCTTGATAAATCCCGCGGCTGAAAACGATCGTCATTAGAATAACACGCCCCTATATATTCAAGTCTCCGCTTCCCCCCAAGGGGGTAATCCATCGACCGGATGTTGAAGCCCGCCGGGTGCCGCCATGTTGTAGCAGAACTTCACTTGCGTTAGCATTCCCATTGAATCCCATTCATTTTGGCGTCACTTTGACAGCGAATAACTTTACATCTGAGGCGTTTAAAGACTCCATTTGTCCATTATTTATTTCTAAAGAAACACGACAATGTATAAAGGGCTCCATTACCTTCTATGTTACATTATGGCCCCGTAGAAACAGATTTAGTAAAAATAAGCTAACGATTGCGTCATAACCACTCGACTCTCTGTCGCGCTGTGCAGAAATTACCGTATAGACAGCAGGAGAAGCTCGCAGGCAATCGGGGGCACGTCCCGTCAAGGGAGAAGCCCATAGATAATGAGTCCATAAAAGCAACGGAATACTTACTCCTGCTCACTCACGCCAAAGAACTCTTTGCTCAAGTTCCCCGTCTCTGCAAGATTAACGTTGGCAATTTTCACGCACAGCTACTAGAAGAGTAACGTCTGTCAGACAGGTTGCTCACGTCATCAAGCTTAGTTTGAGTCGGTCTGAGTCTGCGCGTCAGGAACGGAAGTTCTCAAAAATCGCTCAAAGTGGGCTTCAACTGTCTCAACTGAGTTCCAATGAGATCGCTCTGTCCATTTCTTTTACTGTCTATGCTTCCCCCACGCCCTCATTTTACGCCATGGACACACGGAAGACGGCAAAGAAGAGAAACTTCTCTGACGTGGAGCCCGAAATGACCTATCACAATGCAATATTTTACAGCACGTCTTTTGAATTAGCATTCAATTTCGAATCACGTTACATGTATGGGGTGTACAATAGTGATGATGATGATGTGATGTGGAGTACCATTCATTCACATTAATAATTGCATGACAATTTGTAATATTATTCTTAGTATTATTAGTATGCTTTGTATTATTAATGACGCTTATTGTTATTTAGAAGAAGAATGTCATTATTATTATTTGTATTATTATTATTATTTAAAAGAAGAAGAATGTTTTTTTTATTATTTTGTCAGTCTGAATTATTTTTTGGTCATTGAAAGCCTTTCGTTACCGAACCCAGTCCGTGCGCACCTGCCGGGCCTAACCATGAAACGTCAGGGTAAAGCGCACAGGCTCGCAACTGAAGGAATACATATGCTTATAAATCAAATGCTTTGGTAAAGTCACACAAATTAAACATTGAAGTCCATGTTGCACAAAAATAAACACTGAAGTTTATAATTACTGTTGTTGTTGGTCATATATCAATATATCATATCTTTTAGTTATGTCAGTTTGAGCAGTTGATCAGTTAGTTTGTCAGTGCGTTTTGTGGTGTTAGGAATTGTTTTTCTGCGCATTTCCGCACTAACTCAAAACGTGCGTACACCACCTCCTGAGCTGGCGTAGGATTTGAGCGTGCCGTACGCCAACGTTCATATTGATAAATCTCAAAGTCACCGTGGTTTTGGGTGTACGCCAGGTGTACGCTGGAAATTTGGTGTACGCACTTTTGATAAATGAGGGCCATGATGATCAGGTGAACACAATTAGGCAAACAAGGGCCGTTTCTCAATACCAAGTACGCAAACTTCGGACTTGAGTCCTTGGTAGTTCGGACTTGACAAGTTCGACTCAGGAGAACAAACTCCCGAGGACGGGAGGAGTCGGACGCAAGTCCGATAATTCTGGAACTGCGGCGTTCTTGATAGCGTCACTCAGCTCGCTCTGGCTACTCAGGTTATCTCTTTATGTATATTTAGGCTACAATAAAACAAAATATGTTATAAAACACCACTCTGCCTCTGCCTTTTCATTTTCATTAAAAAAAATCTTAAACATATTAATGGCCACACAAATGTGGTTCAGGCAACGTAATTGATTATCTTCACTGCATATATTTATAACAACACAAAATATAAAACACAACCCTGACTCTATTTGTTTTCATTTTAAAAATATGATACATAAAGAACATTATAATATTGATCATTAAAACTGACCAGGACCACACCCTAAATGCATTGAAGCAACTGCCATGTGATTGGTTGATTAGATAATTGCATTAAGAAATTATATGCATTAAGAAATTGAACAGGTGTTCCTAATAATCCTTTAGGTGAGTGTGTTCAAATGTTCACTTATATCGCAGGCTACCTTGATGCGATTTTGTAGGCTATAGTGTATTCTTTTTATTATGTACAGAAATAGACCATGGTGAATATATTTACACAGATTTTCAACCCTATTTGAATATTTAAAACCAGTTGAATATAAAAAAGTCCAGTGCAAACGTTACTCCCGCTCGTCATCGGCAGCCTGTCAGTCACAGTTGCTAGGCGACAAGATCAATCCGTAGGCTAGACCGGTCCGAGCGCTTCAGATGCGCACTTTGATATGGGACGCAGCTGTAGTGTAGTTAGCAACAATTTGTTAATATTGTGACAATAGACCTATATTTTGTTACTTTAATTTTCAAAATAATGAGTGGTAGAATGTAAGGAACTAGGCTACATACTTCGTTAAGTATTCATGTACAAATGTGAAGTAGCCTACTTTTTTCCCTCACAGGACAGCAACACTACGCATTGTTTTACATTAAACTACACAAAAGTATATAGTTTAAATGTATCGACCTTGCAAACACTCAGAGACCATTACAAAAATAAACAATGTCCAGAGCCATTAATTCTCTTTTATTTACACATTTAAAGTTGCATAAAATAATGAAATAATGAATAATAAAGAAATAATGTGCAGAAATTATTTTTTTTCCTTTTAAAAAAATATAAGTGAAAAAAAGTTAAACAAGAATATATGTAAATAAATAAATTCTCAATCATTCTTTCAATAAGAGAAAACAGCCTGTCCATCCTCTTCCTACTCTCCTCGCCTCTGCAGTCCCATGTCTTCTCTAATCATGTCCAAAAACTCGTCCTCTCTGTCTCGACATCTTTGTGGTGCTGGTGCTGGTGCTGATGCTGGTGCTGGAGCTGATGCTGGTGCTGGTGCTCCTGCTGGTGCTGCTGGCTCGTCCTCTTCTTGGTCGCACACTGCTGAACTCGGCCCTGGTCTGTCCTCAGGGATGGAGGTGATTAGGACAGTGCGGTTGGTGGAGTGCTCTGTCCCAACACCTCATCCATGAGTACAAACCAGGGCCAAGTTTCAGCAGTGGGTTTCCCACTCACTCCCTCACCTGTCCCAGGACACTTGCCGTCCTAAGGCAGAGCAAATAAAGCATGCCTGTTAACAACAACAACAACAACAACAACGACACAATACTTAAACAAAGATCTGTCAAACTTTCTTACTTTATATATATATATATATATATTGTCCTGCCTGGGAGTCACCTTCCCCAGCAGGTCCATTTTCTCCAGAATTCTCCTAAAACAAAACAAAAGGGAACCACTTATGAAAAATATTAAGACAGGAGTGCAATCTTAACATTAGTGCAACCTTAACATTACAAAATATGAATACAAAATACTTCAGAAATCATATTTCTGGATACTCAAATTTGGTTAAAACCTTTGTAGACATAGCTTGCAGGACAGCACTACAAAAACACATAAAAGTGCCCCATTGCCATTTATATTTTTTTATAATACAAATAGGTTGTTGTCTTACGCTGGCGGAGTTTTTCGCCCCGTAAAGAAATGGTCATTTTCAGACCGCAATTGAATAAATTTAGCTGTCTGTTCCTTGTTCCCTGAAACAATTATTAAACTAATATTAGCACAAGTTTTGCCTCAAACCACATGACAAATGAAGCCAATGGTGACGAATGAGTTAAGATGAATAAGAAAGAAAAACTTGTGGCTTTTAACTCTGGTTTCTCTAGCTATTTGAGTAAATGAAAACATAATACTTACATTTTAGTGAATTTGCCGTCCACTACCGAGCTCTCGGCCGCCCTTTTTTTAAAATAGAAATGCTGTCGTCACCAGCGCAATGACTTATCGGGTAGGAGGATAGACCGCTTAGGATACATTTATGTATCCTCTCTTTCACGGGGAAACGAAGGGTGCATTTGGCGTCGCTTTTAAATCAGGGTAGCCTTCGTCGCGCCGCAATGACAAACGCCCTTCGAATACGGCCTTCGGAGGATGCAGAATTGAATTGGGACAGCCTTCATCGCGCCGCGGTGACGCAATCGGCCTTCAAATGCGACCTTCGGAGGGTGCAGCCTTTGAATTGGGACGTCCTTCGTCGCGCCGCTGTGACGCAATCGGCCTTCAAATACGGCCAACCGGCCTTTAAATACAGCCTTCGAAGGATGCAGCCTTCACATTTGGACACAGCTATGAACGCATATTGAGAAACGGCCAAGGACTAGACAAGGACTAAACAAGGGGGCGTGGTAAGGGGAAACAAGGAGGTGGGACTACATGGACACATGGCCAACACAAACAAAGACAGAGCCATGTGGTCAGACATAAGACAAACAAAGAAACATTGAACAGAGACAAGACAGAGAAGACTGTTAGGGCAGGACCCTGACAACATGTTCAATAAGTTTTTTTAAATGCCAAAACACATTCACGTACACATATTTGAGAATATATTAAAAATAATATATATGAAAACATTTGAAAGTTCATGATATAGTTAACAAATTTCTGAATATTTTGAATAAAAAAGGAAAAATGAAATAAAAGCAATACATCTTTATACAGCACTATTGTGGCTGCGGTGTGTTACATGAGAAGCATGATGCGCCGCCATGGAAATAACAAGCTGATAGGCTATGTTCTAAAATAACGGTCGCCTACAAACAAAAATTACCCCGAGGGAGAAAACGTCTTGCAACTTACAAATGAGCACCTGCCCCTTTGCCTGTTGGTGCCCAAAGTGCCATTTTGTCAAAGAAAAAATTCCTCTCTTTATTAATTTTTTTAATTTTTTTTATTAAAGGCCCTTTTGTGAATGCCTGCCTATGCCAAATCTAAATATTAGTAAAATGTATGAATAATAATTTAGGATTGAATAAAATGATCCAGATTATGACCTTTCACCTGACGACGACCTCATCCGACCTATTCCTCACGCCGCACGGCCGCAACCATGGCCGCAACACGCGCATTTTTTAATTACCGGAAGATATCTTCAACACCACGAACGCGGCAGCTGGTAAGTGGATTCATTCCCAGTGAAGTGATTTTGATGTTTATTTACTTATTATTATTATTTTACTAGAACGATGTGAAGACAGCATGCAGATATGTTGTATATATTGCTGTGTGTAGCCTGAAGTAACGTTACGTTAGCTTGCTGTTTGAGAGAGAAAAGTTTCACTCACAGGCGTCGAGGGGTCTTGTCTTTTTTATGCCATTTGACTAAATTATTATTATTACAGTATTTATTTTAAAAAAATGTAGAGTGCCTTAAAATAATTATCACAACAATACTGATAAGGCTTATACTAATTTTCTCATTCTCTGAATTATCATTATAAAAATAAAACAATTCAGAACAGGATTAAAATATAATATTTTAAATATGACAAAAATATTTTCTTTCTACAACAGCAAAGACCACTATAGCCTGTAAACTCAATAATATCTCTGTTAATAAACTCAATAATAAATCAGATTAATGCTACATTGTGATTTTTAGTAGGTGCCAACAGAATTAACACACACATACAGTTTAGTTTCCTTATTTATATTTTTGATTAGATATAATCAATCAAAATGCAACTTGAAATCATGATCACAGTATTGTGTACTGTAGACACACAAACACACACACCTCTGTCTATATAGATGTTTGTGTCTCACTCTTACCCCTGCCATGGCCACCATCATCCTATCCCCCATTAATGTTTTTTTTTTCTCAGATCATTTTACTTTTTTGAATCTGGTATCTTATTTTCTATACCTGCAGCTCTTGGTGTGCAGCAGCCTCTGTGAGCATATCCCTCTTATTTTCTTGGAGCAGTCAGCCTTGGCAGGTCAGTGAGCCAGTTCCAAACACTCTCAGCAATCTTTACACCTTGTCATGGTAACATAACAATTGTTTAATCAGCTAATATATCTCCTATATGTTTGTTGTTTTAATGTCTACAGTATCTCAGATCAACTCCAGTATCAGCAGCAGAAACAACAACAACAGCAAAGGCAGCATACTCACTCAAGGAATTTAGTAAGATTTTACCAGAACAGGTATCACATTAATGTAAAAAATCTGTTGTATTTGCTGTAAAAAGAAATTGCTGTATTTATTCTGTTTGCTTTGTTTTTGTTTTTATTATATTAATGTAACTCTTGTATTTTTGTAATTCAGTTTTTGCCATCAAAATAGCCACAAATGCTGACATTAAATAAAACTATACTCTACGAAACATGGGCCACGTTGATTTTACTACAACGTTTACTATAGTTTTTACTATAACGGCTGTTCTTAATTATTCTGTATAACAGAGAAGAAAAAGCCATCAGGTTGGGGCAACTTAAGACACTTCAATTTCTAATTATTAATAGGTTATTAATATTTTTTTAACTTTTAAACTTAAAATTGTCTTTTCTGTTCTGGGCCCGGTTCCCCGATAACGCTCACTCTTAGCGCGCTAAGAAGACTCGAAAGATATATCTTACCAAAGTTGTTTAAGTTCCTAAGTGTGTTCCCCTAAAGCCTAGTTCACACTACATGATTTTAAAACGTCGGGCTGAACTGTGCGGTTCACACTACATGACTTGCTCTCTGTGAAATCAGGAGTGTTCAAGTTGTTGAGCTAGTTCACACCACACGACACAACGTGATTGATCCGCAACAGGAGGAAACGCACTACACGAGTTGACAACAACTCTGTCACCCAATGATTCTATCTTGTCTACAAACCACATTTTGTCACGAAAAATCACGCGATAAAACGAACCGGAAATGACGCGAAACAGCACGCGCGCCAATACCCAGCGAAGAAGACGAAGAAGAACACAACACGCGAACATACCTTGCTCTGATTGGCTGTAGCTCATGACATCACGTGAGCTTGAGTCGTGCGACAGCTCTGGATATCTAGCATGCTAGATATTTTTCTTGGCTCGGCGAGGCGTCTGCGAGCGTCTTTGATGCGTTGTTGGCTCTTTCATACTAACAGATTGGCGAGCGTTCATCGCCCGCTAATCACCCGCGATTTGCACGCGATAACACCATGACCTGTCGGCGAGCTCAACGATTTGCAAATCAGGCTTAAAATCATGTAGTGTGAACTAGGCTTAAGTGTCCCTTATGCCGAGTTCAGACTGCACGATTTTAGCCCCGATTTTGGCTCGCCGACAGGTTTTGAGAAATCGCCGACAAATGCCCGAAATCACAGGCAAATCGGTGCTCGTTCACGCGAGTGACAATTACGCAGTGTGAATGAGCAAAGACGCGATCTGAGAGAATCGCCGACGAGTCGCCGACGCCCGTGAGATATTTGGCATGCTAAATATCTGGACCTGTCGGCGATTCACAATCCTGCTGTGTGAATGTGTTCTGACTGAAAACTACATCGGCGATGACCGACAGCCAATGAGAGGGCAAGATACAGGGAGGAGGAGGAGTTATAGACCAGAATATCAGTATTTTAATAGATAGGCCTATATTTACAATTATATCAAACAGAAACAAAGCACAAACATTTGCATGACCAGCAGCAACAGCAGGACATTTGCAAAATTATTTATTTACCCCCAACTCTCTTTGCAAAACACAGTCCTTGCTCCCCTCGTCTCCCAACCATTTCCTGCATAAACTGTTTATTATTTTTTTTCATTTTCGCTACAAATCAGTGCACAGACAATTTGTAGCCTATCATTTTTAATAACAAATTCAGTGTCGCGCGAGAACTCCGGTCTCACGCACGCGTGATCTTCCGTTATTTCCTATCACTTCTCGCGTTTGTTTGGTTGTAAAACGTAGTTTGCGGACCAGGCAGAAGTTGTCGGCGATTCTTTCTTTTGTAAAGTCATGCAGTGTGAAACCTCCTGTCGCCGATCCATCGTGCAGTGTGAACACAGCAGCAATTGAATGTTACCCCAGATAGTCATGCAGTGTGAAAACAACAGTGACCCGATTATTTTGAAAATCGTGCAGTCTGAACTCGGCATTAGGAAGCTTCTTAACACGCTGCCTCTTACGTTCGACGTTACAAAGGCGCTGTCCCAAGTGAAGGTGCTGAATTAGCTGGCATCGATTGCTCAGGAATCGATTTTCCACTTCACGCGAAGGTGCATTACGGCATTAAGAAAGACAACACGTTATATGCAAATGAAACATTCCTCAAATTATTCCAGTAATATTTATTTTAACATAGTTTAAGTTATCAGTAAAATATATTAATTAAATTAACAAATTATGATATGTCAAAATGTTTGAGATGACCGATCAAAGCAGGATTTATGTTCACAGAAGCGCGAGCCGCGCGCGAATCCCAACGCGAAGCTTCACGAGATAAGATGCAAGTGGCAAAACTAAACAGCTGTTTTACGATAGAAGTTTTAAACGACCGACATAAATAATCAGTTTGCAAAGACTGTATCAATCAAAGCTCAGCTTCGGGAAGGGGATATTTACAGGTAAAGATACTGAGAGAAGAAGAACGAGAGATGGAGATGAGAGAGGAGAGCAGGTAAAGCAATACTGTGCCCAGAATGAGAATAACTTTATTGCAATGGATTCCCATTTAACACAGATATACATAGCCTAAGTTATTTGACAATGACAGTGGAAAAATAATATGCCCCCGGGCAAGATCACTTTTGGGACCTCTGTATTTATAAAACCCTGTGTACGGCTTTTGCACTAAATAGAAAATTATATTTTTGAAAAATACAATGAATTACAAGGCTGTACAGAAGAGTGCACAATTGCAGACTTATATACTGAGGTTTTAATTACATTATTTTAATATAGACAGTCGGTAACTAAAGTGGGCCGGTCTAAGGCATGAAACTCCAGGGCTGAAAATAAGTCCCACTCCGGCCCTGAAACCTCTCACTCAAAGTGCAAACCTACACACCAAATCTACAAAACCATAAGCTATTTCTCAGCCTTTGACTCAGTTTTCAATTGCATAAAACACTTTTTCAAAACACTACATACAATTCTCTACCTAAAACACAAAAATCTAGCAGGAATTTACTTGCTTTCCTTTTCCAAACACAACCAATCGAAATGCTACACTTATTCACCAGGTCACACACACACTCCTTGCTTTACTGATCACTAACCAATCACTGCTTTACTGTAGTATAAGCCTATAATAGGTCAAAGGTCAGATTACCTGTTTGAACAATGGATGCCAACACAGAGACCCCCCACACTCAATTGTGTTCTTTACTGTATTCTAAAGAATATACTTTTGGTTTACATATGTTTATGGTTTTGTTGTATGCTACTGTATACAACAGTAATGTTTGGCCTAATAAATATTTTCTGTTTCTACATTGCATTGGTGATTACAGTGTACTTGTTACCCCTCTCAGAAGATTACTTTCACTGTAGAACATTGTATTGAAATGTAGATATAAGTGTAAGAATGACCAAAGAGCTTTAGATTTAGTTCTGTCAGGTCCATAAAGTCAAGAACACACAGACAAAATAATTAAGAATTATTTGAATAGATTGCAAACAGGTTGATGTTCCTGAATTGAAATTTGGCGGTATGGCTCTGTTCAGGGAGTCCTCTGACCTTTCATGAGCACCATGAAATAGCAGAGAGTCAGAGGACAGCAGCAGCAGCATTAGGGAACGCTCACACAGTTTTAGACTGTGAGAGCTAGAATATCCCCCTGTGAACAGAGCAGGCAACATGACATAGTAAATGCCACGTTATGCATAAGGAGGAGCTGGGGAGGTGGCGGGCAGCAGAAGCGAGCAGCAAGCATGTATGAGCAAGGTGAATGAGCTTTAAATAGGGCGCCTTGTTTGAGCTTTGGCCATTGAACAGCGAGGGGAGTTAACCAGCTAATGCGGCTCAGCTGGAGCAGATCAGCTGACGGGACAGTGTTGATAGTAAATAGCATAAGCAGCGGCTTGACTACCTGGCCTGCCAGAACTGACGCTGACGCTCAATAAAAACAATGTTTACAAGGTATATCCAAAAATGCACTATTATAAAATAAATGTTTGCCATTTGATGCAAATGTTTCATTCTTACATGTGTTTATGACATTTTTGAAGGAGATGTGAGGCATTTTGCATTTTGTGTGTGAAGTTTTGGGAATTGTGTGTAGAGTTTTGAAAAAATGTGACATAGTTGGTCAGTTACTAGACACCACCATGCTTACCCATTTATAGATCTTAGCCATTTAGAGCCAAATTGTTTGCCAGATTTTAATTAGCCTATCAAAAGTGATGGCCAATTTAAACTCTTTAATGACATTACGAAATAGCCTCGGCTAATTACCACCATATTAGTTCTGATACCAAATAAAGTCAACTTCATAAATAGGCCTGTATCTATTGCGAACCTATTTTATTATTAGTCTTAAAATGTCCATAAAATAAAAAATCATTGTTGAGACACAACA
Source organism: Rhinichthys klamathensis goyatoka (assembly GCF_029890125.1). Lineage (NCBI taxonomy): Eukaryota > Metazoa > Chordata > Actinopteri > Cypriniformes > Leuciscidae > Rhinichthys > Rhinichthys klamathensis. The sequence continues at coordinate 2,227,947 of NW_026606844.1, read as the reverse complement.
TTGTCAATATACCATAGTTTGACTTGTACTGGGCTGCGTTGATTTCTAAAGACTGCTGCACAGTGGCGGCGACTAGCGTCTTGAGCTCAAACAACGCTAAGAGAGAGCTTACGAATGGTCCAGACCAACCTTACGAAAGTGTGACTTACAGAAGATATACTTAGCGTACGAACGTGTCGGGAATCGAGCCATAAGGTTAAGAGAGAGGTTAAGGAATAGGTTAAGAACTACTTAGCGATAAGAACGTTTTGGGGAACCGGGCCCTGTTTCTTTTCCAAAACTGCATCACAGCATTTGCTGCCATATCAATAGCCTACAGAATCATCCTTATCGATACGCGAATCAGCAAGGAATGCGTCACGATATATTACTGTATTGATATTTTGAGCACCGGCTATTTAATGCCTTGTTCCATGTGCCCCTTTTATACTTTGAGCACCTGCCCCTCCAAAGGTCTCTGCACGGCCCTGTGCTTTTATAATATGTTTTTATTGTCTTGAATGATGACAACATCTTTCCTTTGTTACTAAGAGAAAAAATATTTTGTTTTTAATTTGTTTGTCTCTATGGGTCAAAGTATAAAGACCAACAAAATCTATTTGGGCATAATTACACTAATTAAATACACAAGAGAAACATTTAGTTTAATGACAAAACTTCAAACAAGGTAATTATATTTTTGTTTGCACAACAGTGGTTAATTAGACCCATTAGACCCTGGTCATCATTTTAGCAGGCCTTTAAAAATCTCTTTTCCTTTGACACAACCCGATTTGAATCCAAACTCAAAGCAAGATTTCAAGAGAGATCGGTGGGTATTTTATTTGTTTGTTCATTTAACTTCCATTTGCCAGGTTTTGTCTGTGTGTTTTCTGTTACAGTACAATATCACTTTTCTTATGATTGTATGAAGATGTGTAATCAATATAATAGAAAATAAAAACACCGTTTTAAATGAAAGCAGAAAACTTGTATTGCGTTCTGGCCGTTCATTTGCACGACAATGAGAATGCAAACTTGAAATAGGTTCCAAGGTGCAAGTTTAGATTTTTTTTTAAAACGCTATCATCTCCGTGTAAACTTCAAAAACGTGAATCTGTGAAAACGGTGACGGCGTGCATATCCATTTTACGTGTTTAGTCTATAGATATGCACGTTTGAATATGTATGTGCGCAGGCGCGTTGTCTTTCTTTACAAATTGACATCGCTAAATTACTTGTCTGGCCTGAATAATACAGAATTTTTAGTTGTTTCCGCAGATCCATGCGAACTGGAATCATTTTGATAACGTTTTATCACAGAGGTAAATGGAATGGAAGGAGGCCTTCACAGGGGAGTGTCTAGTGAAAGACAAAAAATTTAATTGACTTTTCAAAGTGGCTTTTCATAAAATGTTATATTTGAAACCGAATTTTTTAGGGCTGAAAACATTTTAACTTTTTGTTTTTCAGATTTGAAAGAGTTCAAATGAATTTTTCATTTGCTTTCAGCAATGGAACTGATTCTTTCAATAAGGGATTTTATCTAACTGCCTTCCGCTCTTTGGCGAACACAAACTATCTAATTTTGGCCTTGGCGATTATCTACATCATCACCTTGCTGGGAAATCTTGTTCTTCTGATTGTCGTCCTAATGAACTCCAGTTTACAGAATCCCAAGTATCTTGCTGTGTGTAATCTAGCTATTGTTGACATTTCAATGAATAGTGTTATAATTCCTCAAATGGTGCCTGTTTTTGTGTTCAATCAAAATCATGTTTCATTTGGAGCATGTTTCTCCCAAATGTTCTTCATGCATTTTTTTGGTGACATGGAATCTTTCTCTCTTGCTCTTTTGGCATATGACCGACTGATTGCAATCTGCTGGCCCCTGCCTTACTCTACCATAAACACCAACCTGAGGATGCTGCTTATAATAGGAGGGATTTGGTCTCTAGTTATTCTGCTGGAGATTTTCCAAATCAGCCTCGCTGCCAGGCTTCCTTATTGTGCCTCCAGAGAGGTACAGAGCTGCTGTTGTGAACACAGTCCAGTATACAACTTGGCTTGTGCAGACACCTCTTACAATCGTCAGCTGGGTACAGCTAAGTCATTGACCGTTTTGCTAGGCCCCTTGATTTTTATTATTTTCACCTATGTGATTGTAGTAGTTGCTGTGATGCGGATTGCATCTACAACACAGCGCTGGAAGGCCTTTCACACCTGTTTCACTCACCTACTGCTGGTCCTGCTCTATTACATGCCAGTCATGCTGGCATATGTACTAGGGAACCTGCGTTTAATTCAGAATGTGGATCTTTTCACAGCAATTCTGACTGTTTCTGTTACCCTCCCCCCAATGCTGAACCCAATCATCTACAGCTTAAAGACTGACGAACTACGAGACAAGATAGTCAAGCTTCTGGGAAAGTCAAAAGTGGCACAACAGATCATTAAAAATGAGGCCAGTGATTAATAAGAGTTTTATTTATCCTATTGTATAAAATGTTTAGTTTTCTTTGATTTCAGCCCTATGTTAGAATTAATTTGATGTCCAGCAGATGAGGATGGCAATGTTTCCCAAGGATAAATGATCTTTTTCATATTCCCTTGATTCAAGTCCATTGCCATTTATAAATATCACATATCTAGATTTTTTATTCAGTCATTTACAGAAGACTAAAGGAAATCAAAATAATGAGTGTTTCATAATTTTGTGAAAAGAGGTAAGACCCACTGTCTTTAGAAAATAGTTAGCAATACTGTGATTTTAAAATGAGTTAAACACAGCAAAAACAAACACATTAAAAGTACTTCTCATACAGTAATCTTTTGCAAGTTATTGTCTGTGGATTCAGAATGGAGCACAAAACAATACATTTAAAATGTACTAAAAATAAAATGCAATTCATTGCATATTTTACTGAAAAATCACGGAAATGAATACTCTTGCTTTCCCACTAGATGGCAGAGAAAGACAAGAAACAATGTCCCTGCACTGACTGCTATATTCTCTGTTTAGATATGAAAAGTGTTCACAATTTTTATGAGTAGGCCTTTGTCCTCTCATAAAAACATTCCTTATGCTACATTCTCAAAGAACATTACATTCTTCATTCTGATTGTTTAGTGTTGGCATTCAGTGGTCAGATATAGCATTCAACGTAGTTTAGCAATGCTTTGTATTAGTCTGCTAATCTGGGTAACTGAAGCTGACTGTTATCCTTTACGTATCACAAAACAATAATATTGTTTTCTTAAAGTGGTTGCCATTAGAGCTGTGGTGTTTGTGCAAGGAGACCATGCATCATGTTTTGATGCAATTCTGTACTATAGTCCATTTTCACTGTCCTACAATAGGCTATATAATAAAAAATAAATATGTATACTAATTTGAATATGCATAAAACACATGTTCGACCAAACAAACAATGTTATCGAATCAGGGTATACTATAATGACAATGAATCTCTCTCTCTCTCTCTCTCTCTCTCTCTCTCTCTCTCTCTCTCTCTCTCTCTCTCTCTCTCTCTCTCTCTCTCTCTCTCTCTCTCTCTCTCTCTCTCTCTCTCTCTCTCTCTCTCTATGTGCGAGCGTTTGCGGAGCGAGTGAGTAGAGCGTGCGGTGAGTGACGCCTGAATGTGTTTTCTAACTTTTTTGTGTTTTGTTTGTTTGCTTATGTTTTTTTTGTGTTATTTTGTGTAGGGGAGTAGTTTTCTTTAGAGAAAGTTGTGGGAGTCTGCTCCCGCCTCCCGGCGTCTTTATTTTTGCCGGGAAGCATGGCTGCTTCAGGTGTTACGAGTAGGATACTGATGGTCTAACTCGGCGTCATGGGATTAAGATTTTGTGCAAATTTAGTGTAGAGGAATGTGCTTTAGAGGTTGGTAATGTAGTTGGTTACAACTCTATTGTTTCTGCATCTAAAATGAACAACGCGGTTGTTTTATTTTTAAACGCGATCGAAAAAGCCAACGAGGTTGTTCAAACGGGAGTCGTAATTGATGATGCTTACACATGTACTGTCTCTTAGTAGCCCATCTAGAAAGATTATTGTGTCAAATGTTCCTCCTTTTGTTTCTGATGCAAGTATTGCTAAAGAATTGTCTTCCTTTGGTAAGATAGTTTCTCCCATTAGGAAAATTGCTCTTAGCTGTAAATCACCCTTGCTGAAACACGTCGTATCTTTTCGGAGACAGGTCTACATGATTCTGAAAAATAATGCTGACGAGCTGAACCTGTCCTTTAATGTTAAAGTTGAGGACTTTAACTATACAGTTTATGCAACGTCTGAAAGTATAATGAAATGCTTTGGCTGTGGCAAAATTGGCCATCTGATACGCGCTTGCCCTGAAAAAATTGACGAAAACGCTACTGTACAGACAAACTCTCAGAGTAATCGTTCTGAAGTTGTGTCTGTCGCAGATAGGGTGACCAGACGTCCCGAAAAATTCGGGACAGTCCCGAAATCCAAGCAGTTGTCCCGAATCCCGAATCCTGCCCTAATTGTCCCGAAAATTAGAACAAAGTCTCAAGAGCAGACTCTCGAGTAGTTATAGTCTGATAGAATATTAAAAACTGCTCATGGTCGTCCTGCAGCCAGCTCCTGTCGGCTGCTCATTGCAACCATAGACAGTAAAAGAATGTAGAGAGCTGCAGTAGGCTACGTAGGCGGCAAGGCGCGAATTTCATTCATTCATTCATTCTTGAAATGGAGGCTCAGGCTGGTGTCCCGGGACCCGATGAACACGTAGCTAAAAAGCAAAAACGTCTCTGCAGGTATCGGGAGGACTGGGTAGGGAAATACCCCTGGATTACTGCAGTTTTACGTGATGCTAACAAAGCGTTTTGCAATGTATGTAGGAAGGAGTTTGGTATTTCGCATGGGGGGGAGTGTGACGTCAGGCTGCATGCTAGCAGCAAACTACATATAACTAACAGCACAACTGTACAGACCAACACTTTGGTCTCATCCTTCTTTAGACGGGATGATTATTCTATGTATAATAAAATAGCTGCTGCTGAGCTGACCTCTGTGTTCCACTGTGTGACCCACCAACAGTCATACAGATCACTTGACTGTGCTATAAAGTTAACGCCAAAACTGTACTCTGACTCGGCTATAGCTAAACACATCTGCTGCGGTCGCACAAAAGCAGAAGCACTTGTCACAACCATACTGGCACCGCTCGCGTCTGACTTCTCCCAGAGCCTTGAGTCAAAGGACATGTATTTTTCTATTGCAACTGATGCCTCTAATAAAGGCAATGTGAAAACATTCCCCATCTCAGTAAGATTCTGGACCCCCGAGCAAGGTATCCAAAACAGGGTTCTGGATTTCTTTGAACAGGCAGCCGAGAGCGCAGATGCTGTCACAGACACCTTACTGCAGAAGCTAGAAGAACAAAAACTCAGCATCCATAACGTATCGGCCTTCTCAGCTGACAATGCGGCAGTGAATTACGGCAGAAAGCACTCCATTTACCAAAATCTAAAACAACACAACAGCAAGATCCTGCCAGCAAACTGCCCAGCTCACATAATACATAATGCAGTAAAACGTGCCAGCAATGTGCTGAAAACAGATGTAGAGTCTATGGTGATTAAATCATTTAATCATTTTAGCTGTTCTGCCAAGAGAGTCGCAACCCTCAAAGAAATGTTTGAATTTGCTGACATGGACTACCTTACCTTGTTGCGCCACCTCCCGACACGCTGGTTGAGCCTGCTCCCTGCAATTGACAGAGTAATCAACACCTGGCCAGCTGTGCAGAGCTACTTCTTGTCGCTGGGAGGCGAAGAGTGCCCCCGTGTCATCTGGGATGCTCTCCGGGGTAACGAGCATGGAGAGGAAGATGAATCCAGCGAGCTGCAGGTCACTCTCTTCTTCTTGCAAAATGTTCTAAAGATTTTCTCTGGTGCTGTGCTGAGTCTTGAGAGTGACAATCTCACCTCAGTTGAAGTCTACGCGCTGATGAACGGCCTTCGAACCAAACTCCAGCAGCGCAAAAAAGATGCTTTCTTCGGAGCAAAAGTTGACCGTGTCTTCGCGTCCTCTGTTACTTTTAGGGTTGACAGGCTCCGTGAAGAATTTATCAGCTTTTATGAGCAATGCCTGGAGAAATGGTTCAACTTCTCCGAAACTGGGCACCTGTTCAACCTCCAGTGTTTCAACCTTAAGGAAAGGCAAGACATAAGCTACCAGCAATTGACCACAGTTGTATCCGCCCTTCAAATGGATGAGGATCTTGACATGGATGAGCTCTATAACAAGAATTGTGCTCTGCAGGATGTCTTGCCAAAACTGGCGACACACAGCCACCCTGTAGGTGAGCTTTGGGCACAAGAGCTAAAGAGCAGGTCTGCATTCCCACAGTATTCTAAGCTGCTGTCCTTCGTCCTGAGCATTCCCGTGAGCAATGCTTACTCAGAGCGGGTGTTTTCCATCATGAAAGGTGCCTGGACTGATGTTAGAAACATATGTTCAATTAACCTGGTCCGCAGCGAAATTAAAGTAAAAATGAATTTACAAATGAGCTGTGGAGAATTCCACAAATTCATAATGGGAAAGCCGAGAGTGTTGGCAGCAGTGAAATCCTCCGCGAAATATGTCAGCGCCGGGCCTCCAGCGCAACCCAATCTGAGGAGGTATAGCGTAGTGCATTTTCACCTTTGTTGTTTCTGTTGTTCTATACGCACAAAGAAATACAACCTTTCTGTTCCCTTTTTATGTTAGAGTAGATGAAGAGAGCGCAAGTTGCAGCCACGAGGCCAGGGAAAGTGCACGTGTCACGTGTCTGTCCTGTCTTGTATTGCACTTGGGTGTCTTTGTTATTTTGGGCCATGTGCTCTCGTTATTGTTTGATCCCTCCCCCTTGTTACCTGATTAGTGTTTGAGTTCTTCCACCTGTTCCCTCTTGATTTGTTCCCTTTTTAAGTCTCCTCTTGTTTGCAGTCTTTGTCGGATCGTTGTCATATGTTTTCCCAGTTTCCGTGTGATGGTCTTCGTGTTCAGAGTCAGTGTTTGTTCTTCAAGTTTCCGTTTTGTTTAGTGTCTCATTTATTGTGTTTTCCCCCTTGTGGGTTTATGCTTTGTGTTTTGTTTTCTTTTGTTAATAAATCATCCGTTGCTGCACTTGAGTCCTCCTCTCCACTTTTTGTAACTGTAACGTGACAGAACGATCCGACCATTTGAGGACTCAGCAGCATGGATGACGATGATTTTGATTGGATGGAGGATGACGCTTGCATGGATGACGATGACTTGGATTGTCCAGACTACACAATCGCTACATTTGGATCGACCCAGTTTTCCACTATCTTTCATGACGGAATGACTCCGTCCTCTAACAAATCCGGCAGAATGAATATTTTTCAGGCCCTCGCTTTTATGGTTCATCAAAGGGAGGAGTCGGAGCGTCTGGACAGGTTCTCGGGGACCCGTGGATGTCGTAGAGGAGGAGGAGAGGGTCGAGAAGAGGTTCAACACCACTCTCCATCCTGGCCCCCCTTCGATCCTGGGCCAGTGAGGGACAGCTTAGAGCCTACTTCTCGCTGTCACGGACGGAAAAGGAGGAGGAAACGCCCGTCTGCCCAGCGAGAGACTGTTCACGTCCCGTCTGCCCAGCGAGAGACTGTTCACGTTCCGTCTGCCCAGCGAGAGACTGTTCACTTTCCGTCTACCCAGCGAGAGACTGTTCACGTCACATCCGCCCAGCGAGAGACTGTTCACGTCCCGTCTACCCAGCGAGAGACTGTTCACGTCACATCCGCCCAGCGAGAGACTGTTCACGTCCCGTCTGCACAGCGAGAGACTGTTCATGTCACGCCTGCCCAGCGAGAGACGGGTCACGTCACGTCTGTCCAGTCTGGGACAGAGCCAGAGATCCCCTTTGGCGTGGCCGCCAAGGTTGTGACGGACTATCTGGAGCGTCTGGCTCGGATCTTGGAGATGCCAGTCTCTGCTGTTCCAGAACCTGAGGCAGAGCTAGTGTCTGCTGTTCCAGAGCCGGAGCCGGAGCCAGTGTCTGCTGTTCCGGAGCCGGAGCCAGTGTCTGCTGTTCCTGAGCCGGAGCCAGTGTCTGCTGTTCCTGAGCCGGAGCCAGTGTCTACTGTTCCTGAGCCGGAGCCAGTGTCTGCTGTTCCTGAGCCGGAGCCGATGTTTGTTTCTGTGTTTGTGTCTGTCCTAGTGGCCGTTGCTGTTCTGGTGGCTGTTCCTGAGCCAGAGCCTGTTCCTGAGCCGGAGCCAGTGCCAGTGTCTGTGCCAGTTCCGGAGCCAGTGCCAGTGTCTGCTCCAGAGCCGGAGCCAGTGCCAGTGTCTGCTCCAGAGCCGGAGCCAGTGCCAGTGTCTGCTCCAGAGCCGGAGCCAGTGCCAGTGTCTGCTCCAGAGCCGGAGCCAGTGCCAGTGTCTGCTCCAGAGCCGGAGCCAGTGTCTGCTCCTGAGCCGGTGTCTGCTCCTGAGCCGGTGTCTGCTCCTGAGCCGGTGTCTGCTCCTGAGCCGGTGTCTGCTCCTGAGCCGGTGTCTGCTCCTGAGCCGGTGTCGTCTCCGCCCTGGCCGCCCGAGGGGTCGTCTCCGCCCTGGCCGCCCGAGGGGTCGTCTCCGCCCTGGCCGCCCGAGGGGTCGTCACCGCCCTGGCCGCCCGAGGGGTCTTCACCGCCCTGGCCGCCCGAGGGGTCGTCTGCGTCGCCCTGGCCGCCCGATGGACTTTGTGTTTCGCCCGGGTCTCCCAGGACTAAACGCTTTGTCCCTCACGTCCCACCCTGGTCTGTCCCTCCCGTCCCGCCTGATGGAGCGTCTAGTAGCTGCTCCGTAGGGAGGGGGTAATGTCACGTGTCTGTCCTGTCTTGTATTGCACTTGGGTGTCTTTGTTATGTTGGGCCATGTGCTCTCGTTATTGTTTGATCCCTCCCCCTTGTTACCTGATTAGTGTTTGAGTTCTTCCACCTGTTCCCTCTTGATTTGTTCCCTTTTTAAGTCTCCTCTTGTTTGCAGTCTTTGTCGGATCGTTGTCATATGTTTTCCCAGTTTCCGTGTGATGGTCTTCGTGTTCAGAGTCAGTGTTTGTTCTTCAAGTTTCCGTTTTGTTTAGTGTCTCATTTATTGTGTTTTCCCCCTTGTGGGTTTTTGCTTTGTGTTTTGTTTTCTTTTGTTAATAAATCATCCGTTGCTGCACTTGAGTCCTCCTCTCCACTTTTTGTAACTGTAACGTGACAGCACGTGCATGCAGCTACGAGGAGGAGTGATTTGATTGGATGTTGCTGTTAAAGCGCAGTCATTGTGTTTGTTTCATAATAAGACTTGAGTTGGTGATTTTAATGATTTTTAGGCCTATTTGTAATTTCGGGTTTAGCCTACATGACAGTTGAGTTTTGGAATTAAAATAGTAAATAATTTTGGTGCGGAGTTTTGCAATTCATGCTCTGCAGGCAGTCACAAGGAGTGATTTGATTGGATGTTGCTGATGTTAAAGCGCAGTGTTTGTATTATTTGTTTCATGATGACACTTGAGTTCAATGGGTTTTTTTTTATTTGTATTTCCGTGTTTGCATGACAGACAGTCATTTCATTCAGAATTCCTCAATAAATAATTTTGCCCAGAGTTTTGAAATTCATATTTTTTTTGGTTGAAGTCTTTGCCTTGCTGACTGGTTCTTTTAATTACTTTAAAACATCATTTTTTATGAGAGATTTTAAAATTGGAACTCTCAATTTAAATGGTGCCAGAGACAGTCAGAAGAGAATGTGTTTGTTTGAATTTATTAAACAAAAACATTTTGATGTTACTTTTGTTCAGGAATCACATAGTGACTTAAATGAGGTAGACTGGAAAAAAGAATGGGATGGACAAATTGTTTTGAGTCATTTGTCTACTAATAGTGGAGGAGTAGCTGTTCTGTTTTCAAAGAAATCCCTACCAATTTCTTGTGAAATAGAAGTAGTTAAAGGCCGTTTTTTAAAAGTTAAAGCTAAGTTTGAAAACACTATAATGACTTTTTTAAATATTTTTGCCCCCACAAAAGGGGCTGAAAGAATTGTTTTTTTTTATACAATTAGTGTTATGAAAGACCTAAATTCAGAAGAATTATTCTTTCTCGGTGGAGATTTTACCTGTACTGAAAATGATAAATTAGACAGAAATCACTTAGAGCCACATATTGCCTCACAAGAAGCGCTCACGCAATTGATAAGAGCATTTGATTTATGTGATGTTAGGAGGAATGTGCATCACAACCAAAGACAATATACTTGGGCACATAGTAGAGATAATCTTATTTCTATGGCAAGACTAGATAGGCTCTATGTGTCTAATTATCAAGCAAATCTGATTAGAGAATGTAAAATAATTCCAGTTGGTTTTTCTGATCACTGTTCTGTTGTTTGTAATATTTTTATTAATTCTGTGTATTTAAAGAGTGCCTATTGGCATTTTAATATATCCCTTTTAACACTAGGGGCCCTATCTTGCACCCGGCGCAAATTACTTTGTGCACTGACGCATGTATCATTCCTATTTTGCACCCGCGCAAAGCGGACTTTTCCCTCCACAGACACACGTCGGTTAACTAAGAAATACACTTGCGCTCCCCGGGGCGGTTCAGCGCAAAGAGGAGGCGTGTTCCAGCGCAAACTTTCCCTCATGCTATTTTGCTGTTCTATAAAACAATTGCGCCACTGACCAGAAAAAACCTAGTCTAAAGTCAGTGGCGCGTTGTGCGTTGTTCATAATGCTATTTTAACCCTCTGGGGTCTGAGGTGTTTTCGGGGTCCTTGAGATGTTTTGGCATGCTCTGACATTTCTGCTTTTTTCAGTTGCTTATAAACATATTAATGGCACAGGTGAAAGTACACTCTATATAGCACACACAGGGCTACCATAATATGTGAGCAACATGTATGTACATGTTTGTATTTTTGAGGGAATATTGTTTATGCGTGGTTATTGAAAAAACTAAAAAAATAAAGTTTCTAATATAAGGCCACAAATAACATACTAAATATCTGTCCACAAGACTTTTGACTAGTGGATGTTGTCGCCTAGAGTTTTTGCTTTAAATTGATCTGAAAATCATTCTGCCTAATCATTCACATAAAACAATAGATTGTTTTAAATTGTGAAAAACATTTTTTTGTTTGCAAAGGCAATATGCGGATGGGCGGAACGGCCCAACCCCCTCATGAATAATTAGGCAGTTCTCACCTGAGCAGACTGCATACTAATGAGCCTTTCATTCAGGGGTGTCACACAAGAAAGAATGCAAGGACAATATATATAGAAATAAATAAATATTTATACACACACACACACACACATATACACTACCGTTCAAAAGTTTGGGGTCAGTGAGAATTTAATTTTTAGTTTTTGGAGGAAAGAAATCAATACTTTTATTTATCAAGGAATAATTAATTTGATCGAAAGTGACAGTAAAGACATTTATAATGTTACAAAAGAATTTTGAACTTCCTATTCATCAAAGAATCCTAAAAAAAAAAAAAAAACTGTACAACTGACAGACCAACAACTGTTTCAACATTGATAATAATAATAAATGTTTCTTGAGCATCAAATCCTCATATTATACTGATTTGTGAAGGATAATTTGACACTGAAGACACTGAAGACACTGACACTGGTGATGCTGAAAATTCAGCTTTGATCACAGGAATAAATTACACTTTACTATATATTCACACAGAAAACAGCTGATTTACACTGGAATAATATTTAATACTATAACTGATTTTTGTTGTATTTTTAATCAAAAAAGCGCAGCCATGGTTAGCAGAAGAGAATTCTTTTAAAAGTATTTAAAATCGTACCGACCCCAAACTTTTGAACGGTAGTGTATATATATATATATATATATATATATACAAACAATCAAAATATAAATGAAAGCCAAAAGCACATTTTTAGTCACACCTTTTAGCCATCCACATACCATTTTTAGCCATCCACCGCGGTAAAAATAAACCAGTCGCATTTCAAAGTCGTTCGCGAAATGACCGCCAGGTGGCGCAAAGGGACATTTAGCAAAACGTAAGTGGGGCTAATGTCTGTAGCCTAAGGATGAAATACTACAAGTTATGGTAATTTCCAAATAAGCCTACAACAAACATTTATAGCCTACTCCGTAATTGTTGGTCATACAGATAAGATATAATCTTTTAAAACTGTAAAAGGCTAAAGTATAGGCCTACACTCACAGGCTAAAGACAAAACGTTTTCTCGCTCATGTCAGAAACAGACGTTTGGGTATTTCTCAGTGAGAAAATTCATAGCCGAGCGGTAGAACTTACGGTTCATCATCAACATGACACGGGTTCAAATCCCGCACAAACATGGTCTGTTGTAAGTTTTATATTTATTTAGATTTGTCTAGCTCTAAAACTCTGTTACACCATGCAGTTTTTTTGCTTATATTTATAAAATACAATTATCATGCATTTCCATTTTACACTAAGGAAAAAAAAAGGTATCCAACAGAACGATTTTACATCTGTATATATATATATATATATATATATATATATACTATATATTTTTTTTTCAGGGCTGCCAACTCTCACGCATTGAGCGTGAGACTCACGCAATTGACCCAAATCTCACGCTCTCACGCCACACCCCCGATTTCTCACGCTGAAGTGTCAACCCGGTCGGTCAAATTCCTAAAAGATATAGTTTATCTATAGATCTACCTGTTGAGCCACTCGTGATCGACTAGTTATACCGCAAATTAGTTAAAATATCCCGTAATCTATTTAGAGCGAGCGTGCATGCGAGACAGATATTGTGCTCCAAACCATGCGCGCTCATGGCAGAGAGGTCTGTTCCCTACAACCTAGAGTTTTTAAAAACATGGTTTTAAGTAAAGTGTGATTTGCCAGGGGGGATTGGGATTTCCTTCTGGTCTAAACATCCCTGCTTCTGCTGAATTATTTTAATCCCCACACCCCTCCCTCCACAGCTAATCAATGCTATAGGCTACTTCACCAATATCAAATATATAAAATAGAGATATGCAACAGGCACGTTTAAACGACAAACAATAAAATCAAAACCAGAGTTTCAGTTGTTCATTAGTTCCAGTGGCCCTAATGCATGCACGGCTTTTCAAAATTTCACAAAGCGTGTTGAGATTATTTTGAATGAAATATTGAAGTTTATAATTAAGTGTTTTGGCACACCACGCCGAGTGGCCCTATGCATTTTTCTAAAGTCGGGTTTTATTCTGGCATGGTGAGTTAGTGTTCGACAAACGCGGCGGCGCGTTCATTTAGATTAATTTATTTTTCTCATTATTACAGCTAAAATAACTTAATAGGCGACTCCGTAATTTTTTGGTCATACAGATAAGAGTAGAGTAGCTTACATCGTTCAAAACTGTAAACTTGTATTCATATTAGGCTAACGACAAAAACAGTATATCTGTCGTCTCTGTCTCCGGGAACTGCGTGTCACAAAAATGAACCGAAAGCCACTTCAGCTCAGTCACGATAAGAAATCGGCTATGTCTAAAGCCTTTAAATGTCTAAATATTTAGGCTAATAAATGTTATCTGATTATGTAGGCTAATCCATATGAAAACGAGAGGTACAGAGGATCTACTCAAACATGTAATGGAAGCGCTTCCCAATGAGAAAATGACAAGACAAGGGTGAAAATCTCGCTCTAATTAAATGTAGGCTAAATCGCCCTGAATTAAAATGTAAAAACAGATCAAATAATGTATTTGTCGAAATGTTGCGATATTGTTTCATTTAAGTTCATAATTATTCTATAAATGTTATTTAATTTAGCAGCATTACCACGAAGCACCGTGTTTCGATATTTATTTGAATAATACAAAAAATAAAAACTTAATTCACAAATTGCATGCCTGGTTGTAAGGATCCAAAGATCCCTGTAGACTTTAATATTGAGTTGAACATTTTGTTCATGACAACAAATTAACATGCGTTTTTTCAGATTATATTTAGTTTTGCTTGGAAAAAGCTGGCCCAAACCAGTTTTATTTCATCAATTATTGAAATAATGAAATATTTAGTAATAAACTTTTATGACAGAAATATCACTAGGCTACATGTAACTTAAATCATTTAATTCCTTCATTATCAACACTGTCTAGAATAGCGATTTAAGTGTGAATTGCGACTTCTCTTTGTGTTAAGTCAGCCTCAGACTCCGATAGCCTGTGGGGGGTTGGAGGGACAGTTGCTGGACAAAGGTGTTAATGTTCCTCTTTCATATGGAGAGTGTCGGATAGCCAGGCTGATGAGCAGGCAACATTATTGTAAGGATAAATCTGTGTCTAAATGTAGGCCCCATATCTTATTAAATTATAAATATTGTAGTTTATTTATTGTAGCCTATTTAAAGTTTTTTTCACACAAAATTTCAATTGAAGTTATTGTAAGGTGAATTCAACAAGGCATGCTGTGTTATTGAAGCAACAATTAAAGGCTAAATAATTTTTTCGTGATTTGTATGGCTGACACGCAGCGACATATACAGTATTATCAGCTGTATGATGTGTTTTTACCCTGAAATGTTTAATTTCGAGAGAGACCCGGCGCGCGCAGCGAGGGAGACTAAATAAACTTAAAAAGAGATCCAGCGCCAGAGAGGCAAAGAGAAACGCATGTTTTTAATTTAATTATGTTTCTTTGGACAATTTTCGTTTTGTACTGTTTTAATTGTTTAATTTAGCTGTAATTTCTTTGGCAATACAAATTTAAAATGTCGCAAGAATAAGATTAGCCTAGTGTTTCTTATTTTGCATCGCAAAAGAAATAAACTCTAAACCCGATGCAACCCTGTTTTAAATTTAAAAAAACTGTCCCGACACTTTATTTTAAACCTTGAAATGTTCGAACTTGGTTTCAAACTTAAGTAATTTTAGTGTTCTTTTACATTACACAATAATTTAGCAGACTAAAGACGAGCTTCTTCATTTTCATTTTCTGATGCAATCGGCTGACAATCTTCCTTCATCAGTTTTTGTCGTTTGTGCAGCGGCTGCGGTTCTACAGGAATGTAGCAAATTTATGTTGTAATGATAATTAAACAAAACTCTTGACTTTAAATAAGTAAACAGTTATAAACAGTTACTTATTTAAGCATCAAGGTGGTAAAATATAAACGCTGTAGGACAACATCGGTTAACAACATGTATGCTACATAAGTTTCGATCTCGGCTCGATTGAAGCTCCTCGAAGCTCGTGTTGTTGCGTTGATCACTGAGCTACCGTCTGTACGCTGTTAAAGTTGTAAAGCCTCAGTGATGTAGCCTAAATGTTTTTATTGTAATGTTTTATGTTGAAATGTTTTCATTATTTATTCAATTACATTTCAGTAGCCTAATTTCAGTATTGTGATTATGAATTATTTTAACTACGTTTCACTTGTTGAATTCATCTGCTACCAGCTTTCAATCGCTCTGAATCAGCCGCGGTGCGGTAGCAGATTACGCATTAGAGAGAATAAACCGGAATAAACGAACACTTTTCAGAGCAGTAGCGGTTTTAGGCACGGGCGAACCGGGCAGTCGCCCGGGGCGGCATTTTTTCATGTCACATGGGGGGGCGGCACGAGCAGTTAAAAAAAAAATCCTCTGCTCCGCAAAGCGGTTTTTCTATCATTTCAATTCAATTATTGGCAATGGCGCCCCTGCTTGCTGAGAAGGTGTGTCAAGGGGGTCTCCTGATTGGAGTAGCTCACCAAGGGGCCGTTCACATATCACGTCTTTTGCGTGCTCGAGTTCGTTATTTCAAATGTAGGCGCACAGGAAGCGCGTCCATAATTTAAGCGACGCGCTCATTTTTTTCAGGGACAGAGAGATGAAATTTTTTTTACACTTTTCAGTATGGGGGTGCACCCAAACACGTGGGTGTTTTTCTCTTCTCCGTAAATAAATCTTGTAGCAGAGCTACAGCAAGCGTTTTTCTGTGGTGGTAATCCATTAGCTACTAAAACTTCTTTGTCGTTGTGGAGAGCACATGCATGGTTGCATAGCAACGACAGACGCCACGGGAAAATCGGACCGAATTTGACTATTCATAATAAAAGATAAGCTGATGTGCATTGTACATGTCAGTAATTTATCTTTTTTTAAATCATTATTTTTTATAAAAAATGATTTAAAGGCTGAACTATGTGAGGTTTATCTTTTTATAAAACCTTTTTTGTCCAAACTTTATTTGAACGTGTAACGTTACATGTTAGTAGATAACATAAAAGACACTCTTTTAAAATCTGGCCATCATCTTTAATGTTATTAACTTGGTGAATTGATTTCATTGTGTATTAGTAGGCCTACTTTTTGAACAAGATTCTGTGTTTAACCGTGATCATTTTGGTCACTATTCATGAAATGAAATTTTCATACCATTTCATCTCTAGTTATGATTAACTAAAATCAACTATAATTATGTGTTTTTACAGTAGCCTATAATATGCAAAGTACAATTTTTTATAAAAAAAAAATATCTCTGATTCTGTTCTTTTCTCTGACATTTAAGGGTGCATGACATAGGCCTACAAAATTTTGGTCTAAAACAGTTTGGATAGTTGTTAATATGAGAGTTATGAGACATTATTTAAGAGATTTAAGTATTGTGTTACTACATAAGTAGCTCTCGGCCACTTTCACTTTTAAAAACACTATTTCGTGAAAAAGTATAGTTTAACAATGCATAATGCATAGAATTTGAGGCAGTAGCCTAACCGATGAGCTAATGGTTCCCTGAAAGTTAGATTAAAGCAATAGTTAAATAACTGGATTCTCTTAACTGTGTTTTTCAAATGAACGATATGTGATTTTATTGGGGGGGGGGGTCGCTTGAAGGGGGTCTCACCCTGGGTGTAATTCAATGTAGAACCGCCACTGTTTCAGAGTCTATGATTGTAGCGCCTCTTAGCGGTAAAAGGCAGCAAATACACCACACATTTTACCGCCGCGGTGGACCGGCTGATGTGGGCATTGTCATGGCTTGCCTCGACATTTGCGTTTGAATAGCACGCGTCCTCCGTGGGCGTGTCAGATTAACGCGTAATGAAGTGTAATGAGCTGGGGAAAAAAATACTGACAGCACTCTCTTTTCATACAGATTGCATAAACTGAGAATATTTGTTTTTTATATAAATTACTTCATTTAAAAGAAGAGAATTCAAGCTTCATAAAGAAAAATCTCTCGTGCCTGTGTGACAAGTAATCGCGGAGTTACAGTTATGTAATCTTAGGACGCGTTTCAGAATGGACTTCACTGACAGAGAGAACGCAGAACTCGCATCATGTTTGTTTATCTTTATTTGGTGAAAAGCACAACACTTTGTTTTTATTGTGAGTATCCACAAAAAAAAAAAAAGAAACTTAACAGGATCTAATGATGTATCACACTTATATGTAAGATCAAAATCAACCGAGTATTTTGAGTCTCTTTTGCACTGATAAGAAAAAAAGCGAGACAATCGCGCCGGTGCGATAGCCGACCCCAGGGGGTTTTAAGGGCGCATGCTTGGCCATAATCAATGTAGCGTGTGCACAACGCGCATACACTTTGATTCTCTCATCTAAGCAGCAGTTTTCATTTTTGCAAATCATACATTATTACAATAGATAGATAGATAGATAGATAGATATATAGATAGATAGATAGATAGATAGATAGATAGATAGATAGATAGATAGATAGATAGATAGATAGATAGATAGATAGATAGACAATTTATTATAAAAGCATAGATGTAGCTTACACATTTACCCAAATTATCATACGCCCAGAGCCGGCCCTAGACCTTTGGGGGCCCTAAGCAAAATTTGGTTGGAGGCCCCTTTGACCGTTTTAAGGCCTAAAGAAAAGCAATGACTACCTTATAACTATACCATACTATATAACTATATTATACTGTATATACTATATTTGATGTCTAACAGGAAAATTATGATACCACTGAGCTGAATGGCAGTGCAAGACACACACACACACACACACACACACACTGATTAACTTGCTGAATAAAAAGACAGATAAAGTGATTTTCACTGAACGAAGATACATTTTTATTGACACCAGAGTTTAAGAGTCACAAACTACAGCACATATATATATATATATATATATATATATATATATATATATATATATATATATATATATATATATATATATATATATATATAATTTAAATAAAATAGAGCAAATAGAATAACATTTAAATAGGCCTATAATATTATATAAAATAATAGATTTTTCAAATAAACAAAATTAACAATAACATCTAAAACACCACACAGAAGATCAATAGTAACAATATTAAGAATAAGGTAACATTTCAATATAACTATTAAAATCCAATCCAAATAAAGAAAATAATTATACATAAAGTTAGACTTAATTTTTAAAATGCAGAAGGTTATCATTTTACAGCCCCTTTATACTCACCAACAGCTGGAGCTTTGCTTACTAGCAGCATATAACGTTACTTTAATAGTGCTCCTAAGGGGACATAAGGAGTAAACTAATGTTAGCCCTTTAATCCAAACTGGGTTTATATTGTTCTTGTTGTGTAAAATGCTTTAACAGTAACACCACAGCAAATGGTATAGGCCTAATACTAAACCAATTGTATGCAGCATGTTATTAGCATGTAAGTTAAACAACTGTAGAAAATTAATACAAGCACGATTTAGGCTAATGTTAATATAAGACTTTTAGTGCAGATTATCCATATTACAGAAATCGGAAAATTAAGCCTACAGATTTACGTACCTTTATCTTCTTGCTTCTTCTCTTCTTCCAGGCTCTTTTTTGTCGTTTTTCTTGGCCAGAAAGATATTTTCGTTTCTTGTCAGACATCGTCGATTCGTCGGAGTCGCTAACTCTGACCAAGTGACAACGAGTGACATCATAGGGGCAGTCTGGATCAAGACGCGCGCGCCTTCGCGGCCGGGAGCTCCCGGTTGATTTGCCATAATACAGAACTAAATAAATAACAACTCTGTGCTTATCATGATGCCTGATAAAGAGCGCTGTAGGTCCATTTCTTTTTATTTATTTATTTTATGTCACTTTTGTTGTGCGATTCCCCCCCCCCCCCCCCCCCCCACTAGCTAGCAGTGACTCTAGGGGGCCCTCTGCTGGCCACGGGGCCCTTTGCAATTGCAACGGTCGCTTAGTGGCTCGGCCGGCTCTGCATACGCCTGTTTAACAGAAGTTAATTTGGGTGGGTTTCTCCATCCTCAATGTCACTTCTCTGTGTTTTACGGCCCTGACGAGAACGTTGCTCTCCTCGGCTGTGAACCGCTCCTGGCGCGCGCCTGGCAAATCCGCCGTTATAATAGGAATCCGCTTTAGAACAAGCGCGCCTGCTCTTAAAGGGAATGTGAGATGACGCTCTGATTGGTTTATTTCACGTTACGCCCAAACCACACCTATGAATAATGAAGCTACTTCAGACCAACCCCTTTTAGATTTGCGCCAGGCGCAAGAGGCATTTATCCCGCCGGGAAAGTAGCAAGAGCGCCTAGATCCGCCCACAAAGTTACTTGCGCTTTGCGCTTTGACACTTGCGTTTCAGATCGTTAAAATAGGGCCCTAGAAGTGCCAGAATTCCATAACTACAAGAACTGCCACAAGCGGTCATTTTGACCGTTAGATTACTATCTCTATATCTTTAATGATAAATACCCAATTGAGAGATTAATGCATTTATTGTATTAGGATATCTTTTAAAAACAAAACAACACCAAACTGTACATGTTTAATTATACATTTATAAATAATAATATCAGTAGCCCGTAATTATCGCATATTCACAACAGATAGCTATATTTCCATATTCAACATAACTCAGAACAAGATAATAACAACTAAAAGTATCTTATTTAAATATTCTTTTGACAGTGAGAGAGACAATGTCACGGTTTATGAATTCGCTGTCTCCTTTCTCGTCTTGTTGTGTGTGTGTGTGTGTGTGTGCGTGTGCGTGTGCGTGCGTGTGTGCGTGGTCGCTGATTATTGCAGCTGATCAGCACGCCCGCTCTGATCAACGCGCCAGCTGCAACTGATCAGCATTCGACCCTTTTTAGTGTTACTGTTGTCGCCTTGTCTTTGTCAGATCGTTGTGGATTTTTCCTGCGTGTTTGTTCCCTGCCTGTATCCGTTTTCCGTGTGTTATCCCGTGTTCAGCACTCCATGGTTCTACACGCAGCGTCCCTGTGCTGCCAAAGGCTTCATACCGGACATTTACACACCTTAACTCTCCCAGCATCTGACCAGCTCTCAATAAACATATCTGTCATTTTGCAATTGAATCTTCTGATTATTTCCTAATAGACAAAGAAAGTTCTGCCAGGAAGACTCAATTGCTACGTCACTTATTACCTTCTCATCTATCCAATCGTGCCTAATACTTGCGGTATAAAAGACCGGTACTTACACATGTTTGAGTTCGCAGATGCTGACGCTTTCATTTACCTCCATCCTCCCCACCACCTCCAAGATGGTTCCTTCCCCTCCATCCTCCCCACCACCACCAGGATGGTCCCTTCCCCTCCATCCTCCCCACCACCTCCAAGATGGTTCCTTCCCCTCCATCCTCCCCACGACTACCAGGATGGTCCCTTCCCCTCCATCCTCCCCACCACCACCAGGATGGTCCCTTCCCCTCCATCCTCCCCACCACCTCCAAGATGGTTCCTTCCCCTCCATCCTCCCCACCACCTCCAAGATGGTTCCTTCCCCTCCATCCTCCCCACCACCACCAGGATGGTCCCTTCCCCTCCATCCTCCCCACCACCACCAGGATGGTCCCTTCCCCTCCATCCTCCCCACCACCACCAGGATGGTTCCTTCCCCTCCATCCTCCCCACCACCTCCAAGATGGTCCCTTCCCCTCCATCCTCCCCACCACCTCCAAGATGGTTCCTTCCCCTCCATCCTCCCCATCACCACCAGGATGGTCCCTTCCCCTCCATCCTCCCCACCACCACCAGTATAGTCCCTTCCCCTCCATCCTCCCCACCACCACCAGGATGGTTCCTTCCCCTCCATCCTCCCCACCACCACCAGGATGGTCCCTTCCCCTCCATCCTCCCCACCACCTCCAAGATGGTTCCTCCCCCTCCATCCTCCCCACCACCACCAGGATGGTCCCTTCCCCTCCATCCTCCCCACCACCACCAGGATGGTCCCTTCCCCTCCATCCTCCCCACCACCACCAGGATGGTCCCTTCCTATACCTCCCAGGGGGTTGGCTGTGCCCCTGCCTTCGTCTTCAGGCAGGAAATGCAGAGTCCGGACCCTCGGATTGCGAGCTATGGACGGGGCCTACGCCAAATAACTTTATTGCTTGCGGGGCTATCAATAAATGTATTTATTGTTACAGTATTTACTCTCCCGAGTGTTTCTGGTAGAACTATGCTTCTAACCACAGGTCAAGAGCTGTCGTTCCAACCACACAAGTTTGCGATGCAGTTTGCGAATGTTCGTTTGAACTGTGGTTTCGGGAAACACCAAATCGTTGGACTATGTTATGTTAGAAACGACGGAACTTGTGACCATAGTTGGCTAACGATGCTTTCGGGAAACGCACCCCAGATCTGACATTTGCATGCTGGAAGAATGACATAATATATATATATATAATGTATGTGTATATTTATGGCCCCATAGCAATGGGATTCTTGTTTGTTTGACAATTTTTCCTTTAATAGAAACTCACTCCATTGAATCGTGTGTTTGTGAGAGAACACTGTCAAAAAGTTCAAAGTTTAATGCTGTAATGATGTGCCCTATCCTTAGAGAATACTGAGGGGTTGTGTTTCTTTATGGCTTCATCCACAAAAAGGTTTCAGCTCATCAAGAGGAAAAAACAGGTAGATTAAGACTTTGGGGAAACAGGACTCATTAGTGTGTTATTGTGTCACAGTACCTGCTTGATTGGCAGCTTCTGCCATTCACCCATTCCCCTGCTATTCATTGTAAATCAAGCCTTACAGCAAAATGAATCAGTGATGTTCACAATAATACTGAACAAAGAGTAAGAATGAAATTAGGTATTTTTATTTATAATCAAGAGTTTATAGTCAAGCATTTTTTTTTTTTTTTTTAAATGTTTACATTATTAAACCACCATGTATACACATTCCAATTTCAGGAAGTGGCCCTCCAAAGTAGGCCTATTTTTATAGTTTATATTTTCATTAATACTGTCCAAAGATTTAGGACTATTGTTTAGCTTAAAATGCCATCTTAAAAACAAGCATGGGGAATGTGCATAATTGTATTAAATCATTAGTTGAATGATGCTTAGGGATCTGGAGAATTCTAAATAATCTCCATGGATAATTTATTAAGAGAGTCTCCAGACCTTAGGTCCACTTCCATTTAATCTTTTTTCCAATGGGAGTATTTCGTCATGAAATAGATAAACACCTTTATGTGATTTATTTTTCAACAAAAAATGTGACAAATGTGACAAATAGCCTTTACACTATACAATCAGTAACAATTTTGAACACACTTTTCTGTTTATTATATATTTTCACTTTATCTTAAAAACCTTTTAAATCTAAAAGTGTAATCTTAAATACTGGAAATTATTTTTGCAGAATATATTTTGCCTATGAAAAAAATCTATTTTTTCATTTTCAATTACACTTTTTAAACCTTGAATGCATTCACGTTTCTTAATTACATGTTATCAAAAGCTATTTATAAATTTGAAGGATGTTTAATCCAAGGGAGAAACAAAAAGTTGTGTTCTATGAAATAACCGAAAACACAAAATAGACCCAACTAAATGATGCCAGGTTCAGGCTATAATTTAGGAGAAAAATAAGACATTAAAAACTAAATTGGTGTTACATTGAATGTTGAACTGCAAAGAAGTCAACAATATGCAATAATAGATACTTATCAGTACAAGAAAAACTTATTAAAAAAATATGAACTTTCCAGTACTTGTCAATTTGCAGAAAAACGGGTGATTGACAGTCCCTTTTAAAACCAAGAGACTTTATTTTTAAGAAAAAATGGTTCTAAACAGTACCAAATTATGGTTCTTCAGCTTGTAACAATAGCAGAACCCTTTTTGGTGCAAAAACCCTTTTTTACAAGGTTCCATTAAGAACCATTCATACTGTAGGACCTTAATGGTGTAATAAATAACCTTTTTATTAATAGTTTATTTTCATTAATATTGGTATCTTTATTTTATTAATATTAGTATTATTAATATTATCTTTATATATATTATTAATATTGTTTTTATTCCTCTATCTGCCTTGTCATAAAATATATTGTGGCCTCTATTTGGGGTTTACATAAAAAAACAGCATGTTGTGTCAATTAGGTACTCTTATTTTTAATTGACATGACAAATTGTAGCAAAAATGACAGTGCTCTAACAGTTGTTAACTGAATACACAATTAACAATTGACATTGAACATGATATAGCTGTAATGAAGACCAAGTTCCAGTGAATATTTTCTCAATCCTCTATGATGACTTTACATTCATTATTGTGTGTATTGTGAGTGGAAGTTTCTCTCTGCAGATGATGAGGTTGTGTGATGTGACAGCATCTAAAATACTCAATTGGGTTTATAGTCACAGTGTGTCTCTTCCATTTGTCTATGTAAAAACAATTATGTTTATGAAGGCCAAAATGAGCAAAAATGGACAGTATGTGCTACAATGTTAAAAGGAAAAAGTGATATAAAGTCATGGAATAGGTTTAATGCTTTTGTGTGACTGGGTATGTTTATGCATAAAACAATCTTTCTTTTTTAAATCTAAGATCATAATTTCAATCATTACTTAGTGGAGAAGAGAAGAGAAGAGAAGAGAAGAGAAGAGAAGAGAAGAGAAGAGAAGAGAAGAGAAGAGAAGAGAAGAGAAGAGAAGAGAAGAGAAGAGAAGAGAAGTAGCCTATCCTTAACTGGAAAAACCCATGCTCACAGTTACATGTTCTGTTAAATGTTCTGTTAAACTAAAAAGAGAAAAAGACATAATTGGTAGGAAACCAGTTACCATTTGAAAGTTAAAATGTATAGATATTTTAAGAAAGGAATGATTTACCTGTTGAGAGTATGTTGACAGTCTGTGTAATTGGATGGCTGAGCTCCAGAAAATCAGTAATGAGGTGGCTTTGAAAGAGAAAAGGCGGTGGAAAAAATAACCCTAAACTCTAACACAAAGAACCATTTCAGAATATAAAGGGTTCTTCAAGACTATACGGTTCTAAATAGAACTCTTCAACTGTTACTTCGTGCAAAGAACCTTTAAAGAACCATCTTTTTTTAGAGGAAAGGAAATGAAAAACTAAGAGTAGCAGCTTTATGATATACTGTATATCACATGTACTATACACTTTATAGTAGTAGGTTATTCATTTCTTTCAATGTGACAGAAAAATACAGCATGTACAGTAGCACACATACATATGAAACAGCCAAATTAATGTTAATCATACCAGCATGGTACAAATCAGCATGACAAAAACAGGACATGCCCTACTTGCAGACATTATTTTTTCTTTTTAATTTCAAAAAGGTTTGCAGTATCTAGCTTAATTACAACTATGAATACAAAATGACCAACACAATAAACAACTTATTTGAGAAGATGCACAAAAAACTTTTTGAAATCAATCTGAAACACTGTGGGCAATGGATTCAGACTTCTTTTTAATTACTGTCTGGATAAAGTTCTTAACTTCAGCTGTGTTTAAAACATAAATGATGGGATTTAGCATTGGTGGAACAGCATATGCCAGAGACGTGCTGATGATTCTCACATTGGGAGACAGAGCAAGCATGAGTGCAGCAATGTATGTGCAGATTATGGGAAGGAAACACACTCCAACTAACAACAGGTGAGAAACACAGGTCTTTAGGGCCTTAATACGCCCCTCCCATGTTGTAATTTTACTTAAGGTAAAAAATATGCAAAGGTAAGACAGGAAAATTGTCAGCGGAGCAGCAAAGTAGACAGCTGTGTTGAGTTTTGCCATAAACGAACTGATGCTATTGTCATTGCACGCCATTCTATATACTGGACCATGGTCACAAAAATAACTCTGTATCTCATTGGACTTGCAGAATGAAAGTCGGGTGACCAAAGACACCGTCGTTGCCACCAGAAAAATGCTAAGAATCCAGCATACTGAGAAAACTGAACACATGACATCATTATTTACAATGGCATGATATCTTAGTGGCAAGCAAATAGCAATAAAGCGGTCAAATGCCAAGACAACAAGGCTGACACATTGTATTGTATTAAAGAAGTAAACAAAAAACATGTTGGCCAAACAAGCATTGAAGGAGATGTACTGTGAGTCAAACAGAAATGTCTTCATCATGTTAGGAATCAGTGCATTAGTTTCACCAATATCAGCCAAGGCCAAGTTAAACACACCGATGTACTTTGGACTGTGCAGGCTCTGGTCAAGAGCTATAATTAAAAGGACTATAGAGTTTCCAATTAAAGAAATAATATAAATGAAAAACAGGAACACATAGTAATAGTTGCTGTATGGTATTCCTGAAAGTCCACTGATTAAAAAGTATTCAGGATGCACAATAGAGATATTTTGGGAAAAACTGGCATTTAAGATACCCATGGAAACTTTTTCTTTGATATTTTGTCCTGCTGAAAATAATAGAAATATAAAAATATCAGAAATAATAAGAGAGTGAAAATATAAAATTTCTCACAGAGTAGCCTATATTTGAAATAATGATCTAAACTATTTCAGTCTTAAATGTAGCATTCGAACAATCTGAAGGACACAATAATGAAAGGTTCCTATACAAATGCTGAAATTTTGCACTGAAGCCACTTAACTTATTTGTACCTTAGACACTAAGTTAAATATGCAGGCTAGAAATTTGCAATTTAATGACGCTTCAAGGCCTTATTTTAAAATAGAGGACTTTTCGTGATGGCAGCCAGATGCCAATCTAAACGTTGCACTTTTTTCTGTATGCTCACTCTCACTTTCTATATAGGCTACATACAAATATAAATTAAAAGAAAGGACAAAATGACCCTTCTTGTGTTGAATATCTATCCCTAATTATTTTAAGACAGATATAGCCTATCCTTCTGAATTTTTAGTGTTTACATAGGCTACTTTGTTAGGCCTATTGCTAGTGATTATTTAGGCCTACGTATGGTATCTGAATAGAAATTAAATCGATTAGCCTATGCCTTTGCAATAATTTTCGTAAAAATAAAAATGTATTAACAAGTTAAAACTGAAATGCGCGAATTTTAAACTATATTCTGTTTACAGGTTACGGCTGGTACAACCATGATCTGCTCCTTATTATACGAAAGTAGTAGAATATGATTATACTGAGCTTTAAATATAGGCTATAGGACTCCACGCAAACAAAGTCACACAGTCACTGTCCTCAATCAATGAAATTAAATCGGAAAGAAAATCCTGTTGTTCATTATCCGTATACGCACGAGATCTGCTCCAGTTTAGAGTAGAGACCGCGTCGCCGTACGTTTATATGTTGTTTTTCCGTTTATCATGAACCCTGTCAACATAATGTCTGAGAAATTAGACATAAATACAATACTCTGTGCGCAAAAGTAGGCCTTCACGTGCGCGGGCTCTAAAAATAAGATCTGCGGACTGTGGCTATAAGATGCGTCTGGGGCACTTCTGCGGTACACTCGGACTTTTTGAATGAACAGCGTGGGGCGTGATTTGCACATTGGGCGTGACTTCTGATTGTCACGCAGTAAGAGGGCGTGGTATTTACCTTAAGCGTCACAACGGGGTCAGTGTGGGGAAAATAAAAACAAAAATGTTACTTAATAACGAAGGGAATTTCACTTCAATTCTGTCTCTTCCCCTTTTGCAATAATACTTTATTTTTTATTTGGCTATGTTCTACAGTATGTCAACTCTATTTTTCTTTGTAAAATCATAGAAATGCACACACTTGAAGCAAAAAAGCAAAAAATATGTTAGGTCAGACAAATGTCCTGCATCGCTTCAAATCTTGCTTGTCCGTACTGAACTTTTCTGTTTAATTGCCTCCTGTTTAATTGCTTCACTGACTCAGTATGACACTGTATTCCAATTTATATCTGCTGCACATCTCAAGAGAGCATTGGAACTATTCAGTGATGCAATATATGTTTACCTATGTGGTAAATAAAGACAAAAAGATGATGAAAAAAGTCATGAATAAAATCAAGAAAATTCCGTATTTATTTATTTTTGCTTCTTCTTAAGAAGAAATACTTTAATTTTTAAAGAAAATGATGTAAAAAAAAAAAACTCGTTTTATCCTAACTTGTTAAAATAAAACCTCAAAATGTTGGATAAAAGCTGGATTCAGAGTATGTATCTTGTTAGTGCTATTATCACTATTATTCCCAGATGCACATTATAATAATCTCTCTGGAGTGCAAAATATCCTGAGATATTATATAAGATAATGACATTTTTTACAATGACCTTCATTCTCAGCTCACATAGTCACAGTGACATACAGTAAATATCACAATCTTTATATTATACTGATTTATTTACTTTTTAATGAAAAAAAATAATAATAATAACAAATTACACATAACTACACATAGATTTTCTTTTGTACAATCTTCTTTTAGTTTTTACAAAGGTTTACTATATATCCATCCCCAAATCAAGAAAAGTTGGGACATTTTGTAAAATGCAATTTGCAGTTCGATTTGTTATTCTCTTTCAACTTTATTTTTACTGACAAAAGTACAAAGAAAATATTTCTGTTTTCACTGAACAGCTTAATTTTATTTTGTAAATATAAATAAATTAAATTTTTGATGCCTGCAACACACTCCAAAAAATACACAATATTGTGGAAAAATTCAGGGAATCCAGAGAAATCTCAGGACATGCAGGGCAAGGAAGGAAACCTCTGTTGAATGTGTGTGACGTTTGAGCCCTAAGATTGCATTGCGTGAGAAACTGTCATGCTACTCTGTTAAATACAGTCACATGGGCTCAGGAGTACTTTGAAAAAATGTTGTCACTTGACACAATTTGCTGCTGCATCAAGGAATGCCACTTGAATCTCTGTTACGCAAGGAGAAAGCTGTACATCAGTTCTATGCAAAGATCCAGGCGAGTTCTCAGGGCCAGAGATCATCTCAGATCCAAAACAGTGGAAATGTGTGCTGCGGTCAGATGAATCCATGTTTCAGCTTTGTTTTGGGGAAAAATGGACATTGAGTTCTCAGTCCCAAAGACGAAAAGGACCACTTTCATCAGCAACAGGTACAAAAGCAAACATCTGTCATGGTATGGGGGTGCATCAGTGCAAACGGCATGGGTTACTTGCATGTGTGTGGCCTATCATTGACGTGGATGCATATATTGGGATTGTACAGAGACATACAGTATACTGCCATCAAGATAACATCTTTCCTGGGAAGCAAGACAATGCCAGGCCTCATTCAGCATGTGCTAAAACAGAGTGGTTTTGTAGACACTTTACACCATACAGTAGAGTGGATGTGCCTGACTGCTTGCCTGCAGTCCAGATCTATCCCCTACTGAAAATGTATGGCCCATCATGGAAAGGAAAACCAGACAATGATGACCACGGACTGTTGAGCAGATGTCTCATATCAGTCGAGATTGGGCAAAAAAATCCACTTGCAAAACTGCAACAATTAGTTTTCTCAATTCCCAAACATTTAAAAAGTGTAATTAAAAGGAAAGGTGATGTGACACAGTGGTAAACATAAAAATTGTTTATATTTACAAAATATAATTAAGTTGTTCAGTAAAAACATTGGAAATCTTTTCTTTGTACTTTTGCCAGTGAAATAAATTTGAAAGATAATTAACAAATCACAGATTCTTTTTACATTTTACAAAATGTCCTAACCTTTCTTGATTTGGGGTTGTATTTTGTTGATTAGATTGTTTCATCAAAAAGATAAATTATCATGATATTTCACAATAAAAATTCTTAAATGGACTTTTTTAATCACAATATTAAATTCACATTTTACAAGCGAATTTTTAATTTATTTATTTATTATTATTATTCTAAAACAAAGAGAAAAAATGGTTTTGCAGTTTGTATGTGTAGCATAACTATTTTCAGTAAGAACAAGGGGCAACACTTTATTTTACAGTGTGTTTGTTACACATTGTCACGGTGTGGTGTATGCAGATGAAGACGCTGAGTCAAAAGGCTCCAATATAAACTTTTACTAACTAACACAGGTACAGAGAACATGGGCAGAAGGTACACACACACTTGATACAAAGTAAGACTAACACATGACAGTGACGATGACAGTGACAGAGACGATGACAATTAGATCGTGACGGTGACACACATGTTACTACAGTAATTACTATAAATTGTGCTTAATTACATGCAAGTAACCCTAAACCACACCCTAATCCTAACCCTGACCCCATACATAGTAAGTACATGTAGTTAATTATTATTACTCAGCACTTAAATAACACGGACACTTTAAAGTACAGTGTAACCGAACAAGTTCTTGCTGTTTTGAGTAAAATCATTTCATTTCTGTATACAGACATTGTCATGTAGTATACAGACATTGTCATTTAGTATACTTGATTAGTATGCCACCAGAGGCTTTGTTAATGACCTATGGCACCTCAGAGACTTTTGAAACTGTATGTTTGCTAACTATCGCACATTCTCAAAGCTCTGAGAAAAACAAGTCGCAAATGAAGACTATGGGGAAATGGCACACATCACTAAGTTTATGATACAGTGTCTGTTTGTATTTCTTACGATAAACAGCATATCATGTAAATGAGAGAGGATGGCGGAAAAAGAAATGGACATATAAAGCAACAAAGAGTCAAATAACATTCCCTGTATCAAATTTTTCCAAATAATCCCACTTACTCTTTTCTGTGAGGCAGAACTGTTGCCAACTGTTGGTAGCACCTGTTTGATTCAGTGATAGTAAACTGATGGCATTCTCATGCTCTCATATAATTTGTAAGACGCACATGCTGAGAGGTCAAAGTTCAGTTCTGTTCTGCCTTGCAGCAAACTATAAACCATTAAGCATGCCATAGTTTTTTTTTAATTACTTTTACATTATGTTTTCACTCTTTTTTTGATAAAACTGCCAAAAGTTAAAACAATTTATACACATTTTCTGTAACACTATTCAGTAAGGTTCTATTTATTATTTGCTTCATTAGTAAACATGTACTAACAATAAAGCATATAATAACCTTAGTTAATGTTGATTTAAACATTTATGAATATCAAAAATACTGTTGTGTTTTTGAATACTGTTAATATTATTGAATGGACCTGAGCTGACATGAAATAACAATGAACAGTTGAATTTTTATTAACAGACATTGACGTTAAAATCAATAAATACTGTAACAAACAAACTTTGCTCAGCATTAAAGGTGACCTATAATTCAAAATTGAATTTACCTTGGTATAGTCAAATAACAAGAGTTCAGTGCATGGACATGACATAGAGTGAATCTCAAACTGGACTGTTTTCGCGTTCTCATTTAATTCACGTTTATGAAAAACACCCCTGAAAAACGGTCGGTTCTCCACACAATACCGACTGTGACGCAATAGTCGGGATCATTAATATGTACGCATCCAAATATTTGCATATGCCAGCCCTCAATGCCAGACGGAACTGCGCAGCCGAAGCATGGCAGTTGCTCAGTGTGGATGTACCAACACAGTCTCATCCCAAGGCGTCATCTAACTGACGCTTCTGACCATGCGTCAACATGCCGACGCACACACCACCCCCCAAACGTCAACATGAGACGCTCATCCTCGGGCGTCATCAAATGCCGCGCACCCTTTAGCGTCAGTTAGATGACGCTTCCGTTATGGGTAGGTTTAGGTCTGGGGTAGGGTTAGGATTAGACCACTAGGAGGCGCGTCTCATATTGACGCTCAAGGGGTACCCTGTGCGTCGGCATATTGACGCATGGCCAAACATGGTCAAAAGCATCAGTTAGATGACGCCTTGGGTGTGAGACTGAGCTGGATGTACACATGAACACAAAAGTATTTTTTAGTTCCTTCATCTGAGCCTCTGAAGAAACAATGGGTTAATTTTATTTTCTCTGGAAATTTCCAAACATTTCACCGACGACTGTTTCCTCAACTTGGGCCAATACAGAGCTGGCCTCGGATCGAGCTTTATCGAGCTACCAAGCAACACTTTCTGATGTGTAATTGTTCAAGTTCAGACAGTTCTTTCTCTCAAAATCGTTCAATACTGTTTATGCATCAGTAAGTCAAGCCAGTGACTAAAATATCAGCTTCACATCGTTTCTTTTAGTAGGATGAAAATAATCGTATTTAAATTGTGAACAAATTATATACAGAAAGCGATCAAAGAACAATCTTTCCACACAGCGCGAGTTTATCTGGACACTTGCCAAACTCGTTATGAAATCAATGACGCACGTTACTGCACAACGAAGCTCTTACTGTATTTACATCATCGTGTTTGCATTGGTGAAAGCAGAGAGAGTGCAGAAACTGCTTTGCAATGATAAGATCTTCATTCTCGCGATCAACACACTGTCATCTGCTCAATGCTCATCACGGCAACATTTTATGTGATGGGAATAGATCTAAATACTTTAAAAACATCTCACGATTCGTTAATCTCGATAGCTGTTATAGTAAAAACGTATAAAAGCAGTAGTAAAAGTATTCGGGAGAGAGTTTCACATGTAATGCGTAGCTATTTCATATGCAAGCATGTCAGCCAATCACAGCAGTGGCCGCGGTTACACTGAATCCCACAGCAGACACGCCCCTTCAAACAGAGTGTTCAAATCAGAGGCTAAAAGCAGGCTAGGAAAAATGCCATTTATTTCTAAAGTATGATTATTTTTTATCTAAAAAACATACTAACATTATAAGGGTAACCCAGGAAACATTATAAAATAATAAAAAAAAACATACTAGGGCACCTTTAAATGTTAGTTAATGCATTAACTAAAGTTAACTAATGGAACCTTAAGTGTTACCAAAATATCACAAAAAACACTATAAACACCAAGTGCTAAATAAACTGCAATTTTAAAATGATCATTTATAAATTCTTAGCTCATAACATACTCGACATAATCAATAACAACAACAACAACAATAATAATAATAATAATAATAATAATGTTTTTAAAAAATGTTACACACGTTTAAAAAAAAAAAATCAAAAGGTACAATATGTACCATTCAGGTAATACCTCTCGAGCAATGTATAAATGTATGCTGAAATATAATTAAATAACAGGTTGTTTGTTTTTTCAAAACATCTATGATGTGCATTATGTGTGGTGAGTTGGCTTGAGTGATTTATGTTTCGTGCTTCAGAACGTCTGTATGGGAACATAGGGAGCATCGATGCTCCCTGGTTTTCACGGTGCATTGTAGGGTGAACGTTTCAGTGCACTGGAAGTATTTTGCAATTGAGACAGCCCTTAAAATGACAGATTCCCTGATTAGTGCCCTGACTACTGAACTAGGGATGCTTAAAATGCATCCTTTGGAAGCTTTGGACAGGTGAGTTTGATCAGGGTTGGATTAAAACTCTACAGGAAAGTGGATCTTACGTACTGCTTTAGGTAGGCTACTAGTTTTTAACAATTGCTAAGACACATTTCTTGAAATCTTCTCTCATTTTCTCACAACTTTAAACACAAAACCAATCTTCAAACTATATTCACAAAACCCCTGACTCTTATGGCAAAATCAAAAACAATTGCCTCAAAACAAATTTAACCAGTTCTTAAAATCAAACAATGCTTTCAGATCATACACAGCCAATCAATATATAAACACTAAATTGCATTTATTAAACACTACATCAAAAACTGTAGATCATGTAGTTACAGAAAAAAATTATATTGTGTACAGTAAACTAATTTCGAAATTACATAAAAAGTATAGTAATCACAATTTTGTAGGGTGAAAGTATTGTGTACTATTTGTACTGCATTGAATTGAATATTTTATAGTATTGAATGTCTGCAAAAGCCCAAAAGGTCAAAGAATACTCTAAATGAAAAGTACGTTACAGTATACTCAAAAAAATGTTAGGAGAGTGGAAGAGAGCACTGTTCATTCACCCCACCTTTCCTACTGAGACTCGAACCCACAAACTTCGATTACAAGTCTGACTCTCTAACCATTAGGCCACAACTGTACACTCAAAAAAGTTGTGCAACTGCAAAATCAATGTCAATGAGAGATTCATTCTGCCTCAGAACGTCTTCATGTTGGGTCCGGTCTAAGGACATCACATCTAAATCCTTAGGCTGGACCCAACATGAAGACGTTCTGAGGCAAAATTAATCTCTCATTGACATTGATTTTGCAGTTGCACAACTTTTTTGAGTGTACAGTTGTGGCCTAATGGTTAGAGAGTCAGACTTGTAATCGAAGTTTGTGGGTTCGAGTCTCAGTAGGAAAGGTGGGGTGAATGAACAGTGCTCTCTTCCACTCTCCTAACCACAACTGAGGTGCCCTGATTTTTGGGAAATATCAACTTTATTCAACAATCTCTTCTCTTCCATGTCATTCTCCTTCGCTATTCACTTAGTGTAAACAGTGCAGTGCTTCCAGGTTTTGTTGTTTTGTTTGTTTGTTTGTTTTTTGCACACAAAAAGTATTCTCGTCGCTTCATAAAATTAAGGTTGATCCACTGTCGTCACATGGACTATTTTAACGATGTCTTCACCACCTTTCTGGGCCTTAAAAGTTGCAATGACGTTGCTGCCTATGGCTAGTTCAGAAACTTCTTGGATTTCATCAAAAATATCTTAATTTCTGTTCCAAAGATGAACAAAGGTCTTACGGGTTTGGAATGACATGGGGGTGAGAAATGAATGACAGAATTTTCATTTTGGGTGAACTAACCCTTTAAGGTACTAATATACACCCTTTAGAGGCAAATTAATGTTCAAAGTTGTACCGCCCCAGTGACAACTTTTGTACCTTTTTTTTTCTGAGAGTGTATAAAGAACTGATTATCCCTGGAGCCGTGCATCAGCTGTTTTACATCATTCCCTTCTATATATTCATAAACAATTGTCGGTTAACTGGCATATATCTGTGTTTGAAGCAGAATGCACTTTATGGTACCTTGTGAAAGAGGTATGCAATCTAGTGTGCCTTCGTTCTAAATTTTCTTAACCAGCCGATGACAGGTTGATTCTGGAATTATCAAACGAAACTCCTTTGGTTGATTACAATTATCAAAATTATCTGCATTTTTCTTTTGAAAAATGTGTATTTACATTTAAACTGTGAATTATGTATTGTGTACATACAGATTTCTAAAACTGTTCTACGGACTTTAACTCATCATGCCAGTGGGAAACGTCAGCTTTGTAAAGGATTTTGTCATAATCGGGTTTCCAGCCTCATTACTATGGCCTTTTATCAGCACTCCTGTTTTTTGTTTATGTGTTTACAATGGTTGGGAATGCTGTATTTTTTACATTGTTTGTAATGACTAAGAGCCTTCAGAAGCCTGTATATTATTTCATTATAAATCTTGTTGTGTGTGATGTACTATTCAGCACCACTACATTGCCAAAGATAATTAGCAGGTATTGGTTCCAAGATGGGACCATTTCATTCTTGGGTTGCTTTATTCAGATGTTTTTTGTGCACTATTTTGGCTCAGTCACTGCACGTTTGTTGGCAGTAATGGCTATAGATCGCTATGCAGCAATCTGTTTCCCATTTCGTTATCATAGTATCATGACAAACAGAAATGTACTCCTTTTGATTCTGGGCTCTTGGATGTTGGGTTTGGTAGGCCCTTTGATGATGGTCATTCGAGCTTACCCTCTCCCTTATTGTGCAAGTAACACCATTGTGCACTGTTACTGTGATCATATTGCCATCACAACACTGGCATGCACAGACAGAGAAGAATATAGTTATCCAGCATTCATTCATGCTATGATAGTACTACTGGGTTCTCTTGCTGTTATTGTTTTCTCTTACTGCGCCATCATTGTGGTAGTTCTGCGTATATATAGCGCTCAAGGAAGGATGAAGACTTTCTCCACCTGCAGTCCTCAGCTCATCATAATTGCTCTTTTTTTCCTACCCAGGTGTTTTAATTATTTATCAAGCAATTGTCACAGGTCGGGGGGGGCAAGCCAGACTGCGCCCACCCCTCAAACCCAGGACCACCGAGGAGCGTACCAGAGACCAGGCAGACAAGAAGAATTTCTAAAAATAACAATCTTTATTGAATAAAAACAAGAATTAAAAGTCTTAATGCGGGCTTCGTCTCTCTTTCCAGGGAGGAGGAGGCCGAGGGGTTCACTGTGGAGGCCCGGGTTACTGGCAGCCACGGAGGAGGGGGCCGAACGCCCGTTTGGCGTGCAGGTAAGTAACGTGGTAAGGAGGCTCTTTTCGGCGTAATACAGGCGGACGACGGTCCGGGCAGACCAGGGCCGGGACCACGGGCCAGGAGGGGACTCTCTCCACCGGACAGGTGGGTAGCAGGTAAGTTTTTCCCAAGCGTCAGCTATTCGGGAGGTGATCGGCACAGGGGGCGATGGAGTCCAGGAGGAGGACTCGCTGCCGGTCAGGTAGGTAGTCGGGTAGGCAGGTCTCCTCCGTGTAGGGTGCTCTCCCCCGTGGCATCACTGAGCAGCAGGTGTGAGGTCCCCCGAGTGCCTTTCCGCCCTTGACGGCTCCAGCCAGAGACAAGGGTACCCTGTATAATCCAGGACAGAGACAAGTGTGCAGGTTCAATTCTATTTCGGTGAAATATGGACTTACGGCTGGAGCGGGTGGTTCGGGACAAGCAGCGCTGCTGCTGGGGTGTGTCTCTCCTCTGAACAGGCAGCGCACGAGAAGGCCGAGGCAGAAGAATCTTCTATTTAAATAGGCAAAGCCTTTGATACAAGAACGAACAGGATCCTTTCGTATAATGGAGAATCGGCTTACGGCTGGACTGGGTTGCTCCACACAGGCACTAGGGCTGGGGTGTGTCTCTCCTCCGAACAGGCAACACCCAAGAAGGCAGTGGCAGAAGAACCTTAAATAGACGGAGCATTTGATACAAGAACAAACATGATCCTTTCGTATAATGGGGAATCAGGCTTACGGCTGGGCTGGGTGGTTCCCACGGTAACACGAAGGCTGGGGTGTGTCTTTCCTCTGAACAGGCAGCACACAAGGCGGTGGCAGAGGAATGTTCTATTTAAATAGACAGGACAAGTTAAACAGGACAATCACACTCCTCTCCCATATCATAGGACCTGGTGGCCGAAGTGGAACATACTCATCCAACCTGAGGGCTTCGTTCCGCAAACACTGGCGAGAATGTGAACTGGAGAATAACTGGCGGTTAAATAAACATGTACATCCACACACTGCAACTTCACGTCAAGTCCAATACTGTGTGACACTTCAATTCAGGCACCGCAATCCACTCTCAAATCTTAGTGCAATAAGGCCAGCACTCACCCAATGTTCAATCCCTCCACTGTTGCGCTGATTCAACACTCAGAAGCTGATGAGATGCAGAGGATTTCGCATCGCATGGAACACAGCGTCTTCAACACTCTTTCACACGCAGAAGATATCAGGGTTTCAAAGATGAATCAGTTCACACTCTTAGTGGTAATTATATTTGTGGTCAACACACTTCACAATTCCTTATCCAATTCAGTGCAAGACATGCATTTACACGGATCCGGTGTTTCATTACTTATCTTTCTCCCTCAAGTGATGGCATTCTCCAATCTTGACTCAATCTCCACAATTCACTCACTTCACATCGAATTCACGTTCCAGCTTGCACTCCCTCAATCACCGTTGCACCCCTTTCCAGTCAGATCCTCACAGCCGCTCCAAAGATCCCAGCAAACCCAAGCCACTGCCAAAGGAATCGATCTCTCCCGGGGGAGTACCACACTCAAATGCCTTTTCCTTTTCCTTTTAACTGCCTCTCTGGGCCGTGTTTTCCCAATCACAGATCCCCACACCAAACACCCGCACCTGGCACCGCTTAGCTAATCAGCTGCCGCTGTCATGGCAACTGACAACAAGCAGACCAGCACGGTGTGCCGGTGAAATCGTCCCGGGGGGAAACACACTCCTAGCGGAAATTAGTTCCGCTAGATTTGTCACCTTGTGACACACAATATTAATATAAAGTTCAGTACTGATTTGCGATTAGTCATTATTATGATGTATAGTCTGCTACCACCCATGATCAACCCCCTCATTTATTGTTTGAGAACAGATGAGGTAAAGAAGGTTTTTATCAGACAAATTCAAAGAAAAAAAGTAGACCTCAAACCAGGGCAGAGCTGATTGTACCAATATTTTTCTGTAGCTTGTTTATTTTATTCACAGCTCATCAGCACCAACACACACATTTTAGTCCCATCTGCCCTCTTTACAAGTGCTGCTTGTTGACTTATTGGTGATGTGCAGTGTTGGGAAAGTTCATTTTCTACATGAACTAGTTCAAAGTTCAGTTCACAAATTTTAAAATGAACTAGATCAGGTTATAGTTCATACTTCAAAAAATGAACTAGTTCATAGGTCTTTTTTTCCATAATTATGTTGCTGCCAGCTTTTTTTTAAATTTTTTTAATTATTGCCACAGCCCATATACAACCACAGACAGGAATTATTTTATCGACGGGCAAAGTTTGCACAGAAATGTAAGATTTTTCCCATCCTCACCGACCTTGTCATACAACTCGTTTAAATAATCATACGACGCCTCCTCGCTCGCTGCTTTGTCGAATACATGCTGCTTTTTGTCTTGATGACGCATGCGGCTAGCCTGGCTCCGCCCTCCTACGCACTTCCGCTCAATTTCATTTTCCTTCAGTACTACGTCTGGGATTGTGCTGTAGACTTTGGTTTTCTCCGATCAATTTTTTGTAGGGCCAATCAGCGAACAGAGGGAGTGGCTGAGAACGATGACGTCGTGCGTTATTTTGAGTTGTAGTTCAGTAATGGCAGCGGAGAAAGATGCGAGCGAAGCCATTCGGTCCGTTGTAGCAACGCTGCCGAATATTAAGAAGTTAAAGCCGGAGCAAGAACAATCTTTGCTTAGGTTTATTTTGGCCATGATGTGGCCCTCCTCCCCACGGAGTTCGACATACATCACGAGCAAACGTTAGCGATTGGTGGCAGATCCAGAGTGACTCTGGGCAGATCCAATAGTTTTAGACTTCAATAGAGTACCCGCCTACAAGGAAGTTAACGATTGTCAATGGAGCGGTGCCAGACTCTCTGTACAAATGCAATGTACGAGAGTCTGGTAAAACCAGGCTAGCATGCGGCGGCCGCGGTGCGACACTGGTAGCTGGTGTTGCCAGATTGGGGTTTTTTTCCGCTACATATTAAGGCCTGTTTACGTGTGTTTTAGCCGGGTTTTCGCCTGGAAGGCTCTATAGAAATCTGGCACCCTATTGAACACAGTTAAACTGAGAGAGCGTGCGTTCACAGACACCAGAATGAACGCGTTCACAGTAACGTTCATCAGGCAATTCAGCAGAGATGGAACCAAGTCACACATGTGCAAGTCTCAAGTAAGTCTCAACAAGTCTAACCTTCAAGTCTCAAGTATTTTTTTCCAGGGCAAGTCAAGTCAAGTCACAGGCTATGTCAAGTCAATTCAAGTCAAGTCCAAGTCACCTTATTGTTGTAATTTTACCTGCAGAATTTGATCTACGGGCGTCAGTTTGGTTTGAAATGAACAGAGGCGCATTCGGAAGTGCATTTGGGTACAATGTTTTGAAAGACGGTGTCCTGTAGCTTACTAATTTAAAGAAATAAAAATGTATACAAAAATGTGATGTCCGACTTCTTTTATAGGCGGCGAGCTACATAGGCCTACCGTGCACCCCCCCCCACCTCCCAACAAAACCATACTTTTCTGAAAGGTCTGGATGTGTAGAATATGAATCTGAATGTTAACATTGAAAATTTTGGGTTGCACTACCTGTTTTAGGTCTGTGAATAGGGAAACCTTAAAAAACGATTTTAAGCGATTTTAACACGTCGAAATTGGCCTAGTCAATCAGAACTGCTTTTAGGTGACCCATTACACACTCAAACTTAACATATGATGACTTAGGTCAAAGGGCACCCTATACTGCTTCCTGGTAAGTGACTAAAATTAATATAGTTAAGGCCTTATGTTGATTTAATGAGCCCATTTCCTATATACACACATGAAGGGCCAATCCCAAAGTGAGACCTGAGGACTAAGGACTAAAGACTCACAGACTTAATTGATCTCAGGTGCTAAGTGAGTGAGTGTGTGAGACCACATGGGCTCAGATAGGTATAGATGGGATTGGAACAGCACTTCACAATGTTTAATAACAAAGACGTTGCTGACACGTGCACCATCTACGTGTGTCGTGCTGTTGTTTACCTTTGTAATTTCCGGATTTCCCATGCACACAGACACACAATAACTATATACAAAAACTACAAACAACATGGAAAAGAACTATATACAGCATGCAAGCATGCACCCAGACACACAATAACTATATACTAGAACTACATACAGCATGGAAAATAACTATATACAGCATGCACACAATATTGGGGATATTCAAATTAAATGACCCATCATACCACTGATCAGCTCTACCAAACTTGGATGTCTTTTCCAGTAATAAACAAACACTGTTAAGTTGTTTTGATTGATACTGTGAAGCAGCTTTGATACAATCTGTATTGTGAAAAGCGCTATATAAATATATTTGACTTGACTTGACTTGACACACACACACAAATTCACAAGAACTATATACAGCATGCACACAGACACACACAATAACTATATACAATAACTACATACAGCATGGAAAAGAACTATATGCAGCATGCACACAGACACACAAACGCACAATAACTATATACAAGAACTACATATAGCATTGAAAAGAACTAAATACAGCATGCACACACACACAAATTCAAAAGAACTATATACAGCATGCACACAGACACAAAATAACTATATACAAAAACTACAATCAGCATGGAAAATAACTATATAGTCTACAGCATGCACACAGACACACAAAATAACTAGGCCTATATAGAAAAACTAAAATCAGCATGGAAAAGAACTACAGGTCCTTCTCAAAAAATTAGCATATTGTGATAAAGTTCATTATTTTCCATAATGTAATGATAAAAATTAAACTTTCATATATTTTAGATTCATTGCACACCAACTGAAATATTTCAGGTCTTTTATTGTTTTAATACTGATGATTTTGGCATACAGCTCATGAAAACCCAAAATTCCTGTCTCAAAAAATTAGCATATCATGAAAAGGGTCTCTAAACAAGCTATTAACCTAATCATCTGAATCAACTAATTAACTCTAAACACCTGCAAAAGATTCCTGAGGCTTTTAAAAACTCCCAGCCTGTTTCATTACTCAAAACCGCAATCATGGGTAAGACTGCTGACCTGACTGCTGTCCAGAAGGCCATCATTGACACCCTCAAGCAAGAGGGTAAGACAGAAAGAAATTTCTGAACAAATAGGCTGTTCCCAGAGTGCTGTATCAAGGCACCTCAGTGGGAAGTCTGTGGGAAGGAAAAAGTGTGGCAAAAAACGCTGCACAACGAGAAGAGGTGACCGGACCCTGAGGAAGATTGTGGAGAAGGACCGATTCCAGACCTTGGGGGACCTGCGGAAGCAGTGGACTGAGTCTGGAGTAGAAACATCCAGAGCCACCGTGCACAGGCGTGTGCAGGAAATGGGCTACAGGTGCCGCATTCCCCAGGTCAAGCCACTTTTGAACCAGAAACAGCGGCAGAAGCGCCTGACCTGGGCTACAGAGAAGCAGCACTGGACTGTTGCTCAGTTTTGCATGTCATTCGGAAATCAAGGTGCCAGAGTCTGGAGGAAGACTGGGGAGAAGGAAATGCCAAAATGCCTGAAGTCCAGTGTCAAGTACCCACAGTCAGTGATGGTCTGGGGTGCCATGTCAGCTGCTGGTGTTGGTGCACTGTGTTTTATCAAGGGCAGGGTCAATGCAGCTAGCTATCAGGAGATTTTGGAGCACTTCATGCTTCCATCTGCTGAAAAGCTTTATGGAGATGAAGATTTCATTTTTCAGCACGACCTGGCACCTGCTCACAGTGCCAAAACCACTGGTAAATGGTTTACTGACCATGGTATTACTGTGCTCAATTGGCCTGCCAACTCTCCTGACCTGAACCCCATAGAGAATCTGTGGGATATTGTGAAGAGAAAGTTGAAAGACGCAAGACCCAACACTCTGGATGAGCTTAAGGCCGCTATCGAAGCATCCTGGGCCTCCATAACACCTCAGCAGTGCCACAGGCTGATTGCCTCCATGCCACGCCGCATTGAAGCAGTCATTTCTGCAAAAGTATTGACTAAATTGACCAAGTATTGACCAAGTATTGACTATTGAGTGCATAACTGAACATAATTATTTGAAGGTTGACTTTTTTTTTTGTATTAAAAACACTTCTTTTATTGGGCGGATGAAATATGCTAATTTTTTGAGATAGGAATTTGGGGTTTTCCTGAGCTGTATGCCAAAATCATCAGTATTAAAACAATAAAAGACCTGAAATATTTCAGTTGGTGTGCAATGAATCTAAAATATATGAAAGTTAAATTTTTATCATTACATTATGGAAAATAATGAACTTTATCACAATATGCTAATTTTTTGAGAAGGACCTGTATTGTCCATGTGTTTCTAGCTTAGCTTTGAGCTTTTCCCCACGAAATTTGGGATTGGGGAAGTTTGTGCATTCCAGATGAGCTATGTAGATTTTGTTTAGATCAGTCAATTTCATCATTTTGTTGCTGTCGATGATTTCCTTGTCAATTACTCGAGATACAGCACCAAATGCCTCACCGTGAGCTTCTACTAGTTGGATTTGTTTGGCCTTGTTTTCTGTGCTTGCACTTCTCCATTTTTCTCAATTTTGTGTATATTGGACTCTACATGATTTGTGGTATTTAGCTTCTGTAGCAAATAGATCCTTTCCTCTAATTCTGTGAAGCAAATTTTCAGCAAATTTTTGTTCTGCAACTTTGAGGACTGTTCTCCGCCCATCACACTCAAACTCTCTTAACCCCTTAGTCGTCCATATCCCTTTATTTTTTACCTTCTTCCGTGTAATTGAGTTGCAGAATATACAGTCAGGTGTGAAGAGCACCTTGTCACCAGTTGAGGCCCTCTGACTTTGCCTTGAACTTGCTGCTAATAGTTCAGGCTTCTGGTCGAGTCTTTTGAGATTCATGGTGAATCTTTGGTAGCATTCTCTGTGATATCCATCACCTTCTGTAATGGTGTCTGGTATAAGTTCACAGGTTACAGTCATTCTGTGAGCAGATTCCAGTGGTTCAGCCAATCTCTTGTCACGTATTTCTTTCATTCTGGCTAATCTTGCATCAGAATCTGCGTTTGCCCATAATTGCACGAGTGGTCCATATACAAGACCAGGGACATGCACAATGCATCTGGACTTTGGTTTTGTCCCATGACATCCCCTATGCCTTGAAGGACCTGCAGTCACTTGGCCCACTGACTCATGTCTTGACTCAGACATAACTGAGCAGTTCAGCTATGTTGAAGAAACCAACTACATAACCGACTAGATTATCTATGTGTATGAGATATGTGTGTGTGTGTGTGTGTATGTATAAGCTACTGGACGTCTAAAATTTCCATTAGGGATTAATAAAGTATATCTCTATTAATCTATCAAATGTCATTTAAAATAATTAAAAACAAATATTTAAAGTAAGCATCAATGTAGTGTAGTAAGACGGGTCAATTATATTAAATTGTAAACTAAAATATCAAACATCGAGCAATTCAGTGAAACAAATTTCTTGCTGTATAGGAAGAGGATGCAGACTTGGAGGATCTGTCTGTGTGAGTAAGAACAGTCTTTCAGGACAGTCTTTATATACCTGTCTGACAGAGGAAACTATTAATGAAAATTCAACAAATATCTTATTTTGTCATTGGATGAACAATCCAGACAGGTTTCTGATTTGTCAGTGAGCCACACACCTTTGATGGAAAGGGTAATGAGGGTTGGAATGTTAGCACGTTAGCATATTAACTGATACTATGGAAATGGACCTTGATCGATTATATCCATACAAGGCCTTAACTATATTAAACAAAAAATAATTAAAAACAACTATTTAAAGTAACTATCAATGTAGTGTAGTAAGAGTATTGGGTCACCTAAAAGCTGTTCTGATTGACTAGGCCAATCTCGACGTGTTAAAATAGCTTAAAGTCGTTTTTTAGGGTTTCCCTATTCAGGGCTAAAACAGGTAGTGTATCCCAAAAATGTCAATGTTAACATTTATATTCATATTCTACACATCCAGACCTTTCAGAAAAGCATGATTTTGTCAGGGGAGGGGGTTGGGGTGTATGATAGGCGAATCTAGGTCGTGGCCTATGCATGAAATGGGCTCATTATATCAACATAAAGCCTTACCTATGTTAATTTTAGACACCTACCAATAAGCAGCATGGTAGATATTTGACCTAAGTCATCATATGTTAAGTTTGAGTGTGTATTGGGTCCCCTAAAAGCTGTTCTGATTGACTAGGACAATCTCGACGTGTTAAAATCGCTTACAATCGTTTTTTAGGGTTTCCCTATTCACAGGCCTACAGGTAGTGCAACCCAAAATTTTCAATGTTAACATTCAGATTCATATTCTACACATCCAGATCTTTCAAAAAAGTATGGTTTTGTTGGGAGGTGGGGGGGGGTGCACGGTAGGCCTATGTAGCTCGCCGCCTATTATGAAGAAGAAAGCCTTAAGTTTTCAAAAAGCATTAGACATATGACCCACTATTCTGCTTCGTGTATCCTATATCAATGAATTCAAACATGCTTTCGCGCGTTGGCTGGCACTGAGCCAGAGACATAGCCTATGCTCTCAGTGCTGTCATATATCCACAACTGTTCAGTGTTTTCAACCACATAATTTTTATTTTAGGTTTCAGACATTTAAATACACATAAGTAGGCCTACTAGCAAAAAAAAATGTACACACTGATGTCAATAATAATCCTTTCCATTATAATAAGACGACACGTTTTATTCATATCAGTTACACATTGTGTAAATAGCTTTACATTTTACCCTATGATTCTCCCAGTTCACTGGTCACTTACTTTCATGTAGGCCTATTTCGTGAGAAGTTGAGAAATTGACGTGTTGTAAACTAACATGGCGCCGCCCATTCGCACATACAGCTCAACTAACGCGATCGTTATAGGTGTTTAAAGAACAAAACACATCCACTTCCACATATTTGACAATCGGAATATCAGTATTTCATGTTATAGCTAATACATTTGTGAACATTTTGAATAAAACAGGAAAAATTACATAAAAGCAGATCATCTAATGGTGCGTTCAAGTCCTCCTGGGAAGTTCGTACGTACGAGGTGGGAAGTCGTGTTTACGACGGCAGGCGCGTTCAAGTCACTTTCGTCGGAGTAAGATGGCGGAGTACTTTCTCTTAATTAATTACACAAAAATACAGTAAGGTTCTTAAAGGTTCTTAAAGTTCTTAAACTCTTGTTCTAGAAAATGAAGAACAAATAAATTGGCATCAGATGTACTCTGTTTTTTAATGTTTTTAATTAATTTATGAAGCCACTGCCAACTTTATCGTTACATTTTGCATTGTTATATTATAATGCCATCATATTCTGTGCAAGCAATTAGCTTAAAGGGATACTCCACTTTTTTTGGAAATAGGCTCATTTTACAACTCCCCCA
Source organism: Rhinichthys klamathensis goyatoka (assembly GCF_029890125.1). NCBI lineage: Eukaryota > Metazoa > Chordata > Actinopteri > Cypriniformes > Leuciscidae > Rhinichthys > Rhinichthys klamathensis. The sequence continues at coordinate 2,183,111 of NW_026606844.1, read as the reverse complement.
GAGTTAAACTGTTTAGTTTTACCGTTTTTTAATCCATTCAGCCGATCTCCGGTTCTGGCGGTACCACTTTTAGCATAGCCTAGCATACATCATTGAAGTGGACAAGACCATTAGCATTTCTAAAAATATATACTATCATTCCTGCGTAGTAATCAAGTAACTTTACTGCCGTACCATGAGTGCAGCAGGCGTAATGATATGACGCAGCGCCTGAAAATAGGCTACTTTCCGTCAACCGAACGGAACTATTTTCAGGCGCTGCGTCATATCATTACGCCTGCTGCTCTCATGGTACGGCAGTAAAGTTTCTTGTCAGTTGATGGGTATCAATTTATCACACACCAATTTAGAACCTTCAATAGGGGCCCGATTCATTCATAGGGGTCAGTTCACTCAGTTTTGGAACAATGGATCCAGAGAGACGTGAAAGAAGAGGTCGATGACACCAGAGAGGAGAAGGAAGAGGAAGGGCAAGGGCAAGGGCAAGGAGACAAGCAGTCTCAGATAAAAATTGTGCCACTCTTGACCATGTCCCTGTCCATGATATGACTATGAGGGAGGCTGGGCAATGAGTACAGCCAAACTTGAGTTGCTTCACCGTCGCCTCGATCATACGAACCTTCAGGGAGGAAAATAGGAAGGTGTACTTCAGACTGCTCTCTACTGTAACTTTTGAGTGCTGTGCTCTGCTGTTACATTTACATGTGTGTACTGTAGATGTTGCACTATACTTCTGTGATAAAAAGAAATGCATCCAATTGCCTAGCATACAAAATAGTTTCTGAATGCTTCCATTTTGTAAAAAGGACGGTACAGTAATCAGTGCTTCACAGAGACGATGGAATGGAAGAGGTCTGCCTAGATATTTCAGTTGATGGGTGCCAGGGGTGGATCAGGCATGCAAGTGGATTTTACCCCCGCTGCCTGGCTAGGGCCAATGTTAGCCTGTGATGCTGACGAGATTCTGTCCCAGACCAAAGATGGGGTGCTGGGGCAGAGTAATATTTTTGTTTTTGTTTGGTGTATTGTCCTGTAGAGTATTAAGGAATAAAAAATGTGCAAATGTATACATTTGTTGTGTTTTTGTTGCATGTCATGTGAAAAGGTTTTTGAGGGGTAGAACCACAAGCAAGATAACTTGCGTATTGTCAGTTTTTGTAGTATTGTTTTGAATTTATCTCACCAGTGTGTAAGACTGTGTAGTGCAGGTGTTTTTGAGGGCTTATGTGTCATGTCAGAGGCCAAAGTTTGGTTTTTCAGCAAGATTTAATGGTTTTGAGCGGAGAGCTTCATTTTGTGTTATGGATTTGTGTTTAGAGTTTCGAGAAAATGAGGCATACTTTCAAGAAATCTGTTTAAGCAATCGAGAAAAACTGTATGAAAGCATTTACTTAGCTTCATATAAATGTATTTACCATCCCTGATAGTTAAACATTTTTTATTTAGATCAGTGGTTCTCAACCTCTCCTGCAGGGACCCCCTGACACACCATGTTTCTGTTTTAACCCTGAAATGGCACACCTGATTCAATTAATTGAAGGCTTAATGAGTAGTTGACTAATTGATCAATTAACTAATTCCTACTTCCTACTCTAATAATGACTCATTAAGCCTTTAATTAATTGAATCAGGTGTGCCATTTCAGGGTTAAAACAGAAACATGGTGTGTCAGGGGGTCCCTGCAGGAGAGGTTGAGAACCACTGATTTAGATCTACCCCTGTTTCACTCCTGGTTTCTGAGACAAGGCTTAAGCCTAGTCCAAGACTAAAATGCAGGTTTGAGCTGTTTTAACTGAAAGAAACTTATCTTAAAATATGTCCTTGCCATTGTTTTGTCTCAAGATGCACACCAGTAATGTTTTTTCCCCCAAAGGCTTGTTTATAAAAAACTATGTAAATGTCCTAATTGAAATAAGGCCTAATCCTGGCTTAATCTAAGCTCTGTCTGTAAAACCAGGCCCTAGTGTTATTAACAAATATTAGGCCACCCTTGTCAATAATTTCATAATAAACCAAAAGAATAGGTACACAAAAATGCTTGAGTCAGAATGGACACTTAGATTAAAAATTTGAAGATTTAAATTAAATTGTCAAGCTTTTGATCTCAGGATTTTACACAGAAACAAACAACATACACCATTTTGAATTTACCACTAGATGACAGTAAAAGACCATTTATGCGGCTGAGATTTTACAGAAATGTGTGACATTGATTGTCTCATGAAATGTTACTTGAAAGACTTTGGAAACATTTTTTTTCTCTCCTTTGTTTTAATTCTAATTATTACTAATTAGAATAATACTTATTAATTAATAAAAAAGGCATAACATAAGGTAAAGGGGAGCACAGGCTCAGGGGAGAGCAATGTCTAAAATAACAAACAAAACAGCCCACTAATTAATTTTGGGAGTAATTTTAACTAACCTAAAAGAGAAAAAAATAAACATAAACTTCCCTCAACTCCTTTGCTGTACAAAAACAGGGACAAAAAGTAATATCAAAAGAAAAAGGCACTCCCCCCTTACAGCATCAGAATTTAGAAGGGCAACAATACCTTCTGCTTAAAGGGATAGTTCACCCAAAAATTGGCTCCATTGACATCTTTTTAATTAACACTTTGAAGGAAAGGTAGAAAAAACATAATTAAACTAGTCCATGTGACTACAATGGTTCAATCGTAATTTTATTAAGCGACTAGAATACATTTTGTGCTCCAAAAAAACCGAAATAACAACTTTATTCAACAATTTCTTCTAATCCGTATCAGTCTACGGCGCACGTTAACGAGAGCATATTATAATATATAAACTTTATCGACTAAAATAACTAGCTTCCGGCAGCCTTCCTACGCAAGTTGATTTACGCCAAAAGTGTCACGATGTATGGCGTAGGATGTAGGAGTAGCATACGCTTTTCAAACTCTCGCCTCTCGCGGTTCAAACAAACAGGGTTGGGCAACAAACTCAGGCTCCTCCGACATTTCTCTTTAAAAATTGTCAGTTTAGACTTCTAATTTGTGACTGGTGTTTTGTTTTGCTCTATCCGCTGTGCTTCGGCGTTTGTCATTACATTCTGCAACAAGGTCAAGGGATACTGTTTCGCCGTAAAACAATGTGTATGGCCGTTTGCCGGAAGGTAATTATTTTAGTCGATAAAGTTTTAAATAAGAATATTTTTCTTACACGAACGCATCGCTTTAATTCAGAAGGCCTTTATTAACCCACCAGAGCCGTGTGGGCCTTTATTAACCCACTAGTTGCCATGCGTCAGCGCCATTCATTCACAGAGACACGCAGAAAATGCATGATTCCTATTTAAATAGTCTTTATGCGGTGTAATATTCACAGACACTAGTTTATAATCGCGATTTTATTTAAGTTTACTGACCTATTTTTCATCCAAGATCTGACAAATTCCATGAAATTCTGCATTATACAGTAAATTCCGTTTTTATGCCTGGATTACACGATTCCGTTTTCTTCATCGCGGGAATGAAATCATATGGCCCTATAGTTGCCAACCGCCGTGAAACACAAAGAAGAAGTCACCGTCACTTATAGTCGAGCAGGAGAAATAGGTTCCCATGAACCCATTTGGCATTTTTTTGTAACCTGTTTTTTTGGGACCCAAATGGTGTCTAGTTAAGAATTTTTTTTGTTGCCGAGGTCAACTAATGTCCCATGGGGTAGCCATCTTGGCAGCCATCTTGAAGTGATGTCAGGGGGAAAATGCAGATTTTCATATTTCCTGAACCACACAACATACAAAGACAAATGAAGCCAATTTTTTTATATAATTCTGACAACAGGAATCAAATGGAAAGGTCATTGACATGGTACCACCACTCTTTATAGGTGAAAAACAGGCAAATAACACATTTTAGGCTCATAACGATGTAACTTTTGCTTTTTTCTTGCAATAGTTTCCTGCATTAGTCCTGTTTGTCATAGACCCATGAATAAGGCGTCATATCGTGAGGATTATTTAGGAGAGGTAGTATATATCTTTTATAAGCGATCGGGCATATGATGTTCGCACAGCGGGCAAAAAATTGGGCAAAAAATCCCCTAGACTTAACATTGCAATGGATTTTTGCGAGTCATAGCTCTGAGCGAGGATTTTGTGGAAACATATGGATTACCACATTTAAAGAGGCTGGCAGTCTCTGTAAGAACATACCTCACAATGGGGTGTAAGTTGTACCCCTGGGGGGCAAGAGCTGCCCAAAGTTTCCCCATAGACATACTATGGTGTATAGACCCATAGACATATCTTTGATTGTGCATACGTGTTTATCCTACTATGCAACATCACTCTGGATCACAGTGTCATAGAGACAGGGGTGGTCTCTCAAGAAGCACCATGAAGCTATCAAGCCATGCCCTAGCAACCATTTAGAGCACCCTAGCAACAAGTTCCATAGACTTCCACTCTAAGAGGTCAAAGGGATATCTTTGAATAGAAGTGTCATAGAAACATGAGGGTGGGCTCAATTGACTCGGGGCAGTAAACAGCCAATCACGAATCACCTTCAACACTTCCTAGCCATGCCCTAGCAACCATTGTCGAGAACCCTAGCAACCCAAACCCAAAGATGGATATCTTCAAATCCGAATGTCATAGAGGGATTGCAGTTGGTTTATATCATTCATACTAACAAGCAGCCTTTAATAGGGATATAACGATTCACTCGCAACCGGTTGAAAATCGATAAAAATGTGTGACGATTCAAGTCGGTTGAAATGTTAAACGAATCGCGATACACGTTTTAAACAGCAGGACGCGTTTACTGTATAGCCTACTGTGAAGTTGTGAACCTCGCTTTACAGGCACAATAGCAGCGAGCACACACTGGCGTGAAGCTAGCGAGTGTTTTCACTTCATTCATGGAACTTGATTGTGTGAGCCAAGCTCAACTTCCATAGGAATGAACTGAAAACGCTCGGTTTGCTCCGCTCGCGCCGCACCAGTGTGTGCACGCGCCGTCAAACAGTAGACATGGCGACGGCAAGCGTAGATGTTGACGTTGACTCATTCAAATTGGAGGTGTGGCGGCATTTTGACTTTCCGTAGACTAATAATAATCACCACCGTGAGAAGCACCAGTCACCTCCGTTTTCATGTAAAAGTCATTAATATGACAATTGTGAGAGAGCCACGGAGATCACAAGGTGCATCAGTGTTTCCGTGGCAACCAGGTGTTGTATTTATTTTACTATCTCTTTCTCTAAATGAGTTTTTTGAACTCTTACAGTGTAATGATACAAATTATAACAAAATTAGAATCTTGCCTTTATTACAATCTAAAACCCCTGTCAATCTGGTACTAATTTTACACAGTCTTTTACATAGTGTGCGAAGGTACCAGTGTCCAGCCTCTTGACCAAACAGACAGAAAGACTGAGTTGAAAACCTTGAAGGGAATTTTTTTTAATGTAGTTTTATTATTTGACAAATATATTTTAAATTAAAAAGAAATGTGCAGCATTTTGTCTGAGAAATAATAAAAGGGACACTTTTGTTTTAAATCTCATTTGTTAAAAAAATCGTGAGAAAATCGTATCGTGAATCCAGTATCGTGAATCGTATCGCATCGTGAGATGAGTGAATCGTTACATCCCTAGCCTTTAAAGTATCATCATTGGCAGCTATCAAGCCACTCCCTAGCAACCAAACAGTGGCCTAGCAACCGTTTAGCAACACCTATATCTCTGCACCAGAACATCGTAGAGACATGAAGGTTGGCTTCTTTGGCTGGGAAGCTGGTGAAGATGCTAAGCAGACCTCCTGCAAATGGGACCAATTCCAATTTAACATTCAACAGAAACCAAGCTGCCATTATAACATACTATTAAATAATTTGACCCTCGTTACATACCTGAGGACTTGGTAAACTTCATAAAGGTCTCTTCCATGGTCTTGTCTACAGCCCTCAGGGCACCATGGATGAGGGAGCAAGCCACAGCAATGGCCCCTTTCTTTTTTTTGTGATTCTTTATTTATGAAACATTTTGTGTGTTTAACTATTTACAACAAAGCCCAAGATCCGCCCATAACCGTAAGACTAAAATAAAAATAAATAAAATAGATAAATATGACAAGAAATTAAATAAAATTTTGACCAAAACTTAGAAGGATCTCAAAGACTTTTTGATAAAGTCTCAATAAGGTCCAACCAAAATTGTATTGGCTTTCTGTTGGCTCCGAGCACTTTAGCTGTGGTACACTCCAAAAAGGCAATGTCCAGCAAATAGGACATCCAGATAGACTGGGGTAGTTGGTTCCAACCACAGTTTTAGGATAACCTTTTTAGCAGCAGTAAGGGCAACGGACAGAATCCTCCTTTGATTGACAGACAGTGACAACGAGGAATCGTCCAGCAAAAGAAAAACCAGAGGGTCCTTTTGGATCGGAATCCTCAGAATATCTGTCAGTAAGTCCTGGACTGAAGACCAGACCGGCACAATACGAGAACAGTCCCAGAACATATGCACATATGTACCTAAATTTGCACTGTTACACAGGTGACAAAAAGGATCAGACTTTCTTTACATTTTATAATGTAAACAGGGTGTGGCATATGCCTTATAAATTAACTTATAATGTATAATTTGGTGAGCCAGATTTTTTGAGGTAGCAAAACAATTCCCCCTGACAATGTCCCAGGCAATCACAGCGTTAAGTTGTCTCTCCCAGAAGTCCTCAGTCGGAATGTTCGAGTACTGTCGTACCACAAGCGATTTATAAATTACGCTAACAATATCCCTAGAAGCCATACTGGAATCTATCCAGTCAATCATAGGATGAGAATATATTTTAGTCGACCAGGGTACTCCATAAGCTTTTAGCGCAGATCTCAATCTTAGATACAAAAAGAAGGAAAATCCTGGAAGAGAGAATTCATCCTTTAGAATCTGAAAGGACTTAAGTCCATAATCACTGTACAGATCTTTCAGGGTATAAACCCCACATTTAATCCAGCATTTGGAAACAAAGGATTTGTTACCCGTACAGAGATTACTATTATGCCAAATGGGGGTAGACTCACAGTAGGTATCTAAAGCTCCCATTACCTTTTCTGCCTCTCTCCAGGTTTTGATAGAATGGCATATAATTGGACCAAACTTTTCCAGAACCTTCCTAGGTATTCCAGTAAAAGGTAAATCCTGTAGACGCAATTGTTGTAATGTCTGTCTGTGTTCCCCCTGTCTTTGTGCTTTTGGTTCAGTCCTGTTCAGTTTTCCCGCTCCTCGTTTGTGTTCATGTATACCACGCCCCCTTGTTATCTTGTTTAGCTTGTTTGGCCTTGTATTTAAGCCCTGTGTTTCAGTCCAGTCTTTGTGAGTTCTTGATGTTGTAACATGGATGTTGGTTGTTCTGTCCCTGAGTCCTATTTCCTGCTGTGAGTTTGTAGTTGAGTTAATAAAGTGTGCTGCATTTGGATCCTGCTTCCTCCCTTGCTTCAACCACCTTCATGACAGAAGAACTCACCAAAATGAGTCCAGCAGCCACAGTAGGACCCTGGATGTGACTGTGAAGGCCGCACCGCCGTGGCCGCCCGAAGGGTCTTCACCGCCGTGGCCGCCCGAAGGGTCCTCTCCGGCGTGGCCGCCCGAGGGGTCCTCACCGCCGTGGCCGCCCGAGGGGTCCTCACCGCCGTGGCCGCCCGAGGGGTCCTCACCGCCGTGGCCGCCCGAGGGGTCTACTCTGCCCTGGTCGCCTGCTCCGCCCATGTTCCATGGCCCAGGTCCGCCATCGCAAGACCCTGGTCCCGTTCCCTGCACGGACCTGGCCCTCCATCCCTCCCCCGGGACCGCCTCCGCTCCACCACCCTCCCGAACTATGTTTCTAGTTTTGATGGGCGTCGGGAGCCGCCCATAGAGGGGGGGCTATGTTGTAATGTCTGTCTGTGTTCCCCCTGTCTTTGTGCTTTTGGTTCAGTCCTGTTCAGTTTTCCCGCTCCTCGTTTGTGTTCATGTATACCACGCCCCCTTGTTATCTTGTTTAGCTTGTTTGGCCTTGTATTTAAGCCCTGTGTTTCAGTCCAGTCTTTGTGAGTTCTTGATGTTGTAACATGGATGTTGGTTGTTCTGTCCCTGAGTCCTATTTCCTGCTTAGAGTTTGTATAGTTTGTAGTTGAGTTAATAAAGTGTGCTGCATTTGGATCCTGCTTCCTCCCTTGCTTCAACCACCTTCATGACAGCAATGGGTAAATAATATTAGTTTCTAAGGCCCGCCATGGCACAGGGGAGTCGACATCCATCCAAGTCCTAAGTGGTCTCATTTGGTATGCTAAATAATAGGAGCAAAAATCTGGTAGCGATAAGCCTTGATTTGAGACGAATTCTAGGCTGTTTATGATTCCATATGAATTTTGTTACTGCTGTACGAAGCTCTTTAAAATAACCAATAGGTGGAGCCAGAGGTAAAGTTGAAAATAAAAAGCTCAGCCTTGAAAGTATATTCATCTTAATAGTGGCCATCCTACCATGAAGAGCCAAGCAGAGTGGAGACCAACACATAAGATTGCTCGAAATCTTATCCAGTAGAGACTGGTAGTTCCACTTAGAAATGCGAGATAGTGAAGAAAAAACTCTTATCCCAAGATAATTAAACTGGTCGCTGACTGGAATCATAGTGGGTAAGGCCTGAATCTCTGATTTAACAGCTAAGTTAAGGTGCAAATGTACGGATTTGCTCCAGTTAATTTTTATAACCGGACAGTTTAGCAAATGTATCATAATTTTAAGCATTCTTTAACCAAATCTGTGATATTTGATAGATACAACAGAATGTCGTCAGTATAGAGTGAAATCTTATGAGACGTATTCATACAGCTTATAGGGACTATTGCAGAGCATTGTCTAATCGCTTGGGCCAAAGGCTGTAATGATGAAGGGTGACAGGGGACATCCTTGGCGAGTGCCCCTGCCAAGACGGAAGGAAGGAGAAATATGAGGACCAGTAAGAACTCTGGCTGAACAATCAAAATAGATAGTTTTGACAGCTTGCACGAAAAAAGAACCAAACCCAAAACGCTCCAGGACAGACCACAACAAATTCCACTCAATTCTGTCGAATGCTTTCTCTGCATCCAGAGAAAGGACTGCAGAGGAAGCTGTAGGAGTCTGCTTGTTGAATAATATGAAGAAGTCTACGTATATTGCTCATGGAGTCATGGGCAGATTTCAATTCTTCAATTGTCAAAGGGCTGTCCAATATATCGCACTGAGAATCATTTAATTTGGGAAGATTTAAATGGTTAAGGAATAAATCAAAATTTGTTAGGTCAGTGCTGGATTCTGAAGTATACAAATGTTGATAATAGGATTCAATTACTCTATTTACGTCCTTAGGTTGATTATATACTGAACCCTCATGCCTAATAGCAGATATGCTGGCCTTAGATTCACTGTCCGTCAACCTCAAAGCCAAAAGCTTAGAGGGGCGTTCTGCATTGAAATAATAAGATTTTGTGGTCTTTCGTCTTTTGTGGTGTATGAAAAATTCAGCTCTATGCAAATATATAGATTTTAATTCTGATTTAAGGACGTGAACTTCTTTGGCTTTGATCTCAGAAAATTTACCTTTTAATTCCTTCTCTAGTAATTCAATTCAATTCAAATTTATTTGTATAGCGCTTTTCACAATACATATTGTTTCAAAGCAGCTTTACAGAAAGTGCATTTCAGAAATGTACATAGAAAAATACAGTTAGTTAATCATCATGTATTAATTTAGGTCATAACATATCGCCGGCATTGAGTCGTCTCTTCACAGGCGTCGAGTCGTCTCATCGCAGGTGTTGGGGCATCTGAAGTCTCCGTGAGAGGCTGGATACAAACTGGAGCTGACGAACGCTATTTACCTCGGGACTAGCGTCCCGAGATAACAGCAGAAAAGCAGATGGGAAATAATTAGCGTAGCTGCTGTTCATAATATTAATGCATTCGATCTGATTCAACAGTGGTATAAAAGGTAAGCATTATGTGAATGCTTGGCTGAAGAGATGCGTCTTTAATCTAGTTTTGAACTGGGAGAGCGAGTCTGAGCAACGAACAGTATCAGGAAGGCTATTCCAGAGTTTAGGAGCTAAATGTGAGAACGCCCTCCCTCCTTTAGCGGACTTAGATATCCTAGGAATGACCAGAAGCCTCGAATTTAGGGATCTTAAAGAACGCGATGGATTGTAGGGCGATAGAAGGTCCATTAAATACACAGGAGCTAAACCATTTAGGGCTTTATAGGTCAGTAGTAGTACTTTGTAAATTGATATGGAACTTAATATGTAACCAGTGTAGAGGTGATAAAATTGGTGTTATATGATCATATTTTCTTGACCTAGTAAGAACTCTAGCGGCTGCATTTTGCACTAACTGTAGCTTGTTTATTGAGGATGCAGGACAACCAGCTAATAAAGCATTACAGTAATCTAGTCTCGAGGTCATGAATGCATGAACTAACTTTTCTGCATCAGAAACAGATAGCATGTTACGTAATTTAGCAATGTTTCTAAGGTGGAAAAAGGCAGTTCTTGTAACATATGAAATATGATTTTCGAAAGACAAGTTGCGGTCTAGTATAACACCCAGGTCTTTTACTGTAGTGGATAAAGTAACAGGACATCCTTCTAAATTAAAGTTGTATTGTAAGAGATTTTGTGGGTAGTTTTTTGGACCAATAAGTAATACCTTCGTTTTATCTGGATTTAATAGCAGGAAATTACACGTCATCCAGCATTTTATATCTTTAAGACACTCTGTCAATTTAGATAAGTTAGTGTTTTCATCTGGTCGTGATGAAATATATAATTGAGTGTCATCAGCATAGCAGTGGAAATTAATTCCATGTTTTCTTATAATATTACCAAGTGGCAGCATATATATTGAGAATAGCAGAGGGCCTAACACCGATCCTTGCGGCACTCCATAGTCTACTGACGTTATCTTCGATATTTCCCCATTTAAACAGACAAAATGGTAACGGTCTGATAAGTACGATCTGAACCAGCTTAATGCCTGTCCCTGAACACCAGTGTAGTTTTGTAGTCGATCCAAGAGTATTTTATGATCGATATTGTCAAACGCAGCGCTAAGATCGAGTAGAACTAGTATTGAGATACAGCCTTGGTCAGAAGCTAAAAGTAAATCATTTCTAATTTTAACTAGCGCAGTTAAAATTACAAATTGATCTACAAAGTAGATCAATTTGTTTGTCTAATTTCTTGAATAGCTCTTGTGACGAGCTGAAAATAATGTATAATCCCTGGAACCATCATTTTGTAAACGCCAGACATCACATATGTTAGAATGTTGCAAAAATTAGTTAAAACAACCAGAAATCCTTGAATCAGCCTTAGAAGCATGAGATCTATCTAGCTGAGGATCCAACACAGCATTAAAATCGCCCCCTAACAAAAAATAAGGGATCACCCTCGTTGGGTGCATATACAGACACAAAGGCGTATTTAGTAATTTTTAGAGAACCAACAGCATAGGTGATTCGGCCTTCTACTATCCCCACCAGAACGTATAATTGAAAAATTAGTAGAACGCCTAGACAATATCAGCACCCCTTTAGATTTATTGACGGCCGAAGAGGAGGAAATAATTTTAAAGTATCTATTCTGATACTTTAAAAAGAGACCTTTTTACATATTAGATAATCTAAGCATTTGGTTCGCTTGATGGGGCTATTTAACCCACTAACGTTCCATGACAATATATTCATAGCCATAATTTATTGAGTAACAGCAATATGCAGACCAACCAGGACAAGGTGGGAGGACCAAAAAGTAGTCCCCAGGAAAGATAGCGGGCGGCAATAAAAAAAATATGCAATACATATACATGAATACAATTACTACCCATATAAATATATACATAAAACAAATTAAACTTACATGGGCGGACTCGGGCATGGAACAGAAAAACACAAACAAGAACAGTAAAAGAATGGGCAGCAAGCAAAGAGTTATAAACACAACTCTTCTACCTGCCCTAACGTAACAGTCTTTGGATACGCGGCCAACTAGCAGTCCGGCTCGTCCGTCAACACCTGACCTGACCCAGTCATTTTCCGGATGAACAAAAAAATCAATCCGTCTCAGTAAGGACCTCCATGGGAACTGCAGATTCATGCTCATTCACTTCGGATTCTCGTGACACGACCGCTTCTGCTCCCTTCAGGGAAGATTTTGCGATGGGATCCAGATTGAGGACGAACTTTTCAACCTCCGCCGGTGTCTCAAGAAGTGAAATCTTCCCTCTGTGAGTAACTTTCACTACCGTGGAATAGAGCAAAAAAGATGCCATACCCAACTGAGTTAGCTTCTTCCTCGCCAATGCCATCGCTCTCCTCTTAGACGCAGTGTGAGTGCTGTAGTCTGGGAAGAAAAGCAGTGGAGATCCATTATGAAGAATTTGTCCAGCAGCACGGGCTCCATTCAGGATTGCATTCCGATCTTGATACCGCAGCATCTTAAAGATGAACGTACGAGGGGTAGATATACGCTGTGTGTACGGTGAGCTCTTTCAATCTCCAGTACCTTGCCACCAAGAGAGGGAATCCATTTAGGAAGATTATTCTGTATAAATCGCTGAGGGTCATTTCCTTCTACACCCTCTTTTAGTCCCACTAGACGGACATTGGACTGACGACTTTTGTCTTCGATTCTCGCCAACATTTCCTGAAGGGAGTGCACTGCTAGCTTCACCTCCACAGTGTCTTTTTTTGCATTACGAAGAGCTGCCTGCATGTTGTCAAAGTTATTTCTTATCAGCCGAACGTCCTCTTCCAGGACTCCAAGTCTATCCGCAATCGGGGCGAATTCTTCCTTAAACAGTTCCCTGACGAAGCAAAGGTGCATCTTTAACTGGTCAGCAACAATGGGGTGAAGTTCCCCCTCTGGAACACAATTAGGGTCTTTGACTCGCTTTTTCTCCGGGGAAGCCAACGTTAATTGATGTTTTGCCATCTTCATTTGTTGCACCGTTATCAGAGCAGCCAAGAATAACCAAGCATTGGTAGTTTTACTGAGAACAGGTAGATTAAGGATACCGAGTCAGGGAGCAGTCAAACTACACAGCCATTGCTACCGGTGGGTCACGTGATCTCCATGGCCCCTTTCTTGATGAGGTCTGTGGTGCCAGAATGAGTCAGTTCCAGGTTGGTGATGAACCAGACCATGTACCTGATGAAGCAGGAATAATGCTGTTGAGTGTTGAATGTGACTTATGTTATAAGCTTTGAAGTGTAGCGATTATACGCACGTATAAATATAATTAATTATTATTCATAACGGATTATGATCAATAATTAATAATTGAATTATTTTCAGAATTTACTGTAGCAAAATCAATAGTAGAATTTACAATAATAGAATTTACTGTAGCAAAATCAATAGTATGATCAGTTTATCAGTTCATCCAATGAACGGAAAGCATAAACAATCATTCATTCTAGGAAATATAATATCTTCTTGGCCAAGAAAGACTAATTCCCAGCTAACAGCTAAATTAAGAAATAAATCAAGGGTTAAAGCATAGGTAACTTAGATCGAAGTTCAAGACAATAAATCTGTAAGCACATAACACAAGTAATGCTTCTCTTTTCGAATACAAACAATACTTTATTGATTATAAGCCTATGACTAACACACATAAAACTAATATAACACAAACACACGCACACGCATTCATACAAGTTGAAGAAAGACAGAGAGTGAGGAAGAATGAGTTTTAGGAGTTAGATGGTGAGATCCCAAGTTTCTATATGCACTTAAAAGACATGACCTGAACGAACCATCAATAATTAATTTCACCCTTTTATCGTTTCTTAGGCGGGTAATTCAATTTGATATTAAAATCACCAGTTCAGTTAAAAGTCTGGAGGTACTTGCTTGTCCTTGCTTTGGGGTTCCCTTTTGTCGTGAAGGGGGTTCCCCGGTCCGTTGCTTGGCTGATTTTCTCGTGTGCCTGGATAGATCTTGGACAGCCAGTCACGTGGTGTGTTGGCGCGGATGAATGAAAGTCTTTGAAGTTGAAAGCTGGTTTTGCAGTTGAAACGTTAAAACGAAACTTTGCAGCAACACTTAACTTAGAACCGAGACTTTTAATGGAAAAGAAAACAAACTAAGAAAAGAAAGAAAAGTGACGAGATGGCTTGAATTAAATCTGTTTTAACCCATATCTTGATTTGGGTCATTTGTCTCTGCGTCTACATGGTTACTATAACCATCGTTGGCTCCACCCGGCTTGTTCTGCCGAAAGAGAGCATCACAAGAGCATCACAAGAGAGCATCACAAGAGAGAGAGGTCAAGAGCAGAGGGCAAGAGCGCGATTCTGTGTTCGGGTCTAAGATTTTAAACTCAAAATGTTTGTCCCGCCTCCTGGAGGAATTTGGAATTCGGACAATAAGATACTATATGGTTATTTGAGAAGGGGGTCTTTTCTATTCCCCCCCCCCCCCTTCTATCATCGCGAATCATGTGTTCTCTGTGGTCTGCTTACTCATCAGCTCGAAACAGAGGATTCAGTTTAGACATAATTTCCATTTTAAGAACATAAACATTTTTACACAGATTTCAATCGAGCCATCTTTTGAATTAAAAACATACGAGCATAATGATAGGAAACACGACACTTTCATTCCAGTATCTCTAATATTCAAAACAATTACATGACTTAGATGTGATCTAAGCAGAATAGACACATACAGGGGTTGTAAACACAATATATAATTATGTTATGTTACATGATTTTGATTATGGGTCAGTCAAGAATTGTTCTGGGATGAGTTTTATTGGTATTGGAGAATTGGAGAAAAGTCCTTGTGTGTGTGTGTAAAGTTTCTGGGGTTTAAGAAAGACATTCCAGTCTGAGGTCATGATAGTTCCTGCTGAAGTCTGTTCTTGTTCAACATATCATGAGACCTTGGTTCTTAAAGAAAGGCTAGTCTGTTTAGTCGCAGGGGTCAGGTGACTTCTTGTTAGGGCCACTTGTTTCACCATTTCTGAACAGATCTGTTCTTGCCAAATTATAAAACATTGACAACGTCCTTCCTCTAGTTAAACAACAAAAGGTCTTCTTGCTTCATAGCCTGGGGATAATCTGGAATATGCAGCCCCTTGTGTTTGATTATGTACGAACGCTTCACTCGTGTGGGTTGCATTCTCATTGTCGCTACAGAAGTTTCACAATATTAATCATATGCAATATTATAACTTTGTTCGATATAATTACCTGGAGTAGTTCTGACCATCAAATGCGAAGAACAACTATGTCATGTTCCCATTGCACTTATGGAAGAGCGCCAGGTTGTTGGTCTTCACAGAAAATAGTAACATGAAAACGAGCCGCCCGTGGTCTGTGTTGAAAAGCCAGAACACTGCTGTTTTGCCGAGATGACCCTTGTGGACCTTGTCTTGATACTCCAGATAATACCTGATGATGTTGAGGGTGGAGTCATCTTGAAGCAAGGTCGAAGGTTCTATCGGTCACATGACTTGGTGAGGTTGAGCGGAGCCTTAGGAGTGAGCTGGACACTCTCCTCCTCAATAAAAAGCTCCAGCAGCAGCCACTCCCGTGCTTCACAGACGGTCTTGAGGCAGAAGAGGGCCTTGGAGCACAATCTTCAGGCAACCACTTTTGACCAGCTGAGCC
Source organism: Rhinichthys klamathensis goyatoka (assembly GCF_029890125.1). Taxonomy (NCBI): domain Eukaryota; kingdom Metazoa; phylum Chordata; class Actinopteri; order Cypriniformes; family Leuciscidae; genus Rhinichthys; species Rhinichthys klamathensis. The sequence continues at coordinate 2,167,447 of NW_026606844.1, read as the reverse complement.
TCAAGAACGATCTTAACAGCCTGAACCTTATGGTTAGTGATCATGCCGAGGTAGTTCATGGCAGTATGGAACTGCCCTGTGAGAACTAGGTCGTTGCTTGTACTTCTCCCTGAATTTCCAGACAAGTGGCAGAGCCTTCATGCACATGCCCAGATCGAAGGTGTTGATGGTGTACTTTTGACTCACCTCAGCTACAGCCTCCTCAGACTGTCCTAATGTCCTGTAGTCCTCAAAAGCCCTGTTTGCTAGGATTCGACAAAGAAGCCAACCATCATGTCTCTACGATGTTCTGGTGCAGAGATATAGGTGTTGCTAAACGGTTGCTAGGGAGTGGCTTGATAGCTGCCAATGATGATACTCCAAATGATGCTTGTCAGTATAAATGATATAAACCAACTGCAATTCCTCTATGACATTCGGATTTGAAGATATCCCTCTTTGGGTTTGGGTTACTAGGGTGCTCAACAATGGTTGCTAGGGCATGGCTAGGAAGTGTTGAAGGTGATTTGTGATGGAGTCAAATGAGCCCACCATCATGTTTCTATGACACTTCTATTAAAAGATATCCCTTTTACCTCTTAGAGTGGACGTCTATGGAACTTGTTGCTAGGGTGCTCTAAATGGTTGCTAGGGCGTGGCTTGATAGCTTCATGGACGCCTCATTCATAGGTCTATGACAAACAGGACTAATGCAGGAAACTATTGCAAAACTAAATGGCAAAAGTTACATCGTCATGAGCCTAAAATGTTTTATTTGCCTGTTATTCACCAATAAAGAGTGGTTGTATCATGTCAATGACCTTTCCATTTGATTCCTGGTGTGAGAATTATATGAAAAAAGTGGGTTAATTTGTCTTTGTATGTTGTGTGGTTCAGGATATATGAAAAAGAAAATCTGCATTTTTCCCCCCTAGCGCTGACATCACTTCAAGATGGCCACCATACGAACTCCATGGGAGATTAGTTGACCTCGGCAACATCAACAATTCTTAACTAGATACCATTAGGGTCCCAAAAAAAAAGGCTACAAAAAAATGCCAAACGGGTACATGGGAACCTATTTCTCCTGCTAGACTATTACTGATCCAGCATCAGTGATACTTGGCAGTTGTATTTCCGATTTGAGCTTGAGCTTTAGAAATGCTTGGGAAAATTTAGCTTGTGTGCACTTCTTGATCAAAAAAAGAGCTTCGCTACTGAAAAGCTATTTGATTCAGAAAACAGTGACGCTACCACCACGCTACTGAGAAATGTAGTTAAACTAGTAGCGTTTGGGTGAACTATTCCTTTAAGCAAAGATAATCATGTACATTTGATCTGATATAAATGGAGTACAAGGTTAGGAGATGCATTATGTGAAGTCTTGGCTAAAAGAGATGCATCTTTAATCTAGATTTAAGGATGAGAGTGAATCTCAGCCCAGAACATTAAAGAAATATGATTTCACTGCACTGAAACTGTTGTATGAGAACTGAACTGAGCTGGAACATGACATTTTCTACACAACTGCTTTATAGACAGGGCCGGAGTGGGGCCACTTTTCAGCCCTGGAGTTTCAGGCCCAAGACCGGCCCACTTTTTTCATGGTGGTGGAAATTGGATAAATGAAGCAACAGTTCAGCTCTTACTATTGTGTAGTTTTTATTAATACCATGGTTCAACAATAATGTAAAGGTTAAATAATAATTCACCTAAGCTGAGAAGTTAAAAAAATATCATGGTCATTATCATTTTTCTGCATGGGTATCAAATTGTGGTAATTTACTCCTTTACTACACCCACTTCTGAACAAACAACATTTGAAGGGGTGTACATAAGACTGACATGACACCTTCATAACCATGACATGACATATGTCATGAATATGAAGTAGGGTTTATGCATTTTTATGCCAACTGTCATTAAGTGTCTTTCGCTCAATAATGACATTTTGAATGCAAATATGACATTGTTTAAGATGTCTTTGTTATGACACCTTGACATAAACCATAACATCATAACCTGTCAGTGTCTTTGGCAGAAATAGCCATATGTTGTAAAACAAATGCACTGAAAAATAAAAGAAACTTTCATAATTAGTTTCGTACTAATTTCTATACTTGAAAGAGATAAGCACAAGATCTTTTATTTTGACGGAAACGGTATTAAGCTTTTATTTTGGCGAAAAACATGGTTTACAAACGCGTCTCATTACAATTCTAATAAAATGCGTAATCGTCAAATATGCAGATGTGGAAATAATGCGTAACTGGGTAGTGGGTTCCTACATAGCCTGTGTTCTGAAAGTAGCCTAGTTCTGCTTACCACAGTTCTCTGCACTCACTTCAGTTATCTCCTTATCCTCCTCACTATCCTCATCAGACACTTGAAGGGCCTTTGAAGTTTCTTTTTTTTCACGCTATTTCTCTGCACATTCCTTGCGTTTCTTCTCCATCGCTCTGACTATTTTGACAGATACACACTGACACTGCTCGCTCACTGAGAGCTCAAAGGGGGAGGTGTTTCAACAGCCCGTTCTCATCCCAAGGCGTCATCTAACTGACGCTTTTGACCATGCGTCAACATGCCAACGCACATGGTACCCCTTACGCCCGTTTCACACATACTCCGTTTGCAGTGCGTATGCGGTGCGTATTTTTTTCTGTACCCATGTTAACAGGTTAGAGCTTTCACACTGCACGCGGATGCGGTCCGTCGATCCGTTCCAGTTGCGGTGCGTATACAGTAGTGCAGAGATCGTTTCCGCACCGAGTCTATTTTTGCTGTGCTGCAAACGCTGAATTAAAGTGACAGCGCACGGTTCGTGGTCAAAATGAACACAGATTGGCCTGAAAATCTAGTAATTTCACCATAAATGTATTTAATTAAATACTACTTTTCATCTTTTTACTTTAAGACCGGGGTTTTAAGCAAGGAAAACGACAATTTACCTCAACAAGGACATAATGAATGACACTCGTCTCATTCGTGGAGGTGGAAAAACAAGTTCTTTGTGACATGCAAGATTTATTGTATTAAAATTTAAATGCAAAAGAAAAGGCATGAGAGTCGGCTGTTTTTGTCAATTTTAAGTTTTAAATTAAAATGTTAATTTAAAATGTTTTAAAAAAATGTTTAAAATATTTTAATATAAGTAGGCTACATGGTTAAATATTTGACCACTTGCTTAAGCAACTTATTATATATAGGAGTAATGCATGGAATTATAGGCCTATGCTATGTTGTTTAAATTGTGTTTAAACATGCATTCAAGGTCCATTCAAGTTTGTATATGTGTACAAAGAGAATCGCAATGCTGACAAAACTTTTTTTTTTTTTTTTATAAAAGTTGCTGCATAACTTCTGGATTTGAAATAAAAATAGTGAGTAGCCTATGTGTTTGTGGTACAGCCGCGGATCAGTTACGCACCGCAAACGCAGCTTATGTGAAAGCACTATACTGCCGTGCAAAGGCAAAAGACCGTAACTTCGTGTTTGGTCGAAAATTAGTTTTTTTATATTTTTAGCACATTCAAGACCCCCTTTATCATGTGGATAAGTATCTTGAGTCAATTCCGTTGTTTTTTCGAGAAAATAATGGGTTGTCTTCAGCGCTTGACATTAACTTTTTTGCTCACTAGCCAATGTGGCTAGTGGTTTTCCAAAATGACTAGCCACGCAGCATTTTTACTAGCCACAGTTTTGTTGTTGTACGTTTTATATGATTAAAATTGACAATGGGGCTGAAAACGTGCTAAAATGAACTAATATTATCATTAGCTCTGATAAGGTTGTTAAGCTCCTTTTTTGATAACATGTTGTCTAAGATACACACATAAAATAGCTTCTTATTGTATATAATAAAAGTGCTGCATTGTTTGTTTGTTTTTTGTTTTACAGCAGTAAATACTGCAATACAGAGTAGAACAATTATCTGCATTAGAAACAACGAGCAAAGAATAAATAATAATTTTAAAGAAAAAATCCACAATTAAAGCACCAGGATTACAACTTTATATAGGCTATATAGGACTATATAGGACTTTGGATTGTTTGTTTTGCATCAGCTTTTCCTCAGAGCTCTGACTTAATAATTATCATCATGAAGCTCTGAGTAACTGGAGATATGTCCACCTGAAACAAGTATAGGCCTACAGGTCTTTATTTTCCAGATTATTCCCACAAGCGCATCTCCTGCTTTCTTTCATGGCATGATTAATTTTATTAAAACATAGAATTAACTCTGGAAAGATAGTTGTGATATGACGTGACATAAGGGCAGCCCTGCTAGTAGTTAGGCCTACACCGTGGCCCTTAATCATGAAGATGATTTTGCTTTAATACCGGCCATGCACACTCACGAACTGACTGAACGCTGTGTTGATGTGTGTGTGTATGCGACCAGTCGCGTGTGATGATCGTTTGTTTGGCGCGCGCACCCTCGCGCAGCGGCACTGCAGGAGAGCGTGAGACACGCCGGTGGTCTGGATTCTCCTGCTATTAAAAAAAGATCGCTATATCACCACATTAAGTTGATAATTAAGGGCAGACTAAAACAGCCCAGTTCGTCGCACAGTCCGCGAGTTTAATCTCCGCGTGTCTTCTTGTTTGCAGTGTTGTCGTTCAAGAGGATTCACGAATGGACCAATGAGCAAACACTAAACTATGTGCAGGTGGTACTCATGGGAGTGGTAGTGGCATAGTGTCAAATTGCAATTCGTTTGTTATGTCAGATGTCCTTTGACAAGACTACAAATCTTCAACACGCCAAAGTGGCTAGTGAGAGTGACTGTGTTACCCGCCACGGGTGAAATGCACCCGCATTTGGCGGGTTGGCGGGTGTTAATGTCAAGCCCTGGTTGTCTTAACAGTAACTTCCAAAAGCCCATGAGAAACCAAGGCAGAACACCGTGACACCAGTTACCGCTCTTTGGCTTTGTTTTGGAACGCTCATTTTGAGTTACGGTACTCTGCCTTTGTTTAGCCGCGCGTCAATATGAAGTTACTGTGCCGGTGTTCTATCAAATAATGCTACCTTTCAGATTGTACGGTGTTCTGCCTTTATTTTGCTCTCCATTAAAATTGAAATTACGATGTAGCCGGTGTAGCCTACTTTGTACAGCTGCCATCAGTCCCTGTAACTTCTGATGTCCTCAGAGCTTTGTCCTGCACAAATGCGGTCAGAACATTTAGTACGGTCTGAACCCGCTCCATCGACAAACGTGCGATAGGCTATCCATCGCGAATGATATATGCAGAGTTGACAGAAAAAATGTTACACACGCCGTAGCAGGTTAATACAACAAAGAACTAAAGCCCCGCCTCACCCAGATCAGGTACCGGACCTGGTTGAAACAATCATGCATCTAGCTGGCAGAGTGCCAAAACTTCGCCGGCGCCTTCAGCACCGCCCTGAACACAGTCGGGCCGACGCGGGACTAATATATCACAGAGTGATAATAATGAAGCAACAAGGGTATATTGGTGCATACAACATAATGAAGCAAGAATTGCTGGTGCATACAACATCAGACAAGCTGTTACAAGCGGGTTGTACCTACAATCACACTGTCCGGAATAAATCCGCAGGACGAGCGAAGTGCACTGCACAATAATAGGGCAGACAGCTGAAACCACCGCTACTGAAAAGACGCAGAACACAGAAGGTTGTGCTATAAATGCATTAGTCGTCTAGGTAGTCCAGAGCGCGCTCCCCACCGAGTCTCAAGAAGGAAAGCACTGCGTTCGTACTTCGTACTTGTCGTGAACGTATGAGGAGCATGACACCTTCGAACACGAATATACTATAAACGAGTTCCCGGGTCGAATGTGCGCGAGGACCTGTTTTATCGTGATCATTTTGAACGCGCGTTTATCAAGTCTTATGCCACTCGGTACCAATTGAAGATCTTACCGCTATGGAGGTATTTTGCCATGTCTCATGTATTAATAATGCCACCAGAATGCAACCAAAGCACAGGATAGCAATAAGTAGATGTCTATAAGTGTAAATCATACAAAATAAATGCCATGATCACTAGATTTTATACAGGTGTTACTATAATGATTTTGTTAATGGTGATCAGCAACCAAATATGTGACCAGTTACGGAAACTAGGGACACAAGTCGTTCTGGAGCATTTTGAGTTATTCACAGATTCTGAAAGTGTGGTCTCCAAGCTTTCCAACGATGTGTAACACATGGAAATCTGATAATATTTGGAGAAGTTGTAGCCATTTGAAGTTAGGCACTCAAAAAAACTAAAAGTGGAGAAAACCGCCTCGAAAGATGTGCAGTTCTCACCTCTCTCTGCTGCTGGGAGTGACAATAGGGCTCATTTACATCTAATTTAGATAAGCCATACCCCCTGTAAAGCTCCCCCTGTGCTTTACAGCTTTTTTTTCTTTCCTGAGCTAGCTAATAACAATAGGTAGGTATGGGAAGGTCTAAACAGACTAAACATGAGATAACATGTACGTGTTCTTAGAATTAAAACAAAACGACAAACTTTAATGTTTAATGCAAACTCACCCCCAGGACCGGCGAATGCACTTCTGCCGCTCTAGGCGAAAAACAATTGTGCTGCCCCTCTATTTGCAACGTTTACCAGCAACAACACACAAAGACCAATATGCCATATACATATAACGCAAAACCAGCAACAACACACAAAGACCAATATGCCATATACATATAACGCAAAACCAGCAACAACACACAAAGACCAATAAGCCATAGGCCTACATATAACGCAAATAGTGCGCAACGTGCGTGTGCCCAAAATGTCAACAATATTAAAGTTTATGCAGGAGGTAAATGCCTGCTGGCATTTTTATTTAAGCAGTCATGACAGGAATTTTCCAAACAAACAATCATATTTCCTCCTCAGATTACTGTTGCAAATCTCTTTACACCACTTTCTTATGTGCGTATACACACACAAATGAAATGTCCGCAAGCACATTATATCATCAGCAGGTTCAGCATCTTACATAACGACTAAGGAGCAAATAAAGCTTAACTTACGTTTCAGAAACGCGCACGGCAGGCCTTCATCGCAGCAAAGGTCTTAACTGCATCCTCTATTTCGATTCTCTGTGCCAGTTCATGTTCTATGGAGATTGTTGCCAGTCCATTAAGTCTGTTCCCTGTTCACAAAACGTTCCCCATTCAAAGCAATCGGGACGTCACATATGAAACAGTTAGCCACCGCTGTCAGCGAGCCGAGCCGCCGTATTCAAGCACCGAGGGCGCGCGCGCCGCGCCCATACCTCCGGTTCAGTTTCCCGAGCCCACAAAGTGCGGCGAAAACATTTTCGGTGTAACTGCCACGGTTCAGCTCGTCTGCGACAATCTTTGCGGCATCGATCTTCATTGAATTTTGATATCAGACAGAGCCGGCCAGAGTGCTGCATAATAAGTAGCCACGCTGTTGGGGGGCGGGGGCAAAAGCGCCGGCGGCTATTCAGTATGGAAATACACACAGACAATGACACGCCCCTACTGCATGCTAGAATCTCCGAAAAACAAGCCGATTTCAACCTCAAAATGTACGCTTTTAAATATACCAATACTGTTATCTCAAACATGGAGAGGCTTCTTCATGATCTCAACTAACAGATTCTGCAAAAAAGCGGAAATCACCAATTTTGGAAAAAAACGCTTCTTTCTCATTTTGCTCGCAAGTTGTGCTGCCGACTTGTGTCCCTGGTTTCCGTGACGGGTCACATATTGATAATGTGGAAGTTACTGCCTTTTGCCTTGGCATGACTTCTCACTTTTTGCTGACAATGCAAAGGCAGAGTACAGTAACTTTAAAATAGTGGTCAAAAGTCAAGTTTGAGCTCAAGATTTTTTTATGTAGATAATTTTCATTACTAAAACATCTAATTGCCAGATTTACAGTGTCCTACCTATAATTAATTTGGAGGGACAACTGAAAATCTTTAAAGTCATTTTTCTCAGTTCCACACTCTGAGTTAAGGTCTTTCTCATTTTTTTTTTATTTTGTAATATTTTGTAACTATTGATGTAATATTAACCCTTACTAGACAGAATTTACTAAATGTTATTTTAAGGCTATCGTTGTTATCATAGAAATGTTTGTATAGAGTGATAAAAGTCAAAATGGTCATAAGTATTTTGCCTTTGTATGACCCATTATTGTTTTGCAGATAATGCAAAGGCAGAATACAGTAACTTCCGAATAAGGGTCAAAGGTCAAGTTTGAGCTAATTTTTTTTAATCCCACATAGCAAACAGACTTGGCCCAAATGTGGCCTCAAAATGGCACTGCTGGCGTGTTGCCGGCACTGGCATGCATCATGTCAGCCAACTCTGGGCCATGCGTGGCAATGATGGCACTGCATGCATGACGGCAGACAACATTTGGGCCGATTGTGGATGGGAGGTGTGTGGCACAGATCAGTTTAGCGATTATGGCCCAGATCAGTGTAGCGATTATGGGCCATACTTTGTGTACTGGACAGTTATAAGTATTTAGGGCTGCTAGGCCTATTAGTTTTCAGCAATGTTCACAAAATTCAATAATCATTAAACAATTCCCAAATCCATTTGACCTGAACAAAATATACATTTTCCTAACATGATAATTGATTTTTTTTTTTTTTTTAATAAATGTAAAATTTAAAGAAAAAATAATTCACATACAAAATAGTCAACGTTTTCCATACTTTTTAGTTTAAGCACCACAAAATCATGTTAAAAACGTACTATATATATATATATATATATATATATATATATATATATATATATATATATATATATATATATATATATTTATAAAACGGTTAGTTCCAATCCTTGATTCTGATTGGTCAATAGCTGTGCTTTATTCACGATAAAACACGGCTATGACCGCTTCACCCAACGGTTCTATGTATCACTACACAACACCCCTAGCAACCACTCTTAGCAACTTAAACAGATGTTTGATCTCATTGATATTGTTCATTTATAGCTAGAGTAGAGCATTGTGAGAGATCGAGTAAGCGAGTGTAGCCTACCTGCATTTACATAGCATTTTCCTTCAGGTCAGTCAGTCATAATAAAAAAATGCGTTTCAATGTCCGCTGCGATATTTTGTCCTTTTAACAGTCATGGGGTTTTCCCGTGCATAACGTTAACAGTTAGTCATCTGTCAGTTGCGTCTTCCTTCTCCGTGATCACAAGTTCGAGTCCTTTCAAAAGCCTTCTCTACTGACTCACTCACTCATAAAGACAGTCTTTGACGCCATCTATTGGCGAAATAATATATGTAACTTCTGTTGCTGTTTACGGTCCAGGACTATTTTTTTCAGCGGAAGGAAGGCTTTTAGTGATTTTACTTCATGAAAGTTGCATAGATACATATTTTTCGGCTTTAATATTTTTATTGTGTGGCAACCGTTTTATAAAAGCAATAAGGTACTCGAGGCAAGTGCTGTATCGTGAATAAGTAACGGCTGAAGGGGTTGCAGGCACTCCGCTTCGCGTCGTGCCTAACAACGCCCTCCAGCCGTTACTTATTCACGATACAGCACAGCCTCTCGTACCTTATTGCTTACATATATAGCAGTTTATTAAAAAACGTTTGAAAAAAAATATCATTTAAAAATTTTTTATTTTGTCGCGATCTCCACGGTAACAGCAGCTTTTCTGGTTGGTGAATGAGGTTCACGTGATGTATGCGTCGTTTGAAATTTCTCCCGCTGAAGGGTGAAGAAGTCTGTCACTGTCAGACAACTGCTGTTCAGGTAAGTAAAGTTCGTCGCTCTCTTTCTTTGTGCTTTTTTAAATACCAGAATTCAAACTCGGATGTCACTTTGTTCTTTATTGAAGTGAACTTTTGCTTATATGGTAGCGGATCCACTGCCCCTTGAGAATGCGAGTACAGACTGACGCGACCGGTGCGATAGACCGGCCTGCGGGATGTAATGTAATGCTGTTAAAATTATAGGAAAAATCACAGCGAAATCAGCAACAAACAACAGTAATTGACTTTTAAAGCTCAAAGTGATTAAATGGTTGTATAATCAGATTTAATTATGTCTAAATCTAATCTGTGACTTTGATAATCAGGATATGTCTGCTATTTTATGTGTGTGTGTGTATGTCTGTTCTTGTTTTTTAAAGGAAGTTCAAACAAAACTGAAAATTTACTCATCATTTTCTCTTAAGATTGGATGAGTTGGTTTCTTTTGATGAACACAAAGAACACATTTTGAGGAATGTTGGTGACCAGACAGGTAACTGGTATGTAACATTAAATTGGAAAAAATATATATATGGAAGCCAGTGGTTCTCTACTGTCTGATTAAACATTTATTTTTTTAATTTCTGCTGTGTTCAACAGAAGGAAGAAACTCATACAGGCATCGTACAAGTGGAGGTGAGGAAATGTTGACAGAATTTACATTTTTGGTTGAACTATTCCTTTAGTGGATAATTGCCGTTTTATTTTAACAGTTAATAAATTAAAAGTTAATTCACAGATAAGCATGTGTTTACACCACAGTTCCCCTTCGAGGGAACTCGCACTGCGTCATAGTTGTGACGCTTTGGGGAACGCCCCCAGCGTAGCGCATCTGAAGCATGAATGAAATCGGTCCAATCCTGATTGGTGCTGCGTCATGACGTAGTAGATGACGGCATAACCGGAAGATACAAAGGTACGCTTGGCAAACACAACACTAGCTTTTTCGCTCTTCAGCTAAAGCGCTCTGTGTGAATTGTCAGTCATATTTATTGTTGTCTGTCCCTGTTCAGTTCTCAAACCAAATGGCAAGCGAGCAGTTTAAATTGTGTGTGCATCCGTGTCCGCGCTACATTACGGGTGCGGACACACACCAGCTGTGTGTTCAATGCCTCGGCGTGCAGCACGCTAGAGCGGCTCTCGAGGGAGCCGCTTGCAGCGAGTGTGATAAGCTGCCGCTCAGGGTTTTGCGCTCACGGTTGGCTGTGTTTGATGAGCACGGCCAGCCTCGCGAGCCCCGCGGTTCTGGGCCCGCCGTTGTCGAGGCAACGCGCCGCCGCAGATCGTGGGGTTCTCAGATGGATCTCTCAGGGGGACATGGGACTGCTACGGCATCTTCCCAGTCCTCGTCTGAGGATTCAGATGTTCTCCCGCCTCGTGTGGAAGCCCGTGAACCGGCTTCTTCCCGCGAGGTGGAGGACACGATGCTGCATTTGTCTGGCTCTGAGGAGTCAGATAATTCTAGCATCGAGGTGGGGGGGGGGGGGGGGGGGGGGGGGTGGAAATCGATTAGCCACCTCATCCACCTGCTCAAGAGGAGCTGGTGGAGGTTTTGACCCGCGCTGTGGCCAAACTAAAAATTGATTGGCCACAGGAGGAATTAAAAATCCAGCCACCAAGCAGGCTGGATGAAAGATTTTTCAAACGCAGGTCTCAGCCTCCACGCCGGGGCCTTCCGTTTTTTCCTGACTTACATAACGAGTTATGTAAGTCATGGGAGAAACCGTATTCAGCCAGGCTCTCAAACCCCCCAGTGCTTGATTTTTCGAATGTGCTGGGGGCGGCTGAGTGTGGTTATGGGACGTTGCCTCGGGTAGAGGAGGCTCTCGCGAGTTATCTTTCTCCCGAGGCCGCTTCGTCCCTTAAGGCCCCGGTGCTGCCCACTAAGCCTTGCCGCGATACATCGGCGCTGGTGGGCAGGGCTTACATGGCGGCTGGGCGGGCTGGCAGCTGCCTGCACACTATGGGGGTGTTGCAGGCCTACCAGGCCGACCTCCTCAAGGAGCTTGATGAGGGTGAGGGACCTTCTCCGAGTGACATCACGGAGTTAAGGAAGGCCACCGACCTGTCTCTCCGCATCACCAAGGAGACGGCCCGTGCCATCGGCCGCTCCATGGCTGGCTTGGTGTGTGTGGAGAGACATTTATGGCTTAATTTGTCGGGGATGAAGGAGAGAGAAAAAAACTTTCTCCTAGACTCCCCGATTTCACCGTCTGGCCTCTTCGGCGGCGCGGTTGATACCGTAGTCGGGAGGTTTCAGGAGGTGAAAAAGCAGTCGGCGGCCTTCCAGCAATACCTCCCTCGCCGTTCTGGCTCCTCGAGGAAGGCTGTCTCTAAGGGGCAGCCTCGGCCGCCTGCCAGCTCCTCGCACCGGTACGTGCAAAAAGAGAGTGTCGCCTCCCGCGCCCCTCCCGAGGGAGCCTGGCAAAGGAGACGGCGCTCTCGCGGCAAGCCTTCTGAGCCTAAGGTCGATTTGAGGACCGTCCTTCAGGCAAAGAAGGCTTCCTCTAAGCAGTCCTAGACGCCGCACCCCTCAGAGCTGTCCCCCCCGGGGTGGAGCCTTCCGTCCCGGAGCTCTTGGGAAATCAGTGCTGTGTTCCCGCCGTCGAGTACGCTTCGGGCCACACTGATTTCCCGCGTTCGCACGCCGCTCCAGCCGCCTCTATTAAGACTTGCGGCTGGGCAGCGAACGCGTCCGCCCACCGAAAACCGTTGTCGACCGCTCCCTGCCGGCCAGCCGCTTCAGGGGGTCGGGAACGAGTCTCGAATAACACCCGAGGCCAGCCTCGAGAGGCTGGTTCCCTTAGTAGATTATCTCGGCGCATGGTCATGCCTTCCGAATATATCTGCGTGGGCCCTGCGTACTGTAGAACTGGGTTACAGGCTGCAGTTCAGTTGCCCTCCCCCGAGGTTCAACGGGGTGGTCTGGACTGTGGTTGGCCCAGAGCAGGTTCGGGTTATGGAACAGGAAGTTCAATCCCTGTTGGTCAAGGAGGCCATAGAACGTGTTCCTCTGCCAGACAGGGAGTCCGGGTTCTACAGCCGGTACTTCATAGTTCCCAAGAAGGATGGGGGGTTGCGTCCAATAATAGATCTCAGGCACTTGAATCGGTCTCTGAGGAGATTCAGGTTCAAAATGCTCACAATTCCAGCCATCGTGAGTCAGATCCAGTTCGAGGACTGGTTCGTCACGATAGATCTGAAGGACGCATACTTCCATATTTCCATCCTTCCATGTCACAGGAAGTTCCTGAGGTTCGCTTTCGGGGGCGAAGCGTACCAATATCGGGTTCTTCCGTTCGGCCTAGCTCTCTCCCCTCGCACTTTTACAAAATGCATGGATGCAGCTCTAGCACCCCTGAGGCTCGAGGGCGTCAGGGTGCTCAACTACATCGACGACTGGCTGATACTGGCCCAGTCGCGAGAGCTGGCGATTCGGCATCGAGATGTCGTCCTCGCCCACATCCAGAGCCTGGGGCTGAGACTCAACACAAAGAAGAGTGTGTTGACGCCCTCCCAGAGGACTACGTTCCTGGGAGTTGTATGGGACTCCACGACGATGCGGGCACAAATGTCTCCCGCACGCATGGAGTCCATACGGGCGATGGTCTCCAGAGCGAAGCTAGGCCACAACCTCACTGTGAAGCAGTTCCAGAGACTGCTGGGGCTCATGGCAGCAGCGTCCAGTGTTATACCTTTTGGCCTGCTACACATGAGACCCCTACAGTGGTGGTTGAGAACCAAGGGATTTTCCCCGAGGGGAAATCCGTTCCGTATGATCAGGGTAACGCGCAGATGCCTTCGTTCCCTCGTCATATGGAGGAAACCTTGGTTCCTGTCCCAGGGACCGGTGCTGGGAGCATCATGTTGCCGGAAAGCCGTTTCAACAGATGCCTCCCTCACTGGTTGGGGCGCGGTCATGGACGGCCGCTTTGCGAGAGGTCTGTGGGAGACCCGGCATTCTTCCTGGCACATCAATTGCCTGGAAATGCTGGCGGTCTACAAAGCTCTGAGGAGTTTTTTCCCGGACCTCTGCGGCCACCATGTCCTGATACGCTCGGACAACATGTCCGTAGTCGCGTATCTGAATCACCAGGGAGGTCTGAGGTCGCGCCCTCTATGCAGACTGGCACACCAGATCCTTCTGTGGTCCCAGGGGAAACTGTCGTCTCTCAGAGCGATGTATATCCCCGGGGACCAAAATCAGGGAGCAGACGTCCTGTCGAGGCAGGGGCTGAGACCCGGGGAGTGGCGACTCCACCCCGAGGTGGTGGAGGCCATGTGCGTGAGATTCGGCCCAGTGGAAGTGGATCTGTTCGCGTCTCGAGAGACGTCCCACTGTCCACTGTGGTTCTCTCTCAGGTATCCAGCTCCGTTGGGGCTGGACGCTATGACACAGACGTGGCCGAGGCTGCGTCTGTACGCATTTCCCCCGATCGCTCTGCTCCCGGGAGTCTTGGAGCGGGTCCGCCGGGAAGGGATCAGCCTACTTTTAGTAGCACCCCACTGGCCGACCCGGATATGGTTCTCGGACATTGTAGCACTGCTAGACGGCCTCCCATGGCAGGTCCCTCTGAGGTGGGATCTGCTGTCTCAGGCAGGGGGCACAATATTTCACCCCCGGCCAGAGCTGTGGAGCCTCTGGGTCTGGCCCCTGAGGGGGCTCGGTACTTAGAGGCTGGCCTGTCAGCAGGTGTTGTCGAGACCCTACTTAGCTCCAGACTGTACAGCCTAAAGTGGAATGTGTTTTCCACTTGGTGTAGAGAGCGTGAGGTGGACCCAGTTAACTGCCCAGTGGCTTCAGTGCTGGAGTTCCTCCAAGATCGTTTCTCCGCCGGTCTTTCCCCATCCACACTTAAGGTGTATGTGGCTGCCATTGCGGCTTTCCACTCACCTATAGATGTTGGGCCTTTGGGAAGGCACCATATGGTTGTACGTTTCCTCCGTGGGGCTCGGAGGATTAGGCCTGCGGCTCGCTCCAGAGTCCCAACTTGGGACCTGGCGGTGGTTTTCGAAGGGTTGGCTGTGGCCCCCTTTGAACCACTGGAGTCGGCTGAGGCAAAGAACCTGACCTTCAAGGTGGCCTTTCTCCTTGCCATCACTTCTCTGAGGAGAGTGGGGGATCTCCAGGCCTTGGCTATATCGCCAACTTGCCTGGAGTTTGCCCCTGGCGGAGTTAGGGCCATCTTACATCCTAGACCGGGCTATGTGCCCAAGGTGCCGTCTAGTGCGGCACGGTCAGTGGTTCTTCAGGCCTTCCATCCTCCACCTCATGGGACGGCGGAAGAGGGGAGACTTCACCTGCTCTGCCCAGTCAGAGCCCTAAGGGTTTACTTGGAGAAGTCTTCTCAGTGGAGGAAGTCAGACCAGTTGTTGGTGTGCTTTGGTTCACCCAAGAAAGGGCTGCCTGCATCTAAACAGACAATCAGTAATTGGATTGTCCAGGCTATAGCCACGGCTTATCAGGTGCGCAATTTGCCTTCACCTATGGCCGTGAGGGCACATTCCACCAGGAGCATGGCCTCCTCGGTGGCCCTCCTTTCTGGCGTCTCGCTTCAGGAGATCTGCGAGGCGGCCGGGTGGGCCACCCCGCACACCTTCATACGTTTTTACAGTCTGCAACTCCCCGTGACGCCTGGCGCCAGAGTGCTCGCGTCCTAAGTGTGCCTGGTCTTCCAGCTTCACACTAGGGGCGGGCGTGATTACGGTGTGGCATAGTGGGTATTTCGTTCCCCAAAGCGTCACAACTATGACGCAGTGCGAGTTCCCTCGAAGGGGAACGTCTCGGGTTACGACTGTAACCCTTGTTCCCCGAGAAGGGAACGAGACACTGCGTCTCGTTGCCACACCTATCACAGGCAGAGCGCTAGCTTCATCGCGAAGAGCTAGTGTTGTGTTTGCCAAGCGTACCTTTGTATCTTCCGGTTATGCCGTCATCTACTACGTCATGACGCAGCACCAATCAGGATTGGACAGATTTCATTCATGCTTCAGATGCGCTACGCTGGGGGCGTTCCCCAAAGCGTCACAACTATGACGCAGTGTCTCGTTCCCTTCTCGGGGAACAAGGGTTACAGTCGTAACCCGAGACGTTTCCATATCTAAACATTTTTAAGGTTTTTGTTTGCTAAAATGGTTTTGTTTGTCAAAATACTGTTGTCGTACTGTTGTGAGTTTGACAACAGTATTTTGACAGTCATTCAATAGTGCCACATTATAAGCAACCATTTCCTGTATAAAATGTAACGAAAGCAACCTTATTTTATTTTGTTACCTACATTTATTTACAGGTGGATTAATGTTTGTATATGTATTTATTAATTTTGTATTATTAATTTAGTATTTTGTCTTTTAGCTGCTGTGAGAAAAAAATCGTCTGACACAACATGCTCCCGATCAGGAGATAGAAGCAACTATACAAGATGGCTTCAGCCTGCTCCTGATAGAGATGGAGGAAGGAGAGAGCGCTTGAGGAGAAAAGAGGGGCTGCAGAGCTGTACTTCACTTCCTGAGAACAATTTTTTTCTCCCTCACACATACAAAAATTCTGATGTGTAAATTTGTTTTAAGTAATTGTTTTAATTTGCTCTATGTTTGTTGAGAGTAAAATTACATTATAATATGGTTACATTTCAGTGCTAGATTCATTCATAGATTAATTTAGTTAGAATTGGAAAATGTTGTATACTTGGCTGTTCAGGCAACTAAAATAGTGTTCACACAACTCTAGCTGTATTACTACAATATTACTACAATAAGTAAGCTACTGTTTAAAGGAACACTCCACCGTTTTTTTCATATTAAACTTTTTTTATTTTTTATTAAACAGACCATTAATATATTAAACAGACCATTAAACTATGTTATTGCCTTATAACATATAATGGATAACTATAATGTATGGCAGAATAGCACTTGATAGCACTTCAACTCGGTGCAGTAATATCATCACTCATAATCCTCTCCCGATGATATAGTTATATTACTGCGCCGAGTCCAAGTGCTATTCCGCCATACATTATTATCCATTTTACCCGCTTAGAAAAGCGCCATGTTTTATTTTGTTTCACCATACTTGGTCGTGTAACTGTATTTAAATAGGGAAAACGTGGAGGTATTTGGTCGCTTCTAACTTCATCTCTGTTTGGATCCTAATGAATGAACTGGGCTAAGCTAAGTGCTATCAAAGTGTTGCCGCACGCCAGAGCGATTGAGTGCCACACTGAGACGAGAGAGGTATGTATCAACTCGTCTTAGTTAAGGGAATAACATAGTTTAATATGAAAAAACGGTGGAGTGTTCCTTTAAGACAGACCAGAACATTTTGAAATTAAATGCACTTTGAGGTAATAGGATGTTGCGCTTTGAATGTACAAAAAAAAAAATAGCCTTCACACAGTTACACAATTCTAGATGTGAATTTTCATTATTATTAAATGTTTTGTGCATATTTAATGCACTTTTTTGAGGTGCTAATAAGATGTTATGCTTTGAATGTACTAAAATAGCCTTCACACAGTTACACAATTCTAGATGTAATTTAAAAATGTATTTTTGGCGTGTACATTATTGTTAAATAAAGCAATTTTCAGAATTGAATTTTCCTGTGACTTATTTGTTCATATGGTTTGGTAAGATTAGGCTGGGTTATGGCTCAGTTTTGGGGTTTCTGGTGTTGATAAGGTTAACTTATGGCTGAGACTTGGTACCAAAAATAAAACCTGTTTTGGTCCTATTCAGGGCCAGTTATGGCCCATGTGTGACTCTTGTCCTTAATCCAGTTCTGGGCCACTTCAGGGCCAGTTAAGGGTTAACTGGCTGAGATTCGGGCCAGTTATGGCCCATGTGTGACCCTTGTCTTTAATCCAGTTCTTGGCCACTTCAGGGCCAGTTAAGGGTGATTAACTGGCTGAGATTCGGGCTGGTTATGGCCCATGTGTGACCCATGTCTTTAATCCAGTTCTGGGCCACTTCCGGGCCAGTTAAGGGTGATTAACTGGCTGAGATTCGGGCCGGTTATGGCCCATGTGTGACCCTTGTCTTTAATCCAGTTCTGGGCCACTTCAGTACCATCATTCTTTGCGGTACTTGGGCCGAGGGAAAAGTGATTGTGTGGCCCGGAGCTGGGCCAGAAAACATTTGCTATGTGGGATATAGATAAATATATTCATTATGACAACTACTTGGCAAATTTTCATTGTCCTACCTATCATACAATTGGCTGGACAACAAAAAAACTTTAAAGTCATTTTTCTCAGTTTCACACTCTGGTGAGTTAAGGTCTTTTGCCTTTGTAGGGCAGTATAGCGCGTGCTGCTCCTGTACCGCAGACGCACCGCAACACGCACCGCATGCGCACTGCACACGGAGTATGTGTGAAACGGGCGTCAAGCGTCAATATGAGACGCGCCTCCTAGTGGTCTAACCCTAACCCTACCCCAGACCTAAACCTACCTATAACGGAAGCGTCATCTAACTGACGCTAAAGGGTGCCATGTGCGTCGGATTTAGACGCATGGTCAAAAGCGTCAGTTAGATGACGCCCGAGGATGAGTGTCTCATATTGACGCTTAAAGGGTACCATGTGCGTCGGCATGTTGACGCATGGTCAAAAGTGTCAGTTAGATGACGCCTTGGGATCAGAATGTGTTGGTTTCAAAGATGTGATTGGACCAGCCCAGTGTCAATCAAGAAAATAACCAATGGGCCGCTGATCTACGCGTTTCATGTGCCGTCTGTAAAAAAAAAAAAAAAAAAAACCTACGCTGACTTTTTTGTCCAATGCATTACACCAGCACAAAGATACCAGCGCCGCCAATTAAGCAAAACTAAACGCACTTGCTGATGTGCGAGTTTTATGGGCCGTTCAGACAAAAAAAAAAAGTTTTTTTTTTTTTTTACGTATGAGATGTATCGGCCCACAAAGCACGTCGGCCCACCGGGAAAATGCCCGATGGCCAGTCCAGCCCTGCGTACAGTTACGGTAGGGCCAGCCCAGCTATCGGTAGCCTGCTACCTGAGAAAACATTTTGAAAAAGACGGGCTATGGACCCAACCAACTCTATTTGGAAGAGGAGGGGAGAACTCCCTTACATGGTACAACCCATGCAGAGGCTGCGCGCTGCGGTGTTAGAATGCGGAATGTGTGTAGCCTTTAAGAGAAGATAGACAACATGACAAATGTAAAAAAATAAATAAAAAAAATCCTCGACCGGCCCAAAAGTGAAGCGGCCCACCGGGAATTCTCCCGATTACCCACCCCGGGCCTGTTTATAGATGAAATTATCTAATTCATACAACTTTGAAACTATGGACTGAATTGTATCCTCTTCCACATTGTCTGATAGACACAAGTAAGCGCATTCCTGAAAAACGCGTTCGCAATTGTTCACAAAATTTCTCCACGCCATATTTCCTCTGCTGCGTGCATTTTGAAATGCCTCCTCCTTCTTGGTCGTAACACAACGTCATTATCATGTGACTATAGATAGCTCTAAAATGCGAGATGCGACCACGTGCAATGGTACTTAAGATGGTACTTCACATTTTTATGCATTATTCATCAATGACATGTCCTTGTGTAGATATTTACATCACCATTAGATGTTTAATTCAAATTTCCCTTAGGGCAAACAATATTGGATAATCAATATTGATTATCCAATATTGTATTGTGTCATGGTCCCTCCTCTGCTTTGCAGGGGCGGTTCCTCCTGCAGGCACAGGAGGGTCGTTAGTAATTGGAGCCACCTGGGCTCAGGGTATTTAAACTGCCTCACTCTAATCTCTCTCTCTGCTCCTCCAGGTATGATCCTGTTTTGTTTGTTCCTTTGTAGTTTTACTTAGTTTTCACTCAGTCATGTTCACACACACAGATTCACGCTAGGGATGGGGAAATGAAGCCTCGTGAAGCAATGAGGCTTTCCCCTGACTGTTCCGGGAAAAGATTCAAAGCTTCGAGAGTGTCGAGAACAGCGCCATCTGGTGCTTATTTAAAATAAAGGAGCCAGAAGCCTTTCTCTGTCAGATGAAGCAACCACAACACACTCCATAGTTTCAATGTTATGTGTACAAATAAAAAGCCTTACACGTTTGTGTTTGATTTGTTCATTATTAAATAAATTATTTTACCCATTAAAGTGTGACAATAAAATATAAAATGAGCATATTATTTATTAAGATCTAATGTAGGCCTACTCTCTCTCTCTACACACACACACACACACACACACACACACACACACACACACACACACACACACACACACACACACACACACACACACACACACACACACACACACACACACACACACACACACACACACACACACACACACACACACACACACACACACACATAGTGAATAAGGACATTGTGTGATAGGATCATCTGTTCATCTGACACTTGGTTGGCAGTGATAGTGCTTATGTAACTGTAGGAATGACAGAAAGGTGATAGAAATTAATTATTCTGTAATGCCAATGTATATAGATGGGAGACATGTTTCTGTATTCTCCAGTATTCAAGTGGATCTTCAGCTCTTTGTATGTTTGTCTCTATAAGGTATTTATCCACTTCTAGGATCGCATCAGAAGTGTCATTTGAGCTTTGTTTGCGCTGGTCTACAGCACTGTCCAACAGAAGACAAAGGTTTCCACCTCAGAAGTGTGAGGATACATTTTTTTTGCATTCATTGGAAGCTATAAGCTCAAAATATTCCCAGTTAGGGGAAGTCTTCCTTTTTTTGGCTGTTGCCATTGCTGTAAATACAAACCCTTCACCAAACACCCAAATACCAACACCAAATTACCTAAAAAAACACCAAAAGTGCAACGATCTTACAAAAACAAAAATACACAACAATAACAAAAAAATAATAAGTAGTTTTGGTTATTTAAATGTAATGTATTGATTAACTTTCAAAGTACAGCACTCTAGTCTCCTCACAAACCCATCAACCAGACTGAGCCAACAAGGACCTTCAAGCCTTCTGACACCCAAAGCGAAACGCGCACGTGATTGGACAGAAAGTGAGGCTTCGTTTGTCATCGATCACGTGACCTCTGGGAAACCAATACACACCCCGACACGGGGCTTCAATAGAAATTGCTTCGCTTTCGCGATACGCACATCGAAGCTTCAGTGTCATACGTAACATCACTAATTCACGCATCCCTGCACTTTACATACACCTTACATTATGACATTTTCACACCTCATTCCTTTTTCTTTGTTTAAAGTTAATAGTTTTTGGTTTACAATAAATAACCTTTTTGATTGGCCTATACCTGTTGTTCGTGTCCCCTCATTTTTGCCACAGGCTATGAGCCGGCCTGTGACAAGTGGGGGCTCGTCCTTAAGTTAAAGTTAATTGTACTTTAGTATTTTAGTTTGCTTTAACATTGTGTCATAGTTGGTTAAAGTTTTGTCTAGTTTGTCTTTGTCTTATTGATTAGGGATGCAACGATTACAGATTTTGTAAGTACGATTATTGTCTGAGAAATAATCACGATTTAACGATTATCACGATTATTATGCATCACTTAATTTCACAACACTACTAATGTATAATATCACATGAACACTCAACACTAGATTTTAATGTGTTATTTATTGCTGCCACAACACAGTACAAAATTAGAAAATGACAAACAATAATCAATCTCTTCCTTTGGAATTAAAGAGAAGTGCTTTGTAAACATCCAGCATTTTTCTTTTAAAAATAACAAATTAAGTCAAAGGCTGCAGGGCACTTTGATTGAAATAGATCACAAAATTATTAAGTGTTTAGTTTGTTCTAAATTTATTTTCAACCCGAGGTAGAAAACTTGAAAACCTGAAAACAATATCTTGTTGGTATTTGACATAAAAACATAAATAATACTATAAAGGGATAATAAATCCCAATGAAAATAAGAATAAACAAAGTATTTGGCTCTATTGAATTAAATGCAAGCTAAATATTAGGCCTATGTATTTCTTTTAAAAGAAAACAAATATAGTCCAAATGTTATCCACCAATATTATTGTACTTATTTTAATACTCTTTTTTAATTATTAAACCAAATTTCACATGTGCCTTTAGGAAATCATCTATTATAATCTCATTATTTTGGTTTGTTTGTTTGAAGTTTGAGTACAAATTATAGAAAGAAACTGAGAACATCTCTCATGCAGTGTTATTAATAACTGAAATGCAGTTAATTGGTAGTCCTAGAAGTCTACACGGCCCTGATCTTATGTTAGTGTTTTACACCGGGCATATTACAACTACAAAGCCTGACATTTACTCAACACAGACAGGAGAAAGCAATAGGATATTAAGTTAAATGTTCACTGACTGAAACTCTTGAGAGCACGTCACATTCTGTTTTCCACAGACTTGCGTAACCAAAACATTCCGCTGTTTTTTTGTTGTTGTTTTTTTTTTTACGTTGCACTGGAAGCTGAAAGTTGCACGCCGCATTCTCCTTTTTCCAAAGCGCTAGGGCGGTTGCGCTCCGGAGGCGTCTGTCGTTGCTCTGTTGATTCTTGTCACTTGACCCACGGTGCGCTTGCGGCATTATGAAAAGTTGAGATGTTTTTATCTCGATGCAGCGCGGACGCGCTTGGAAAAAACGAGCGCGTCGCTTCCATTATGAGCGCGGACACCGTGCGCCTACATTTGAAATGAACTTGAGCGCGCAAAAGACGCGATCTGTGAACAGGCCCTTAAGGCGTTTTTTCGGTGGAAATAGAGCGTCGCTGCTTAGTCCCTCAGTGGTTGACGAGCACGACACTTTAAGCTGGTGCACCGCTGGTGTAACTTTGTTTTCGTTTTGTGTTAGGTGCAAAAGTTCCGTTCCGTGCCGTCCGCGGTGTAGCATAGTCTTTACGATTAATTAACCGTGACGTTTTAAAGCGCGGTTAACTGTGAAATCCGGTAATCGCTGCATCCCTATTATTGATATGTTTGTTTATTTATAGTTTGGCTTATTTGACTATTGTTTTGAAGTTAACTTGGGTTAGTAGTTTTGTTAGTTTAGTTCAGATTGCCAATGTTTTGTTTGAGGGAATACTTTGGTTGGGCCAATATTGTTAAGAGAGCGTTATTCTTAAGAGAGCGTTAAGAGCCATGTGTTCCATTTTGTTCAGTTAGCTTTGTAGCTGAATTTGGTTAGCAATTCACTCTGTGCCTTTTCTGGGTTTTTGTTCAGGTGGGAGTCCTCTCCTGTTGAGGCTTATCAGCGAGTGTCAATAGGAGGCTCGTGGTGTTTTTGTTTTAGGTGGCAGTGAACGTGGGTAGAGCTTCCCTTTCCCTTTTCCCCTACATCGGCTCGGGAGCACGTCCGTGGATATGGGGGGGCCGCCAGTTTCTGGTTGTCTTTTCCAATCCACTGGTTTTGTGTGCATAAAACCCCACCACATGTGACTGCACGAAGACCAGGGGCCAGTTAGTTAGTAGTTTTGGAGGATAGTAGGGTGTGGCTCCTGTACTTAAACCCAGACTGGCAGCAGGTGAGTTGTGTAACATATTTTTGGGGCATTTGTAATAGTTGTATTGGTTGAGGAAAATGTCTTCCACTTTGAGAAGTTTTGTTCAGGTTCCTTCAGAATTAGCCTTAGAGTTGTGTACTAAGGAGCAGTTAATTGAAATAGCTGAACATTATCAGATTGAGATTGTTGATAAAAAAACTTAAAGAGACTGTGAAAGCTGTATTAAAGCAAGGTCTTAGGGAAGTAGCTGTTCTTTGTGGTCAGTCTGGTAGTAGTGAGGGTGCAAGTTTTCAGTCTAGCCCTTCATTAACTTTTGAGCAGCAGAGGGAGCTGTTGCAAATGCAGTTAGAGATAGCGCGATTGCGAAATGCCAATAGACCAGAAGAAGTACCACCACAGTTTGATGTTTCACAGAATCTTCGATTGTTGCCTAAATTTGATGAGTCAGATCCAGATACATACTTTACTTTATTTGAGCGTATTGCGGGAGCTAGAGCTTGGTCAGATTTGGATAGGACTATGTTGTTGCAATGTTTACTTACAGGTAAAGCATGTGAGGCTTTTTCAGCACTAAGTGTAGCTGACAGTAAAGTTTATGATAAAGTTAAATCAGCAGTTCTGAAGGTCTACGAGCTTGTGTCGGAGGCATATCGTCAACGCTTTCGTTACAGGAAAAAGGTAGATTCATAAACCTATTCTGAGTTTGTTCGTGATTTGACTTCTGCATTTAATCGTTGGTGTACAGCTTCTGAAGTTAGCACTTTTAAGGGTCTGTCTAACTTGATTGTGTTAGAACAGTTCAAAAATTCTGTGTCTGACCAGGTTGCTACATACATTAATGAACGTAAAGTTAAGTCTCCAATTGATGCAGCAGTCCTTGCAGATGAGTACAGGCCAACACATAAAAGCCATTTTGAGTCAAACAGTGACATGCACCATAAAAATAATTGTCCTCCTAGGAATAGTAGGTCACCTTTTTCTGGAGCTTCTTTCCAAAGGCCTCAGCAGAAGTTTGGTACTGGGGGACCTAAAGCAACAGTTAATGCTAATACCTGTCGCTACTGTTTAGTTGAAGGACATTGGAAGAAACATTGTCCTCTACTTAAATCAAAAAAGTCAGGTCACTTTAAAACCTGCTGTGATGGCAGCTCCTGTTTCAGCCTCTCACCACCAAGGTGAGCATTTTCAGCCACTAGTTGAGTTTGGTTCTCAGTCTTCCCACTGTGATTTTTTTAGCCTTTATTTCAGATGGTGTAGTGTCCCTGGTAGATGGCAACCAAAATATTCCAATTAAGATCTTAAGAGACACTGGAGCTTTAGATTATTTTATTCTGCAATCTGTTCTGCCGTTCTCTAAGGAGTCTGATACTGGCAGTTGTGTAATGGTATGTGGCATGGGTTTAGTTCCATTCTCTTCTCCTTTACACAAAGTTACCCTAAAATGTGGTCTGGTAAAGGGTGATGTAGCTGTTGGGGTTAGACCTCAGTTGCCAGTAGAGGGAGTCCACATGATTTTGGGGAATGACTTGGCAGGTAGTAAGGTGTGGGCAGATGGCAACCTAAACATCTTTAAGAAGCAACCTGCAGTGCCACCTGCTTATCTCCAGATTGCAGCAGTGTGTCTCCTGAGGTATTTCCAGTTTGTGCTATTACCCGCTCTGCCTCTCGTAAGGAAGTTGAGAGTAAGCCAGAAAGTCTTGAGTTGCCAGTTAAACTCCAGACAGGACAGTTGACTAGTTCTAGAGATTCATTGATGGCTGAGCAAAAGGACGATACTACTTTGGCCGATCTCTTTGATAAAGTTGTTCCTGATTCAGTGGTGAGAAATAGTGGTGTTATTATCTTCTTGATGGGCTGTTGGTAAGGAAATGGGTTCCACACTGTGATCGGGGTCTAGGAGAACCAGTTTTTCAAATAGTTGTACCTACTACTTTGCAAAATAAAGTGTTGCAAACATCACGTGGTGATATGCCAGGTCATATGGGTGTTCGTAAAACTTATGATCGCATACTCCGTTATTTCTTCTGGCCACGTTTAAAAGCGGGATGTAGCTCAGTTCATTAAAACTTGTCATACGTGTCAGCGTAAGGGCGCCTAGGCTGTTCGTGGGAATTTTCCCATTCATTTAAGTTGCCATTGTCAGCACAGGCACTCGAGGTCCGCGTGCACGAAATGGACGACACGAGCTGCTTATTCAGTGGTGAAATGTCACTTTTCCAAAATCGCATATAAAGTGGCTTGAATTAGCATATATTACCATAGGCTCTGTGTGGACGCCTCTGGGGGTGCCAGTGCACCAAGTGGGAGTCCACCAAGTGCTTTTGGGGTCCGCCAACTACCTACTCTTCACCATAGTCCTCCTCAGTGCCACGAAGTGCCTATTTTGACCCCTGACCACCTATTTTCTTCTTCATTGCCACGAAGTGCCTATGGGGTCCCCTGACCACCTAAACTTCACCATAGTCTTCCTCGTTGTCCACGAAGTGCATATTTTGACCCCTAACCACCTATTTTCTTCTTCATTGCCACGAAGTGCCTATGGGGTCCCCTGACCACCTAAACTTCACCATAGTCTTCCTCAGTACCACGAAGTGCTTATTTTGACCCCTAACCACCTATTTTCTTCTTCATTGCCACGAAGTGCCTATGGGGTCCCCTGACCACCTAAACTTCACAATAGTCTTCCTGAGTACCACGAAGTGCCTATTTTGACCCCTAACCACCTATTTTCTTCTTCACTGCCACGAAGTGCCTATGGGGTCCCCTGACCACCTAAACTTCACCATAGTCTTCCTCAGTACCACGAAGTGCCTATTTTGACCCCTAACCACCTATCCTCTTCTACATTGCCACAAAGTGTCTATGGGGTCCCCTGACCACCTAAGTGCCTATGGGGTCCCCTGACCACCTAAACTTCACCATGGTCTTAGCAATAGGCCATGTGCTCCTTGAAGGGTGGACAGAAAGGTCCGATCGGCCCGAAACTGACGTATGCGTCCCGTCACGGGCCCCTGAGACGGGTTCCAGAGTTCCATGTCCCTCTGACCTTTTCTCGTGCTAATTGGCCACCAACAGCCCCATGGAATAAGTTGCACGTGGGACGTCAAATAAACAGTCGCCCAAAGGGGTCGAAAGGTCGCAGCGGCCCCAAACTCGGCACGGCGGTGGTCCGGGGGCCCCCGGTTCTAGATCCCGGGTCGCATGGTTCTAGATCGGTTCCGAGCGTGTTTTCAGTTTGACCCTTCAAGAGGGAATGTCAGTCCATGAGCTCACTATGAGTGCAAGTGGCCTTTGAGAGAAACTTGAACAAGTGTGGAAAAAAAATTAGCCCTGAGTTCTAGAGACCCGTCCTCCTGATATGTCGTTCGGGGGCCCGGCACGCAGTGTTTGGGGCCCGTTGGACCCCCGGGGGCCGAACAGGGACCACTGACACGTGCAACTTATCCCATTCATTTTCACAGGTGTTTGGTGGACGTGTGACGGAAAGGTCCGATTGGCCCGAAACTGACATATGTGTCCCGTCAGGGGCCCCTGGGACGGGTTCTAGAGTTCCGTGTCCCTCTGACCTTTTTTCATGCTAATTGGCCACGAACAGCCCCATGGAATAAGTTGCACGTGGGACGTCACATAAACAGGGGCCAAAAGGGGTCGAAAGGTCGCAGCGGCCCCAAATTCGGCACGGTGGTAGTCCGGGGGCCCCCGGTACTAGATCATGGATTTGGTGGTTCTAGATCGGTTCTAAGTATGTGTTTCAGCCAAACGGTTTGAAGGAAACGCCCGATCGTCCCGAAACTGACATATGCGTCCCTTCACGGGCCCCGGGGACGGGTTCTAGAGTTCCGTGTCCAAAACTGCTCGTTTGGCCGAAAAAAGACCCCCTTGACCTGGAAGCGCCTGTGAAGTTTGAACTGAATAAGTTGCACGTGGGAGGGCGGAAATACAGGGGTCGAAAGGTCGCCCCGCCTCCAAATTCGCCGCCCTGGTAGTCAAGGGGCCCCCGGTTCTAGATCCCGGATCGCAGGGTTCTAGATCGCTTCCAAGCGTGTGTTTTTGCAGTGCAAAATTCTCCTCACTTTGGTTCACTCTGACTATATGTATTTCTGTGTGTGCAAGAGGTCCGCCATTATTCGGACCATGTGCTCGGTGAAGGGTGGACGGAAAGGTCCGATCGGCCCGAAACTGACGTATGCGTCCCGTCACGGGCCCCTGGGACGGGTCCTAGAGTTCCGTGTCCCTCTGACCTTTTTTCACGCTAATTGGCCACAAACAGCCCCATGGAATAAGTTGCACGTGGGACGTCAAACAAACGGGGGCCAAAGGGGGTCGAAAGGTCGCAGCGACCCCGAATTCGGCACGGTGGTTGTCCGGGGGCCCCCGGTTCTAGATCCAGGATTTGGTGGTTCTCGGTCGGTTCTAAGTGTGTGTTTCAGCCAAACGGCTTGAAGGAAACGCCCGATCGGCCCGAAACCGACACACGCGTATCGTCACAGGCCCCGGGGACGGGTTCTAGAGTTCCGCGTCCCTCTGACTTTTTTTCGTGCTAATTGGCCACCAACAGCCCCATGGAATAAGTTGCACGTGGGACATCAAATAAACAGTCTCCCAAAGGGGTCGAAAGGTCGCAGGACCTCGAGATTCGTCAAGGATGGACGCCACGGGCCCCCGAATGGGGCCCCAGAGTATCGTGGCTCTAGATGCTTCCTGAGCCTAGTGGGCCCTCTAATCCTAACTGCTGAATTAACCCTAGCAGACACATGCTCCCATAGAGATCAATGGGAGACAGAGAGGTGCATAAAAAATAGCTAAAAATAAACTCGGCATGTCTCGACCTAGCCCGCTCGGTATGTCGCAGAGGGCCACGCGACACAACTTTCTGTAGAGTTTGGGGCCCCTCGGACCCCCGGGGGCCGCGCGGGAGCCACTGACACGTGCAACTTGTCCAATTCGTTTTCATAGGCGTTTGGTGAACATCCCCACAGAACGGTCCCAATAGCTCCGAATGGCTCCATATTGAAATCTGTGGGCCCTCAGGGGCCCCTCAGACGGTCCGCAGAGACTGCGGTCCGTAGTACCCCGTTAAGTACGTTACGGTCAAAAACAGCATCCCACCTGTAACCTATTTGACGGGTGCCCTAAATGCTGTCCGTGGACAGTCCATTTTTAGGCTGATTTTGCATAATTGATAGCTTTAATGTACATCAGTGTGTTGTATTGTGGCCCCTGTCTGGTGTACAGTAGTTTTTAACTCATAAAACCACTGTAAATATGAATTATGACCTATTAATGCATTGACCACGGACAGCCTATTTGGACCCCGTCGAATAAGTTACAGGTAGGATCCTTTTTTTTATATTTTGATGTTATGATTGATAAAAATTCATAAAAATGATTAAATAGAATTCGAAGCGTATGGCCACATAATCCCGCACTCCCGTTCGGTCGGAGTTTATTCCCCAATTTGAAAATATTAAGATTTGATCTTTGTATAACTAATGATGGAAGGGGAAAAATTCAGGAAAGGCAAGGGAAAACAGACTGGGAAAGCGGAGAAGAGTGAGAAAATAACGACTGAGGGCGTCATGGACGAGGAACAAGGAGAGAGTAATGGCGCTCATGGACAAAATGCTAAACTAACAGATGAGGATATAAAAAAGTTAACATCGCCGCCATCCGCGCAGACATAAAAATGATGTCAACGGAGTTGAAGACTGAGCTGAGTAATTTTCGAGACAGAATCAGAGATGACTTGAAGAAGGAGCTAGAGGAATTTCGAGAGGAAATTCACCAGAAGCTTAACGAGGTCGCAACCGATCTAAAAACGACTACTGACAGAGTGAGTGAGGCCGAGGCTCGGATAGCCGAAGCTGAAGAGTGGTCCGTGGACTTTAGAGAGGCACTGAGCCAGTCACTACAAGCTCAGGAAAGTTTGCAGTTAAAGCTAACAGACTTGGAAGCACGCTCAAGGCGTAACAATGTTCGCATTTATGGGATCCCAGAGGGAACTGAGGGAAACAATATCTTCCAATTCATAGAAAACTTTCTTAGAAAAGAGCTGGAACCCCTTGCTGATGTTGACCTTGGAATACAACGATGCCACAGAGCGCTCGGCCCCAAACCGCCTAGAGAAGCGCAAGCCAGATCGGTGATCGTCTACTTCCAGCAGTTTAAAATTAAAGAGATGGTTCTGCATTCTGCGTGGAAGAAAAAGGAGATTTACCACAGCAACAGGAGGATCTACTTTGATCATGACTATCCTGCAGAAACGCTAGCAAAAAGGAAGGCGTATACGCAGATCAGGAGGGTTCTCAGAGAAAAGGGAATACGGTTTCAAACACCGCCACCAGCGAAACTGCGAGTCTTTTTTGAAACTGGGCCGATTACTTATGGAAACGCAGTGGAAGCAGCAGAGGATCTGAAGAAGAGGGGGTTCCCGATTGAGTGGGAGAAAACTGCTGATGCGTCTGCGGAAAAAACACGGAAGGCCGGCTGGCAGCGATCAACGAGCGCGAACATGGCAAATCGGCCGAGCCGCCAGGAATGGATCAAGGAGAAGCTACGGAGTTTTCACCGGCCAAGATAGATCTAACGTTAGAGCCATTAAGGTAATGGAATCGGAAGACAACAGGCCGTTAAGTGACTACATTATAAGAGTGGAAAATATTGAGCAAACGAGGCAGTTGTCTGTTTAGGGACATTAATGCTTTAATGACAATTGCACCTAGATTTAATGTCCTCAATGTGTGGGAGTAAAGACGAGGTTAAATTAC
The DNA here is from genome assembly GCF_029890125.1 of Rhinichthys klamathensis goyatoka. Lineage (NCBI taxonomy): Eukaryota > Metazoa > Chordata > Actinopteri > Cypriniformes > Leuciscidae > Rhinichthys > Rhinichthys klamathensis. Next base: position 2,137,463 of record NW_026606844.1, on the reverse strand, counting down.
CTTATAGTCTTTTAAGGTGATGGTAACATCCCCACAAGTCTGTTATTCTTTATTCGTTATATTTTCCCTATTTAACATAGCCTATATATTGTTGATTCTTCAGTTCTGTTAGAGTTTAAATATCCAGTTTAACTGATTAAAATCACCCTTAGCCTTTAATGAGAATATAGCTGACCGATAAGTACGGGTACTACATTTGTTTTTGACTTTTCTAAGTGCATACAGTACATTCTTGAGTGTACTATAGGTTGCACTGAAGGGGGGCTCTGGTGGTTAGCTGCTGGACTATTCCCCCACATCACGAAGTGGTTATTACTTCATAATGGAGGTCTACCTGTGTTTTTTGATTTGTTGGTTTATTTTTTGTTGTTGTGATGTTCTGATTTTGTTATATAGTTCGAATATAGTTCAGGTTTGGTCACCAATAATGTGGGTTACAAACAATATCTTGCTGTGGTTTAAATGCAATGTCAGGAATATAGGGTGATTACCCTTAACGTAAATGGTTTACACAATCCAATTAAGAGAAGCAAGGCTATTGCAAAGATGAAAAAGGAAAAGTTACATATCATATTTTGGCAGGAGACTCATTTCAACAGCGCAGAACACGAAAAATAAAAAAAAACTAGGGTTTAAGAATGTATTTTACTCATCATATGAGAAAGGGAAAAGAAGAGGGGTAGCAATACTAATTTCTAATAGTGTGAATTTTCAAGTGGTCTCTGAATTTACTGATAAAGAGGGCCGTTATGTTTTAGTTAAGGGATTTCTAGATCAGAAAGAAGTTACACTAGTTAATGTGTATATAGCCCCTGAGCTGGACAATTCCTGTATTAAAGAAATTTTTCAGTTAATTGCTTCTGAATCCTCTGGGGTCTTAATATATGGAGGAGACTGGAACACCCAAATACAGCCTAAACTCGATTCTTCTAATACACTAAAGAGGTTAACTTCCAGAGCTAGTACAACGAAAAAACTTTTGATGGAGTTGGGACTGATTGATGCCTGGAGGGATCTCCACCCAACAGACAAACAATTCACATTCTACTCTGCAAGTCAAGATGTTTACTCAAGAATTGATCATTTTTTTATTTGTAAATCAGACAGGCACAGAATTTTAGATTGCAAGATAGGAGTCAGAGATATCTCTGATCACTCAGCTGTCTACTTGACCCTGCATTTAGATAATAAAAAGAAGGATATGTAATGGCGACTTAATACAAGCATTCTAAATGATAGTACATGTAAGGAATATGTCCAAAAAGAACTGGGAGATTATATGGATAACAACGATAACGGGGAAGTATCACCAAGTGTCCTGTGGGATGCCTTAAAATCAGTGATCAGGGGAAAACTCATAGCTCTCACATCGTATAGAAAAAAGGAAAGAAGTAAAAGGCTGCTTGAACTACAAAAAAATCTGAACCTCTTAGAGATAGAACATGTTGAGAAGAAGAAACCATATATATTAAATCAAATAAACAATGTTAAAAAGGAAATAAATAAATTATATGAGGAAGAATAAGAGAAAAAAACTAAATTCATTAGACAGAGATATTATGAAAATGGCCCTAAGGCTTTGAAGCTGTTGGCATGGAGGCTAAGGAAGCAACAGGGTGAGAATACAATATATGAAATTAGGGACCCCAAAACTGAAAAAATCTGTCATAAGCAAGAAGATATTCACAATATTTTTGAAAATTACTATAAAAATCTATACAAGGAACCAAATACAACCAGCTCACAGGAAATACATTTATTTTTAGAATCACTTGACTTACCTTCCATAGGTGAAGTACAAAATAAAGCCCTAATGGCAGAGATTACAAAGGAAGAAATAAGGAAAGCAATCTCTAGATTAAAAGTTAATAAAGCGCCGGGAACAGATGGCTTTCCAACCGAGTGGTATAAGGCTTTTAAAGATCAATTAGTCCCTATACTTTTTGATTGCTTTAACTATACACTTAAAGGAGGTGAGCCACCAAGAACATGGAGTGAGGCAATAATTTCAGTTATCCCTAAAGAGGGTAAAGACAAAAAGCAGTGTAGTGCATTTAGGCCAATTTCTGTTTTAAACATGGATTATAAATTATATGCATCGATATTAGCTAAAAGACTGGAAGATATAATACCAGAATTAGTGGATTCAGACCAGACAGGATTTGTACGTGACAGACAGACACAAGACAATATTAGGCGTGTGCTGCATGTAATTGATCATGTCACTAAAGAAAACATCAGAGCAGTAGTAATTAGTTTAGACGCCGAGAAGGCATTTGACTCGGTTCGCTGGGAGTACCTGTATTTGGCATTGAGAAGATTTGGTTTTAAAGATGATTTTATTAGATGCATTAAAATGTTGTATTCGTCACCAAAGGCTAGAATAAGGATCAACGGACATCTCACTCAGAGTATTAACCTGGAAAGAGGCTGCCGCCAGGGTTGTCCTCTCAGCCCCGCACTTTTCGCTTTATTTATTGAGCCCATAGCACAGGCAGTTAGAGACGAACAGGAGAAAAAGGGGATTACGGTTCAAGGTTTCGAACAAAAGATTTGTCTGTACGCAGACGATGTTTTGTTGTTTGTTGCTACACCAGAGGTTAGTATCCCCAGGTTGATGTCCATCTTAAAGCAATTCGGCACTTACTCGGGATATAAATTAAATGTTCAAAAAACACAAATCTTAAATTATAACTATATCCCTCAGAATGACATGTTGAGTAGATTAAAATTTAATTGGAATTCATCAAGTATTAAGTACCTGGGGATTATAATAACAAAGAATATTTCTAAATTGTTTGATAGCAATTATGGTCCTATAAGTAAAAACATTAAATCTGATATAGATAGGTGGTCCCAACTGCCCTTAGAGATGCATAACAGGATAGATACAGTGAAAATGAACATGCTCCCCCGACTTTTATACCTCTTTCAATCCTTACCAGTCGAAGTCCCTTTAAAACAATTTAATGAATGGGATAAGTGGATTTCAAGATTCATATGGGGGGGGGGGGGGGGGGTAGGAGGCCAAGAATTAAATTTAAAACACTGCAGCTACCGAAAGAGAAAGGGGGAAGATCACTGCCATGTTTATCAGATTATTTCAAAGCAGCCCTGCTAAAACCTTTAGCATGCTGCTGTAATCCAGAGTATACAGCAAAGTGGAAGGATTTGGAGATCTCGCAGCTGACTGTACCATTGCAATCAGTGCTGGGTAGCAAACCATTATATGAACAGTATTCTAAAAGTTTAAATCAATGGACTAAGGTTCCTCTTAGAATCTGGTTTAAAGAATGCAAATCTCCGTTACTTGAAAGACAATCTAGACTATTAAAATGGGTTGCTTTTGACCCCGACTTTAAACCAGCAAGGGCTGATGGGAGGTTTCAGCTCTGGTATAGGCTTGGCATCACCTCTTTTAGTTCAATTTCAAATTCAAAGGGAGAATTATATAGCTTTCAGGAGATCTCTAATAAATATGGTTTGGGAAAACTAGATTTTTTTAGGTACTTACAAACAAGGACTTATTTTAATAAAGAGATACGATACATGGAGAAGCATGACACCAATTTAATTGACTTATTTATGAATTATTATAAATTATAAATTATTTATTATGACAAAACTGTACCTAGCCATTCAATCCATAAAGAAACATTCAACAATTAAGGTTAGATTAAAATGGGAAAAAGAATCTGGTCTATATATTTCAGAGGAAGACTGGCTGAATATCTGTTCTATACAAGCGACGTCTACCAGCTCGGGTATGTGGAGAGAATTCTGTTGGCGGAATCTTATTAGATACTTTGTAACCCCCAAGTTAAAATCTATTCAGTCTCTCGAGAAGGGAAGTGGTCTATGTTGGAGGAAATGTGGGGAACAGCTGGCAGACCATTTTCATGTATTCTGGAGCTGCCCAGCTATTCAGTCATACTGCCATACATTTTATTTTCGGTGATGGAATTGACTGCTCATTTTCTACAATTTATCTGGGAAACTTAGCAGCTCATTTGATGATAAAAGACAAGTACCTTTTAAAGATATTGTTAGCAGCCAGCAAGAAAGCTGTAACACGAAAGTGGCTACAATTTGAACCCCCAACAAAGGCTGAATGGTTGGACATTATGTCCAGTGTCCAAGATATGGAGAGGATGACTTTCGCTTTAAACCTACAGATGGATAAGTATTTGCAGTATTGGGAAAGATGGATTGTGTTTACGAATTCATGACATGTTTATTGAGTATATATACTGACGTATTGATGTATATACTGACATACATACTTTCATTAATTTTGTTTTATGCAAGAATGTATGAGTGACCAAACGATTGTTCTGTACAATTGTATGTTGCTGTGGCTGTTTTTTTTTTATTTTGATTTTTGTTGTTGTTGTTTTTTCAAAAGGAAAAGAATAAAAATACAGTATTAAAAAAAAAAAGATTAAATATCAATTTTAGGTTCATCTTTGGGCCCCCCTGAGCGATTAGCAGCCTTCAGAAACTCGAAATTCCACTCTCCACGAACAGCCTAAATTTTTGCATTGGATAGATTGTACGTGGGACGTCCAGTTCTCGGCCCCTGGACAGAAGTCGGAGCTGAAACCTGCGCTCCTGCGCTCATCTGGACGTGCCCAGACAGTGCTGTGAATTTCAGGGAGTTTGGAGAAACTTGAAAATCCGACCCAAAAAATCTCAAACCCCTTTGAGATTTTTTGGGTCGGATTTTCAAGTTTCTCCAATCTCTTTGAATTTCACACCATGGGCAGGGCATGTCCAGGTGAGCACAGGAGCGCAGGTTTCATGTCCAAGGGCTGAGATCTGGACGTCCCACCTGCAACTTATCCCATTCAAAAATTTAGGCTGTTCGTGGAGAGTGGAATTTCGAGTTTCTGAAGGCTGCTAATCGCTCAGGGGGGCCCAAAGATGAACCTAAAATTGATATTTAATCATTTTTATGAATTTTTATCAATCATGACATCAAAATATAAAAAAGGATCCCACCTGTAACTTATTTGACAGGGTCCAAATAGGCTGTCTGCGGACAGTGCATTTTTAGGCTAATGATACATAATTAATGGCTGTAAAGTACCCAACATGCTTGACACTCTTCCCTGTGTACTCTAATGCATGTTTTAATCAATAAAACATTTATAATGATGAATTATGACCTTTTAATGCATTGACCACGGACAGCCTAAAGAGGTCCCATCAAATAAGTTGCAGGTGGGCCCTAACTTTGCCCACCTGTAACTTATTCGACAAGGTCCAAATAGGCTGTCTGTGGACAGTGCATTTTTAGGCTAATGATGCCTAATTATGAACTGTAAAGTACCCCAACATGTTTGATTGTCTTTCCTGTGTACTTTGATGCATTTTTTGAGCAAGAAAACATTTATAATTATGAAATATGACCTTTTAATGCATTGATCACGGACAGCCTAAAGAGGTCTCGTCAAATAAGTTACAGGTGGGCAAAGTAAGGGCCCACATGTAACTTATTTGACAGTGTCAAAATAGGCTGTATGTGGACAGTCCATTTCTAGGCAAATAATGTATTAGATTGGCGGTGGACGCATAGGCAGTTCTAGGTCAAATATATATATGCGGTCAGTGGGATGAATAGGCGGTTCGTGGTCACATAGGCGGTCAGTGGGATGAATAGGCTGTTCGTGGTCAACACACGCGGTCAGTGGGATGAATAGGCTGTTCGTAGTCACATAGGTGGTCAGTGGGGCCGTCACTTAGATTGCCCGTGGACGAACAGGCCGTTCGTGGTCACAGAGGCGGTTAGGGGGACGAATAGGCTGTTCGTGTCAGTGGGCGTGGTCAGGGGGCGGTCACAGGCTGTTCGCAGGTCACAGGTGGGACGAACGGGTAATTCGTGGTCGGTGGTTGTGGTCAGGGAATTTCGCGAAAAGGCGGTCAGGGGGATGCAAGTGCGCTCCGTGGACGCCCGCCTGCAACCTGTTAGGCGCGTCGAATCGACTGCAGCCGGTCGGCGAGTCGCCCCCCTGTGGCCGATGCCCGGATTGCGAGCGAGGGGGCCGAATTTCGTCGGGCTCCCGGCCGTTGGCCGGGCCCCGAAAAATCATCTAGGGGGCGGCGCGCAGGGGTCCACTAACCTCCTACCAGGGACTACCTTTTAAGCTGTTCGCGGACCCCTTCCCTAACGTGGCGGCCTAAAGAGCGTACAAACAAGACAAACCAGGTTGTAAAGCCAGCACCTTTATATCCAATACCAGCTGTGGGGCAACCTTTTGAGCATCTGATTGTTGATTGTGTTGGGCCTTTACCGCGATCCAAGTCAGGTCATAGCTACTTATTAACGGTTATGTGTCAAGCAACTAGATATCCGGCAGCCTTTTCCTTGCGTACCATAACTTCAAAATCAGTAGTTAAAGCATTAACTAAATTTTATTTCAATATTTGGGATTCCAAAAATCATCCAGTCAGATCAGGGGTCTTACTTTACCTCCCATTTATTTGCTCAGGTTCTCAAGCAGCTTATGATTTCTATTACACGAGAGTAGATGTTAAAACTTCATGCTGATTTGTACTCGGCTTTCACCAAGATAAGCACAAACTAAGACTTAGCTTTACAGTAACCTATGCTTCTCCATCCATTTACGCTTCTTTCCATATGGTGATGTGAATCTCCTTCTGTCCGGAGTTAACGGCTGCAGTGTACTTGGCGCGTCAGCACACACAACAACTGCAACCACAGTGCGGTCTCCCCAGTGGACCAACACGACAACAGTCTGGATTGAGCCGAGTAGGGGACATCTCTAGGGTCTTCAAGTGGGCACCTTCCGTCCTCAGTGTTTCGTCGACTAGCCCACGACACCTCAAGAAGGCTCGACAGTGACTCTGGCATCCCAGAGTCACCCCCCTCCATCCCCCACTCAACTCAGCCCAGCTTACTGACCTTTACATCCCTCCTGCTGCTGAGGTTGCTCCTTCCTCGTAGTTCAGATGTGACCTAACCCCAATCTCACAATCTCTCCGCAACCCAACCATACGCGCCAACCCGTTTGACTAAGGCTGTCGAGCCCCACTGTCGTCGTTAAAGCAGGTTCAGTGGCAACGGTTCCGTATGGCATACTACCTACCGCAAAACACAATATCTGCCCAAACACCAACCCTCATTCACGCAATATAATCAGGAACGTAATAACTGTAATTACTTTGCAAACTATACAAATAAACCAACAGACTCTCCGAATTTTTCAAGAATTCTACGAAACCGTAGCGTGGCGGCCTGTACACAGCCAGCCAGAATATTTCCGTCTCAACCACAGCCAGTTGCTGCTCCTCTCTGCGGCTTCAGATAAGTTCTTTACTGTGCGACGCAACTCTTGGCCACTGAATCCGACGTCTCTGAGGAACCGGGTTGTAGAGTGTACCACAAATCCTCGACAACCCACTTCCACTGGATAAAACTGGACTATCCATCCTCGCTGTTCTGCTTCAGTGGCCAGATGAGCATACCGCAGTTTCTTCCTCTCATATGCCTCATCTACAGCATCCTTCCATGTCACTGTTAACTCTATCAGTTGAACAATGTGTGCTGATCCAGACCACAAAACAATATCTGGTCGGTGGTTAGTGGTGGCAATCTCAGGTGGAAAAATAAGCCGTTGATCAAGATCAGCCAGCATTTTCCAGTCCCTAGCAGCTTCCAGTTGTCCTGGGCGAGAATTGGTTTTAACACCTTTTCTTGGTGGTTGCTCGCCTGGGCGGAGGAATATTGTCTTCTGTGTGTAATGTTTTGCCAGAACAGGTGGCAACTTATTGGTCATGTTACGCTTGCCTTCCAATGCTAAAGCCAAACATCGCAGTACTTGGTCATGGCGCCAAGTAAACCGACTCTGGCTAAGAGCCACCTTACATCCTGTCAAAATGTGCCTTAATGTGGCAAGTGATGAACACAAAGGACAAGAGGGATCCTCTCCTACCCAGAGTTTAGGTTCTGTGGTGATGGGAGAACATCATATGTTGACCTGATAAGGAAACTGATCCTACTCTTTTCCATTGACCAAAGGTCTTGCCAGCCCATCTTGCGTTGTTCCACACTGTCCCATCTCATCCACTCTCCCATCTCATCCACTCTCCCTGCTTGGCCTGGGAAATTGCCTTTATACACCTCATCCTCTCCTCCTGCTTTCGCACCTCGTTGACTACCAGCTTCCTCCTTTGAGCTGGGCCTGCCTTGTGCCATTTAGGAGGAGCTAAACTGAGCCCAAAACCCCCTCTTCCATGCTGTACCTCTCCCACGATATAACCAATTTGAAGGGCAGCCTTTGCCTCTACCACAGATTTCTTTGCTGACCACTTTCTACCAGTTTTTAACACAGGTGCTGCCTCCCTTACACATTTGTCACGTGACTCTACTAAGGTCATTTCCAGTCTGACCTTGGCGCACTTAAACTCCTCGGTTAAAGCAGAGATTGGCAGCTGCAATATTCCTTTACTATAAAGTCCCACTCTGCTGAGGCAGCGTGGAACTCCCAACCATTTCCTGATGTATGAACTTATTAACGCTTCCAGCTTATCCACTGTTGTACAGAAGCCTCGTACACAATCAGTGGCCACAGCAACCTTGGCAGTAGACCAAACTGAAAGCACCAGAGTTTTAGTTTGCCTGGTAGAGCGCAGCTGCTTATGCTCTTCAACCCTTCCACTGCTTGTCGTCTAACTTCTCCCACTCAAACTGTGTCCTTTAAATCCCCATCGTACCATCTCCCAAGACTCTTCACTGGCTTCTCAGAAACTGTTGGTATTGCCTCACCATTAATGAAGAATGTTTTATCTACTACCTTTCCTTTAACTATTGAGATGCTCCTTGATTTAGAGGGCTTAAATTGTATTCGTGCCCATTCAATATTATCGGTTAACTTACCCAATAACCGATTAGTGCAGGCTACTGTTGTAGTCATGGTTGTCATGTCATCCAAGTATGCTCTGATTGGTGGTAGTCGCATCCCAGAAGCCAAGCGCTCTCCTCCTACTACCCATTTTGATGCCCTAATGCAGTGGTTTTCAAACCTGTCCTGGAGGACCCCCAACACTGCACGTTTTCTTTGTGTCCCGAATCAAACACACCTGATTCAACTCATCAGGCTGATGAGTTGAATCAGGTGTGTTTGATTCGGGACACAAAGAAAACGTGCAGTGTTGGGGGTCCTCCAGGACAGGTTTGAAAACCACTGCCCTAATGATTACTTCCATTGCCATGGTAAAAGCCAGTGGAGAAATGGTGCATCCTGCCATTTTTCCAACCTCTAAGCATTGCCATGTAGTGCTGAATTCTGGAGTTGAGAAACTAAATTGCAAATCTCCAAAAAAGGCTTTCACTAAATTTTTTATTGACATTGGTACTCTGAAAAAATCAAATGCTGCCCAAAGAAGCTCATGTGGCACTGAACCATATGCATTAGCTAAATCCAGGAATGTCACATGGAGCTCCTTCCTCTCCTTTTTAGCTGATTGAATTCGTTGCCAGATAACATTGATGTGTTCTAAGCATCCTGAGAACCCTGGAATGCCCGCTTTTTTAACGGAAGTGTCAATGAAGCCATTCTTTAATAGGTAGGTGGACAATCTCTGAGCAATAATGCTGAAGAAAATCTTACCTTCAACGTTTAATAGTAAAATAGGACGAAACTGACTGATGCTTGTAGCATCTTTTTCTTTAGGTATAAAGACTCCACCTGCTCTGCGCCATGCTTTAGGTACAACCTGTTTTTCCCATGCCACTTTTATCAACTTCCACAGAATTCGTAGAACTCCTGAAGCACTCTTGTACACTCTGTACAGAACTCCATTAGGCCCTGGAGATGATGATGCCCTTGCCTTTCTCACAGCCTGCTCTACCTCTTTCCACTTAGGTACACAGACCTCCATTTGGTATTCTGGTGGATTGATAGGTGGGATGTCTGATGGAATTGACATAGGCTCATGCCTTTTTGCATCTGTATGCGTTTCCTCCAAATATCTCTCTAGCTCAACCCTAGATGCTTTTAAAATGCCATTCTTCTCACTGGTGAATAACTTCTTTACGAATTTGAATGGGTCTTTATATAAATTAGCCCTCGCACGTTCCTTCTTTTTGTAGCATTTCCGTAGGCGCTCAGCTCTGCGTAATGTTGCCAGCTTATCTTTTATGGCCCTTTGTAAGAGATTGAGTCCCTCCTTCTGACTTTGTTCTGCTCTTTTCCATTGCTTCCTCAGCTGTCTCCTTTAACTAACCCTTCAATTTTCCGCTGCCGTCTAGACATTCCAGGAGTAGTTTGTACTTTTTCCTTTTTTTCCACACCAAACCTCTCACTTCCATATGCGTAAATGATGTCCCCAAATTTATCCAGCTTCTTTTCAACTGTACCAGTTAATCTTTCCAATGCAAAGCATAGATCTGTGTTTACCGTGTCCCATGCAGTTTTCTCACAAGCTCTTGGCCATCTAACTCCAGGCCTATGCCCGTTGATGTTCTTTTCTCTCTTATGCTGGTTAGTCTGACCGGGTTCACAAGTATCAACATGTTCATCACTAACTGTGCACACCCTCCTCTCATCTATGACAGGGTAGCTGATATCCTGCGAGCTGTGATTTGCTTCCTGTTGCTGGATTTCATTCGACTGACCTGACTGACTTCGTAAGAAGTACTGATCAATGCGAGGCCCTTGTCCCTTCTCCCTCAAGCATTTCATTTTCCCTTGATGAATCTTCAAAGCCCTGACCGTTGTCGCCTTGCTCCAGCCACAGACACAAGCTTGGAGTTCAATGAATTTACTAACTGCAGATCTTGAACTAGTCTTACTCTCTATACTCATATCCGTTTCCATTCCTAAGTCGTTAACCATGTTGTCCAACATTGAGTCATCTTCCGCCCCCGCTCTCGCAGACTCTAGGGGTATTTCTCCAGCATCCTGTAAACACGGAGCTGGATACTGCCGACAAGGGTAGCTAACCCCTACCAGCCCCATTGGGGTCTCTTTCCTCCTGTCAGCTGTCTCTCCAGGCTGTCACAAGGTCTTTCCCTTGTTGCCAGCAGCACTTTTCACCGCAGTCACTGGACGTATCCAGGTCTTCATGATTTCCATTACACGAGAGTAGATGTTAAAACTTCATGCTGATTTGTACTCGGCTTTCGCCACGATAAGCACAAACTAAGACGTAGCTTTACAGTAACCTATGCTTCTCCATCCATTTACGCTTCTTTCCATATGGTGATGTGAATCTCCTTCTGTCCGGCGTTAACGGCTGCAGTGTACTTGGCGCGTCAGCACACACAATGGCTGCAACCACAGTGCGGTCTCCCCAGTGGACCAGCACGACAACCGTCTCGATTGAGCTGAGTAGGGGACATCTCTAGGATCTTCAAGTGGGCACCTTAAAGTTAACCACTTAAAGTTAAACACAACAAGTCTACTGCGTTCCATGCCCAGAGCCAGGGAGCTTTGGAACGTTTTCATCAAACTTTAAAATCCTTGCTTCGTGCTTACTGTACAGAACTGTCTGCAGATTGGGAGGAAGGGTTACCTTGGCTGCTACTAGCTGCTCGTGAGGTAGTGCAGGAAAGCACAGGGTTTAGCCCTAATGACTTAGTGTTTGGTCATAAGGTACGTGGGCCTTTAGCAGTGCTGCAAGATGGTTGTTTGCCTGAGGAACCACCTCAGAACCTTATTGACTATGTAAACGGTTTTAAGCTGAAGTTGTATAGGGCTGGTGAGCTGGTGAACTGGCGAAAGAAAAACTAGAATGTTCTCAAAAGAAAATGAAACAGAGATATGACTGACAGGCTGAGATGCGTGAGTTTATTCCCGGTGATCGTGTACTCGCTCTTTTGCCTCTTTTAAGTTCACCTTTTCAGGCAAAATACTGTGGTCCTTTTACTGTGTTGCGCAAAGTGTCAATTTTGAACTATCTTATTGAAACCCCTGGTCATAGGAAGTCTTCTAAGTTGTGCCATGTAAACCTGTTAAAATGTTATTCCCGTGATCTAAGCAAAGTTGAAGGCACTCCAGCAGTGAGGTCAGCGTTGACTGCTGCCCCAGTCACTGCATCTTGTGGCTTTAACTTTGTGGAGGGGGAAGAAGAGGAGGTAGTTATGGTTTCGGATGAGGTATTACAAGGTCGGCTGAAAAACTCCCAGACTTTGGAAAACCTTGGGGTTTTGGTAGATCATTTAGATTCTGAGAAACGTGATGAATTAGTAGCTCTTATTAGAAACTACCCCGTTTTGTTTTCTGACACCCCATCGCAAACCCACTTAATTGAGCATGACCTTGACATCGGAGATACTAAGCCTATCAAACAGAGATTTTATCTTATATCTGAGGAGAAGAGACTGCAATTGGAAACAGAGGTGCAGTATATGTTGGACAATGGTATTGCTGAGCCATGTTGTTCAAATTGGGCTTCACCCTGCCTTCTGGTTAAAAAGTCTGATTCCACTTTCAGACCCTGCACTGATTATAGAAAAGTAAACAATGTTACTAAAGCAGACCTTTACCCTCTTCCTAGGATGGATGACTATATTGATCAAGTTGGGTCAGCAAAGTATGTTAGTAAATTTGATCTTTTAAAAGGATATTGGCAAGGACCCCTTACCAAAAGAGCTCATGACATTGCTGCCTTTATAACTCCATCTGGTTTGTTATCTTATACAGTGATGCCTTTCGGCTTGCGGAATGCTCCAGACACCTTCCAGAGGCTGATGAATCAGGTGGTCTCATGTCTGTAAGGGTGTGCCGTGTATTTGGATGACGTGGTCGTCTACTCAGACTCCTGGGAGGAGCATGTCCGGAGAGTGCAAGCCCTGTTTGGAAGACTGGTGTGGGCTAGGTTGACTATCAATTTGGCTAAGTGTGAGTTTGCCAAAGCTACAGTCACATACCTAGGCAAGGTTGTTGGTCAGGGTTTTGTTTGTCCCGTGGAAGCCAAGGTCCAGGCTGTGAAGCAGTTCCCACAGCCCTCCACAAAGAAAGAACTGATGCGCTTCCTGGGAATGGCGGGGTACTACCGTGCTTTCTGTAAAAACTTTTCAGTAGTAGTGTCCCCACTGACCAATCTGTTAAAGGCCAAGGCTGAATTTATCTGGTCCACCCAATGTCAAGAGGCATTTTATGCAGTAAAGGCTCTTTTGTGTTTGGCACCCGTGTTGGCAGCACCAAATTTTGGGAAACCTTTCAAATTGCAGGTAGACGTCAGTCAAATTGGTGCTGGGGCTGTGCTTCTCCAGGAAAATGATGACAATGTTGAGTGTCCAGTCAGTTTCTTCTCCCGGAAATGTAATAAGTATCAGCAAAACTATTCTGTAATTGAAAAGGAGGCTTTAGGACTCATTTGGGCTCTACAGCACTTCGAAGTCTATGTTGGTTCCGGTTTGACCCCTTTAACTGTGTTCACTGACCACAACCCACTAATTTTTCTGAAGTCCCTGCAAAATCCCAACCAGCGCCTGATGCGTTGGGCTTTGTTCTTGCAACCATTCAATCTTGATATTAGACACATTAGTGGTAAGGATAATATCATTGCTGATGCCCTGTCCCGTGCTCCGTTAACCTAGTTTGTATCTTCTCTCTGCTGACCCCTGCTAGCTGTCGGCGCCTCTCTCTTAAATTGCTCCCCAGGTACCAGGGCTGCAGAGTTGGAGGGATGGACAGTCAGTCAGGGGACGCGGGGTGACTGCTAGGAGCCGCGACTGGTATATGTGTATATATATATATATATATATATATATATATATATATATATGTATATATATAAATATATATACACTCACCGGCCACTTTATTAGGTACACCTGTCCAACTGCTCGTTAACACTTAATTTCTAAGCAGCCAATCACATGGCGGCAACTCAGTGCATTTAGGCATGTAGACATGGTCAAGACAATCTCCTGCAGTTCAAACCGAGCATCAGTATGGGGAAGAAAGTTGATTTGAGTGACTTTGAACGTGGGATGATTGTTGGTGCCAGAAGGGCTGGTCTGAGTATTTCAGAAACTGCTAATCTACTGGGATTTTCACGCACAACCATCTCTAGGGTTTACAGAGAATGGTCCGAAAAAGAAAAAACATCCAGTGAGCGGCAGTTCTGTGGGCGGAAATGCCTTGTTGATGCCAGAGGTCAGAGGAGAATGGCCAGACTGGTTCGAGCTGATAGAAGGGCAACAGTGACTGAAATAACCACTCGTTACAACCGAGGTATGCAGCAAAGCATTTGTGAAGCCACAACACGCACAACCTTGAGGCGGATGGGCTACAACAGCAGAAGACTCCACCGGGTACCACTCATCTCCACTACAAATAGGAAAAAGAGGCTACAATTTGCAAGAGCTCACCAAAATTGAACAGTTGAAGACTGGAAAAATGTTGCCTGGTCTGATGAGTCTCGATTTCTGTTGAGACATTCAGATGTTAGAGTCAGAATTTGGCGTAAACAGAATGAGAACATGGAACCATCATGCCTTGTTACCACTGTGCAGGCTGGTGGTGGTGGTGTAATGGTGTGGGGGATGTTTTCCTGGCACACTTTAGGCCCCTTAGTGCCAATTGGGCATCGTTTAAATGCCACGGCCTACCTGAGCATTGTTTCTGACCATGTCCATCCCTTTATGGCCACCATGTACCCATCCTCTGATGGCTACTTCCACCATGTCACAAAGCTCTAATCATTTCAAATTGGTTTCTTGAACATGACAATGAGTTCACTGTACTAAAATGGCCTCCACAGTCACCAGATCTCAACCCAATAGAGCATCTTTGGGATGTGGTGGAACGGGAGATTCGCATCATGGATGTGCAGCCGACAAATCTGCGGCAACTGTGTGATGCCATCATGTCAATATGGACCAAACTCCCTGAGGAATGCTTCCAGCACCTTGTTGAATCTATGCCACGAAGAATTGAGGCAGTTCTGAAGGCAAAAGGGGGTCCAACCCGTTACTAGCATGGGGTACCTAATAAAGTGGCCGGTGAGTGTATATATATATATATATATATATATATATATATATATATATATATATATTTGTTTTTGGGGCACTTTGGATTGTTTTAAATATGTTGGGCCAAATTTTGGGTTGAGGGTGGGACCCTCATTTTAAGGAGGGGGGTGTCATGGCAATTGGTAAAGATGGTGCCGTTCTATGGCGACATAGTGCTGCTCTGTCTGTCGATATGTTTGTTAGTGTTATGTTTTCGAGTGGATTACGTCTTTGGGCAGATAAAATACGAAAGGCTGGCCCTCCTCACATACGAGACAATATTTTAAACTTTCAACTAAAGTTGGACTCTTACGCTGAAGATGTTTTTGTCGGGTCTGAAGACATCAGGGTTAGGCGGATGCACGCCAACCACAAATCCCAGCGGAAGCCCAGGAAACGGGGCAAAAGAGCTAGCGCTCTGGTCCGGCTTAAACGGCGGAGGCATCAATCTCCATTACCGAGCATTCTAGTCTCTAACGTTCGCTCATTAGTCAACAAATGCGACGAGCTTGCCATCCTCATCAAGAGCAGACAGGTTATTGCAGACTGCTCCATCTTGTGTCTCACCGAAACCTGGCTTGGCGCTGGCATTCCTGACTCAGCGGTTAACCAGGACGGCTTCACCCTCCACCGTGCCAAGGCTTCTCAGAAGACCAAAGGCGGCAGTGTATGTTTCTACGTGAACGAGAGGTGGTGCACGGACACAACAGTGATCGCACAGGCCTGCTCCCCAGCTCTCGAGACACTCACCATAAAATGCAGACCGTTTTACCTACCAAGGGACATTACTTCTATCATACTGGTCGCTGTTTATATACCTCCTCAGGCTACTGAGGCTGAGGCAGCCCAACAACTTTTTGCTCACATCATGAGCATCGAAAACTCTTATCCGGATGCTACGGTGTTGATTCTAGGGGACTTTAACTAGGGGACGTTATGGGGACGTTGATTCTAGGGGACTCTGGGGACGGCAAACGCACCGGTGCGTTTTGGCAGATTTTTTTCACATAGCAGAAAAATAGACTTAAACTACTCCATCATTTCTGGTCATACAGAGTTAAGACATATTAAAAAATAAACTGTTAAATGTCTACTTTTTTTATGTGCCCACCTACAATCGAAATAAAATATTGTGCTTTTGTAAAATAAAGAAAATAAACAGGGTGTGCGTTCTGCTTCTCCGTGTCCGTGAACTTTTTTTCTGGAGCACGTCCCTAAACTTAAACAAAACTCGAATACTATTCACCCAGACATGAACAATATATGTATATGATCATTTAAGTTTGTACTTTTAAATTATCTAATTTAAAACTAAAATAAATATTCTCTGTTTATGTAATCTATATAAAAAGAGAGAGGTGTCAGCCATTCTCATTATCGTTCTCGCATCTCATTATTCCGCTAATGTGACACGCCCACGGAGAGCGCGCGCTATTCAAACGCTAATGATCTGAAGCAAAACATTGAGACGTGTAAACGCCCATATAAACTCTGTAAACACACTATATTTAGTCAGATTAATGTACTGTCGTCTTGCGCGGCTGTGAGGAATAATCCTGGGACATTTACCTACCTCAGAACAAGTGCTGGTTTATTTTCACTTCGAGGAGCGAGCTGGGCTGTAAGTGTTTTTATTCTTGTGCTTTGTTCTAATCGCGATATATAATAACGTTAGTGTCTGTAAACGCAAAAATAGCCTACTGTTTAAATTTGAATCATGTTTCTGTGCGTGTGTGTGTGTGTGTGTGACTAGTTTTGGATAGATTATAAAGTTTTAACACTAAAATAGACATCAAATAAGCTTTTGTTAGCAGTTTCTGCTCATATGTTAAATATATAGTATGTTTTGTCAATAAACTAATCAACTAAGAATAGTGTTTGTTCCAATGCAAGCTATATCAAAATAATGAATCCTTAACTTTGAAATATGTATGATAAAATGTATTGGCCTACTAAGACATTTATGGAAAAAAAATTTTTTCTTTTCAAGATGTTTCCAACTCTAACTTTGAACCAATTCTGTAGAATGGCCCATATAACCTAGCCTGGCTCCGCCCTCCTACGCACTTCCGCTCAATTTCATTTTCCTTCAGTACTACGTCTGGGACTGCTGTGTATTCTTAGGTTTCCAGAAATCAATTTTTTGTAGGACCAATCAGCGAATAGAGGGAGTGGCTGAGAACGATGACGTTGATGTAACGCGTCAGTTTGAGTTGGAGTTCAGTAACGGCAGCGGAGAAAGACGTGAGAAAATCTATTCGGTCCGTTGTTGCAAAACTTCCGAATATACAGAAGTTAAAGCCGGAGCAAGATCAATGTTTGCTAAGTGTTGTTGGTGGCCATGATGTCGTGGCCCTCCTCCCCACAGGGTTCGGGAAAAGTGTAATTTTCCAGCTCACTCCACTAGTGGTGAATGAGTTAGCTAAGGCGAACGATAGGGATGCAAAGCCTATAGTTGTTGTTGTCTCTTCTTGTTGCACTAATGGAGGACCAAGTGAGGGAGGCAGAAAGGTTAGGAGTTCGTGCTGGGCAGCTCGGCGTGCACGATGATTACTGTACAGCATTTGCGGCAGATCCGAAACGACCGCAGCGGCGTATTGTTAATGATTACACCCAGCTTCGGCAGTTAACTGAATACATCACTGTCCTTAGTGTCAAATATACATTTAGAATTTAGAATTGTTCCTTGAAATCTTAAATTCGATGAACAAAACATGCAGCTCTCGTTGACAGACATCTTATTCTAAACATAATCCTCTGATCATTCGGACTTGTTTTTTTTATTGCTTAAAACAATACACAAGTAATAACAGAAAACATAATACAAAAAATAATAAAAAAATAATAATAAAAAACAAAACAAAAATAAAACAATAGGGGGATAATATAAAATAAACATTAACAAGTTAAGAGAATTACATGACACTGAAAAAAGGAAAATAATTACAAACAGATAATGTTTTTAAGGCTTTTTTTGTTCTCAGACAACTTAATTGAAAAGAGGTATTTTTAAAATTCTTTCACAAATATAAGAAAGAGAGGTTTAGCATTTAGATATTTAGATTTATGAATATGGAATTCGGACTTGTTTCCAGCCGGTTTCGGCGCATGACATACGTCACGACCACACGTTAGCGATTGGCTATGGCAGATCCTGAGTGACTCTGGGCAGATCCAATAGTTTTGAACTTTAACAGAGAACCCGCCTACAAGGAAGTAAACGTTTCTCAACGGAGCGAGGCCAGACTCTCTGTACAAATGAAATGTACGAGAGTCTGGTAGAACCAGGCTACATATAACCTATTTGAACAGGATTTGTTTCCAGGTATGACTAAAAATGTGCTTTTGACTTTCATTTATATTTTGATTATATATTATATATATATATATATATATATATATATATATATATATATATATATATATATATATATATATATATATATGTATATGTATGTATGTATGTGTGTGTGTGTGTGTGTATTTTCCTTGCATTCTTTCTTGTGTGACACACCTGAATGAAAGGCTCATTAATATGCGGGGTCTTTGTTGGGCCGTTCACGCCCATTCGCATATTCCCTTGGCTAACAAAAAATGTTTTTCACAATTTAAAATAATCTATTGTGTTATGTGAATGATTAGAAAGGATGATTTTCAGATCATTTTGAAGCAAAAACTCTAGGCCACAACTTCCATTAGTCAAAAGTCTTATGGACACATTTAGTATGTGTTTTGTGGCTTTATTTCAGAAACTTTCATTTTTAGTTTTTTCAATAACCATGCATAAACAATATTCTCTCAAAAATACAAACATGTACATACTGTCACAGTCTTCGTCTGCACCTGTCTGTCTTAGTCATCTTCACTACACTTCCCAGAATCCTCCTCGTCTCCACACCTGTATTCACTCCCTCACTTACCAGCCTGTCCCTCGTTATCATCATCAGTGTCACCTGTTTTCACCTTGTTATGTCTGATTCATGCTTGTATTTAGGTTGCTTCTGTTCAGTCTGTCCTTGTCGGTCGTTGTACATGTTACGCGTCTTTGTTTAGTCTTATATAGTCGTGTTAGTGTGTTATCTGCCTGCCTGAACCCTTCTGTTTGTACCTGCCTGTTATTATTTTTGAGTAAATTGTTGCAATTGGAGCTTTTGCCTGTGAGTCCTTCTTCAACCCACACACACCGTGACAGAACGACCGACCAAACAAAGGATGGACTCGGCGGGCCATACCCTAACAGACTACCTCATCAGGATCCTGTTTGAGAGAGGTCTCCGCATCACCATCACCCCAGTGATGCCTCCAACCATCTTCGCCACGCCGTCCATTTTCACCCCGGATCCAGCAGAGCCCGCTGATCCTGCGCCAGAGCCCGCTGATCCTGCGCCAGAGCCCGCTGATCCTGCGCCAGAGCCCGCTGATCCTGCGCCAGAGCCCGCTGATCCTGCGCCAGAGCCCGCTGATCCTGCGCCAGAGCCCGCTGATCCTGCGCCAGAGCCCGCTGATCCTGCGCCAGAGTCCGCTGATCCTGCGCCAGAGACGATTCACGTCCAGCCTGCCCAGCCAGAGATGGTTCACGTCATGCCTGCCCAGCCAGAGATGGTTCACGTCATGCCTGCCCAGCCTGAGATGATTCATGTCATGCCTGCCCACCCTGAGACAGATCCGTCCTGCATCAAGCCTTCGCCGCTGGTCCCGTCCAGCCCTGAGCTTCCTTCGCCGCTGGTCCCGTCCAGCCCTGAGCTTCCTTCGCCGCTGGTCCCGTCCAGCCCTGAGCTTCCTTCGCCGCTGGTCCCGTCCAGTCCTGAGCTTCTTTCGCCGCTGGTTCCGTCCAGCCCAGAGACCCCTTCGCCGCTGGTTCCGTCCAGCCCAGAGACCCCTTCGCCGCTGGTTCCGTCCAGCCCAGAGACCCCTTCCCCGCTGGTTCCGTCCAGCCCAGAGACCCCTTCCCCGCTGGTTCCGTCCAGCCCAGAGACCCCTTCACCGCTGGTTCCGTCCAGCCCAGAGACCCCTTCACCTCTGGTTCCGTCCAGCCCAGAGACCCCTTCACCGCTGGTTCCGTCCAGCCCAGAGACTAGTAATGACTCTGTCACTCTCCCCATTACATTTTTTGGGGGGGGCCATAGGGCTCCGCCATGGCCGCCCGAAGGGCCTCCATCGCCATGGCCACCCGAAGGGTCCGCACCGCCATGGCCACCCGAAGGGTCCGCACCGCCATGGCCGCCCGAAGGGCCTCCATCGCCATGGCCGCCCGAAGGGTCCGCACCGCCATGGCCGCCCGAAGGGTCCGCACGACCATGGCCGCCCGAAGGGTCCGCACCGCCATGGCCGCCCGAAGGGTCTCCACCACCCTGGCCACGCCCATGTCCTGCTCCGCGCTGGCCGCCTGCACGTCCTGCTCCGCCCTGGCCGCCTGCACGTCCTGCCCCGGCCTGGCCACCTGCACGTCCTGCCCCGGCCTGGCCGCCTGCACTTCCTGATCCGCCCTGGAGGCTTCCCGTCCCAGTTTGGCCACGCCCTGGCCAGCCTTCAGGGCGCCCGCCCCCCCACCCCATTGATGTTCTACGGCGCGAGGTCGCGCCTTGTTGAAGGGGGGCGTTCTGTCACAGTCTTCGTCTGCACCTGTCTGTCTTAGTCATCTTCACTACACTTCCCAGAATCCTCCTCGTCTCCACACCTGTATTCACTCCCTCACTTACCAGCCTGTCCCTCGTTATCATCATCAGTGTCACCTGTTTTCACCTTGTTATGTCTGATTCATGCTTGTATTTAGGTTGCTTCTGTTCAGTCTGTCCTTGTCGGTCGTTGTACATGTTACGCGTCTTTGTTTAGTCTTATATAGTCGTGTTAGTGTGTTATCTGCCTGCCTGAACCCTTCTGTTTGTACCTGCCTGTTATTATTTTTGAGTAAATTGTTGCAATTGGAGCTTTTGCCTGTGAGTCCTTCTTCAACCCACACACACCGTGACACATACATGTTGCTCACATATTATGGTAGCCCTGTTTGTGCTAAATAGAGTGTAATTTCACCTGTGCCATTATAAGCAACTGAAAAAAGCACAAATGTCAAAACATCTCAAGGACCCCAAAAACACCTTGGTCCCCAGAGGGTTAACCACGTCAACTTAAAGGCGGTCTCTGCCCAGGTTTAAACAGCAGATTCGGGTGCCCACCAGGTATGATAAAGTATTGGACCAGTGTTATTGTACTATTACTAATGCCTTTCATGCAGTAGCCTGGGCTCCCTTGGGACAGTCAGACCATAACACTGTCCTTCTGATTCCTGTCTATCGTCAGAAATTAAAATCTGTAAAAACAAAAACTAAGGTAGTTAAACAATGGTCTTCTCAAGCAATCGGTGCACTCAAGGACTGTTTTGATAACACAGACTGGTCTGTTTTAAAAGAGTCATGTTGTGATCTTAATGAATTTTTGAGGCGTACATTGATAGTAGCGCCTCCCACAGGGCAGCTGTGGCTTTCAGTGCTGTGTATTTGTGTTGTTTTCGTTATTCGTTATTATATTTGCATGTGTGTATATTCCACCTGAAGTTAACACACGAGAGGCGCAGTACGCTTTAACGGAGCTGATCATAAACATTGAGAATAACCATCCTGACTCGGTGCTTCTCGTTATGGGCGACTTCAATGCCTGCCATTTGAAACATGATCTGCCCAAATACAAACAACTAGTCATCTGTCCGACTCATGGAGGAAATATACTAGATCATTTTTATTCTGTCCACAAAGCAGCTTATCGTTCACTTCCCCGTGCCCCCCTTGGGAACTCTGATCACTGTCTAATTCAGATGATCCCCATGTAGCAACATTGAGTTTTGCATTAATTAGCTCAAATTATATATAGGGAATTTTAATAATTAATCATGAATATGATTAATATATTGCATATTACAGTTAACTTATCGAAATTGAAAATAGATCGATTGATATATATGAATGATCAATCACAACGAATTATAATTCCTCATTCATATATCAATGGTCGATTATATGAGATAACTTTAAGGGAATTAATTTAGTTATCAAACAATCGGTTTGTCCAGCAAACGGCCGTAAGATTAACTTATCAACTTCTCAACAAAGTTATCCCTTTTTATAAACTCCAAGAAATATCAATTTTCTGGCCGTGAACATTAATTTTCCTGTGTTTATAAAATTTAGGTTACTGAAATAGTAACAAATTGTAAAGCTTTGTAGCTATAGATCAATCATTTCATTGACTTGCAAATATGAGCCTTTTAGACAGAAAGCAATCAAGAATATAATGGCTTTAATAATTGGACTAATAATACATCGAACTACAATTCACACAGAATATACATGTACAGTATACACCCGAAACAAACAAACGAAAAACATTACAAACACGAATTAAAATTGGATGAGAGAGGAAGATAAAAATGAGGGAGAGAGAGAGAGTTGGGGAGAGAGAGAGAGAGAGAGCGAGAGACCGAGAGATTGAGGGAGAGAGAGATTGAGAGTAAGAAGATCTGGAGAGATCTTCTTGTGGCAAAAGTCCCAAACACAACCTTGAGAGGCACAAAGATCAAATCCCCTGAATGGGGCAAACAGATCTTAAAGCATTTAGATCGATAGGAATTACGATACTTGCATGATTCTTTCTCGTGGCTGAGAACGAAAGCGTGTGTGTGTGTCTCTGTCCTCGTGTCACGAGTTCACGTGGTCTTTCAGAGCGAGGGAGCGCGTTAGTTTAAATGTCCTTTGAGGTGCAGTTGCTGGTTGGTTCAAAGAGTCTCTTTAAAGTTGAAGTTGCCGATTACGTTCATTTCACTGAAACTGAACGTAGGAAAGTCCGAAGACGAAAATAAAGAAAGATTAAAGCTGCAGTCCGTAGCTTTTCCTCTTTGTCGCCATCTCTCTGTTCGAAATCTGTAACTGCAGTGATTCGCGGAATTATCATCTTTACGTGGGTTGTAAAATCGGCATGAAACAGCGCGGATGAACACAGTGTTTTGAGGCGAGTGGTGCTGTCAGTCACCACGCTGTGTGGATACTGTCATACAGAATCACAGATTCACTTTTTGAAAGTTTGACCAACATAAGAATTTTCATAAGAAAATGTCTTCTGAACAAGTAAGTAACATCCATTTTTGTTCTGACCAACTAAGGGGGAAAAAGCATTCGACATGATAAGCTTCGTTAGATTTAATCAACGCGATTTACAGCAACCGTGCAAATTATAGCCTACTTTGTTCTCAAATTGTTCATGTTAACAACATCACATCAGCATTGCGTGACTAATGTTAAATTTAATGTGTTTTATGGTTACCTGTGTAGTTCAGAATTCATATTCTCCATAATAGCAAAACGAGAAAGGCACAACAAAGGAAACTCCATAACTGTGTGAATTAAGAAAACGTACTGTTACACGATTGAACTATTGAAATGTCTTAACTTACTTGTTCAGCAGAAAAAAACCGTCTCTTCTTCCGTTTTGAACCCCTTCAAAACACGGAGTTCACGCACTTTTCAAAAGCCCCGCCGATGTTTAAATCCTTGTGTTCGCATGAGACGGTTTCTTTCTCTTTCTCTAGCCACCTTAAATCCGAAGTACGAAGTCTTTTGGGTTTTATAACTGCTGAATCTCCAGTTGACACTGATGATTGTTGTTTGGATCTTTCTGGATGCCATAAGTTTAATTATGTAAAGTGCTGCGAGAAAAGCTTATACATCTAAACATCTCGTCACGCGCAGTATAGCCGGCTAGCCGAAACTCCTTCTTTATGTGTATGGGTGTGACGTAATAACGCAAAGACATGCTCGAATTTCCCGCGGAAACCCACCAGTACCACTGGAATTAAAATCATTATTACAAGCTAACCGTTTTGAATCTAGCTATGGCAAGCAGATAGTTTTGACCACTGGCAGAATAAGTTTTTTTTTATATAATTATTTTGGATTATTTTTAACTTAAAAAAGCTACGGACTGCAGCTTTAAAGAAAAAGGAGAAACACGGCGTAAAGCTCCCTAAGGAGCCATGGAACCGGAAACCTCTCACAGGGAAAAAGCTCTCTAGTGCTCTGGAAGAAACTTCTGTGTCAGTCTCTTATGGAGAGGAGGGGTTAACGCCTGCTTTGCGTACGTGAACCAATTATCTTAGAGTATCTTGAGCGAGAAAAGTTTCTTCTTTGTCTTGTCAGGATAATTTATGATGGTATGAAATTTTGTCATTTCTACCCAGAAAGATTGTACACACAGAACAATAAATTTTACTGTAATATCCTATGTATGACTTGTTTAGTCAAAACAAGACGGTCAAACAGGTACCAAGTATGGCCGGAAAGAGTAGAAGAAACATAAAGTTACATTCATAGGCAGAATTACACACATTTAATGTTCACTCACACGACTATAAAGCCATAATACCGGCTACCATGACCTAGGAAAGATCAAATTCATGTTTATACATTTCTTAAGTGGTTATACTTATAGACAGAGGTGGGTAGAGTATCCAAAAACTGTACTCAAGTAAAAGTACAAGTACTTATAGAAATATTTACTCAAAGTAAAAGTAAAAGTAATAATCTCAAAAGTTACTTGAGTAAGAGTAAAAAAGTATCCAATGAAAAAACTACTCAAGTAGTTAGTTACTAGTTACTTTGGATCACATAGGCCTATATATATAGCCTATATATCATGATATTATTTAGATATTTTTTCATTCAAATGACTATTATCATCATAATTAGATAAGCTATCTTTGCAACAAAAACAGAAGAGACAAACATTATTTCTGTATTCTGTATATTACATTTACATTTATTCATTTAGCAGACGCTTTTATCCAAAGCGACTTACAAATGAGAACAATAGAAGCAGTTAAACTAACAGTAGGACAACAATACGTAAGTGCTATAACCCCTCTCAGTTTAATTTTAGTGCAGGTTTTTTTTTTTTTTTTTTATAGAATAGAAGAGAAGGGAAAGTGTTAATTCTACTGAATCAAGTGCTGCCGAAAAAGATATGTCTTCAGCAGTTTCTTGAAAGTGGCTACTGACTCAGAAGCTCTGGTTGAGTTAGGCAGATCATTCCACCAACAGGGAACAGCCATGGTAAAGGTCCGAGAAAGAGATTTTGTGCCTCTTTGAGATGGTACCACAAGACGACATTCGCTAGCAGAGCGCAGGCTTCTGGATATTATAGCCCGAAAACCATTGCCTGTCCTTTGGTTTGTATAATAGTATAGTAACTTATACAACTACATTTGGATTATTAGACAATGTCGGAATAAAGTGACTCTATGGAGTTTTGCATTCATAAAGGGATGGGAACCATTTGTAAGTATATCATCAACCTGTCCAGGGACTGCAGGCGGAAATTAGCATTTTTGCTATAACCTGGCACATGACATCTCTTCTTTCTTAGATTAATGTTTTTTGTGCATTGTCCCTGATCAAATAAATAAATAAATTGACACAGATTAGAAAGAGTTAAAACTCTTCACATGTGCTCGCAGTCATGTCATGCCCAACACAAACAACGATCAAATACACGGATCTTCTTCTGTCTGTTCTCCAAAATGTATTTAAGTGTAGGCTATATTTATGAAAGCATCTTTAAACTGGTTAACTGAGTCTAATAAGGCAGGCAAAGGCATTCGTTTTCAAGTCGAGTTCGCACGCCACTGCGCAATACACACATTCATAAACTGGACGATGATAGCTTATTTAATGTATAAAGTAATGTATATGTCCGAAAAAAGGGTAATGCCATACTTTGTAGTAGTGCTAATAATCTGTTTGGTTGTAAAATGTATTACCTGAATGAAATGGAATCGAATGTATCGTCGTGTGAATTCATTCCCAGACAGCTACGAAGTAACATACGACGATGTTCAACTAATAAAGATCTTCATCGCTGGCAAAAAATATGATGCATTTGCAGATTTACTTTCTAGACTGTACTGTAGACTGTGGACCGCCACTTCATACAACGCTCTTGCTGTTCTTAAATCTTCCTGTTACGACTCCGAGATGATTCAGTGCGTGCAGGAAACTGAACAGATCATTCAAACTGATTCGCGAACCGATTTAGACAGATCTGCCCAACTTGTTTGATGAAGTCTTTGAACAGAATCGACTCAAAAGAGTGATTCATTTGTGAATTGAGCATCGCTCATGCCCAGAAAAAAGAGAGAGCGCGCGCTTAGAATAAACTACGCTTTTAACAACATATTGCATTAAAATAAAGTAACGAGAGGAACGTCGCCCAACGTAACGAAGTAAAAGTACCGTTTTTTCATTAGAAATGTACTCGAGTAAAAGTAAAAGTACCCACAGTTAAATCTACTCTTAAAAGTAAAAATTTTCCAAAAAAATACTCAAGTAAATGTAACGAAGTAAATGTACTTCGTTACTACCCACCTCTGCTTATAGAAAATATAAGATTGCAGAGTCTATTCCTCTTTCTTCATCAGAATTCAAGTGGGAGCTGTGATTCCCTTGGAATTCCCTTTTGGGGTCATAAAGTTTTATGACCTTGCAAGAGGGAGAGTTACAGAAGGTGATCCTGTTAGGGAATCTTTCTTTGGAAGTATACTTAAGATTCGAAGTTACAGAACAGTCTCAAATTACATCTATAGAATAAGACTAAACTAATTAGATATGCATGCATACAGGAAGGTCAGATACAATTCTGTGTTATATACAATCAGGACATTTCTATCCTAAGTTACCCACAAAGGACGTCTGTGTGCGGGTATGTGTGGTGTGCATCTATCCATCCGTGGTGTGTACCATGTGATTGTTTAGTTCGCAAATGGTTGTCTTCAAGACAAAGGGTAGTTTTGTGTTTAAATCCACTTATCAGACATAATAATTGATGAGGGGGGAAAACTAGCTTGAGACCCTGAATGGATCAGTTCTTATTCTTTGTGACTGAACACAAGTTGCAAGCAGTGTAAGAATTTGAGAACAACGGGGACCTGTTTCTTGATTGCGCAATGCGTCATAAATGAAGTTAATCAATGACCTGCTGGCAGACATTGGGGCACCATATCACAAGATTCAAGGTTTTGTGAATTAAACATATATGTGTTCATATTTGTTCAGTAGTGAAAGGAAAACAGGATTCGGTCAGTCGCTACACCCACCTACAAGCAAAAACTAAAACTAGCTAAAGCAGTTCAATATGCATCTAAAATATGGACGACAGAGGCAATTGGGATGTTACAAGACTGTTTAAACACTACTGATTGTGAATCCATGCGTGCCTCTTGTGACTCCATGGACTCATATACAGACACTATGGGCCCTATCTTGCACTCGGCGCAAATGACTTTGTACACTGACGCATGTATCATTCCTATTTTGCACCCGCGCAAAGCGGACTTTTCCCTCCACAGACACACGTCGGTTAACTAAGAAATACACTTGCGCTCCCTGGGGCGGTTCAGCGCAAAGAGGAGGCGTGTTTCGGGGCAAACTTTCCCTCATGCTATTTTGCTGTTCTATAAAACAATTGCGCCACTGACCAGAAAAAAATAGTCTAAAGTCAGTGGCGCGTTGCGGGTTGTTCCTTATGCTATTTTAAGGGTGCATGCTTGACTATAATCAATGTAGCGTGTGCACAACGCGCATACACGTTGATTCTCTCATGTAACCAGCAGTTTTCATTTTTGCAAATCATAGATTATTACGATAGATAAATAGATAGATAGATAGATACCTGACACATTTACCCAAATTATCATACGCCTGTTTAACAGAAGTTTATTTGGGTGGGTTTCTTCATCCCCAATGTCACTTCTCTGTGTTTTACGGCCCTGACAAGAACGTTGCTCTCCTCGGCTGTGAACCGCTCCTGGCGCGCGCCTGGCAAATCCGCCGTTATAATAGGAATCCGCTTTAGAACAAGCGCGCCTGCTCTTAAAGGGAATGTGAGATGACGCTCTGATTGGTTTATTTCACGTTACGCCCAAACCACACCTATAAATAATGAAGCTACTTCAGACCAACCCCTTTTAGATTTGCACCAGGCGCAAGAGGCATTTATCCCGCCGGGAAAATAGCAACAGCGCCGGGATCCGCCCACAAAGTTACTTGCGCTTTGCGCTTTGACACTTGCGTTTCAGATCGTTAAAATAGGGCCCTATGTGTTCATATATTTCCTTTTGTGAGCAAACCTGTATTCCCACCAAAACGGTGGTGAAATATAATAACAACAAACCCTGGTTTACGAAATCCCGGCTGCTTAGGAACACCAAAGAGCAGGCATACAGGGAAGGAAATGAAGATGCATACAGGCTTGCTAGACAAGAGTTAAATAAAGCCATCAGGAAAGCAAAAGTCTTTTTATGTCCGCAACCTTGTTAAATGTGCTGCTGCCTGTCTTGGCCAGGACGCTTTTAGAAAAGATATTTTTAATCTCAATGAGTTCTTCTCCTGGTTAAATAAAGGTAAAATAAAAACAAAACAAAAAAAACATGTCTGATCCTCGGTTCACCAACATTGGAGCACCTCAGGGGTGCGTGCTGTCACCATTTCTCTATTCACTGTATACCAATGATTTCAATTCCAATAATCGCTCCATCAAGTTGATTAAATTTGCAGACGATACCACCTTGATCGGCCTTATTAAGGGCAAAGATGAGTCTGCTTATAGGCAGGTAGTGTCTCATCTGGTTGAGTGGTGTGACAAGAACAATCTGGAGTTCAACCAACAAAAGACAGTGGAAATGGTGATAGACTTTCGGAGAACCCCTGTCTCTCTCCCACCCCTAACCATCAAGAGCTCTGTTGTTAAGGAGGTGGAGTCATTCAAATTCCTAGGCAGTTTCATCACTAACAACTTGAAATGGGAAGAAAACTGTTCCTTCATTATCAAGAGGGCTCACAGTGGAATGTTTTTCCTAAGGCAGTTAACCAAACTGAACATTTCCAGCTCTGTTCGGTCTAGATTTTACAGAGCCACTGTGGAAAGCCTTCTTTCAGCATCTATTATTATATGGTTTGCCTCAGCATCGGCCCAGGCGAAGAGTAGACTACAGCGCATTGTGCGCACAGCAGAGAAGCTGACTGGACAGAGGCAGCTGTCAATCATTGACTTGTATGAGGCCAGAATCAGGAAGAGGGCAGCTTAAATTGCTGCTGATCAGTCTCATCCAGCAAGTGACATTTTTAGGCTGCTTCCCTCAGGAAGAAGGTATAGGGCAATGAGGACGAGGACCTCACGCCATTTAAACAGTTTTTTTCCAAGAGCCATTTCCCTCCTGAATAGCTGATCCAGTGCCTCACTCAACCCTCTGGACTATTTTATAGTGGGACTATTTAATTTAATTTATATAATTTATTTTAAACATGCTGTATATAGCTACACGTATATATGGTTTGTGTCGAGTTTTGTGTGTTACTGACTGCCATAACAAATTCCTGTGTGTCTGCTTATGCATTTGGCGAATAAAGTGATTCTGAAAGTGATTCTGAATTTGCTGAGGTGGTTAATGCCTATATTAACTTCGCTGAAAAGGTATGTGTACCTACAAAGTCAGTGACTGTGTACAGCAATAATAAGCCATGGTTTAGCAGAGAGATAAAACATCTATGGAAAAATAAACATAACGCCTATAAGAGTGGGGATATAGATCTATATGTCAGCGGCCAAATGACTCTAATAAGATATATATTTAAACTTTGTAGCCGACTACGCCACCTAGAGTGGAAACTGAGACCCCAGGAACTCCATATGAAAAAACAGGTTCTTTATCGGAGAAGGGAACAGTGGAAAACAACACCCCAAATAGCAGTAGAAAAACTATTTTATTACAATAAAATTGTTGGCAAAACGATGAATCAAATAAATAAAACAAAGAGGGGAGCAAGTCCAAAGTCCCGATCTTCAGCTCAGAGGACTGTCAAAGTTCAACTTAGTCTCTGCTAGGCATCTGTATTACAGCTGATGTCCATTTACGGTCCAGTCCCACATAGAGGCCAGTATCAGCCCGATGCTGGAACACAGAGAAAGAAAAAAACTGCCAGCATACGACGTCCAACTCACATCACTTTGGATCTACACATTTTTAAGTTTATTAAGTCAAACTAAAACCTCCTTAAAATATCGGCCGATTCAAAAGTCACTCAAGTAAAATTATGCAAAGCAGGCTCGTTCTCGTCCGTTACAAGGCAATAACTGGATTTGATAGGCGCACCGCAAGATAGAAGTCAGAACGTACTCACAGCATGACTGGACAGCAACCCTGCTATTAAGTCCAATCTGTTCACGACAGAAGAACCACGGCAGTTATCTCCACTCATCTCCTCAGCACTCACGGTAGTCTCTCGCAGCCGGTCATCAGCCCGTCTCACACGCTGCTGCTCCTCCAACAGTGCTCCGCGAATCGCCGACTTTGTGGTTACTCGTCTACAGTGTGCTGCAATCTCGCATAGCCATAAGCCGTCTCAACGCAAGTGAAACACTCACTCTCGCAGAGTGAGTGTGAGTCACTCTGCGAGATCACCTCCCGACTTGACTATTGCAATGGCATCCTGTTCGGTCTACCCAGCAAAGCCACTGACAGACTACAGTATGTGCAGAACTCTGCGGCTAGGATGCTCACACACACAAAACTTGGTCTTCACATTACTCCCATCCTGATGAAGCTTCATTGGCTGCCAGTTAAGTCCCGCATCAAATATAAAATCCTCCTCCTGACGTACAAGTCCCTTCATGGACTTGCACCCCAGTACATTACTGATCTTCTCCATCCCTACACTCAGTCACGGTCCCTGCGTTCCTCTGACAAGGACCTGCTTGCTGTTCCTAAGTCCAGGCTTAAGACATTTGGTGATAGAGCTTTCTGTGTTGGTGCTCCGTCACTTTGGAACAAGCTTCCCCATGAGATCCGCTCTGCCTCCTCACTTTTAACCTTTAAATGCCAGCTCAAAACACACCTTTTCAATGAGGCCTATGGACTCTAGCTCCCCTGGCCTTTGCCCTTATCTTAATTCTACCCTTCCCTTTCTCATGTTGATTGTTAAGCGTCCTTGGGTACTTTGAAAGGCGCTATATAAATTGAAGTTATTATTATTATTATTATTATTATTACTCTCTGACAACGTAATTTCTTCTCGCTCTCGCTGTGTTGACTTCAGTCACAGATGCACAATGCCGCCACCACCAGTATCAGTCACAGTTGTTACGTTTTTTTTATAGGGGAACATATTCACCGCTCCACCCCAAAATTCATCACTTATTAGTTCATTAATTATCAAAAATAGAGGTGTGGCTATGGGAATACTGCTTGTAAAAAGACACAGCAATCAACACACAAGATATCACAACAACTCACACAAAAGAAAGCACAGCAATTAAATGTGATCATGCATATATATATATATATATAAATACATTGTGCAACACCTCTGCTCCACAACACCCCCCCCCCCCCCTCCCCCCTCCCCCCCAGTAAAATATAAGCAGTCCCTGCCAAAGTCATTCAATTCACTCTCTATATCTCATAGGTCGCTGTACAACATTTGTACGTGTAGATCGTCAAACAGTCTCATTTCCCATATTTACAGGTTCAGAAGCCGGAGCAACCCAAACACTGTATATGGTACAGGGGCCCGAGCCATGACTATAGGCGTGGTATTAAAAGTACTAGGGGGTGCCAAAACTAACACGTCAGAGGCAGCACACAATTTAAGTGCATTACGGTGCAGAACCTTTTCCTTCCCTCCCTTTTCAGGTCTTACCAGATACACCAACCCCATCTCTCCCAATGTTCCTATTACAACATGGGGCACTGGACCCCACCAGCCACACTGAACCCCACCTTTCCACGACCTTGCCTGTTTCGGTCCCTAACCCAGACTCGCTGACCATCTAACAAGGGTACATCCTTAGCCCCACGATCATAAGTCTGTTTCATTTTCTCAGCAGCATGATCCATCTTATTCTTAGCTACAGCGTAGGCCCACTTTAACTTTTTGTAATGATTTTGGACCCACCCTCTATGATCCCACTTCTGCTGATCAACCACTACACCCAGCCCCAAATCTACAGGGATCCTCTCTGTACGCCCAAACATCAGATATGATGGAGCAAAACCTGTGGCGCTATGTACAGTGTTGTTGTAGGCTTGCATCAGCTCAGGGAGGAAGTCAGGCCACCTATCCTGTTTCTCTTGTTCCAATGTACGGAGCATATTTAACAATGTCTGATTAACTCGTTCTACCCTACCATTTCCAGCAGGGTGATAGGAAGGAGTTCGACTTTTGACTGTTCCATATAACAGGCAAAACTCCTGAACCAACTCCGACTCAAAGTTTGGCCCTCTATCTGAATGGAAACGTAAAGGACAGCCAAAGGTCTGCACTACATGAGTCCAAAGGGCCCTCACTGTGGTCTCGGCAGTCTGATCTTTTGTTGGAACTGCCCATGCGTAGCGTGTAAACATATCTACCATAACTAATAGGTTTTGGTAGCTATCATTAGGTCGTCCCAAAGACAAAAAGTCCAAAGCCACCACTTCTAACGGACAAGACACTGAAATGGGATTAAGGGGCGCTTTATGACTATCCCTACCCTTCTGCAGGCTGCAGGCGACGCACTCGGAATGAAACCCTCACATCATCTCCTCCATCTTGGGGCAATAGAAGTGGGACCGCACTCTGGTCAGCGTACGTTCAACACCTGCATGGGCCAATGCTTCATGATATCGCCTCCACACCTCTTCTTGTTGGGCAGCTGGACAAACAATCTGCAATTGACACTCATGGGTATTTGGATCAATCATCTTTTTGTACAACACTCCATCATGGATTGCAAGTCGTGATACATGGCGAAGCAACTGTTGTACAATCAGGGGTAATGCTCTTCTCTCAAGGGTGGTTGGTACACCGGCAGACCTTACATACCGCATAACCACCTGAAGATCCTCATCCCTCTGTTGTGCCTCTCGCCACTCATCGATCTCCAAAGCACCAAGTGGCACCTCCGTTGACATCAATCTGCTGGACCTCTGCAAGCTGGTTCTGCTCTGCCGGGGGCACAGGGAATCGGGACAAACTGTCTGCATTGTCATTTTCTCGCCCCGCCCGATATTTCACTATAAAGTCAAAACTGGCTAATTGAGCCACCCAGCGATGTCCCACGGCCCCGACCTTAGCTGTTTGTAAGTGAGCCACAGGGTTGTTATCCGTAACCACTGTAAACTTTGATCCAGTCAAGTAATCTTTGAATTTTTCTGTTACAGCCCACTTCAATGCCAATAACTCTAATTTAAAGGAAATATAATTTGCATAATTTCTCTCTGCAGGGTGAAGGCTTCGGCTAGCATAAGCAATCACATGCTCCCTTCCATCATGCACTTGTGACAGGGCAACACCTAAACCTTGGTGGCTGGCATCTGTATACAGAACAAACGGTAAAGTGAAATCCGCATAGGCTAATACAGGGGCTTTTGTTAGACACGACTTCAAGGTCTCAAATGCAGCCTGGCATGCAGTAGTCCACTCAATCTGACGCGTACCAGACTTTTTTATCAACAGGGATGCCAACCAAGAGAGCATTTAGAGGTTGAGCAATTTTAGAAAAATTAGCAATAAAACGCCTGTAGTAGCCTGCAAGGCCCAGAAAGGCCCTTACCTCCCGGACTGTTGTAGGAGTAGGCCAACCTTGAACTGCTGCTGTCTTTTCAGGGTCCGGATGTACGCCAGCCTTGTCCACCACATGGCCGAGAAACTTCACCTGCTGTTGGAAGAGCTGGCACTTGTCAGGTCTTAATTTTAACCCATAATGGGACATCCGCTGAAATATCTGTCAAAGGTGGCTAAGATGGGTAGAAAAGTCAAATGAGTACACAATAATATCATCAAAGTACACCTGAGAAAAGTCTATTAAATAGCCACTTAGGCAACGCTGCATTAACCGCTGAAATGTGGCAGGTCCATTGCACAGACCAAAAGGCATACGCTGAAATTCGTATAGCCCCAAAGGGGTGGCGAAGGCAGTCTTGGGACGATCCTCTGGGTCTACACCCATCTGCCAGTACCCATTTGCCAGATCTAGAGTGCTGAACCACTCAGCCCTCTTCAAAGTGGTCAGAGTCTCCTCAATTCTGGGCAGAGGAAAAGCATCTTTGTGAGTGACAGCATTCAATTTCCTATAGTCCACACAGAATCACCAACTCCCATCCTTTTTCTTCACGATCACCACTGGGGCTGCCCATGGACTAGCACTCTCAGAAATGACTCCCTTATTCAACATGTCAGCCAACAGAGCCTTCATTTCTTGATACATCATAGGAGGCAATGGTCGAAACCTCTCCCGAATGGGAGGCACATTTCCAGTGTGAATTCTATGCTGTACTACTTCTGTGTACCCCACATCCTCCTCACTCTCAGAAAAAAACTTTAGACCATTTTCTCAAAAGAGCATAAAGATCTTGGCACTGCTGTGTGGTCAAATCAGATCTTTAAGAAAATTGGCATATACCAGGAGACAATGCATCTTCTGCAAGGGGGCTAGCTTCAGTAAGACTCACCTCCACAATACCTTCAGTATCCAACGTTAATCCAAGGTCTCTGCATCCATAAATATCAGGGCTATTGACTTCATATAGCCGTCCAAGCTTCTGATATTTTCCGACGAAAACACTGTATGGATGTATATTACAGAGTCTCACAGGGATCTTACCATCTTTTACCATGGCAAATGTTCGTGCAGCAGCCGCAGGTTGTTCAGACACAGGCTCCACAAGTCTACTGTAATCACGCTGTCGCAGACCCATCCGAGCACGTCCCCAGACTATGACTTCACTCTTTGGTGGAACACGTACACCTCGTCTGTTGGCCAGCCACACATTTCCCAGTGAGCCATCCTCATGAATGCATGCCGCAACACGTTGACAAACTGCTGTAACCTGCTGTCATGCTTGTCGTTCTCTGGTACTCTGAAACAACGATGAAGAATGCCCGTCATTCTGAAAGAGAGCAGTCCAACATTGTGAAATTACGTTCATACCAATTATTAAAGGGTTCGTAGAACATTCATCTTTTACAATGAGAACACCCCACTCTGGAACTTGGACTCCAGGAACATTAAAATCAAACACAGCATATCCAATATAGGGGATTTCAAGGCCATTTGCAGCTTTTAAAGTCAAAACAGGAGCTTGGCCCAACTTATACTGAGGGAACTTCTCCTCAAACACACTATGTTGCATCAGAGTGACTTGAGAGCCGGTGTCCAACAGTCCTGTACACTCAATGTCCTGAATTATGACACTCACCATTGGACAGCCATCAATAAAAGAAGAAACGGTCCTTGAATTTTCTGATGGTCTCACTGGCCCCACCGCCTGGACCTCTGCAGCAGGGCAAATTAGTTTAAATCTCCATTAGGCAGCACACTTCCCTTGCAATACCTTGCTATATGTCCTGACTGTTGACAGCGCCGGCAGATCGGCCTCCCCTCTGCATCCCACATATTCGAGGAAGACTGCCCCCTTCATCGCCTAGAAGAAACGTTTTGTGGCTGGAAATGTACATAATTAGGTTGTGCATGATTTGATTGTGCCACTGGACTAGACGACTTCAGCTCCTTCATCACTTCCTGTGTCAGTTCTCGCATCTGTCCTTTAACTTCCTCTAGAATTTCTCGCTTTAATTCAGCTTTCCAGTCAGTCCCCTGTGAGCAAGAATCAATCCTACCAGGCCCACTAACAGCAGCACAAGCCAGTTCATACCTTGGTTGACTACATTCTGCTTCCAACAGTAAAGCCTCTTGATACAAATCTGCGAATGTTCCTTCTGGGTTTCGGCGTGCATACGTTCTCATGGCTCTCAGAAAAGGTCCATCCTCCAACCCCAGCAACAACTGCTCCTTCTGTTGATCTTCAACAAGGGCCCCTTCTGGACTATGTCGCCGCAACCTGCAATAAAGCTCTCGTAATCGCAACACAAACGTTTTAAAAGATTAATCTTACCTCTCTCTGCAACTGAAGAAATGTGACCTAAGGACAGGAAGAGGTATTTCTCCAGCATACAAGGTGTCTAAATGCTCAAAAATCTTATTGGCTTTATCCCTATCTCCATCAGCCAAAACACTTATTTCCTGCTTTGCATCACCACCCAAGGCACCCATTACAATTTTAACTTTCTTTGCTTCAGGTACTTCTTGGGCTTCTAAAAGCCCTTGCATTTGTTCTTTCCAGTCTCCATACTTCAAATCACAATCAGTATCCGTAAACTTGGGCACCCAAGGGGCACCAGGAAACACTGGCATCATCATTTTTTTTTTTTTTTTTTTTGCTTTTAAAAATATTCTAGCAAGTGCTGTTCCACCATTCCCGTATCCAACCCTGCCGACTACGCCAAATTATGTCAGCGGCCAAATGACTCTAATAAGATATATATTTAAACTTTATAGCCGACTACGCCCCCTAGAGTGGAAACTGAGACCCCAGGAACTCCATATGAAAAAACAGGTTATTTATCGGAGAAGGGAACAGTGGAAAACAACACCCAAAATAGCAGTAGAAAAACTATTTTATTACAATAAAATTGTTGGCAAAACGATGAATCAAATAAATAATAAAAAAGAGGGGAGCAAGTCCAAAGTCCCAATCTTCAGCTCAGAGGACCGTCAAAGTTCAACTTAGTCTCTGCTAGGCATCTGTATTACAGCTGACGTCCATTTACGCTCCAGTCCCACATAGAGCACTGCGTCAAAAGAGGTGTAAACGGGAGAATTCAGGCAATGAATACGCCCGCTAAATGTGCTCTTTAGCATGGAGCTTTGGAACTTTGTTATGCGTACCTGTAAATGCCTGCAAATGCCCGAAAACAGGAACTTGTCTGACCCCCTGCTGTTAGTTGATGGCTTGGCTTTGTAAATGCTAATTTGTTTTGGGACTGGCAGCTCAAGATTGCCCCTATTCCCCTGCCCCCCTCCTTACTATTCAGGAAAGGTGATTTGGCTGCTAAGTGCTTTACATTGTGTCAATCTACAACAAAGACTGTAGTACCTTAAAAGAAGTTTGTATCTGGGTGTCCACTGCTCTTCATAACAAAGGAGAAATACTCATTAGGATTATGCAAATTTATTTAGTGTAAAATGCACTCAAACAATACAAAACCTACAAAATAAACAATGTAAAACAATGTAAACAAAAATGTTTCACACACAAATGGTCACTTCAGAGATACAACTTTTTTAAATCTCTACCACTGTACACATTGGAATGACCACAGACACTCTCTCCCTAGTGTGACTTAACTGCACAGTTGTGGTACTGAGAACACATCTGCTTGTAATGCGCTCAACAGGGAGGAATGATGAGGCAATGTTAGACTCTATTCCCTTGATACCCCAAACTTCCACAGGCTTTCCAAAGAAATGCCTGTCTGGGTGAGGGTGCAGCCACATTATTTTTGCCACTACATGCTGAATAATGGAAGTTTGTGTTTTCACAGAAATTACAAAGAATTGTTTCACTATTCCAGGACGCACCTCTGCAGTAGGATCAAGGACAGGCTCTTCAAAACTTGAATTGTAAACACACCACTTTGCAGATACACACGCTGACCTTTCAGCCCTGCCTCTTACACAAAAAGTCACCCCAAGGCTTCTTACTCTAAAGCATGTCTTTGCTAATTGACCAACCTTTGAGACGGAGCTGTTAGGATACACTTGTGTGTACATTGACAACAAAGCTTGTCTCTCTGAATCTGTTAATACTACATTCTTAAATGGGGGTAGTGCTTTAACCATCTCCACATCTGGAAAAACAAGTGTTGCAGATGACATACATGAATACTGTTTTATGTACATTACATCAGTGGTGTCATGGATTGACAAGGAACCCACATCTTTTGTAGACAGGATGTTGATGAATTCAGTTGCATAGGCGCTTTGCAGTGGCATCTGGAGCTGTTGACATTGTTGGAAATTTCTCATGACCTGAACCTCAATATTTCTGTTGTTGTTATGATACTGTCCCAACATTCCATTTAACCGCTCAAATGAGAAACACCAAAAGGCATAGACGGGACCATAATCTAACAAGCATTCTTTTAAATGTAAATGTAAGTGCATGTTAGGTGTGCAATGAAGAGATCCATACAGTTCAACAAACTTCGACAAAAATGTTTGCAAGTAACAGTCAGCTACTTCAAGCCTATCATGTGAGATGACCCTTGAACACATAATAATGCAGGCTTGCACAAAATCAAACCACATATCATAATCTGGATCCTCAATCAAGCCTTTTAAACAAAACAATGAATAGATGGTTGTCCAGTTTTTCCACTGGTCTGCTGTAAACCCGCTAAACCCTGATGCAATTCTGAGAGGAATCCTTCCAACATCCTGTGGCACCTTGAGAGAGTCCATTCTTTTTTGGAGTTCTTCAAGCTTCTGGATACTTAATACCCCACACTCAATCCAGAGTTTGAAAACATGTCTAGCAGTTCCGAGGAGTAAATTGTGCATGGGATCAATGACAACAAACCGGATGGCATCATAGTATGGCAGGAAGAACAGTTCAGACCACCTGGCACCATACTGCGCTTCCAGTTTCTTCTGGGCTACCTTTGTAGTAGCCTTCTCTGTCATCTTTGCAAATCTTTTGTGTTCCTCAGAGGTGCGCAGAGTCCAGGTTGATCTGTCAAATCCGGAGAAGTCCGTTTTTCCCCCAAAAGATGTTTTCGTGAATTTCTTTAGACACTTGTTACATCCTGAAAAGATAATAATTGTTTTAAAGTTAGATTTATTGCACACAATAGGAAAAAGCTGAGCAATAGTGTGAAACAGCATAATAAATCAGAATTTACCTCTTAGTGCTCCATGGCCAACAAAACCACCACACTTGCGGGAAGCTGGAATATCAGATGAGAGGCAGAGTAATGCTGCTCTGTAAACCTGGCATCCCAAGGGTGAAGAGTCCATTAGAACAACTCCTTCCCACAATTCTCGGAGGTCATCAACCAAGGGCTCAAGATATGCATTCATGTTGAGTTTGGGTTCTTTGGGTCCTGGTATCACTCCAACTAAAATCATGTTTTCATCTTTGAAGCGTTCCTCTCTCGGCAAATTCAAAACGACAAGATATATAACACCGACTGAATATGGGGAGTGCTTATAGGGTTGGTACCAGTCAACATTCATCATCAGTGCAAAATTATTAGGTTCTGATAGAAATGGTTGACCATTTACATATTGAAAGTCCTGCCAGATTTTCCCATCATATACATCCCCCATGACAGAGTCAGGCATGCTGCGGTGTCTCCATTGCTCACATTTCTCCAAAAATCCAGACCTTCTCACCAAAGTCTCCAAAGACTGACGGACCTTTTTGTAACAGTAGACACGGATGGGATACAGGTATTCTTTACCACTTGAGCCAATAAGCTTTCTCATCAAAGGAGTTCCACATTTGCTTCTTAATTTCTTTTGTGGGTGTTTGTGGAAAGGTCTAGAAGAACAAGTGTTGATGATTTTTGCACCGGATCTAGAGGTGGTGTATGATTCCTCAATTGTGTATGTTACCATACACTTTGGGCATACCACAAACTGGCTAAAGCTGTCTCTGCAGATGTTAGTCCATTTCCTGAGTGAATATAAAGTCTTAGGGATCTTTCCAGCCAGCCCACAGAGTGTGTTCACACACAGAATATGTCCCATGAGCCAAATTAATTGTCTTATGCACTGCAAGAGTGCAAAAATTGCACGGTCTGATATTTTGAAAACAGCTTGCCATGCCAAAAGCATAAATGCAAGCAGTTTCAACATCAAATGTTCAGGGCTGTCTTCTGTGACCCTGAACCCATCTGCATCCATATTTTCCTCCCCAAAAATGTCAGTCTCTTCAAGCTGATCCTCTTCCATGAAACTGTCTGCCTGGTCATAGTAGCCATCTTCATCTGAAGACTCACTGTCACTGGCACTCAGGAAAAGCTCGAAGTCTTCATCATCATTGTCATCTGAAACCCAAACACAACACCCATTTTAAAACCACCAGAAGTGTCAAGTAACTAAGTACAAATACTTTGTTACCTTACTTAAGTAGAAATTTTACTTTTATACTTTAAGTAGTTTTTGAAACCAGTACTTTTACACTTTTACTTAGAAAAAAGCTTGAGTTGATACTTCAACTTCTACAGAAGTCTTTTCTAAAACCTAGTATCTATACTTTTACTTGAGTAAAGAATGTGAATACTTTTGACACCTCTGAAAACCACACAAACAAAATCATCACTAAGGAGGACAGGAGTAATCATACATTCAAACTATTGTAAATACAAAAGAAGTACCACAGACTTCTCTGGGTGCTTTAGCACAGTAACAGTCTCCAAAGAATTATGGTAGGTTATAAGTTACAGGCTTTGAGACTATTGACAGGTGCACAATCTTACCTTGCAAAGTGCAGTCCTCGTACAGTTCTTGGTCTTGTATATCAGTCTGTTTGTCCCCTTGCTGCATACAAAACACAGTTGATGGCAACAGTGGAGCACTGGCAGTATCTGAAGAGTCACTGGCACCCAGGGGAAGCTTGAGATCTTCATAATCAAAGTTCTCTATAACAGAAAAACGAGCCATTTTACACAATATTTCTCACAAAATGTAACAAATAAAGAATGTTCTCCAGTAACTTTGGTCAAACGTTTGCGGTATCCCACAAGTAACTTAGTTTGAATGCAACATATTTGTACTTTTACTTGAGTAGATTTTTAGTGAAAAATAATTACTTGTAATGTTACTTTGGATATATTTATCATGTATGCATTCATGATTTGTTAAGACGTAAGTGGTCAGCTGGTCCCAAGTCTGCTAACGTTGCTTGGTTACCATATGCATTTACGCCTCCACATGGCTTAGTTCAGGGTAAAATAATGACTGAAACTACAGCTGGGTAGTATAGCTTTCAAATTTCAAATAGAAATGAACTGGGCATAATTATAATTACTGAAAACAACCTATTCATACCTTGCAGAGTGTTGTCCACATCATTTTCCGGTTGTTGTTCATGTTCGTTGTCCTCTGGTTGCGTGATAAACAAACTTTCTGAAACACGCAGAGTAGGCCTATCGGTAGCGTCTTTTATCCAAACTCCATTTAAAAAATATGTTTTCTTGTGCGAATAAAAAAGCGTATGTGAAACGAAATCTTTACAATGACCACAAAACTGTCTCTTCCGTTTCCTTGTTCCCTCCATGGCTTGAAAGCAAACAGATTATTTTTTTTACGATTCGCTTCTGTAATAAATCGGGATTCGCAATCCGGTCCGTTCTTCTTCTTCTTTTAAATTTCCGTCAGAGCAGACATTGTTAAACCCTTTATCGATCCGGTAGTTTGATGTTTCTGATAAACTGAGGAGTGACTGAGGTTGCTGTGTTTATTTCGCTACAGTGCTTGATTTCCGTATTTCTACTTTCCAAGCGTGCAATTGGATGAAATACAATGACGTCATCCAGTTCCAACCAACGGAATCAGTTTATGTTTTGTGTCAGTGAAAGTAACCAATAGCATTACCTGAAAACTTTAGAGGCGGCAAATTTTGTTTGTGGATGGGTGTTACCAGTATGTATAAAACAAAAGATATCT
This sequence comes from Rhinichthys klamathensis goyatoka, assembly GCF_029890125.1. Taxonomy (NCBI): domain Eukaryota; kingdom Metazoa; phylum Chordata; class Actinopteri; order Cypriniformes; family Leuciscidae; genus Rhinichthys; species Rhinichthys klamathensis. The sequence continues at coordinate 2,095,888 of NW_026606844.1, read as the reverse complement.
AAAATATACAGGTTAGTAAAGGTACGCCGTATCCTATTTACAACGCGAAGATGGCTTGCAAAAGAACGCTGGAGTTTTACGGAGAGCAGAGTAGAGATGTTACTCCTTTACGCCGGGACAACGTGGCTTTTCAAACTCCGAGTCCGAACGAAAACCGACTGGTGAATATGGTGAATGCAAGTTTGAAGCGGATATTTGAAAAGCTGGAGACGATGGACAAGAGATTGGTTAAGATGGAGGCGGACATCAATGAGCTCAAAGAGGCAAGAGAGGAGCCTGCTTCGAAGAAATTAAAGAGAGCTGGGAATAAATCTGTTGCGGTAAGTTATTTTATTTATTTTAGTTTTTTAAGTCACAAACATTTTGCGGTGTCCGCTTAACTTTGTGTGCTTTATTTATTAATGTATTTGAATTGAGCTCTCATACTATGTTGGATTTTTACAGGAAGCTGTATGCAGATTGCACAATGGGGAAAACAACACACACAAATATGACCCACAGACAAGGTAACTTATATCTTTAAAACTATTGTTTCAAATTATATTTTTAATCAACCTTCTTTAATTACCGGTACTGCTCCACAGTCTATCCTCCCCCCACAACCTCGAGGTCACAACCTATCTCTTTAATGGCGTCTCCATGGCTGTACCGGACGTAGATCCTGCTGTTGTTAAAGGTAAGTCACAAGAGAATATACCAAGACTACAACTATTTAACTGTATAGACTAGTTAGTTATAAATAAACACATTCTCCCCCCTCACTATCTCCCTCTCTCTAGCATCCTGCAAGACATATTTTGAAACTGTTCGAAGGGGTTACAGGATGGCCCAAGATGAGAACAAAGAGAAGATGGAGGACAGCAGGATCATTGCTCGCACGAGACAAAGAAAAAGAAGAGTAAGTATAAATAAATATAAATCTCAGTAAAAGACTAAAAGGCTCCCATCCCAACCCATTTGATAATTTCAGTGGTTTAATTTCTTTTTTCCCTCCCATTTTGCAGCTGCTGAGCAGCAGGACTGGTGTTCTCCAGACAGAGGAAGAGGCAGCTATCTGGAAGACTGCAACAGTTGACCAAATGTCTGAAGAGGAGGATGCCATCTTGGATAGAAAGACGGTGTGGGTTGTTCGGCCTCCAACCCGTAGTAAAGCTTTGTCTGCGCTGTGTGGGGTGCTACAAAAAAGACTGGAAGCAGACCAGAAGTACTTAGGAACTCATCATCCACGAGTTGGTGCAGATCGAGTCACGGTGGAGACCACAGAAGCTGGCCTGTGAATTATTTTAGCATTACGCATCTAAATATTATTCTATAGTATAATTTGAATATTCTGTTGTTGTTTTTTATATAGTATTTATTTTATATAGTATTATTTATAGATTGTATTATATATAATTCTATTTAGTTTTCTATATATACTGCATTTATATATTTTATACAATTCCACATTGGTATCTCTATATTTATATATTGTACTATTTATATATTGTACTATTTATATATTCTAAAGTATTTGTATATTATATTGTTTTCTAAATATTATACACAGGCCTTAATTATTAGATGGGGTTATATATTGTATGACTAATAGTAAAGTGTATTCTATGCTAACATATTTTTTATTTATAGAATTTTGATTGTGTGTATATATATATATATATATATATATGTCATGTGCCCAGTGTCATTTTAAAATAATAAAAATAACAAACTCAACTTTGTCTATCTGATTGTCTTGACATTATAACCATGAACACCAATGATAATAAATATTAATGATGAGTAACAATAAACCCAAATAAGGCCTTAAACTGGACCAATAGTGTGGGGTTTTAGAGGAGGGGTTTAGGGTTTTAGAGGAGGGGTTTAGGGTTTTAGAGGAGGGGTTTAGGGTTTTAGAGGAGGGGTTTAGAGGGTTTAGAGGAGGGGGAAAGCATTCAGCACCCAATCCTGCTGGCCCGACCGTAAGATCTCTGACCAATTGAAGGAGGCCACTGCCTTGTGTCCCAAAGGTGTGAAATGCTAATATTCCCTGGCATTGACCCCAACCGGGGGATTATTCACCATGGTAACTGATGGCCCTAGTGGCTCCCTGCTGTGCCCCAAACTTGGTACATATCCAGGAGTATTCGGGATTGTGTGACGGGACAGCAAACTCCCGTACACATCCGTTTATTTGTGGAGTACACAGGAGTACTCAGGAGTTTTACATGCCCGATTACAGCTCTTTTCACGCAGTGGAGGCCAGTATCAGCCCGATGCTGGAACACAGAGAAAGAAAAAAACTGCCAGCATACGACGTCCAACTCACATCACTTTGCATCTACACAATATCGGCCGATTCAAAAGTCACTCAAGTAAAATTATGCAAAGCAGGCTCGTTCTCGTCCATTACAAGGCAATAACTGGATTTGATAGGCACACCGCAAGATAGAAGTCAGAACATACTCACAGCATGACTGGACAGCAACCCTGCTATCCAGTCCAATGTGTTCACGATAGAAGAACCACGGCAGTTATCTCCACTCGTCTCCTCAGCACTCACGGTAGTCTCTCGCAGCCGGTCATCAGCCCGTCTAACACGCTGCTCCTCCAACAGTGCTCCGCGAATCGTCGACTTTGTGTCACAGTGTCTGGTTTGTGTTTCCCCGGGTGTCACTAGAGGTCCTCGTTTTCACGGTGTCCTTCACATTGACTACAATTCCCAGCATTCTGTCTGTCACTTATCACTGTTCATTACACTCAGCTGTTCCCCGTAATCATTGTCCCAGCTGTTCATTGTTAGTCTTGTTAGATCTGTGTGTATATATTCCACGTCTGTGTCAGTATGTGTTACGGAGTCGTTGTTATGTCTGACACTTCTTGGTCTGTTCCTGATTGTTCCTTGTGTTTTGTTATTTTTGTATTTGGATTGTTTACACGGTATTTGACCTTTGCCTGGACTGGATTTACGCTTTACGGATTACCCATTAAAACATCTTTACTGCACTTGGATCTGCTGTCTATCTCCCGTGTGTGTCGTGACACTTTGTGGTTACTTGTCTACAGTGTGCTGCAATCTCGCATAGCCATAAGCCGTCTCAACGCAAATGAAGCACTCACTCTCTGATGCAGGCACAACTTAATTTCTTCTCGCTCTCGCTGTGTTGACTTCAGTCACGGATGCATGTTATAATTAGTTATATGTTAATAGTGTCCTTACTTTTACTATTACTGTCTGGTATGGCAACTCTACTGTCCAGCAGAGGTTGCAGCTAGACAGGATAGTCAATACAGCCTCAAAAATCATTGGCTGCAAAACTCTCCCCCATCTGTGAGATCTACGAGGCCCATATTCACCGTAAAGGCCAAAAGATCCTTCAAGATGATACTCATCCTGCCAACTCTCTTTTCTCCATACTCCCATCAGGAAGAAGGATAAGAGCTATTAAAACAAAAACCTCCCGCTTCCTCAATAGCACATACTGCAGAGCCATTAAATCTCTAAACAGCTCTCAATCCCTGAACCAGTCCCTTATGGAAAAAAGGTTCTGTTAACGAGTCTGCATAATTTGCACATTTATTTATAGTGTTTTATTATACCTTTTTATGTATTTTATGCCAACCATACTAGTGTTATTTTATCTATTTATTGTAAAGTTGCGGATTTGCGCTCTGTATCCCTATGCAAATTGTCACTTCTACCTGACATCAGCCACTATAGCGTCCTGGACTGTCATCCAGGTACATGGTGAGCGGTGTGTTCCTTTTACTTTGATTTGTTTGTGTCAAGTGTCATCTCGTGTGGGATATTGTTTGTGTGTATATATGCTCTATGTCTTGGTTGTATCTTGTTGATGTAATGTTATGAGCACACTGAAGCAAATCCTTAACAACTTGCACCGAGTTGTATAGCAATAAAAGTATTGAATCTTGAATTTTGAATCTTGAAATTTCCACGTTTTCGGACTTGCCATTGGCCAAAACATTAACGTCTGTACACGAAATAATGTGCTTAGATGCAATTACGCGTACACACGTTATATCATCTGTCATATATGTCTTTACGGCCTTCCATAGAGAAAAGGTGTGTTCGACATCGGCTGTGGCTGGATGTAACCAATCTGCGAGAGTTGCCGCGTGCAGGCGGGGAGGAGCTGAAAATGGAGACGTGAAGACGGACACTTTCTGCTTCCAGTAGTGACCGCTCACGTGATGTTTGCATACTTTACCAGTGGCGGCTGGTGAAAAATATCCTAGGTGGGGATGTGGCATATTCAGTCAGTTTCAATAGTCTGGTAACCATGGGAGCCAGTTCTTTTAGCGTTGTGGCTCCCAGGTTGTGGAATGCTCTTCCTCAAGACATCCGTCAAGCATCCACCCTTCTCTCATTCAAAAACCTCTTAAAAAACAAAACAAAAAAAACTTAAGGTCACAGTCTGTAAATTTAACCTTGTTATGTATATGTTATTTGTTTGAATCCCTCTTTGTTTGTATCTTTAACCTAACTTTGTAAGTGACCTCTGTATATGTACTTTCTGCCCTTGGTATGTGTATTGTGCTTTGATGTTGATGGCCCTTGTGCCCTCTATTAGCCAGCCGTCCCTGTACTTTACCACAGCTGAAGTGAAATAAATGCAATATTTGTCAAATACACAGACGTTTCAGATACGTTTCATTTAATACTTTATGTACTTTGCTTTTTTTATCAGTTTTATTTTGATAAACATGACACAATATAACATCGCAACTACATGAAAATAGTTTTTACTGGTATAAAAAACTGATTTGTGAACATTACTGGAACTGAAGGTGTTCGAATAAACACGAAACACACATGATTGTTGCCATGCAGTGGATTCGGCCAATCGTGGAACAGTTGTGTCGTCATCAGAGCTCGTGCAGCCACTCTGGAGAAGCTGGGCAGAATGAATCAGCCAGCTGCTCTCGAATCGCTCTTGTGGTACTTTGATGGCATTCGTCACAGTCATGTGGCGTAGGCGCTGTCTCAAGTCAGACACAATTTCTAACCGGCATGCACTGCTTCAAGTAAGCAGCCGATCAATCTGCACAGCCCTGTATAAAGTCAAACAAGCCTAGAGACACACACAGCAGGCAAAAACACAGGCAAAAACACAGACACAGGGCACACAACCACGCCCACACCTTTGTAAACTAGGAGTAAAGCAAATTGAACAAGTATTACATGAACAATAATAATAATATATCATTGGACGTTACATTTTCATTGTAATTATTTAATCAAAGCTATAGGCCTAATATAATTTTGATTGCCTTTTAAAAAGGGTGACACAATAAACTGAAACATGCACATGTGTCTATCTGGGTTCTTGTTCCTTTTTTTACTACTGTACAGAAAAACAAAACAAAAACAGAAAAATACCAAATGAGAAAAATCAAAAATAGCCTCATCAGCAGATCTCAGACCAACATGCTCATGTTGAAATGGACCACTGTTTTACAAATTCAAAAATGAATACATTGTGAAATATTATTTTATTTAGTCATGTCTCATCAGTTGATTTTGGAGAAAATCTATCAAAATGCATTTATAGACGACAGTGAATTATGCGTTTAAACATAAACAACATATAACGATAGCTCAAAAAACATCAAATTGCTTTTATTCCCTGTTAGATTTGTCTTGTGATCAGCAACACAAGCCGTACACTTGAAATAAGCTGGATTAATAAATAATTAGATTAGTAAGTATATTAGATAGCATTACTGTTACGTGTATTTTTATAAATATATACAAATATTTCTTTCAGAATTTTAAACAACTTGAGGTCATAATGGAATACAAAGAAAATATTACTTATCTCGGTTACTCTTTCAAAAGTTATTTTTTCAAAGTATGTGTTTCTGGAAATATATTGTTCACCTCTGTGAGGCTTCAGCGTGGAGTTATTTTTAAAGATTTTTTTTTTTTCATTTTTAAAAACAATTAAAATCAAACAGGCATTTCAGTCATTTTGAAATGTTCTCTCTAATTGGTTCAGATCTGTTTTTAACCACTTTCCGGATTATGTCTTTGATTTCAGATGTATTTAATACATAAATTATGGGATTTAACATTGGTGGAACAGCATATGCCAGAGACGTACTGATGATCCTTGCATTGGGCGTGAGAGAAACCAACCATGCAGCAATGTATGAGCAGCATATGGGGAGGAAATAAACCCCTACTAACAACAAATGAGAGACACAGGTCTTCAGCGCTTTTAAACGTCCTTGCCAGGTTGTAATTTTGCTTAAAGCAAGAAAAATGCCCAGATATGACAGGACTATAATAATTAATGGTACTACAAGGTATAAAGTTGTGATGAGAAATGCCATAATCCTATTAATGCTATTGTCATTACATGCCAACCTATACATTGGCCCATGATCACAAAAGTAACTCTGAATCACATTAGATTCACAGAAAGAAAGCCGGGTGATCGAAGACACCATCAAGGCCACCACAGAAGAATTAAATGCCCAAATTGCTGAGAAAACCAAAACCACACTGGTATTGTTAACAATTGCATGATATCTTAATGGCAAGCAAATTGCAATGAAGCGATCATATGCCAGAACTACAAGAGTATGACTCTGCATAGTACTAAAGAAGTGAACAAAAAACATGTTTGCCAAACAAGCATTGAAGGAGATGTGCTGTGAGTCGAGCAGAAAAGTCTTCATCATGTTAGGAATCAGTGCATTAGTTTCACCAATATCAGCCAAGGCCAAGTTAAACACACTAATGTACTTTGGACTGTGCAGGCTTCGATGAAGAGCTAAAATCAGAAGGACTATAGAGTTGCCAATTACAGATATAAAATATGTTATAAATAAGAATATATAGTAATAACCACTATAAGGTATACCTGTAAGTCCAATGATGAAAAAGTATTCAGGATGAACAATGGAGATATTCTGTGATAAACTTGCATTTACAGAGCTCATGGCAGCTTTGAGTTTGGTGACATTAGACATTAGCAAAATCTAGAGAATTTACAAAATTGTCATTTCATACCTTTAACAGGATATTTTAACTACAACTATAATTAAATTTTTTTAAAATATACCTTCATGTAATGCATAATATTTGAATCACATATTTGTATACATAAAGTTTTAGAGCCAGAGAAAACTATGACAATGACTGTCTGAATGCTTGTGAGCGGCTTTGAATTAAATTACTCCGCTGTACATTTTTGTCCTCATTCTCTCATGCTGCACAGATCACTGGCAATCTCTATCCAAATATATCTTCTGATTCATCTCTTGAGAGCTTTCAGACAACAAAATGATGTAATACTTAACCCTTGTGTGTCCTCATGGACATTTTTGTCTTTTTGAGTTCTTTTTTGTTAATGCCACCTGCATAAAGGTTGGCACAAGTGTTTATTTTTATTGGAATTTTACTATTTCACCCCCACTTCATTAAAAAAAAAAAAAAACTATTTTACACTAGTAATACAAAATAGTTACACTCAGGACTTTCAGGACAACAAAAAATGTCCTCATTGAAACCCATTAAAACGGCAATGTTTAATCCCAGGGCCATTTAACAATAAAATTATGCAGTCTTTGTTAATAGACTTTCATTTGGTTGGCAAGGCTTCAAAATTACATTTTTAAAAAATTTTACCAGATGGTGCCATTTTCTCAGGTTTGGCCTATACAACAAATACTCACTCGATTCCTGTTTTTTGCTTCTGCATATTATAGAACCAATTGGATAAATGATGCAGTTATAATTGTGTGGGTGTGTTGTTATGGATGTCAGATTATGGTTTGGGTGTGTGTAATAAAAAAATTGTGTGTGTGTAATATTTGAAAGAGAAAAACGTCTCGGGTTACGACTGTAACCCTTGTTCCCTGAGACGGGAACGAAACGCTGCGTCGAAAGACGACACTTTTGGGGAACGCCTCAAGCGTGATAGCGTCTGAAGCACGTATGGAACTAGTCCAATCTCCATTGGTGTTGCGTCATGACGTCACATGTGATGGTCTAGCAGAAGCTATAAATCAGAGAAACGACCTTGGAGGAACTCCAGCACTGAAGCCACTGGGCAGTTAACTGGGTCCAGCTGATGTTCTCTGCTCCATAAAGTGAACACATTCCACTTTAAAGCGTTAAGTTTCCTTGTGGACGGAGCTCTAGAGTTTAAGATGCTCTCAACAACATCAGTTGAGAGACCAGCACTTACGAGTTGGTCCCCCTCAAAGGCCAGACCCATAGCTTCCACAGTTCCGGTCAAGGGTGATGTATTGAGCCCTCGGCCTGGGATAGAAGGTCCCTCCTGATTGGAATCTGCCGCGGAGGGGCTGCTAGAAGTGCTATTACGTCTGAAAAACAAACTCGGGCCGGCCAGTATGGGGCTACTATGGGGCCAGTATGGGGAGCTGGATGCGTGAGGGAAAACCAGAGCGGACAATGTGTGTTTTTGTGGGAGGCGAACAGATCCACAGATCAACTTCACCACCTCGGGGTGGAGTCTCCATTCCATTCCCCTGCCTCGACAGGATGTCTGCCCCCACATTTTTGTCCCCGGGAATGAACATTGCTCTGAGTGAGAGCAACTTGCCCTGGGACCACAGGAGAACTTGATGCGCCAGTCTGCACAGAGGGCGTGACCTCAGGCCTCCCTGCCGATTTATATAAGAGACCACCAACGTATTTTCTTTTCGAACTAGAACATAATGGCCTCTAATGTCCGGGAGGAAATGTCTCAGAGCCAGAAACTGTCATGATTAATCAGACGGAAGCAAATGCAGTTAAACTCTTTATTTGATGATAACACACAGATAGATAGTCCAAAGTCCAGACAGACAGGTTAGTGGCGCAGGGACTCCGATGGTCAGATGACAAGTGCAGCGTGCAGTGGTGGTGGTGGTGAAAATCCAACGACGAACAGTAATCCAACATCCAAAGAACAAGAACCGGAACAGGAGAAGCACACGACTGAATGACAATGGGAACACACACACCGGGAACCACAAACAACGATCTGACAAAGGAGATGAGAAGTTGATGAGAATATATACACATGAATTGATAGACTGCAGCTGGTGATGGATAATGGGTGATTGCTGACGAGCGTTGATGAGCGGCCACGCCCCTCTAATCAGCGCACACACATACAACAACATAAACACGAGACAAGAAGCAGACTTAGGATTTACCAACCGTGACAGTACCCCCTTCCCCCTTACCTGCCGATTGTAATCATTGATAAGGGAGTGATCCAGGATGTCTCTAGCCGGTACCCAACTTCTCTCCTCCGGACCGTAACCTTCCCAGTCCACCAAGTACTGGAATCCGCGCCCCCTCCGTCTCGAGTCCAGAACACGATTGACCGAATAAGTAGGTTCGGGGGGGGGGGGGGGGGGGAACCGGGACAGGCGGATTAATACGAGCAAAAAATACGGGTTTAATTTTGGATACGTGAAAGATGGGATGAATCCTCCTGTACACTGGAGGAAGATTAAGGCGGACTGTCACCGGACTAATGATTTTAGTGACAGAGAACGGGCCAATAAATTTTGGTGCGAGCTTATTTGAAACGGAGCGGAGAGGACTGTCCTTGGTAGAAAGCCACACTTTAGAACCGACGACGTATACGGGAGGCCTCCGCCGGTGGCGATCGGCTTTGGCCTCTTGGAGTAGAGTCTCACGGGCTCTAGTCCAAGTGCGGTGACACCTCTGGACAAAGGCGTGGGTGGAGGGGACCGCGACTTCGGATTCCAGACTAGGAAAAATTGGTGGCTGGTAACCTACACTACACTCAAATGGTGATAGGCCCGTGGATGACACTGGCAACGTGTTGTGGGCGTACTCCACCATAGACAGTTGCTGACTCCAGGAGGAAGGATTCTTGGACACTAAACATCGCAACGTTCTCTCCAAAACTACCGTGTGACCCTGGGAGGGTGGGAGGGCGGTGATAAAATCTAGCGCGATATGGGACCAGGGTCTCGAAGGCACCGGCAGCGGTTGGAGTAACCCATCTGGAGGTTGATTGGAAGTCTTACCCGTGGCACAAACTGAGCAAGCCAATACAAAACTGCGAACGTCACGAGCCATGAGAGGCCACCAAAATCGCTGCTTAACCAAAAACATACTACGATTGACTCCTGGATGACAAGCCACATTGGAACAGTGTCCCCACTGAATGACGCTGGACCGTAAACTCTCCGGCACAAACAAACGGTTCGGTGGGCAACGAGTCGGAGGCGTTACCCCTTCTAAGGCCTTCTTGACCTTCGATTCGACCTCCCATGTGAGTGTAGAGATGAATAGATTCTCTGGTAAAATGCACTCGGGAGTAGACGGGCGATCGGAACGGTAAAAAATGCGCGATAAAGAATCGGGTTTGATATTTTTGGAACCCGGGCGGTACGAGAGAGTAAAGTCAAAACGTCCGAATGAAAGAGCCCACCGAGCCTGCCTGGAATTAAGTCTTATAGCAGTACGAATGTATTCCAGATTCTTGTGGTCGGTCCAGACGATAAAAGGTACCCCAGACCCTTCTAACCAGTGGCGCCACTCCTCCAATGCTAGCTTGACCGCCAACAACTCTCTGTTGCCAATGTCATAATTGCTTTCGGCAGGGGATAAACGATGCGAAAAAAACGCGCAAGGGTGCATCTTGTCGTCTGAAGGAGAGCACTGGGATAACACTGCACCTACCCCCACCTCTGACGCATCGAACTCCACCACGAACTGACGTGATGGATCAGGGGTTATCAGGATGGGGGCTGAAACGAAGCAACCCTTCAGTTTGGCAAACGCAGCTTCTGCTGTGTCTGACCACCTGAACGTTGTTCTGGGGGAGGTCAAGGCGGTCAGAGGCGCGGCTAGTCGGCTGAAATTGCGAATAAAACGCCGGTAAAAATTGGCGAACCCCAGAAACCTCAGTAGGGCCTTACGGGAATCTGGACTTGGCCAATTCACCACAGCCTTAACCTTGTCAGGATCCATGCGCATTCCCTCAACCGAGATGATGTGACCTAGAAAAGGAACAGACTGTGCATGAAAAACGCATTTCTCCGCCTTGACAAAAAGCCCATTCTCTAGCAACCTCTGAAGCACTTGTCGAACATGTTGCACGTGTTCCTGGAGAGACGATGAAAAAATCAATATATCATCCAGGTAAACATATATGAATTGATCGACCATGTCTCGCAACACGTCATTGACAAGTGCTTGGAAGACCGCTGGGGAGTTGGAAAGGCCGAATGGCATAACCAAATATTCAAAGTGCCCCCTAGGGGTGTTAAAAGCGGTCTTCCACTCATCCCCATCCCTGATGCGGACCAAATGATAAGCATTCCTTAAATCCAGTTTCGTGAAGATAGATGCTCCTTGCAACCTCTCGAAAGCTGAAGGCATCAAAGGCAAAGGATAAGTATTCTTTACCGTGATGTTGTTCAACCCCCGGTAATGAATACAAGGTCGCAACGATCCATCTTTCTTCCCCACAAAAAAGAACCCCGCCCCCGCTGGAGAAGAGGAAGGGCGGATGAATCCCGTTGCAAGAGAATCAGAAATGTATTTCTCCATGACCTCTCTCTCTGGGACAGAGAGTGAATATAACTTGCCCTTAGGCGGAGACGTACCTGGCAGTAAGTCTATAGCACAGTCATAGGGACGATGCGGAGGAAGAGAATCAGCCCGAGACTTACTGAACACCTCCTTCAGATCCCGATACTCCGTGGGCACGTTTGATAAATCCACTGTCTCCTCCTGTAACACATGAACAGAAACAGATGGACAGGCAGACACAAGACAGGACTTATGACAAAAACTGCTCCACGCTGCCACCGATTTGAGTTGCCAGTCTATTTTGGGGTTGTGACGGGTGAGCCATGGGTGACCAAGAACGATGGGTGCTAGTTGAGTGTCCAGAATGTAAAAGGAGATGGTGGTCAGAATGATTGCCAGATGTGATGAGGGTGATGTCTTCGGTGATCAGTGAAATCGTGGGGAGTCTTTGGCCATTGAGGGCGTGAACATCGATCTGATGTGAAAGGGGTTTGAGGGGAATTTGAAATCTTAGTGCAAATGAACGGTCCATGAAATTACCCTCTGCCCCTTAGTCCAGTAGTGCCCGACAATCGTGGAGGTGAGTTGACCATCGGAGCCTTACCGGAAGGAAGGTAGATGTCGATGAGGTCTTCTCGGCAGAGATCCCACCCGACAGTAGCCTCATACTTACTGCCGGGCTGGGCCTTTTTAACCCTCAGACGGTCTTCGTTTCGGAGTCACATCCTGGGCCTTCCCGGTCAGAAGTGACCGGACACCTAAAAATGAAACTTCCTCCATCCCAGTAAAACCAATGCAATTTATTTTTGTTCTATAATATTTATTCTTTTTAATTTAGTATTTTGAGACAATTTGATTGAACTTATTAATATTTATGCAATATTTATGGTAAATTTTTTGCCATTGAAAATACTGAATTTTTTATTTTATTTTTATTTTTTATTTATTTTTCTTCTATGCAGTATTTTCGGTTAAAATAGAGACTGGGCTTTCAGAAAAAATAAAAAATAAAAAAAATAAATCAATTTATTAAACATAAAATTAAATAAATCATGTTATTGCATGGGTTTACCACTAGATGCCTGTATAGCTCTAAATGGAGATGCTTGTGAATTCTAGTTGTTTTTGGACCAAATTACTTACTTTTAAGATGTGGATTGAATGTATTTTTTTTAGAAATTCTCAAACAATACTTTTTGCCAAGGTTTATAACATTTTATTCATTATTATTTTAATAATTTTAATAATTATTATATTAATTATATATATATATTAGGGCTGTCAGTTAAACGCGTTATTAACGGCGTTAACGCAAAACAATTTTAACGGCGTTAATTTTTTTATCGCGCGATTAACGGTCTTTATGGCCTAGCAAACTTTGTAGTTTTTTTTTTCACATGCTTTTGCAACAGGACGGCATGCACGGCGCTGCGCTATGATGAAACCCATTCATTTCAGTGGCTTGCGCCGCGCGAGGACGTTTTGAAAGCGCAAGCGGATCTAGCTAGATCGGAAACAAAAGAACAGGCACGCCGCACACACTTGTTTGGGCTTGCGAGCCGGATGCGCGAGCGCGAATCTCTCTGCTCGCGCGCGGAATATAATGTGCCGAGCACGAATCTCTCTGCTCGAGTCGCGCGCTCTCAGAGACACGCTGCTCTTGTAAGAATTTTCTCTGGGCTCGCTCAGAGAATATGCCTGCACTTAAAACGTGTTCAGTGCAATCGCGAATCTCTCCTCTTCCCCAGCTAACAATTTTAGGTTATAAGAACGTTTTCATAACGTTCCCATTAAGTTATAAAAACGTTATTTCTGAATGTTATAGGAACGTTCAAAACGTCCAGTTTTGAGTGGATGACGAGCGCGAGACGCCGAAATGGATGCCAATAAGATTCTGAATGGAAAGTTTACTTTTAAAAAGTTGCCAAATGGTTCCATTGACAAGACCAAAGTGATCTGTGTGTTTTGTCGTTGTGAACTGATCATCATCGCAGCACGTCCAGTCTGAAACACCACTTGATGATGGCCAGCACACACACACACACACAGCTGATGCGAATTCTCCGCCCCCTCGTCAATATCAGGACCTCGTCAGTATTTCTTTCACCCTTTTATTGATGGACAGTGTTACATTGTGTGAGAGATTATTTGCTCCAAGTGAGAATGTTTTAGTGTGAAATTGAACAGTATATGCCAATGTTGTTTTCAATAAAAAAACATTTGCACAAAGCAAGCCGATCCACTTTTCCATGTTGATAAGAGCATTAAAATGAGAAAAAATAATGGGACAAAAAGAAATCAAGAGACATTTAGAATAGATAAAAATGTGTGATTAAATGCGATTAATCGCGAGTTAACTATGACATTAATGCGATTAATCGCGATTAAATATTTTAATCGTTTGACAGCACTAATATATATATATTAATTATGTTATGTTTTTCACTCTTGATGTTTTAGAGTTTCACCCCTTCATTGCTGAGCACTTTTTTCTTCATCGTGTCCGATTGTAGATAATTTTTGTGTTTTTGTCAATTTCCCATTCATTTCCTATGGGGGTCATTTTTGACCGAAGACCAAAATCGTCACTTACCATGCTCGGATCATGAACTCAATTTTTTTGTGTGTTCACATATCTAATGCCAGAAAAGTCTCCAAGTTTCGTAACATTCCGATGAAGCTGTGATTTTTAAAAATTCAAACAGATTTTTTGTAATCTGAATTTATTGGTGTGTATGTGTATAAAAGTGTGTTTGTATGTGTGTGTGTGTGGGTGGCTATGAATTTTTTGCACTCTTGATGTTATAGCGTATCACCCCTTTACTGCGGTGTACTTTTTTTTAGAATCGTGGCCGATTTGTAGATTGTACAGACAAAAATTCAGAGAATTTTTGTGTTTTTGTAAATTTCCCATTCATTTCCTATGGGTCGGTCATTTTTGACCGAAGACCACAAGTGTGACTATTTTTTTTACGACCACTTAGCATGCTCGGATCATGACCTCAATTTTTTTTTTGTATTCACATACCTAATGCCATAAAAGTCACCAAGTTTCATAACATTCCGATGAAGCTGTGATTTTTAGAAATTCAAAACAGAAAATTTTCCGGTCATAAATGACCGAAGACCGTCTGAGGGTTAATGGACAATTGTCAGTGAAATGTCCAGCTCCACCACAGTACAGACAAAGGCCCAGGGATCTCCGCCTCTCCTTCTCCTCCCGGGAAAGCCGGGCTCGACCCACCTGCATGGGCTCGTGATCGTAGATGGGGCTGACTGCGCCTTCGCCTCCTGAACGCTGCCCCTCGCTCCCTCCAGAAGAGCGGTCCGGTTGGAAACGTTTGTTGACTCGAGACAGCCGTGCGTCCACTCTCATAGCCAGCGCGATGAGGTCATTGAGTCCGGTGGGCAGGTCCAGGGCGTAGATTTCCTTCTGAACGCGGTCAGCCAGCCCATGCAGGAACATGTCCCACTGCGCCTCCTCGTTCCAACGGCTCTCGGCTGCCAGGGTTCGGAAATCAACAGAAAAGTCAGATACGGACCTCTCTCCTTGACGAAGTTCCGCCAGCACCCTAGCAGCCTCTCTTCCTGACACGGCCCGGTCAAAGAGCCGCCGCATCTCTTCGGAGAGCCTTTGGAACGAGGAACAGCATTCGTCTTGGTTCTCCCACACCGCCGTTCCCCATAGCGCCGCTTTCCCAGTCAGAAGCGTCAGCACGAATGGCACCTTGGTCTGTTCTTTGTGAAATGTTCTGGGCTGTAGGGAGAAATGCATAGAACATCTGGTTAAAAATGCTCGACAGAAGTTCGCTTCACCTGAGTATGGCTCGGGGACCGGAAAACGAGGCTCTGACTGGAATGGGTCCGCTGGTGTTGATGGAGGAATCGGCGGTGGGGGTGGCGCGGTGGGAACACGAAGATGTTGAACCTGTTGGGTGAGCCCGGACACCTGCGCCACTAAAGCCTGGACAGTGCGAGCAGTATCGTTGAGATTATTTTCTTGAGTGTCCATTCGTTGAATACTGCTACTCACAAATGCATCCAGTGAACTCGAGGAGTCTTCTGCTGCTTCCATGCTTTGGTCAGATCGTTCTGTCATGATTAATCAGATGGAAGCAAATGCAGTTAAACTCTTTATTTGAAGATAACACAGATAGATAGTCCAAAGACCAGACAGACAGGTTAGTGGCGCAGGGACTCCGATGGTCAGATGACAAGTGCAGAGGCAGTGGTGGTGGTGGTGAAAATCCAACGACGAACAGTAATCCAACATCCAAAGAACAAGAACCGGAACAGGAGAAGCACATGACTGAATGACAATGGGAACACACACACACACCGGGAACCACAAACAACGATCTGACAAAGGAGATGAGAAGTTGATGAGAATATATACACATGAATTGATAGACTGCAGCTGGTGATGGATAATGGGTGATTGCTGACGAGCGCTGATGAGCGGCCACGCCCCTCTAATCAGCGCACACACATACAACAACAGAAACACGAGACAAGAAGCAGACATAGGATTTACCAACCGTGACAGAAACACTGCCAAAATCTCCAGGCAATTAATGTGCCATGAAAGATAATGGGCTTTCCATAGACCTCTTATGTAGCGTTCAACCATGACCTCTCCCCAGCCCGTGAGGGATGCATCCGTAGTCACTATCCTCCTCTGACACGGTGCTCCCAACACGGGGCCCTGGGACAGAAAGCACGGTTTCTTCCACACGATCAAAGAATAAAGGCATCTGCACGTTACTTTGATCATGCGGAATGCGTTTCCCCTCTGGGAAAACACTCCGGTCCTCAGCCACCACTATAGTGGTTTAATGTACAGCAGGTCAAAATGTACTACGTAGGACGATGCTGCTAGAAGCCCCATAACTCTCTGGAAGTGTTTGACAGTGATGGCCTGGCCTAGCTTGATGTTGGTGACTGTAGTCAAAATAGTGTCTATACGAGCAGGAGACAATTGTGCCCAAAAGAGTCACATACTACCCCCAGAAATGTAGTTCTCAACTGAGGGGTCAGTGAACTCTTCTTGATGTTGAATCTCAATCCCAAGCAACGACATCTCAATGCCAACTGTACACGATGGGCGTGCGGCATACGCGCAGACAGAACCTCGATTTCACTGGCACATTAACTGCCTTGAGTTATTTGCGGCTTGGTAGCACATACCTGGCACTTTCCATAACTTTCAGCATGTGAATAAACCACGGCTTTTCCATAGTATATTTAGGCACCATATATTTTGCAATGTACATTGCAACTGCATCTGTGATCCCTTTCCACCGGGCCCCATTCTTATCAAAACAGATACAGTTTGTAAATGTTTGTAAGACTTTAGGTTGTTATTTGGAGGGTGTGTTTGTGCTGCCGTGGTCTTGTTCATTTCGTAGGGCGCAACATCTCTCCCACTCGGCAGCATGCCTCTTTTTGAGGAGCTGCAGTAAATTGCTTGTACTGCTACCTTTGCTAGCAACAGACTTCAAACAAACTTTGCAGCAGGGTGTTGTTTGTTCTGCGTCTGATGCCGCAAAACCAAACCAATTGCAAATTATGGATGACACTGCGCCTTTCTTGGGAACGAGTTCTTCCCTGCTCGCTGCCATGTTCTTTGTGTATCTCTATGGCAAATGCGCAAGGGAGGGCTGAGCCCATTCGGTACTACGGGAGCCCAGAGGGGAGCGTCGGCGGACATTCCTACATCCAGCCCTACATTCTCTTATTAAAATGTAGCCACTAGATGGCAGTGAAAGACCACAGTAGACAGAATTCTTGCAGCTGAGTTGATGGTGCAGCTGAATTGGTGGCACGGTTGCTCAGTGGGTAACACTGTCGCCTCACAGCAAGAAGGTCCTCGTTTCTGCGTGGGTTTCTCCTACACAATCTAAAGACATGCAGGTTAGGTGGATTGGAAATGCCAAATTGTGTGTAGGAGTGAGTGTATGGGCATCCAGAGTAAAAAAACCTGTGCCAAATCCATTGTGTGTGTGGAAAATTATGATGAAGTGGACCCTGCAAATGAGCGGGACCAACGCTAGGAAAATATACATTATGGTGTGATATTGATTTTGATAATGATATGTTTGGAAATAGTATGTATTTTCCACAATTTTAATTTCTAATTATTTAGATACATTTTTATTGTTATGCTAGAATGAAAGCTGCAGACCTTTGGATTTAAAGAATAAATAACTTCTACTAAAGTGCTACTTGTGTCAGCATAACATTTTATTTTAAGTGGCATTGACAACAAAAGTAAAAAAAAAAAAAAAAAATACAATGGAATCATTAAATAATTTTATATTTTCGCAATTGGTAATAATATCAAAAATCAGTTTAGTAGTGACCAAAATAAACCTCTCATGTAAAAATGGACCTTGATTACAAGTTCAAAGATGAAAATATTTAGAAATAATGTTATCTTATTTAGTCAAATATTATTTGTCAAATTTGTATTCAGATGGTTTTGCAACAAAACAACAACAACAAAACATATTTATTTGAATTTACCCACTACTAACAGTAAAAGATGAAATACTTATATTTATATATCATATATATATATATATATAAATGCAAACAATAATTGCAGTCATTTCAAAATCTTCTCTCTAATTGGTGCAGGTCTGTTGGTAAGAATTTTTCGCAATAAGTTTTTGATTTCAGCTGTGTTTAAAACATAAATGATGGGATTTAGCATTGGTGGAACAACATATGCCAGAGATGTGCTGATGACTCTGGCATTGGGAGTGAGAGCAAGCAAGAGTTGTGCAAGGTATGTGAAGCATATTGGAAGGAAATAAATCCCTACTAACAGCAGGTGAGAAACACAGGTCTTCAGTGCTCTTTAACGTCTTTCCCAAGTTGTAATTTTGCTTAAAGAAAGAAAAATGCCCAGATATGACAGGAATATAATGATCATTGGTGCTATAAGGTATGAAGATGTGATAACAAATCCCACAGACTTATTAATGTTATAGTCATTACATGCCAACCTATACACTGGCCCATGATCACAAAAATAACTCTGTATTACATTGGATTCGCAAATTGAAAGTCGGGTGATCACACCATCAAGGCCACCATAGAATAATTAAATGCCCATATTGCTGGAAAAACCAAAACCATACTGGTATTGTCCACAATTGCATGATATCTTAATGGCAAACAAATTGCAATGAACCGATCATATGCCAGAACAACAAGAGTGACACTTTGCAAACTACTGAAGAAGAAGACAAAAAACATGTTTGCTAAACAAGCATTGTAGGAGATGTACTGTGAGTCAAACAGAAAAGTCTTCATCATGTTGGGAATTAGTGCATTAGTTTCACCAATATCAGCCAAGGCCAAGTTAAACACACCAATGTACTTTGGACTATGCAGGCTCCGGTCAAGAGCTATAATGAGAAGGACTATAGCATTCCCAATTATAGTAATAAAATAAATCATAAATAAAAATATATAGAAATAAGTGCTATATGGTATACCTGATAGTCCAATGATAAAAAAGTATTGAGGATGAACAATGGAGATATTCTGTGAATAACTTGCATTTACAGAGCTCATGGCAGCTTTGAGTTTGATGTTTTGCACAAGCTGAATTACTCCAGATAGTCCAGAAAAATAAAAAGCGTCCATTCAGTAAACGGGGCGCGGCGATTAGGACGCGGGTTGGCGGACGAGCGCGCTGACCCCCCGAAATTTTTGGGGGGTCGGCCGACGCCGCAGGCCGACCCTCCCCGGGCGCCCGACCCACGCGGGCAGGGTCGGGGTGACCCGACCCCCTCAGGGGCCCGACGGAAGTGCCCCGAAGCCCGAGGCCACCCCAAGCAGTTCTGCCTTCGTCCTTGGTGGGGCGCCATACGTGCCCCGTCCCACTAACCCATTATTTGTCCGATTGACCACTAGAGTGACCAGACCCCCCCCCACCCCCCCCCCGTCCCACGAACCCATTTTTTGTCCAATAACCCACTGTATTTACCAAACGTCCCGGGACCACCCCCCCCCACTCCCGGGCCACGCCCCCATCCCACGAACCCATTTTTTGTCCAATAACCCACTGTATTTACCAAACGTCCCGGGACCACCCCCCCCCCCCCACTCCCGGGCCACGCCCCCATCCCACGAACCCATTTTTTGTCCAATAACCCACTGTATTTACCAAACGTCCCGGGACCACCCCCCCCCCACTCCCGGGCCACGCCCCCATCCCACGAACCCATTTTTTGTCCAATAACCCACTGTATTTACCAAACGTCCCGGGACCACCCCCCCCCCACTCCCGGGCCACGCCCCCATCCCACGAACCCATTATTTGTCCAATAACCAACTGTATTTACCAAATCTCCCGGGACCACCCCCACCCCACTCCCGGGCCACGCCCCCATCCCACGAACCCATTATTTGTCCAATAACCAACTATATTTACCAAATCTCCCGGGACCACCCCCCCCACTCCCGGGCCACGCCCCCATCCCACGAACCCATTATTTGTCCAATAACCCACTATATGGCGCAAACTTCCCGTTGACCCCCCCACCCACCCCCCACCCCACCCCCAATCCCACGGACCCACTTTTTGTCCAATAACCCACTATATTGGGCAAACTTCCCGCTGTCCACAAAGCCACTTTTTGTCCAATAACCCACTATTTTATGACGGCTCGCTTATCAACACAGCGTGCCGTGTTCAGCGACTAGCCGCATCTTTTCAGATGAACAGCCTCACGCCTCTGAAAAATTTTCAGAGAATGTTAGGTTACATGGCCTCAGCCGCAGCAGTACTCCAGCTGGGTTTACTGTGCATGCGCCCGCTTCAACATTGGCTAAACACCCGTGCGTCTCGCCGGGCTTGGGCCACAGGCGCCAGCCGATCAGAGTGACTCAGACCTGTATCTCAGCTCTGCAGCCCTGGACAGTGGCCGGATGGTATCAGCGGGGAGTGACGATGGGAGCTGTATCTCGCCGAAAAGTCATCTCGACAGACGCGTCCAACACGGGTTGGGGTGCGGTCTGCGAGGTCTCACCGGCTTTTGGCCTATGGTCAGTTCAGGAAAAGCTCCTTCACATAAAATTTCTGGAAATGATAGCGGTCGAGGACGCGCTCATGCGCTTCCTCCCGATCATTCAGGGTCACCACGTCCTGGTCCGCTCGGACAACAGATCTGTGGTATCCTATCTAAACCGTCAGGGCGGTGTCAGATCCAGGAACCTCTTCCATCCGACCGAACGCATGCTGAGTTGGTCCCAGTGCCATCTGCGCTCGCTGAGGGCGACGCACGTGCCAAGCCACCTGAACGACGGCCCAGACAGACTGTCCAGAGACAATATTCCCCCAGGGGAATGGTCCCTGCACGCTCAAACAGTCCAGAAGTTATGGCGCATATTTGGCAGAGCAGAGATAGACCTCTTTGCGTCAGAGGAGAACTCTCACTGCCCAGTATTTTTCTCGAAAAGCGAGGCCGCGCTGGCCCAGGACTGGCCCAACCGCCCGCTTTACGCCTTCCCTCCCGTCTCGCTATTGCCACAGGTAATACAGAGGATCAGGGAAACGCGCCACTCGGTGCTCCTCATAGCCCCGCGCTGGGAGAATCAGACATGGTTCCCGGAGCTTACGCAGCTGCCACTGACAGCCCCGTGGCCCATTCCAGTGAGAGCAGATCTCCTCTCTCAAGCTCGCGGCACGATCTGGTATCCCCACCCAGAGCGCTGGGCGCTGCACGCGTGGGTGATCAACGACTACCCGTCGCTTTGCCAGAAGGAGTAATAAACACTATCATACACGCTAGAGCTCCTTCCACAAGAAGACTCTACGCGTCCAAATGGTCTGTGTTTTCAAAATGGTGCACCGACAGAGATCTGGACCCACGGACATGTAGGGTGTCGTCGCTGCTCGTGTTTTTATAAGAGCTGTTGGATAAGGGCAGGTCCCCATCCACGCTCAAAGTATACGTGGCGGCCGTGGCGGCCGTCGCGGCGTTCGCTGAACCCCTGCACGGCCAGTCACTGGGAAAAAACGAGCTGGTCATCCGCTTCCTCAGGGGAGCTAGAAGGATGAAACCCCCGCGCCCCCCATCGGTTCCTATCTAGGATCTTTCTATAGTTCTCGAAGCTATGAAAGCCCCCCCTTTCGAACCGCTTCAATCCGTGGATTTGAAATACCTTTCACTCAAAACCGTTTTTCTGACTGCCCTGTCATCAGTTAAATGTGTGGGAGACCTTCACGCGCTGTCTGTCAGCGCTGCGTGTCTTGAGTTTGGACCAAATGACTCCAAGGTCATTTTAAAGCCTAGACACGGCTATGTCCCCAAGGTGATCGGTACTCCTTTCAGAGCACAGATCATTTCCCATCGGCTCTGCCAGCATCCGATAGCGAATGCGACGCCAATCTCCTCTGCCCTGTTAGAGCACTGAGATTGTATACTGTGCCCTGCCTCTTTCAGACGCTCTGAGCAGCTTTTCGTTTCGTTCGGAGGGCGCACTAAGGGTCTCGCCGCCTCGAAACAGACACTGTCTAGATGGATAGTGGACGCTATTGCTGCTGCGTACGCGTCAAAAGACCTGCCATGCCCGTTAGGCATTAGGGCTCACTCCACTAGAGGCATGGCCTCCTCGTGGGCATGGTCCAGCGGGATTTCCATTCACGACATATGTGTGGCAGCGGGCTGGGCTTCCCCCTCCACCTTTGTCAGATTTTACAATCTGGAAGTGCCCGCCCTGCAGGCAAAATTACTAGCGGTATAATATGCTACAGCTCCCCTGGTGAGCTGCACTGATGGGACACATTCCACACAGGCCGGCACCGCCGCCCTGTCTTTCCCTTCCCACTATGTGCTTATGTATTACACACACACTGGCCCGCACTCTTGCCGGCCAAATATTATTCCCCCACTCATAAGGGCTCCCCGGGGTCCTCAATTTATCAATTTATTAGCAAGCTTTCGGTCTTGCGACCTTCTTCAGGCATACAAACAGAGTGAATGTGGCCATACAAAAAAGCCCTTGTCAATCACCTCTCCTGATTGCATAATGCCAGACACCTGTGTTAACATGGCTAAGGCTACAGGGATAGGGAACATAGGAAATGTAGTTCAACATAGCCTATATCAAATACAGCCTTAGGCACAGGGTCTACTGAAAACAAAACACATGAATTACATCAAGATTTCAAAATAAAAAAATGTACAAAACAAATCATTACACTACATCAACACCCTATTCCATGTAAATATCAGGCTATGGCCATCATAAAACATGGAATAGTCTATAGTAATGAGATTAAAGAAACACACTCATATCAAAATCCTCATTAAGGCCCAGTGGTTGTAGAGCTTCTAACATATAGATCCAATATAGCTCTCTCTGACATAGTCGCCTGTCTACATCACCCCCTCTCTGAGAAGTAACCTGTTCTATTCCCTGAAACCTGAGGGAGGGTAGAGAATGTGAGTGGTTATTAAAGTGGCGGGCAACAGAATAATTCATATCATTTCGTCTTATTGAACTTTTGAAAGCAGGGACAAAGAGTTCAGTCTATCTGTCAACATTGTGGCCCTGGTGCCTGTTTTAATCCGATTGACAGCTGAAAAGAGTCTCTCCACAGTACATGTTGTCATGGGCAATGTGAGGAGGGCCCGCAGGAGACTGTTCATGTTGGGGAAAATATCACGGGGGCATGCGTCGAGCACTTCTACGAGTGTTTCTTTTTTCTCGGTCTTGTTGGCCTTTGCCTTTCTTTTAAGCTGCTGCACAAACACAGTGTGCTCTGCGTCTTCCATGGGAATGGAAAAGTGCGCGCAGGCGGGCAGGATGAGAGCCTTGTCACCAAAGGTGTCTGACCATGGCAAGCAGGCAGCAGCGGCTCTCATAAAGCCGTATGTGTCGGGCTTGAAACGAGTGTTCAGCTCCATCATCTGCTTGTCCAGTATGTCATTCCATAATTTCTGTAGGTCCGAATTTTGCTGTACAGGTGATTATTTGCCCAGAGTAGAATCAACGTGTGTATTGTCTAACCTGGCCGGCAACTTCCTCTTGCGTGATCCACTGATATCCCAGCGCACAATCTCATGTTTATTCATCAGCTCATCTGTCAGTGCCATTACTTTATCAAATGCATCATTTTCATTCGTGAATTGTGTGTAGCTGTCCTTGAGCCCTTCAATCAGATCAATATAATCTGTAACTGATAGTGTGGAAGATTGCAAGCCCTTAGTGGCGTAGTCGCTGACTTCAAATAACTGTTTGAATGTGACAAACAGAAACAAAAACTCTCCAAAACAGGTCCCAGGAGCGTCAACACCTTACTGACTGCATTTGAACATGAGCTCCACCTTACATCACAGGCAGTGGCGGATTTAGCAAATTGGGGGCCCAAGGCGAAGGTAGTATGGGGCCCCCCATCCGATCTTTAAAAGAGAACGATTTTTTAAAAAAAAAAATTTATAAACCATTAAATGGCACTTTCTGGAGAGTTTTGTGCAAAGAAATATAGAAAAAAAGTAGGTCTAGCAAGTCTTATATTTCTGTAATTCACAGAGATCAAACACAAATATGCTGACTGAATAGATTGCTAGTTGAGAAACACTGCTTTAATTAATGTTTTTATGATGACTTTGTGAAAGGTTAACTAAACAGCATGAGCCGTCTTCCTGCTGGCCAGTAAGTTATGTGGCAAATTTCATTCATATAGATCTGTATTATGCTATAGTTTGTGATAGTGTTATACATTTCTTACAGATAATCACGATGATCATTGCGTTTGTCTTACCGAATGTGGTAGCTTTATGCAATTACAGTTTGTCTATTTTTATTAATGCCGACAGTAAAATGTTGCCAGATATTGCTACGAGGAACAAGACAAACAAAACAAAATAATAATAATAATCCGAAATAAGTTCAAAGCTTGTGTTTTGGAAATAAGATTAATATATCACTAACCCTAACATGCAACTTTCCACTTTAATAACTTCCTAAAGTGTCACATTAAATCAGAAAAACAGGTACAGAAGACTACTGCCACCTTTCCATTAGTGGATCTGGCAACACGGAGGCTGCACGCGCGCCCTCACTCACAGCGCGCTCTCGAGCCCCGTTCACTGCGCTAGCTTCTCGCAGCAACATGAATTGCAAACACTCATATGAGGTGGTTTAAACGGCTAATTAATCATTCAGAGAGCTTGACATTTTATTTTTGAATGTAAAAAAATGACAGAGTTCCGGACCTCGGTCACCTCATAGCTGGCTACGGCCATGGACTAGTAACATATCGTTAGCATTGTTGTCATTGTCAGCGGGCATCACAAAAAAGTTTATTACCTTCTGCAATTTTGCTAAAAACGTTTTGCTTTCCTCCCGCTTCCTGGTTTTTCTGTACACTGTCTGTTAATCACTTCTTTTTCTCCGTCAGTTTTTTTGGCGCATTAGCCTTGTCACTTTCGCACGCAGAAAGTGAGATAATGGAATAGTCCAATCTAGTGAGGTGGGGGGGCCCCTCCTGTCTGCGACTAATGATTTGATGCCTTTTTTCGCATGTGTTTTTAGAAATATATAATTTGCGAAAAGTAAAACAAAAACAAAAACGAAAGCATAATTTAATGGGGCATTTTGGGAGCCCCTAGGTAGCTCGGGGCCCAAGGCAATTGCCGACCTTTGCCTAATGGTTAAGTCCGCCCCTGATCACAGGATCTCTCCAGCTCCAGTGTTTTTTGCCCTGGTCGCATCTGTTTCTGAATTTCCAGAAATTTGGCATGTCTGTGCGCCCCAGTCATAAAGTTATGCAAGCTGTTTATAATATTGAAAAACGTTGAAATGCCAGGAGATACTTTAGCTGCTGTGCACAGGACAAGGTTAAGTCTATGTGAGTTACAATGCACATATAAAGCGTGGGGAAACGTCTCCTTCAGTATCACATGTACCCACCCTCTGTTCCCCGACATGACTGATGCGCCGTCAAACCCAAATCCGACGCACAGACCCGGGTCCAGCTGCAATGGCCCCAGCACTTCCAAAATCTTAGCCGATATTGCCTGTGCAGTCATGTTGTCAGTTTCCACAAATCCCACAGCCCGTTCTTTCAATGTGCCGTTGTGCAGGTATCTGATACATACTGCCACTAGCTCTCTTTTTGACAAGTCTTTGCACTCATCTGCTAAAATCGCATAATATGTGTCCGTCTCATAATGTAAATCTGCCTTTATTTATTTGACAAGGAGTGATGCTGCAATTTCCAATATCTCATTTTGTATAGCGTGGTGCAGTAGTTTACCATTCTTGGGTAATTCATCCAGTCGCCTTTTTATTTCTGGGTCATATTTGGAAACCAGGTCAAGTAGTTCCAAAAAGTTACGCTTGTTTAACGCATCTGGGTTTTCCCGATGCCCACGCAATGGGATTTCTTGTTTTGCACAGAACAGGACGAGATCTATTACCATCATGATGTGCTGTCTATGTCTTTCAATGAAGGACTTGTCGCTGACATCGTTGTTCAGCTGGTTAATAATATTTCCCCGTCCTGGCTGGTGACTTTGCTTGAAACCATCCATTTTCCCCAGCGCTGCAGCATGTGCCCTGCTGGCTTCATGTTTGCCACAACCCTCAGAAAAATGTTTCCAGTCTTTGAAGCCCGTATTGATGAATCTATCCTCATAAGCTGCTTCAGGGAAAGATGTTCTCTTGAAATGCTGTATTCCAGCCACGGGAATTTTGAGTACCACCTGTAAGAAAAACTCCTATCTTTCCCCGATATGTGTGTGGCTGGGAATGTACGGAGTTTGGACTGGCTTGCAGGCTCATCTATTGATGACAGGTCTAGCGGAGGTTGTGACAGGTCTTTTTGGGGAACGGCATTTGTGCTAGGCTGCTGAACCCTGTCTCCTCCTATAACACATAAAACGCTATCATATGTTACCTCTGCCTACTGCTGCCAATATTATTTTTTCCCTCTAGAAAATGTTGTACAGACACCCAGACACTGACGTTAACATTAGCCCAGTGGTTTTCAAAGTGTGGGGACTGGGGAGCCAGAGCATGCCATGGGAGGTGCGGAGAGTGGTAAAAATGATAGCCTAATAATTAGATTAAATAAAAAAGTTAAATTGTTATTATTCTGAAAATAAGGCCTCGATTACACTGCAGGTCTTGATGCCCAATTCTGATTTGTTACCTTTATCCTATTTTTTTTTACCGTCCGTTTACACGTTCTTTCAACTGTATTCGATTCATGTGTTTACACTTGCCATATAGCCATATCTAAAACATCGCGCTTGCTTAAAGGGTGACCATATTTTGATTATCGAAAACGTACTCGGTTACTAACGTAACGTCTCGGTTACGTATGTAACCCTAGTTCCCTGATAGGGAACGAGACGCTGCGTCAAACGCTGCGGGAACGCCCCTGCGTTGTGCGTCATGAAGCACGTATGGAATCAGCCCAATGGAGAGATGAAACGTCATAGGCGGGTGACGTCATCGACCAGGAAACTATAAAGCACCCCAAAAACACAAGCGCATTAGCTTCTGATAGGCTTGAAGGAAGCGCTAACGGGAGTGCCGGGAGTATGGCGGAGCGACGCAGCGTCTCGTTCCCTATCAGGGAACTAGGGTTACATACG
Organism: Rhinichthys klamathensis goyatoka; assembly: GCF_029890125.1. Classification (NCBI taxonomy): domain Eukaryota; kingdom Metazoa; phylum Chordata; class Actinopteri; order Cypriniformes; family Leuciscidae; genus Rhinichthys; species Rhinichthys klamathensis. The sequence goes on along the minus strand of NW_026606844.1, from coordinate 2,068,723 downwards.
TAACCGAGACGTTCCCTTTCAAGGGAACTTCGAGCTGCGTCAAACGCTGCGGGAACGCGAATACCCACGTCGCCATAGGACCAAATGACCGTCATGTGAGACTAGCGCACAGAGGACGAGAGCACCTGTGCCCCAGGGGTAGAGCTTAAGTCTAGGTCATAGAACTTAATAAAAGTATGCGGTGAAGACCATCCAGCCGCATCACAAACATCACTCAGGGAAACCCCCGACAAAAGAGCTTTAGAAGCAGCCATACTCCTGGTAGAGTGAGCTCGGACAACCAAAGGTGAAGGCTGGCCAGCCGACTCATAAGCAAGTGAGATAGCCTCAACCACCCACTTGCTCATTCTCTGTTTAGACGCAGGACACCCTTTCCTGGGTGGCCCGAAACATACAAAAAGTTGTTCTGATTTCCTCCACAGGGCAGCTCTGTGGACATAAGCGTCTAATGCCCTAACAGGGCAGAGTGAATTAAGTTTCTCCTGGTCCGATGACATAAATGGAGGAGGACAGAAAGCCTGCAGAACCGTAGGTCTAACAATATTAGTAGGAACCTTAGGAACGTAACCTGGTCTAGGATGCAGAAAAGCTTTAACCATGCCAGGTGCAAATTCCAGGCACGAGGGTGAAACCGACAGAGCCTGCAAATCTCCGATTCTTTTTAGTGAAGAGATAGCAAGCAAAAAGATAGTCTTAAAAGTGAGAAACTTCTCGGGAACTTCTTCGATAGGTTCAAAAGGAGCTAGGGAAAGACCTTCTAATACAATGGCCAGATCCCAAGTCGGCACCCTCGTACGAACTGCTGGCCTCAGCCTCAAAGTGCCACGGAGGAAACGAGTTATAAGCGGGTGTCTCCCAAGAGAAACTCCACTGAAAGGGACGTGGTAAGCAGCTAGTGCCGCCACATACACCTTTAGTGTGGAGGGGGATAACCCTGTGGAGAAGCGCTCCTGCAGGAATTCCAGCACTGCACCCACTGGGCAGTTAACTGGGTCCTGCAGGTGTTCTCCACACCAAGAAGTGAAAAGTTTCCACTTCAAGGCATAAAGCTTCCTCGTGGATGGAGCTCTGGAGTTAAGAATGGTCTCAACAACCTCGGTTGAGAGACCGGAGTCTATGAGCTGGGCCCCCTCAGAGGCCAAGCCCACAGTTTCCACAATTCTGGGCGGGGGTGAAGTATCGTGCCCCCCGCCTGGGAGAGTAGATCCCTCCTGACCGGGAGCTCCAAAGGAGAACCGTCCAGGAGAGAAATCAGGTCCGCAAACCATACTCGGGCCGGCCAGAACGGGGCTACTAGTAGTAGACTGACCCCGTCCCGGCGGACCCTCTCCAGAACTCCTGGTAACAGAGCAATCGGGGGAAAGGCGTACAGACGTGACCTCGGCCACGGCTGCACCATAGCATCCAACCCCAGGGGGGCTGGAAGAGTGATGGAGAACCACCGATGACAATGAGTGGTCTCCTTGGAAGCGAATAGGTCCACCTCGGCGCGACCGAAACTCAACCAAAGGAGCTCCACCACCTCGGGGTGGAGTCTCCATTCCCCTGGCCTCGGCCCCTGCCTCGACAGGGAGTCTGCTACCACATTCAAATACCCAGGGAGATACATTGCTCTCAGAGATAGTAGCTTCCCTTGGGACCACAGGAGGATCTGACGGGCCAACTTGTAAAGCCGGCGAGACCGCAGGCCCCCCTGATGATTTATATAAGAGACCACCGACGTGTTGTCTGATTGAACTAACACATGATGGCCTCTCAGGTCTGTTAGGAAGTGTTTCAGAGCCTGAAACACAGCCAACATCTCTAGACAATTTATGTGCCACGAAAGATGATGATCCTGCCACAGACCTTGGGCTGGGCGACCACTCATGACCGCCCCCCACCCTGTGAGGGAAGCATCCGTCGTTAGCGTTATGCGACGACAAAGAGCCCCCAGCACAGGACCTTTGGATAGGAACCAAGTTTCTCTCCACATGACCAGAGCACGAAGGCAGCGCCGCGTGACTTTGAACGTGCGGAGCGGATTTCCCCTCGGGGAGAATCCCTTGGTCCTGAGCCACCACTGTAGCGGTCTCATGTACAACAGGCCGCAAGGTATAACGTTGGACGCTGCTGCCATCAGACCCAACAGTCTCTGAAACTGCTTGACAGTGAGTAGCTGGCCTAGCTTCACTTGTTTCACAGCTGAGAGAATCGAAGCGATGCGGGTCGGAGAGAGTCGCGCCCGCATCGATACCGAATCCCAAACGACACCCAGAAAAGTGGTCTTCTGGGAAGGAGATAATACACTTTTCTTTGCGTTCAGCCTCAACCCCAACTTTCTGATATGAGCGAGGACGACATCTCGATGCCGAACCGCCATCTGCTCGGTCTGAGCTAAAATCAACCAATCGTCGATGTAATTGAGAATCCGAATGCCCTGAAGCCTCAGAGGCACTAGTGCTGCATCCATGCATTTCGTGAAAGTGCGGGGAGATAAAGCTAGGCCAAACGGAAGAACCCTGTACTGGTACGCCTCGCCCCCGAAGGCGAACCTCAGGAACTTCCTGTGTTGTGGAAGGATGGACACATGGAAGTATGCGTCCTTCAGATCTATCGTGACAAACCAGTCCTCGGACCTGATTTGAGACACGATCTGCTTGATAGTGAGCATCTTGAATTTTAGCTTCCCTACCGAGCGATTCAATATGCGCAGGTCTAAAATTGGACGCAACCCCCCATCCTTCTTTGGAACGATGAAATATCGGCTGTAATAACCTGACTCCAAACTGGGAGGAGGAACCCGTTCTATAGCCTCTTTTTGAAGGAGCGTTTTCACCTCTTGTTCCAATACCAGAGCCTGCTCGGGGCCCACCACTGTGTGCAGAACCCCTCTGAATTTTGGTGGACGACACCTGAACTGGATAGCATAACCCTTTTCTACTGTCTGCAGGACCCAATGAGATATTTTTGGAAGGCTTTTCCACTCTGCCAGAAATTCTACTAAGGGTACCAGCCTCTCGAGACTGGCCTCTGGTGTAACTTGAGCAGCAGACGCAGCGCCCTGTAACGGCGCACCGGCAGGGAACAACTGGTCTGACCGCTCTGAGACCCTCCTCAGAGGGAGCGAGCGTCCCTCGGGAAAGCGCTCGCTGGGATCGTCTGTGCCCCGGCATAAAGGCGGGGTTGGCAGAACGAGCCCCTGAGGGCACCGAGGAGGAATGGGCACCGTAAAAAGAGGTGAACACCTTTCCGCCTCGGTGGGGACCACCCTCAGCATCCTGAACGGCTTGGCGTCAGGACTTCTTCTTAGCCGAAGCCTTCTTAGCCAATATAACTGTCCTCAGATCAGTTCTACTGGGAGAAGGCTTCGGCTGAGAGTGTCGCGGCTGAGCCCACTGTCCAGCAGGGGGAGCACGAGACGCGACACTCTGCCTCTGCTGCGCTCTATGTGATGAGCTCGTAGACGGCCGGGGCTGCTCCCGCCCAGCAGCCCCAGGGACATGAACTTTAAGGGGAAGAAACTTTTTAAAAGCTGCAGTTTGTTTCTTTTCTTCTTGGAATTTATCGATAACTGAATTCACAGCATCACCAAACAACCCCATGGGAGAAAGAGGAGCATCTAAAAGAAAAGCTTTTTCTCTCTCTTTAATATTAGTCTGATTTAACCACAAATGTCTTTCTGCGGCCACCAGAGCTGCCATAGAACGACCCATTAATTTGGCCGATTCTCTGGTGGCACGCAGGGATAAATCAGCAGCCTGACGCAGTTCGCGAACTACGTCAGTACTGACCTCCTCACTCTCACTCATGTCCCTTAGCAGATCAGCCTGGTATGCCTGCAAGATTGACATAGTATGCAGACATGACGCAGCCTGACCTGCTGCCGAATATGCTTTACCCACCAAAGCCGAAGTGTTTCTTAAAGGCTTGGTGGGTAATGCCGGTGCCTTAAAAGATGATGCTGCTTCGGGGGAGAGATGGCTCGCAAGCGTCTCTTCCACACGAGGCAAAGCACCATAACCATGAGCCTTGGCTCCCATAATATTAGCGTATGTAGAAGTCTGGGGACTAAACACTCTATATGACACCGGTTTTCTCCATGATTTCGACACCTCGGTGTGGAGATCATGGAAAAACGGCAGGCACCGGCGTGGAGGCTGCACACGTGACGGCAAAAATCTCTCATCCAACTTTGATTTAGAAACAGACTCCTGTCTAGTCACTGGCCATTCAATATTAAGTTTTTCAACTGCTCTTGTTAACACCTCCATAAGCTCATCACTCTCAGGAGTGTGGGGTGGCGAATCCTCCACATCTCCCTCAACACTAACAACATCAAGTTCCTCAGAACTGGATAGCTGCAGCATTGGTGCCTCAGCCCGAGCGGAAGAAACCGCAGCGCGTGCTTCCGAACCCGGGACTGAGGCACTGGATCTCACAGGTGAAGGGAGAGATAAGGCAGAGCCCGTCTCAAACCCCGCTGTGAGATCCATCTGCGATCCCCACGATAAGCGCCGCCGCTCTGCCTCGGCAGAAGCGGGACCCGAACCGCGGGGAGCGCGCACCGAACCGCTCTCCTCAAAGAGCGATCGGCGGGAGCGGAGCGTCCTTAACGGCAAACGCTCGCAATGCTCACAGTCTGCTCCCTCGAGAGCAAACTGGGCATGCTGAACTCCCAAACAAACAACACAAAGATCATGTGTATCCCCGCTCGTTAAATAACGCGAGCAGGGAGGAACACACTTTCTAAACTGCTGTTCGTCCGCCATAATCTCTCAATATATATATATAGGGATAAATTGTTTGTGTGGTGCAGGGTATGTAAGACAGACAATATCACACAGGGACAGATTCACATGTAGCGCGACTGAAAGCACAGAAGCTAATGCGCTTGTGTTTTTGGGGTGCTTTATAGTTTCCTGGTCGATGACGTCACCCGCCTATGACGTTTCATCTCTCCATTGGGCTGATTCCATACGTGCTTCATGACGCACAACGCAGGGGCGTTCCCGCAGCGTTTGACGCAGCTCGAAGTTCCCTTGAAAGGGAACCTCGGTTCTCTCTAGAGAGGGAACGAGTACTGCGTAATAGCTTACGCTAGGGGAAAAACTCTTTTCCGCGAGATATTGAAGCCAAAAATTATCCTTAATTTTTTATTAATGTAAAACGCTTTGCAGCAGCAAGCAGACATAGGCGAAACAGCTCGCGCGCCTATTGGTTGCTCTGCAGCAAATGCAGCAGCCTATCGAGAGAGACTCTGCGTGACGGAATGACCAATGGGGGCAATTCGCGCCCATATCGTCACGTCCCGCCAGAAGGGGCGTGGTCTCACCCTATAAATATGCTCGTTAGGCTGATACAAGCTGTTTTTTATCACTGAAGCGAACCAGAGCGTATTCCAAGCACGGCAAGATACGCAGTACTTGTTCCCTCTCTAGAGAGAACCGAGGTTACGTTAGTAACCGAGTACGTTCTCTTACGAGAGTATCTCTCGTACTGCGTAATAGCTTACGCTAGGGGAACACAATGCAACACGCCGTGCGTACAGGGATCCAACACCAAAGTCCCGGGGGCCGAAGCCCAGGGCTCATGTAATGCATAATCACCATAAACTCACATAGAGAGTGGAGGAAGAGAGGCTGGAAGCGTCATTCCCTATAAAAAAGCACCCAGCGGGGCTATTATATGACAATAAAACGCGCAGCCAGGGTGAAAGCTTTCAGCCTGATCTGGGTGGCCATACGTGTGTCAACACTCATGGGGCTGCAGTAAACTCAGCATCTGGGCCGCACAGCGGGGCAGATAGCACTGAATTTTAGACCGCCAAAAGCTTAGCTTGTAAGGCGGGTACCTCCAGGTTATAGTATTTTATAAATGTAGACGGCGAGGCCCAGCCCGCGGCCGTACAGATATCTTGCAGGGAAACCCCGCTCGACCACGCCCACGAAGAGGCCACGCCTCTCGTGGAGTGCGCCCTGACACCCAAGGGGCACTGTAGGCCCTTCGCAGAGTAAGCGAGCGCAATGGCATCCACTATCCATCTGGATAGGCTCTGTTTTGAGGCGGCGAGTCCCTTGGAACGCCCGCCAAACAAAACAAAAAGCTGCTCCGTCTGTCTGAAAACAGACGAGCGTGACACATAAGCTCTCAATGCCCTGACGGGGCAAAGGAGACTCGCATCTTCCTCCTCACTGAGAACCGGAAGGGCGGACAGGGAAATTACCTGGGCCCTGAACGGTGTATTGAGGGATTTCGGGACATACCCGTGCTTTGGTTTGAGAATGACCTTCGAGTCATTAGGCCCAAACTCCATACACGACGCCTTACTGAAAGCGCCTGTAAGTCCCCTATGCGCTTCACTGAAGCGAGAGCCATGAGAAACACTGTTTTGAACGACAGGTGTTTCATGTCCACCAGCTGGATTGGCTCGAACGAGGCGCCTTTCATGGCCTCCAGGACCGTGGAAAGGTCCCACGTCGGGACTGAAGGGGGCCTGGGAGGGTTCAGCCTCCGAGCTCCCCTAAGGAAACGCACGACTAAGTCGTTTTTCCCCAGCGACTGGCCAGACACCGGTTTTGCAAACGTTGCTATGGCCGCCACATATACTTTGAGCGTGGATGGGGTCCTGCCCTTATCCAGTAGCTCTTGAAGGAAGGAAAGCACTTCCGAAACCCCGCATTCCACAGGTGAAAAGCTCTGGGCTTGACACCATGCAGAGAAAACAGACCATTTCGAGGAGTAGAGCCGCCTGGTAGACGGAGCTCTAGCCTGCGCGATCGTGTTTAACACTCCTTCTGGGAGGCTAGCGGGTACCCGTTGATGGCCCATGCGTCCAGGGACCACAACTCCGGGCGAGGGTGCCAAATCGAGCCCTCCGCCTGAGAGAGGAGGTCTCTCCTCAATGGTACAGGCCATGGGGCAGTGCTGGTCAGCTGCATCAGGGCAGGGAACCACGTCTGGTTTGTCCAGAGCGGAGCTACGAGCAGCACTGGGCATCCGTTCTCCCTGATTCGTTCCAACACCTGAGGCAGGAGCGAGACAGGAGGAAAAGCATATAGGGGGCAGCGGGGCCAAACATGAGCCAGCGCGTCCTTGCTTTTCGAGAAAAACTCCGGGCAATGAGCGTTTTCGTGGGACGCGAATAGGTCCACCTGTGCTCTGCCGAACGTTTTCCACAGCAGCTGGACCGTCTGCGGGTGCAGCGACCATTCCCCTGCTGGAAGATTGTTTCTGGACAGTCTGTCTGGTCCCACATTCAGGTGACCAGGCACGTGCGCCGCTCTCAGTGAGAGCAGGTTGTGTTGAGCCCAGACCAGAAGGCGTTCCGTCAGCCTGTGAAGGTTTCGTGACCTGACGCCGCCCTGGCGATTTATGTATGCCACCACTGACATGTTGTCCGACCGGACCAAGACGTGGTGGCCTGTTACCTGGGGACAAAAACGCCGTAGCGCTTTGTCGACTGCTATCATCTCCAAGCAGTTTATGTGAAGGAGCTTTTCCCGTTCTGACCACAGGCCAGCTAGCGGTCTGCCCTCGAGCAGCGCTCCCCACCCCGAGGTGGAGGCGTCCGTAGACACCACCTTCACACTCGAAGCGGTCCCCAGACTCACACCTGACTGATACCAGTCGATTATTTTCCAAGGTTCCAGAGCTAAAACACACTTAAGGTCGACCCTGAGGCGAAACAGACCCGCTGTCCATGCCCTGGGTGGAACCCGCGCTTTCAGCCACATCTGCAGTGGGCGCATGCGGAGCAAGCCCAACTGGAGTACAGAGGCTGCTGAGGCCATCAGCCCCAGCATTTTCTGAAACCTTTTGAGCGGAACTATCGCGCCGTGGCGGAAGGATTTCACGCCGCGCTGAATATTTAGCACGCGCTCTGGTGACAGGCGTGCTGTCATGGACAGCGAGTCCAACACGGTTCCCAGAAAGGAAATTTTCTGACTGGGAGACAGTGAGCTCTTCGTCCAATTGACTGTGAGGCCCAGCTCCTCGAGGTGCTCGAGTAATGCGGCCCTGTGTTCTATGAGCTCCGATCGTGATCGAGCTAGAATCAGCCAATCGTCCAAGTAGTTCAGGACTCGCATGCCCTGAAGTCTCAGGGGTGCGAGCGCCGCGTCCATGCACTTCGTAAATGCACGAGGTGCTAGGGACAGGCCGAACGGCAGGACTGTGTATTGATATGCCTGGCCCTCGAAGGCGAATCTCAAAAATCGCCTGTGATGGGACGCTATTTGTATTTGGAAATAGGCGTCTTTCAGATCTATCGACATAAACCAGTCCCCGTGGCGCACTTGCGCGAGGATTTTCCTGGTCGTAAGCATTCTGAACTGGCTTTTCACAAGCGCTCTGTTCAGCTGTCGCAGATCTAAAATGGGTCTGAGACCCCCATCTTTTTTCGGTACCAGAAAATATCTGCTGTATAGGCCCCCTTCGCTCTGAGCCTGAGATAAAGGTTCTATAGCCCCTTTGCTCAGTAGTTTCGCTATCTCGGCACGAAGAAGATGAGACACTTCGTTTTTCACCGTAGTTTCGACACGCGGCGTATAACGGCGAGGGCGTCGAGCGAATTGTAGCGAATAGCCTCTCTTTATAGTGTTCAGCACCCATTCTGAAACCCCGGGAAGCTTTGACCACGCATCTGCGTGAATAGCTAGAGGCAGAATGAAATCCGGGCTCTGGCCGCGGCAAAACGGCAGCTCGAGAGCCCTGGTATACTGGGAACACAACACCGTGTTTACAGCGTTCGAGGCGGAGGGCGCGCTGATCACAGCGGGCAGCCTGGCCGCGCTCAGCTTCTCTATGGCAGATTGTGCAGAGAAAGTGAGCGGGGCGGATCCCGTAGGATTCGGTGTGTCTGTGAGAAAATGTGGGCGCGGGACTGCGGGCACATTTATTACACTGAAAAACACTGTCGGTTAGAGCCGACTGAATGTGTGTTGGTTTCGTTTTTACAGAAACCAAGGGACACGCAGCATGTAGTGTGAGCGGGCATGGTGACATGGGCGCGTTTACTACGTTGTTTGCACAATCGACCGGAGTCGATTTTATTTGTGCTAGCCCTGCACCGTGGCGGGCTGTGTCTGTGTGTGTGAATGGGCACTGGGTGGGCATTCTTACAACACTTATAACACCATCGGCCGTGGCCGGAACACCAGAAAATGCACTCTTTATTGGATTTATCTGGGTAGCCGTAAAAACGGCTTTTGTGCGCAGGCAAACGGGCTGAGACACCGGCTGGCTCACTGCGAAATACACTGGGACAGTCGCGATGTTTGGAACTGACCGAGCGAGAAGTTTTGGTGGAAATCCGGCCGCAGCGGGATCTGAACACCGTCGCTTTCCTAGAATGGTTAGGAAGATTTTGAGGCCTCGGGCTTGATCTCAATCCTCGGCCGGGGCCCGCGCTGAGGGGGGCGGCGTCCAGCAGAGCGAGAGCGCGGTCTTTGGTCTCGGGCGTGGCGCGCTGTGAAGCGGCGGCGGCGGGCGGTGCAGGCTGCGGCTGAGAACTGCGAGCAGACGGCTGTTTTGAGCGGCCTGCAGTGGAGCTCGAGCGCTTCGGAAGGAAGTGCTTCATGGCCTGCGAAGTCTTTTGCACCTCCATGAATCTGTCCGCGAAATCTTTGACGGCAGATCCGAAAAGGCCTGCTTGTGAAATGGGCGCGTCGAGGAACACAGAGCGCTCGGCTTCCGTCATCTCGGACAGCGTCAGCCATAAATGTCTCTCAGCCATGGTGAGAGAGACAATGTTCCGTTCTATGGCCTGTGCAGCGGCTTTAGTAGCGCGAAGAGCGAGGTCTGTAGCGCTTCTCAGGTCCGCCACGCAGATCGCTCCGGGTCCTTCCTCGTCCAATTTAAGGAGAAGGTCGGCTTGGTAGATCTGCAGGATAGCCATAGTGTGCAGCGCTGAAACTGCTTGCCCGGCGGCGGTGTAAGCGCGACCGTGCATGGTTGACGTCACTCGGCAGGCTTTAGAGGGTAGCGTCGTGTGAGCGCGCCGTCCAGCGGAGGGCGGGCAGAGATGAGACGCTACAGCTGGTTCCACAGGAGGAAAAGAAAGGTATCCTCTGTCCTTCGCGCCATCCACCGAGGAGAAAGCAGCAGAGGCAGAGGTACGCAGCCTGGCGGAGAAGGGGGCGTTCCACGATTTAGTCACTTCCTCGTGAAGTTCCGGGAGGAAGGGCGCGGGCCGCGATTTCGTCGGAGCCTCGTCATTTCCGAGAAAGCGTCCGTCCATTCTGTTGCGCGGCGGCTGCGCGGGCGCCTCCCAATCGAGGCCGATGCTTTCCACGGCCTGAGAGAGCAGACGCATCAGCTCAGTCTCAATGCCGGCTCTCTTACCAGTGGGCTGGCGGGAAACGCTAGCGGAGGGGAGATCCACGGAGCTCGCCCAATCCTCACTGCCAGAAGAGAACACGCCTCGGTGGGTTCGTCAAACTCGTGGATGGACGCGGCGGCAGGCGGCGGCCGTTGTCCGTCAGTGAGCGACTCGAACGAAACCGGCGAAGCTGGCGGGCGAACCGGCGAGCTTTGGCGGGCTGGAGAAAGCTCGGGAGCGCGCTGGGCGCGGCGCTTCTTGAGGCGCGGCACCACGGCGGGCTGCGGTGAAGGCTCGGAGAATGATGCCAGGCGAGTCCTCAGAGTCACCATGGGCAAAAGCTCGCAATGAGGGCATCCGCCGTCAGCGAGCGCGAGAGCCGCGTGATCCTCACCCAGGCAGGAAACACAGATGACGTGCCGGTCTCCATCGCTGAGCGGGGCGCGGCACGAGCCACAGGAAGGCATCTTTAAAAAGACGCAGCTCTTTTTGTGAGAGAAGTGTGAGTTGCGTCAAGTAAGCGAGCAAACACTCTCAACAGAGTAAATACACACAGAGTATGAAAAGGATATAGAACGCCGGAAAGCGCAGCAGGTACGGCAGTTGAAGGCGGCGAGGCCAGCGACTCCAGAACTCGTCCCGCTGAAAGGCTTGCTTCGACGGCGCGGCTTCTCACTCCGGATCCATGCGTGTGCTTCGCTGAAGAGGTAAAAATCAGCTTGTATCAGCCTAACGAGCATATTTATAGGGTGAGACCACGCCCCTTCTGGCGGGACGTGACGATATGGGCGCGAATTGCCCCCATTGGTCATTACGTCACGCAGAGTCTCTCTCGATAGGCTGCTGCATTTGCTGCAGAGCAACCAATAGGCGCGCGAGCTGTTTCGCCTATGTCTGCTTGCTGCTGCAAAGCGTTTTACATTAATAAAAAATTAAGGATAATTTTTGGCTTCAATATCTCGCGGAAAAGAGTTTTTCCCCTAGCGTAAGCTATTACGCAGTACGAGAGATACTCTCGTAAGAGAACCAGGACAATCGGCCCGGCAATGAGATACAAATCAAATGATACTCGAAGTTTACTCAAAGATGCCTTATTAATTAGGGCATAAATATATATTAAGTAGGCTATGCCTCCTCTGTATGGATAGAAAATTGGGTAAGTTGTGTCAAAGGGAGGACCATTGTCTTAGACTTTGAAAACCCCTGCGTTAGCCTAACTGTTAGCCTACTTGCTTGCTGGTGTGAGGGGGTGGCTACGGGAGGACTTGATGCAGAGAGGGCGGCCGAGCAGGATGGTAACTCTTCATTTGTAATCGCGTTACTAAAAATGGCAGGAGTTTCCTCCTCCTGCTCCTTGGAGCGTTTTTTGCTAAATTTAAATGAAAATAAGCGGCTTTGCTTAGCCATATTACGCTTCATTTTAGCTAATAGCTACCGTCTGTTTCTCTCTAATTGAAAATCTTGCGCGCCAACGTCATTCATTTCATTGGATCACTTGCTGGTGACGATGCAACCTGTGGGCAGGCTTAAGAGTCCACACGTGGGGTAGCCTTCCTCTGGCTGCTTATTGGATGAACTGCTAGAATGAAAATCCCTCACTACATACGCCTGGGTCAAAATGGGCGGGCCCGGACCTAAAATGGGTGGGCCCAGGCCCAATGGTAGCGCCGCGGTTGACTACAACTCCCCATTTGTGTTCTCATTTGAGCACCATCATTATTTTTTAAAGATTAACTTAATGTTAGTCTATTGTGTGTCCAGACAACGTCTCAGGTTACGACTGTAACCATAGTTCCCTGAGATAGGGAACGAGACGATGCGTCATCGACGCTTTGGGAACGCCCCCAGCGTGAATGCGTCTGAGCATCAATGTCAACTAGTCCAATGGAAAGAATGAGCGTCACGGGCGGGTGACGTCATGACCAGGAATGCATAAGAGCACATCCGGTGAAACGCGGCATTAGCTTCAAAAAGTCGAAGCAAGCCGATCACAGGGATGCAGGAAGTATGGCAGGGTGACGCATCGTCTCGTTCCCTATCTCAGGGAACTATGGTTACAGTCGTAACCTGAGACGTTCCCTTTCGAGGGAACTCGCGATGCGTCATCGACGCTTTGGGAACGAGAATACACAAAACGCCAGAATTCCAAGTACCTGAGTGTCAGACTGTCGTAGCTAAACACTAAGCACCTGAGAACCTGGGGCAGCATCCAGGTCCAAACTGTAAAACCTGACGAATGTGAGCGGTGAGGACCAGCCTGCCGCATCACAAACGTCTTGGAGAGAAACCCCAAATAACAAGGCTTTAGAGGCCGCCATACCCCTCGTAGAGTGAGCTCTGACCACCAAGGGACATGGATGGTCAGAGTACTCGTATGCAAGTGAAATAGCCTCGACTATCCACTTACTAACCGTCTGTTTAGAAGCAGGAAGACCCTTCTTAGGTGATCCAAAGCAAATAAATAACTGGTCGGATTTCCTCATTGAAGATGTCCGATGAACTTAAGTATCCAGTGCTCGCACTGGACACAAGAGGTTCAGCCTTTCCTGGTCCGCAGATGTAAAAGGAGGAGGACAGAAAGCCTGCAGCACAATAGGCCTCGGAATCAAGGTCGGCACCTTTGGAACATATCCCTGTTTCGGATATAAGAATGCCTTGACCATCCCCGGTGCAAACTCAAGGCAGGTGGGGGAAACCGAAAGGGCCTGAAGGTCTCCAACTCTCTTAAGGGAAGAAATAGCTAGCAGAAAGATAGTCTTGAGGGTAAGAAATTTCTCTGAAACCGAATCTAAGGGCTCGAACGGAGCCCTAGACAGGCCTTCTAGTACTATAGCAAGATCCCAAGCTGGCACCTTAGTGCGAGTTGCAGGCCTCAGCCTCAATGTGCCACGAAGGAAACGTGTAATCAGGGGGTCTCGACCCAACGATGTACCCCCCACCAGGGCGTGGTAAGCCGCAATGGCCGCCACGTAGACCTTGAGCGTGGAAGGACATAGACCTGACGTAAAGCGCTCCTGCAGGAACTCGAGTACTGTGTTCACAGAACAGTTAACTGGATCCCACTGATGTCGGTGACACCATACAGAAAAAAATTCTCCATTTAAGCGCATAAAGTTTCCTAGTAGCTGGAGCTCTGGAGCTTAGGATGGTCTCAGCAGCCTCAGCTGAGAGACCACTCTCTATGAGTTGGGCCCCCTCAGAGGCCAAACCCACAGGTTCCAAATCTCTGGTCGAGGGTGAAATATTGTGCCCCCGGCCTGAGACAGAAGGTCTCTCCTGATCGGGATCTCCAAGGGAGGACCGTCTAAGAGATGGATCAGGTCCGCAAACCAGATCCGACTCGGCCAGCGTGGTGCTACAAGCAGTAGGCTTATTCCGTACTGGCGGACTCGTTCCAGAACTCCTGGGAGCAGAGCAACAGGGGGAAATGCGTACAGACGTAGCCTCGGCCACGTCTGCACCATAGCATCCAGCCCCAGGGGGGCTGGGTGAGTAAGGGAGAACCAAAGTGGACAGTGCGTCGTATGCTGAGACGCAAACAGATCCACCTCTGCTTGGCCGTAAAACTCCCAAATTTTCTCCACCGCCTCGGGGTGGAGTCTCCAGTCCCCTGGCCTCAGCTCCTGCCTCGACAGGATGTCTGCCCCAATATTCTGGTCCCCAGGAATATACAGTGCCCTCAGGGAGAGTACCTTCCCCAGAGACCACAGGAGGATCTGGTGCACCAGTTTGCAAAGCGGACGCGACCGCAGACCCCCCTGACGGTTCAGATAAGAGACCACTGATGTGTTGTCTGTTCGTACAAGCACATGATGGCCCCTCAGGTCTGGGAGGAACTGTCTCAACGCATTGAAGACAGCCATCATCTCCAGGCAATTGATGTGCCACGAAAGATGATGACTTTTCCACAGACCCTGAACCGAGCGGCCTTCCATTACCGCTCCCCAGCCGGTGAGGGAAGCATCTGTCGAAATAGTAACACGATGGCAAAGAGCTCCCAATACCGGACCCTGGGTTAAGAACCAATGTTTCCTCCATATAATTAAGGCACGAAGGCACCGCCGCGTGACCTTGATCATACGAAGTGGGTTTCCCCTCGGGGAGAACCCTCTGGTCCTTAGCCACCACTATAAAGGTCTCATTTTTTTACCAAAATTGGGTCTGATTTAGCTCACAATATCCAGAAGACTGATAATGATCCATGTAGCCAAATAAATGGGCGGTACGCTCCCCTCCCTAATCTTGATCACCCAACTACGCAGGAGGTCCGTGATATTATTTTTTCTTTAAAAAACTCAGCCCCTGGCCACGATGGTATTAAGAGTATCCTCCTCAAGGAGACCATTGATCATATCATTCAACCTCTTATGTTATTTCTTTATCATTTCAATCCGGAATTATTCCCCAAGCTCTTAAAATTGCAAAAGTTATTCCCATTTTTAAATCAGGTGATATAGAGGTGTTTAGCAATTATCGTCCTATATCCATTCTGCCCTGTATCTCTAAAATATTTGAGAAACTCGTCTACGAACGATTAAATAAACATTTAATTGTTAATAACATTATATATAAACACCAATATGGGTTTCGGAAAAAATATTCAACAGAACATGCATTAATACAGCTTGTAAATTTTATTTCAAATGCCCTTGATAATAAAAAAATTTGCTCTCGGTGTTTTTCTTGATTTAAGTAAGGCTTTTGATACTGTTTCACATGATATTTTGATTTTTAAGCTTAATGGATATGGGGTGGAGGGTACTGCCTTAGTTTGGTTCCGCAATTATTTTATCAACAGAGAACAATTTCTTTATTTCAATGGTTTCTTTTCTAACACTTCTAAAATTTCATTTGGGGTTCCTCAGGGTTCTATTTTGGGTCCTTTATTGTTTCTAATTTATATTAATGATTTATTCCTTTGTTGTAAACATTTTTTACCCATATTATTTGCTGATGACACCAATCTCATTGCAGTGCACGAGGATTTTGTCACCTTGATACAACATGTTAATGACGAGTTAAAAATACTATCAAATTGGTTTCGCACTAACAAGCTAACGCTAAATGTCAAAAAAATGTAATTTTATGATATTTCACAATATTAATAAATTCTACCCCAAAGAACATGCTTGTATAGAAATTGATGGAGCTCCAGTTATTCAAGTGGCTTCAACAAAATTTCTCGGTGTCCTGATTGATGAAGGTTTAACTTGGTCTAAACATGTTGATCTAGTTTGTACAAGATCCTCTAAAATGTTAAATATTCTAAGAATTATTTTACCTTCAATTCACTCATCTGCTCATTTAACGCTTTATTATAGCTTTTTATTCCCCTTTATGAATTATTGCAATATTGTCTGGGGTGCTACTTTTCCCACTTATCTTGCAAGAATTTCTAAAATTCAAAAGAATTTCTTGCGGATGATTTCCTACTCGTCCAAATATGCTCCTTCGGCACCGCTATTTCTTAGATTCAAGATTTTACCAATTGAGAACGTCAATGTTTATTTAACATGCATATTTATTCATAAGTTTATTTACAAGAGAGAAGACCTTCCACCAACATTACAACACTTTTTTACTTTTATTTCTGATACTCATATCCATCAATTAAGGCATAGTGAAATAAATCTTGTCTTACCGTTTTCTAGAACTTCGGGCTATAAAACTGACCTCAGCTATAGGGGTCCTCAATTATGGAGTAAATTAAGTTTGTCCTTAAGATCTATGTCTTCTTTGTTTATCTTTAAAAGACAGTTGAAAGACCTTTTGATTTTAATATGACAGCATTTGGTTATAGTTTTCTGCAGTATATTTCATATGCTGCTCTTCACTTTTGATCCTCCTTTACCATTACCCATCAACATCTGTAATTTTAAGTTAAAAGGATAATCAGGCTTCTGAAAATGTTTTTCCCCTCTTTTATTATTCAACTCATTCGTCTGCGTGTCTTTATACATATATTTTTTTACTTTTCTTGTTTTGTTGTTTATTCATGTAAATGGAGTGGAACTCTGTATAAACCCAAGTGGGTTTCGTTCCCCTCCTTGTATTGTATCCTTGTGATATTTTTGCAGAACAAATAAATAAAATAAATAAATAAATAAAAATGTACAGCAGGCCAAAAGGTATCACATTGGACGCTGCCGCCAAAAGACCCAACAGTCTCTCGAACTGTTTTACAGTGCGTGACTGGCCTAGCTTTAGCTCTTTGGTGGCTGTCAGGATAGCAGCTACACGAACGGGCGATAGAGTGGCCCGCATCGTCACTGAATCCCATACCACACCAAGGAAAGTGGTTCTCTGTACTGGAGAAAGCACACTCTTCTTTCTCAACCCCAACATCTGCATATGAGCGAGAACGACACCTCGGTGCCGAACCGCCAACTGCTCTGATTCCGCTAGAATCAGCCAGTCGTCGATGTAGTTCAGAATACGTATGCCCTGAAGCCTGAGAGGGGCTAGAGCTGCATCCACGCATTTCGTGAACGTGCGGGGTGATAAAGCTAGACCGAAAGGAAGAACCCGATATTGGTATTCTTTGCCCCCGAAAGAAAACCTTAGGAACTTCCTGTGCTGAGGGAGGATGGAGATATGGAAGTAAGCGTCTTTCAGATCTATCGTGACAAACCAGTCCTCGGATCTGATTTGAGTCACGATCTGTTTGAGTGTCAGCATCTTGAACTTGAGTTTCTGTACTGAACAATTCAACAGACGAAGATCTAAAATGGGACGCAACCCCCCATCCTTTTTTGGAACAATGAAATAACGGCTGTAAAAACCCGACTGAGTACACCTGTTCTATAGCTTCCTTTGCTAACAGGGCCTTTACCTCTTGCTCCATTACCAGAGCCTGCTCGGGATGCACCACTGTGGGCAGCACCCCGTTGTAACGAGGAGGATGAGAACCAAACTGGATTCTGTATCCTTTCTCTACAATCTGCAGGACCCAACGAGAAATATTCGGCAGAAGCTTCCACGCTGCCAGAAAATTTACTAAGGAAACCAGCCTCTCGAGGCTGGTCTCTGGTGTTATCGAGACAGCTAATTCCGGAGCCTGAAACATAATGGCAGGAACTACCTGAACTGGCCGCTCTAAAGCCCCCCTCAGAGGGCGCGAAACCGATGCTGTGCCGCAGCATAGCATCAGCGACTCGCTGGAGACCGCTGCGCCCTGAAGCACCGAGGGTGGCAGGGTTGGCAGAACGGTCTCGTGAGGACCCCGAAATGGAACGGGCACTGTATAATGAGGTGTACACCACTCTATTTCGGTCGGGGCTGTCCTCACAGGCCTGATGCATGAACATCAGGACCTTTTTTCTTTTTTTTTGGGGCCGAAGTCTTCTTCGCCTGAAGAACGGTCCTCAGATCCGGCTTCGACTTAGAAGACTTTGGTTGAGAGGAACACTCTCTTTCTGATGCACACGATATGATGAGCTTGATAGCTGGGGCTGCTCACGCCCAGCAGCCCAGGGGGCTGGACACAGCGAGGGATAAACTTTTTGAAAGCGTCAGCTTGCTTTTTTGACTCCTGAAATCTCTCGACGACCGCGTGGACTGCGCCACCAAAGAGACCAGAAGGTTCAAGCGGAGCATCTAACAAAAAAGCACGATCTTTTTCTTTAATCTCAGAAAGATTTAACCATAAATGTCTCTCAGTAGCTACCAAAGCTGCCATAGACCGCCCAATTGCTCTGGCGGTCTCCTTAGTAGCCCTGAGAGAAAGATCGGTAGCCCGACGAAGTTCTCGAATATCGTCATGACTGACTCCCTCACTACTATCCAGATCCCCCAGCAGGTCAGCTTGATAAGCCTGAAGCACTGCCATAGTATGCAGACATGCTCCAGCTTGACCTGCTGCCGTATAAGCTTTGCCCACTAACACCGAAGTGGCTTTGAGCGGTCTAGTGGGCAAAGCCGAGGCTTTCAGAGACGATGCGGGACCAGGGGAAAGATAGCTGGCTAAATTCTGTTCCGCCTGGGGCATCGCCTCATAACCATACTCTTTCAGCCCTCTAATTCTCGAATAAATATTAACTTGAGGGCTGAAAAGTCGTGACGAGTATGGTTTATTCCATAATTTAGAAATCTCATTGTGAAGAAAAAGCGCTCATCTAATTTACTTTTAGGACGAGCGCCCCTCTTATCAGATGGCCATTCAATCTTTAATTTTTCTACAGCCCGCGACATAACATCCACCAGCTCATCATATGCTGGGGAAATAAATTGTGAATCTCTTTCCCCCATGTGTGTGCTTTCACTCTCCAAACTCATAGCATCGACCTCCTCGGAGGAAGAGCAATGAAGTAATGGAGGGCTCTCTCCCGGGCGGAAGAAACCGCAGAGCCTGCTTCCGACACCGGGGAGCGCTGGATCTCTCGGGTAAGGAAGGAGAAAAGGCCCTCGGACCCGTCTCCAACCCCTCTGAAAGATCCTTTTGCGATCCCCAGGAATGCATTCTCCGCGCTGCCTCGGCAGACGCGGGTCCTGATCCCAGAGGATCGCGAGCCTGCCCACTCTCAGTATCAAAGAGTGACAGGCGAGAGCGGAGCATGCGAAGCGGTAACATTTCACAGTGTTGACACTCAGCCCCCTCAAAGGCTGAGACCGCATGCTCCACTTCCAAACAAATGACACAAAGCTCGTGTGTGTCCCCACCCGTTAAATAACGCGGGCAGGGAGAAGCACACTGTTTGTACACTTGTTTCGTTTCCATAGCTTTTCCGCAACAGACAACAGTAAATAGACAGAGACAAAATGACACAGATCGCTTGCTGAGACACAGAAGCTAATGCCGCGTTTCACCGGATGTGCTCTTATGCCTTCCTGGTCATGATGTCACCCGCCCGTGACGCTCATTCTTTCCATTGGACTAGTTGACATTGATGCTCAGACGCATTCACGCTGGGGGCGTTCCCAAAGCATCGATGACGCATCGCGAGTTCCCTCGAAAGGGAACTACGGTATAACATTGTCAAAAATTTTTTTCTCACAAAATCAGACAACATAGCTCTTACTAAAATGAAGCCACTAGATCAGGGGTTTTAAACATATCCTGGAGGACCCCCAGCACTGCACATTTTGTATGTCTCCCTTATCTGACACACCAAATTCATTGTTGCATCCCAATTTGTCTACTTATATGCCCTAAAAGTATGCATTGTTTTGTGAAGAAAAAGTACATACATTTGAGTGTGTATCAGAAGAGAAGCAAGCTTTGGGACATAATACTTCATCATAATTGGGTCTTTTGAAATATTATCATACGTATTTCAAAGTTAAGGATTCATTATTTTTAATTGGAACAAACACAAATAATCATTTAAGTGTCTACTTTTAAATTATCGAATTCAAAACGAAAACAAATGTTCTCTGTTAATGTAATCTGAAAAGAGAGAGATGTCAGTCGTTCTCATGGCAACTCATGATCTGCTAATGTGAACACGCCTACTGCAAGCATGCTATTCAAACGCAAATGATCTGAGGCAATCCATGCAAACCTGTCAACGCCCACATAAACTCAATAAAACACATCAAGTTTTTATCAGATTACAGAATACACATATGACCCAGAGGGGCTGCATATGTAGAGACACTGGGGTGTCCAGCCCGCAGAGTGGAATGTTTCAACCCCAGGAGTGGCAAGGTGGCTTGCCATTGGAAGGACACATGCTCGGAGAGGTTTACAGTGGAAATAAACATGTGGGGGTTACCAGTGGAGAACCAAGCACATAGAGGCACCTAGCCAACACGAAAGCTGCCGCAGGCATAGACTCTGGTGTTGACGTCAACAGCGCTGGAGGAACTGAGGGCTTGTGGGAAAGCTCACCTGAGGAATATATCGCACGTATCTAGTCCGTGGAGTGGAATGGTGAGCAAGCGAAGACACCTGAGCGGGTCCTAGTACCAGCTGGTTGAAGCGAGTACATGGGAGAACACTGGCTCCTCTCGGAGATTGTAGAATCTGGCGAATGTGTTGGGTGTTGCCCAGCCTGCAGCTCTGCAGATGTCTGTTAGCGAGGCGCCATGCGCTAGAGCCCAAGAGGAAGCCACACTCCAGGTGGAGTGAGCTTTCACACCAAGGGGGCACGGTCGACCTTGCTGCTGGTATGCCAAAGCAATGGCGTCCACTATCCATTGAGACAGCCTTTGCTTGGAGAGAGCCCTTCCCTTCAGCTTCCCACCATAACAGACAAAGAGCTGGTCTGAGGTCCTGAAACTCTGCGTTCTGTCTACGCAAGCGTACTGGACAGAGCAGTGCCAAGGCTGGGTCTGCCTCCTCCAGGGGCAGCGCTTGCAGGTTCACCACCTGATCTCGAAAGGGAGTGGTGGGAACCTTGGGCACATATCCAGGCCGGGGTCTCAGGATCACGTGAGAATAGGCCGGCCCGAATTCCAGACACGCTTCGTCAGCGGAAAATGCGTGCAGGTCCCCTACCCTCTTAATGGAGGCCAATGCAACCAGGAGCGCTGTCTTAACTGACAGGAACTTAAGCTCCACTGATTGCAGAGGCGCAAAGGGAGCACTCTGCAGGGCAGTTAGAACCACTGAGAGGTCCCAAGATGGAACGAGAGGAGGGCGAGGAGGATTCAGTCTCCTCGCTCCTCTCATGAACCTGATGATCAGGTCGTGCTTTCCCACGGACTTACCCACGACTGCATCGTGATGTGCGGCGAAAGCGGTGATATAGACTTTCAGGGTGGAGGGAGAAAGCCTTCGCTCCAACCCATTTTGCAGGAAGGAAAGCACGACACTGATCAGGCATTTTCTGGGGTCTTCTCGGTGAGAAGAGCACCAGTTGACGAAGAGGTTCCACTCCAACGCGTAGGCATGTCTCGTGGACGATGCTCTAGCGGAAGTGAAGGTAGCCACCACCGCTGGTGGTAGGGTACTCAAACCTGCCTCGTCCTGTCCAGGAGCCACACGTGGAGGATCGGGACGAGGGTGCCATAGGGTGCCCTGTCTCTGAGAAAGGGTCCTTCCTCAGAGGAATTGGCTAGGAAGGTGCTGTCGCAAGGAGTACAAGTTCGGAGAACCAGGTCCAGCTGGGCCAATGAGGCGCAACCAATATGGCCTGCTCCTCGTCCTCCCGGATCTTGCACAGTTTTTATTTTTTTGTCACGGGACAATGCAGCGCATATTATTACATACATAATTATCATAGGCAAAGCCATAACAAAATGTGTAAATGTGTTGCATAAAAGGTTTCTAGCCAATAGGCTAATTTGCAACCCCAGTCCCTGGTCAGGCCTTTCTAAAAACATATACCAAAAACATAGCGTAGGTTACACAATCATGCATCAAATACATTATAAATACTAACATTGACATTTTACACAATCCCGACCACATTACACAAAACAACACATCACATCCAGCACAGACAAAAATGACTCAATATCCACATATTTGATTTTCTTTCAGCCAGTGTTTCACCTTTCTATTAAATGTTTTCAGGTCGCTTTCTGGATGGATGGAAGCCACAACACAACGAAATCACCGCTACACAACTAAAACAAGCCACAACACAACGAAATCGCCGCAACACAATGGAAATGCTGTCGGCACTGAAAAGCCGACATTTCCTCGGAACACAACAAGAGATTCTCTGTGCAAGTGATGTGATCTTAAAATGTGTAATTGATTTTTAAATGAACAAAATATTTTTACTGAATGTTTTGATATCCTAATAATCTTAATGTATCAATACATGAAACAAGCAGAAGATAGATAAATTATTTTCGATTTAGACAGTTTAGCTCTGCTCTTGTTTCATGAACACCCACTGATAGTCAGCTGAAATGTTATCATTTCAACCATTGTGGTCCTAGGCTGGCATGTTTTGTCCATTTTGTGGAAACGATCTGAGAACTATTACAGCCTTTTGCAGCTCGTGTGGCTCTAATGTCCTGCTTTTAGCTGAAGAAGTTGAACGTTGTAAGTATGCGTTAATATAATTTTTCTAGCAGAATTATTATTATTTTTTTATTTAATGTTCAATTAAAACACGTTATAAGAAAATAGCCTATTATATTTACACCAGGCTTCACAGACAAGGCTAGTCCCTGACTAAAATACATGTTTGAGCTGTTTTAAATGAGAGCAACTTGCACTGACATATCTTAAAATACATCAGTGCCATTGTTTTGTCACAAGATGCACACCAGTATTTTTTTTTTTTCTGGGGCATGTTTATAAAAGTTACTTAAATGCCCCAAGTGAACTACGGCCTAAGCGTGGCTTATTCTAAGGCCTGTCCGTGAAACTGGCCCTAACGTCTAAAAGGGATGCTGATATTGTTGGTGTATTTACACAGGTCTTAGTTCTGGATGGATCTTCTGAATGACTTGAAAGAGAGACAACTTTTTAATGGCAGTCATTAACACATGCTTTGTGCGTGTTCTGTTTTTAAGGTCTATCTGCAGCACACTTAATGAATGCAAAGACATTTGGAACACTCAGGGCAGTTAAGTCTCACTGTCCTTCTAGTAAACCAGATGCAATGTATGCTCTTCCACAGGTCGGTAGGCTACATGACTGTATTAAATATTAAACTTATTTGCATTTTTGTAATGGAATTGTTAAAATGATAGTTAACACAAAACTTCAAACTCTGCCATCTACACTCACTCTAATGTTGTTCCAAAGCTATATGGCTTACTTTCTTCCATATAATAAAACATGGAGATATTATACACAATGTTAATCTCACTCAACTTTTACTTTCATTCAGTGTTCTTCTGTAAAATTAAAGTGAAAGGAGATTGTGGCTAACATTCTATTCCACAGAAGAAAGTCATTCAACTTTGGATTGGCATGAGGTTTAGTAGACAGTTTTATTTTGGGGCAAAGATAGAATTTATAATGAAATACAAATTAACCTTTATTGCTGTACCTTGAATTTTCACACCAAACTATATAATGGTAGGCAAATTTTCCTCTTTTACACAAAGGTTTAATTGGAGAGAATGCAGATTTCGTGTCTCAGAGAAATTTGAACCAGTTTTTCATTGAACCTACTTATGGAGATGAACAGCTTCAGGCAAACTTTGAAGAACTACATGCTCAAAGCAATCTGACAACACTTCACACCTGGGAGACTGGTGTGGAGAAATGAAGCTTAGCGCAAGTTCTGCCAGGAAGACTAAATTGTTCACGTCATGTATTACCTTCTTATTTATCCAATCATATCCTAATAGCCAGTATAAAAGGGTGGTACTTACTCATGTCTGAGTTCTCAGATGCTGTCGCTTTCATTCATGGTCTCGTTCAGTCGCCAGCCAACATGTTCAGGACACGCATATTTTTTACTATTATTGAGTTCCGACGATGGATATGTCCCTCCGTATCTCCTGCTACACGTCGAGGTTCCCGCGTTCAGTGCCGCATCTCCACGTATGCACAGTGATCTTCGGAGAGTTTTTGATCAGCCAAGGCCTCTCATGAGAAGTTCTGCTCCTCTAGGCCTAAAACACCCCGGGTAACCAATCAGTTCTCTTACGAGAGTATCTCTCCTACTGCGTAATAGCTTACGCTATGGGGAAAACCTCTTTTCCACGAGATATTGAAGCCAAAAATTATCCTTAATTTTTTATTAATGTAAAACGCTTTGCAGCAGCAAGCAGACACAGGCGAGACAGCTCGCGCGCCTATTGGCTGCTCTTGCGGCAAATGCAGCAGCCTATCGAGAGAGACTCTGCGTGACGTAATGACCAATGGGGGCAATTCGCGCCCATATCGTCACGTCCCGCCAGAAAGGGCGTGGTCTCGCTCTATAAATATGCTCGTTAGGCTGGTACAAGCTGATTTTCATCTCTTTAGCGAAGCACACGCCAGCGCCCTTCCTCCCTGAACTACACGAGGAAGTGACTAAGTCGTGGAACGCCCCCTTCTCCGCCAGGCTGCGTACCTCTGCCTCTGCTGCATTCTCCTCGGTGGATGGTGCGAAGGACAGAGGGTACCTCTCCGTTCCCCCTGTGGAACTAGCTGTAGCGTCTCATCTCTGCCCGCCTTCCGCTGGACGGCGCGCTCACACGACGCTCCCATCTAAAGCCTGCCGAGTGACGTCAGCCATGCACGGGCGCGCTTACACCGCCGCCAGGCAAGCAGTTTCAGCGCTGCACACTATGGCTATGCTGCAGATCTTCCAGGCCGACCTTCTCCTTAAACTGGACGAGGAAGGGCCCGAAGCGATCTGCGTGGCGGACCTGAGAAGCGCTACAGACCTCGCTCTTCGTGCTGCTAAAGCCGCTGCACAGGCCATAGGACGGAATACCCAGATAAATCCAATAAAGAGTGCATTTTCTGGTGTTCCGGCCACGGCCGATGGTGTCATGAGTGTTGTAAGAATGCCCACGCCCCAGTGCCCATTCCCATTCCCACACCCAGACACAGCCCGCCACGGTGCAGGGCTAGCACAAATAAAATCGACTCAGGTCGATTGTGCAAACAATGTAGGGAACGCGCCCATGTCACAATGCCCGCTTACACTGCACGCTGCGTGTCCCTTGGTTTCTGTAAAAACGAAACCAACACACATTCAGTCGGCTCTAACCGACAGTGTTTTTCAGTGTAATAAATGTGCCCGCAGTCCCGCGCCCACATTTTCTCACAGACACACCGAATCCTACGGGATCCGCCCCGCTCACTTTCTCTGCACAATCTGCCATAGAGAAGCTGAGCGCGGCCAGGCTGCCCGCTGTGATCAGCGCGCCCTCCGCCTCGAACGCTGTAAACACGGTGTTGTGTTCCCAGTATACCAGGGCTCTCGAGCTGCCGTTTTGCCGCGGCCAGAGCCCGGATTTCATTCTGCCTCTAGCTATTCACGCAGATGCGTGGTCAAAGCTTCCCGGGGTTTCAGAATGGGTGCTGAACACTATAAAGAGAGGCTATTCGCTACAATTCGCTCGACGCCCTCGCCGTTATACGCCGCGTGTCGAAACTACGGTGAAAAACGAAGTGTCTCATCTTCTTCGTGCCGAGATAGCGAAACTACTGAGCAAAGGGGCTATAGAACCTTTATCTCAGGCTCAGAGCGAAGGGGGCCTATACAGCAGATATTTTCTGGTACCGAAAAAAGATGGGGGTCTCAGACCCATTTTAGATCTGCGACAGCTGAACAGAGCGCTTGTGAAACGCCAGTTCAGAATGCTTACGACCAGGAAAATCCTCGCGCAAGTGCGCCACGGGGACTGGTTTATGTCAATAGATCTGAAAGACGCCTATTTCCAAATACAAATAGCGTCCCATCACAGGCGATTCTTGAGATTCGCTTTCGAGGGCCAGGCATATCAATACACAGTCCTGCCGTTCGGCCTGTCTCTAGCACCTCGTACATTCACGAAGTGCATGGACGCGGCACTCGCACCCCTGAGACTTCAGGGCATGCGAGTCCTGAACTACTTGGACGATTGGCTGATTCTAGCTCGATCACGATCGGAGCTCATAGAACACAGGGCCGCATAACTCGAGCACCTCGAGGAGCTGGGCCTCACAGTCAATTGGGCGAAAAACTCACTGTCTCCCAGTCAGAAAATTTCCTTTCTGGGAACAGTGTTAGACTCGCTATCCATGACGGCACGCCTGTCACCGGAGCGCGGACTAAATATTCAGCACATCGCGAAATCCTTCCGCCACGGCTCGATAGTTCCGCTCAAAAGGTTTCAGAAAATGCTGGGT
The DNA here is from genome assembly GCF_029890125.1 of Rhinichthys klamathensis goyatoka. Classification (NCBI taxonomy): domain Eukaryota; kingdom Metazoa; phylum Chordata; class Actinopteri; order Cypriniformes; family Leuciscidae; genus Rhinichthys; species Rhinichthys klamathensis. Next base: position 2,042,744 of record NW_026606844.1, on the reverse strand, counting down.
CTAATGGCCTCAGCAGCCTCTGTACTCCAGTTGAGCTTGCTTCGCATGCGCCCACTGCAGATGTGGCTGAAAGCGCGGGTTCCACCCAGGGCATGGACAGCGGGTCTGTTTCGCCTCAGGGTCGACCTACAGTGCGTTTCAGCTCTGGAACCTTGGAAAATAACCGACTGGTATCAGTCAGGTGTGAGTCTGGGGACCGCTTCGAGTGTGAAGGTGGTGTCTACGGACGCCTCCACCTCGGGGTGGGGAGCGCTGCTCGAGGGCAGACCGCTAGCTGGCCTGTGGTCAGAACGGGAAAAGCTCCTTCACATAAACTGCTTGGAGATGATAGCAGTCGACAAAGCGCTACGGCGCTTTTGTCCCCAGGTGACAGGCCACCACGTCTTGTCAGTGGTGGCATACATAAATCGCCAGGGCGGCGTCAGGTCACAAAACCTTCACAGGCTGACGGAACGCCTCCTGGTCTGGGCTCAGCACAACCTGCTCTCACTAAGAGCAGCGCACGTGCCTGGTCACCTGAATGTGGGACCAGACAGACTGTCCAGGAACAATGTTCCAGCAGGGGAGTGGTCGCTGCACCCGCAGACGGTCCAGCTGCTGTGGAAAACGTTCGGCAGAGCACAGGTGGAACTATTCGCGTCCCACGAAAACGCTCATTGCCCGGAGTTTTTCTCGAAAAGCAAGGACGCGCTGGCTCATGTTTGGCCCCGCTGTCCCCTATATGCTTTTCCTCCTGTCTCGCTCCTGCCTCAAGTGTTGGAACGAATCAGGGAAAACGGATGCCCAGTGCTGCTCGTAGCTCCGCTCTGGACAAACCAGACGTGGTTCCCTGCCCTGATGCAGCTGACCAGCACTGCCCCATGGCCTGTACCATTGAGGAGAGACCTCCTCTCTCAGGCGGAGGGCTCGATTTGGCATCCTCGCCCGGAGCTGTGGTCCCTGCACGCATGGGCCATCAACGGGTACCCGCTAGCCTCCCAGAAGGAGTGTTAAACAGGATCGCGCAGGCTAGAGCTCCGTCTACCAGGCGGCTCTACTCCTCGAAATGGTCTGTGTTCTCTGCGTGGTGTCAAGCCCAGAGCTTTTCACCTGTGGACTGCGGGGTTTCGGAAGTGCTTTCCTTCCTTCAAGAGCTACTGGATAAGGGCAGGACCCCATCCACGCTCAAAATATATGTGGCGGCCATAGCAACGTTTGCAAAACCGGTGTCTGGCCAGTCGCTGGGGAAGAACGACTTAGTCGTGCGTTTCCTTAGGGGAGCTCGGAGGCTAAACCCTCCCAGGCCCCCTTCAGTCCCGACGTGGGACCTTTCCACAGTCCTGGAGTCCATGAAAGGCGCCCCGTTCGAGCCAATCCAGCTGGTGGACATGAAACACTTGTCGTTCAAAACAGTGTTACTCACGGCTCTCGCTTCAGTGAAGCGCATAGGGGACTTGCAGGCGCTTTCAGTAAGCGCGTCATGTATGGAGTTTGGGCCTAATGACTCGAAAGTCATTCTCAAACCTAAGCACGGGTATGTGCCGAAATCCCTCAATACACCGTTTAGGGCCCAGGTAATTTCCCTGTCTGCCCTTCCGGTTCTCAATGAGGAGGAGGACGCGAGTCTCCTTTGCCCCGTAAGGGCATTAAGAGCTTATGTGTCGCGCTCGTCTGGTTTTAGACAGACTGAGCAGCTTTTCGTTTTGTTTGGCGGGCGTTCCAAGGGACTTGCCGCCTCAAAACAGAGCCTATCCAGATGGATAGTGGATGCCATTGCGCTTGCTTACACTGCAAAGGGCCTGCAGTGCCCCTTGGGTGTCAGAGCGCACTCCACGAGAGGCGTGGCCTCTTCGTGGGCATGGTCTAGCGGGGTTACCCTGCAAGATATCTGTACGGCCGCGGGCTGGGCCTCGCCGTCTACATTTATAAAATACTATAACCGGGAGGTACCCGCCTTACAAGCTAAGCTTTTGGCGATCTAGAATTCAGTGCTATCTGCCCCGCTGTGCGGCCCAGATGCTGAGTTTAATGCAGCCCCATGAGTGTTGACACACGTATGGCCACCCAGATCAGGCTGAAAGCTTTCACCCTGGCTGCGCGTTTAATTGTCATATGATAGCCCCTCTGGGTGCTATTTTATAAGGAATGACGCTTCCAGCTTCCCTTCCTCCACTCTATGTGATTTATGGTGATTATGCACTATATGAGCCCCGGGCTTCGGCCCCTGGGACTTTGGTGTTGGATCCCTGTACGCATGGCGTGTTGCATTGTGTTCCCCATAGCGTAAGCTATTACGCAGTACGAGAGATACTCTCGTAAGAGAACGTACTCGGTTACTAACGTAACCTCGGTTCTCTCTAGAGAGGGAACGAGTACTGCGTATCTTGCCGTGCTTGGAATACGCTCTGGTTCGCTTCGGCGATGAAAACCAGCTAGGACCAGCCTAACGAGCATATTTATAGAGGGAGACCACGCCCTTTCTGGCGGGACGTGACGATATGGGCGCGAATTGCCCCCATTGGTCATTACGTCACGCAGAGTCTCTCTCGATAGGCTGCTGCATTTGCCGCAAGAGCAGCCAATAGGCGCGCGAGCTGTCTCGCCTGTGTCTCCTTGCTGCTGCAAAGCGTTTTACATTAAGGATAATTTTTGGCTTCAATATCTCGTGGAAAAGAGGTTTTCCCCATAGCGTAAGCTATTACGCAGTACTCTTTCACTCTCTAGAGAGAACCGAGGTTACGTCAGTAACCGAGTACGTTTCCATGTCACGTCATCAAAAGCCTCAACAGCGTCAGCTCAGCCAGGATAATCCGTCAGGTAGAGATAACTATGTCATCCTCAACAACTTGTCCAGCAAAAGAACCTCGCCGTCTGCACGGGTGCATTATCCCGCAGATCACCGATCCACCGACATGAATCAACAACTCTGCAAGTCACGAGAGGCGATCTTCTCTCGCTGTCAAGTTCAAGCTCCACTTCCAAGGCTTTCAAGTCGGTTTTTCAAATTTTGGTAGGCGCTTCCACCAGCCACTGTTAATATGTCCCCTCTATCATGATTAAACTTCATCCAGGTAAGTATTTCTCCGTTGCTTCCTACACCAGCGGCAGAGTTCAAATTTGAGTCCACGGTGACGTGGCGTACGTGTTCATTTACTACTGATCTGCAGACTGCAACGGGGCCGGATAGCTCGCCTTTATGTAGCAAGTGTAAGCAAGTTTCGCGTCACCGATATTCCACAGTACAGTGATCTAATAATATCAGCGTTGTCGATACCACGCTCTCGTGGGCAGTTTGCAAATACCCACTAACAACTGAGTAACTGATTTAAAAATAAATAATGAATACATAAATAAATCTGAGCTAAAGAGAGCAAATTGTTCATTTGGCTGTTATGCATACTGTAGTGGAAATCTCTACAATGGCAGTTAATTACTTACATAAGTGTTGTAATTTCACAAACAACTATTTTCAACATATTTAGGCCTACTTTAATTTCATATTATAAGTCCCTTAATGAAAGTTAGATCTACAATATTGGAAATGTGTACAATCGCTGTAGTATTCAACCTCTCCTGGTGACTACTTAGAAATATTTTATGTGATGGGTATTTCCACATTAATGTACAGGAAAATGCAGACTAAGGATGCTCCTGTCAAAGGCCACACATCCTTAGCAAAAAACTGCTAACTCAGTAGTATTAACAGTCATATTAGTTTTATCAAGTCAAACCAATCAACAGAACTAATCAGTCAAGCAGACTTGAGTGGCATTGTCTTTGCTCAACTGTGTGATTTACATGTTCATGTATCTTTCTATTCGAGAGTCTCAACTGTTGTTGTGGCCAGCGATCTCCCAGCCATGAATGGGGCTATTTCTGCAAAGAGCAACTTGGGTGCCATGTCAGGCATGCTGCGCATCTGAGAAAAGGATTCTACGCTCAAAAGACAACAGATCAAGTATCATTTAGGTAATGATAGTAGCTTCTTGACAGGACGCCGTCACCTGACTTCAGGTAAGTACCGTATTAAGAAGTCAGATTTAGCCAGTTTAAGAATAAAAAAAAAAAAAAACACACACACTAGACAAACGGTGCATGTCCAATTTCAGATTCGGATATCTAGATCAGTAAAGGCTAGATGAATCTTCTAAGCTCACTCAAGGTTTGTTTCATCCGCTCTTCACAAAATCATCCTATAGCGGTCGTTAGCGTCCTTAGGGATTTGACGTGGTCGCAAAATATATTATAGCGTTGTGCTAACAAAGCATGGTTGTTATCAAGGCAGATCTTATTGTAGGCGATCATGCCATTCCTGAGACGTTAATTTGGCTATAAATCGTCTTCAATTTCATAATTAAGGTTGCGCTTCCTGCAAATGCAAAGCCATAGCTACGCGCTTTCACTCTTTGTTACAGGCTTTCAGACGGCTTTTGCCATTCAGCAACCCGGATCCATCACCCTGCCCTACTCTAACAGAGTTTATGTTAAATTAGTAATGTTTTGCTTTTCTTTTCAGATTCCTGTTTTCACATCCTAATCACGGCCGATTGTTCCTTCCTCGTCTACAATTACGAAATCCGTAGTTTAATATTTCTTCCATTCATAGTTTGCCCGCAGGCATTCAAATTCACGCAAGTATTTTAATACTAATTATCTAAGTCTGTTCACCGTACCTTCTCTTTGTTTGCTACTTAACCCCTTGAGCCGCAGGGATCACTGGTGATCCCAAATTTTACATTGTTTACATTGATCGCGTGTTTACAATATCATTTTGTCAAGTGGACAAAACTACATAGCCAAGTACATGTCTTGGCATAGCCAAGACCTGTAGTAAACCTCCGATAAACGCCTGCCAATCACATTGTATCACAAAGATAAAAAAATGTGTATAATTGTGCCCTTTTCGCAGGATATGTGGTGGGTCTCCGGTGTGTATGCAGGGTTTGGCTCGGAATGCCCCACAGATAATTTTGAATAGCATGTTGGAGTGGTCATTTCGAAGGTGATTAAGCATATCGTTTTGTCTATCCCTGTGGATGTGGCAGGGCTGCTACCAGTGGCGGTTCTAGAGGGAGGCCAGGGGGGGCCAGTGCCCCTGTGACAAAAAGCTTGGCCCCCCTTGTGGCCCCCCTAAATGTGGAGTTTGAAATAATTTTTACAAAACTGTTTTTTTGCTATCGTATGCGTATTATTTTTTATTTTTCTATCTTTGTGGATTTGCATTTTCACGTGACAATTCGCATCACATTCGCGGGAATCGCGGCAGAATAACGCCTGTCTCCTGCACGCGAGAGAGGAGAGAAGAAGAAAGTTGGTAAATGTCAGTTCAGTTGTAAGTTCATTCATTATGTGCGTATGGGGTGTGCGATGTGTATTGTCTATTATGATATTGTAATCATTGTTTTAACTATGTACGAGGCACTGTGAGCTGACATAGCATTTGTCTATCGTCCTTTCACTGCTGTGTGCAGTTCATGCTATAGCCTATGTCCCCAAATTATTTTTGTCTTATATTTATATCATATTATGTTCTTATATTAGAATATCGCATCAGCAAGAGTGCCGTTTTCCCGTGCACAATTGCAACTGTGATATTTATGTTATACAACAGTTAAATTAACAATAAGTTAACATTGGGAGTTACTTTTTAGACACAATATTGTCAATATTGTTTGTTTTCCCTTTATTTCGCCGACTAGAATTTCATAATGAAACCGTAGTGAGTCTCAATGCAACACAGCAATGATTTATTGACTGAAATCCGCGTTTTGAACGAATCACTTGCTTCTTTCCCGAATAAATCAGCCGTTTGAACAAATCGTTTGAATGAATGAATCCCTCTTACAGGGACTTGCCGCCGCCTACTGGCGGTTTTAGTTTCATATTTAAAGTATCCTTTAATTAAAACGGTAAAATTAGAAATAATTGCATTTTTAAATATTGATTTAAAAAAAATCTCATAGCTTTATTTATGCAATTGTAAATGGAGTGTAAATATATTAATGCCTCTTCTGTGTCACCTCTGCACTGCAAAGATGGATTTTGATTGAATTAATTAATTTGACTGGTAACCGTGGTACTGTATAATTATTGCATAATTAAGTATTGTTGTATAAATAAGTATAATTACTGTATAATTTGAATGTTAGTGGTGATGCAAAAAGGTGATGCATAACTCTAAATAAGTTTAGAAAAAATGTCCATATATAGGTGAAAATGCCCCTGGCCTGGAAATCAATTTAAGGTGGCAAATATTGCCTCTTAAATTAAAAAATGTATTTCTGTCACTGCTGTGAACTGACCACTGCATAGAATATGAAAAATATTAATATCTTCGTGAGTCAGCTGTCAACAACAGGCCTAAACCAGCCATGGCACCAGCACAAAAACACAATCAGTAAAATATTATCTAATTATTAACAAAATGTTGAAAATATTGAAATATATTTTTGTCAATATTGCACACCCCTAATGTACGGTATTAATTTTGATTTCTTTAGGTCTTAAAAAGCCTTAAATTTGACTTTAAAAAGTGTGCAGGAACCCTGTAAACGGTTAGACATATCAAGTCAGTTATTTTCAGTAAATGAATTAATAAGCTTCTTGGTCCCCATTGCTTTTGCTCTATAGTTCTCAAAATGAAGAGAAAGAAGGACATCATGTCTATTACAGTTACTGTGACTAATACTGAATATGTAATGCAAATGTAAAAATATAATGGAAATGCAAATACATTGTTGAATGATTATAAACACGGTATTTTGCCTGTTAATGCCTGCAGCAGTGCAGAAAATGATATGACAACAATAAGGTCTAAATGTAACTGGCCCCTCTAACAGTACAACTGGCCCCAGCTTGGCCCCCCCAGTTGAAATGGGCTAGAACCGCCACTGGCTGCTACTCCCGGCACAGGGGTCGGAGTTTCAACAGCTCGTTTTGCAGCTACCTCTCCCCAACAATTTTATACTTTTCGCTTTGTTCAACCGGAATCATTCAAGATGGAGAGACTCAAGAAGTGTCAACATATAGACAACATTCCGAATGGTCGTTGATGAATTATGTAGCTCATCGTAGCTATCTCTAGTCACTAATTAGCTTATTCTGTCTCGATATTCTTTAAATCATGTCCCGTGGGCAGGATTCATGTAAATTTAGGTTGTGATGCATTAACCCAGGAGGAATTTCGTTACCTCCTCTCAGCGCTGTTGAAGTCTTTAAAAAGCTATTCTTTTTTTTTTTTTTTTAGAATATATTTTTTTGCCAGAATATATTTAAGTTTTGTGCATACACAAACACAAGACAAACAACCACAATGCCTATCAGAAAGCCATCACTGTACAATGCAACAGCCTACAAATATTCATCACTTTTCTTTAAAATAAAAGATATAAAATAAAGTTATATTTTATATCTATAAAGTAAAATAAAGAGTTGTACAAATCAGGTGATACAAATTATTGTCCAGAAGTGAACTGCAGTGTCCACACATCTAAGTCATTGTCATCTGTTAAATCCAAATCTTTGGCAAATTCAATAAAAGTATTCCAGATATTCTCAAATAGTTCTTGTTTGCCTTTTAGCAGATATTTAATTCTCTCTAGTGGCAGAGCAGACAGCATCTGCCGTAACCAGAAAGTGCCTCTTGGTCTACATGTTTTTTCCAAAATAAAGCTATACATCTTTTGGCATTAAGCAGACTAAGGTCTATAAATGTACGTTCATTTTTAGTATAGTTATGCTTCTCTGGATATAAGCCCAAAAGAAACAATTTTGGTTCTAATATTATTTGTTTGGAAATAATATTTTGAATAATGTCTCTTATTTCTTCCCAAAAGAGTGTAATTTTTGTACAATGCCACATACAGTGAACCAGTGTTCCTTTACATTGTTTACACTTTGAACACACATCAGGAATGTTTCCATTTTATCGACAGAGTTCCACTGGTGTCACATATGTTCGCATTAACCATTTAAATTGAATAACTTTAAGACGAGTATTTCTTATACAGATCTATAGGAATGCCATCAGGCCCTGCTCTTTTTCCAGATTTCATGCTGTCAATGGCTTGTCCAATTTCTTCTATTATAAATTTTGAATTTAAATTAACTCTATCTTCCTCCGAAATAATGGGTATATCTATTTTATTTAAAAAGGTGTTTATATTGTCAAGTTTAATTGTTGCTTGTGCTTTATACAATTCTTCATAATAGTCCTTAAACGCATTATTAATTTCTATTGGATCCAACAGTGTCTGCCCATTTGATATTATTGATGTGATTGGCGATTTCGTTTCAAGCTGTTCCCTTTCGAGGGAACCTTGAACTGCGTCGTAAGATCGACACTTTGGGGACGCTCCCTTAGCGTGCGCCTCTAAAGTATGAATGAAACTATTCCAATCCTGATTGGTGTTGCGTCATGACGTAACATGTGACAGTATAACCGGATGCAAAAAAGCTATGCCGGAACAAACACATACTAGCTTTCGTTCTTCAGCAAGCGCTCTGTGTTACGACTGTCTGTCTTATTTGGTGTTGTTTGTCTGATTTCTCAAATATATATTATTATGGCCGAAAAGTTCAAAAAGTGTGTGCACCCCTGCCCTCGTTTCATTACGGTTGGGGACACGCATGTTTTGTGTGTGGACTGTTTGGGAGCGCAGCATGCACAGGCAGCTCTCGAGGGAGCTGCCTGTGAACACTGTGAAGCACTACCCATCAGAGTGCTGCGCTCCCGGCTGGCGTGTTTTGATGAGCATGGTCGGGCTCGCGTTCCCCACGGATCTGGTCCTGCGTCTGTTGAGGCAGCGCGGCGATTGAGATCGTGGGGTTCGCAGCGGGATCTTGCAGATGAGAATGAGACTGCTGCAGCACTTTCTCATTCTTCGTCTGAGGATCCCGAGCCCACTGTGAGTGGTGCAGAAGCCCGCGTCGCGGCTTCTTCTGCGCACGAGCAGGTCCCGATGCTTGAGCTCTCTGCTTCCGAGGAAGTGGACGTGCTCAGCATCGATGAGGACGACCGTGAGTTAAGCGCGCCAGTTCACGGTCAGGCTTATGAGGAGCTGGTTGAGGTTGCTACGCGTGCCGTGGCCAGACTTAATATCAGCTGGCCACAAGATGAACAGGGAACGCAAGTCAGAAGCAAGCTAGACGAGCGTTTCCTGCGGCACAGATCACAGCCTCAGCGCCGGGGTTTGCCGTTTTTCCCCGATCTCCACAAAGAGATCTCGAGATCGTGGGATAAACCGCACTCGTCCCATGTCTCCAGCCCCAGTGTGGTTGATTACAGCAATGTTTTGGGGGCACGGGACATGGGTTATGGGAAGATGCCTAGTGTGGAGGAGGCTTTAGCTCCTTCCCTTAAAGCCCCGGCGCTGCCTAGTAAGCCCTGCAGAGACACATCTGCTTTAATAAGCAGGGCTTACATGGCGGCAGGTCGGGCTGGTTCATGCCTGCATTCTATGGCGATTTTGCAGGCATATCTGGCCGACCTCCTGAAAGATTTAGATGAGGGGGAGGGGCCAACTCCCGAAGATATTTCAGAGTTGCGTAAAGCCACAGATCTGTCTCTCCGGGCCACTAAAGAGACGGCCCGCGCTATTGGACGCTCTATGTCAGCTATGGTGGCCATGGAAATGCATCTGTGGCTGAATTTATCTGGAATAAAGGAGAAAGATAAATCTTTTTTGCTTGATGCGCCGCTCTCGCCTTCTGGCCTGTTCGGCGACGCCGTTACATTGGTCGTCGACAGGTTTCAGGAGGCGAAGAAGCAATCTGCTTCAATCTGCGAAGAAGTGCAATCTCTGCTGCTAAAGGAGGCTTTAGAACGTGTTCCTCTTTCAGACAGGGAGTCCGTATTTTACAGCCGGTACTTTATAGTTCCAAAGAAGGATGACATGGGCCGATTTTAGATCTCAGAGTTTTGAACAGGTCTTTGAGAAGGTTCAGGTTCAAAATGCTTACAATCCCTGTTATCGTGAGTCAGATCAGATCCGAGGTACTGGTTTGTCACGATAGATCTAAAAGACGCCTATTTTCATGTCTCCATCCTTCCATGTCACAGGAGGTTCCTGAGGTTCGCTTTCGGGTTACCAATATCGGGTCCTTCCGTTCGGCCTAGCACTCTCTCCCCGCACGTTCACCAAGTGTATGGATGCAGCACTGGCTCCATTGAGACTTCAGGGCATTCGCATACTGAATTATATCGACGACTGGCTCATTCTGGCCCAGTCTCGAGAGATGGCAGTTCGGCATCGAGATGTCGTCCTTGGCCACATTCAGAACTTGGGGTTGAGACTCAACACAAAGAAGAGTGTATTGGAACCGGCTCAGAGCACAACGTTTCTGGGCGTGGTGTGGGATTCAGTTACGATGCGGGCACAAATGTCTCCCGCACGTATCGAGTCCATTCTGGCGATGGTGTCCGGGATAAAGCTAGGCCAGGCCATCACTGTAAAGCAAATTCAAAGGATGCTGGGCCTCATGGCAGCGGCATCCAACAGTGGTGGCTAAAAGCCAAGGGGTTTTCCCCCAAGGGGAATCCATTCCGTATGATCAGAGTAACGCGCAGATGCCTTCGTTCTCTAGTAATATGGAAGAAACCTTGGTTCCTGTCCCAAGGGCCAGTGTTAGGAGCATCATGTCACCGGAAGTCCGTTTCAACAGATGCCTCCCTCACGGGTTGGGGCGCGGTCATGGAAGGCCGCTTTGCCAGGGGTCTGTGGCAGGACCATCATCATTCTTGGCATATAAATTGCCTGGAGATGTTGGCTGTGTTCAGGGCTCTGAGGAGCTTCCTCCCAGACATCAAAGGTTACCATGTCCTGATACGATCGGACAATACATCAGTGGTAGCTTATCTGAACCGACAATGGGGACTCAGATCGCGCCCTCTATACAGATTGGAGCATCAGATAATCCTTTGGTTCCAAGGGAAAATATTGTCTATCAGAGCAATGTATATTCCGGGGGTTCAGAATCAGGGAGCAGACATCCTGTCGAGGCAGGGGCTGAGGCCCGGGGAATGGAGACTTCACCCAGATGTGGTGAAGTTGATATGGGAGAGGTTTGGACCAATGGAAGTGGATCTCTTTGCGTCTCGAGAGACGTCCCACTGTCCACTTTGGTTCTCCCTCACACATCCAGCCCCACTGGGGTTGGATGCCATGGTACAGGCCTGGCCGAGGCTACGCCTGTATGCTTTTCCCCCGATCGCTCTGCTCCCGGGAGTCCTGGAGAGGGTCCGTCAAGAGGGCATCAGTCTTCTTCTGATAGCCCCGTTGTGGTCGGCCCGAGTATGGTTTTCAGACATAATTTCACTCCTGATAGCTCCGCCGTGGCAGATTCCTCTGAGGAGGGATCTGTTGTCTCAGGCGGAGGGCACAATATTCCACCCTCGCCCAGAGCTGTGGAAACTGTGGGTCTGGCCCCTGAGGGAGTTCAGTACCTAAATGCTGGTCTATCAGCCGGAGTGGTTGAAACCATACTTAGCTCTAGGGCTCCGTCTACTAGGAGATTATATGGCCTCAAGTGGAATGTATTTTCCACTTGGTGTAGAGAACAGGAGTTAGATCTAGTTAACTGCCCGGTGGCTTCAGTTCTGGAGTTTCTTCAAGATCGTTTCTCTGCGGGTCTCTCCCCTTCCACACTTAAGGTGTACGTGGCTGCCATTGCGGCTTTCCATGCACCATTGAGTGAGGGGCCTCTGGGGAGGCACCAGCTGGTCATTCGTTTTCTCCGTGGTACATGGAGGATGAGACCGACGACCAGGTCCAGGGTTCCTGCCTGGGACCTGGCGGTGGTTCTCGAAGGGTTATCCCTGGCCCCCTTCGAACCTCTGCAGTCGGCTTCGCCTAAGGATCTTACACTATAAATGGTATTTCTCTTAGCTATTACCTCTCTTAAGAGGGTGGGAGATCTCCAAGCCCTGGCAGTGACACCAGCTTGCTTGGAGTTTGCCCCTGGCAGAGTTAAAGCCTTTTTGCACCCGAGTCCGGGCTACGTGCCAAAGGTTCCTACGAATACGGCTCGGTCCACGGTCCTTCAGGCATTTCATCCTCCACCTCATGTGTCGGCAGAAGAAGAGAAGCTTCATTTGCTCTGCCCCGTCAGGGCTTTGAGCGTGTACCTCGAGAGGTCCTCTTCTTGGAGGAGGTCGGACCAACTATTTGTGTGTTTTGGGTCACCTAAGAAGGGACTCCCGGCATCCAAGCAAACTATTAGTAATTGGATTGTTCAAGCTATTACCTCGGCTTACAAGGTGCGCGACTTGCCTTCACCTTTAGCTGTTAGGGCTCATTCGACTAGAGGCATGGCGTCCTCTAGGGCCCTCCTTTCGGGAGTTCCTATCCAGGAGATCTGTGAGGCAGCCGGTTGGGCTACCCCACACACTTTTGTTAGGGTCTATAGTCTGCACCTCCCTAGTACGCCTGGCGCACATGTGCTCTCGTCCTAGCTGAGTGCCTGAATCAGTTTCATTCCGGGGCAGGCCTGTCTTCGGTGCGTGGCCTAGTGGGCATTCGTTCCCCAAAGTGTCGATCTTACGACGCAGTTCGAGTTCCCTCGAAAGGGAACGTCTCGGTTTATGACTATAACCCTTGTTCCCTGAGAAGGGAACGAGACACTGCGTCGTCCTGCCACGCCCCTCAAGGCCTGAGAGCGGCTTGCTTCATCGCTAGGCTAGTATGTGTTTGTTCCGGCGTAGCTTTTATGCATCCGGTTATGCCGTCACATGTTACGTCATGACGCAACACCAATCAGGATTGGAATAGTTTCATTCATACTTCAGAGGCGCACGCTAAGGGAGCGTCCCCAAAGTGTCGATCTTACGACGCAGTGTCTCGTTCCCTTCTCAGGGAACAAGGGTTATAGTCATAACCCGAAACGTTTTATTTGCCATGCCAACAATTTGCCAGCCCTATCACCCTGCTCGTAAAATGTCTGTTTCAAGCGTAGAAGACTTGAGGCAGCTCTAAAAGCAGACTGCTTATCATATTCAGCTCTCAATAATAATAATTCTTTCTCCAATTGTGAATTGCTAATATTTTCAGAATTATTTACTTTCGTTTGAAGGGCACTTATTTTATTTTCCAACTGTAATCTAGTTTCCTGTGCCTTTTTGATTTATAACCTGTGTAACTGATGATATGTCCTCTCAGGAAAGCCTTGAAAGCTTCCCATTTAACGCATGCAGTAGTTTGTGTAGTATTAATTTGAAAGTACTCATCTATCTGTTTTTCTAAATATTTAACCAAGTCTTCATCTTGTAACCATTTATGTTGGAAATGCCGTCTGGGTGGATCTCTTAATAATTTATCATCCTTATAGACCAAACAGCATGGTGCATGATCTGAGATCACAATATTGTCATAAGAGCAGTCAGAAATTTTAGATTGCAATTCTGAAGAGAAGAGAAAGAAATCTATTCTAGAGTATGTCTTAAAAGTACCCGAATGACAGGAATAAGTTCTAATATTCGGTTTTCTCTCTCTCCATATACTATCTAATAAATTTAAATCTCTCATAAACCTATGGATTGTAGCCCTACAGTTGTTATGTGAATTGTCAACCCCAGTTGATCTATCCATTTCTGGGTTTAATGTACAATTAAAATCCCCGCTATCATATGAAGTCCTGGAAGCGTTGAAAGAGTAAGAAATAGGTCATTATAAAAATGGCTATCATCTACATTAGGACCATAAACATTTGTTATATTTAGAATTTCTGATAACAAAAGTCCTTGAAGTATTAGAAATCTTCCCCTTTTATCTTTAGTAATATGTTTTATTTTAAATGGAACCGACTCATGAATTAATGTCATAACCCCTCTAGCTTGAGATGTAAACGATGCCGCATACACAGTGCCCTTCCACCTCCTTCTCACCCTTATACTATCATCAATGAGATGAGTTTCTTGCAACAGTACTATTTTAGCATTCATTTCATTCAGTTTATTCATAACCTGTTTTATCTTTTGAAGACGTTGCAGACCTCTGCAGTTCCATGAAATAAAATTAAGATTCACTTCTTGAGACAAAACTTATGAAAAAAAATAAAATTTACCAGGTTGCTTTGCAATATAAACTATCCTTGCTTATAGGCATAACACATTGGGATGTTAGAACAAACATCCAACACTCTGAACTAACATAACCCCCCTTTCCCCTCCCCCTCCCCCATTTAAGAGGGCATTTCAGATGAACTAGTCCCTATGTGGCTCTTACATTACCCGGCCCCTAATTGGATAGGCAGGAGGACTAAGCAATTACAAACTTAAACACTGAGAGCCAAACAATTTCTAAATGTCCATAAACTATCAACTTATTTCTTATTTCTTCACTCTTCTGACATTGCCTCTTCCAACAAACACAGTTTATTTACAGGCCTTTCCAGAGTGTTGGTCTTGGTCTTTATCTTCACTCTTCGTACTTTTCCAATGGAGTCCGGCAACGTTTCAACAACCTTTCCCATGAGCCAGGAGTTCCGTGGGGAAGAACTATCCACTAGTAGCACAACATCTCCTGTCATGAAGTTTGTTTTTGGCTTTAGACATTTCTGGCGCTCCTGAAGAAGTGGAAGGTATTCACACGTCCATCTTGTCCAAAACAAATCCACAAGATATTGAACTTGCTTCCACCTCTTTCTTGTGTACATGTCATCTTTGTTGAAAATCCCTGGAGGCATGTTGGGTTGAGATTTCAACAGCAATAAGTGATTGGGTGTTAGAGGTTCTACGTCGTTAACATCATCTGAAACAGTTGTAAGCGGCCTGCCGTTGATGATGCTTTCGACCTCACACATTATTGTCAGAAGACAATCATCGTTCACTGCTTGCTCTTTCAAAAGGGAGTTAAGGATTCTTCGCACGGTCCGAATTTGTCTTTCCCAAACCCCGCCTTGGTGCAAAGCGGCTGGGCTGTTGAATATCCACTTTATTCCTTTTGGTTGCAAGGCCTTTTCAATCTTGTCATTATCCAGCAGTTGAACGGCTTCTCTTAACTCTCTTTCAGCGGCCACAAAATTTGTGCCGTTGTCAGAACGCATGATGGTAACTTGACCTCTCCTGCACATAAAGCGACGAATTGCATTAATGCAGGAGTCTGTGTCGAGGCTATCTGCAACTTCGATGTGCACCGCTCTGAGAGTGAGGCAAGTGAACATCACGCCGTACCTTGTAACGGACAGAACTTGTTACTTGTATTGTATTGTTAATGGGGCACTAGTGTGATGTTTTGGGTCACATGTAGTTACAACAAGAGCCACTTGAGGGTGCTATTGCCGGGTGGTAACCTAGTATATAAACACACCTACCATAGAAGAAGAGAGTTCGTTTGGTAGAGGGAAATCCAATGTTTGATTGAACTCATGCTACCTACTGGCTTGTGTTTATAGTCCTTTGTTGAGAACCCTGAGTTTCTGCTCAACTGTAAGTGTGGATGATTTATATTCTTGATGTTGTATTTATTTCTTAAGTTCACTGATGTTAGATGTGTTTTCTTTCTAGAAAGGACTTTTTATTCACATGTTCTGTTATGAACACTGAGCAGAGAAATGGACAGTAAAGCCAAGTGGAAACTCCATTGGCAATGAGGCTACAGCACATGGACAGCATCGGGGCACAGGGAACAAACAATTCACTGGCTACTGTGATGTAGGATCATTTCTCACATTGTGGATAGTTAGATTAAAATCATTGCATCACACTCAAAATTTACCTTGTGGAGTATATGCTCATTTCGTCTTCATCATCATCATCATCATCAGCAGCATCGTCATCATCATCGTCAACGTAACTTCTCAAAAGATAGGACATTTCAGAGTTAAGTTTACTTCATTGAATTGATTCATTGTTGAAGAGACAGAGATCTTGAGAGTGCTTGGTAGTTTGTTTATTGAGAGTTTGGCACATGGATTTATATGTGGTTCATATGTGGTTCAAATAAAAGAGGTTCAATGTTAATTTGTTTGTGAAGATATTTCTTGATCAGTACAGGTTCAAAAATTTCTGTTGAACCCCTCAGAGTAACATCGTTAAAAGAAATGAGGTGTTACAACCTTTTGACTGTACTCCGGCCCCGCTTAACATCAAACGGCCCGAAGAAATCAACACCGGTATTTGTGAAAGGAGGCTTATCTGGCAAGAGCCTATCTTCCGGCAGGTTTGCCATCTTTTGCTCACCAACCTTTCCATTAATCCTGCGGCACACTGTACATTTGTTTATTATCTTTCAGATTGCAGAATTGGCTTGTGGGATCCAGTACCTGCATCTCAGTTGTGCCAAAACATAACTGCGTCCACAATTACCTGTTCTTTGGTGTATGTCTCTTAAAATCAGTGTAGCAACTCTGCTGTGCTTTGAAAGAATTGCTGGATGTTTAGCATTTTCTGGCATGGCAGACTTGTTTAGTCTTCCGCCAACCCTTATCGTGCCGTTTTGAAGAATCGGATCCAATTTAAACAGCTGACTGCTGCGACTGAGCTGTTTACCTTTCTCCAATAACTTGTCTCCAATAACTTGATTTCTTCTCCAATCTGTTGTCTTTGACTGAATTGGATTATTTCCGATTCTGCGACAACTAGATCAAGGTAAGTGACTTCCTTTCTACTGCTTTGAATTTCTTTATTTGTTGTTCTAACTTTGATCTTTCCTTTTCAGTTTGGCAGATCTTTCTTGATATTTCCTTTCTTTCCTCTTTCATTTTCCACAGATTTTTCTTCACCTTTAAAATCCAGGCCACTGATCTTTTTAGTTTATGCCAGTCCGAATAATAGTTGATTAATTTGTCGATTGGTTCCATGTTTTCTTCAACTTTGATCATGTTGACTGTAACTCCATTCTTGACTTCCGGATCATTTTGAAGGCTTTCTTTCCCTCGCACTGTCATGCTGAAGTGATAACAGGAAGCAAACGCGAGTTAACAGTTTTTAATGAGCACACACAAAGTCCAGGACACAGTAAGCCAGATGGTGAATGGTGACGCAGGGACTTCGATGGTCAAATCCGGTGAAGTGAAGACAGACGGTGAGACGAACCAAATCCACATGGAAGACGACGAACAGGAACACCAGGCAGGAACACAAACCAGAAGACCAGACAAGGAAACATCAAACAACGATCTGACAAAGATGAGAGAACAGCGGTGAGTTTATGAAGCGTGGTGAGATGAACTGCAGCTGGTGATGTAATGATGATCAGCTGGAGCGGATCAGGTAATGACAAACAGACACGCCCCTTGCACACGTGCACTCATACAACAACATAAACGCAAGACTAGAAGGAACCAGTGAATACGTCTACCGTGACAATACCCCTCCTCCTAAGAACGCCTCCTGGCGTTCTCAGACTCCCTTACCTGCCGATTGTAATCATCGATAAGGGAGTGATCCAGGATGTCTCTAGCAGGAACCCAACTTCTCTCCTCCGGACCGTAACCTTCCCAGTCCACCAAGTACTGAAATCCGCGTCCCCTCCGCCTAGAGTCCAGAATACGGTTGACCGAATATGTGGTCTCCCCATCTACGAGCCGCGGTGGGGGAGGAACCGGGACTGGCGGATTAATGTGAGAATGAAAAACGGGTTTAATCTTAGATACATGGAACACGGAATGAACCCTCCTGTACGCAGGAGGTAATTTGAGGCGGACTGCCACCGGACTAATAATCTTGGTGACAGGAAACGGGCCAATAAATTTGGGTGCAAGTTTATTAGAAACAGTGCGAAGAGGAATGTTCTTAGTTGAAAGCCACACTTTTTGACCAACGACGTATACGGGAGGCCTTGACCTGTGGCGATCGGCCTTGGCCTTGGTGCGCACCCCCCACCTGGAGTAGAGTCTCCTGGGCTCTAGTCCAGGTGCGGTGCCACCTCTGGACAAAGGCCTGAGCGGAGGGAACCGCAACCTCGGATTCCAGACTGGGAAAAATAGGTGGCTGGTAACCTACACTACACTCAAACGGAGATAGGCCCGTCGCTGACACTGGCAACGTGTTGTGTGCGTACTCCACCATAGACAGTTGTTGGCTCCAAGAAGAAGGATTCCTAGAAACCAAACATCGCAACATTCTCTCCAGATCTTGGTTGGCTCTCTCTGTTTGACCATTGCTCTGGGGGTGAAACCCAGAAGACAGACTAACCGTCGCCCCCAGTAATTTACAAAATTCTCGCCAAAATTTGGACACAAACTGGGGTCCCCTGTCGGAAACCATGTCTATCGGGAGGCCATGTAACCGAAAGACATGATCTACGATCGTTGCCACTGTCTCCTTAGCTGAGGGTGATTTGGGTAAGGGAATGAAATGTGCTGCCTTCGAGAATCGGTCCACCACAGTCAAAACGACTGTGTTACCCTGGGAGGGTGGGAGGGCGGTAATAAAATCTAGAGCGATATGGGACCAGGGTCTCGAAGGCACCGGCAGCGGCTGAAGTAACCCATCTGGAGGTCGATTGGAAGACTTACCAGTGGCACAAACAGAGCAAGCCAAAACAAAATCGTGAATGTCACGAGCCATAAGTGGCCACCAGAATCGTTGCTTGACTAGAAACCCAGTGCGATTTATTCCTGGATGACAAGCTACGTTGGAACTGTGACCCCACTGGATAACGTCAGACCGTAAGCCCTCCGGCACAAATAATCGGTTCGGTGGACACCCGGGCGGAGGCGTTACCCCTTCTAAGGCCTCTTTGACCTTCGCTTCGACCTCCCATGTGAGTGTTGAAAAAAATACGGTTTCGGGTAAAATACACTCGGGAGTGGACGGGCGTTCGGAAAAATCAAATATTCGAGATAGTGAGTCGGGTTTGATGTTCTTAGACCCCGGACGGTATGAGAGAGAAAAATCAAAACGACCGAAAAAAAGTGCCCACCGAGCCTGCCTGGAGTTCAATCTTTTAGCAGTTCTGATATATTCGAGGTTCTTATGATCAGTCCAGACGATAAAAGGTACCTCTGACCCTTCTAACCAGTGGCGCCACTCCAACGCCAACTTGACTGCCAACAACTCTCTGTTACCAATGTCGTAATTGCGTTCGGCTGGAGATAAACGATGGGACAAAAACGCGCAAGGGTGCATCTTGTCGTCTACAGGTGAACGCTGAGATAACACCGCCCCTACTCCCACCTCTGATGTGTCGACCTCCACCACGAACTGACGTGATGAATCAGGGGTGATGAGAATGGGGGCTGAAACAAAGCGGCCTTTCAGTTTCTTAAACACAGTCTCAGCTGTGTCGGACCACCTGAACGCAGTTCTGGGGGAGGTCAAGGCGGTCAGAGGCGCGGCCAGCTGGCTGAAGTTGCGAATGAATCGCCGGTAAAAATTGGCGAACCCCAGAAACCTCTGCAGGGCCTTGCGGGAATCTGGACTTGGCCAATCTACCACAGCCTTAATCTTCTCAGGGTCCATCCGCATCCCCTCAGACGACACGATGTACCCTAGAAAAGGAACAGACTGTGCATGAAAATCGCATTTCTCCGCTTTGACAAAAAGCCCATTCTCTAGCAACCTCTGAAGCACTCGTCGGACGTGCTGCACATGCTCCTGGAGAGATGAAGAAAAAATCAATATGTCATCCAGGTAGACATATATGAACTGATCGATCATAGCTCGCAACACGTCATTGACCAGTGCCTGGAAAACTGCTGGGGAGTTGGACAGCCCGAACGGCATGACCAAATATTCAAAGTGCCCCCTAGGGGTGTTAAAAGCAGTTTTCCACTCATCTCCCTCCCTGATGCGGACCAAATGATAAGCGTTACGTAAGTCCAATTTTGTGAAGATGGATGCTCCCTGCAACCTCTCGAAGGCTGAAGACATCAACGGCAAAGGATAAGTATTCTTTACCGTGATGTTATTCAGCCCTCGGTAGTCAATGCAAGGTCGCAGAGAACCATCCTTCTTCCCCACAAAAAAGAACCCCGCCCCCGCTGGAGAAGAGGAAGGGCGAATGAACTTGGTTGCTAGAGAATCAGAAATGTATTTCTCCATAGCCTCTCTTTCGGGAATCGAAAGCGAATATAACTTGCCTTTAGGCGGAGACTTACCTGGCAGTAAATCTACTGCACAGTCGTAGGGACGATGCGGAGGAAGAGAAGCAGCACAAGACTTACTGAACACTTCCTTCAGGTCCAGATACTCCGCGGGCACGTTAGACAAATCCCCTGCTTCCTCCTGAAACACAGAAACAGGTACAGACGAACAAGCAGACACGAGACAAGACTTATGACATTCCTGACTCCACTCCAGCACAGATCTATGAATCCAGTCCACTCGGGGGTTATGTTGAATGAGCCATGGGTGTCCAAGAACAACAGGTGCCAGGGGTGAGTCCAGAATAAAAAATGAGATGGTTTCCGTGTGGTTGCCAGAGGTGATGAGAGTGATTTCTTCGGTGGATAATGAAATGGTGGGAAGTTCTTGTCCATTGAGTGCGTGAACTGCAATCCGCTGTGTGGGGGGTTTGAGGGGAATCTGAAATCTGCGTGCGAAATTATGGTCCATAAAATTACCTTCGGCCCCCGAATCCAACAGTGCTTGACAATCGTGCTGGAGGACTGACCATCTTAGTCTTACCGAGAGGAGAGTGGAGGTAGATCTTGTCGTGGATGAGGTCTTCCTGGCGGAGATCCCACCCGATAGTAGCCTTATGTTTACTATCGGGCTGGGCCTTTTACCGGACAGTTGTAGGCGTAGTGTCCGGCTCCTCCGCAATAAAGGCAAAGGCCCTGGGACCTCCGCCTCTCCTCCCGGGAAAGCCGAGCTCAACCCACCTGCATGGGCTCGTGATCGTAGATGGGGCTGACCACGTCCCTGCCGCTGGATCGTGGACCGTCGAATGCCTCAAGTGTGCGGGTGGACGTAGCTCGACGCTCGACTCTGGACAGCCGAGCGTCCACCAGCAGGGCCAGGTCGATAAGTCCGTTGAGGGTGGTGGGAAGATCCAGGGCGTAGATCTCCTTCTGGACGTGGTCAGCCAGCCCATGCAGGAACATGTCCCACTGCGCCTCCTCGTTCCATCCACACTCCGCCGCCAAGGTCCGAAATTCATTGGAAAACTCGGAAACTGATTTTCTTCCTTGTCGAAGTTCGGCCAATGCTCTGGCCACCTCTCTTCCCGTGACCGCTCGGTCAAAGACCTGTCTCATCTCAGCGGCGAGGGTCTGGAACGAGGCACAGCATGGATTCTGGTTCTCCCACACCGCCGTTCCCCAGAGTGCCGCTCTCCCAGTCAACAGCGTCAGTACAAACGCTACCTTGGCCTGCTCGGTCTGAAAAGTACGAGGTTGAAGTGCAAAGTGCATTGAACATCGTGTAAGAAATGCTCTACAATGTGAAGGTTCACCTGCATAGGCCTCTGGGATGGGTAGCCGGGGTTCTGACTGGGAGGGGCTTCCTGGTGGTGCGGGGGGAACGGCCGGTGTGGGTGGGTGGGAGGTCGTAGGCGCTGGATCTGCTGGGTGAGCTCGGACACCTGCGTCACCAGGGCTTGAACTGCTTGGCCCGTATCGCCAATCTCCTTCTCTTGAGAATCCAGATGAGAGAACAGCGGTGAGTTTATGAAGCGTGGTGAGATGAACTGCAGCTGGTGATGTAATGATGAACAACTGGAGCGGATCAGGTAATGACATACAGAC
The DNA here is from genome assembly GCF_029890125.1 of Rhinichthys klamathensis goyatoka. Lineage (NCBI taxonomy): Eukaryota > Metazoa > Chordata > Actinopteri > Cypriniformes > Leuciscidae > Rhinichthys > Rhinichthys klamathensis. Next base: position 2,021,138 of record NW_026606844.1, on the reverse strand, counting down.
ACGCCCCTTGCACACGTGCACTCATACAACAACATAAACACAAGACTAGAAGGAACCAGCGAATACGTCTACCGTGACACGCACAGGCTGTTCTGACCAATCACATTCATTGTTCAGCAAGAAGACGGGCCCATTGATCCAGGTTCCTCCTGGCACCAAACTCTTAGCTTTCAGGCCCCTGCTGGCTTGATCTGCAGGATTTTCCGTTGTTCTGACGTACTTCCATTGCGATGGCTTGGTTGCTTCTCGGATCAACGAGATTCTGTTCGCAACGAAGGTTTTGAAACGAGCAGTTTCACTGTCAATGTATCTGAGCACTGTTGTACTGTCTGTCCAGAAAATAGATTGTTGCAGTGGAACTTGAAGCTCTTGATGTAACATCTTGTCTATTTTAACAGCGACAACTGCTGCCGTCAACTCAAGTCTGGGAATGGTGACCAGTTTGAGTGGGGCCACTCTTGACTTCCCCATAAGGAATGCACAATGCTTCTCCCCTTGACTATTCTCTCAATCAATCAATCAATCAAAGCACTTTATTTGTCCCCAGGGGGAAATACAGTAGCTTGCACAGGCACACTGCACAACCACACACTACATACCACATATCATTATACATAAATCAAAAATTAATCAGAATGCGAAAAGAAAGGAAAATAAATAAATAATAATAATAAAAAAAATAAAAAAAAAAAAAATGCACATAGAAATCATTTGTTCCTATTAATGTTCATAAGCTGGACAGCCCTCGGGATGAAGGTTGCTTTCCTCCTCTGTGTTCGACAAAGCGGACAACGGAGTCGACATCCCGAGGGTAGCCATTCAAACTCCGAGAACAGAATGTGAGAGGGGTCATTAATAATCCTGCGTGCCACCTTTACAGTCTGTTGGTCACATAAGGCAGTGAGAGTCCGGACGGGCTGGTCAATAATTTTTGAACAGACCTTAACCACACTCGACAGGCGGTTCCTGTTTTGCAGAGTGATGGAGTGAAACCAGCTAATGAATGAAAAGGTTATTACATTTTCAATAAAAGCATAATAGAATGTGTTAAGAATAACTTTGTTAACCCCAAAGTACTTCAACTTCCTAAGTAGATATTGTCTCTGATGACACTTTTTAAGGATCTCCTCAGTGTTAGTGGAAAACCTTAACAAATTGTCAAAAGTCGATCCCAGGTATTTATATGTCTCCACTATTTCCACTGGCTCCTGCTGGATGATAGTGGTGACAGCCTCTGCCAATTGTCTCTGTTTGGGTGAGAAGGTAACAATCATGTCCTTGGTTTTATCTATATTCAGCTCAAGACAAGACTTTTCGCACCAAACTAAGAAGTCCTGCAGGGCTGGGCTGTGATGTTGTGTATGACTGGAAAGCAGAGACAAGAGGACTGTGTCATCAGCAAATTTCACACAATGGCAGTTTGGCTGGATGGATCTACAATCATCAGTGTAGAGAATGAAAAGCAGTGGAGAGAGGACACAGCCTTGTGGAGAACCCGTAGAGGTGAAGAGGTTGTCGGATAAGGTGTGGTTCACCAATACCCTCTGTGATCTGTTGGTGAGGAAATCTATTATCCACAAAATGAGTTGATGATTGAGGTGGAAGTGTGTGATGAGCTTCTCTGCCAAAATACGTGGCTGCATTGTATTAAATGCTGATGAGAAGTCTACAAAAAGAAGTCTGGCTGAGGTGTTTGGTATTTCCAGGTGCTTGTGGATGATGTTTAAGATGAATATTTTTGCATCATCGACACCCCTGCCAGCCTGATAAGCAAACTGCAATGGATCCATCATCGAACTAGTTGCCTTGGTGATGTGCTCCTTGATGATCCTCTCCATGGCCTTCATGACCAGGGAGGTAAGAGCGACTGGTCTAAGGTCATTCAGGACCCTGGCGGTTCCCTTCTTAGGGATGGGGATCACTATTGAGTTTTTCCACATCGCGCGGACTGTGCCGCTGTTCAAAGAGCCCTGGAACAGATGCTGGAACACACCTCCCAGCTGCTCAGCACAATGCCAGAGGGTCCGCCCACAGATGTCATCTGGCCCTGGAGCTGTGTTCTTTTTCGTCCTTTTGAGGGCACTCACCACCTCTGATGTGTTAATACTGAGGCCATAATCATCCGATCTTAAAGTGGAGATGATTGATTCTAGCTGGATGCTGTTGTCTTTTTCAAATCTAGTGAAGAAGGAGTTGAGGTCATTCGGGAGTGAAGTGGAACAACTTCCTGCTACCTGGATGGGTTTGCGGCTGGAAGAGACAGAGTTCACTGCTGCCATGTTCTTAATACCCTGCCAAGCCGCACGGAGGTTCCCTTTTTCAAAGGTCTGTTCCACTTTGTTCTTGAATTTCAGCGTGGCGATTTTTATGGCTCGCTTGACCTCTCTATTTACCTCCTTCTTTTCGGATTCAGAACCGGTAAAAAATAATCTCTTTTTCTTATTCAATATGTTTTTTAGATCTTTAGTCACCCAGGGTTTATTATTAGGAAAAATTGTAACCTTCTTGGAGGGGATAATACTATCCACACAAAAAGTGATGTATGCTGAGACTGTATTCACTTGCTCACTGATGTTAGTGGAGCAGGATGTAAGGGTATTCCAGTCCGTGTTTTCAAAGCACCCTTGAAGCCTGTCAATACTGTCCGGTGTCCACTGTTTGATATCCTTGATGACTTTCTCTATTCTCTTAACCACAGGTGTGTAGGCGGGAGCAAGCAATATGCTGCTGTGGTCAGCAGAGCCTAAAGGGGGGAGGGGGGCGGCTCTGTAGGCATCCAGAACTGACCCATAGCATTTGTCCAGTGTTTTCCCTAATCGGGTGGTGCAGTTGACATACTGATGAAATCCTTTAATTGATTTATCTAAAAAACAGTTATTAAAATCGCCCATGATGAATTTGGGGGCATCCGGAGATATCAGCTCTAGTCTGTCGAGCGTATTTCTTATGTAATCTGTAGCAGTGGATGCATTTGCCCTGGGGTGGATGTAAACCAGAATGAAAAACAGTTGTGGAAATTCCCTGGGGAGGTAGAAGGGACGCAGGGAAACAGCCAAGAGTTCGATGTCTGGGTTACACAGTTCTTCTCTGACAACAACTGTTTTACACCAACGTGGATTAATGTAAAGACAGACACCACCACCATGGTACTTACCAGTCAATTCATTATCACGGTCTAACCTTACAGGGGACCCAAAGCCATCTATGTACATACTGTCACTGTTGTCACTTCCAGTTAGCCACGTTTCAGTGAAAGCAAGAATGGAAGCAGTCCGGTATTCATACATGTGATAAACGTTTGCTTGCAATTCATCAATCTTGTTGCGCAGTGAGCGCACATTAGCAAGAATCTCTAGGAGCAGATAAGACACAGTGCCGTATGCGGACTCAGAAGCGTCTGAAAAATGATGTAACTGTGCTGCTGCAGTGCATCCAAAATCTGTAGGCTTCAAACACCTGCTAACATGAAACGTAGAAAGATGACTGACATCTTCGATCCATCTTTTCCAATCTTCAGCGTGTTTTCCGACAATGTTCTCGTCCCATCTGTATTGTTCTTTACAAAGATCTTTTAGCAAGAGTTTTACAGGCAAGATGACTGGAGCCAGAAAGCCAAGGGGGTCGTAGATGGAATTCACGACTGATAAAATGCCTCTTCTGGTCATCGGCTTGTCTTGCAGCTTCATACTGTAGGGGAAAGTATCAGTTTCTGTGTCCCACTGTACACCGAGGGTCCTCTCGACTGGCAAAGCGTCATGTCTTAGATCCAGGTCTTTCACTTCGCTGGCTCAATGTACTTCAGGGATTGACATTAACACCTTCCTGCTATTGCTCATCCACTTTGTTAAATTGAAGCCTCCGCTGGCACACAGGGTACGAAGATCTTTAGCCAAAGTCACCGCTGCTTCTTCTTTAGCTACACTCCTCAGACAGTCATCTACATAAAAGTTGCGCAGAACTGTCTGAACAGCTTCTGGAGATGCATCATCCTTGTGATCTTCAGCTGTTCTATTCAGTGCATATGAGGCAACACTTGGTGAAGAAGTGGCTCCGAAGAGGTGCACCGTCATTCGAAATTCCTCCATAGGCTCATTCAACTTGCCGTTGGGCCACCATAGAAAACGGAGTAGGTCTGCGTCACGCTCCGGCACCTTGATCTGATAAAACATCGACTCAATGTCCGCCATTATAGCTACTGGCTCCTCACGAAATCTTAAAAGCACACCAATGGAAGCTTTAGCTTAAGTTCTGTCAGGAAGACTCAATCAGCGCGCCATGCATTACCTCATCCCTATCCAATCAGGTGTTAACAGTCACAGTATATAAGATTGGTACTTACACTTGTCTGAGTTCGCAGATGCTGACGCTGCCATTCACCTCCATCCTCCCCATCACCACCACCAGGATGGTCCCTTCCTTACCTCCAGGGGGTTGGCTGCGCCCCCACCTTCATCTCAGGCGGGACATGCAGATTCGGCTAACCTCGCTTTGCTCGCTAAGGACGGGGGCTACGCCAAAGAACTCATAAATGTATGCTTGCTGAGCTGTCAATAAATGTATACAGCTTTTCAATTTATCTCCCGAGTCTTTCAGGTAGAAACTAACGTGTTGGTCAAGTCGGGTCCTTGGAGCAGTTCACTATTCAGAGACCTATCCTGAAACAAAGCTGTGCAGTCGAAGACCACCCGCAACTTTCTTTTCTTCGGGTGATACACCCCATGATGTGGTATGTAAAACAGCCTGTTGTTGTCACGGTTCAGCTGTTGGACTGGAACTTGGACAGCGTAGCCTTTGTCAATGATGGTCTCCATAAAGCTCTTGTACTCTTCAAAGAATTCAGGATTCTTCTTGAACTTTCTAAGCAAACAGGCTATGCGCTGTTCCGCGCTGTTCCGCCACACAACGGTTATTAGGCATTTGTAGCTTCTCATTCCTGAATGGCAGTCCAATACTGTAATGCCCATTCTCAAAAAGTGTCGTTTTCTGCACAGACTGCATAAACTGTTTGTCTTCACGAGACATCTCCTCTTGATCATCGTAGTTACGCTCTGAAAAATCAGTGTTATACTGTTGAACCAGTAGCTTCTCAATCCCCATCACAGAAATTCTGTTTACTGAAAATGTAGGCATTTCATTCATTGCATCATCCATTTCCTTTCTTATGGGCCCATTCACAACCCAGCCAATGGCAGTCTTCACGGCATAAGGGCCTCCATCCTCAGCATTAATAACATGCCATGGTTCCATTGCTCTTGAACAGTTAGCTCCAATAAGCAGGCCTACATCCGCTTCTATCTCTGGCAAGCGTACTTCATTGAGATAAGGCCACTTCTGGATATCTGACTGTTTAGGTATGTTCTCGATGTGAACAGGTATGTTGCTATGAGTAAACACCTTAGGTAGCTCAATGTACTTGGTGTCTTCCAGCCCGCACACTTCCAGGTCTGATATGACAAAACTGTTCATGAGCTTCTGTTCTCCAGGTTTGTCTTGACCCATGGTGCTAAGAAGTATTCCTGTCGGTTTCCCTTTGATGTTTAGTTTCCTTTGCAGGTCTTCTGTGCAGAACGTTGCTGTGCTTCCCGGGTCCAGAAAGGCGTATGTTTCAACACACTTGTGACTCCTTTTCGACTTGATCTTCACCGGTACTATTGACAGCACACTTTCCGCTTCTCCGGCCCCCGTGAGGCTACAGGACTCTTGCAGAATAGAAACTTGAGCACACGATACTTCACTTCCATGACGACCATCTTTCTTTTCAGGTGAGACAGAACCTTCTTCTATTATTATGTGCAGAATGTCCGGATGCTTTAAAGCACATTCTTTACACTCGATTCTTCTTTTGCAGAATTTGCTAAGATGACCCGGAACTAAGCATCCAAAACACAAGCCCTTCAGTTTTAAGAAATCCATGCGCTCTTTATGTGGTTGATATTTGATTTTGCTGCATGAGGCAAGGGTATGAGATTGCTGGCAGTACAAACACGGCTTCTCAAAGGCACTCACAGTTTTATTTGGATTTGCTGGCTTAATATGCGTTTCTTGAGGCCCTTTGAGTGCTTTGTCAATGTGCGCTGGCAATCCGTAATTCATCCCCATAGTGCTTATGAAGTAGTCGCTTCGCTTCGCAGTAGCCTTTGTTAGGCGTCATATGAGCACAGCTGCGAACAAGCTCTTGAGGTTCACCGGCCGTAAATTGTTCCAGGAAGTACAACTTGTCTTGATCATTGCTGGTTTTCTGATCAATTGCGTGCTCAAACGCCCTCATGAAAGATTTGTATTGTAGTGCATCACCCTTAAACACAGGAATGTCCTTGGTTGGTAGATGAGATAGCTGCTGTTGTTTTACAAGTAGCTCAGTTATTACATTCTGTTTTTGCATAACCGCTAGTATGTCATCACCTCTGTTAGGCTGAGCATTAGGCACATAATTGAAGACCGGTTGAGATTGTTGTTGCATTCGGGAGTGCCGTGTATGTGATGTAACATGAGTGTTCGTATTAGCTTGTTGTGGAAGCATAATACTAGTTCTTTCCTTCACGTGTCCACCTCGTGGCTTTTGCACTGCCGCGTAGCTACTTAAACCATCTTCAGATCTTTCATATTCTTTAAGCACCCTTAATTTTGCTTTACTCTCGGCTAACGCAGTTTCCAGCTCTAACTCTTCCTTTTCAGCTTTGATTCTAGCTGCTTCAAACTCAAGCTGTTGCATTTTCTTTAGCACTGCAGCACGTTCGAGCAGGGCTGCATGTTCCGCTTCCTGTCTAGCTCTTGCTGACGATACTCGTGACACAGCTGAGGTGCGACTTACTTGTGATCCACGTGGGCTGGCATATGTGACATCGTTGACCCCAACCTGTGAAACGCTGTCATTTGGTTTAACAGTTTCTTGCAGATAATCAACCACATTAGTTTCTTCTTGCAGCACCTTTTCCACTGGTAGTATGGATTCATGCTCAGCTGCAATCCAATTTTTTGTCGTTTTCATAAATCCTCTAATTGTTGCCATTTTAGGTTCGTACCAGTTCTTTTGATCACTTGTTTTTTCATCTTCAGTCAAAAGATTTGCAACTTCGTTGTTGAGACGGTTAAACTCATTTAGTGACGTTGCAAAGTCATTTTCCATCATATTTTTTACCCTTTGTAAATTTTGAACATCACTCATCAATGTTTCTAACTCTTTTCTTTTGCTTGTAAGAGTTGCTAATGTTCTTCTTCTCAATGAAATGCACCTCTGCAATTTCTCTTCTAATGCCTTCTCTGTCAGCTTATGTGACCTTCCCTGTTCCATTGTATCCTCGATTCATCTTCCTCAGCCATCTTACAAATAGCGGAGTTAATGCTATAGTTGTATGCAAACGTTTCAAGCACTTTCTTCAAACATACTTTTCATAATAAACCGAATGCAAAAACAACTTCTTAAAGATCGCCAAAACTCCACATTGACTGAATCAGAGCTTGCTATACATACGTTTTGCAGGGAGAAGTTGACCTACTTTTTTTCTCTTCCAAACTCACTCATTATCTTCGTGCGTCCGTCCGTCGGCACCCACTTCAGCGCGCGCAGCTTCACTCACTTCTCTGTGAGAACAGGCCAACGAAACCCGACAAACGGAGAAACTGCCGCCTGACGTCGGTCCGTTACGAGTCTCTGTCGCTGACTGGCCCAATAATTTGTCTTGATTGCGGCGCTAAAATCCTATCCGTTGCTTCCTCATCCAACAACAAGGTAGACACGTCCTCCCCGTTATCCAGCTTCATTTCGAATTAGCGAGTTTTTTGACTAATGTAGTGGTAGTTTCTTCTGATTCTTCTGTACCACCTTTTGAAGTCAGTCTAACTACAACCAGTATTTGAAACACGAGCAAACCAAACAGTCTTCCTTTTGAAAGTTTACTTCCAAAACATAAAATACATAGACATGATACGCACGGTCAAAAAACTGTGTTGCTTCCAACGTCTCTAACTTCAAACTGAAATAACTACATCCAATCGCTTACACTATGACGTAGCACTATCTGACTGGAAGCTCAAATATTGAAATGTTATCAGATCTAAACATTACTAAATTATGCATTTCAAACAATACATTTCCTATGAATTTTCATGAAATAGTTTTTACTGTTTTTAAACAAAATTATTATTTCAGATGAACTAGTCCCTATCTGGCTCTTACACTCAGCTTGTTGTATGACACTAACACCCTAATTTGTCTCATAATATTGTGACATTTTATGATCACTGCTGAAAAGAAGTATACAGTCATACTATATAATACACTTTTGTAAATATATAGCTTCAAACTTAGTACAAAATAATTACGTGTCAGTCACTAAGTAAAATAAAAATAAATACAAAATGGGCGTGTCATGGTCATTATCCTACCTACAACAAATCCAATACCACATTCTATCTATCTTCAGGCTCTATCTTCTTGTGTTCCTGTCTTTTCTTCATGTAAGTGTTCCTGAATTCTCCTGAGAAAGACGTGTGCCTCAGCCGGGGTTTTAAAAGAATGAGTTTTGCCCTCGTGAGTCACCAGAAGGGTCGCGGGATGAGACACTCCATGGCGAATCCCCAGTTTACGTAGTTCCGCGCGAACTGGGTCGAACTCCTTCCTCAGCTGGGCAATTCCCGTAGCCAAATCTGGGTAGAAACTGTAAGGACTGGGCCAGGGTGAATCTGAATAACTAAATACCTTCGTGCTAAAATCCCAAAGCCTTTAGCCCCAAAAGGCCTGGAACTTGAAAAAACACACACAAACACACACACACACACACACACACCTCCCCCACAGCTGACACCCACACTCAGGACAGAGCGTGGTGTCCGCTTACAAGACATTAAGACATTTTATGACATTTTTGGAATGTCCCAAAGGAACTTCTTTTCTTTAAAAGACATTCAACCAGATATATTTGATGTGTTTTTTTTATGTGTGTCCATTTGCCCATGTCACATTGGAATAACTGTGACTTTATCATTATGCATTTTTACATTTAACTGTCTATTCCCAGTATTGTTATACATCGTTCTTGGTCTTGTTTTAATTCTCATGATCCAGCGGAATTAATCAGATACAAGAAATTACAGTAAAAGTTATGATTCTATGTGCACCAGCTTTTTGGGACAGTAAGAACCAAAACTTAACATACTGTCAGAGCCTGGGGTTCTTAGATAACAGCATTTACGACCGCACCAGGAATGTCAGAGAAGTATGTCTCTCTCTCTCTCTCTCTGAATTCTAACCAAGGAGGAGAAATGAATCCTGTATTCATATATATATGCTATTATATATCCACTTGAGAATTGTATGAACGATGTATCTAAGTTCCCTATTTCATGAGTTGCCTTTCTGTGGTTTGGTCTATGTTTCTCGACAATTCTAATTGGATAATGTTTCAAACTTTGCCAACTAATGTTTAACCAAATCCATTTGTGGCAAGTTTGGTCTCGATAAACTCCAATCTTCGTTCCCCATTTGTTAATTGACATTACATTTTGCTAAACTTTGTGACACATTAGTATTATAAGAATTGTGAAGATTCTTCTCTTAAACAACCGACGAAATTAGGGTTTCAGATGTCTCTCTCTGGAGACAAAGGGCCATAAACCCAAAGTCCCGCCTGTAAAATTCCAACCCTCTAATTGGCCAAGCCAACAGGAAGAGGCTGGATTTCTCCAAAAGTGATAAATGACGCTTCTCCCCTTCGCTCGCTCTCTTACTCCGCTGGTCTCCTCGTCTGCTGAACAATGTAGTCGTTGACTCGATTTCCCCTCGGGAAATCCCTTTTTGTTTTTTTGTTTCGTCTAAAAGTTTCGTCTTTTTCTTAAGTGTCCTACCAAGTTCACCTCCCAGGAAAGGAGGCGAACTTAGCCGATCTATTTTCTTTGGTAATGTTACCTCCAAGATTTTAAACCTCTGTTCAACACGCGCGCCAAGCAGCCCACGTGATGCTTCCTCACACACCAAGGAATCCTCTCACGTCTGGCCGCGCAGGATTGCCGCGATACAGAGAGACCAAGAAACTTGAGCAAGTATATCTCTTTATAGAGCTTCTAAGAAGTTTTAAGATGATGTTCCGTGTTGTTATCGGAGAGGTGAATGTCTTCCTGCCAATGAAATTCTCCCAATTTTCTCTGTTCTCTCTCTCCCCATCCCCTTTCCTCTCTCTCTCTTTCTCGCTCACGCGTGTAAGTTATCCATTGTCCAAACTTGACGCATTTCTCGTTCATTGATGTCTTACTGTATTGTTCATTGATGTCTATGTGTTTGTAAATACCTATATCCCGTGTAACCGTAGTAAATACATAAGCAGTCATGCCTCTATTAAATTAATTATATATTCATTTTGATTGATGTGCTGTCTCTTTGCTCAATTTCAAGTCCCTTAAGTGCAAAAGGTCTTATGCTACATGCTTACTAAAATTAAAAATACCTTAAAGAGAATGTGTTGTGTTTATAGGGCGGGAAACCCAATTCTTCTGGCCAGAGAATTGCGTTTCCTGAAATCCTATAAAGTAAGATGATATTGTGGATCCCACAAATATTATCCTGACAATTGAGCTAATTCATTTTACCTGTTTGTGAAACATGGTCCGTGTAATTAACTACAATCAACTTGTGGTTAATTTCCGGGATTCACACGTATGCATGCAGGTAAAATGACAGATCCTCCCTTAGAGGGAGATTAAATTTAATGTAAGACTGATCTAATCCAAACATGTATGAATAATTATTAATTACCAATTATTAATTATGATATGCAAATTCCCCACGGATTAGATCCGCCCTGAATCCTTACAAAACGGACTTGCTGGTCTTCATAATAAGCCTCTCTTTTCTCCCGCGCAGTGGTAAAAATTGCTTGCTTGTTCTTATAGTTGTGAAACCTCATTATCACGGTCCTCGGGCGTGATGCGTTGTTGTTCTTTGGTCCAATTCTGTGTGCTCTTTCCAAAACAATAGCGGACTGTAGCCCCTCATTCTCCAACGCCTCGGGGATCCATTTCTCTAAGAAGGCACATATGTCCCCGCCTTCAGCGCCCTCTGGCAAGTTCACAAGCCGTAGGTTGTTTAAACGAGATCTGGCTTCTAAATCCATAAGTTTATACTCCTTGGTTTTGTTCTTAGTTTTTACTGTAAAAAAAAGGACCCACGCAATCTAAAATCACCCGCTCAAACGGCTCAACAATAACCGGGATGAGGCAAATGGAAGCCTGTTGTATCTTTTCATTCTTCTTTTATTACGTCCGCTAGGGGTAAGACGCAATAATTAAAGAAGAAGGAAAAGATACAACAGGCTTCCAGCAGGCCGTCAGACCAAAAGAACCAAAAGACGAAACCAAAGAATAAATTATAACAAAATTTATTGTAATTAAGAGTTATCACAAAAGTCGATAACAATAAATTAAACCACATTCATTAGTGGGGACCACTGGTCCAAAATAAATAAAGTAGGCTATAATTAATTCACAGAAACCTAAATAAAGAAATAAAAATAAAAGAGTGGTATTTTCGTCAGAGAGACCCAAGGCCCAAAATAACAAACAAAAACCCTGTTCTACCAAAATAAAACAACAACGTAATTAACCTAGCACAAAGGAAAGAAAATAAATTACAATAACGCTTCCCTCACTACACTCTTCAAAAGAAACATAAGAAAAGAATCTTATCCCCAAACAAAAGAGCAGGTCTCTCCTACATAACCACATTCTACATAAAACACACAACCAAAAGAAACATGACAAGATTATGTTTTATCTGACGGCTGGTAGGAAGTCAGCGCCATTGCGACCGACCCGAAGCCGCAATAGTCTTCCGTCAACCGGAGGAGGAGGAGTTTTTAAACAGGACCGCCAGCTGATCGTCCAATTACCGCTGGCAGGCTGTTATCAAATCAACGATAATCTGAAACCCAAAGGAAACAAAGCATACACAAGTCTTATATTTAATACATGAGAACAAAACATGAAGACAAATACACATAACGTAACAGTATTGACTTTAGCTTGCAGGCTAATTAGCTTGTCCTCCGCGGTGGAAATGCGCTCCTCCGCATGAGACATGCGTTCGCTGCAGTCACTAATCTCCTTTTTCACATCTTGTAGAGTCGCTGCCAAACTATCAAGCCTAGAGGTGAACCCTGTTTCCATTGAGCCTAATTTTGCCAGTATTTGGTCAGCTTTGGTGCCTGCAGGTTCATTTTCATTGTCAGTTTGAGGAGTCATGGCCTGGTTAGCCTTGGTTGCTTCGTCACGAAGACTACAGTCAAACAGGCTCGACTGTCTGGTCGTTCCACCTTTCCCCTTCTGTGACTTTACCGAGCTAGGCATCACACCTCAAAATCTTCTTCTATTTGGAACTGTAAGTGAGCAGGGGAGCTTTTTTGCAAACTTAGCAGCAGAGCAGCAAAAAACACGTCTTCCTACATGGCCGCAATAACCGGAAGTCCCAAAAAGCAATTCTTAAGTGAATTTCTCCATTGCTTGAACTTTGAGTGTTGTAACCTTGAAGATGTTGGTTATGCTCATACGGCAACATTTCACACTAATGTAGCAACAATGAGTTTGTTTGGGAAATTATTAACTCAAATGGGGAATATTATTCATTAGATAATGAATATGTAATCGCATAGATAAATTAAATTATCCCAAATAGGGAATGGACTAAACCTTACCATATATGAATAATTAACACGATTAATCGTAGTAATTATTAATATCTGGGTTGGTTAAGTCAGATTAATTATCAGGGCAAATTTACATGTGATTCCAAATTAGTTTGTCATGCATCCCGGTTCGTCCTGCGGACCGGAGCCGAAAACTTCCTTATATCACAAGATTACCTGCCTGTATACCGAGTGAATATTTTCCGGTGGCCACACGGAAGTATTTGCTCGTATACGGCACTTTCAGATGTTTAAAATAGTTAACCGAGGTAGAGCTTTGGCAACTTTACAGACCTTTGACATATTACAGAGACTTCAAGCATGGGACAATGAGACAGATTCGATTCAAAGGATTATGGAATTTAATAACACAATACTAAGGATTACATAGACTACTAAAAATCACGCAGGAGTAAATAATATGCATATCAAAACAAACAATTAACACAGGATTGCAATATGATGTATTTAAAAAGAGACAGTTAGAGTGAGAGAGAGAGAGAGAGAGAGAGAGAGAGAGAGAGAGAGAGAGAGAGAGATTTTTTTTTTGATTTTTAACCACACTTTTATTAGGTCAGTGACAAAAATCTATCATTGCATCCTCTCAAACACAATCAACACAGCAAAACGCTCAAAGTTAAATCCCCCTCAAACACAGCACAACAAACTTCATTGAAACACCACTGCAATATAAAGGTTCCCAAATCTTGCATCTCCTTGTAATACTTAAACTCGACTGAGATCCTAGATCTAATAAATGCCTTAAACAACAGTACACTATCCTGGCAATGCATATTTTGAATCATGTTTTTCCTTGAAATATACATTGACATTTTTGCTTGGCCAACTATAAAGTTTATCAACTGCCATTTGAATCTCTGACTGCGGTTGTATCCTGCCCCATAGATGAAAACCCTTGGTGTGAAACTTTCCTTAAAACCCAAAAACAATTTTTCTAGTAAATCAAAAAGTGGTTTCAGCCTATTACATTCCAGAAAACAATGATAAATAGTTTCTCTGAAACCACAAAAAACACAACCTTCATTGACATTTGGGTTAATGATTGAAACAAAAGCATTCACAGCAACAGCCCCCTTCAGGATTCTCCACTGAAGATCTCCCGATTTTTTTCATCAATGGTGGTTTATAGAAGGCCCTCCAATATGGTTTAACTTCGTCCCCTACATCAAACTTCTCTCTCCAGACATTATCCATTTTCTCACACAGTGTTGACTTGTACAATATTTTAACAAAACATTTATACATCACTTTTCCACTCAATTCACCTAATAGTAAATCCTGAAGTCCATTCAAATTTAACAAAATACCAGACATCTCCTTTAAATCTGGTGTAATCCAGTGCTTGGGAAAAGGGTCTCTCTCATCAGGAAGCAAAAACCCTTCCTTATATCTTTCAAGAAGTAACAACTCCTCTGCTGCCAGTTTTTTTCTCCATAAGTCCATGATTGTGGATGTTTGTCGCATAGATTTTTGTCCTAATAACGCCGCCACCGCCGTAACATCCTTTAGTTCAGATCCGGCCACTTCAATTATGTGACTCATCTTTACCGTCTGTGTGTCACACAGTCTCTGAGAAAGATTTGGCACTTGATCTGTTATGTCCAAACGGGCCCCCTTGACTAGAGGCTCCTCCAACAACCAGAACAGAGAGTTTACATTTTCTGGTCTTTTAATGATGAAAGATCCCCAAACTTTGAACAATCCAAGGTAAAATGAAGATAGTCCACTCAAATGTAGCTTTTTGATATCCATGAGGAACAAAGCAGTATCTAGTCCAAGTCCATCCACTCTGTGAAGAATGCTTTTTACAACTTCTCTCCATACCACATCCACTGAGCCTGTTAGAAACTTCTGGATGAACTGTAATCGTAATGTTGCGTATCTGCTTGCTAGAGACACCAACCCTTGTCCTCCCTCCTCCAATGGCAAAAAAAGCACACTTTGAGGGACCCAGTGCATCCTGTCCCAGAAGAAGTCCACCAATATTCTTTGCAACCGTGCTAATAGTCCAGTGGGAGGTTCAACACAAGAGAGCTTATGCCACATAGTTGATGCTATTAAATTGTTCAATATTAATACTCTCCCTCTAAACGACAGCTGGGAATGAATCCATCTCCATTTCTTTAGTCTGCCTTCCACTTTTTCTGTAATCCCATCCCAATTTTTCTGTTGCACAGATATTTCTCCAAGATGCACTCCCAAATACTTAAGACCCCCTTTTAAGAGAGAGAGAGAGAGAGAGAGAGAGAGAGAGAGAGAGAGAGAGAGAGAGAGAGAGAGAGAGAGAGAGAGAGAGAGAGAGAGAGAGAGAGAGAGAGAGAGAGAGAGAGAGAGAGAGAGAGAGAGAGAGAGAAAGAACAGTTAAAAACAGTTCAAACCACGGAACTCCCCAAAGGTTTCCAAATCAATTTAAACAACCTTAAGCAGCACTTAATTGAGATTTGTACGTTACTTGATTTAAAACGGTCCCTCTTTTGTGTGTGGCTGTGTTACAGAGGCTGGTCGGGAGCTGGCGTGTCTGGAGCGTCTTCCGATAGGAGGCAGATGTTTGCGATTGCTTCAGCTGCGGCCCGTACGAGAAACGATAAATCTTAGGCTTGTTTCGTTCGTGAATACACTGACCGAAGTCAACTATCAAACTGAGGTAGATCAAAATAAAAGAAAACTTAGATTAAAACAAAGTAGGAAAAACGACGATGAAGAATAGGCAGAACTCCGGCTGGAGTTTGCAGGAAATTTGGAATTTCTCTCTCTGGCTAAAAGACTGCACTGAGGAGAGTGTGGCGGTGTATTTTGAAGGAGCTCGAGACACGCCTTTCTCACGTGTCTGATCAAATCGTTTGGCAGGAAGGCGGGTCGGCAGACCTTGTGATTCCCGAGGTACAGCCTCCCGGGTCATGTGCATAGCAGATAAAGACTTAGTAACACTATACTTCTTAAACTAGGTATTAATAAAATCATGCATCATATTAAATTTTGAGTTGCTGATTCAATCTTCTTTGGTTATTCTGATTACAACGATATCGCGCACGATAGAGTTATACGTTAGTGAGATTACGATACATGATTTTTCGTGATTAAACGCCTATCAAGTCTGATTACATATTATAAACTTACAGTTATGCAGATTTGGTAACAAGGGAGTCAGGAAAACACAACCACAAAACATTTTATACATTTACAAAAGGGGATTTTTGATCCCATGTGTTCAGAGTGTTTCTTGTGTGTATATGGGTGTTCAGAAGTTCAACCAGCGTTGGTCACGCGGTGAATGTGCGATCGAGTCCAGTTCGTGTATGTGTGTGTGTTCAGAGTTCATTGACCGATGGTGACGGGGGTGAACTCACGACCAGTCCCGTGTGAGCATGTGTGCTTCGAATTTGATGAGTTTAAACAACTGCTACAATGGCCAGTTGTCTAATTGCACAATTCTCTTCTGTGTGTGTAAGCGAAAAACCCCAGGGGGGAGTCACTGGATCATTAGCTTAATGGTGGTGAGTCACATGTGGATAGTGGTCCGTCTGTCCACTTAATCAGAGAGAAGCCTCATGAGCGCATCAGTATCAGTAATTCAATCAAGTCCAGTCACCATCCGCTTCGTGTGGCAAATTACAAACAGAGAGACTTTGTGAGTGACTCGGTAACCTAATCAACAGTCCCGGGACACTTACTTTTGTCATAGTCTCTGAATTAAAAGAATGCAAAACCAGCAGTTTAGGAAAATAGCAGATCTGGCAATCTGATCATGGCTACACTAAGTAAGCTAGAAAAGCTAAATCCATCCAACCCCCTTTTATTACCTCCTGTCCGCAATGGTCTCTTTTCTATTGTTATTCAGATTGTAGCTGTCTGTTACAGCGTTCATGGCTCATGCATCCAGGGGATTCACTCCATGAGCTAAATACTCCAATTTCCCCATGGTCTTTTTCTGATTTGCGTTTCTCACCTAATTTCTTTACTCTCTTTCTTAAGAACCCTAAGAATGACTCTCAAGGCCCTGTATCACATTATCAATTTATAAATTAGTAATAAATTCTGTCCCTTCTCATCTATGATTAATTTCTTTAAATTCCCCTCCATTTATCCTAACTAACGGAGCACTTCTCTGTAAGCCTAGTCCTAGTTTCTGTCCTCAAAAGCTGCAGTCTATCTCCCTCTCAGTTCACTGGACATTCCTTCAGGATCGGAGCCGCCATTACAGCAGCTGAGCGTGGTATCTCTCCAGCGGCCATCAAAATCCTGGGCAGGTGGTCCTCATCGGCATTCGAATCTTACATAAGACCAGATTCAAAATCCATCCTTGAAGCTCAGCAAGCTCTCCAGTCATGATCTAGGTAAATTCCTATTTATTTACTGGTGGTGTTTTTGCCAAAGCGGCGTGGCACTAATCATGATAGTATGGTTTAGCAACCAAACCAAGATGGCCCGCGGGCTAGGTGTCTGTTTAAACGGCTGTTTCACACCTTAGTTTTAAGTGGCTGCGGCTAGGGCCAAAACAATGATGACCCGTGGCTATGCGCTCTACCAAAAGACGGCCTGTGGCCATGTGTCCTATCAAAAGATGGCCTGTGGCCCATGTGTTCTATCAAAAGATGGCCTGTGGCCCATGTGTTCTATCAAAAGACGGCCTGTGGCCATGTGTCCTATCAAAAGATGGCCTGTGGCCCATGTGTTCTATCAAAAGATGGCCTGTGGCCCATGTGTTCTATCAAAAGATGGCCTGTGGCCCATGTGTTCTATCAAAAGATGGCCTGTGGCCCATGTGTTCTATCAAAAGATGGCCTGTGGCCCATGTGTCCAAAACCCCCCCCCCCCCCAAAAAACCCACTAATTCTAATATTTTCTTTCTATTTCAGGAACTTCAGGATTCACGACTAGTGGGTATACTTCCTCTACCGTTCTTTGGGGGTGGGCCCCGTCCCGGCGGATTATTACTCCACCTAATTTTGGGGGTGGGCTGCGCCCCTGCCTTCGTCTTCAGGCAGGATATGCAGATTCCGTACCCTCGGAATGAGAGTTATGGACGGGGCCACGCCAAAGAATTTGATTGTTTGCTGAGCTCGTAAATAAATGTTCATTGTCTCTGTTACATCCCCAGAGAGCTGGGTACGTATTATAGTGATTCTTTTCTGGCATTCCTTGTGGTTTTTGTGTTTGTATTTCTTCTAACAGGTAAGATGACTTCTGTAACAGTCCGGCAGCTGATTGGTGATTCAATGGCTGATTGGATCTTGGAACTCCTCCCGCTCGTCAGTGGCTGCAGCTGGCTGGGCTCTTTAAAAAGCCTAGTTTTGAATCAGTTCACTCTCTGCTCTGCTTGGCTCTGTTCTGTTCTGCTCGGCTCTGCTCCTGCTGTTGGTGTGGTTGGTATCCCTTTGTGGGGATCTTGGTGACTTGTAGATAACTTTATTGTTATCTATTGAGATTATGATTGGAATATTTGACAATGCTTTGACAATGTTTTAATCTGATTTGTTAGCTAGTAAATCTAGTTTTGTGTTCCACTTTTGGAACTTGTGAACAGCAGGACTGAGCATTTGATGTTTGTGAATTATTATTATTATTATTTGTGTTAACTTTCTCTTTTTCTTTATTTGTTTATAGGGAGTTGGGGGAGTAGATTTAGAGCTACCCCGGGGTATACATCACCCGTAGGCATACTTCTCTGTCTAGAAACACCAGCTAGACCTGGGCGGACCACCATCTGTAAGTTTGGTTAGGGCGCCTTGATCGTGTGCCATATAGGTGATGTGTATAATTAGAATAGGTTAGTGGTGGGGTATCTTTTGTTTATTTCTTTTCTTTGGTTCGTCCAGCTCTCCCCTTTCTCCCTGAAAATTATTGTTTATCATTCACATTATTACCGTGGCAAAAATAAAAGCTTAATTTGTACGGTATTTGGAATTTGTGTCCTTTTCTCGCACCACGACTCCATACCTCCTTTGCTGGCATTTGTGGGCCCGAGCGGTGGGTTATCAGGTTCCCCTCCCTTTTGGGGGGGCTGGAACGTAACCGTCTCAGTATTAATTCTCCCGAGTCTTTCTGGTAGAAATGAAGCTTAGTGCAAGTTCTGCCAGGAAGACTCAATTGTTCACGTGACGTCATGTATTACCTTCTTGTTTATCCAATCATATCCTACTAGCCAGTATAAAAGGGTGGTACTTACTCATGCCTGAGTTCTCAGATGCTGTCACTTCAACCACCTCCATCCTCCCCATCCACCACCAGACGGGACTTTCCTTCATCTCCCTAACATTTCTATGCTGGGTCCTCCCCTCCATCCTTCCCATCACCTCCAGACGGGCTCTCCCCTCTACCCTGAATACGCCAGGATGTCCTCTCCTCCTTCCACCCCACCACCACCAGATGGCACCCTTCCTTACTTCGCGGGGTGGGCTGCGCCCCTGCCTTCGTTTTCAGGCAGGATATGCAGATTCCGTACCCTCGGAATGTGAGTTACGGACGGGGCCTACGCCAAAGAATTTGATTGTTTGCTGAGCTCGTAAATAAATGTTTATTGTCTCAGTATTAATTATCCCGAGTCTTTCTGGTAGAACTATATAACTTTACAAAAACATGGCCCGCATTTAAACTCTGCTTAGTTCAGAAAAAGTTGTTCCAGATAAAAGAAAATTATTAAGGGATAGTTCACCCAAAAATGAAAACTGTCATTTACTCACCCTCATGTTTTAAACTTGTATGTGCTTCTTTCTTGTGTTGAACACAGAAGATGATATTTTGAAGAATGTTGGTAACCAGAGACTTGACCGTACCCACTGACTTACATAGTAGGAAAAAAGTACTATGAAGTCAGTGGGTACTGTCAAGTCTCTGGTTACCAACATTCTTCAAAATATCTTCTGTGTTCAATGTCACGTTCAAAGATGTTTTCTCATTTCAAATAATGTTCCTTTAAGGTTAAATGTAAACTAAGATGTAACGTTTTAACTAACATTTTGAGGATGTTTTGGGAATGCGGTTGAGATAACAGATTATACAATGTTCTCAATAAAACATAAGCACAATGTTCCATAATAACAGAGGAGGAACATTATCAAATCAACGTTCGCAAAATGTCATGAGGATATCGAGGCCCGAGATGACGGAGTGTTTTTTATAAAACGTTCTTGTAATGTGACTTGTTAAAGCTGCAGTCCGTAGCTTTTTTGGGGTTAAAAATTATCCAAAATGCATATTTGAGAAAATACATAACCAGCCAGTGTTCAAAACTATCTGCTTGCCTTAGCTCGATTCAAAGCGGTAAGCTTGTAATAATGTTTTTAATTTCAGTGGCACTGGTGGATTTCCGCGGGAGATTTGAGCATGTCTTTGCGTCATTACGTCACATCTGTACAAATAAAGGAGTCTCGGCTAGTATAAGTTATATAGAGAGTGAGGATGTTGGAGAGGTGGAGATTTATAGCCTTCTCATAGCACTTGATATAATTAAACTTATCAATTTGATGGCGGATCCAGAAAGGGTCAAACGACAATCACCAGTTCTACCAGAAAGACTCGGGAGATAAATTGAAAAGCTATATACATTTATTGACAGCTCAGGAAGCATAAATTTATGAGTTATTTGGCGTAGGCCCCGTCCTTAGCGAGCAAAGCGAGGTTAGCCGAATCTCCATGTCCCGCCTGAGATGAAGGCGGGGGCCCAGCCGACCCCCTGGAGGTCAGGAAGGGACCATCCTGGTGGTGGTGATGGGGAGGATGGAGGGGAAGGTACCGTCTTGGTGGTGGTTGGGGAGGATGGAGGTGTATGGCAGCGTCAGCATCTGCGAACTCAGACAAGTGTAAGTACCAATCTTATATACTGTGATTGTTAACACCTGATTGGATAGGGATGAGGTAATACATGGCGCGCTGATTGAGTCTTCCTGACAGAACTTAAGCTAAAGCTTCCATTGACAACAGATTCACCCGCTGTAAAATGCAAAAGACTTCGTTCAGACTTCGGAGTGGCTACAGAAAAAAAGAGACTGCAACCGGACCCATGCGAAAACAAGGATACATATCGGAACGCAATGCTTGCTTACGTTGTTAACATTAACAATTTGAGAACAAAGTATAATTTGCACGGTTTTGCGTGATATGATAACTGATAAGTTAAGCGATTATTAGATTTGATCAGCGCGATTTACTGCAATGTCAGAACCAGAACAAAAGTGGATGTTTCTTGCTAGTTCAGATGACATTTTCCGGTGAAAATTCTTATGTTGGTCATACTTCCAAAAAGAATAATCTGTGATTCTGAATGCCAGTATCCACACCTGCACGGTGACTGACAGCCTCACACTCTCCTCAAACATTGTGTTTATCCGCGCTGTGCCGTGTCGAGGGTGTTGAAGTACAACTCACGTAAAGTTGATAATTCCGCGAATGACTGCAATTGCAGATTTCTAACAGAGATGGCGACAAAGACTGCTGAACGCCGGACTGCAGCTTTAACAAAGCTAGAACATTTTAAATGTAACATTTTGAGGATGTTTTGGGAATTTTGTTGAGATACCAGATTATACAATGTTTTCAATAAAACATTAGCACAATGTTTCATAATAACAGAGGAAGAACATTATCAAATCAACGTTCGCCAAATGTTATGAGCATATCGAGGGCTGAGATGCCGGAGTGTTTTTTATAAAACGTTCTTGTAATGTGACGTGTCAACAAAGCTAGAACATTTTAAATGTAACATTTTGAGCATGTTGTTGAGATAACAGATTATACAATGTTTTAAAAAAAACATTGGCACAATGTTCCATATTAACAGAGGAGGAACAATATCAAATCAACATTTGTAAAATGTTTTGAAGATATTATTAAGTCCTGAGATGATGACATGTTTTTAATAAAACATTCCTGTCAACTGACTTTTTAACAAAAGTAGCCTAGAACATTTTTTGCATGAAAGATTTTTTAGGCATGTTGTTGAGGTACCAGGTTGTCAAATTATCTTTTATAAATCATTGGCACAATTACAAAGGAGGAGCATTATCAAAGTAACTGAGGACATTGTTGAGGCCTGAGATGACAAAATTTCATAATATGATGTGTTAATGATATAAGTAAAAATATAATATGTAGCCTAATATAGTGGACATATTTAGCAAAACACTCCTCTCTATAGCTAATTTTTCCAGCCTATATATGGTCATTAAATGTCTTTCCTGAGCCTTCGTCTTCAGGCAGTAAATGCAGATTCGCTACCCTCGAATTATGCACTACGGACGGGGCCAACGCCAAAGAACTTTATAAATAATTGTTTGCTGGGCTGTAAATAAATTAATGCTGTCATCTTCGAGTACTATTAAAACGAGCCAATGTAATTGGCGTGCATGAAATGCATTACACACTCTGCCCCCGCGGCGCGGGTATAAATATGGAAGTGGATGCACGCACTAGTTGTCTTTCACTTCGGAGCCGATCGTCTGGTGTCTCTGAAGAGTGCGGTTGTTTACAACGAGCGAGTGTGTCGGTGTTCTTCTGGAAAACTCTCCCAGTGCTGGTGGTTTCTACAGCGCGAGTGCAGCGGTGATCGGGAGCTTTGAGCTCTCAACTGCTGTTTTAACAGCAACAAATTTCTAAAGGTTTGTGTGTGTTGACGGCTGGTTAGAGGGCGGAAAAGTGAGTGCTTCACTGTTTCAGTTCACTGTTCAGTGTTGCCGTGGTCATTCCCCTGTGTGCTCCGGCACTGGTGATGGGTCCTATTTCCTGACAGAGCAACACGGGTGCGTTTGCGTCTTTTTAAAAAATTTTTTTTTTTTTTTTTTTATATATTTTAAAAAAAGATGTCATTCCACCTGTGCATTTCTGGATGCGGTCGTTCCCTTTTCCTCTCTGACGGTCACAATTGTTGCATCACGTGTTTGGGCTTACAGCACGATGAAGCAGCTTTTGTGGGCGGTACATGTTCCCATTGTGGGAATATGACTGTCACGGTGTTGAGATCGAGACTCTTCTTCGTCCGCAAAGCGCGAGTCCCCATTACCATGCCCCACCCCAGGTGCCGTGTGGGATGGGTGAACGGAGGATAGTGATGGAGGTCTCGCCCGGTAACCATTCCCTGTGGGCTCCTCACTCCTCCATCACACTGCAGCCGATTGAATTCCTGTTGAACGTGCTGGTCCCTCTATTGTGGATCGATCAGCCGTTTCAATTGAGGTTCCCCCAGAGGATAAGATGTCGATAGCAGCATCGGAGGGTGAGCTGGCCTCTGGAGATGAAGACTCGGCTGTGTTTTCTCCCTCTGGGAGTTTAACACTGCCCGAGCCAGATCCAGAAATGTCAGCTATGCTTAATCGGGCCGCCGAGGCTGCCAGGCTTGAGTGGAACCCTCCACCGTGTCCCGTTTAGTCTCGGTTGGAGGATTGGTATCTCGGGGCTGGCCGCGCTGGTTCTCAGCTCGCCGCCCCCGTTTTTGTTTCCCGAAGTGCATGGAGAGTTTACCAGGATGTGGATGGCACCTTTCTCTGCCAGAAACTGCCTGAATAGCTTTTCCCCCTCACTACCCTTGATGGAGGAGCGGTGAAGGGTTGCGAGGTTATCCCTCCAGTGGAGCGGTCTGTTGCGACACAGGTCCACCTGTGTCCGGCGGCCGCTGCCTTTTGGGGGGATTCTCGTCTCCCCCCTAAGGCCTGCGAGTTCTCGTCCGTTCCGACGGGCAGAGCTTACAAAGCCTGTGGGCAAGCCGCCTCCTCTTGCGTGCCATGGCGCTGCTACAGGTCTGTCAGGCCAGGGCACCCATGGACATGCACGAGGGTAGCCCAGACCGTGCGCTCATAGGTGAGCATCGCACTGCATCTGACCTCGCCCTCCGGGCACAAGTGTCATGGCATGCGCGATCAGTCTGGCGGTGTCCACCTTAGTGGTCCAGGAGCGCCATCGTTGGCTCAGCCTGGTTGATATGGCGGATGCGGACAAGGTTCGGTTCCTGGTCTCCCCAGTTTCCCAGGTTGGGCTGGTCGGCGACGCGGCGGAGAACTACGTCCAACAGTTCTCTGCCGCCCAAGCGCAGACGGAGGCCATCCGGCACATCCTGCCCCGGCGGCCCGCTGCTGCCTCCACCCCGCCGCCGGTGGCTGTTCCTCCGCCTGCTCATCGCCGAGGGCGTTCCCCTGCCGCCGCTCCCACTGGGCCTCCGCAGCAGCCTCCAGCCAGGCCTCAGCATGGAGCCGGCCGCAGTAGGGACGCCCAGCCCGCTCCAGGCGCTGCCAAGCCAGGTGGAAAGCCACAGCGAAAGCATTCCGGAGCGGCCCGCTCAGAGATGGAGGAGGATGCTCTGGGAGTTCGTCACCAATCCACTCCCTCCCCCCGGGTGAGGGCCAGGTGGATTCTTTGTTTGTGTGTGTGTCTGTTCCTCCGCTGCTCCCAAAAGAAGCAGAGCAAGTGGTACCCAAACTCCAAAGAAAGAGCAAATTCCTCTGTTCCTGGGTCCCAAGAGGGCGAGTCTGGCGGTGTGCGACCCTGTAAGCCTTCCACCCCTCAGCCCCCTCTTGTTCGCCAGCACTGCAGCTGGGTGCGGTTTGAGGACCCGGTCATCCGCCTTGTCACGCATCCCTGGCAGTCTCATGGAGACAGGTAAGTGTCGTACACCACACTCAGACCCTGCTTCGGGCCGTCTCCGGGCCTTCCGAGCCGGGTCCCTGTCTTCCACCTCGCTGCCCCACCTCGGGTACGTCTGTGGTTCCCTGGCCCCTGGCACGGTGTGTGTAAGCCTGAAGATGCTTCCTACCGCTCCAGCTGGCCCCAAAACTACCAGCAGACTCGGCTTGTGATTCATTTCGCTTGGCTTCACCCTGGCTCAGTGATATTTATCATACCTAGGTGTTGAGCTGAGATGCTCCTAAGATTAGTGATATTTATCACACCCAGGTATTGAGCGCTGCTCCTGTCCTGTGTGCGCACGTCGCAGTCCTACTGGCGAAGGACGCGATGTTGCCTCTCCTCCAGCCGATATGAAGACTGGTTTCTATAAACCCGTACTTCATTGTACCCTAGATATGTGGTGGGTTATGGCCATCTTGGACCTGATCAATTGAAAACGGGCCCTTTTTCAAAAGACTCCGTTCAATTACTACACAGAAATGCATTTTCAAATGCTCCGTCCCCAAGGTTGGCCTGCAGCGTTCGACCTGAAGGACAGTACTTCAGATCTCTATCCTTCCGCTCTACAGACCATTATGTGTTCCGGCGTCGAGGGTACGAAGTATCAGTACAAGTCCTACCCTTCGAGTGCTCCATAGCCAGTTGGGTCTTCAGGTCAACTGGGAGAGAGTAATCTCGCCCACGGGCTGAGTATCTCTTTTTCAGTTCAGGAGAAGGACTCGGTCCAACACGTCTCTTCAAGAAGAGTGTGTTAGGCTAGTGCTAGAAGTGAGAAAGGGTCCCACTGAAAATTTTAGAGGCTCCTGGGGCATATGGCAGACGCAGCCGCTTGGCTTCCTCCATTGAAGACCGCTTCAGCACTAGTTTTATGAACGAGTCCCGAGGTGACCGTGGCAGAGCGGCATGCCCTGTGTGATAAAAGATCACCCCGGCCTGCCGCCAAACTCTCAGCCCGTGTTCAGACCTTCAGGTCCAGTAACACCGACTGAGGGGACATGTACAAAGGGCACGCTTTAACGGAGGCCTGGGCGACCTCCGACTGCATTGGTATTCGTTACCTCGAGTTGGCAGTTCACCTCGCTTTGAGCCACCGCTGCTCAGCGAGCAGGTACTGGTCTGAAAAGACAACATCGCGACCGTTGCGCTAAGCTTCCCTCGCATGTCACAACTCGCCCGTCACCTCATCCTTGGAGTCAGAAGCTTCTGAGGTCGCTTCATTCCACTAAAAAATTCTTCCAGCCTGCTCAATCGTGCTGCCAACGAGCCTCACGACAGCTATGGCCAGGGAGAGTGGAGACTCCAATCCCCTGGCGGTCCAGCTGGGCAGGGACCACTTCGGGGCCGCACAGTTACATCTGTTGCCCCTCCGGACTCGTCCCTCTGCCAGTTGTGTTTCTGTCTGAGCGGAGATCCCTTTGTAGCAACATTGAGTTTTGCCTTAATTAGCTCAAAATTATTTATAGGGAATTTTAATAATTAATCATGAATATGATTAATATCTTGCATGTTACAGTTAAATTATCGAAATTTAAAATAGATCGATTGTATATATGAATGATAAATCATAACGAATTATAATTCCTCATTCATATATCAATGGTCTCATTACAGATCGGTTATATGAGATAACTCTTGCATGGTTCTCCGTGTCTGAGAACGAAAGCGTGTGTGTGTGTCTCTGTCCTCATGTCACGCGTTCACGTGGTCTTTCAGAGCAGGCAAAGCGCGTTAGTTTGAATGTCCTTTGAGGTGCAGTTGCGGGTTGGTTCAAAGAGTCTCTTTAAAGTTGAAGTTGCCGATTACGTTCATTTTACTGAAACTAAACGTAAGAAAGTCCGAAGACGAAAAGAAAGAAAGATTAAAGAAAACGGAGAAACACGGCGTAAAGCTCCCTTAAGGAGCCATGGAACCGGAAACCTCTCACAGGAAAAAGCTCTCGTGTGCTCAGCAAGAAACTTCTGTGTCAGTCTCTTATGGAGAGGACTGGGTTCACGCCTCTGTTTGCGCGAACCACACATGACCGTCCACGAATCTGAAGCGGACAAAGTTCTCTTTGTCCTGTGGGGGATGCCCACTGGACTGAGTCATGAGGAGATTTTATTGAGCCGTTCGGCTCCTGAAATATGAAATGCGTAAAATAATGCACCTTACTGCATTATGCTATCGGAATTCAGCTCCGTTAGATTGAGGGAATTACAGCCATATCAAACACGTCACATGACGATATAGGAATACATAAGATATGCATATTATAAGCATTTAGTTCCTTCAAAGCAAGTTCATTCCTTCAAACACACGTCATACACAAAGTGACTATAAACTGGGAAACACACATGAAATATGACATGCTTATATTCTAAGTTTTAATATTCAAAGTTCGTGTATGAGTGTACGTTAAAGCATGTGTGTGTGTATGTGATTGTTCTTCAGAGTTCAGGCTGCTTTGTGTAATGAGTGAGCCGGAGCTCCTCACTACACAATGTTCTGTTTGTGAGGTGATCAAATCAGGGGAGACCCCTAAGGGGGGGTACTCGTGTGGTCTTCGGCCAGACTCGTGAGATGTCATCTCGAGTCACATGTCCTTTTGGTCACAAGTCGTAAACAGGGCATTCCTTTGTTTATTCATTAGAGAAAAACGCTGCATGTGCGAATCAGAGTCAATGATTTAATCAATTCAAAACACCATTCCTTTGTTTCACCGAATGGCAGAATGGAGGGGAATTTACTAAATTAGAATCCAGTTAATCTAATTTAATAAACCAGAGCTGGCCATCTGATTATGGCTACATTCCCCCCTTGATGGTTCGGCAGGACCCGTGGGGGTGGGCCTCATTGAACCATCACGATCACATTGCTCAGATGGCAGGTAAGTCATGAAGGTCGGATGCTGCAGATGGTTGTCAGGACTGAGGGCTCAGCTCGTTGAGGTTTGGCGTGGTCTCTGACTTGGCACCCCCTTTCCGGGGATTCCGTCTGAGACCTTCAGACATGGCTTTCGTGAGCTCGGCTGTGTCGCATCTGGTTGAGTCTTCTGTACAGAATGAAGGCCATACATAGTGTCAGGGGGTGGCTGATTACCTGTAGAGATGCACAGCGCAATGTCGGCTGCGGTCCAGGCTTGGACAACGGGTGAGGTGGTCAAGACTGGCAGTCGAGACGAAGCTTGGAGGGCTGAATCGATAGGAGCAATGTCAATTAGCTGGGACCCCCCCCCCCCTTTCGCAACCACAATTCCCGTTCTGGAGTTAGGGTGACAGTGTGGTTCCTGAAGAAGGATGGGATTTCCAGTTCTAATTTGTACTCTTTGCTTGGAAGATGGTACAATGTCAGGTCATCCAGGTGGAGGATGGCACCTTTCTGTACTCGAATCCTCATGGTCTGGTTCAGCAAGGTGACACGGGTGGCAGTGTCATGTTGGTTGTAAGTGAGAGTAGCTGTTCGCACGGGAGTGTTGACGAGCCATCTGTCACCTACAGTCTCTGCTTGTATCTCGGTGACTTGTGTGCGAGGCTTGGCTTCTGCAAGGCAGCGTGTGTCGCTGATCATGGGTTGCAACCCGCAGGTTCCGTCAGTGTTGTCTCTGCGGAAGGGTTTGCTAGGGCAGAGATAGTGAATGTCTTTGGTCGTGGGCTGCACATGTGGGGCCAGGTGCAGCGGTGTGTCGCTGGTCATGTGGTAGGCCACCCTGTCGGGGGCTGTGACCAGCGGAGTTTGAGCAAAGTTTTTTTGGAAGACAGTAAACAGCTGTTTCATGGATTTTACTGTCTGGTTCAGCAGAACGCTGTGAACGTTGAGAATTACCACAGTTCCCATCAATGTCTTTTCGATGGTCTGCAGGGATGCACTCTGTGTTGTGAGTTGCGGTCTTGGCTGTGGGATCTCAGTCCGAATTTCAGCCACATGGTTCACTGCGTTGACACTGGGCATACCAATGCTAAACAGAGTGGCGGCGGCTCCGAGCAAAGCTCCCAGGAACCGTTTGGAGCGCCGGTTGTGTCCACCTAACTCCGCTAGTGTGATAGTCAATTTCTCGAGTTGGTTGAGCATGTGCTCGACGTTGGCCTTGGCGTGAGCGAGGGAGTCCTCTGTCCATCGGGCACGGGTCCAGCTGTATTGGGCTACTGTGCTGGGGTGAGGTGCTCTGTAGACGTTGCGGGGGTTGCGTCGAACACACACTTTCTGGGTGTGGGTCCTGCAGTTGGTGATCAGGAGTTGTTGTCCTCTCCGGACGATGCCTGCTGCCGGACCTGGTGAGATGTCCGATTGCGGCTGTCCTCTGATTGGCTGGAGGCACAGGATGGCGAACCACAGCAGCATCCTGGTACAAGTGACAGGGAGAGAGAAAGAGAAAGGGAGGAAAAATTTCAGCGAGTGTCGTCCTTGGTTGGCTAGGACAGTCTTTTCGCTTTGAGGACGCCGGTATGCCACTCGCTTCGGTGTCTTGCAAGTGTCTCTGGTGCTGCGGTGTGCAGCACATGGTGCGTCCTGGGCGTACATTGGCATGACCCCCCTTTTGCACTGTGACACCACAAGCTGTGGCGCAGTGATGGCATCAGGTGCAGAACGCTGAATGTTGTCCTGTGCATGCAGCATGTGCTTTTTGACGTATGTTGTCTGGGGCACCGGTTGTCGCTGGGTGCAGACGGCGTTCGTGGGTGGTTGGAGGGGTTAGAGGTGGTGTCTCATAGTGTACATTGGTTTGTCATAGTCTTTGGTAAGCTGGAAGGTTGGGGTCAGGTTAAGCAGAGGCTCTGTGACATTTTGGCACACTTGTGGTGAGAGACTAATGCCTGACCCTAAAAGTTCAGAACCACTGTTTAATGGGTTCGCTAGATATGTAGCATAAAGTTAGGTGTTTCATGTGTATCTAGCTAGTGATGTGTCTCTTGTATCTTTATCATCTTAGCTGTGGATGTTAGGAGGCTAAAACTTGTGTGGTTCCTAGAGTATTTCCTGGAAAGGGCATAGCCGAGATGAAATAAATGACTCAAGATGGTTCTTATGACTAAATTATTTCTCTGGACTTAAATGGTGGTTCACTACGGCTTGACGAAGTGAATGATGGGGAGAAAAAGGACAGCTTTCCTATTCAAATTATGCTTATTATCAATCCTTTGGACTATAGTTGTGCCCTAGTAAAATTGTTGAAATTACTTGTGTTGCAGGGTCACAAAAATGAGTGCACTTGTTGAAAATAAATACAATCACAAATAAAGGTGTCTCTGTTTCCTTTCTGGGCCCAATGGGAAATGGAACCACATTCGAACAAGAGAGGAAATTGAATTAAATCATATAGATGGCCGAATAGACAGGGGAATAGCTGACTGCTATTATTATCAAAGAAAAAAAAATAATAAAAAAAAATAAAATAAACATAAAGTAAGTAATCAAAACATCGGTAATGATCTGAATGTGAAAATAATCAGTAGCACTAGTGACCAAACTTTGGATTTGCCTGGACCAACACTCCATAGTGGGTTACAGCGGTTGCGTGTTCAAGGCCACACTGTGTGTCCCTCCAAAGGTTTAGTCAACATGCTGATGGAAATTCTCATTACTATACGAATTCTTCTCTAGCTACCCAGTTTACGTGTAGTTAAACTTAAGTTTAATTGACAGGGCATCTGCAAAATTTAGCCTAAAGCGTTCAGCCAGGACTATGCCTAACTAGTGAAGGTGAAATTTAGCTGAGAAGAATTGAAAGTACGGAAAGTGAAGAATTAGAAACCCTAACTGGGGTTAAAGAAAGTATTCTAGAATACTTTGAACTGTGTAAACAAAAGCTGCAATTAAGGCTTCAAGTGAATGATGCTAACTGCTAACTGTAGAAGTTATTATTTAGCTTAGCCTAAGCTGGATTAATGCTAGGTTAGGTTAGCTTAGCCTAAGCTGGATGGACGCTAGGTTAGGTTAGCTTAGCCACCTAGGCTGGTTTGTTTACAAAGTCACATCACAAGTTAGCACTTCCTGTGACCAGTGGTTGTCATGGGAACCAGAGCATGTCAGAACAATTCAACAGTACCTGAAGAATGTCTGCACATTTTACTGAGTTATGCATGTTTAAACGAGTTAAAAGGGGGCGCCTATACTTTAAGTCTTTCAAGAACTTGATGTTACATTCAGTAAAATGCAAATGTGTTTTGGCATTTGTTAATTTTACTCATGGAACTCTTCTCTTTACTTTACACAACTTAATCTATTTGTTTAAAGAGTAAGGAAATAGATTTGCTGTAAGTCAAAGCTTGTCTAAGCCTATATAGTTACGTCCCTCTTATGCATAAATGCAGATTTTTCAGCGAGTGAACAGTTTTGATCGCTAGGTAGCTCTCTGCTTGTAGATGCAGCTGAAATTTAGGTGTTGGTGAGCACACACAACAAAAGGTTTTGAGTATCTTAGTTGATGTGCATTAAGCAGCGTCGACTGATGACTGGGCTCTTACATGTCATAACCTATTACTCAAAAATGCTGTTGGTTCTTTTCAGATGTTATACTTCGAGAGTAACAAATAGAGTAAAACCAAAAATAAGAGATAGGATGAAACCAGAAAGGAAAAGGGAAGAAAGGAGTGTTTTACCTATTTAGGTTTAGCTAGGAGACATAAGTAAACCGGTGTCACTTATGGGTAAGCTGCTGCTTAGACTAAACTAGCAGGGACACATCAAACATCAAGGTCAACAGAAGAAGAATTGATGTTTTATTAACAAGGTTCGGGAGGAACACGTTCTAATGATCAAACAATCAAGTCATTCCAGCCAGCTGTCAGCAATCAGTAATCAACAGGTCCACTCAATCAGCACGAGTAAAGCCTATAAATATACTCAGTCGACTCACCCATATTCCTCAACAGTTTTCAGCATTTGGTTTACCGCTTTGCTACGATGTCCCAAATGCAGTTTTCACCATCCGATGACGAGCTTAACCATGCTCCGGTTCCTCCGCCGCCATCAGCTGGACCCAGGACAACCTCTCCACCTGATACCGCCTCGGAGCCCCACGTTTCATCTCGCGGGCGCCGGTCTGCGCAAGCAACCCCTCGCACGCCAAGACGCCGAGGTTTACCCTCACCTCCACCGGCGAGGACTCCAGCTTCCTCCCCGGCGTCCTCCTATCGTTCGGCCGTATCAACGATTCCGCCTATTGGGAAGTGGACAGTCTTGAGTCTGAGACAAGCGCTGATAAACTCTGATATTCAGCCCTCGGGCAGGATGACTAAAGCGCAACTATACAACTTATACGTTACCTTGCAATCATCAAATCTCTCTCCTAAATCCACCCCAGGTTCCAAGGCGGCCAGCAGGCCGGGAAATTCTCGTGAGGCCCCGAATTCGCCTCGCCCGACTCCGCCACCTTCCCGTGCAAGATTCGGTTTGCCGCACGCTTCAGCCCGCGGCGCCAGGATTTCTGCGAGCCTGGGTCGCGCTCCAGATTCCACCGCCACGAGACCTCACTCGCCTCCCGCTTCAGCTGAGCTTTTCAGCACGGCGCTTCCCGCCACAGTGCCATACACAGCTGGGCCCGCCGGGTCCCCCACTGCCTCCCAGTGTTTTCCTTCTGCTGTTTCTAACTCTTTTCCTCTGCAGTGGCCTCCGGCTCCCATAGCAGACGCTAGCATGAGGCTGCCTCCGCTAGCGGTGCAGGCTCAAACTTTCCACCACCTTCCCGCGACTACTGCTAACCCCTCCCATTTTCAGTGGCCTGCAGCTCAAGCAAGTGCGAGACCGCCTCCGCCTGCAACACAGGCTCAGGCATCTCATTTATTTCCTCCTTTTCCCCCTTATGCTTTTCTCAATTTTCCTTCTCAAGCCCCACAGGCCGACTTAAGCGTGAGGCTGCCTCCGCCGATAGTCGCAGCCCAGGCTTCTCTCCCTTACAGCTCTCTCTTAAATGCCAAATCACAATATTCTCTTTTCACAGCTACCCCGATGCCAGTCCCACCAAACGCTGTCGCTCTGGAGCCTCCCCCAGTGACTCAAAACATCCGAGCACAGATTCTGGCAGGTGCGGATGTAGCCACAATCGCTTTCAGCCACTTCACAGAAATCATTTGCTCAGCCTTCCCTCATAGGTGACGCGAACTGAACGACTATTTAGCGCTGATAGCCGAGCTCGCGTTGTCCTACGGGGGAGGGCACTTTTACACATATCACAAACTCTTCTCAGCAAAATGCGCTGTTAGGGTTTCACAGTGGAACCAATGCCCATACTGGGGAGCACTAGACACTGACCTGCACAGCAGAGTTTTCCTTGGCTGCAGGAATATTTCTTGCGCGGTCTGCAGGTCAGTGGCACATTCCACAATATCGTGCCCTCAAGTTAACCCCTCCGTTCCTCCATGCCCGGAAACGGGACCAGTCAAATCCACCAGCTACACACCAAGACCGGCGACTAGCAACCCATATCCACACGAGGCTAATTTCCGCTCCAGAGCACTTACGGACAGCAAACAGCCTTGCAACAATTTTAATATCGGCAAGTGCACCAGGCAGCGTTGTCGGTACTTGCACATATGCAGCTTCTGTGGCGGTGCTCATGCCCGTCCTGTATGCCCTGTCTTTAAAGATGTCAATAAAAAATCTAAAAATTATTTATCGACTCCCGTGAATATTTCTCGCCTTTCTATCGAACTAGCTCACCACCCGGACTCTGACTTCACTGAATATCTGCTGTCTGGCCTACAACACGGTTTTAAACCGGGAGTGGTTTGTCCGCTCTCCCAAAACATAATCTGCGATAATCTCCAATCGGCGAGTCGAGTCAGGCTTCATGATTGGCCCTTTTGACGAGCCTCCTTTCAAAGTTTTTCGCATTAGCCCCATTGGAGTGGCTACGAGAAAGTTTTCAGGTAAGAAACGCCTCATAGTCGATCTGTCAGCTCCACATAAATCCCTGTTCCCAAGCATTAACAGCCTGATCCCACTCGACGAATTTTCTCTCAAATACCACGACGTAGATCACGCAGTCGACCTCATAAAAATTGTGGGTCGGGGTGTCTGGCTCGCAAAAATTGACATCACTTCGGCTTTTAAAGTGATGCCCATCCACCCGGATTCATGGCACTTATTCGGAGTGAGCTGGCATGGGAAATTCTATTTCGCCGCACGCTTAACTTTTGGATGCAAAAGCAGCCCCACAATTTTTGACATGCTATCTGAAGCCATTTGCTGGATCTTGTCAAACAATTACGCAATTCCTCACCTCATTCACCTGCTGGACGATTTTCTAATAATTTCGCCTCCCGGCGCCATTCCAGCAGCCCAGATCCTCACAGTTCAAAGAGTATTTGCCGAGCTCGGAATTCCCATCGCCCAGGAAAAAACCATGGGTCCCGCCACATCCATCGAGTTCCTTGGCATTAAGCTAGATTCAGTTAAATACCAGGCCTCCCTGCCCAAGGAAAAAATCGATAGAATAATCCTCATCTCATCTACCCTCGTAGACAGTTCAAAGTGTTCCAAACGCGAACTCCTATCCATGCTCGGCCACTTAAACTTCGCCATGCGCATTATTCCACAAGGCCGCCCTTTCATTTCTCATCTCCTCTCTCTCGCGTCTTCAGTTCACGCACTAGAGGATCTCATTTCCCTAACTCCAGCATGCCACGATGAATTCAGGCTATGGATAACTTTTCTTAAACAGTGGAACGGCCTATCATTTTTCTATAAGGATCTAATTTCCTCCCCCATCGACATCCAGCTGTTCACAGATGCAGCCCCCTCAGTCGGCTTTGGGGGGTTCTGCCAAGGACGCTGGTTCGCGTCTACGTGGCCCCCCCAAATACAGGACACGCTACAGTCCTCCGCATTATTCGAGCTCTACCCTCTCGTAGTAGCAGCCTTCCTGTGGGGGAAAGAATGGACTGCTAGCAGTATCGTAGTGCATTGTGACAATGAAGCTACAGTCCAGTGCATTAATAAAGGCCGTTCCCATTCACCCGCACTGATGCCACTTCTAAGACGTCTAATCTAGATTTCAGCATGTGATTTTTTTTTTTCATTTTTTTTTTCATTTAACCTTTATTTAACCAGGAATAGTCCCATTGAGTTACAGTAACTCTTCTCCCAGGGAGTCCTGGCCAAGATAGGCGGCCAAAAAGTTGCAAAGAAAAAACATTTTTAAAAAGACAGGAAAAAAAAATTACATACTACACAACAAATCTCTATACATAGACTATACATATACAAACAGGACATTTTGTTTAACTTAAGTAAATACAAACATATAATTTAAAGGGTACCTAGTTAAAAACAATTACACCGTTCAGTCAAAGTTGACTTTAAAAGGTTTTTAAAAATATGAATAGATGGAAGTGATTCTAAATTTAAGGTGTTTTGGAGTTCATTCCAGACATTTGGTGCATATGATGAAAAAGCTTTTTTACCTAATTCTGTTTTTGTTGATGGAATAATTAATAATATTTTTTTGGACGACCTTGTTCTGTAAATACTGTTTTGGTAAGTAAGTAAATTTGAAATGTAAATGGGTAATTTACCCATTAGTGCTTTGCCAATAAAAATCAATAGATGAAATTTTCTTCTAAGAGAGAGGGAGGGCCATTGTACAGTTTCATAAAGAATGCAATGGTGAGTCCTAGCTGTTGCATCTGTAATGAAACGTAAGGCAGAGTGATATAATACATCTAATTTTTTTAATAAAAATGAGGTAGAGTGCATATAAATTAAATCACCATAATCCAAAACTGTTAAGAATGAACTCTGCACCAACCTTTTCCTTGCTGAATAAGGAAAGCACCTCTTTAATCTAAAATAAAAACCTAACTTAGGTCTGAGTTTTTTTAAAAGGCTCTCAATATGGACCCCAAAAGACAATTTATCATCAATCCAGATACCTAGGTATTTGTAAGAAGTTACTCTCTCTATTGGATTACCACTTTGTGTTAAAATAGTGAAATCCATAGGAGAATGTGAACGTGTAAAGACCATTAATTTAGTTTTTTTTAGCATTTAATACCAACTTTAATCCTACCAAAGATTTTTGTACCTGACTAAAAGCAGACTGTAAATGATAAATTGCTTCCTTCAATGATGTAGCAGAGGTGTACAAAATAGTGTCATCTGCGTAAAAATTTGTTTGATTTGATAAACCTTGATTTGATAAACCTTTGTTTGATTCAGACCTACACCTAAATTATTTATATAAATAGAAAATAAAATAGGACCCAAAACTGATCCTTGGGGGACACCCATTTTTACTTCTAGCAATGATGAGGTACAGTTATCTAGTGTCACACACTGTGTTCTACCACTCAGGTAATCAGAAAACCAGTTTAGCACAGTGCTACTAAAACCTATGTTTTGCAATCTTTGCATAAGGATATTATGATCAACGGTGTCAAAAGCTTTAGATAAGTCAATGAATAGAGCAGCACAAGACTTTTTGGCATCTAAAGCATTGACAATATCATTTATAACAGAGGTTACAGCCGTAATTGTACTGTGTCCTTTCCGGAAACCAGACTGAGTGGAACTTAAAATACAGTTATCAGCTAAAAAATGTTTTAGTTGCTCATTTATTAGAGACTCAAATAGTTTAGACAAGACAGATAATCTGGAAATTGGCCGATAATTATCTAAGGCCGATGGGTCTCCACTTTTTAATAGTGGGAGGACAAATGCAGATTTCCATGATTTGGGGATAGAACCACTGCATAAACTAAGATTAAAAATGGAAGAGATGGGTTTAGCAATCAAATTTGCAGCAGTTTTGAGAAAAAATGGCTCAATCTGGTCTGGCCCAGCAGACTTTTTACAGTCCAGGCCTAACAGAGCCTTTTGCACTTCAGAGACAGATATTGAAGTAAAGTTAAAATAATTCAAATTTACATTAGACAAATTTGTGATGGAAGTTACACTATCTGTGGGGTTGGTTGGGAATGATGACTGAGTATCTATTCCTGCATTAATAAAATGCTCGTTGAATGTATCTACTATATTTTGTTTACCCCTTACTTCACCCTGACTTGCTATCATAACTTCTGGAATAGTTGGAGGGGGTACGTTTCCCGAATAAGATTTAATTACTTTCCAAAAATGTTTGGGGTCATTAAGGTTTTCATTTAATAAATTCAGATAATATTCACTTTTTGTACTTTTTATTAATCTTGTGCATTTGTTTCTTAATACCCTATAATTTACCCAGCATTTATCAATATTATTTACTTTTGCTTTAATCCATGCTTTATTTCGTTCTCTAATAGCTGTTGCAATAGAGTCATTAAACCAAGGATTGTCTCTACCCCTCACTCTGTATCTTCTAATAGGGGCATGTTTGTCAACTACAGCTAAAAAAGTATTTTTAAAATAATTCCAGGCCAGCTCAACATCATCCATATCACAAACTAAGTTTAAATCACTCTGATAGATTTCATGAAGAAAAGCTTGCTCATTAAAACATTTATAATTTCGTTTAAAAATATACCGTGGTTTAGTTTTAGTCAATTTGCAATTTCTAACACACACAACCATACAGTGATCACTGATATCATTACAGAAAACTCCAGTAGCCGAATACTTATGTGGAGCATTCGACAGAATTACGTCAATTAATGTTGATTTATCCATTCTTTTTTGATTTAAACGTGTAGGTGACTCTACTAGTTGGGTCAAATGTAAAGCATCACATATATCTCTTAACGCTGATGAAGGTGATAGCCAGTCCCAGTTCAGATCT
Source organism: Rhinichthys klamathensis goyatoka (assembly GCF_029890125.1). Classification (NCBI taxonomy): domain Eukaryota; kingdom Metazoa; phylum Chordata; class Actinopteri; order Cypriniformes; family Leuciscidae; genus Rhinichthys; species Rhinichthys klamathensis. The sequence continues at coordinate 1,984,148 of NW_026606844.1, read as the reverse complement.
CCTAGGAGAATATACTCATTTGACAGTTTATGCAAAAAGTCAGACAGTAGAGCAGTTGCTCCAGCTGCAGCCGAGGGTGGCCGGTAACATCCTACCACAGTCAGAAAAGCGCCATTTGGGAGATTTAATTTAATGGCACATAATTCGAAGAATTTTGGCTTTGTAATTGATTCAATGGAACAACATTCTAACGATGCCTTAACATATATGGCTACTCCCCCTCCTTTACCCATACGATCCGTCCTAAAGAGATTATACCCTTCAATATGAATCATATTACTCGTGATTGATGGTTTGAGCCATGTTTCTGACAAGACGATTATGTCACTTTCTGTCAGTTTAGCCCACAGACGAATAGCATCGATTTTATTAATCAGGCTGCGCACGTTGACATGAATAAAACGCAAGCCACTGCTATCTTTTAAGTCGTCAGGGCTCAGAAGCTCACGCATTTTTAGGCCTGGGTTTGGATGGACATTACCTGAAAGGAACAGGAGTAGAGTAATCCAAACTGATCAAACTGATCAATTTATCTTAATTGCTAAACACATCCCCGGGTCAAAAAAACAAATTGCTGACTCTCTGTCTCGCTTTATGTTTCAGAAATTCAGGATGCTGGCTCCAGAGGCAGACAAGCTACCAACTCCAGTACCTCAGTATTCGGAATTTATATTCCCATAACCCACCCGCAAAAATCCCTCCTCAACATATCGCTCGACACCATTCTCCCAGCAGTTTCCCCCAGAACTCTCCAATCCTATGTGACCGCATGGAGATGTTTTAAAGCCTTCCACCTTTCTTACAACACGCCATTCCCTGATTTTTCCCTCCTTACAATTACCTCCTTCATCTCTTACCTTAACAGCGTTAAGAGCCTCCAAGTCGGGTCCATCAAAAGTTACTTAAGCGGCATCCAATTTTTTCAAAAATTGATTCACGGCGCCCCCTCACCGGAGATAAATAATTCTCAAACCTCCCTCTTAATTAAAGGCATCCAACGATCCCAGCCCACCCGCCCGGACACCAGACAACCCATAGCGTTAGATATTCTTACTAAATGCATTCATACCCTCCGCTCAGGCTACCGATCCCTTAATACCTCTCGCACACTCGACGCCATGTTTATTCTAGCTTTTTTTGGTTTCCTAAGATGCTCTGAACTGGCTATCACTTCCAGATTCGACCCAAAAATCCACCCAAACATCTCAGATCTTTCAGTGCTTGACAGCGAAACTATCTCTTTTCTGATCAAACAAAGCAAAACAGACCAAACCAAAAAAGGCCACTTCATATATATTTTCAACCTCTCGTCACCAATTCAACCTTTCCAAACTATACTAGCATACCTCCAACTGAGAAACTCTCATGCTAAATCCCATCTCGAACCCCTGTTCATAGACGACTCTAACAAACCCGTGACACGCTTTTGGTTCCAAAAACACCTAAAATCTGTTCTCCAACTATCAGGCATCCCAGCAGAGAATTTCTCCAGCCATTCCTTCCGCATCGGGGCAGCAACCTCAGCAGCCCAAAAAGGCCTCTCCCAACAGCAGATCCAAGCGCTTGGAAGATGGTCCTCAGACGCATTCCAAACCTACATCAGAACTAATCGTTTCCATATCAAAAAAGCCCACCAAATCCTCATCGGTTAAAAAAAATAAAAATAAAAAATAATAATTTCCGACCATCCATGTCTTCTCTTTCTCCATCCAGCGAGTATTGATCTCCCAGCGGACACAGCGAGAGCCTTCCAGGTCAAGCATCCATGTCTTCTCTTTTCTCCGTCCAGCGAGTATTGATCTCCCAGCGGACACAGCGAGAGCCTTCCCGATCGAGCATCCATGTCTTCTCTTTCTCCGTCCAGCGAGTATTGATCTCCCAGCGGACACAGCGAGAGCCTTCCCGGTCGAGCATCCATGTCTTCTCTTTTCTCCTTCCAGCGAGTATTGATCTCCCAGCGGACCCAGAGACAGCCTTCCCGGTCGAGTATTTATTTCTTCTCTTTTTCCGTCCAGCGAGTATTGATCTCCCATCGGACCCAGAGACAGCCTTCCCGGTCGAGTATTTATATCTTCTCTTTCTCTGTCCAGCGAGTATTGATCTCCCAGCGGACACAGCGAGAGTTCCCCAGGTCAAGCATCTTCATCTCCTCCTCCTCCGTCTAGCGAGTATTGATCTCCCAGAGGACGTAGCCAAACCCTCCCAGTCAAGCATCTATGTTTTTCTCTTTCCTGACTGGTGAGGCTTACCCTTTCCGATGCCGTGACCATTGCAACAAGAACCCTCCCGTTCGAACATCCATACTTACCCGTCCGACACCGTAAGCATTGAACTCCCGTCGGACGCTGCGAGAGCTCTCCCAGCCAAACAACCAGGCTCTCCTTGAAATGCCAGCCCGCCAATCTCTGCGCTCTTTTCGGGGGGTCTTTAAGCAGGCAGCTGTCCTTTATTCACTTTGCTTTATGGGGAGTACTCTGGGTTCGGGCCCAATTTCCGAGCTCGGAGCCCTCCCCCCGGACAGCACGCCAAATATGCATAACCATCTATTCTCTGATCATTTGTAAGTGTGAACTCGTGAATTGATGTTTTATTAACAAGGTTCGGGAGGAACACGTTCTAATGATCAAACAATCAAGTCATTCCAGCCAACTGTCAGCAATCAGTAATCAACAGGTCCACTCAATCAGCACGAGTAAAGCCTATAAATATACTCAGTCGACTCACCCATATTCCTCGACAGTTTTCAGCATCCCTCCACCACCCCATCTCCTCACACTTGCCTAGTTATCTTCCTAAACAGAGATACGGGGGGAGTACTCTGGGTTCGGGCCCAATTTCCGAGCTCGGAGCCCTCCCCCCGGACAGCACGCCAAATACGCATAACCATCTATTCTCTGATCATTTGTAAGCGTGAACTCGTGAAACAACGGGAAGTGTTTCCAGTTCTGTATGGGGCCTACTGTGCGTTTGTGTTAGCCCTACTTCATGTACTTAGCTTGGTGCTAAGGGGTGAGGAGGGGTAAAACACAGACAGGAAGTAGAATATTAATGACCTGTGTCACTTGCTAAGGAAACAACAGTCGCTAGATATTGTAATCCTATAGAGAGAGAGAAGATGAGGATAGTGACTAGTGATCTAAAATAAGGTAAAGGTAAAGTTAGAACGTCCTTATAGCTCTAGGAAAACTAAAGGGAGAGCGTATCAGGCAATTTAATTAAATTTCAAATCTAGTTAAGCTTTATTTAGCTGAATAAGGATTCAGGCTGAAACAGAAGTAAATAAATTGAAATAAAATCAAAATAAAAGGGTAAACATCGAGTGTTCTCATAGCTCTAGTAACTAGAATGGAAATTAATTTAATTAAATCTCAGATTTTTAATTTAATTCAACTGAACTGAATGGGAATATTCAGGCTCAACAGGTGTAAACACACCTAAAATAGGGGTACCCTTAAGTCGAAAATAAAATGAATAACAAATGAAAACAAAAGTATCTGGGTTTCGATTTGAAAGTGAAACCAAAAGGGAGGGGGTCAAGAGGTGGTCAAGCAAAGTCTTTATTGTGTCAGAAGCCCGCATGTCCGCTATGTTGGTTGTTGTAAACAGCGGAGCCAGCGGAAGTGGCTCTGAGGTAGGCAGTTTAGTTCGTAAAGTTGCCAAGCCGTGTGTATTCAACTCGACCTTGAGGGCGGGTGGATGGGTTGGAAGTGGCTCCAGCTTGTTGTTTAATGCGCCAGGTTTGGCAAGGGCATGTGTTTGATCATATAGCTGCAGGTCAGTCATGACCTTTGGGCAGCAGGTCTTTAGTGAGCTGTAAGGTGCAGGGTAGCACAGTTGAACCTTGACCTGGTGCTGAGTCTGTGTCTTTTCATGGCTGGCTGTGGGAGTTCCCGTGACCTCTGTGGCCTGCCAGTCTGGCTCTGGTGACCTGTGTGACTGGAGGGGGAGGGGTTCTCGCACTTGAGCCCAAACTTGCAGTTTTTTGAAGTCTATTAAAGGCTCAAATCGATCTAGCAGATCTTTGCCAATTAGAAGTGGAGAAGCGTTCATTTGTGAGATGAGCACGGGATGCACTAGACTCAAAGGACCAATTGTCAGGTGGATGTGAGCTACCTGTTCTAGCCGGATGTTGTTCTGGCTGTACGGCTGCACGTTCAGCTCACACGTTTGGGGTGTAAGAGTTCGATCTTGGCTCTTAGCTTAGCACTGAGTCTTTCAAAGAGCTGAGCTGAAATTAAAGTGAGGTCTGAGCCGGTGTCTACCAGGGCTTCAAGGCTCACCTCATTTTCCAGAGTGATGGATAAGTAGAGTTTCCGGGCCACACCCCTTTTGATCAGGTTCCCCAGGAGTCTTGGCGTCGGGGCTGGTGTGGTGATCTATGGGCGGTTAGGGCCGGTCTTGTGTGGGTCGCTGCGGAGGCAGGTAGCCAAAACAGCATTTCTTGGTCTTTTGGAACTTTGATCCCAGTTGTGGGACACTGTGCTGTCATGCTCAGGCTGTGCAGCGGTCAGCTGTGGTGGCTGGGTGATGCTGTCACTTTGTGATGTGACAGTTAGCTCTGTGGTCTGATGCTGACGAGCAGTGTTCTGGGTGCCTGTTTCAGGTTTTCCGCTGAGACATAGGATGTCTGGCTTGTCCCTCTTGTTTCTCTTGTGAGATCTCCTGTGAAGAAGCTCTTTCAGCCCCTATAGGATCTCTGCCGTCTCTGACGGGGCCATACGATTCCTATCTGATGTGGGCTCAGACCTGGGCTCGTCAGTGGCATGTCGAGAGGGGCTCCATGGCCGGTTTTCTGGGCTTGGGGTTCTTGGTGATGGGGGTCGGCTATTTCTGGGTTGCCGGCTGGCTTCCCAGAATCTTTCCGAGCGCTCCCTCTGGTGCCTTGGACGAGCACCGTCACGGCTGTGCTGCCCGCTGCTGGCCTGGAACGGTTCTGACTCTCTGTGAAAAGGGCTGTGGTGTTGTGGGGCGCCCTCTAGAGGCAGCTCTGAGTAGTGTTCAGAGACAGAGTAGATTGTGTGGTCTTTCAAAGTCTTTACGGACACAATCTTTTGCTTAATGTGAGCTTTGTGGGCCAAGTCTCGTAGCTGTTGGGTATTCGTGCTACGTGGGCAGGCCAGGACACCTAGGTGATGACTCACTGTGGGATGCAGATTTCGAAGGAACAGAGTTCTGAAATTGACATCCTCTTCCATATTTGGTTGGTTCTGTACTCCGAAGTAGGCTTGTCGGAGTCGGTTGTAGAAGGTCTGTGGTGTATCAAGTCGGGTGTAGCGATTATACGCACGTATAAATATAATTAATTATTATTCATAACGGATTATGATCAATAATTAATAATTTAATTATTTTCAGAATTTACTGTAGCAGAATCAATAGTATGATCATCTTATCAGTTCATCCAATGAATGGAAAGCATAAACAATTATTAATTCTAGGAAATAAAATATCTTCCTGGCCAAGAAAGACTAATTCCCAGCTAACAGCTAAATTAAGAAATAAATCAAGGGTCAAATCATAGGTAACTTAGATCGAAGTTCAAGACAATAAATCTGTAAGCACATAACACAAGTAATGCTTCTCTTTTCAAATACAAACAATACTTTATTGATTATAAGCCTATAACTAACACACATAAAACTAATATAACACAAACACACGCACACGCATTCATACAAGTTGAAGAAAGACAGAGAGTGAGGAAGAATGAGTTTTAGGAGTTAGATGGTGAGATCCCAAGTTTCTATATGCACTTAAAAGACATGACCTGAACGAACCATCAATAATTAATTTAACCCTTCTATCGTTTCTTAGGCGGGTTATTAAATTTTCTATCAATATACACCAGTTCAGCGAGTCTGGAGGTACTTGCTTGTCCTTGCGTTGCTTTTGGGGATTCCCTTTTGTCGGTGTGAAGGTGTTCCCCGGGTCCGTGGTTTTTGTCTGGCGGTCTCCTCGTGCTTGCTAGATCTTGGGCAGCCAGTCACGTGGTGTGTTGGCGGATGGATGAAAGTCTTTGAAGTTGGGAGTGTGTTGCAGTCGAAACGTTTTAAACGAAACTTTGCAGCAAAACTTAACTTAGAACCGAGACTTTTAACGGAAAAGAAACAAACTAAGAAAAGAAAGAAAAGTGTGACGAGATGGCTTGAATTAAATCTGTTTTAACCCATATCTTGATTTGGGTCATTTGTCTCTGCGTCTACATGGTTACTATAACCATCGTCGGCTCCACCCGGCGCAGAGGGCAAGAGCCCCAGAGAACCAGAGAGAGCACAAGAGCGAGAGAACGAGAACACAAGAGAGCATCACCAGAGCGCGATTCTGTGTTTGGGTCTAAGATTTTAAACTCAAAGTTTGTCCCGCCTCCTGGAGGAATTTGGAATTCGGACAATAAGATACTATATGGTTATTTGAGAAGGGGCCCAGCAAACATTTGGACGTGTAATGACCGTTGAAAAGACGTCCGTCCGACACGTCCCGTCATGGTTGAAAAATAGTTCCAAAATGGAAGTTGAACCGACGTCTTTTCTGGCCGTGAATTCCACGTCTTTTCTGGCCGTGAATTCCACGTCTTTTCTGGCCGTGAATTCCACGTCTCTTCAGCGCGTCCCTGGACGTCTAAATGCGTCGTCATTTGTGTGTTTAAATGTGTTGCTGCATAATTTAAGTGTATATAAGCCTGCATTTAAAATAATCACACACATATTGTGTAACATCGTGAAAGGCAATCAAGTCTTGAGGTTTACACATCTTGACAAAGGTTCTAAAAAGGTCCAAAATTGGTCCAGTCAGACCTGACCGTCAATAAAACGTTTTAATCACGTGTACATCACAAACAAGAACACATTATTTGTGGACATAAGAAAAAAAGAAGCATGTTCTGATTTAGCCAATTTTATTGATCTTGAACAGCCAAAATGTCTCTTAATATTTTTTCAATGTTTAACATTTGTTAAACCAAACTAAAATACCAATTACAAAATACTGAATTATTATATAAAGGGATAGTTCACCCAAAAATGAAAATTCTTTCATTTACTCACCCTCATGTTCCAAACCTGTATGAGTTTCTTTCTTCTGCTGAACACAAAAGAAGATATTTTGAAGAATGTTTGTAACCAAGCAAATAGAGCAACCATTGACTACCATTATTGGAGAAAGATTAATGGGAAGCGACATCTTGGTTACAAACATCTTTGTGTTTAGCATAACATAGAAAGGTATACAGGTTTGAAACATGAGGTTGAGTAAATGATGACAATTTTCATTTTTGGGTAAACTATCCCTTTAAACACATTGTTTGGCTCAGTTTTTGTATCCACCAGCTGTTCCTGGAGCGCGTTTCAGGTGGTCTGCCATTGCTGCATCAATTTCAGAGTCTGTAGCATTTGGGCTCCACCTCTTCACAGCATCTAAGGGAAGAGAATATATATATATATATATATATATATATATATATATATATATTTAAATAAATAAAATTATAAATTTGAGGTAAATGATATGCACTTATTTTCAAAATATTTGTATGGTCTACAGCTAAATAAAAAAAACATGGAACAAGATGAATGAATCATGAATGAAACATTAGAAAAAGGTAATCAACATGCGTTACATTTTATTTTATTGTATAAAATATGTTCTGCTTTTATTTTTAAAGCAGTTACTGAAAACATACATGTTAAAATCCAGCTAAACATTTCATTCCATTTCAGATAATTTACTTTCTGAAAGAAACTATCAAAAGGCTACATTAATAAGTTACAGTAATAACTTTGACTGTATCATTAAACAATATACTTGGTATAGTGCTACCGTTGTTGTATACGTTCAAAGTTACTTTTAGCCTGTTGTATACGTTCAAAGTTACTTTTAGCCTACTGGCTAATTTTAGCCAAACTCAGTAAATGTCAGTTGACAATGTGGGCATCATTTCTTTCTGTTCATTCATGTCACACAAGTAAACCTCAAGCACGTTAATCTAATACAAAATGTACTTACCAAACAGTAGATTTTTAATAATAATATCGACACAACTCCGTCTTCTCCTCGTGGTTGTTCAAAGTTCTAGAATCTATGGGGAGAACCAGAGCCGTTAAATATGAGAACGCGTTAACATCTCGCGAGATAATCTATCCTATCGCGGGATTTTGTTGTCTTGGCAGCACAGTTTATGGTTTGCAGACATAAATGGTGACCGGGTATATTACTGTTTTTGAATAAAATACATTACATAAAAAATAACAACGAAAACATCAGGGGCCTATACCATGAAGCCGGTTTAGGTGGCTAGCCAGCTATGTTTCAGCTTAGTTTCCGCCAACCCTGGGTTTTAGGTACTATGAAAGTAGCTCGGCTTTAATCGGTGTTCGTTGCCATGGTATCTTACGCTGCACGGCTAACCTGCTCCGGGGCAGGTTAAGTTCTGGATTCGAGATCTCAGACTGAAGTTTGACCAATCAGCTGTGAGCAAAGAAACATATAGGTGACGTAACTAATTCCCAGTGTTTGTTGCAATGGCTTTACATTTTCTTTCAAATCCTGTGGACATCTCAGCGCAAATTGTTAGACGAGCACATCGTAGAGAATGAGTTTTTAGCCGGACAAAATCCCCTTGCCTTTCCTGATGAAAGATACAGATTTTCGCGGAAGGAATATCTTATCTTTGCGAACTTCTTGAGCCGCACATAAATAATTTAACACGTCGAATTCATGTACTTACTGTACCATAAATGGTATTGCGTTGCGTTTTTTTTTTTTGCAAGTGGTAGCCTACATACTTGCACGATCGGTGATGCACAGAATCTAGGGGAAAACACGGTTTGTCGAACCATTCGCAAGGTGGTCCTCGCTCTGCAGGAGTACATTAATAGTTTAATAGTGTTCCCCAGACATTTATTGACCATGTCCATAAGAGAGGGTTTTTATAAAATTGCCGGTAAGATATATTGATAGGGTGACATCACGTTTTTTTTTCTTTCAAAAAGCAAATTTCACAAATGTACTATACAATACAGTAAATGTTAAGCATTATTTTAAATCTTTTTTTTATTTTATTCGGTTAATCTTATGATAGGATTCCCTATAGAGTCATTGGAGCAATAGCCTGCACACATGTTGCAATCTCCACTTCTCTAGGAGAACATGAGGCAGATTATGTTAATAGAAAGTCCTTTCACAGCCTTAATGTTCAGGTAGAGATTATGTGAACATGTGAAATTATTATTTTCTGTGAGATGAATCTTTAAATTAATAGTAAAATTAACAGATAACAATCTACTTTCCGTGAATATGTTGTGTCAGCGCTTTGAGGAAAGCTAGTTAAATGTGGTACAGTACAAAACACTGTTAATTTGAATTGGGACAGCAAAACCTACACAATAATCCCCTATCATGACCCTCATGTGTCAGTAAAACCATAGTAAAAGTTAGAGATGATCTTTGGCATCCTAAAGGCACGTTTCAACTGTCTTCGGAGTTTAAGAGTCACCAGAGTGGGCATCACAGATAGAGTGGGCATCACAGATAGTGTCTGCATGTGCCATTCTGCACAATATAGCCACCATAGAAAGGAGCCAGAACACCACAGAAAGCTTCTCCCCGATGAAACTGACCCGAACACACTCGACCACCCAGCTGGTGCAAATGTAGTTGCAATCACCATACAATATTACACTTAATAAAAGCACATTGAAACTGCAGACAGGTCTCAAACTGTTTTATTGGTTTTGTGGGATGGGGGGGAATAGAGCAATAGAAAGTTGCATTAATAAATATTCATGCTAAAGTGTTACTTGGTTAAATAAGTTCACATACTTTACATACATCTACACACACGTATGTACAGTATGCATGCATGCATGTATATCAACACGAATACACACATGTTTATTTTAGCATTTAATACATTTTTATATGATAACATCATTTTACATTAATTGTTTAACTTACGCATTAACGCAATCAGCAATCTTCCTCCAAGAATCTTCTCTTGGTTTGGCAGCAGATACAGTGTTACTGCGTGCTTGAAAAACATTTTTTTATTCTTCATATTTTTGAATAATTATCTCTTGATCCTGCACGGAAAAATATATAGCCTAGCTCTCGCTCTATCCATTTCGAACGTGATTGGTTGTTCAGTGCCGACGTCACTCTTTTATGTGCACGCGCTCGTGGATTAATCATAAGTTAAGATCAAAGCCTGAGTTGACAGAGAAAGTTGATGAGCTGCGTCATGGTACCAATAAAGCCTGATTGCATCGGTTCGGTTTTGTCAACTCAAAACTAATCCTGTAACCCCGAGTTTGTTCAGCTACCTTCATGGTACAGGCCCCAGGTACAACAGGTTAAAATAATGACTAAAATGCAGTGGCTTTGCAATCACTTGACTATACTGGGCATTTTGTGATTATAATTTATAAAAACAAGATAAAGTAGATATATGTTCTTTTGTATATAAATTGTGTATTTCATAAAGATATAACAGGTTAAAATAATGACTAAAATGCAGTGGCTTTGCAATCACTTGACTATACTGGGCATTTTGTGATTATAATTTATAAAAACAAGATAAAGTAAATATTCATTTGTATATAAATCGTGTATTTTATAAAGAATTATAATTCCTGATAATTTTTTTCTGTCTCGCTAGACTAGACGTGCAAAAGACGTCAGTGGACGTTATTATTCACAGCCTGACTAGACGTGTAAAGGACGCCAGTGGACGTCTTCACAACCTCTTAAAATAAAAACTTCATGGGCAATTACATTAATTATTGCAGTATTAAGCATGCGAGGATTAAGCGCAGCTTTTGCATATTTAACAAGGATTTCATAGAGGGTCATGATGGACTATAAATGCACGTGGAAAAGACGTCGCCAGGTGACGTCCTCTCACCCGATACACTAAACATAACTACAAGTAGCTAAAAGTTAAAATAACAATTATACATGCAACTGTAGACATGTACAAATGTATCTGAATGCATTTTTAGCAAATGTTCTGTGTTACATATTTTTACCGATTTATGACGTCTGGCCGCAACTATTTTTGGCCAGGGACACGACGTTGCCGTCGGACCAATGTTTGCTGGGGGGTCTTTTCTATCCCCCCCCCCCCCCCCCCCCCTTTCTCTCATCGTGAATCATGTGTTATCTGTGGTCTGCTTACTCATCAGCTGAACAGAGGATTCAGTTTAGACATAATTTCCATTTTAAGAACATAAACATTTTTACACAGATTTCAATCAAGCCACCTTCTGAATTAATAATATATGAGCATAATGATAGGAAGCACGACACTTTCATTCCAGCAGCATCTCTAATATTTAAAACAATTACATGACTTAGATGTGATCTAAGCAGAATAGACACATACAGGGGTTGTAAACACAATATATAATTATGTTATGTTATATAATTTTGATTATGGCTCAGTCAAGAATTGTTCTGGGATGAGTTTTATAGAGTTTGATATGGAGGAAAGTCCTTATGTGTGTGTGTGTGGGTATCCTTATGGTCAGCATTTGTCGCATCCGTGGTGTGTACCACGTGAGGGTTTAGTTCGCAAATGGTTGTCTTCAAGACAAAGGGTAGTTTTGTATGCAAGTCCACTTTTTCAGCCTTAAGGAGACATAATAATTGATGAGGGGGGAAAAAGTTAGCTCGAGACCCTGAATGGTTCAGTCTGTCTAGTCGCAGGGGTCAGTTGACTTCTTGTTAGGGCCACTTGTTTCACCATTTCTGAACAGATCTGTTCTTGCCAAATTATAAAACATTGACAACGTTCTCCCTTTAGTTTAACAACAAAAGGTCTCTTGGCTTCATAGCTTGGGGTGATCTGGAATATGCGGCCTCTTGTGTTTGATTATGTCTGAAAGCTTCAATTGTGTTTGGTCCATTCTCAATGTCGTAACATATCCCCCCTTCGTTCGATGATGGGTTGAGAAGAAGACATCAGTGAACGCTGGAGAAACGGGTAGAGGAAGCAAACACAAACAGCAAACAACAAGACAACACCTCCATGACTGGTCACTTTACTGGTGCAGGGCATTAGATTATCTAGGCCTAAACAGGTTCACTCTCTCAATAAAGTCAATCACGTTGAATAAAGTTTAATTCAATTTTAGGACCGTTATTCTATTTTGTTTTGGTACGGTGATTGATCAACTTTGTGACTAAATTTGATTTGTTTGTTTTATTCTCTTCTAAATTGTTCTAGGTTTAGACCAATTTACCTTTCAATTTGTGATACGAATGATGCAGGGAGTTCTCTGGCTCACATTCGTTTTAAGGTGACTTACAAATATAGGAGTGGTGTGTCAATCCTATTATTGTGACCTTGACCCTTATGGGGTGGACAGGCATTTTACCTAATAAAAGAAGAAGGAAAGGAAGGAAGAAGTAAAACAAAACAAAGCAGTTGAGTGTTCCTGATATGACTTCTAACTACGGTTGCGCAGCTAAGGTGTCAGGTATCATGATTTAGTGAGAGGTGTTCTCAGGTGTACTTGTTGGATGGGTAGTTACCATGTTTCCTATGGTAAATGTAGCTAAGTTGTTAAGCTAGTTTCTGAAGTTAGTTTCTACCTGTGGGGGAAACATATTTGTTGAATGTTTTGCACGGTAGAGGTGGTTAACTTCTGTATGTAAGTGAGTATGTTAGGGGTGTCGTGTAGTGCATGTATGTATGTATGTATGTATGGTCAGATCTGTCTCAGTCTGTTTTGCTCCCCCCTTTTGCTTGATGGCTTAGCTTTGATGAGCTTGTTGCATATTTGCCTTGGAAAAGGGCTCTTCTGTGAGCTGCTGGGGGTCAATCCAGTAAGGCAGGAAGTTCTCTGGCAGACATTGGGAGGTAGTTTGGCAAGGATGTGTGAAGATGTAGTGCGAAACTTGGTCTCCGTTGTTGCATTCCTCTGATGATGCCTTCTGGTTGTGACAGACTTTCTGACCTTCTTGTGCATACTGTGGTTGCTGTAGCACACACGTGGTTCTTGAGTTTGGAGCTCGTTTGGTGGTTTCTTTATGAGTGATGGGTAGCCAGGATGGTGTTTTCTGGTACCTCTGGGTGTTTGTCAGTGGTTGACTGTGAGAGGCCACTTTGTTCTGTGTTGTTGTAGAACAAGTGGTCGTCATGTTCGTTATGAAGGTGTATCAGATGAATCGGTGGTCTTCCGTTCCATCACCATCCTGTTCATCATCCATGTTTACCTCATTTCCGATGAAAACTTTCAGTTGCCTCATTAGTTGCTCCATGTCTTCTGAGGGTAAACTGTCTGGTTCTTGGGCATACTCAGTGCTGTGTTTAACTGAGTGGTGCCAAGGTGGGTTTCGTTGTTGAGTACCCACATGGAGTGCTTTTGGATGCCTTGGTTGATGGCCTTTGGATGTCCAGTTAGGTTTCCAGTGGTTTCCCTCTTGTGGGTTACTTGAGAAGCGTGGCTGGTCCCATGGCATTTCCATGCGGTTAGTGTGGTAGGTGTCATCGGCATGGGAGTCACGTCCTCTGTGCTCCTTACGAAGGACTGTGGTATTGTCATGCCACTGGGTGTCCTCCAGTGCAAGGCTTGTGTCTTGGCTGATGGAGTTTGAAACTGTGGATGTTTTCAAACCTTTCTTTGAGGTCATCTTTTGTTTGATGTAGGCCTTGTGTGTCAGGTCACGTAGCTGTTGACTTGTCATTGTGCCTGGGCAGGCCATGATGCCAAGATGATGACTCAATCCGGGGTGCAGGTTTCTCAGGAAGAGGGTTTTGAAGTTCACATCCTCTTCAAGTTCAGGTTTGTTATGTTCACCTAAGTAGGCTTGTCGAAAGCGGTGGTAGTAGGCTTGGGGAGTCTCTTGTCGACCTTGTTTGGTTTCCAAGGCGATTAACACACCGTGTTCCGACTCTGGGCCTGTGAATTCTTTAATCAGTGTCTCACATAGCAGCTGGTAGTTTGACTTGACATGAGCAGGTTGTCGGTCTAGGAAGCTTCGTACCTCTGGACTGGATGTGGATCTGAGGAGGTAGAACCTGTCTCTGTTAGTCATATGTGGTCTCACCTCTAGGTGGAAGTTGATATCTCTGATGTAGGTCTGGATGTCGGGACCCTCTGTGGAGTTCGGGTTGAACTGAGTGATATTCTTAACCAGCTGGTTGAGATCTTTAAAGGTCATCCCCTGTGCAGATTTGGAGTCTGCCTGGATGAGCTCTCTTTGTTTGTTAGCAGGGAAGAGTTTCTTTGGTGAAGGCCGGTGACGTTTTGGGTTGTGGCCATTCACTTCTTCCGTTGTATGGTAGTTCTTGGATGAAGGACTCTGTTCTGCTCAGCAGGGGTGATGCTAAGGGAGGTCTCTCCCTTCTTGGCTCTTGTTTCTGTTGGAAAATGTGCTGGAGTTCATCTCTGACCGCGTAGAGCTCGTCGTTGGCGTCATCTCGCTGTTGGGTCAGATGGTCCATTTCAGCGCTGCACCTTTTCAGGTGGTCTTTCAGAGCATTAATTTCAGAGTTCTTATCTTTAATGTCAGCTTTGGCTTTCTCTAGCTGATGTTCAGCAGACTGGAGTTGGTTTATCAGGTGCTTTTGGACAGTCTTTAATTCTAGTTTGTCACGTTCAGTGACTGCAAGGGCTTCTTGGAGCTTGTCAAGTTGTTTCTTTGTTTCTTGCTCCACTTCATCGGGTGCTTTGAGTTTGTCTTGAGCTTTTGCTTTGAGCTGGTCTGTGCAGTGTTTAGTGTGCATCAGCTCTCTCAGGAACTCAGTGGTCTGACACTTGTAGTTGTCCTGGACTTTCACTTCCAGCTTGTCTATGCGGCTCTGGGCACGTGTCAGCTCCTCTTGGAGGTGGGTGATGTGCTTGTCGCTTAGTTTCAGCTGGGCTGTGAAGGCATTGCTTAAGGAACAGGTTATTTTGGTTAGTTCCACGTGGTTGTGGTTCTGGCTTGAATCATGTGTCAGGAATCTTCTCAGAATTATGATTATTATTAAAAATAATAACAGTTCAATTGTCTTTGGTGTGAGGCAGTCTGTAATGCCTCTGAGCCAGGCGTCCACGTCGTCCCTTTGGGCACTGGGGTTCGTCGTCCACGACATGTTGGCACGCTGGGTGAAGAGACTGACACAGATCTGTGTGGGGTATAAGCCTATATGTGGTTGAACAGCTAAGTGTCGTTTCAGTGACGATACACTAATAGTGAAATGTTGTAATGTCTACGTGTTGGTCTCAGTGTAGACAGGTAGGCTAGTGATGGGGAAAACTTTGTCACTCAACTGAGTGAGGGAAAGAGAGATAAAAAGGTTAAAACAGATCTCAATTGTAAGGTTTTTTTTTTCCAATGGGAGAAATATTTTTTTATAAATATTTTCTATCAATGAAAAGCTGGTTTCAACTCGTGACGTGAGGACTATGTCACTCAACTGAGTAAGGAAAATAAAAGAGAGAGAGGTTAAAAAACCAATTAAAAAAAAAAGAAAGAAATTCTTAACTAGGAGAGATATTATCTTTCTCGTAAATGCTTCCTATCAAAGATAATCTGTTTCCAGAAAGTTAAACAATATTATTGTTTATGTTTACAACGAAAAATAATACAATAATAATGCTGATACCTCTTTTCTGAGTTTGACAGGATTGACACCACACACCGTCAGTTGGACCGCTTACAGCAGGGATGCTTTGAAGGCGACGGTTGCTCAACACTTGTCTCTGTTAATTGATCTTGGATGAGATGTCAAATTGTAAATTGTGTAAACAGATACAGGGAGAGTATGGAGAACAGAGAGGGTTTGATTAAAAATCAAATACAATGATTTCTTTGGAAAGATTGTCTTTCTCTTTCTTTTGAATCAATTGATGGTTCTCTCAGGTGTATTCGCTACAAGTGCGAAGAATGGGATGGAATAAAGCAGGACAGCACAGGAAAGATGTGAGAAGGGAAGGAGGGAAGGTGATTGGATCCACAAATGGCTGGAGCCTTTGTCGAACTATGAGTATAGAATTGACAGTTGCCAAACAACTAAACATTCACAAATAAACTTTTGTAAGAGAGGGTTATCTCTGATTTATTTGAAACTCGTAGTGAGATACCAATGTCTCCTATTGAGGCTCAGGTGTGTCACTTCCAAGCAAAAAAAAGGAAGAGGTAATGAAGATGAAAGAAAGTAATAATGCTAGTGGACAAAATAAGAAAGGGAAATTAAATAAAGGGGTAAATGAATAAGTAAAATAGAATGATTAAGTTTATAACCACAACTGAAATAAATGAGAAAAGGATGATACAACGCACTAACAATAAGAAGCAAGTATGAGTCTAACAATATTTTGTAACAGGGAAAATGTTGGTGGAATAAGTTCTTAACTTTCAAAGTTTAAGACTTATTCGCCTGTGATTAGATCTAAAAGAGAAATTTAGAAATTATGAAATTAGATTTATTAAAAATAAATCGAGAAATCATTAGAAATTACCTGTTAAGAAAAATAGAATTTTAATTTTAATTTAATAATTCCCTTTAAAAAAAGAATCAAATTCGAACTTGACAATTAATAATCATAAACCAGCATTTTCTTTTCTTAAGTAAAATGCAGGTAAAGGAATTAATAATTGCAAACGACTTCCTTTTCACGGGAAAATATGGGTTAAGTAAGATATGGGAAAGGTAAATAAGACAGAAGAAAAGACCAACAGGTGTAAAGTCAAGGTGTTTAAATTGTTAAATCACTTTAACGTTGTTCAAACAGACACTGTATTTAACCATTGATGTTAATACTACTGATGTAAATAATGCTTAAGGCTTTAGCATATAGGCCTCACTGTAACAACTGCTTTTGTTAGCTTAGCAAGGGGTTAGCTGGCTTAGCTAGTTTGTTTACACTGTGACTCAAGCCTGTGAGTGTCACGATCCACACACGGGAAACAGGGGTTAGATCCAAAAGCAGTATTTAATAGGGTAATCCGTACTCACAAACTAGTCCAGGCAAAGGTCAAATCCAAAAGGCAATCCAAAAACAAGAAAACAAACAAGAACAGGCAAAAACAGGCTACCAGAAGTGGTGTGACAATATACAAGGACTCCATAACAAACACTAAACAGGCAGGGTATTTATACACAGAACAAGACAATCATGATGGGGAACAGCTGAGTTCAATTAACAGTGATGAGCGCAGACAAGGATTGTGGGGAATGCAGTTCCAAACGTGAATGACACCGTGAGGAAAGAGGACCTCTAGTGGACACCAGGGAACATAAACCAGACACTGTGACATGACCCCCCCTCTACGGAGCGGCTACCAGACGCTCCAAGACAACTAACACACAACACAAGAGTTCAGGAGGGAGGTGGAATGGCGGAGGATCAGGGGGAGGGATGGTGGGCCAGGTCCATGTAGGGGAACAAAAACGGGAAATAACGATTTAGCCGGTGACCAGGGCGAAGCGGTCAGTTCATCCGGCTGCCCGGGCGAAGCGGTCAGTTCATCCGGCTGCCCGGGCGAAGCGGACAGTCCATCGGGTGGCCAGGGCGAAGCAGACAGTCCATCGGGTGGCCAGGGCGAAGCAGACGACCCCTCGGCCGGCCAGGGCGGTGAAGAACCCTCGGGCGGCCAGGGCGGTGAAGAACCCTCGGGCGGCCAGGGCGGTGAAGAACCCTCGGGCGGCCAGGGCGGTGAAGAACCCTCGGGCGGCCAGGGCGGTGAAGAACCCTCGGGCGGCCAGGGCGGTGAAGAACCCTCGGGCGGCCAGGGCGGTGAAGAACCCTCGGGCGGCCACGGCTCAGGAACAGACACTGGCTCCGGCTCAGGAACAGGCACTGGCTCCTCGTCGGGAACTTCCGTTTTTTCCTGATCTCCACACTGAGGTGTCCAGATCATGGAATAAACCGGCGTCTTTCAGAGTTCATAATCCTCAAACTAACAATTACAGTAAAGTTAGAGGTATTGATAATTATGGTTATTTGACGATGCCTCGTGCGGAAGAGACGCTTGCGAGCTATCTCTCCCCCGAGTCAGCGTCATCACTGAAAGCCCCGACGTTACCCACCAAACCTTTAAAGAATACATCAGTGCTGGTGGGTAAAGCGTATTCGGCAGCAGGTCAGGCTGTGGCATGCTTACATACAATGTCGATATTACAAGCTTATCAGGCTGACCTGCTGAGGGACATGGATGATTATGAGGAAGTTAGTGCTGATTCAATTCGAGAATTACTTCGCACAACAGATTTATCTCTCCGGGCCACCAAGGAGACGGCCAAATCTGTGGGCCGTTCTATGGCAGCCCTGGTGGCCACGGAACGTCATTTATGGTTAAATCTTTCTGAAATTAAAGATAAAGATAGATCTGTTCTTCTGGACGCACCGCTTTCTCCTACAAGTCTGTTCGGCAATGCTATAAATTGTGTTGTCGATAGGTTTCAAGAAAATAAAAAACAAGCGGCTGCGTTTCAGAGGTTTCTTCCTCGCCGGTCCAGTGTCCCCGAGGCTGCACGTAATATAAAGGTTGAGCAGCCTCGTACGTCTACGAGCTCCGCACATAGATTCCAGCAGAAACAGAGCGTCGCTGCTCGGGCTCCTCCACAATCCGGGGTTCCCGAGTGGCGTTCGCAGTCCAGGCCTGTTGGGGGCAGACAGGATCTGAGGACTGTCATCTCCAAGAGAGCCTGGACTAAGAAGAAGTCCTGACACCGAGTGTGCCAGGCTTCTGAGGGTGGTCCCCTCCAGAGAGGAACAATTCCGAGGAACCGTTTCTCTTTGGCGCCCTCCGGGGGGCGATTCTCCGAGGAGAGTCGCAGCGTTGCCACATCGGTCGTTCCCTGCCGGTTCGCCGTTTCAGGGCGCCGATGTGTCAGCGTCCCCGTGCAATCCTCTGAGGAGGGTTGTAGAACGGTCAGTTCGGTTGTTCCCTGCCGGTTCACCGCTTCAGGGCGCCGAAATGATTGTTCAATCAAATCCAGAGGCCAGTCTCGAGAGACTGGTTCCCTTATCAGAATTTCTGGCAGCGTGGAAGCTTCTGCCAAATATTTCTTTAGGGGTCCTGCACATAATAGAAAAGGGTTACAGAATTCAGTTCGGTTCTCGTCCGCCCAGATTTCAAGGCGTCCTTCCCACAGTGGTGGACTCATAGCAGGCTCTGGTTATGGAGCAGGAAGTTCTGACACTTCTTCAAAAAGGAGCGATAGAGGGGGTGCCTCCTCCCAGCAGAGAGTCAGGGTTTTACAGCCGTTACTTCATTGTTCCGAAAAAGGATGGAGGGTTGCGTCCTATTCTAGATCTGCGCCAGTTAAACAGCAGAGTTCAGAAACTCAAGTTCAGGATGCTCACACTCAAGCAAATTGTATCACAGATCCAGTCCGAGGACTGGTTTGTCACAATAGACCTGAAAGACGCTTACTTCCATGTATCTATCCATCCTCATCACAGGAAGTTCCTGAGGTTCGCTTTCGGGGGCGAAGCTTACCAGTATCGGGTTCTACCGTTTGGCCTAGGTTTATCACCCCGCACCTTTACAAAATGCGTGGATGCAGCTCTGGCTCCCTTGAGACTCCAGGGCATTCGCATATTAAATTATATCGACGATTGGTTGATTTTAGCTCAGTCAGAGCAGTTGGCAGTTCGGCATCGAGATGTCGTTCTGTCTCACATAAAGGAGTTGGGGTTGCGGCTCAACATCAAGAAGATTGTTCTCCTCCCTGCTCAGAGGACCACTTTTTTAGGTGTAATTTGGGATTCGACCACAATGCAGGCACGTCTATCTCCTGCTCGGATTTCTGCGATTCTCACAGCCGTAAAAAATGTGAAACTAGGCCAGTCACTCACTGTGAAACAGTTTCAGAGACTATTGGGGCTCATGGCAGCAGCGTCCAACGTGATTACTTTTGGCCTGCTGTACATGAGACCCCTGCAGTGGTGGCTCAGAACCAAGGGGTTTTCTCCGAGGGGAAATCCGTTCCGCAAGATCAAGGTCACGCGGCTATGCCTTCGTGCCTTGGTCATGTGGAAGAAACCTTGGTTCCTCGCCCAGGGCCCAGTGCTGGGGGTTTCTTGTCGACGCATCACGCTTTCGACGGATGCTTCCCTCACGGGATGGGGGGCGGTCATGAGTGGCCGCTCGGCGCAAGGTCTGTGGCAGGACCATCAACTGTCATGGCATATAAATCGTTTGGAGATGATGGCGGTATTTCGAGCTCTCAAATATTTCCTGTCAGACCTGAGAGGCCATCATGTGTTGGTTTGTACGGACAACACGTCGGTGGTTTCATACATCAACCATCAGGGGGGTCTGAGGTCACGTCACCTTTGCAAGCAGGCCCATCAGATCCTCCTATGGGCCCAGGGGAAGTTGCTATCTCTCAGAGCAGTTTACATTCCGGGGCGTCAGAATGTGGGAGCAGATATACTGTCAAGGCAGGGGCTGAGGCCCGGGGAGTGGAGACTTCACCCCGAGGTGGTGGAGCTCCCTGTGGGAGAAATTTGGTCGTGCTCAGATAGACCTTTTCGCATCCTCAGATTCAACCCATTGTCCCATGTGGTTCTCTCTCACGCACCCAGCTTGGGTCCTCTCGGACTGGACTGGTGCAGGTGTGGCCGAGGCTGCACCTGTATGCATTTCCCCCGATATCATTGCTCCCGGGGGTTCTGGAGAGGGTTCGCCGGGAAGGGGCCCGTCTGTTACTAATAGCCCCTTACTGGCCGACTCGAGTTTGGTTCTCGGACTTGGTGTCTCTTCTGAACGGCTCTCCCATGGAGATTCCAATCAGGAGGGACCTGCTGTCCCAGGTAGAGGGCACGATTTTTCACCCTCGGCCGGAGTTGTGGAAACTGTGGGCCTGGCCTCTGAGGGGGCCAGGCTCATAGAATCCGGTCTCTCGACTGAGGTCGTTGAGACCATTCTCCATTCCAGAGCCCCTTCCACGAGAAGACTGTATGCACTGAAATGGAAATTATTCTCCACCTGGTGTGGTGAGCGTCAGTTAGATCCTGTTAACTGCCCTGTTGGTTCAGTTCTCGATTTTTTGCAAGACCGTTTCTCTGCTGGATTATCTCCTTCCACCTTAAAAGTTTATGTGGCGGCTATATCGGCCTACCAAACCCCTCTGGGGGGTACTTCTATTGGGAGAGATCCTCTGATTACTCGTTTTCTCCGTGGTACATTGAGGTTGAGACCTGCACTGCACTCGAGAGCACCGGCTTGGGATTTAGCCATTGTACTTGAGGGTCTGGCTCTGGCTCCCTTCGAGCCTATTGAAGAGGTTTCAGAAAAATTCCTCACTTTGAAAGCTTTATTTCTCCTTGCTATTTCATCTATCAAGAGAATTGGAGATTTGCATGCCCTGTCGGTTGCTCCTTCATGTCTGGAATTTGCACCTGGTATGGTGAAAGCATTTCTATACCCTAGACCGGGTTATATTCCTAAGGTCCCAGTTAATGTTGGGGGCCCTATAGTGCTGCAGGCCTTTTATCCTCCACCTTTTAATACCCCAGATCAGGAACAACTGAACCTGTTATGTCCAGTTCGGGCATTGGATGCCTACGTTCACAGAGCTGCCCTGTGGCGTAAGTCAGAGCAATTATTTGTATGTTTTGGGTCACTCAGAAGAGGGTGCCCTGCATCTAAACAGGTTATGAGCAAATGGATAGTCGAGGCTATTTCATTAGCTTATCAAGCGGCCGGTCAGCCTTCACCTATGGCTGTACGGGCCCATTCTACTAGAAGTATGGCGGCCTCTACGGCCTTAATTTCGGGGGTTTCCCTTCCTGATATTTGTAATGCGGCAGGTTGGTCCTCTCCGCATACATTTGTCAGGTTTTATGACCTTGACCTCTCCACTCCAGGGGCGAGGTTGCTTGCTTCTTAGTGTGCTCTGGACTTCACACAGAACGGGCATTTGTCACTATGGCGTAGTGGGTATGGGGTTCCCACCGCGTCTCAAACGCAGCTCGAGTTCCCTTGAAAGGGAACGTCTCAGGTTACGTATGTAACCCTGGTTCCCTGATAGGGAACGAGACGCTGTGTTTGCCTGCCATACTTCCTGCATACCCTGATCGACTTGCTTCAGACTTTTCAGAAGCTGGCGCGGTCTGTTTTCAAGGGTGCTTTATAGTTTCCTGGTCTATGACGTCACCTATGACGTATCGGGCTTCCATTGGACTGATTTTACACGTGCTTCATGACGCAATCACGCAGAGCGTTCCCACTCAAACGCAGCGTCTCGTTCCCTATCAGGGAACCAGGGTTACATACGTAACCTGAGACGTTCTCTCTAGAAGAGGGAACGAGTACTGCATATCTTGCCGTGCTTGCAACAAACTCTGGTTCGCTTCGGCGATGAAAAACCAGTGATATCAGCCCATCGAGCCATATTTATAGGGCTAAGCCACGCCTACTCTGGCGGGAAGGTGACGCAGTGGGCGGGAAGCGCCCCCATTGGACCGTCACCGAAGGGCCTCTCTCGATAGGCTGCTGCAGTTGCAGCAGGACAGCCAATAGGCACGCAAGCCGCCTTTGCCTATGTCTGTATGCTGCCGCAACGCGTTTTACATTAATTCAAAATTAAGGATCATTTTTGGCTTCAATATCTCGTGGAAAAGAGGTTTTTCCCCTAGCGTAAGATATTACGCAGTACTCGTTCCCTCTTCTAGAGAGAACCGAGGTTACGTTAGTAACCGAGTACGATATATACTATTAAATGTATAAAAACTATACTTGAGTATACTGTATTTGTATTGTACTAAAAACATACTCAAAGTAAATTTTTAATACATATTTTTCACCTGGGTTATAACATTAACAGAAAATTAAAGATTTGAATATTTAAACAACCTAGTAATTTTGTTTTTCAATTACAAGTTGCCTCTATCACACTATTTGATGCCATTGGTACAGTATAAGACGATCAATATTCTTGCTTCGGCATCCCATGTTGAACTCCATCATATCGCCGGGATGATAATCCTCCGATCTGAAGTGAACGCTACACACGACCGCGTTTCTCGAAGCCGATGTGGAAGAGAAATCCCGTCTCTTCACCTGCACAAACCGCACCAGGCACGAAAGATATATAGCACCGTCCTTTTTCTTGTTATGGAAACCTGTGGACTCGATGTCCTGACAGGCCGGAGTTTTTGCAACCTCCACAAACACAATAATTTACCATGGCGATGATAAATTGAAATACAAAAAGCCTACTCTGCACTGAGCTGAGGCTGAGGCTCCCTGACCTGACGTAAAATGACGCAATGTTGAAAAAAAAAAGCCGTTTTTACGAGCAGTCCAAGAAACGCTCACTTTATCTACTAAATTAGTGCCCTTATGTCGTTTTAAAACATTTTATATCCTGCATTAACTTTTCATATGGTATTTTCATACAAGGTTATATATTAATTTAGTTTTTTTTTTTACCTGCAATATGCTCTTTAATGCCGTCTTAACGTTCCCACTCTTTACTGTATTTTTGTCCATATTTTGACCATTTCCCAGTTTTAGCAGGCATGGTGTCTCTCAGCCATTCGATTAAAAATGTAATGGACAAATGCAGAATCACAACTCCAGCGGAAGTGAACCCCGAACTTGTAAATAAAAAATATATAAAAAAAAATGAAACAAACATTTCAAGATATTCCTAATTAAATTTTAATCGATGGAAAATTCTTCTCTTCTTTTCTCTTCTTGAGCATATCTGCAAATGAGGAGCGACTTTCCGGAGTGGCAACCAATAGGAGTGAAGTCAGTGGAGCGCACGTGATCCGTCACCGACCGAGGCAAGATTAATGAGAAGCTCATTTTAGAAGTCAGAAACTGTCCTATAATTTATGATATGCCTCCGTTTACATACGGGGGTACTCGCAGTGCTGACATGACTTTGTTTTCCTCACTGGAATTCCTACACAACTTGCACATTCTAAAACATCATGCGGAAGCAATAAATACTACATTTCTACATGGCTACTCTAAGAACATTCTATGCATTTGTTGTGTGTACTAAAGTCTTCAACCTGCAACCTGAATGGTTTCGTGAGCCCAGATGGCAAAGAGCACTCGCTGTTTCTCGTTCATCTTTAATATTAGGTTAGGTAACTTTATTGGTACCCGAAGGTAAACTAGTTCCCTTTCGTTGTCACTCCGAGTTCCGTCGGATGACGACGAATGGGGGTTTCGCTTAGAAGCCAATCAACTTCAAGTACTTCAAAACGAGCCAATGGCAAAGAAATGCCATGGGTCTGCGGAATTTGCATAGCGTAACTCCGCCTCACCTCGTGAGTATATTAGGAGAACGCTGGCAGCAAATAGGCATGTTTTCGCTTTGGAGCCAAGTTAATCCTTCGTTCCACAGCCATCTCTGTACTGTCAGTTCTTCAGACGAGCGAGATTCCCTGGTGTTGGTGTGACGGCGATCTCCGGCGAGCGCGCACTTCCTGCTTATCTGTCTGTGGTTTGACGGCGAGTGTGTGTCTCCCCGGGCGCTTCAACACAGTCAGTGTTTCTTTTCTCTCACAAAAGAGCTTGCACGTGGCACGTCTTTTTAAAGATGCCTCGCCCGTGCACTTCTGGTTGCGGTAGACTCGTTGCCGACTCTGATGGGCATGAGCGTTGCATAGTGTGTTTGGGCATTGATCACGCTAGAGCAGCGCTCGTGGATGACTCATGTTCTCTCTGTGGGAACATGACCATCGCAGCACTACGATCAAGACTCAGTGATCTCGCAAGAGTGAGAGCCCCCTCATCCACACCCCGATCTACTGACTCTAGAAATAGAGCTGGTACTTCGGCTGGTGGCCAGGGTGATCTGAGGGTGACGGTTTGGAACCAAGCGCCGACTATCAGTCCGTGCCCAGCCGCACCCTCTCCAGTGTTGCAACCCGTGAGTGCTCAGGGGATTCCGGCGGGACCATCTTCGGGTGCCCCGCGGGTTTCCTTTGGCGCTCCAGAGGAGGACGCGATGTCTATCGCGGCATCACAAGGTGGGTCTGAGTCTGCTGGAAGTGAAGACTCATCACAGCTGCCACCTTCGGGTGTGAATACAGTTGTGCCAGAGTCTGATCCAGAGATGACGGCCATGCTGTCTCGAGCCGCCGCGAGCATCGGGTTAGAGTGGACCCCTCCGCCCTGCCCCGAGCGCTCGCGGCTGGATGATTGGTATTTGGGTCGGGCTGCGGATCCCCGTCCCCGTCAGGCCCCGATACCTTTCTTCCCGGACGTGCATGATGAAATCTCGAAGTCCTGGAAGACTCCCATGTCTTCCCGCGACCGCTCGATGATTTCATCCGCCTTTCCTCCCCTCGATGAGGCCGCTGCCCGTGGGTACACTGGGCTCCCCCCGGTTGAACGCTCTGTTGCGATGCAACTGTGTCCTCAGAGCGCTTCTTCTCGTGGTGAGCCTAAGCACCCATCCAAAGCCTGTAGGTACTCGTCTACACTAGTGGCGAAGTCCTACAGAGCTGCGGGACAGGCAGCCACCTCTTTGCATGCCATGGCCATTCTGCAGGTCTACCAGGCCCAGATGCTCAGGGACATGCACGAGGGCAGGACAGACCCAGGGCTCTTCAATGAGCTGCGCGCCGCCACCGACCTTGCTCTCCGAGCGACGAAGGTGACCGCACGCTCCCTGGGTTTGGTGATGTCCACAGCTGTGGTCCAGGAGAGACACCTATGGCTTAATCTTGCTGATATGCGAGATGCCGAGCGGTCCCGGCTGCTCGACACTCCCATATCACAAGATGGCCTTTTCGGCGGTGCAGTCGAGGACTTTGCCCAACAGTTCTCGACTGCTCAGAAACAGACTGAGGCTATCAAGCATATTCTGCCCCGACGGCCCGCTGCTGCCTCCACCCAGCCGACCGGGCAGAGTACTCAGTCTGTTCGCCGCCGAGGGCGCCCTCCTACGGCTCCCGCCCCTCCCGCCCGGCCCAAGCAGCAGCCTCCACCCGGGCCCGGTCGCGGAGGAAGCCGTAAGAAGGCGCACCAGCCCTCTCCAGCCCCGCCCCCCGCTAAACGCCGGGCCAAGCGGCGCTCCTGAGACGGGCTGCTCAGAGATGATGTCCACTTCTCAGGAGATGGTAGCAGGACCACTCCTTCCCCCGGTGGAGGGCCGGGGGAGAATCTTTTGTTTTCCACTCCCCGCTGCTCACCCACGGGTGGGCAGCACCCTAATGTGGTTAAAGAAAGAAGTGACACATTCATCTCTGAGCACACAGAGTTCTCGGACGACACGGTGCGCCGCCCCCGGGCCGTGCACCCCTCGTCCTCCTCTGTCCCAGAGCCAGATGACAGTGCGCGCCGTCCCCGGACCGTGCCGCTCTCATCCTCCTCTGTCGCCAGACCCCTGGCAGAGCAGACCCCCGTGGAACGTTCGTCCTTCCCTGGTCTGCTCTGTCAGGACGCGGTCTATGACTGTACCGCCACACCGGGCCGCTATGCCGTCCACGTCTGGGTCAGCCATACCGCCTCGCTGCTCCACCGACGGGAAGTCTGTGGCTCGGATGACCCCGCTGGTACAGTCCTTGGGAGCCTGGCTAGAGCTTCCCAACCTGTCCCGCTGGGTCGCACGAACGATCAGGCTCGGCTACGCGATTCAGTTTGCGCGGTCTCCTCCCCGCTTCAGGGGAGTCCGCTCCACTATGGTCGGTGGCAATGCCCCTATCATGAGAGCGGAGGTTGCTATCCTGCTGGCGAAGGGTGCGATCGAGACTGTCCCTCCAGCCGAAATGAAGACCGGCTTCTACAGCCCGTATTTCATTGTCCCGAAGAAAACCGGTGGGTTACGGCCAATCCTGGACCTGCGCGTTCTGAACCGCTCCCTTCACAGGCTGCCATTCAAGATGCTCACCGCCAAACGCGTTTTCGAATGTGTGCGGCACCAGGATTGGTTTGCAGCGATCGACCTGAAGGACGCCTACTTTCATGTCTCCATCCTCCCTCGACACAGACCGTTCCTGCGGTTTGCTTTCGAGGGACAGGCATATCAGTACGCAGTTCTCCCATTCGGGCTAGCCCTGTCTCCTCGCGTCTTCACGAAGGTCGTCGAGGCAGCCCTTGTTCCCCTCCGGGAACACGGGGTTCGCATTCTGAACTATCTCGACGACTGGCTAATCCTAGCTCACTCTCGAGACCAGCTATGCGAACACAGGGACTTGGTGCTCCGCCATGTAGCTCGTCTGGGCCTTCGGGTCAACTGGGAGAAGAGCAAACTTTGCCCCGTGCAGAGGATCTCTTTTCTCGGTATGGAGATCGACTCGGTCGCCATGTCCGCGCAGCTTACGAGCGCGCGCGCGCAGTCACTGCTGACTTGCCTGAGACAGTTCGAGGGCAAGAGTGCGGTTCCACTGAAATTTTTCAGAGGCTCCTGGGGCATATGGCATCCGCAGCCGTGGCAACACCGCTCGGATTACTTCATATGAGACCGCTTCAGCTTTGGCTTCGAGACCGAGTCCCGAGGTGGGCATGGCAACACGGCACTCTCCGAGTACCAGTTACTCCGACCTGCCGTCAGACCTTCACCCCGTGGTCGAACCTCAGTTTTCTACGGGCCGGTGTGCCCCTGGAACGAGCTTCCCGGCACGTTGTTGTAACAACAGATGCCTCTGCCACGGGCTGGGGTGCCATGTGCCAGGGACGTGCTGCCGCGGGCTCCTGGACAGGACCCCACCGCCTTTGGCACGTCAATTGCCTCGAGTTGCTGGCTGTACAGCTCGCCCTGCGCCGCTTCCGAGCCGTGCTCTCGGGCCAGCATGTACTAGTCCGATCAGACAATACCGCGACTGTAGCGTACATCAACCGTCAAGGTGGTCTGCGCTCTCGCCGTGTGTCGCAACTCGCCCGCCACCTCCTATTTTGGAGTCAAAAGCATCTGAGGTCGCTTCGTGCCATCTATATTCCAGGAGCTCTGAACTGTGCAGCCGACGAGCTCTCACGGTTTCAGCCCCTCCCGGGAGATTGGCGACTCCATCCCCAGTCGGTTCAGCTGATTTGGGACCAGTTCGGGGACGCACAGATAGATCTGTTTGCCTCTCACGACTCGACCCATTGCGCCCTGTATTATTCCCTGACCGAGGGCACGCTCGGCACGGATGCACTGGCGCACAGCTGGCCGCGGGGCCGCAAATATGCGTTTCCCCCAGTGAGCAGACCCTGCGCAAGGTCAGGGAGGACGAGGAGCAGGTCACCTTGGTAGCGCCGTACTGGCCCACCCGGACCTGGTTCTCCGAACTTGTACTCCTCGCGACAGCACCTCCTTGGCCCATACCTCTGAGGAAGGACCTACTTTCTCAGGGACGGGGCACCCTATGGCACCCTCGTCCCGATCTTTGGAACCTCCATGTGTGGCTCCTGGACGGGACGAGGCAGGTTTGAGTACCCTACCACCAGCGGTGGTGGCTACCATCACTTCCGCTGGAGCGTCGTCCACGAGACACGTCTACGCGTTGAAGTGGAACCTCTTCGTCAACTGGTGCTCTTCTCACCGAGAAGACCCCCGGAGATGTTCGATCAACGTCGTGCTTTCCTTCCTTCAAGAGGGGTTGGAGCGAAGGCTGTCTCCCTCCACCCTCAAGGTCTATGTCGCCGCTATTGCCGCACAGCATGATCTCATAGAAGGTAAGTCGGTGGGGAAGCATGACCTGATCGTCAGGTTCCTGAGAGGAGCGAGGAGACTGAATCCTCCTCGCCCTCCTCTCGTACCCTCTTGGGACCTCGCAGTGGTCTTAACCGCCCTGCGTAGTGCTCCCTTTGAGCCTTTACAGTCAGTCGAGCTTAACTTCCTGTCAATGAAGACGGCGCTTCTGACTGCATTGGCCTCCATCAAGAGGGTAGGGGACCTGCACGCATTCTCCGTTGACGAAGCGTGCCTGGAATTCGGGCCGGCGTACTTTCACGTGATCCTGAGACCCCGGCCTGGATATGTGCCCAAGGTTCCTACCACTCCCTTCCGGGACCAGGTGGTGAACCTGCAAGCGCTGCCCCCGGAGGAGGCAGACCCAGCCTTGGCACTGCTCTGTCCAGTACGTGCTCTTCGCATCTATGTAGACAGAACGCAGTGTTTCAGGACCTCAGACCAGCTCTTTGTCTGTTATGGTGGGAAGCTGAAGGGAAAGGCTCTCTCCAAGCAAAGGTTGTCTCACTGGATAGTGGACGCCATTGCTTTGGCATACCAGCAGCAAGGTCGACCGTGCCCCCTTGGTGTGACTGCCCACTCCACCCGGAGTGTGGCATCCTCTTGGGCTCTAGCGCATGGCGCCTCGCTAACAGACATCTGCAGAGCTGCAGGCTGGGCGACACCTAACACATTCGCCAGATTCTACAATCTCCGAGTGGAGCCTGTGTCCTCTCATGTACTCGCTTCAACCAGCTAGTACCGGACCCGCTCAGGTGTCTTCGCTTGCTCGCCATTCCACTCTACGGACTGGATACGTGCGATATTCTCCTCAGGTGAGCTTCTCCGAAAGCCCTGAGTTCCTCCAGCACTCCTGACGTCGGCGCCAGTGTCTCTTGCCTGCGCGTCGGCTAGGTGCCTCCCGTGTGCATGGTACCTCCCGGAGCTACCCCCACATGTGTATTCCCACTGTAAGCCTCTCTGAGCATGTGTCTTTCCCTTGGCAAGCCACCTTGCCACCCCTGGGGTTGAAATATTCCACCTTCGGCTGGATACCCCAGTGATTCCCCATATGCATCCCTCGGGTCATATGTGTATTTCTAAGTCCCCCCCTCTGGGTTGGCAGTAATTGCATACTTCCCTAAGACCTGGGATATGCTCCCCAGTGTACCTTGGTATTCCTGTGTTAAATAGGAGTCCTTCGTCCGTGCTAGGCTCACGACAGGGATCTCAGATTTACGCAGGGCACTGGAAGACAGCTGGGAAGGTGGCGTGATTAGACTGGTATCCCCATTCGTCGTCATCCGACGGAACTCGGAGTGACAACGAAAGGGAACGTCTCGGTTACGGATGTAACCCTCGTTCCCTGAGTAGGGAACGGAGACGTTCCGTCTTCCTGCCACTTTCCGCTGTACCGCGGGGATCGCCTGAACTCAGGTTGGCTCCTCAGCGAAGAAACATGCCTATTTGCTGCCAGCGTTCTCCTTATATACTCACGAGGTGAGGCGGAGTTACGCTATGCAAATCCCGCAGACCCATGGCATTTCTTTGCCATTGGCTCGTTTTGAAGTACTTGAAGTTGATTGGCTTCTAAGCGAAACCCCCATTCGTCGTCATCCGACGGAACGTCTCCGTTCCCTACTCAGGGAACGAGGGTTACATCCGTAACCGAGACGTTTTACAGTCTGAGAGGCAGGACATCCTTAAAACTTTGTTGACCACAACATAGCATGCAACATACAAAACATTAAAACATTTAAAAACAGGTAGTAACAAAAAAAAGGAGGAACAGAAAACAGTACATTACCAGATTGCCTATGGATGTAGGCTATCTTTTTTGATAGCCATAGCTAGCCGCTGTAATTGTTTAGCATACAGGGATGCGGGGTGCAGCTGGGCCTCCCCAGTCAGCTTACTTGACCATTTTACAATTTGGTTTAGGCGATTCTTGAGCTTGACTGAGACACAACCAAACCATGCCACTAGGGAGAAAGATATGATGGTTTCAATAAAAGCATGATAAAATAATGTCATCATAGTCTTGTCTATATTAAAATTAGTGCTGTCAAACGATTAAAATATTTATTCGCGATTAATCGCATTAATGTCATAGTTAACTCGCGATTAATCGCAATTAATTGCACATTTTTATTTATTCTAAATGTCTCTTGATTTCTTTTTGTCCCATTATTTTTTCTCATTTGAATGCTCTTATCAACATGGAAAAGTGGACCGGCTTGCTTTGTGCAAATGTTTTTTTTATTGAAAACAACATTGGCATATACTGTTCAATTTCACACTAACATTCTCACTTGGAGCAAGTAATCTCTCACACAATGTAACACTGTCCATCAATAAAAGGGTGAAAGAAATACTGACGAGGTCCTGATATTGACGAGGGGG
Organism: Rhinichthys klamathensis goyatoka; assembly: GCF_029890125.1. Taxonomy (NCBI): domain Eukaryota; kingdom Metazoa; phylum Chordata; class Actinopteri; order Cypriniformes; family Leuciscidae; genus Rhinichthys; species Rhinichthys klamathensis. The sequence goes on along the minus strand of NW_026606844.1, from coordinate 1,953,187 downwards.
GCGGAGAATTCGCATCAGCTGTGTGTGTGTGTGTGTGTGTGTGTGCTTGGCCATCATCAAGTGGTATTTCAGACTGGACGTGCTGCGATGATGATAGCTCAGTTCACAACGACAAAACACACAGATCACTTTGGTCTTGTCAATGGAACCATTTGGCAACTTTTTAAAAGTAAACTTTCCATTCAGAATCTTATTGGCATCCATTTCGGCGTCTCGCGCTCGTCATCCACTCAAAACGTAACGTTAACCTACTATTTGGCGCAAGCCTAAACGAGTGTGTGCGGCGTCGTGCCTGTTGTTTTGTTTCCGGTCTAGCTAGATCCGCTTGCGCTTTGGTCGACGAAGCAACAAAACGTCCTCGCGCGGCGCAAGCCATTTAAATTAATGCGGTTCATAGCGCAGCGCCGCGCATACCGCGTCCTGTTGCAAAAGCATGTGAAAAAAAAACTACAAAGAATGCTAGGCCAAAAAGACCGTTAATTGCGCAATAAAAAAATTAACGCCGTTAAAATGGGTTTGCGTTAACGCCGTTAATAACGCGTTTAACTGACAGCCCTAATTAAAATGGTACAATTTTCTCAAACACTATAGACGCTGTTTTCCTTTTTTACAGACAGCCTCACAATTCTCCTGAAAATTTAATTTAGAGTCAATAATTGAATGAATGAGGCATTTATATAGCGCTTTCATATGTACTACTGTACACCCAAAGCGCTTTACAATCATATCAGGGGGTCTCTCAACCAGCACCAGTGTGCAGCATCCACTTGGATGATGCGACGGCAGCCACAGTACAACGGCACCAGTGCGCTCACCACACACCAGCTATAGTTGGAGAGGAGAGAGAGTGATAGAGCCAATTCAGTGGATGGGGATTATTAGGAGGCCATGATTGGCAGGGGCCAATGGGTGGAATGTGGCCAGGACACCGGGGTTACACCCCTACTCTTTACGAGAAGTGCCATGGGATTTTTAATGACCACAGAGAGTCAGGGCCTCAGTTTAATGTCTCATCCGAAGGACGGTGCTCTTTGACAGTATAGTGTCCCCGTCACTATACTGGGGCGTTAGGACCCACACAGACCACAGGGTGAGCACCCCCTGCTGGCCTCACTAACACCTCTTCCAGCAGCAACCTGGTTTTCTCAGGAGGTCTCCCATCCAGGTACTAACCAGGCTCAGCCCTGCTTAGCTTCAGTGAGCAACCAGTCTCGGGCTACAATTGTCCCTAGGTACAGTCTCGGGCTAATTGTCCCTAGGTATCTATAGGATTGTACTTGATCCACTAGTTGACCATTTATAGTTATAGCCTCATATCCTGGAGTTTTTTCAAAATCAATGTACATATCCTTCGTTTTGGATATGTTCAATTGAAGGTGCGACTCCTCACACCATTGGTCAAAATCTTCAATTATTGGACCATGGCCTCTATCATTTTTATGGAGCAGACTTACTATGATGGAGTCGTCCGCATATTTAATAATGGTCCTATTTACATATTTAATCTGACACATGTTTGTATATAAAATGAACAAAAAGGATGAAAGTACACACCCCTGTGGTGAACCTGTAGAAGACCAAAGCTGACCAGACAGAGCTCCATTCACCTTTACTCTCTGTGTACTGTTTGTTAAAAAAATCCAAAATCCAACCAACAAGATTAGGACAACAATCGAATTGCTCAATAAGACGGTTGGCTAAAATATACGGTTGAATTGTATTAAAAGCAGATGGAAAATCGATAAAAAGAATTTGTGCATGGGACCCACTTCCCTCAAGATGTTTGAGGAGCAAATGAAGCAGAGTGAGAGTGCCATCTTCTACACCCCTGCGTGGCCTGTAGGCAAATTGCATGGGATCCAATGCATGCTCAGTTATCCTTAAAATATGTGACCTTATCAATTTTTCAAACCTTTTCATTAAAATTAAAGTGAGAGCGACAGGTCTAAATTCATTTAGAGTTTTAGAACTACTGCATTTTGGAACTGGCACCACTACCGCATCCTTCCAAATTTTTGGTACATGTTGTGTCTGCAGGGATTTGTTAAAAATATATTGGAATATGTGACTCAGCTCTCTTGTACATGTTTTGATCACACGCCCACAAATGTTATCAGGTCCATGACTTTTATTAATCTTTGTCCTACTAAAGACATCTTCAACATCTTTATATGTGAAATGTTGTTTATCCTTGAGTTTGTGTTGGAGTCCTTGGACCTCCTGGCTGAAATCATACTTGTCAAAACGTGTTAGAGTTGAAAGCATTGGCAAGCTCCGCATCAGATCCAAAACCCTCTGGAAAGACATGGCTACTATTACTGTGCTTCTGGGTACCTGCTATCGTTTTCATACAGGACCAGGCAGAGCAAAGGTTATTTTCAGCCAAACTTTTTTTCAAGTTTAGACTTATATCTTTGTTTTGCTTTATATATCTCACCTTTAAGCTCTTTGGTGGCTACATGTAGATCAGAGGCAGTTCCCTGCTTATGAGCATTAGGCCGCTGTACGTGAGCTGTATCGTTCAGTTTCGTTCCGACAAACGGGGCACTACATTTTCTTTTGCTCAAATGTTCAACGTTAATAAAAGGTATCCAAGCAAAAAGTTCTCCACGCATTATCCTGCAGTTAATGAGAAAAGTGTAATTTATTGGCGCACTATATTGACTGCGTATTGAGACATATAAAACTGTTGAGCTAGATTTTCAACCAATCAGCATCGAAAATATAAGTAGGTCACAGCCAAAATCAAGTTACAGTAATATCACTACGCACATGTAAACATGGAGGAGGACGTAAGCAGCGCATCTTCATCTGATAACGGGGATTAAGCTCAATTAACACCCGTAAAGTGTATTCTTCATGCCGGAAAAGATGGTGGGAAAGGTCCGCAGCCCTACTGAAGTCCGATGGGAACAAATCAAGCAATGTGCGAAGGAATGGCAAAACGTCGGACGGAGCTAGCTATTGATCCCATACTGCAGGTAAGTTACTTTTATAACATATCAATATTTGTTCATTATTTTTGGGTGATGCTAATTTACAAACTTCCCGATCAGAATCCCGATAAAAACATCGACATGATGAGAGACGTTGTCCTCCGTTGCTTGATCTGTTATCTGGGTGAAAAAGAGGATGACCTCATCCAAGAGTATGGTGTTTTGAGAAATGTATTTGTACATTGTTTTTATTTATAAAAATAGAAATGCAACTTAAACAATAATCTTTTTTTCTAATTAAATTATATAAAGCTAATGTGAAAATATTTAACACAAAATAGATTTTTGGCAGCCACTATATGAAAAAAGGTAACACTTTATTTTGATGGTCCACTTTAGACATTCTACTGACTATAAGTAACTGCAACTACATGTTAACTTACTCTAGTAACCCAAGCAGTCTACTAATACTCTGAGTTAGTTGACATGTAGTTACTATACAGTTAGTCGAATGTCAATACTTATGTATGTATATTGTACTTATGTTATTGTGACAGTCTTTGTATTTGTGGTCCACTGAAACATAATATTTTTATGTTTCAGTGATTACAAAGAAAATAAACTATAATTGTTTACTTGTAGTTGTCTTAGCATTTTTAAGCTGTTATAAGAAATTTTTACAACCGTACACAAATCAAGTTTATAATTATGGACAGACTTATAATGAGACAGACGAGATAAAAATACTTCTTTAATGTTTGTTTTACAGTGTGACAATGGAGATATCCTGCAGCACATAATGAAAATTGTCATCTGCAAGAGGGATTCTCAGGAGTATTTCAGCATCATCTTGGAGGGGATGCAAGTCATGGCTGGCTTGGAAAATCTGGCAAGAGCCTGTGCTGTTCTTCTTGGACTCACGTATGCACTAAACCACACCTACCCGAAAGAACTGAGGCACACTTTTGAGGCCTTTCAGAAGCTCTTCTTGGAACTGGATGTTTGCAAGTTTTCCCTGAAATTACTAACACTTAAAAACAAACACATGACTTAGATTGAGACAATGCATTATGACCAAGTTCTGGTGAAAAAAAAACTGCATTGATTGATGAACGTTTAATATCATTAAAGGCCATGGTGCAGGTTTTTTTTTTTTTTTTTTTTGCCAGTTTTCTAGTTGGTAATAAACATTTAAACAGTTATCCATTGTATTTTATGTTGTAGGGGATTACAAAAAAGAAATATAATACGGAAAAGTCGGTGATGTGTTAGCATTTACCAATAGCCTAGCGAGGATTCTAATTTCTCCCACAATGCATTGCATGACGTCACATGAGGTACTCGCTGTTGGACAACAGACGAAAGCCCGCGAGTAACGTTAGTAGCTAACGGTAGCTAGTGAAAGAGTGACAGTGTCAGATAAGTAAATATATCGAGATAGATAGATAGATATCATAAGCATAACATAGATAGATAGTGAGAGATAGCATAGCATAACAGCTTAGAGATAGAGAAGAGTAAGCTAGATAATAAGTAGACAAAATGGTTTATTACTGTGTTTGTGGCGGGTGCAAAACTTTATCAAAACTGGACATAGGGTCCATTGTTTCCCCAAGGTCAAAGGGATCTTCCGAAACTGGGTGCAATTTGTCAAGATTAGGCGAGCAGATTTTTCAGCTAAATTAGCTCTGTCGCCGCCTACTCGAGAATATGCAGCGCGCATTTCAAAGAGGAGGATTAATTTACCACGCAGGGGATGCCAAGATGGTCTCACTTAGTTTAAAGAGTGAGAGGATGGCTAAGTTACTTCCTACCGCCGTGCCGTCTGTGAATGCAAACATCTCTGCTTGCCCTGTCCCGAGGTCGAGAGACACCGTCTGCCGCAAGCGAGATATTGCCACGGTAAGTTCATGCTAACGTTAGTGTTTACAAGCTGCGTGTTAGCAAGCTCTGTGTGTATTTTGTATAGCTACCGTGTTCCCTTTGACACAGCCTCCACTACAAGGACGATCACTCTGACATTAGAAGAGCATTTTTCGTGATTCACGAATTTGAGCCAAAACAAAATTGCCCTGAAGTAAAAGTCCATATCGTCATGAAAGCTTCATGGCTAGTGTTTGGATCAGTGGTGATGATCATTAAGCGGCTTTCGCAATCGTGTGTTTGCTTTTTGTGTTAGACTGCTACGGTTCTCTTTCACATTTGACCGTGACCGTGTCGTCAGGGCTGTAGTGGAGGCTAAACGCAGTTTACCCACCGCTGAAATTATGTCAGAAACAGTTTATCCACTTCTCACTTCAGAGTTTAGCTACCTCTCAGTAAATTCACTACCTCGTAGAGTTTATGTAACTTTACCACATGTATTACCACTAGTATTGGTGTAAACATTTAATAGTAACATTCAAATCATCAAATATGTTCTGAATTTCTTTTATGTATTTTTTAAAACATTTAGTAGCGCATATCAGGGTCCACTGTACTGTAATCTCCCTGGCAATCTCGTAACATTCTGTTTACTGTTTATGTTTGCTATAATTCATATGCAGGACAATTTCATGTGTTTCCATTAGTGGCAATGATCTTTATACAATATTATTATTATGTCTGCAGGTTATGCAACATCATTAATGAAGGCCCTTCGGGAAAGCTACACCAATTCACCTGCAGCTCTTCCAGAGGTTAGCGCCAGTTTGTCCTGATGCACCCGCCCCCATCGCCAAATCCTTCAAACAGGTTCCTGAGGAGGCCGTCAGCCTCTACCTAGCCCGGCAGTCACGCTACAAGAACCTAATTTCACATTATTTTCTTTCCACAGACAAGTCCAATGATTTAGTTGTAAGTATTCATTTAGTGGTGGTTTCCTGCATTCTGCATGTTTTTTTTTTCTTTGTGTGCTGTTGCTTTGGTTTTACTTTGCACAAAATCATTACTTTTTTTCTTAGGCTATTGATTCCCGTGATCTTGCTTATAAATTCCGATTCAGCCATTAGCCTACCTTCGTGATCACGCAAAGAGGTCTGGAGAGGCGGTCCGTTCAGAATTACAACCAACAAAAAATATAAGTGCATGTACAAATTTGCAGTAATGTTCGGTAAATATAAACTCTATATATATATATACACACACACACAATTCATTTATTTAAATGGGTTAGGGTTATGTGTGTATATATGCATAGGCGTACAAACATACATACATGCATATATATTATAAATAATATAATATATACTTCAGGTTACCAGAAGTTAGCTAACTTTAATGAAGAGTTGGTCATGTGAGCTATAGCTAGCTGCAAGTAACCCATTATCTTCCAAATAAGCATTAACTAAAACTGGCTACATAAAATATACTGACTAGATTCACGAGAGGTCGGCTAATGTGTGTAAAAGTAAAAAAAAAAATACAGTAATTTCATTATTTTACCAGCGAGCGTACTTCGGAAGCACTGAAAATGAATGGGGTTCAATGCTGGAACTATCAGTGTTTGGAACTATCGGCCGCTCCACGACACGCGTTACTTGCGCATTTTTAAGTTCCTATGGCGGTCTATGGGAGTGTCGCAACTCTCTCTCTCTATGGCTCTGGACCACACTATTGCAGGCAAAAGAAACAATGTGCAAACGTTTCAGGTCTAGCCCTTCATCAGTGGGCTTTTTTTTATATAGATTTGTTTACTTGCAACCTGTGTCTTTGTTCAGTAATCTTTGTCCTTGTTCAGTAAATGTTTAGTAACCATTACAAGCAATGCCAATAAACAGTTTTTTTTTTCTTATAGAAATTCATGTGTTCTGTGTACTTTATAACATTTTGAGGGCAAATTGGGCAATCACAACAGAATAAGCAATTATTATTTTTATACATTTTCATCCAAACGAGGCGATTGAAAGCCCTGATAGGTCTGGTCACGACTTTGGAATTGTTGTCTGATGGTTGAAACCACACGAGAGGCTTCTTATACTCCTGCCTAAAACTCCATAAGCCCAGGCCAGCGTATAGCCTGCCTGTACGCAGTGTAGCGGTATTGCCTAGGGATAAGTAGGAAAGATTCTTAAGTTTTAAACTCTGTTAGTAGGTTGGAAACGTCTCTGATGCATGTTTATTGTGTATGCAACACATCTCCTGTCACCTATAGCTGTTGTTCAAAGGACTCGGTGTAAAAAATAAAAAGGTAAAGTAAACATAAACCATGAACATACTCGTGCGTGCTGGCTTGAAGGGGAGCATTATCCTGCATGAAGTGTGAGTATGCTATGTGTAGCACAAACGGATTCAGGCATTATATCCAGGATGCTGCGTTAGGCACGTTACAACTGCTGGCCGCGGGGTGAGGTCCTCGACCAGCAACCAAAACGCGCTCACCTCCCTACAACACAAGCTCTCCACCACAGTTTCCATGGGACGACACCGCCCAGAACTCACTCCCTCTCCCGGTAAGCCTGACGGTGTCAATGACAGTCACGGGGAAAACTAGTTAGCACTATCAATCACACTGACTGAAGACATGACCAGCCTACTCGTCGTCAGCTACGTTTGCAAACAACATTTTCACTGGAGATAGAGGTGAAAGCAGGACACTCGGCCTGGCAAACAGATACTCAAATTATACTCGAAATTTACTCAATGATGCCTTATTAATTTCAGTATATTTAAAGTAGCCTATGCCTCCTCTGTAGAAAATGGTTATATTACAAGACACAAATTCAGATAGCCTTCTCAGAGCCTGTTTTATTAAAGGTTTGAATGAATGAAATGTCTCTTCTGTATTAGAAAAATAAATATATAATTATTACAGGTTTGAATGAATGAAATAATGTCTCTTCTGTATTAGAAAAATAAATATATAAATAAGAAATAACTAAAAGAAATACCTCCAAATTTAACAAAAATAGCTCTCACAAGCTTACAAAAACAAACTAACAAAATGTATCTTTAGTCTTCCTCTTTATCCTGTTTTTCTTCCTCATCCTCCTTGTTTGCCCATCTATGTTTTGCTTTAGAGCTGATCTTTCCCAGAAGTTTTGAAAACCAGGAAATTTTCATAATTTTAAAAAAAAAACCCAGCCAGGACAGGACGTGAAAACAGGACTGTTGGTCACCCTAACCTAGTCTAAAGTCTAGGTCTAGCGCGTACATTCAGATGCTATTTTAAGCGCGCATGCTTGGCCATACAGAATGAACAACGCGCATACACTGTAGATGATTCTCTCATCTACACAGATGCATTTTACTTTTTGCAAATGATACATTATTATAAGGAAAACTATTTAAACACGAGTGAAATCATTGTTGTGTTCATGACGATAGGAAAAATAGGCATAAAGCGTACACATTTACCCAAATTATTATGTGCATGTTTAACCGAAGCTAATTTGGGTGGGTTTGTCCCATCCCCGGCCCAATGTCACTTCTCTTTATTTTACGGCCCTGACGAGAACATCGATCTCCTCGGCTGTGAACCATCAGAACTGTAACTAAACCAAGCGCGCCGCTGCCTGCGTCTACCTCATGTGACGTCATCGCCGAGTCGCGTAAAAAAATAACCGTTACTAACCAAAAACGTAAAAAACTGGACTTTAACACCATTTTGGAGACATTTCTAACTTTATATACATATCTTAACTGCTTTATGTACCCATTAATCGACAGTGGTGTTTAACCTGCACCATGGCCTTTAAATATTACATGATCATTGTATTACATACAAGCTTTCAGCAAGTACAAATTATTTGATATGTTTTGCTACAAGTTATTCACAAGTTTTAGTCAATAATGTGACTTTTCCAACAGAAATTTGTATGCACATGTTTTTGTGTAACAAAATGATCTTTCTCAATGACATGGAAAATGTTATCATTTTTTTGCTTTTATTTTTCATATCTTAAAACTGCTGTCTTACATTTTATATAGATTTGTTTTATTTGTGCAAAAAATACAGAATAAAAGCATGTTTGATAACAAAAAGGGCATTATGTATTCATTATTATCTTAACCTGAAAAAGACAGTAAATGTTATAATTAAGTAAATTTCATTAATACAAACGAGTAAATTCTGTTTGATTTATTTGTGAGACAACTTAAATTAAAAAAGCACATTCCACTAATAATATTAAATTCATCATGTGCCATAGACTAAAGAAATTAGGAAATTTTACTTAATTTATTTGGGTAGATTTCACACACACAAAAAAAACCTTAAAATCTACTCAAATATAATACGTGTAATATTGTTACCATAATTTTTTTAAGTAGATATCATGTAATATTTTTTACAGTGTACATGCAGTGCAGTTACTGCTCGTGTATGCGAATTGGCAATTCACCATTAAATGTGTTGTTTTGAAAAGTGTTTTTTTTATATATTATATTTTGGCTGAATTCTATTTGTTATTCAGATTTTACCTCAAATATTACCTTTGAATTGGAACAACATAATGAGAAGTAATTGGGATGTTAATGCTACAGTAGAAGTTTTCTTGATAATCGTATCATGTTTACTGTGCCTAGATAGCAACTTCAGGTATATCACACATTTCAAACTGGTTTATTTTTTACCTCAAGTGGTAATTTGGCATTTTTGGGTTTATATGATAAACAGGTTTGAAAGTGCAAAATTCCCTATGTTTTCCCTTTTTTTCAAAATGGGCACCTTTAGCATCATTTTTCTCAAAAACTGCAATGTTGTGTGCGGAGAACTTTTTCCTTAGGAATCTCTATATATTTCTGATGTTAAATATAAAAAAATTGGGTAGTGCCCCACATGGTGGAACGAAACCCTATTTCTAGGCCTCTTTTAGGCTACCGACAGCGACCTACATGTCTTTTTTTCTGTATACTATATTTTATAGACATATTCACCCATGGTTTATTGTTAGGGTATATCTTTACTTGTTTGCAGGGTATAATCATATCTCTACAAAAGGCCACAAATGAACAAACAGCATCAGTCATTTCATCCAAGTCCTTGCAGGATTCTTTAAAAATATCCCAGTCTGTGCAATCATAACACTCCTGGAGGCACATAACTGATTCCTCAGTCCATTCTTGTACTGCCTTGGTTTGCACTTTTTCCCTTCTCAGGACAGTATGATAAGTGGGGAGGAGTTGTTACATCGATTTATATGCGTCCTTTATTGTACCATTACAGAGATCCAGTGTCTTTCCCCGCCTGGTAGGACAGGTGACATACTGGTAAAAATCTCTCAAAGTCTTTTTCAGGGTGACATGGTTAAAGTCGCCTAGGATAAAGTTTGGCGCATCTGGGGAGAGTGACTGTAGTTTCTGCACTACGTCAGAAATCACAGTGCAAGCGGTGGTGGCATTTGCCCTCGGGTGTATGTACACGACTGTTAAGAAAATTTGTGGAAACTCCCGTGGTAAATAAAATGGTCGAAATGACACAGACAGGAGTTCGATATCGGGCAAGCATATTTTTTCTTTAACAGTCACAGAGGTAAAATACCATCTATTAAATACACATACCCCGCCACCCAGTGTCTTTCCCATTGCACTGGCCTCCCGGTCCATCCGAACAGGTGATCCAAAGCCGTCAATCCACAGGTCTCGGTCTTGATCCCGGTTAGACAACCAGGTCTCCGTGAAGGCCAGGGCGCAGCATTCCCTGAAATCCTTCTGTAGATGGACATTTCCCTGGAGTTCATCCACCTTGTTCATTGCACATTCCCCATTATCCTTGTGGGCAGGGGGATCCGTCTCATTCTCTGCTTTCTCAGGGGTAATCTGACGCCTCCGCGTTTTCCCCGCTTCCTCTTTTTTCTCTGCCATGTCGAGGATCCGGACCTGTAATCCTTTCATATACAGTCTGGTAAGTATAAGGTTATATCTGATACACTAGGCAGATTCCCAGAGCTAAGATAAAGCAATTGGTCTCTGCTGTACTGTCTTCTTCCTTGGGTAGCTGCCTGCTTTGAATCCTGGGCAAGCAGCAGACATGACAGAATCCATGTCACAACCAGGTAGAAAAGTTCCATTTTTAGGTTAACACCTTCGGTTGGAGACTAGCTGCTCGGTAGGAAGTCTCAGACAAACTTTGTACAAACTTTAGACAAAACTTGAGACACTTAATGACGCTTACAAAACAAACAAATCGGACGCCAACTCTCGCTGCCAGTCGCACACGTACGCATGCGCCATGCCTTTTTTCTGGTATCATGCATTTTATGTACTGATTTCATTTATATTTAGACTTTTCCTTCCAAAATGTTTGTTTGTAGCAGCTAGAAAATTGATTTGCTGTCTACAAAATGGGATAACATCCATGAAAGTCACTCACAAACATTACTAAGAAACCTCACCGCCAGCCACTGGCGACATGCAGCGACAGCTTGTAGTGTGAATGCACCTTAACCCTTTCTGACTGCTTTGTCGGAAAAAAACGGCAGATTCCGCGTCATGATTGTTTAGATCGACTGTCAATCAAACTTCCGGCAAAAGGTGAATTGGATTACACATTAAAATAAACAGTATTGTGCAATAATATCATTTTATTTATAAAGCGTTTGATCAGATGGTTTTTGACACAATTCAAAGGAGATTAGGATGGCGAGAGGCGTAGCGGATCTAATCAGAGCTTACCTTTATTAAACCTAACCCTAACAAAAGAATAAAAAGAAAAACAAGACATAAATGAAACAGTGTGCAGTAAACAACCAACACAAGACAATCAACAGAAAAAACTGAAGGCATTATACACACAATATTATTGAAATCAATACAAATCGGGTTACGTCTCGGGGAAAGAGACACTGCGTCCTGAGACACTTATGGGGAACGCCTCAGCGTGACTGGTGTCTGAAGCAACTGTCAAATCACGGCAATCGTATTGGCCAGCGACAGCCTATGATATCATAATAGTAGGACCAGGAAGTATATAAGGGGCGCCTAGAGAACATGTCATCCACTTATTGTCTGAGGGGACTTTGCAGGCAGCCCGGAGGCCTGGCAACGAGATGCAGTGTTCTACAGTCGTAACTCGAGATGTTCCCTTTCTAAAGAGAACTCGCACTGCGTCCTGAGACACTTATGGGGAACGAAATACCCGTGCCACCATGCTGACGGGAGTGCATGCCAAAACAATGGCTGAGACTATAGTACAATAATGGCAGTTTCAAGCAGAAATGCCAAAACCACTCACCCCTTCTGGTCACACACTAGACTGTCAGTGACAATACTCCCTATGGACACTGCCCAAGCTATCATGCCTCAGAGAGACTCTCTAGAGAGAGGAAGTCAACTCACGGATTATCAAGGCGGCCCCCAGAGGACCGAACACATGACATATCACAATCTGGCTCAGATAAGCGGAGGCCTTCTCAAAAAGCTTCAAAGGCCGCTCAAGGGCTTGGAACCAACATCTTCAATGGGAAGGGATTCATTTAAGAGAATATGGCCAGGGGCCTAACAGGAACCCTGGCCGGTCACTTTTAGGGGAACAATATGTCAACCCCCATAGCCACCAGGGAGGCTGACCCGGTCTGCCCTGAGACCTAGTCTTGCCAACAACCTGTCTGTTTCCTAAATAGAGCCTCTTTCCATTACCTGCCTCATGAGTGGTAGCCAAATGAAAGGGACTGCAAAAAGGCAGTAACCAGCTCACACCGGATAAAGAGACGGGCATCCTGGGGAGCAGGACTCAGCATAGTGCTTTCCAAACCTTCGCTTGCTCGACCCATGATCTACAGTATAGTGCTATCGTTTTCAAAGCACAGGTTTTCAGGGAGCAGAGTACTCTACAGAAATACCCTCTCAAATAAGGGGAGTACTACCAAGCTCAACCGAGTAGAGCATCGACCAAGCTCTAAGCAATAACAGACAGGCTCAAAAGGAGCCTGCAACATGATGTAAATCTAGGGAGCTAGGACACTGATTTAGCTGAAATTGCTAAAAAACCTAGCTCGACCCAGAGGATCGCCTTCAAGGTGGCTTGCTTAAGGGCCAACTACTTGGTAAAGAATCTAGATCTCTAGGGCTAGTGTCAGGGAGGCTCCTATGAGGCCTGCAACCTGATCTCAGTCTGCACCATACTATGGAGTCAGGACACTCATTAGCTAGTACGCTAAGAGCCTAGCTCAACTCGAAGGATTGCTTTCAATGTGGCCAGTGAAGGGCCAACTACTTGGTAGCAAGTACATTTCTAACAGAGCTAACCACCAAAAGGTCTGCTGGGCTTGGGATACTCACTCACATTGCCAACAGAAGCGATGTACTCAGCTTAGCGCCTTTTACCCTTTAAGCAAGGGGAGCATAGGTCTCATGCAACCGGATTGTTCAAATTGGATTTAAAGGCAGGGACGTGAATTCCAAACAATACTGTTATGACGGTGGAAGGTGAACCCAGGCGCAGACGGGATGCAGTGACAAAGTTTATTATAGACAGAAAACAGAGAAAACTAAACCCACAAGGGGGCAAAACATGAACAGCAAAAGAAATAAGACTAGGACTGACTAACTAGACCATAAACTAACTACAGAAACAGGATCAGTAATTCTCCAGATAAAACTCTCACAAGGTACTCACAGGTAAGTTTAACACACAGGTAGAAATCACACAATGAGAAACAATGAACCGGCACAGGACAGCAAACACAAGGGGATTAAATAGGGAACACTAATGACGAGGACAGGTGAAACTGACTAGACAATAATGACAAGACGAGGGTAACAAGGGGGCGGAGTTACATAACGAGACAACACAAGCACATGACCGAACACTAAGCCATGTGCTTGCACACAAAACATGATTCTGTCATGATCCTGCCTCATGACTAGGGAAAATCAAGGGCAAGAGGGCAGAATCATGACAAATACAAATGTATTTCACAAAAATAATCTTTATTCCACTAAAAGCTTTCTGAATAAAATGATAGTTTACCTATTAAATACCCACAGTTAATAAGACACTATAATATGTTCACCTCAATGAATCAGAATACAAACCTATCAGTTTAATTTATAAACACAATGGACAATAATGTCAATCACTTCTAATCACAGATTATATCATAAGAAAATCCACAGGGCAGAATCCCCCTAAAACACTGCATTATGTGTTTCCTCCTCTTCATTGGTATCCAGAATCTCCTGTGATTCCTCAAGATGCCTGTAACACTGTGCAATTTATTTGCGATTTCAACAAGGTTACCTACTCACACTGTACGAGTAGATAGCATGCAATGTAAAGCCAAAGCTCACGATTTATGTGCTCACACTATACGGTCTGAACGTTGAGCTGCAACTTGATTGCTCACATTATACGTGTGAAATATGCCCGATAAACCCCCGTGCCGGGTTGCACCAATAGACCATGATATCATGTATCCAGAGATATTGTCAAAACAAGCATCAGCTATCAATATCAAGAAGATTTAGCATTTCCAATGTATGGATCCCCAGATAACAACCGCTCAAAACAGTTAATGCAGGCTCATCCGGGTTACTGAAGTCAACAGTGCTAGGAACGGTTTTTCTTTGTGGAAGTTTTGCGTTTAAAGAGCTAATAAAGTATTAAAATTCAGTCAAGCTCAGTACAGTTATTTAATTATGCCATCCAGTATCGTGGACTCGCTCTCTCTTGTTTCATACAAACAGCTGCTGCCATTTTGTGACTATTGTTTTGTACACTGTTGGATTATAAGATACAAAGGTACGATTTTAAAACAGTTTAATCGGAAATCAATATATCTTATCTCCATAATTATTTATGTGGTGAAATGCTGTGTAATAAGTGGTACGACTGAGAGTAGTCTAGTTTGAACTTGCCGCGCTGCATCTGCTCTCTCCGCGGAAGCTTTGTGTTTAAAGACCTAAAAAAAATATTTAAACTCAGATCAATATTTCGTATCTAATTATTTACTTATGTGGCAAGTAGCCGTGTAATAAGCGAGATAATGTAGATCCAGCCGGTGGTTCTCTCAAAATAACCCCCTTCAGGCTGATTAAGACCCGTCTGTTTTGCGTGGCGGTCCTCATCACCCTGTTGGGGGTTATTTTGAGAGAACAACCGGCTGGATGTATGTCATTATCCCTTACTTGGTGGCTGACATTAAAATTCTCAGGTGTCTGGATTGTGTCAGGTTTGTTTTGTGTCTTTATTGTGTTACGGGTGTGGAGCTGCTGGACAGCATTGCATAAGCACTAATGAGCAATCAGCCACTAATGAGCAATGTTTTGCTTGTTACTTTGCCTATTAATATCTTGTGTTTGCACTGAGTGCTTGTCAAAACATCTTGTCCAGAGGATTGCATTCTTCTGCTACTCATGTCACGGAACACACACTGGGGAGAGAGATCCAAATGCAATGACTTTATTTAGGGGTAATCCGTACTCACAAACTAGTTCAGGCAGCGGTCAAAATCCAGGCAAGCAGTCCAAAACAAGAAACAAAACACAAGGTAGACAGAACGAGAACAACCGAAGTGTGGTGACTATAAACAAGGACTCCGTGACAAACACTGAAACAGACAGGATATATATACACACAGAACTAACAAGGTGACGGGAAACAGCTGTGTGCAATGATCAGATGAGTGGCAGAACAGAATGCTGGGAAATATAGTCTAATGTGAATGACACCGTGAAAACTGAGGACCTCTAGTGTTTAACCCAGGGAACAACCAGACACTGTGACAACTCACTCATGTTCTCTTGTCCAGTTGGATTTGCTTTTGTTCCTTCTTGCCCCAGCACCCTGCAGGCATTGTTTGTAAATTATTGTTTTCTGTATATAGACAATCTGGATTATTCCTTTAGTGGCCTTCTCCCGGCAACAGTTTGTGCATGCGAGCCTGTTTCTTTTTATGGTTATAGTATATACAGAATATTGAAACACTGCTGTCCACATCTGCCTCTTCTTTTTTTACTACCATCATCTCTGCTGTGTTTTTGCTGTTGTTGATTGTATTCAATAACTGTTATTAAAACATCCTCTTTATCAAACCTCCTCTTTGGTATTGCAGTTATTCCTGACAGAAATACTATATTAACAGTACAATAATTCAAATTTCTTGCTAAAATATTTGCTTTTCAATTTGCTTACGGGGTCAGTAACTAAAACCAATCACAGTACAGTATACACACACTGAAATCAGATGGATTCATTCATAAATAAATAAACAAAATTTCACTGCTGTTAACCAACAGATGTCTAATGTGTCCAATCTACATGTTAATTTATTTTTTGCTTGTACACTTTTATTTACCACATAATGGATCTAAAAATATTTATGGAATACATAAATGTAATTTTTCATATAGGTAATTTAATTCACAATGATTGAAGAATACAGACAATCATTACAGTCATTTTGAAACGTTCCCTCTAATTGGTGCAGATCTGTTGTTAAGCATTTTTCGGATTAAGTCTTTGATTTTAGCTGTGTTTAAAACATAAATGATGGGATTTAGCATCGGTGGAAGAGCAAATGAAAGAGATCCACTGATAATCGTGGCATTAGTAGTAGGTGAAGCAATCAAAATGCATATTATGGGAAGAAAGAATGATCCAACTACCAAAAGGTGAGAAACACAGGTCTTCAGTGCTTTTAAACGTCCTTCCCAAGTTGTAATTTTACATAAAGCAAGAAAAATGCCCACATATGACAGGATTATAATGAAAGGTGGTGCTACAAGGAATAAAGCTTCAATTAGGATTGCTAATAACGTATTAATGCTATTGTCATTGCATGGCAGCCTCAGCAATGTTCCATAGTCACAATACCAACTCTCTACCCCGTTGGAATTACAGAATGAAAGTCTGGTCATCAAAGATGTCGACAGTGTTACCATACAGGTGTTAAATGCCCATATTACTGAAAACACTATAGACATTAACTTATTACTCACTATGGCATGATATCTTAGTGGAAAACAAATAGCAATGAAACGATCAAATGCCAGAACAACAAGAGTGTAAGTTTGCACAGTAATAAAGACATTCACAAAAAACATGTTTGCCAAACAAGCATTGTATGAGATGTACTGTGAGTCCCATAAAAAAGTCTTCATCATGTTAGGAATCAGTGCATTAGTTTCACCAATATCAGCCAAGGCCAAGTTAAACACACCGATGTACATTGGACTGTGCAGGCTCCGTTCAAGAGCTATAATGAGAAGGACTATCAAGTTCATAATTATAGTAATAAAATAAATTATAAATAAGAATATATAGTAATAAGTTTTGTATGGTGTACCTATAAGCCCAGTGATGAAAAAGTATTCAGGATGAACAATCGAGATATTCTGGGATAAACTCATGGCAGCTCTGTGTATGTTGTTTTGCACAGGCTGAAAATAGAAATTACTATAAAGAAATAGCAAAAATATGGACTTGACTAAATTGTTATCTCACACTTTTAACATCTATTATTTTCAAATGTTGAAAATATACCTTTATGTAAACTTTCAGTATAATATTTGAATCACAGACTAAATAATCTTAAAGTTTTAGAGCCAGAGCAAACAATGACAGTGTCTGAACGCTTGTGAGCTGCTTTGAATTAAATTAGTCTGTTTTAAATGCCCATCTTTATTCTCTAATGTCGCAAAGATCATTGGACTTCTGCGTCATTGAATCCAAATTTATCTACTGATTCATCTCTTGAGAGCTTTCAGACAACACAATGATGTAATACTTGTATGTTGAAGTAAATGTTCTGGCCACTGCTTTAGTTTTGATAGACATTTTCTTCACTGGCCACACAATTCCGCTTTGTGAAGTTCTCATTAGTGCACATTATATTACGGTAACTCAAGGATATATTTAATTCTATGTAACAGCAACTGCAGTACAACTTATCTCCATGTGTTGGCCTTAACAGCGAGTAGTGGAAATGGTTGAGATCCTCTCTGAGAGGTCTATTCAAATATACCTCTATAATATATAACGACTTTAATATATAACAACCTCCATTATATGTAATACTTACTTACATGTCTTGTCTGCTCTAAATCAGGGGTTTTCAAACTGAGGTTCATGGTTCACCACTAGCAAAACTGCTTTTGGGCAATAGTTATTATATGAAACGTATCGGTTACCTAACGTAACCTCGGTTCTCTCTAGAAGAGGGAATGAGTATTGCGTAAGCTAGCTTACGCTACGGGAAAGATTAATCTTTTCGAGATATTGAAGCCAAAAATTATCCTTAAAGATGAACTGAACTGAAATTTGAAAAACGGTGATATAACAGATCTATTGTATTTATTATCATTGGTACAATTATTAAAATGGCAGAATTTGTTAAAAGGGATAAAACTGTACGTTGAAAATGTTGTTTTTGTTACACGGGCGCCGCCATGTTGGATTTCAACATTCGGCTACGTCACTGGCATGGTAGGCTACTCCGTTGTCAACCAACACCAGCAGAGCAGCCATAGCATCTAAATAGTCTGAGGCTAGCTGACATGGCTGGGGAAACAGAAACCAACAGGTCTAGGGGAGGTTCATACTGTATTGCCCCTGGCTGTAGTAATGAATTGTATAGGGCTAAGGCAGCTGGGGTTACGATACATTTTCACAGGCTACCTTTGACAAGGAAACCAGCCCTCAAGTCAAGGCTAGCTGCCTTAAAACGATCTAGCCCTCCGACAGCCCCTGGATTTCGAGTCTGTAGTGAGCATTTTTTTGTGACAGACTATTTAGTAGGCCTGTCGCGATAGTCAATAAATAAATTAATCGCACGACAAAAAAAAATAGCTCGATAATTTTTCCGGCCGCGATAATTTCCATTTGCATGCTTGTTTGTTTTCCTCGTCTCTCTCTCTCTCTCTCTCTCTCTCTCTCTCTCTCTCTCTCTCTCTCTCTCTCTCTCTCTCTCTCTCTCTCTCTCGCCCTCTAGCAAAGAGACTGGATGACAACTCTCGGTTCCTTAGCGTAGGAAGAGTGAACTAGAGCTTATTCTGCCCGAGCGATATTTACCGACACTATCCTTGAGACGTGCTGCGCGGCACTAGATCTGATGGCCGAGACTAGTGCGGGCGCGGGCGGTAATGCACTCACTCTGTGTGTGCGGGTTATTTAAATAAAACGATTCGCGGGACTCCCGCGAACTAGAAATATTTATGAATAAAACATAAAAACTAATAGATTTTTATTCATCTGTTGCAGAAAAACAACAAGAACAACTAAAACAAAAAATAAACGATTTACAGGCCAGAGTTTCTATTCATAACATTCTATTTATAACAACGCTATAACATCGCGTTGAGTGATGTAGCCAATCACAGTTATATGTTTTGCTTCTGATTGGCCATTGCGTTCAAGAAATCATAGACTCCCTTTTTGGTATTTATTCAAGTGCATTTTTTGTAACAGAGACTGTTCTCTGCAACAGATTGACTCCGGTGCAGTGTCCATGCTCCGGCAGCTCACACACCCACACCAGTCACTTCGCCCCAAACGATCCTGTGCTGTAGGTTATGAGCCTGAAACTGATCCTCCATGTGGTGGTGGTAGTCAGAAACTACTGGACTGTCCCTCACAGGTTCAAATGCGTAACCCATGCCGTTAAAAGTGCTCATTTTCGTCTGTGTCTTAGGACCTGCAGCTGTTGCCTATGCACCTCTGCGTGTCCTACCATGCCAGTGACGTCATCGAAACTGCCAGCGTAACAAGCGCAATTTTTGTGTTGCTTAAAAAAAGCTATATTGATATTTTTAATAATTTTTTTAGTGTAATTTACTTTTAATTGTCATAAACAACACGTTATCAACGTCGATTTTTTTCAGTTCAGTTCATCTTTAATTTTGTATTTATTGTCAACGCAGTGCAGCAGCTGCCAGACCTAGAGCGGGCTGTCTAGCGTGCTCATAGGCTGCTCTGCGGCCACTGCAGCAGCCTATCAGTGAACCTGGCGTGATGTCACGCCCAATGAGAGGCGCTCGCGCCCTCATGGCATCACAGCCCGCCAGAATGGGCGTGGCTATGTGTATATAAGCGAGGTTCAGAGGCTGCTTCCCTGGTTTTCATCGACTGAAGCGAAAGTCGCTCATGGCGCGAGCACGGCCGGTTACGCAATACTCGTTCCCTCTTCTAGAGAGAACCGAGGTTACGTTAGGTAACCGATACGTTCTCTTACGAGAGGTTCTCTCGTATTGCGTAAGCTAGCTTACGCTACGGGAACCCTTTGTCAATGGCGTGCGCGCCAAGCATCCACTACATGAGCCCACCCACATAGCAAATGTTTTCTGGCCCAGCTCCGGGCCACACAATCACTTTTCCCTCGGCCCAAGTACCGCAAAGAATGATGGCACTGAAGTGGCCCAGAACTGGATTAAAGACAAGGGTCACACATGGGCCATAACCGGCCCGAATCTCAGCCAGTTAATCACCCTTAACGGGCCCTGAAGTGGCCCAGAACTGGATTAAAGACAAGGGTCACACATGGGCCATAACTGGCCCGAATCTCAGCCAGTTAATCACCCTTAACTGGCCCTGAAGTGGCCCACAACTGGATTAAGGACAAGAGTCACACATGGGCCATAACTGGCCCTGAATTGGACCAAAACAGGTTTTATTATTGGTACCAAGTCTCAGCCATAAGTTAACCATATCAACACCAGAAACCCCAAAACTGAGCCATAACCCAGCCTAATCTTACCCAAACCATATGAACAAATAAGTCACAGGAAAATTCAATTCTCAAAATTGTTTTATTTAACAATAATGTACAAGCCAAAAATACATTTTTAAATTACATCTAGAATTGTGTAACTGTGTGAAGGCTATTTTAGTACATTCAAAGCATAACATCTCATTAGCACCTCAAAAAAGTGCATTTAATTTCAAAATGTTCTTGTCTGTCTTTAACAGTTGCAGGGGGGAACCCGGGGAGCCCTGATAAGTGGGGATAATAAGGTGGCCAGCAGCAGTGCGGGCCAGCGCATGTACATAAGCACTTAAAGGGAACAGCAGAGCGGCGGCGCCGGTCTGTGTAAGCATATAGCAACCCAGTAGTGCAGCTCAACCAGTCGAGCTGATTATAGTGATAGTATTACACTTATACCGCCAGAAGCTTTGCCTGCAGGGCGGGAACTTCCAGATTGTAAAATCTGACAAAGGTGGACGGGGAAGCCCAGCCCACTGCCACACATATGTCGTGGATGGAAATCCCGCTGGACCACGCCCACGATGAGGCCATGCCTCTAGTGGAGTGAGCCCTGACGCCCAAAGGGCATTGCAAGCCTTTTGACGCGTAAGCAGCCGCGATAGCGTCCACTATCCACCTGGACAGTGTCTGTTTCGAGGCGGCGAGACCTTTAGTGCGCCCACGAAACGAATAGCTGCTCCGTGCGTCTGAAAGAGGCGGAGCGCGCAGTGTATAATCTCAACGCTCTGACTAGGCAGAGGAGATTGGTGTCGCATTCGCTATCGGATGCTGGCAGAGCCGATAGGGAAATGATCTGCGCTCTGAAGGGAGTACCAATCACTTTGGGAACATAACCGTGTCTAGGTTTGAGAATGACTTTAGAGTCATTTGGCCCGAACTCAAGACACGCCGGGCTGACAGACAGCGCGTGAAGGTCCCCCACACGTTTAACTGATGACAGAGCTGTCAGAAAAACGGTTTTAAATGACAGGTACTTTAAATCCATGGATTGTAGTGGTTCAAAGGGAAAGGCTTTCAGGACCGCGAGGACCACAGAAAGATCCCATGCAGGAACCGACGGGGGGCGCGGAGGGTTCATCCTTCTAGCTCCTCTAAGGAAACGGATGACCAGCTCGTTCTGTCCCAATGACTGGCCGTGCGGAGGTTCTGTGAACGCTGTAACGGCCGCCACATGTACTTTGAGCGTGGATGGGGACCTGCCCTTATCCAATAGCTCTTGTAAAAATACGAGCAGCCACGAAACCCCACATTCCCGTGGGTCCAGATTTTTGTCGGTGCACCATTTAGAAAACACAGACCATTTAGACGCATAAAGCTTTCAGGTAGAAAGAGCTCTGGCATGTACGATCGTGTTTATTACTCCTTCTGGCAGAGCAACGGGTAGTCGTTGATCACCCACGCATGCAGCGACCAACGCTCTGGGTGGGGATGCCAGATCGAGCCGCGAGCCTGAGAGAGGAGATCTGTTCTCACCGGAATGGGCCACGGGGCTGTCTGTGACAGCTGCGTAAGCTCCGGGAACCAAGCCTGATTCTCCCAACGCGGGGCTATAAGGAGCACCAAGTGGCGCGTTTCCCTGATTCTCTTTATTACCTGTGGTAACAATGAGACAGGCGGGAAGGCGTAAAGCGGGCGGCTGGGCCAGTCCTCGGCCAGCACGTCCTTGCTCTTCGTGTTGAGCCATCGTTGTAGCGGGCGCATGCGCAGTAACCCCAGCTCGAGTACTGCTGCGGCTGAGGCCATACAGCCTAACATTCTCTGAAATGTTTTCAGAGGAATGAGGCTGTTCATCTGAAAAGATGCGGCTAAGCACTGTATACGGCGCGCGCGCTGTGTTGACAAGCGCGCTGTCATAGTCACCGAGTTCAGTTCTATTCCTAAAAAGGAAATCACCTGACTGGGCTGTAATGAGCTCTTGGTCCAGTTGACCGAGAGACCCAAGCATTTCAGATGGTTGAGGAGCGCTGTTTTGTGTGACAAAAGCTCCGTGTCTGTTTGTGCCAAAATCAGCCAATCGTCCAGATAGTTCAGTATTCGCAAGCCCTGATTTCTCAGGGGGGCGAGAGCCGCGTCCATGCACTTCGTAAATGTACGGGGTGCTAAGGACAGGGCGAACGGGAGGACGGTGTATTGATAAACCTGGCCGTCGAAGGCGAATCTCAAGAATGGCCTGTGATGGGGAGTTATCTGAATCTGAAAATAAGTATCTTTCAGATCGAGAGATATAAACCAGTCCCCCTGGCGCACTTGCGCGAGGAGTTTCCTGATTGTCAGCATTTTGAACGGTCTTTTCACAAGCACTTTGTTCAAATGTCTCAGATCTAAGATGGGTCTGAGGCCACCGTCTTTCTTTGGTACAAGAAAATAACGGCTGTAAAACCCCGACTCGCTCAGAGAAAGCGGCACCAGCTCTATAGCCCTTTTGCACAGCAGGTTTGCTATTTCTGCGCGAAGTAGATGTGCTACTTCTGAATTCACAGTAGTTTCGAGCGGCGCCCGAAAGCGTGGGGGGCGGCAAACAAATTGTAGCGAATAGCCCTGTTTTATTGTGCTTAACACCCATTTTGATACCCCTGGGATAGCTTCCCATGCTTTTATATGTGCCGCCAGGGGTTGAATGGCCTCCGGGCTCTGATTGCCACACTGTGTGTGTCTTACAGGCAGTACCTGAGGTGTGTGCGCGGCGTGCGTGGGCTCGGTGTTTGAACACGGCGGCTCGCAGGCAGCAGTGACAAACTGATTTGTGAGTGACGACCCGATTAACGCGAATGGGGGGCGTTTTATGACTGCTTTGCAGTGCAGCGCTTCGGGCGAGGTGCCTTTCTGTAAGCGTGAGCGCGTGTGAGAGCGGGCACGGTGTTTACATGAATTAGTAGCGTCCCGACCCTTCTGGATGGGGAGCGTGTTATTATAGCCTTGTGGCGAGCAGGCGACGCTTTGGGAGAAGCGTATATTTGTAAGCGTGCGCGCTTGGGAGAGGGCACGAGACTTACATTCATACAAGTGTTTTCTGGCCGTGTGACAGAGCGGGCAAGGAGAGAGCGCGCGCATGGACTCGCGGGCGCGTCTTCTGACTTCACCACTCGAGCGGCTTGTGTCCGCTTTATGGGAGTGGGCTCTGTAAGTGACACGGGGAGTGTAATGCTTGAGTGACACGGGGAGTGTAACTGCTGATTTTTCCACTGCAGTAGCCTTAGTGAAGGGGACTGGCAGGGGGCGGAGTTTTGACGGCAGTCCGGCCGCGGCGGGACTCAACCGTCTTTTTTCCTCGGTGTTGAAGCTGCTAGGAGGACTTCGCGTGCTCGGGCTTCAGCGCACTGCGAAGGCTGGCTGTGCTGAGCTGGGAGCTGTGAGGAGGCTCGTGCAGGAGGCTGGTCACGTGAGCGGCCTGCAGAGGAGCTAGAGCATCGAGGCAGGAATAGACTCATGGCTTGAGTGGTCTTCTGAACTTCGGAGAACCGTTCAACGATACCACTCACCGCGGGGCCGAAGAGACTGGAGGGAGAGAGCGGTGCGTTGAGAAACGTGGCACGTTCAGATTCCCCCATGTCCGCGAGCGTCAGCCAGAGGTGCCTCTCTGTAACAGTCAGCGCGGCCATACATTTTCCCAGTGCTAGAGCAGCAGATTTTGTGGCGCGAAGGGACAGGTCCGTCGCGCTCCTCAAATCTGACATTTCTATTCTATTCATGCTCTATTCTGAAGCCAAGATAGAGCAACAGTCCTGAGTGACGTTCTCTTCCGCCTCTTCATCCGTCGTGACGGCGATGCGGCCACTCGAGGGAAGGCGAAGCTCGAGGGAGAGGCTCCGGCGGCCTTTGTAAACGGCGCTTCTTCCTGCGCGGTGCAACGAAAGGCGGCGTGGCGGCTTCGAAACTCTGAAGTCGAGCCCGCAGGGTCGACAACGGGAGTTCTTCGCAGAGCTCGCATCCGCCGTCGGCGAGGGCTGCGTGTTCCTGGCCCAGGCAGAGAGTGCAGATCAGATGGCGGTCTCCTGCGCTGAGCGGGGCTCTGCACGAGCCGCAGGATGTGCGAGGCATCTTTAAAAAGACACTCGCTGCTCTTTTAGAAGTTCGCGCTGGCGAACGTGCTCTAAAGCTTTTAGAAAAGGATACGTCGCCGGATGGCGTAGCTCGCACGGATGGCTAAAGGTGGTGAAGACGGCCGGCTTCTTCGAGCGCTGTCCTAAGCTCGCTAGATGCCCCTCAGACAGCGACGTGGCTTCTGTAGTCCAGCGATGCGGAGAGCTTCGCTGAAGAGATGAAAATCAGGGAAGCAGCCTCTGAACCTCGCTTATATACACATAGCCACGCCCATTCTGGCGGGCTGTGATGCCATGAGGGCGCGAGCGCCTCTCATTGGGCGTGACATCACGCCAGGTTCACTGATAGGCTGCAGCAGCCTATGAGCTCGCTAGATAGCCCGCTCTAGGTCTGGCAGTGGCTGCACTGCGTTGACAATAAATACAAAATTAAGGATAATTTTTGGCTTCAATATCTCGAAAAGATGAATCTTTCCCATAGCGTAAGCTAGCTTACGCAATACGAAAGAACCTCTCGTAAGAGAACTACAGAAGGGCCTTTCCACTCTGTACTGTCTGCTCGTTTGGGTAACATTTTAGAATACTGTGGGCCCTATTTTAACGATCTGAAACACAAGTGTCAAAGCGCAAAGCGCAAGTAACTTTGTGGGCGGATCCCGGCGCTGTTGCTATTTTCCCGGCGTGATAAATGCCTATTGCGCCTGGCGCAAATCTAAAAGGGGTTGGTCTGAAGTAGCTTCATTATTCATAGGTGTGGTTTGGGCGTAACGTGAAATAAACCAATCAGAGCGTCATCTCACATTCCTTTTAAGAGCAGGCGCGCTTGTTCTAAAGCGGATTCCTATTATAACGGCGGATTTGTCAGGCGCGCGCCAGGAGCGGTTCACAGCCGAGGAGAGCAACGTTCTTGTCAGGGCCGTAAAACACAGAGAAGTGACATTGGGGATGGAGAAACCCACCCAAATTAACTTCTGTTAAACAGGCGTATGATAATTTGGGTAAATGTGTAAGCTACATGTATGCTTTTATAATAAATTGTCTATCTATCTATCTATCTATCTATCTATCTATCTATCTATCTATCTATCGTAATAATGTATGATTTGCAAAAATGAAAACTGCTGCTAGATGAGAGAATCAACGTGTATGCGTGTTGTGCACACGCTACATTGATTATGGCATAGGATGGAGGATGGAGACATGGAAGTAAGCGTCCTTCAGATCTATCGTGACAAACCAGTCCTCGGATCTGATTTGAGTCACGATCTGCTTGAGTGTCAGCATCTTGAACTTGAGTTTCTGTACTTAACGATTTAACAGACGAAGATCTAAAATGGGACGCAACCCTCCATCCTTTTTTGGAACAATGAAATAACGGCTGTAAAAACCCGACTCTCTGTCGGGTGAGTACACCTGTTCTATAGCTTCCTTTGCTAACAGGGCCTTTACCTCTTGCTCCATTACCAGAGCCTGCTCGGGATGCACCACTGTGGGCAGCACCCCGTTGTAACGAGGAGGACGAGAACCAAACTGGATTCTGTATCCTTTCTCTACAATCTGCAGGACCCAACGAGAAATATTCGGCAGAAGCTTCCACGCTGCCAGAAAATTTACTAAGGGAACCAGCCTCTCGAGGCTGGTCTCTGGTGTTATCGAGACGGCTAATTCCGGAGCCTGAAACATAATGGCAGGAACTACCTGAACTGGCCGCTCTAAGGCCCCCCTCAGAGGGCGCGAAACCGATGCTGTGCCGCAGCATAGCATCAGCGACTCGCTGGAGACCGCTGCGCCCTGAAGCACCGAGGGTGGCAGGGTTGGCAGAACGGTCTCGTGAGGACCCCGAAATGGAACGGGCACCGTATAATGAGGTGTACACCGCTCCACTTCGGTCGGGGCTGTCCTCACAGGCCTGATGCATGAACATCAGGACCTTTTTTTTTTTTGAACCGAAGTCTTCTTCGCCTGAAGAACGGTCCTCAGATCCGGCTTCGACTTAGAAGACTTCGGTTGAGAGGGTTGCGTCCGTCTCCAGTCTCTACGTGGAGGTGCACGAGACGCAACACTCTCTTTCTGATGCACACGATATGATGAGCTCGACGGCTGGGGCTGCTCACGCCCAGCAGCCCCAGGGGGCTGGACCCGGCGAGGGATAAACTTTTTAAAAACGTCAGCTTGTTTCTTTGACTCCTGAAATCTCTCGACGACCGCGTGGACTGCGTCGCCGAAGAGACCAGAAGGTTCAAGCGGAGCATCTAATGAAAAAGCTCGATCTTTTTCTTTAATATCAGACAGATTTAACCATAAATGTCTCTCAGTAGCTACCAAGGCTGCCATAGACCGCCCAATTGCTCTGGCGGTCTCCTTAGTAGCCCTGAGAGAAAGATCGGCAGCCCGACGAAGTTCACGAATATCGTCATGACTGACTCCCTCACTACTATCCAGATCCCCCAGCAGGTCAGCTTGATAAGCCTGGAGCACTGCCATAGTATGCAGACATGCTCCAGCTTGACCTGCTGCCGTATAAGCTTTGCCCACTAACACCGAAGTGGCTTTGAGCGGTCTAGTGGGCAAAGCCGAGGCTTTCAGAGACGATGCGGGACCAGGGGAAAGATAACTGGCTAAATTCTCTTCCGCCTGGGGCATCGCCTCATAACCAT
This sequence comes from Rhinichthys klamathensis goyatoka, assembly GCF_029890125.1. NCBI lineage: Eukaryota > Metazoa > Chordata > Actinopteri > Cypriniformes > Leuciscidae > Rhinichthys > Rhinichthys klamathensis. Next base: position 1,925,936 of record NW_026606844.1, on the reverse strand, counting down.
ACTCTTTCAGCCCTCTTATTCTCGAATAAGTGTTAACTTGAGGGCTGAAAAGACGTGATGAGTAAGGTTTATTCCACGATTTAGATATTTCATTGTGCAAATCGGGAAAAAATGGAAGCCCTCGTGGTGGAGATAATGTGGTGGAAGATAAAAAGCGCTCATCTAATTTGCTTTTAGGACAAGCGCCCTTCTTCTCAGATGGCCATTAGATATTTAATTTCTCTACAGCCCGCGACATAACATCCACCAGCTCATCATATGCTGGGGAAATAAATTGTGAATCTCTTTCCCCCATGTGTGTGCTTTCACTCTCCAAACTCATCGCATCAACCTCCTCGGAGGAAGAGCAATGAAGTAATGGAGGGCTCTCTCCCCGGGCGGAAGAAACCGCAGAGCGTGCTTCCGACACCGGGGGGAGAGCGCTGGATCTCTCGGGTAAGGAAGGAGAAAGAGCCCTCGGACCCGTCTCCAACCCCTCCGAAAGTTCCTTTTGCGATCCCCAGGAATGCAATCTCCGCGCTGCCTCAGCATACGCGGGTCCTGATCCCTGCGGATCGCGAGCCTGCCCACTCTCTTTATCAAAGAGTGACAGGCGAGAGCGGAGCATGCGAAGCGGTAACATCTCACAATGCTGGCACTCAGCCCCCTCGAAGGCTGAGACCGCATGCTCCACTCCCAAACAAACGACACAAAGCTCGTGTGTGTCCCCACCCGTTAAATAACGCGGGCAGGGAGAAGCACACTGTTTGTACACTTGTTTAGTTTCCATCCTTTTCCGCAACAGACAACAGTAAATAGACAGAGACAAAATGACACAGATCGCTTGCTGAGACACAGAAGCTAATGCCGCGTTTCACCGGGTGAGCCTTTATCCCTTCCTGGTCATGACGTCACCCGCCCGTGACGCTCATTCTTTCCATTGGACTAGTTGACATTGATGCTCAGACGCATGCACGCTGGGGGCGTTCCCAAAGCGTCAAGTGACGCATCGAGAGTTCCCTCGAAAGGGAACTGCTTTGGAAACTGCTCTTTTATCGAGAAAGTGGAAACAAACAAAACAGATGTTTCTTGACATTACAGATGGCTACATACCAATCAAAGGCCATTATTGCAAGGATAAAAGCCTTGGCTGAACCAAAATAATGCAAAAAATATATTTGAATGAAGCTACTGAATAAATTAAATACTACCAGCTTGGAACCAAAACCTAGCAACAATTTTTGTACGGTAGTAGTGCTGAATAATATATCACATATAACCAGGTTTAAGATGACACAATACTGTTACGGGTGTGCACGTAGATGAACCCAAACACAGACGGTGTACAATGAACTCAGGGTTTATTGGGACAAAACAGGAAAACAAAACCCACGAGGGGGCAAAACAGATGAAACAAGGGATATAAGACTGGCAAGACTAGACTAGATAATGACTGAACAAGAAACAAACAAAACTTTGTATAATACTAACAATGACTACTAACTACTAACTAGACTTTCCACAGAATACTCACAGGTAACATTTGGCAATGAACCGACACAAGACAGCAAACACAAGGGGATTAAAAAAGGAGACTAATCAAGACATAACAGGTGACACAGGTAAAGCAATAATGACTGAATCAGGATAACAAGGGGGCGGGTTAAAGAGACGAGACAACACAAGCACATGACCAAAACACAAGGCCATGTGCTTGCACACAGAACATGGGTCTGTCATGATCCTGCCGCAATACTAAGAGAATCATGGACATGATGGCAGAATCATGACAGAACCCCCTCCTTAAGGAGCGGCTACCAGACGCTCCCCAAGGAGACATCAAACACGGGACAAGACTGACTGGGACATAGACAAGACCCAACAAAACATAACAAATAATAACAAGGGCATACAAGAGTAAACAATGACAGGGTTCGGGTGGAACATCAAAAATAATAAACAAGGAAGGGGAGGCGGAGGGACAACAAAGTCTTTGAGCGAGGGTCCAGGGTGGGTAGGCGGGACGGTGATCTTGGGACTACGGGGTCTGGGCTTAGGACGGGGGGTCCGAACGGACTTGGGTGGAGTGGTGTGGGTAGAGGGAGAAACAGTCCTGGGTTGAGCCATGACGGGGGAAACAAAACGGGAGTCCGGGGGCAGTGGAGACAGCAGCAGCGGGAGACGAAACGGAGACACGGGAACTGACAGGGGAAGAGGAAGCAGGAACGGGAACAGAGATACTTGAAGAGTCAAGGCTTCCCCAAGAAGAGGTGAGACTCATCACTTCCGACTCTGGAGAGGCGTTGACTGTTGCGCTCTCGGCGGCTGGCGTGGGTGCTGCGCTCTCGGCGACAGGCGTGGGTGCTGCGCTCTCGGCGACAGGCGTGGGTGCTGCGCTCTCGGCGACAGGCGTGGGAACAAGTTTACCGCTGCAGAATCTGGAGCCGCGCCCTCAGCGACCGATTCAGGAACGGTACCTTCAGCTGTAGCGGGCTCTGGGATCGTGCCAGCAGCAACGGGCTCTGGGACAGTGCTTACAGACACAGGGGACGAAAACAGACCAGAGGCTCCCCTCCTCCTCTTCTTCGGTCGGGGAGCAGACGCAATAGCTGGACTCATGGCTGGTTGGGGAAGCTCCACAGGGACCGTAACTAGCCCAAGAAGGGCAGCCTCAGACTGCGCTGACTCTGTAGCGGAGGACTCCGAAGCGGACTCCCACGAGGCGTGTCTTCCCCCTTTGCTGCAGAGACTGGTGGGCGGAGATGATGCCTCAGGGACTGAAGCGGCATGGGCCTGGTCCCCAAGGGTGACCACAGCTAGTACACGACCCTCCGGGATCACGGGCAGCTTGGCGGATGATGAGCTCGTGGGTGTCTGTGACTCTCTCCGAGACAAGCAATCCACCAAATCAGTTAACGGATAGGTCACCATCTCCTCCCGTTCAGCCAGGGGTGGAAGAGAGTTGAGACCTGCAACGAGGTAGCAGTTTAGGAGGAACTCCGGGATGAAAAACCCCCTCTCGTTCGCAACCCGGGCATGCTCCCTTATCGATAGCCGTCCCTGAGCGGGAATCGGGAGTTTGCCTCTCCTCGAGTCAGCGATGGTCTTGAACCACCAATCCTTAAGTTCATCAGAGTCATGCTTGACAAGGGAGGACATACCGTCTGCTGGGTTCGATGTTGGTCGGTTCATTCTGTTACGGGTGTGCACGGAGATGAACCCAAACGCAGACGGTGTACAATAAACTCAGGGTTTATTGGGACAAAACAGGAAAACAAAACCCACGAGGGGGCAAAACAGACGAAACAAGGGATATAAGACTGGCAAGACTAGACTAGATAATGACTGAACAAGAAACAAACAACACTTTGTATAATACTAACAATGACTACTAACTACGACTTTCAATGACAAGACTTTCCACAGAATACTCACAGGTAACATTTGGCAATGAACCGAAACAAGACAGCAAACACAAGGGGATTAAAAAAGGAGACTAATCAAGACATAACAGGTGACACGGCTAAAGCAATAATGACTGAATCAGGATAACAAGGGGGCGGGTTAAAGAGACGAGACAACACAAGCACATGACCAAAACACAAGGCCATGTGCTTGCACACAGAACATGGGTCTGTCATGATCCTGCCGCAATACTAAGAGAATCATGGACATGATGGCAGAATCATGACAAATACATAAGTTTATGAAGGCATTTTTCTAAATCAAAAATTACTAGAAATATTCCATTCCTCACTAAGATACACACATAGACAAAAAAACAGCAGAGCAGACACTGTGCCATAGTATTCTGTTTGAAGCCCAGGAAAACCAACAATGAAAAATTCCTTTACAAAGCTGATGTTTCCGACTGACATGACGACCTGATGGCTGGATGTAAAATTAGATTAAGGTACTCTGAGATGCATTTTCTTTTATGCATTGCCTCACTGCTGGTTTGGCATGGATCATATATAGCACAAATTACAACATTGGATCACAGAAACATAACAGCCAGTTAAAATATTAAATTGTATTTTATCATTTTTAAAAATACATGAAATGACAAAAAAAAATTACTCATTATAATCTAAAAAAATTTTGACTAACCCAGGACAATAGGAACTACCAGTGACATAAATGTACGCTGATTGGCGAACTCATGCAAAACACTGCCATTTAAAAACAAGCTGTGTACACACAGATTATAGCCTATATATGTATTCCATGATCTAACTCTACGTACATGGAAAACAGTGATAGATGGACCTCTCAACTTTTACACTAAGGAGAAAATCCAACACAACTTTGAGAAGACCAAGCGAAACATGATTTCTGCTCAGCTAGCATCATCAACTAGCCTGGATGCCAGCCCGAACCCCACCCACAACATTTTTTTGGTCGGGAAGTTCGGTCTGGGCTCGATCCATTGAGGAGTAATTATGATCGGTTCAGAATTAGTCGGGCCAATCAAATTGACAGGGCGGGCTTTATACGATGATGGACAGATGATCTGCAGTTACGTAATCATCGCGTTATCAAAGAGCGCTTGGGTTGAACTGGTTACCCTCAAAGATGACTGCAGCTGGAGAATTGAGATGTATAGATTCCGCTATCGCGTCTGTTGTAAAAGAAATCGACAGCGCATTAATTTTAAAATACGAACAGAAAACTGCAATCAAGGCATTTGTCGATCGGAAAGATCTGTTTGCCGTCCTTCCTATGGGATTCGGCAAAAGTTTAATTTATCAGCTGGCTCCGATGGTCGCTAAGAAGATGGGATGCAATGAAAACCCTGTGGTCGTTGTTTTTTTTCCTGGTTCGGTTAAGACACGCCTCATAATCAAAGCCCTATGGAGCAGTATCAGACTCACATTCTGACTAGAATATGAGTATGACGAAGTCAGGCTAGTCATCAACCACAAGGCTAATGAATGCTCTGAAGTGTTTATATATTGACTGATCTGAAAGGTTTGTTTGATTTTGAAAACAGGTGAAATGGTTTTGAGGCGATTGTTTGATTTTGTCAGAAGGGTAAGGGTTTTGTTAATGTAGTTTGAACACTAGGTTTTGAGTTTATTTAATGTTGTGATAAAATAGGTAAAGGTTTCAAGAAATGTGCCTTAGCACATGTGAAAAACTGTAAGACAACAAAATGTAAATCAATTGTACAAAAGTACAGCTATCGACTTGTCTTCTTTCAGAAAAGAGTGGGAAAATTATTCCACTAGGATCCGACAAATTTCACTTTTTCAACCATTATATGTTTTTTACAATTGCTAGCCTAGGACACATTTCAAAACTCTTAACACAGCGAGTGCAACATCAGTCTTTGTGGACTAAACTGTGGATCATTTATCATTGCTTTTGCACAAAATGCATTTGATGACTACATCTTTCAAATTACATGAATTAATTTCTCACCTACGTAGACAAAACCACCACCAAAACTCTATATACATCCAGGCCAATTTGAACATTTACATACTCTTTTCAAAACTGTTAAACTAACAGTAAGGTAACTTAATACAAATTTGACCAAGACACCTATTTGCTACATTTCTACGGTAATACAATTTTGAAATATATTATGAATCTAAAAAATAAAATGCTATCAAAACAATTAGATATGTGACACCTACACATGAGTTAGCCTTTCAGTTGCATTATCTATACAAAATGGGAACACTTAGGAATGTATTGTTGTCGTTAAATGTTCCATAATGGCCATTATTCAGTTCCTGACATAATTTTGAATGACCACACGATGTACAAAATTAATGTATTGACTTTTTCAGTGTAAATGCAATGAATTTGTAAGTAAACTTTATTTAAGAAAATAAAGTGGCAATAACACATAAAGTTAGATTAAGTCATGTACAAACACAGATCTTTGCTTTTGCTTTAAAATATAGTTTCAAGTTTATGTTTTACAGTAAAAGATACAGCAGTTGCGTTTCCTGGCTTCAAAAAGCAGAGCATTAAAATGTGAGCACTGGAATATAAGCAAAAGACAAAATATATCTTTCCTATGATATTTTTGTGGATAAATCCTATGTTCTTACAGTTGCTCTAGTTCAGTATGCTGCATGACATTCAAAGAATACTATTTTGTTTTTGAAGTTTTTTCTAATGTATGACTGCTGTAATAATTTATGTACACACAGTGGATACATTAACTTTTGTTGGATTAATTTGGGGATTTTTTGAAAATTTTAGCCTTTTAAGTAAGCTTTCCTTGACATCTTTTGTCCTTAAACAGTATATGAGGGGGTTGATCATGGGTGGAAACAGACTATACATCATAATAATGACTAATCGTAAATCAGTGCTGAAGTTGATACCAATATTGCCAGCCAAATAAATAAAACACCTGGGTAGAAAATAGAGAGCTATTATGATGAGCTGAGGACTGCAGGTGGAGAAAGTCTTCATTCTTCCTTGAGCGCTCGATATACGCAGAACTACCACAATGATGGTGCAATAAGAGAAAACAATGAAAGTCAGAGGACTGAGCAACACAACCATAGCAAATACAAAGGCTGGAACACTGTACAGTGCCCTGTTAGTGCATGCAAGTGATGTGATAGAAATATGATCACAGTAACAGAGCATAATGGTGTTTTCTGCACAGTAAGGCAGAGGGTATGCCCTTATTGCCATCATTAAAGAGGATGCATGTCCTTGCACCCATACAATGAGACAAAGATAGAAAATGTTCGATTTTGTGAGTATATTAGGATATCTTAGAGGATTACAGATGGCTACATACCGATCAAAGGCCATTATTGCCAGGATAAAAGCATTGACTGAACCAAAATAATGCACAAAATACATTTGAATGAAGCAACCGCCAAATGAAATACTACCAGCTTGGAACCAATACCTAGTAATAATTTTTGGTAAGGTAGTAGTGCTGAATAATATATCACTTACAACCAGGTTTAAGATGACATAATACATAGGTTTATGTAGGCATTTTTCTAAAGCAAAAATTACTAGAAATATCCCATTCCCCACTAAGATACACACATAGACAAAAAAATAGCAGAGCAGCTACCGTGCCATAGTATTCTGTTTGAAGCCCAGGAAAACCAACAATGAAAAAATCCTTAACAAAGCTGATGTTTCCGGCTGACATGACGACCTGATGGCTGGATGATAAAATAGATTAAGGTACACTGAAATGCATTTTCTTTTATGCATTTTTATAATGCTGGTTTGGCATTAATCATATATAGCACAAATTACTCTATAATCTATATATATATATATATATATATATATATATATATAATATTATACAATAATATTTGATCACAGAGTCATAACAACCAGTTAAAATATTAAATTGTATTTTATCATTTTTTAAAATACAGGAAATGACAGGAATTAGCACATTATTATCTAAAAAATATTGACTAAAGTTTTATAATAATCTGGAAAAGCATCTGATCTAACTCTGGAATACCAAGAGAATCATTTACTTACAATATACTTCTTTCTAAAAACATTTGTCTGAGTCAAAGATATTTAAGTCTAATTTTTTTCTTCCCATCAAGGCGTGACATTTTGTGGTTGGTTGATGACACTGACCGTAGACCTCCCATTTCTTATAGGCTACTAACCAGTGACCTTAGGGGTGTACTTACTTAATTATAGGGGATTTCGCACTGGAGGAACCTTTTGCTAGACCGATTGGCAGATGTACCCGCTTTTTGGCGTGTTCGCACCGCAGGAACTGGGAACGATTTTAGTTTTAGGAACGCCTTTTGGTAGAAATAAATGAGCTCTTACTTCAGAGTAGGGTCTAACCCAGGACAAGGAACTACCAGTGACATAAGTGTACACTGACTGGCGAACGCATGCAAAACACTGGCACCCACCATTTTTAAAAATGGTGTACACACACAGATTATAGCCTATATATTTAATCAACAAACTAACTCTCCGACCATGGCAAACATCGATAGATGGACCTCTCAATTTTTACACCAAGGAGAAAATAAGAGCGTTGTGTGATCTGGCTCTGGTGTTGTCAACACCGTCAAAATAAAGGTCACAACAAAATGCGCAGCTTACGGCCCTTCCGAGTTCCTACTGGTTGCGAATGCAACCAGGAAAATTGAAGTAGGTGAACAATTAGTTCTTGGGGGAACCACTCTGGTGGCTAGTTCCTATAACTAAGTTCCTAGAACTGTGAGGGACAGACTTACAGTCAATGGCATACATTGGTTCTGGATCACATATTTCACAACTCAGAACTTTCAGCCCGTTCTTGCTTTTATGGAGCGAATTATGTGCCAAAACCTCACACACACACAAAACGTGTTTTACTCACACCCAATGATTCACAAACAAACTCAATGTGGTTTGTAAATGCAAAACATCACTCACAAACTAATGCATATTGTTCTGCAAATAAAAAATTTACCTATCAAACAAATACAGTATGTTTTACATATACATAGAAACGTATTTCTTCAATGACAAAAATATCATCCAAGTACAAATTAAAATCTTTCAAGTACAAAACAAAATTATACAAGTACGAAACAAAAACCTTCATGTACAAAACAAAATTCTACAAGTACAAAACAAAAACCTTCAAGTACAAAGCAAAATTCTACAAGTACAAAACAAAATTCTACAAGTACAAAACAAAATTCTACAAGTACGAAAAACTGTCACGTGACTTTTGGCACTATTTTTCCGTGTCCATGGACAGGCAGATTTTCTCACAAATGCAGTTGAGCAACTTCCTCTTCTAGAACAGTAGATGGCGCTAAGATAGCGGATCAATTTCGCGCTAGTCTCTCGGGAGAAACACTGATGTGAAACGCGTGCTTGCCTTTGCCCATGGGAAAATGAGCGGTGAACAGGTGTGTTTCTGTCTTACTTTATCTATAATTTACCTTATTGAGGTTTTGGTAAATGTTAGAAATCCACATTAGCACTTAGTAGCACTCCACTCTAGGATTAGGGAATCTATAAACTGAAAGCTCTGCCATCATGTTGCTTTTTACATTTTTGTAAAAACGTTTCATTTACTGAATGAGTCTATTTCTTTCGTTCTCTATAAATTAATGAGAACATTTCATTTAATTGAAAGGGTCCCACTTATATATTAATTTAGTTGGAATTCAGTCAGCGTAACTGTTAATGTAATAAAATAATGAATGAACAAAACAAACAATATACAATTGTTTCTTAACTTCCCTGTGGCGTATTGCCCAAATTATTATTTTGGACAGACAAATGAAACCCTCCTTTCAATTAAATTAAATGTTCTCATTAATTTATGGAGAACGAAAGAAATAGATTCGTTCAGTGTACATAATCACTAATTTAGTAATTTCACACGCGTCTTATGTAGAATTCTTTTTTTTTAAAGCAACATATGATAGAGCTTTCAGCTTAGATTCCCCTATCCTAGAGAGAGTGAAGTGCTACTAGCGGTAATATGGATTTTTGTCTAGACTAGATGTAATAAACATTTTGCAAAAGAAAACCTCAATAAGGTTAATTAGATAAAGTAAGACAGAAACACACCTGTTCACCGCTCATTTTTCCTCAGCTGTAGGTCGTGTTCTATTTCGTTACAGAATACATGCCCAAAAATGTAATTTGTAACGTATTCCGTTACATTACTCATTTTATAAATGTAAGAATGCGGCAATCTTATCCTGCTTACTAAACAGGGGTGCGTTTCCCGAAAGCATCGTTAGCCAACTATGGTCGCAAGTTCCGTCGTGACCAATAGAGTTCAATGGGATTTGCGACCAACTTGCGACCATAGTTGGCTAACGATGCTTTCGGGAAACGCACCCCAGGCCTATTCTGGTGGGTGCGGTGGTGACGCGTGTAACATGTGTGGTGGCACTGCCAATAAAGCACCTTAAAGCTGTCACAAAGAACCGGCAAAAGATTATGAATATGTAAAATATAGCAAGGAGATATTTTAATTGTTTATTAATAAACAAGTGTAGGTAGAGTGGGGGAAGACGCCCCCCTTAAGGAAAATGTGACATTACTGTGAAACAAAACATAAATGTGACTAGAAGTGCCATCCCAGTTTTGAGTGTCTATGGCAGGAGTTATTTACCAAATATTAAAATTGCTCAACCTTCATAATAATTTTTTTTTTTGACTGAAAATATTTTTGTACAAAGGGGGCATTTTGCCCCAGCGGTGGGGTAAAACGCCCCCCAAGGTGGGGTAAAATGCCCCCTTTCTTACCAACCAGTTTGCTCCATAGATCAACAGCAAAATGAACATAGTTTTTAATCTCTAAAAGTAAAAGGCAAGTAATGCAACAACATGTATATATATATACCTATTAATATTTATTTCAGCAATGTACAAAATAGCCAAATTTCGAACATTTTAATATTTTGATTTCTACACTAGGCCTATATGGGGTTGATAATTGATGTAGTATTTGTTCACCACAATCATCAAGAAAAACAGAAACCCCTAAATAAATATTAAACATAAATTAGTATATTTATAGTGAAATATATTCCATAAATGCATTAAAGGTCACTGTGTTTTATCATTGGGTCACCTAACCACCTTCCATCATTGCATTCACCAAGCTAGCTAATGCTCACTTGAGGTAATTTTTTCATGTTTTGTTCAAATATTTTGATTTTACCGCCTAGTTATACTGCATTAAAGTGTAAAATAAAGACTTTGATGAACAGAAATATGTTACTGTAGTAATTATGATAAAGAGAAACTATGCCCCTTGGGGGGCGTTTTACCCCACAAGCTATGTCTTTTTAAAAAATTGTTTATTTTTAAAAAATATAATTATATTCCTTATAAATAACATATGCTCTCAAACTACAGACATCACTATTCATCTATCATACATCAATGTGATATCACTGTGAACAATATTCTATTAAAAACTTGTTTATTAATATCTGAAAGTTATAGCACTTTCCATGTAATCCTCTTCTCTTCAAATACGTCGCTGGTGTCAGCTTCTCCATGGAGACTTGTATATCCTCGTTGTCAACGTGGTGCATAGCAATAGTAAAAATGTATCTTGATTCATTCTAGTGGTTATTTTGGGAAAAACGGGTGGGGGGCGTTTTACCCCAGGGGGGCATTTTCCCCCACTCTACCCTATTCTTTGTCAGTGTGTCGGCTGAAAACATGAAGTTGACGATGCTGACTCGCGATCTTCGCAGTGAAAGTAGTAAATGTCTGTGAGAGAGGCTACCTTATAGTTTGTAGATTGAGTAATACATTTTTGGGCATGTATTCTGTAACGAAATAGAACACTGCCTACAGCTGAGGAAAATGAGCGGTGGACAGGTGTGTTTCTGTCTTACTTTATCTAATTAACCTTATTGAGGTTTTCTTTTGCAAAATGTTTATTAAATCTAGACAAAAATCCATATTAACGCTAGTAGCACTCCACTTTCTCTAGGATAGGGGAATCTAAGCTGAAAGCTCTTTCTTTCGTTCTCCATAAATTAATGAGAACATTTAATTTAATTGAAAGGAGGGTTTCATTTGTCTGTCCAAAATAATAATTTGGGCAATACGCCACAGGGAAGTTAAGAAACAATTGTATAGGCTATTGTTTGTTATGTTCATTCATTATTTTATTACATTAACAGTTACGCTGACTGAATTCCAACTAAATTAATGAATAAGTGGGACCCTTTCAATTAAATGAAATGTTCTCATTAATTTATAGAGAACGAAAGAAATAGACTCATTCAGTAAATGAAACGTTTTTACAAAAATGTAAAAAGCAACATGATGGCAGAGCTTTCAGTTTATAGATTCCCTAATCCTAGAGTGGAGTGCTACTAAGTGCTAATGTGGATTTCTAACATTTACCAAAACCTCAATAAGGTAAATTATAGATAAAGTAAGACAGAAACACACCTTTTCACCGCTCATTTTCCCATGGGGAAAGGCAAGCACGCGTTTCACATCAGTGTTTCTCCCGAGAGACTAGCGCGAAATTGATCCGCTATCTTAGCGCCATCTACTGTTCTAGAAGAGGAAGTTGCTCAACTGCATTTGTGAGAAAATCTGCCTGTCCATGGACGCGGAAAAATAGTGCCAAAAGTCACGTGACAGTTTTTCGTACTTGTAGAATTTTGCTTTGTACTTGTAGAATTTAGTTTTGTACTTGTAGAATTTTGCTTTGTACTTGAAGGTTTTTGTTTTGTACTTGTAGAATTTTGTTTTGTACATGAAGGTTTTTGTTTCGTACTTGTATAATTTTGTTTTGTACTTGAAAGATTTTAATTTGTACTTAGATGATATTTTTGTCATTGAAGAAATACGTGTCTATGTATATGTAAAACATACTGTATTTGTTTGATAGGTACGTTTTTTATTTGCAGAACAATATGCATTAGTTTGTGAGTGATGTTTTGTATTTACAAACCACATTGAGTTTGTTTGTGAATCATTGGGTGTGAGTAAAACACGTTTTGTCTGTGTGTGAGGTTTTGGCACATAATTCGCTCCATACGTTTTGGACATTTCGTTGAAATCTTACGCACGTGGCATCCTTTAGCATCAATATGAGACGCAGAACCCAAGGCGTCATACAGGTGACGCTCGTCTAAATCCAACGCACATGGCATCGTTTAGCGTGAATATGAGACGCAGATCCCAAGGCGTCATAACCGTACCCTACCCCAGACCTAAACCTACCCATAACAGTGCGTGTTATATTGACGCTAAAGGATGCCATGTGCGTAAGATTTCGACGAAATGTCATAAGGCGTCACCTATATGATGAGAATAACACACTATAAGAATGAGAATGCGTTGGAACTTTACAACTATTTATTAAGTTTTTGTCTACATAAAGTTTTAAGAAGATGATTCTTTAGCTGAACATTTTGGATGTTGTTAAATAGTACAATCCATTGAACGCACTGTAATTATATCCCTCAGAGCCTCGTTTTCATTCCTGTCAAAAATTAAATATGGCCCCTAGTGAAAAAGTATGCCAAAATATATTTAAAACACATTTATTTTGTACTAATTATACTAAAAATCCATGTACATATATTTACTGGCATATCGCTTGAGACTTACTGTTATAAATATTATAATTAAAATACAATCCAAATATTATGTAACTTTATTACATAATGCACATTTTTTAATATTAGCCTAAAATGTGTTTTAATATCATTATTGGTAAGTATAGTATGATCACTGTATAAGGCAGTTTTTAAATGCAAGGTATTTAACGTATACTTGCAGCAGTTCCACTTTAGTACATATCAAATATATCTTTAGTTGGACCTCAGCACTATATCCAGATAACTAAAGTGTATTAAGAACAACATTAGTTGTTACAATTTAGTAGACTTAAGTATATCAATTAGTATACCAACAATACAATTGCAGGGTATTTATATTAAGTACATAAATATGTAAATGTATTTGTAGTATATACTTAGCATAAAGTTAATGTATTTCAAATACATTTTGGTATATTTATTTTTCACTAGGGGCGCTACCCTGACTAAGGTCTATAATGACAAAGATACAGTTTCAAGCTTTAGTCACAGACAACAATATGGGGACCTTTTGCAAGTGTGCTTTGCAATTCATCATTTATTACAAACATCATACCTGTAGATGTGTCCAAGCCTCCTTACTAACTAGAAAACATCATGTTAGTACTAGCAATGATGACTTAAGCAGTTTTTGATAAGTTATTGGAATAACAAACATACTGCGCAATATCTTACGCTAGGGGAAAACCTCTTTTCCACGAGATATTGAAGCCAAAAATTATCCTTAATTTTGAATTAATGTAAAACGCGTTGCGGCAGCATGCAGACATAGGCAAGACGGCTCGCGTGCCTATTGGCTGTCTTGCGGCAACTGCAGCAGCCTATCGAGAGAGGCCCTTGGTGACGTCAGATCCGCCAGCTTCGCCAGCTTCACTCAAGTCGCTCACTGACGGACAACGGCCGCCTTCTGCCGCCGCTTCCGCCATTGATGACGACGAGATAGCTGCATCTGTAGAGGAGGCCAGCTGCTCTATCCTGGCGTGGGACAGTGCGGATTGGGCGAGCTCTGTGGACCTCCCCCCTCTGCCCACGAGTCGTCAGGGAAACGGGCCAGCATCGAATCCGAGCTGATGCGTCTGCTCTCACAGGCCGTGGCGAGCCTCGGCCTTGTGTGGGAGGTGCCCGCACAGCCTGCGCACAACCGACTGGATGGATGTTTCCTGCAAAGGGACCACGTAACTCTGTCTCAGCAGCATTCTCTATGGTGGACGGTGCTAATGACAGAGGATACCACTCTCTTCCTCCAGTAGAAGAAGCTGTAGCGGCCCATCTTTGCTGGCCAGCAAGCTAAGACAGCGCTACCTTCTAAAGCTTGCCGCACTACTTACGCTATGCACAGCCGCTGGGCAGGCTGTATCGGCATTACACTCAATGGCCGTACTGCAGATCTTCCAAGCCGACCTTCTCCGAAAACTGGATGAGGAGCGCTACGGACCTGGCTATTCGCGCCGCGAAATCCGCTGCACAGGCCATTGGGCGGAACATTGCTTCTCTCACCATTGCTGAGACACCTATGGCCAGGGGCGAAAATTTCATCAAAATGTTGGGGGGGACAATAAACATAATTCTCAAGAGCAATTTTTGAAGGGGACACCAATAATACAGGCAAAATTGTACTTGCAAGGATATGTGTACACCGAGGAAAGCCTTACTACTATTATTAGTGTAGCATGGAGACCGTTCCATTATCCTTCTTCTCAAAGTTTCTTTCTGGTTTAATGAAAAAGCTGACTAAATTGACCAAAAAAAATCTTCAAAACCATATTTTTTTTTGTAAATAAGTTGTTTTGTGTAAACAACTTATTTACAAAAAATGTATGGTTTTGAAGAATTTTTAGCCGGGTTTTCGCCTGGAAGGCTCTATAGAAATCTAGCACCCTATTGAACGAAGTTAAACTGAGAGAGCGTGCGTTCACAGACACCAGAATGAACGTGTTCACAGTAACGTTGTTCATCAGGCAGTAATACAGCACGTCCAGTTCACGTTCACCCAAAATATGAACGAGTTCATGAACTATCGTTCAATGAACGCGTTCAGGCACAACACTAATTCAATTATATAAACCGACTAAATCACAGTGAAAGCGTTAAAATCTAAATGCGCACCCGGACTAGTCTAATCTACAAGACTAACGTTACATCACGTAGTGTATGCGTACACTCTATGGGTGTGGGTGTGTGTGTGTGTGTGGGGATATACTGATATAAACAAGCTAGGTAAACGTTAAACGTTATAATCGCTAACATAGCAGACTACATCAGTGACAAAAGTACATTAGTACGCAAATATATATTTGTTTTTTACATGATTTATTAATGAATCAGCATCATCTATATTAAAGAGAAAATAATCACTTCATCCGATGTTTAAAGTGAATAAAATAACATTGACTTACTGGAGTTCCACAACTACTCAAAAACATAGTTCATCTCTCCCGCCACCGGAATGTGTGTGTGTCGGTGCTCGGTGGTGAGGTAAAAGGGGCGGAGGCAGTGGACCAAAGCACTGTGAGGCAAGGGAGGGGGGACTCAAAATGTTTAAAATGTTTTTTTGTTGTTGCCCCGTTTGCATTTGTATTATTTTTTTTTTCTTAAACAATTATTTTAAGAATATATCATTATTTTATTTACAACACACATATTTTAATGATATTTTAGGGGGGCCAACCCTCAGATAGGGGGGGTCCTGACCCCCCTGCGATTTCCGCCTATGCCTATGGCTGACGTTATCTGAGATGCCGGACTCGGGGCGCTCCGCATTCCTCGACGTGCCTATCTCCGTAGCTGGCCTCTTTGGATCATCCGTCAAAGATTTCACGGATAGATTTGCTGAGGTTCAGAAGACGTCACAGGCTATGAAGCACTTCTTTCCAAAGCGCTCTGGCTTCGCAGCAGGTCGCCCAAAACAGCCGTCTGCTCGAAGCTCCCAGCCACAGCCTCCGTCCGCCACCGCTTCACAGCGCCGTCAAGCCCGGGACCAGAGACCAAAAGATTGAGATAAAGCCCGAGGCCTCAAAGTCTTCCTAGCCCTCCTAGGAAAACGACGGTGTTTAAGTCTCGCCGCGGCCAGACTTCCACTGAAACTTTTCGCTCGTTCAGTTCCAGAAAATGTGACTGTTCCAGTGTATTTTGCTGTAAACAAGCCGGTACCACGGCCCACATGCCTGCACACAAATGCCGTTTTCACGGCGACCCAGATAAATCACATAAAGAATGTATTTTCTGGTATTCCGGCCACGGCCGATGGTGTTATGAGTGTAATAGGGTTCAGGGTGGAGTATAAGGTCCTGTTGTTCGTGTTCAATGCCATCAATGGTATGGCCCCGGCCTACCTCACAGAACTGTTAACGGTCTATCAACCAGTCAGAACCCTGCGCTCCTCTGAACACACCTCTTTGGTCACTCCTAAATTCAAATACAAAAAGTTTGGAGGTCGGTCATTTGCCGCCCAAGGCCCAAAGCTGTGGAACGCACTTCAACCTCACCTGCGAACTATTACTATGTTGAGCACTTTTAAATCGCAGTTGAAAACACATCTATTCAGACAAGCTTTTAACACATAGCTTTCGTCCCGTTTCAATTGCTATTTTATGTACACTTAAGTTTTTATATATTGTTGTTTATTTATGTTTTTACTGGAAAGCGCCTTGTTCATTCCTATACACAAGCACAGCCCACCACAGTACAGGGCTCGCACAAATAAAATCGACTAATGTCGATTGTGCATTAAATGTAGTGAATGTGCCCACAACCCAGTGCCCACAAACACTACACACCACATGTCCCACGGATTCTGTAAAAACGAAACCAACACACATACAGTCAGCTCAGGCTGACTGTGTTTTCAGTGCAGTAAATGTGCCCGCTGTCCCGCGCCCACATTCACTCACAGACATGTTAAGCCCCACAGGGTTTGCCCCGCTCGCTCTCTCTCATCAAACTACCATAAGGGAGTCGATCGCGGCCAGGCTGCCCGCCGTGATCGCCGTGCCCCCCGCCTCAAACGATGCAAGCACAGCGTTTACGTTACAGCACACGAAGCTCTCCGGTCGCCACTATGTTGCGGCCAGAGCCTATATCTCATTCTACCCGTAGCTATTCATGCAAATGCGTGGGCAAAGCTTCCCGGGGTATCAGAATGGGTGCTGAACATTATAAAAAGAGGCTATTCGCTGCAGTTCGCTCAACGTCCCCGCCGCTACATGGCGCGGGTCGAAACTACGGTAAAAACCAAAGTAGCTCATCTACTTCGAGCCGAAATAGCGAAACTATTGAACAAAGGGGCCATAGAGCCTTTATCTCAAGCTCAGAGCGAAGGGGGTCTATACAACAGATATTTTCTGGTACCGAAAAAAGACGGGGGTCTCAGACCCATTCTAGATCTAAGACAGCTGAACAAGTGCCAGTTCAGAATGCTCACAACCAGGAAAATCCTCGCGCAGATTTGCCAAGAGGACTGGTTTATGTCAATAGATCTGAAGGACACATATTTCCAAATACAAATAGCGTCACGTCACAGGCGATTTTTGAGATTCGCCTTCGAGGGCCAGGCATATCAATACACAGTCCTACCGTTCGGCCTGTCCCTAACACCCCGTACATTTACAATGTGCATGGACGCGGCTCTCACACCCCTGAAACTTCGGGGCATGCGAGTTTTGAAGTACTTGGACGATTGGCCGATTCTAGCTCGATCACACTCAGAGCTCATAGAACACAGGACCATATTACTCAAACATCTCGAGAATCTAGGTCTCAAAGTCAATTGGGCGAAAAGTTCGCTGTCTCCCTGTCAGAGAATATCTTTTCTGGGCACAGAACTGGACTCGCTGTCTAGGACAGCGTGACTGTCACCAGAGCACAGACTAAACATTCAGTGCATCACGAAATCCTTCCGCTGCGGCACTATAGTCCTGTTTAAAAGGTTTCAGAAAATGCTGGGTCTCATGGCCTCATCATCATCAGTACTCCAGTTGGGTCTGCTTCGCATGCGCCCGCTGCAGTTATGGCTAAAAGCGTGAGTACCACCTCGGGCATGGGCCTCCGGTCTGTTTCACCTCAAGGTCGATCAGAAATGTGTCACAGCTCTGAAACCTTGGAGAGCAATCGACTGGTATCAGTCAGGTGTAAACCTGGGGACTTCCTCAAGTATGAAAGTGGTGTCCAAGGACGCCTCCACCTCGGGAAAGTCCCCAGGTTTACACCTGACTGACACCAGTCGATTGCTCTCCAAAGTCGATCAGAAATGTGTCACAGCTCTGAAACCTTGGAGAGCAATCGACTGGTATCAGTCAGGTGTAAATCTGGGGACTTCCTCAAGTATGAAAGTGGTGTCCAAGGACGCCTCCACCTCGGGATGGGGAGCGCTGCTCGAGGGCAGACCGTTCTTTGGCCAGTGGTCAGAACGGGAGAAGCTTCTACACATAAACTGTCTGGAAATGATGGCAGTCGACAACGAGCTGAGGCGTTTTTTTCCCCAGATAAACACCACGTCCTGGTCCGCTCGGACAACATGTCAGTGGTGGCCTATATAAATCGCCAGGGTGGCGTCAGGTCCCGAAACCTTTACAGGCTGACGGAACGCCTCCTGGTCTGGGCTCAGCACAATCTGCGCTCATTGAGAGCAGCACATGTGCCTGGTCACCTGAATTTGGGACCAGACAGACTGTCCAGAAACAATGTTCCAGCAGGAGAATGGTCTCTGCACCCGCAGACGGTCCTACTGCTGTGGGAGACATTCGGCAGAGCACAGGTAGACCTGTTTGCGTCCCAAGAGTTTGCGGTTTGCTCACTGTCCGAAGTTTTTCTCCAAGAGCAGGGATGCGCTGGCCCACGTCAGGCCCCGCTGCCCGCTCTATGCGTTTCCCCCCGTCTCGCTCCTGCCTCAGGTATTTGAATGAATCAGGGAAAACAGATGCTCAGTGCTACTTGTGGCTCCGCTCTGGAAAAACCAGGCTTGGTTCCCAGTTCTGATGCAGCTGACAAGCACTGCCCCATGGCCAATAACAATGAGGAAAGACCTTCTCTCTCAGGCCAAGGGGTCGATTTGGCATCCTCGCCCGGAGCTGTGGTCCCTACATGCATGGGCCATCAACAGGTACCCGCTAACCTCCCGGAGGGAGTGTTAAACATGATCACGCAGGCTAGAGCTCCGTCTACTAGACGACTCTATTCCTCAAAATGGTCTGTGTTTTCTGGCTGGTGCAAAGCTCGAGGCTTTTCACCCCTAGACTGAGGGTTCACGGAAGTTCTCTCCTTCCTTCAAGAGCTACTGGGTAAGGGCAGAACCCCATCCACGCTCAAGGTTTATGTGGCGGCCATAGCAGCGTTTACTAAACCAGCGACTGGCCAGTCACTGGGGAAGAGCGATCTGGTCATCCGCTTCCTTAAGGGAGCTAAGAGGCTGAATCCTCCCAGACCCCCTTCAGTTTCCATGTGGGACCTTTCTACGGTTTTGGAAGCCATGAAAGGTACCCCGTTCGAGCCAATCCATTTATCAGACATGAAACATTTGTCGTTCAAGACAGTGTTTCTTATGGCTCTTGCTTCAGTGAAGCGCATAGGGGAGTTGCAAGCGCTCTCAGTAAGCGCGACATGTATGGAATTCGGGCCAAATGACTCGAAAGTCATACTCAAACCAAGACACGGATACGTGCCTAAATCCCTCAACACACCGTTCAGGGCCCTGCCCTGGCGGTTTACAACGAGGAAAAGGATGCGAGCCTCCTTTGCCCAGTCAGGGCATTAAGGGCCTATGTGTCTCGCTCGTCTGTTTTCAGACAGACTGAGCAGCTCTTCGTTTCGTTCAGCGGGCGTGCTAAGGGACTAGCCGCATCGAAACAGATTCTATCCAGATGGATAGTTGATGCCATAGCGCTGGCGTATACTTCTAAAGGCTAACAGTGTCCTTTAAGTGTCAGAGCACACTCCACAAGAGGCATGGCCTCGTCGTGGGCTTGGTCTAGCGGGATTACCTTGCAGGATATCTGTATGGGGGCAGGCTGGGCCTCCCCGTATACATTTATAAGGTTTTATAACCTAGAGGTTCCCGCCTTACAGGCTAAACTACTTTCAGTCTAAAGATCAGTACTGTCTGCTCCGTTGCTTCGGCTCAGAATACTGAAACAGCTTGACCACCGCTCGCTGATCGAAAAAAAAAAAAACTCCATGGGCAATAAGTAAGACCCATACCGTTACCCAGTTCAGGCTGAACATTTTCACCCTGACTGTGTGAAACACTGTTGATGTGATTAGCTCCCTTAGGATGCTACTTATTGGGAATGATGCTTTTAGCCTCTCTTCTCAGACTCTCTGTGAGCCCCTGGTGATTATGCACTATATGAGCCCCGGGCACCTGCCCTTGGGACTTTGGTGTTGGATCCCAGCACGCACGGTGTTTTACATTGTGTTCCCCTAGCGTAAGATATTACGCAGTACGAGAGAACCTCTCGTAAGAGAACGTACTCGGTTACTAAAGTAACCTCGGTTCTCTCTAGAAGAGGGAACAAGTACTGCGTATCTTTGCCGTGCCTGAAACACGCTCTAGGTTCGCTTCGGCGATGAAAAAACAGATTATATCAGCCCATCGAGCTGTATTTATAGGCCCAGGCCACGCCTGTCTCGGCGGGACGTGACGTAGTGGGCGCGAAGCGCCCCCATTGGATCTGATGTCACCAAGGGCCTCTCTCGATAGGCTGCTGCAGATGCCGCAGGACAGCCAATAGGCACGCGAGCCGTCTTGCCTATGTCTGCATGCTGCCGCAACGCGTTTTACATTAATTCAAAATTAAGGATAATTTTTGGCTTCAATATCTCGTGGAAAAGAGGTTTTCCCCTAGCGTAAGATATTACGCAGTACTGGTTCCCTCTTCTAGAGAGAACCGAGGTTATGTTAGTAACCGAGTACATTAGTAAACATTGTGACCTATTTTGAGGGCGGAGCTTAGGTGGAGGCCGAACGATTTCCCTGGCCGCTTCACTAACGCTAGTTGGTAAGTTTTGTTAGCTTGTTTTTTAACAATGACTGGAGAAAATCCGATTTTATCATAATATGTAAGGTCATTGTTTCAATTTAAACTAACAGAACAGTAGATCTTTTTTTTTTTAGGGCCTCTCGTTATAAGTGGAACAATTACTTCTCATTGCTTTATGAAAGTTCATGACTTCTCCAATTCATGAGTTTTCTTTTTAAATCTGATCAAACATTTTACTCAGTTGTGTGTACAAACTTGTATAGGGCAACTACTTTTGAGATGTGATCAAATGTCCACAAACACAAAGTAATAAGCAATAATGAGCAGCTGTGAAAAATATGATTATTATTATTTTAATATATATTACATAATATAACGGCATTCACAAACAATTGAATTTTTTCCCCATAACAAGTTTTGTGGATGGTTATTTCACTAAAGACTCTCATCACTTCATATGGCAGTAACAACACTGTTATGAAAGCCAAGAAAATAGCACTGTCCAGGACCGTGATTGAAATTTGAACAAGTTAATTTTAACGGATGGAACCAGATTGGCCAACCCATACTCACTCAATGGTTGGACAATCTGACACGATTACCTCCGGTTGAGTGGCATAACGGTTGATGTGCTGAATTACTACTCATACAGGTCAGTTTATTTGACCAATTAAACTTGTGAGGTAACACAGTGCTGTTTCACTTGGTCTACACTATCATACTAAACTGCATTTGAGTAGGTTGAAAGTTATAATGTTATTCTATGTGTTAGTTTGTTGGCTGTATGAGACTAGCAGTAAGCTAGATCAACATTAGAATATCGTACTGATCATATTCTAACATTTCATCATTTTAAAATATATAACATTAATTCGTTTTATGTTTACATTTGCTCACCTGTCTAAAAAAGCACATGCAAGAGCGGCGTCTCTGTCAAATCGAAGTTTGTCGTGAAGCTCTCGGCATTTCGAAAACGCCATGCCGATATTGATCCTCGTTTTATTTCTCCTTTTGTCCCAATGTCTGCTTGCCATGGTCCATAATGTTTAAACAAAACAACAACAGCGTGCCGCTAGACATTACGCAGTTGTCCACGTATGTTGCCATGGTAAGTATCTAAGGCAGTACAAGCGGAAACCAGTGATAACGCAGATATTACGTCATTTACAGGCGACAAGTGACACGGGACAGGCACTATTTAAAATTGTGAATTTCTCTGAATTTACAAATTCTTGGAAACATTTAGGATAATGTAAGTACACAGTTGAACGAAATATATAACACTGTGCAAGTGGTTTTTGTACCTTTTAAGACAATCTGTTCTGTTAGAGGGATTGGTGTTTAAAAGTGTAATCCCAGTATACTCAACAGGCAGCAGGCCACATGACGGTGATTCACAGTTCTATCACTTATTTTAATAATCTCTCCACTGGGACTATTTAAACATCTCTAGGCCCCAAATTGATTAATCAGATAATAATTTAGCACATTTGGGGGAAGTCCACATGAATTAATAACCTATAATTATCATTTAGCTTTTGTGACAGTTAACAAAGGAGTGACATTTTCTTGCATGGCTTCCCCTGCTTGCATCAGATAAAGCAGGCCATCAGTGACATCTTGCTTTAACATCATGACAGGCCCCTGTCTGCTATGTTTTTTTTCTTCTCTTCTCTTTGTTGATCATTATTGAGATGCATGCAGTATCTCACTTGACCTTTACTGTATAATTGCTAGGTGACATTCAATGAAATGAATGGTAAACATCATAATAGCAACTGTTTTGTCGCTGATAAACAGTCAGTAACATTGCCATAAAAAGTTTATTTTCCCCAGAGGGTTAATTTGCTACTTGTTGTTCTTTGTCCCTGAAGAGTTCTAAGCATTCAAACAGCAAACAGGCTTACTTCATGATCACTGAGTGACATTTTGATTGTTTCTACATGTCTCTGTTTCTCTACATAGCTCATTAACAGATGAAGTTTGAAAAACAGAAGTTACCCAGGAGCAAAAACACTTTCAATCAAATATGATGCAACTCTAGCTCAAAAGTTTCAAAACACTTACAAAGAGCATTCTAAACTGAACACAACTGAATAATCAATCATCATTATTAGGAAAGAAGCTGAAATGACTTACTTTTCATTTATTTGTGCTAAACAGGTAAATCAGTTTTATTGTCACAATATTTGTATAGGATATAGATATAGGATTCTCAGCCATTCAAAAGGCTTTTTAAGTATTATGCATTTTTACCCTATACATAAAACTATGCAACATGCTATAATTAGTTAAACAAATGTGACAGGACGTAAGTGCGCAAAGCTGTCCCAGGTCTGAAAAATGCCAAAATTAGTGCTTTGAACAAACACTAAATCCACACTATTGACAATACCGCTTTGGAGCAATATTTGAGGCCAAGCAAAATGTACCCTGAAATTTCGAGAATTCGACGAAAACTTTCCAGCGTAAGTTAAAATAATTAGATACTACATATAATTTGGTAATACAAAGTTAAGTGTTACACATTTTATAGCCACAAAGATGCGTATGTCTATTTGGTAAAACTGTTTCATTAGAAGCATAACAATTATTGATTTGTGGTGCCTGTTCCATATGGACTACTGAACAAACATTTAAAAGTTTATTTTAAAGCTACACTATGTAACTTTTTGTTCAAAATTAACCAAATTTAAATGAGCGAGAACATCATAAAAACTGCAACTAAATCTGCGATCAAACTTTCTCAGTGACGAACTGTAATAAATCCAATCAGGGATCTGGACTATATTGTTTCCGATTTTGATTGCTGAATAAATGCAGTTCCCTATCGGTCAGTCACTACAACGTAGGTCAGACTGACCAATAGGAATCTCGCTAGAGAGGCCAATCTACTTCGAGTGAAACTAAAACAAGCCAATGCACATTGGCATGCAATCATTTGCATCAGCTGCGCGTCCTCGTCAGCGCGGGTATTTAACAGCAGCTGTTATGATTGCACACTAGCTTTTTGCTTCGGAGCCAAACGCTTCATGGTAATCCTACAGAGTGTGAAACTTGGCAAGCCTTCGTTGGATCTCTCCTTGTTCGGTGCGGGCATTACAGCACGGCAGCGCGAGCAGTCTTGTGTCCTCTCTCTTCTTTTTTTTTTTTTTTTTTTTTAGCAAATTCAAAAAAGCTGTTTTAACAGCTGGTAAGGTGCGCAGTTCAGCGCTCAAAGGCTGTTCTCACAGCCAGTAAGACCTGCCAGCGAGAGAGAGAGACAGCGCACAGACGGGTGCACATTCCCGTCTGTGTTCGCAGTGACTGTTCCCCTGCGTGCTTCAGCACCAGTGAGAGTAGTCCCTAAAAGAGCTTACACAGATAGACAGCGTCTTTAAAAAAAAAAAAGATGACTTTCTATCTGTGTGTTTCT
The DNA here is from genome assembly GCF_029890125.1 of Rhinichthys klamathensis goyatoka. Classification (NCBI taxonomy): domain Eukaryota; kingdom Metazoa; phylum Chordata; class Actinopteri; order Cypriniformes; family Leuciscidae; genus Rhinichthys; species Rhinichthys klamathensis. The sequence continues at coordinate 1,901,496 of NW_026606844.1, read as the reverse complement.
GGATGCGGTCGTTACCTGGGCTCACAGGATGGTCACAAGCGCTGCCTCGTGTGTCTGGGCATTGAACACGCTGAGGCAGCGTTTGTGGATGAGTCATGTACCCATTGTGGGAAGATGACCATCGCGGAGCTACGGTCGAGACTCCTGTTCCTGCAAAGGGGCGGAGTCCCCGTGCCTCAGCCTCGTTCCAATCCTCCTCGGAGGGTTGCTTCGGGCGGGGGCACGGGTGACCTGAGGATCACGGTGAGCGCGTCTCCTTCGGGGAACCAACCCCCTAGGAGCCCTCACCCCTCTCATGCTCCGCAGCCAGTTGAGCTTCCATTGGAGAAAGCTGGACCATCCTCGAGGTGTGTACCGGTTGTCTCCTTTGGGGCTCCCAGTGACCAGATGTCGATCGCTGCATCGGAGGGTGGGTCAGACTTCTCTGCGGACGACGACTCGGCACCGCTGCCTCCTTCGGGGGTGCCAGCGGTGCCTGAGACGGACCCGGAGATGATGGCCATGCTCTCCCGGGCCGCCAACGGGGTCGGGCTCGTGTGGAATCCTCCACCGTGTCCCGAACCCTCGAGGTTGGATGATTGGTATCTCGGGGTGGCGCGCGCTGGTTCTCAGCAACCCACCCCAGTGCCTTTCTTCCCGGAAGTGCATGAGGAGCTTACGGGAACGTGGACGGCACCTTTTACTGCCAGAAACCGTTCCGGTGGCTCCTCCTCCCTCACCACCCTTGATGGCGGGGCAGCTAAGGGATACACGCGCATCCCGCCAGTGGAGCAGGCCGCTGCAATGCAGCTGTGCCCTAACTCCACTCGGCGCGGAGAACCGTGTCTTCCTTCCCGGGCCTGTAGGTACTCGTCGGACCTATTCGACGAGGCTTACAAGGCCTGTGGGGAAGCTGCCTCTGCCATGCACGCCATGGCGTTGCTGCAGGTCCATCAGGCCAAGGCACTGAAGGACCTGCACGAGGGTGGTCATGATCCACAAGTTCTCCAGGAACTTCGTGCCGCAATGGACCTCGCGCTTCGTGCGACGAAGGTCACCGCGGGGTCAGTGGGTCATGCGATGTCCACCTTGGTGGTCCAGGAGCGCCATCTCTGGCTGTGTCTGGCAGACATGAGTGAGGCTGAGAAGCTCCGGTTCCTCAACTCCCCCGTGTCCCAGACCGGCCTCTTCGGCGATGCGGTCGAGAACTTCGCCCAGCAGTTCTCGGCTGTACAAAAGCAGACTGAGGCCATCAAGCATATCCTGCCGCGGCGGTCAGCTGCTGCCTCCAACCCACCGCCTGCGGCTCCTCAGTCTGCTCGTCGCCGGGGGCGTCCTCCTGCGTCTGCCCCTGCTCCCGCGTTGCAGCAGCAGCCTCCACCTAAACGGCGCCGTGGAGCCAGTCGCAGGCAGGCCGCCCCGCCCGTCCAGGCCCCCGCCAAGAAGGGTGGCAAAGCCAGAGGTAAGCGGCCCCAGGACGGGCGACCCGGAGATGGAGGGGACTGCTCTCCAGGAGACGATGACCGCATCACTCCTTCCCCCGGAAGAGGGCCGGGTGGAAAATCCTGTGTTTCGTTTTGTTCCGCCGCTGGCCTTAAAACCAGCGGTACCCAAATTTTCAATAAAAGAGCAGTTTCTACCATCTCTAGGTCCGAAGAGGACCCGGAGAGCAGTGGGGGGACAGAATCCTCACCACTCTCATCCGCCTCCTCTGTCGCCAGTGAGCAGCAGTGTGCAGTTCGAGAACGCCACCGAGCCGCCTCCTGCACCTCCTGCCCCGTGGAACCAGGTAAGTGCTGCACAGCACACACAGACCCTGCTACGGGCCGCCTCCCAGAGAGAGCCTCCCGAGCCACGTCCCTGTGTTCCACCTCGCTGCCCCACTCCGGGTACGCCTACAGTCCCTTTGGTCCCGCTTGCACGGTCTCTGAGAGCCTGGTTAGCGCTCCCCAGTCCGTCTCGCTGGCTCATTCGGACCATCAGGCTCGGCTATGCGATTCAGTTCGCCCGGCGTCCCCCCAAGTTTCGGGCCATCCACTCCACTACAGTGAGAGCAGCCGATGCCCATGTCTTGCGTGCGGAGATTGCAGTCCTACTGGCGAAGGACGCGATAGAGCCGGTCCCTCCAGCCGATATGGGGTCAGGGTACTACTGTCCCTACTTCGTTGTACCCAAGAAAGGTGGTGGGTTACGACTGATCTTGGATCTGCGAGTTTTGAATCGGAGCCTCCACAAGCTACCGTTCAAAATGCTCACGCAGAGACGCATTTTCGGATGCATCCGTCCCCAAGATTGGTTTGCAGCGATCGACCTGAAGGACGCGTACTTTCATGTCTCGATTCTTCCTCGACACAGGCCGTTTCTGCGCTTTGCGTTCGAGGGTCGAGCATATCAGTACAAGGTCCTGCCCTTCGGGCTGTCCCTGTCTCCCCGTGTCTTCACGAAAGTCACGGAGGGGGCCCTTGTTCCCATGAGAGAACAGGGCGTTCGCCTCCTCAACTATCTCGACGACTGGCTTATACTAGCACACTCTCGAGATCAGTTATGCGAACACAGAGACCTCGTGCTCACGCACCTCAGCCAGTTGGGCCTTCAGGTCAACTGGGAAAAGAGCAAACTCGCCCCTGTGCAGAGGATCTCTTTTCTCGGTATGGAGTTGGATTCGGTCGCACAGACAGCGCGCCTCACAGAGCAGCGCGCTCAGTCGGTGCTGAACTGCTTGAACACGTTCAAAGGCAAGACAGCGGTCCCACTGAAATTTTTTCAGAGGCTCCTGGGGCATATGGCAGCGGCAGCAGCGGTAACTCCGCTCGGCTTGCTTCATATGAGACCGCTTCAGCACTGGCTTCACGGCCGAGTCCCGAGATGGGCGTGGCATCATGGCACTCACCGGGTGGCAATCACACCGGCCTGCCGCCAGACCTTCAGCCCGTGGTCAGACCTCTCGTTCCTTCGGGCAGGAGTCCCCTTGGAACAGGTCTCCAGGCATGCTGTGGTATTCACAGATGCCTCTGCCACCGGCTGGGGTGCCACGTACAACGGGCATGCAGTGTCAGGGGTGTGGACGGCTCCCCAACTGCATTGGCACATCAATTGCCTCGAGTTGCTAGCAGTACATCTCGCTCTGAGCTGCCTGAAAAGGCCGCTACAGGGCAGGGACGTGCTGGTCCGTACGGACAACACTGCGACCGTGGCGTACATCAACCGACAAGGTGGTCTACGCTCCCGTCGCATGTCGCAACTCGCCCGCCATCTCCTCCTCTGGAGTCAGAAGCATCTGAGGTCGCTTCGAGCCATGTATGTCCCTGGCGTGCTCAACCGTGTGGCCGACGAGCTATCACGAGCTGTGCTTCCGGGAGAATGGCGACTCCACCCCCAGGTGGTTCAGCTGATCTGGAGAGAGTTCGGAGAGGCTCAGGTAGACCTGTTTGCCTCTTCAGAGACCTCCCATTGCCAGCTGTTTTACTCCCTGACCGAGGGAACACTCGGCACGGACGCACTGGCACACAGCTGGCCCCGGGGCCTCCGCAAATATGCGTTTCCCCCAGTGAGCCTACTTGCACAGACACTGTGCAAAGTCAGGGAGGACGAGGAGCAGGTCCTTCTGGTGGCTCCCTATTGGCCCATCCGGACTTGGTTCCCAGAACTCATGCTCCTTGGGACAGTCCCTCCCTGGCCCATTCCTCTGAGGAAGGATCTTCTGACTCAGAGACGGGGCACCCTATGGCACCCGCGTCCAGACCTCTGGAAACTCCATGTCTGGTCCCTGGACGGGACGCGGAGGTTCTAGGTGACTTACCCCCTGAGGTACTTAACACCATCACTTCAGCACGGGCGCCGTCCACGAGACGTGTTTACGCCCTGAAGTGGAACCTGTTCGTCGAGTGGTGTTCTTCTTGCCGAGAAGACCCCCGGAGATGTTCGATAGGGTCTGTGCTTTCCTTCTTGCAGCAAGGGTTGGAGCGAAGGCTGTCTCCCTCCACCCTCAAAGTACATGCTGCCGCTATTTCAGCTTATCACGACCACATAGATGGCAAAACAGTGGGGAAGCACGACCTGGTCGTCAGGTATCTTAGGGGGGCGAGACGATTAAATCCTCCTCGACCCCCCCTCCATACCCTCTTGGGATCTTTCCCTGGTGCTTCGAGCACTTCAGGATGTTCCCTTTGAGCCTCTGCAGTCAGTAGACTTAAAGCTTCTTTCCATGAAGACTTTGCTACTGGTTGCACTGGCCTCTGTCAAGAGGGTAGGAGATCTGCACGCATTTTCGGTCGACGAATCGTGCCTAGAGTTCGGGCCGGGTGACAACCATGTGGTTCTAAGACCCCGGCCTGGCTATGTGCCCAAGGTTCCTACCACTCCCTTCAAAGACCAGGTAGTGAACCTGCAAGCGCTGCCTTTGGAGGAGGCAGACCCAGCCCTGGCTTTGCTCTGTCCCGTTCGCGCTCTGCGTATGTACGTGGACAGAACTCAAAGCATCAGGACCTCAGACCAGCTCTTTGTCTGTTACGGAGGCCAGCAGAGGGGAAAGGCTGTCTCCAAGCAGAGGATGGCCCACTGGATAGTGGATGCCATCGCCTTGGCTTACCAAGCTCAAGGCGTGCCCTGCCCGCTCAGGTTGCATGCACACTCCACGAGAGGCGTTGCATCCTCCTGGGCGCTGGCACGTGGCTCCTCGCTAACAGATATCTGTAGAGCTGCGGGCTGGGCGACACCTAACACGTTCGCTAGATATTATAGCCTACGTGTAGAGCCGGTCTCCTCCCGTGTTCTCACCCTAAACGGGTAGAAACACCGAGAGGCCCGGCTCTGTCGGCTTGCTGCACCCTACTGTGCACCCTTATTGCTCCAGAGTGAAAAACCTGTTGAGTCCTCCAAAAACCCCTCGGCCCGGACATGGCGGAGCGTCCAGGTGCCAGGCCTTTATCCGCTGAATCCTTGAGAACCGGATCTGGGCTGGGTTCCATATGTGTGACCCTACGGGGATCCCATATGTGTATATTTTCCACGGCTGCTCCTAACGGAAGCCCGTGTCTTTCCCTTTGGCTAAGTCACCCACTATCTCATATGTAGTACAGCCTTCGGGCTAGTCCATATGTATTCCCCACATAACTCCTTGAAGTAAGTGGCTTCCGCAGCGTCCTCCTTCCTAACTGAAGGGCACGCTTTCCCAGTGTTATCCAATAATCTCACTGTATGGGTTATTACGGAACAACAGTGACAGATACACTCTGTGTGTAGCCTCCTCCTATCGTCCTTCTAGGCAAGAAGGTGTAGAGGCTTGCATGGGGCGCTGGATGGGGTGCAGCAGCTGTGGCGCTTTGGTAGGGATTCCTATTGGTCAGTCTGACCTACGTTGTAGTGACTGACCGATAGGGAACGTCTCGGTTACATATGGTAACCCTCGTTCCCTGAGGGAGGGAACGGAGACGTAGGTCCCGTCGCCACATCTGCTGCCGCCCGCTGGGGCGGCCAGCTTTTTCAGGTTTGGCTCCTCAGCAAAAAACTAGTGTGCAATCATAACAGCTGCTGTTAAATACCCGCGCTGACGAGGACGCGCAGCTGATGCAAATGATTGCATGCCAATGTGCATTGGCTTGTTTTAGTTTCACTCGAAGTAGATTGGCCTCTCTAGCGAGATTCCTATTGGTCAATCTGACCTACGTCTCCGTTCCCTCCCTCAGGGAACGAGGGTTACCATATGTAACCGAGACGTTTAGCAACCTTTGTGTGGAAATACAAAATATTTTTTGCTGTTGTTGTAATAAAGAAATGTAATCTAGAATTATTCTATTTCTATTTTTATTTGGAATTTCACTGTTATAATTTAAATATATATATATATTTTTTTTTTTACCAGTTTTCATAATGTAGGCATAGTGCGCGGCATAAATCGTGGTGGGCTGGGGGTGTTTCCCAATAAACTTGTTTTGTGAGGTCATTGCCCTTAGCAACAAAGCTCGTTAATGATGTTTTCATCAACAGTACTCAAGGTGATGGGAGACAGGATCTTCCCAGGTGTCAGAGCTGTTTCTACTTTCTAGCTGTTGATGCCACCTATGCATCAACACATAATTAGTCATCTATTATGAGTGCTGCTCATTAACAGGTGAAGTTTCACACACAAGAGTAACTGTATTCTGTGCAATAAACACTCTTAAACTTTCAATCAAAGATGATGCAACTCTTGCTAAAAGTTTAAAAACAAATACAGAAATCTTTCTATTTTGAGGAGCAGAAAACATAGAATTCATTAATGATTTCATCATCTTTGATAATGAAGTCAGCATCAGAGTATATACTGTAATTTACTTATTTCTTCTATAATGATTTGCTGCAAAACATATGGATATGCATTATATAATTCTGATATTTGCTCCAGAAATTCAATAATTTGCCTTTTATGCTCAATTAATTAAAAACAATGAATATTTCATTACCTTGCATATACTATGATTACAGAATAATTAACAATTAAGACTATACAACACAAATGCAAACACTTTTTTGACAGTATTGCATATTGGCATAATTATAGTAATTAAAAAAATAAATCTTACATAACAAAATTACAGATACTTCAGATCTCAGGTATTTACATCACTATGCAGGAAGTTGCAGGATGCTAAACAAATTGTCCACCAAAACTCCCAACTTTCACGATTTTCTGGTTGTTTAAAATAATACATTTTCAGAATAGGCTTACCTGAAAATTCTGGAACTATAAAAGACCCACCGCAAACTTGGAGTTTTAAAAGGCCTCTTAGTAACTATAAATGAAATAATGGAAAATCTGAATGAATACGTTAAAGTTCAAGCATCAGAATTTACATTTATATCCATTTTCATCCCATGAGAGGGTGTAAGATTATCTGATTATAGCACTTATTGATCGTTATATTTGTGTGTCTGTTTGAACTAAGTGTGTGTCTGTTTGCATTTGTGTGAATGGCTGCACTAACCCTTCAAATTAATTCCCTCTGGGTTTAAATAGTATCCTACAGTAATTAAATATTAATTGTCTTTAAGTGCCTCCTAAAAGGTTGATAATTCAATTTTTGCAGGTTCAAATGTCATTATTAAAGGTCCCCTGACATGGGGTTATTTTATTATTTTATAATGTTTCCTGGGTTGCCCTTATAATGTTAGTATGTTTTTTAGATCAAAAATAGTCATAATATAGAAATAAAAGGCATTTTTCTCAGCCTGATTTTAGCCTCTGATTTGAACGCTCTGTTTGAAGGGGCGTGTCTGCTGTGGGATTCAGTGTAACCGCCCACTGCTGTGATTGGCTAACATGCTTGCATGAAATAGCTACATATTACATGTGAAACTCTCTCGAATACTTTTACTGCAGCTATTATACTTTTTTACTATTACAGCTATCGAGATTAACGAATCGTGAGAAGTATTTAGATCTATTCCCATCACATAAAATATTGTCGTGATGAGCATTGAGCAGCAGATGACAGTCTGTTGATCGCGAGAATGAAGATCTTATCATTGCAACGCAGTTTCTCCACACTCTCTAATGCTTTCACCAATGCAAACACGATGATGTACATACAGTAAGAGCTTCTTTGTGCAATGTAACGTGCGTCATTGATTTCATAACGAGTTGTCCAGATAACCTCGCGCTGTGTGGAAAGATTGTTCTTTGACCGCTTTCTGAATAATTTGTTCACAATTTAAATAAGATTATTTTCATCCTATTAAAAAAAACAATGTGAAGTTGATATTTTAGTCACTGGCTTGACTTATGCATAAACCGTAGGCTATTGAACTATTTTTAGAGAAAGATTACCTGTCTTAACTTGAACAATTAGGCTACACATCAGAAATTGTTGCTTGGTAGCTCGATGATTTATTTTCAGACGTGCATCGAGGCCAGCTCTGTATTGGCCCAAGTTGAGAAAACAGTCGTCGGGGAAATGTTTGGACCATACAAAACTTTGGGAAGTTGTGTCGGCGCATTTCCAGAGAAAATAAAATTAACCCATTGTTTCTTCAGAGGCTCGGATGAAGGAACTAAAACATACTTTTGTGTTCATTTGTACATCTGAACACTGATCAACTGCCATGCTTCGCTCGTTTGCAAGATATCTCTCGAGGAAAAACTCAAATTGCGCTCGCGCGTTCGTACTTCCTAGCTAATTTTCTCATGGGCGAGCCAAATTCTCTGTGCGGGCAAAGCAGAGAAAGGGGAGGTAACGCACTTGGTTACCTAACGTAACCTCGGTTCTCTCTAGAGAGGGAACGAGTATTGCGTAAGTTTAGCTTACGCTACGGGTAAAGTTCATCTTTGCCCGAGATATTGAAGCCAAAATTATCCTTAATTTTGTATATATTGTCAACGCAGTGCAGCAGCTGCAGACCGAGAGCAGGCTGTCTAGCGTGCTCATTGGCTGCCTTGCGGCAACTGCAGCAGCCTAACAGTGAGCCTGGCGTGACATCGCGCCCACTACGCGTCACAGCCCGCGCAAGGGGGTGTGGCTTAGCGTATAAACGCGGGGCTCAGAGGCTGCTTCCCTGGTTTTCATGATCTGAAGCGAAAATCGCTCGTGGCGCTTAGCACGGCCGGTTACGCAATACTCGTTCCCTCTCTAGAGAGAACCGAGGTTACATTAGGTAACCGGTATCATTCCTATTTTGCACCCGCGCAAAGCGGACTTTTCCCTCCACAGACACACGTCGGTTAACTAAAAAATACACTTGCGCTCCCCGGGGTGGTTCAGCGCAAAGAGGAGGCGTGTTCCGGCGCAAACTTTCCCTCATGCTATTTTGCTGTTCTATAAAACAATTGCGCCACTGACCAGAAAAAACCTAGTCTAAAGTCAGTGGCGCCATAATGTAGCGGGTGCACAACGCGCAAACACTTTGATTCTCTCATCAACACAGATGCAGCAGTTTTTATTTTTGCAAATCATACATTATAACAAGGAAAAATATTAACACATGAGGGAAATCATTGTGGTGTCCATGAAGATGTAAAAAAATTTTTTTTTTTCTCCCACGCCTGTTTAACCGACGCTGATTTGGGTGGGTTTCTCCCATCCCCATACAACGTCACTTCTCTGTCTTTCACGGTCCTGACAAGAACGTCGGTCTCCTCGGCTGTGAACCGCTCCTGGCGCGCGCCTGGTAAATCCGCCGTTATAATAGCAATCCGCCATGCAACATGCGCACCTGCTCTTAAAGGGAATGTGAGATGACGCTCTGATTGGTTTATTTCACGTTACGCCCAAACCACACCTATGAATAATGAAGCTACTTCAGACCAACCCCTTTTAGATTTGCGCCAGGAAAATAGCAACAGCGCCGGGATCCGCCCACAAAGTTACTTGCGCTTTGCGCTTTGACACTTGCGTTTCAGATCGTTAAAATAGGGCCCCATGAGTCCCAACCCGGGGAACATTGAAAGTGGGAAATTCAGGCGGCCAGCAAGCAGGCCGACACATGTATAAACATAAGCACCCATGGGGAATGCAGAGCAGCGGCGCCGGGCTGCATGTGCATGTGTATCAACCCATATTAGTGCAGCTCAACCAGGAGAGCTAACGTTGAGGTAGCCTGCGCACCAGTGATGTGGGCAGATCATACACACATTAGACTGATAGAAGTCTGGCCTGCAAGGCGGGAACTTCCAGATTATAGAATCTCACAAATGTAGACGGGGAGGCCCAGCCCACCACCATACAGATGTCGTGAATGGAAATTCCACTGGACCATTCCCACAACGAGGCCATGCCTCTTGTGGAATGAGCCCTGATGCCCAGAGGGCATTGCAGACCTTTTGACGCGTAGGCAGCAGAAATCGCGGCCACTATCCATCTGGATAGGGACTGTTTCGAGGCGGCGAGACCTTTGGTGCGCCCGCCAAACAAAACAAAGAGCTGCTCGGAGCGTCTGAAGGGGGCGGAGCGCATAACGTAAGCTCAGTGCCCTGACAGGGCAGAGGAGGCTGTCGCTGCTCACGCTGTCGGATGCTGGCAGAGCCGACAGAGAAATGACCTGCGCTCTGAAGGGAGTGCCAATCACCTTCGGGACATAGCCATGTCTCGGTTTGAGGATGACTTTAGAGTCATTCGGGCCAAACTCAAGGCACGCTGCGCTAACAGATAGTGTAAGTCCCCCACACGTTTAACTGATGACAGAGCCAAAAGAAAAACGGTTTTGAGCGAGAGGTATTTTAGATTCGTTGAATCTAATGGTTCGAAGGGATGCATCTTTAGGGCCTCTAGGACCACGGAGAGATCCCAAATAGGAACCGAAGGTGGGCGCGGAGGGTTCATCCTTCTGGCTCCTCCCAAGAAGCGGATGACCAGCTCATTCCTTCCTAGTGACTGGCCTTGCTTCGACTCAGCAAAGGCTGCGATGGCCGCCACGTATACTTTGAGCGTGGATGGTGACCTGCCCTTATCCAGCAGCTCTTGAAGTAAACCGAGCACCTGCGAAACCTCACCCGTTCTGGGGTCCAGATTTTTGTCGTTGCACCATTTGGAGAACACAGACCATTTAGACGCATATAGCCGTCTCGTAGAGGGGGCTCTAGATTGCGTGATCGTGTTCATAACTCCTTCTGGCAGGAAAACGGGTATCCGTTGATCAACCACACATGCAGAGACCAGCGCTCTGGGTGGGGATGCCAGATCGAGCCGCAGGCTTGAGAGAGGAGGTCCCTCCTCACCGGAATCGGCCACGGGGCTGTGTGTGACAGCCGTGTTAGTTCCGGGAACCAGGTTTGGTTCTCCCATCGCGGGGCTATGAGGAGCACCGGGCTGTGTGATTCCCTGATTCTCTTGATTACCTGTGGTAACATAGAGATCGGAGGGAAGGCATATAAGGGGCGGCTGCGCCAGAGTTGGGCCAGCGCATCCTCGTTCTTTGAAAAGAACACTGGGCAATGTCCTTTGACGCGAATAGGTCGACTTCCGTTCTGCCAAAGAGGCGCCATAACAGCTGTTTGGGGGTGTAAAGACCACTCCCCGGGGGGAATATTGTCCCTGGACAATCTGTCCGGTCCTTCATTCAGGATCCCTGGCACGTGCGTCGCTCTCAGCGAGCGCAGGAAGCACTGGGCCCAAACGAGGAGGCGTTCTGCCAGATCGCAGAGGCTCCTGGATCTGACACCACCCTGGCGGTTCACGTAGGACACAACCGACATGTTGTCCGAGCGGACTAGAACGTGTTGGTCCTGTATGAACGGGAGGAAGCGCTTCAGCGCATTCTCGACCGCCAGCATCTCCAGACAGTTTATGTGAAGGCATTTCTCTCGGTCTGACCACAGGCCAAAGACCGGTCTGCCCTCGAAAAGGCCGCCCCAACCTGAGTTGGAGGCGTCTGTCGAGATGATTTTTCGGTGGGAAATCGCTCCCATTGTCACCCCCTGCTGGTACCAATTGGCCGCTAACCAGCGCTGCAGAGCTGAAATGCAGCTCTGAGATATCCTGATCCGCTTGTAGCCACGCGTCCACCCCTGACGGGGTACGCGGGCGTTCAACCAGCGTTGTAGCGGGCGCATGCGCAGTAAGCTCAGCTGAAGCACTGCTGCAGCCAAATGCCATACAGCCCAGCATCCTCTGAATTTTTTTCAGGGAGGCGGTTCTGCCCTTCTGGAAAAATGCGGCTAGGTGTCGAACACGGCGTGCAGCGCTCTGTCGACAGCTGAGCCTTCATAGCCACGGAGTCCAGTTCCATGCCTAAAAAGGAGATGGCTGGGCTGTAATGAGCTATTGGTCCAGTTGACCGTGAGACCCAATCTTTCCAAGTTACTGAGAAGCATAGGTCTGTGAGATACGAGCTCTATCTCTGACCGTGCTAGAATCAGCCAATCGTCCAAGTAGTTCAGAATTCGCACACCCTGACATCTGAGGGGGGCGAGCGCCGCGTCCATGCACTTCGTAAATGTACGGGGTGCCAGGGACAGGCCGAACGGGAGGACGGTGTACTGATATACCTGGCCGTCGAAGGCGAATCTCAAGAATGGCCTGTGACGGGGTATAATCTGTATCTGAAAATACGCGTCTTTCAGATCGAGAGATATAAACCAGTCCCTCGGGCGAATTTGCGCGAGGATCTGCCTGGTTGTAATCATTTTGAACGGTCTCCTCATGAGAGCTTTGTTAAAAAATCTCAGATCTAATATAGGCCTCAGGCCTCCGTCCTTCTTCGGTACGAGAAAATAGCGGCTGTAAAAGCCTGACTCGCTCAGAGAAGGCGGCACCTGTTCTATAGCTCCTTTGCACAGCAGTTTGGCTATTTCTGCGCGGAGCAGATGTGCTACTTTCGCGCTCACTGTCGACTCGGTCCGAGCGTGAAAACGCGGGGGACGGCGAGCGAACTTTAGTGCTTAGCCCTGTCTTATTGTGCTTAGCACCCACTCTGAAACCCCTGGAATGGCTTCCCATGCTTGTGCATGTGTGGCCAGGGGGAGAATGGCCTCCGGGTTCCGGTCGCCGCACACTGTGGGCTTCGGGAACTGAAACGGAGATGTGGGCGCGGCGCGCGCGCCCTCGGTGCTTGGACGAAGCGGCTCGCTGACAGCCGCTTTGGGCTGGTTCGCACGTAACGACCCAATTACATTGAATGGGGAGCGTTTTACAATGGCTTTCTGAAGCGCGAGCGGTGCTTGAGGCGGAGCGACTGATAGCACACGCGAGCGCTAGTGAGCGAGCTCGTAGCATACATTCGCAGTCTGACCGGTATGAGTGCTTAAACACGGCGGCTCGCTGACAGCGATGGCACGCTGTTTCATATGTGACGTCCCGGTTGCTTTGAGGGGGGAACGTTTTCTGAGAGCTTTGCAGCGAGTGAGCGGCGCCGGAGGCGAGGCATTTATTAGCAAGCGTGAGCGCGCTGGGGCGGGCACATGACTTACAATTGCAGCCTGACTCATATGGGTGTCTATATGTGGCGGCTCGCTGACAGCAACAGCTGGCTGTTTTAAATGAGGCGACCCGGTTAGTGTGAACGGGGAGCGTGCCATGAACATTCTGTGACACACGAGCAGCGCCGGAGACAGTGTGTCTGTTAGTAAGAGTGAGCGCTTGTGAGCGGGCACGTGACTTACAATCATAACCTGACTTACTTGAGGTTGAAATGGCCGTGTGACAGAGCGGGCATTAGATGGACGCGAGCGCGAGTTCGCGGGCGCGATGTATACATCTAACACTCGAGCGGCATTTGCCAGCTTTATGAGAGTGCACTCTGTGGGCCTGAGGGACACATGTTTTTGAGTGCTTGTGTGTAGGGGTGAACACTGGGACGTGGGCACATTTTCTACATTTAAAACACCAGCGGCGTGAGCCGGATAAACAGAAAATACACGTTTTATGAGATTTCTGTGGGTCGCCGTAAAAACGGCGTTTGTGTGCAGGCGAGAGGGCATTATAGCCTGCTCGTTGGCTGCTAAATAATCTCCTGCAGTAGCCCTCTGTGGGGGGACTGACAAGACGTGGCGTTTCGACGGTGGTCCGGCCGCAGCGGGACTTAACCGTCTTTTCTCTCTTGGTGTTTGGAGGGCTTCGCTTGCTCGGGTTTCAACACAATCCTCGGCCGGGGTCCCCGCGGGGGAGGTGGCCTGTGGCGGCTGTCCGAGCGCGATCTAGGGCGGCCGCCCTGTCGACGCTGCGAGGCGGCAGGCTTGGCTGGACGCTGAGTGGAGCTTCCAGCAGGCGGCTTGTCACGTGAGCGGCCTGTGGCTGAGCTAGAGCATCGTGGCAGAAACAAATTCATGGCCTGCGAGGTCTTCTGTACTTCGGAGAAGCGATCCACGATGCCGTTGACCGCTGGGCCAAAGAGACCGGTGGGGGAGAGCGGTGCGTTGAGGAAAGTGGCACGCTCAGACTCCCTCATGTCTGCGAGCGTCAACCAGAGGTGCCTCTCTGTGACGGTTAGCGCAGCCATGGATCTGCCGATGGCCTGAGCTGTGGTCTTTGTGGCGCGGAGGGAAAGGTCCGTCGCGCTCCTTAGATCAGCGATCGTAGCTGGATCCGAGCCCTTCTCGTCCCATTCGCGGAGGAGGTCGGCTTGCAGGATCTGCAGAACGGCCATAGAGTGCAGGGCGGAAGCAGCCTGTCCGGCGGCGGAGAAGGCGCGGCCGACGAAAGCTGACGTGGTCCTGCAGGCTTTTTGGGGAGGGCAGACTTTGAGCGCCATCCAGAGGAGGGCGGGCAAAGGTGCGCTGCTACCGCTTCTTCCACTTCCACATACCCCTTCTCGGCGGCGCCGTCCACGTGGGAGAGCGTCGCGGAGACACTGGTGTGGAGCCTCGCGGAGAAAGGTGCATTCCACTATTTAGAGAGTTCGGCGTGGAGCTCCGGCAGAAAAGGAGCAGGCCTTGAAGCCGGTGGCTGATGGCGGCGCTGAAGAAAGCAGCCGTCTAGGCGATTAAGCGCGGGCACCTTGGGCGGTGACCACTCGAGGCAGAGGCGGTCGACGGCCTTCACCAGGAGACGCATCAGCTCGGCATCCACACCCGAACGTGTCCATCCGGACTCCTGGATGGAAGCAGAGTAGGAGTGGAGAGATCCAGGCCATTTCTCGCTGTCCGAGGCCAGGATAGAACAGCTGTCGCCCGCGGCGCCCCTGTCTGCCTCGTCCTCTGAAGCAACGGCAGTGAGGGCGGAAGCCGGCATCAAGTCGACATAAAATGACGAGATGTTGAAAAAAAGCCGTTTTTACGATCAGTCAAAGAAACGCTCACTTTATCTACTAATTAGTGCCCTTATGTCGGTTTAAAACATTTTAAATCCCGCATTAACTTTTCATATGGTATTTTCATACAAGGTTATATATTAATTTAGTTTTTTTTTTTTACCTGCAATATGCTCTTTAAGATGGACTCGAAACATGCAAAACAGACAACTGTGCCCACATGTTGACCGAGTCCCCTAAATACATTGTTCTCTTGGCCGGAGAGAGAATGGTTTTCTTGGCATTGAGTCTCAACCCCAGAGTTTGAAGATGAGCTAGGACGATATCTCGATGACGAAGCGCAATCTCTTGAGATCAGTATCAGCCAGTTGTCTATGTAATTTATAATGCGGATGCTCTGGAGTCGCAAAGGAGCCAGCGCTGCATCCATGCATTTTGTGTACAAGCGCGTTACAAGGCTAGGCCGAACAGAAGAACCCTGTATCAATTTTTGTTGATAAGGGAAAGAAAGAGGCGGGAACCGATGAACGTTCAAACACTTCCTCCGTACCTCCTCCATGAGAGTGTGGCGTGCAGGTGATGCTTATCATCAATCACACCAATGGCCTCGTGGCGTTCTCACACCCATTGGGCCCACACTGCTTGCCACAAACCCGATATTGGTAAGCTTCGCTCCCGAAAGTAAACCTCAGGAACTTCCTTTGTTGTCGCAGAATTTCTAAATGAAAATAAATATTCGTCCTTGAGGTCGATTGTGACAAATAAATCTTTGAGTTGAATTTAAGACACAGTCATTTTGACTGTCAACATTTTGAACTTGAATTTTCTGAGAGAACAGTTCAGACCGCGAAGGTCTAGAATTTGACTGTCTCTCTGGGAGGGGAACATGTTCTATGGCCCCATTTTCTAGCAGAGTATGCTGTTCTTGTGCCAGCAAATGCAACTGCTCCGGTTTAACGGTAGTGGTGACCACTCCGCTGAAACACGGAGGACAGTGCACAAACTGTATTCCATAGCCTTTTGCTACGTTTCTCAAAGCCCAATGAGATATGCTTATCATGTGTCCTAGTAAACAGCACGAAGCAACTGAAAATTTTACATTTCGCTGGAAACCGCTGCCCCCAAAAACACTGGAGGTGGCGGGGATAGAAAAACAACGGCGTGTGGGTGTCGGGAAGGAGCTCGCTTTTGATGTTGTATTTTTATGCACCCTGTCCCAGGGGGGCACAGCCCCTCTGTCCTGGGTGCAAAAGCCTCAGGACTTCTTTTTAGCTGAGATTCAGCAATCTCAGGTTCGGCTTCTTCTGTGGTGGAGTGCGGCGCGTCAGTCCCCAGTCTTTCCAAGGTGGAGCACAACTTGTCAATCTCTGGACCTGGTTGGGGCTGGCCTGCCAAAAGGCCCAACCCTTGAGCACAGCGGGAGAGGAACTTGTCAAACACCTTTTGTCTTTTAACCTCCCGGAACCTACAGACAACAGCATTGACAGAGTCGTCGAATAGGCCGAAAGGGGACATCAAGGAGAAATACCTTCTCCTTCTCCTTGATGCCAGTGAAGTTGAGCCACAGATGTCTCTCCATGCCGACCATAGCACCCATGGAACGGCATGGGCCTTTTGCTTAGTCGCATGAAGAGACAGGTCTGTGGCTCAGCACAGCTCAGCAAGCACCTCCTCACTGACGTTTCACCCACTTGTGCTCAGTTCTTTCAGCATGTCAGACTGGTATGCTGCAACACCACCATGGTGTGTAAGGCAGCACCAGCCTGACCTGGCGCCTGAAAAGCTTTACCCACCAGCGTGGATGTAACCCTGCACAGCCTGGAGAGGAGGACAGGCTTTTTTAGTGCTGATGTGCTGCCAAGGGAGAGATAGTCCACGAGCGTTAGTAGATAGTCACAACACCATTCCCATCGGAAAAACAGAAAACCTTTAACGCGTTCTCAGGGGCAATGCACTCAATATCCATCACCCCAAGAGAACTAGCGTCCTCAGGCCGGTATGAAAAAAAGACGGAGCACACTCCAGAAGCGGGCTTTGAGGACCTCATGATCTGGTGAAAGGACAAGAGAACAGGAAGGACCGGTCTCCTGCCATCCTAGCAAAAGGTTATAGTTTGAGAAAGAAGCATCACACATGGCACATAATGCAGTTCTGATAACAAATAAATCTGAAAGCGCACGTCTCACGTCGATTTATAGCCTCTGATGTGCGCATTCCAATGACGTCATCATCAGAGGTTATTTAAACCAAATTCTTGGGGTGTTTGCCACACGTGTTCACAACCGGTCAAACAAAGATGTTTTTCCATAGCGTTAAATCAGCGCACCATTGAGCGTAGTTTTTGAAAGGTAACTACTAGTTACGTAACAGATCCACAAATGCACACATGAATCCAAAAACATGTGCAACAAATCCATATGCATACATCATTCCACACATGCGCAAATCCACACGCACTCAATTCACGAACGCTCACAATGACAGAATGCGAAAATAGAATTTTATACTTATATTTTTTTACTGTACAAATAAATAGACTTTAGCCTTTTGTATTGATCTTCCACCTCAAGATGCCTCTCTGAATTCCCAAGAAAGCAAAGCATAACATTTTAATAAAATATGTTTTCAAAGTATTTGATCCCGTTGCAAAAGTCTCGTGTAATGATTCCACTGGAGGCAAGTTTGACGAACCCAAATATTTATTATTAATATAAATGTGTAGCAAATAAACAAAGACTTCACTAAGCATGACATGACATGACACTCACCAAACTGTGGTTACACAAAAAAAAGCTAAACAAGAGACAGTGGAAACAAAAGGGCTATATAGACACAGAGACTAATGACTAAACAAGGGACACCTGTGCACAATCAAACAATGATCCACTGAAAACAAGACACAAGAACAGGGGAAACACATGAAAGGACTACATGATGGGATAAGGGAAACACATGACAAAACCAGGAACATGACAATATGCTTGTTGACTTTATACAGCGCTGTGCAGACCGATTGGCGGGTGACTTGAAGCAGTGCATGCCATTTAGAATTTGTGCCCAACTTGATACAGCACCAACGCCACGTGACTGTGACGTATGCCATCAACTCACCGCAAAAGCGATTTGAGAGCAACCGGCTGATTCATTCTGCGCAGCTTCTCCAGAGCGGCTGCATGACCTCTGATGATGACACAACTGTTTCACGATTGGCCAAATCGACTGCATTACAATGATCACGTCTGTTTCGTGTTTATTCGAACACCTTCACTTCCACTAATGTTCACAAATCAGTTTTTTATAACAGTAAAACCTTTTCATGTAGTCGCGATGATATATTGTGTCATGTTTCCAAAAGGTATCACGTTGGATGCTGCTGCCAGCAGACCCAACAGTCTCTGAAACTGTTTGGCAGTGAGTGACTAGCCTAGCTTTATTCTTTTCACAGCCGAAAGGATGGACTCTATGCGTGCCGGTTAAAGGCTTTTCTGCATCGACATTGAGTCCCAAACCACGCCTAGAAAAGTGGTCCTCTGTAGTGGAGAAAGCGCACTCTTTTTGGCGTTTAGCCATAACCCCAACTCTTTCATGTGGGTGAGCCAACACCCAACTACCAACCGCCAACTGATGCAAATGAGCTAGAATCTGTCTCAGTCTTAACATTTTGAACTTTAGTTGCATGACTGACTCGTTCAGAACTTGAAGATCCAAAATGGGACGCAACCCCCCCATCCTGTAGAACACGGTTTCCTTGTTGGAGGGAGGTACATATTCTATGGCCCCTTTCTCTAACATAGTTTTCATATCCTCATAATCCTGGGCGGGTAAGACCTGAACTGTATTTGATAACCCTTTTCTATGGTCTGCAGGACCCAACAAGAAACATTTAGCAGTAGCTTCCATCCTGCCAAAAATTCTACTAGTGGTACCAGCCTCTAGCCTGACTTCGTCATAATCATATTCTAGTCAGAATGTGAGTCTGATACTGCTCCATAGGGCTTTGATTATGAGGCGTGTCTTAATCGAACCAGGAAAAAAAAAAACTCTGCACTCAATTGGATAGACCTACAACCAATCAGAGCAACGCAGTAAGTGACGTATGTTGAGCGACTCATATCAACAGAACTGAACTGCACTGCACGCACTCTGGAAAAAGTATTTAAAAGAAAAATGAGTGTTAACGACCTTTGCCGGTGTTGCAAAAAGAATTTGAGGATTTGCAGAGTACTTGCAAACTCGAAAAACATTTTTGAACGAAATAGATAATGTGAATGTATATACGAACAAGTTCTCCGTTTAGGATTAGATCTCGACAGTAAAGCCAACAAATCTACTCGCATTTGTCTGACCTGTCTCAATTTTATAACAGGGTTGGAGCGCGACTTGACTGATTTTAATAAATGGAGAGACGACGAAAGACACCAGGCTGAAGAAGCGTGTTCATTTGAGTCTTCAGAGAAAAGAGACCGGGAGCCAAAATTATGTTTTAATGATGATTTATATACAAAATGATGAGTAATTCTTGTACTTGTACTTTGTCTTGTTTATTTGTTCTGTCTTGCGTGGTGTTTTGGACATGAGTCTGACAAATAAACTGAATTGAGTAACATCATCTATTGATTTATTTAAAAAAAATAAACCGCTCATAAGGGGTACAGTGATTACCAGTATGGGTATGGTGTGCGAGTACAGTATAACAAAGCGTCACCATTGTTTGATGTAGCGATGGCTTTGACATGAGTTGCATCGCCCTGATGCCCATTTCGGTTGCTTCTTTTACTTGGTCCTCCATGAGTGCGACCAAAGGAGAAACCACAATGACAACAGGCTTTTCATTGCGTCCCATATTCTTAGCGACCATCGGAGCCAGCTGATAAATTAAACTTTTGCCGAATCCTGTAGGAAGGATAGCAAACACATCTTGACGATCGACAAATGCCTTTATTGCAGTTATCTTTTCGTCTTTTAAAATTAATGCCCTGTCGATTTATTTTGCGACAGACGCAATAGCGGAATCTATACATCTCAATTCTCCAGCTGCAGTCATCTTTGAGGTAAACCAGTTCAACCCAAGCACTCTTTGATGACGTGAGGATTACGTATCTGCAGATCATCTGTCCATCATCGTATAAAGCCCGCCCTGGCAATTTGATTGGCCCGAACATTTTTTGACTGATCATAATTACTCCTCAATGGATCGAGTCCAGACCGAACTTCCCGACCAAAAAATGTTGTGGGCGGGGTTCGGGCTGGCATCCAGGCTAACCAGCCTCTCGAGACTGGCTTCTGGTTTTTGTTGTGCAATCAGCCCGACGCCCTATAACGGCGAACCGGCAGGGAACGACCGAACTGACTGCTCTAGAACCCTCCTTGGAGGGGACGGGCATCCCGAGGCCACTGTATTTCCGGGTGGACCTTGAGATATGTGCTCACCGGAGACCGCTAATGAGAATATTATTCGGAAGAATTATTCGTTATTAGTTTTGAAGCCATTATCAGTGCCTTTCCGAATAAGGTAATTGGCTTCGGGCACACCCATGAAAGCTTTAGCGCAAGTTCTGCCGGGAACACTCAATTGTTACGTCATTCATTACCTTCTCATCTATCCAACTGCGTTCTAATATTTGTGGTAAAAAAAATGGGTACTTACACATGTCTGAGTTCGCAGATGCTGACGCTTACATTCAGTTGCTCGCGTTCAGTAGCCGACCGAATATGTCTCAGGACTCGCACATAATTTGCGAATATTCTGACTATCTGAATATCTCCACCATCTCCATCTCCTACGTCCGCTCGCCGAAGTTCGCGCATCCAGTGCCGTACTTCCCCATGGGCGCAGTGGTCCTCTGAAAGTATGGTCAAAGTTCTTGAAGACGCCGGTATACCAGTTACCCAAGGCCTTTCAAGAGAGGATCTACTTCTTCTAGCCCATAACACTCTGGGTAACCCACCTGTTTCCATCTCTTCGACTCCAAAAGCATCAACATCGACAGCTCAAACAAGATTAACCGGAAGGAAAAGAACTGCTAAATCTTCTTCACCTATTCCTGCTAAAAGATCATCGCAGCCTGCCCGTGTACCATCTACACCACAGACCAACCTTTCTGCCGATACGAACTTCCAGCTCCTCTCCGCTGTTTAAAGCCTCTCTCAAACAGTCATGGGCCTGCAATCCAAAATGACTAATTTCGAACATTCCTTTGCCAAGCTTCAATCCAGCGCAGATCCGGCCATAGACTCTCCAGTTATTCCTCATTCGTGTCCTCCTCCTGGGTTAAGCAACCTCCCGAGCATGCCCTCGACTTCAGCTACCCTGCCAGCTTCTCTACTCCCTATTTAGACGCGATTCCAAGATGTATCCGCTCCACCGGCTTCTTCAACTTTCAACCTCTCCACAGCAACTCCAGCACAAGCGTTCGGTAGGCGTTTCGCCGGCTGCTGCAACAATATCTAACTCTCTAAGTGCTAATATCGTCCAAGGTAAGGACATTAACCTTGCTACTTTGCTGCTTCCTTCGCCTGCTGCCGACAGGAAAATGGTTGACTGTGGTGACGTGGCAGTTCTCCTTAAAACTTCCGACCCCCGGTTACAGCGTAATCTTTCATTTGGTGAATTTGTAATTGCTTTTAGCATTTACAGAGATATTCTGTGCCAAGTTTACCCTGACAGAAGGGAAGAGCTAGATCTTTATCTAGCATTAATTGCGGATTTCAACCAAAGATACGGGGGGACTTTATTTTATGAATACCACAAGTCTTTCTCTGCTACATCTGCCTCCTTCATCGCACTATATAATTCAAGGCTAGACTGGTCAGTTATGGACACCAAAGGCCAAAAAAAGCTTGGTTTGTGCTGTTTGTACCGCTCACGGTCACAAGGCTCCATTTTGCCCTAAAGCCTTCGCTAGCAATGACGCAGGTGCTGTCCATGGTACTGAAAATGTAAGACTTTCGTCAAACAGCAGAGGTCGCCCTGCTGCTGAATTTAATGGTGTACCTCTATGTATTCAATTCAATGAAGCTGTCTGTTCTTATCCTAATTGCAAATTTGCTCATATTTGTAGTTCTTGCAAGGATCCACACCCGAAATTTGTCTGTCCACGCCGGTACAAACCTGCACCTCGAAGCAAAGCCCCAAT
Source organism: Rhinichthys klamathensis goyatoka (assembly GCF_029890125.1). Classification (NCBI taxonomy): domain Eukaryota; kingdom Metazoa; phylum Chordata; class Actinopteri; order Cypriniformes; family Leuciscidae; genus Rhinichthys; species Rhinichthys klamathensis. The sequence continues at coordinate 1,879,726 of NW_026606844.1, read as the reverse complement.
TCGGAAAAAAATCTGAATAAACACCCATCTACTCCTATCAATATTCCTAATCTTTCAAGCTACCTCTCTTCCCACCCTGATCCAGTATTCGTTGATTATTTAATCACCGGTCTGTCCCAAGGGTTTCGGGTGGGCATCCTCTCTCATCTTTCTGCCTCTTTTGTTGCCAAAAATTTACAATCTGCCAGGAATGAACCCGACGTGGTGTCAGCTCTCCTTGCCAAAGAAGTCAATAAAGGATATGTTATTGGCCCCCTCACTTCTCCTCCTTTTTCTCCTTTTCGGGTTAATTCCATCAGCGTCGCAACTCGCAAATATTCTGTTAAAAAAACGTCTATTATTCGACATGTCTTCTCCACATTCCTCCAACGTAGCAAGCGTTAATGAATGCATTCCCCTAACACCTTTCTCTCTTCATTACGCTACGGTGGACAATGCTCTCCAGTTAATTAAATTAGCTGGTCAAGGCGCTTGATTAGCTAAAGCCGACATTACCGACGCTTTCAAAACCATGCCAATTCACCCCTCTGATTGGCCGTATTTTGGAGTTAAATGGAATTCAAAATTCTATTTCGCCGTGAGACTCACTTTCGGTTGCAGAAGTAGCCTGCATATTTTTAACAGTCTCTCAGAGGCTCTGTGTTGGATTCTGCTGAACGTCTGTAAGCTTCCTTTCGTTTTGCATTTACTAGACGATTTTTTGCTAATCGATTTTCCATCTTCCCAATCTTCTATCCTCGACATTCTCAAACAGATCTTTAGCGACGTTGGCGTCCCCCTTTCCGCTGAGAAAACATTGGGCCCCTCTACTTCGCTCGAATTCTTAGGCATTTCTCTCGACACGGTCAAAATGCAAGCTTCCCTTCCACAAGAGAAACTTCTAAGGATCAGGTCGTTTCTGGAATCTTTTTCCTCTCTACGCACCGTCTCGAAACGCGACATGCTCTCTCTGCTTGGTCACCTTAATTTTGCTATGAGCATTATTCCACAAGGCAGAGCCTTTATTTCTCGGCTACTAACTCTGGCTCATTCCGTCCAAAAATTAAGTGATCCGATCCAGATGGACGATGGAGGTTTGTCCGATATCAAATTTTGGACCCTGCTGCTTAACGATTGGAACGGCATTTCTTTTTTTTACAATGATGCTTTCGAATCGTCCGCTGACTTACATTTATTTACCGATGCAGCCCCATCTATCGGCTTCGGTGGGTTTTTTCAAGGGCAATGGTTTGCAGAGAAATGGCCAAACGGTTTTCCCAAGACTAAATCAGGCTCTGTTTCTTCCGTGCTCTACGAGATTTATCCTCTAGTCTTAGCCAGCGTAATCTGGGGTTCAGCGTGGTCAAGAAAACGCATTTTGTTGTTTTGCGATAACGAAGCCACTGTTGCCATAATCAATAAAGGCAGATCTTCGTGCCAGACGATCATGCCTTTTCTGAGACGCTTAATCTGGCAATCAGTCACTTTTAATTTCATTATTAAAGCTGCTCATATACCCGGTCACTGCAACGTTATCGCTGATGCGCTTTCCCGCTTTCGTTTTCAGACGTTCAGACGGCTTTGCCCTTCAGCCAATACGGAACCAACACCCTGCCCTCCCCTATCAGCAACAATGTTAAATTTGCAAAGATCAGCTAGACATTATATGTCTAAACGGCTAGCTCTTTCTACTTTGAAAGCTTACACCTCCGCTTGGTCTTCTTTTCTAATGTTTTGCTTTTCTTTTCAGATTCCTCTGTTTCCCATCTTGATCACGACTGTGTGCTCTTATCTCGCTTTTAATTTCGAAAATCGCAATTTAAAGATTTCCTCCATCCGCAGATTGCTCGCTGGCATCCAATTTTATGCAAAGTATTTTGATCCCGATTTTCCAAGTCTCTTTACTGCTTGTCCCGTTCGATTAAAGCTCAAAGGCATGACTAAATCCTCTACGGATTCTCCAGATAAAAGGTTGCCTTTTACTTTGCCTTTGTTGCAAAGATTAATCCTTTCTGTACGCAACGGCCTTTTTTCTACATACTCTAATATTCTGCTAGAAGCGGTGTTTCTAACCGCTTTCTACGGATTTATGCGCCCAGGGGAATTCACTTCCGCATCTAAACAATTTGATCCCGTCCGCGGTCTCTCTTTCTCTGACCTACACTTCTCACCTAATTTCTTTACACTTTTTCTCAAATACTCCAAAAATGACTCACTAGGTTCCGGCATCTCAATCACAATTTCTAAAATTGGCAATCATTTTTGTCCCTTCTCATCTATGCTTAGATTTCTTAAAGTTCGTCCTAAATCCTCTGGTCACTCCCCTCTATTTTCACTACCTAACGGAGCTCCTCTCTCCAAAGCTTGGTTCAGGTCTCATCTAGTTTCTGTCCTCAAAAACGGCAGTCTATCCCCTTCCCAGTATACTGGACACTCATTCAGGATTGGCGCAGCTACTACAGCAGCTGAACGTGCCGTTTCTACTGCTGCTATCAAGATCCTGGGCAGATGGTCTTCCTCCGCATTTGAGTCTTATATAAGACCCGATCTCAAGATCATTCTCGAAGCTCAGCAAGCCCTGCAGTGACGATTCAGGTAAATCCCTAAGCAACTACTGGTGGTGGTGTCATGCTTTATCTATCTGGCGATAGTCTCAGCTCGATTAACTCGTCCTTTTCGCCTATCACTGACAATTCGGTCCTTCGGGCCTGGTTTCGCGCAGCCTTGTGGTTTCTCATGCGTGTTTCGTATGCGCACCTCGTGTTCAGCGTGCCTCGTCTATGCGGGGGTCTTCATAGCCTCGCGGCATTCTATCGATAAAAAAAAAAATATATATATATATATATATATATATTGTCACGGGGTGAAGAATCACACGACAAGGAGAGCTCATGCAAAGTGCCCAAGAGTGGATTTATTTACAACATGAAGAAAGAAACAAAGAAAAACCCGGTGAAGTGTGTTGCCTCTTCCTTGTAGTGCAGCGAGTCTGGGCTGTGCTTCTTGGAGGCTGAGCTGTGCTTCTTGGAGGCTGAGCGGTCAACTGCTGCTTTCTGGAGAAAGATAGAGAACAGGCATTAACGTTCTGTCTCGTGCAGAGATCTCTCTCCCTTTGACAAAGTCCATGTGGCTTATGTAGCTGTTTGCTTGATGGAGCACGGCTGGGGCTGATCAGCCTGTGACGAGGGCATGCAGGTGTTCCTCGTCTGTTTCCAGGGCGATGCTGATGAATCCTCTGGGTGCTCGTCACAATATATATATATATATATATATATATATATATATATATATATATATATATATATATATATATAAATAAATCCATAAAATAGTAATAATAAATAATTGTCTGGTTCAGTGCACCCTAGTGGCGTTGTCTTCGTACTACTCATCTGTTTGTTTCTTCGTCTCCGTGTGGATCAGCGTGCCTTTGTCTCTGTGTGGCTCAGCGTGGCCTCGTCCCTGTGTGGCTCAGCGTGGCCTCGTCCCTGTGTGGCTCAGCGTGGCCTCGTCTCTGTGTGGCTCAGCGCGGCCTCGTCTCTGTGCGGCTCAGCGTGGCCTCGTCTCTGTGTGGCTCAGCGTGGCCTCGTCTCTGTGTGGCTCAGCGTGGCCTCGTCTCTGTGTGGCTCAGCGTGGCCTCGTCTCTGTGTGGCTCAGCGTGGCCTCGTCCTCAGCGTGGCCTCGTCTCTGTGTGGCTCAGCGTGGCCTCGTCTCTGTGTGGCTCAGCGTGGCCTCGTCTCTGTGTGGCTCAGCGTGGCCTCGTCTCTGTGTGGCTCAGCGTGGCCTCGTCTCTGTGTGGCTCAGCGTGGCCTCGTCTCTGTGTGGCTCAGCGTGGCCTCGTCTCTGTGTGGCTCAGCGTGGCCTTGTCTCTGCGTGGCCAGTGTGGCCTTGTCTCTGTGTGGCTCAGCATGGCCTTGTCTCTGCGTGGCCAGTGTGGCCTTGTCTCTGTGTGGCTCAGCGTGGCCTCGTCTCTGTGTGGCTCAGCGTGGCCCAGCGTGTGGCTCAGCGTGGCCTTGTCTCTGTGTGGCTCCGCGTGACCTTGTCTCTGTGTGGCTCAGCGTGGCCTTGTCTCCGTATGGCTCAGCGTGGCCTTGTCTCTGTGTGGCTCCGCGTGACCTTGTCTCTGTGTGGCTCAGCGTGGCCTTGTCTCCGTATGGCTCAGCGTGGCCTTGTCTCTGTGTGGCTCAGCGTGGCCTTGTCTCTGTGCGGCTCAGCGCGGCTCATCTTAGCTTGGCTCAGCGTTTATAAAAATAAATAAATAATCAAAACGAAATAAATACGATTCCATGTTATAAGCGTCACCAAATGCGTTATTCAGCAGCAGAAAGTATCTTGCATAAAAAGTAAAGCATACTCCACTCTACTCATTATAGAGTTACTGTTCCCACAATGATATCAATGGAACTCTCTATAATAAACTATTGACCTATGGAATTGATAGGTCCATTTCTACCTAGCCGTCGCTAACTCTTTTTCTTTTCTTCTATGTTAGGAACTACACGACATACGGCCGGTGGGTATACTTTTCTTTTCCGTTCCTTGGGGGTGGGCTCCGTCCAGTGGAATTATTTTCCACCTCTTCTTGGGGGTCGGCTGTGCCCCTGCCTTCATCTTCAGGCAGGAAATGCAGAATCTGTACCCTCGGATCGCGAGTTATGGACGGGGCCTACGCCAAAGAACTCTATTGCATATATTGCTTGCTGGGCTGCTAATAAATGGTTTATTGTTTCAATATTATTTTCCCGAGTCTTTCTGGTAGAAATGAAAGCTTTAGCGCAAGTTCTGCCGGGAAGACTCAATTGTTACGTCATTCATTACCTTCTCATCTATCCAATTGCGTTCTAATATTTGTGGTATAAAAGATGGGTACTTACACATGTCTGAGTTCGCAGATGCTGACGCTTACATTCACCTCCACCCTCCCCACCACCAAGTTGGTTCCTTCCATCCATCCTCCCCACCACCAGGATGGTCCCTTCCTATACCTCACGGGGTGTCGGCTGCGCCCCTGCCTTCATCTTCAGGCAGGAAATGCAGGATCCGTACCCTCGGATCGCGAGTTATGGACGGGGCCTACGCCAAAGAACTCTATTGCATATATTGCTTGCTGGGCTGCTAATAAATGGTTTATTGTTTCAATATTATTTTCCCGAGTCTTTCTGGTAGAACTAGTATGCATAAGGTTTTTGGCTTCGGGCACACCCCTAGCATGCAGTATATGCAGTGCATGGGGTGCTGCATGGTAGGGGGTGCAATCGTGCCAAAATCATTATTTGAAAATGTCCTTTAATAAAACTTTATAAATAAGCAAAAGTTATTTGTTAAAAAAAAAAAAAAAAGAAAGGAAACATTTTTATTTAACTTTTGTTTAGCATTTTAAATGAGCTCAATTTTTTATTTTTTATTATATCAATATCAACCACTCATCCTCCTCCTAAATTTCATTAAGTAGCCCCAAATAAATAGGCTACTGAGTTGTTTATATTGGTCTTGTATTGTATTGATGTCTATCTAAAGTACCCAAAAAAGCATATTATTTAGTTAAAATATGTTTTCAAACAATTTGATGCCAAGGATTTCCTTATATGATTTCCTAGCAAAGGACTCACTTCCTAAAATAAAGGCAACTATGTATTTTAAAACTCATTTATTCCATTTGAGGGGAAAAAAGTGTTATATTATAAATACAATATGAATGAAATGATTTGCATTTTATGTTGTCATTGTACTATTTGTATAGAGCGTTTCACAATAAATATTGGTCCAAAGCAAGTTTTGCAGTCCACTAGTGGTGAACCATGAACCTCAGTTTGAAAAAAACTTATTTAGAGCAGACAAGAAATGTAAGTAAGTATTGCACATTATGCAGGTGGTTATATATTACAGTCGTTATATATTATAGAGGTATATTTGAATAGACCTCCCTGAGAAGATCTCAACCATTTCCACTACTCACTGTTAAGGCCAACACATGGACATAAGTTGTACTGCAGTTGCTGTTATGTAGAATTAAATATATACTTGCGTTACAGTAAAATAATGTGCACTAATGAGAACTTCACAAAGGGGAATTGTGTAGCAAGTGAAGAAAATGTTTATCGAAACTAAAGCAGTGGCCAGGACATTTACTTTAATATACAAGTGTTACATCATTGTGTTGTCTGAAAGCTCTCAAGAGATGAATCAGTAGATATATTTGGATTCAATGACGCATATGTCCAATGATGTTTGCGACATGAGAGAATAAGGATGGGCATTTAAAACAGACTATTTATTTCAGAGCAGCTTGTAAAAATTCAGACACTGTCATTGATTCCTCTGGCTCTTTAGATTATTTAGTCAAGTCTGTGATTCAAATATTATGCAGCAAGTTTGCATAAAGGTATATTTTCAACATTTGAAAAAAGATGTTAAAAGTGTAAGATGACAATTTAGTAAAGTCAATATTTGGTTTATTTCTTTATAGTAATTTCTATTTTTAGCCTATGCAAAACAACAAATGCAAAGCTGCCATGAGTTTATCCCAGAATATCTCGATTGTTCATCCTGAATACTTTTTCATCACTGGGCTTATAGGTACACCGTACAACACTTATTACTATATATTCTTATTTATTGTATATTTTATTACTATAATTGGGAACTCGATAGTCCTTCTCATTATAGCTCTTGAACGGAGCCTGCACAGTCCAATGTACATCGGTGTGTTTAACTTGGCCTTGGCTGATATTGGTGAAACTAATGCACTGATTCCTAACATGATGAAGACTTTTTTATGGGACTCACAGTACATCTCATACAATGCTTGTTTGGCAAACATGTTTTTTGTGAATTTCTTTTATACTGTGCAGACTTACACTCTTGTTATTCTGGCATTTGATCGTTTCATTGCAATTTGTTTTCCACTAAGATATCATGCCATAGTGAATAATAAGTTAATGTCTATAGTGTTTTCAGTATTATGGGCATTTAACACCTGTATGGTAACACTGTCGACATCTTTGATGACCAGACTTTCATTCTGTAATTCCAACGTGGTAGAGAGTTGGTATTGTGACTATGGAACATTGATGAGGCTGCCATGCAATGACAATAGCATTAATAGGTTATTAGCAATCCTCATTCAAGCTTTATTCATTATAGCACCACCTTTCATTATAATCCTGTCATATGTGGGCATTTTTCTTGCTTTATGTAAAATTACAACTTGGGAAGGACGTTTAAAAGCACTGAAGACCTGTGTTTCTCACCTTTTGGTAGTTGGATCATTCTTTCTTCCCATAATATGCATTTTGCTGGCTTCAACTACTACTAATGCCAGGATCATCAGCGGATCTCTTTCAATTGCTCTTCCACCAATGCTCAATCCCATCATTTATGTTTTAAACACAGCTAAAATCAAAGACTTAATCCGAAAAATGCTTAACAACAGATCTGCACCAATTAGAGGGAACGTTTCAAAATGACTGCAATGATTTTCTATGTGTTCTTCAATCATTGTGAATTAAATTACCTATATGAAAAATTACATTTATGTATTTCATAAATATTTTTAGATCCATTATGTGGAAAATAAAAGTGTACAAGCAGAAAATAAATTCAGTCTGCAAGACTCTTAACATGTATATTGGACACATTAGACATTTGTGTTGGTTAACAGCAGTGAAATGTTGTTTATTTATTTATGAATGAATCCATTTGATTTCAATTGTGTGTGTGCTGTGTTTGTTCTTAGTTACTGACCCCAAGACAAAACTGAAATTAAAAAGGTAAATATTTTAGCAAGAAATTATAATTATTTTATTGCTAATAGTATTTTTGTCAGGAATAACAGGAAAACCAAAGAGGAGGTTTGATAAAGATGATGTTTTAATAACAGTAATGAATACAATGAACAACAGCAAAAACACGACAGAGATAATGGTAGTAAAAACAGAAGAGGCAGATGTGCACAGCAGTTTCAATATTCTGTATATACTGTAAGACAATAGAAATTAGACAATGCCGGGCCATCTGGTTGAGGAACGACTACTCACAGAGAAGACAAAGGAGGCTTCTGGAAATTAACATTTGAACTCTTTCTTGTGAAACTAGCATCCTTTGACCCTTCTTCCCCCATCCCTTCTCTCTCTCATGCTGAGATCACCTGAAATTAACCCCAAAATCTATATGGTTTAATGTGAACAATTATCATACAACACTATACATGTTTGGTACCATTTGAATTGTCTCAGTGTGACTGGTACAATGGTTTTGTCTCCACAGAAGTAAAAAAAAAAAAAAACGTAATAATGTTTTTTAGAGTTTAGAGATATCTTGCTTATAGAGGAGGCTGGGTCTTTCATGAAAATGTCCTCAAAAGGTGTAAACTCTGGAGACCATGATTAATTCAAATTCCCATTGTTAGCACATGTTTAGGTTTCTGTCTTGGCTTGAGTATAAAAATAAATCTCAAGAGGCTCAGCGCGATTTGGTAGCCAGATCAGCCATTCAGACTATTCTGAATGTCCTCAGACGTCTTTTTTTTTACTCTGTATCTCTGAGCATTTAATGTTTTGTATTGATTATCTTTGAATTGATTATAAAATTGGCATGATACATTTACCTGACATAATAAATTGTTACATTTGATTTTATTCTGATTTACTAATTATTTTCCCAAATAGATTAAGGTAGTAACACCCAGCAAGCAATAGCCGTCATTTCAACGTCCCGGTTAAATATAGACCCAATATAGTCCGGCTATATGTAGCCCACTTCTAGCCTAAATAACTATAAATCTGGTTATATGTCATTTTTTCTAAAATAATTAGCGAGATGGTAGATATTACATCATGCTATCAAAGTCAACTGAGATTACAAAGTGTTTGGCTTCATTTATTTGCCACGTTATATGTGTAGTCTGTGCGTAGACGCGATCAAGCTCTCTAGTAGACGGGCTATTTCCAAGCAAGTAATAGTCGTCATTTCACCGTTTCTGTTTTACCCGATATAGTCCGTAACCCACTAGTCAAAATAACCTTGAATTTGTATACATGTCGTTTTGGCCACAATAAATTACGAAATGTATGATATTACATCATGGGAGCAAATGCAACAGTGATTACAAGTTGTTTGGTTTAATTTCTTTCACGTTATTCATAGTCTATGCATATTCACGATTTAGCTCCTTGTCAGACCGACTATTTTTAGGCCACTTTGAGTCCAAAGTAAAAAAAATAAAAAAAAAGTTTAAGGCCAGGTAGTGCATAAGATGGCTGTTATCCAATCCCATCATGTTTGCAACAAGATGCCATTCATGACATGGTCTTTTAGCCAAGATTTAGCTCTGAATTGGACGGGCTATATCTAGTCTACTTTTAGCCAAAACACTTTTGTAAACATTTTAATTAGCATTATCTTCGCTGTCACATAACATTCAAAGTTATATAGACATTCGACGATAATATTGTATTATCTTTTATTTTAAGTTCTATAAAAATTCAATTTAAATTCCTAACCGCTAGATGGCACAAGCGAAGCCCTACCGAGATATGACTACAACATGGAATAGGCTACTTGCTACTGGTGACCATAGACTGACGCACGACAAGATCTCGCGGTAAGGATTTCCGCCATTTTCAAATCTATTTTCCACGAGACAGCAGTCGGAGAGCAAATAAGTGCGAGCAGAAAACCTTTCTACTTCAAACTTGTAAGTATGTGTGTACGTTTTTAATTGTTCATTTTTTAAATCTGCTACATTATTAGTCATAATGTGTCGGTACCGTGACATTTTAGCGTTAACATAGGAGATTATTTTTTCCTGTCCAACAAGTTACCTAATTTACACGTGTAAAGTGACTGCAACTGTGTGCCCTTATAATTTATTTTTATAATTTATGTGGGAATGGAACTATGAAACGTTGTATTATTATTACAAAAGATAGGCTACAAATATATTTTAGTTTTTAGATAAATAACTTATATGAAATATGAGTTTTTGATTTAAGTTAATTTTTCAAAGTGCTTTTAATCTTGATTTAAAAGAATTAAGAGATTCAGCATGCCTGCAGTATTATGTGAATTTGTTCCAGATATGTGGTGCATAAAAACTGAATGTTGCTTCAAGTTTAGTTTTGACTCTGGAGACAGAAAAGTAGCTGGCCCAGATGACCTGAGAGGTCTGTTCTGGATGTTTCATAATGCATCAGAAAATGTTAAATTTATTTCAGCCTTAAAACATTCAATGCTTTTAAAACCAGCAGTGGTATTTTGAAATCATTTCTTTCACAAACAGTCGCCAGTGTAACCTCTGAACTGTCGTGATGTGATCCACTTTATTGGATTTAAAGACACTATGTTTATTGTAAATGATTTGGCATAGTAATAAATATACAGAACAGAACATTTGTCAGTGATTAATATCGAATGTCTTGTTAGTTAATGTCTTGCCTAATCTATGACTGAACAATGGCTTTTTGCATAATAAGAGACTATGAGCCAAAAAAAACAATATCTTTTTCATTCTACATTAAGTAGATTTTGATTGAGTTTGAAACATTTCAAATTGATTTTATTTTTATAAAACGTAAAAAAAAAAAGATTTAAAATTTCAATAAATATATTTAAAAAAAATTATAATGAACAATTAAACTAAATAACTGGTAGTATTAAATTAATTAATTTAATCTGCTGAAATAGAGTTTTATAGGGTTTGTGATGTAAAACTTGCAGGTCAATGGGCATCAATCTTTAAGGTTGGTGAATACTTGTAAACTTATGCATATACTGTAATACTACCTGTACTGACATTGGCATTTGTTTTTTCAGGTGGCGAAGTTGGGCAAAATCGGAGGAAAAAACCTCAAAGACAGTGCAAGAAGAATGTTAGACAGGTAAAGCCAACAAAATGTGCAACAATTATAAAATATTCTGCTTCCAATACTGAATAAGTATTTAATAAGCAAATCTGAAACTTAAAAAAGACTTCCTTTAACGTTCATTCTTAAATGTCATTCTTTAACCGCAATTGTTAATCAACCTCATTTTTATTTTATTTTAGTGTTTTTTTACAAATTCCCTCATGGCGAAATTTAACATGAAGGGCGGTGGTCCTCTGCAGAAGGAGGCTTTTCAAAACTATGCACTGTTCTCAGTCATTAAAGGTATGTCTGTCTGTGTGCGCAAGGGTACACGTTGACTAGAGAGTTTATCTTAGGTTTTAGGCTAAAAAATATATATTTAGATATATTTTTTCTTCTTGTGCAATTATTATTTGATTTCTCTCCTTTGGCAGATGTTGTGATGACCAATTTTCAAACGGCCACTGAATATGAAATTAGAAATGCCATTTCAACACATTTTAAACAAGCACCAGGAAGAGCGGGGGGGGGGGGGGGGGTTATGGGATTAAGGGCAACAATTGATTACTGTTTTATAAATTAACAGGTTATTTTATTTTTTATTTGGTAATTTTTTTTTATGTTAATACCTTAAGGGTTTTTTATTATTATTGTTTGTAATATTTTAATTGCTCATTTTTATGTTTGGATCTTTTTGTAAATTGTCTAAGTTGTTCATGTTATTTTTGTAAATAAAACTTTTATATTTGATTTGTTTGGGATGAATTGTCATTTATGAGAATCTGCTATTTTTTAAGTAAAAGGATCCTTTAGCCACATTTTATTGGCTATTACATATGGTTCTTCAATAGCTGTGTAATTGATGACTAGTCTATTCTTGGGTGATGTTTAGACGTCTATTAGATTTTCACTGACAGCCCAAATTTAGCCTTGTTTTAGCCTAGACCCATATGTACTGTCTATTAGACGTGTATATGTAGTCGTTTAATAGCCGTCTATTTGATGACTAGTCTATTTTTGGGCTATGGTTAGACGTCTATTAGGCATATATATGTAGTCGTTCAATAGCCGTCTATTTAATGACTTGTCTATCCTTGGGCTATGGATAGACGTCTATCAGATTTTCACTGACAGCCCAAATTTAGCCTTGTTTTAGCCTAGACGTCTGGGCTGTGTTTTGACGGCTATTAGACGTCTTTTAGACGCAAAATTGCTTGCTGGGAGACTAGTGTCCACTTTTGAGCATAGGGCACAACAACTGTGATTTTAGAGTTCCAGATAATATTTGGCACTAATTCAAGTGTTTTGGACTGTAAAGACAAAAAAGGGAATTTACGTTTAGGACAGCAAAATATTGCTCAACCAACCAACACGGTGGGTCTTCCTCTGTTTTAATGTAATGTTACTCTAGCTAAGTGTACGTGGGAAACCATGGCATGACCAAACCAAAGTTTCTTCCCGAGAAGTCACATTGGTCGGCTTATATCTGTAGTAGTGGTAATGACCTCTGACTAGAGAGAATGCTATTTTAATTCAAGTGTATACAGATCCATGGGGGCTATACAAAATAGAGTAAGCGTGAATGCGACCATCTAAGATATTAGCTAATTACCTCTGTTTAGTGATCAAAAACTGACGAGTTTGTGATCGTGAGACCCGCGTTAATTGGCTGGCGTGAGGACCTCAAAGTGACATAGATTCCTAATGAACTGGTAACATTTCAGTAAAGATTTAAATAGAATAATCAAATATGCAACTTGAGTGTTTTGACCAAGCGTGCCGCACAAGCCCTGAAAAGTGAAGCCAAAACGTCTCGATCGCCCCCCGGTGACTGGTCCTAGTATAGGTAATAAACCCCGCCTCCCCGTGTTATTCAACGGGACGTGAGACCAACTAAACAATTAAATTACACTTCAAATATTTTTTTTTCCAAAGGTGGTTTCTGTCATTTGCTGTCGTTTTTATCACGCTGTGATTGACAGGTTCTCTGAACGAAGTAATTACTGAAGCACCAACTGACTTTTTTTCGGGATCTTCGGAGGACTGAGGAGATTGTATTTACTTTATTTTAACAAGCCTCCTTTCGTACTGCAATCAAAATTGGAGCAGAATGGAGGAACGGGGCAGACATAGGCCACTTAAAAAAAGTACAGGGAGAGTACATTCTGCGAGAGTGTGGGCGGAGCGTTGATTTCGCGGCTTTACTTCCTGCTCACTACTGCGCAGGTCTGGTCCCGAGATTGCTACTGCACAGACTCAAGTCCCAAGATGTCAGCGCCATATCGGGACACAGGCGGCTTCAGTTTTCACCAATGGAAGAGTGCGAAGGGGCGTCGTCCATCTTTTTTTACAGTCTATGGTTTTGACAAGCACTCAATGGAAACGCAGGATATACTGTAAATAGGCAAAGTAACAAGAAAAAAGATTGCTCATTAGTGGCTGATTGCTCATTAGTTTCAGTGTCATCGAGGGTAAGTTCAAATAAATGTATTTCACTTGTTTTTTGCAAAACTGTCACGTAATGGGTAAAAAATTGTAATAAGCAGGCTATACAGTAATAAAGTACTTACAAATCATTTGCAAATCATTGGTTTATAGCTAATTCATAGTTAATATGTTGTAGTCTCTTATTGTTAAAATATTAATAGGCTATATACTAATATTGTATTCTTTCATTGTCACTCTAATTAATTGAATTCTTATTGTTTAATAAGCTCATAATGTCTGTGACTCAGACAAATGGTAAGTATCACACAACAAACAAAGTTTTCAAAAAACACTACCACTTCTCGGTTCCCAACCCTAGCTATGTGTGCCTTTGCTACTTTGCTGACCGGATTAGCACTAGTGACCTAAGGCTATGTGTGCCTTAGCTACTTGCCAAGCAGCTTAGCACTAGAAACGCATGCTATGTGTTCTCGTGAACAATAGATATAGCGTTTCAAGCTGATAGAGATAAGAAACCCAGCAACCACCTGAGCAAGTGTTATCAAGTAATTTGTATGGAAGTAAAATAATACCAAATGTTTTTGAAACAAAAAAGCTTGTTGAATTGCACCAATTGAAAAAAAAAATGAGTTGCATTAACCGTGCTTGTATTTTAATGCATATAAGAACTAAGTATAATAATATGCTTTTTACTTTTTAAGTACTTTAAAAATTAATTACTTTTGTACTTTTACTAAGGTAATTTTGAAAATGGCCTAATTATAATTTTACTGGAGTAATATTTTATTGGGGTATCTGTACTTTTACTCAAGCACTTGATTTGTGTACTTCTTCCACCACTACAATGAAAAAAAAAAACTGGATTATTGAAGTGACTACTGTGTATGACTGTTCATTAGTAGCTACTTCATAGTTATTTTTCTTGAACCTTAATTAATAGATAATTAATGGTAGTTCTTCAGGAGGTATGACAGAATTCATTAGTTATTGATTAACTAACTGTTACTTAACACAATCATAAAATTCTATTACACACTGATAAGTTAACACATCTTCCTTAGTAGTTAACAGCAGTGAAGAAGTAGTTAATGAAGAATTACCTACTAGTTCTTCAATAGTTCCTTATTAGTTATGCAGTAAGTAAGATACAGTATTCTAAAGTGTTACTCTCGTTTGTAGTACACTCTGTCTCCTGTCTCATATTCATCTGTAGGCCTAAGCTGCTTTCGTAAAGCTCTTCTTATTCTTTCTGAACATTCCACCTCTGTGAATGCTCTTCTGGAAGCATGTAATGCTGCTGTCCTACTCTAGTACTCATAGAAGTGCCCTCTAGAGCAGGCAGTTTATCAACCAAAACAGAGGGAAGATTAGGATTGTGACCAAACACAAGCTGGTGTGGACTATAACCATGCACATTGATCATACTGTTTTTGGCCATTAGAGCCCAGTCTAGAGCAATCTCCCAGCCACACCCATTTTCCCTTTTCACCTTCAGGAGGATCTCAGTCAGTGTCATGTTGTGTCTCTCCAGCAGGCCGTTGCTCCAAGGACTGTATCCCGCTGTAGTCTTCATCTCAGTGTTGAATTTTTCTGCCATCTCTCTTATCTCCTCATTGTTGAACTCGCCACCGTTGTCTGTGTATATTAGTTTGGGGGCACCATGAACACTTATCCACGAGTGAATGAAGGAGTTGACAATCTCTGAGGCTTTCTTTGTTCTCACAATGTTTCCAGCACTGAAGCGCGTGAAATAGTCGATGATGTGGAGGTACCATACGCCAGGCTCCAACTCATGTAGATCCATTGCCACCGTCTCATTGTACTCTGAGGCTAAAGGCAAACCAACAGCAGGCCTGGGGTTGGTCCTGCTATATCTTTTACATACCTCACAGTCACGGATGATCTCTTGCAGAATAACTGGACAGTCTTTATCAGTATTTCCAGAGCTGAGAATGAGCCTCTGCAGCCGGTCTGCGGAGGCGTGGCCAAACTGCTTGTGGAGCTTCCGGAGAACTTTACGCTTCTCTTTTGTAGACATCTTTGCTGTGACGACAAGGATTTCACTTTCATTGTCTGCTTCAGTATTACCATCTCTAATGTCAGCTCAAGAGGCACTGGTTGCTTGAACATGACAACTCTGTCATTCTCCATGTCTAAAACAGTTCCTGCTCTCTTTAGAGATATTTTGCTCAGCAGTAAAGGAATATCAACAGGAACAACTTCCGTTTCAATGTGACATTTTGTTAGTCCGATCTTAGCGGGAAGCTTCACCTTTCTGTTGGAGTGTACAACCTGACCATCACCAAATCTGAAAGGTCTGCAGCTTGAAAATTCTTTTTGCAGCAGTTCATTTATTTGGCTTTGGCTCAGGTCTTTCATGTAACTATCCAGCCACTTCTCACCACAAACAGTACGTGTGCATGCAGTGTCAATGATAGCTGATCCCAGTGATTCAGTTAGGAAGATCTCAGAGTCCGTCATGACTTTTGTAAATAGTGTAATATTACACTCTTCCACATTTTCATCTTCTGCTAGCTTTACTTCATTTCTCCGATGAGGGCAGTCTTTGGCCCAATGGTACATGCTCTGACAAATGACGCATTTTGTTCTCTTACCATATTTGTCGAGTGGGTTTGTACCTTGCTGTGGCTGCCGCTGTCTGCTCTGTGACGGGCCGTTGTTCCATCTGAATTTGCCCGGTGGCCTCTGCTCCATGAAAAACGCCGCATCTTGAGTCTCACTACCGCCGCTTACTCCACTGGTTTTCCCTCCGAAAATCCGCTTCAACGCTGACTTCATGGATGCGAATGTCAAATCCGTGCACGCTGTAAGTGCTAGCTGCCTACTCTTCTTCTCGAGACAAGCTGTGTCCAGGAGTTTAAACGCTAACACGGCGTCAGGCAGGGTAGGCAGGGTTATGTCGTACTTCTTCATCCGGTTGTATCTCTGCTCAAATTCTATTCGCAATAACACATTCTCGCAGACTCCCACGATAATACATTCCCTTGCACATGAAGTTAACAACGCCACTTTTGCATTTTCTCTTCAGATCGTTTCCGTGTAAACATAGCCTAAAATAACGGTCGCCTTGAAAAAACTCACTCTGGAGGGGCAGTTAGAATATTTTAAACTTACGCGTGAAAGTGTTAAACAGAATGACCATTTTAGAAGTGAAATCTGAAAGGTGAATATGGATTATTGAATTTTTGATCATGAAAATGTGTGTGAAATGTTTTGAATTTATTTATTCACAGCTTAAATACACAACGATGTTGAATTTCAGCCCATAATAATGCAAGCTCTAAAAATACAATGCATTAAAATACAAGCACGGTTAATGCAACTCATTTTTTTTTTCAATTGGTGCAATTCAACAAGCTTTTTTGTTTCAAAAACATTTGGTATTATTTTACTTCCATACAAATTACTTGATAACACTTGCTCAGGTGGTTGCTGGGTTTCTTATCTCTATCAGCTTGAAACGCTATATCTATTGTTCACGAGAACACATAGCATGCGTTTCTAGTGCTAAGCTGCTTGGCAAGTAGCTAAGGCACACATAGCCTTAGGTCACTAGTGCTAATCCGGTCAGCAAAGTAGCAAAGGCACACATAGCTAGGGTTGGGAACCGAGAAGTGGTAGTGTTTTTTGAAAACTTTGTTTGTTGTGTGATACTTACCATTTGTCTGAGTCACAGACATTATGAGCTTATTAAACAATAAGAATTCAATTAATTAGAGTGACAATGAAAGAATACAATATTAGTATATAGCCTATTAATATTTTAACAATAAGAGACTACAACATATTAACTATGAATTAGCTATAAACCAATGATTTGCAAATGATTTGTAAGTACTTTATTACTGTATAGCCTGCTTATTACAATTTTTTACCCATTACGTGACAGTTTTGCAAAAAACAAGTGAAATACATTTATTTGAACTTACCCTCGATGACACTGAAACTAATGAGCAATCAGCCACTAATGAGCAATCTTTTTTCTTGTTACTTTGCCTATTTACAGTATATCCTGCGTTTCCATTGAGTGCTTGTCAAAACCATAGACTGTAAAAAAAGATGGACGACGCCCCTTCGCACTCTTCCATTGGTGAAAACTGAAGCCGCCTGTGTCCCGATATGGCGCTGACATCTTGGGACTTGAGTCTGTGCAGTAGCAATCTCGGGACCAGACCTGCGCAGTAGTGAGCAGGAAGTAAAGCCGCGAAATCAACGCTCCGCCCACACTCTCGCAGAATGTACTCTCCCTGTACTTTTTTTAAGTGGCCTATGTCTGCCCCGTTCCTCCATTCTGCTCCAATTTTGATTGCAGTACGAAAGGAGGCTTGTTAAAATAAAGTAAATACAATCTCCTCAGTCCTCCGAAGATCCCGAAAAAAAGTCAGTTGGTGCTTCAGTAATTACTTCGTTCAGAGAACCTGTCAATCACAGCGTGATAAAAACGACAGCAAATGACAGAAACCACCTTTGGAAAAAAAAATATTTGAAGTGTAATTTAATTGTTTAGTTGGTCTCACGTCCCGTTGAATAGCACGGGGAGGCGGGGTTTATTACCTATACTAGGACCAGTCACCGGGGGGCGATCGAGACGTTTTGGCTTCACTTTTCAGGGCTTGTGCGGCACGCTTGGTCAAAACACTCAAGTTGCATATTTGATTATTCTATTTAAATCTTTACTGAAATGTTACCAGTTCATTAGGAATCTATGTCACTTTGAGGTCCTCACGCCAGCCAATTAACGCGGGTCTCACGATCACAAACTCGTCAGTTTTTGATCACTAAACAGAGGTAATTAGCTAATATCTTAGATGGTCGCATTCACGCTTACTCTATTTTGTATAGCCCCCATGGATCTGTATACACTTGAATTAAAATAGCATTCTCTCTAGTCAGAGGTCATTACCACTACTACAGATATAAGCCGACCAATATGACTTCTCGGGAAGAAACTTTGGTTTGGTCATGCCATGGTTTCCCACGTACACTTAGCTAGAGTAACATTACATTAAAACAGAGGAAGACCCACCGTGTTGGTTGGTTGAGCAATATTTTGCTGTCCTAAACGTAAATTCCCTTTTTTGTCTTTACAGTCCAAGTACACTTGAATTAGTGCCAAATATTATCTGGAACTCTAAAATCACAGTTGTTGTGCCCTATGCTCAACTCAAAACTGGACACTAGTCTCCCAGCAAGCAATTTTGCGTCTAAAAGACGTCTAATAGCCGTCAAAACACAGCCCAGACGTCTAGGCTAAAACAAGGCTAAATTTGGGCTGTCAGTGAAAATCTGATAGACGTCTATCCATAGCCCAAGGATAGACAAGTCATTAAATAGACGGCTATTGAACGACTACATATATATGCCTAATAGACGTCTAACCATAGCCCAAAAATAGACTAGTCATCAAATAGACGGCTATTAAACGACTACATATACACGTCTAATAGACAGTACATATGGGTCTAGGCTAAAACAAGGCTAAATTTGGGCTGTCAGTGAAAATCTAATAGACGTCTATCCATAGCCCAAGGATAGACAAGTCATTAAATAGACGGCTATTGAACGACTACATATATATGCCTAATAGACGTCTAACCATAGCCCAAAAATAGACTAGTCATCAAATAGACGGCTATTAAACGACTACATATACACGTCTAATAGACAGTACATATGGGTCTAGGCTAAAACAAGGCTAAATTTGGGCTGTCAGTGAAAATCTAATAGACGTCTAAACATCACCCAAGAATAGACTAGTCATCAATTACACAGCTATTGAAGAACCATATGTAATAGCCAATAAAATGTGGCTAAAGGATCCTTTTACTTAAAAAATAGCAGATTCTCATAAATGACAATTCATCCCAAACAAATCAAATATAAAAGTTTTATTTACAAAAATAACATGAACAACTTAGACAATTTACAAAAAGATCCAAACATAAAAATGAGCAATTAAAATATTACAAACAATAATAATAAAAAACCCTTAAGGTATTAACATAAAAAAAAATTACCAAATAAAAAATAAAATAACCTGTTAATTTATAAAACAGTAATCAATTGTTGCCCTTAATCCCATAACCCCCCCCCCCCCCCCCCCCGCTCTTCCTGGTGCTTGTTTAAAATGTGTTGAAATGGCATTTCTAATTTCATATTCAGTGGCCGTTTGAAAATTGGTCATCACAACATCTGCCAAAGGAGAGAAATCAAATAATAATTGCACAAGAAGAAAAAATATATCTAAATATATATTTTTTAGCCTAAAACCTAAGATAAACTCTCTAGTCAACGTGTACCCTCGCGCACACAGACAGACATACCTTTAATGACTGAGAACAGTGCATAGTTTTGAAAAGCCTCCTTCTGCAGAGGACCACCGCCCTTAATGTTAAATTTCGCCATGAGGGAATTTGTGAAAACACTAAAATAAAATAAAAATGAGGTTGATTAACAATTGCGGTTAAAGAATGACATTTAAGAATGAACGTTAAAGGAAGTCTTTTTTAAGTTTCAGATTTGCTTATTAAATACTTATTCAGTATTGGAAGCAGAATATTTTATAATTGTTGCACATTTTGTTGGCTTTACCTTTCTAACATTCTTCTTGCACTGTCTTTGAGGTTTTTTCCTCCGATTTTGCCCAACTTCGCCACCTGAAAAAACAAATGCCAATGTCAGTACAGGTAGTATTACAGTATATGCATAAGTTTACAAGTATTCACCAACCTTAAAGATTGATGCCCATTGACCTGCAAGTTTTACATCACAAACCCTATAAAACTCTATTTCAGCAGATTAAATTAATTAATTTAATACTACCAGTTATTTAGTTTAATTGTTCATTATAATTTTTTTTAAATATATTTATTGAAATTTTAAATCTTTTTTTTTTTACGTTTTATAAAAATAAAATCAATTTGAAATGTTTCAAACTCAATCAAAATCTACTTAATGTAGAATGAAAAAGATATTGTTTTTTTTGGCTCATAGTCTCTTATTATGCAAAAAGCCATTGTTCAGTCATAGATTAGGCAAGACATTAACTAACAAGACATTCGATATTAATCACTGACAAATGTTCTGTTCTGTATATTTATTATTATGCCAAATAATTTACAATAAACATAGTGTCTTTAAATCCAATAAAGTGGATCACATCACGACAGTTCAGAGGTTACACTGGCGACTGTTTGTGAAAGAAATGATTTCAAAATACCACTGCTGGTTTTAAAAGCATTGAATGTTTTAAGGCTGAAATAAATTTAACATTTTCTGATGCATTATGAAACATCCAGAACAGACCTCTCAGGTCATCTGGGCCAGCTACTTTTCTGTCTCCAGAGTCAAAACTAAACTTGAAGCAACATTCAGTTTTTATGCACCACATATCTGGAACAAATTCACATAATACTGCAGGCATGCTGAATCTCTTAATTCTTTTAAATCAAGATTAAAAGCACTTTGAAAAATTAACTTAAATCAAAAACTCATATTTCATATAAGTTATTTATCTAAAAACTAAAATATATTTGTAGCCTATCTTTTGTAATAATAATACAACGTTTCATAGTTCCATTCCCACATAAATTATAAAAATAAATTATAAGGGCACACAGTTGCAGTCACTTTACACGTGTAAATTAGGTAACTTGTTGGACAGGAAAAAATAATCTCCTATGTTAACGCTAAAATGTCACGGTACCGACACATTATGACTAATAATGTAGCAGATTTAAAAAATGAACAATTAAAAACGTACACACATACTTACAAGTTTGAAGTAGAAAGGTTTTCTGCTCGCACTTATTTGCTCTCCGACTGCTGTCTCGTGGAAAATAGATTTGAAAATGGCGGAAATCCTTACCGCGAGATCTTGTCGTGCGTCAGTCTATGGTCACCAGTAGCAAGTAGCCTATTCCATGTTGTAGTCATATCTCGGTAGGGCTTCGCTTGTGCCATCTAGCGGTTAGGAATCTAAATTGAATTTTTATAGAACTTAAAATAAAAGATAATACAATATTATCGTCGAATGTCTATATAACTTTGAATGTTATGTGACAGCGAAGATAATGCTAATTAAAATGTTTACAAAAGTGTTTTGGCTAAAAGTAGACTAGATATAGCCCGTCCAATTCAGAGCTAAATCTTGGCTAAAAGACCATGTCATGAATGGCATCTTGTTGCAAACATGATGGGATTGGATAACAGCCATCTTATGCACTACCTGGCCTTAAACTTTTTTTTTATTTTTTTTACTTTGGACTCAAAGTGGCCTAAAAATAGTCGGTCTGACAAGGAGCTAAATCGTGAATATGCATAGACTATGAATAACGTGAAAGAAATTAAACCAAACAACTTGTAATCACTGTTGCATTTGCTCCCATGATGTAATATCATACATTTCGTAATTTATTGTGGCCAAAACGACATGTATACAAATTCAAGGTTATTTTGACTAGTGGGTTACGGACTATATCGGGTAAAACAGAAACGGTGAAATGACGACTATTACTTGCTTGGAAATAGCCCGTCTACTAGAGAGCTTGATCGCGTCTACGCACAGACTACACATATAACGTGGCAAATAAATGAAGCCAAACACTTTGTAATCTCAGTTGACTTTGATAGCATGATGTAATATCTACCATCTCGCTAATTATTTTAGAAAAAATGACATATAACCAGATTTATAGTTATTTAGGCTAGAAGTGGGCTACATATAGCCGGACTATATTGGGTCTATATTTAACCGGGACGTTGAAATGACGGCTATTGCTTGCTGGGTGTTACTACCTTAATCTATTTGGGAAAATAATTAGTAAATCAGAATAAAATCAAATGTAACAATTTATTATGTCAGGTAAATGTATCATGCCAATTTTATAATCAATTCAAAGATAATCAATACAAAACATTAAATGCTCAGAGATACAGAGTAAAAAAAAAGACGTCTGAGGACATTCAGAATAGTCTGAATGGCTGATCTGGCTACCAAATCGCGCTGAGCCTCTTGAGATTTATTTTTATACTCAAGCCAAGACAGAAACCTAAACATGTGCTAACAATGGGAATTTGAATTAATCATGGTCTCCAGAGTTTACACCTTTTGAGGACATTTTCATGAAAGACCCAGCCTCCTCTATAAGCAAGATATCTCTAAACTCTAAAAAACATTATTACGTTTTTTTTTTTTTTTACTTCTGTGGAGACAAAACCATTGTACCAGTCACACTGAGACAATTCAAATGGTACCAAACATGTATAGTGTTGTATGATAATTGTTCACATTAAACCATATAGATTTTGGGGTTAATTTCAGGTGATCTCAGCATGAGAGAGAGAAGGGATGGGGGAAGAAGGGTCAAAGGATGCTAGTTTCACAAGAAAGAGTTCAAATGTTAATTTCCAGAAGCCTCCTTTGTCTTCTCTGTGAGTAGTCGTTCCTCAACCAGATGGCCCGGCATTGTCTAATTTCTATTGTCTTACAGTATATACAGAATATTGAAACTGCTGTGCACATCTGCCTCTTCTGTTTTTACTACCATTATCTCTGTCGTGTTTTTGCTGTTGTTCATTGTATTCATTACTGTTATTAAAACATCATCTTTATCAAACCTCCTCTTTGGTTTTCCTGTTATTCCTGACAAAAATACTATTAGCAATAAAATAATTATAATTTCTTGCTAAAATATTTACCTTTTTAATTTCAGTTTTGTCTTGGGGTCAGTAACTAAGAACAAACACAGCACACACACAATTGAAATCAAATGGATTCATTCATAAATAAATAAACAACATTTCACTGCTGTTAACCAACACAAATGTCTAATGTGTCCAATATACATGTTAAGAGTCTTGCAGACTGAATTTATTTTCTGCTTGTACACTTTTATTTTCCACATAATGGATCTAAAAATATTTATGAAATACATAAATGTAATTTTTCATATAGGTAATTTAATTCACAATGATTGAAGAACACATAGAAAATCATTGCAGTCATTTTGAAACGTTCCCTCTAATTGGTGCAGATCTGTTGTTAAGCATTTTTCGGATTAAGTCTTTGATTTTAGCTGTGTTTAAAACATAAATGATGGGATTGAGCATTGGTGGAAGAGCAATTGAAAGAGATCCGCTGATGATCCTGGCATTAGTAGTAGTTGAAGCCAGCAAAATGCATATTATGGGAAGAAAGAATGATCCAACTACCAAAAGGTGAGAAACACAGGTCTTCAGTGCTTTTAAACGTCCTTCCCAAGTTGTAATTTTACATAAAGCAAGAAAAATGCCCACATATGACAGGATTATAATGAAAGGTGGTGCTATAATGAATAAAGCTTGAATGAGGATTGCTAATAACCTATTAATGCTATTGTCATTGCATGGCAGCCTCATCAATGTTCCATAGTCACAATACCAACTCTCTACCACGTTGGAATTACAGAATGAAAGTCTGGTCATCAAAGATGTCGACAGTGTTACCATACAGGTGTTAAATGCCCATAATACTGAAAACACTATAGACATTAACTTATTATTCACTATGGCATGATATCTTAGTGGAAAACAAATTGCAATGAAACGATCAAATGCCAGAATAACAAGAGTGTAAGTCTGCACAGTATAAAAGAAATTCACAAAAAACATGTTTGCCAAACAAGCATTGTATGAGATGTACTGTGAGTCCCATAAAAAAGTCTTCATCATGTTAGGAATCAGTGCATTAGTTTCACCAATATCAGCCAAGGCCAAGTTAAACACACCGATGTACATTGGACTGTGCAGGCTCCGTTCAAGAGCTATAATGAGAAGGACTATCGAGTTCCCAATTATAGTAATAAAATATACAATAAATAAGAATATATAGTAATAAGTGTTGTACGGTGTACCTATAAGCCCAGTGATGAAAAAGTATTCAGGATGAACAATCGAGATATTCTGGGATAAACTCATGGCAGCTTTGCATTTGTTGTTTTGCATAGGCTAAAAATAGAAATTACTATAAAGAAATAAACCAAATATTGACTTTACTAAATTGTCATCTTACACTTTTAACATCTTTTTTCAAATGTTGAAAATATACCTTTATGCAAACTTGCTGCATAATATTTGAATCACAGACTTGACTAAATAATCTAAAGAGCCAGAGGAATCAATGACAGTGTCTGAATTTTTACAAGCTGCTCTGAAATAAATAGTCTGTTTTAAATGCCCATCCTTATTCTCTCATGTCGCAAACATCATTGGACATATGCGTCATTGAATCCAAATATATCTACTGATTCATCTCTTGAGAGCTTTCAGACAACACAATGATGTAACACTTGTATATTAAAGTAAATGTCCTGGCCACTGCTTTAGTTTCGATAAACATTTTCTTCACTTGCTACACAATTCCCCTTTGTGAAGTTCTCATTAGTGCACATTATATTACTGTAACGCAAGTATATATTTAATTCTACATAACAGCAACTGCAGTACAACTTATGTCCATGTGTTGGCCTTAACAGTGAGTAGTGGAAATGGTTGAGATCTTCTCAGGGAGGTCTATTCAAATATACCTCTATAATATATAACGACTGTAATATATAACCACCTGCATAATGTGCAATACTTACTTACATTTCTTGTCTGCTCTAAATAAGTTCCCTTTCGTTGTCACTCCGAGTTCCGTCGGATGACGACGAATGGGGGTTTCGCTTAGAAGCCAATCAACTTCAAATACTTCAAAACGAGCCAATGGCAAAGAAATGCCATGGGTCTGCGGAATTTGCATAGCGTAACTCCGCCTCACCTCGTGAGTATATAAGGAGAACGCTGGCAGCAAACCGGCATGTTTTCGCTTTGGAGCCAAGTTAATCCTTCGTTCCACAAGCCATTCCTGAAATTGTCAGTTCTTCAAACGAGCAAGATTCTCTGGTGTTGGTGTGACGGCGATCTTCGGCGAGCGCGCACTTCCTGCTTATCTGTCTGTGGTTCGACAGCGAGTGTGTTCTCCCCGAGCGCTTCAACACAATCAGGTTTCTTTTTCTCACAAAAGAGCTTGCACGTGGCACGTCTTTTTAAAGATGCCTCGCCCGTGCACTTCTGGTTGCGGTAGGCTGGTTGACGACTCTGATGGGCACGGGTGCTGCATAGTGTGTTTGGGCATTGATCACGCTAGAGCAGCACTCGTGGATGACTCATGTTCTCTCTGTGGGAACATGACCATCGCAGCATTACGGTCAAGACTCGGTGATCTCGCAAGAGTGAGGGTCCCCTCATCCACACCCCGATCTACTGACTCTAGAAATAGAGCTAGTACTTCGGCTGGTGGCCAGGGTGATCTGAGGGTGACGGTTTGGAACCAAGCGCCGACTATCAGTCCGTGCCCAGCCGCACCCTCTCCAATGCTGCAACCCGTGAGTGTTCAGGGGATTCCGGCGAGATCATCTTCGGGTGTCCCGCGGGTTTCCTTTGGCGCTCCAGAGGAAGATGCCATGTCTATTGCAGCATCACAAGGTGGGTCTGAGTCTGCTGGAAGTGAAGACTCATCACAGCTGCCGCCTTCGGGTGTGACTACAGTTGTGCCAGAGTCAGATCCAGAGATGACGGCCATGCTGTCTCGAGCCGCCGCGAGCATCGGGTTAGAGTGGAACCCTCCGCCCTGCCCCGAGCGCTCGCGGCTGGATGATTGGTATTTGGGTCAGGCTGCGGATCCCCGTCCCCGTCAGGCCCCGATACCTTTCTTCCCGGACGTGCATGATGAAATCTCGAAGTCCTGGAAGACTCCCATGTCTTCCCGCGACCGCTCGATGATTTCATCCGCCTTTCCTCCCCTCGATGAGGCCGCTGCCCGTGGGTACACTGGGCTTCCCCCGGTCGAACGCTCTGTTGCGATGCAACTGTGTCCTCAGAGCGCTTCGTCTCGTGGTGAGCCAAAGCACCCATCCAAAGCCTGTAGGTACTCGTCTACGTTAGTGGCGAAGTCCTACAGAGCTGCGGGACAGGCAGCCACCTCTTTGCATGCCATGGCCATTCTGCAGGTCTACCAGGCCCAGATGCTCAGGGACATGCACGAGGGTAGGACAGACCCAGGGCTCTTCAATGAGCTGCGCGCCGCCACCGACCTTGCTCTCCGAGCGACGAAGGTGACCGCACGCTCCCTGGGTTTGGTGATGTCCACAGCCGTGGTCCAGGAGAGACATCTATGGCTCAATCTTGCCGATATGAAGGATGCCGAGCGGTCCCGGCTGCTCGACACCCCCATATCGCAAGATGGCCTTTTCGGCGGTGCAGTCGAGGACTTTGCCCAACAGTTCTCGACTGCTCAGAAACAGACTGAGGCGATCAAGCACATTCTGCCCCGACGGCCCGCTGCTGCCTCCACCCAGCCGACCGGGCAGAATACTCAGTCTGTTCGCCGCCGAGGGCGCCCTCCTGCGACTCCCGCCCCTCCCGCCCGGCCCAAGCAGCAGCCTCCACCCGGGCCCGGTCGCGGAGGAAGTCGCAAGAAGGCGCCCCAGCCCTCTCCAGCCCCGCCCCCCGCTAAACGCCGGGCCAAGCGGCGCTCCTGAGACGGGCTGCTCAGGGATGACGTGTTTTTCTCAGGAGATGGTTGCAGGACCACTCCTTCCCCCGGTGGAGGGCCGGGGGAGAATCTTTTGTTCTCCACTCCCCGCTGCTCACCCACGGGTGGGCAGTACCCTAATGTGGTTAAAGAAAGAAATAACACGTTCATCCCTGAGCACACAGAGTTCTTGGACGACACGGTGCGCCGCCCCCGGGCCGTGCACCCCTCGTCCTCCTCTGTCCCAGAGCCGGATGACAGTGCGCGCCGTCCCCGGACCGTGCCGCTCTCATCCTCCTCTGTCGCCAGACCCCTGGCAGAGCAGACCCCCGTGGAACGTTCGTCCTTCCCTGGTCTGCTCTGTCAGGACGCGGTCTATGACTGTACCCCCACACCGGGCCGCTATGCCGTCCACGTCTGGGTCAGTCATACCGCCTCGCTGCCCCACCGACGGGAAGTCTGTGGTTCGCATGACCCCGCTGGTTCAGTCCTTGGGAGCTTGGCTAGAGCTTCCCAACCTGTCCCGCTGGGTCGCACGAACGATCAGGCTCGGCTACGCGATTCAGTTCGCGCGGTCTCCTCCCCGCTTCAGGGGAGTCCGCTCCACTATGGTCGGTGGCAATGCCCCTATCATGAGAGCGGAGGTTGCTACCCTGCTGGCGAAGGGTGCGATCGAGACTGTCCCTCCAGCCGAAATGAGGTCCGGGTTTTACAGCCCCTACTTCATTGTCCCGAAGAAAATCGGTGGGTTACGGCCAATCCTGGACCTGCGCGTATTGAACCGCTCCCTTCACAGGCTGCCGTTCAAGATGCTCACCGCCAAACGCGTTTTCGAATGTGTGCGGCACCAGGATTGGTTTGCAGCGATCGACCTGAAGGACGCCTACTTTCATGTCTCCATTCTCCCTCGACACAGACCGTTCCTACGGTTTGCTTTCGAGGGACAGGCATATCAGTACGCAGTTCTCCCATTCGGGCTAGCCCTGTCTCCTCGCGTCTTCACGAAGGTCGTCGAGGCAGCCCTTGTTCCCCTCCGGGAACACGGGGTTCGCATTCTGAACTATCTCGACGACTGGCTGATTCTAGCTCACTCTCGAGATCAGCTTTGCGAACACAGGGATTTGGTACTCCGCCATGTAGCCCGTTTGGGCCTTCGGGTCAACTGGGAGAAGAGCAAACTTTGCCCCGCGCAGAGGATCTCTTTTCTCGGTATGGAGATCGACTCGGTCGCCATGTCCGCGCAGCTTACGAGCGAGCGCGCGCAGTCACTGCTGACTTGCCTGAGACAGTTCGAGGGCAAGAGTGCGGTTCCACTGAAACTTTTTCAGAGGCTCCTGGGGCATATGGCATCTGCAGCCGCGGCAACGCCGCTCGGATTGCTTCATATGAGACCGCTTCAGCTTTGGCTTCGCGACCGAGTCCCGAGGTGGGCATGGCAACACGGCACCCTCCGAGTACCAGTTACTCCGACCTGCCGTCAGACCTTCACCCCGTGGGGGAACCTCAGCTTTCTACGGGCAGGAGTGCCTCTGGAACGAGCTTCCCGGCATGTTGTTGTAACGACAGATGCCTCCACCACGGGCTGGGGTGCCATGTGCAATGGACGTGCTGCCGCGGGCTCCTGGACAGGACCCCACCGCTTATGGCACATCAATTGCCTCGAGTTGCTGGCTGTACAGCTCGCCCTGCGCCGCTTCCGAGCCGTGCTCTCGGGCCAGCATGTACTAGTCCGATCAGACAATACCGCGACCGTAGCGTACATCAACCGCCAAGGTGGTCTGCGCTCCCGCCGTATGTCACAACTCGCCCGCCACCTCCTCTTATGGAGTCAGAAGCATCTGAGGTCGCTTCGAGCCATTTTCATCCCTGGAGCCCTGAACTGTGCAGCCGACGAGCTGTCACGGCTTCAGCCCCTCCCCGGAGATTGGCGACTCCATCCCCAGACGGTTCAGCTGATTTGGGACCAGTTCGGGGACGCACAGATGGATCTGTTTGCCTCTCACGACTCGACCCATTGCGCCCAGTATTATTCCCTGACCGAGGGCACGCTCGGCACGGATGCTCTGGCACACAGCTGGCCGCGGGGCCGCAAATATGCGTTTCCCCCAGTGAGCCTTCTTGCGCAACTCCTGCGCAAGGTCAGGGAGGACGAGGAGCAGGTCACTCTGGTCGCGCCGTACTGGCCCACCCGGACCTGGTTCTCCGAACTTGTACTCCTCGCGACAGCACCTCCTTGGCCCATACCTCTGAGGAAGGACCTACTTTCTCAGGGACGGGGCACCCTATGGCACCCTCGTCCCGATCTTTGGAACCTCCACGTATGGCTCCTGGACGGGACGAGGCAGGTTTGAGTACCCTGCCACCAGCGGTGGCGGCTACCATCACTTCCGCTAGAGCGTCGTCCACGAGACACCTCTATGCGTTGAAGTGGAACCTCTTCGTCAACTGGTGCTCTTCTCACCGAGAAGACCCCCGGAGATGTTCGATCAACGTCGTGCTTTCCTTCCTTCAAGAGGGGTTGGAGCGAAGGCTGTCTCCCTCCACCCTCAAGGTCTATGTCGCCGCTATTGCCGCACAGCATGATCTTATAGAAGGTAAGTCGGTGGGGAAGCATGACCTGATCGTCAGGTTCCTGAGAGGAGCGAGGAGACTGAATCCTCCTCGCCCTCCTCTCGTTCCCTCTTGGGACCTCGCAGTGGTCTTATCCGCCCTGCGTAGTGCTCCCTTTGAGCCTTTACAGTCAGTCGAGCTTAACTTCCTGTCAATGAAGACGGCGCTTCTGACTGCATTGGCCTCCATCAAGAGGGTAGGGGACCTGCACGCATTCTCCGTTGACGAAGCGTGCCTGGAATTCGGGCCGGCTTACTCTCACGTGATCCTGAGACCCCGGCCTGGATATGTGCCCAAGGTTCCTACCACTCCCTTCCGGGACCAGGTGGTGAACCTGCAAGCGCTGCCCCCGGAGGAGGCAGACCCAGCCTTGGCACTGCTCTGTCCAGTACGTGCTCTCCGCATCTATGTAGACAGAACGCAGTGTTCAGGACCTCAGACCAGCTCTTTGTCTGCTATGGTGGGAAGCTGAAGGGAAAGGCTCTCTCCAAGCAAAGGTTGTCTCACTGGATAGTGGACGCCATTGCTTTGGCATACCAGCAGCAAGGTCGACCGTGCCCCCTTGGTGTGACTGCCCACTCCACCCGGAGTGTGGCATCCTCTTGGGCTCTAGCGCATGGCGCCTCGCTAACAGACATCTGCAGAGCTGCAGGCTGGGCGACACCTAACACATTCGCCAGATTCTACAATCTCCGAGTGGAGCCAGTGTCCTCTCATGTACTCGCTTCAACCAGCTAGTACCGGACCCGCTCAGGTGTCTTCGCTTGCTCGCCACTCCACTCCACGGACTGGATACGTGCGATATTCTCCTCAGGTGAGCTTCTCCGAAAGCCCTGAGTTCCTCCAGCACTCCTGACGTCGGCGCCAGTGTCTCTTGCCTGCGCGTCGGCTAGGTGCCTCCCGTGTGCATGGTACCTCCCGGAGCTACCCCCACATGTGTATTCCCACTGTAAGCCTCTCTGAGCATGTGTCTTTCCCTTGGCAAGCCACCTTGCCACCCCTGGGGTTGAAATATTCCACCTGCGGCTGGATACCCCAGTGATTCCCCATATGCATCCCTCGGGTCATATGTGTATTTCTAAGTCCCCCCCTCTGGGTTGGCAGTAATTGCATACTTCCCTAAGACCTGGGATATGCTCCCCAGTGTACCTTGGTATTCCTGTGTTAAATAGGAGTCCTTCGTCCGTGCTAGTCTCACGACAGGGATCTCAGATTTACGCAGGGCACTGGAAGACAGCCGAGAAGTGGCGTGATTAGACTGGTATCCCCATTCGTCGTCATCCGACGGAACTCGGAGTGACAACGAAAGGGAACGTCTCGGTTACGGATGTAACCCTCGTTCCCTGAGTAGGGAACGGAGACGTTCCGTCTTCCTGCCACTTCCGCTGTACCGCGGGGATCGCCTGAACTCAGGTTGGCTCCTCAGCGAAGAAACATGCCGGTTTGCTGCCAGCGTTCTCCTTATATACTCACGAGGTGAGGCGGAGTTACGCTATGCAAATTCCGCAGACCCATGGCATTTCTTTGCCATTGGCTCGTTTTGAAGTATTTGAAGTTGATTGGCTTCTAAGCGAAACCCCCATTCGTCGTCATCCGACGGAACGTCTCCGTTCCCTACTCAGGGAACGAGGGTTACATCCGTAACCGAGACGTTTTTTTCAAACTGAGGTTCATGGTTCACCACTAGTGGACTGCAAAACTTGCTTTGGACTAATATTTATTGTGAAACGCTCTATACAAATAGTACAATGACAACATAAAATGCAAATCATTTCATTCATATTGTATTTATAATATAACACTTTTTTCCCCTCAAATGGAATAAATGAGTTTTAAAATACATAGTTGCCTTTATTTTAGGAAGTGAGTCCTTTGCTAGGAAATCATATAAGGAAATCCTTGGCATCAAATTGTTTGAAAACATATTTTAACTAAATAATATGCTTTTTTGGGTACTTTAGATAGACATCAATACAATACAAGACCAATATAAACAACTCAGTAGCCTATTTATTTGGGGCTACTTAATGAAATTTAGGAGGAGGATGAGTGGTTGATATTGATATAATAAAAAATAAAAAATTGAGCTCATTTAAAATGCTAAACAAAAGTTAAATAAAAATGTTTCCTTTCTTTTTTTTTTTTTTTTAACAAATAACTTTTGCTTATTTATAAAGTTTTATTAAAGGACATTTTCAAATAATGATTTTGGCACGATTGCACCCCCTACCATGCAGCACCCCATGCACTGCATATACTGCATGCTAGGGGTGTGCCCGAAGCCAAAAACCTTATGCATACTAGTTCTACCAGAAAGACTCGGGAAAATAATATTGAAACAATAAACCATTTATTAGCAGCCCAGCAAGCAATATATGCAATAGAGTTCTTTGGCGTAGGCCCCGTCCATAACTCGCGATCCGAGGGTACGGATCCTGCATTTCCTGCCTGAAGATGAAGGCAGGGGCGCAGCCGACACCCCGTGAGGTATAGGAAGGGACCATCCTGGTGGTGGGGAGGATGGATGGAAGGAACCAACTTGGTGGTGGGGAGGGTGGAGGTGAATGTAAGCGTCAGCATCTGCGAACTCAGACATGTGTAAGTACCCATCTTTTATACCACAAATATTAGAACGCAATTGGATAGATGAGAAGGTAATGAATGACGTAACAATTGAGTCTTCCCGGCAGAACTTGCGCTAAAGCTTTCATTTCTACCAGAAAGACTCGGGAAAATAATATTGAAACAATAAACCATTTATTAGCAGCCCAGCAAGCAATATATGCAATAGAGTTCTTTGGCGTAGGCCCCGTCCATAACTCGCGATCCGAGGGTACGGATTCTGCATTTCCTGCCTGAAGATGAAGGCAGGGGCACAGCCGACCCCCAAGAAGAGGTGGAAAATAATTCCACTGGACGGAGCCCACCCCCAAGGAACGGAAAAGAAAAGTATACCCACCGGCCGTATGTCGTGTAGTTCCTAATATAGAAGAAAAGAAAAAGAGTTAGCGACGGCTAGGTAGAAATGGACCTATCAATTCCATAGGTCAATAGTTTATTATAGAGAGTTCCATTGATATCATTGTGGGAACAGTAACTCTATAATGAGTAGAGTGGAGTATGCTTTACTTTTTATGCAAGATACTTTCTGCTGCTGAATAACGCATTTGGTGACGCTTATAACATGGAATCGTATTTATTTCGTTTTGATTATTTATTTATTTTTATAAACGCTGAGCCAAGCTAAGATGAGCCGCGCTGAGCCGCACAGAGACAAGGCCACGCTGAGCCACACAGAGACAAGGCCACGCTGAGCCATACGGAGACAAGGCCACGCTGAGCCACACAGAGACAAGGTCACGCGGAGCCACACAGAGACAAGGCCACGCTGAGCCATACGGAGACAAGGCCACGCTGAGCCACACAGAGACAAGGTCACGCGGAGCCACACAGAGACAAGGCCACGCTGAGCCACACGCTGGGCCACGCTGAGCCACACAGAGACGAGGCCACGCTGAGCCACACAGAGACAAGGCCACACTGGCCACGCAGAGACAAGGCCATGCTGAGCCACACAGAGACAAGGCCACACTGGCCACGCAGAGACAAGGCCACGCTGAGCCACACAGAGACGAGGCCACGCTGAGCCACACAGAGACGAGGCCACGCTGAGCCACACAGAGACGAGGCCACGCTGAGCCACACAGAGACGAGGCCACGCTGAGGACGAGGCCACGCTGAGCCACACAGAGACGAGGCCACGCTGAGCCACACAGAGACGAGGCCACGCTGAGCCACACAGAGACGAGGCCACGCTGAGCCACACAGAGACGAGGCCACGCTGAGGACGAGGCCACGCTGAGCCACACAGAGACGAGGCCACGCTGAGCCACACAGAGACGAGGCCACGCTGAGCCACACAGAGACGAGGCCACGCTGAGCCACACAGAGACGAGGCCACGCTGAGCCGCACAGAGACGAGGCCGCGCTGAGCCACACAGAGACGAGGCCACGCTGAGCCACACAGGGACGAGGCCACGCTGAGCCACACAGGGACGAGGCCACGCTGAGCCACACAGAGACAAAGGCACGCTGATCCACACGGAGACGAAGAAACAAACAGATGAGTAGTACGAAGACAACGCCACTAGGGTGCACTGAACCAGACAATTATTTATTATTACTATTTTATTGATTTATATATATATATATATATATATATATATATATTGTGACGAGCACCCAGAGGATTCATCAGCATCGCCCTGGAAACAGACGAGGAACACCTGCATGCCCTCGTCACAGGCTGATCAGCCCCAGCCGTGCTCCATCAAGCAAACAGCTACATAAGCCACATGGACTTTGTCAAAGGGAGAGAGATCTCTGCACGAGACAGAACGTTAATGCCTGTTCTCTATCTTTCTCCAGAAAGCAGCAGTTGACCGCTCAGCCTCCAAGAAGCACAGCTCAGCCTCCAAGAAGCACAGCCCAGACTCGCTGCACTACAAGGAAGAGGCAACACACTTCACCGGGTTTTTCTTTGTTTCTTTCTCCATGTTGTAAATAAATCCACTCTTGGGCACTTTGCATGAGCTCTCCTTGTCGTGTGATTCTTCACCCCGTGACAATATATATATATATATATATATATATTTTTTTTTTTTTATCGATAGAATGCCGCGAGGCTATGAAGACCCCCGCATAGACGAGGCACGCTGAACACGAGGTGCGCATACGAAACACGCATGAGAAACCACAAGGCTGCGCGAAACCAGGCCCGAAGGACCGAATTGTCAGTGATAGGCGAAAAGGACGAGTTAATCGAGCTGAGACTATCGCCAGATAGATAAAGCATGACACCACCACCAGTAGTTGCTTAGGGATTTACCTGAATCGTCACTGCAGGGCTTGCTGAGCTTCGAGAATGATCTTGAGATCGGGTCTTATATAAGACTCAAATGCGGAGGAAGACCATCTGCCCAGGATCTTGATAGCAGCAGTAGAAACGGCACGTTCAGCTGCTGTAGAAGCTGCGCCAATCCTGAATGAGTGTCCAGTATACTGGGAAGGGGATAGACTGCCGTTTTTGAGGACAGAAACTAGATGAGACCTGAACCAAGCTTTGGAGAGAGGAGCTCCGTTAGGTAGTGAAAATAGAGGGGAGTGACCAGAGGATTTAGGACGAACTTTAAGAAATCTAAGCATAGATGAGAAGGGACAAAAATGATTGCCAATTTTAGAAATTGTGATTGAGATGCCGGAACCTAGTGAGTCATTTTTGGAGTATTTGAGAAAAAGTGTAAAGAAATTAGGTGAGAAGTGTAGGTCAGAGAAAGAGAGACCGCGGACGGGATCAAATTGTTTAGATGCGGAAGTGAATTCCCCTGGGCGCATAAATCCGTAGAAAGCGGTTAGAAACACCGCTTCTAGCAGAATATTAGAGTATGTAGAAAAAAGGCCGTTGCGTACAGAAAGGATTAATCTTTGCAACAAAGGCAAAGTAAAAGGCAACCTTTTATCTGGAGAATCCGTAGAGGATTTAGTCATGCCTTTGAGCTTTAATCGAACGGGACAAGCAGTAAAGAGACTTGGAAAATCGGGATCAAAATACTTTGCATAAAATTGGATGCCAGCCAGCAATCTGCGGATGGAGGAAATCTTTAAATTGCGATTTTCGAAATTAAAAGCGAGATAAGAGCACACAGTCGTGATCAAGATGGGAAACAGAGGAATCTGAAAAGAAAAGCAAAACATTAGAAAAGAAGACCAAGCGGAGGTGTAAGCTTTCAAAGTAGAAAGAGCTAGCCGTTTAGACATATAATGTCTAGCTGATCTTTGCAAATTTAACATTGTTGCTGATAGGGGAGGGCAGGGTGTTGGTTCCGTATTGGCTGAAGGGCAAAGCCGTCTGAACGTCTGAAAACGAAAGCGGGAAAGCGCATCAGCGATAACGTTGCAGTGACCGGGTATATGAGCAGCTTTAATAATGAAATTAAAAGTGACTGATTGCCAGATTAAGCGTCTCAGAAAAGGCATGATCGTCTGGCACGAAGATCTGCCTTTATTGATTATGGCAACAGTGGCTTCGTTATCGCAAAACAACAAAATGCGTTTTCTTGACCACGCTGAACCCCAGATTACGCTGGCTAAGACTAGAGGATAAATCTCGTAGAGCACGGAAGAAACAGAGCCTGATTTAGTCTTGGGAAAACCGTTTGGCCATTTCTCTGCAAACCATTGCCCTTGAAAAAACCCACCGAAGCCGATAGATGGGGCTGCATCGGTAAATAAATGTAAGTCAGCGGACGATTCGAAAGCATCATTGTAAAAAAAAGAAATGCCGTTCCAATCGTTAAGCAGCAGGGTCCAAAATTTGATATCGGACAAACCTCCATCGTCCATCTGGATCGGATCACTTAATTTTTGGACGGAATGAGCCAGAGTTAGTAGCCGAGAAATAAAGGCTCTGCCTTGTGGAATAATGCTCATAGCAAAATTAAGGTGACCAAGCAGAGAGAGCATGTCGCGTTTCGAGACGGTGCGTAGAGAGGAAAAAGATTCCAGAAACGACCTGATCCTTAGAAGTTTCTCTTGTGGAAGGGAAGCTTGCATTTTGACCGTGTCGAGAGAAATGCCTAAGAATTCGAGCGAAGTAGAGGGGCCCAATGTTTTCTCAGCGGAAAGGGGGACGCCAACGTCGCTAAAGATCTGTTTGAGAATGTCGAGGATAGAAGATTGGGAAGATGGAAAATCGATTAGCAAAAAATCGTCTAGTAAATGCAAAACGAAAGGAAGCTTACAGACGTTCAGCAGAATCCAACACAGAGCCTCTGAGAGACTGTTAAAAATATGCAGGCTACTTCTGCAACCGAAAGTGAGTCTCACGGCGAAATAGAATTTTGAATTCCATTTAACTCCAAAATACGGCCAATCAGAGGGGTGAATTGGCATGGTTTTGAAAGCGTCGGTAATGTCGGCTTTAGCTAATCAAGCGCCTTGACCAGCTAATTTAATTAACTGGAGAGCATTGTCCACCGTAGCGTAATGAAGAGAGAAAGGTGTTAGGGGAATGCATTCGTTAACGCTTGCTACGTTGGAGGAATGTGGAGAAGACATGTCGAATAATAGACGTTTTTTTAACAGAATATTTGCGAGTTGCGACGCTGATGGAATTAACCCGAAAAGGAGAAAAAGGAGGAGAAGTGAGGGGGCCAATAACATATCCTTTATTGACTTCTTTGGCAAGGAGAGCTGACACCACGTCGGGTTCATTCCTGGCAGATTGTAAATTTTTGGCAACAAAAGAGGCAGAAAGATGAGAGAGGATGCCCACCCGAAACCCTTGGGACAGACCGGTGATTAAATAATCAACGAATACTGGATCAGGGTGGGAAGAGAGGTAGCTTGAAAGATTAGGAATATTGATAGGAGTAGATGGGTGTTTATTCAGATTTTTTTCCGAATTGGGGCTTTGCTTCGAGGTGCAGGTTTGTACCGGCGTGGACAGACAAATTTCGGGTGTGGATCCTTGCAAGAACTACAAATATGAGCAAATTTGCAATTAGGATAAGAACAGACAGCTTCATTGAATTGAATACATAGAGGTACACCATTAAATTCAGCAGCAGGGCGACCTCTGCTGTTTGACGAAAGTCTTACATTTTCAGTACCATGGACAGCACCTGCGTCATTGCTAGCGAAGGCTTTAGGGCAAAATGGAGCCTTGTGACCGTGAGCGGTACAAACAGCACAAACCAAGCTTTTTTTGGCCTTTGGTGTCCATAACTGACCAGTCTAGCCTTGAATTATATAGTGCGATGAAGGAGGCAGATGTAGCAGAGAAAGACTTGTGGTATTCATAAAATAAAGTCCCCCCGTATCTTTGGTTGAAATCCGCAATTAATGCTAGATAAAGATCTAGCTCTTCCCTTCTGTCAGGGTAAACTTGGCACAGAATATCTCTGTAAATGCTAAAAGCAATTACAAATTCACCAAATGAAAGATTACGCTGTAACCGGGGGTCGGAAGTTTTAAGGAGAACTGCCACGTCACCACAGTCAACCATTTTCCTGTCGGCAGCAGGCGAAGGAAGCAGCAAAGTAGCAAGGTTAATGTCCTTACCTTGGACGATATTAGCACTTAGAGAGTTAGATATTGTTGCAGCAGCCGGCGAAACGCCTACCGAACGCTTGTGCTGGAGTTGCTGTGGAGAGGTTGAAAGTTGAAGAAGCCGGTGGAGCGGATACATCTTGGAATCGCGTCTAAATAGGGAGTAGAGAAGCTGGCAGGGTAGCTGAAGTCGAGGGCATGCTCGGGAGGTTGCTTAACCCAGGAGGAGGACACGAATGAGGAATAACTGGAGAGTCTATGGCCGGATCTGCGCTGGATTGAAGCTTGGCAAAGGAATGTTCGAAATTAGTCATTTTGGATTGCAGGCCCATGACTGTTTGAGAGAGGCTTTAAACAGCGGAGAGGAGCTGGAAGTTCGTATCGGCAGAAAGGTTGGTCTGTGGTGTAGATGGTACACGGGCAGGCTGCGATGATCTTTTAGCAGGAATAGGTGAAGAAGATTTAGCAGTTCTTTTCCTTCCGGTTAATCTTGTTTGAGCTGTCGATGTTGATGCTTTTGGAGTCGAAGAGATGGAAACAGGTGGGTTACCCAGAGTGTTATGGGCTAGAAGAAGTAGATCCTCTCTTGAAAGGCCTTGGGTAACTGGTATACCGGCGTCTTCAAGAACTTTGACCATACTTTCAGAGGACCACTGCGCCCATGGGGAAGTACGGCACTGGATGCGCGAACTTCGGCGAGCGGACGTAGGAGATGGAGATGGTGGAGATATTCAGATAGTCAGAATATTCGCAAATTATGTGCGAGTCCTGAGACATATTCGGTCGGCTACTGAACGCGAGCAACTGAATGTAAGCGTCAGCATCTGCGAACTCAGACATGTGTAAGTACCCATTTTTTTTACCACAAATATTAGAACGCAGTTGGATAGATGAGAAGGTAATGAATGACGTAACAATTGAGTGTTCCCGGCAGAACTTGCGCTAAAGCTTTCATGGGTGTGCCCGAAGCCAATTACCTTATTCGGAAAGGCACTGATAATGGCTTCAAAACTAATAACGAATAATTCTTCCGAATAATATTCTCATTAGCGGTCTCCGGTGAGCACATATCTCAAGGTCCACCCGGAAATACAGTGGCCTCGGGATGCCCGTCCCCTCCAAGGAGGGTTCTAGAGCAGTCAGTTCGGTCGTTCCCTGCCGGTTCGCCGTTATAGGGCGTCGGGCTGATTGCACAACAAAAACCAGAAGCCAGTCTCGAGAGGCTGGTTAGCCTGGATGCCAGCCCGAACCCCGCCCACAACATTTTTTGGTCGGGAAGTTCGGTCTGGACTCGATCCATTGAGGAGTAATTATGATCAGTCAAAAAATGTTCGGGCCAATCAAATTGCCAGGGCGGGCTTTATACGATGATGGACAGATGATCTGCAGATACGTAATCCTCACGTCATCAAAGAGTGCTTGGGTTGAACTGGTTTACCTCAAAGATGACTGCAGCTGGAGAATTGAGATGTATAGATTCCGCTATTGCGTCTGTCGCAAAATAAATCGACAGGGCATTAATTTTAAAAGACGAAAAGATAACTGCAATAAAGGCATTTGTCGATCGTCAAGATGTGTTTGCTATCCTTCCTACAGGATTCGGCAAAAGTTTAATTTATCAGCTGGCTCCGATGGTCGCTAAGAATATGGGACGCAATGAAAAGCCTGTTGTCATTGTGGTTTCTCCTTTGGTCGCACTCATGGAGGACCAAGTAAAAGAAGCAACCGAAATGGGCATCAGGGCGATGCAACTCATGTCAAAGCCATCGCTACATCAAACAATGGTGACGCTTTGTTATACTGTACTCGCACACCATACCCATACTGGTAATCACTGTACCCCTTATGAGCGGTTTATTTTTTTTAAATAAATCAATAGATGATGTTACTCAATTCAGTTTATTTGTCAGACTCATGTCCAAAACACCACGCAAGACAGAACAAATAAACAAGACAAAGTACAAGTACAAGAATTACTCATCATTTTGTATATAAATCATCATTAAAACATAATTTTGGCTCCCGGTCTCTTTTCTCTGAAGACTCAAATGAACACGCTTCTTCAGCCTGGTGTCTTTCGTCGTCTCTCCATTTATTAAAATCAGTCAAGTCGCGCTCCAACCCTGTTATAAAATTGAGACAGGTCAGACAAATGCGAGTAGATTTGTTGGCTTTACTGTCGAGATCTAATCCTAAACGGAGAACTTGTTCGTATATACATTCACATTATCTATTTCGTTCAAAAATGTTTTTCGAGTTTGCAAGTACTCTGCAAATCCTCAAATTCTTTTTGCAACACCGGCAAAGGTCGTTAACACTCATTTTTCTTTTAAATACTTTTTCCAGAGTGCGTGCAGTGCAGTTCAGTTCTGTTGATATGAGTCGCTCAACATACGTCACTTACTGCGTTGCTCTGATTGGTTGTAGGTCTATCCAATTGAGTGCAGAGTTTTTTTTTTTCCTGGTTCGATTAAGACACGCCTCATAATCAAAGCCCTATGGAGCAGTATCAGACTCACATTCTGACTAGAATATGATTATGACGAAGTCAGGCTAGAGGCTGGTACCACTAGTAGAATTTTTGGCAGGATGGAAGCTACTGCTAAATGTTTCTTGTTGGGTCCTGCAGACCATAGAAAAGGGTTATCAAATACAGTTCAGGTCTTACCCGCCCAGGATTATGAGGATATGAAAACTATGTTAGAGAAAGGGGCCATAGAATATGTACCTCCCTCCAACAAGGAAACCGTGTTCTACAGGATGGGGGGGTTGCGTCCCATTTTGGATCTTCAAGTTCTGAACGAGTCAGTCATGCAACTAAAGTTCAAAATGTTAAGACTGAGACAGATTCTAGCTCATTTGCATCAGTTGGCGGTTGGTAGTTGGGTGTTGGCTCACCCACATGAAAGAGTTGGGGTTATGGCTAAACGCCAAAAAGAGTGCGCTTTCTCCACTACAGAGGACCACTTTTCTAGGCGTGGTTTGGGACTCAATGTCGATGCAGAAAAGCCTTTAACCGGCACGCATAGAGTCCATCCTTTCGGCTGTGAAAAGAATAAAGCTAGGCTAGTCACTCACTGCCAAACAGTTTCAGAGACTGTTGGGTCTGCTGGCAGCAGCATCCAACGTGATACCTTTTGGAAACATGACACAATATATCATCGCGACTACATGAAAAGGTTTTACTGTTATAAAAAACTGATTTGTGAACATTAGTGGAAGTGAAGGTGTTCGAATAAACACGAAACAGACGTGATCATTGTAATGCAGTCGATTTGGCCAATCGTGAAACAGTTGTGTCATCATCAGAGGTCATGCAGCCGCTCTGGAGAAGCTGCGCAGAATGAATCAGCCGGTTGCTCTCAAATCGCTTTTGCGGTGAGTTGATGGCATACGTCACAGTCACGTGGCGTTGGTGCTGTATCAAGTTGGGCACAAATTCTAAATGGCATGCACTGCTTCAAGTCACCCGCCAATCGGTCTGCACAGCGCTGTATAAAGTCAACAAGCATATTGTCATGTTCCTGGTTTTGTCATGTGTTTCCCTTATCCCATCATGTAGTCCTTTCATGTGTTTCCCCTGTTCTTGTGTCTTGTTTTCAGTGGATCATTGTTTGATTGTGCACAGGTGTCCCTTGTTTAGTCATTAGTCTCTGTGTCTATATAGCCCTTTTGTTTCCACTGTCTCTTGTTTAGCTTTTTTTTGTGTAACCACAGTTTGGTGAGTGTCATGTCATGTCATGCTTAGTGAAGTCTTTGTTTATTTGCTACACATTTATATTAATAATAAATATTTGGGTTCGTCAAACTTGCCTCCAGTGGAATCATTACACGAGACTTTTGCAACGGGATCAAATACTTTGAAAACATATTTTATTAAAATGTTATGCTTTGCTTTCTTGGGAATTCAGAGAGGCATCTTGAGGTGGAAGATCAATACAAAAGGCTAAAGTCTATTTATTTGTACAGTATAAAAAAAATATAAGTATAAAATTCTATTTTCGCATTCTGTCATTGTGAGCGTTCGTGAATTGAGTGCGTGTGGATTTGCGCATGTGTGGAATGATGTATGCATATGGATTTGTTGCACATGTTTTTGGATTCATGTGTGCATTTGTGGATCTGTTACGTAACTAGTAGTTACCTTTCAAAAACTACGCTCAATGGTGCGCTGATTTAACGCTATGGAAAAACATCTTTGTTTGACCGGTTGTGAACACGTGTGGCAAACACCCCAAGAATTTGGTTTAAATAACCTCTGATGATGACGTCATTGGAATGCGCACATCAGAGGCTATAAATCGACGTGAGACGTGCGCTTTCAGATTTATTTGTTATCAGAACTGCATTATGTGCCATGTGTGATGCTTCTTTCTCAAACTATAACCTTTTGCTAGGATGGCAGGAGACCGGTCCTTCCTGTTCTCTTGTCCTTTCACCAGATCATGAGGTCGTCAAAGCCCGCTTCTGGAGTGTGCTCCGTCTTTTTTTCATACCGGCCTGAGGACGCTAGTTCTCTTGGGGTGATGGATATTGAGTGCATTGCCCCTGAGAACGCGTTAAAGGTTTTCTGTTTTTCCGATGGGAATGGTGTTGTGACTATCTACTAACGCTCGTGGACTATCTCTCCCTTGGCAGCACATCAGCACTAAAAAAGCCTGTCCTCCTCTCCAGGCTGTGCAGGGTTACATCCACGCTGGTGGGTAAAGCTTTTCAGGCGCCAGGTCAGGCTGGTGCTGCCTTACACACCATGGTGGTGTTGCAGCATACCAGTCTGACATGCTGAAAGAACTGAGCACAAGTGGGTGAAACGTCAGTGAGGAGGTGCTTGCTGAGCTGTGCTGAGCCACAGACCTGTCTCTTCATGCGACTAAGCAAAAGGCCCATGCCGTTCCATGGGTGCTATGGTCGGCATGGAGAGACATCTGTGGCTCAACTTCACTGGCATCAAGGAGAAGGAGAAGGTATTTCTCCTTGATGTCCCCTTTCGGCCTATTCGACGACTCTGTCAATGCTGTTGTCTGTAGGTTCCGGGAGGTTAAAAGACAAAAGGTGTTTGACAAGTTCCTCTCCCGCTGTGCTCAAGGGTTGGGCCTTTTGGCAGGCCAGCCCCAACCAGGTCCAGAGATTGACAAGTTGTGCTCCACCTTGGAAAGACTGGGGACTGACGCGCCGCACTCCACCACAGAAGAAGCCGAATCTGAGATTGCTGAATCTCAGCTAAAAAGAAGTCCTGAGGCTTTTGCACCCAGGACAGAGGGGCTGTGCCCCCCTGGGACAGGGTGCATAAAAATACAACATCAAAAGCGAGCTCCTTCCCGACACCCACACGCCGTTGTTTTTCTATCCCCGCCACCTCCAGTGTTTTTGGGGGCAGCGGTTTCCAGCGAAATGTAAAATTTTCAGTTGCTTCGTGCTGTTTACTAGGACACATGATAAGCATATCTCATTGGGCTTTGAGAAACGTAGCAAAAGGCTATGGAATACAGTTTGTGCACTGTCCTCCGTGTTTCAGCGGAGTGGTCACCACTACCGTTAAACCGGAGCAGTTGCATTTGCTGGCACAAGAAAAGCATACTCTGCTAGAAAATGGGGCCATAGAACATGTTCCCCTCCCAGAGAGACAGTCAAATTCTAGACCTTCGTGGTCTGAACTGTTCTCTCAGAAAATTCAAGTTCAAAATGTTGACAGTCAAAATGACTGTGTCTTAAATTCAACTCAAAGATTTATTTGTCACAATCGACCTCAAGGACGAATATTTATTTTCATTTAGAAATTCTGCGACAACAAAGGAAGTTCCTGAGGTTTACTTTCGGGAGCGAAGCTTACCAATATCGGGTTTGTGGCAAGCAGTGTGGGGCCAAT
Source organism: Rhinichthys klamathensis goyatoka (assembly GCF_029890125.1). Lineage (NCBI taxonomy): Eukaryota > Metazoa > Chordata > Actinopteri > Cypriniformes > Leuciscidae > Rhinichthys > Rhinichthys klamathensis. Next base: position 1,836,297 of record NW_026606844.1, on the reverse strand, counting down.
GGGTGTGAGAACGCCACGAGGCCATTGGTGTGATTGATGATAAGCATCACCTGCACGCCACACTCTCATGGAGGAGGTACGGAGGAAGTGTTTGAACGTTCATCGGTTCCCGCCTCTTTCTTTCCCTTATCAACAAAAATTGATACAGGGTTCTTCTGTTCGGCCTAGCCTTGTAACGCGCTTGTACACAAAATGCATGGATGCAGCGCTGGCTCCTTTGCGACTCCAGAGCATTCGCATTATAAATTACATAGACAACTGGCTGATACTGATCTCAAGAGATTGCGCTTCGTCATCGAGATATCGTCCTAGCTCATCTTCAAACTCTGGGGTTGAGACTCAATGCCAAGAAAACCATTCTCTCTCCGGCCAAGAGAACAATGTATTTAGGGGACTCGGTCAACATGTGGGCACAGTTGTCTGTTTTGCATGTTTCGAGTCCATCTTAAAGAGCATATTGCAGGTAAAAAAAAAAAACTAAATTAATATATAACCTTGTATGAAAATACCATATGAAAAGTTAATGCGGGATTTAAAATGTTTTAAACCGACATAAGGGCACTAATTAGTAGATAAAGTGAGCGTTTCTTTGACTGATCGTAAAAACGGCTTTTTTTCAACATCTCGTCATTTTATGTCGACTTGATGCCGGCTTCCGCCCTCACTGCCGTTGCTTCAGAGGACGAGGCAGACAGGGGCGCCGCGGGCGACAGCTGTTCTATCCTGGCCTCGGACAGCGAGAAATGGCCTGGATCTCTCCACTCCTACTCTGCTTCCATCCAGGAGTCCGGATGGACACGTTCGGGTGTGGATGCCGAGCTGATGCGTCTCCTGGTGAAGGCCGTCGACCGCCTCTGCCTCGAGTGGTCACCGCCCAAGGTGCCCGCACTTAACCGCCTGGACGGCTGCTTTCTTCAGCGCCGCCATCAGCCACCGGCTTCAAGGCCTGCTCCTTTTCTGCCGGAGCTCCACGCCGAACTCTCTAAATAGTGGAATGCACCTTTCTCCGCGAGGCTCCACACCAGTGTCTCCGCGACGCTCTCCCACGTGGACGGCGCCGCCGAGAAGGGGTATGTGGAAGTGGAAGAAGCGGTAGCAGCGCACCTTTGCCCGCCCTCCTCTGGATGGCGCTCAAAGTCTGCCCTCCCCAAAAAGCCTGCAGGACCACGTCAGCTTTCGTCGGCCGCGCCTTCTCCGCCGCCGGACAGGCTGCTTCCGCCCTGCACTCTATGGCCGTTCTGCAGATCCTGCAAGCCGACCTCCTCCGCGAATGGGACGAGAAGGGCTCGGATCCAGCTACGATCGCTGATCTAAGGAGCGCGACGGACCTTTCCCTCCGCGCCACAAAGACCACAGCTCAGGCCATCGGCAGATCCATGGCTGCGCTAACCGTCACAGAGAGGCACCTCTGGTTGACGCTCGCAGACATGAGGGAGTCTGAGCGTGCCACTTTCCTCAACGCACCGCTCTCCCCCACCGGTCTCTTCGGCCCAGCGGTCAACGGCATCGTGGATCGCTTCTCCGAAGTACAGAAGACCTCGCAGGCCATGAATTTGTTTCTGCCACGATGCTCTAGCTCAGCCACAGGCCGCTCACGTGACAAGCCGCCTGCTGGAAGCTCCACTCAGCGTCCAGCCAAGCCTGCCGCCTCGCAGCGTCGACAGGGCGGCCGCCCTAGATCGCGCTCGGACAGCCGCCACAGGCCACCTCCCCCGCGGGGACCCCGGCCGAGGATTGTGTTGAAACCCGAGCAAGCGAAGCCCTCCAAACACCAAGGGAGAAAAGACGGTTAAGTCCCGCTGCGGCCGGACCACCGTCGAAACGCCACGTCTTGTCAGTCCCCCCACAGAGGGCTACTGCAGGAGATTATTTAGCAGCCAACGAGCAGGCTATAATGCCCTCTCGCCTGCACACAAACGCCGTTTTTACGGCGACCCACAGAAATCTCATAAAACGTGTATTTTCTGTTTATCCGGCTCACGCCGCTGGTGTTTTAAATGTAGAAAATGTGCCCACGTCCCAGTGTTCACCCCTACACACAAGCACTCAAAAACATGTGTCCCTCAGGCCCACAGAGTGCACTCTCATAAAGCTGGCAAATGCCGCTCGAGTGTTAGATGTATACATCGCGCCCGCGAACTCGCGCTCGCGTCCATCTAATGCCCGCTCTGTCACACGGCCATTTCAACCTCAAGTAAGTCAGGTTATGATTGTAAGTCACGTGCCCGCTCACAAGCGCTCACTCTTACTAACAGACACACTGTCTCCGGCGCTGCTCGCGTGTCACAGAATGTTCATGGCACGCTCCCCGTTCACACTAACCGGGTCGCCTCATTTAAAACAGCCAGCTGTTGCTGTCAGCGAGCCGCCACATATAGACACCCATATGAGTCAGGCTGCAATTGTAAGTCATGTGCCCGCCCCAGCGCGCTCACGCTTGCTAATAAATGCCTCGCCTCCGGCGCCGCTCACTCGCTGCAAAGCTCTCAGAAAACGTTCCCCCCTCAAAGCAACCGGGACGTCACATATGAAACAGCGTGCCATCGCTGTCAGCGAGCCGCCGTGTTTAAGCACTCATACCGGTCAGACTGCGAATGTATGCTACGAGCTCGCTCACGAGCGCTCGCGTGTGCTATCAGTCGCTCCGCCTCAAGCACCGCTCGCGCTTCAGAAAGCCATTGTAAAACGCTCCCCATTCAATGTAATTGGGTCGTTACGTGCGAACCAGCCCAAAGCGGCTGTCAGCGAGCCGCTTCGTCCAAGCACCGAGGGCGCGCGCGCCGCGCCCACATCTCCGTTTCAGTTCCCGAAGCCCACAGTGTGCGGCGACCGGAACCCGGAGGCCATTCTCCCCCTGGCCACACATGCACAAGCATGGGAAGCCATTCCAGGGGTTTCAGAGTGGGTGCTAAGCACAATAAGACAGGGCTAAGCACTAAAGTTCGCTCGCCGTCCCCCGCGTTTTCACGCTCGGACCGAGTCGACAGTGAGCGCGAAAGTAGCACATCTGCTCCGCGCAGAAATAGCCAAACTGCTGTGCAAAGGAGCTATAGAACAGGTGCCGCCTTCTCTGAGCGAGTCAGGCTTTTACAGCCGCTATTTTCTCGTACCGAAGAAGGACGGAGGCCTGAGGCCTATATTAGATCTGAGATTTTTTAACAAACCTCTCATGAGGAGACCGTTCAAAATGATTACAACCAGGCAGATCCTCGCGCAAATTCGCCCGAGGGACTGGTTTATATCTCTCGATCTGAAAGACGCGTATTTTCAGATACAGATTATACCCCGTCACAGGCCATTCTTGAGATTCGCCTTCGACGGCCAGGTATATCAGTACACCGTCCTCCCGTTCGGCCTGTCCCTGGCACCCCGTACATTTACGAAGTGCATGGACGCGGCACTCGCCCCCCTCAGATGTCAGGGTGTGCGAATTCTGAACTACTTGGACGATTGGCTGATTCTAGCACAGTCAGAGATAGAGCTCGTATCTCACAGACCTATGCTTCTCAGTAACTTGGAAAGATTGGGTCTCACGGTCAACTGGACCAATAGCTCATTACAGCCCAGCCATCTCCTTTTTAGGCATGGAACTGGACTCCGTGGCTATGAAGGCTCAGCTGTCGACAGAGCGCTGCACGCCGTGTTCGACACCTAGCCGCATTTTTCCAGAAGGGCAGAACCGCCTCCCTGAAAAAAATTCAGAGGATGCTGGGCTGTATGGCATTTGGCTGCAGCAGTGCTTCAGCTGAGCTTACTGCGCATGCGCCCGCTACAACGCTGGTTGAACGCCCGCGTACCCCGTCAGGGGTGGACGCGTGGCTACAAGCGGATCAGGATATCTCAGAGCTGCATTTCAGCTCTGCAGCGCTGGTTAGCGGCCAATTGGTACCAGCAGGGGGTGACAATTGGAGCGATTTCCCACCGAAAAATCATCTCGACAGACGCCTCCAACTCAGGTTGGGGCGGCCTTTTCGAGGGCAGACCGGTCTTTGGCCTGTGGTCAGACCGAGAGAAATGCCTTCACATAAACTGTCTGGAGATGCTGGCGGTCGAGAATGCGCTGAAGCGCTTCCTCCCGTTCATACAGGACCAACACGTTCTAGTCCGCTCGGACAACATGTCGGTTGTGTCCTACGTGAACCGCCAGGGTGGTGTCAGATCCAGGAGCCTCTGCGATCTGGCAGAACGCCTCCTCGTTTGGGCCCAGTGCTTCCTGCGCTCGCTGAGAGCGACGCACGTGCCAGGGATCCTGAATGAAGGACCGGACAGATTGTCCAGGGACAATATTCCCCCCGGGGAGTGGTCTTTACACCCCCAAACAGCTGTTATGGCGCCTCTTTGGCAGAACGGAAGTCGACCTATTCGCGTCAAAGGACATTGCCCAGTGTTCTTTTCAAAGAACGAGGATGCGCTGGCACAACTCTGGCCCAGTTGCCCCTTATATGCCTTCCCTCCGATCTCTATGTTACCACAGGTAATCAAGAGAATCAGGGAATCACACAGCCCGGTGCTCCTCATAGCCCCGCGATGGGAGAACCAAACCTGGTTCCCGGAACTAACACGGCTGTCACACACAGCCCCGTGGCCGATTCCGGTGAGGAGGGACCTCCTCTCTCAAGCCTGCGGCTCAATCTGGCATCCCCACCCAGAGCGCTGGTCTCTGCATGTGTGGTTGATCAACGGATACCCGTTTTCCTGCCAGAAGGAGTTATGAACACGATCACGCAATCTAGAGCCCCCTCTACGAGACGGCTATATGCGTCTAAATGGTCTGTGTTCTCCAGATGGTGCAACGACAAAAATCTGGACCCCAGAACGGGTGAGGTTTCGCAGGTGCTCGGTTTACTTCAAGAGCTGCTGGATAAGGGCAGGTCACCATCCACGCTCAAAGTATACGTGGCGGCCATCGCAGCCTTTGCTGAGTCGAAGCAAGGCCAGTCACTAGGAAGGAATGAGCTGGTCATCCGCTTCTTGGGAGGAGCCAGAAGGATGAACCCTCCGCGCCCACCTTCGGTTCCTATTTGGGATCTCTCCGTGGTCCTAGAGGCCCTAAAGATGCATCCCTTCGAACCATTAGATTCAACGAATCTAAAATACCTCTCGCTCAAAACCGTTTTTCTTTTGGCTCTGTCATCAGTTAAACGTGTGGGGGACTTACACTATCTGTTAGCGCAGCGTGCCTTGAGTTTGGCCCGAATGACTCTAAAGTCATCCTCAAACCGAGACATGGCTATGTCCCGAAGGTGATTGGCACTCCCTTCAGAGCGCAGGTCATTTCTCTGTCGGCTCTGCCAGCATCCGACAGCGTGAGCAGCGACAGCCACCTCTGCCCTGTCAGGGCACTGAGCTTACGTTACGCGCTCCGCCCCCTTCAGACGCTCCGAGCAGCTCTTTGTTTTGTTTGGCGGGCGCACCAAAGGTCTCGCCGCCTCGAAACAGTCCCTATCCAGATGGATAGTGGCCGCGATTTCTGCTGCCTACGCGTCAAAAGGTCTGCAATGCCCTCTGGGCATCAGGGCTCATTCCACAAGAGGCATGGCCTCGTTGTGGGAATGGTCCAGTGGAATTTCCATTCACGACATCTGTATGGCGGTGGGCTGGGCCTCCCCGTCTACATTTGTGAGATTCTATAATCTGGAAGTTCCCGCCTTGCAGGCCAGACTTCTATCAGTCTAATGTGTGTATGATCTGCCCACATCACTGGTGCGCAGGCTACCTCAACGTTAGCTCTCCTGGTTGAGCTGCACTAATATGGGTTGATATACACTCACCGGCCACTTTATTAGGTACCCCATGCTAGTAACGGGTTGGACCCCCTTTTGCCTTCAGAACTGCCTCAATTCTTCGTGGCATAGATTCAACAAGGTGCTGGAAGCATTCCTCAGGGAGTTTGGTCCATATTGACATGATGGCATCACACAGTTGCCGCAGATTTGTCGGCTGCACATCCATGATGCGAATCTCCCGTTCCACCACATCCCAAAGATGCTCTATTGGGTTGAGATCTGGTGACTGTGGAGGCCATTTTAGTACAGTGAACTCATTGTCATGTTCAAGAAACCAATTTGAAATGATTAGAGCTTTGTGACATGGTGGAAGTAGCCATCAGAGGATGGGTACATGGTGGCCATAAAGGGATGGACATGGTCAGAAACAATGCTCAGGTAGGCCGTGGCATTTAAACGATGCCCAATTGGCACTAAGGGGCCTAAAGTGTGCCAGGAAAACATCCCCCACACCATTACACCACCACCACCAGCCTGCACAGTGGTAACAAGGCATGATGGTTCCATGTTCTCATTCTGTTTACGCCAAATTCTGACTCTAACATCTGAATGTCTCAACAGAAATCGAGACTCATCAGACCAGGCAACATTTTTCCAGTCTTCAACTGTAAAATTTTGGTGAGCTCTTGCAAATTGTAGCCTCTTTTTCCTATTTGTAGTGGAGATGAGTGGTACCCGGTGGAGTCTTCTGCTGTTGTAGCCCATCCGCCTCAAGGTTGTGCGTGTTGTGGCTTCACAAATGCTTTGCTGCATACCTCGGTTGTAACGAGTGGTTATTTCAGTCACTGTTGCCCTTCTATCAGCTCGAACCAGTCTGGCCATTCTCCTCTGACCTCTGGCATCAACAAGGCATTTCCGCCCACAGAACTGCCGCTCACTGGATGTTTTTTTCTTTTTCGGACCATTCTCTGTAAACCCTAGAGATGGTTGTGCGTGAAAATCCCAGTAGATTAGCAGTTTCTGAAATACTCAGACCAGCCCTTCTGGCACCAACAATCATGCCACGTTCAAAGTCACTCAAATCAACTTTCTTCCCCATACTGATGCTCGGTTTGAACTGCAGGAGATTGTCTTGACCATGTCTACATGCCTAAATGCACTGAGTTGCCGCCATGTGATTGGCTGCTTAGAAATTAAGTGTTAACGAGCAGTTGGACAGGTGAACCTAATAAAGTGGCCGGTGAGTGTACATGCACATGCAGCCCGGCGCCGCCGCTCTGCATTCCCCATGGGTGCTTATGTTTATACATGTGTCGGCCTGCTTGCTGGCCGCCTGAATTTCCCACTTTCAATGTTCCCCGGGTTGGGACTCATGGGGCCCTATTTTAACGATCTGAAACGCAAGTGTCAAAGCGCAAAGCGCAAGTAACTTTGTGGGCGGATCCCGGCGCTGTTGCTATTTTCCTGGCGCAAATCTAAAAGGGGTTGGTCTGAAGTAGCTTCATTATTCATAGGTGTGGTTTGGGCGTAACGTGAAATAAACCAATCAGAGCGTCATCTCACATTCCCTTTAAGAGCAGGTGCGCATGTTGCATGGCGGATTGCTATTATAACGGCGGATTTACCAGGCGCGCGCCAGGAGCGGTTCACAGCCGTGGAGACCGACGTTCTTGTCAGGACCGTCAGGACTTCTCAGAGAAGTGACGTTGTATGGGGATGGGAGAAACCCACCCAAATCAGCGTCGGTTAAACAGGCGTGGGAGGAAAAAAAAAATTGTTTTACATCTTCATGGACACCACAATGATTTCCCTCATGTGTTAATATTTTTCCTTGTTATAATGTATGATTTGCAAAAATAAAAACTGCTGCATCTGTGTTGATGAGAGAATCAAAGTGTTTGCGCGTTGTGCACCCGCTACATTATGGCCAAGCATGCGCGCTTAAAATAGCATTATGAACAACGCACAACGCGCCACTGACTTTAGACTAGGTTTTTTCTGGTCAGTGGCGCAATTGTTTTATAGAACAGAAAAATAGCATGAGGGAAAGATTGCGCCGGAACACGCCTCCTCTTTGCGCTGAACCACCCCGGGGAGCGCAAGTGTATTTTTTAGTTAACCGACGTGTGTCTGTGGAGGGAAAAGTCCGCTTTGCGCGGGTGCAAAATAGGAATGATACCGGTTACCTAATGTAACCTCGGTTCTCTCTAGAGAGGGATCGAGTATTGCGTAACCGGCCGTGCTAAGCGCCACGAGCGATTTTCGCTTCAGATCATGAAAACCAGGGAAGCAGCCTCTGAGCCCCGCGTATATACGCTAAGCCACACCCCCTTGCGCGGGCTGTGACGCGTAGTGGGCGCGACGTCACGCCAGGCTCACTGTTAGGCTGCTGCAGTTGCCGCAAGGCAGCCAATGAGCACGCTAGACAGCCTGCTCTCGGTCTGCAGCTGCTGCACTGCGTTGACAATATATACAAAATTAAGGATAATTTTGGCTTCAATATCTCGGGCAAAGATGAACTTTACCCGTAGCGTAAGCTAAACTTACGCAATACTCGTTCCCTCTCTAGAGAGAACCGAGGTTACGTTAGGTAACCGAGTGCGTTACCTCCCCTTTCTCTGCTTTGCCCGCACAGAGAATTTGGCTCGCCCATGAGAAAATTAGCTAGGAAGTACGAACGCGCGAGCGCAATTTGAGTTTTTCCTCGAGAGATATCTTGCAAACGAGCGAAGCATGGCGGTTGATCAGTGTTCAGATGTACAAATGAACACAAAAGTATGTTTTAGTTCCTTCATCCGAGCCTCTGAAGAAACAATGGGTTAATTTTATTTTCTCTGGAAATGCGCCGACACAACTTCCCAAAGTTTTGTATGGTCCAAACATTTCCCCGACGACTGTTTCCTCAACTTGGGCCAATACAGAGCTGGCCTCGATGCACGTCTGAAAATAAATCATCGAGCTACCAAGCAACAATTTCTGATGTGTAGCCTAATTGTTCAAGTTCAGACAGGTAATCTTTCTCTAAAAATAGTTCAATAGCCTACGGTTTATGCATAAGTCAAGCCAGTGACTAAAATATCAACTTCACATTGTTTTTTTTAATAGGATGAAAATAATCTTTTTTAAATTGTGAACAAATTATTCAGAAAGCGGTCAAAGAACAATCTTTCCACACAGCGCTAGGTTATCTGGACAACTCGTTATGAAATCAATGACGCACGTTACATTGCACAAAGAAGCTCTTACTGTATGTACATCATCGTGTTTGCATTGGTGAAAGCATTAGAGAGTGTGCAGAAACTGCGTTGCAATGATAAGATCTTCATTCTCGTGATCAACAGACTGTCATCTGCTGCTCAATGCTCATCACGACAATATTTTATGTGATGGGAATAGATCTAAATACTTCTCACGATTCGTTAATCTCGATAGCTGTAATAGTAAAAAAGTATAATAGCTGCAGTAAAAGTATTCGAGAGAGTTTCACATGTAATATGTAGCTATTTCATGCAAGCATGTCAGCCAATCACAGCAGTGGGCGGTTACACTGAATCCCACAGCAGACACGCCCCTTCAAACAGAGCGTTCAAATCAGAGGCTAAAATCAGGCTGAGAAAAATGCCTTTTATTTCTATATTATGACTATTTTTGATCTAAAAAACATACTAACATTATAAGGGCAACCCAGGAAACATTATAAAATAATAAAATAACCCCATGTCAGGGGACCTTTAATAATGACATTTGAACCTGCAAAAATTGAATTATCAACCTTTTAGGAGGCACTTAAAGACAATTAATATTTAATTACTGTAGGATACTATTTAAACCCAGAGGGAATTAATTTGAAGGGTTAGTGCAGCCATTCACACAAATGCAAACAGACACACACTTAGTTCAAACAGACACACAAATATAACGATCAATAAGTCCTATAATCAGATAATCTTACACCCTCTCATGGGATGAAAATGGATATAAATGTAAATTCTGATGCTTGAACTTTAACGTATTCATTCAGATTTTCCATTATTTCATTTATAGTTACTAAGAGGCCTTTTAAAACTCCAAGTTTGCGGTGGGTCTTTTATAGTTCCAGAATTTTCAGGTAAGCCTATTCTGAAAATGTATTATTTTAAACAACCAGAAAATCGTGAAAGTTGGGAGTTTTGGTGGACAATTTGTTTAGCATCCTGCAACTTCCTGCATAGTGATGTAAATACCTGAGATCTGAAGTATCTGTAATTTTGTTATGTAAGATTTATTTTTTTAATTACTATAATTATGCCAATATGCAATACTGTCAAAAAAGTGTTTGCATTTGTGTTGTATAGTCTTAATTGTTAATTATTCTGTAATCATAGTATATGCAAGGTAATGAAATATTCATTGTTTTTAATTAATTGAGCATAAAAGGCAAATTATTGAATTTCTGGAGCAAATATCAGAATTATATAATGCATATCCATATGTTTTGCAGCAAATCATTATAGAAGAAATAAGTAAATTACAGTATATACTCTGATGCTGACTTCATTATCAAAGATGATGAAATCATTAATGAATTCTATGTTTTCTGCTCCTCAAAATAGAAAGATTTCTGTATTTGTTTTTAAACTTTTAGCAAGAGTTGCATCATCTTTGATTGAAAGTTTAAGAGTGTTTATTGCACAGAATACAGTTACTCTTGTGTGTGAAACTTCACATGTTAATGAGCAGCACTCATAATAGATGACTAATTATGTGTTGATGCATAGGTGGCATCAACAGCTAGAAAGTAGAAACAGCTCTGACACCTGGGAAGATCCTGTCTCCCATCACCTTGAGTACTGTTGATGAAAACATCATTAACGAGCTTTGTTGCTAAGGGCAATGACCTCACAAAACAAGTTTATTGGGAAACACCCCCAGCCCACCACGATTTATGCCGCGCACTATGCCTACATTATGAAAACTGGTAAAAAAAAAAAAAAAGATATTTAAATTATAACAGTGAAATTCCAAATAAAAATAGAAATAGAATAATTCTAGATTACATTTCTTTATTACAACAACAGCAAAAAATATTTTGTATTTCCACACAAAGGTTGCTAAACTGCATTTATTCAGCAATCAAAATCGGAAACAATATAGTCCAGATCCCTGATTGGATTTATTACAGTTCGTCACTGAGAAAGTTTGATCGCAGATTTAGTTGCAGTTTTTATGATGTTCTCGCTCATTTAAATTTGGTTAATTTTGAACAAAAAGTTACATAGTGTAGCTTTAAAATAAACTTTTAAATGTTTGTTCAGTAGTCCATATGGAACAGGCACCACAAATCAATAATTGTTATGCTTCTAATGAAACAGTTTTACCAAATAGACATACGCATCTTTGTGGCTATAAAATGTGCAACACTTAACTTTGTATTACCAAATTATATGTAGTATCTAATTATTTTAACTTACGCTGGAAAGTTTTCGTCGAATTCTCGAAATTTCAGGGTACATTTTGCTTGGCCTCAAATATTGCTCCAAAGCGGTATTGTCAATAGTGTGGATTTAGTGTTTGTTCAAAGCACTAATTTTGCCATTTTTCAGACCTGGGACAGCTTTGCGCACTTACGTCCTGTCACATTTGTTTAACTAATTATAGCATGTTGCATAGTTTTATGTATAGGGTAAAAATGCATAATACTTAAAAAGCCTTTTGAATGGCTGAGAATCCTATATCTATATCCTATACAAATATTGTGACAATAAAACTGATTTACCTGTTTAGCACAAATAAATGAAAAGTAAGTCATTTCAGCTTCTTTCCTAATAATGATGATTGATTATTCAGTTGTGTTCAGTTTAGAATGCTCTTTGTAAGTGTTTTGAAACTTTTGAGCTAGAGTCGCATCATATTTGATTGAAAGTGTTTTTGCTCCTGGGTAACTTCTGTTTTTCAAACTTCATCTGTTAATGACCTATGTAGAGAAACAGAGACATGTAGAAACAATCAAAATGTCACTCAGTGATCATGAAGTAGGCCTGTTTGCTGTTTGAATGCTTAGAACTCTTCAGGGACAAAGAACAACAAGTAGCAAATTAACCCTCTGGGGAAAATAAACTTTTTATGGCAATGTTACTGACTGTTTATCAGCGACAAAACAGTTGCTATTATGATGTTTACCATTCATTTCATTGAATGTCACCTAGCAATTATACAGTAAAGGTCAAGTGAGATACTGCATGCATCTCAATAATGATCAACAAAGAGAAGAGAAGAAAAAAAACATAGCAGACAGGGGCCTGTCATGATGTTAAAGCAAGATGTCACTGATGGCCTGCTTTATCTGATGCGAGCAGGGGAAGCCATGCAAGAAAATGTCACTCCTTTGTTAACTGTCACAAAAGCTAAATGATAATTATAGGTTATTAATTCATGTGGACTTCCCCCAAATGTGCTAAATTATTATCTGATTAATCAATTTGGGGCCTAGAGATGTTTAAATAGTCCCAGTGGAGAGATTATTAAAATAAGTGATAGAACTGTGAATCACCGTCATGTGGCCTGCTGCCTGTTGAGTATACTGGGATTACACTTTTAAACACCAATCCCTCTAACAGAACAGATTGTCTTAAAAGGTACAAAAACCACTTGCACAGTGTTATATATTTCGTTCAACTGTGTACTTACATTATCCTAAATGTTTCCAAGAATTTGTAAATTCAGAGAAATTCACAATTTTAAATAGTGCCTGTCCCGTGTCACTTGTCGCCTGTAAATGACGTAATATCTGCGTTATCACTGGTTTCCGCTTGTACTGCCTTAGATACTTACCATGGCAACATACGTGGACAACTGCGTAATGTCTAGCGGCACGCTGTTGTTGTTTTGTTTAAACATTATGGACCATGGCAAGCAGACATTGGGACAAAAGGAGAAATAAAACGAGGATCAATATCGGCATGGCGTTTTCGAAATGCCGAGAGCTTCACGACAAACTTCGATTTGACAGAGACGCCGCTCTTGCATGTGCTTTTTTAGACAGGTGAGCAAATGTAAACATAAAACGAATTAATGTTATATATTTTAAAATGATGAAATGTTAGAATATGATCAGTACGATATTCTAATGTTGATCTAGCTTACTGCTAGTCTCATACAGCCAACAAACTAACACATAGAATAACATTATAACTTTCAACCTACTCAAATGCAGTTTAGTATGATAGTGTAGACCAAGTGAAACAGCACTGTGTTACCTCACAAGTTTAATTGGTCAAATAAACTGACCTGTATGAGTAGTAATTCAGCACATCAACCGTTATGCCACTCAACCGGAGGTAATCGTGTCAGATTGTCCAACCATTGAGTGAGTATGGGTTGGCCAATCTGGTTCCATCCGTTAAAATTAACTTGTTCAAATTTCAATCACGGTCCTGGACAGTGCTATTTTCTTGGCTTTCATAACAGTGTTGTTACTGCCATATGAAGTGATGAGAGTCTTTAGTGAAATAACCATCCACAAAACTTGTTATGGGGAAAAAATTCAATTGTTTGTGAATGCCGTTATATTATGTAATATATATTAAAATAATAATAATCATATTTTTCACAGCTGCTCATTATTGCTTATTACTTTGTGTTTGTGGACATTTGATCACATCTCAAAAGTAGTTGCCCTATACAAGTTTGTACACACAACTGAGTAAAATGTTTGATCAGATTTTAAAAAAAACTCATGAATTGGAGAAGTCATGAACTTTCATAAAGCAATGAGAAGTAATTGTTCCACTTATAACGAGAGGCCCTAAAAAAAAAAAGATCTACTGTTCTGTTAGTTTAAATTGAAATAATGACCTTACATATTATGATAAAATCGGATTTTCTCCAGTCATTGTTAAAAAACAAGCTAACAAAACTTGCCAACTAGCGTTAGTGAAGCGGCCAGGGAAATCGTTCGGCCTCCACCTAAGCTCCGCCCTCAAAATAGGTCACAATGTTTACTAATGTACTCGGTTACTAACATAACCTCGGTTCTCTCTAGAAGAGGGAACCAGTACTGCGTAATATCTTACGCTAGGGGAAAACCTCTTTTCCACGAGATATTGAAGCCAAAAATTATCCTTAATTTTGAATTAATGTAAAACGCGTTGCGGCAGCATGCAGACATAGGCAAGACGGCTCGCGTGCCTATTGGCTGTCCTGCGGCATCTGCAGCAGCCTATCGAGAGAGGCCCTTGGTGACATCAGATCCAATGGGGGCGCTTCGCGCCCACTACGTCACGTCCCGCCGAGACAGGCGTGGCCTGGGCCTATATATACAGCTCGATGGGCTGATATAATCTGGTTTTTCATCGCCGAAGCGAACCAGAGCGTGTTGCAGGCACGGCAAAGATACGCAGTACTCGTTCCCTCTTCTAGAGAGAACCGAGGTTACTTTAGTAACCGAGTACGTTCTCTTACGAGAGGTTCTCTCGTACTGCGTAATATCTTACGCTAGGGGAACACAATGTAAAACACCGTGCGTGCTGGGATCCAACACCAAAGTCCCAAGGGCAGGTGCCCGGGGCTCATATAGTGCATAATCACCAGGGGCTCACAGAGAGTCTGAGAAGAGAGGCTAAAAGCATCATTCCCAATAAGTAGCATCCTAAGGGAGCTAATCACATCAACAGTGTTTCACACAGTCAGGGTGAAAATGTTCGGCCTGCACTGGGTAACGGTATGGGTCTTACTTATTGCCCATGGAGTTTTTTTTTTTTTTCGATCAGCGAGCGGTGGTCAAGCTGTTTCAGTATTCTGAGCCGAAGCAACGGAGCAGACAGTACTGATCTTTAGACTGAAAGTAGTTTAGCCTGTAAGGCGGGAACCTCTAGGTTATAAAACCTTATAAATGTATACGGGGAGGCCCAGCCTGCCCCCATACAGATATCCTGCAAGGTAATCCTGCTAGACCAAGCCCACGACGAGGCCATGCCTCTTGTGGAGTGTGCTCTGACACCCAAAGGACACTGTAAGCCTTTAGAAGTGTACGCCAGCGCTATGGCATCAACTATCCATCTGGATAGAATCTGTTTCGATGCGGCTAGTCCCTTAGCACGCCCGCTGAACGAAACGAAGAGCTGCTCAGTCTGTCTGAAAACAGACGAGCGAGACACATAGGCCCTTAATGCCCTGACTGGGCAAAGGAGGCTCGCATCCTTTTCCTCGTTGTAAACCGCCAGGGCAGGGCCCTGAACGGTGTGTTGAGGGATTTAGGCACGTATCCGTGTCTTGGTTTGAGTATGACTTTCGAGTCATTTGGCCCGAATTCCATACATGTCGCGCTTACTGAGAGCGCTTGCAACTCCCCTATGCGCTTCACTGAAGCAAGAGCCATAAGAAACACTGTCTTGAACGACAAATGTTTCATGTCTGATAAATGGATTGGCTCGAACGGGGTACCTTTCATGGCTTCCAAAACCGTAGAAAGGTCCCACATGGAAACTGAAGGGGGTCTGGGAGGATTCAGCCTCTTAGCTCCCTTAAGGAAGCGGATGACCAGATCGCTCTTCCCCAGTGACTGGCCAGTCGCTGGTTTAGTAAACGCTGCTATGGCCGCCACATAAACCTTGAGCGTGGATGGGGTTCTGCCCTTACCCAGTAGCTCTTGAAGGAAGGAGAGAACTTCCGTGAACCCGCAGTCTAGGGGTGAAAAGCCTCGAGCTTTGCACCAGCCAGAAAACACAGACCATTTTGAGGAATAGAGTCGTCTAGTAGACGGAGCTCTAGCCTGCGTGATCGTGTTTAACACTCCCTCCGGGAGGTTAGCGGGTACCTGTTGATGGCCCATGCATGTAGGGACCACAGCTCCGGGCTAGGATGCCAAATCGACCCCTTGGCCTGAGAGAGAAGGTCTTTCCTCATTGGTATTGGCCATGGGGCAGTGCTTGTCAGCTGCATCAGAACTGGGAACCAAGCCTGGTTTTTCCAGAGCGGAGCCACAAGTAGCACTGAGCATCTGTTTTCCCTGATTCATTCAAATACCTGAGGCAGGAGCGAGACGGGGGGAAACGCATAGAGCGGGCAGCGGGGCCAGACGTGGGCCAGCGCATCCCTGCTCTTGGAGAAAAACTTCGGACAGTGAGCAAACCGCAAACTCTTGGGACGCAAACAGGTCTACCTGTGCTCTGCCGAATGTCTCCCACAGCAGTAGGACCGTCTGCGGGTGCAGAGACCATTCTCCTGCTGGAACATTGTTTCTGGACAGTCTGTCTGGTCCCAAATTCAGGTGACCAGGCACATGTGCTGCTCTCAATGAGCGCAGATTGTGCTGAGCCCAGACCAGGAGGCGTTCCGTCAGCCTGTAAAGGTTTCGGGACCTGACGCCACCCTGGCGATTTATATAGGCCACCACTGACATGTTGTCCGAGCGGACCAGGACGTGGTGTTTATCTGGGGAAAAAAACGCCTCAGCTCGTTGTCGACTGCCATCATTTCCAGACAGTTTATGTGTAGAAGCTTCTCCCGTTCTGACCACTGGCCAAAGAACGGTCTGCCCTCGAGCAGCGCTCCCCATCCCGAGGTGGAGGCGTCCTTGGACACCACTTTTATACTTGAGGAAGTCCCCAGATTTACACCTGACTGATACCAGTCGATTGCTCTCCAAGGTTTCAGAGCTGTGACACATTTCTGATCGACCTTGGAGAGCAATCGACTGGTATCAGTCAGGTGTAAACCTGGGGACTTTCCCGAGGTGGAGGCGTCCTTGGACACCACTTTCATACTTGAGGAAGTCCCCAGGTTTACACCTGACTGATACCAGTCGATTGCTCTCCAAGGTTTCAGAGCTGTGACACATTTCTGATCGACCTTGAGGTGAAACAGACCGGAGGCCCATGCCCGAGGTGGTACTCACGCTTTTAGCCATAACTGCAGCGGGCGCATGCGAAGCAGACCCAACTGGAGTACTGATGATGATGAGGCCATGAGACCCAGCATTTTCTGAAACCTTTTAAACAGGACTATAGTGCCGCAGCGGAAGGATTTCGTGATGCACTGAATGTTTAGTCTGTGCTCTGGCGACAGTCACGCTGTCCTAGACAGCGAGTCCAGTTCTGTGCCCAGAAAAGATATTCTCTGACAGGGAGACAGCGAACTTTTCGCCCAATTGACTTTGAGACCTAGATTCTCGAGATGTTTGAGTAATATGGTCCTGTGTTCTATGAGCTCTGAGTGTGATCGAGCTAGAATCGGCCAATCGTCCAAGTACTTCAAAACTCGCATGCCCCGAAGTTTCAGGGGTGTGAGAGCCGCGTCCATGCACATTGTAAATGTACGGGGTGCTAGGGACAGGCCGAACGGTAGGACTGTGTATTGATATGCCTGGCCCTCGAAGGCGAATCTCAAAAATCGCCTGTGACGTGACGCTATTTGTATTTGGAAATATGTGTCCTTCAGATCTATTGACATAAACCAGTCCTCTTGGCAAATCTGCGCGAGGATTTTCCTGGTTGTGAGCATTCTGAACTGGCACTTGTTCAGCTGTCTTAGATCTAGAATGGGTCTGAGACCCCCGTCTTTTTTCGGTACCAGAAAATATCTGCTGTATAGACCCCCTTCGCTCTGAGCTTGAGATAAAGGCTCTATGGCCCCTTTGTTCAATAGTTTCGCTATTTCGGCTCGAAGTAGATGAGCTACTTTGGTTTTTACCGTAGTTTCGACCCGCGCCATGTAGCGGCGGGGACGTTGAGCGAACTGCAGCGAATAGCCTCTTTTTATAATGTTCAGCACCCATTCTGATACCCCGGGAAAGCTTTGCCCACGCATTTGCATGAATAGCTAAGGGTAGAATGAGATATGGGCTCTGGCCGCAACATAGTGGCGACCGGAGAGCTTCGTGTGCTGTAACGTAAACGCTGTGCTTGCATCGTTTGAGGCGGGGGGCACGGCGATCACGGCGGGCAGCCTGGCCGCGATCGACTCCCTTATGGTAGTTTGATGAGAGAGAGCAAGCGGGGCAAACCCTGTGGGGCTTAACATGTCTGTGAGTGAATGTGGGCGCGGGACAGCGGGCACATTTACTGCACTGAAAACACAGTCAGCCTGAGCTGACTGTATGTGTGTTGGTTTCGTTTTTACAGAATCCGTGGGACATGTGGTGTGTAGTGTTTGTGGGCACTGGGTTGTGGGCACATTCACTACATTTAATGCACAATCGACATTAGTCGATTTTATTTGTGCGAGCCCTGTACTGTGGTGGGCTGTGCTTGTGTATAGGAATGAACAAGGCGCTTTCCAGTAAAAACATCAATAAACAACAATATATAAAAACTTTAGTGTACATAAAATAGCAATTGAAACGGGACGAAAGCTATGTGTTAAAAGCTTGTCTGAATAGATGTGTTTTCAACTGCGATTTAAAAGTGCTCAACATAGTAATAGTTCGCAGGTGAGGTTGAAGTGCGTTCCACAGCTTTGGGCCTTGGGCGGCAAATGACCGACCTCCAAACTTTTTGTATTTGAATTTAGGAGTGACCAAAGAGGTGTGTTCAGAGGAGCGCAGGGTTCTGACTGGTTGATAGACCGTTAACAGTTCTGTGAGGTAGGCCGGGGCCATACCATTGATGGCATTGAACACGAACAACAGGACCTTATACTCCACCCTGAACCCTATTACAATCATAACACCATCGGCCGTGGCCAGAATACCAGAAAATACATTCTTTATGTGATTTATCTGGGTCGCCGTGAAAACGGCATTTGTGTGCAGGCATGCGGGCCGTGGTACCGGCTTGTTTACAGCAAAATACACTGGAACAGTCACATTTTCTGGAACTGAACGAGCGAAAAGTTTCAGTGGAAGTCTGGCCGCGGCGAGACTTAAACACCGTCGTTTTCCTAGGAGGGCTAGGAAGACTTTGAGGCCTCGGGCTTTATCTCAATCTTTTGGTCTCTGGTCCCGGGCTTGACGGCGCTGTGAAGCGGTGGCGGACGGAGGCTGTGGCTGGGAGCTTCGAGCAGACGGCTGTTTTGGGCGACCTGCTGCGAAGCCAGAGCGCTTTGGAAAGAAGTGCTTCATAGCCTGTGACGTCTTCTGAACCTCAGCAAATCTATCCGTGAAATCTTTGACGGATGATCCAAAGAGGCCAGCTACGGAGATAGGCACGTCGAGGAATGCGGAGCGCCCCGAGTCCGGCATCTCAGATAACGTCAGCCATAGGCATAGGCGGAAATCGCAGGGGGGTCAGGACCCCCCCTATCTGAGGGTTGTCCCCCCTAAAATATCATTAAAATATGTGTGTTGTAAATAAAATAATGATATATTCTTAAAATAATTGTTTAAGAAAAAAAAAATAATACAAATGCAAACGGGGCAACAACAAAAAAACATTTTAAACATTTTGAGTCCCCCCTCCCTTGCCTCACAGTGCTTTGGTCCACTGCCTCCGCCCCTTTTACCTCACCACCGAGCACCGACACACACACATTCCGGTGGCGGGAGAGATGAACTATGTTTTTGAGTAGTTGTGGAACTCCAGTAAGTCAATGTTATTTTATTCACTTTAAATATCGGATGAAGTGATTATTTTCTCTTTAATATAGATGATGCTGATTCATTAATAAATCATGTAAAAAACAAATATATATTTGCGTACTAATGTACTTTTGTCGATGATGTAGTCTGCTATGTTAGCGATTATAACGTTTAACGTTTACCTAGCTTGTTTATATCAGTATATCCCCACACACACACACACACACACACCCACACCCATAGAGTGTACGCATACACTACGTGATGTAACGTTAGTCTTGTAGATTAGACTAGTCCGGGTGCGCATTTAGATTTTAACGCTTTCACTGTGATTTAGTCGCTTTATATAATTTAATTAGTGTTGTGCCTGAACGCGTTCATTGAACGATAGTTCATGAACTCGTTCATATTTTGGGTGAACGTGAACTGGACGTGCTGTATTACTGCCTGATGAACAACGTTACAGTGAACACGTTCATTCTGGTGTCTGTGAACGCACGCTCTCTCAGTTTAACTTCGTTCAATAGGGTGCTAGATTTCCATAGAGCCTTCCAGGCGAAAACCCGGCTAAAAATTCTTCAAAACCATACATTTTTTGTAAATAAGTTGTTTATATATA
Source organism: Rhinichthys klamathensis goyatoka (assembly GCF_029890125.1). Lineage (NCBI taxonomy): Eukaryota > Metazoa > Chordata > Actinopteri > Cypriniformes > Leuciscidae > Rhinichthys > Rhinichthys klamathensis. The sequence continues at coordinate 1,816,460 of NW_026606844.1, read as the reverse complement.
AAAATATGGTTTTGAAGATTTTTTTTGGTCAATTTAGTCAGCTTTTTCATTAAACCAGGAAGAAACTTTGAGAAGAAGGATAATGGAACGGTCTCCATGCTACACTAATAATAGTAGTAAGGCTTTCCTCGGTGTACACATATCCTTGCAAGTACAATTTTGCCTGTATTATTGGTGTCCCCTTCAAAAATTGCTCTTGAGAATTATGTTTATTGTCCCCCCCAACATTTTGATGAAATTTTCGCCCCTGGCCATAGGTGTCTCAGCAATGGTGAGAGAAGCAATGTTCCGCCCAATGGCCTGTGCAGCAGATTTCGCGGCGCGAAAAGCCAGGTCCGTAGCGCTCCTCATCCAGTTTTCGGAGAAGGTCGGCTTGGAAGATCTGCAGTACGGCCATTGAGTGTAATGCCGATACAGCCTGCCCAGCGGCTGTGCATAGCGTAAGTAGTGCGGCAAGCTTTAGAAGGTAGCGCTGTCTTAGCTTGCTGGCCAGCAAAGATGGGCCGCTACAGCTTCTTCTACTGGAGGAAGAGAGTGGTATCCTCTGTCATTAGCACCGTCCACCATGGAGAATGCTGCTGAGACAGAGTTACGTGGTCCCTTTGCAGGAAACATCCATCCAGTCGGTTGTGCGCAGGCTGTGCGGGCACCTCCCACACAAGGCCGAGGCTCGCCACGGCCTGTGAGAGCAGACGCATCAGCTCGGATTCGATGCTGGCCCGTTTCCCTGACGACTCGTGGGCAGAGGGGGGAGGTCCACAGAGCTCGCCCAATCCGCACTGTCCTACGCCAGGATAGAGCAGCTGGCCTCCTCTACAGATGCAGCTATCTCGTCGTCATCAATGGCGGAAGCGGCGGCAGAAGGCGGCCGTTGTCCGTCGGTGAGCGACTTGAGTGAAGCTGGCGAAGCTGGCGGATCTGACGTCACCAAGGACCTCTCTCGATAGGCTGCTGCAGTTGCCGCAAGACAGCCAATAGGCACGCGAGCCGTCTTGCCTATGTCTGCATGCTGCCGCAACGCGTTTTACATTAATTCAAAATTAAGGATAATTTTTGGCTTCAATATCTCGTGGAAAAGAGGTTTTCCCCTAGCGTAAGATATTGCGCAGTATGTTTGTTATTCCAATAACTTATCAAAAACTGCTTAAGTCATCATTGCTAGTACTAACATGATGTTTTCTAGTTAGTAAGGAGGCTTGGACACATCTACAGGTATGATTTTTGTAATAAATGATGAATTGCAAAGCACACTTGCAAAAGGCCCCCATATTGTTGTCTGTGACTAAAGCTTGAAACTGTATCTTTGTCATTATAGACCTTAGTCAGGGTAGCGCCCCTAGTGAAAAATTAAATATACCAAAATGTATTTGAAATACATTAACTTTATGCTAAGTATATACTACAAATACATTTACATATTTATGTACTTAATATAAATACCCTGCAATTGTATTGTTGGTATACTAATTGATATACTTAAGTCTACTAAATTGTAACAACTAATGTTGTTCTTAATACACTTTAGTTATCTGGAAATAGTGCTGAGGTCCAACTAAAGATATATTTGATATGTACTAAAGTGGAACTGCTGCGTTTTACGTTAAATACCTTGCATTTAAAAACTGCCTTATACAGTGATCATACTATACTTACCAATAATGATATTAAAACACATTTTAGGCTAATATTAAAAAATGTGCATTATGTAATAAAGTTACATAATATTTGGATTGTATTTTAATTATAATATTTATAACAGTAAGTCTCAAGCGATATGCCAGTAAATATATGTACATGGATTTTTAGTATAATTAGTACAAAATAAATGTGTTTTAAATATATTTTGGCATACTTTTTCACTAGGGGCCATATTTAATTTTTGACAGGAATGAAAACGAGGCTCTGAGGGATATAATTACAGTGCGTTCAATGGATTGTACTATTTAACAACATCCAAAATGTTCAGCTAAAGAATCATCTTCTTAAAACTTTATGTAGACAAAAACTTAATAAATAGTTGTAAAGTTCCAACGCATTCTCATTCTTATAGTGTGTTATTCTCATCATATAGGTGACGCCTTATGACATTTCGTCGAAATCTTACGCACATGGCATCCTTTAGCGTCAATATAACACGCACTGTTATGGGTAGGTTTAGGTCTGGGGTAGGGTACGGTTATGACGCCTTGGGATCTGCGTCTCATATTCACGCTAAACGATGCCATGTGCGTTGGATTTAGACGAGCGTCACCTGTATGACGCCTTGGGTTCTGCGTCTCATATTGATGCTAAAGGATGCCACGTGCGTAAGATTTCAACGAAATGTCCAAAGCGTATGGAGCGAATTATGTGCCAAAACCTCACACACAGACAAAACGTGTTTTACTCACACCCAATGATTCACAAACAAACTCAATGTGGTTTGTAAATACAAAACATCACTCACAAACTAATGCATATTGTTCTGCAAATAAAAAACGTACCTATCAAACAAATACAGTATGTTTTACATATAAATAGACACGTATTTCTTCAATGACAAAAATATCATCTAAGTACAAATTAAAATCTTTCAAGTACAAAACAAAATTATACAAGTACGAAACAAAAACCTTCATGTACAAAACAAAATTCTACAAGTACAAAACAAAAACCTTCAAGTACAAAGCAAAATTCTACAAGTACAAAACAAAATTCTACAAGTACAAAACAAAATTCTACAAGTATGAAAAACTGTCACGTAGAATTTTGCTTTGTACTTGAAGGTTTTTGTTTTGTACTTGTAGAATTTTGTTTTGTACATGAAGGTTTTTGTTTCGTACTTGTATAATTTTGTTTTGTACTTGAAAGATTTTAATTTGTACTTGGATGATATTTTTGTCATTGAAGAAATACGTTTCTATGTATATGTAAAACATATGTATTTGTTTGATAGGTAAATTTTTTATTTGCAGAACAATATGCATTAGTTTGTGAGTGATGTTTTGCATTTACAAACCACATTGAGTTTGTTTGTGAATCATTGGGTGTGAGTAAAACACGTTTTGTGTGTGTGTGAGGTTTTGGCACATAATTCGCTCCATAAAAGCGTCACATGTATGACGCCAAAGGATGAGAACGGGCTGAAAGTTCTGAGTTGTGAAATATGTGATCCAGAACCAATGTATGCCATTGACTGTAAGTCTGTCCCTCACAGTTCTAGGAATTTAGTTATAGGAACTAGCCACCAGAGTGGTTCCCCCAAGAACTAATTGTTCACCTACTTCAATTTTCCTGGTTGCATTCGCAACCAGTAGGAACTCGGAAGGGCCGTAAGCTGCGCATTTTGTTGTGACCTTTATTTTGACGGTGATGACAACACCAGAGCCAGATCACACAACGCTCTTATTTTCTCCTTGGTGTAAAAATTGAGAAGTCCATCTATCGATGTTTGCCATGGTCGGAGAGTTAGTTTGTTGATTAAATATATAGGCTATAATCTGTGTGTGTACACCATTTTTAAAAATGGTGGGTGCCAGTGTTTTGCATGCGTTCGCCAGTCAGTGTACACTTATGTCACTGGTAGTTCCTTGTCCTGGGTTAGACCCTACTCTGAAGTAAGAGCTCATTTATTTCTACCAAAAGGCGTTCCTAAAACTAAAATCGTTCCCAGTTCCTGCGGTGCGAACACGCCAAAAAGCGGGTACATCTGCCAATCGGTCTAGCAAAAGGTTCCTCCAGTGCGAAATCCCCTATAATTAAGTAAGTACACCCCTAAGGTCACTGGTTAGTAGCCTATAAGAAATGGGAGGTCTACGGTCAGTGTCATCAACCAACCACAAAATGTCACGCCTTGATGGGAAGAAAAAAATTAGACTTAAATATCTTTGACTCAGACAAATGTTTTTAGAAAGAAGTATATTGTAAGTAAATGATTCTCTTGGTATTCCAGAGTTAGATCAGATGCTTTTCCAGATTATTATAAAACTTTAGTCAATATTTTTTAGATAATAATGTGCTAATTCCTGTCATTTCCTGTATTTTAAAAAATGATAAAATACAATTTAATATTTTAACTGGTTGTTATGACTCTGTGATCAAATATTATTGTATAATATTATATATATATATATATATATAGATTATAGAGTAATTTGTGCTATATATGATTAATGCCAAACCAGCATTATAACAATGCATAAAAGAAAATGCATTTCAGTGTACCTTAATCTATTTTATCATCCAGCCATCAGATCGTCATGTCAGCCGGAAACATCAGCTTTGTTAAGGATTTTTTCATTGTTGGTTTTCCTGGGCTTCAAACAGAATACTATGGCACGGTAGCTGCTCTGCTATTTTTTGTCTATGTGTGTATCTTAGTGGGGAATGGGATATTTCTAGTAATTTTTGCTTTAGAAAAATGCCTACATAAACCTATGTATTATGTCATCTTAAACCTGGTTGTAAGTGATATATTATTCAGCACTACTACCTTACCAAAAATTATTACTAGGTATTGGTTCCAAGCTGGTAGTATTTCATTTGGCGGTTGCTTCATTCAAATGTATTTTGTGCATTATTTTGGTTCAGTCAATGCTTTTATCCTGGCAATAATGGCCTTTGATCGGTATGTAGCCATCTGTAATCCTCTAAGATATCCTAATATACTCACAAAATCGAACATTTTCTATCTTTGTCTCATTGTATGGGTGCAAGGACATGCATCCTCTTTAATGATGGCAATAAGGGCATACCCTCTGCCTTACTGTGCAGAAAACACCATTATGCACTGTTACTGTGATCATATTTCTATCACATCACTTGCATGCACTAACAGGGCACTGTACAGTGTTCCAGCCTTTGTATTTGCTATGGTTGTGTTGCTCAGTCCTCTGACTTTCATTGTTTTCTCTTATTGCACCATCATTGTGGTAGTTCTGCGTATATCGAGCGCTCAAGGAAGAATGAAGACTTTCTCCACCTGCAGTCCTCAGCTCATCATAATAGCTCTCTATTTTCTACCCAGGTGTTTTATTTATTTGGCTGGCAATATTGGTATCAACTTCAGCACTGATTTACGATTAGTCATTATTATGATGTATAGTCTGTTTCCACCCATGATCAACCCCCTCATATACTGTTTAAGGACAAAAGATGTCAAGGAAAGCTTACTTAAAAGGCTAAAATTTTCAAAAAATCCCCAAATTAATCCAACAAAAGTTAATGTATCCACTGTGTGTACATAAATTATTACAGCAGTCATACATTAGAAAAAACTTCAAAAACAAAATAGTATTCTTTGAATGTCATGCAGCATACTGAACTAGAGCAACTGTAAGAACATAGGATTTATCCACAAAAATATCATAGGAAAGATATATTTTGTCTTTTGCTTATATTCCAGTGCTCACATTTTAATGCTCTGCTTTTTGAAGCCAGGAAACGCAACTGCTGTATCTTTTACTGTAAAACATAAACTTGAAACTATATTTTAAAGCAAAAGCAAAGATCTGTGTTTGTACATGACTTAATCTAACTTTATGTGTTATTGCCACTTTATTTTCTTAAATAAAGTTTACTTACAAATTCATTGCATTTACACTGAAAAAGTCAATACATTAATTTTGTACATCGTGTGGTCATTCAAAATTATGTCAGGAACTGAATAATGGCCATTATGGAACATTTAACGACAACAATACATTCCTAAGTGTTCCCATTTTGTATAGATAATGCAACTGAAAGGCTAACTCATGTGTAGGTGTCACATATCTAATTGTTTTGATAGCATTTTATTTTTTAGATTCATAATATATTTCAAAATTGTATTACCGTAGAAATGTAGCAAATAGGTGTCTTGGTCAAATTTGTATTAAGTTACCTTACTGTTAGTTTAACAGTTTTGAAAAGAGTATGTAAATGTTCAAATTGGCCTGGATGTATATAGAGTTTTGGTGGTGGTTTTGTCTACGTAGGTGAGAAATTAATTCATGTAATTTGAAAGATGTAGTCATCAAATGCATTTTGTGCAAAAGCAATGATAAATGATCCACAGTTTAGTCCACAAAGACTGATGTTGCACTCGCTGTGTTAAGAGTTTTGAAATGTGTCCTAAGCTAGCAATTGTAAAAAACATATAATGGTTGAAAAAGTGAAATTTGTCGGATCCTAGTGGAATAATTTTCCCACTCTTTTCTGAAAGAAGACAAGTCAATAGCTGTACTTTTGTACAATTGATTTACATTTTGTTGTCTTACAGTTTTTCACATGTGCTAAGGCACATTTCTTGAAACCTTTACCTATTTTATCACAACATTAAATAAACTCAAAACCTAGTGTTCAAACTACATTAACAAAACCCTTACCCTTCTGACAAAATCAAACAATCGCCTCAAAACCATTTCACCTGTTTTCAAAATCAAACAAACCTTTCAGATCAGTCAATATATAAACACTTCAGAGCATTCATTAGCCTTGTGGTTGATGACTAGCCTGACTTCGTCATACTCATATTCTAGTCAGAATGTGAGTCTGATACTGCTCCATAGGGCTTTGATTATGAGGCGTGTCTTAACCGAACCAGGAAAAAAAACAACGACCACAGGGTTTTCATTGCATCCCATCTTCTTAGCGACCATCGGAGCCAGCTGATAAATTAAACTTTTGCCGAATCCCATAGGAAGGACGGCAAACAGATCTTTCCGATCGACAAATGCCTTGATTGCAGTTTTCTGTTCGTATTTTAAAATTAATGCGCTGTCGATTTCTTTTACAACAGACGCGATAGCGGAATCTATACATCTCAATTCTCCAGCTGCAGTCATCTTTGAGGGTAACCAGTTCAACCCAAGCGCTCTTTGATAACGCGATGATTACGTAACTGCAGATCATCTGTCCATCATCGTATAAAGCCCGCCCTGTCAATTTGATTGGCCCGACTAATTCTGAACCGATCATAATTACTCCTCAATGGATCGAGCCCAGACCGAACTTCCCGACCAAAAAAATGTTGTGGGTGGGGTTCGGGCTGGCATCCAGGCTAGTTGATGATGCTAGCTGAGCAGAAATCATGTTTCGCTTGGTCTTCTCAAAGTTGTGTTGGATTTTCTCCTTAGTGTAAAAGTTGAGAGGTCCATCTATCACTGTTTTCCATGTACGTAGAGTTAGATCATGGAATACATATATAGGCTATAATCTGTGTGTACACAGCTTGTTTTTAAATGGCAGTGTTTTGCATGAGTTCGCCAATCAGCGTACATTTATGTCACTGGTAGTTCCTATTGTCCTGGGTTAGTCAAAAATTTTTTAGATTATAATGAGTAATTTTTTTTTGTCATTTCATGTATTTTTAAAAATGATAAAATACAATTTAATATTTTAACTGGCTGTTATGTTTCTGTGATCCAATGTTGTAATTTGTGCTATATATGATCCATGCCAAACCAGCAGTGAGGCAATGCATAAAAGAAAATGCATCTCAGAGTACCTTAATCTAATTTTACATCCAGCCATCAGGTCGTCATGTCAGTCGGAAACATCAGCTTTGTAAAGGAATTTTTCATTGTTGGTTTTCCTGGGCTTCAAACAGAATACTATGGCACAGTGTCTGCTCTGCTGTTTTTTTGTCTATGTGTGTATCTTAGTGAGGAATGGAATATTTCTAGTAATTTTTGATTTAGAAAAATGCCTTCATAAACTTATGTATTTGTCATGATTCTGCCATCATGTCCATGATTCTCTTAGTATTGCGGCAGGATCATGACAGACCCATGTTCTGTGTGCAAGCACATGGCCTTGTGTTTTGGTCATGTGCTTGTGTTGTCTCGTCTCTTTAACCCGCCCCCTTGTTATCCTGATTCAGTCATTATTGCTTTAGCCGTGTCACCTGTTATGTCTTGATTAGTCTCCTTTTTTAATCCCCTTGTGTTTGCTGTCTTGTTTCGGTTCATTGCCAAATGTTACCTGTGAGTATTCTGTGGAAAGTCTTGTCATTGAAAGTCGTAGTTAGTAGTCATTGTTAGTATTATACAAAGTGTTGTTTGTTTCTTGTTCAGTCATTATCTAGTCTAGTCTTGCCAGTCTTATATCCCTTGTTTCGTCTGTTTTGCCCCCTCGTGGGTTTTGTTTTCCTGTTTTGTCCCAATAAACCCTGAGTTTATTGTACACGTCTGCGTTTGGGTTCATCTCCGTGCACACCCGTAACAGAATGAACCGACCAACATCGAACCCAGCAGACGGTATGTCCTCCCTTGTCAAGCATGACTCTGATGAACTTAAGGATTGGTGGTTCAAGACCATCGCTGACTCGAGGAGAGGCAAACTCCCGATTCCCGCTCAGGGACGGCTATCGATAAGGGAGCATGCCCGGGTTGCGAACGAGAGGGGGTTTTTCATCCCGGAGTTCCTCCTAAACTGCTACCTCGTTGCAGGTCTCAACTCTCTTCCACCCCTGGCTGAACGGGAGGAGATGGTGACCTATCCGTTAACTGATTTGGTGGATTGCTTGTCTCGGAGAGAGTCACAGACACCCACGAGCTCATCATCCGCCAAGCTGCCCGTGATCCCGGAGGGTCGTGTACTAGCTGTGGTCACCCTTGGGGACCAGGCCCATGCCGCTTCAGTCCCTGAGGCATCATCTCCGCCCACCAGTCTCTGCAGCAAAGGGGGAAGACACGCCTCGTGGGAGTCCGCTTCGGAGTCCTCCGCTACAGAGTCAGCGCAGTCTGAGGCTGCCCTTCTTGGGCTAGTTACGGTCCCTGTGGAGCTTCCCCAACCAGCCATGAGTCCAGCTATTGCGTCTGCTCCCCGACCGAAGAAGAGGAGGAGGGGAGCCTCTGGTCTGTTTTCGTCCCCTGTGTCTGTAAGCACTGTCCCAGAGCCCGTTGCTGCTGGCACGATCCCAGAGCCCGCTACAGCTGAAGGTACCGTTCCTGAATCGGTCGCTGAGGGCGCGGCTCCAGATTCTGCAGCGGTAAACTTGTTCCCACGCCTGTCGCCGAGAGCGCAGCACCCACGCCTGTCGCCGAGAGCGCAGCACCCACGCCTGTCGCCGAGAGCGCAGCACCCACGCCAGCCGCCGAGAGCGCAACAGTCAACGCCTCTCCAGAGTCGGAAGTGATGAGTCTCACCTCTTCTTGGGGAAGCCTTGACTCTTCAAGTATCTCTGTTCCCGTTCCTGCTTCCTCTTCCCCTGTCAGTTCCCGTGTCTCCGTTTCGTCTCCCGCTGCTGCTGTCTCCACTGCCCCCGGACTCCCGTTTTGTTTCCCCCGTCATGGCTCAACCCAGGACTGTTTCTCCCTCTACCCACACCACTCCACCCAAGTCCGTTCGGACCCCCCGTCCTAAGCCCAGACCCCGTAGTCCCAAGATCACCGTCCCGCCTACCCACCCTGGACCCTCGCTCAAAGACTTTGTTGTCCCTCCGCCTCCCCTTCCTTGTTTATTATTTTTGATGTTCCACCCGAACCCTGTCATTGTTTACTCTTGTATGCCCTTGTTATTATTTGTTATGTTTTGTTGGGTCTTGTCTATGTCCCAGTCAGTCTTGTCCCGTGTTTGATGTCTCCTTGGGGAGCGTCTGGTAGCCGCTCCTTAAGGAGGGGGTTCTGTCATGATTCTGCCATCATGTCCATGATTCTCTTAGTATTGCGGCAGGATCATGACAGACCCATGTTCTGTGTGCAAGCACATGGCCTTGTGTTTTGGTCATGTGCTTGTGTTGTCTCGTCTCTTTAACCCGCCCCCTTGTTATCCTGATTCAGTCATTATTGCTTTACCCGTGTCACCTGTTATGTCTTGATTAGTCTCCTTTTTTAATCCCCTTGTGTTTGCTGTCTTGTGTCGGTTCATTGCCAAATGTTACCTGTGAGTATTCTGTGGAAAGTCTAGTTAGTAGTTAGTAGTCATTGTTAGTATTATACAAAGTTTTGTTTGTTTCTTGTTCAGTCATTATCTAGTCTAGTCTTATATCCCTTGTTTCATCTGTTTTGCCCCCTCGTGGGTTTTGTTTTCCTGTTTTGTCCCAATAAACCCTGAGTTCATTGTACACCGTCTGTGTTTGGGTTCATCTACGTGCACACCCGTAACAGTATTGTGTCATCTTAAACCTGGTTATATGTGATATATTATTCAGCACTACTACCGTACAAAAATTGTTGCTAGGTATTGGTTCCAAGCTGGTAGTATTTAATTTATTCAGTAGCTTCATTCAAATGTATTTTTTGCATTATTTTGGTTCAGCCAAGGCTTTTATCCTTGCAATAATGGCCTTTGATTGGTATGTAGCCATCTGTAATGTCAAGAAACATCTGTTTTGTTTGTTTCCACTTTCTCGATAAAAGAGCAGTTTCCAAAGCAGTTCCCTTTCGAGGGAACTCTCGATGCGTCACTTGACGCTTTGGGAATGCCCCCAGCGTGCATGCGTCTGAGCATCAATGTCAACTAGTCCAATGGAAAGAATGAGCGTCACGGGCGGGTGACGTCATGACCAGGAAGGGATAAAGGCTCACCCGGTGAAACGCGGCATTAGCTTCTGTGTCTCAGCAAGCGATCTGTGTCATTTTGTCTCTGTCTATTTACTGTTGTCTGTTGCGGAAAAGGATAAAAACTAAACAAGTGTACAAACAGTGTGCTTCTCCCTGCCCGCGTTATTTAACGGGTGGGGACACACACGAGCTTTGTGTCGTTTGTTTGGGAGTGGAGCATGCGGTCTCAGCCTTCGAGGGGGCTGAGTGCCAGCATTGTGAGATGTTACCGCTTCGCATGCTCCGCTCTCGCCTGTCACTCTTTGATAAAGAGAGTGGGCAGGCTCGCGATCCGCAGGGATCAGGACCCGCGTCTGCTGAGGCATCGCGGAGATTGCATTCCTGGGGATCGCAAAAGGAACTTTCGGAGGGGTTGGAGACGGGTCCGAGGGCTCTTTCTCCTTCCTTACCCGAGAGATCCAGCGCTCTCCCCCCGGTGTCGGAAGCACGCTCTGCGGTTTCTTCCGCCCGGGGAGAGAGCCCTCCATTACTTCATTGCTCTTCCTCCGAGGAGGTTGATGCGATGAGTTTGGAGAGTGAAAGCACACACATGGGGGAAAGAGATTCACAATTTATTTCCCCAGCATATGATGAGCTGGTGGATGTTATGTCGCGGGCTGTAGAGAAATTAAATATTGAATGGCCATCTGAGAAGAAGGCCGCTCGTCCTAAAAGCAAATTAGATGAGCGCTTTTTATCTTCCACCACATTATCTCCACCACGAGGGCTTCCATTTTTTCCCGATTTGCACAATGAAATATCTAAATCGTGGTATAAACCTTACTCATCACGTCTTTTCAGCCCTCAAGTTAAAACTTATTCGAGAATAAGAGGGCTGAAAGAGTATGGTTATGAGGCGATGCCCCAGGCGGAAGAGAATTTAGCCAGTTATCCCCTGGTCCCGCATCGTCTCTGAAAGCCTCGGCTTTGCCCACTAGACCGCTCAAAGCCACTTCGGTGTTAGTGGGCAAAGCTTATACGGCAGCAGGTCAAGCTGGAGCATGTCTGCATACTATGGCAGTGCTCCAGGCTTATCAAGCTGACCTGCTGGGGGATCTGGATAGTAGTGAGGGAGTCAGTCATGACGATATTCGTGAACTTCGTCGGGCTACCGATCTTTCTCTCAGGGCTACTAAGGAGACCGCCAGAGCAATTGGGCGGTCTATGGCAGCCTTGGTAGCTACTGAGAGACATTTATGGTTAAATCTGTCTGAAATTAAAGAAAAAGATCGAGCTTTTTCATTAGATGCTCCGCTTGAACCTTCTGGTCTCTTCGGCGACGCAGTCCACGCGGTCGTCGAGAGATTTCAGGAGTCAAAGAAACAAGCTGACGTTTTTAAAAAGTTTATCCCTCGCCGGGTCCAGCCCCCTGGGGCTGCTGGGCGTGAGCAGCCCCAGCCGTCGAGCTCATCATATCGTGTGCATCAGAAAGAGAGTGTTGCGTCTCGTGCACCTCCACGTAGAGACTGGAGACGGACGCAACCCTCTCAACCGAAGTCTTCTAAGTCGAAGCCGGATCTGAGGACCGTTCTTCAGGCGAAGAAGACTTCGGTTCAAAAAAAAAAAAGGTCCTGATGTTCATGCATCAGGCCTGTGAGGACAGCCCCGACCGAAGTGGAGCGGTGTACACCTCATTATACGGTGCCCGTTCCATTTCGGGGTCCTCACGAGACCGTTCTGCCAACCCTGCCACCCTCGGTGCTTCAGGGCGCAGCGGTCTCCAGCGAGTCGCTGATGCTATGCTGTGGCACAGCATCGGTTTCGCGCCCTCTGAGGGGGGCCTTAGAGCGGCCAGTTCAGGTAGTTCCTGCCATTATGTTTCAGGCTCCGGAATTAGCCGTCTCGATAACACCAGAGACCAGCCTCGAGAGGCTGGTTCCCTTAGTAAATTTTCTGGCAGCGTGGAAGCTTCTGCCGAATATTTCTCGTTGGGTCCTGCAGATTGTAGAGAAAGGATACAGAATCCAGTTTGGTTCTCGTCCTCCTCGTTACAACGGGGTGCTGCCCACAGTGGTGCATCCCGAGCAGGCTCTGGTAATGGAGCAAGAAGTAAAGGCCCTGTTAGCAAAGGAAGCTATAGAACAGGTGTACTCACCCGACAGAGAGTCGGGTTTTTACAGCCGTTATTTCATTGTTCCAAAAAAGGATGGAGGGTTGCGTCCCATTTTAGATCTTCGTCTGTTAAATCGTTCAGTACAGAAACTCAAGTTCAAGATGCTGACACTCAAGCAGATCGTGACTCAAATCAGATCCGAGGACTGGTTTGTCACGATAGATCTGAAGGACGCTTACTTCCATGTCTCCATCCTCCCTCAGCACAGGAAGTTCCTAAGGTTTTCTTTCGGGGGCAAAGAATACCAATATCGGGTTCTTCCTTTCGGTCTAGCTTTATCACCCCGCACGTTCACGAAATGCGTGGATGCAGCTCTAGCCCCTCTCAGGCTTCAGGGCATACGTATTCTGAACTACATCGACGACTGGCTGATTCTAGCGGAATCAGAGCAGTTGGCGGTTCGGCACCGAGGTGTCGTTCTCGCTCATATGCAGATGTTGGGGTTGAGGCTCAATGCCAAGAAAAGTGTGCTTTCTCCAGTACAGAGAACCACTTTCCTTGGTGTGGTATGGGATTCAGTGACGATGCGGGCCACTCTATCGCCCGTTCGTGTAGCTGCTATCCTGACAGCCACCAAAGAGCTAAAGCTAGGCCAGTCACGCACTGTAAAACAGTTCGAGAGACTGTTGGGTCTTTTGGCGGCAGCGTCCAACGTGATTCCTTTTGGCCTGCTGTACATGAGACCTTTGCAGTGGTGGCTCAGGACCAGAGGGTTCTCCCCGAGGGGAAACCCACTTCGTATGATCAAGATCACGCGGCGAGGCCTTCGTGCCTTGGTTATATGGAGAAAACACTGGTTCTTAACCCAGGGTCCGGTGTTGGGAGCTCTCTGCCATCGAGTTACGATCTCGACAGATGCTTCCCTCACCGGCTGGGGAGCGGTAATGGAAGGCCGCTCGGTTCAGGGTCGGTGGAGGAGTCATCATCTTTCTTGGCACATAAATTGCCTGGAGATGATGGCCGTCTTCAATGCGTTGAAGCAATTCCTCCCAGACCTGAGGGGCCATCATGTGCTCGTCCGTACAGACAACACATCGGTGGTCTCTTATCTGAACCGTCAGGGGGGTCTGCGGTCGCGTCCGCTTTGCAAGCTGGCGCACCAGATCCTCCTGTGGTCTCTGGGGAAGGTACTCTCCCTGAGGGCAGTGTATATTCCTGGGGACCAGAATATTGGGGCAGACATCCTGTCGAGGCAGGAGCTGAGGCCAGGGGACTGGAGACTCCACCCCGAGGCGGTGGAGAAAATTTGGGAGTTTTACGGCCAAGCAGAGGTGGATCTGTTTGCGTCTCAGCATACGACGCACTGTCCACTTTGGTTCTCCCTTACTCACCCAGCCCCCCTGGGGCTGGATGCTATGGTGCAGACGTGGCCGAGGCTACGTCTGTACGCATTTCCCCCTGTTGCTCTGCTCCCAGGAGTTCTGGAACGAGTCCGCCAGTACGGAATAAGCCTACTGCTAGTAGCACCACGCTGGCCGAGTCGGATCTTGTTTGCGGACCTGATCCATCTCTTAGACGGTCCTCCCTTGGAGATCCCGATCAGGAGAGACCTTCTGTCTCAGGCCGGGGGCACAATATTTCACCCTCGACCAGAAATTTGGAACCTGTGGGTTTGGCCTCTGAGGGGGCCCAACTCATAGAGAGTGGTCTCTCAGCTGAGGCTGCTGAGACCATTCTAAGCTCCAGAGCTCCAGCTACTAGGAAACTATATGCGCTTAAATGGAGAGTTTTTTCTGTATGGTGTCACCGACATCAGTGGGATCCAGTTAACTGTTCTGTGAACACAGTACTCGAGTTCCTGCAGGAGCGCTTTACGTCAGGTCTATGTCCTTCCACGCTCAAGGTCTACGTGGCGGCCATTGCGGCTTACCACGCCCTGGTGGGGGGTACATCGTTGGGTCGAGACCCCCTGATTACACGTTTCCTTCGTGGCACTTTGAGGCTAAGGCCTGCAACTCGCACTAGGGTGCCAGCTTGGGATCTTGCTTTAGTACTAGAAGGCCTGTCTAGGGCTCCATTCGAGCCCTTAGATTCGGTTTCAGAGAAGTTTCTTACCTTTAAGACTATCTTTCTACTAGCTATTTCGTCCCTTAAGAGAGTTGGAGACCTTCAGGCCCTTTCGGTTTCCCCCACTTGCCTTGAGTTTGCACCGGGGATGGTCAAGGCATTCTTATATCCAAAACAGGGATACGTCCCTAAGGTGCCGACCTTGACTCCGAGGCCTATTGTGCTGCAGGCTTTCTGTCCTCCTCCTTTTACATCTGCGGACCAGGAAAGGCTGAACCTCTTGTGTCCAGTGCGAGCACTGGATACTTATGTTCATCGGACATCGTCAATGAGGAAGTCCGACCAGTTATTTATTTGCTTTGGATCACCTAAGAAGGGTCTTCCTGCTTCTAAACAGACGGTTAGTAAGTGGATAGTTGAGGCTATTTCACTTGCATACGAGTACTCTGACCTGCCGTGTCCTTTGGGTATTCTTTGGCGTTTTGGGTATTCTCGTTCCCAAAGCGTCAAGTGACGCATCGAGAGTTCCCTCGAAAGGGAACGTAACAGGTTACGACTGTAACCGTAGTTCCCTGAGAAAGGGAACGAGACGATGCGTCACCCTGCCATACTTCCTGCTTCCCTGTGATCGGCTTGCTTCGACTTTTTGAAGCTAATGCCGCGTTTCACCGGGTGAGCCTTTATCCCTTCCTGGTCATGACGTCACCCGCCCGTGACGCTCATTCTTTCCATTGGACTAGTTGACATTGATGCTCAGACGCATGCACGCTGGGGGCGTTCCCAAAGCGTCAAGTGACGCATCGTCTCGTTCCCTTTCTCAGGGAACTACGGTTACAGTCGTAACCTGAGACGTTTCCAGTTTCCAAAACCACTGGCCATACTGCTTCCTCACTTTCGGCCACACCCTCATTCTCCATGGGTGGGAAGTTCGCATTTCGAGGACGCACCGCCTCATCACGCCTCCCTGCCCAGTCCCTCCCGGGACTTACGGAGCCAGGTAAGTGTATCACACTCACCGCCTCTACTCTGCGACTCTGCGCTTCCCGGGTTGAGCCCTCCGCCCTCCCTCTGTTGTCTCTTTGGTGCCACTCGTACGGAGCTTGGGCGCCTGGCTAATGCTTCCCAGTCCATCCCACTGGCTCATTCGGACAATCAGACTTGGCTATGTGATTCAGTTTTCCAGGCATCACCCAGATTCAGAAGCGTCCTTTTTACCTTGGTGGCAGGCAAAGACACCCCTGTCCTGCGTGCGGAGATTGCAGTCCTCCTGGCGAAGGATGCAATAGAGCCTGTCCCTTCGGCCCAAGCTCACATTCTAGATTATCACGCAGAAATGCATCCTCATGTGAGTTCACTCCCAGGATTGGTTTGCAGTGATCATCCTGAAAGGTGTGTACTTCCATGTCACGATTTTACCTCAACACAGACCGTTTCTTTGCTTTGTGTTCGAGGGTTGAGCATATCAGTCCAAAGTCACTGAATCTGCCCTTGTCCCGCTCAGGGAGGTGGCCAATCACATCCTCAACTATCCTGACCACGGGATCAATCTGGCCCAGTCCCGAGATCAGTTATGCATCACAGGGACCTGGTGCTCAGGCACCTCAGCCATCCGGGGCTTTGAGTCAACTGGGAAAAGGCCATCACATCGAGCTGTCGGCAAACATTCAGCCCGTGGTCGGACCTTGCTTTTCTACGGGCTGGAGTGCCCCTAGAACAAGTGTCCAGGCATGTTGGATGCCTCGAGTTGCTAGCAGCGACCAACACCTTCAACTAAACCATGCAAAGACAGAACTGCTTGTGGTCCTGGGCAACCCAACACTACTCCCACAACTTCTCCATTCAGCTGGGGTTTGTCATCCATAACTCCATCAAGGTCAGCCAGGAACCTTGGAGTTGTGATTGATGATCAATTGAACTTCACAGACCACATTGCTAGAACTGCCCGTTTGTGCAGATTTGCCTATCTAACATTGGGAGGATCAGGCCCTTCCTATCAGAGCATGCTACACAACTCCTTGTCCAAGCTCTTGTTCTATCCAGACTGGACTATTGTAATGCTCTCTTGGCAGGTCTTCCCACTGTCAAACCTTTGCAACTGATCCAGAATGCTGCGGATTGAGTTGTCTTTAACAAGCCGAAGAGAAAACAGTGTAAGGACTGGGCAGAAAGGGTGAATCTGAATAACTAAATACATCTTGCTAAAGACCCAAAAAGACTGAATGCAACACACACACACACACACACTCTGTCTCAGGAATGGCCAGAGTCATAAAATGCTTGAGACATTCCTTGCCCTTCCCCCATCTCTGCAAGAGAGATAACAGAACTCTGACACATTACACGCATAAAACGAGCCATTACCAATTGTATACGATATATTCCTGTATGTCTGTGTGTTTCCCAGTCCATGGTAGTTTAGAAATGATCTCCTAGCGTATCAGTGAAACTCTTGAGAGTGTGTATTATGTATTAAGATGTATCTTCATATTCCAATTATGTGTAAATGTTGAGTTTGGTACCGTTTTAACTATCTCGTTCCAACTGATTTGGTCAGATACAGAAGATTACAGTAAAATGTATGTTTTCTATGTTTTTATCATCTTGTGGAATGATTCTGACAAATTCTGACTGGTCATAAAAGAGGCGGACACGGCCATAGTTCAACTTTGACAAGACAAAGAGAATTTGGCCGCCAAAAGTTCTGTTGAATGTCATTGGCCATTTCGCACCTCAGAGGTGTGGACTCCAGTTCCCCTAAAGAGGACTGAACCTCCCTCTGGACGTACTCTTTGCAGTCTGACCGTCTCAGGGAAACATGTGATGCAAGCGATCTCCTCATGGAGATCTGATCCCACCATGGATCTTTTCTTTTGTTCGTCTAAAGTTCGTCTCTTCTTTAACTTACTCCCGAGTTCGTCTCCCAGGAAAGGAAATGGACTTTGCCGAACTATTTCCTCGGGTAACGTCACCTCAAAGACTTTAAGCCTTTCAAACACTAGCGCCGAATGCCAACGAACGCCACGTGATCCCCCATGGAACAAAGGGGCCACGCGCAAGCGGCCAACCATGCACGCGCCGGGACGGGCCGTGCAAAAACGCTGCGGCTGCGCTCCACACGACGCGCGCAAGCAGGACAGGACCTTCGTTCAACATGCGGGCCGACCGGACCGCGCAAGGAGCCCGCGACACACACAGAACTCATATTCCTTGCAAGTATCATTCCCGTTACAGCTTCTAAGAAGCCTTACAATGGTGTTGTTGTTTCAGAAGGTTGATGTCGAGGTTTACAATTTACCAGCTCTGTCTCTCTCCCTCGCTCTCTCACCAACTTTCTCCCTTTCTCTCTCTCTCTCCAACTCATGTTTACATACCAATTGTCTAAACGCCCCGCGTCGTCTTAGTTTGTGTTTAATGTTTGTAAATACATGTATCATTGTAGAAAATGCTTAAGTAGTTCAGCTTCATTAAATACATTATATCCTTTTGATTGACTCATTGCCTGTTGCTCATAACCCAAGTCAATGATATGCTTCGATAACGTTACGTGCTCTTTACAGAAATACCTCAGACGGGTATGTGTAAACTTTATAGAGCAAGAAAGCTAATTCTTGTGGCCACAGAATTTGTTTTCACAACTCTATAAATTAATTGAGCTAATTAATTTTACCTGTCTTGTAAAACGTGGTCTGTATAATTAGTTACAATTCATTTGTGATTAATTGTGGGGATACACCTGCGCAGGTAAAATGACAAAGCCTCCCTTAATGGGAGATTTATTAACAGGTAAGACCGGGCTGATCCAAATCTGTATGAATAATTATTAGTTATTAATTATTAATTATGACATGCAAATTCCCCATTGATCAGACCCAAGCAGATTCCTTACAGATATTATGGTGGAGAAGGCTGGGGCATTTCAAACTTGTTTATGAGCAATTCAGATTCAATCTAATGTGTATATTGTTATTTAATATTGTTTATGTAATATTTAATATTACACGTGCGCATCGGAGTGAACGCTTGCGAACTCCCGATCTGATTTAACAAGCTGCTAAATGTTCAAACATCTTAGTCACTTTTAATCGCTAAAAGTAAACTGCAGTTCATAGTATTAAATTTGTCCCACAAAAGACGAAGAAACCTCTTTTGAACGACGACATTTTTAATGTTAAACTCCCCTGTCCGAACGATGTTCTTCTGTCAGGGTGAAGACAAGATTTAGTGAATCGATGCTCTTTCACTATTCTTAAAAAGGCCTTATTTTATAATCGTTACATTAACGATAAACTCCGGGTTAAAACATTGACGTAGCTACTCAATTGTAAAAACCTAAAGCATATTTAATCATAGGTGCTATTTGATATATGTTATGGGAGTCGAAAAACAGATGAATAATTCCTGTTTTCTCTCGTACAACGCAGCGACGAATCCTGCTAGATGTGCTTGTAAAACATAGCACCGAAAAAAAAAAAAAAATCCAACACTGAAAATATTTGATAAATGTTATTTGGATCCGAAAAACAGATGCCTAATTCCTGTTGTCCACAATTTACGTGTAGTGCAGCGAAGAAATCCTGCCACACACTTGTGTGAAATATAGCATAGAAAAATCCAAAACTGAAAACATTTTTAATCAATGCCATTTGATAAATGTTATTTGGAGTTGAAAAACAGATGAATAATTCCTGTTTCCTTTTGCACGACGCAGCGAAGAAAACCTGCCAATGTGTTTAAAATAAGTATAGCACCGGAAAGAAATCCGTCGAGATTTAAATGAGACAGCGCATGTCCCCCGAGACAATCGAAAGCGGGCTGGTTGCCATACTACTGCCAAACGCTAGGGTGCGCCCTTGAGTTTTCCAGTATCAGATTGCCTCCACGCCCTCCATGAGCGCAATAGCGCCATCGTGTGGACACTAGCGGTAAAGCGTCTTTTCTTCAATTTTCTCTTCCCACAACTTCAAAGTTTAACAGTGAGATTTTGAACTCGTGTGTCTAACTTTCAATGCATGGCAATTTACAGCCTCGTTCACTAACATGATTTTCCCTGCCTTGACTGTGTGCACTTGTTTGGATTTTGGTTCAAACCACATTTGAACTTAAAAATTCAAAACTATGTCTTAGCAGTTTCTGATGACCGCTCTGTGTTGAAATGGCTTTCTCCCAGTTGATCTTATGTTGGATACTACCACTGACACCTCACTGTGGTCGTGATCATCAAATATAAGGCCAACCCTTAATTTCCTACACTTATTCAAATTTGGTTTGAAACAAACAGATTTCAAGGTTAATTTGAATTAAGTCTCCTTGCCCGTTGGGAATTGTTTTATGGCTTTTTCTAAATTTCCCTTTTCAAATTATTTTTAATAATTCTGATTTGATTTTATTACAACTGTCTCCTTGCTGTTCTAGAAGTTACTTAACATCTATGAATACGCTTGATTTGAATCGTATTTAAACCAGTTTGAATGCAATTTAAATCAAGTTCTCTGTCAGCCAGCTTGACCACTAAGAGGAAGTGGCCCAAACCCCTTTGTGGCCCAAACGCGCCACTACAGCCTGCTTCCTCCTGTGCTCTTCCTGCGGCTCTAAAACTCTCCTCCGAAGGGAGACTAGGTTATTCTGATAATTAACATTGTCATAATTCCCTTTGTTTTTACCATAATTTTAGTAAAGCCGTTGCCTTTGATTTTTCTAAAAAAAAAAAAAAAGACACTCAATTTGATTTAGATAAAAGAGCTTTAATTCACGTTGAGGTTCAATTGTTCTTCATCCTGTTTTGTGTTCGTAGGTAGAAATCTCTCTCGGGCTGTGGCGATTTGACAGTCAGCTCTGCTCGGGGTCCGGCGGGCTGGTTCGTCTGATCTGCGTCACCGGCACTGACTGAGCACGGGTCTCGGGCTTTCCTGTATCTTTCCCTTCGTGCGGCCCGCAACACGACATTACCAATGCGGCACCGCCGGTTGTGTTCCAGGTCAAGTTGCTTGCGAGGGCGCACCTAGGTACAGGTGCACCGAAAGGCCCGGGACACTGCTGTCAAGTGTTTGGGGCGACAGAAGGACCAGCCACGATACTGACTTCGAGCGGAATGACCTCATTTCACCCCAGGCAAACTAGAAAAAGGTATTAAACCCATCCACTTAGTATTGGCCACAGAATCTATGAATTCCCCCGGTCATTGAAGCGTGTGGCTCCCTTCTCCTCTCCGAGCCACAAACCGCAGGCTTAGGCCTCTTCCCTTGTAACACTTCCTGTGTACTATTGACGCCATTTCATTACAGAACTTTCCATCTTTAATGGTTGCATGTTACTTCAAACTTCGCTATCTTGCCACTGCTCTTTTCTGTTGTGCTCTGTTCCTTTCAGTTCACCTAGAAGACAGAACCTATCTGAGACCACAAGGAACGCTGAATAATAGTTTGACAAACCAAGCCGTTAGCATAGACAGGTGACCCCTAAGCTACCGCCCTGTTAAATTTTATTCAGGCCCATACCGACCCACCTAAATTGTCCCACCGAATGATTTAACTGTCTGCATCAGTTAACCAAAATTTTCATACACGGCATAGCCGGTATTATAGCTCGTTAGACATAGACGAACTTGCATTGGTCTCTCTGTGTGTGTTGTGTTCCTCTCGCCCACAGTGAAGCCAGTATGTTCCGGTCCTACAGTCCCACAACCCGCTGGGACAACATGGAGACATGGCTGAGATTCATGACACCTCCATTCCTGCCCAAGGCCGCCAGTGACAGAGCCCGAGCAAAGAGCAGCTGGACGCAGACGTGGACACGCTAATGTCGCACCAACCCAGCCAAAGCTCCCACGACAAAGACTGGGCCAAACACGTCAAAACCTCGCTTTCCAGCTCACCGCGCAAGCACGCCTCCACAAAGGAGCCGCATCGCCCTGGAGCACAAGGTTGCAACGCCGAGGATGACAACGACCCCGAGCTACAAAAGGAAGTGGAAAGACTTCAAACTGCCCTGGCTAACCTTCATCGACACAGACCGAAGTGAATAGTCAGAGAAAAGAACCAGAGAGGAACTCGACGAGAAACTCCGACAAAGTGAAGCCTCTTGCAAAGAGCAGAGACCGAACTGAAAGAGACTCGAAAGCGCACGGCCTGCGAAAAACTCAAAAGAGGCCCGTGCGACCATCCACAAGCCCGTTCAACAGAGACAAGATCTCGAACACGAACTTGGCACCGATCACACAGAGTTGCCACACTCTTATAGACTGCAGCATGACCTGAAAAGGGGAAACACACACCACAAGTTTCCCCTGACCGGTCCGCACATTTCAGCCAACGCACAAGAGCTGAAAAGGGGGGTGAAAAAGCCCGCCTTCCACATGTAAAATTAGAATTTTACTGATTTAAAGGAATCTTAGACGGACATGTAAGCCTCAACGGCCGACAGACTATGCACGACTCTTTTGAAACAAACGGTTTCTAGATGTTGAGTAAATCGGCACCGCTAAACATTAGGTTCCGTGACAGTGAAGAGTTACATAGAACACCAGCTCCAAATAGGGTATACGTCACCTTGACGCCAGAGTGTAGTAAAATCACCTGAGTTCTAAACTACCGTTAACCCACGGGCGTGCACTTGATCATCGCGATCCAACTAAAACAAAACGTGCAATACGTGTTTCGATCACTGGCTTGTCTAAATGCCGATAAAACAATAGCTGGAATTGACATCTCTACTTCAAGTAAAAGAGCCTTAGATTCTCAACTGGTATCAGTAACTTCAGCATTAAAGCGTAAGTCTGTGTGAAAAGGGTATCATCTCAGCAGCTTGTAATCTGTACCGATATCCATTCCGCTTTGGTTAAAAGGAAATCCAAATCGCGGTATGACTAAAACCTGTTTCTGACAAAGAAAACTCAGAACGGTGTTATCTATGTAGACCCGGGTGATGCTCCCCTTTCTACGATGTAAAGGCCCTCAGAAAAAAAAAAGAAAAATAAATTTGTTGCTAGATTGATGTAATTCACCTAAATTTTGGCTGCATCTACAAGCAGAAAGCTACTAAGCGATCAAACCAAGTCACGTGCTGAAAAATCAGCATTTATGCACGAGAAGGGACGTAACTACATGCGCTTAGACAAGCGTTGACTTGCAGCAATTCTATTTCCTTACTTTGTAAACAAATAGAATAAGTCATGTAAAGTAAAGAGCAAAGTTCCATTAGTACAATTAGCAAATGCCAAAACACATCTGCAGTTTACTA
The DNA here is from genome assembly GCF_029890125.1 of Rhinichthys klamathensis goyatoka. Taxonomy (NCBI): domain Eukaryota; kingdom Metazoa; phylum Chordata; class Actinopteri; order Cypriniformes; family Leuciscidae; genus Rhinichthys; species Rhinichthys klamathensis. The sequence continues at coordinate 1,793,603 of NW_026606844.1, read as the reverse complement.
AATGGAACATCAAGTTCTTGAAAAACAAAGTATAGGCGCCTCCTGTTAACCCGTTAAAACGTGTGTGATTCATGTAAAATGTACAGACATTCTTCAAGTACTGTTGAATTGTTCTGACATGCTCTGGTTCCCATGACAACAACTTGCCACAGGAAGTGTTAACTCGTAATGTCACTTTTGTAAACAAACCAGCCTGGGTGGCTAAGCTAAATCTAGCCTAGCATCAAGCTAACTTAGGCTAAGCTAACCTAACCTAGCTCCCGCACAGCATAGGCTAAGCGAAATAACTTCCACAGTTAGCAGCTAGCATCATTTACTTGAACCCTTAATCACCGCCTGTGTTCCACAGGGCAAAGTATTCTAGAATACTTTCCTCAACACCAGTTAGGGTTTCTAATTATCCACTTTCCGTGTTTGCAATTCTTATTAGCTAAAGTTCACCTTCACTGGTTTAGGAATACTCCTTGCTAACCGTTGAAGACTAACTTCGCAGAGCCCCTGTTAATTAAACTTAAGTTTAACTACATGTAAACTGCGTAACTAACTACAGAAGAATTTGTATAACCATAGGAATTTTCATCTGCATGTTGACTAAACCTTTGGAGGGACACACACGAGGTGGTTTTGAACATGCAACCGCTACAACCCACTATAAAGTGTTGATCAAAGCAAATCCAAAGTTTAGTCACTAATGCCACTGATTATTCTCGACTTCAGATCATTCCTGTGTTTGATCATTTTATTCCATTCTGCTTTAATTTTTATTTTATTTTCCTCATTAATTATTTCATTCCTTTGACCTTGATAATAATAGCAAGCAGCTATTCCCTGGTCTATTAGGTCATCTATATGATTTAATTTTTTTTTTTGGCCTCTCTTGTCCGAGTGTGGTTCCATCTCCTATAGGGCCCAGAAAGGAAACAGACCCCCTTATTTGTTATTTTGGCTTAATTTCAACCAGTGCACTCGTTTTGTGACCCTTCAACACCACTACTAGAGTCCTGAGGATTGACAATAAGCAGAATTTAAATAAGAAAGCACCATCGGAACCACACAAAACTTAGCCTAACAGTCACAGCTAAGATAAGGACACAAGAGACACTTAGCTTTATGCTAAATGCTTAACGAACCTATTAAGCAGTAGTTCTGAACTTTTAGGGCCACGCATTAATCACTCACAACAAGTGTGCCAGGGTGGCACGAAAACTCTACCTAACCACCACCAGAGACATTGATTTGAGCCTTGAAGGCCTGCTAGACACTAGCTCGAACACCACGCTAATGTCAGCCCAACTCTCTGAAAGACTCAGTGCTACAGCTGAGCATCAAAACGAACTCTCAAGTCCCAAACATGTGAGCTGAACGTGCAATCCTACAGCCAAAACAACATTTGGCTCAAAACAGGTAGCTTCCGTTCACCCAGTGTACCGATCACGTACCCACTTCCGATTGGCCAAGTTCTGTTAAATCGCTTTGAGCCTTTAATAGACCCTAAACAACTGAATGTCTGAGCTCAAGTTCAAAAACCCCTCCCCCTCCAGTCACACAGGTCAAGAGAACCTAACTGGCAGGTCACAGAGGTCACAAGAACTCCCTCAGCCAGCCATAAAGGCACAGCCTCAGCACCAAATGGAGATGTGAACCTGCTACCCTGCACCTTTCAGCTCACCAAAGACTGTGACTAACCAAATGAACTTTGAGACAACCACCTCTCTACCCCTCCAACCACCCACGACCGCCGTCTGCACCCACCGACAACCGGTGCCTTCAGCCAACCTGCGTCGACAAGCACATGCTGCGTGCACTAAACAACATTCAGCGTTCTGCACCTGATGCCATCACCGCGCCACAGCTTGTGATGCCACAGTGCAAAAGGGGGGTAATGCCAATGTATGCCGCTGCACGCCGCAGCACCAGAGACACTTGCAAGACACTTTTTCCTCCCTTTCTCTCTTTCTCTCTCCCTTTCACTTTTACCAGGATGCTGCTGTGCCTCCAGCCAACCAGAGGGCAACCGCACTCGGACATCTCACCAGGTCTGGCACCAGGACTCCTTTTCTGCCGGACCCGCACTCAGAAAGTGAATGTGCCACCTGATCCTTACAACGCCTACAGAACACACTACCCCAGCGTAACAACACAATACAGCTGGGTAGGTGCCGATGGACAAAGGACTCCCGCACTCACGCTGAGACCGTGGTTGAACACATGCTCAAGCAACTTGAGAAAATGACTGTCACGAGCACTCACAACAGAGTGCATCCCTGCAGACCATCGACAAGACACTGAAGGGAACTGTGAATGACTGTGCTCAAACTCAGCTGGTAACAGCCCTGATGACAAACCTGCTGCAGGGGGTGAACTCCTCCATCGACAGCCTTGTCAGGGGTAGAATTCCACCGCACCTGATACCCTTAAGCCTCGTGAAAACCGTGCTGGCGTCCGCCATCACCACGCCACGAGTACAAATACACCTTTCCTACTCTCTGGGTAGTGCCATCCCTCTCTGCGCCGACTACAAGCAGAGAAGTTGGGGGGTTTTCTCTTGAACTTGCCCATCATAGAGTCAAGCCGAATCTACCGGCTCAAGAACATTGTCAAGGTCAGATTTTGAAAAGTAACATTCACATCAAGATCCACACGCCGGACGGGGTTGACGGCAACGACGGCAACACAAAGCCGTCCTAAGCTCCGAACCCGTACGTGTGCACATTGACCAAAGAAATTCACTATCTCTGCCCTAACAAGCCTCTCCTCAGAGACAACACTGACGGAAGCTGCGGGCTGCAGATCAGCGACACCCGCTGCCCTGCCGAAGCCAAGCTACGCACTCAAGGCATCAAGACCCAAGCAGAGAGTGTAAGTGACAGGCGGCTCGCTAACACTCCTGTGCGCACAGCTGCACTCACTTACGACCAGAATGACACCGACACCTGTGTCACCTCGCTCCACTAGAGCCTGTGAATCCAAGCACCGGAAAGTGCCATCCTTCACCTTGACGACCTGGCATGGTACCATCTTCCATGCAAAGAGTACAAATTAAAACTGGAAATCCCATCCTTCTCCAGGTACCACACTCACCCTAACTCCAGAACGGGAGTTGTGGTTTGCGAAAGGGGGGGTGATCCCAGCTAATTGACATTGCTCCTATCGACACAGCTCTCCAAGCTTTGTCTCGACTACCCATTCTGACTACCCAACCTGTTGTCCAAGCCTGGACCGCAGCCGACACTGCACGGTGTACCTCTATGGTAGTCAGACACACCCTGACACTGGGCTTGACCTTCATCCTATACAGGAGACTCAACGAGATACAAACATCTTCAGCCAAGCTCACGAAAGGTTTCGGACGAAACCCGCAAAAAGGGGGTGCCAAGTCAGAGACCAGGCCAGAGGCAGCTTCGAACCTCATAGAGCTGAATCCTCAGCCCTAATAACCACCTGCTGCATGAGTCATGATTCACCTGCCATCCGTCCATTGTGATGATTGTTGTCCGATTAAGTCCACACAGGGACTTCATCAGACAAAAAGGGGGACTGTAAGGACTGGGCAGAAAGGGTGAATCTGAATAACTAAATACATCTTGCTAAAGACCCAAAAAGACTGAATGCAACACACACACACACACACTCTGTCTCAGGAATGGCCAGAGTCATAAAATGCTTGAGACATTCCTTGCCCTTCCCCCATCTCTGCAAGAGAGATAACAGAACTCTGACACATTACACGCATAAAACGAGCCATTACCAATTGTATACGATATATTCCTGTATGTCTGTGTGTTTCCCAGTCCATGGTAGTTTAGAAATGATCTCCTAGCGTATCAGTGAAACTCTTGAGAGTGTGTATTATGTATTAAGATGTATCTTCATATTCCAATTATGTGTAAATGTTGAGTTTGGTACCGTTTTAACTATCTCGTTCCAACTGATTTGGTCAGATACAGAAGATTACAGTAAAATGTATGTTTTCTATGTTTTTATCATCTTGTGGAATGATTCTGACAAATTCTGACTGGTCATAAAAGAGGCGGACACGGCCATAGTTCAACTTTGACAAGACAAAGAGAATTTGGCCGCCAAAAGTTCTGTTGAATGTCATTGGCCATTTCGCACCTCAGAGGTGTGGACTCCAGTTCCCCTAAAGAGGACTGAACCTCCCTCTGGACGTACTCTTTGCAGTCTGACCGTCTCAGGGAAACATGTGATGCAAGCGATCTCCTCATGGAGATCTGATCCCACCATGGATCTTTTCTTTTGTTCGTCTAAAGTTCGTCTCTTCTTTAACTTACTCCCGAGTTCGTCTCCCAGGAAAGGAAATGGACTTTGCCGAACTATTTCCTCGGGTAACGTCACCTCAAAGACTTTAAGCCTTTCAAACACTAGCGCCGAATGCCAACGAACGCCACGTGATCCCCCATGGAACAAAGGGGCCACGCGCAAGCGGCCAACCATGCACGCGCCGGGACGGGCCGTGCAAAAACGCTGCGGCTGCGCTCCACACGACGCGCGCAAGCAGGACAGGACCTTCGTTCAACATGCGGGCCGACCGGACCGCGCAAGGAGCCCGCGACACACACAGAACTCATATTCCTTGCAAGTATCATTCCCGTTACAGCTTCTAAGAAGCCTTACAATGGTGTTTTCGTGTTGTTTCAGAAGGTTGATGTCGAGGTTTACAATTTACCAGCTCTGTCTCTCTCCCTCGCTCTCTCACCAACTTTCTCCCTTTCTCTCTCTCTCTCCAACTCATGTTTACATACCAATTGTCTAAACGCCCCGCGTCGTCTTAGTTTGTGTTTAATGTTTGTAAATACATGTATCATTGTAGAAAATGCTTAAGTAGTTCAGCTTCATTAAATACATTATATCCTTTTGATTGACTCATTGCCTGTTGCTCATAACCCAAGTCACTGATATGCTTCGATAACGTTACGTGCTCTTTACAGAAATACCTCAGACGGGTATGTGTAAACTTTATAGAGCAAGAAAGCTAATTCTTGTGGCCACAGAATTTGTTTTCACAACTCTATAAATTAATTGAGCTAATTAATTTTACCTGTCTTGTAAAACGTGGTCTGTATAATTAGTTACAATTCATTTGTGATTAATTGTGGGGATACACCTGCGCAGGTAAAATGACAAAGCCTCCCTTAATGGGAGATTTATTAACAGGTAAGACCGGGCTGATCCAAATCTGTATGAATAATTATTAGTTATTAATTATTAATTATGACATGCAAATTCCCCATTGATCAGACCCAAGCAGATTCCTTACAACAGGTCACACCTCTCCTCACGAAATTGCACTGGTTGCCAGTTGCTGCCCTCATCAAATTCAAGGCACTGATGCTTGCCTACAAAACAACCACTGGCTTTGCTCCCTTTTACCTAAAGTCATTACTCCAGACTTATGTGCCATCCAGAAACGTGCATTCTGCAAGTGAACGTAACCTCGTGGTGCCATGTCTTTGTGCCAAGACGCACAAAATCACTTTCACAAACCTTTACCTTGATTGTTCCATGCTGGTGGAATGACCTGCCTAACTCAACCAGAGCTGCTGAGTCCGTAGCCATTTTCAAGAAACGGCTGAAGATGCATCTTTTTCGGCAACACTTGATACTAACACTTTCCTTTGTCTTCTCTTCTACTCTATTAAAAATATATATATTTATACTGCGTTAGACTAAACTGGTGAGGGTCACAGCACTTACATATTTGTAACGCAGTTAGATGTTGTGGGAAGAAGGAGAAAACACTCAACGTATTTTAATAACAAAATAAAACAAATACAAAATGAAAGTAGAGACGGCAGCCCCCCCCCCCCCCCCTCCCCCCCCCCTCCCCCCCCTCCCCCCCTCTTCCAGCATCCTTCGGTAGTCAGACGTGGCAGAGGCATCCGACACCAGGCCCAGTACTTATCACAATCAGCCCTTGTACTGGGCTAGATGCCCATATGATGTGATTCCCCATTTGGTAATCCTAATCATAATTGTCCATGATAGGGTTTCCCTGATGGTAAACCTGTCTTCCCCTGGGCGGTTCTGCTCTGCCCTGTCTCTGCGCTGGTAGTAGTTCCTCCCTGGCTAGGTAGGACCTACCACAGAGATCTTCCATATGTAGTACTGCCCCACGGGTCAGTCCATATGTGTAACCTCCACACGTGCCTCCCTTCGGGCAGGGTGTGATCTCCTTAGCATTCCTCTCCTTTGGGATTGCGCACGCTTACCCAGAGTTATGGTCATGTCTGAAAAACGATGGGAATTGAGTTCCGAAGCACTCTTCCCTGGGGTAGGAACACCAGCTTCCACCATCCCCAGAGTAAACCCTGTCCCTTCCATCCCCTTCATCATGGAGGACTACCTCCTTAGGCTTACATGGGGTGCTGGGTAGGTTATGACATTGTGAGAGCAGTTGTCAAAAGGCCATGCAGTAGCTTGTCTCCAACACTCGTAACTAGGGTTAGATATCGTTTTTTCTTTTTTTTTTTCTTCTCGATACCGGTGCCAAATCGATACTTTTAAAAAGGTACTGATGCCTAAATGGTGCCTGATCGATGGTGAATGGTGAATAACGGCTGCAGTGTACTTGTCGCGTCAGCACACGCGACGGCTGCAACTACAGTGGACCAGCACGACAACCGTCTGGATTGAGCCGAGTAGGGGACATCTCTAGGGTCTTCAAGTGGGCACCTTCTGTCCTCAGTGTTTCGTCGACTAGCCCACAACACCTCAAGAGGGCTCGATAGTGACCCTGGCGTCCCAGAGTCACCCCCCTCCGTCCCCCACTCAACTCAGCCCAGCTTACTGACCTCTACATCCCCCCTGCTGCTGAGACCTAACCACAATCTCACAATCTCTCCGCAACCCAACCATACGCGCCAACCCGTTTGACTAAGGCTGTCGAGCCCCACTGGTGCGTTAACCCTCTGGGGACCAGAAACGCGCCGGCGCGTTTTGCCGTTTTTTTTTTCACATAGCAGAAAAATAGACTTAAAATACTCTGTTGATTTTGATCGTACATATAAGTGTTATACATCAATCGATCCTGTTAATTGTCTATTATTTTTCTGTATACTCACAATAAAAACAAAGTTTTGTGCTTTTTGTCAAATAAAGAAAAATAAACATGATGCGAGTTTTGCCTTCTCTCTGTCAGTGCAGTCCATTCTGAAACACGTCCGAAAAATTAACTCTAACTCTGCAAATACTTGTCATACAGGCACGAGAGATTTTTCTTTATGAAGCTTGAATTCTCTTCTTTTCAATGAAGTAATTTATATAAAAAACAAATATTCTCAGTTTATGTAATCTGTATGAAAAGAGAGTGCTGTCAGAATTTTTCCCCCCAGCTCATTACACTTCACTACGCGTTAATCTGACACGCCCACGGAGGACGCGCGCTAATCAAACGCAAATGTCGAGGCAAGCCATGACAATGCCCACATCAGCCGTTCCACCGCGGCGGTAAAATGTGTGGTGTATTTGCTGCCTTTTACCGCTAAAAGGCGCTACAATCATAGACTCTGAAAAGTGTTCGTTTATTCTTTCTAATGCGTAATCTGCTGCCGCACCACGGCTCATTCAGAGCGATTGAAAGCTGGTAGCAGATGAATTCAACAAGTGAAACGTAGTTAAAATAATTCATAATCACAATACTGAAATTAGGCTACTGAAATGAAATTGAATAAATAATGAAAACATAAAACATTGCAATAAAAACAGACGTACAGATGGTAGCTCAGTGGTTAACGCAACAACACGAGCTTCGAGGAGCTTCAATCGACCCGAGATCGAATCTCAATGTAGCATACATGTTGTTGGCCAACAGTGTTTATATTTTACTTTATAACTGTTTACTTATTTAAAGTCAAGAGTTTTGTTTAATTATCATTACAACATAAATTTGCTACATTCCAGAACCGCAGCCGCTGCACAAAGGACATAAACTGATGAAGGAAGATTGTCAGCCGATTGCATCAGAAAATGAAAATTAAGAAGCTCGTCTTTTGTCTGCTAAATTATTGTGTAATGTAAAAGAACACTAAATTACTTAAGTTTGAAACCAAGTTCGAACATTTCAAGGTTTAAATAAAGTGTCGGGACAGTTTTTTTTTTATTTAAAACAGGGTTGCATCGGGTTTAGAGTTTATTTCTTTTGCGATGCAAAATAAGAAACACTAGGCTAATCTTATTCTTGCGACATTTTAAATTTGTATTGCCAAAGAAATGACAGCTATATTAAACAATTAAAACAGTAGGCCTAGGCCTACAAAACGAAAATTGTCCAAAGCAACATAATTAAATTAAAACATGCGTTTTTCTTTGCCTCTCTTGCGCTGAATCTCTTTTTAACAAGTTTATTTAGTCTCCCTCGCTCTCCATATGAAAGAGGAACATTAACACCTAGGCCTATTGTCCTGCGCGCACGATACAGCACTGAACTGTCCCTCCAACCCCCCACAGGCTATCGGAGTCTGAGGCTGATTTAACACAAAGAGAAGTCGCAATTCACACTTAAATCGCTATTCTAGACAGTGTTGATAATGAAGGAATTAAATGATTTAAGTTACATGTAGCCTGGTGATATTTCTGTCATAAAAGTTTATTACTAAATATTTCATTATTTCAATAATTGATGAAATAAAACTGGTTTGGGCCAGCTTTTTCAAAGCAAAACAAAATATATAATCTGAAAAAACGCATGTTAATTTGTTGTCATGAACAAAATGTTCAACTCAATATTAAATTCTACAGGGATCTTTGGATCCTTACAACCAGGCATGCAATTTGTGAATTTTTTTTATTTTTATTTTTTTATTTTATTCAAATAAATATCGAACCACGGTGCTTCGTGGTAATGCTGCTAAATTAAATAACATGTATAGAATAATTATGAACTTAAATGAAACAATATCGCAACATTTCGACAAATACATTATTTGATCTGTTTTTACATTTTAATTCAGGGCGATTTAGCACATTTAATTAGAGCGAGATTTTCACCCTTGTCATTTTCTCATTGGGAAGCGCTTACAGGCTACATGTTTGAGTAGATCCTTTGTACCTCTCGTTTTCATATGGATTACATAATCAGATAACATTTATTAGCCTGAATATTTAGACATTTAAAGGCTTTAGACAGAGCCGATTTCTTATAGTGACTGAGCTGAAGTGGCTTTCGGGTTCATTTTTGTGATGTGCAGTTCCCGGAGACAGAGACGACAGATAAACTTTTGTCGTTAGCAAAAGTTCGAATAAAACCCGACTTTAGAAAAATGCATAGGGCCACTCGGCGTGGTCTGCCAAAACACTTAATTATAAACTTCAATATTTCATTCAAAATAATCTCAAAACGCTTTGTGAAATTTTGAAAAGCCGTGCATGCATTAGGGCCACTGGAACTAATGAACAACTGAAACGCTGGTTTTGATTTTATTGTTTGTCGTTGTTTAAACGTGCTTGTTGCATATCTCTATTTTCTATTTGATATGGTCTATTGGTGAAGTAGCCTATAGCATTGATTACTGTGGAGGGAGGGTTGTGGTGGGGATTCATATAATTCAGCAGAAGCAGGGATGTTTAGACCAGAAGGAAATCCCCGTCCCCCCTGGCAAATCACACTTTACTTAAAACCATGTTTTTAAAAACTCTAGGTTGTAGGGAATCAAAAAAATAATAATAATAGGCCTAATAAAAAAAATATATATATATATATATATATAGGCTATATATATAAAATTACTTTTTTTACAGAACTGCTTTTGAAATTACGATTGGTAGCCTATTATTATACAGATGCAAAGTCGTTCTGTTGGATACTATTGTTCCTTAGTGTAAAATGGAAATGCATGGTAATTTTATTTTATAAATATAAGCAAACAACTGTATGGTGTAACAGAGTTTTAGAGCAAGACAAATCTCTCTGCATTAATAAATATAAAATTTACAGTAGGCCATGTTTGATCGGGATTTGAACCCGTGTCATCTTGATGATGAACCGTAAGTTCTACCGCTCGGCTATGAATTTTCTCACTGAGAAATGCCCAAACGTTTGTTTCTCACATGAGCGAGAAAACATTTTGTCGTTAGCCTGTGAGTGTAGGCCTACTTTAGCCTACATGAATAAAAGTAGACCTTTTACAGTTTTAAAAGATGATATCTTATCTATATGACCAACAATTACGCAGTAAGTTCTTTTAGCTGTTATGAGAAAAATAAATTCAAATGAACGCGCCGCCGCGTTTGTCAAACTCTAATTCAACATGCCAGAATAAAGCCAGATTTTAGAATAATGCATAGCCACTCGGCGTGGTGTGCCAAAATACCCTAATTATAAACTTCAATATTTCATTCAAAACCATCTCAAAACGCTTTGTGACATTTTAAAAAGCCGTGAATGTATTAAGGCCACTGGAACCAGGATCGTAACTGAAACGCGCTGCATGTCTCAATACAGGAAGCGCTGGTTCAGTTGTATTGTTTGTTGTTTAAACGTGCATGTTGCATATTTAAAAACATTTGTTTAAAAATAAATGTTTGTTGTAGGCTTATTTGTAAATTACCATAACTTGTAGAATTTCATCCTTACTGTTAATTGACATTAGCCCCACTTACGTTTTGATAAATGTCCCTTTGCGCCACCTGGCGGTCATTTCGCGAACGACTTTGAAATGCGACTTGAATGGTTTATTTTTATTTTATTGGTCTACTTTAAAAAATAAAACTTTATAAGACATTTATGGAAAAAGACTATTTTCTTTTCAAGATGTTTCCAACTGTAACTTTGAACCAATTCTGTAGAATGGCCCATATAGCATTTGACCAGGATTTGTTTCCAGGTCTTTCATTTATATTTTGATTGTTTGTATATATATATATGTGTGTGTGTATGTATATATATATATATATATATATATATATATATATATATATATATGTAGGCTATATATATACAAGAAAGAATGCAATGACAATATATATATATATTGTCCTTGCATTCTTTCTTGTGTGACACCCCTGAATGAAAGGCTCATTATTATGCAGGGTCACTGTCTGAGAACCACTTAATTATTCATGATAGGGGTTGGGCCGTTCCGCCCATCCGCATATTGCCTTGGCAAACAAAAAAAATGTTTTTCACAATTTAAAACAATCTATTGTTTTATGTGAATGATTAGGAAGGATGATTTTCAGATCATTTTGAAGCAAAAACTCTAGGCGACAACGTCCATAAGTCAAAAGTCTTGTGGACACATATTTAGTATGTTTTTTGTGTCCTTATTTCAAAAACTTTATTTTTTAGTTTTTTCAATAACCACGCATAAACAATATTCTCTCAAAAATACAAATAAGTACATACATGTTGCTCACACATTATGGTAGCCCTGTTTGTGCTAAATAGAGTGTAATTTCACCTGTGCCATTAATATGTTTATAAGCAACTGAAAAAAGCATAAATGTCAGGGCATGTCAAAGCATCTCAAGGACCCTAAAAACACCTTGGTCCCCAGAGGGTTAATATGCAGTTTCAGTGGCAACGGTTCCGTATGGCATACCACCTGCCACCGAACGTAATGACTGTAAATACTATACAAATAAACCAACAGACTCAAGTTTTTCAAGAATTCTACGAAACCGTAGCGTGGCGGCCTGTACACAGCCAGCTAGAATCTTTCCGTCTCAACCACAGCCAGTTGCTGCTCCTTTCTGCTGCTTCAGATAAGTTCTTTACTGTGCGACACAACTCTTGGCCACTGAATCCGACGTCTCTGAGGAACCGGGTTGCAGAGTGTGCCACAAAACCTCGACAACCCACTTCCACTGGATAAACCTGGACTCTCCATCCTCGCTGTTCTGCTTCAGTGGCCAGATGAGCATACCGCAGTTTCTTCCTCTCATATGCCTCATCTACCGCATCCTCCCATGGCACTGTTAACTCTATCAGTTGAACAATGCGTGCTGATCCAGGCCACAAAACAATATCTGGTCGTAGGTTAGTGGTGGCAATCTCAGGTGGAAAAATAAGCCGTTGATCAAGATCAGCCAGCAGCTTCCAGTTTTCCTGGGCGAGAATTGGTGTTAACACCTTTTCTTGGTGGTTGCTCGCCTGGGCGGAGGAATATTGTCTTCTGCGTGTAATGTTTTGCTAGAACAGGCGGCAACTTATTGGTCATACTACGCTTGCCTTCCAATGCTAAAGCCAAACATCGCAGTACTTGGTCATGGCGCCAAGTAAACCGACCTTGGCTAAGAGCCACCTTACATCCTGTCAAAATGTGCCTTAATGTGGCAGGTGATGAACACAAAGGACAAGAGGGATCCTCTCCTACCCAGAGGTTTAGGTTCTGCGGTGATGGGAGAATATCATATGTTGACCTAATAAGGAAACTGATCCTACTCTCTTCCATTGACCAAAGGTCTTGCCAGCCCATCTTGTGTTGTTCCACACTCTCCCATCTCATCCACTCTCCCTGCTTGGCCTGGGAAATGGCCTTTATACACCTCATCCTCTCCTCCTGCTTTCGCACCTCGTTGACTACTAGCTTCCTCCTTTGAGCTGGGCCTGCCTTGTGCCATTTAGGAGGAGCTAAACTGAGCCCAAAACCCCCTCTTCCATGCTGTACCTGTCCCACGAAATCCCCAATTTGAAGGTCAGCCTTTGCCTCTACTACAGCTTTCTTTGCTGACCACTTTCTACCAGTTTTTAACACAGGGGCTGCCTCCCTTACACATTTGTAGCGTGACTCTACTAAGGTCATTTCCAGTCTGACCTTGGCACATTTAAACTCCTCGGTTAAAACAGAGACTGGCAGCTGCAATATTCCTTTACTATAAAGTCCCACTCTGCTGAGGCAACGTGGAACTCCCAACCATTTCCTAATGTATGAACTTATTAACGCTTCCAGCTTATCCACTGTTGTCAAAGAAGCCTCGTACACAGTCAGTGGCCACAGCAACCTCGGCAGTAGACCAAACTGAAAGCACCAGAGTTTTAGTTTGCCTGGTAGAGCACAGCTGTTTATGCTCTTCAACCCTTCCACTGCTTGTCGTCTAACTTCTCCCACTCGAACTGTGTCCTTTAGATCCCCATCGTACCATCTCCCAAGACTCTTCACTGGCTTCTCAGAAACTGTTGGTATTGCCTCACCATTAATGAAGAATGTTTTATCTACTACCTTTCCTTTAACTATCGAGATGCTCCTTGATTTAGAGGGTTTAAACTGTATTCGTGCCCATTCAATATTATCTGTTAACTTCCCCAATAACCGATTAGTGCAGGCTACTGTTGTAGTCATGGTTGTCATGTCATCCATGTATGATCTGATTGGTGGTAGTCGCATCCCAGAAGCCAAGCGCTCTCCTCCTACTACCCATCTTGATGCCCTAATGATTACTTCCATTGCCATGGTAAAAGCCAGTGGAGAAATGGTGCATCCTGCCATAATTTCAACCTCTAAACATTGCCAAGCAGTGCTGAATTTTGGAGTTGAGAAACTAAATTGCAAATCTCCAAAATAGGCTTTCAAAATAGGCTTCTCCAAAATGGCACTGAACCATATGCATTAGCCAAATCCAGGAATGTCACATGGAGCTCCTTCCTCTCCTTTTTAGCTGACTGAATTCGTTGCCAGATAACATTGATGTGTTCTAAGCATCCTGAGAACCCTGGAATGCCCGCTTTTTGAACTGAAGTGTCAATGAAGCCATTCTTTAATAGGTAGGTGGACAATCTCTGGGCAATAATGCTGAAGAAAATCTTACCTTCAACGTTTAATAGTGAAATCGGACGAAACTGACTGATGCTTGTAGCATCTTTTTCTTTAGGTATAAAGACCCCACCTCCTCTGCGCCATGCTCTAGGTACAACCTGTTTTTCCCATGCCACTTTTATCAATTTCCACAGAATTCGCAGAACTCCTGAAGCACTCTTGTACACTCTGTACGGAACTCCATTAGGCCCTGGAGATGATGAAGCCCTTGCCTTTCTCACAGCCTGCTCTACCTCTTTCCACTTAGGTGCACATACCTCCATTTGGTATTCTGGTGGGTTGATAGGTGGTATGTCTGATGGAATTGACATAGGCTCATGCCTTTTTGCATCTGTATGCGTTTCCTCCAAATATCTCTCTAGCTCAACCCTAGATGCTTTTAAAGTGCCATTTTTCTCCCTGGTGAATAAATTCTTTACGAATTTGAATGGGTCTTTATAGAAATTAGCCCTCGCACGTTCCTTCTTTTTGTAGCGTTTCCGTAGGCGCTCAGCTCTGCGTAATGTTGCCAGCTTATCTTTTATGGCCCTTTGTAAGAGATTGAGTCCCTCCTTCTGACTTTGTTCTGCTCTTTTCCATTGCATCCTCAGCTGTCTCCTTTCTCTAACTAGCCCTTCAATTTTCTGCTGCCGTCTAGACATTCCAGGAGTAGTTTGTTCTTTTTCCTTCCTTATTTCCACACCAAACCTCTCACTTCCATATGAGTAAATGATGTCCCCAAATGTATCCAGCTTCTTTTTTTAACTGTACCAGTTAATCTTTCCAATGCAAAGCATACAGTAGATCGGTGTTTACCGTGTCCCATGCAGTTTTCTCACAAGCTCTTGGCCATCTAACTCCAGGCCTATGCCCATTGAGGTTCTTTTCTCTCTTATCCTGGTTAGTCTGACCGGGTTCACAAGTATGAATATGTTCATCACTAACTGTGCAAGCCCTCCTCTCCTCTATGACAGGGGTGCTGATATCCTGCGAGCTGTGGTTTGCTTCCTGTCGCTGGATTTCATTCGACTGACTTGACTGACTTCGTAAGAAGTACTGATCAATGCGAGGCCCTTGTCCCTTCTCCCTCAAGGATTTCATTTTCCCTTGATGAACCTTCAAACCCCTGACCGTTGTCGCCTTGCTCCAGCCAGAGACACAAACTTGGAGTTTAATGACTTTACTAACTCCAGATCTTAAACTAGTCTTACTCTCCATACTTATATCCGTTTCCATTCCTAAGTCGTTAACCATGTTGTCCAACATTGAGTCATCTTCCGCCCCTGCTCTCGCAGACTCTAGGGGTATTTTTCTCTTTAATTTCTCAGAAGCCTTGGGCGGGTGTCTCCAGCATCCTGTAAACACGCGGCTGGATACTGCCGACAAGGGTAGCTAACTCTTACAAGCCCCATTGGGGTCTCTTTCCTCCTGTCAGCTGTCTCTCCAGGCTGTCACAAGGTCTTTCCCTTGTTGCCAGCAGCACTATTCACCGCAGTCACTGGACGTATCCAGATCTTCATGATTTCCATTAAACGAGAGTAGATTTTAAAACTTCATGCTGATTTGTACTCGGCCTTCGCCAAGATAAGCAACACTAAGACGTAGTTTTACAGTAAACTATGCTTCTCCATCCATTTACACTTCTTTCCATATGGTGGTGTGACTCCCCTTCTGTCCGGCGTTAACGGCTGCAGTGTACTTGTCGCGTCAGCACACGCGACGGCTGCAACTACAGTGGACCAGCACGACAACCGTCTGGATTGAGCCGAGTAGGGGACATCTCTAGGGTCTTCAAGTGGGCACCTTCTGTCCTCAGTGTTTCGTCGACTAGCCCACGACACCTCAAGAGGGCTCGACAGTGACCCTGGCGTCCCAGAGTCACCCCCCTCCGTCCCCCACTCAACTCAGCCCAGCTTACTGACCTCTACATCCCTCCTGCTGCTGAGATCTGACCACAATCTCTTCGCAACCCAACCATACGCGCCAACCCGTTTGACTAAGGCTCAAACGGGAATAATTTATTAGATGTAGCCTACGCCAGTCTGTTATTGTATGGACATCGACTTTACATTTTCATCCTAAACATGACGCGGAAACAAATAACGAACTGTGATTAGTTGCGTTGTGTCAGTCAGTCCTTGGCTGATATTTTTATTCTTAAATACATGTAAGTGAATGTGTTTTGTCATTTAAGAAAACTTTATAATGATCATGATTCATGTTAGTTGATCTATAACGCACAATGGGCGCCATGTAAGTACGCACCACAGTTCAGATAGCCTAATTGTAGAATTTTATAGTTACCTACACAATGTGTATCTAAACACATCATCAATTTATAATTGAAAGGATTGTTATTGCCGCTTCCATAGACGTGTGCAGGGTTCTAAATTAACTTTTTTGATCACCAGCCAATGTGGCTGGTAACTTTCTAAAGTTACCAGCCATTTAGAATTTCCCCTAGCCAAATTTTTTCCGGTGAAAATAAGAGAAATTATGAGTGCCACTGAATGCATTTGATAATTTTATTAACATTGTTGGCATGAAAAACACATATAAAGTACAATACAAGACAGAAAGTGCAAACATTTCATTTCAAGTTTGGGATCTATCTCTATTAGGGATGTGCACGGATATTCGAATTTTCGGTCTGTAATTATTATTAAAAAAATAAAATACTAATACTAATACTTTTTTTCTTCAATTTTTTTTCGCAGTTATAATTAAATGCACTGGGTGGAGGATTTAACAAGTGGATTGTGTTTTTGATCACATAATGTCGTTGTCTGCCTCGCGAAGTTTGGAATTACTTAGATGCAAAATGATAGCCTATTACAAAATGGAATTACGTTTAATCAATTATTAATTATTATTATTATCATAATATCACCACCACAATGAGAAATCACATGAAATCCAAAGAAACAGCAGTCGACTGAGGAAGCAGCTGTCCATCACTGCATTAACGACTGCAGGTCAGCAGCTGTACCCCGATATCTTCTGGTAGCAAAATGATTTTGACATATGCTTCCTTTAAGTTTCGTTGAGGGAGACAGGTTTAAGAACAGAAAACGCAAAGTGCTGTTACTTGACTTTGCACACACACACACACACGCGCGCGCGCGTCTCTGCAACGCCTGTGTGTCAGCGCAGCGCGTTTTCTCACTCGAGCATGTGGATATTATTGTTTTTCTCAACATGAACGTGAAACAATATAAACACGATAATCATTATGCTGACTCGAGTATGCTGACTACGTTCTGTACGATAACTGCGCAGTCTGCTTCTTTCTTTTTTTTCGTTTTTTCCCCGTTTGCGCTGCCTGAGCTTAAATGCTTTTGTTGTTTATATATTTTGTTTACACATATTGTTTAATGTTTTCAACTAAAAGAAAACCTTAAGATATATAGTAAGCTTATTGTGTACAGGCTATATTGCCTAATGTATAAGCTTGTAAGAAATAATGACAAAAACCTTAAACTTAAAAAAAAAAAACGTAGGCTATCTCTCGTTAAACGACATTTAAATTTAAACCCAGAAGTCTGTCCCAACCACCGCCGCATTTAGTTTAATCTTAACTTTTTACTTTAGCTACTTTACTAGCTCCCTCCTCTTTCAGTCTGCTCCCTGCTCTGGCTCGTTCTTCATCTTCCTTGTGTTTTCTGGTGGATGGACGCGTACGCTCCGTTTGTTTCCATGATCATTTCTCGCGCTGGTTTCACTGCAAAATGCAGCCAATGGGCGTATGAAACGTCATCACGTAGCATTACGGCACAGTGTTTATGGGAAATGTAGGAAGTACTGCCAGGGGGATAAATGACCGAGAACAGAACCTTATGCATCACCGGCCAAACTGGCTAGTAAGTTTTTATTAACACCCGCCAAAATGAATTTTAACCCGCATTTGGCGGGTTGGCGGGTGTTAATTTAGAACCCTGGACGTGTGTATTTTACAAACTGTAAATGTTGTTTTTCTAGTACTTATGTGTATTTAAATGTCTGAAACCTAAAATAAACCTTATGTGGTTGAAAACACTGAATAGTTGTGATATAATATGACTCTGGCTCAGCGCCAGCCAATGCGCGAACGCAGATTTAAATTTAGAAGTTGATGATCATGCAATCTGAACATTAAGCACACCAGTGTGAATGATCGTACGCGTCAAAGGGTTAACCAGCGATCACATGCGGTGATGATGTTTCTTACGTCCGTTTCGGAGAACCAGAGGGCAAATATTTCAACCGACAGCTGAGGCATTTAAGTGGCACCGAAATCTGCGTTTTGATTCTGTCCGGTTACATACCGGTTACTTAGGTACCGGTTCCATATTGGTGCCCGGTTTCGGTAACCAACCTGTGGTGAGCAGGACGGCCGAGGGACGTGAGAGAATGTCGCGAGGCCGGTGGTGCGATTGCTAATGAGCAGCACCTGTGAAGCACACCGGTCTTGGATCTCTCACGGAGGAGCGGAAGCATAAAGGAGGAGCGACGGAGTGGATGATCGAGAGAGGAATAGGCCTGCTTTTGTTTGTGTTTTATTTTATTTTATTTTGGTAGCCAGCAGTCGTCCGTGAGGGGCTGCTGGCAGGTAGTTATATTTTATTTTGGGCAGCCAGCAGTTCCGTGAGGGACTGCTGGCAGGTATTGTGTTTATTTCATTTAAATAAAGTTTTAATTTGATTGTCCGCCGGGACCCTGTCTCCTTCTTCCTCCATAAAGACGAACTTTGTTACACTGGTGCCGAAACCCGGGAGGAGGGAGGAACGCGCTGTCAGAGAGTCCTCGCCGCTGGGGGCATCCGCGGTGCCATCGAGCATGGTGCGCGAGTCGCCGGACTCGCGGCCATGGACGCTCGAGGCGGGGCGCCCGAGCTCGCCGCCGACTGCCTGGGAATGGAGGGGCGGCTGCCTTCCGGGAGGGAGAGGAGGAGTCACCGCCGCTTGCCGTGGGCCGGAGCCTGCTGCCATCCGCCAGTGAAGGGGAGGAGCAGGGAGCGGGGGACTCCTGCCGTCTGCCCAAGGCACCCGAGGAGCCGTCGCCGTCCACCGGGGGCGGGGCAGCGTCGAGGCGTCCAACGAGGGCCATCCAGCGTCGCCGCCGGGCACCGCGGAGGAGATCGCCCAGCTGGTGAGGGACAAGATGGCAGCGCGTTGTGGGAGCCGGACCAATTTTTTTTTTCTTTCCTCTCTCCCCTCTCTCGTGTCCGTCGCTCCTCGTGCTTCCGTCTCCATTTCCCTCGGCTCGTCGGTCCATATCCCCCAGGGATCGCCGCCGGGGGGAGGGAGTAGGCACAGCCCGGGTGTACCCCCCGGCCTGTGAGGGGTGATGGGGGTATGTGGTGAGCAGGACGGCCGAGGGACGTGAGAGAACGTCGCGAGGCCGGTGGTGCGATTGCTAATGAGCAGCACCTGTGAAGCACACCGGTCTCGCATCTCTCACGGAGGAGCGGAAGCATAAAGGAGGAGCGACGGAGTGGATGATCGAGAGAGGAATAGGCCTGCTTTTGTTTGTGTTTTATTTTATTTTATTTTGGTAGCCAGCAGTCGTCCGTGAGGGGCTGCTGGCAGGTAGTTATATTTTGTTTTGGGTAGCCAGCAGTTCCGTGAGGGACTGCTGGCAGGTATTGTGTTTATTTCATTTAAATAAAGTTTTAATTTGATTGAACTTTGTTACACAACCCTACTCGTAACACAGTTCAGTGGCTATGGTGCCTTCCATACGGACCCCATGACGTCAGTCCGATGTAACATCGAAACATGACTGACTGAATGGGAATGTCTAGGTTACTAGAAGGAGGGAACAGAGACATTACGTCCCCCCCTGCCACAACCCGGAACCACCGTTGAATGGCCGGGATCCTTTCTTGGCTCCTCAGCAAAACATGAATGAAGTGAGTAATGCCGGACCTATTTATACCCGTATGTCCGGGTAGACTCGGCATGCAAATTTCACTGGCTAATAGTCATTGGCTCGTTTTGTTACCACTTGGAGGAGATTGGGCTCCCAGGCGAGGCCCCATGATGTCAGTCCAATCTAACGTCTCCGTTCTCTCCTTCATAGAACGGGGGTTACATTAGTAACTTAGACGTTCCCTGTAATGCAGGGACCCCAACACTGCTCCACATCTGTAACGCGGAGTGCTCTCAGAGATGAGTGAAGGCAGGATCCATGTGCAGGAGAACTTTGAAAATTGAAAAGAAATTGTTATTATTTAAATATTAACAATAACAAAGCAAACATGAGAAAATCAGGGAGCAGAACTGAGAACCTCAATGAAACATCCAACAAAGGACAAGGAACGTTATAAACGCTGGGGTTTAAATACACAGGTTAACCCTTAGGGGTCCAACGTGTTTTGGGGTCCTTGAGATGTTTTGACATGCCCTGACATTTGAGCTTTTTTCAGCTTTTTTATAAACATATTAATGGCAAAGGTGTCATTACACTCTATTCAGAACAAACATGGCTACCATAATATGTGAGCAACATGTATGTACATGTTTGTATTTTTAAGAGAATAACATATTACATATTACAACCGAACAGTGACGGCAGAGCAGGCTCTGCCAAGGGAAGACACGGGCTCGCCACAGGGAGCCGTACCGTGGAAGAATACACATGGGATCACCGTAGGGATCACAGCATATGGACCCAGCCTAACACAGGTTCCACCAGTGCATACGAGTGATAGGCCTGGCTTCGGACATTCCGCCATGTCCGTTGCCGAAGGGTATGGAGGAACTCGACAGGGTTCGGCTAAAAAGGGGAACTCAACTGGAGCAAGAATTGCGCACGTATCCAATCCATAGGAGGGGAATGGCGCAGCAAGCCAACACAACCAACCGGGCTTACAGTGAAACTGGCTTCATGTGAAGGGAGCGCACGGGAAGCAGCGGTTCGACTAAGGTGTCGCCCAGCCCTCAACTCCAGAATATCTGTCAGCGAAGCACTCTGTGTCAATACCTAAGCGGGAGCACACACTCATTTAACCTCTTAACCTTCTCCAGAGCGTCGGCGCACTGAAGCGTTTTTTTTTTTATTTAGTTCAAATATACTATCAGATTTAATGTTATACCTTGACAAACTATACATCATTAAAAGATATAAGACTCAAGATTCAGTATTTGACCACTATTGTATTCTGAGAAACTTATAGTGACAGTTATGTCTTAATTTGTGTCAGAAGTTATGAAATGAAAAAAATGAGTCGATACCTTTAATATGAATTATGAGCGTCAGCTGGTCCATTCATAAAAAACACTCCGTTCTGTCGTCATGACAGCGATTCACAAAACAACGTCCCTGAGGGCTTTTAGCTCAACAATGTGCAGATGTGGAGAAATATTGATATATTCTCATAGATTCACATCATATTTCTATAGACAGGAATAATATTTATTGAATTTATACCCAAATGCGTCGATGTAAGTTATGATCGCTTCTTACTGAGATGTGCTGTGTTTTCCATTCATACCAATAGCATGGGGGCGCTATATGTCCAATAAAAGTCCATATATGGATCATGAAGAAGACCCATAGTCATGTGAGATTCCAGGACGTCACTGAGTGATACAGAAAGTAGCTGACAGAGATCGCTGTAACATGCAGATAAAGATGTTTTGAAGACAATAAACATGATTGCAATGATATTTGAGTTACCTGTGTTCTTCAAGCCATGCCAGGTATTTCATAATAATAGATTATATTTATAATGTAATGATAATCGATATAGATTTCATCATCGTTCAGAACACTAAATAATACATTTTCTGTCGGATTTTTTTTTAATATGAAGCCAAGTTAGATCACAGAAGATTATTTAAAACACTAGACTTGCGTTATATAGTAAGTTTGGAGCACAAACATAATTTTAATCTCATAAATGGTCGTGTATTGATGGTGTGCTAAGCTAACATGCTAGCGAGCCCAGGCGCACCTGCCACGAGCAGTTTTATTTTTTTCTAAATAGGAATGCTTACTGAAATGTTTCAGTGCATTTGATACCAGTTTCAAATATTTAGTGAGAATTTTGATAAAAGAAATTAGGGTTTGAAACCCTATGAATAGCCTGTGAATAGCCAGTCGTTAGTAGCTATAATGCAGACAAAAGAAATGCATATTTAGATCCATAATCAGTCTGGAGAGGTGTAAATGTGTACAGGGGAGACTGACACTGAATGGGGCACCACAAAACAATAGAGACAATAGACTGAATAGATGACTCAGAGGATGACTAAACATCAGTTTGCTAATATAGTCTAATCAAAATAAAGTAATTTGACATGATCTTGAAAAACATTTAACTAAATACAGAGTTTTATACTTATCATTTTCAGATTTTAAATATAAAATGGTCAGACATGTGGCTTTAGCTGCAGTGCATTTCTAGATTGCTCCAGGGCCAACTTCAATTTTATTTTCATGAAGATGTTTCATAAAAATAAATTTCTAATAACTTTACAAAACTTTGAAGCTATTTAAAATAGTTTTTTTCATTATGACAATAATTCATTCTACATTTACAATAAACAACCAGGTGTCAGCTTTCAAATGAGATCATACTTGTGCTTTTAGTGCAAAGGGTTCATGAACTGTATCTGTTTCAGTTTGGGTATGTCATTTCTGGGGATTTTTCAAAAGTGGGCTTGAAGCTTAACAGGTTAAGAGGAGCTCACCACCTAAGTGGACATGTGCACCTCGGGAATTTCACCAAGATGAAGGCAACCACTTCAGTGGGCCAACCTCGCTTGGAAACAGCCTTCCCTCTGCTGATTTCCTTAACAGATAAGAGGTGATCTGAGGTCCTAAGGCTTGCGTTCTGTGCACGTAAAATTGCAATGAAGCGGACGGAGAAAGAAAGTCAGGGCTGGGTCTGCCTCCTCCAGGCAGCGCTTGCAGGCTCACCACCTGGTCCCTTTAAGGGAGAGGTAGGAACCTTGGGCACATATCCAGGCCGGGGTCTCAGCTAGTGAGAGTTAGCCGGCCCGAATTCCAGGCTCGTTGACCGAAAGCGAGCAATTCCCTGCCATATGCCCCAGGAGCCTCTGAAATTTTCAGTGGGACCCTTTCTCACTTCTAGCACTAGCCTAACACACTCTTCTAGAAGAGACGTGTTGGACCGAGTCCTTCTCCTGAACTGAAACAGAGATACTCAGCCCGTGGGCGAGATTACTCTCTCCCAGTTGACCTGAAGACCCAACTGGCTATGGGGCACTCGAAGGGTAGGACTTGTACTGATACTTCATACCCTTGACGCCAGAACACAGAATGGTCTGTGGAGCGGAAGGACAGAGATCTGAAGTACTGTCCTTCAGGTCTAACTCTGCAGGCCAACCTTGGGGACGGAGCATTTGAAAATGCATTTCTGTGTAGTAATTGAAGGAAGGCTTTCGAAAAAGGGCCCGTTTCAATTGACACAGGTCCAAGATGGCCATAACCCACCACCTATCTAGGGTACAATGAAGTACGGGTTTATAGAAACCGGTCTTCATATCGGCTGGAGGAGAGGCTACATCGTGTCCTTCGTCAGTTGGACTGCGACATGCGCACACAGGACAGGAGCAGCGCTCAACACGTAGGTGTGATAAATATCACTAATCTTAGGAGCATCTCAGCTCAACACCTAGGTATGATGAATATCACTGAGCCAGGGCGAAGCCAAGTGAAATGAATCGCAAGCCGAGTCTGCTGGTAGTTTCGGGGCCAGCTGGAGCGGTAGGAAGCATCTTCAGGCTTACACACACCGTGCCAGGGGCCAGGGAAACCACAGGCGTACCCGAGGTGGGCAGAGAGGTGGAGGACAGAAACCTGTGCTAAGGCCTAGCTGCTGCGGAGGCCCAGTGGGAGCGGCGGCAGGGGAACGCCCTCGGCGACGAGCAGGCGGAGGAACTGCCTCCGGCGGCGGGGTGGAGGCAGCAGCGGGCCGCCGGGGCAGGATGTGCCGGATGGCCTCCGTCTGCACTTGGGCGGCAGAGAACTGTTGGACGTAGTTCTCCGCCGCGTCGCCGACCAGCCCAACCTGGGAAATTGGGGAGACCAGGAACCGAACCTTGTCCGCATCCGCCATATTAACCAGGCTGAGCCAACGATGGAACTCCTGGACCACTAAGGTGGACACCGCCAGAACGATCGCGCATGCCACGACACTCGTGCCCGGAGGGCGAGGTCAGATGCAGTGCGATGCTCATCTATGAGCGCACGGTCTGGGCTACCCTCGTGCATGTCCATGGGTGCCCTGGCCTGACAGACCTGTAGCAGCGCCATGGCACGCAAGAGGAGGCGGCTTGCCCACAGGCTTTGTAAGTTCTGCCCGTCGGAACGGACGAAAACTCACAGGGCTTAGGGGGGAGACGAGGATCCCCCCAAAAGGCAGCGGCCGCCGGACACAGGTGCACCTGTGTCGCGACAGACCGCTCCACTGGAGGGATAACCTCGCAACCCTTCACCGCTCCTCCATCAAGGGTAGTGAGGGGGAAAAGCTATTCAGGCAGTTTCTGGCAGAGAAAGATGCCATCCACAACCTGGTAAGCTCTCCATGCACTTCGGGAAAGAAAGGCACTGGGGCGGCGAGCTGAGAAACCCCCCCCCCCCCCAAGATACCAATCCTCCAAACGAGACTGAACGGGACGCGGTGGAGGGTTCCATTCGAGCCCGGCAGCCTCGGCGGCCCGTTTCAGCATAGCTGACATTTCTGGATCTGGCTCGGGCAATGTTAAACTCCCAGAGGGAGAAAACACAGCCGAGTCGTCATCTCCAGAGGCCAGCTCACCCTCCGATGCTGGTATCGACATCTTATCCTCTGGGGGAACCCCAATTGAAACGGCTGATCGGTCCATTACAGAGGGACCAGCACGTTCAACAGAAATTCCATCGGCTGCAGTGTGATGGAGGAGTGAGGAGCCCACAGGGAATGGTTACCGCGCGAGAACTCCATCACTATCCTCGGTTCACCCATCCCACGCAGCACCCGGGGGTGGGGCATGGTAATGGGGACTCGCGCTTCGCGGACGAAGGCGAGTCTGGATCTCAACACCGCGACAGTCATATTCCCGCAATGGGAACATGTACCGCCCACAAAAGCTGCTTCAGCGTGCTGTAAGCCCAAACACGTGATGCAACAATTGTGACCGTCAGAGAGGAAAAGGGAATGACCGCATCCAGAAACGCAAAGGTGAAATGACATTTTTTTTTTTTAAATGTTGTTTTTTTTTTTTTTTAAAAGACGCAAACGCACCCGTGTTGCTCTTTCAGGAAATAGGACCCATCACCAGTGCCGGAGCACACAGGGGAATAACCGCGGCAACACTGAACAGAGAACTGAAACAGTGAAGCACTCACTTTTCCGCCCTCTAACCAGCCGTCAACATATACAAACCTTTAGAAATTTGTTGCTGTTAAAACAGAAGTTGAGAGCTCAAAGCTCGCGATCACCGCTGCACTCGCGCTGTAGAAACCACCAGCACTGGGAGAGTTTTCCAGAAGAACACCGACACACTCGCTCGTTGTAAACAACAGCACTCTTCAGAGACATCAGACGATTGGCTCCGAAGTGAAAGACAACTAGTGCATGCATCCACTTCCGTATTTATACCCGCGCCGCGGGGGCGGAGTGTGTAATGCATTTCACGCACGCCAATTACATTGGCTCGTTTTAATAGTACTCGACGATGACAGACTCTCTAAGCGTGATCCCAATCAGTCGACACGTCGACTACGTCGAACGTGAGCGACTAAAAGGGAACTTACTATTCACAATCCTCAGCTGGAACTGAAACCAGCACTTCTGAGGTAAATTTTATCAGGATTACTTTACTATCACGCTATTATTATTCCTCACAGCGACGCAAGACGACGTAAAGTACATGAATCTGATTAAACTTGATGCAGGCGTTGACAGGTTTGCATGGGTCGCAGATCATTTGCATTTCAATAGTGCATGCTTGCCGTAGGCGTTCACATTAGCAGATAATGAGTTGCCATGAGAATGACTGACATCTCTCTCTTTTCATACAGATTACATAAACAGAGAATATTTGTTTTCGTTTTCCTCATGCCTGTGTGACTAGTATTCGCTGAGTTTTGTTTTTAAGTTTAGAGACGTGCTTCAGAAAAAAAGTTCACGGAGACAGAGAGGCAGAAAGCATACCCTTTTCTTTATTTTACAAAAGCACAATGTTTGTAAGTGGACACATAAAAAAAGTAGACATTTTACAGTTTATTTTTTCATATTTCTTATGTCTGTATGACCATAAATGACGGAGTATTGTAAGTCTATTGTGCTGCTATGTGAAGAAAATCCAGCATGTATGCACCTGCACAAGCAGCTCCAATAATAATGAGATCTAAATCAGCCCGGCCAAACAGAGACATGCTGCGATATACACCAGCTCGTAATTATGGATCTGACTGGGGTGATGAGACAAGAGATGACGACATGATCACAGTTGACAAGACTGGTCCTGAATTTTCTTCACCTGCGGTTAAAAGAGATGAATTACAATCTGAAATGATGACAGAAGAGAGACTATTCACACCAGGAGAACGTGAAGCCATTCTCACAGCCTTGCCTCCTCTGAAGAGACAAGATCCAAACACAGAGTTTTGGCGAGAATTAGACTCTGAAGCACATCAAATTACATTAAGATACATCCACACCATTGTGAAAGCTAAAATCCCAAGAGACCGATGGGAACGCTTGCCTGCGTTGATAACAACAGCCCAATGGGTAGACTTGTGGGTTGATGGCCAGGGACGACCCCTGGGTCTTTGGCAAGCATTAGATGGGTTCCGAAAAGAAATCCAAGAAATATTGGGAAGCGGTAAAATTCCATTCACATCAGTGACATTAATTAAGCAAAAGGATGATGAATCTCCAGATGAATATTCTCTGCGTAAGTGGAATGCTTATGAGAGATGGGCCTTCTGTGCTAAGAAACAACCTGACCAAGGGCGTAGGTTTAGGGGGGGACGCTAGGTACTAGTCCCAATCAATATTTTGAGATGACAAATTTGTCCCCACCAATATTTAGCAAGCTCCTTTGAACTGCTATTTTGATATTTGCGCTGCATTTGGATCTTTGCGCTGCTATTTGGATCGATTCCAACGGCCAGGACGACGACAGTACAAGATACGCCGTAATTTGATTGGCGGCGGGGTATCTGACAGGCTACACGCGCGGGCCGGGACTACTTTTTGTGCTTGCACTCACTGGCAGCGAGCGGGTGGTGTGTGCGTGTGTGTGCGCGCGCGTGACGACGCCGACGGTAAGTTACCAGGGCTGTCTCTCTGCCTGCCATATACAAATGCCAGAGTAAAACATTTTAATATTCCGTTTTTTTGCCCCTTTTTGTACTTTGTAGATCAGCTGTGTCACCCAAGAAGAAGAAAGGGGACATACGAAGCTTTTTCATAAAGCAGAGTGTAAAATAACTAGCCACACAAATAACTAGCAGTAGTAGTGACTGACCAGGCTTTCAAATGCAGATTCTACTGTGGAAAATAGTATTAACTGGTGATCCTGGTTACCCAGGATATTGTTACAGTTAAACCTAGCTTCTGCAATCTTACAAGGTTAGGAGCATTAATTAGGGATGTGCAGCACAGAAACTAATGTACATAATAATTTATTTTAAATAAAATGTTTGGTTGTTCAGCATTACACAGTCTCAGGTTTTTATTTTTTGAGAGTGCATTTTTGAGATTATACAGTTATACTAGCTCTTTATTGACAGTATACAGGATGGTGTATCGGGGTCAGGATACAATATAATGAGATGAAGTAGATTCACTTCTGTATTGTGATATTCTGTATTGCCAGCAGTCTGAAATGACAAAGGAAATCGCCATTAAAGCACTGTTATCTTACAACAAAATAAATCCGGGGGGGGGGGGGGGGGGATGTCCCCACCAAAGCTGAGACCAAACCTACGCCCATGAACCTGACAGCGATGATGTACAGTTCACTGACACACTTGTGGATGGCTTTAGCTCAAAATACTGTAACTGGGTGGTAAATGCCTTTAAAGTTTGTTTTTTCTCCTTGACTGTTAAAAATCTATTATTTCATGGTTACTCACTGTTTAATTATAAAAACAGGAGAAATAGATATTACCTGTACTTCCCCGAGTCATCAACAGGTGGCACTAGGTGGATTGCGTACGATCTAGTGTGTGCGCGCTCTTGCCTCAGTCCTTTGGTGAGACGTGCAGCGGGTAGTGTGAGAGACGCGCACTCTCGGGAGATTGTCAACGATTTGAGTTCATCCATGTGTAAATACAATGTTTTGTGAATATATATTCGTTTAATACCATTTGTGGATGCATATTTTGTGGTGTCAATTCAGAGAACTGTCTTGTTTAAAAAGTTATGTCGTGTGTAATGTCCGCGGAGATGTGACGTCACACCATGCGGTGTAGGCCTGTTTATTTGGTCTTATGCCAAATTTTATACATTTCATTTTTCCAAATATTTCATATGCTGTTCATCAGACTATAATTTGATGTGATTACAATCTGATGTGATTATTTACACAGTGTGCAACATAATGTTGGGGATTTCAACCCTCGTGAAGTGAATGTGGATGTGTGTAGGAGCTGATTATTATGTGAGTGTTATTTTCTCTAATTTCTTTCGAATGATATGTAAGAAATATAAAAATATAAAAAATATTCTTATGTTGTTTTGTTCTCTTTGTACAGTATTCCCACTGCCGTATTGTATGGTATTGTCTTGTATTTTGTCGTAGAGTATTGTATCGTAACGTTTTGAAAATTGTTTCCTAATTTTCTCCTACATGGGCTGCAGCTCCCAAAACTAAAACTCATCATTGAATCAAAACAAAATGTTCCTCTGTGAAATGAGCCTGTGACATGTTTTGACTCCACCCCTCAAAGAATCGGATTTGAAAATCGAAAATAACTGAAATCGAAAGGAAGAATCGGAATCAGAATCATTCAATTCAAAACTATGCCCAACCCTACCTACAACAGATGAAACTATGGAAGTGGAAGGAGTTTGAGGACATATCACAACATTTCGCAAAAGTATACAAGTTCCACTGCAAATACATGAAGATGAAGTCTTATGGACATCTTTCTTGGTGGGACCGAATTCACAAGGAAGCCTCATTGGCATGGACATTCTTCCATTGTTGAACATGATCATCTTCACTGACAGTCGTCAAATCGCTACAACAGCTGGGATAATGCTGCCGTGCAAAGGCAAAAGACCGTAACTTCGTTTTTGGTCGAAAATTAGTTATTTATATTTTTGGCACATTCAAGACCTCCTTTATCATGTGAATAAGTATCTTGAGTCAATTCCATTGTTTTTTCGAGAAAATAATGGGTTGTCTTAACCGTAACTTCCAAAAGCCCATGAGAAACCAAGTCAGAACACCTTAACACCAGTTACCGCTCTTTGGCTTTGTTTTGGAACACTCATATTGAGTTACGGCACTCTGCCTTTGTTTAGCCACACATCAATATGAAGTTACTGTGCTGGCGTTTTATCAAATAATGCTACCTATCAGATTATACGGTGTTCTGCCTTTGTTTTACTCTCCATTAACCCTCTGGGGTCTGAGGTGTTTTCGGGGTCCTTGAGATGTTTTGGCATGCTCTGACATTTGTGCTTTTTTCAGTTGCTTATAAACATATTAATGGCACAGGTGAAATTACACTCTATATAGCACACACAGGGCTACCATAATGTGTGAGCAACATGTATGTACATGTTTGTATTTTTGAGAGAATATTGTTTATGCGTGGTTATTGAAAAAACTAAAAAATAAAGTTTATAATATAAGGCCACAAATAACATACTAAATATTTGTCCACAAGACTTTTGACTAGTGGATGTTATCGCCTAGAGTTTTTGCTTCAAATTGATCTGAAAATCATTCTGCCTT
This sequence comes from Rhinichthys klamathensis goyatoka, assembly GCF_029890125.1. Lineage (NCBI taxonomy): Eukaryota > Metazoa > Chordata > Actinopteri > Cypriniformes > Leuciscidae > Rhinichthys > Rhinichthys klamathensis. The sequence goes on along the minus strand of NW_026606844.1, from coordinate 1,763,944 downwards.
ATCATTCACATAAAACAATAGATTGTTTTAAATTGTGAAAAACATTTTTTTGTTTGCAAAGGCAATATGCGGATGGGCGGAACGGCCCAACCCCCTCATGAATAATTAGGCAGTTCTCACCTGAGCAGTCTGCATACTAATGAGCCTTTCATTCAGGGGTGTCACACAAGAAAGAATGCAAGGACAATATATATACACTACCGTTCAAAAGTTTGGGGTCAGTGAGAATTTTATTTTTATTTTTTGGAGGAAAGAAAACAATACTTTTATTTATCAAGGAATAATTAATTTGATCGAAAGTGACAGTAAAGACATTTATAATGTTACAAAAGTCTTTTGAACTTCCTATTCATCAAAGAATCCTAAAACAAACAAAAAAACTGTACAACTGACAGACCAACAACTGTTTCAACATTGATAATAATAATAAATGTTTCTTGAGCATCAAATCCTCATATTATACTGATTTGTGAAGGATCATTTGACACTGAAGACACTGACACTGGTGATGCTGAAAATTCAGCTTTGATCACAGGAATAAATTACACTTTACTATATATTCACACAGAAAACAGCTGATTTACACTGGAGATAATATTTAATACTATAACTGATTTTTGTTGTATTTTTAATCAAATAAGCGCAGCCATGGTTAGCAGAAGAGAATTCTTTTAAAAGTATTTAAAATCGTACCGACCCCAAACTTTTGAACGGTAGTGTATATAAATAAATAAATGTTTATACACACACACACACACACACATATATATATATATATTAGGGGTGTAACGATACATGTATTCGTATTGAACCGTTCGGTACGAGGCTTTCGGTTCGGTTTTCGGTACGCATTTTTGAACCGAACGGTTCGTTGGACCATTTTTCCTGCCGACCAAAATTTCGTTATTTCAAATGAAGGCGCGTCACGCGTGGCAAGCGCGCTCATAATGTGCGTGACCACAACATTGCCCAAAATCAAATGGCAAATGTAATGTAAGCGGAACGAAACCACTCGTTATTGTGTGGTTGAAGGACCGTTTATCAGTTTGGACAAATACAGCGCGAGCCGATCTTAATCATCAGCACTGTTACTACACAGCCAAATCCAGTAAAGAAAGCATTTGAATTCGCCACTGAAGTAATAACATCGCTGCAAGATCTAGTGAGAAACATTCGCATTTCTCCGTTATTAACGGATCAAACAGCGCTGACGTGGAAACCAGGAAGAAACATTGTGCCATGAATGAACTATCCAGTGTCCACAGATCAGCAACATTCACCATGGGTTTACTGTAGTAACACTACTAACTGTAACCATGGAAGTTTGGCAGGAATAGTAGGCTATAATGCTTTCAAGTAACATCACGTCGGTTTTATTTTGACATTATGAATACAATTGCTGCCCTCAAATGTTAATCTGAACTAAAATAAACCTTTGTTTATAACTACTACAATATTACATTTAATTTTGTCCAAGGAGCTGTTTTGTTTTATAAGCTCCTAAGAAAAGTCAAGTATAGCTCCATCATTGCTCAAAGTTAAAAAATATCATACTTTATGATGTTAGTTTTAATAAAAATATAATTAAAAAGATTAAATCAAGGAAATTTCTCTGGCATTTCTTTATTTTTGCTGTATCGGAAACGTACCGAATCGTACCGAACCGAACCGTGACACAAGTGTATCGTATCGAACCGAACCGTGAATTTTGTGAACCGTTACACCCCTAATATATATATATATATATATATATATATATATACAAACAATCAAAATTTAAATGAAAGCCAAAAGCACATTTATAGTCACACCTTTTAGCCATCCACATACCATTTTTAGCCATCAACCGCGGTCAAAATAAACCAGTCGCATTGCAAAGTCGTTCGCGAAATGACCGCCAGGTGGCGCAAAGGGACATTTAGCAAAACGTAAGTGGGGCTAATGTCTATTAACAGTAGCCTAAGGATGAAATACTACAAGTTATGGTAATTTCCAAATAAGCCTACAACAAATTGTTGGTCATACAGATAAGATATAATCTTTTAAAACTTTAAAAGGCTAAAGTAGGCCTACACTCTCACAGGCTAAAGACAAAACGTTTTCTCGCTCATGTCAGAAACAGACGTTTGGGTATTTCTTAGTGAGAAAATTCATAGCTGAGCGGTAGAACTTACGGTTCATCATCAAGATGACACGGGTTCAAATCCCGCACAAACATGGTCTGCTGTAAATTTTATATTTATTATTGCAAAGAGATTTGTCTAGCTCTAAAACTCTGTTACACCATACAGTTTTTTTTTTTTTGCTTATATTTATAAAATACAATTATCATGCATTTCCATTTCACACTAAGTAAAAATACAAAAAAAAACAAAATAGTAGGCCTATCCAACAGAACGACTTTGCATCTGTATAATAATAGGCTACCAATCGTAATTTCAAAAGCAGTTCTGTAAAAAAATAAATTATATATAGCCTATATATATAGGCTATATATATATTATTATTTTTATTCCAGGCTCTCATGCCACACCCCCGATTTCTCACGCTGAAGTGTCAACTCGGTCGGTCAAATTCCTGAAGGATATAGTTTATCTATAGATACCTGTTGAGCCACTCGTGATCGACTAGTTATTATACCGCAAATTAGTTAAAATATCCCGTAATCTATCTAGAGCGAGCGTGCATGCGAGACAGATATTGTGCTCCAAACCGTGCGCGCGCATGGCAGAGAGGTCTGTTCCCTACAACCTAGAGTTTTTAAAAACATGGTTTTAAGTAAAGTGTGATTTGCCAGGGGGGATTGTGATTTCCTTCTGGTCTAAACATCCCTGCTTCTGCTGAATTATTTTAATCCCCACACCCCTTCCTCCACAGCTAATCAATGCTATAGGCTACTTCACCAATATCAAATATATAAAATAGAGATATGCAACAGGCACGTTTAAAAGACAAACAATAAAATCAAAACCAGCGTTTCAGTTGTTCATTAGTTCCAGTGGCCTGAATGCATGCACGGCTTTTCAAATTTCACAAAGCGTGTTGATGAGATTATTTTGAATGAAATATTGAAGTTTATAATTAAGTGTTTTGGCACACCACGCCGAGTGGCCCTATGCATTTTTCTAAAGTCGGGTTTTATTCTGGCATGGTGAGTTAGTGTTCGACAAACACGGCGGCGCGTTCATTTAGATTAATTTATTTATCTCATTATTACAGCTAAAATAACTTAGTAGGCGACTCCGTAATTTTTTGGTCATACAGATAAGAGTAGAGTAGCTTACATCGTTCAAAACTGTAAACTTGTATTCATATTAGGCTAACGACAAAAACAGTATAGGCTATCTGTCGTCTCTGTCTCCGGGAACTGCGCGTCACAAAAATGAACCGAAAGCCACTTCAGCTCAGTCACGATAAGAAATCGGCTATGTCTAAAGCCTTTAAATGTCTAAATATTTAGGCTAATAAATGTTATCTGATTATAGGCTAATCCATATGAAAACTAGAGGAACAGAGGATCTACTCAAACATGCAATGTAAGCGCTTCCCAATGAGAAAATGACAAGGGTGAAAATCTCGCTCTAATTAAATGTAGGCTAAATCGCCCTGAATTAAAATGTAAAAACAGATCAAATAATGTATTTGTCGAAATGTTGCGATATTGTTTCATTTAAGTTCATAATTGTTCTATAAATGTTATTTAATTTAGCAGCATTACCACGAAGCACCGTGTTTCGATATTTATTTGAATAATACAAAATCAAATAAAAACTTAATTCACAAATTGCATGCCTGGTTGTAAGGATCCAAAGATCCCTGTAGAATTTAATATTGAGTTGAACATTTTGTTCATGACAACAAATTAACAAGCGTTTTTTCAGATTATATTTAGTTTTGCTTGGAAAAAGCTGCCCCAAACCAGTTTTATTTCATCAATTATTGAAATAATGAAATATTTAGTAATAAACTTTTATGACAGAAATATCACTAGGCTACATGTAATTCCATTTAATTCCTTCATTATCAACACTGTCAAGAATAGCGATTTAAGTGTGAATTGCGACTTCTCTTTGTGTTAAGTCAGCCTCAGACTCCGATAGCCTGTGGGGGGTTGGAGGGACAGTTGCTGAACAAAGGTGTTAATGTTCCTCTTTCATATGGAGAGTGTCGGATAGCCAGCCTGATGAGCAGGCAAAATTATTGTAAGGATAAATCTGTGTCCAAATGTAGGCCCCATATTTTATATAAATTTATAATAGTAGTTTTAGTATATTATAAATATTGTAGTTTATTTATTGTAGCCTATTTAAAGTTTTTTTTCACACAAAATTTCAATTGAAGTTATTGTACGGTGAATTTAACAAGGCATGCTGTGTCTTTGAAGCAACAATTAAAGGCTAAATAATTTTTTCGTGATTTGTATGGCTGACACGCAGCGACATATACAGTAGTATTATCAGAGCGAGGGAGACTAAATAAACTTGTTAAAAAGAGATCCAGCGCGAGAGAGGCAAAGAGAAACGCATGTTTTTAATTTAAATATGTTTCTTTGGACAATTTTCGTTTTGTACTGTTTTAATTGTTTAATTTAGCTGTAATTTCTTTGGCAATACGAATTTAAAATGTCGCAAGAATAAGATTAGCCTAGTGTTTCTTATTTTGCATCGCAAAAGAAATAAACTCTAAACCGATGCAACCCTGTTTTAAATTAAAAAAAACTGTCCCGACACTTTATTTAAACCTTGAAATGTTCGAACTTGGTTTCAAACATAAGTAATTTTTGTGTTCTTTTACATTACACAATAATTTAGCAGACTAAAGACGAGCTTCTTCTTTTTCATTTTCTGATGCAATCGGCTGACAATCTTCCTTCATCAGTTTTTGTCGTTTGTGCAGCGGCTGCGGTTCTACAGGAATGTAGCAAATTTATGTAATGATAATCAAACAAAACTCTTGACTTTAAATAAGTAAACAGATATAAACAGTTACCTATTTAAGCATCAAGGTGGGAAAACATAAACGTAGGACAACATCGGTTAACAACATGTATGCTACATTGAGATTCGATCTCGGGTCGAATGAAGCTCCTCGAAGTTTGTGTCGTTGCGTTGATCACTGAGCTACCGTCTGTACGCTGATAAAGTTGTAAAGCCTCATTCATGTAGCCTAAATGTTTTTATTGCAATGTTTTATGTTGAAATGTTTTCATTATTTATTCAATTACATTTCAGTAGCCTAATTTCAGTATTGTGATTATGAATTATTTTAACTACATTTCACTTGTTGAATTCTTCTGCTACCAGCTTTCAATCGCTCTGAATCAGCACGGTGCGGCAGCAGATTACGCATTAGAGAGAATAAACCGGAATAAACAAACACTTTTCAGAGTCTATGATTGTAGCGCCTCTTAGCGGTAAAAGGCAGCAAATACACCACACATTTTACCGCCGCGGTGGAACGGCTGATGTGGGCATTGTCATGGCTTGCCTCGACATTTGCGTTTGAATAGCGCGCGTCCTCCGTGGGCGTGTCAGATTAACGCGTAATGAAGTGTAATGAGCTGGGGAAAAAAATACTGACAGCACTCTCTTTTCATACAGATTGCATAAACTGAGAATATTTGTTTTTTATATAAATTACTTCATTTAAAAGAAGAGAATTTAAGCTTCATAAAGAAAAACCTCTCGTGCCTGTGTGACAAGTAATCGCGGAGTTACAGTTAATCTTAGGACGCGTTTCAGAATGGACTTCACTGACAGAGAGAACGCAGAACTCGCATCATGTTTGTTTTTCTTTATTTGGTGAAAAGCACAACACTTTGTTTTTATTGTGAGTATCCACAAAAAAAATAGAAACTTAACAGGATCTAATGATGTACAACACTTATATGTAAGATCAAAATTAACCGAGTATTTTGAGTCTCTTTTACACTGATAAGAAAAAAAGCGAGACAATCGCGCCGGTGCGATAGCCGACCCCAGGGGGTTAAAATTGAAATTACGGTGTAGCCTGTGTACTTACAGCTGCTATCAGTCCCTGTAACTTCTGATGTCCTCAGAGCTTTGTCCTGCACTAATGCAGTCAGATAGTATGCTCTTAACCCGCTTCATCGACAATTAAACGTGCGATATCGATCGCGAAGGATATATGCAGAGTTGACAGAAAAATGTTACACATGCCGTAGCAGGTTAATACAACAAAGAACTAAAGCCCCGCCTCACCCAGTTCGGGTACCGGACCTGGTTGAAACAATCATGCATCTATGGCAGAGTGCCAAAACTTCGCCGGCGCCTTCAGCACCGCCCTGAACACGGTCGAGCCGACGCGGGACTAATATATCACAGGGAGTGATAATCATGAAGCAACAAGTATATTGGTGCATACAACATAATGAAGCAAGTGCTGGTGCATACAACATCAGACCAGCTGTTACAAGCAGGTTATACAATCACAGCGTCAGGAATAAATCCGCGGGACGAGCGAAGTGCACAAGCACAATAATAGGGCAGACAGCTGAAACCACCGCATACTGAAAAGACGCAGAACACAGAAGGTTGTGCTATAAATGCATTAGTTGTCTAGGTAGTCCAGAACGCGCTCCCTACTAAGTCTCAAGGGGGAAAGCACTGCGTAGGCTACTTTTCGCGAACGGACGAGGAGCGTGACACCTTCGAACACGAATCTCGGTAAGCGCCTGTGAAAGTATGCGTCTTTCAGATCCACCGCTATAAACCAGTCTCCGGGTTGAATGTGCGTGAGGATCTGTTTTATCGTGAATCGTGATCATTTTGAACGCGTGTTTAGCCATTCTTATGCCACTCAGTACCACTTGAAGATACTCTTTGCCGCTATGGAGGTAGGCTATTTTGTCATGTCTAATGTATTAATAGGGCCACCAGAATGCAACCAAAGCACAATAAGATGGCTATAAGTAATTGTAAATCATTCAAAATAAATGCCATGATCTCTAGATTTTATACAGGTGTTCAGGCCCGGGGTGGGTAATTGGGAGAATCGGAAGAATTCCCGGTGGGCCGCTTCACTTTTGGGCCGGTCGAGGAATTTTTTATTTTATTTTTATTTGTCACGTTGTCTATCTTCTCTTAAAGGCTACACGAACGCATTCTAACACCGAAGCGCGCAGCCTCTGCATGGGTTGTACCATGTAAGGGAGTTCTCCCCTCCTCTTCCAAATAGAGTTGGTTGGGTCCATAGCCCGTCATTTTCAAAACGTTTTCTCAGGTAGTAGGCCCTATGTAGTAGGCTACCGATAGCTGGGCCGGCCCTACCGTAACTGTACGGGTCAGGGAGGATGGATGGGAGGAAGAGGCCAGGAGGGGCTGAAAAAGCCAGGTTGAAAAAAAGAAAGGCATTGGAGGAAGATGCAGCCAAATGTGCCTAGCTTACAGTTTTTTTTAAGAGGACAAACACAAGTGGCAACAGGTAAAGAGAGATAGGCCTAGTAATGATTAGCATTAGCAACGCTGCAATGTAATTATTCGGCAAATACCACTGTAGCGTTGTCAACCTATTCACAAGCAAAATATTAAATGTAATTAAGGCGAGACACGGCAGGCAAAAACATCGTTTTTTTACTGGTCAATTTTGAGATTTTGGGATATTTGTCTTCTTTCAGACTTGTGGTGAAAAAAAGTCCGAAATACACATTTAGGTCTTTCTTTATCTTACAACACTGTCTGTTTGCGTCTGTAGATTTATCATAAATTCATCAAAAGTTGGCGATCTAAATCATCCGCTGCTCCGCGATCGCTGTCTGCACCCTGTCATCGCACACACCGTTAGAAAGCCCTGTCTCTCCTGTACAATGCTGTCGGATCCAAATATGGTAATTTCCTTTTTATCAGTAACCAATCGTGAAAGTAAAAGGGGGGATTTAGCTCTGAATGCGCAATCTCATTGGCTGATGCTAAATCTTTAAAGCCCATTTTCTCAAAATGACCTTTCTCTCATACTCCAAGTCTGAAATCTCCACTTCAGTAGCACCTATATACACCAAACTTTGCAGTCTTGTACCTAGTTATGTTATGAAGACATTTAATGTGGGATTTGTAAATATATTATTCCTAGCCTGATTTATATAACATTTTATTCCAAAAAAACATGGCGAAAATAATTTTTTTAGGCATTTTTTATTGACAGTATATTCTGATTTACAGGATAACAAAAGTAGATATCCATAAATCCCTCTGTAATTTTAAGAAAGAACAGTATATGACAGTACAGGATAAACCAAAATGTATTGTTTGTTCAGAAGTGGGTGTAGTAAAGGAGTAAATTACCACAATTTGATACCCATGCAGAAAAATTATAATGACCGTGATATTTTTTGTTAACTTCTCAGCTTAAGTGAATTATTATTTAACCTTTACATTATTGTTGAACCATGGTATTAATAAGAACTACACAATAATAAGAGCTGAACTGTTGCTTCATTTATCCAATTTCGACCACCATGGAAAAAGTGGGCCGGTCTTGGGCCTGAAACTCCCGGGCTGAAAAGTGGCCCCACTCCGGCCCTGCAGGTGTTACTATAATGATTTTGTTAATGGTGATCAGCAACCAAATATTGATAATGTGGAAGTTACTGCCTTTTGCCTTGGCATGACTTCTCACTTTTTGCTGACAATACAAAGGCAGAGTACAGTGACTTTAAAAAAGTGGTCAAAAGTCAAGTTTGAGCTCAAGATTTTTTTATGTAGATAATTTTCATTACTTAAACATCTAATTGTCAGATTTCCAGTGTCCTACCTATGATTAATTTGGCGGGACAACTAAAAATCTTTTAAAGTCATTTTTCTCAGTTCCACACTCTAGCGAGTTAAGGTCTTTTCCCTTTGTAGGGCAGAATACCACACGAAGATCGCACATGTAATTTAAGTTCTGTTGGTGCAGCAAAACCAATCATCAGAGATTGGGGAAAAGATGGTGTGTGGGGTCTTCTGTGCAGTTTATATGCAGATGTTTGGGCTAAATACAAATTGGATTGTGGCAAAGCCAACATTGACCCCCTTGTTATTGAGGGACCGATACATGCCCCTCATAAACAATACCCGACCTGAAGCAAGACGAGCCGTGGAAGAGATAGTGGCAGACTCGGAAGCGGAAGGGATCATCAGACAAACTTCATCCACCACTAATAGTCCTGTCTGTCCTGTCAAGAAATCGGATAACTCATGGAGATTAACCATCTGGGGTCTAAGGTGTTTTTGGGGTCCTTGAGATGTTTTGACATGCCCTGACATTTGTGCTTTTTTCAGTTGCTTATAAACATATTAATGGCACAGGTAAAATTACACTCTATTTAGCACAAACAGGGCTACCATAATATGTAAGTACATGTTTGTATTTTTGAGAGAATATTGTTTATGCATGGTTATTGAAAAAACTAAAAATTTAAGTTTCTGAAATAAGGCCACAAAACACATACTAAATATCTGTCCACAATACTTTTGACTAATGGATGTTGTCGCCTAGAGTTTTTGCTTCAAAATGATCTGAAAATCATCCTGCCTAATCATTCACATAAAACAATAGATTGTTTTAAATTGTGAAAAAACATTTGTTTGTTTTGAAAGGCAATATGAACGGCCCAACCCTTGTCATGAATAATTAGGTGGTTCACACCTGAGAAGACAAAGACCCGCATAATGAGCTGCTTAATGAGCCTCTCATTCAGGTCTGTCACACAAGAAAGAATGCAAGGACAATATATATATATATATATATATACAGGTCCTTCTCAAAAAATTAGCATATTGTGATAAAGTTCATTATTTTCCATAATGTAATGATAAAAATTAAACTTTCATATATTTTAGATTCATTGCACACCAACTGAAATATTTCAGGTCTTTTATTGTTTTAATACTGATGATTTTGGCATACAGCTCATGAAAACCCAAAATTCCTGTCTCAAAAAATTTGCATATTTCATCCGACCAATAAAATAAGTGTTTTTAATACAAAAAAAAAGTGAACCTTCGAATAATTATGTTCAGTTATGCACTCAATAGTCAATACATGGTCGGGAATCCTTTTGCAGAAATGACTGCTTCAATGCGGTGTGGCATGGAGGCAATCAGCCTGTGGCACTGCTGAGGTGTTATGGAGGCCCAGGATGCTTCGATAGCGGCCTTAAGCTCATCCAGAGTGTTGGGTCTTGCGTCTCTCAACTTTCTCTTCACAATATCCCACAGATTCTCTATGGGGTTCAGGTCAGGAGAGTTGGCAGGCCAATTGAGCACAGTAATACCATGGTCAGTAAACCATTTACCAGTGGTTTTGGCACTGTGAGCAGGTGCCAGGTCGTGCTGAAAAATGAAATCTTCATCTCCATAAAGCTTTTCAGCAGATGGAAGCATGAAGTGCTCCAAAATCTCCAGATAGCTAGCTGCGTTGACCCTGCCCTTGATAAAACACAGTGCACCAACACCAGCAGCTGACATGGCACCCCAGACCATCACTGACTGTGGGTACTTGACACTGGACTTCAGGCATTTTGGCATTTCCTTCTCCCCAGTCTTCCTCCAGACTCTGGCACCTTGATTTCCGAATGACATGCAAAACTGAGCAACAGTCCAGTGCTGCTTCTCTGTAGCCCAGGTCAGGCGCTTCTGCCGCTGTTTCTGGTTCAAAAGTGGCTTGACCTGGGGAATGCGGCACCTGTAGCCCATTTCCTGCACACGCCTGTGCACGGTGACTCTGGATGTTTCTACTCCAGACTCAGTCCACTGCTTCCGCAGGTCCCCCAAGGTCTGGAATCGGTCCTTCTCCACAATCTTCCTCAGGGTCCGGTCACCTCTTCACGTTGTGCAGCGTTTTTTGCCACACTTTTTCCTTCCCACAGACTTCCCACTGAGGTGCCTTGATACAGCACTCTGGGAACAGCCTATTTGTTCAGAAATTTCTTTCTGTCTTACCCTCTTGCTTGAGGGTGTCAATGATGGCCTTCTGGACAGCAGTCAGGTCGGCAGTCTTACCCATGATTGCGGTTTTGAGTAATGAAACAGGCTGGGAGTTTTTAAAAGCCTCAGGAATCTTTTGCAGGTGTTTAGAATTAATTAGTTGATTCAGATGATTAGGTTAATAGCTTGTTTAGAGACCCTTTTCATGATATGCTAATTTTTTGAGACAGGAATTTTGGGTTTTCATGAGCTGTATGCCAAAATCATCAGTATTAAAACAATAAAAGACCTGAAATATTTCAGTTGGTGTGCAATGAATCTAAAATATATGAAAGTTTAATTTTTATCATTATTTTATGGAAAATAATGAACTTTATCACGATATGCTAATTTTTTGAGAAGGACCTGTACATATATGTGTGTGTATGTATGTATGTATATATATATATATATATATACATTAGGGATGTCAAAATAACGCGTTAATTTCGATTAACTAACCCTTAAACAGGCAAGAGTGGAAAATGCTAAGCAAAAAAATAATTTCATTTCATTTTTTATATCATCTGGACTTAAATAAAACATATCCAAAAGAATTGTTTAAAAATTTGATATATTTTGGATTTTATGAGTTGTGTCTCCTTGCCTGATTAGGGTATAAAAAAAGGACCAAGTCATTAATATGTTAACTGTTACTGCCACTGTATGTTTAAAACAATTATATCCCATACTTCACCTGATCTACCATAGAAACGGTACTCTAAATTATTTTAATGGGCTCCTCCCCTTTTGGGCATCGTCATGTTTCATAATTTATGATCAAAACCTTTTCTAATCTTGACAAAACACATATTGTCAGAATGGTCTGAGTCTCAAGGTTCCATATTTTGTGACAGAAGGGATATTTGGACAGAATTTTATTAATTTGTTATGGCAGAATGCATACAATTAAATTCAATGGAATGTAAGTCACCCGGTGGCTATTTTTGGTATTATGGGGGGTATTACAATAGGTGCGTGTGCTGTTAAATTGAGCTTATACCCACTGTAATTAGCTAAAAAACTTACAGTATATCTGTGTTAAATAGGAATCCATAATGTTAATCTCATCCTGGGCATAGTATGCTTCTCTTCACCTGTAGCTATTTCCTTTCCCAAAGCTGAGCTTTGATGGATACTTTGCAAACTGATTGTTTCAGTCGTTCGTTTAAAACTTCTATCTAAAACAGCTGTTTAGTTTAGCTATTTAGGCCTACATCTTATCTCGCACTTTATGACCGTTAACTGAAGCGACGTGCGGGAATTCATGCTCGGCTTGCAGCTTCTGTGAACATAAGCCCCGCCTACTTTGAATTCATCTCCGACTCAAACATTTTGACATTGACTGCTGTTGTTGTTAGTCTGCTGAAGCAGCTCAGACGAGAAGGTCAGTTATCATCGCGATGTACAATATCCTTGCAGCACCAAATTAAGTTAATATTATGCAATTATTTCACAACTTTCATTATATAACACACATAGAAAAATGACAGAGGTCCGGACATCGGGGACCTCAATTGTGGGTACGGCCCTGTCCCTATGCACTTTTTAATATTACAGCACAATTTTTTAATTTTCCATTAAATAAGTTGCATCTGAATGTGTAATAGGCCTATTTGTTGCGTTGTGGGGGCGTTAGCCTTCCCCTCACTCCACAGCAAATCCTTAAATTAATGGTAGCTATTCAGAACAAAACGAGAATGAAAAATAAGTAGGCTACCCTATAAGATAATAATACAAATAATAATAATAATAGTAAAGATAATAGTAAACATTTATTTTAAACATCAAGTCTAAACGAATTAATTTTAATCAAAACTGAAACTGCACAGACGTTGGGCTCGTGCATCTCTCATTCGGTCCAAAGTTTCCACATTGGCGATGTAGCCTAACATTTGGATGCTTAACTGTAAAGAAAGCTGCATGCTTCAGTCACAGTATAGGCCTACACATATCAGCATCTTCACATGCGGAGAAATGAAATTGGAATAACAGCAAGTCGACAGAATGATTGACTGCCTTCATAGTGTACAACCGATAAATTAAAATAAGCCAAACTTTATATAAGTTCGGTTTATTGTATTTTATTTTGATAATGATCAGGCTTCTAATGTCAAATCTAGTAGTGCTAGAACTGACATATTGTGCGCGCACGCGAGACGCCGGGCGATTACTTGGGATTTTTTCCTCAGCAGTGGAAACAAAGGAATAGCTACTAATTATCTATGGTCATACAGATAAGAAAAGAGTTCATCATTCAAAACGGTAAAGTGTCCATTGTGTATACATTAAAAATGACTACAAAATGTCATGCCTTTTAAAAATAAAGAAAGCATCAGGATGCGGGTGCCGTCTCTGTCTCCTTCTGGCGCACGTGCCCCAAAATCAACCAAAACACAGCGAATAGTCTACTTGACGCACAGACATACGAAATACAGATATATTATCTATCTAGAAACCTAAGTGTCTACTTTGTATTATTTGACGTTAAATGCATTATATAAGTCACTTTGGAATAAATAGCATGTTTTCAGATGATAAAGAAAACACGAATTATAGTCCGGAAAAAACGGTAGGCTGTTATAAATTATTTCGCGGACCCCCTGGCTATAGTTCACGGACCACTAGGGGTCCGCGGACCCCACTTTGAGAACCACTGATCTATAGTATCGAACGCAGCACTAAGATCAAGTAAAACTAGTACTGAGATATAGCCTTGGTCCGAAGCTAAAAGTAAATAATTTGTGATTCTAACAAGCGCAGTTTCAGTGCTATGATGTGGCCTGAATCCAGACTGAAACTTTTTATAGATGTCGTTTTCTTGCAAGAAAGAGCCGAGTTGAGCGGACACAACTTTTCTAATATTTTTGACATGAATGGAAGATTTGAGATGGGTCTGTAATTTGCTAGGTTATTTGGATCTTATTGTGGTTTCTTAATAAGAGGTTTTATAACTGCCAGCTTGAACGTTCTTGGAACATGACCTAAAGATAAAGATGAGTTAATAATATTGAGAAGAGGCTCTTCCACTATAGGTAACACTTCTTTCAATAGTTTAGTTGGTATAGGATCTAATAAACATGTTGTTGTTTTAGATGAAGTGATACGTTTATTTAACTCGTTTTGTTCTATGGTTCAATTAGCATTGTAATTGTTCTTGCGGGGTTCAAAGATTGAGCGTTTACGATTGTGATTCTGATGCTTTCAATTTTCTCGGTGAAGAAGTTCATGAAATCATTACTACTAAACTGTAACGAGGTATTTTGTTCAGACGACGTCTGTTTATTTGTTAGTCTAGCCACGGTATTAAATAAAAACCTTGGATTATTTCGGTTGTTTTCTATTAGTTTGCTGAGGTGCTCAGCCCTGGCCGTTTTAAGGGCCTTTTTATAACGTGACAGACTGTCTTTCCACGCGATTCTAAAGACCTCTAAATTAGTTTTTTTTTCCATTTACGCTCTAAATTACGGGTTTCTCTCTTTAAAACATTTGTAGTATTATTGTAGGTGCTATACTTTTTTCTCTGACCTTTTTTAATCTAATGGGTGCAACAATATCCAATGTTCTAGAGAGAATGGAGCTCATAGTGCTAGTTAATTCGTCTAGTTCATCTGTTTGTTTGGGTTCAGGCAGCAGCTGAGTCAGATCAGATAAGCTATTTGAGAAATGATGTATGGTGGATGGAAGAATTGTTCTACCTGGTCGATAACGTGGCGCAGCATGACATATTACAGCAGTAGGCATACGTAATATGCAAGTTACCATGTAATGGTCTGTGACATCATCACTTTGTGGAATGATATCTATATCGGTTGGATCGGTTCCATTTGATATAATTAAATCGAGTGTATGATTAAGACGATGAGTTGGTCCGGTGACGTTTTGCTTGACCCCGAAGGAGTTTAATAAATCTGTGAACGCAGCCCCTAACGCATCATTTGAATTATCTACGTGTATGTTAAAATCTCCAACAATTAATGCTTTCTTTGACGTTGACCAATAGATCTGATAGAAAGTCTGCAAACTCTTTTAGGAAATCGGTGTAAGGCCCTGGGGGTCTATATACGGTAGCCAATGCTAGAGATAATAGGGATTTTTTTCTTACATCTAAGAGCGTAACATTTAGCACAAGTACTTCAATCGAATTAAACCTATGACGAGTTTTCTTAGTAATATTAAGAATATCTCTGTAGATTGTTGCAACACCGCCGCCACAACCGATCAGACGGGGCTCATGCTTATAACAGTATCCTGGCGGAGTAGACTCATTTAGACCGAAATAATCATTTGGTTTAAGCCAGGTTTCAGTAAGGCACAGAACATCGAAATTATTATCTGTGACCATTTCATTTACAATAACCGCCTTAGGTGTGAGCGATCTAATGTTTAGAAGACCTAGCTTTAGAAATTTTTTTTGTTCACTAATAGCGAGATTTTTTGTTTTAATAACAATTCGATTTTGTCTCGATCCCGCGGTAGATTTATTATTTGATCTCAGCAAACGAGGAATAGACACAGTTTCTATGCAATGTTCTACACTCTACTCTAGTATTAATATCAATTAAATTGGTGCAGTAGAGACTGTGATTTGGATTTTTAGTTTAGTTTTGGATTTTAGAAGTACAAGATTCTTATTATACTTGATGTTTTATCCAGCTGATGTGGGCGTTGCATGGCTTGCCAGGAAAGGAAAAAGACTGACATCTCTCTCTTTTCATACAGATTACATAAACTGAGAATATTTGTTTTTTTTATATATTTAAAAGAAGAGAATTTCAGCTTCAGAAGGCAAAATTCGCATCATGTTTATTTTTCTTTATTTGAAAAGAAGCAGAACACTTTGTTTTTATTGTGAGTATCCACAAAAAAAATAAACACTTAACATGATCTAATGATGTACAACATGTATATGTAAGATCAAAATCAACAGAGTATTTTGAGTCTCTTTTGCACTGATAAGGGAAAAAGTGAGCTTGTCGCGCCGGCGCGAAAGCCGACCCCAGAGGGTTAACCATTGATTACACAAGACTTAACAGTGTAACACCAAAACCGCATCCTATTGTGGCCTATCCTGCCACCATTCTGAATGATATTCCAGGAAAGGCAAGAATTTTCACGCTACTAGATGTACTGGCGGCTTTCTGGTCTATACCTATTGACGAAAGATCTCGAGAAATTGGCCTTCCCAGTGGGCGCAAAACAGTATTTTTGGAACAGACTCCCACAAGGTCGTAATCTTTCTCCTGTGGTATTTCATAGAACTTTGGATCAGTTCTTAACTGAGCGAAAAGCTGAAATTGAGAGTTCAGGAAGTGTTTTGCCTCTAACCGTTACAGGAATGCAGAAGGTGATGGGACTTTTCAACTATTCTCATCAGTACGTACCTGATTTTTTTTAACATCACTAGCCCTCTCATCGACTTGTACAAGGGAGGAAAGCCTGGAGTGGAACAGATAAACTGGACACCGGAAGCTGAGGAAGCGTTTACTTCTATGAAAGAAAAACTGACTTCATGTTATGAGGATGAGGAAGGATGAACCCAATAGCAGACAGTAGTCAAGGCAACACGATTTATTAAACAAATAACAGGGAAAACAAAGCCCACGAGGGGGCAAAACAAGACAGGACTATGAGACTAACTAGACTGAGACAGATAACTATAGGGACACAAATAACCTTTACAGGCAAAAGCGCAACAGGACTAAAACTCTTGACAAGATACTCACAGACTCTGACAAATGTTTGACAAGGATTAACACTCAGGTAACAATCACAATGAACCGACAAAAGACAGCAGATACAAGAGGATTAAATAGGGAACACTAATGACGAGGACAGGTGAAACTGACTAGACAATAATCACAAGACAAGGATAACAAGGGGGCGGGGTAACGAGACGAGACAACACAAGCACATGGTCCAAATAACAGACCATGCGCTTGTACATAAAACATGGGTCTGCCATGATCCTGCCACAAGACCAGTGAAATCAAAGACAAGATGGCAGAATCATGACACTTCAGCCCCAGTCTTGGGACTTCCTGATGGACGATTGCCATTTCATTTGTGGACCAGGGTGGGAGATGAGACCTACTCAGCAGTACTGTGTCAAAAACCAGGTGATCGATACAGACCAGTTGGATACTTTTCCACAAAGATTCCTGTCACAATGATTGGTCAACCACGATGTATACAAGCTCTCGATGGTGCCACATGGGCAGTGGATGCTGTGGAAAATTTGATAGGAGCACAAACTATCATACTGCACACTCCACACAGTATAGTGACGTTGTTGAACAATACAAACATCAAGACCATAACTGACGCAAGGAGAGCAAAATGGGAAGCAACTTTGTTGAACAAGGATTTGAGAGTGGAAATCATCAAAGACACATCTGTTAACCCTGCAACAATGATGCTAGAACCACATGAGGGAACACCACACGAGTGTGAAAAACAAGTAGAAAAAGAAAGTCTTGGTCCTGTTAATCCAATCCCTCATGAAAATCCAGACAAGGAGTTATGGGTCGATGGATCCAGTTACTATTTTGATGGAAAACGACATACTGGACGGGCTATAGTGGAAGCTGATGTAACTGTTGTGAAGAAAGGAGCTCTTTCTGGGCAATTTTCAGCACAAGTAGCTGAGCTCATGGGACTTAAGGAAGCTTTTGAACTATCAGAAGGAGATTGAGTCAACATCTACACAGATATTCGTTATGCTTTTGGCGTGGTCCATGACTACCTTGCCCTTTGGAAAAGACGTGGACTTATCACTAGCAGTGGGAGCGAAATACAGCAAGCTTCCATAATTCGTCGCTTGATTACAGCATGTCACTTACCCAGAGAAGCAGCCGTGATCAAAGTAAAATCACATCAATCTGACAAGTCCAAAGAAAGTCAAGGAAACACGGCAACAGATGCAGCAGCTAGAGAAGCAGCTCTACTACCTCTTACTCCTGTTACCATGGTACAGGAAAACAGCAAAGATAATCCTGAGCTCCATCTTCTTTCATATCAAACGGAGACAGATGAAGAGAAAGAACAATGGATTGAATGGATTCGCAGGAGCGAAAGAAGATGATCAAGGTATCTGGAGAATTCCAACAGGACAAGTGGTGATGCCTATCGGAACAAGAAGAGAACTAATGCAGCTGTATCATGGAAAAGTGCATGCTGGAGCTAAAGCAATGAAAGCTCAAATCAGCGAGACTTGGTGGTGGCCGCGAATGATGAGAGACATTGATGATTACTCTAGGAGATGCTTGATATGCCTGAAAGCAAATGTTGGAAAATCTGTAAAGGTGTGAATGTCACATGCGGATTGCTCCAAATCGATTGATTCAAGGGAATGATATGAAATTGATTCTGACAATGGAACTCACTTCACTGGAAAATTTATGAAATTGATGGGGATTAAACAGAAATTCCACATTCCATATCGGCCAGAAAGTTCGGGGATGGTAGAGAGGATGAATCGATCGTTGAAAACAGCTCTTACCAAAGCCATTCTGCAGAGTGGCCAAGGTTGCCATACCTTATTACCTGCTATTCTTTGGAACTTGAGAGCAACTCCAAACAGAGTAACAGGACTTACTCCTTTTGAACTGATGACTGGAAGAGCAATGGTTCTACCTCCTGATGCTCCGCCACCTGCAGGAACAGGAGGAGACTCTACTTTGTTCCAAGAGAAGTTACGACGCTATCTCACAATGCTGGACAAAGCTACCAGAGACATGAATAAGAAAGTGCGAGAAGCTTAACAGCAATGGGATTAAAAACACACCACTACTGACATTCCACACATTCCTGAGTTAGGCAGTTTTGTTATGGTCATACGTATTGATAGGAAAGGTTTAGAACCTAGGTGACCATATGAGATACTCTTAAACAACTGATACAAGTGTTTGCCTTAAAGGGAAGGGTGTAGGAACAGAATGGTATCATTGGTCACAAGTTAAACCTTGCTTAGTGAATGAACAAAATGATGACGGCGTATGGCCTGAGATTGAGCAGTGTGTTCATCTATTAACTTTAAAAACTGGGAAAATGAGAGATGATAAATTTTTTTTCTGCTTCCATTTCAGGAATCAAGTCCACTGACATTGATTAGAGATGGTTGTGTGTTATTCTCGATACGAGACATATTGATAAAACCGAAATGGGAAATGCAGTGTGAAATAGGAAATTTTATACTCTACACTACTTACAAAACACAACCTCACAAACATTTAACACCCGCTTACTGATTTTCAACCCCAAGGGATAGGATCCTTTAACATCAACGTTTATTTTGGTTTGTTATTTTGGGCCGGGAACTGAAGGAGTTCATAACTTAACGAGTTCAGGCACTGGCAGTAGATTTATTCGTTTTTCTTGGCTTAGATGATTGGGGTTCATTTTAAATGCATACACATAGATGTTAAATGACACATAATATGCGGGAACATAACATGGGTTGGGGTTCTTTGTTCTTTGTTGTTTTGTTCTTTGTTTTGTTCTTTGTTTTGTTTTGTTTTCTGTTTCTATTCTTCTGTCCTTTTATGTTTATTTCTTGGTCTATTTCTCCTCCTCACTATCACTTCAATAGGTGGGCCACCTGGGAATGATGGTGTGGAACTGACGGCCGTAGTTCCAGTGGAGGGACTGAAGACTAAAATTTCATGCCCTATTCACTTAACAGCCCTTAATTGTTCGTTCGTGGACAAATGTGGGCACAGAGGTCTCAGGTGTGATCCAATTTTGTATTTATTATAAATGTTATATCACTGTCTTCGATAAAATTTATACTATCCATTTATGTTTGTTTTTTTTGGGGGGGGGGTATTTTGAATAAAAGTACCACATTTTCTATGTAAATTATGCTTATTTTTATGTTATATTTAATATTTCTTTAACTACATTAAAAATACCATTCCACAAAGTTCAGAGAGTTAAAACCTAAAGATGAAGTGTCTTTGCTGGCATCTGGGGCCGTATGTATAAAGCCACTCAGAGTAAAATTTTAGTCTCAAGTCTGCCAAAATTCTAAGAATTACATAATTTTACTCTTATTCCTAAACTTAAGAATAAGTGTGATTCATAAAAGTTCCTAATTGCTAAGACTTGGTCTCAGCTCCTAAATTATTTAAGAGAGCTGGAGAGGTCTCCTAACCTAGTTAGGAGTAACAAGATGGCAGCAGAGAGGTTAGGCCATGCACTTTTCAACGAAAATATGATGTATTGTAGTTAAATGAGTTGATCAAACAATAATAAAAAAAAAAGTTTAATCATCAAGGTTTTCTTTTTGTAACTTACCTTTAAAAAGTTTCATAGCAATGAAATTAAAGTAATAATTATATTTTTGGCGACTGGAGAAATGCAGCAGTGCACCTGTGATGATATATTTATTTTAATGGCTGGTTAGCCAAAGACAATTTTCCACCGTGGTGGACAATAAAGATATTACAATTAAAAAGCTCACAGGAGAAAAAAAATCATATATTGTCTGCAACAAAATCATTTATTAATATTTGATTTTCCTCTCTTGTTTTTTCACCTGTTCATAATTTATTTGTATGACAGCTTGGCTAAAAATTATGTCAATTTGAAATGTTTCATTGTGTTATCACAAATAAACAATTGACTCCAGGCACAACTACACAATACGCTTACAAAATATTGAACACATTTTTAATACTATTTGAATAAAGGGTGAATCTGACAATTTTCCTTCAATACTAAGTTGTGATAATTTTGCACAATGCAAAGCCATTTAAAAAAAAAAAAACATTTAAATATTAAAGTTTCAGTGTCTTAATTAAATTATTTTATTATAATTACATTAAATAATTGGTGTCATGCTGCTGTGACCTCACCCTTGCAGGCTCACTATTGGCTGATTCAGAGGTTGAGGGCGGCCATTTTGGGTTAACATCATTGTAGTCCTTACTTTGCAGCACTTAAGTTCCACTTCAGTCAGCACTTAAGAGCAGTCTTATACTTTACTGAAAGTTGCTTTTAGCTGCTTTATAAAAGTCTCCTACTCTTAGAAAAGTCCTACTCTTTACTAAGTATTTTTTTTACACTTAAGTCAAAGCTTAAGACTATTCTTAAGATCATTTCTTAGAAGTTTTATACATACGGGCCCTGGTGTCTTATATTGGTATTAAATTAAGAAAAAATTTTAAATAAAATCAATAGCCACTAGATGGCTAATAGTACTCAATGGCTGCATATAGGCTGAACTCTATGAACCACTGTATAAAATGAATTTGACCTCTTAAGTTTTTGACTATCACAAGTTAAAACTGTAATTAAAAAAATATATATCTGTGTTAGGTGAGACTATACAAAGACGCCAAAAATATGCTTAGATAAATATGACCATGCTATAAGGTAAAGACAAAGTAGTAGGTCATTTAGAGAGTCTGATGAGCCAGGTGGATGATTGGATCATACCAAAAAACGTGGTCAGACATTGGCTCGTTCAATTCTTTGTTTTTGTATGTGTGAGTGAGTTTTTATTAAAAAAAAAAACAGCTCTGTCATAGGCTCATTGAATGCATTGTTTGTGTGTGTGTGTGTGTGTGTGTGTGTGTGTGTGTGTGTGTATGAGTGAGTTCTTGCCATGTTGAGAATGTTGTACAGGATCAGCCCTTCATTTCTGTGTATGTTAGATATACATTATATTGGATTTATTGATTTTTTTTTTTTTTTTTACAAAAAAACAACAAGAATGCTCTGAATTACAGTTTTTTTCCCATTCATTCCTATGGGTGCCCATTTCTGTCCACGAACAAGCAATTAAGGAGGTTTTTTTTTCACCCACTTAACATTGTAGAATTGAGTCATTTTTGTGTGTGTTTGTTCAGGTGGCAAACTTAGGAAAAGTCACCAAGTCTTGTACCGCTCAGGGGCCGTATTCACAAAGAATTTTATCTTACCACTAGGAGTACTCCTAAATCGCACTAAAATATTTTAGCTAGGAGTTTTCTCTTAAAAGTTGTTCACAACGCCTTTCAGACCTACTCTTAGTAAGGAAAAATGACAACTCCTAAACTAAGAGTGAGTCATCGTTGCTATGGATGACGTCAATTCTCATGCACGAGCTTCCTCGCAATGATCACGGTGATTGGTTGTTAGATGACAGGGCCATCATGCGGAACATAACATGTTAACATAATCATGGAATTACGACATCTAAATATGTCCGTGTCCTACACAAAATAATTATAGTAATGTCATCGAAATGCATATATAATGTTTGTGCCGGCTCCAGTGAAGTGTAATTCTAAAAAGGAAGAGAGAGAGAAAAGTCGTGAATTAAATTAAATTAAATCAAATCAAGGTAGCCTAATACCCCAATGAAAACCGCCACTTGCCTAATAATGAAAAAACGCCACTTGCATTAACACCTGCTTGGTTAATTGACATCCTATTAGCCTAAATAGACTCCTTAAAGCAAGGAAATGTTGCTCCTATTGAAGTAATGTAATAGTTGAATGACGGTGGATTATGAACTCGCCAAAACGGAAAAGAAAGCCTAACTGGACGCAGGATCAGTAACTGCTGCTGGCCCATTTGGTGCTGGAAAAAAAAACATAATAAAAGAGAAATTCGGCACTGGGATATCAAGCAAAACTAAGCGTGAGACATGGGAGAGGATTTGTTTGCAGATCAATGCAGCATTCCCGCTTGTGTCGCGGACCCCGGACGACTGCGAGAGGCGGTGGTATGTGCTACAATCCTTTCTGAATAGGTCTTAGTGAGTTAGGAGTCCTCTCGACTTCTTTTAAACTGTCCCAGACTTAGGTGCTACTTTTAGGGCTAAAATGCTTCGTGAATTACTCTTAGTGAAAAAAATTAGGAGTCCTAAAGTTAGGAGTGACACGCCCATTATTTTTAGGAGTTGCTCCTAAATTCGCCAGTTAGGAGCTACTTTTAGCCTTAAAATTCTTTGTGAATACGGCCCCTGGGCCCATATGTATAAAACTTCTAAGAAATGCTCTTAAGAATAGTCTTAAGCTTTGAATTAAGTGTCAAAAATTCTTAGTAAAAAGTAGGACTCTTCTAAGAGTAGGGGACATTTATAAAGAAGCTATAAGCAACTTTCAGTATAGTCTAAGACTGATTCTTAAGTGCTGACTGAAGTGGCTGTGCTGTGAACTAAGGACTACAGTGATGTCAACCCAAAATGTCCGCCCTCAACCACTGAATCAGCCAATAGTGAGCCTACAAGGGTGAGGTCACTGCAGCATGACACCAATCATTTAATCTAATTATAATAAAATCATTTAATTATGAGACTGAATCTTTAATATTTACATTTATTTTCAATGGATCCAACAACTCAGGAAAGCCCGAAATTCTCGTAAAAGTGGCTTTATTTTGCTGCGAGATTTGAAGATCAATTGGAAAGTCAATGAACTGCCATACAGTAGTGGCCAAAAGTGAGGCAAAGGAAAATTGACAGATTCACCCTTTATTCAAATAGTATTAAAAATGTGTTAAAGATTTTGTACGCGTATTGTGATGTGCTTGGAGTCAATTGTTTATTTGTTATAACACAGTGAAACATGCCAAATTATACAGACATCATTTTTAGCCAGGCTGTCAAACAAAAGAACAAGAGAGGACAATGAAATATGAATAACTGACTATGTTGCAGACAATGTATGATTTTTTTTTTCTCCTGTGAGCTTTTTCTTTTTTAAACCTGTAGCTGTGGTTTGCCCTTTTTTCAACAATATTATTGATCTGCCTGCTGAACGATGACATCACTGTTTTCTCCACTCTTTTCTTCTAGAGCTGCTGTACAGCCAAAATAACTTTGTTGCATTATTTTCCTGTTATCACTGTAAAGCTGCTTTGAAACACTCTGTATTGTAAAAAGCGACTTGCCTTGAAATAATTTTGTCAGATAAATATCTTCACTAAGTTTATTTTTATATTTATATATTTTTAATATTTTAAAATATGAGGGAAGAACAAAACACTATTTTCCTCATATTTTGATGGTTTAAGCAAACTTGTAGGGTCATTAAAAAAATAGCTCCGCACATCACTTTTAGCCACTACTGTGTTTGGTCAGTGCCACAATAGTGCTATTAAGACCCTGCTTTGTGGACTGATGAGCTCAAGTCATCACCGGTGCACTGCTGCTTTTTTACAGTCGACAACAATGTAATTATTACTTTCCTTTCATTTAATTGCTATAAAATTTCGTAAAGGTCAGTTACAAAAAGAATACCATGATGATCAAACTTTTATTGTTTGATCAACTCCGTCATAAAATTTCGTAAAGGTCAGTTACAAAAAGAATACCATGATGATCAAACTTTTATTGTTTGATCAACTCCGTCATTTAACCCCAATACATCATATTTTCGTTGAAAAGTGCTAGTCCTCCTCCTCTCTGCTGCCATCTTGTTACTCCTAACTAGGTTAGGAGACCTCTCCAGCTCTCTTAAATAATTTAGGAGCTGAGACCAAGTCTTAACACTTAGGAACCTTTATGTATCACACTTATTCTTAAGTCTAGGAATAAGAGTAAAATGACGTCATTCTTAGAATTTTGACAGACTAAATTTTTACTCTGAGTGGCTTTATCCATACGGCCCCTGATCTGTAATAATCACTTTATGTAACTATTGTGATTACACTTTGTAACAGAGGTTGGCTTTGTGTATGTCTTCCTTTTTTATACTACTTTTGTTTCATTTTACACATTGCACAGATTTCTGGTTTATGAAGGGTCTTTTTGTCTGTTTTTGTTTTTTTGTTGTTTTTGTTTTTGATTTATTTGATTTATTTGATTTGATTTAAAAAATCTCTTGGTAAAATAACTGGGCCCGTATTCATAAAGAATCTTAATGCAAAGAGTAGCTCCTAGTGACAAAATTCTAAGAAAATTCTTAGAAATGTGGGCGTTTACTCTTAAAATTAAAGAAAAAATCCTAGTAAAGAAAAAAGTAATTCAGAAAGCATCTTAACCCTTAAAAGAGGTCTTAAGGTCAAAATTGTTAGGAGTATGGATGAGGACTTTTAAGAGGCTTAAGAGTTTTTTTAGCAGAGGAGAAAATGACAGAACGATGAAGAGGGAGAAGAAATGTGATGCAGACAATGGATGACAGTGAGTTAATAAGACGCTATAGATGAGATCGTGCAGGGATCATGTTTGTGACTGATCTTATTAGAGACACGTTAATATCTCCGACACAGCGCAGGAATGCCATAATGCCAGAAATGACAGTAATCACTACATTACAGTTTTTCTCAAATGCTAAAACACATTTCACAAACGTTTCCTCCATGTTCCCCAATGTCTAAACACAACACCCTTTTCTAAAGCTACATAAACACAACCACACCTTCTCACTTCAAAACTCAAACTTTCACACCAAAAGAGCAGCTCGAAGCTTTCAAAAATGCAAACACTACACACATCATTACACACTACAGCAAAACAATTGAAAACACAATGCTCAATTTGTGAGAAGGTTCTTTGTTTCATAACTGCCATTGCATATTTTTAGAAACTTTACAGTAATGGATCTTTTTAGATCTCTTCTTAGAGGATTAGGCATTTAGATTTGTGAGTTTCATATGAAGAGTATAAATCTATAGTAAATTCTGCATGTACACTACTGTAACACAACTCAATGCAAAAACAGAATCTATTGCACACAACAGTACTCTTGAAAACATGATCAGGGTGTGAAGCTTTTTTATTTACTTTATTCACACCACACACACACACCACAATCACTGTGCGGCATCATGTCGCTGAGCTGCATCGGGCCACATCACCTCATCCACATCGCAGGCTTTGACCATGTTCTACAGAGGCACCATTGAGAGCATTCTCACATATTGCATCTCTTGCTGGTTTGGAAACAGTACGGCAGACGAGAGACATAAACTGAACAGGATTGTGAGAACTGCTGAAAAAATCATTGGTGCTTCACTGCCACATATTCAGGACATCTACACAGAGCGCTGTGTGCATAGAGCAAATAACATTGTGAAGTACTTCACTCATTTTTCACGTGACATGTTCATACTCCTTCAGTCTGATAAAAGATACAGAAGTATCAGAGCAAGAACTAGTAGGCTATTACAGTTTTTACCAACTGCTTACACACGTTTTCAAAACCAAGTCTCCTTTTTTCAAAACTCTACACACAATTCTTAAAACTGCACACACAAAATGCAAAATGCCTCACATCTCCTTCAAAATGCAACACTGCATTCAAAATGCCATAAACACATGTCAGAATGAAGCATTTGCATCAAATGGCAAACACTTCTTTCATAATAGTGCATTTTTTGATATACCATGTAAACATTGTTTTTCTAAACCTAAAGCTCTTTGGTCTTTCATATGCTTATATCTACATTTCAATACAATTTTCTACAGTGAAAGTAATCTTTTGAGAGGGGTAACAAGTCCAATGCTATGTAGAAACAGAAAATATTTGTAGGCCAAACATTACTGTTGTATACATTAGCATACAACAAAACTAAACATTTACGTTAGCAATTAGTGTTTCACATGTGAGGAGTGTGTGTGTGACCAGTGTAGCATTTTGATTGGTTGTGTTTAGAAAAGGAAAGCAAGTCACTTCCTGATAGATCTTTGTGTTTTAGGTATGAATTGTGTGTAGTGTTTTGAAAAAAGTGTTTTTTTGCAATTGAAAACTGAGTCAAAGGCTGAGAAATAGCTTATGGTTTTGAAGATTTGGCATGTAGTTTTGCACTTTGAGTGAGAGGTTTCAAAAATTGTGTGACATGAAAAGATTTTGTGTGTAAACAGTTGGTAAAAACTGTAAATAGCTTTTTCCCCACAGCTGTTAGACTGCTTAACCAGAGAACGTGATTTGAAATTTGAAATTATTTATGTATTTTATTCTTTTATTATTTTTCTAGTGTATTTTAGTATATTTATATTTATATTTAAATTGTGCTTTTTTGATTAGTTACTATTGCACTGAATTACTGAGTGGTGGATGTGTGAAACACAATTTCGTTTTTATGTACACCATGAAAATGACAAATAAAGGAATCTCGAATATTGTCTCTTGCCTGGCACCGCAGGAAAAACGCCCTGGAATGGTGAATCCACCCTTGGAAGGCCTCCACTGGGATGTCAACACAGGCCAGCTCCATTGCCCTTAGGAGGTTCTCTTTAGTGTATGGTTGTCTGTCATAAACCTTCCATCTCCACGATGAGAAGAACTCCTCTATAGGGTTCAGGAAAGGGGAGTAGGGTGGCAGACAGACGTTTAAAAAGTGGTTACTGTTGGTGGTGAACCACTCTCTGATTTGGTTTGTTCTGTGGAAGCGTACATTGTCCAAAATGATCACATAAATGTGATGTGCGGGCCCAGGGTGGTGTTGTTGGCGGTCCAGGAGGATGTATTTTAGCTCCTCTAGGAAGGTGAGGAGACGTTGGGTGTTGTAAGACCCAAGGACAGCATGCCGGTGGACAAGCCCCTCCAAACCCATGGCCGCACAAAGAGTAATATTACCCCCGCGTTGGCCAGGAACCTCAGTGATGGCTCTTTGGGGATATGGGGATGGGGATATTCAAATTAAATGACCCATCATACCACTGATCAGCTCTACCAAACTTGGATGTCTTTTTCCAGTAATAAACAAACACTGTTAAGTTGTTTTGATTGATACTGTGAAGCAGCTTTAATACAATCTGTATTGTGAAAAGCGCTATAAATATATTTTACTTGGCTTGACTTGACTTGACTCTTTGGCCAATGATATTACGGCCTCTTTGCCTTCGTTTCTGCAGGTTGAAGCCAGCCTCATCCAGGAAGAGGTACTCATGAGGTCTGACCATCGAGTCCAACTGTAATATCCTCTGTGAAAATGTGAAAGTGCACAGGTGTTCAGAACAACAGTCAATCAGGTAGCACAGTATTGTCCAGAAGTAATGTAGGCCACTGAGCAACACAGTATGTCCACTAACGTACTCGGTTCTCTCTAGAGAGGGAACGAGTACTGCGTAATAGCTTTACGCTAGGGAAAACCTCTTTTCCACGAGATATTGAAGCCAAAAATTATCCTTAATTTTTTATTAATGTAAAACGCTTTGCAGCAGCAAGCAAACATAGGCGAGACAGCTCGCGCGCCTATTGGCTGCTCTTGCGGCAAATGCAGCAGCCTATCGAGAGAGACTCTGCGTGACGTAATGACCAATGGGGGCAATTTGCGCCCATATCGTCACGTCCCGCCAGAAAAGGCGTCGTCTCGCCCTATAAATAAGCTCGGTAGGCTGGTACAAGCTGGTTTTCATCACCGAAGCGAACCAGAGGGTATTCCAAGCACGGCAAGATACGCAGTACTCGTTCCCTCTCTAGAGAGAACCGGGATTACGTTAGTAACCGAGTACGTTCTCTTACGAGAGTATCTCTCGTACTGCGTAATAGCTTTACGCTATGGGGAACACAATGCAACACGCCGTGCGTACAGGGATCCAACACCAAAGTCCCAGGGGCCGAAACCCGGGGCTCATATTGTGCATAATCACCATAAACTCACATAGAGTGGAGGAAGAGAGGCTGGAAGCATCATTCCTTATATAATAGCACCCAGAGGGGCTAATCATATGACAATTAAACGCGCAGCCAGGGTGAAAGCTTTCAGCCTGATCTGGGTGGCCATACGTGTGTCAACACTCATGGGGTTGCAGTAAACTC
This sequence comes from Rhinichthys klamathensis goyatoka, assembly GCF_029890125.1. Classification (NCBI taxonomy): domain Eukaryota; kingdom Metazoa; phylum Chordata; class Actinopteri; order Cypriniformes; family Leuciscidae; genus Rhinichthys; species Rhinichthys klamathensis. Next base: position 1,735,284 of record NW_026606844.1, on the reverse strand, counting down.
AGTATCTGGGCCGCACAGCGGGGCAGATAGCACTGAATTCTAGACCGCCAAAAGCTTAGCTTGTAAGGCGGGTACCTCCAGGTTATAGTATTTTATAAATGTAGACGGCGAGGCCCAGCCCGCGGCCGTACAGATATCTTGCAAGGTAACCCCGCTAGACCATGCCCACGAAGAGGCCACGCCTCTCGTGGAGTGCGCTCTGACACCCAAGGGGCACTGCAGGCCCTTTGCAGTGTAAGCGAGCGTAATGGCATCCACTATCCATCTGGATAGGCTCTGTTTTGAGGCGGCAAGTCCCTTGGAACGCCCGCCAAACAAAACGAAAAGCTGCTCAGTCTGTCTGAAACCAGACGAGCGCGACACATAAGCTCTTAATGCCCTGACGGGGCAAAGGAGACTCGCGTCTTTCTCCTCATTGAGAACCGGAAGGGCAGACAGGGAAATTACCTGGGCCCTAAACGGTGTATTGAGGGATTTCGGCACGTACCCGTGCTTAGGTTTGAGAATGACTTTCGAGTCATTAGGCCCAAACTCCATACATGACGCGCTTACTGAAAGCACCTGCAAGTCCCCTATGCGCTTCACTGAAGCGAGAGCCGTGAGAAACACTGTTTTGAAAGACAGATGTTTCATGTCCGACAGCTGGATTGGCTCGAACGGGGCGCCTTTCATGGCCTCCAGGACCGTGGAAAGGTCCCACGTCGGGACTGAAGGGGGCCTGGGAGGGTTTAGCCTCCGAGCTCCACTAAGGAAACGCACGACTAAGTCGTTCTTTCCCAGCGACTGGCGAGACACCGGTTTTGCAAACGTTGCTATGGCCGCCACGTATACTTTGAGTGTGGATGGGGTCCTGCCCTTATCCAGTAGCTCTTGAAGGAAGGAAAGCACTTCCGAAACCCCGCAGTCCACAGGTGAAAAGCTGAGAACACAGACCATTTCGAGGAGTAGAGCCGCCTGGTAGACGGAGCTAGAGCCTGCGCGATCGTGTTTAACACTCCCTCTGGGAGGCTAGCGGGTACCCGTTGATGGCCCATGCGTGCAGGGACCACAACTCCGGGCGAGGATGCCAAATCGAGCCCTCCGCCTGAGAGAGGAGGTCTCTCCTCAATGGTACAGGCCATGGGGCAGTGCTGGTCAGCTGCATCAGGGCAGGGAACCACGTCTGGTTTGTCCAGAGCGGCGCCACGAGCAGCACTGGGCATCCGTTTTCCCTGATTTGTTCCAACACTTGAGGCAGGAGCGAGACGGGAGGAAAAGCATATAGGGGACAGTGGGGCCAAACATGAGCCAGCGCGTCCTTGCTTTTCGAGAAAAACTTCGGGCAATGAGCGTTTTCGTGGGACGCGAATAGGTCCACCTGTGCTCTGCCGAACGTTTTCCACAGCAGCTGGACCATCTGCGGGTGCAGCGACCATTCCCCTGGTGGGACATTGTTTCTGGACAGTCTGTCTGGTCCCACATTCAGGTGACCAGTCACGTGCGCTGCTCTTAGTGAGAGCAGGTTCTGCTGAGCCCAGACCAGAAGGCGTTCCGTCAGCCTGTGAAGGTTTCGTGACCTGACGCCGCCCTGGCGATTTATGTATGCCACCACTGACATGTTGTCCAACCGGACCAAGACGTGGTGACCTGTTACCTGGGGACAGAAGCGCCGTAGCGCTTTGTCGACTGCTATCATTTCCAAGCAGTTTATGTGAAACTGCTTGGAAATGATCGCTAAAGTTCAATATGATAATGAGTTCCGACAGAGTAATCTCATCTGTTTTACGGAAAGCTGGTTGAAAGAGGAGACGTCAGACCCCAATTTGCCGGGTTATACAATTATTCGGGCTGATAGAGACATTAATTCGTCTCGGAAATCTATTGGTGGTGGTTTGTGTGTCTATATGGACACACGCTGGGCTACCCAGTATACCGTCCGGGAACGTGTGTGTACACATGACTATGAAATCCTGGTTGTCTCATTTCGCCCTTTTTATCTCCCGAGGGAGTTTGGACAGATCACTATCATATTGGCCTATGTACCTGGGCCGGACTTTGTGGGAGCTGCAGCCAGGATAACAGAGAGCTATAACACCGCCCTGTCCCGTGCAGTCAGTCAACCCGTCCTGTTACTCGGGGACTTTAATTCCTGTGACCTGTCTGATCATCTACCCACCTTACATCAATATGTGGACTGTCCCACCCGCCTGGCACGTACCCTAGATAAGTGCTTTGGCAACATACTAGACGCCTATAAATCCATCTGTAGGCCTGCCTTGGGGAAATCGGACCATAACGTCGTCCACCTACTTCCACGTTACAGGGCTAAGCTGAGACGAGAAAAGACTGTGATTAAGGAAATTAAGATCTGGACTGAGGACTGTATGGAGGAGATGAAATGCGAGCTGGAGACTACTGACTGGTTGTTTCTTAACTCATGTGACACACCGCATGAACAAATTGACACTTTTACATCCTTATCTGTTGTTTAATGAAAGTAAAATCACTCGAACTAAAATCGTTAGAATATTTCCTAATAACAATTTATGGATGACTAGTGATATTAAAGGCACACTGTGGAACTTTTCAACCTTTATAATATATTACCAAAACCCATTGAGATGGTACATCGACTTACAATAGGTTGAATGACACGTCTGCCGTAGCCTGAAGGTGTCTGTATCGATTTTCCTAGCACTATGTAACTTCGGGTTTCGGGTAGGAACCCGAGCACAAAAAGAACTACAAAATTCGACCGCTTTACGGCATACGTCACTTCCCCCACCACCCCAACTTCCTCAAATTCTAACGTGACTGCTCAACTCGCGTTTGATTGCCGGCGTCTGTATGTTGTCGTCATGGGTGAATCAACAGCTACTCGGAAGAAAGCGAAGAAAGCGAAGATTTTGTCAGAGGAGACCAAAAAAAGAAAAAGGGAGAGTTTAAAATAAACATCGGCATAAAAGTGTATATATAATGTAATATTTACTGCGAATTCGTGTAACAAAACTGATATAAGTCACAACATACTGCCGTATACAAATGTAAATGTAAATGTTTTTTTTTCCTTTCAGCTCATATATGTTTGTTTTTGTGTAAAAGGAAAAACAAACTGAAGACTACAAATAACGGAAATATGTAGTGAGTTATATCAGTTTTGTTAAACGATTTCCTGACTACTCAATTTCATCTCCAAGTCCAACCCATTGCAAAGAGATCCTGAAGACGTTAATTGTTTGCTTCAGGTGTGTTTGATTAGGGTTGGAGATTAACTGTGCAGGACAGACGATCAGCAGGAGCAGGATTGGGCAACCCTTGTCAATGCGACTTACCTGATCAGACATTGTTTTCTGCATATGCTACTTTTATTCAATTTGTTTTCTTTATAGGATTTATATTATTAATCTTATATTTATATTATTATTTTGGTCAGTAGTGAATCGATTAACTTTCTCCAACATACAAATCAAATGCCGTCTGCACACACACAAAGACACGGGAGGTTGACTGTTTGTTGACTTTTGCGACAATGCTGCGGCGCTTGTGGCCTCTAGGGACACTAGACGTGAAAATTACAGGTCGAGCGCACCCTAGTGGCCAAAAATTCCACAGTGTGCCTTTAAGGAATGTATTCGTGAGAAAAAACATGCTTTTAAAAATGGTAATATCGAGTTACTCAAGAAAAAAAGAAGCGAACTAAGATCGAAACTGAGTAAAGCAAAAATAGATTATAAGGATAAAGTTGAATGTCATTATTTCTCAGGAAATGCCAAGAAAGCATGGGAAGGTTTAAATGTGATGATGGGTCGGGAAACTAAGCAAAACCATATCCCCCTGCCACACTCCTCTCCATCTTTTGCAAATGATCTAAATGTCTTTTTCAGTCGTTTTGACAAAAATGATTTTAGTGCTGAACGTGACAGTGCGTGCAGGTCCATTTCGGGATATGTCCCTATTACACTGAATGAACATGATATTATAGCCAGCCTGTCCAGTATTAAGCCCAAGTCAGCCCCGGGGCCAGATGGCCTGAGAGGGAGAGTTTTAAAAGAAAATGTCCATGAACTAAAAGGTATTGTGCTGGAGTTATTCCAGTACTTGCTTAATTCCTTAACAATTCCCAAATTATGGAAAATGTCCTATATTGTGCCTATTCCGAAAAAACCTGGAGCCACTGAATTAAAAGATTTTAGGCCCATTGCCCTTACTTCCATCTTAGGAAAATGTTTTGAGAGAGTTATAAGCAAACATATTACAGCATCAGTTTTTAATAGCTTAGATCATCTCCAGTTTGCTTACAAAAGAATGAGGGGAACCGATGACGCAAGTGTCAGTATGTTTCACACCATGGCAAAGCACCTTCAAGCCCCCTCCCACCTAGCTAGGGCCCTGTTTATCGATTTTACATCTGCCTTTAACAGCATGCAGATCCACACCTTGCTGCAGAGACTTATCGATATAGGAGTAAATGGTGGTATTATCCACCTTGTAAGGGACTTCCTCTCTGACCGCCCTCAACAGGTTCTGGTTAATAATACTCGGTCTGACATCCTTGTGCTTAATACTGGTGCCCCGCAAGGGACTATTCTTTCCCCATTACTCTTCTCCATTTACACAAACGAATTCCAATTAGATCGGGAGAATTTTCGTTTGTTCAAGTATGCAGATGATATGGCCCTGGTTGCTTTATTAAAGAGGGGGGACATAGTTGGAGAGGAAGTATATAGAGCACATGTGTCATCTCTCCAGAAATGGTGCGATGAAAGTTCCTTAGAAATAAATGTAACAAAGACAAAGGAACTTGTCTTTCATGGAAAGGACCCTGTGCAGCCCCTTATAATTGGGGGACAAATTGTAGAGGAAGTAGAAAAGTTTAAATACCTCGGTACATATATTGATTCTAATCTAAATTTCGGTGAAAACACAGATTACATTTTTAAAACCTGTAACCAACGTCTCCATTTATTGCGCAAGCTCAACTCCTTCAGAGTGAGCAAGCACATTATGGAAATAGTTTATAAGAACCTGATAGAGAGTATTCTAACCTTTAACATGGCGATGTGGTATGGTAATTTAAACGTAAAGGGGAGAAGTAAGCTTCAGAGAATAGTAAACCTCGCTTCAAAAATCATAGGAACAAGTCAGAAACAATTAAGTTCCACGTACGAGGAAGTTCTCAGGAGAAAAGCTTTTAAAATAGCAAACGATCCCTCTCATCCACTCAATAGGGAGTTTGAACTTCTTCCCTCTGCCAGACGTTACAGAGTACCTAGGGCAAATCGTAATATTTTTAAAAATTATTTTATTCCTAATGCAATTCGGACGCTGAACAACACGTCCCGTTGATGTGTTTTAACGTAATTGCCACTGCTGTGCTGCATCTTGCCCTGAAGATGTCTGTGTGTTAGTATTGTTGTTCTTGTTGTTTTTGTTGTTGTTGGTTTGATTGTTGTTTGTATGAGACCGAAGGCAAATTTCCACATTGTGGACAATAAAATGAAAATGAAATGAAATGAAATGAATGAAGGAGCTTTTCCCGTTCTGACCATGCGAAGCAAGCCCAGCTGGAGTACAGAGGCTGCTGAGGCCATTAGACCCAGCATTTTCTGAAACCTTTTGAGCAAAACTATCGAGCCGTGGCGGAAGGATTTCGCGACGTGCTGAATATTTAGTCCGCGCTCCGGTGACAGGCGTGCCGTCATGGATAGCGAGTCTAACACTGTTCCCAGAAAGGAAATTTTCTGACTGGGAGACAGTGAGCTTTTCGCCCAATTGACTGTAAGGCCCAGCTCCTCGAGGTGCTCGAGTAATGCGGCCCTGTGTTCTATGAGCTCCGATCGTGATCAAGCTAGAATCAGCCAATCGTCCAAGTAGTTCAGGACTCGCATGCCCTGAAGTCTCAGGGGTGCGAGCGCCGCGACCATGCACTTCGTGAATGTACGAGGTGCTAGAGACAGGCCGAACGGCAGGACTGTGTATTGATATGCCTGGCCCTCGAAGGCGAATCTCAAGAATCGCCTGTGATGGGACGCTATTTGTATTTGGAAATAGGCGTCTTTCAGATCTATTGACATAAACCAGTCCCCGTGGCGCACTTGCGCGAGGATTTTCCTGGTCGTAAGCATTCTGAACTGGCGCTTCACAAGCGCTCTGTTCAGCTGTCGCAGATCTAAAATGGGTCTGAGACCCCCATCTTTTTTCGGTACCAGAAAATATCTGCTGTATAGGCCCCCTTCGCTCTGAGCCTGAGATAAAGGTTCTATAGCCCCTTTGCTCAGTAGTTTCGCTATCTCGGCACGAAGTAGATGAGACACTTCATTTTTCACCGTAGTTTCGACACGCGCCGTATAGCGGCGAGGGCGTCGAGCGAATTGTAGCGAATAGCCTCTCTTTATAGTGTTCAGCACCCATTCTGATACCCCGGGAAGCTTTGACCACGCATCTGCGTGAATAGCTAGAGGCAGAATGAAATCCGGGCTCTGGCCGCGGCAAAACGCCCGCTCGAGAGCCCTGGTATACTGGGAACACAACACCGTGTTTACAGCGTTTGAGGCGGGGGGCGCGCTGATCACAGTGGGCAGCCCGGCCGCGCTCAGCTTCTCTATGGCAGATTGTGCAGAGAAAGTGAGCGGGGCGGATCCCGTAGGATTCGGTGTGTCTGTGAGAGAATGTGGGCGCGGGACTGCGGGCACATTTACTACACTGAAAACACTGTCGGTTAGAGCCGACTGAATGTGTGTTGGTTTCGTTTTTACAGAAACCAAGGGACACGCAGCGTGCAGTGTAAGCGGGCATTGTGACATGGGCGCGTTCACTACATTGTCTGCACAATCGACCTGAGTCGATTTTATTTGTGCTAGCCCTGCACCGTGGCGGGCTGTGTCTGGGTGTGGGAATGGGCACTGGGGCGTGGGCATTCTTACAACACTCATAACACCATCGGCCGTGGCCGGAACACCAGAAAATGCACTCTTTATTGGATTTATCTGGGTAGCCGTAAAAAGGCTTTTGTGCGCAGGCAAGCGGGCTGAGACACCGGCTGGCTCACTGCGAAATACACTGGGACAGTCACAATGCTTGGAACTGACCGAGCGAGAAGTTTTGGTGGAAATCCGGCCGCAGCGGGATCTGAACACCGTCGCTTTCCTAGAGTGGCTAGGAAGGCTTTGAGGCCTCGGGCTTGATCTCAATCCTCGGCCGGGGCCCGCGCTGAGGGGGGCGGCGTCCAGCAGAGCGAGAGCGCGGTCTTTGGTCTCGGGCCTGGCGGCGCTGTGAAGCGGCGGCGGCGGGCGGTGCAGGTTGCGGCTGAGAGCTGCGAGCAGACGGCTGTTTTGAGCGGCCTGTAGCGGAGCTCGAGCGCTTCGGAAGGAAGTGCTTCATAGCCTGCGAAGTCTTCTGCACTTCCATGAATCTGTCCGCGAAATCCTTGACGGCAGATCCGAAGAGGCCCGCTGACGAAATGGGCGCGTCGAGGAACACAGAGCGCTCGGCTTCCGTCATCTCGGACACCGTCAGCCATAAGTGTCTCTCAGCCACGGTGAGAGAGGCCATATTCCGTCCTATGGCCTGTGCAGCGGCTTTAGCAGCGCGTAGAGCGAGGTCTGTAGCGCTTCTCAGGTCCGCCACGCAGATCGCTTCGGGCCCTTCCTCGTCCAGTTTAAGGAGAAGGTCGGCCTGGAAGATCTGCAGCATAGCCATAGTGTGCAGCGCTGAAACTGCTTGCCCGGCGGCGGTGTAAGCGCGCCCGTGCATGGCTGACGTCACTCGGCAGGCTTTAGATGGGAGCGTCGTCTGAGCGCGCCGTCCAGCGGAGGGAGGGCAGAGATGAGACGCTACAGCTGGTTCCACAGGAGGAACGGAGAGGTACCCTCTGTCCTTCGCACCATCCACCGTGAAGAATGCAGCAGAGGCAGAGGTACGCAGCCTGGCGGAGAAGGGGGCGTTCCACGACTTAGTCACTTCCTCGTGTAGTTCAGGGAGGAAGGGCGCGGGCTTTGACTTTGACGGAGCTTCGTCTTTTCCGAGAAAGCGTCCGTCCAGTCTGTTTTGCGCGGCGGTTGCGCAGGCGCCTCCCAGTCGAGGCCGATGCTTTCCACGCCTTGAGAGAGCAGACGCATCAGCTCAGTCTCAATGCCGGCTCTCTTCCCAGTGGATTGGCGGGAAACGCTAGCGGGGGGAGGTCCACGGAGCTCGCCCAATCCTCGCTATCAGATGCCAGAAGAGAACATGGCTCGGTGGGTTCGTCGAACTCGTGGACGGACACGGCGGCAGACGGCGGCCGTTGTCCATCAGTGAGCGACTCGAGCGAAACCGGCGAAGCTGGCGGGCGAACCAGCGAGCTTTGGCGGGCTGGAGAGAGCTCGGGAGCGCACTGGGCGCGGCGCTTCTTGCGGCGCGGCACCACGGCGGGCTGTGGTGAAGGCTCGGAGAATGACGCCAGGCGAGTCCTCAGAGTCACCATAGGCAGAAGCTCGCAATGAGGGCATCCGCCGTCTGCGACTGCGATAGCCGCGTGATCCTCACTCAGGCAGGACACGCAGATGACATGACGGTCCTCGTCGCTGAGTGGGGCGCGGCACGAGCCACAGGATGGCATCTTTAAAAAGACGCAGCTCTTTTTGTGATGAGAAGTGCAAGTCGCGTCACGTAAGCGAGCTAACACTCTCAGCAGAGTAAGGATAAAAAGGATATAGAACGCCGGAAAGCGCAGCAGGTACGGCAGTTGAAGGCGGCGAGGCAAGCGACTCCAGAAGCTCGTCCCGCTGAAAGGCTTGCGTCGACGGCGCGGCTTCTCACTCCGGATCCAGCGATGCGTACGCTTCGCTGAAGAGATGAAAATCAGCTTGTACCAGCCTACCGAGCTTATTTATAGGGCGAGACCACTCCTTTTCTGGCGGGACGTGACGATATGGGCGCGAATTGCCCCCATTGGTCATTACGTCACGCAGAGTCTCTCTCGATAGGCTGCTGCATTTGCCGCAAGAGCAGCCAATAGGCGCGCGAGCTGTCTCACCTATGTTTGCTTGCTGCTGCAAAGCGTTTTACATTAATAAAAAATTAAGGATAATTTTTGGCTTCAATATCTCGTGGAAAAGAGGTTTTCCCTAGCGTAAAGCTATTACGCAGTACGAGAGATACTCTCATAAGAGAACTGTACTGTGAACATGGATGTATACTTACTTGCACATACTCGTAACGTAGGTCTTTGTGTCGCGCAGAGTTGCGCTCAAAGGGAACCCTATAGACCTGTTTCATCCGCATCTTTTGGCGCCGGAGAACTCGGTCTATTATGGCCAAGCTGACATCATCAATGCTCTCAAAGTTGACATTATCGGCAATGACTTTGTCTCTGATCTCCCGGAGTCTGATGAGGTTGTTCTCACGAACCATATCCACAATGAGGGTTTCTTGAGCCGCTGTAAATATGGCAACCCTCCCACCTCTATGTGGCCTCCTCCTCTCCCTTGTTGGCCTGCTCCTCCTCCTCCTCTGATTTGAACTCCTCTTCCTCGTTGGCCTGCTCCTCTTCTTCCATGGCCAGCTCTTCTCCCTCCTCTGATTCAAATTCCTCTTCCCCTGACTTTGCCTTCATCCATTGTGTTTGTTTGGAATCTTCAGCAAACTGTGCACTCTGAACTTGCTTTTATACATGTGGTCACAGCATTAGCAACAAGTGTCTTCAATTTGAGTCGTTGTGTGTAATGAATGACGCCAGGTGTGTTCATTGTGTTCAAATATTGCTGACTGTGGCAAGCATTTTGCATTACATGAGCTTTCATTTGAGAATATGAGCAGGGTTCTTTTGCAACTTGTGTTTTAGCAAGGAAAAATGTGTTAAGATTTATGAGAACGGAGGATTGTGTTTTGTGAATTGTGTCTTCATGTGAAATGTGTTTATGATATTGGAAAATGATGGCTAGATTTAGGAAATGTGTTTAGACAACTGGTCATTTGGTTTAGAAGATTGGCTTTTGTGTTTTAGCATTTGAGAAAAACTGTAAGATATTTGGCAAATGGGAAAATGCAATAAAGCAGCAGTGATTTGGGTCTGTCACAACCTTCTAGCAGTGATCACACAAACATTACAGCACTTTCAGAACCTCTTATTGTGTCGCAGTTCATTTAGTTTCCACTGGACATTCCCACCTTGCAGGCTCAAAAAAACTGCAGTTATGAATAGCAGGCTTCCCTGGTGCGCACAAGCAGGGGAATGAACCGTTAATCAGTGGTGGAATGTAACGAAGTACAAATACTTCGTTACTTTACTTAAGTACATTTTTCACATATCTTTACTTTACTTAAGTAGAATCAATAGTGCATACTTATTACTTTTACTTCGTTACATTTTGCAGCAATTATTATACTTTCTACTCCACTACATTTCTACAACGTTCTGTTACATTTTCTGATCAGTTTTCCCCTGCCAAAATGTCATCCTGACCGTCCGTTCGTTGCACGTTTGTCTCACCAGTGAAGTTTGGTTGCCATATCAACCCGGTCACACTTAATGCGTCTCTATAGCACGCAGTGTGTTTATCGTGCAATTTATACGCGGAAATTTGTTTTTACGTGCATAGGATACGCATGGGTAGGTTTAGTAGTGATGTGGGGTGCGTGTGTAGCCTATAGGCTTTATGCCGAGCGTCACGTGACCAAGCCGGAAAACAGATCACTTCGCTTCCGATTCAGGTCTTTTGTATGTGCTTCATGAATTTTTTTGCGGTTTTACTCAAGATAACTTAAAAGGAGCAAGCAAAAATGAGCATAACCAATGTCCCTCGCATGTGCAGATTGATATTTAAAAGTTTTTTAATTTTTCTTCTTCACACTAACGTTTAGATATTTAAATAGCATAAAACACCAATAACAAAGTGAACTTAGTAGGTTAGCTGATTACCTTAAAAATCCATAGATATCGTAGTTAGTTCTTACGGCCGTTAACACTTTCTCTGACAAGCGGATGCAATGAGACCTGTTTTCCGGTTTGGTCACGTGACGCTCAGCATAAAGCCGTTTTGTTAGGATTAGTATGGCAAGCCAAGAGGTTCAGAATTACGCCATAAATGAATCGCGTTTACAGCCAAACCCCGTCAAATTAAGCTTGATGTGTATATAGCCTAATTGCAAGCTTGTTCAGAAATGGTGACAAAAACGTAAAAAATAACGGCTTTTCCATCATTATTGAACATCATTATAGGATTATTAGGTTGAATGAGTTAGGATTAACTGTTTTATTAATCATTAGAATATAGACATTAAGAGAATAAATTGTTATGCAAGTACTTTTACTTTTAATACTTAAAGTACATTTAAAATCAGGTACTTTTTACTTAAGTAGGGTTGTCATTGTGGTACTTCTACTTTCACTAAAGTAAATATGTCTCTGGTTATTTGTACTTTTACTTAAGTACTGAGATTCAGTACTTCCTCCACCACTGCCGTTAATCATTTGCGCTATAAGCACCCACGTCCGCTTCTCGCTCCATGCTGTGACACCCGGCCCGAATTTTCCTTTAATGATGGCCTAGTGTTCATCCACTAACTGGGCTAACAGTAAACACGGTTCTTCTGACCAGTCGGGCTTTCTCGTCTTTCTTGTTTTTTAATCCATGTTTGCTATATTAAAACAAACATTCAAACCCCCACTTAAATAGACAGCAATCAGTGTTATTGGAAAGAGTGGAACCATTTTTATCATTCTAAGCCAATCAAATACCTTAGGAAATTAACAGCAAGGTTAAAAAAAAGGATTTATATACATAAATATAATGTGCGTGTGTGTGTGTGTGAGTAAACTCTATGCTTAAAATGGCTCTTTTTTTTCCTTCTTGGACAACCAACCAATCACAGTCTTCAAAAGATTCTGTCATACGTAGCAACGGGGTCAGCCCCGCCTCCTCACTAAGAGGAGAGTTTTTGGGTGCTTCTCATTTCTTATTTGTGCATCCTCGTTTCCTTTCCTCGCTTCCTTTCCTCGCGTCTCAGCTCCACCCCCTGTAGGACGCGAGGGAAGGCTGCAAGGAAAAAAAATGAGGACGGAGGAATTGAATGAAAGCTTTTTTATACATTGGAATACTTGATCACTCGAACGTCACTTCACTGAGTCATCAGCAGTGCTCAAAGGATCTGCCCTTATGTTGTTAAAGTTTGTTTATTTAAGAAATTAATAATAAATAATAATAAAGCAAGATACCTTGTTGAAATATGTGAGTTGTGTGGTTTATGTAAACTACAAAAGTAAAGTATAAATTCAAATGATTGTGACAGATGTGAAGGGGGAGGAGAATTGATACGTGCGTCATGTTTAGTCGATAAAACTCTTCCGCAAAGGGTACACCTGTGTATCCTCGCTCATAGCTCCTCTGGAAGCCTCCTCACTCCTCGATCCTCGCCTCCTCGCGGTGCAATTAGAGAATTGAGATGTCCTTCAAGATGGCTGAGCTCGATCGGTTTCCGGGTCATAGGATGGAGGACGGAGGAGCGAGGAGACGAGGAGGGATATTGAGAAGCACCCTTTGTCTTTTCCTTACTCAGAGTTGCTCTCAGATCGTTCCCGAATCGCTCTTAAGCTAAGACTCCTACGTAAAAGTTTTTAAGCTAAATTAAGAGTTTTCTGAGAGGATTCTTAGAATCTTTATGAATACGGGCCCTGGTGTCTGGTCAAATTAATTAACAACATGGGGAAAGTATGGAAGTAAAATAATGCCAAATGTTTTTGAAACAAAAAAGCCTGTTGAATTGCACTACTTGAAAAAAATATGCATTGCATTAACCATGCTTGCATTTTAATGCATTGTATTTTTAGGGGTTGCATTTTTATGGGCTGAAATTCAGCATCGTTGAATATTTAAGCTGTGAAAATTTCAATTCAAAACTTTTCAAACACATTTTCATTATTAAAAATGCAATAATCCATATTCACCCTTTACACAACAGTGAAACATACATTCATTCAAGACTAAGCAGACAGTAGCCACGTTTCCATTACAGATTTGCGCAAAACTTTTGCGATTTTTTCTAAATATCGATAAAAAACTATTGCGAAATGACGGCGTTTCCATTAACCGATGTTATGCGACTTTAGACGTTTGTAGGTTTATAGCACATATGAATAGATGTGCAGCCACCGCACAAGACATTATTATTATTAATGGAAGGAGACGTGGTGTGTTATCCAAGCATTAATGGTAAGGAAAGACCCTAATACTGTGAACGGCACATGAGGTGTTTCTGTGTGTTTCTCCCTCATTTCTGCTCCAAGGTCGTGGCATTTCTTTGAGGTTTAGAATCCAGTATTCCTGCAATTCTTTTTTCTTTTATGAATTTAATAAAGAACTTTGTCTCGTATTCTGTCCAAACGGTCCGTGTACTTTTGCGTCCATTTATTTTTCCTTTTTTAACGCGTAGCCTAATTGAAAAACGAAAAATGAACGGTTGTTGTATTTTTAAAGCGCAAAGTTGAACAACAAATTTTCAATTTGTACTGTAGCCTACTACACACCAAATGCTGCGCAAAAAAAATAAATATAGACGAATTTTCAGATTTTTGTTTATGACTTTTTGCCCCTTTATTAAACATTTAAAATATTCACAAATTAATATGAAAAAAATTTTGATTTTACTGGTTTTCTAAGGCCAAATTAGAACCCGATGATATTTTTCCCGCAGTGCTGAATAAGAAGAGCCATGTCTCTGGAACCATAGCCTACAGAGAGGTGATTTATAGGTGATTATAGGCTAATGATAATAAATGTGTCTGAAAAAATAACGAGGCATTTTAATTGTTTATTAATAAACTAGTGTTAGTGCCGACTGCAAACATATTTTCATCTCCACTGTAAAGCGGATGCGCCTTTAGAGAGAAATGCACCTTTCATATGGATTACATAATCAGAAGGTATTTGCTTTCGATTTGAATTTGTTCGTTTAAAAGTGGACATTTCAAGCTTTAGCCTACATAGTCTATATTTTGTTTCAGTTCATTTCTGAGACATGTTCCAGTTCACGGAGATCATGAAAGCGCGCCTGATTGTTTTCTTTTATTTTGTAAAAGAAGAACGTTTTCTTGTTATTGTGAGTGTACACAAATAAAAGTAGTTGCGGATTATGTATTATTATTTTCTGTATGACCATAAATGATAGAGTATTTTAAGTTGTTTCCACTGTTGACAGGAAAATGCAAGTGTTCGCGCCCGCGCCTCCGTCATGCAGTGCGCGCTCCACACTTCGCACAAACCCCTGGATATACGTCAAAATCTTGTGTTTATTTGTGATAATCTTAGCCCTGTATTATTATTGTCTAACCTGTATTATGAATGACATTTGACGAATTGCTTTGTTCCTTTTTTGGATAAAAGCGCCTTCTAAATATGTAGCCTAATAAATGTAGCCTAATAAATGTCATAGGCAATAATAATAATTATTATTATTATTTGCGTTTATAACTATAAATTACTTCACTTAAGACAGTAATATGTTTATCATAAAATAATTGATGAATGTATTATTTTCATATAACCTTTTACAGTTTTGGAAAATGAGTTTGTGTTATATTTCTTTTTTTGTATGAGAAGTCTTTTTTTGCTATTCTATTATAGCCTACTGAGCTTTTTTCTCCCCCCCCCCCCCCCCCAAAAAAGGACTTTAAAGATACAAGTACTGGGCTAAATGTCGTTTTTTAGAAAATTCAAGAAATTACAAAGAACTGATATTTACAAAATCTGAGAGCGCGGATTAGGTTCTCTTACGAGAGTATCTCTCGTACTGCGTAATAGCTTACGCTAGGGGAAAAACTCTTTTCCGCGAGATATTGAAGCCAAAAATTATCCTTAATTTTTTATTAGTGTAAAATGCTTTGCAGCAGCAAGCAGACATAGGCGAAACAGCTCGCGCGCCTATTGGTTGCTCTGCAGCAAATGCAGCAGCCTATCGAGAGAGACTCTGCGTGACGTAATGACCAATGGGGGCAATTCGCGCCCATATCGTCACGTCCCGCCAGAAGGGGCGTGGTCTCACCCTATAAATATGCTCGTTAGGCTGATACAAGCTGATTTTTACCTCTTCAGCGAAGCACACGCATCGCTGGATCCGGAGTGAGAAGCCGCGCCGTCGAAGCAAGCCTTTCAGCGGGACGAGCTCTGGAGTCGCTGGCCTCGCCGCCTTCAACTGCCGTACCTGCTGCGCTTTCCGGCGTTCTATATCCTTTCATACTCTGTGTGTATTTACTCTGTTGAGAGTGTTTGCTCGCTTACTTGACGCGACTCACACTTCTCTCACAAAAAGAGCTGCGTCTTTTTAAAGATGCCTTCCTGTGGCTCGTGCCGCGCCCCGCTCAGCGATGGAGACCGGCACGTCATCTGTGTTTCCTGCCTGGGTGAGGATCACGCGGCTCTCGCGCTCGCTGACGGCGGATGCCCTCATTGCGAGCTTTTGCCCATGGTGACTCTGAGGACTCGCCTGGCATCATTCTCCGAGCCTTCACCGCAGCCCGCCGTGATGCCGCGCCGCAAGAAGTGCCGCGCCCAGCGCGCTCCCGAGCTTTCTCCAGCCCGCCAAAGCTCGCCGGTTCGCCCGCCAGCTTCGCTCGAGTCGCTCACTGACGGACAACGGCCGCCGCCTGCCGCCGCGTCCATCCACGAGTTTGACGAACCCACCGAGGCGTGTTCTCTTCTGGCATCCGATAGCGAGGATTGGGCGAGCTCCGTGGACCTCCCCTCCGCTAGCGTTTCCCGCCAGACCACTGGTAAGAGAGCCGGCATTGAGACTGAGCTGATGCGTCTGCTCTCTCAGGCCGTGGAAAGCATCGGCCTCGATTGGGAAGGGCCCGCGCAACCGCCGCGCAACAGGCGAGCTCTGTGGACCTCCGCCTTCTGTCCGCGAGTCGTCAAGGAGACGGGCCAGCATCAAGACCGCGAGCCCTAAAACCGCGGCTAGCTTTCTTTACGTTATAAGAAATCTACCCCGCCCCCCATGGGCGTGCGTCACCGGCAAATGGGAAAAGAGTGTGTTTTAGTCCCCGCCGAGGCCAGACTAATCTCCATTTCTTAAACATTTCTCGGCTCCTAGTTTGAGCGGCTGAAAATGTCATTATTGCAGCAATGAGCCTGTTGTATAACACGCACACCTGCATACAAACGCCGACACACACAAAACTGTGATGACGCTCTCTTATCTGCTTGCGCTAGTGTAGTTCTCCGTGTGGCCCAGTGCCGGAACCCGAAGCTTTCACGCGAGAGACCCGTGTTCGATCCCGGCTCTCGCAGCAGATAAAAATTTAGTCTCGCTGCGGCCAAACTTCCACCAAAAACTTTTCGCTCGTTCAGTTCCAGAAAATGCGACTGTTCCAGTGTATTTTGCAGTAAACAAGCTGGTACCACGGCCCGCTTGCCTGCACATAAAGGCCGTTTCCACGGCGACCCAGAAAAATCATGTAATCATTGTATTTCTGGTTTTCCGGCCACAGCCGATGGTGTTATAAGTGTAATAAAATGCTCACAGCCCAGTGTTCATTTCTACACACAAACACAGCCCGCCACGGTACAGGGCTCGCACAAATGAAATCGACGCATGTCAATTGTGCATTAAATGTAGTAAATGTGCCCACAACCCAGTGCCCACAAACACTACCACGGTTTCTGTAAAACGAAACCAACGCCAAGTCTTCCTAGCCTCCTAGGAAATCGACGGTGTTTCAGTCTCGCCGTGGCCAGACTTCCACTGAAATTTTCGCTCGTTCAGTTCCAGAAAATGTGACTGTTCCAGTGTATTTTGCAGTAAGCAAGCCAGTACCATGCCCGCTTGCCTGCACACAAATGCTGTTCCCACGGCGACCCAGATAAATCACATAAATGGTGTATTTTCTGGTATTCCGGCCACAGCCGATGGTGTTATGAGTGTATTGAAAATGCCTACAACCCAGGGCTCATTTCTACACACAAACACAGCCCGCAAAAATGCAGGGCTCGCACAAACAAAATCGCCTCATGTCGATTGTGCACTAAATGTAGTGAATGTGCCTACGTCTCAGTGCCCACAAACACTACACACCACATGTCCCACGGGTTCTGTGAAAACGAAACCAACACGCATTCAGTCAGCTCAGGCCGACGGTGTTTTTCAGTGCAGTAAATGTGCCCGCTGTCCTGCGCCCACATTCAGTCACAGACATGTTAAGCCCCACGGGGCTCGCCCCGCTCTCTCTCCCTCAGCAAACTGCTATAAGGGTTTTGAGCGCGGCCAGGCTGCCCGCCGCGATCGGCGCGCCCCCCGCCTCACACACTGTAAACACAGTGTAAGGACTGGGCTAAAAGGGTGAATCTGAAAGGACTAAATACATCCTGCTAAAGACCCAAAAAGCCTGGAATGTAAATTTACACACACACACACACAGCCACACACACACACACACGCCCGCATCCCCCACAAGTGAAGCCTGCTCAGGACAGAGCGTGGTTTCCTGTTACGAGACACTTGTATGACTGACTTGGAATTTGATGTTCAAAGAGAAAGAAACTTCTTTTCTTTAAAAGACATTTAACCCGATATATTCGATGTGTCTTTATGTGTGTCCATTTGCCCATGTCACATTGTAATGACTATAATTTGTTCGTAACTTAAAAGTGAATTATAAATACCCTAGGTGTATTTTTAATGTAAATGTTTACCTATAACAGTCGTGTTTGATATCGTAAAAATGCCCTGGACTTGACTCAGCCAGATATATGTATGAACACACCGTAAAAGGTATGATTATGTGCATAACACATCTCTGCAGTAGAAATGACCCTTCCTAACACAGGTCATAATTTAATTAGACAAGCAGTCTGACAAGACAAAGAGAAATAAAACCCAAAGTCCCGCCTGTAAACTTCCAACCCTCTAACTGGCCAAGCCAACAGGAAGAGGCTGGATTTCTCCAAAGTGATAAATGACGCTTCTCCCCTTCGCTCGCTCTCTTCCTCCCGTGTCCTCGTGTCATGATGTAACGTCTCGCCTCCGGGCGAGTTCTTCGCCTTTCTTTTATTTGTTTCTAGTTTAGTTTGTGTTTTTCAGTTGTAGATAAGTCTCTGTGTTTAATTCCAATCGACGATTGAAAAGAAAACCCCGTGACATATCTCTTCAGCAAATCCATCTACAAGGGACCTTTAAACGAGCGCGCGCTCGCTTTGAAGGAGAAACACGCGCACGTGACCGCGTGACGCGCCGGACCGAGCGAAGCGCGCGCTTCTTCGCCAGCCATGCACAGATGGAACATTAACTCCTCGTGATTCCTCCGTTCTACGAAGTGAAACGAACTCAGCCGAACTATTTTCCTTTGGTAATGTTACCCCAAAGACTGTGAACCTCCGTTCAACACGCGCGCCAAGCAGCCCACGTGATGCTTCCTCACACACAAAGGAATCCTCTCACGCACGCGGCCAGACAAGGCCGCGCAGGATTGCCGCGATACAGAGAGACCAAGAAACTTGCGCAAGTATATCTCTTTATAGAGCTTCTAAGAAGTTTTAAGATGATGTTTCGTGTTGTTATCGGAGAGGTGAATGTCTTCCTGCCAATGAAATTCTCCCAATTTTCTCTGTTCTCTCTCTCCCCATCCCCTTTCCTCTCTCTCTTACTCGCTCACGCGTGTAAGTTATCCATTGTCCAAACTTTACGCATTTCTCGTTCATTGATGTCTTATTGTATTTTTCATCGATGTCTATGTGTTTGTAAATACATATATCCCGTGTAACCGTAGTAAATACATAAGTAGTCATGCCTTTATTAAATCCATTATATTCATTTTGATTGATGTTACTGTGTCTGCTCATACTCCAGGTCTCTGAAATGACTAGATCAAGCTACGGCTTTATAAATTAAAGATACTTTAAAGAGTATGTGTTTATAGGGCAGAAAACCCAGTTCTTCTGGCCAGAGAATTGCGTTTCCTGAAATCCTATGAAGTAAGATGATATGTGGGATTCCCCCAATATTAATCTGACAATTGAGCTAATTAAATTTTACCTGTCTGTAAAACGTGATCTATGCAATCAACTTGTAGTTAAAATGAAAGGATACACGTATGCATGCAGGTAAAATGATAGATCCTCCCTTAGAGGGAGATTAAATTTAATGTAAGACTGATCTAATCCAAACATGTATGAATAATTATTAATTACCAATTATTAATTAATTTATGCAAATTCCCCACGGATTAGATCCGCCCTGAATCCTTACAAAATGGTGGAGAAAATGCTAAGCACATTTTAAACTTGTTTTACGAGCAAAATCAGTTTTCAATCTATGTCTATATTGTGATTTAATATTGTACGTGCGCCTCGAGTGAGCGAACGCAATGCGAACTCACCGCTGCAAAATAATCTCTGACATTCCGTTTGCCATTGTTAATAACTAAAAGTAAACTGCAGTTCATAGTATTAAATTTGTCCCACAACAGACGAAAAAACCTCTTTTGAACGACGACATTTTTAATGTTAAACTCCCCTGTCCGAACGATGTTCTTCTGTCAGGGTGAAGACAAGATTTAGTGAATCGATGCTCTTTCACTATTCTTAAAAAGGCCTTATTTTATAATCGTTAGATTAACGATAAACTCCTGGTTAAAACATTGACGTAGCTACTCAATTGTAAAAACCTAAAGCATATTTAATCATAGGTGCTATTTGATATATGTTATGGGAGTCGAAAAACAGATGAATAATTCCTGTTTTCTCTCACACAACGCAGCGACGAATCCTGCTAGATGTGCTTGTAAAACATAGCACCGAGAAAAAAAAAATCCAACACTGAAAACATTTTTCATCATAAATGCTATTTGATAAATGTTATTTGGATCCGAAAAACAGATGCCTAATTCCTGTTGTCCCTATGTGTGTGTGTAGGAAAAATCCTGCCACGCCGTTTTGTGAAATATAGAACCGGAAAGAAATCCGTCGATATTTAAATTCCGCACTATTTCGGATTGATGCAGCAATTGAGGCGTGTAATTCTTTGCACGTCCTCTGAGACAGTCACATGTGAAAGCAGGCGGGTTGCAATGCTACTGCCAAACGCTAGGGCGCGCCCTTGAGTTTCCCAGTATCAGACGGCCTCCACGTCCTGACTTTACCCTCCATGAGCGAGATGTCGCCATCGTGTGGACAATGGTAACAAGGTCATCCTTTCCTAAATAATTTTCTCTCAGCACCATTTCAGATTGTTCCAGTGAATTCCTGAAATTGTGTTTCTAACTTTCAATGCATGTGCAAGTTCCAGTTTTAATAACATGATTTCACTACTGACTGTGTACATTTATTTTGAATTTAGTTCAAACCACGTTTGAATTTAAAATTCAAAAGTAGGTATTAGCAGTTTCTGATGACTAATCAAATATAATGCCAACCTTCAATTTCCTACACTTATTCAAATTTGGTTTGAAACAAACAAATTTCAAATTAATTTGAAGGAAGTCTCCGTTCCTGTCGGGAATGGTTTTATGGCTTTATTTCTATATTTCCTTTTTCAAATTATTTTTTGTAATTTTGATTCGATACGTTATGACAACTGTATCCTTACTTTCTAGAAGTTACTTAACATCTATGCATATGCTTGATTTGAATTGTAGTTAAACCAGTTTGAATGCAATTTAAATCAAGGTCTCTGTCAGCCAGATTGACCACTAGGAGGAAGTGGCCCAAACCCTTAGTGGCCCAAACACGCCACTGCAGCTTGCTTCCTCCTGTGCTCTTCCTGCTGCACTTAATCTCTTCTCTGAATGGAGGCTAGGTTGTTCCGATAATTAACATCGTCATAATTTCCTTTTTGTTTGTACCATAATTTTAGTAAAGCCGCTGCCTTCGATTTTTTTTTCTACCAAAAATAGACACTCAATTTGATTGAGATAAAGAGAGCTTTAATTCACGTTGAGGTTCACTTGTCCTTCATCCTGTTTTGTGTTTGTAGGTAGAAATTTCTCTCGTGCTGTGGTGATTTGACAGTCATCTCTGCTTGGGGTCCAGCAAGCGGGTTCGTCTGACCTGCGTCACCAGCGCTGACTGAGCGCGAGTCTCGGACTTTCCCGTATCTCTCCGTTGGTGCGGCCCGCAACACATTACCAATTTGGCACGGCCGGTTGCGTGAGAGGGCGCACATCGGTACAGACATACGGAAGGGCCCGGGACACTGCTGTCAAGTGTTTGGGGATGACAGGAAGACCAACCACAATGCTGACTCCAACCCGAATGACCTCATTTCACCCCAGGCAAACTAGAAAAAGGTATTAAACCCATCCACTTAGTATTGGCCACAGAATCTATGAATTCCCCCGGTCATTGAAGCGTTTGGCTCCCTTCTTCTCTCCGAGCCACAAACCGCAGACTTAGGCCTCCTCTTCCCTTGTAACACTTCCTGTGTACTATTGACGCCATTTCATTACAGACCTTTCCATCTTTGATGGTTGCATGTTACTTCAAACTTTGCTATCTTGCCACTGCTCTTTTCTGTTGTGCTCTGTTCCTTTCAGTTCACCTAGAAGACAGAGCCTATCTGAGACAACAAGGAACGCTGAATAATAGTTTGACAAACCAAGCCGTTAGCATCAACAGGTGACCACTAAGCTACCGCCCTGTTAAATTTTATTCAGGCCCATACTGACCTACCTAAATTGTCCCACCGAATGATTTAACTGTCTGCATCAGTTAACACTAGAACTACCGGAATTCTATAACTACTAGAACGACCATAGCGGTCATTCTGACCGCTCATACTTTGACGTTCATATTGCCGTACTGAACGTCATTTTCGTCATGCCACAACTACATTTGAACCTTCTTTTTAAGTTTTCCGATGAAACATTTAATTCCTGTCGTCATGTTATGACGTCATCACCATTAAAACCGCTTAAAACAAACATTGGCCCGACAGGTGCTGCCTCTGAGGAAAGTTTTGCGTCAAAAAAAAAATTTTTCCCCGCACTTACCACGTGAATAGACATGCAAAAAGTTAGGAAACGTCAAAGCTTCATGCCGTTTAGTACAGCCCTGTTTCTAAATAAGTTCAATAATCAATACAAAATCTAAAAATAAATGGATTTACAATGTTAAGATAGGTAATAATAAAGATCAGGACACAACATTTAAATTCAAATGAATGTGAACATTTATTTTCCAGCCTAATTGATAAATATTTTCTTATTTTCTTTGTACAATAAAAACAAATCTTATGAAACAATAACTTATAACATATATACAATAACAAAAACACTACATACATTTCATTACACCGTAAAAACTTTCATGGACAGTACGCAGCACAATACACAAAAACAGGTTAAGAAAAAACATGAACATTAGCTAGACAAAAAAATGAACTGATTTAGAACGATTAGTTTCAGTAAACAAAAAAAAACAAAAACAAAAAAATTAACGAACAAAATCAGGTTGACAAGTTTTCCTCAAAGCTCATTTGAACGGCACAAACACCCCGTATCATTCACTGACGCTTACGCACAGTCCACACAGGTAAACACCGCCTTTCGTGTGCAGCTCCCACACACCACTTTACGACATTTGGCACATGTCTCCTTGGTTTTATTTTGTTTGCAGTTCCTCCTTACTTGGCACTGCCGCCTTCTCTCCATCTGCTGCTGCTCCTGCCCGGGTCCTGGCTCACGCACCACAAGTTGTGAGGTTTTTGATCCCATGTGGTCGGAACGAAGTTCGCTCGCCAGTCGCGTGATGAAGTCCCTCCGCGAAACATGCTCATTTGTGCACTTATTGTACAATATGTGTGCGTTGATTGCAGCCAGGTCGAGGATGTTATAGAACACAGCTACTGGCCATCTACGGGAGGGTGCTTTTACTGAATATTTTCTAGCCATTTGATCTAGAACGTCTACTCCTACCTTGGTCTTGTTGTAGTATGTTACCGTCTCTGGCTTTCTTTTCTGGCCACTTGTGATGCCAACAGCTGTGTGGACAGTGCTGAGGATGCAGACATTCTTTTTTTTTTGCCCTGATACACGGTCAGTGTTGCATCGCCACTTTTCAGCACCTCTGTGCTGAACAGCGGCTTTTGCGCCTTTACGCACGGGGGGAGCTCTCGTCTGCTCTTGTTTACCGTGCCAACCAAGCTGGTTTTCTTGGCCTGAAGTGCCTTTGCCAATTCAAAAGAAGTAAAAAAATTGTCGGTGGTCACATTTCTTCCCTTCCCCAGGTATGGGTCGACCATTTTCAGCACCACACTGTCTGCAAGTCGTTGACCTGGCCTCCTCGTCTCGTCTTTGCCCAGATAAGGCGCACCGTTTACCATATATTTGGTGTCGACATCCGCAGCAAGCCAGAATTTGATTCCGAATTTGTCCGGTTTGTTTGCAATATACTGTATGAAACTGCACCTTGATTTTGTAGGGAATAGCTGCTCATCCACAGTGATGTCGGCACCAGGCTTGTAGCAGGCGATGCAGTTTTGGACAAATTTATCCCAAACATCACTCATAAGGGCAAACTTGTTGTCTCGCAAGCGTGTGCGTCGGGTTTCCCTTTTGTCGAAACGAAGGAATCGCATTATTTCCTGAAACCTGTTTCGGGACATGGTCTCCTTGAAAAAAGCGCAGCCCCACTCGGCTGACCAAAAGGTCGCCAAATCCATCCCTTTTCCACCTTGCGCGCCACGAATGTAAATTAAACTAATGAAGGCTTTTAGCTCTTCGATTGTCATGTCCCATAGGTTGTCCTCCTTGACTCGATGGGCCTCAGCCACGGTGCAGTCCCTGATGTGTTTCAGCATGCCATCATCCACCAAACACAAAAAGGCTGTAAGGGCATCTTCAATATTGCGCTTGGCGTGCGCTGTGGGGCCTGCTGCTTCAGTTATTACATTTTGGCATTGTCGCCTTCCTCTGTCTTCACCCAACTCTACATAGGTCCACACTGTGCCGTCTTTCGCCGTTTCACGCCTTTCGGCTGAAAGGGGGTTTATTGGGCCAGGCTCCTCATCTCGTGGCGGACTGTGTTGTCTTGGCACAGAAGGCACATTTGAAGGATCAGGATTTTGCACTATTGCCAAAAAAAGAAAAGAAAAAAGAACAGACTAATTACTTTTTTAGTTCATGAAATCATAATCTTGATAATTAGTCCTTATGATTTCTAATAGCCTGACAATATAGTATTATAGGCAGTGTTGGGGTAGTTACTCAAAAAAGGTAATTAGTTACTAGTTACTAGTTACTTCTGTAAATTGTAATGAGATTACTTTACTAGTTACTGCGTTTGAAAAGTAACTTCACTACTTATTACTTTACTTTCCCGTTTCTTAATTTATGGACAAATATCATAGCCCTATCATCACTTTGCCTGTCTACATAGTGTTTATTGTATAAATATATACAAAATGGCATGTAAAACCATATGAAAGAACAATATCCCTGTCTGCACAAGGAAATATATCTCACTGTAAAATCCACAAACAACAGGATAAAGGAGGCTATGGTGCGGTCATTTTAAAATGGGGTCAACACACAAGTTTTAAAACACAGGCTTTGGGAAACATGAGAATAAACTCTTCTCCTGAGAACAAAACAAGCTTTTTATTCGACTCATGGCAATAAAAATAAAAAATGAAGTGGTCAATGAAAAATAATAAAATAAAGGTCACTTTTACATTTTTGATCTTAATTTAAAATGCATTTTTCTTGGCGATTCAATAGTCGGCAGGGGAAGCATTCCTCTACAATGAACCCTGCAACAAGCCTGTTCATTTTGTTTTGTGTTACCTGCTGTGCTCCAAGACTTGAGAAGAGTTTTTGTAACAGCGTGCGCGGCGCCGAATCCGAGGATGAACGACTTCAAGAAGCCGAATCTGCCCGAGCATGTAGCCTACGTCTCACCGTGACCGCATCGGCACACAGTTTGCGTGTCTAAATCAGTTGCTTATGTTTACAAAATGAGCCTACAATAGCATAATAAGCATTTTTAATAGAAAGATCCATGTTTTATCAAATGTCCACGAAACTTAATGAAATGTTTAGTGAAATTAGAAACCATTTAAGAGATCGTTGATTTAGTTCTATAGTCTACATACATGTTTTTATATCCACATTTTGTTCTAATGTCACAAGTAATAATCTCAGGGTTTACTGGATTTTACGTACACGATTCTTTTTGTAGTGTTATTGGTGGTGATGTAGCCTACTAAAATAAACATCGTCACGTGTGGACCTTTCTTCTTCTCACCGTTGATTCCTGATGGTTAAGAGGACAATTACTCGAGTCGCCCCGTCGTTTCACAGAATAGTACAATGGCGAGCGCGTCGAGTATAAACGCCTCGTCCGTTTGGGGAGGTGCGCGTGCAGTCAGCGGAGACTCGCGCTGCAGAGACCCCCTGTCTCCGTCTCCGTCTCCATTTCCCTCTCTCCTTCGCACCGGCAGCTATGTCACTCAAATCGATCTCTATGGCAACGGTGCGCACGCACCACTAGACAGAACTTTACACACAAGCAAACACGGCTTGGGTAACGCAGGAAAGCGCGTTCCTATAGTATAGTAAAGTAGTGTAGTTACCGATATTTTTAGTGTAATGCGTTACTTTACTTCGTTACCCAAAAAAGTAATATCGTTACTGTAATCCGTTACTTTGTAACTCGTTACCCCCAACACTGATTATAGGCTACTAATAATAGCAATAGAATAATAAAAATGAAAAGGTGTGTGTGCCGGTGGAGGTGTGTGCCTGACGTAAAAATCTGAATGAATGGATCGGTCATCAGGAAAGTTGCGTGTTTGCGTCGGTAACAGCGGTGGGTGTTAAATAAGTTAATATGATAACCGATCTGATCGGTAAAGTTATAGCCTACATTAGATAGTTAGAGATGGTTAACTTTACTTTGAAGTTACGTTACAACTATTATTGAGCTAGTCTGCCTCGCAAAGTATAAAAATATAGCTAGAGAAGAAGAGAAACATACCTGGAATATTATCCGATGGAACAAGGTCAGTTCCAGGATCGGAGATGTCCAGCCGGCTCTTTTTTCGACGGGGAATGAATTCATTATCTGAATCACTCTCAGCGCTGGATGAACTGTCTAGGGACCAAGAGACATCGCTGTCCCTATCCGTAACGTTACCTGCTCCTCCATCAGACTCCTCATCGTCAAGCATTCTAAGCATGGCTAAAACCTCTGTGGCTGTCATTGTTCTTTTTGATGACATTTTGTTAGCTAAAATGTATAATATTTATAGCGTAAATGTATAATATTCATAGCGTTGGAATAGCGTAAACAAAAAAAGACAAATCGTTGCTATGCAACGGGGACATTCGTTACAGTGGCGGGAAATGTAGCGGACTTATGATATCTATAATGCGTGCGGTCAAAATGACCGCCATGGCCATTCTAGGTAGAAATACTCAGAACTGTTTTGTGTTTTGTGATTTTAATAAAATAACAGTGTCAGAATAAAATATACACATATTTAGGAAAAGTCAGAGTCATACAGCCACATGGATTTTATTTTAACAAAGTTATTACACTGTAAAATTCAAAAACGGTCAAAATGACCGCCTTGGGAGTTCTAGTGTTAACCAAAATTTTCATACACGGCATAGCCCGTATTATAGCTCGTTAAACGTAGAACGAAATTGCACTGGTCTCTCTGCGTGTGTTGTGTTCCTCTCGCCCACAGTGAAGCCAGTTTGTTCCGGTCCTACAGTCCCACAACCCGCTGGGACAACCTCGACACATGGCTGACGGCCATGACGGCTAACTTCCTGCCCGAGGACGCTAGTGACTCAGAGCCTCGAGTTAAGAGCATCGCAGACGTGGACAAGCTGACGGCGCACAAACCAAGCCAAAGCTCCCACGACAAAGACCGGTCATACACGTCAACCTCACTTGCCAGCTCATCACACAAGAACGTCTCCACGAAAGGAGCCGCATCGCCCTGGAGCACAAAGTTGCAACGCTAAGGATGCAAGCCGAGGATGACAACGACCCCTAGCTACAAGAAGGAAGTGGAAAGACTTCAAACTGCCCTGTCTGATCTTCGTCGACACACAGACCGAAGAGAGCAGTCAGAGAAAAGAACCAGAGAGGAAATCAACGAGAAACTCCGACAAAGTGACGCCCCTTGCAAAGAGCAGAGACTGAACTTAAAGAGACTCGTAAGCCACAGCCTGCGAAAGAAACTCGCAAGAGGCCCGTGCCACAACCCACAAGCTCGTTCAGCAGAGACTGAACTAAAAGAAAGAGACACTAAAGCCAAGGCCTTTAAACACTTACACACGGGCCGAGCTGAAATCCATGAACCTGCTCAACAGAGACACGATCTCAAAGACAAACTTAACATTTGTCCACACCGAGTTGAAACACTCTTATAGACTGCAGCATGACCGGAAAAGGGGAAACACACACCACAAGTTTCCCCTGACGGGTCTGCACCCTTCAGCCAAGAACCCAGAGCTGTAAAGAGGGGTTGAAAGCCCACTGTTCAAAACATCACCAGCCGCTGCGGCAGGCCTTCATTAAAGAATTCTCTGATCCAGAATCCGAAAAGACTTTGAAAAAAAAAACACAATCTACTCTGTCTCTGAACACTACTCAGAGCTGCCTCTCGAGGGCGCCCCACCAAACCATCCAGGCACGTGCACAGGTAGGGCTCAACCTGTGCAGAGCACATGCCCTTTTTGCCGAAGTGCCCTTTTTTTGGTGGTGTTTTTTTTTTTTTTTTTTTTTTAAATCAATGCTATTGGTCACCCTTTAAGTCTATCTGTCTGTTTTGAAAATATTTAGCCAATGAAAGATCTTAAAAAGAGCTTGTGTAAATCTTGTTCGATCCTCAAACTGTCAGTAAAGCTGAAAACTCCGCCCCCTCTATCGTGACTGAATCAACTGAAGCTCCGAAGCGGCCGCACAGCAGACAGCAGCTGAACGAAGTTTTGCATGGGTAAACAAAGATCTTGTTGTTTGAATAAGTACTAAACACGTCTATAAAAGCTCATATTTTATTTATTTGATGTCTGACTAAGATATGTGGGACCTGAGAGAGAGGGCTATGCTAGCATTTGCCATAGTCATTGCCAATACATAGCCTACACTTAAATAGCCTGTGCATACAGTAGCATTTCATTTTTTATAAAATGCGATTTTGACCAAATGTATTTTACAACAGGAAAAACTGAGCACCTATATATAGCTATAACAATCTAGTTGGTAAGCTGTTGATGAAAATGTAATGATGCCGCCGGCGCCGTTTCCATAGGAAAATCATAAGCACAGGTGCGCCCCCGCGCTGTTCGTACTGGAACTACAAAGTGATCCTCGTCGCCTAGGTAACATATATTTCTAAGAAATGTGTTCTTTGATTTATGATTGCTGATACACTTAATTTATTAACATTTAATCATGTTATGGTAATAATATTAAATTAAGGTTAATTCAAGGCTGTTTATATGCACGTATTCGCAATGTAATTTTTAATCTATATAGTAGGCTATTCTAAACTCTCCGGTCGTCCTCACATGTATAAATGTAGTAAAACATGGTTTTACTACAGTAATATTGTAGTAGTAACTTAAAAAAATTTTTTTTTACAGAAGATCACTGTTAAATCTTTATATTTTATCATGCAGAATGTAATTCATGATTTAATTCATTCTAAGGCTTAATTTATTTGATCCAAAATAAGCAAAAACAGTAATATTGTGAAATATTTTTACAATTTAAAATAACTGTTTTCGATTTGAATATTTTTTAAAATATAGCCTAATTTATTTCTTTGGTCAAAGCTGAATTTTCAGCATATTTACTCCAGTACTCTTCAGTGTCACGTGATCCTTCAGAAATGCTTTTCACTGCAACTGTACTTTTCACACTATTTTATGATTTTTTTCATTGCTGGCTTATTTTAATAAGAGACCTTCAAGAGACCAACATTGGTCCTCCACAGTATCAAGTTTTTGCCATCAAATTCTTCTTTGCAATCAGATTCTTTTCAAAAATTAGGTTAATTAAAGAGACTGTTCACGCCACGTCTGTTCCTGAGCCGGTTAAGAACCAACTCCGAAGCCTTTGCTCCAGAGACTCTCAGAGCTTCATGGCCACAGTGAAGTCATAAACATCTTCAAGCATGGCTCACAGAAGGTTGCTGTTGTAATTAGGTTTAAAGAAGCCCTAAAACCTTGTAAATCTATATTATTATTATTATGGTTGTTATTAATAGTGAATAAATCTAAAGCTTTTGAGACTATTCTTTTTTTATTTTTTTGTCATGAAGATGTGACCATTTCCTCCTTTTATGTAGGCTTACTAAATAATCTTGATATAAAAAAAATGGGAGGGGGGTGCCCTTTTTCAGTTTCAGCACATGCCCCTCAAAAGGTCTGTGCACGGCCCTGAAACCATCGCCCTGTTTACAGAGAGCCAAGACCATTCCAGCCTGGAGCGGTACCCCTCTCAACATGCCACTGGTAAGCACAAGTCTGAGCACACATCAGACAAACACAGTGCCGCCACGTCTCAGACAGCCGAGACACTGGAGTCGCTGAAAAGCTTCTTCACAAAAGACTTTACAAAAATTCAAGAGGTACGAGCCTTACATCCTATGGCTGAGCGTCATACCTACAGCAGCACACAGCCACCACAGCTGACAGCTGCACAGCCTGAGCGAGACAGCACAGTTTCCCACAGCTGGGTCCGAAACCCCAAAAGACCTGATCAAAAGGGGGGGTGGGCCCGGAAACTCTGCCTACCCATCACTCTAGACAATGAGGTGAGCCTTGAAACCCGGGTAGACACCGGCTCAAACCTCACTCTAATGTCAGCTCAACTCTTTGAAAAAACTCAGTGCTAAAGCTAAGAGCGAAGATCGAACTCTTATACCCCAACTATGTGAGCTGAATGTGCAGTCGTACAGCCAGAACGACCTCCGGCTCGAACAGAGAGCTCCCACTTACCTGACAATTGGTCTGTTGAGGCCTACCCACCCGGTGCACATCTCACAAATGGACATGTACCCCTTTCCGATGTGCAAAGACCTGCTAGAATGCTCTGAGCTTTGATTAGACTTCAAACACCTGACCGTCTGGGCCCAAGTTCAAGAACCCCGCCCCT
Source organism: Rhinichthys klamathensis goyatoka (assembly GCF_029890125.1). NCBI lineage: Eukaryota > Metazoa > Chordata > Actinopteri > Cypriniformes > Leuciscidae > Rhinichthys > Rhinichthys klamathensis. The sequence goes on along the minus strand of NW_026606844.1, from coordinate 1,705,225 downwards.
CCAGTCACACAGGTCACCAAAGCCAGACTCCAAGGTCACAGAGTTCCCAGGAACTCCAGCAGCCATCCAGGAATACACAGCCTCAGCACCAAGTCAAGGTTCAAGTTCGCGACCCTGCACCTTCCAGCTCGCCAAATACCACGCAATGCCCACTCAACGATACGTGACCTACGATGGGTGACGCTCCCCTGTCTACAACTGTAAAGGCCTTACAAATTATGGTTAGATTGATGTAATTCACCTAAATGTCCCTTACAAAAAATAACTGCAGTACAATGAAGTACAACTGCAGTAAAACTGCAGTTTAAAGCAGTATAACTGCAGTACAATGAAGTACAACTGTAGATTTGCAGTATTAACGAAGTATTGATACAATATAACTGCAGTACATTGAAGTACAACTGCAGTAAAATTGCAGTACAAAAAGTACAACTTCAGAATAGTTAAGTAAAACTGCAGGACAACTGTAGATTTGTAGTAAAATGAAGTAGCCTATAGATACAATAACTGCAGTTCAGTGATACACTTTAAAAAGTGATAGACTTAAAAAAAAAACTTAAAGTCAGGGTCTCAGTAATTTCACTTTAATGGCAATGAGATCATTTTTGTTGCCATTAAAAAGTGAAATTACTGAACCTAAATAAGGAGCTTTATGAAAAAAAATCAGATGAACTTTTTGGTTTTTGCATCCGAAGTCTTGGTCTACCATTAATATTACACTGTAGCCTACTGCAGTTATGCTGTATTGTGCGACACAACTTTTTCACCCGCGTATAGCCCACGTGACCAGAGCTTCCTTCGCGCGAGCGCACCGCGGTCGTTGTCCTGACAACGAGTCTCGAGAGCAGCTGATGCTCGTTACGGCCAGCCTGCGTCTTTTCTCGTGGTGTCTGCTCCATAAAATACGGTTTGGTTAATTTCCTTACTGAAAATATCGTTCATATACGTTCATATTTATGGACTATCACAATTAAAACACAAAGACATTACAGCATTACAACCCGTGGTGACGGTCATTCACAAGTGGGACGGAATAGAAGCGTTTTCTGGAAGAAAAGAAGTTCATTAGCTACGCGAGGTGGAGTGTTGGCCTTGACAAGTCATTCAGTTTAGAGGTGAGTATAACGTATAATGTCCTCATATCTGTTTATTTTAATTTTAGATTAGTGTAAAAAAGACTTTATATGTTATTCAAACCGGTGAGCAAAGAGGAAACGCCGCTTCCGTACTGTTAGTTTTACACTGTTTACGTTATTTTTTAGAGCTGCGTCACGGCAGATTGTGTAGCCTATGTTTGCAGCATTATTTTCTTTATCACTTTCACTTTTAATGCATTTTTTTTAACTATCTGTATTGTATAAAGCGCTATACATAATGGTGACTTTACTTAAATTGTTTCAATTTAATATTAGGAATATTTGGAATATCAGACACTAACTTACTGGATATACACAAAAATACAAGCAATTAAGTTTAATAGTTTGACATTAATGGGCAGAAAAGAATAAAAAAAATACTTTTTATGGTGTGATTATTTAGGAAAATGCACTGGTAACAACTAAAGATCAAAAATGTAATTGAACAGAAGATAATGGCTGCTGTGAAACAAATATGCACTCACAAAATTTAAAAATTGTGTCTTTCTGCTTTTTTCCCAGAAATGCATGTTATTGGGCAAATTGCGTAGACTGTCAATGGAGTGACAGAAAGCTCTCAGATTTCATCAAAAAGATCTTCAATTGTGTTCTGAAGATGAACGAAAGTCTTGCGGGGTTGGAATGACATGAGGGTGAGTAATTTAACTTTTTATCTGGAGTGTTCAAACTCATTATTAATGTAGAACAATAAACCATAAATTAACTGGAAATAGTATGAATACTTTCCACAAACACTTGCAGACACCAAGTTAAAGGAACACGCCACCTTTTTTTGAAATAGGGGTTATTCACTGTCTCACCTACATTTAGATAGGTGGGCATATGCATTTTTGTCTAATGCATGTATTGTCTTAGTCTGGCAGTGCCGCCGCTAGCTTAGCTTAGCATAATGAATGGAATCATTTGTTGCCGGATGGCATGTTGTGAGTAAAAGTGATAAAAAAACAGCAACTAAATACTACGCTGGCCTGCGTATTCACAACGAGTACAAATAGCAATGCAGATTAAGACCAGATTAAGCACGGCTACTTGGGCGCAGAGATATCACGCAACACCTGAAAGCTGAAACTTTTCAAAGTCAACACAATCCAAAAGCGAAGATACTCAGTGCAGGTCAGGCCTGTATGTTGATGAAAGTATGTTGCGTGATATCTGTGCTTCGCCTGTGCTTCACCTCAATATAGTCAATAAGTCAATATCTGCCTAGGAAATCCCCTAGTCTTAATCTGCATTGCTATTTGTACTCGTTGTGAATACGCAGGCCACAATGAGTAATTAGTTTTTTTTTTTTTTTTTGGATAACTTTTACTCACAACATGCTATCCGGCGACAAAGGATTCCATTCATTATGCTAAGCTAAACTGGCGGCGACTCTGCCAGACTAAGACAATGCACGCACTGAGACAAAAATGCGTTTGTCCACCTATCTGAATGTAGGGGAGATGGTGAATAATATGTACTTAATATTGTGTAATAATTAAACAAACAAATCCAGCATTTTGCAAACAAAGTCGATCTGCTTTGCAAAGGAAAACTCGACTCGCAAACAAACAGAAAGCAATGTGCAAGTACAAAGGTCAATTTGAGCGAAAATGTAGTGGAGTAACACATGCATTGTGTTTTGCAAATATAAATAAATGAGCCTAGGTAATATTTCACAAATAAATACAAACCATCCTACAAATTGCTTGTAACCTTTGAACAAATACCAAATCTAGTGCATACAAATGCATATCTGTCTGTTATGATTGTGTGAGACACTTGGCTTTTTGTGAGATCTCTCGGCTCGATTTTCTCATAAATGCAGTTGAGCGACTTCCTCTTCTAAAACAGTAGATGGCGCTAATATAGGGGATTCATTTAGCGCTATTCTCCCAGGAGAAGCACTGATTTGAAACGCGTGCTTGCCTTTGCATACAGCTGTGGAAAATGAGCGGTGAACAGGTGTGTTTACTGTATCTATAATGAACCTTTTTGAGGTTTTCTTTTGCAAAATGTTATTACATATCTAGACAGAAATCCACATTTAGCACTTGGTAGCACTTCACTCTCTCTAGGATAGAGGAATGAGCTGAAAGCTCTGCCATCATATGTTGCATTTTTACATTTTTGTAAACGTTACATTTACTGAACAGTCTATTGCTTTCGTTCTCCAAAAATTAATGACAACATTTCCCACTTATGTATTTAGTTGGAATTCAGTCAGCTTAACTGTTAATGTAATAAAATAATGACTGAACAAAACAAACAATATAACCTGCCTGTGACATATGCAGTGCCCAAATTATTATTTTGGACAAATGAAACCCTCCTTTCAATTAAATTAAAGTCATTAATTTATGGAGAACGAAAGCAATAGACTGTTCAGTAAATGTAACGTTTACAAAAATGTAAAAATACAACATATGATGGCAGAGCTTTCAGCTCATTCCTCTATTCTAGAGAGAGTGAAGTGCTACTAAGTGCTAAATGTGGATTTCTGTCTAGATATGTAATAACATTTTGCAAAAGAAAACCTCAAAAAGGTTCATTATAGATACAGTAAACACACCTGTTCACCGCTCATTTTCCACAGCTGTATGCAAAGGCAAGCACGCGTTTCAAATCAGTGCTTCTCCGGGGAGACTAGCGCTAAATGAATCCCCTATATTAGCGCCATCTACTGTTTTAGAAGAGGAAGTCGCTCAACTGCATTTGTGAGAAAATCGAGCCGAGAGATCTCACAAAAAGCCAAGTGTCTCACACAATCATAACAGACAGATATGCATTTGTATGCACTAGATTTGGTATTTGTTCAAAGGTTACAAGCAATTTGTAGGATGGTTTGTATTTATTTGTGAAATATTACCTAGGCTCATTTATTTATATTTGCAAAACACAATGCATGTGTTACTCCACTACATTTTCGCTCAAATTGACCTTTGTACTTGCACATTGCTTTCTGTTTGTTTGCGAGTCGAGTTTTCCTTTGCAAAGCAGATCGACTTTGTATGCAAAATGCTGGATTTGTTTGTTTAATTATGACACAATATTAATTCCATAGAATAACCCCTGTTTCAAAAAACGGTGGCGTGTTCCTTTAAATTTAAGAGATTAACTTGCAGATTCATTTTAAGCATAATATATGCCTGTGGGGAAGAGTGTAAGGCCGGTGACACACTGGCTGCGTGGCGTGAGCGTGGCGTTTCTGTTGCGTGGCGGCTGTGTCGCGTTTTCTGTGTCTTTGCACACCAGAAACGTGTCTGACGCGGCGCTGCTGCCTGGTGACTATACTTCATGTTAAGCATAAATATAAAGCCTACTGATAAAGACACTGTCAGCAGTATTGACAGCAAAATAGACTGCAGAATATTTCATTCTGTATTGACAGGTGCAATATTTGAAAATTCATAATTATTTATTTATTTTCAAATTATAGTTATATCTGAATTTGTCAATACCTAGACTTTCAACCATCAAAATGTAATTTATTAATATGTATTCGTGTACAAAATAACATATAAACATCTTTTCCTATTCTATTTTGCCTGGAAAGCTTCCAATGCGCTTGCGTGTCCCGTGAAAAATAGGCGTCGGTTCTATTTCTAGCATGCACGCGTTTTCCTCGTGCCTGAGACGCGCGTGTCATGCAGGCAGTCTGCAAGCTCTAACCTGTTAACATGGGAGCTGAAATAAAAACGGACACGCCACGCAGCTGAGACTCTTACGCCACGCAGCCAGTGTGTCACCGGCCTAACTGAAAAGAGTGTCTCTGATTCTTTTTGTTTGTTTGTTTTTTACAGACTACATCCACAATCGTGTTTCCACATCTGAGATGAAGGCAGTTAAAAGAACAAAGTGGAATAATGAGAATAAGCTCTTCAAAAAACACAACTTCTCTGAATAATGTGGAGGAAGATATATGCATGATTTGTAAATAAACACTTTAAATACATTGTCTAACTCTCAGCCTGTTATTTGAAGTAAAAAAAAAAGTAAAATCACATTATTTGTTGCATTGCAGTTTGAGACATTCACTGTTTTGTATCTTAATTCATTATATTGCAGATGTGTGAAAATAAAACTTATTTAGGATATTCTGGTTGTATTTCAATGGTATTGTACAGCATTTTATTAGTATTGCATTTCAGTAGTATTGTAGTAGTATTGTAATTATACTTTAGCTGTATTATGTATTGCAGTACTACTGCAGTTATATTGCAGTATTATTGTAGTATTCAGTGCAGTACTACTGCAGTTATATTGCAGTATTATTGTAGTATTCAGTGCAGTAATACCGCAGTTATATTGCAGTATTATTGTAGTATTCAGTGCAGTACTACTGCAGTTATATTGCAGTATTATTGTAGTATTCAGTGTAGTAATACCGCAGTTATATTGCAGTATTATTGTAGTATTCAGTGTAGTAATACCGCAGTTATATTGCAGTATTATTGTAGTACTACTTCAATAATACTGCAGTATTTCTGATATGTAGTACTACTTCTGTTGTATTGCCGTAACTGCAGTTGTACTCCAGCTATACTGCAATATTGCAGTTTTTTCGTGTCCAAAAAACTGCATTTTTCTACATGTAGCAAAAACTGCAGTATTACTTTAAAAAAACTGCAGTATTTTTTTGTAGTTAGCTGCATCTACAAGCCGAGAGCTACCTAGCGATCAAAACTGTTTACTCGCTGAAAAGTCAGCATTCGTGCACGAGAGGGACGTAACTATATATGCTTAGACAAGCTTTGACTTACAGCAAATCTATTACCTTACTCTGTAAACAAATAGAATAAGTTGCGTAAGATACAGAGAAGAGTTCCATGAGTAAAATTAGCTAATGCCAAAACACATCTGCATTTTACTTAATGTAACACCGAGTCCTAGAAAGACTTAAAATATAGGTGCATCCTGTTAACCCGTTTAAACATGCATAATTCATGAAAAATGTACATACATTCGTTAGGGACTGTTGAATTGTCTGACATGCTATGGTTCCCATGACACCAACTTGTCACAGGAAGTGCTAACTTGTGATGTCACTTTGTAAACAAACCAGCCTAGGTGGCTACGTTAACCTAGCATCCCTCCAGCTTACGCTAAGATAAACTAACCTAGCATCCAGCTAGCTCACGCTACGCTAACCTAACCTAGCATCCAGCTAGCTCAAGCTAAACTAACCTAACCTGGCGTCCATCCAGCTTATGCTAAGCTAAAAAATAACTTCTACAGTTAGCAGTTAGCATCATTTACTTGAACCCTTAATCACCGCTTGTGTTCACACAATGTAACGTATTCTAAAATACTTTCCTTAACATCGGTTAGGGTTTCTAATTATTCACTTTCCGTGTTTGCAATTCCTCTTAGCTAAAGTTTACCTTCCCTAGTTCAGGCATAGTCCTTCCTAACTGTCGGAGGATAACTTCGCAGATGACCTGTTAATTAAACTTAAGTTTAACTACATGTAAACTGTGTAGCTAGAGAAGAATTCATATAGCAATAGGGATTTTCATTGGCAGGTGACTAACCCTTCGATGGGGCACACACGGTGTGGTCTGGAACACGCAATCGCCGTAACCCACTATGAAGTGGTGACCCAGGTAAATCCAAAGTTTAGTCACTAAGGCCACTGATTATTCTCGCCTTAAGATCATTCCCGTAGTTTTGATCACTTTTATTTCTTTTCGCTTTAAATTTTTTTTTTTTTTGCTCTTCGTTAATTCTTTAATTTCTTTGACTTTAAAAATAATAGCACTCAGCTATTCCCTTGGCTATTCGATCATCTATATGATTTACTTTTATTTCCTCTCTTATTCAAATGTGGTTCCAGTCCCCATAGGGCCCAGAAAGGAAACAGAGACACCTATACTTGTGATTAGGGATGGGAATCGAAAACCGGTTCCACTCGAGAACCGGTTCTAAATTTTACGATCCATCGATATTGTATGCCCTCGACGTTAACGAGTCCTCTTATCGATGCTCCTGCTCTGTCCCTTTTGTCCTTTATCAAGCACCATAGGGGTGGTGATGGAGCAGTGGATAAGACACATGCCTTTGGTGTGAGAGACCCGGGTTCGAATCCACTGTGAGACACCAATGTGTCCCTGAGCAAGACACTTAACCCCTAGCTGCTCCAGAGGCGTGCGACCTCTGACATATATATAGCAATTGTAAGTCGCTTTGGATAAAAGCGTCAGCTAAATGAATAAATGTAAATGTAAGTGCTGTACCATAGCACCGCGTCCAAAGCTAATCTTTGTCCTGCAAAGTCTTATTTGATCAGTGAGTAAAATTGTCTCTCTCTGGTAATGTAGATGAACCGCTGCGCTTGTGACAGGGCGCATGTTAAACTGATCGAGCAGAGAGAGAGAGAGAGAGAGAGCGAGAGAGCCCCGGTCGCGCGCACGCACTCTCTCTCTTCGGAGCAAGGCGAAAGTAGGCTTCACCGTCTCAAAACTAAGCGCTGTCTTCCTCTCTCCCTCGCACATATTAATCAAAATAAACGACACGATGGTAAGGTAGGGAGACTAAAGTTTTTTGTGGAGCATTCGGAGATTTGTTTTTCCTGAATTGCCGCTGGGTGTGAATTGTGCTAAAATACGTTGCCTTATCTTCTCTGAAAAGTGTTCCGCACATTCAGCTGACATAATCACACTTCAAATAAACGAAAAAAAACGATCCAGTGATGAAATGTTTTCTGTGATGACACACATCTTGTGGGATGTCCCAACTGCCGGGATAATCACACAACGAGCACACGTCCGATAATGACACGTCCAATTCGCGAACTAATTACTCATTTGAACCGATTCGTTTTAATGAATGGTTAAAACAACTGATCTTTCCAACACTGAACTCACGGGGCGTTTAATCGGTGTATAACTAATCGGTAACACTTTACAATAAGGTTCCATTTATTACATAAAAAGTACAGTTTGCTTAGTCAAGTGTAAGCTTTAAAACAAATAAAACAACTTGTTTTTTCCCCCGAAAAAGACTACTTTTTCCCTCACAGTGCTATCAGGAATCGATAAGAGAATCGTTAAAGAATTGGATCGATAAGCAGAATCGTTAGTGGCATTGATATTGATAAAATCTTATCAATTCCCATCCCTACTTGTGATTGTGTTTATTTTCAACAAACGCACTCATTTTTGTGACCCTGAAACACAAGTATTTCAGCACTTTACTAGGGCACAACTATAGTCCAGAGAATTGATAATAAGCATTATTCAAATAGGACAGCTGTCCTTTTTCCCCCTATCATTCACTTCGTCAAGCCGTAGTGAACCATGACTATGCCCTTTTCATCTCACATCTCACCAGGTCTGGCACCAGGACTCCTTTTCTGCCGGACCCACACTCAGAAAGTGAATGTGCCACCTGATCCTCACAACGCCTACAGAACACACTACCCCAGCGTAACAACACAATACAGCTGGGTAGATGCCGATGGACAAAGGACTCCCGCACTCACGCTGAGACCGTGGTTGAACACATGCTCAAGCAACTTGAGAAAATGACTGTCACGCTAGCGGAGCTAGGTGGCCACAACCACCGCCGCACTGCCGTCAGAACTCTGTTTAACACTTGTATGTCCAGCATGAATGCAGCAAACCTCGCCAACGTGGGACGGCATGTAGCCGAAATTCAGACTGAGATTCCACAGATAATAGAGCACTCACAACAGAGTGCATCCCTGCAGACCATCGACAAGACACTAAAGGGAACTGTGGTAACTTTCAACACTCACAGCGTTGAACCCCATGCACTCCAACACTCACTCCATGAAACAGCTGTTTACTGTCTTCCAGAATGACTTTGCTCAAACTCAGCTGGTAACAGCCCTGATGACAAACCTGCTGCAGGGGGTGAACTCCTCCATCGACAGCCTCGCCAGGGGTAGAATTCCACCGCACCTGATACCCTTAAGCCTCGTGAAAACCGTGCTGGCGTCCGCCATCACCACGCCAACTGACTCTTTACAAATACACCTTTCCTACTCTCTGGGTAGTGCCATCCCTCTCTGCGTCGACTACAAGCAGAGAAGGGGGGGGCTTTCTCTCGAACTTGCCCATCATAGAGTCAAGCCGAATCTACCGGCTCAAGAACATTGTCAAGGTCAGATTTTGAAAAGTAACATTCACATCAAGATCCACACGCCGGACGGGGTTGACTGCAACGACAGCAACACAAAGCCGTCCTAAGCTCCGAACCCGTACGTGTGCACATTGACCAAAGAAATTCACTATCTCTGCCCTAACAAGCCTTTCCTCAGAGACAACACTGACGGAATCTGCGGGCTGCAGATCAGCGACACCTGCTGCCCTGCCGAAGCCAAGCCACGCACTCAAGGCATCAAGACCCAAGCAGAGAGTAGCCTGTGAATCCAAGCACCGAAAAGTGCCATCCTTCACCTTGACGACCTGGCATGGTACCATCTTCCATGCAAAGAGTACAAATTAAAACTGGAAATACCATCCTTCTCCAGGAACCACACTTTCACCCTAACTCCAGAACGGGAGTTGTGGTTTGCGAAAGGGGGGGTGATCCCAGCTAATTGACATTGCTCCTATCGACACAGCCCTCCAAGCTTTGTCTCGACTACCCATTCTGACTACCTCACCTGTTGTCCAAGCCTTGACCGCAGCCGACACTGCACTGTGTACCTCTATGGGAGTCAGACACACCCTGACACTGGGCTTGACCTTCATCCTATACAGGAGATTCAACGAGATACAAACATCTTCAGCCAAGCTCACGAAAGGTTTCGGACGAAACCCGCAAAAAGGGGGTGCCAAGTCAGAGACCAGGCCAGAGGCAGCTTCGAACCTCATAGAGCTGAATCCTCAGCCTTAACAGCAACCTGCTACCCGATCATCATGATTCACCTGTCATCCGTCCATTGTGATGATTGTGTCCGATGATGTCCACACCGGGACTTCATCAGACAAAAAGGGGGACTGTAAGGACTGGGCTAAAAGGGTGAATCTGAAAGGACTAAATACATCCTGCTAAAGACCCAAAAAGCCTGGAATGTAAATTTACACACACACACACACACAGCCACACACACACACACACGCCCGCATCCCCCACAAGTGAAGCCTGCTCAGGACAGAGCGTGGTTTCCTGTTACGAGACACTTGTATGACTGACTTGGAATTTGATGTTCAAAGAGAAAGAAACTTCTTTTCTTTAAAAGACATTTAACCCGATATATTCGATGTGTTTTTATGTGTGTCCATTTGCCCATGTCACATTGTAATGACTATAATTTGTTCGTAACTTAAAAGTGAATTATAAATACCCTAGGTGTATTTTTAATGTAAATGTTTACCTATAACAGTCGTGTTTGATATCGTAAAAATCCCCTGGACTTGACTCAGCCAGATATATGTATGAACACACCGTAAAAGGTATGATTATGTGCATAACACATCTCTGCAGTAGAAATGACCCTTCCTAACAGAGGTCATAATTTAATTAGACAAGCAGTCTGACAAGACAAAGAGAAATAAAACCCAAAGTCCCGCCTGTAAACTTCCAACACTCTAACTGGCCAAGCCAACAGGAAGAGGCTGGATTTCTCCAAAGTGATAAATGACGCTTCTCCCCTTCGCTCGCTCTCTTCCTCCCGTGTCCTCGTGTCATGATGTAACGTCTCGCCTCCGGGCGAGTTCTTCGCCTTTCTTTTATTTGTTTCTAGTTTAGTTTGTGTTTTTAAGTTGTAGATAAGTCTCTGTGTTTAATTCCAATCGACGATTGAAAAGAAAACCCCGTGACATATCTCTTCAGCAAATCCATCTACAAGGGACCTTTAAACGAGCGCGCGCTCGCTTTGAAGGAGAAACACGCGCACGTGACCGCGTGACGGCCGGACCGAGCGAAGCACGCGCTTCTTCGCCAGCCATGCACAGATGGAACATTAACTCCTCGTGATTCCTCCGTTATACGAAGTGAAACGAACTCAGCCGAACTATTTTCCTTTGGTAATGTTACCCCAAAGACTGTGAACCTCCGTTCAACACGCGCGCCAAGCAGCCCACGTGATGCTTCCTCACACACAAAGGAATCCTCTCACGCACGCGGCCAGACAAGGCCGCGCAGGATTGCCGCGATACAGAGAGACCAAGAAACTTGCGAAAGTATATCTCTTTATAGAGCTTCTAAGAAGTTTTAAGATGATGTTTCGTGTTGTTATCGGAGAGGTGAATGTCTTCCTGCCAATGAAATTCTCCCAATTTTCTCTGTTCTCTCTCCCCATCCCCTTTCCTCTCTCTCTTACTCGCTCACGCGTGTAAGTTATCCATTGTCCAAACTTTACGCATTTCTCGTTCATTGATGTCTTATTGTATTTTTCATTGATGTCTATGTGTTTGTAAATACATATATCCCGTGTAACCGTAGTAAATACATAAGTAGTCATGCCTTTATTAAATCCATTATATTCATTTTGATTGATGTTACTGTGTCTGCTCATACTCCAGGTCTCTGAAATGACTAGATCAAGCTACGGCTTTATAAATTAAAGATACTTTAAAGAGTATGTGTTTATAGGGCAGAAAACCCAGTTCTTCTGGCCAGAGAATTGCGTTTCCTGAAATCCTATGAAGTAAGATGATATGTGGGATTCCCCCAATATTAATCTGACAATTGAGCTAATTAAATTTTACCTGTCTGTAAAACGTGATCTATGCAATCAACTTGTAGTTAAAATGAAAGGATACACGTATGCATGCAGGTAAAATGATAGATCCTCCCTTAGAGGGAGATTAAATTTAATGTAAGACTGATCTAATCCAAACATGTATGAATAATTATTAATTACCAATTATTAATTAATTTATGCAAATTCCCCACGGATTAGATCCGCCCTGAATCCTTACAACAGTGTCTGCGTTACAGCACGCCGGAGCTCTCTTGCCGTCACTATGTCTCGGCCAGAGCCCAGATCTCATTCTACCCCTAGCTATTCACGCGAAAGTGTGGGCACAGCTTCCTGGGGTATCAGAATGGGTGCTGAACACTATAAATAGAGGCTATTCGCTACAGTTCGCTCGACGTCCCCGCCGTTATACGGCGCGCGTCGAGACGACGGTGGAAAACGAAGTATCTCATCTACTTCGAGCCGAGATAGCGAAACTACTGAGCAAAGGTGCTATAGAACCTTTATCTCAAGCTCAGAGCGAAGGGGGCCTACACAGCAGATATTTTCTGGTACCGAAAAAAGATGGAGGTCTCAGACCCATTTTAGATCTGCGACAGCTGAACAGAGCGCTTGTGAAGCGCCAGTTCAGAATGCTTACGACCAGGAAAATCCTCGCGCAAGTGCGCCACGGGGACTGGTTTATGTCAATAGATCTGAAAGACGCCTATTTCCAAATACAAATAGCGTCCCATCACAGGCGATTCTTGAGATTCGCTTTCGAGGGCCAGGCATATCAATACACAGTCCTGCCGTTCGGCCTGTCCCTAGCACCTCGTACATTTACGAAGTGCATGGATGCGGCGCTCGCACCCCTGAGACTTAAGGGCATGCGAGTCCTGAACTACTTGGACGATTGGCTGATTCTAGCTCGATCAGGATCGGAGCTCATAGAACACAGGGCCGCATTACTCGAGCACCTCGAGGAGCTGGGCCTCACAGTCAATTGGGTGAAGAGCTCACTGTCTCCCAGTCAGAAAATTTCCTTTCTGGGAACCGTGTTGGACTCGCTGTCCATGACAGCACGCCTGTCACCAGAGCGCGGGCTAAATATTCAGCGCGGCGCGAAATCCTTCCGCCACGGCGCGACAGTTCCGCTCAAAAGGTTTCAGAAAATGCTGGGGCTGATGGCCTCAGCGGCCTCTGTACTCCAGTTGGGCTTGCTGCGCATGCGCCCACTGCAGATGTGGCTGAAAGCGCGGGTTCCACCCAGGGCATGGACAGCGGGTCTGTTTCGCCTCAGGGTCGACCTTCAGTGTATTTCAGCTCTGGAACCTTGGAAAATAACCGACTGGTATCAGTCAGGTGTGAGTCTGGGGACCGCTTCGAGTGTGAAGGTGGTGTCTACGGACGCCTCCACCTCGGGGTGGGGAGCGCTGCTCGAGGGCAGACCGCTAGCTGGCCTGTGGTCAGAACGGGAAAAGCTCCTTCACATAAACTGCTTGGAGATGATAGCAGTCGACAAAGCGCTACGGCGTTTTTGTCCCCAGGTAACAGGCCACCACGTCTTGGTCCGATCGGACAACATGTCAGTGGTGGCATACATAAATCGCCAGGGCGGCGTCAGGTCACGAAACCTTCACAGGCTGACGGAACGCCTCCTGGTCTGGGCTCAGCACAACCTGCTCTCACTGAGAGCAGCGCACGTGCCTGGTCACCTGAATGTGGGACCAGACAGACTGTCCAGGAACAATGTTCCAGCAGGGGAATGGTCGCTGCACCCGCAGACGGTCCAGCTGCTGTGGAAAACGTTCGGCAGAGCACAGGTGGACCTATTCGCGTCCCACGAAAACGCTCATTGCCCGGAGTTTTTCTCGAAAAGCAAGGACGCGCTGGCTCATGTTTGGCCCCGCTGCCCCCTATATGCTTTTCCTCCTGTCTCGCTCCTGCCTCAGGTGTTGGAACGAATCAGGGAGAACGGATGCCCAGTGCTGCTCGTAGCTCCGCTCTGGACAAACCAGACGTGGTTCCCTGCCCTGATGCAGCTGACCAGCACTGCCCCATGGCCTGTACCATTGAGGAGAGACCTCCTCTCTCAGGCGGAGGGCTCGATTTGGCACCCTCGCCCGGAGTTGTGGTCCCTGCACGCATGGGCCATCAACGGGTACCCGCTAGCCTCCCAGAAGGAGTGTTAAACACGATCGCGCAGGCTAGAGCTCCGTCTACCAGGCGGCTCTACTCCTCAAAATGGTCTGTTTTCTCTGCATGGTGTCAAGCCCAGAGCTTTTCACCTGTGGGATGCGGGGTTTTGGAAGTGCTTTCCTTCCTTCAAGAGCTACTGGATAAGGGCAGGACCCCATCCACGCTCAAAGTATATGTGGCGGCCATAGCAACGTTTGCAAAACCGGTGTCTGGCCAGTCGCTGGGGAAAAACGACTTAGTCGTGCGTTTCCTTAGGGGAGCTCGGAGGCTGAACCCTCCCAGGCCCCCTTCAGTCCCGACGTGGGACCTTTCCACGGTCCTGGAGGCCATGAAAGGCCCCCCGTTCGAGCCAATCCAGCTGGTGGACATGAAACACCTGTCGTTCAAAACAGTGTTTCTCATGGCTCTCGCTTCAGTGAAGCGCATAGGGGACTTACAGGCGCTTTCAGTAAGCGCGTCGTGTATGGAGTTTGGGCCTAATGACTCGAAGGTCATTCTCAAACCAAAGCACGGGTATGTCCCGAAATCCCTCAATACACCGTTCAGGGCCCAGGTAATTTCCCTGTCCGCCCTTCCGGTTCTCAGTGAGGAGGAGGATGCGAGTCTCCTTTGCCCCGTCAGGGCATTGAGAGCTTATGTGTCACGCTCGTCTGTTTTCAGACAGACGGAGCAGCTTTTTGTTTTGTTTGGCGGGCGTTCCAAGGGACTCGCCGCCTCAAAACAGAGCCTATCCAGATGGATAGTGGATGCCATTGCGCTCGCTTACTCTGCGAAGGGCCTACAGTGCCCCTTGGGTGTCAGGGCGCACTCCACGAGAGGCGTGGCCTCTTCGTGGGCATGGTCGAGCGGGGTTTCCCTGCAAGATATCTGTACGGCCGCGGGCTGGGCCTCGCCGTCTACATTTATAAAATACTATAACCTGGAGGTACCCGCCTTACAAGCTAAGCTTTTGGCGGTCTAAAATTCAGTGCTATCTGCCCCGCTGTGCGGCCCAGATGCTGAGTTTACTGCAGCCCCATGAGTGTTGACACACGTATGGCCACCCAGATCAGGCTGAAAGCTTTCACCCTGGCTGCGCGTTTTATTGTCATATAATAGCCCCGCTGGGTGCTTTTTTATAGGGAATGACGCTTCCAGCCTCTCTTCCTCCACTCTATGTGAGTTTATGGTGATTATGCACTACATGAGCCCTGGGCTTCGGCCCCCGGGACTTTGGTGTTGGATCCCTGTACGCACGGCGTGTTGCATTGTGTTCCCCTAGCGTAAGCTATTACGCAGTACGAGAGATACTCTCGTAAGAGAACGTACTCGGTTACTAACGTAACCTCGGTTCTCTCTAGAGAGGGAACGAGTACTGCGTATCTTGCCGTGCTTGGAATACGCTCTGGTTCGCTTCAGTGATAAAAACCAGCTTGTATCAGCCTAACGAGCATATTTATAGGGTGAGACCACGCCCCTTCTGGCGGGACGTGACGATATGGGCGCGAATTGCCCCCATTGGTCATTACGTCACGCAGAGTCTCTCTCGATAGGCTGCTGCATTTGCTGCAGAGCAACCAATAGGCGCGCGAGCTGTTTCGCCTATGTCTGCTTGCTGCTGCAAAGCGTTTTACATTAATAAAAAATTAAGGATAATTTTTGGCTTCAATATCTCGCGGAAAAGAGTTTTTCCCCTAGCGTAAGCTATTACGCAGTACTCGTTCCCTCTCTAGAGAGAACCGAGGTTACGTTAGTAACCGAGTACGATATCGTGGGTATAGGCCTACAGTTTATTAATCCGTGGGCACGATTTGTTAAACCGATCGAGGGAACAGTTTGTACTCAAACGTGAGTAGGCCTACCTACGGTTTATAAACTTGAGGGGACGGATTGCAAAACCGTCGCCACAGATTTTTTTTCATTTAGGCTATTTTATTTATTCACAGACGCTCCATATTATCTAAATGTTCCGGGTCAAAATGAAATGCAGAAATCAAATTTCGCAAAGTTGTAGGCCTATGTCAATTAGGCCTATTTGATTTTCAATTAAATAAGCAATAGGCTATATAAGGAAAATAAGTTTGTATGTGAATATTTTTTCACCAGTCTAAAAACTAATAAAGAAGAAAGCATGTTTTTCGTTTTTCATACGAGTTAAAGGAAAAACGAATGGACGCAATAGCCTACACGGACCCCAAACACACGCGCCTTCTAAGTCAGGTGACTGTAATTGCGCAAAAACTGTTTCCATTGCAGTTTTGCGTAGGGATGCACCGAATCCAGGATTCGGATTCGGATTCGGCCGAATATTGGGATTTTTAACGGGGTTCGGTTTCTGCCGAACCTCAGAATTTTTTCCCACCGAACCGAACCCTAGGCTTGCACTACGCGCGCTACGTCGAAGTCACCGATCAGTCAATGACATCAAAGTACCGCGTGAACGAATAGAGAGCAGACGGCTCCATGCTTTTGAATTGCTCTCGCGGGACTTTGATGTCATAAACTGATCTGTCTGTGCAGCGCCGGTTCAAGTCGAACAAGCCTGTAGTGTAACGCGTTGTGTCAGGAAGAAAAATAGGGCTAGCTCACAGCTAAAGTTATTGCAGACGCCAGACAGACTCACGGAGGCGATTGGCATCTTACAACTCGCACTTTATTCCACAATCGAACTTGTGTAACTGTCTGTCACACGTTCTACCGTCCACAGCGTTACTTAACAAAATAAGGTAAAAATGAGCATCAAACAGAAATAACCCGCATACATGGGCATGTGTTCGAGGCGCACGACACATACGGCGCGCAGTTCTTAAAGGGGCCACACCTTATTTCCACTCGTACAGTAGGTGGACCGTTCGAATGCAGTAGGCTGTGAGAAAGTGAAAATAGAACTCGTGAGCAGAAAAAGTGTTGTTTGGCAGTACCTTCAGTGAAAGAAGGCAATTCAAGTCGAGATACATGTTCAATTTGCAATGCCGATTTGTCTCATGGTGGCAAGGACTCTAAATAGGCTACACAACATCGCCGCTGTTAAAATGCATAATGTTGCTTATTCTTTTTTTTTTTTTTTTTTACAGTTATAAAAGTAAAAGTAGTGTTTATTATTTACAGTAATAAAATAAAATGAAAAATCCACTTTGTTTACTTCATTAATGTGTTTACTGTGTTAATGGACTGAGGATGAGAGTAGGATTCGGTATTCGGTTTCGGATTCGGCAGAATCTTCACCAGTGGATTCGGTATTCGGCCGAACCCCACAAATCTGGATTCGGTGCATCCCTAGTTTTGCGAAATATTCCTTTTTCGAATTGCGTGAAAAACCACCTCATGCGAGCGTAAAAACTTTTTTGCGATAAATGGGAGTTTTTGCGAAATTGACGTGTTTCCATTGAGCGTATTTTTAATTCGCAATTTCAGTTTACGCAATTTGAAGGGTAATGGAAACGCGGCGAGTGATAGTGACAGTGAGGTATAAATGTGTGTGGAGCTGTGTGTGGAGCTGCGTGTGGAACTAGATGCAGGTGTGAGAGTGATCAATGGAAACAGGTGTGTGCATAATCAGTTCAGGGTGTGTGCGCGTGATCAGTCCAAGGAAGGGCAGAACAGAAGTGGAGCGCCCTCTCGTAGCACTCGAGGGCAATCCAGCCGATAATCGTCACAGCAATGCATATTTTTTTCAAGTAGTGCAATTCAACAGGCTTTTTTGTTTCAAAAACATTTGGCATTATTTTACTTCCATAGGAAAGCAAGATTTTTAAATCTACACAACGTCCTCTTTGGCTTATAACTACTGGCAGGGAGTTCATAGACTGCCTCAATGACATTATTAGGGCAGACAGAAGGTAGAAGGGCAACCTCCGTGGTCATATCAGAGACAGCCTTTGTTGCTTTGGGCGTGGCGGCTGGCGACTCTGACATGGCGGCCGTGGAACTCAAGTGTGCCAGCTCAATAAAATCCACCACATAGTCCTCGCTGGGCCAATCTCCTTGACTGAGACGCATAATTTGTGCTGCTGGATTCATCTCAGGTCGGTCATACTGTTACGGGACAGCAGGGATGCAGAGAGGCAAAAATCCAATTGAAGCAACTAATCCAATGTTTTCACAAAAACAAAGGTAATCCACCCTGAAAACCGGAACAGGAACAAAATCCAAGGATCAAGACATCCAAAATCCAGGAACAAGAATGCAACAGCTTCACAAACACAAGCAAAGACAACAACAACTGAAAAAGACAACTGAAACACAGGGGGATAAATACACAGGGAAACAAGGGCTACAGAACTAATCAGGGTGACTATAGAAACTAACAAGGGACAAAGCAACCAGAAACTGAACACAGGACGAGAACACAGAAACAATACAAACAGAAAACACAGTGCAAAATGTGTTTTAGTAAGTGAGAATGTGTTTAGAGTTTTGCACAAAAGAGTGCATGACATATGCAAATTGTGTACAACTACCTGAACTTGTTTAAGGTTTTGCCAAAAGAGTGGTTTATTTGACAAATATGTTTAGGCCACTGAGCATTTGATTCAGAGAATGAAGTTTAATGTTTTAGCAATTGAGAAAAAATTAAAGCTCTGGCATAAAATTCTGGCAGGAAGACTCAAATGTTACGTCACTCATTACTTTCTGGTCTATCCAATCACTATCTAATACTTGGAGTATAAAAGATTGTTACTTATACATGTTTGAGTTCACAGATGATGACGCAAACATTCAATCCAATATTTTTGGTTTCATTTTCTGGTCTATTAATAAATTAATAAATGTCATTGTGATATCATCTTGCCTTCCGAGTCTTGCTGGTAGAACTGTAATGTAACGTCTTAGAGGTTAAAAACTGCATGGCAATTTTGTCACTGTCCCTGGAGCAACTGCGTCATCTGTTTTTCAGGCCATAGACTTTTTACAATGTACATGTCAGATATATATAAAAAAAACTGAGACCAGCATATCTCAGTGTAAGGCGCAGAATGCACTTTAACAGTAGCCTGTGAAACAGACAGGTTTGTTTCTTTTCATTCTTTATTATAATTTGTTAAACTATCCAGCTATTGCTATTATTACAGTTATAGTGTATTCTATAGCAAGTACATTATTAAGTCAAAACACTAGTTTATATATATATATATATATATATATATAGTACTAATATTAAATTATATATTTTATACATACAGAAAGGAGACGCATAAGAAGATTTCTCTAAGGACTAATATTCATCTTGTCAATGGAAAACATCAGCTTTGTCAAGGATTTTGTCATAGTCGGCTTTCCTGGACTTCAGCCTCATTACTATGGCCTTGTATCAGCACTTCTGTTTTTTGTTTATGCATTTACTTTGGTGGGAAATGCTGTATTTTTTACATTGTTTGTAACGACTAAGAGCCTTCAGAAGCCTGTATATTATTTCATTATAAATCTTGTTGTGTGTGATGTATTATTCAGCACCACAACATTACCAAAGATAATTAGCAGGTATTGGTTCCAAGATGGGACCATTTCATTCTTGGGTTGCTTTATTCAGATGTTCTTTGTACATTATTTAGGTGGTGTCTGTTCACTTGTTCTGGCAATAATTGCTATAGATCGCTATGTAGCAATATGTTACCCACTTCAATATCATAGTATCATGACAAACAGAAATGTGCTCTTTCTTTTTTTTGGCTCTTGGATTTTGGGCTCCTTAGGCCCGTTGGCAATGGTCATTCGCGCTTACCCTCTCCCTTATTGTACAGAAAATACCATTATACACTGTTACTGTGATCATTTTTCCATCACAACACTGGCATGCACAGACAGAACACCATATAGGTTTCCAGCTCTCATCTATGCCTTTGCAATACTGTTGGGGCCCTTTGCTCTTATTATTTTTTCATACTGCTCCATCTTTGCAGCAGTTATGCAAATTTCAGGTACTCAAGGAAGACTGAAGACTTTTTCCACCTGTAGTCCTCAGCTCATCATAATTGCTCTCTTTTTCCTACCCAGGTTATTTAATTATTTGTCTAACAATATCGGTATAAAATTCAGCACTGATTTGCGATTAGTCATTATTATGATATATAGTCTGCTACCACCCATGATCAACCCCCTTATTTATTGTTTGAGAACAGAAGAGGTAAAAAAGATATTTAGAAGTTATTTTCAAAAGAAACAAATTGGTTTTCCTTTACGGTTGCTCTGATGTGCTTTATTTAAATAGGTGGTTAAACTGTTGCCATTGTCTTAAGGTCCTCAACTTTAGATAATATCTCCATTTTACAAAACATACAACATATTCCAGTAGGTTTTGAACTGGACTGAATGCCAAGAACAGTAATGTAAGCCTTTTGAAGGTCTCCTGAAAAAAGATTTTTACCTTTCAGCAATTAAGAAATTTGCTACCTTTGATTCCAACATTATTTATTTTACAGTGCTTATATTATATTGTGCTTACAGTTTACAGTGCTTAAATTATATACATTCAATATGTTTGTCATGAGACGGAACATAAAACTCTCCAATACATTTTATTTTTTATCTTAGTTCCTGTTAATATTGCAGAGGAAATTTACTTATGTTGTTGAACCTATTGTATTTGTTGTTTATATTGTTATAGTTTGGGAACTCTGAGAAACATTAGCTGAGCATACTGGAAAATGTGATGTAAATAAACCAGAAAGAGTAATGAGTGAGCCAAACATTTTCTTTATGTGCAAAGAAAATGGCAGACAGAAAATGGCAGACAGAAGATAACAGCTCTTGCTTAACATTAAGTCAGTTCCCTTTCGAGGGACCTCGCGATGCGTCAACGACGCTTTGGGAACGCCCCCAGCGTGAATGCGTCTGAGCATCAATGTCAACTAGTCCAATGGAAAGAATGAGCGTCACGGGCGGGTGACGTCATGACCAGGAAGGGATAAAAGCACATCCGGTGCAAACCGGCATTAGCTTCTGTGCCTCAGCAAGCGATCTGTGTTACTCTGTCTCTGTCTATTTATTGTTGTCTGTTCGATATTATTGGGAAGAGTTATGGTGAAACAACTTTACAAACTCTGTGCTTCTCCCTGCCCGCGTTATTTAATGGGTGGGGACACACACGAGCTTTGTGTAGTTTGTTTGGGAGTGGAGCATGCAGTGTCAGCCTTCGAGGGGGCTGATTGCCAGCATTGCGAGATGCTTCCGCTCCGCATGCTCCGCTCTCGCCTGGCGCTTTTCGAGGAAAGTGGCCAGGCTCGCGATTCTCAGGGTGCAGGACCCGCGTCTGCCGAGGCAGCGCGGAGAATGCATTCCTGTGGATCGCGAATAGGATCTCTTTACGGGGTTGGAGACGGGTCCGCGGATCTTATCTCCTCCCTTTCCACGAGGGATCCAGTGCTCTCTCGCCGGTCTCGGAAGCCCGGGGAGAGAAATCAATGCTTCAGTGCTCTACCTCCGAGGAGGTAGATGTGCTAGGCATTGAAAGTGACACAATCGTGGGGGAAGTGGATTTGCCATCTCTTTCCCCAGCGTATGAGAAATCTATATAGCCTATATATATATATATATATGATAGTTTATATATTATATATAAAATAAAGTGAATATATATAAAGAATATATATAAAGAAGATAATAAGCTATAAAAAAGATAATAAGCTGGTGGAGGTGTTTACTAAGGCTGTAGATAAATTAAATATTTAATGGCCAGCAGAAATAAGGGGGCACTCGTCCTAAAAATAAAATAAATTGAACGAGTTTCCTTCCCTCTATTTTTCCACCTCCATCACGGGGCCTTCCATTTTTTCCGATCTGCACAGCGAGCTGTCTAGATCATGGAAAAAGCATTACTCATCTTGTCTTTTAGCCCCCACATTCATGTATATTCAGATATTTGGGGGTTAAGAGAGTATGGCTATGGGGCAATACCCCGGGTAGAACAGGCGCTTGCGAGCTATCTGTCTCCCGGTTCAGTATCGTCCCTGAAGGCGTCGGCTTCTCTCACTAAACCATTAAAGAAAACTATTTTTTAATCTAGTGGGAAAAGCATATATGGCAGTGGGTCTAGCATGAGCCTGCTTGCACACTATAGCAGTGCTACAAGCATATCAGGCTGACCTGCTGCGGTATTTGGACAGAAGTGAGGGAGTTTGGCACGATGGGGTTTGAGAACTCCGTCGGTCCACAGGTTTATCTCTCAGGGATGGCAGCCCTTGTGGTCACTGAGAGATACCTCTGGCTCAATTTGATGGGAATCATGGAGAAAGATTCAAGATAATCTCTCCCTCGCTATGTCCAACCCCCTGGGGCTGCTGGGCGTGAGCAGCTCCAGCCATCTAGTTTCTCATACACAACACAGCAGCCAAAGCCTTCAAAGCAGAAGCCGGATCCGAGGACCGTTCTTCACGCTGAGAAGGCTGCGGCTCAAAAGAAAAGGTCTGGCGCCACCGGCGTCAGACCGGTGAGGGCAGCCCCAACCGGGGTGGAATGGTGTACACCTCATTATACGGTGCCCTTTCCATCTCGGTGCCCTCAGGGGACCGTTCTGCCAACCCCGCCACCCTTGGTGCTTTGGGGCGCAGAGGTCTCCAGCGAGCTTCTGGCTTAGCGTCAACTCGACATTGCGTCGGACTCGCGCCCTCTGAGGGGGGTTCGAAAACAGTCAGTTCGGGTGGTTCCTGCCAGTACGCTTCAGGTCCCCGAACTGGCTGTCTTTATTACACCAGAGGCCAGCCTCGAGGGGCTGGTTCCCTTGGTAGATTTTCTGGCAGCGTGGAAGCTACTGCCAAATATATCTCTATGGGTCCTGCAGTTAGTAGTAAGAGGCAGATTTGGTTCTCGTCCTCCAGGCTACAACGGGGTGTTGCTCACGTTAGTGCATTCCGAGCAGGCTCTGGTAATGGAGCAAGAGGTAAAGGCCCTGTTAGCAAAGAAAGCTATAGAGCAGGTGTACTCACCCGACATTGCGTCGGGTCTTTACAGTCGTTATCTCATTGTTCCAAAAAAGGATGGAGAGCTGCGTCACATACTAGATCTTCGTCTGTTGGAGTGTTTGGTGCTGGAACTCAAGTCCCAGATGCTGACACTCAAACAGATCGTGACTCAAATCAGATCCGAGGACTGGTTTGTCACGATACATCTAAAAGACGCATACTTCCATATCTCCATCCTCCCTCAGCACAGGAGGTTTTCTTTGGGGCAAAGAACACCAGTATCAGGCACTTCCTTTCGGTCTAGCTCTATCACCCCGCACATTCACGAAGCGTGTAGACGCAGCTCTGGCCCCGCCAGGCTGCAGTGCATACGCATTCTGAATTGCATAGATGACTGGCTGATTCTAGCGGAATCAGAACAGTTAGCGGTTCGGCACCGAGGTGTCGTTCTCGCTCATATGCAGATGTTGGGGTTGAGGCTCAATGCCAAGAAGAGTGTGCTTTCTCCAGTACAGAGAACCACTTTCCTTGGTGTGGTATGGGATTCAGTGACGATGCGGGCCACTCTGTCGCCCGTTCGTCTAGCTGCTATCCTAACAGCCATAAAAGAGCTGAGGCTAGGCCAGTCATGCACTGTAAAACAGTTCGAGAGACTGTTGGGTCTTGTGGCAGCAGCGTCCAACGGGATACCTTTTGGCCTGCTGTACATGAGACCTTTACAGTGGTGGCTCAGGACCAGAGGGTTCTCCTCGAGGGGAAACCCACTTCGTATGATCAAGATCACGCGGCGGTGTCTCCACGCCTTGGTTATATGGAGGAAACACTGGTTCTTAACCCAAGGTCCGGTGTTGGGAGCTCTTTGCCATCGAGTTGTGATCTCGACAGATGCTTCCCTCACCGGCTGGGGAGCGGTATTGGAAGGCCGCTCAGCTCAGGGCTTGTGGAGGAGTCATCATCTCGCTTGGCACATGAATTGCCTAGAGATGATGGTCGTCTTCAATGCGTTGAGACATCTCCTCCCAGACCTGAGGGGCCATCATGTGTTGTTCTGGAACAGTGACTGTTAGGCCTCAGGGCAGCAGCGTCCAATGTGATACCCTTTGACCTGCTGTACATGAGACCTTTACAGTGGTGGCTCAGGACCAGAGGGTTCTCCCTGAGGGGAAACCCACTCCGTACGATCAAGATCACGCGGCAGTATCCCCGCGCCTTGATTATATGGAGGAAACTCTGGTTCTTGACCCACACACAACACGTTGGTGGCCTCTTATTTTGGTCCCTCAGGAAATTACGCTGTCTGAGGGCAGTGTATATTCCAGGGGGGGCAGAATATTGGAGCAGACACCCTGTCAAGGCAGGGGCTGAGGCCAGGGGACTCCACCCCGAGGCGGTGGAGCAAATATGGGAGTTTTACGGCCAGGCAGAAGTGGATTTGTTCTCGTCTCAGCATACGACGCACTGTCCACTCTGGTTATCCCTCACTCAACCAGTCCCCTCGGGGCTGGTTGCTATGGTGCAGACGTGGCCGAGGCTACGTCTGTACGCATTTCCCCCTGTTGCTCTGCTCCCAGGAGTTCTGGAGTGATTCCGCCAGGATGTAATAAGCCTATTTAGTAGCACCACCCTGGCCGAGCTGAATTTGGTTTGCGGACCTAATTTTTCTCCTCGACGGACCTCCCTTGGAGGTCCCGATCAGGAGAGACCTTCTGTCTCAGGCAGGGGATGCAATATTGCACCCCCGGCAGGGGATTCGGAAACTGTGGGTTTGGCCTCTGAGGGGGCCCAACTCATAGAGAGTGGTCTCTCAACCGAGGTTGTTGAGACCATTCTAAGCTCCAGAGCTCCCGCTACGAGGAAACTATATTCACTATTTCGAGAGTTTTTCACTTCTTGGTGTTACCAGCGTCAGTGGGATCCGGTTAACTGTTCAGTAAACACAGTATTCGAGTTTCTGCAAGAACGCTTTGTATCAGGTCTATGTCCTTCCACGCTTAAGGTATACGTGGCGGCCATTGCGGCTTTCCACACCTGGTGGGTAGTACATTTTTGGGTCGCGACCCCCTGATCACTCGTTTCCTTCGTGGCACTTTGAGGCTGAGGCCTGCAACTTGCACTAGGGTGCTGGCTTGGGACCTGGCAATAGTTCTAGAAGGCCTTTCTGGGGCTCCCTTCGAGCCCTTAGTTCCCCTTCAGGGACTACCGCTGCGTGTAATCGCAGTGGGAACGCCCTCAGCGTGACGCGTCTGAAGCATGAATGAAATCAGTCAATGGAGAGAATGAGCGTACGGCGAGTGACGTCATCGACCAGGAAGCTATAAATATCCCCTGAGCACACAATACGCCAGCTTTTTGTACTTCAGCAAGCTCTGTGTGTGTCTGAATCTGTCGATTGTGTTTGTCTGCTTTGTCAGGAGTTTATCACTATATACACTACCGTTCAAAAGTTTGGGGTCAGTGAGAATTTTATTTTTATTTTTTGGAGGAAAGAAATCAATACTTAATTTGATCGAAAGTGACAGTAAAGACATTTATAATGTTACAAAAGATTCTATTTCAAACAAATGCTGTTCTTTTGAACTTCCTATTCATCAAAGAATCCTAAAAATAAAAAATAAACTGTACAACTGACAGACCAACAACTGTTTCAACATTGATAATAATAATAAATGTTTCTTGAGCATCAAATCCTCATATTATACTGATTTGTGAAGGATCATTTGACACTGAAGACACTGACACTGGTGATGCTGAAAATTCAGCTTTGATCACAGGAATAAATTACACTTTACTATATATTCACACAGAAAACAGCTGATTTACACTGGAATAATATTTAATACTATAACTGATTTTTGTTGTATTTTTAATCAAATAAGCGCAGCCATGGTTAGCAGAAGAGAATTCTTTTAAAAGTATTTAAAATCGTACCGACCCCAAACTTTTGAACGGTAGTGTATATATTATATAAAAAAACTAATATGAGCGAGCAGTATAAGAAGTGTGTTCCCCCCTGTACTCGATACATCACGGGTGGGGATTCACACGAGCTATGTGTGGCTTGTTTGGGAGTGCAGCATGCCCAGTCGGCTCTCGAGGGAGTCGATTGTGAGCATTGCGAGCGCTTTCCTCTGAGAACTCTGCACTCGCGGCGATCGTTCTTCGAGGAGAGTGGTTTGCTGCGAGCTCCCCAAGGCTCGGGTCCCGCTTCTGTTGAGGCAGAGCGGCGGCGCTTGTCTTGGGGTTCGCAGATGGATCTCACTGGCGACGTTGAGACGGGCCCCGCCCTATCTCAGCTTTCTCCGGCGGGATCCAGTGCCTCTCACCCGGCTTTGGAAGCACGCGCTGCGGCGGTTACTTCTGCCCGGGTGGAGGCACATGATGATGTTGAATTAATATTATCCAGTTCTGAGGAGCTGGATGTCGAAAGTTTGGCATCAGAGGAAACTAGTTTGTCACATTATACTGCAAATGAAGAAGGTTTGATGGATGTGTTATCTAGGGCTGTTGAAAAGCTCAGTATCGAGTGGCCAGCTGATAGACAGGAGTCTAGTAATAAAAGTAAACTAGATGTTAGATTTCTGTCTGCACGACCTCAACCTTCTCGCCGGTGCTTACCGTTCTTCCCCGATTTTCATGCTGAGGTTTCAAAGACCTGGGTTAGACCGGTTTCTAGCAGAATTTACACAAATCAGTCCAATGCTTTTGGTAACATTGTTGGTGCTAAATCTGCTGGTTGTGTGACGATGCCGGAGGCGGAGGAGACGCTCGCGAGCTATCTCTCTCCAGCTTCATCATCTTCACTTAAAGCACCGGCTCTGCCCTCTAAACCACTAAAAAATACTTCTGTGTTAGTGGGGAAGGCTTACTCGGCGGCGGGTCAGGCGGCTGCATGTCTACACACTATGGCCATTATGCAGGCTTATCAGGCTGACCTGCTTAAAGATGCGTGTGTAGGGGGGGAAATTTCTGTTGAAATGATTAATGAGCTCAGGCAGACTGCTGATCTCACTCTCCGGGCCACCAGGGAGACAGCTAAATCTATCGGCCGGTCTATGGCAGCCATGGTGGCCACAGAGAGACACTTGTGGTTGAGTCAGACCTCTATGAAGGAAAAAGATAAGACTCTCCTTTTAAATGCTCCAGTTTCGCCTATGGGCCTCTTTGGTGACGCTCTTCTTTCTGTCACGGAGAGGTTCCAGGAAGAGAAGAAACAGGCGGCTGCTTTTCAGAAATTTGTGCCCCTTAAAGTGCGTGTCGCTGGAGCTGCTGAGCGAGGGCAGTCCCAGTCGCCGAGTACCTCAAAAAGAGCGCAGCAGAAACGAAGTGTCGCGTCTCGTGCCCCCCCCCCCCCCCCGCAGAGAAACTGGAGGGACGAGGCGGGGCGCTTTCCGGCGCGACCTTCCCGCGGTAGGGCTGATCTGAGGACAGTCATTATCGCCAAGAAGGCCGCGTCGAAAAAATCCTGACGTACTGAACGTCAGGACTCTGAGGGTGGTCCCCATCGTGAAAGACTTGAGTTCACTGCACAAAAACACGGTGCCCTGTCTTTCCCGATGCCCTCAGGGGTCTGCTCTACTTACCCTGCCTTTACAGGGCGTAGAGAGACTCGGCGAGCGATTTCCCGAGGGAAGCTCGCCCCCTCCGAGGAGGGTTGTGGAGTGCCCAGACCAGTTGTTCCCTGCCAGTGTGTTACAGGGCGCTGTGTCTGTCACTCGGGATGTTCATCCAGAGGCCAGCCTCGAGAGGCTGGTTCCCTTAGTAGAGTTCCTGGTGGAATGGAAAATTCATCCCAATGTTTCTCAATGGGTCCTGAATACTATAGAGAACGGGTACGCTATTCAGTTCAGAACACGTCCACCTCGGTTCAGAGGGGTTCTGCCCACAGTGGTGGGCCCCGAGCAGGCTCTGGTATTAGAACAGGAGGTAAAAACTCTGCTGCAAAAAGGGGCTATAGAACGGGTTCCCCCACCCAGCAGGGAGTTAGGATACTACAGCCGGTACTTCATCAAAAAAAAAAAAAAAAATCCTGACGTGCTGAACGTCAGGACTCTGAGGGTGGTCCCCATCGTGAAAGACTTGAGTTCACTGCACAAAAACACGGTGCCCTGTCTTTTCCGATGCCCTCAGGGGTCTGCTCTACTAACCCTGCCTTCACAGGGCGTAGAGAGACTCGGCGAGCGATTTCCCGAGGGACGCTCGCCCCCTCCGAGGAGGGTTGTGGAGTGCCCAGACCAGCTGTTCCCTGCCAGTACGTTACAGGGCGCTGTGTCTGTCACTCGGGATGTTCAAATCAGATCCGAGGACTGGTTTGTCACGATAGATCTAAAGGACGCTTACTTCCATGTATCTATCCTCCCTCAACACAGGAAGTTCCTGAGGTTCGCTTTCGGGGGCGAAGCGTACCAATATTGGGTTCTTCCGTTCGGCCTAGCACTGTCACCCCGAACATTCACGAAGTGTATGGAGGCTGCTATAGCCCCGCTGAGGTTACAGGGCATCCGCATTCTGAACTATATAGACGATTGCTTGATTCTAGCTCAATCGGAACAACAGGCGGTTCGGCACCGAGATGTCGTTCTTGCTCATATCAAGTGACTGGGGCTGAGGCTCAACGCCAAAAAGAGTGTTCTTTCTCCATTACAGAGAACCACTTTTCTAGGTGTAGTGTGGGATTCAACGACGATGCAGGCACGATTGTCACCTGCTCGTATTGCTTTGATTCTCGCCGCAGTAGATCAGGTCAAGCTAGGCCAGTCATCCACGGTAGAGACTGTTAGGTCTCATGGCAGCTGCGTCCAACGTGATACCTTTTGGCCTATTGCACATGGGACCGTTATAGTGGTGGCTCAGAACCAAGGGATTCTCCCCGAGGGGAAATCCGCTTCGCATGATCGTGAGTTCGCGACGGTGTCATCGCGCCCTGATCATGTGGAAAGATCCTTGGTTTCTGTCCCAAGGCCCTGTGTTAGGAGCTCCTTGTCGTTGCGTTATGCTAACGACAGATGCCTCTCTCACGGGTTGGGGGGCGATCATGGATGGTCGCCCGGCTCAGGGTCTGTGGGAGGACCATCATCGTCTGTGGCACATAAACTGTCTAGAGATGTTGGTGGTGTTTCAGGCTCTGAAACACTTCCTCCCAGACCTAAGGGGCCACCATGTTCTTGTCCGGACAGACAACACATCGGTGGTTTCTTATATCAACCATCAGGGGGGTCTGCGTTCTCGCCCGCTTTACAAACTGGCATGTCAGATCCTTCTATGGTCCCAGGGGAAAATTCTTTCTCTGAGAGCTATTTATCTCCCGGGGTATTTAAATCAGGGGGCAGACATCCTGTCAAGACAGGGGCCGAGGCCCGGGGAATGGAGTCTTCACCCCGAGGTGGTGGAACTCCTATGGAAACATTTCGGTCGTGCCGAGGTAGACCTATTTGCTTCTCGAGAAACATCACACTGCCCGCTGTGGTTCTCTCTCAGCCATCCAGCCCCGCTGGGGTTGGATGCAAAGGTACATCCGTGGCCGAGGTCACGTCTGTACGCTTTTCCCCCGATCGCTCTGCTCCCGGGAGTTCTGGAGACGGGCTCAGTCTCCTGCTAATAGCCCCGTTCTGGCCGGCCCGAGTATGGTTTGCGGACCTCTCCCCTGGAGATACCGATCAGGAGAGATCTGCTCTCTCAGGCGAGCGGGTCGATCCTAAAAAAAAAAATCACCCCCGCCCAGAGCTATGGAGGCTGTGGGCTTGGCCTCTGAGGGGGCCCAGCTCATAGATTCTGGTCTCTCGGCTGAGGTCGTTGAGACCATCCTCCAATCCAGAGCTCCCTCCACGAGGAAGTTATATGCCGCGAGGTGGAAACTTTTCACCTCTTGGTGTGGAGAGCGCCAGCAGGACCCAGTTAACTGCCCGGTCGGTGCTGTACTGGATTACCTGCAGGACCGTCTCTCCACAGGGTTATACCACTCCACACTGAAGGTGTATGTGGCGGCCTTAGCTGCTTACCACACCCCTTCAAGTGGAGGTTCCCTCGGGAAACACCCACTTATGTCTCGCTTCCTTCGTGGCACCTTGAGGCTGAGGCCTGCAGTTCGCATGAGGGTACCAGCTTGGGATCTGGCCATCATCTTAGAAGGTCTCTCCCTTGCTCCTTTCGAGCCCATCGAGGAAGTTTCGGAAAAGTTTCTTACTCTTAAGACTATCCTTCTTCTCGCTATCTCATCTCTAAAAAGAATTGGAGATATTCAAGCACTTTCGGTGGCTCCCTCGTGCCTGGAATTTGCTCCTGGTATGGTTAAGGCCTTTCTCTGTCCGAGACCAGGTTATATTCCTAAGGTGCCAACTACTTTTGTTAGACCTATAGTTCTGCAGGCTTTCTGTCCTCCACCTTTTCTGACGTCAGACCAGAGGAAACATAATTTGTTGTGCCCAGTTTGGGCTTTAGATGCTTACGTCCACAGAGCTGCCCTGTGGAGGAGATCGGAACAACTGTTCGTCTTTTTGGGTCACCTAAGAAAGGGTGTCCTGCATCTATGCAAAGGATGAGCAAGTGGGTGGTCGAGGCCATCTCACTTGCTTATGGTTCGGCCCATCAGCCTTCACCTTTGGCTGTAAGGGCTCATTCCACCCGGAGTATGGCTGCTTCTACAGCTCTTCTGTCAGGAGCTTCTCTTCAGGACGTTTGTGATGCGGCAGGCTGGTCCTCACCGCACACTTTCGTTAGATTTTATTCCCTCGATCTTAGCTCCACTCCCGGGGCTCAGTTTCTCTCGTCGGTTTGTGTCTCCTAATGACACACGACGGGGATTTGGTCGTATGGGGATGTGGGTATTGCGTTCCCACTGCCATTACACGCAGCGGTAGTCCCTGAAGGGGAACGTCCCGGGTTACGTATGTACGCTGCGTGTCCTGGCATACTCTCGGCATCCCCTTGGGTCGCTTGCTTCAGTAACTTTTAAGCTGGCGTATTGTGTGCTCAGGGGATATTTATAGCTTCCTGGTCGATGACGTCACTCGCCGTACGCTCATTCTCTCCATTGACTGATTTCATTCATGCTTCAGACGCGTCACGCTGAGGGCGTTCCCACTGCGATTACACGCAGCGTCCGTCCCTTCGGGGAACTAGGGTAACATACGTAACCCGGGACGATTTGGTCTCAGAGAAGTTCCTTTCTTTTAAGACTATTCTGCTAGCTATTCTGCTAGCTATTTCGTCCCTATAAGAGTCAGACCTTCAGGCCCTTTCGGTCCCCACCTGCCTTGAGTGCACCGGGGATGGCCAAGGCAAACATGGATATGTTCCAAAGGTGCCTACCATTATTCCGAGGCCTATTGTGCTGCAGGTTTCTGTCCTCCCCTATTTTTCGGACCAGGAAAAGCTGAACCTCTTGTGCCTAGTGCGAGCACTGGACACTTATGTTCATCGGACTTCTCTGTCGAGAAAATCCAACCTATTGAGCAAATAGATGGTCGAGACTATTCTTCTTGCTTGTGAGTCTTCTGGCCAACCATTTGGTGGTCAGGGCTCATTCCACTAGGAGTATGGCTTCTAAGCGTATTATCTGGAGTTCTCTCCAAGACGTTTGTGATGCGGCGGGCTGGTCCTCACCGCTCACATTCGTGAGGTTTTACAGCTTGGACCTGGATGCTGCCCCAGGATCCCAGGTGCTTGGTGCAGTGTGACAACAGGCTGACACTCAGGCATTTGAAAGTCTGGCGTTTTGGGTATTCTCGTTCCCAAAGCGTCGTTGACGCATCGCGAGTTCCCTCGAAAGGGAACGTCTCAGGTTACGACTGTAACCATAGTTCCCTGAGAAAGGGAACGAGACGATGCGTCACCCTGCCATACTTCCTGCATCCCTGTGATCGGCTTGCTTTGGCGATTTAGAAGCTAATGCCGGTTTGCACCGGATGTGCTTTTATCCCTTCCTGGTCATGACGTCACCCGCCCGTGACGCTCATTCTTTCCATTGGACTAGTTGACATTGATGCTCAGACGCATTCACGCTGGGGGCGTTCCCAAAGCGTCGTTGACGCATCGTCTCGTTCCCTTTCTCAGGGAACTATGGTTACAGTCGTAACCTGAGACGTTTTGTTTATATAGCCCAATATCATTAATCACAATCCAAACAACATCCATCCATATTAGTTAAGCACTTGAAAATACAGCTTTATTTTCCTATAAATCATTAAAAGGTCTAAAGTTTTATTATAAAATATTAATTTATTCTGATAAAAAATCTGTTATGGTAATTTCTTAATTTTTGTCAGGAAAGCTTATGCATCTGTAACTGGTCCTAATCGAAGGTTTACACGCACAGTTCTTGCTGCCTGGCCTATGTCCGTTACACTCTAAACTAAACCATCCGGGTAAACGGCACCAAATGTAACCAGTCCTACTCGACCCGCTCCAAGCAGGATTTAAACCAAGGTCTCTGGCGTGTGGGAGGCAGGCCAAGGAATGCTAAAGACCGTAGCCATTAGCGTCAGTAGCTAGCACGCCTCTTGAGGCCAGGGGAGTGAGGTTTGCATGCACAGCTCTTACGGCCTAGGTCTGTTACACATCCACTGAGAGAAAAAACTCCTGTACACTTCTCTACACCTGAGAAAAACTTATGGATTTGCATTTGTTTAATTCAAATTTCCTTAGAGGGAAGTATTATTTTTACTATTTTTCCCAAAATAGAGTGTTGTGAGCATTAGTGACTACACATGTGATTTAATGTCTGTTTCATTCATATTTGTAGACAGAGTGCAGAGTTGAAAGTCCACAAATGAGGCAATAGAAGTCATAAAACATATGAGGTTCAAGGAAATCCCTTATATGGACAAGGACAGTTTTGACTGATGAAATATGAAGACAATAAACATAAAACTGCGACTATTTTGGTTTATCTGTGTTTTTCTAGACATCTCTGGTATTTTCATTAGAATAAAGTAAAATTATAAAGCAATGCTATTCGACATAGCTTTTATCACTGCATAGAATACTATAAAACTAGAAAGTAGGCTACATTTCCTGAAGAAAATGTGTGTGGTGCTTGCAGTGGCAAAACTCAGCCCTGGGCAGATGCTAACATGTTGTGATACCATGATATACCACGGTCTAGTATGATTTGCCATGATGTAATGTACATCTACAATCTGTTTTTTTTTGTTTTTTTTTTGGATAAAATTAATACTATTCGATCTTTTATCCCCAAATTTTAAAATTAACTCATCTGTTAATGACCCATGTTCAGTCCGCTTAACTGAGTTTGAGCCTATTTCTTCTTCTTTTCTTGTGGACCTTTTCCATAAAATGAAGCTTTCCTCTTGCTCATTTTCTCTTGGGTGTAGTGCCTCCTCGTCTCCTTATGGAAGTGCTGGGTGTAGTTGAACCTTTTGTTTTGACAATTATAAATAGTAGCCTCTCTCAAGGCACTGTTCCATCAATCCTGAAACATGCAGTAGTGAATCCACTTTGTAAAAAGGCCAATTCAGATCCTTATGTTTTGGATAACTATCGAGTTGAGTAACTGCCTCTTATCAACTCTAACAACTTGTCAGTGTTCAACAAGAGTAAGGAATACGATTATGAGTGCTGCCTTTAACACGTCGCACTTACGCCAGTAAGTGGAAGCTGTTTGTCTCCTGGTGCACAGATCGTGCTCTCAACCCAGTTGATTGCCCTATTAGTGAGGTGTTGGACTTCCTGCTATACTTGTTGGATGCTGTACGTTCTCCAGCCACGCTTAAAGTGTTTGTGGCTGCCCTGTCAGCTTATCGGGATCATATGGAGCAGGTGTCAAAATAGGTAAAAATAGGTTAGTGGTGGCTTTTCTTAAGAAAATAACCTATGAACCAACCTCGGTTAAAGTCACATGTGACTGAATTGATACGAGATTCTCGATGTGATGCGTGAGACATGTAATGAATGGCCTTAATCAAATACCCCTAGTCATCAGAAAACCTTCCTCCTCTCCCCTGTTGTCATCGGCCCTAAAACCAGTTCTCTTCAAAGGCCGTTATCACCTCTGCTCCCCTGAACGATCTCAGCAAGAGAAGGCCGTTTTCACCTCTGCTCCCCTGAACGATCTCAGCTAGAGACTGTGTCTGCAACCCTCAAAGACAGCACAGGAGACCAGACAACACTAGCCATTTGGTCAAGACTATTTCATTTAATTTCATTCATTTCACGTTTATTGTCATTGTCATCCAGAGAACAGCAACGAAATTGTGTTCGGAGCATACAACAACCATACATGGTGTATTAAAGTGCACTAACAAATAAATAATAAAAAACCCCTGTGTAAACATGGCACATCAAAAGTATATAGTTGTTAAGACACAGAACCAGTGACATTCACTCTTGATAGCAGCAAGAGGCTTTACAAAACAACTTAAAATATAGAGATAGAGATAAACTTCCAATACACAAGGACACTTACTCCATTCATACCCACACGCCTTCTCAAATGTTTATAGTATTTCTCCTGTGTTTTATGCATGTCCCTATGTTTTATTACTTATGACTAGTTATGATTCTTTAGTTATGTTAGAGTAACTTCCAATGTTGATATCCAAAGAAGATGTATCACTGCTTTAATGTCTTCAAATCCCCTCTTTCTTGGTATCAAAATAATCCTCTTTTGATTTTATAATCAATGGTGTACAATATGTTATGATAAATTGCATCAGGATATTTTTACCATACTTTTGTGTAAAGACTGCACAAATTCGCCATGCCACCATGAACATGCAAATGGGGATAAGATGGAACAAAGACTTTCTCCAGGTCATCTTAGATTGGTCACCTCACCAAATGTGTGTGAACTGATAGGACCCTTAAAAGTATCTGATTAGGTCAGATCTTTGCTCAATCTCTTTGAGACACCATCCTCCTGTCTTCTTCCGGCAACTTCATCTTCAAGTTAACTTCTTTGGATTCAACGTGGACCACCCCAAGAACCCAAACGAATGCGTCAGAGCACTCCTGGCAAAAATCTTCAAGAATCTCCTGCATCTGGACTTGTTCAGCAACCAAAACCAATGCAAGTACCCGTTTTCAGCCTTTAGATGCGTTTCTAAGTTATTGTGCCCCTTTAAGGTGACCCTGATTCTCTGATATTTTTCGTAGCTTCTCTCTCTCTCTTTCTTCACTTTACTTTCTTGATTCTGTATACAATCTTTGCTTAGTTTAGTTGTGTGTGTAGCCTACCGTAGTTTCATTTATTAAACCATTATATTCACATCTTATTGTCTCTGTGTTTGCCACTCACAAAAATATCAAAGTCGCTTAAACATCTTGATCTAGCTACCTATGCTATTACCCTGCTACTTGATTTACTTTAGCTGGAAAAGGTTATTCTTTCTTGGCCAGAAAGATAATAGGCCCTATTTTAACGTTCTGAAACGCAAGTGTCAAAGCGCAAAGCGCAAGTAACTTTGTGGGCGGATCCCGGCGCTGTTGCTATTTTCCCGGCGGGATAAATGCCTCTTGCGCCTGGCGCAAATCTAAAAGGGGTTGGTCTGAAGTAGCTTCATTATTCATAGGTGTGGTTTGGGCGTAACGTGAAATAAACCAATCAGAGCGTCATCTCACATTCCCTTTAAGAGCAGGTGCGCATGTTGCATGGCGGATTGCTATTATAACGGCGGATTTACCAGGCGCGCGCCAGGAGCGGTTCACAGCAGAACAGACCGACGTTCTTGTCAGGACCGTGAAAGACAGAGAAGTGACGTTGTATGGGGATGGGAGAAACCCACCCAAATCAGCGTCGGTTAAACAGGCGTGGGAGGAAAAAAACTACATTTTTTTTATATCTTCATGGACACCACAATGATTTCCCTCATGTGTTAATATTTTTCCTTGTTATAATGTAGCCTATGATTTGCAAAAATAAAAACTGCTGCATCTGTGTTGATGAGAGAATCAAAGTGTATGCGCGTTGTGCACCCGCTACATTATGGCCAAGCATGCGCGCTTAAAATAGCATTATGAACAACGCGCAACGCGCCACTGACTTTAGACTAGGTTTTTTTCTGGTCAGTGGCGGAATTGTTTTCTGGAACAGCAAAATAGCACTAGGGAATGTTTGCGCCGAAACACGCCTCCTTTTTGCGCCGACCCGCCCAGGGAGCGGAAGTTCATTTCCTAGTTTAGCGACGTGCGTCTGTGGAGGGAAAAGCCCGCTTTGCGCGGCTGCAAAATAGGAATGATACATGCGTCAGTGTACAAAGTCATTTGCGCCGGGTGCAAGATAGGGCCCTATAAGTTAAGTTGGAATGCCCACATCAGACATATAACTACTAAAGTCTCCAAAAGCATTGCTATAATTAGTAGAGTTAAACGGTAACGCTTCCTTTTACAGTCCTGTTACCCATGTACTTACTATGTTATTATAGTAATTATAATTACTGGGTAATAACTAGGTACTAACCCTGAACCTACCCCTAAACCTAC
This sequence comes from Rhinichthys klamathensis goyatoka, assembly GCF_029890125.1. NCBI lineage: Eukaryota > Metazoa > Chordata > Actinopteri > Cypriniformes > Leuciscidae > Rhinichthys > Rhinichthys klamathensis. The sequence continues at coordinate 1,668,923 of NW_026606844.1, read as the reverse complement.
CCCTAACCCATGTACTTACCTTATATTAGCCAGTACTTTCTAGGTAAGTACACTGTAAGTACACGTAAGTACTGTACTGTAAAAGGAAGCGTTACCAGTTAAACATATCCTTGATTATAATGCACTCCATACCTTGTATTGTTCTTTAATACAGCCATATCTAACCTACTGTGTAGAGGTATGGGGCAATAATTACAAAAATGTAATACAGTCACTTTTTTTGCTACAGAAAGGAGCTGTACGAATTACACACAAGGTCGCCTATTTTGAGCACACAAATCCTCTCTTTCTCAAATCAAAGGTATTAAAAATGCAGGATCTTGTAAAATTATATAATGCACAGTTCATGTTCAAAGTGCATCACTATTTATTACCTGTGAACATTCAAAATATGTTTTCTCAAAAAGAGCAGTCGTACAGTTTGAGAGGATTTGGAAACTTTGTGGTCCCAACTTTGTGGTAAGGGGGTTACTTTGTGGAATAATCTGGGGCCGGAATTAAAGCATTCACAATTTCAAACGTCTTTATAAACAAAAGGTCTGGTCCCTTTACAATGGTAATGAGGTTTGATTGTATTCATATTGTGTGGAGTGTTGGATTAGTTTATTTACCCTTGTGGTATTCCATCTACCATTGTTAGTAGCTGTATGTTATTGTTGTGGTATTCCGTCTACCATTGTTGGTAGCTGTATGTTATTGTTATGTACCCTTGTGGTATTCCGTCTACCATTGTTGGTAGCTGTATGTTATTGTTATGTACCCTTGTGGTATTCCGTCTACCATTGTTGGTATTTGATAATCACTGTTACCTGAGGTAATATTTGTATATTATGAATATGTGTGGTTTTGCACGTGTGCAACTACAATACTGTTTCTCAATGAGCTACTATTATTACTATTATTTATTTTATACATATATATATCTTTTTCTTCTTTTTTTTCTCTCTCTTTGCGATTATTGAAGGAAGCTGCTATTTTGTTTGTAAAAATTCTTTGACAGACTGGGGTGGGGTTCAATAAGTTTTACTTCTCCCCACTCCATTTCAAGCATAAGTGTATAAGTTATTATTATTATTACTATTGTTGTATATCTTTTCTGTTGTTACACTCTTTGCTTGAAAAAATAAATAAATAAAAATAAATAAAAAACTCTTCAGACTCTTCAGATTCAGACTCTTGATTCATCCACCATCCACCTTCAGCCAGGTTGCCTGTCAAAGTCCCTGCGTCACTCTCCCGCCCCTGTGTGTCGTGTTGGTGTGGACCAGACCTTCTGTTCATTTCTAAATAAACATAATTTTACCTGCTATTGCCTTCTCTCTCGTTTTCCTGACAAATATGTTACCCACTTCAATATCATAGTTTCATGATAAACAGAAATGTACTCATTTTGATCCTTGGCTCTTGGGTTTTGAGTTTAGTAGGGCCCTTAATGATAGTCATTCGAGCATACCCTCTTCCTTATTGTGCAGAAAACACCATTATACACTGTTACTGTGATCACGTTTCCATTACAACACTGGCATGCACAGACAGAGCACTGTATAGTGTTCCAGCTCTCATTTATGCCCTTGTAGTACTGGTGCTATTATTGTTTTCTCATACTGCTTAATCTTTGTAGCAGTTATGCAAATTTCAAGTCCTCGTGGAAGGATGAAGACTTTCTCCACGTGCAGTCCTCAGCTCATCATAATTGCTCTCTATTTTCTACCCAGGTGTTTTATTTTTTTGTTTGGCAACATTGGTATAAAGTTCAGTACTGATTTGCGATTAGTCATTGTTATGATGTATAACCTACTCTCACCCATGATCAACCCCCTTATTTATTGTTTGAGAACAGAAGAGGTAAAAAATGCATTAGGAGATCTATTTAAAAAGAAACAAATTTCTATTCCTTTACAGCTGCTCTAATGTGCTTTATCCCTTGAGCTGTACAAACTGTTGTCAAACTCTAGATAATATCCTCATATTCCTAATACAGATCAGATAATACTGGAAGCATAAAACAGATTCCAGTAGGTCTTGTTAACTAACAATGAGCAATACATTATATATTATTTAATAATCTTTGTTAATAAAAATCCAGCTGTTCATTGATTGTTCATGTTAGTTCACAGTAACTAATGTTAACAAATACAACATTTTATTGTATTAATGAACATTAAGATTAACAAATGCTGTAGAATTATTGTTTATTCTTAGTTAACTCATGAAACCTTATTGTAAAGTGTTACCAAAATTCACACCCATTTGAATTACACAACAAAATGAAATTAACTAATAAAAATGTGATGCATATTTGAGAGTAATACATAACTGAAACAGGGAAGAAAGGGGTAAAAAAATCATGGCATAGATTACTTTTAACTATTTGCATCTATTTGACTTTTATATAAATAATCATATTTTTAAAATGCATTTATTGATGCTTAGCAAAAATCTGTTCACTGTGACAATTAAATTTACTCAGTTAAAAGGAACATGATTAAAATATGGCAAGCTGTGGACCAAATAATATTCAATTAGTTAAAATATATTAGATAATGCATGCTGATTATAAAAGTGAAAGAGTAATATAGTGCATGTACATTGAATATTTTTTTTTCTTTATTTCCTGGTGGTGTTTGGCTCATTTGGTAATGGGGATTGGAGTATTTCATGGAACTTTCAGGTGATTTTTTTTTCCCGATGGACCTGAATAGTCTGACTGAAAATGAGTATTGTGATGGTGGGAAGTTACATACTTGTTTGAGAATGGAGAAGCATAGACTCATGCCAATGAATTACTAATGCACTCATTAAAACTAATAATTAAAATTGAGTTGTTAAATTTAAAGTAATTTAATTTTAAACTGTTTTGGCCTATTCTCAACTCAAAAATTTGTATCTCAGCTATATGCTACTTCATAGCTCTTACTGTAGACTGTCAACAATTGTGGTCACTCAATATATCATGCCATTTAAGGGATTATGAGGTTTTATTTCAAACTACAGCAAGACTCAAGCATGTTAGAGTTGTCAAAGAAATCAAACTGTTTCCATGAAAAAAAAAAAGAAAACCATGCAGCAATGAGACTGGAGAAACTCCAAAAACACGTCATCCTGTGGGGAGGTGTCTTTGGTTTTGGAGAGTGATGATAAACAGTGTCTTTTTCGTTGTCAGATGGATCCACAGAGAGAGGGACAATTTATGTCATACCTATGGCATATGCACACGACAGATTATTTTTTTGTTTGTGCATTAATACAATTGGTGATTCAGTGAAACTTCTCCAGTTTGGTGGTCAAAGTCAAATGAATGCAAATTTAATAGATTATGCTATTGAAATCTAAATAGTTTCCACAGAGGTATGTACTGTATGTGAACTATCATCTTATCAATATAATCTGTACTTTATAAAGTCAGTAATTGTTAAAAATGTTTGGATGTTGCTTTATTTTGCCTTGACAGTCAAATGCTTTTGTAAAAGTCAATGCTTTTTTAACATTTTTGCTGTATGAGGTCATTCTGAAGCCGTATAGAGTCATGATCAACACCAATGTCACTGTCTTTACTGAATTCTACCTGCTGGGATTTCCAGGACTCCATCCACAGTATTATGGAGCTGTGGGAACCCTTTTGTTCTTTGTCTACTTGACACTGACAGGAGGAAATATCTTTATTATTTCTTTTATTTCTTGTGAGAGAAGCCTTCAGAAACCCACCTATTTAATCTTCTGTAATCTTGCTGTGTGTGATCTTGCTTTTGGAACTGTCACGCTGCCTAAAGCCATTGCAAAATACTTTTTTAATAGCAGTGAGATATCATTTTATAGCTGCTTGGTGCAGATGTTTTTTGTTCACTATTTAGGGAGTATTGCCTCTTTCCTAATGCTATTAATGGCAATTGATCGGTTTGTTGCAGTGTGTAACCCACTGAGATACTGTGTCCTCATTACAAACAAAACTATTGTTATGGCATGTGCTGTGATTTGGGCAATCTGTATATCGTGGATGTCAATCATTGTTTTTAATGCCTTCAATGAACCCTACTGCTCTTCTAATGTAATAACCCAAAATTACTGTGACCAAAATTCAATTATTAATCTGTCTTGTGGAGATGTAAGGCAGAAAAAGTTTGTTTCATTTTCATGTGCTATGTTTGTTCTTTTGGGCCCTTTAATTTTCATTATATTTTCTTTTATGGCCATCATCACATGTGTTTTCAAAATCTCAGACATTCAGGCCCGATATAAAACATTCTCAACTTGCACTCCTCAGCTTCTTATCATTTGCCTGTACTATGTGCCCAGATGTGTTGTTTATGTGCATGATGTGATAAATGTGAGCATCTCACCTGGCATCCGGGTTATGTTAATAATGTGGTACAGTCTGCTCCCACCTGTTGTCAATCCCATGATATACTGCTTCAGAACCAAGGATATCAAAGATGCATTAAAGAAAAAAATTAGAGATATGAAAGTGAGCATATGAATAGAGAACAACCTATGAACAAATTTTAAAAAATATATATTGAAATTACTTTATTACAGTAATACTGTTTGTTTTTTTTGGCTGTGTTAGCCCTTTCAATCCGAATCAATTACATATTTGTGAAATTATTTTATTTAATAAAATATGCTAAATGTAATAAATTTTCCTGATGTATAAATTAATTTATTAATAATAATAATACATTCAATTTTTATAGCGCTTTTCTAGACACTCAAAGACGCTTTACAGGTAATTCAAGAGAGGTGGCGTAAAAGGATGAGGAATTAGAAAAGTCTGTTAATGGGAAAAAGCAAGTTCAAAGAGGTGAGTTTTGAGGGCCTGTTTGAAGGATGTTGAGGAGCTTGACTGTTTGATGTGGTCGGTGAGGGCGTTCCAGAGAGTTGGTGCAGCAGCTGAGAAGGCTCTGTGAAGGCCTTCTCAGAAGGCTTATTGAATAAGTAACAATTTACTTATTCAATAAGTAAATTGTATTGCCCTCTAAATGAGCATTAAAACACATCAAACTTCTTTTTTGCATATAAGGTTTAGCAAATGTTCATTTAATAGACTGTACTGTTCACCTGTTCTAATTAAGATATTCCAAACCATTTAGAATTGAATTGTATGGTTTGGTTATAATTTATATATATTCCAAATGTGAACTTACCTTATTAAAAATAGTACAACATTACATGAAAAAAACAGAAATGTTATCTTAAATTAGTCCACATGGCTCAAGCCATTATCTGGTATTATACAGTACAATTTAGTAAAAGAGAAAGTAATTTTACTCATAGATGAGAGTGAAAATAAGGAAATTGAAATGAATTGAATTGTATGAATTGAATTGTATGGTTTGGTTATAATTTATATATATTTAGAATTTAGAATTGAATTGTATGGTTTGGTTATAATTGATATATATTCCAAATGTGAACTTACCTTTTTAAAAATAATACAACATTACATGAAATAACAGAAATTGTATTTTAAATGTTAATAGTCCACATGGCTCAAGCCATTATCTGGTATTATACAGTACAATTTAGTAAAAGAGAAAGTAATTTTACTCATAGATGAGGATGAAAATATGGAAATTGAAATGAAATTTAACAGCCAATATTAAAAATATTAATAACCGATAGGATTTCTAATTCTGCCTTGTAATATGCATAAAAATAGTGTGGGCCTACTGATTCTGTAAATACAGTACATTATTCTGTTATGTGACATGCATATACCCATTTAACAGAGACACCTCAAATGTACTCTAATAGGTTCAGTAGGTTAAATGAAAACAGTAGGATGACAAGATGATTTTCTTAAACATAAGATTTACCATAATTTCCTCATATTTATTCTGATTCAAACAATGCAGAAAGTGCTAAAATTTGTAGACAAGTGATACAGTTCCTCTGTGTCCTTGTTCATGAACTCTTATTTTGACATTGCTTGCATTCAGTTGTGTGTTTAGTTAATGTTTTTTGTGGTTACCATAGTTATTCATTGTTTCATTGATTAGTGTCTTACCTGTTACTCATCATCCTGTGGATTTATACCCTCACTTATCTTCTTTTCTTTGTCTTATGTTAACTTGTCATGCTGGCGTTTCTCGCTAATGTTCCTTGTATTTATTAAATGTGATTTCATCATTATTCTGTGTCAAGCCTTGTGAATCTGGATTATCATCATCTCTAGCCAGCGCGTGACAACGAGATGGAGGTGAAAGTGGAGGAGTGAGAGAAATGCCAAATCCTTCTCCACTGAACTTTCCCTGGCAGACAGTGAGAATGAAAAAAATGTAATGTCCACAACACTGCTTTGAACTCGCATATTTAATATAAAGGCAACGTTTCGACTGCTGGGTCATTACATTTTTTTCACTTTAGTAAGTTCCTTTTGTCCTGCACCTGCCAGAAGGTGGGATGTGCACAGAATTACTTTTATAAATAAAAGACAGTGAGAATGGACAATGATCAATTCAGTCACATATATGTATACGTTACTATACATGTAGCCTACTTTACTTTGGAAAATTAGTGCTCATGTACCCCACCAGTAACAGCCTTATCTCAGCAAGTCCTTCTGACATTTGTCTCTGGCTCTTTATCTTTAAACATCAAAATGCATCAGATTATTCCAAAATGATGCTAAGAGGACTTATTGTCAAAAATCATTTCATTGCATAATTCTACATAATGCCTGTAGCCCACATGTTTGACTATCATGTTGTAATCACTTACTGTTTTTGTCCTTTTTAGTAACTAGCCTATGTATTAATGGTTCATAGGACCATGGGGTGCTTGGTATCAGTGTTTTTACATTTTTTGTATACATACTACCGGCACATCCGGGAACTTAACTGTCAAATTCGTCACCGCCCCTTTTTAGTGGAAAATAAACTAGACTTCCCATAGACTTCAATACAAAATAGCGGCACAAAACAACATCTTTACACAGCCGGCAGGCGTGAATAACTTAAGAAATCAGTAAGATTAAACTAATCAAGTAATTATATGTCCACCCTGGCTGCCATAGAGCGTGAAAGATACATCCACAAACTTAATTTGGTCAATTTAAAAACATGTCCCTTCATTCTCCCAGCATTAAATTGGTGTAACAACCCCACCCAGTGGCCAGAGGTGTCTTACCCGGACATTTAGTCGTACCTCATCGAGTCACGAGGTAAGCCAGTGAATGATTTTACTTCGTTTTTGAAAGTAAACATCTTTAAATGTATATATTATGTCTTTAGATTTAGAGAACTGAGTGCAATTTTCTAGACGGGGTGTAACACCAGCCATACAACTATGACTTAGCTTTCGATAGCATGCTAAGATAGCAGGATGATGATGGCAGGTAGCCTGGGCTAGTTGATAACGGACATACACTAAGACAGCCCAGCAGTTATCTATCTAAAATAACACGATGATCATGATAGGTTGTAAAATATTGGAGTTGTGGGAAGCTTACATAACTTAAACTGTATGTTTAAGGTTGCTAGTGTCCTGCTTTCTAATCAAGCTTGAGATGTCATGCAATACATTATTATTGAGATAATATTGTTCAATAATGTTTAGCCTGCTGTGCTGTGAAGAGTAGATCATACTTTATTTTAATGATGGTGTTGTTTCATTTATAAGAATTTACACGGCAAGGAAAATTAAAAACAACAAATCATTAGAAGCGCACATATTTTTTACAGATGGATGGGTGCAGACAATCCATCATTTTAAACCTGAAGGATCTGACAGTAGTACCATTTTTAAGACCCAAGTCAAGCCATCCTATAGGGTCACAGAGAAGCCTCACAACACCTGGGTTGCTGTCAAAAGTGATGGAAATATTCTGGCAGCCCATTGTGATTGCATGGCAGGGTAAGACCGAAACAAAATAAATGTATGCTCCTTGTAACACTGCCGTTCTTCTGCTCTGTCCCATTTGTGTGAACAAGCACCAAATAAAACTAAACATGTGTGAATGTACTTGGTCAGTAAATTGTGATTATGTTTTTTAATTTTCAAACTTGGGGAATGGAAGGCTCACCTGAGCTGGTGGTTTATGGCCGGGGAGAAACCAATCATCCAGTCTACCGCGAGCAGTCTCCCCCAGCGCCGCCACGGCAGCTTTAGTCTGCCCGTGGCATGTTCCAAAACTGCAACCAGCTCAGCATACACTGGGCAGGGATCATCTCCTGCTCGTCCGGAAGAGCACTCGCTGCCGGACTAGGAGGGGAAAAGTCAGAATACACCTTCAGCTCACCCTCGTCAGCCGCCAAATCGTCTGAGAGGATTACACCCCTCTCAAGGCGATCGGCGAGCTCCATCTGAGAACCCCATGACGCACGTCGCCGCTCTGCCTCAGCACGAGCGGGACCTGAGCCGCGAGGTCCAGACGCTGAGCGCTCTTCACTCGAGAATAGGGCCAGGAAAACGCTCACAATTTGCACAGGCAGATCCCTCGAGAACTGCCTGTGCGTGCTCTTCTCTAAGACAGAAAACGCACAGTTCATGTGTGTCATGATGTGGGTTTTGTGTCTTGTCTTTTCATGTTCAGTGGTTCCCTGACCTGTCTTTTAGTTATCCCAGGTGTTTCTTATTATCCACGCCCCCTTGTTATCCTGTTAGCTCGTTTGTCTTTGATTATTTAAGGCCTGTGTTTTTGCCCTAAGTTGGTGAGTTGTTGAATGTTTGATGTCGACATTGGTCGCTTCTGATTCTGAGTCTTTGTCTAGGTTTGTAGTTCGTCTAAATAAAGCCTGTACATTGCGTTTGGATCCAGCCTCCTATCTGCCTTCACCGCATCACGTTACAGATCGTCACAGAACAACTCACCACGAAATGGATCCAGCAGTTGTCAGCAACCGGGCTCTGGGAGAATACCTGTCGACGTTATTGCAAGAGGGCCAGTCCGTCCAAAGGTACGCGAAGGATTTTCTGTCCATTTGCCATCTGGGAGCGCTAGATGATATCCAGCTCATGGGCCTGTTTTGGAACGGGCTGGATTATGACATCGCTCTATGGATGCCGCGGGAACTTACCAACTGGACTCTTGACCGGTATATCGCTCAGGCTTGCTCCTTGGAAGACCTCTTCTCCATTACAGGCTTGTTCTACTCGACACCTCCCGAGTTCACATTACCCGCGAAGCCCTCGTCGTCGTCTTCGCCGCTGGTCCGGTCCAGCCCCGTCGAGCCCGAGCTTCACGTGAGCCCCGCCGAGCCCGCACTTCTCGTCTGCCCAGCCGAGCCCGAGCTTCACGTGAGCCCAGACGACCCCGCAACTTCTCGTCTGCCCCGCCGAGCCTGCGCCTCATGTAAGCCCTGCCGAATCCAGTGAGTCAAATGCCGAGTCAAGTGAATCCAGTGAGTCAAATGCCGAGTCAAGTGAATCCAGTGAGTCAAATGCCGAGTCAAGTGAATCCAGTGAGTCAAATGCCGAGTCAAGTGAATCCAGTGAGTCAAGTGCATCGTCAAGTGCATCGTCCAGTGAGTCAAGTGCATCGTCGAGTGAGTCTTCTGAGTCTTCTGAGTCTTCTGAGTCAAGTGCCGCCGAATCAAGTGAGTCAAGTGCCGCCGAGTCAAGTGCGTCCAGTGCTGAATCTAGCCAAGTGAGTGATTCAGACCAAGTGATTGAATCAAGCCCAGTGACTCGCCGTCACAGGAGGAGGAGGAGGAGGAGGAGGAGGAGGACTCGTTCGGCTCGCCAGGCTTCGGTGAGTGTATCCAGACGCCTCGCCCTGCCGGCCCCGCCTCTGCGCCTCGCCCAGCCGGCCCCACCTCTGCGCCTCGCCCTGCCTGCACCCTTCAAGCTACGGGAGGCCTTTCCTGAACCCGTGGATTTCCCCAAGTATTTTTTTGGGGGGGGCCAAGGGTCCGGTGAGGAGACCATGAAGGCTGCGCCGCCATGGTCGTCTGCAGGGGCTTCACCACCCTGGCCTTCGTCTCGTCATGCTCTGCCCTGGCCTTCGCCTCGTCCTGCTCCGCCCTGGCCTGCTCCGCCCTGGCCTTCGCCTCGTCCTGCTCCGCCCTGGCCTGCTCCGCCCTGGCCTTCGCCTCGTCCTGCTCCGCCCTGGCCTGCTCCGCCCTGGCCTTCGCCTCATCCTGCTCCGCCCTGGCCTCCGCTTCGTCTTGCTCCGCCCTGGCCTCCGCCTCGTCTTGCTCCGCCCTGGCCACCTGTTCAGTCAGGCCCGCCCACGCTCTACGGCCCAGGCCCGCCTTGTCTATGTCCAGGGTCCGTTCCCCTGCATGGGCCTGGCCCTCCATCCCTCCCCCAAGACCGCATGTGCTTCACCGCCCTCCTGAACTTTTTGTTTTTTTTTGTTTTGTTGGGCGTCAGGAGCCGCCCTTAAGGGGGGGTTATGTCATGATGTGGGTTTTGTGTCTTGTCTTTTCATGTTCAGTGGTTCCCTGACCTGTCTTTTAGTTATCCCAGGTGTTTCTTATTATCCACGCCCCCTTGTTATCCTGTTAGCTCGTTTGTCTTTGATTATTTAAGGCCTGTGTTTTTAAGGCCTGTGCCCTAAGTTGGTGAGTTGTTGAATGTTTGATGTCGACGTTGGTCGCTTCTGATTCTGAGTCTTTGTCTAAGTTTGTAGTTCGTCTAAATAAAGCCTGTACATTGCGTTTGGATCCAGCCTCCTATCTGCCTTCACCGCATCACGTTACAGATCGTCACAATGTGTGTCACTCGGCATCAGATATCTCGGGCACGGGTCTGCACACTTCTGAAAGCACTCAGCCTTCTTAGTGCATTTCATAATTACTTGATTTTAGACATGTGCTGGTATTCGGTAATGCGATAAATCATGGTAATGAATATGCACGATATTGTTATAACGGGCACTTCAAAATACCGTGAAAAATAATAGATCCGAATTTAGATTTTTAGAATGCGCATTAGCTTATTTTCCATCAACCGCTTAAACACTGCGTATATTCTGCGCAAAAAAAAATGCACACTCTGATGTAAACAATCCCCACATGTATAAGCACTGTGTGCATGCGGGGCAGTGCACTCTTGTCTAATGTAAACACTCCTCACATGGAAAAGAAGCATGGTGGAAGTAGAGGTGGGCGATATATCGTTTAGACGATAATATCCAAATTGTTGTCTGGACGATATGCAAAATTGGGATATCGAATATTTCATAATTTGACAATCCAACCCCCCAAACATGAAAAGAGCTGAAGGAAGTTAAAGAGAAAACAAAGAACGCACACGATAACCTTCTAAACAATTATATGTAGCGATTTTAATATTGTAGGGGTTTGTTTGACTGTATTTTATGTTTTTTTACTAAATAACGATCGTTCCTCAATTGCACGAGAGTTGCTAATTTGCAATACAACGGAGTTCTTACCTGTGTGTTATGATGACGTTTCTTAGGTTAAAGCAACAAAATCCAAAAGCGTAAAGAGAAAAGCCTATGTACGATTAATAAAATAGCTGTTAGAAAAGGCAAAATATGCGTTGTTTGCGGAAAACTGAAGTTGAAAAGTTTTTCTTAAGTGGCAGTGTGGCGTCCTCAAGTGGCGAGCTTTGTGATTGCATCATTCGAAAATTGCATTGTATAATGAAGAGTCCAAAAGATGGAATACATTTTCCCAAGAGATCCAACGGAATAGCCTCCGAAAAGGGCTTCTTTTAACTTCTAGAAAAAAACTTTTTTTAGTACAAACTAAAACATTTTTATTAATACGGGGAACTGCCCATAATGCCTCGCTTATCCTCTGACGTCTTACGTCATTACAGCGTGCCATGCTCAATCACTTGTTATCTAGCTTTGAGCGCAACACAAAAATGAGCGAAGAAAGTGAAAATACAGTCATCCTCAGAAGAACCAGTGCCAGACGAACTAACAGCGAGACGTGGGTCAGCTTCTTTAGCCTGGAGATGGTTTGGTTTTGACAAGAAAGACGAGCGACAAACGTTGCCCATCTGTAGAATTTGTCGCAAGCAGATCGCCGTAAAGCAGAGCGCCACAACCAACCTCTTCCATCATCTCCGTACCACGCACAAAACACAGTTTGAAGAGTAGGCCTATGAAAGGCTTCGTGCTGCTGCTACAAACACGGTACAAAAAAAAACAGACACAACACAACAACAGACCTTGGCAGAAACATTTTTAAAGAAAACGCCATATGACAAAAAAAGCGAAAAGTGGAAAACGATTACAAACTCTGTAACAAGTTTTATTGCAAGGTCTATGTTGCCAATTCAATCAGTCGAGAAGGATGGGTTTCAAGAAATGTTACAGACTTTAGATCCCAGATATAATCTGCCTTCAAGGAGATATTTCAGTGAAACAGCTCTACCAAAACTGTACGAGTCTTGTCGACAAACGCTGTCCCATAAATTGCAGAAGGTCACCTATTATGCCACAACCTCCGATCTGTGGTCCAGCAGAACCTCGGAGCCGTACCTATCTCTGACAATACATTTTGTTGATGAAGAATGGCAACTACAGAGCTATTGCCTTCAGACATCATACTTCCCAGAGGATCACACCGGTGAACTTATTGCTCAAGGACTAAAAGATGCCCTGTCCTCGTGGTCTTTGGACGATGAACGTATGGTTTCCATGACCACTGACAGCGGGGCTAATGTGGTCAGTGCTCTGAGGATCAACAACTGGCAGCGACTTCCATGTTTTGGACACAGACTTCACATTGCCATTGGTAAGTATTTAAATTTACTAACACTTTAGCATACACTAACACGTGTAAATTTACTTGTAATACTAACACTTTCTCTTCCTTTCTATTAAAGAATAAATAAATAAATAAATAAATAAAAACCTTTACGGGTTCTGCGTTAGATTCAACTGATAAAGGTTATAACACTTACTTTTTTTTATCCTACTGTTAGTTTAACTGCTTCTATTGTTCTCATTTGTAAGTCGCTTTGGATAAAAGCGTCTGCTAAATGAATAAATGTAAATTTGAAATGGACTATAACCAATTATTGATATTTGGTTTAAATTTAGTTGTTGTTGAGATGTTTAACAATATAAAAGAACAATAAAGACTTTATTGAATAATATAATATTTTTAATACTTTTTGTTTTTTTCCCCACAGAGCGGAGCATGCGATATCCCCGCATTGACAGAGCCTTAGGAGTCTGCAAAAAAGTTGTGGCAGCTTTTTCCAACAGCTGGAAAAAAAAAAAGCTCTGGCAAAAGTACAAGAACAGCTCAATCTTCCCCAACATGCACTCATAACAGAGTGCCCCACAAGGTGGGGCTCAAGGCAGCGAATGATCGAAAGGATTTTGGAGCAGCACAAGGCCATACAACAAGTACTGTCTGAAGACAAAAAGCACAGGCACCTGATTCCTACATGGCAAGATATTGACGTTTTGGAATCAATCAACAAAGCACTTGGTCCCTTGTTGGAGTTCACAGATGCTCTGTCCGGTGAGCAGCAGGTTACAGTTTCTTACGTTACACCTGTACTGTCCTTGTTCAACAACGATGTCCTGGCAGTTCAGTCGGATGATACAGACTTGACCAAAGACATCAAACGATCCATTCTGACATACCTGAACAGCAAATTTGCAGGAGACAACGTGGTGGAGCTGCTAGGGATGGCGTCTACACTTGACCCTCGATTCAAACATCGCTACAATAAGGATGAGCAAATCCTGGCCATTGAGAGTGCGATTAAAGCTGAGCTTATGGCTCTGGGAAATGAGGAGGACAAACCGGCTGCAACAGAAGCGGCAGCATCTCATTCCACTACAGCAGTACTTGAGGATGAAGGCACCAGTGAGACACTGTTATTTAAAAAAAAAACACAGCAAGCCAACAGGGTAGAGGAGTCTCTCCAAAGTGCAGTTGAAAAGGAAATGCAGAGCTACCTCATGATACCTGAGATAGACAGTGACAAAGATCCATTAAGCTGGTGGAAAACACAAGAGGTAAATTTCCCTAAAAATGGGAAATTAGCCAGGAAGTATCTGTGCATCCCTGCTTCAAGCAGCCCTTCAGAGAGGGCATTCAGCACAGGTGGGAATGTAGTTACATGTCAGAGAGCTTCTCTGAAGCCAGAGGCTGCGGACAGGCTAGTGTTTTTGTCCCACAATATGAAGAAAATGTAAGTCAAAGAAACAGTTGGCTGCTTTAGTTTTTTTGTGTGGAAGTTTATAATACTTGAAGTTTAAAAGTAAAAGGTTAAGATTTATATTTATATTATAGACATCTATATTTTGGTCTTTATGTTCATATTATGTTAAAGACAGTGCAGTATACTAAACGTATTACCAGTGTTGATCAAAGTACATAATTTAATACTTGAGTAAAAGTACAACTAGTTCTACTTGCTGTAGAAAATACCTCCATGCTTTTTACTTTGGAACCTTTGGAAAAATGTAGGAGAGAGTAGAAAGTATTACATTAATCTTTCAAATATAGAGGCATAAAAGTAATCAGTTCTCAACAAAAAAAAAATCTCAAGTAAAGTAGAGATCTACTTAAGTAAATTTACTTGTTACTGTTACTGCATGTTTACACTTACAGTTTACACTGGTGTTTACCAAAGAAGTGTTTTGTCATTTCAAAAGCAAAATTTTGAATGCAGATTTTACCTGCAGAGCAGTGTCTGTGTTATTTATTTAGTTCCTTTTGTCTTTTTTTTATCCTCATCTTTTTTTATTAATATAATGTGCAAAAATGTTATATTGTGTTGTTCTAATGTTTACATTTTGTAAATCAACTTTTTTTTAAAGAGGTAGTCACATTGTTGTTAGTCTATTACTAGAGTACTGCTGTTTGCAAAGCACAAAGTTAATTTATTACGTGCATATATTGTACTGAAAAAGCACTGTTGTATTACAATAAATATTTAGTACAGTAACTTGGTTCATGTTTAAATCAAGAATGTCTCTCATATCTTTATGTAATAGTATTAATTCTATACAATAATAGGTCAAATGCAGCAAGTCAAAAGACCAACTGGACCTTCTTTGCCAGTTTGCACACATTTCTTTGAAGGATTGCAAAAATATCATCTGAATATCGATATCGAGATATTCATTTTTGTCAATATCTCCCACCCCTAGGTGGAAGGAGGAACGCTGCCGACAATTTATCCCCCTTCAAAAAGCAGGGCTGCCAACTCTCACGCATTCAGCTTGAGACTCACGCGCCTTTTAGACAGGACGCGGAATGCACGCGCGAGGACGTTTTGTTGCTGCTTCGACCGAAGCGCAAGCGCAGCAGTGCGCACCATTGGCGTGCTCGTGCGCACTCCGCGGTCAAAGTTCAAAATAGTTCAACTTTTTGCAAAATAGCAAATCGCGTTGTATCTGAAGGGCAACGTTGAACCCAGCTCCGCGTCCTGTCTGAAAGGCGCTTTAAAGGTGATCTAAGTAACTTTTTTACCTTAACTGAACAGCTTCGGAGTCAGTGGAATGGTTATATTACTTATTTCGGGTTGAATGGTGGTGGTTTCGCACCCCCCGGTGCCCGAGAGCGGATTAAACTCACTTGTAACTTTGGGCCGGCGGGTACTGCACAAGTACACGCCCCCATTCAAGCACCGGCTAGCTATAAGCAAAGGGCAACGATAGATTGAGTTATGGCTGAGCCTGTAAAAAATAAGCAGAAAGCTAGGAAATCTTTGTCGGAGGACCAACAAAAGAGTAAAACAGGAGACTGACGGAGCAAGAAGTCAGACTCGAGTAAATATCGGACCGGCTTTTTCAGAATGGCGAGAACTGAGAGAAACAGAAGCCTGCAAAACGAATGGCCTGACCTGGCCTTCTTGCTGTTGCACTTGTAAGTATCTTTGGAATAAACTGTGTTTAATATTTAAATTTCAAGTAATTGTGACCTCAGGATGTTTGCTATTGTCTGTAAAGGTTTTTATTATGATTGCTGTCTGTTACGGGCTTACTAGTACGCTAGATACTATAACTTTGATGTCAGCATTGTCATTAGCAAACAAGTTTGATATCTGTAGTTGTTTAGCCGTTCCTCTGTCGGTTTTATTTGTGTAACTTAGTTTGCAAATAAATAGATATCAAATTCTTCAAATTAAGACACCGGTGTATACCCGCGTCTAAATGGCTAGTGGAGATTTTGGCTTGATCTAGCTAGATGGATGCTGCCCTTCAATGTGTCTAATTTAGCTTGCACGTTGCATCCAGACGTTACTTTGCTTTTATTTGGCGCCAGTGTAGCTTTTTTGCAGTGCGCTACATAGTGTAAAAGCCGATGGCTCACTGATCGCATACTGTATTGTATTGATCCATAATATGCTACAAATCCTCGAGCTAGAAAAAACGTTCTGATGTTTTCTTAGACAAGCAAAGGTAAAAAGTCATTCTACCAGATGAACTTATAGACCTTGCTAATATAACTTTAGAAAAATTAGCCTCCGATATATTTTTTTTTTTTGCTCATGCCCACTCTCCCCGCAAAAAACCCCCCAAAAAAAACACGAAAGCAGTTGTCACGAGGTGACGAAGCGAAGGGGAACTAAGTCCCGCTGAAATTGTGTTCCCCCCGGAACGGCCTTACTGAAACACCGAGCCGGTTCCGGTTGTGTATCTGTCGCCATGGCAGCGGCGGCTGATGACAGATCAGCATCAGGTGTGGAGGATTTACGCGGGGATCTGCGATAGGGCTATGCAGACAAATGGAGTGTATAAAAGGAGAGGGAAGAGGCAGTCGAGTGTGGTGCTCCCCCGGGAGAAATCATTTCTTCTGCAGTGACGCTGATTCGCGGAGATATCTATGGAGAGGATTCGGCTGAATTGAGGGTGCAATGGTGATTGTGTGAACACGAGTTGAAAACGTCAAAGGATGGGAAGTGAGTGAATTGTGGAGATCGAGTCAAGACCGGAAAACGCCATCATCATTGAAAGGGAGATAAGTAGTATGACATCGGATCTATGTGAAGGTATGCTCTGCCCCGAGCTGGATATAAAGTTGTGAAGTGTATTGATCGCGAGTGTAACTGTCACTGGAGAGTGTTTGGATCGAGTCATCCTTGACTTCCCGCTATCTTTCTTCTGAATGTGAGAGGGCATTGAAGACGCTTGTCCCCTGTGCCCGTGAGAAGTTATCTACATCTCTTCGCCCTCTGATGAGAACTGATTCAGCGCAACAGTGGAAGGATTGATCATTGGGTGAGTGCTGGCCTTATTGCACTGAGAGTGAGAGTGGATATGCAGTGCCTGAATTGAAGTGTCACACAGTATTGGCTTGAAGTGAGGTTGTGGTGTGTGGGATTTATATACATATTAACTGCCGAGTATTCCCCAGTTCATATTCTTGTCCGCTGTTACTGAAGAAGACTCTAAGTGTGGAATGTGCGTGTTTCATCTCTGCATGTGAGAAGAATGTGGGCACATGTATAACTTGTTCTGTCTATTTAATAGAAGATTTCGCCGCTAATGTTCCCTTGTGTGATGCCTGCCTGAAGGAGAGACACACACTGGCCACATCTCTGTCTGTTTTGGAGCAATGCACTCTAGCTGTAAGCCCTCGTCTCCGTATTGAAGAAAAAGCGTACATGCACTTGTATAACTGACCTTGTCTCTTTAACAGAGGATTCCTTTGCTAACGTGTGATGCCTGCCTGAAGGAGAGACACACACTAGATGCATCCCTGTCTGCTGCAGGAAGACACCCTCCAGCCAAGAATCCCTCACCTGTCTGTTGGAAGAGTTCCCTCTTGGCCATCAGTTTCTGTACCGGCCACGCCCCGACTGTTCGACGGTCCGAGAAGGTTTGCTCGCTTGGATACTCACCTGTCTGCCCCGCGAAGATCCTTCTCCACCACGAGACTTTGCCCTGCTCCGCTCCTTGAGAAGGTTTACTTACCTGGCTATTCTCCTGTCTGGTGGAAGAGTTCCCTCTTGGCCATCAGTTTCTGTACCGGCCACGCCCCGACTGCTCGACGGTCCGAGAAGGTTTGCTCGCTTGGATACTCACCTGTCTGCCCCGCGAAGATCCTTCTCCACCACGAGACTTTGCCCTGCTCCGTTCCTTGAGAAGGTATACTTACCTGGCTATTCACCTGTCTGGTGGAAGAGTTCCCTCCTGGCCATCAGTTTCTGTACCGGCCACGCCCCGACTGTTCGACGATCCGAGAAGGTTTGCTTGCTTGGATACTCACCTGTCTGCCCCGCGAAGATCCTTCTCCACCACGAGACTCTGCCCTGCTCCGCTCCTTGAGAAGGTATACGTACTGTACCTGGCTATTCACCTGTCTGGTGGAAGAGTTCCCCCCTAGCCTCAGCTTCTGTACCGGTCCCGTCCTGACTGTTTGACGGTCCGAGAAGGTCGGCTCACCTGGACACCCTGAAGTAGAGAGTGTTTAGCCCCTGTTGGTTTCCCCTTTGTTTTTAGAATTCGCACCATGCATGGTAAAAACGTTTATAGCCTCCTGGTCATGACGTTACCCGCCATTACACTTTCTAGTTGGTAGTTGTTCTGCCACGGTGGCAGCAGCAGGGCCTGAACCACAGAGTGCAGACGCTTGCCCCTCCCTGGAGGCTAAGCATCCATTTGTCAGAATAAGTGCATCCAGCCCCCTCAACGCACATGCTCCGTTCCCAAGAAGACAATGTACAGTAGAGCTCACACGTGTCCTCAGATGTCAAAAAGTGTGGACAGGGAGGCACACAATTCCTGAAACCTTTGCTGTTTGCCATGGTTTTCACACACTACAAATAAGTGGGTCCTGTAGACATTTAAGCTGATTTTGTGTAACTCAGGAACCCTTTTATACGCATGGGTGCTCTGTGTGTGACGTCATGGACTGCCATCTGCCACGCGCTAAGACACCGGTCACTCCAAGGGCGTTCCCATATTGTCGGTAACACTTTACTTGAAGTGGTGTGCATAAGACTGACATGACACTATCATAATCATGACATGACACATGTCAAGAATATGAAGGAGGTTTTATGCATGTTTATGACAACTGTCATTAAGTGTCATTCGCTCAATTATGACATTTTTAATGCAAATATGACATTGTTTGAGATGTCTTTGTTATGACAACTTGACATAAACCAATACATCAAAACCTGTCAGTGTTTTGGTCATGACAATCTGACATTACCAAGACAACATCAATTGTCATAAATATGTCATAAACATGACATAGCAGATTAATTATCAAACTTAAGAAACCACTTAGCTTTATGGGTTAACATTACATTAAACTGTCATGTGGTTGGTTTTGGCATTGGCTGTCATGAGGCCATTATAATTGTGTCATGAATATTTTTCTTGACCTCAACTACAGTGGTACAAATTGAATTTGTCATTAAAATGTTATAATGGCCTCATGACAGCCAATGTCAAAACTAACTACCTGACAGTTTAATGTAATGTTAACCCATAAAGCTAAGTGGTTTCTTAAGTTTGATAATTAATCTGCTATGTCATGTTTATGACATATTTATGACAGGTTGTGTTGTCTTGGTAATGTCAAGTTGTCATGACAAAGACACTGACAGGTTATGATGTATTGGTTTATGTCAAGTGTTCATGACAAAGACACTGACAGGTTATGATGTATTGGTTTATGTCAAGTGTTCATGACAAAGACACTGACAGGTGTGATGTATTGGTTTGTCAAGTTGTCATAACCAAGACATCTCAAACAATGTCATATTTGCATTAAAAATGTCATAATTGAGCGAATGACACTTAATGACAGTTGTCATAAACATGCATAAAACCTCCTTCATATTCATGACATGTGTCATGTCATGATTATGAAGGTTTCATGTCAGTCTTATGCACACCCCTTCAAGTAAAGTGTTACCAAATGTACTTAAGTACACCACAGCTTAAACAGCCCAAGCCGTCATTGCTACACTGTTAACAATTTATTGTAATTTTACAGGAAATTCCTGGCAACTAATTGCAGTAAATTTACAGCAAGTAATATACAGGATTTTTACTGTTTACTGTTACAATAAAGTACTGTATTTATACAGCAGTGCTACTGTGATTATAGTAGCATTATTACAGTAAAATGCTGTAATTTATTACAATTTACTGTACATTTACTAAGTTCCGTATTAGCCAATTAAAAACACAACGATGGTAAAAATTTACCATTGTACAATTTTTGCCACCATTATGGTGAACAGTGTTGCCTTTAGTTGGGCAATTTGACTCTAGACTTCTTATGTGAATTTATGGTCATCATACATCATTTGTTGCAAAGAAAGTCAGAAACAAAAGTGGTCTAGTGATAGGTTTATAACATAATAAAATACAAAAAACAACCGAAAGTGGTTATTTGTTATTAATACATTTTTTTATACAGATCAGACATCAAGCTGATATTTTTTCTAAAATTGGGAATGTAATATTTGGACACACACACAGACATCAAGAATCTACATATGAATCTCAACAATGGTGACATGCTTTATGCCGCAATGCATTCTGGGAGGCTACATAGTTTAAAACTCCCAGCATGCATTGTAGCATGAAGCATGTCACCATTGTTGAGATTCATATGGTGATTCTTGATGTCTGTTTGTTTCTAAAAAAAAATTATAATGAATTTTTTTTTTTAAATCAAAAAATGTATACAAAAATACCCTGTGTCAAGTAAGGTCAAAGTTATTTATTAATAACAAATTACAACTTTTGGTCAGGGTCCAGGATAAGATTAGTGAATCATTCTCCTTTTTGATAATGAAAACTATAACACCTGAACACTTTGGTTTTGTTTTCCTATGTAACAAATTATGTGCTTTGGTAAACACTGTTACAAAGACCAAAATTTAACTTAAAATGCCATGAGTCAAACTGCCCAACTAAAGTAAACACTGATCATCATAATGGTGACCAAACATTTTAAACCTTCGACATCTAACCTCCGTTCATAGACTTATGACTGAATTAAAGTCAGTCTGGTTAGTAATAAGTGAAGCTGGTAATGCTGTTTGTGGAGTTGTTTAATCCTCCTCTGCTGAGATCTTCAGAGATTTAATGTCTTCTTTTTATCTTTATCTGATTTTAAGGCTGTGACTGGATATCCATAGACTTATAAAATAGATTTCATGGTAATGTTTCATACCTGATTCTTCCTAAAATGTTTGATTCTGGTACCGTTGGCAGCCGCCGGGCAATTTCAAAATTCAAACAGCAGCGATCCCACAATGCTATGCGGTGGCTGTAAAATAATGCTTCTACAGTGTAGTTACAATAAAATTACATGCATTTGCATTTACAATAAAAACATGAATACAATATGTTGTTGTAAAATTTATTGTAAAAATTACATCAATTGCTAACAGTGTAGCTATAAAGTGACGTTTTAGACCTGGGCGCATTTGTAGTTCTATCAATGGTAGCTTTGAATCCATCGTGGAAGCAAGCAGTTTTCTGTTTCAGTATTGATCAACCAACCTTGATGTAAAGGAAGTAGCAAACCTATTTATTGATTTGTTTATTTTAGCTTGGCTGACCTCTTCACTTCATCATTAGGCAATATAATTTCATGACATTTGTCTATTACTGAATTACCTGCAGAGACTACAAGTTAATTCAACTCTTGTTCTATGGATTAAGGACTTTTTAAAAGATAGACCCCAACATGTCAGAATGTTTTAAATCTAATAGTATTATTGTAAATACGGGGGTTCCTCATGGTTGCGTGTTATCACCTATTTTATTTTCCATATATACAAATGAAATCAGGTGTGATATTGTGGGTATGTCACTTTTGAAATACGCTGATGACATGGCTTTGGTGGCCTGCATAACAGATGAGCAATCCCTGGTCACATATAGACAATATGTTGATTCAATGATTCAAAGGTTCCAAGAAAGTTATCTGGAGTTAAATATAAGTAAGACGAAGGAGTTATGTTGTGGGAGGTTTCGTTCATCACTATCTGAACCACTTAAGCTAGTGTCTCAACATGTGAATATCAACTATAAGAAAGCTCAACAGCGCTTATTTCTATTGAGAAGGTTGAAGAGTTTTAATGTAAGACAGAATATCATGATAACAGTATATCATTCTCTTGTTGAATCAGTTATGACCTTTAATATTGCATCCTGGTTTAATTTTGTTTCTGCTAAAAATAAGGAAAAATTATCCAGAGTAATCAAACAGGCATCTGAAATTATTGGGCCCCCCCAGATTCAACTAGTAGACCTCTATAACTGTGCAGTAAAGAGGAAAGCAGTCTCCATTGTTACTGACCCCTCTAATCCTCTGTACCCCTCTTTTCAGGTACTACCATCAGGTTGCCGCTTTAGAGCTCCTTTGGCCAAAAAGAAAGCTTACAGGAACTCTTTTATTCCTACTGCTATTTCTATTTTAAACAAGACCAAAACGTTTTATTAGTATATTGGGCTTGAGCCTTTATTTATTTACATTATTTACAAGGCAGGCCTACTTTTGTCTTCCTTGTATCAATTGTATTTTGTGATGTGCGTGTGATTGATTGTACTGTGTATATGTGAGCCTTTTTAACCAAAGACAAATTTCTATCACTGGTTGATAGATAATAAAGTTTTTTTAATTAGAATTTGATAATGTTGACAGTAAATACGTATATAAATAAATACATTACAAATATAGGATTATGTGCAACAAAACTGCTCTTTCCACCCCTTACAGTAATTTTAAAATAAATGTTCTGTTCTACAGAGCCCTCAGGGGGTTCTACATGTGAGAGTTTTACATTACGTCAAAGAGTTTAAGTGTATCTCAAGTGTGAGCATTTAAAAGCCAAAGCCAAAGCAAACTTGTAATCATAACGTAACTGAGGACACTCTGACCTGTGCTGTAAGTATATTTATGTTATGTCTAGAAAAAGATCATGAGCCTGTTTTGTCTTATTCTATTTGTAAATATTGTGTTTGTAGATTCCGCACTGTAAAAAAAATATTATCTAAGCTTAAATTATTAATGTCTATTAAAATCATAGAGCAATGTTCTTCAAATGTTGTATCTTTATGTAGGCATACATATTGTACTCATGCAAGAGTTTGTGTATATAAGTTTTATTGTGCTATTTTACTTTTTATTTCGCCAGATGGGGTCGGGCAGCAATGATGGAACCTACAAAAATACAAACAGCACAACAATGATTACTGAGTTTGTTCTACGAGGTTTTCCTGGCCTCCCTCCTGAGTATTACGGATGTGTAGGAGCTTTGTTTTTCGTCTTATACCTCCTTCTTGCTACTGGGAATATTTTCATCATTGTCTTTGTGATGTGCGAGAAAAGCATTCAGAAACCAACATACCTAATCTTCTGTAACCTCGCAATGGCAGATCTTGCACTTGGAACGACAACCTACCCAAGAGTCATTGCAACGTACTGGATGTTTGACAAAATCATATCATTCAACACCTGCTTGACGCAGATGTATTTTGTCCATTTTCTTGGGGCTACAAATTCATTCCTCATGGCACTGATGGCTCTTGATCGATTCATAGCTATTTGCAATCCTCTCAGATATCATACCCTGATTAAAAATTCAACTATTGCCATTATGTGTGCATGTGTTTGGATAGCAAACATGCTGCAGTTAGTTGGAGTCACTTTCCTGCTCCTCAGTGTGAATTTCTGTGGGTCAAATGTCATACCCCATTGCTACTGTGATCACGTGTCTTTAAGCAAACTGGCATGTGGAGACATAACTACCATGAAAGTCACATCTCTAGTCATTGCCATGATTGTTCTGTGGGGTCCTTTAAGTTTTATCTTATTTTCTTACATCTCTATCATCATCACTGTGTTGAGAATGTCAAATTCAGAAGGACGCTATAAAGCCATTTCCACGTGCACTCCACAGTTACTGATCATTTGTCTGTATTATCTACCCAGAACTTTTGTGTATATGACACATGTTGCTGGCTATGAATTTAGTATTGACATCCGCATTGTGGTCTCCTTGATGTATAGTCTCATACCTGCTGTTATTAACCCGTTTATATATTGCTTCAAGACTAAAGAGATCAAAGAGGCAATAATTAAAAAAATTAAGATAAAACAGGTTGGAGTCAAAGGAAAGTTAAATCTTGGGTAAAAATAATCTGGTCCAGAAATAATTATTCCGATACAGCGACAATGAAACTGAAACACTGGCCAATATAGTGTTGGAGGTTTCACGACCATATGCATGGCGTGGTGGCCAATCTTACAAATATAAATACAAATACTATTTAATTTGACAGATACTCTTTGTTCACCTTTTTAATAAGATATTTGTATCAATGTAAAGCACATTGGTCAACTTTCAGTTGTTTTAAACTGTGCTATAGAAATATATTTGAGACATTGAAATTTATGTTAAATGTACAATTAATTGTTTTTATTAAAATTTAAAACTCTGTGATTGCACATGCCCGTCTTTGGTCCCTCAATTTGTCTCTATGTTTGTGCTTTTAAAAACTTAAGAGAATTAAGCCTTGAATTATGGGTTTTGTATAGTTGAGAAAAATCTGTCCCTATATACACAAAGATCCCACACACACTCTGCAACAAGCCTAACAATCTATCTTTATTTATTGCTATTATTGTACTGATATTTTTTATCTATAAAAATATCTGTTTACTATTACATTTATGTTACTATTAAATACAAATTAAAATACCATAAATGTTTAGTAACAGAGATAAAGACTTTTCTTTCCCCCATGGGAAATTTACTGCAAAATGTAGCAACAAACAAATGTGTGATTATATAGTATTTATTTTATTGAACAAATGAACAAAACAGGGGAGTGTCAGGTATGTTTCACACAAAGTCTGATCTTATTGGCCGAATAAATTTCAAGAATCCATTCCACAACCTCTCAAATTTATCCATTTCAAATCTACAAGTAAAAGTCAGTTTCTCCATAATGTATATATCATGCATCACATCAACCCAATTTTCCTTTCTTGGCGCTTCCACCTTTAGCCACTTCCTAGTAATTCCCTTTTTTCCTGCTAGTAACATGATTTTAAACATTTTACAATTCAGATTCGTTTTACCTTGGATATTAAGTCTTCCCAAATAAAATGTGTCAAAAGTGAGAGGGAGATTAAACTGTAAAATCTTGCATTGTTTAAGTTCCATCCAATATTTCACCATCAAAGGACAGCTCCAAAAAATATGAACATGATTTGCACTCTTTTCCCCACATCCCCGCCAACAGCTTGTATCCCGATATTTTGTCTGAGCTGGAGTTCTAAAATATCTCACTAAGTTTTTCCATGCATGTTCCCTCCAAGTTAAGGATGATGTCACTCTCCATATTTGTTGAGTGAGATCTTCCCATTCCTCATCCGTCAGTTTTATGTTTGCTTCAATTTCCCATTTTTGTTTTATATAACGTATCGTCTCTTTTTAAATTTTCTATCCCTGAATATATCTTTGAAATTCATTTCCTGTTTAGTTTAAATTGGTATGCGGAGATAAAGAGTTTTAATAATGTTTAACTCCAAGTCGAAATTTTACTTTTTTATATCATCCTCTAAATAATGCCTCACTTGCAGAAATCTATAAAATCTTGATTTGCCAGACTAAACTGTTCTTTAATTTCTTCAAAACTTTTACACTTCTTATTTTCTAATAGTTCCCAGAACATATGTGGGCCTTGTTCCCAATTTTTAAATCTATTATCTCTTTTATTAGGGGAAAATTCTGTATCAATCCACCTTAGCAGCTTATTGCTGTGTGTCAAGTTATTCTTTATAACAATTTCAAACCACACTTTAAGTGAAATGCCAAGCCATGGGTTGGGTACATTATTCGATTGGTGCCAGAGTTTGTTATCCCCGATTAATGCCTGTATTGGAGCTTCCGTTGTCATTTTCGTTTCAATTTCTTTCCACCTAGCAGAGTAGGAGGGATTACATAAGTTCAGCAAAGGCTTTATTTGTGCTGCTTGATAATAACTTTTTAAGCACGGGAGAGCTAGCCCACCCTTCGCCTTAGACAGTTGTAGTGTTTTATCTTTTTCTGGGTTGTTTTCCTTGCCAGATATATCTTGAGATAATTTTGTCCCATTCTATAACTCCCTTGTCCAGTATCTCCACTGGAAGATTCTGAAATAGGTATAACATCCTGGGGAGAACAATGATTTTGACCACCGTCCTCAATTCTAGATGTAAGAGTCATAAAGGGGATTAAATTCAACCTTGCAATGTCTTTTTCTATTTTGGATATTAATGGGTCATAGTTTGCTGACTTCAATTGGCTAATATCTTTTGTTAAATTAACTCTTAATTAAATTCCACTTAATTTCATGCTTTTCCCCGTTCGTTGGTCTGCGAGGCCAACACATTCTCATCCTATGGCGTCATATAGGTGACGCCTTGGGATCTGCGTCTCATATTGACGCTAAAGGATGCCATGTGCGTCGGATTTAAGCGAAATGTCAAAAGCGTCACCTGTATGACGCCTTGGGTTCTGCGTCTCATATTGACGCTAAAGGATGCCATGTGCGTCGGATTTAAGCGAAATGTCAAAAGCGTCACCTGTATGACGCCTTGGGTTCTGCGTCTCATATTGACGCTAAAGGATGCCATGTGCGTCGGATTTAAGCGAAATGTCAAAAGCGTCACCTGTATGACGCCTTGGGTTCTGCGTCTCATATTGACGCTAAAGGATGCCATGTGCGTAAGATTTCGACGAAATGTCAAAAGACGAAATGTGACGCCTTGGGATGAGAACGGGCTGGCGAGGCTTACCCGTCCGATGACGTGAGTATAGAACTCCCATCAGATGCTGCGAGAGCCCTCCCGGTCAAACGCCTATACTTTCACTGTTCCTCAGCCGGCGAGACTCGCCAGTCTGGTGCCGTGAGTATTGAACTCCCATCCGATGCTGTGATCAACCATGCCTTTATCTGTCCAGTGAGGCTTACCCATCTGATGTCGAATAGGCTACTAAACCACACAAACTGCGAAAAGCAGTGAAGGGTAAATTAAGCCCAAACAAGGAAAATGGCCTGCACCAGTAGGCTACGTGAACATACTTAGCTGGCCTATACTAAACTCCACCAAATGCGAATGGTATTATAGCGCTATAGCCTGACGTTGTCATACTTAGATTCTAGTCCGAATGTGAGTCTGATACTGCTCCATTGGGCTGTGATTATGGGGTGTGTTTCAACCGAACCAGGAAAGAAAATGCCTCTGGACTCAATTGGATCTACAAATGCCTTGATCGAGGTTCTCTGTTCCTCTTTTAAAATGAATGCGCTGTCTACATCTTCTATAACAGACACGATGGCTGAATCTACACATCTAATTTCTCCAGCGGCAGCCATTCTTTGTTGTAAACAAATTCATCCCAAGCACTATTTGGGGACCTGGATGATTACGTTACGGTTGATCATCTGTCCATCATCGTATAAAGCCCGCCCTGACAATTTGATTGGTCCGAACAGCTCTGGTTCGGGCATACTTGCTTCACAATGGATTTCGTAGCTAATAGGGCTACAAAACTCACCACACTTTGCAACAGAAGTATATTGACTGTTTTCTTTTATCTGAAATAAAAAAAATTCACCAACACTGTATAGCTAATATACTACATAACTAAAGAAACAATAAAATGGTACAATGCAATTAATATAATGCAATAGAAACACCACATCTCACAGGGAAACAAGGCATAATCATGCAACTTAAATATGGCACACGCTCCTTCGGTTTGAATGGGCATGATGACGATTCTGATTGCCAAGCCTCCCCTGATGGCCCACGAACCTAATCTATGAGCATGTAATAAATACACACGATCATCTGCGCCACCCTAACTTTGGGTTTGAGGCTGCTGTCCTGGCACTGCTGTGATTTGTGGTTCTGCAGTTCGATATATCTCGTCGGTGCTGCTGCTGAGATAGAGAGAGCAGTTACTGGTGGGTTACCATGATCTTCACTTTAGAATACTGATCCAAATAATTAGTAATTCCTTCAGAAGGATGTAATACTACTTGAGTCATTACTATCCAAAACCTTTCATAAACCTCAAAAGTTTACAATGACTTCAGTCATTAGTAGGGTTATCATGCTTTTCACTTTAGAAAACTGATCCAAATATTCTAAATAATGTGTTATGTTAAAGTTATTTTAATGCTCGGTGGCTGGTATGAGACACTTGTTGCATATTGCAAGCTAGATCGATATTAGAATATCGTATTTGTAAAAAGCTGGATGCTCCACTAAATGGTGGAGAAAATGCTGTATTACTGTTACTATATTTTGCTAACATAGCATAATCAGAAAGAGCTTTAGCTCTTTCTGATTATGCTATGTTAGCAACTTAGACAGAATAGTGTTGTCTCTGATACAAACAAGTTACTCAACGGTAAATCAAGAAAACAAGCTTCAAACAATAAGACTAACTGTTTTGATCTATATAACAATGATTCGTTTTCTGTCGATAAAGGTATCCAAACAGTTGCTCACTTGTCTAATAAAAGCAAAGTATATTAAAGGAGTCTGGTGTTTCCATGGTTTCTACGCAAGTAAAACTGGAAATCGAGGGTAAGGCGGGTATGACGTCATTGACATGCAGACACTGGCCATTACAGTGGTTAAAATAGCTGAACATTGTTGGAAACATTTGGGATATTGTAAGTACACAAGTCAACAAAATATATAGCATTGTTCTAGTGGTTTTTGGACATTTAAATCCAAAAATCTTACATATTGTGCCTTTAAAGAGGGTCTGAGGTAATACAGGGGTCACACACTGTTTGGGACCCCAACCAGAACATAAGAGTTAACATGTTGCAGAGATAATTTCAGGTGTCTTGTTTATGTAAATGTATTAAGGTAAAAATTGTCACAAGGTCACAAATAAAGATCACTTGTTGTTGTGTCTCATCCCCTCAAAAAGGTCTCTTTGGTCTCTCAAGAGAGATGATAAAGCATGATTTCATCATATCATCATCAGATGCATGTTCAGCAAGAAGAAGATTTCCATACTAACGATACAGTATGTATCTGCGGCAGGTCTTTTGTGCATCTGCATAAATTAGCAATGTCTTATGGAAATAATTGCCCGAAATATACTAATAATATAAGGTTTTAATGTTTTTATAATATTTTGCATTAATGTTGAACTTTGTTGTGCTATTTTTATGCCACTTTCAGATTCAGCTTTGTTTTCATTTTCTTTTTCTAATTGGTAATACAATCTAATGTTATTATAATATTTTACATTAATGTTGAACTTTGTTGTGCTATTTTGATGCCACTTTCAGATTCAGCTTTGTTTACATTTTCTTTTTCTAATTGGTATTACAATCGGTTTTTTTATCAGGTAATTGTGAAGCCGTATAGAGTCATGATCAACACCAATGTCACTGTCTTTACTGAATTCTACCTGCTGGGATTTCCAGGACTCCATCCACAGTATTATGGAGCTGTGGGAACCCTTTTGTTCTTTGTCTACTTGACACTGGCAGGAGGAAATATCTTTATTATTTCTTTTATTTCTTGTGAGAGAAGCCTTCAGAAACCCACCTATTTAATCTTCTGTAATCTTGCTGTGTGTGATTTTGCTTTTGGAACTGTCACGCTGCCTAAAGCCATTGCAAAATATCTATTCAATATCAACACTACATCATTTTATAGTTGCTTTGTGCAGATGTTTTTTGTTCATTACTTAGGGGGTATTAATTATTTTGTTATACTATTAGTGGCCATTGACCGGTTTGTTGCTGTACGTAACCCACTGAGATACTGTGTCCTTATTACAAACAAAACTGTTTTCCTTGCATGTGGGGTGATTTGGACAATGTTAATACCTTTGATGGCGATCATTGTTTATCATGCCTTCGATGAGCCCTACTGTGCTTCTAATGTAATAACCCAAAATTATTGTGAACGAAATGCAGTAATTAAACTCTCTTGTCGAGATATAAAGCAGAAAAGGCTTTTTGCTTTTGGATGGGCCATGTTTATTATTTTGGGCCCTTTGACTGTTATTATATTTTCTTTTATTGCCATCTTCACATCGGTTTTCAAAATTTCTGACATTCAGGCCCGATATAAAACGTTCTTAACTTGCACTCCACAGCTCCTCATCGTTTGTCTGTATTATCTCCCCAGATGTGTTGTCTATACATTTGATGTGACAGCTGCATTCACTCCTGACATTCGGATTATGTTAACTATGTGGTACAGTCTGCTTCCACCTGTTGTCAATCCCATGATATACTGCCTCAGAACCAAAGAGATCAAAGATGCATTAAAGAGAAAAATGAGACACATGAAGTTAGCATGCAGATGACAATGCTGATGGGCAGTCTAAAATATGTCAATAACTTAATCAGTATTTACCCCCGGTTTCACAGAAAAGGCTTAAGATAGTCCCAGACTAAAAAACATTGAGCTGTTTTAACTGAAAGCAACTTGCACTGACATATCTTAAAATATTAAGATTCATTTCATTTCAAGTTTCATTTTATTTTTTTTAGAAAAGATGAGTTTTTTATCTTTCATTTTCTCAATTTTCCTCTAACCAAGGCAAGTGCTCTGAATAAACTATTGATTAAATGGCACACATGATAAAGTTTAAAGGTTTTATCTATTTTGTTTTTTGTCTGTTGTGAAGAATTTCTGAAAACATATAAACTGAGGTTTACTTTACGTATTTAATCCAAAGATCACTATTTTTTTATTTCCTTTATAAAATGTTGTTCTTTAAAAATAGTATAAATGTTCACCATGTAATCATTTTCCTGGCTAGTTTCTAGACACATTAATTAGAACATTTTTATAAAAATAAATAAATAAAAATTAAAAAAAAATTAAAACTTAAAGATAATACATAAAATGAATGAGAAATATTGAATATCCTAAACTATTTTTTGTTTTGTTCAGTGAGTTGTAATTAAAAGGATAATAAAAAGGTCCCTGCATCCCAATATTAACACCTGAAAATCCACCAGAATTCCCAATGAATGAAGAACCTTGGTTTTGTGGACCATGTGGACTAAATGGCCACTAGATGGCATCATCTTCATTGTTTTCTTCAGATTGCCATTGATATAGTTCCTTTTCTGAGACCATTTGTTTTCCGACTTCAAAGCAAAAGGGCCCCTTGGCCTGAATATCAGGTATTAAGCCGTAAAATACCGGTTATTAATAATCATGTCAAAAATAATTATTTTATAATTATTAAATCAATATTTATTATAATGATAAAAATCCACCCAATGTTTTTTTTAAATCCCCATAAATCATAAGCAGTGTCTCAGAACAACCTGTTCTCAGATTCTGGGCAATGTGACATACTTTTGCACAAGCCCCTCCCACGACTGTTGACTGACACTGCAGTTTTAGCGTAGACCCGCCCTGAGTGAGCTAAACACAGTCCGCCATTGTTTCGACGCGGAGCAGCTGTAGACAAGAATGTCTCCAAAGCGATTGAGGTGTTTTGTTATAAGATGTAAGAATGAACATAGCAGCCAGTCATCATTTACTCTCGTTGTTACTCGATGATGGGTCTGTACCAACTGTTCGTGATCCCGCTTATAGTCTCCGGTGTGTTACTGGTCACGGCAGTAATGAAAGGGAGAGTGCGCACTTTATTACAGTTCATAGGAGTTGTTTTACGGATATAAAGTTTACCAGTTTATTAAGCACCCTCTGAAAAGGTGTGTGTATATATTTGTTTACTGTTAGTTGTAACATGTGTTTAGTGTAATTTTCTGTGTATGTTGATGATAATGAAAGGGAGAGAGAGAGCCCATATGAAAAAAACCTGCAAGGTTCATATACAGCAACCATATATCTTCCTTACTTAAATTGGACAAAATTACCTTATGTGTTTCATGTAAGACCAATACATGTCCTATACAAAATCAGACCGATTATGGCCCCTTTCATACTAAATAGCACACATACAACTTATAGGGGATTTTTGCATCATATATGAATACTGTAAAAAGTCTTATATGAGTTGTACATGACAAAAGTATGCAATGGTGTATGGTATTAGTAGAAAACACCCGATATTCATATACAAATCATTTAAAGTTCTTATATTGAATCATATGAGTTTTACATGACAAACATATGCAATCGTATATGGTATTAGTAGAAAATAACTTAAATTCATATACAAATCATTTAAAGTTCTTATATTGAATCATATTCTAGTCAAATTAAAGTCCTATAGGATTTATACACATTTTGTGTCATTTTTTTATACGTGTTATATAAAGTGTGTCATACAGATTTCATGTTTAGATGACCTACATCACTTATATGAAGTTTGCAAATTTGGAAATTGTACAGTGCAGAAGCTGGTTGGAGGATGTAGTGTCAAAATATCTCTGACCTTTATGAGGACTGGTCATTTTCCTTCAGGATTTGGACAGTAAATTTTAAATCTGGAAATCTCAACACTTTCAAAAGCGTTTCCTCTCGCAACACTGACACAGTGTTACAATATGAACACTAAGAGTAAAATATGACCACCAATGCAGAGAACAACAACACTGTTACAGAGCTGGGTGCAGCTTTGTGGCAAACACTGGCAGAGTTACAATTCTACACTGTTCTGGTGTCGACCTAACACTTTAAAAGAAGATGAAAATCCCTCATCATGGAATTCTTCTCAGCCTTAGGAGTCGAGTATTACACCATCCTGGTGTTGATAGAACACCTTTTTACAAAGAAAAACAACACTAAAGGAGTTACCAGTTTATCTTATTAGGGTTCTGCATTACCTACTTTAAAGAGCTGTAAAATAAACTGACAAATCATTTAATCTGAAAAGAATAAATTCACTTTGAAATAAACACATCACTCTATATTACTCTTTCAAAACTTTATTTCAAAACAATCCAGAAAGTTAAATTGTAACCTTAGTCTGGGATTATAGCAGAATTCTGTTCATTGTAAAGTAAAAAATAAAGGCAAAATGCAAACAGTGGTTTTAACAAACTATTTATTTTATTAACGAACAAGCCCCTTTACATCATAGGTTAACCTTTAAAATAAACAATGAATGCACACTATAGGCATTTCTGTCATCAGAATTATATGAAAGCTGCTTATCAAATGGTCTGTAATACTTCAAATCCTGAACATGTCAGTGAATGTAAGTCCTGTGTCAGTGAAGTTGATTCAGTACCTTTGACTCTGCAACAGTACAGCAGTGCTTGAGTCAACAACATTCAGCAGATGAAGAACAGTTGCAGGATACGAGTGGATCAGTTGTGTCCAGTTGCTAACAGTAGAGTTTCATAGAGCAGGAATGGCTGTGCAGATCCAACTTTCTCGAAAAATCCTGGAGTACTGGTTCTCTAGACAACACAACACAAAATCAGACCGATTACAATTAATACAATTTGTGTTTTATAAATACAGCAAGTTTATGTTGGAAAAAGTTCAAACTAGGGCTGCAACAACTAATCGATAAAATCGATAATAATCGATTATGAAAATCGTTGTCAACGAATGTCATTATCGATTAGTTGGTCTGCTTACGTCACGGGGAGCGTTTGCTGGTGATTGGTTGAAACAGGCCAATCAGGATGCCCTCTGTCTTACACGCGCTTCATGAGGCACACACGCAAGGTCTCTCTCCCTCCGCTGCTCTGCCGCGCGCTCGCGCTACACGGTTTGGAGCACAGTCTCTTCTGTCCCGCATGCGCGCTCTTGCTTGCGCGCTCAAATCCTGGGAGTTTGAACTAATTTGCGAGGATCAGGGAGCCGCTATCAATATGCGGGTGACTCCCAGAACTTCCGGGAGACTTGGGATGTCTGTATTTTGCGTCTCGAGCATCAGGTTGCACAATCAGTTCGCTCGCAACATAAGTGATGGATTAAAATAGTTCTACCGCAGAAATATTAAATTAAAACGGTCTTTACAAAGCGAAGCACTAAATATAAAGGCAGTTAATAACAGCAGCAGTAAATTATTGTTTTTTAGTCACTGTAGTCAGTGGTTTTCAGCGAATGTTTGTGCACTAATGCATCATTTTTCCTGTCTTTTTAATCAAGCCTGTTAGCTTGCTGCGTACCTCCATTCCGTTCTCTTTATATAGCATTTGTCTACTATTAAGTTTTAATTGTTTTTCAAACGCGATCTACTGCGGCTCTATGTTCACACGCTTGTTTTCAGTCTTTCTATATTTATTTTTACAAATGATCCTTATAATTCAATTAATTTTATTAATAAAAATTAAATGAATTATATATTTGAGATGTTTTTAGTTTATATCTTCACATCTGAACAACATGTCTGTAAATTTGTTTTAACAAAAATTGTGCTAAAACAATATGTTGGATATAAATGTTTTTTTTTTTTTTACATTAATGGTTGTCAACTTGCCATCAGCAATTATTAAAAACAATGCAAATTTTGATATTTGTAAAACTCAATGTGTGGCTTTTGCCCTTTTTAAAGTACACTTTTACACATAAATATCCTAATTTAGGGTTTTAGGTAACACTTTATTTTACGGTGTCCTTGTTACATATGTTACATGTACTTACTCTAGTAATTACAGTAAATTATGCATAATTACATGCAACTAACCCTCAACCTAATCCTACCCTATTCCTATAGTAAGTACATGTAGTATTACTCTGTACTTAAATATATAATTACACTGTAACAAGGACACCTTAAAATAAAGTGTAACCGGGTTTTATTTAGTCATAATAAACAAAAAATCTAATAGAATTTTTTATCCGATTAATCGATTAATCGAAAAAATAATCGTCCGATTAATCGATTATCAAAATAATCGTTAGTTGCAGCCCTAGTTCAAACATCTAACAAAGCGTGTAACTAGACGCGGTAGGCGCGAATTTGACGAGCTATTCGCGTCTGGTGTGAACGTAGCATAATGATGTACCTTCCTTTATGGGGCTTGAAAGTGGTAGTTGCATAGACTGTCAATGGAGGGGCAGGAAGCTCTCAGATTTGAATTTGAATTTTTGATTCAGTTGAATTTTCCTATTGGATGTTTGCGGTGGTTCGTGATGTAAGCGGTTGTTGGTGACGTAAGCAGGTTCCAGCTCACCACGCCCTTGGTACGAGCTACCACGCCCTTGGCAGTATAAAAACCATCTTGTTTCGTCAAAACCACTGTGAGTCAGGAGCTGGAATTGCGAGTATTTAAAACGATCAGGATAGAGTGTTTTAGCATCTATTTAGCATAGCATTTATATAGTTATTTAGATTATTTCGTGTAGCCTATGTAGTTAATTAGCATAGTTGTTAGTGTAGTGTTGTTAGAAGCATAGTTAGTTAGTAGTATAGTATTGCATCAGTTAGGATAGCTTCAAGTTAGCGTAGATTTATCTGTATTTAGTACAGTGGTCAGGATGGTAATGCAGTAGAGATGGAAATGGGCTTCTCCACACAGCTGGCGCTGAAAAGCGACGCAGTGCCAAACGCTGCTCCTCCTGCATGGACTCCACCACCGCAGTCGCGTCTTGATGCGAGAGAGCATGTATGTTTTAATCACAATTTATGGTTAGGCTCAAGTTAATCCTCTGGGGTCGACAAACGCGACGGCGCATTTTGCTGGATTTTTTCACATAGCGACAGAATATAAATATGCCTACAGAGAGCGCGCGCTATTGACATCAACTCGACAAAACTCATCAGATGCCGATCGCGATGCGGGAGTTAAGACCGCAGTTTGAGCCAGCGGCTCGAATTGATATGGCCCTGTGTCCACAGACAATTCACCCTCCTCCACTTCAGGTGAAGCTGGGGGAGAAAAGTCCTCGACTTCAAATGACCGCTCTGTTGCAAAGCTACTTGCGTCACTCCAGTCACTCTCCATTTTAGAGTCTGACAGCAGCTGTCAATCAATCCGTCACTGCGGGTCTCAGGTGCACGCCCCCCGCTCAGCCCCGCCCTCGGCTCGTCCCCTCTATCTCTGCTGGGCTCTGCCCACTTTTCCAGCATTTTTCAAATATTGCCAGTGGGTTGAGTCAGGCTCTGACCAGGGGTTTAGTTACCCTTTAAGAATAAATTAAGACACCTACCTTAAGAAATCTCACTAATAGTCAGCCGCTGGAAGAATCTGTGTTCCCTTTTTGTGGCTGTGATGTTGGACAGGTGATGGGCAGATATTTCCCAATCAGTGGAGTCTAAAATTAAACAGCAAGAAAACATCTACCTGTTAAATCATGAAAACAATTGGTTTGAAAACTAATTTTAAGTAAAAAATAAAAATAAAAATGACTTTTGTAAAGTAATTTGACTGGACAAATTCAAAATGAGTGTTAAGAAACACAGAAAATCTAGTTATACCAAATAGCAACAAAACTATGATTATTTTTTATGTTTGTACCCATGATTCTCTCATGTCATCTGTTAACTCTTAACATCACCAGGTTCTAGTCTGTACAGTCATTAAACACCAAGCCTGGTTTAGCCTTAGCCACTCAGTGCATCATAGAAATGCTCCTAGCAAACACAAATAGCTAAATCAATACATTTAAACATGAAAGCATAACCACTAAACATCAATTAAAAGTTATTCTGATAAGTACATTTTGCATAAATATTTAATCTGAAAGAATTAGTTACTCATTCTAAGAAAATTGGTCCTCCAAAAAAGGAAATAAAGTGACAATTTCATGTGGATTGTTGGTCTGCAGTCTGTTGTTCTTCTGTTTTTCAGTTAACTTATACTAGGTGTGCTGGTAAACGAGAGTAAAAGATAGTTTGAGGATAAATACATACTTTTAATATTTGCACTTCACAAATATTGTCATAAAACACGTATTGTAATGAGTTAAAACACTTACTATTTGTTTTTACTGTTAAAAGCAAAATCCGTGTCAGCACTGCGTCACGACCCTATGGTCACGACTCAAAGAAGATGCAGGCCTAGTCGTCTGTGGGCCTAGTCTGTGAGAAAGGTTTAGGCGCGCACATCATACATATCGTTACAAAACAATATAATGCCATGAAATACATGTTGTAAATTAGGTTAAAAACACTTACTTTCGGTGTTTTTCCTGTTAACGTTACAAGCAAACCTCCTCGTCATCAGCTCCGTCTTGAGTCAAAGAAGATCGTCGCCTTTGAGAAAAGTTTCGGCTCGTTTAAGCGCGCAAAGCATTTAAATATCGCTATAAATCAATATATTATAAAATACATATTGTAAATTAGATAAAACACTTACTTTCGCCGTTTTCCTGTTAAAAAGCAAACTCATCCTGGTCTGATCTGCATCGCGCGTCAACGATGCCCCCCTGAGAGCGGTTTAGCCGTGCACAGCACATACACATTGTTATAAACCAACAAGACGTTATAAAAGGCATATATAAATGCGATAAAACACTTAATCCATGCGTTTTCCCTCATCGTATGCCTTGCATCGCGAATCAAAGAAAATGGCGTCTGTGAAAAAAGTCTCAGCTCGTTTCGTCGCGCTCAGCGCGTAAATGTCCCGGATGTGACTCATCACAGTGTTATTTAGATCAGAGGGTGCGGCAAATTAACAAAGTTGAGTCAAATATGTTTCTAGAACAGTGAATAAAACGTTGAAAATTGACTGGAATATATTTTTGTATATGTGACATGAACTCTGGTGGTGATATGAATAAGAATCACTTCGACATTAAGGAAAGTTTTATGTTTGTAGGCAGGGCTTGACATTAACTTTTTTGCTCACTAGCCAATGTGGCTAGTGGTTTTCCAAAGTTACTAGCCACACAGCATTTTTACTAGCCACATTTTTGTTGTTGTGAAATTACCTGATTAAAGTTGACTATGGCGTGCTAAAATTTACTTGAACTAGATTTACAACCCTTTTAAATGTAAAACCACTGTACACACGCAAATCAAGATTAGGTATAACAATACAGGTCATTATCATTAGCTCTGATAAGGTTGTGTGTAAAGCTCCTTTAAAGCTCCTATAAAACCATGTATTAAGATGAAGACATAGCTTCTTATTGCATAATAAAAGTGGTGCATGGATGTAGAAGATTAATAAAAAAATATAAAAAACTAAACTGAAAAAACCTTTAGCATTAGAAACACTGTCTGTTTAAATATCAGAATCAGAATTACTTTATTGAGCCCCGATGGGAAATTCGTTGTTACAAGTTGCGTTTTCTGTGTCTTTGCACAGCAGAAACGTGTCTGACTGGTGTCTGCTGGTAACGTACATGGAGGGCTATCTCGGGATTCGGGCGTTGCAGCATAGACGGCAAAATAGGCTATAAGAATATTTCGTTCTGTATTGACAGGTGCAATATTTGATTTGTTTAAAATTATATCTGCATTTGCCAAAACCTATGGACTTTCAAACATAAAAATGCCATTTATTAATATGTGTTCGTGTCAACATGACATATTTTCCTATTCTATTTAGCCTGGAAACGCTTCCAACAGGCTTGCGTGTCGCGTGAGAAATAGGCGTCGGTTTTTTTTCTAGCATGCACGCGTTTTCGGCGCGGCTCGAGACGCGCGTCACGCAGGCAGTGTGCAAGTTCTAACCTGTTAACATGGGAGCCGAAATAAAAACGGACACACCACGCAGCTGAGACGCGCACGCCACGCAGCCAGTGCGCTTCAGATGCCTTTTGAAAAGACTACAATTATTCAACCCGCCAAAGTGGCTAGTTGAAGTGACTGTGTTACCCGCCACGAGCAAAATCCACCCGCATTTGGCGGGTTGGCGGGTGTTAATGTCAAGCCCTGTTTGTAGGTTAAGAATACTATCTTAGTACTGTGATAAAGTTTAGAGAAATTGTCACAAATGAAAATGAAATCTGGTGATGCAGAATAAAAAAAAAAACATATATTGATATGTAAAATATTCAACTGTATCTTGAATACACTCTAATAAATCATTTTTGTAATTAAAATGTGTGCTTGTGTGTGTGTAGTTTTAAATATTGTGTTTCATCTAATGTTGATACAGTATGACCATGATTGACTTAGGCATAGGGCTCCTCTTATGGGCTCCACAAGACAAGAGCAAGAGCATGAGTGAACTGCAGCCTTACACTGATTGGTAAACTGCACTGTGTTTTATTAGTTCACTTTCAAAACAAAAAAAATAAAAATAAATTCTGATAATTTACTCACCCTGATGTCATCAAAGATATCCATGTCTTTCTATCTTCAGTCGAAAATAAATTAAGGTTTTTGAGGAAACCATTCCAGGATTTTTCTACACAGAATGGACTTCAATGGTAACCAAATATTCAAATGTTCACAGAAGGTTCAAATGTCCGTCTCAATGTAGCTTCAAAGTCTCGACACGATCCCAGTCGAGAAATAAGGGTCTTATCTAGTGAAACGATCGGTAATTTTCTAAATAATAAATTATATATATTATATATATATATATATATATATATATATATATATATATATATATATATATATACATTTGAAATCAAGAATCAAGAAAATCTATATGGCTTTTGTACGTAGGACATACAGTATATGACATATATGATTAAAAATACATTAATATTATGCAATTTATATATGTGGATTTTGCAGCATATATGTCCCTTACAATATTCTGTTGGAACATAAGAATCACAGGTGTTTTTAGCAAACCTTTTCCATATGGGAGTGTATGGATTAGACTTTAATGCGCACTTCTTATACTGTGTTTATTCAGCTCTTTTGGTGATTTTCTGGAGAAAAAACTGACGCTTCATATTTTGTGTGATGTACAATAAACTTCATTAAACTCATCAGTATATTTTTGGCCATCATTGGGACACGGTCCGCTACAGGCTTGTATTAATAGTGGATAAAAGCATATGGCAAATAAGTTATAATCGTAATTAAAGTAAACTATACCTGTTCTATCTCCATACAGCATATATTCTCTGGCTCTGTAGGCATTATTGTCCGACTCCGGGTCGAAATAAACACCACTACTGACAGTTTCTGTTTTGATATTATCATTCCGTGAGATGAGATTGTCCTGCCACTGAGCGTGAGCTCTAGCCTAGAAATCTAGACGCACCCTAGCGGCAGCAAAAATTATTTTGCAGCAAAGTGTGGTCTAGCAACTCTCCGTAGACTTTTGAGCTAGAAAAAACAAAAACTGGTCCGGCCAATCAGATCGTGTATAGAGTTGGTGGGCGGGCTTAACATAATGACGGCAGAGTTATGACGATTCCGAGTGATTTCCAAAGGTGATTTCCCTCTGCTTGAAAACAAAGAAGATGCTGCTGGCGAACAGCGGTCTTTCGAATCGGCTTTGGCCGCGACTCTGGATGACTTGGAGTTAAGAGAACGTCACTTAAGTCATTCCTAAAAAAGGAAGATGTGTTCAGAGTTTTGACGACCGGATACGGCAAAAGTTTAATATACCAACTAGCTGGTTCACTGGTGGAAAAACGCATGGGACTCACTCAGCCACAGCCGTTCGTTGCTCTGGTTGGTTGTAGCGCTATATCCTATTGCGTGCCGAGGGATATTGAAAGACAACCGTTTATCCCGCCCCTCGGATTGAGGTATGCCAATTGTGAGTTCCCAGACCTAACATCTTGATGTAGGTCTGGCTTGCCAGGCTACGTGAGCTCGTGAAGCTCCGCCCCATGGTGACAATTTAAACATGCTGTAAACAATTATCTGCTGGGTATTTTGAGCTAAAACTTCACATAGACACTCTGGGGACATCAGAGACTTATTTTACATATTGTGAAAAGGGGCATACTAGGTGCCCTTTAATACAAGCATTACATTCATTAAAATCATTCATTTTACCATGGTGAATAGGCCAGGGGAAATGGTTGCTTCCCGATCAAAGTTCCATGCGACTGCCACTAGGGGGCGAAATGCGACAATCGTATGCGAATGACGTGTGCAGTGGAAAGGCAGCTTTATAGCCTTTAAATCATCGATTGGATAGCAGAAATACATCTCGGAGACGTCTATTTGATGTCTGCATTTACATCTGCAAGATGTATTTTTTAGAGTGTTTGCTCATCTGCAATACGTCTCAAGGTCGTTTCCTGTTAGATGTCATAGACATTTAGAGATGTCTTTAAGATGTTTAAGATTTAGAATGTATGTAAAATGTATGCTTTTTCTATGACGTTTATCAGATGTTTTTACACAGCAGATAATTTCCAAATTAACAGATCTTTAGCAGACATTTTACAGACGGATACTTGTGCTATCTGGGAATAGATCTGATCCAATCCGACCCGACCAGATTATTTTGTAATGATTCAGTTATTTCCGGCTAGGCCTATGCTTGAGACATCAATTTAAAAGTAGAGACGGTTTGAACTTTAAATGAATATTGACAAAATTTAAAAAAAAAAAATTATTTTCAATTAATGAATTGGTACACCTATTTACTACTGATCCAATAATAAACGATTATATAATGCTGACAAACTAAACTAAATATGCATCACGTTTGAAAATCGTGACGTTGACGGTCATGTGCGCATCAAAACTGATCCAGTAATTGTAATTTAAGTAATTAAATAGCCTAAATAAAGGCTGCCATGTAGGCTTCTTGGGGAAGCACATTTCACAAGCATATTCTCCAAGTTCCAAGAATAGGCCTGCGCATGATAATGTAAAAATATAAACTTACTTTGCTCAAATGGATGTAGAAATGTGAAATGTGCATTTTAGGTGCTTTCACGCCAAGCGTACGAGATTTAAACTTATAAAAAGTGTTCACATCCTTGTAGAGCTCATATAGGCCTAATTACAGCTTGTATTATGGGGCTGGGAACCTTTTTAGTCTTAGTTTTAGTCTAAGTAGAAATATTTTAATAATTGAATTTATTGTTTATAAGAGAAGCCTTCATAAACCCACCATAAAGGCCTACTTGATCTTCTGTAATCTTGCTGTTTGTGATCTTTTGAAACTGTAACGCTTCCCTGATCAAGATGTACCATTTCATTTATGTTCAGTGCAGATGTTTTTAGTTCATTTTTTAGGGACGGTTAATTCTGGTCTTTTACTATTTATTGGATCGGTTTGTTGCAGTAGGGCCCATGCAACCCCATTTGATATCCCACTATTATCACAAACCAGTCTATTGCATTTGCATGCACAGTGTTTTATTTTGGGA
Organism: Rhinichthys klamathensis goyatoka; assembly: GCF_029890125.1. Taxonomy (NCBI): domain Eukaryota; kingdom Metazoa; phylum Chordata; class Actinopteri; order Cypriniformes; family Leuciscidae; genus Rhinichthys; species Rhinichthys klamathensis. The sequence goes on along the minus strand of NW_026606844.1, from coordinate 1,626,942 downwards.
TGATTACCATTACATGCTTACCAAACTGAAAAACTTCCCTTTTGTACTACAAACGTAATAATAATAATTAATAATAATAAATAGTAATAAATCAATGTTTCTGTGTTTTCGTTTCATTGGCTAAAATTGACTGTGGAGATGAGGAGGAATGCTCTAGCTGTATCATTGTTTGGCCCTCTACTATTCATCATACTTTCGTACAATGCCATCATCAAATCGGTTTTCAAAATCTTCAGCATTCAGGCCCGAATTAAAACATTTTCAACACGCACAACCTCAACTGTAAATCAAATGCCTTTTTGCCTAGATGTACTGAGTATAAATGTGACGTAACTACTGAAATACATACAGGTGTTCGGATTGTTAAAACATTTTTACATTTGGATGCTGTTACGTACAGTATTCTCCCACCTGTTTCATGAGAGTTTGAGAATTCAGAAAATCAAGGCCGTCTTCATGAAGAGAATGAGAGGTAAAAAAAAAAAGTCAACCTTTACCCGAAAGCATCTTCATGCCAAGAAAAAAGAGCCTGTTTAATTAACCTATTTATCGAATATGTGGTATATTGTACGGATATATGACATACTTTGTTGCATTTAAAAATTTTTGACCATTTTACTGCCTAATAATAGCCTGGTTAAAACCAGACCATTCTCAGTTGTAACTAGGGGTGTAAATATTAATCTAGGGGTGTAATAATATTAAGTTTATTTTGCCGCCTGTCTGTTCGCCTGTCTATTTTCAGCATCAGCTCCGACATATGCGTACAACCTATTCCTAAGCTGCGGGTGGCGCTAACCTCATTATTGTCTTCTACTTCACACCGCTTCACACGCGTTACTTACGTTTCACAGTCTATCTATGTTCACACACATTGTTGAGTCTGACTTTCAAGAGCGATGGAACCGTCAGAGCGAGCTGTTTGGAGTGAAATGTTACACACTCCAGTCGGCGTCAAGTCATGGGTGTGGAAGTATTTTGGCTTCAGGAAAACAGATGGAGCAGTGGTAAGAGATGTTGCCGTTTGCAAAGAAGACTGCTATAGTGTAACATACACATTATGTGAATAGAATACTGTGGCGAGCAGGACGCGGCCAACGTGTGAGAACGGCGCAAGGCCGGTGATGTGAGTGTTAATGAACGTCACCTGTGAGACGCACCGGTCTCGCATCTCTCACGGTGGAGCGGAAGCATAAAAAGAGGAGTGACGACGCTGAAGACCGAGGGCCTTTCTCAATCTGTGTTCTTGTCTGTACTTGTGTCCTTGTGTTCTTGTGAAACGTCATCTTTTGTGGCCCAAGTACTGTCCCAATACACAAGTTTGCATTTTGGCAAGAACAGTTAAAAATCCCGGATGTGTTCTTGACACGCCCATTTTACCGAGGATGCATCGGTTGGTAACTTGTGTGAACTTGACGGCAGAAATATCCCAGCATTCAATTCGGCATTCGAGGAAGGAGAGGCAGGTCAATACAGTTTTTCGTTTTTCTACAATTACGTACACTATTTCATCACTAAATTCACTTCTGAGAACATTTGATGTGAGAAATCAACTGTGTAGATTTCAAATATTGGCATTTTACGAAAATGTATGGCTAATCGAAAATGTGCTCAAACGTTTTCGGAAGTGAGAATCTCCATAAGCGCCTGCGGGTGTAACGTTAGCTATCGAGCCAACCGGCCAGTTTGCTCACAGACTCGTTTTTTCCCACAGTCAAGAGACCATTGCAGCCTGGCTGTTATCGTCAATAATTCTCGTTATGTTTGGGTACTGCAGACGGTGTCTGTGCGGGGGAATTATTGCGCAATACCAGCAAGAACACATCGTCTCAAACTGTCAGCAGCGTTCTGTGTGCTCGTCACCTTGTGAGTTCATTCTTCCAAGAACAACTAGCAAGAGCGTTCTCCCCAAGAACACAAGTCCGTTCTTTGAATTCTTGGTTTTGAGAAACACCCCGAGAGACCGGTGCGTCTCACAGGTGACATTCATTAAACGCCACCGGCCTCGCGCCGTTCTCTCATGTCGGCCGCGTCCTGCTCGCCACAAATGTTGTTTCTGTATTCTCAATATTTTTCAATTATTTTTTTTATTTTTTTGAAACTAGATATCATGTACAAAAAAAATATCAAGTATTGAATCGTATCGAATCGAATCGTATCGTGGGAAATTCTGAAGTATCGAAAATAATCGAATCGTTGGCTTAAGAAATCGGTCTCGTATCGAATCGTCATTAAGGCTCCGATTTACACCCCTAGTTGTAACTGAGTTATGGTCTGGCAAAGCTTCATAGACAAATCTTTTCCAAAGGGGCATTTGAGCAACGGACGTAGCTCAAATGCCTCTGGGCGCAATTGGATAGACCTAAAACCAATCAGAGCGATGAAGGAGATGACGTATGCAGAGCGACGTTCGTCTGTTATAGAGCAGACACTGATTAGCTACTTGCTCTACGTTTATTTAAAATTAACAGCAAGACAAGTAGACAACTAGAAGTGAATGTGCTTTCCATTAAATAAATCACACACAGTAAACAAAACCTTAACAAAAAAAACTTTGCAATGAACTTTGCAATTTAGATGCCCAAACTGGGTGCCGGTGCGGTGAGACGCACATGCTCGGGCAGATTCGGCTTGAAGTTGTTCATCCTCGGACGCGGCGCCGCGCGCTGCTGTTACAAAAAAAGCCGTGGACACAGCCAAGCGAAATGGGGTCTAGCCGGTCTTGCGCACCGAACGCGGTTTTTTTTGCCGTGCTGACGCGTCGAGTATTAACAAGGCTTTACTCCGTGTCAGCGCGCGCTCTGATCGGTAAAGGGGCAGAGATTTCAGACCTCCGTTTATTAAGGAGATCTCCAAGATTTATCTTCTTGGGACGGGGGGTGCACAGACCTCTCCCGAATCATCTCCAGCAGTAGCAGCCTCCGAAGCACCACTAACCCCGCCTCCGTTTCCCTCGTAAGCTGAAATTAGTAAAAACGGACGCCCCCGGTACCGGGGGCAACGGGGCTTAAACATTCTCTATGATAAAAAAATGTTGTGAAAAAAATATTTTTACAACATGGTTTTGGCGGTTATAGAGTTCTAATGATGGTATTCAACTATAACCGTCACACCCCTAGTTCCACGGCGGCATCCATTTTTGTAAATGTACAAAATCTGCTTCACCGTCGCTGTGCTGTCGTCATCGTGTAAAGCCCGCCCCAATGTTTCTGATTGGTGCAATAAAATATTTAGTAATGACATCTCAAAAGTCACTCTTTACTGTCACTTTTCCAAGATATTGTATTCTATTCATTGATACTGTCATCTGCTGATTAAATACAGTATAGATTTCTAAAGCATTTTTGTCTACTGCTGCTTAATGTGTCATTAATTCCTAAGCAACAAACTTGCTTAAATAAAAAAACTAATAATTTAGTAATAAATTAATATAATAAGTAGTTTAATTCAACCCACAAAGACTGACAAAATACTCTGAAATATTACAGTATGCTTTAAAATGTAAATAGAAAATAAAACATTCATGTATTTTATTATTAATCAGTTTTGAATGTTTATGTGGCAAGTAAATTAATGAAATGTTGTCAGTCCAAATAAATTTTGCTTTAGGACTAAAATTTAAATGTTGGAAATTTATACAGCTGATTAACTTATTGTGATTTTTTTGTGTTATTAGTGGTGCTCGCCTTTGGCAAGGCACAACTGTTGTAATTGTTGCTCATATTATTAGTGGGTGCTTGCCAAAAGCAAGGCACTCACTATTGTTATTGCTCATACTTATTTCTTCTTTGTATTATTCCACCAAAAGTTTGGCGCGCTACTCCTCCCGCAGCTTTTGTCACAGACCCACGAATGAGGCATCAAATCTTGCGGCCTATTGAGGAGAGGTGTGCTATGACTTTTATAAGCGATTGGGGGTACGGTGTTCGCCCCATTAAATGGGCCGTCCTACACCAGCATGTGTTTTTCCTACTATGGTAAATTCCATAGGGATTTTGTATTGATCATAACTCAGTGTCATAGAGACAAGGGGGAAGGCTCATTTCACTCAGACAACCAATCAGTCTCTCGGGATCATTGTGAAGCTATCAAGCCATGCCCTAGCAACCATTTAGAACACCATAGCAACACGTTCCATAGACTTCCATTGAAAGAGATCAAAGGGATATCTTTGGATAGAAGAAGTGTCATAGAAACATGAAGGTGGTCTTGTTTGACTCGGGGCAGCAAACAGCCAATCATGAATCATCTCAACACTTCCTTGCCCCGCCCTAGCAACCATTATTGAGCCCCTTAGCAACCAAAATCCAAAGAGGGATTTCTTGCATTCTGAATGTCAAAGAGGCATGGGAGTTGGTTAATATCATTCATACTGACAAGCAGCCTTTGGAGTTTCATCATTGGCAGCTCCCAAGAAACTCCATAGCAACCAAACAGAGTACCCTAGCAACCGTTTAGCAAGACCTATATCTCTGCATCAAAACTTCGTATTGACCATTTCAAGGACATAAACAATAACAAACGCGTTGGAATGCTACTGAGCATGACTGGTCCAGAAGCATTTCCGGTTGCACCATTTTTAAATCTCAGATCTGTGAAAACAAGCGCATACCTTTTAAGTCTAGCAAAAAGGCAACAGTTAAAGTATTTCCAAAAACTGAAAATAAACAATGATTAAATAAATGATGAATTACCGGACCCTTTAAATAAGACTTTGATGCGTAAACTTTTTTACACAGAACATTAAACGTTTGTCTGAATAGTCCGATGGCTCATTATCTGATTGCATGTTGCGGCTGCTTGCGTGTTGCGGCTGCTTGCGTGTACACAAGAGATGCGATAAAAGCATATCACAGTCTGGATGCTTACAATTAATTTCTTAGCGGAAAGGTTGGGAACATTAATTCGTACAATGTGGATGACATCGGTCTTGTGTTTGGTACAGATGAAGCAAGTCAAACAGGGTCAAAAACATACTTTTCATGGTTTGTCTGGGGAGGTTACGAGAGGGCATTTCACTTTTATTGCTGGGTCAGTCTGAGCCCTTCATGTGGTCACAAATAAAAAGAAGGTGAATGCAATTTAATGCTGGCTGTCTTGCTCTCACAACGCAAAAAGAAAACGTGCCTACAGTAAAAATTATGCACACCTGAATATAAGACATTTTCATTTCCAGCTTTCATGAACAATTATATATTACTTATAAATGATTAAATACAAAATGAATAGTAGTTATTAAGATTAATGTGGTTTGGAATTGGTAAAAATTAGTCTAGAAAAAAAAATATGATCAGAAAATCAACTTGCCATATATTTCTGCACGCACTGTATGGTCACATGTGGTTTGGCTGTCGTTCCTGTCTCCCTGTAGCAGTCTTAGGCGTCTTAAAGGGATACTCCACCCAAAATTGAAAATTCTGTCATCATTTACTCACCCTCAAGTTGTTGCAAACCTGTATGAGTTTCTTTCTTCTGCTGAACACAAAGGAAGATATTTTGAAGATCGATAGGGAACCAAACAGTTGTTTGGCACCATTGACTTCCATAGTAGAAAAAAATAATAATATGGAAGTCAATGGTGCCAAAGTTCGAATCGTTCTTTAAAATATCTTCCTTTGTGTTCAGCAGAAGAAAGAAACTCATACAGGTTTGCAACAACCCTTTAAATTACAGATGATGGCTTTCCTATTAAAGACTTAGTCTGGTTAATGCACAATATTTTAAAAATAATGCTATTATTGTGTAATACATCAGTAAATGTTGGAATTAACATTAGCCAAGCTTAATAAGTGATGAAAAAATGTTTACCGTTACCTTTTGTAAACTACTGCAGTTAGCTGTTACACAATACAACATTCAAGTATACATTCTATAATGCGTTACTCACTGCATTGGTCAACTGACTAGACAGCTAGACAACAAATGTTAACTCCTACTTAATTATAGCCCACAGAACATTTAAGAAAATAAACCATTTTTTTCACTACACACATCAAAATGCTAGGTGCATATGTTAAACAACAACGAACCCACAGTGCTTGCTAAATTATGCCGCACCATACTTAATCAGTTAACGTAAAGAAATACAAATAATCAATAAAAAAAAATAGTATTTTACTTACCAGAATCGAAATGTGTGTTGTATATTGCTAGTTGCTTAGTATCCAGCCTTCTCGCGTCACTGCTGCAATCCAGGCGCATTTCTCGGAAATCTAAACACTTTAATATCCAAAAGAAGGTTAGCATCGGGCCAGAGGGAGGAACCAACTACCGAGCAACAAGAACCTAATTTGATATTTTAAATAGCAGGATTAAATAAATGATCGCAATCCCACTGTACATCAAGCGCATCCCGCCATTGTTTTGAATGTGCTCGACAGCTAACCGGAAACGTCCAAGGAACAAAGACGTCACTTCCTTAGACAAATAGCCGTTGAGATGGGGGTTGATAAATCACGGTAATTCAAACTAGAACATGTTAAATCAACTATGGTAAATCATTCGAGAACGTGGTAAATCATGGTTAACTATGCTAGAACATGATACATCATTGTAAACTATGGTACATCCCGGTAAACTATGGTAAATCATGCTATAATCATAGTAAATCATGCTAGAACATGGTCAATCATGGTAAACTATGGTAAATCATGGCAAACTATGGTAAATCACGGTAAATTATGGCAAACTATGGTAAATCATGGTAAACCATGCTAGCAACGTTGCTAATCATGCTAGCATCTTACTAAAAATATGCCAGCAACATGCTATTCTTGCAAGCATCATGCTATCAACATGCTAATGATGCTAGCACCGTGCTAGCAACATGCTAAAACATGCTAGCATCATGCTAGCAACATGTAATCAAGCTAGCAATATGCTTATCATGCTAGCATCATGCTAACAACATGCTAATCATGCAGCATGCTAATCATGCAAACATGATGCTAGGAACATGTTAATCATGTTAGCAACATGCTAATTGTGTTACCATCTTGCTAAATACATGCTAACCGAGTGGCGAGTTTTGCCACTGCAAGCACCACTCACATTTTCCTCAGGAAATGTACATTTTAGTTTTCATTGTTGTTTTTTTCAGAAGTGTTTTACTGTTTAAATTTAGCTGAAACCGCTATTAAATACTCAATACATTTTCAACACAGTTCTGAAGTTCCCTTTTAAAATATATAATAGTATTTTTCTAAAACTTTCAAATCATTGTCAAGCAACAGCAGGTGGTCACTGTGACTGACAACTTACCCCCTGAATCATGTTGTCACAAAAGGTCCATGTTTGTTCAATAAAGTATCTTTTTTTTTTTCTGGGCACAGTGGAAATGTTAAATCCCTTTTTTACAGCAACAACATTTTAAAATGGATTTAGAAAATAAATTGAAAAATGTTCACTGCAGTGAAAAGTGTGACATTTAGGCCTGCTTTTTTTCCCATTTCATGAACATGCATTAGCTTGTAAATAAAATGCATATTAAACAAATACCCAGCTGCAACATGCAGTTATTTCACTCCATGTAAAAACATATTTTACCTCCTCTGACATTTTTTATAATAGTTACAAAATTCATAGTTCAGTTCCATAAAAAAGTAGAGAATCAGTCGTAAACTGACATCTAGCATTGAAACTTAAATAAAGCTTAGGTATAAGTAAGGGATAATGTACATTCAGCCGGTGGTTCCCTCAAAATAACCCCCGACAGGATGATGAGGACTGATTGATCAAAAATGGAAATTGAAAAAAATGGAGAAAAAAATCGTTTCCATTTCACGAACATGCATTAGCTTGTAAATAAAATGCATATTAAACAAATACCCAGCTGCAACATGCAGTTATTTCACTCCATGTAAAAACATATTTTACCTCCTCTGACATTTTTAATAATAGTTACAAAATTCATAGTTCAGTTCACTAGGGTAGCCAGAAAAGAGTCTCTGGGTGTGCATAAGAAAAAATGGGTGTGCCACATTTATTGTCAGATTAATGTGCAATAAACCCAGACTCTGCCTATCTCTAACTTTACAGAATAGACTGGGCTGATGTGTAAAACTATAGGCTACTCAGCACCAAATAACCATAATACTATATAAAATATAACTCAGGGCTCGACATAAAGCCTCTTCATGTGCTTGTCCTTCGAACAAGTAAATCGGTCACTTGTCCAAATAAAAAAATTACTTGTCCAGAAAAAAATGCAATAATAAAGCAATATTCTCATCAGTGTTCAGTCAACTTTGACATATTTAAATCTGTATATTTATGATATTTTAACCTTTATAAAGAGCATTTTTCCTTAATCGTTTTAAATATATGCTTCATCTTTCATTTTAAATTCTTAAATTTGATCAATAAATTAAATTAAAATAATAAGACACTGGCTGCTACAAATCAAATTAAATAATTTACAGTGAAAAATTACATTGGCATTAAATAATGTTATGAGATTGTTTTAAATGTTTTTTGAATATACAAATATGAAATATTGGAAAGAATGATACTTTTAAACACAAAACTAAACCACCAATAGGTGGCGGCAGATTGCCGTCTTACTGAGTGAGTCGTTGAGCCATTTATTCAAACGATTCTTTCAAAACGCTGAATTGTTCAAGAGTGAGGCAGTTGTTTAATGGGTCATTGAATCTTTGACTCAACCGATTCATTCAAAACGCTGAATCATGATTCAGTAATGCGGTTATGTGTTCTGGTGAGATGTGCTGTGGTTCTGCTGTGATCTTTGATTGGAACTATTTTCGCTGCTCAAATACAACAAAAAACAGTCAATATTGTGTCTAAAATATAATTGACTTCATATTAATTTGTTTATTAAACTGTCATATGAAATCAGTGGTAGCCTACATTTTCAATCGTGATGGTATTGCACTCGTGGTTGTGTGATGTTGCTTAACTGTATCATATCATATGTTATAAATGTAGCGACTCTGACAGGGTATCCGGACAGATGTATCTAAATTAGCGAATCCCGATTTGCACACAAAGGTCAGTTCTTCGTGAGTAAACAAAGGGGGCATTCTGTATACGACCCCCTTTGGGCATGTTGACCAGATTGGAGCCACTATGGCTCTAGTCTCCCTAGCACATGACACATTTGGAACAAGCCAGCGTTGTCTTCAACAAATGGTCAACCATTCAAACCTCGCCGTCTCACGGGACACGCATCCTGACCCCCCTTTCATCCTGAAAGCTGCCTGAACGCTGAAGAACAATCACCAATTCCAACACACACACACACAAATCTTTCTCCAATATCCTCACTGAAAAACATTTCACCAGATGTATTCGATGTGTTTTTATGTGTGTCTGTTTGCCCATGTCACATGGGAATAACTATGACTTTATCGTAGCATAAAGTGAGTTATAAATACCTTCATTATGCATTTTGAATATAACTGTATATCCCTCTTACAATAACGTTCTTACTACCTGTAGAACACTTTGTGGCGTGAACAACGCGAATATGCATACAAATATTGAGTAAAGTGTATTTTTGATCAGTTTTACTCTCATTCAAGATCGAAGTGTCTTTAGACTGTAAACTACGGTGGCCGAGAGAGCTCAACGCGCTGCAACTGAAGAACACACATGCAAATAGAAAACAACGTGTGCAAATAGAAAAAAACACATGCAAATAAAATAAAACGCATGCAAATAGAAAAAAACGCATGCAAATAGAAAAAACCGCGTGCAAATAAAAAAACACCTGCAAATTAAGAAAACATCTTCATCAGTTTCACAACACACGTGTGCTCCAAATACTCACAACACCACCAAATACATAAACGCGCTGCAAATAACACAGAACACAACGGAAATGTTTCCAGGGGAACCAAATAAGTGACGAACCCGGCTGGGACGTGCTGGCATAGATATCCATAAATCTATGCGTGCTGGTGCTTACAGCTTAAAATTATACTTTATTTATTTGTTTATTTATTTATTTGTTTGTGCAAAACATACAGAGATGACATTTTTTATGACATACAACTTGTATACAATGTACAAAATGTATTAACAATATGTTCAATGTCATCAGAATACAAATGAGAAAAGAACAATGAGCTGGAAACTAAAATAAATAAATAAAAAAGATAAAGAAGAAAAACATGAAGGAAAATATTTATCTATACATCAGTTACACTGTACAAATTGTTTCATGTTATTACATTTTCATAAAGAAAAGTTTCGTAAGAAATGTTAGGTAATGTAGGGTCCAACATTTTAAAGTTGAGACACACACAGATATATAACGCATATTTTAAAAGCTTTTTTTGTAAACTAAAAATAAAAATGTATTTGCATCCGTTATGTTAACAGCATCATATTTCTGTCGTAAGACCAGCTGATGGACACCGTGCTGCGTTGTCATGGGAACATCCCACGTTGTCTTTAGTTGCTCCCTTCATCAAGTGCGTTCCACACGGCTGCCTAACAGCACACTAGAGCCTTGCTCACTCCAAAAGGGCTCTAATATCTGCCCTTCGAAGGGAGTATGGCATAGGGAAGCTCACGAGCAATAAGCACGTCTCAGCCGGCTCCGTCACTTATTTGGTTCCCCTGGAAACATTTCCGTTGTGGTCTGTGTTATTTGCAGCGCGTTTTCTGTATTTGGTTGTGTTGTGAACTTTTGCAGCGCGTTTCCTTATTTGGAGCACACGTGTGTTGTGAAACTGATGAAGATGTTTTTTTTTATTTGCTGGTGTTTTTTCTATTTGCACGCGTGTTTTTCTATTTGCATGTGTTTTTTTCTATTTGCATGCGTTTTTTTCTATTTGCACACGTTTTTCTCTATTTGCATGTGTTTGCTTCAGTTGCAGCGCGTTGAGCTGTCTCGGCCACCGTAGTAAACCCTCCCCGCTCGCACACAGAGATGAGGAGCGTGCGCTCTCAGACAAAGAGTAATAAAAACTGAATTCCCGCCTGTGACTTCCAACTCTCCGATTGGCCAAGCCGACAGGGAGAGGCGGGATTTCTCCCAGGTGATATATGTCGGCGCGCTCACTCCAACTCGGTTGCTTCTGAAACCTTCCGGAAAACTCTCTTCCTAAACTCCCTGGCTCTTCCTGCTCTTCGATGCTTCATCATGTGACTCCTCCTCGTGCATTTGGACCTCGCCTTAGTGTGATGATCCATCGTTTCTTTTCTTTTTTTGTTTCTTCAAGTTTATTTTATCCTTTTCGAGGTCTCCTCTGTTCATGTCTTCTCGCGAAGAAAATGAACACAGCCAGACTGGCAAGCTTCACCTACAAGGACATTCAAACACGCCGCGCTCGCGCGCGCTGGACGAACCCGAACTCGTGACACGAGGACAGAGAGAGACACACACGCTTTCTTCACATCAACGACAAAAAAGCTTTACCTGTGCAAGTAACCGTTTACCATTCTTTCGAGGTTTAAGATCTGTGATTCTTGTTGTCTCAAAAGGTTCTGTCTGATGAATTTTGCCAAACCAGAAGATCTCTCATCTTCTTACTCTCTCTCTCCCTCCCAATCTTTCTCTCTCGCAACCTCTCTCTCTCTCTCACTCCTGTTTGTTATTCGTCTGTCTCGTTAGTTTTACTGTTTAACTGTACATACATGTATCCTATGTTCAAATGTAGAATTCTGTATCCGTAGTTTCAATTATTAAAACCATATTCTTGATTGATCCTGAAGTGCTCATTTACAAGTCAATGAAATGATGATCTCATAGCTACAAAGCTTTACAAGTTGTTACTTTTCAGTAACGTAAATTTTATAAACACGAGAAAATTAATGTTCACGGCCGGAACATTGAGATTTCTTGGAGTTTATAAAAAGGGATAACTTTGTTGAGAAGTTGGTAAGTTAATCTTACGGCTGTTTGCTGGACAAACCGATTGTTTGATAACTAATTAATTCCCTTAAAGTTATCTCATATAATCGATCTGTAATGAGACCATTGATATATGAATGAGGAATTATAATTCGTTATGATTTACCATTCATACATACGATCGATCTGTTTTCAATTTCGATAATATAACTGTAATATGCAAATATATTAATCATATTTCATGATTAATTATTAAAATTCCCTATAAATAATTTGAGCTAATTAAGGCACATCTCAATGTGGCTACATAAATATAAGAACTCCACATGAATTTTTACCGCTGTGTATGTTCATTAAGTTTCTTTGTGTGATCTGGGCTCATTTGTTTCCATTTGTCATTAGGCACGAGCCTCAACAGCGCAACTGTGTTACAGACAGTCAGAGGCTGTTTGCGGATTGGTTGGCAGTCCAAATGTCGGCAGATTTTTTTTTTTAACGATAATAATTAAAACATTTAATTACATTTTAAATTAACAAATTGTAAGTATATAACAATAGGTCAAGTTTAGATTTTTTTTTTTTTTATCAAGACTTAAAAAATTATTCTGGACTATTTTTAGGTGTGCCAGCTGCCACTGTGGGTGGCACCGGCACACCCTGGCACACCCGTGGTTATGCCAGTGGTTCAGTTCCATAAAAAAGTAGAGAATCAGTCGTAAACTGACATCTAGCATTGAAACTTAAATAAAGCTTAGATATAAGTAAGGGATAATGTACATTCAGCCGGTGGTTCCCTCAAAATAACCCCCGACAGGATGATGAGGACTGATTGATCAGCCTTAAGGCTGATTTATACTTCTGCGTCGGACCTACGCCGGAGCCTATGCTGCAGACTACGCGTTGGTTTTAATTTATACTTCTGCGTCGTTGTCCGCGTTGATGCACGCAGAGGGAACATGTGAAACCCGAGGGAGGGGTTCTAGCAGACCAATCACAGCGCTTGCGTCCGCGTAGAATTGACGCGCTGTTACATTTTTGGAGAGGTGCACGTCAGGGTACGCCGAAGGGTACGCGCGCTACACACAGCCTACGACGTGAGTTCGACGCAGAAGTATAAATTGGGCTTTAAGGGGGTTATTTTGAGAGAACCACCGGCTGGATGTACATTATCCCACTTATTATACGGCTACTTGCCACATAAGTAAATAATTAGACACGAAATATTGATCTGAATTGAAATATTTTATTAGGTCTTTAAACGCAAAGCTTCCGTATAGAGAGCCGTTGTAGCGCGGCAAGTTCAAACTAAACAGACATTTAAGAGATACGGTATATACAGTCATTCATATCACTTATTACACAGCATTTCGCCACATAAATAATTATGGGGATAAAATATATTGATTTCAGATTAAACTGTTTTTAAATTGTACCTGTTTGTATCTCATAATCCAACAGTGTACAAAACAATAGTCACAAAATGGCAGCAGCTGCATTTGTATGAAACAAGAGAGAGCGAGTCCACGATACTGTGTGGTATAATTAAATAACTGTACACAAAATATTGATTCGACTGAGTTTTAATATTTTATTAGCTCACCAAATCCATTCCTAGCAGGCGTATAGCACTGCTGACTTCAGTGACCCGGATGAGCCTGTGTTATCTGTTTTGAGTGGTTGTTATCTGGGAATAACATACTGCTGGATGGCGCGATTGACCAATCAGAATCAAGTATTCCACAGAGCCGTGTAATAGACAGATGTAATGTTAGAGATATGACAACAGATGGCGCTAATGTAACAAGATCATTAAGCTCCTCAAACACTGTGATACTAAGGGCCCTATCTTGCACCCGACGCAAATGACTTTGTACACTGACGCATGTATCATTCCTATTTTGCACCCGCGCAAAGCGGACTTTTCCCTCCACAGACACACGTCGGTTAACTAAGAAATACACTTGCGCTCCCCGGGGCGGTTCAGCGCAAAGAGGAGGCGTGTTCCGGCGCAAACTTTCCCTCATGCTATTTTGCTGTTCTATAAAACAATTGCGCCACTGACCAGAAAAAAAGTAGTCTAAAGTCAGTAGCGCGTTGCGCGTTGTTCTTTATGCTATTTTAAGGGCGCATGCTTGGCCATAATCAATGTAGCGTGTGCAAAACGCGCATACACTTTGATTCTCTCATCTAAGCAGCAGTTTTCATTTTTGCAAATCATACATTATTACGATAGATAGATAGATAGATAGATAGATAGATAGATAGATAGATAGATAGATAGATAGATAGATAGATAGATAGATAGATAGATAGATAGATAGATAGATAGACAATTTATTATAAAAGCATACATGTAGCTTACACATTTACCCAAATTGCCTGTTTAACAGAAGTAAATTTGGGTGGGTTTCTCCATCCCCAATGTTACTTCTCTGTGTTTTACGGCCCTGACGAGAACGTTGCTCTCCTCGGCTGTGAACCGCTCCTGGCGCGCGCCTGGCAAATCCGCCGTTATAATAGGAATCCGCTTTAGAACAAGCGCACCTGCTCTTAAAGGGAATGTGAGATGACGCTCTGATTGGTTTATTTCACGTTACGCCCAAACCACACCTGTGAATAATGAAGCTACTTCAGACCAACCCCTTTTTGATTTGCGCCTGGCGCAAGAGGCATTTATCCCGCCGGGAAAATAGCAACAGCGCCGGGATCCGCCCACAAAGTTACTTGCGCTTTGACACTTGCGTTTCAGATCGTTAAAATAGGGCCCTAAGCCGGTTTTAGGGGGGGTATTCTCAAGGAGTTTTTAAAGCCCCCAAAATATTTCATTAATGTATTTTTTAGACAGAGCAACTACGGGTAAAACCTATCAAAATAATGTTATTTTTGGTAAAGTTTGGCTAAAAGTAAAGCCCCCCTAAAATAAGCCCAGCTACGTCTGTGGTTATACACAAAAGATAAAAGCAATATTAATGATTCAGTCACTATTGGTAAATTACAACAAGTTTAAATAATATATTTACAGTTTTATTAATGTTCTTAATGAATAAATGATTCACCAGTATTTCACTGGTCAAGCATATAAAGTACATGTACAAGTACTGACTAAATAATAAAGGATGTTGTGAATGTTGTTTTAACATACTTTCAAATGATTTCCTCTTGATCACTTTGAAAATCACAATCAGCTGGCTGAATAGTCGGTAAGCTGGCTATGTCCTCGAACACATCTGCATAGGTGTTAAAGTGAACACCTAGATTTAGGAGATTCTCTAACTGATGGATCCCGCCAGAGACAGAGGTGTTGGGGAGACTGTGGACGGAGGGGGATGTAACCATGTCTCTGAAGGGTGAAGGGGCCGTTAGTATAAACTGTCCTCTGGACCAATCTGCAGCTGAAACAGAGTCAAACAAGAGTCAAATAAAAACCAAACACATGTAGTGGTTCAATAATTGTCATAATCAAACAATGCTGTGCATTCACATTTGATATTTATCAAATTAAATTTATGTCTTAATATTTCATTTGAATAGTCGTCAATATTAAAAGGTAAAAAAAATAAGGTCTTTCTTGTTTCCTAAAGCACAGTGTAAAATGTAGAAGTGGTGGTGAACGGATGTTACATGGCCACTAGATAGCGCCAAATCTTCAGAATGCCTCTGACAGACTTTCTAAAAAATGAGGATTAATTATTCAAATTAAAATTGCATATCAATATTTGCTGAGAAATATTGATATACTTTTACATTTTAATTTGTTATTTTTTGAAAATAAAATAAAATTTTAAACGGAAATTAAAAATGTAACAAATTAAATTTCAAAATAAATGCTCATTTAGTTAATTATTTAAAAAAAAATCAACACATTTAATCCTTCTGACCCATATTAATTTACATTAAGTGTTTTATATATATATATATATATATTTAAATAATTAACAATTTTAGAAAACCTTATTTGGATGTTTTTTATACATTTAGGTTTAATAAAAACATTTTTTAAACACAAATTAACTTTTTAAATAAATATTAATGTAGTTAATTATATAAAAAATCATGTTAAAAATAACACATTTATCCTTCTGACCCATGTATAAGTCCTGTTTTTTCTTCAGCCTTAAATGGCAACAATTCCTTTCGTACCAAGACACAATGTCTCTCTTTTCTTGTTTGTGTCACACACATCATGTATATTATTTTATTTCTAAATATTATAACTAAAGGGCCAAACCAATATCCACCCCATTTTTACGAGGTGTCATAATCGAAACTGCCAGTGTGTCCTTGCCTTCAGGTGGATGTTCATCTTTGTCATGTGAGCTGACAAGGGACAGTTCTCGCTCACAGTCAAACTCTGAGCCGGTGAAGGAGCAGTGACTTTCACTCTCTGACGACGTCTCTGTCGCCCCGCTTCTGCATGGCTTTATGGGACACTCTCTGAAATTGTGATGAGGGTATCCCTTCTGGTCCCGTGGGGTGTTCAGCCTCTCAACCTCATCTACTGAGAGATGCTGTGGAGGGCCTGTCAGATCAGGAGCCAGTTTTCTCTTGAAGAACAGGTGGGACTGACGTTGCCACTGGTAAAAATCACCTCTAGATGTTTTCTGATGAAGTTTAGGAGATGGATCATGATTAGTTTGAGGTTGAGAAAATTTCGGATTGCCATTCGCCTGATCTCCACGTGCATCCTCCTTCTTCAGCTCTGGGTTCTTCAAATCTGAGTATGTGCTATCAATCTCGTAGTACTCCAGTTCACTCCCTCCAAAACCTGAGACATGACAAGAAGGCCCATTTTCAGTACAACTTTCCACTCCTTGCATCAAATCCCTTGGTTTTATCAAATCCGGTTGCTTGCTGGCCCCACTTGAGACGTTCGGATGAGACTCATCAGCAGGACCTAAACTAAATGCCAGGTTATCTGTTCCGTGCTGTTTGCTTGGTGGCATGAGGTAGACATGACTCCTCTTTTCACCCTCACAAAGTTTTCCTTGTCTCCTGAGGAAAATACATAGAACCAGAATCAGCAGAATGAGGATGATGGGAAGAACGATGGCCACTATCCATAAGGGGACGCTGTTTTGTGTTTGAGAACAGGCCTCGCTGTGGACGACATCAGATGAACAGGATCCACACGGAGACCCGGACACGTTGTACAGACAAATGCACCAGTAGTCTTCTTTGGAAGAAGATCCACAGTCACTATCGTTCCAGCAGGGCTCAGATAGACAGGAATCCTTGAGGCATGGAGTCAGAACACAGCGGTTTGGAGAAACGCAGAAGGTTTGGAAGACAGACGGGCTGGAGCTGGCCTGGACTATCTCATTATAGCTGCTGAAGGATAGGAGATGGCCGTTGAATTTGATGTATTCCACACACCCTCTAAAACCTGGAAAGACAAGAAAAGCAACACAAGCAGCTAAATAAAGGGGTTGGACAAAATAATGTAAACACCCATTATGATAGGGGTTCATATAATGTGTGTAAGCTACAGTGACAAAAAAAACAAAAACATTGTGATTATATTTTATTTATCTTTTTATATTTTATTGATCGTTTTGTTTATATTCTTTATATCAGAGCAGTATAAGTGGTTTTCAGAAATTTTCATCAGCGAAGAAGAATAGAGGGCAAAAGTCGAAAGTGAATGATAGGGATCGTCGAATACAGTATATATACACTCACCAGCCACTTTATTAGGTACACCTGTCCAACTGCTCGTTAACACTTAATTTCTAAGCAGCCAATCACATGGCGGCAACTCAGTGCATTTAGGCATGTAGACATGGTCAAGACAATCTCCTGCAGTTCAAACCGAGCATCAGTATGGGGAAGAAAGGTGATTTGAGTGACTTTGAACGTGGCATGATTGTTGGTGCCAGAAGGGCTGGTCTGAGTATTTCAGAAACTGCTAATCTACTGGGATTTTCACGCACAACCATCTCTAGGGTTTACAGGGAATGGTCCGAAAAAGAAAAAACATCCAGTGAGCGGCAGTTCTGTGGGCGGAAATGCCTTGTTGATGCCAGAGGTCAGAGGAGAATGGCCAGACTGGTTCGAGCTGATAGAAGGGCAACAGTGACTGAAATAACCACTCGTTACAACCGAGGTATGCAGCAAAGCATTTGTGAAGCCACAACACGCACAACCTTGAGGCGGATGGGCTACAACAGCAGAAGACTCCACCGGGTACAACTCATCTCCACTACAAATAGGAAAAAGAGGCTACAATTTGCAAGAGCTCACCAAAATTGAACAGTTGAAGACTGGAAAAATGTTGCCTGGTCTGATGAGTCTCGATTTCTGTTGAGACATTCAGATGTTAGAGTCAGAATTTGGCGTACACAGAATGAGAACATGGAACCATCATGCCTTGTTACCACTGTGCAGGCTGGTGGTGGTGGTGTAATGGTGTGGGGGATGTTTTCCTGGCACACTTTAGGCCCCTTAGTGCCAATTGGGCATCGTTTAAATGCCAAGGCCTACCTGAGCATTGTTTCTGACCATGTCCATCCCTTTATGGCCACCATGTACCCATCCTCTGATGGCTACTTCCACCATGTCACAAAGCTCTAATCATTTCAAATTGGTTTCTTGAACATGACAATGAGTTCACTGTACTAAAATGGCCTCCACAGTCACCAGATCTCAACCCAATAGAGCATCTTTGGGATGTGGTGGAACGGGAGATTCGCATCATGGATGTGCAGCCGACAAATCTGCGGCAACTGTGTGATGCCATCATGTCAATATGGACCAAACTCCCTGAGGAATGCTTCCAGCACCTTGTTGAATCTATGCCACGAAGAATTGAGGCAGTTCTGAAGGCAAAAGGGGGTCCAACCCGTTACTAGCATGGGGTACCTAATAAAGTGGCCGGTGAGTGTATAATGTTGCTGTCATATAGATACTTTTATGCGTGGGGTGGGGAGGAGGGTGCCTGTCCTTCCTGTATTCCACTCTGAGAAATCTGGTCACCCTAATATTATTGAACTACAGTGGGCAGTTTTGGAGAGAAGAATGAGAAGCAGATTTCCTCCTTCAAAATCCCTGAAACAACTGGCAGATGTTCTGATAGACGACATTCAACTGGAGACTATTCAAAAGTTTGATTCATCTATTCTAATAAGGCTGGAAGCTGTATTAAAACACCTTAATGAAGATATATTGCCTATTTCCCAGGTGTTCACGTTATTTTGTCCAACCCCTGTATAAGGGCTTTATGATCAAACTAAAAAACAAATAAACACTATTAAAAAATCATGAATAAATTAATTGAAAGAAGAAATGAAACAAAACTAAACTAAATTTAAAATACAACTGAAAATAAAATAGAAATAAACTGTTTAAATTGTATACTATAAAATAAAAAAGATTATAAATTAAAAAATTAAAATAAAGCAGAAAAAAAAGTAAACTAAGTACTGTAAAGCATGTTTAAGTACAGTACTTTATAATCAACAAACCAGGGGCAATCTAACCTAAGTCCTGGATCATCTCTGGGAAACCTCTGGATTCTCCCAGTGAAGCAGTGCCCAGAAAAATGGTCTCCACTAAGAAAGCAGAGTGAGTTATGGTGCCATTGGTGGTGTTGACAACAGGCCGTTCATCCACAAACAGAGATATGTATGCACCCTTTCTGCGTAGCTGAAGAACATGCCACTGCCCATCTGACACATCTCCCTCCGTTGAGAGCTCCAGCTGCTGACCAGATGTGACATTGGTGAACACATACAGAGGTTTTCCATCTGATATCTGAGGAGGTAAGAGAAAACATGTTATCAACTGAATTAAGAGATATAGTGGGGGAAATAATTATTTGATCCCCTGCTGATTTTGTAAGTTCGCCCACTTACAAAGAAATTAAGGGTATATCATTTTTATGGTAGGTTTATTTTAATGGATAGAGACAGAATATCAGCTAAAAATCCAGAAAAACACATTATATAAAGATTGTAAATTGATTTGCATTTGTTCGAGTGAAATAAGTATTTGATCCCCAACCAACCAGCAAGAATTCTGCCTCCCACAGATTGGTTATGTGCCCATGTGGAACACAGATTAGTCCTGTCACTTTAAGAAAGTACTCCTAATGTCCTAATGTCAGTGGACACCTGTCCACAGAATCTGTCTCTTCCATTCCAACCTCTCCACCACCATGGGCAATACCAAAGAGCTGTCAAACGTCAGGGACCAGATTGTGACCTGCACAAGGCTGGAATGGGCTACAAGATCATCAGCAAGAAGCTTGGAGAGAAGGAGACTTGTTGGTGTGATTATTCGGAAATGGAAGAAATACAAAATGAAAAATCAATCGCCCTCGGTCTGTAGCTCCATGCAAGATCTCGCCTCATGAGGTAAGGATGATCATGAGAAAGGTGAGGGATCAGCCCAGAACTACACGGGAGGAGCTTGTTAATGATCTTAAGGCAGTTGGGACCACAGTCACAAAGCAAACCATTGGTAACACACTATGCCACAATGGATTGAAATCCTGCAGCACCCGCAAGGTCCAAAGGTCCAAGGAAGTTTTCCAATGAACATCTAATGATTCAGAGAAGGCTTGGGAGGAAGTGCTGTGGTCAGATGAGACCAAAATCGAGCTCTTTGGAATCAACTCAACTCTTCGTGTTTGGAGGGAGAGAAATGCTGACTATGACCCTAAGAACACCACCCCTACAGTCAAGCACGGAGGTAGAAACATTATGCTTTTGGGCTGTTTCTCTGCTAAGGGTACAGGACGACTTCACTGTATTGAGGGGCTGATGGACGGGGCCATGTACTGTCAAATCTTGGACGAGAACCTCCTCCCTTCAGCCAGAACACTGAGGATGGGTCGTAGATGGGTCTTCCAGCATGACAATGACACAAAACATACCTCCAAGGAAACAAAGGAGTGGCTCAAGAAGAAGCACATTAAGGTCTTGGAGTGGCCTAGCCAGTCTCCAGACCTTAATCCTACTGAAAATCTGTGGAGGGAGCCGAAACTTTGAGTTGCCAAACGACAGCCAAGAAACCTTAAGGTTTTAGAGAGTATCTGTAAAGAAGAGTGGACCAAAATCCCTCCTGAGATGTGTGCAAACCTGGTGACCAACTACAAGAAACGTCTTACCTCTGTGCTTGCCAACAAAGGTTTCTCCACAAGTACTAAGGCATGTTTTGCTTGCGAATCAAATACTTATTTCACTCACTGAAATGCAAATCAAATGTCTCTATCTGTTGAAATAAACCTACCATAAAAATTGTAGACCCTTCATTTCTTTGTAAGTGGGCGCACTTACAAAATCAGCAGGGGATCAAATAATTATTTCCCCCACTGTATAGTTCAGATACAGCAGATTCAAGTTTTGTGTTTACTGTTAAAAACAAATGTAACAAAAAAGAAACAGCAATAATAATTTATACCGTAATTCCTCAAATAAAGGCCGGGGCCTTTATTTATCTGAACTGCAGATGGTAGCCGGCTTTTATTTGAAGCAGGCTTTTATTAGAGGCAGGCCTTTATTTCTAATTCGCGATCCCCGCCCGCCCGCCAGCCAAGTTTCCATGGTGACGCGTCATGCTTGGCACGTGTTCACCACAGCCAAAATAGCGCTGTATGACACATGTAGCGCTTTTATTTCTAAATATTAACAAACTTGCTTACCATGTCATGAACTATCTTCTATTCTGACTCTCAAATCCGTGTAAGTGAGTTTGTTTTGTCGTTTAAAACCCTTTATAAATGATCTTGATCTGTAACGTGAGATGGGCACCGCAGTTCGGAGATTCCTGTTGTATTTGTTAAGTTACAGCGCGTGAATTCTTCAGTTTCTCCCGAAATACATGAAAGTAAGTGGCCGGTGAACTGGGAGAAGAATAGAGTAAACTTTATAGTTACTTACACTGTGTATCTGATATGAATAAAACACGTCGCCAAATATATTTGAATGGATTGTTATTGCTGCTTCCATAGACACCATTGTGTATTTTACAAACTATAAATTTATTGTTTTGCTATAAATCATATCTATTTAAATGTCTGAAACCTAAAATAAACATGTGGTTAAAAACACTGAATAGTTGTGATATATGACAAGCGCTGAGCGCGTCCGTCTTTGAGTGTACACTCATTTAAAGTGTACCTATTCACACTAATTTTTCCCCGGCCTTAATTTGAGACCGGCCTTTATTTGTCCGCGTTGACCACGCCCCCGGCCACTATCAGAGGCCCGGCGTTTATTTGAATACCGGTCTTTATTTGAGGAATTACGGTATTAAAATATATAATAAAGGTTTAATAAAAGTTAAGCAGTTAAACTCAACAGAATGTGGCATAATATATAGATTACCACACACAAAAATGTTGTCCCTCCTTATCTTTATAAATTGCAATGGCACTTACAATGGAAGTGAAGAAGGTAGGTACAATGGAAGTAACATCCTTAATGTTTTGTGTAAGAACAACAATCGCTTACTAACCTGTTTTAAAATACATTTTGTATCCATTTTTTTACTTACTTGTATTTATTATGCATCTAAAAAACCACAACAGAAAAAAAACCTAACTAAAGTAAAGCTAACGTCTTAAAGTGAAAACTAACGAAAACTAAACAAATTTTAAAGGACGACTAAAAATAAAATAGAAATAAAAAATGTTAACCTGTTTCAATTTCAAGTTTTGTTTAAATTTTTTATCCATTTTTATTTCTTACTGACCACTTTTATTTTTTTATGATTGTTTTATGATTGTTCTATAAATAGACTTGTCTTGCCTAAATTATATCCAATTTTATAACGTAACTAAAATGACTGTAAAAAAGGTAATTAATAAAGATTTAATACAATTAAATACAATAATACAATAATACAATAATCTTCACATTTCTGCTTTTAAAACCTCCAAAAACTGTCTTCTTTTACTTCCATTGTAAGTGCCTAACCTTGATACTTTTTTTTAAATAAAAGGGAAACAGTTGAAAGACATTTTTGTGGTAATCAACATTAGCTGCAAACGCTATCAGCTTAACTTGTATTGAACATTCCCTTAAATATCTTTCAGAGCTCACCTTAAGTTTTAGATGTGCTGTTTGACACCAGCACACAAGCAAAACGCCATTTCTTCTGACAGTCCTCATCTTGATTTCAACACTGTCAAACCCCTGAGAGTCTCCTTCCTTCCCATACAGAATGGCTTGTAGAAGCTGATTTCTTCTGTAGCTTTCCTTGACGTCAAACTCAATGTAGGCCTCTCCGTTGAGAAACAATACATGCTGCTCAGCCAAATCTATCAGAAAGTGAATTACATTCACTTTAAGGCTTTAAACTTTGAACTATCACAGAAAAAAACAGACAAACAACAGATATGTATGGATGAAATTACTCATGGCACAGTTGGGTCCTGTGAAATGGTCTCTACACTGGCAGTGGTGGTGAGACCATCGGTCTTGACAAACTCCTTCATTCAAACACTCTGCGGTTTCACAGGGAGGAATATTTGCTCGCGGACATCTGATCATCAAAAAGAAATAAACTTAAACATGGTATTTTTAATGGAACTTTTACAGTTACAAAGTTTCTTTTGAAACTGACCGATCAAGAACATTCTGGGATGCCAGAGATTTTAAGGAATCTGGACCAATGTTGTTCACTTGCACGTTTCTCATACAGCCAACAAAGTCGTGAGTCCTGATTTGCCTTTGCAAAATGACATCAATGGACTTTACGCCACCAAACGTCATGTTATTTGAGCTCACTTCCAGAGTCCTGTGTGTAAACATGATTTAGAGGTATGAGTTCAGATAAACAAACAAGTAATAATATGATGTAAAATGGTGAATCATAAGCTTGAAGATAACATTGAAATTATTATGTAGTATGTTTAATCTTGGACAAAATGGCAAGATTAAATGTAATGCTATACCTTTGGGTTCCAGTGCCACCATTCTGCGATAAGCAAAACCCTCGCGGTTCATTGGCAGAGCAGTTGTCTATTTCTAGAGAGGCTATCTGAGATACACAAAGGGAAGTATACCTGCAGAATATCTGACAAATGTTTCACAAAAACGGCTTGATTGATTGCTAAGTTTACCATGTATAGGAATCACTTACATTTCCAGTTCTTCTTGCGGTGATGTTGTGAAAACTTCCATCAGCCACTATCTTTCCTGTTTCCAATCTTATCACTCCAGATCCAAGATCATAAGACAGCCACAGCCTTCCACTCACAATTTCAAGGGCCATGAAGTCTGAAGTTGATGGGTCACCATGGTTGTACAAAAGCAACGCGTTTTGCTGCACAGTTGCAAATTCCAGATAAATGAAGTTATATTGTGGATCCAATGGAGGAAATTCTATAAAAGAAAGTTCCTGAAAGCCATAACTGTGTTCTTCACAATTGATTCCACTCACACCTAAAAAAAAAAAATAGGAATGTCAGAAATATCTCTATTCAGAAAATTATATAGCAATTAGAAATGTATCTATTCAAATTAATATAATAATTCAAAAATGTTATTAAATGAAATACATTATTCATACTTTTATAATTCAAAATAATATAATATTTAATAAAATAAATGTATATATTGTATTTAATCACAATAGAATGTATAAATAATAAAAAATAATACACAACAAATATATTTAGTTTAATAATACATTATTAATTTTATCATTAAAATTTTCTAATACTTAACATGAATATACAAATGAATAAATTGAATCTAATTGAATTGAATACATTTTATTACTCAATTACATTTAAAGTAATATAATATATTAAATTTATTAATAATACATTAATCATTTTACAATGAAACAAAATTATAGTATAAAATATAATAATATTGTTAATATAATAAATACGATTAAATAATAAATTAATTGAATTTAACTATAAATAATATTCAACTAAAAAAATAATAAAATGTTTCAAATATGTGCCTATGAGCAATATCACAAAATGAGGTCAGAAATTTAATCATAATATACAGATACATTATTTTCCTCTTACCAAATGGACACTGGCAAGAGTAACCAGTTAAAAAACTAAAGCAGTTGCCAAACACACAAGGAGAGGAAGCACAGTGGTCAACAATACGATCGCAAAATCTTCCTGCAACAAAAATAAGTGGTTAATTCATGTAGATAGACCAAACACAAAAAAACTGATTCAGTGCATAAGTTATATGACCATACCTTCATACCCTGGGCTGCAATCACATATGAACCCTCCCTGTCTGTTCCAACACGTTCCTCCATTTAAACATATTACCGTTTGACATTCATTATCAACTGTATTGCAGTGAGGTCCTGAGAACCCCTCTTTGCATTGACATAAATAAGTTCCTGGATTGTTATAGCAGTTTCCCCCATTTTCACAAGGTTCCTTGGTGCATTCATCAAAGTCTAGTTCACATGCATCACCTGTAAAGCCTGTTGGGCAAGAGCAGTTAAAGATCTCCACAAAATAGGGAGAAACAAATATAAGACTAGAGCTTTCCAACACAGCAACTTCCTGACTGATGTGAATGTTTCTGTTGCAGGTGGCACCATTATGGCAGGGACGGAGCATACAGGGGTCGCTGGTTATTTGGGATATAGTCACATTGCTTTGCACTTCCAGTAACCTTTTATGCATGTTTGATATTCCGCTTGCTGCCTCTCCAGTTAGATACTGACCATTGTAGCTTTTCACTGCAGCCAAAAGCAGCATTTTATCTCCTTGCAACTTCATTCCAAATACATGCGTTTTGGATGCTTGTAGGTTAAAGAGGCTATCCAATGCTTTGACAAATTTTAAATACTTCAAAGAAAGAAATTCCTCAAGAGTAGATATAGAGATGTAGAACAACACACAGTTGTCCAGAGAGACGTTGGTAAAGCCTTTGTAATTGACGTAGATGCTGTTGTTGACTGAAGGGTGGAGCTGGTCACTCGCTTCAACAGAAATATTATATGTTGCCTCTCCTTGGTATGGGGAGGACCACAAATTACACATCCCGAATGGGAAACTAAACATCCTAAGTGGCCCGTTTCTGATTGTACAATTGAACACATCCAGTTCGTCCTGATCGGTCGGTCTCACATTTCCGATTAGTCCTCCTGGGAAAGAACTTCCATAATATTTCACCAATATATTGATGTTTCTCTGAAGTGGTGCATTGTCATTTTCATCAAGAACTTTAATATTAAACAAAGTGGTGGAGGACATAGGCGGCTTACCAGCATCTTGAACCACAATATGTATGTGAAAAAGAGGGTTGCGCTCCCGATCAAAAGGTCTTGAGGTAAGGAGAACTCCATCAGATGCAAGCGAAAACCCCTCAGCAGGTCGCATCATCCAGTATGTGAAAGGACCTTGATTTGGAGGAAGATCATCATCTGTGGCAGCTAAAGTAGAGACAAGAGTGCCAGCAGGTTGGTTTTCTCGTACAAACCCTTCTGTGTTCAACAATTTGGGAGAATTGTCATTGACATCAGTGATGGTGATAGCTACCTTTGTGCTTCCGGTTACAGCAGGTGAGCCCTCATTAATAGCAATGACCGTCAGGTTATAGATGGCCCACATCTCTCTATCCAAGTGACTGTTAACTAAAATGACGCCACTTGCGGGATCTATAATGAAGGAACTATTGATATTTCCATGTTCAATTCTATAAGAGAACCTGCTCCATTCTGGGATCACATCCTGGTCCACCGCTTTGACTTTAGTTATGGAGGTCCCAATCGAGATGCCCTCCGGCACTGCTACGGTGTAGAGCATTGAATCAAACACAGGGGGATCGTTTTCATCTAATATGTGTAGATGTATTAATGCCTCATCAACATTAAATCCAGTAATGGCTCCTCTGTTTTTTGCCAACACTCGTAGGATGTCTTTATTTTGAAGGCGATTTTTCAAATCTTTGCAGATATATATTATTCCTGTATGCTCGTCCACCACAAAACTAGCTTTTTTACTTTGCCCTGCAAGTACATAAAACACTTTTCCATCAGGCCCTAGGTCATAGTCTATAGCCATGACCCTTCCTATTTCAGTTTTTGGCAGCAAAGCCTCTGACACAGAGAAGTTGTATAGATGTCTTTGAAAAGCAGGGATGAATTCATTGAGGCCAGCGACCTGGATGTGTATATGGGCAACAGTAAACAAATATGGAAAGCCAATGTTTGTGGCCTTGACTGTAAGTTCAAAATGCTGATTTTGCTCATAGTCAAATATCTCTGAAGTGGTGATAGTGCCATTTTTAGTGTCCAAATAGAAGAGATGGATGTCTCCTGCAATAAGCGAATACGTGATTTGAGAGTGAATTCCTGTGTCAGCGTCCATCGCCCAAACCTGCAAAACTGAGGTACCAATTAAAGCATTTTCTGAAATAGTGGCAATGTAATCTCTAGATGTAAATACAGGAGGGTTATCATTTAAATCTGTAACATATACTGTGATATTGAGTCTCCCCATCTTAGGATGCCAGCCTCCATCCTTGGCAATGACGTTTAGATGGTGAGTTTCTGATTCCTCAAAGTCAAGAGCTTTAACAAGCATGATCAATCCTGACGAGTGTCCAATGGAAAACAATCCATTTTCATTCCCACCATCAAAAGAATAGGAAATAACACCATTGATGCCAAAATCTTTATCTTTGCCTTGGATCTTTCCAATAACTGAATCAATGGGCAAATCTTCTGGAACAAAAAACTCAACTTTGCTGTTAAGAAAATGTGGTGCGAACATGTTCTCTTGTGTGACTTCAAAACTGATTTCAGTTTGTGCAGAAAGAGGAGGGAGGCCTTTATCTTTCACAGTGATTTGAAGTGTTAGGATGATGTTAAGGCTGTTTGCTAAAGTTTTATTCAACAGCACTTTTCCGCTGTTACGTTCTACCTCAAAATAAAGAGATCCATTGCCACCACTATTAAAGTACTCAACATTGTTATTCATTTCAAGAGAATCTTGATCTACTGCAGATATCTGGATCACTTCTGTTCCCACAACCAGGGTTAAGGGGACTGGTACCAAAGTCCTGAAGGGTAAAAACGAGGGTGGGAAATTATTATATTGTACTATTGTCACTGAAACAATGCTAGAGCTGTTCAAAGGAACACTGCCGCAGTCAGACGCCACAACTGTAAACGCAAAATTTACAGATTCAGATTTACGGAGAACAACGGGCTGTTTGTTTGAAATTTCCCCAGTTGATACATTTACCAAAAAATATTCATTTGGAGGGTCGATGAAGTAGAGGATATGTGCATTCTCACCAAGATCTCTATCAGTAGCACAAACTTGTAGAAGTGAAACTTCTTGCATCTTCATCTCAGGGACAGTGACAGAGTAAAGTGGTTGATAGAAGATCGGTGTATTGTCGTTGATATCTGTAATGTCTATGGTGATGTCTGTGCTAATGCTCCAAGCAGAATCGTTGGCATTAACCTTCACTATGTAATGATCCTGATCTTCTCTGTCCAAAGGAAGCAGTACCAGTAAAGTCCCAGTGGTTTTATCAATACTGAATGGGAACTCACTATAATGGCCGATGATTGTATATTCAATGACAGCATTTAAACCAACATCTTCATCTGTAGCAGTTATCTGAATGACTGAAAAGCCAACAGGGGCGTCCTCAGGAACCTCTGTGATGAAAATCTGTGAGAAGCGGGGCGCATGATCATTTGTGTCGAGAACTACAATGATAACTGCTGCAATGGCCGAAAGACTGTTGTTTTCTTTATCAATGGCCTTGAGGGTGAGATTATAATATGGTAATTTTTCTCGATCTAAATGCTTTGTTGTGGAAAGACTGCCACGATTTTTGTCTATTTTAAATGCGCCTCCGATGTTACCCACTAAAATGAAGTACTCCACCTCTGCAAACACACCAGAGTCTGCATCGGTTGCAAACACATTACACACCCTACTTGAAGCCAAGTTCTCATACAAGTCACATCTGTAGATGCTTTGCGAGAACACCGGTGGATTATCATTCACGTCACTGACATTCAAATGAAGTTCGGCATATGATGAAAATGGCGGTATCCCTGAGTCCCTGGCTTCAACTATGAGATGAAAATGCCTGTTGGTTTCAAAATCTAAGGGATCCTTGACAGTCAGTTCGCCAGTGCTGTCGTGAAGCTCAAAAACTTCCCCAAAGTTTCCAGAGGCCAGATAGAAAGACACTGATATGTTTCTCCATGTTTCTGCAGTCACAGTAGCCACAAGGGTCCCAGTAGCTGCATCCTCGGAGAGGACGTATTTATATACTTGGACTGCAATTCCAGGAAAGTAGGAGTCATTCTGGAATCTGACAGTCAAGGTTGTTATGTCCATTTTTGGCATATCTGCTCCATCCTGTATATGAACATCAACTGTGATGTCATTTCTTCTCTTCACAGAATCTGTAGTGAACACGGTTCCTGTGCTAGGGTTAATTGAGAAGAGATGGGCCTGTTGGCCATGTAGAGAAAAATGTAGTTTTGCATTCAATCCAGCGTCTGCATCCTCTGCCATCACTGTGCCGACAACTGATCCTGTAGAATACATGATAAAAACTGGTTGTTGTTGTTTTTTTTAAAGGCAGTTGTCTAAGAACACTGGATACAAATATTAGGGTCACTAATAGTGTGTACATTCACCTTTGGTTATCCCAGCAGGAACATTGGCCACATATGGTCCATAAAGAAAGGACGGAAAGTTATCATTCACATCCTGAACTTTTACTGAAACAGCAGCTGAGCTTGAAAGAGGCTTCGTGGGATGTCCATCAGTAGCAGTCACCAAAAATCTGTACAAAGCCACTGCCTCTCTGTCCAAGGAACTTATGGTAAATAAATCTCCAGATGTTTCATTGATGGAAAAAGGAACATCTAGGCCTTCTAAAGAATATCTGCAAGTGAAATAAGTTAAATATCTACAGTCAATTATATTAGACTACAGGCTCATATCAGTGTTCTTGTAAAATAAATTAAAATATAAATATTAAATGAAAAATTTAAACGAAAATCACCAATGTTGCCTTGGCAACTAACTGAAATAAGTTGAAGTTGAAGTACTAAAACTGAAATAAAAATTAATTAAAGCTTTATAGAAATATGTCAAAATAAATAATAATAAGAAATGACAAAAGCGCATAACAAAAATACTAAGGCTAAAATTACAATTAAAATGACAAAATATAAAAATAAGTGCTTAATCAAAATATTAATAAATTCTATAACAGTATAAAAATAATAATAAAATAACACTTGCTCATAAGACAAAACACAAGTGATTTTTACCAAAAATGCTAATATTATGACCATATTATAGTGTGCTTATCAAATTACCTTAGTTGTCCATTTGTCCCCTCATCTAAGTCTGAAGCTGTAATTCTCCAAAAAAACATCCCAACAGGAGAATCCTCTGATATGAGAGTATTGAACGTGTCATTGTCAAATACTGGAACGTTGTCATTGACATCATCAACAACAATAACCATGGTGCCTGTGCTTGTTAGTGATGGGAATCCTAGAACGGAAAGACAACGAAATTGTAATAATAATACACTGAATATGTAAAAAATAAATTAGGGATGCACCGATTAAAATTCAGGCTAATACCAATGAATATTTTCATGTTACGACTGATACTTTTAAATTAAAAATAAAACACTAGCAACATAAAATAAATAGTTTTAAATGCTACTAGTGAATAAAGGCATCACAACATCAGAATGTACACTATAAAAAATGGATATTCATTTTTAAGAATTTCACTAAATACTACATTTAACTGTTAATAAATTATTAGTGTTTTTAAAGATTAACATTATGAATATGAAATGTAAAAACAAGGAAAATACCCATGCACAATTAAATATTCAATATACACTGATAATTAAAACAAATCTCTAATATTAACTAATAACCATATGGCACAGAAATATCGTGCATCCCTACCTAGAATAATAAACTAACCGAGAAACAAGCAAATAAGTGGTTATATCTATTGAGCCATTGAGGTGAATGAAGCAAATGATTACCTGAATCAACCGCAATAACTTTCAACATGTGATGGCTTTTCACTTCCCTATCAAGATCTTCCAAGATTTGGAACGTTCCATTGGAACTAAGTGAGAAGATACTCTCATCATTTCCTGATTCTAAAGAATATGTCAGCTGACCGTTAACTCCCAAGTCCTCATCAGACGCATATATCTACAAAATACATATTTCATATCTTCATGAATCATTGAACAATAAATTAAAACACAGACGAAAAATTGAGTCAATTAAACCAGAAGTTCCATTTTAATCCATTTTATATTAAGTACCTGGTGGGTGTGCTGAGAAGTGTCTTCCCCATTTTCGAAGACATGTAATGTAAGTGATTCAGATG
Source organism: Rhinichthys klamathensis goyatoka (assembly GCF_029890125.1). Classification (NCBI taxonomy): domain Eukaryota; kingdom Metazoa; phylum Chordata; class Actinopteri; order Cypriniformes; family Leuciscidae; genus Rhinichthys; species Rhinichthys klamathensis. Next base: position 1,595,773 of record NW_026606844.1, on the reverse strand, counting down.
AAAAAATAGGCACGCAGTCATTAACGTCTAGGACTGTGACGTTGATGGTTGCAGTGGCAGACCTTTGAACATCTCCCTGGTCTTCTGCTAGGACTGAAAAACTATAGAAAGGCTTCTTCTCACGGTCCATCTTGTCTATCACTGAGACAACGCCTAGAACAGAGTCTACCATGAACCCACTCTCTGAGACAGAGAACCGCACCTGCCCATTCGACCCAATGTCTTGATCACTTGCATTAATTCTGAGCAGGCTTGTTCCGCGAGGTACATCCTCATATACTGAAAGGCTGTAAGAGCTTTGAATGAACTCTGGATTGTGGTCATTCACATCCTCAATTAGCACTGTGAGGTTCAATGAACTGAACAACGGAGGTACACCTTTGTCTTTGACTTTCAATATGACTGTGATAACATCCTCGGTTTCCCTGTCCAATGGCTTCTGCAGGTACACAACCCCAGTTGAACTATTTATACTGAACGGTTCTTCTTCTGCACTCTCAAAAATGAAAACAACTTCACCATTGGATCCAGCATCAGCATCTATGGCCTGTATGACCGTAACAACAGAATGAAGAGGTGCGTTCTCTGGAAAACGAATTGTACTGGGTGTTGTGATGAGCGGGGAGTTGTCATTGACATCCAGAAGATAGACGGTAACATCCACTGAGGTTGTGAGTCGAGCCTCTGTGGGTAGAGCACGATCATTGGCCTGGACAATGAGACTATACATTGCGTTTGTCTCTCTGTCTAACTCCCCTCGCAGACACAGAGCTCCCTGCTGGTTTATAGAGAACTTACTCTCAAGATTTCCAGATGTCACCACTAAATACACTTCTCCATTTATACCTGTCGGATACAAGAAAACAGAAAACCTGAATTACAATAGCCAACATAAAACATAGTTCTGATTCAATGACTGAGCAGGTGATATTAATAAATCACCAGATTTACATACAAAAGCTTGGTAATTAAGAAAAGGTAACAGTAATATATGACAATTATAGGACATAATCATCAATCCATGAGGCTGAAAGCAATTGTTTTGATATAAAGTCTGGCCCTGTCAGTGATGGGAATCCTAAAAAGGAAGGCAAAAGAAATTAAAATAATAATGCACTGAGTATGTACAGAATAAATTAGTGATGCACCAATTAAAAATTTGGCTGATATCAACAAATTAATAAATATTTTCATGTTATGGCTGATTACAGATAAATGACTGTCATTAAATTCGGTCACACTTTAGATTAGGGTACAAATCTCACTAATAACTATGACTTTTGCCTCAATAAACTCCTAATTACTGCTTATTAATAGTTAGTAATGTAGTTGTTAAGTTTAGGTATGGGATGTAAAATATTGTCATACAGAATAAGGCATTAATATGTGCTTTATAAGTACTAATAAATAGCCAATATCCTAATAATATGCATGCTAATAAGCAACTATTTAATAGTGAGAATTGCACCCGAAACTAAAGTGTTACAAAGTGAATTTAGGTATCACATTGTGAAGACCTGTGTCTTTAATAGGGTTTTCCCCAGCATTGGACGGATTACTCCGCCCTCCTACCTGATTGCATCGGTGACACCTGCTGCCAACTTCCCTTTTCATCTTTAAGAGAAGCAAGACGGATGGTAGAGGCGGGCGGCCTATTTGATTTGATTGTTTTCGATGTTTGTTTGATTATGTTTCTTTTGCATGCATCATGACACTACAGCACATTACATTTCCACGCATTCATCTAGCATTACATTACTGACACCTGACTGCTACATTACACAATTTTTGTATAGTTTTCCTTTTGTTAATAAATAACTTTCTTTAGAAATTTGGCTCTCGTGTGTCCCAATTTTGTTGCGTCCATTTTGAGCCACGGGGCGTACCAACATCATTATAATGTACAGTATGAAATATGAGTATTCATTTTAATATTTAACAGCGTTATTAAATTATTAATGTTTTTAAAGATTAACTGAATGTTAGATGATGGCGAAGGTGACGTTAATAATTATCAGATCTGCATACAAAAAGTTTGGTAATTTAGTAAAAGGCTTGTTAAAAGGACAGAACTTCAATCCCTGAGGCGGAGAGCAATTGTTTTGGTGTAACATCTCCAATAAAGAGCATGTCTATCTCTTTCCAGAACCAATTGAGTGTCTTTTCAAACACATCTCAATAATCTTGGTCACTCTTGTTGCTATTAAAGCTTGTGTGTAATCCTGAACAACTTCCTAAATGGGTTTAAAGGAACAAAAATCTGAATTTCATTGTGCACTTATATGTGGAATACATAATATGCTTCAACCTGAACCTGAAATAAGAGAAGCAGAGAAAGGGTGTTCTCCATTATTAGCAGTAGCCAGCATCCCCGAGAGAGGACCCTATTCATCGTATCAGGACGCTTACAAAGGAGAAATGACGTAAGATTTAATGAGACCACTTTAGCCTGTTTGGTATTTCCCGAAGCTTTTCAACCGTGTGAACCTGGAGGTTTTGTGCTTAAAGGAAAATAAAAGCTGACCGGTACCATCCATTGTGCTAATTCTATATTTACTAGATTTAAGTATTCTAATACATCCTCACTTTGCTTGAATGTCTCAATTTGGGTAATGGAGATGTAAAAACCAAAAGAAAAAAGAAAATATTTTCAAAGACTAGACTTAAACAAGAATCTTATGAACACATGATCAATAATCGTTCATTCAATCTCTTATGCTCACCAAGGCTGCATTTATTTGATCAAAAATACAGTGAAAACTGAAATATTACAACTGTTTTCTATTTTAATGCATTTTAAAATACTTTTTACTTTAAAAGACTTTATTCCTGCAATGGCAAAGCTGAATTTTCAGCATCATTACTTCAGTGTCACATCATTCTAATATCCTGATTTGATGCTCAAATTACCATAATCAGTGTTATGTATTTTTATTGAAATCACAGTGCATTGTTTTCAGGATTCTTTGGTGAATAGAAAATTCTAAAGAATAGCATTTATTTGAAATAAAAATAGTTTGTAACATAAATGTTTTACTATCACTTTTGATCAGTTTAATGCATCCCTCCTAAATAAAAGCATTCCTTTCTATGAAAAATAAACAGTAGTGTAGTGCAATGTTACCCTCATCTGGATCTGAAACATTCAGACTTAGGAAGCATATTCCAACAGGTGAGTCTTCTGGTACAGAGGCAGAAAAGGCTTTCTGGTTGAACAATGGTGGGTTGTCATTGACATCGATCACATTGAAGTACACCCTGACCCTACTGAGCTCACTGTCTCCCTGCTGAGCTGCAGCAGTCAGGATGTAGTAGCGTTCCAACTCAAAATCCAGAGCACGGGACAGGAGGAATTCACCGGAATGTGGATTGAGAAGAAAGAGGCCATCGCCATCATCCTCCTGAACAGAGTACACTGAGGTTTCATTCTCTTTACTATATACCACCTCCACATGTCCCACAATTGTTCCTATGAAGGAGACAGACAAGGCTGAATTTAAGTAGAGAAATATAGGAAAAATAGTGTTTGAAATGTGCTCACAAACAGATTAGACAATATATATATATATATATATATATATATATACAGTGCCGGCCCGAGCCTTTTGGGGGCCCTAAGCAGAATTTAATTTGGGGGCCCCTCCCACTACGCGGAGTCACATGTGCTTGACGATTATTGACACAAATATCACGCAATAATGATACATTATAAATTAATACAATGAGGTTATGTATAAATACAAAATAAATACTTAATAAAAAATAGATAGCCTACTTAAATATTTTTTTTTAACTTTAACTTTACTCTTTTACTAACTCTTTGAAACTTCTAAAAACATATCAAATAAATGATTTGCTAAAAAAAATGACAACTGAGAAATTAAAAACATAATAAGAGCAAGGGTTCAACAATGACAATTATTGTTGAAAACTGTAAAAATATTATTATTTCTCAACTGTCTCAATACAGTGTAACTGTCCACAAAATCTTTTTATTATTATTATTATTATTGTAACAGACTTTGTTGGATTGTACATGACAGAATCTAACAAAGTCTGTTACTATAACACCGGTAATGATGTACTGGCGCTCGTTGTATCTGTGTGTGTATGCAATGTATTTTTCCCCTCTGGGCTTGCCGTAGATAGGAATGGTTCAATGCTGCTCAAAACATACCGTAAATAATCATGCAAACATACTTTAATCTTGCTCTTTTTTTTCTCCTCCTCTGTCATTTTCTTCGTTCTATTTCCGGCACCAGAGGGAAACTTTTTTGTGACATGGCTTAACATTACCGCGAGTCCGCGACTATGCGCAGTTGCGCACGAATTGTCTATGCACGCGCGTGGTGTCTAGATTATGCGCATGATTTAAACGCTGGCAGACACAGCAGCAGTTGTAGGGAGGTATATTGATCATGAAATCTGAATTTTCTTGTCTTTAATTATTCATTCATTCATTCATATTAATTCATTCATTTATGTCACTTGTTTAAGTCATTAAAAAAATATTTTCCGATTTTTCGACTCGATTGGGGGGCCCCCTGGTGGCCAAGGGGCCCCAAGCAGCCGCTTAGTTCGCTTATGCCTCGGGCCGGTGTGGTGCCGAATTCTGACCCCCGCCAAATTATTACCCCCCTAGTATGGTAGGTTTAGGATTAGTTTTGAGGGAGGGGTTAGGATTAGGGGTGGGGTTAGGATTAGGCAATCAGGTACTGATTTCAACGAGGGGGGTAATAATTTGGCAGGCAGTCGAAATTCGGCACAACACCGGCCCTGCAAATATCTTTGCGAGGGAACGCAAAAGTTTTGCGAGGGAACGCAAAGTTTCTCGGGGGAACGCAAAAGATTTGAAAAAAAAAAAAAAATCTCCCATCCTAAAAATATTTCCACCACCACGTCCCTTTAGGGGCTCCGTAGTACGATTGGCACCCTTTGGTAAATATGAACAAAGAATCCTGTGAAAAGATATCTGCATTGTTAAACTTTTTTTTTTTCTCTTCAAAAATTCACAAAAATCTAACCTTTCATTGAAGTAAAACAATTGAAAATGGGGGGGGAAATCTCATTATAAAATAAATATTTTTATCTAATACACGTTGGCCACAATTAATTGCACCCTTTTATTTAATACTTTTTTGCGACGTCCTTTTGCCAGGATAACAGCTCTGAGTTTTCTCCTATAATGCCTGATGAGTTTGGAGAACACCTGACAAGAGATCAGAAATCATTCCTTCATACAGAATCCCTCCAGATCCTTCGAATTCCCAAGTCCATGTTGAACTTGATACACTCTCCTCTTCAGTTTTCCACAGGATTCAGGTCAGGGGACAGGAAGGGCCATGGCAGAACCTTCATTTTGTGCTCAGTTACCCATGTTTGTTTTGGAACATTGTCCTGATGGAAGATCCAACCACGGCCCTATAAGATTTCTAGCAGAGGTGGTCAAGTTTAAATTTTTTTTTATCTGTTGGTATCTGAACAAGAAGTCCAGGACCTCCAGCAGAAAAATAGACCCACAACATTAAAGATCCAGCAGTATATTTAACTATGGACATGGGTTACTTTTTTATCCCTGTGAGCACCAAACCCATCTGGTGGGTTTGCTGCCAAAAAAAGCTATTTTTGTTTCATCTGACCATAGAAACCTCGTCCCGTTTAAAGTTCCAGAAGTGTCTGACAACTAAATATGCTGGAGTTTATGGAGTTTTTATTTTATTTTATTTTTAGATTCCACAGATTTGTAACATTTCCTGTTGACTGGAACTTTTGAATCATTGCCCTGATGATGGCTATATTCTTACGGCCACTTTCTATTTTGTGAAGCTCAACAATCTATAGCTTCACATCAGAACTATATTCTTTGGTTTTTACATTGTGATGAATGATTAAGGGCATTTTTCTTTGTGTTACCTCATATTATACTCTTGTGAAACTAGAAGTCATGGCAGCATAATTTCATGTTTCTAGTAACCCTGGCGTGCAAATAATGGTACATATGAAGTGGAATATACTTCAGAGATATTACTCAAATTTCTAGGGGTGCCAATAATTGTGGCCAATGTGTATTAGAGAAAAACATTTCTTTCATAATGACCTTCCCCCCCACCTTCATTAGTTTTACTTCAATAAAAGGTTACATTTTTGTGATTTTATTTTTAATGAACAACAATGCAGTATTATTTTCACAGCCTTCTTTGATCATATTTACCAAGGGTGCCAATAATTCTGACCATGACTGCATATATAGAAAAGCAATGCTCACCAGGGGGTGTGTCTTCCATCACTTCAAAGGAATATACAGATTTGGAAAAGGATAGCTGTGAGAAGCTTCTACTACGAACTGGAGCTAAGCCTGATTTGCTCATAGATGGCCGATCTGATATGTTGAACCACTTCTTCTCATTACTATTACCCAGCTCTGTCCTTGTTGAACTGGTACAGCAAGCACCATAAGCAGTAAACCTGAAGAAAATCTGTGGGATAAAAGAAGAAAACATTAACTTATAAATTAGCCACTGCGGAGAAAAACATCAAATCAAAGGTGTGGAGCAAGAAACATGGAACAGTTTCAGCCATTAAATCCCATGACATGCAGGAAAAGGCTCTTTGTAAGAGACCTTTTCTAAAAGCGGCAACAGTATACCTTGATTTGTGTAAGGTCTGTGCTTTGAGAGCTCTTGTGGTTCTCCCCTTACCACAGTATCCCACGCCAACCTGAATATGTTTCTTTATTTGGGTTCCCAAGGTACCTGCCTTTGTTAAGCTCTAAAATGTCGATTTAGATCTGGACAATCTGGTATCCAATGAGTGGCTCAGTGAATAAAAAGGAATGTTCTAATCCTGTTTAGCTGAATGCACTATAAATTTAAAGCATCACTTCATTTTTTATTTTTAAATAAAAAATAAATTGAGGTGGGGTTTTTTTCGGTCCTCTTGCAATATGTCGTAACTTACACTTGTTTATTCATATTTGTTTTATAGATACATTAAATTATACACATTATAATTAATTATATCAATTATATATATATATATATATATATATATATATATATATATATATATATATATATACACTACCGTTCAAAGGTTTGGGGTCGGTACGATTTTAAATACTTTTAAAAGAATTCTCTTCTGCTAACCATGGCTGCGCTTATTTGATTAAAAATACAACAAAAATCAGTTATAGTATTAAATATTATTCCAGTGTAAATCAGCTGTTTTCTGTGTGAATATATAGTAAAGTGTAATTTATTCCTGTGATTAAAGCTGAACTTTCAGCATCACCAGTGTCAGTGTCTTCAGTGTCAAATGATCCTTCACAAATCAGTATAATATGAGGATTTGATGCTCAAGAAACATTTATTATTATTATCAATGTTGAAACAGTTGTTGGTCTGTCAGTTGTACAGTTTTTTTTTTTTTTTTGGATTCTTTGATAAATAGGAAGTTCAAAAGAACAGCATTTGTTTGAAATAGAATCTTTTGTAACATTATAAATGTCTTTACTGTCCTTGATAAATAAAAGTATTGATTTCTTTCCTCCAAAAAATAAAAAAAAAATTCTCACTGACCCCAAACTTTTGAACGGTAGTGTATATAGCCTATATGATTTACTATCCAATTAATTATAGGCTATACATTTAAATACATGATATAAATATTTCATTAAATACATGGATATAACAACAGATGTATGTATGTTCATATATAATTATTAATATATTTAATTAAATATTAGATGTGTATCTATTTAATGTGTATTTAATTACAAATTGCATAATAAATCAATGTGTTCACAAATTTTATCAAGGACATGCAGATCATGATATTCAGGAAACTGAATTGAGCACGTTCGCAAACTTTTCACAAAAACAATACAAGTTTTAAAAGAAAAAAGAACAAAATGAAAAATACTATACTCACCGTCGCGTGAATGAGAAATATACAGAGATGCATTGATCCAAACTTGTCCATCTTTGCTCCTGTCCTATCCATTTACCTCTCTACCAAAATATGAACATTTCTCGGACATAACACATATTCGAAGAAATTTGTGTGCACCATTTCTCTGTCCACAGTGGTGGGCAGTGTGTGTGGGTGGTAGATGTCCTGTGACGATTTTTATTGGCGCTGCCGCGCTTCCAGTCCAAAACACACCGCCTCCAACTGTAACGACAAAACGCGCAGGTTACGTCAACTAAACTTTAATAGTTACTTATATCAAACAAAAAGCCCTAAAGTTATAAAAAGGTTTCCCCGGCACATGATGATAATATTATCTAACTTGAGTAACAAAGACTTTAAATAGACATGTATTAAGTTTTGAGTGACGCCAGTTGGGTTGGTCTTCCAGTGGCTTGCTGCCATTGCCATATCTATCTGCCCACTTTTAATGTGAACTGACAATGATCTATTTAAATGCCCCCCCTCATGCGGCAGCAACAAAGAGATCATGTGCACTGTTTCTGTCTCCATTTGAATTCAGAGGATGCCAGCATGGAACTCGCCCAAAAAGTGAATGAATGGAGTGCCGCTGTAAAAGGGGAGCCACCAGACAACCGTTAAACAGTAGGCTACAACAAAAGACAACTACAATTTAGGGAATATTAATCTTATTCTTGTAGCATTCTGAATTAAATACTTCCAGTAGTGATGACGAGCACTTTCGAAAAGCTTAGTGAAGCTTCGAACCCTTTGCGAATTCTGTTTCGAACCAGTGATAGGAACTGCCAAAGTCACGTGATTTCAGTAAACGAGACTGAGCACCAAATGACTGTTTCGAAATGTTACGGAATTTCATTGGTTCGCCGGTAGAGGCGATCTAGTGTCTACTATATCATAGACTGGTCTATATACATACGAATTATTTATTTATTTATTTATTTATTTATTTATTTATTTTTGGATTGGCGATCAATTTGTTAAATTTGTAGACATTTAATGACACATTTGTATAATAAAAAGAAAGAGTTGTACAAGCTCTAATTTAATAACACAGCCTGTTATAAAGACATTTCATATTTATTAGATAATTTGTTATTTGCATTATAGGTCTTCAATAAAACATTTGAATTTGTTTGTAAAAAGGTGTTTTTATTTATGTTTGGGCTGAGCAGTTGCTTCAATTGATTCAAAGTTTCAAAAAGCTAGTTTCTTCCATCAGGTTTGTAAATACTGGTTTTACCCTAGCCTACTACTGTATTTTGTGCAGTCGAGTAAATCAGTTAACAAAGGGCTTGATTGCAGGGAATACGTTTTTTCCCCCAATAGTAATAGTGTTTGGACGAAGGAAATTTGTTTAACTAATGCCCAACGCGTGCGCGCATTGAAACTTTTCTTCGTCTTCATCTTATACTAGCCTACATAATTGACATTCTGCTAATTGTCCGAATTGCTCTGCGTTGTTGGTGGTTATTGGCGGTGTCACTGCGACCAAACTGCCGCCTGTTGCCTGTCATGTATTTGCCATAAAGGTGCGTTCACGCCATGCCATAAAACCATAATTCTGACTTGTAAAAAGCATTCACGTGATCGTAGAACTCGCAAATTCCAACTTAAGATTCGTCATTTTCTGAGAGCTATGACTTTGTACGTGAGTTAAAGGGATAGTTCACTTTGAAATTAATTTTTGATATGTTTTAGCTTACCTCAAGGGCATCCAAGATGTAGCCTAGGTGTCTGTGTCCGCAGTAGTTTCAATTTTGATATTTTTAGGTCAAACCGTTCTTGTCTGTCAGTCATATAGGCTAATGTAGGTCTATGGTCACCACCTCAAAGAGCATGCACATATAAGTCCAAATTAAACATGATTTAATGACTCGTAAATTTAAGTACACATTGATGGCTTAACACACGAAACGAGCGGTTTGTGTGAGAAAATATCGTTTTTACCTCTTGTAACCACAGCCACGTCCAAGTGATCTGAGGGCGCGGGCGCTTCGGTCTGTGCGTTACAAGAGGTAAAAACGATATAAATACTGTTCGTTTTCTCACACAAACCGCTCGTTTCGTGTCTTAGGCCATCAGTGTGTACTTACATTTACGAGTCATTAAATCATGTTTAATTTGGACTTCTCTGTGCATGCTCTTTGAGGTGGTGACCATAGGCCTGCATTATATGACTGACAGAAAATTTGTTTGTTTTAGTTTGACCTAAAAATATCAAAATTGAAACTACTGCGGAAACAAAGACAACTACATCTTGGATGCCCTTGAGGTAAGCTAAAACATATCAAAAATTAATTTCAAAGTGAACTATCCCTTTAATAATACAAGAGAAATGTATAAGTCCGAATCCTAGGACATGAACAGCTCCAAGTACAGTGTCCATGTTGTCATCTCTTATTTACGGTAATTACGACATAAAGGCTTGTTCGACTTCATGCAGCGCTGCACAGACCGATCAGCGGCTGACTTGAAGCAGTGCATGCCGGTTAGAAATTTTGTCTGACTTGAGACAGTGCCGATGCCAAGTGATTGTGACGTATGCCATCAAAGTACCTCGAGAGCGATAAGACTAGTAGTAGTAGCAGCTAAGCTAGTCATGAGATGTCAACATGGTGGAGCCCATGACACTGTAAAAAAATGACATTTGCAGTTGTTGCTTTAGGAAGGTATTTCTACCTGATTATACCTATTAATTCTAATTTTGTTGTTGTAACCTAATTCAAAGGTGAATGTAACATAAAACAAGGGAATGCTGTTTTAACTTAATTGAGTAACATTGACCCAATATACAATTTCCAATAAAGCTCAACACATTCGACACATGTGTATAGGGCAGTATAGTCGTGACTCGTGTCAGCTACTGTATACGGTCGGGACGTCTGCTCTGAAGCACAAAGAGGAAAATGGGTTTGTGTTTGGCAGCTTCTTGCTGATCGACGAATTTTGCTTCAATGAGAAATTGTGATTTGAGGTTATTATTATACACATTATGTTGCACCAAAGTGAAAATCAAAATTGTAAAACAAATATACACTCAAAAAATTATTATTATTTTTTGCCTCTTGTTCAGTTTAATTAATTAAAATGAGTTAAAGTAACACAATTTAAACGTACAGTATGTAATTTTTGGCCACCAGGGGTCGCTAATTTCTTACAATAACAAAGGCGTATATCGATGACGCAAAGCATCAAGGGGAATTATGGAACTTGTCGTCAAGCTGATGGATCTTTTATGGATGAGTGAATACAGTGATGTTTTTAACATGACTGTGGAATGAAGCAGGGCTCCATTGCTAATGAGAGACGTATACCAGCGCCACACGCAACGCGAGTCCCGCGGATATAAAGGAATAAGGACATTTCATTCTACCGAACTACACGCAAGTGCTGAATTAATAAGTTACTCACAGGTCAGTTTATTAGACGAATGAAACTTGAGGTAACGCAGCGCTGTTTCACTTGCTCTAACAGTTACACTATCACACTAAATGGCATTTGAGTGTGTTGAATGTTGTTAGTTAGGTTGTTTTTTGGGTGTATGAGACTAGCAGTAAGCTAGATCAACATTAGAATCATATTCTAACATTTCATCATATTGAACTAAATAACATTGATTAGTTTTATGTACATTTGCTCACCTGTCTAATAAAGTACATGCAACACTTGCGTCTCTGTCAAGTCGAAGTTAGTCACAGACGCGGACCTCTCGGCATCTCGAAAGATGTTGATCTTCGTTCTAGTCCTCTTTTTGTCTCAAAGTCTGCTTGCCATGGTCCAAAATGTTTGAACAAAACAACAACAGCGTGAGCTACCTGCTAAGCATAACCCAGTTGTCCACGTCTGTCGCCATGGTTACTATGGCAGTATGAGCGGAAACCGAGGGTAACGCGGATATGACGCCATTGACTGGCGACTCCTCACCCCTGCTGACACGTCCCGTTTCCTTGGTTAAAATAGTTGGAAACATTGGGGATATTGTAAGTAATCAACTAAACAAAATATATAACATTGGCCTAGTGGTTTTTGGATATTTTACTGCAAAAATCCTACATATTGTACCTTTAACATTTTGTCCCAACTTAATTTAATTGTAATCAATCAACCTAATTTAAAAGTGAAGTTTACTTAATTAATTTGAGTTAAAACTACATGAATAATTTTTATTGACAATAAATGGGCAGTAAATCTGTAATTCCCAGCATGCTTTGCAAGGGATTAAGTGTTATGTGCTTTTCAGTAAAGGGAAATATGTTGTAGTTTATGTTAGCGTTTAATGTTCAGTTATGTTGGACATTTAGAGTTGTTTCTGTTATTTAATGTTGTGGGTACCATTGATGAAGAGTGCTTGTGCTTACACTGTGGGCACTCAAAGTTTTATGCTCAGTACTAACACTTGTCCTTGCTTAGTGGTTCATTATATACATTGTGTATATTGACGCATGACACTTCATGATTGATAAGCAAACTTTAATAAATTAATTTTAAAAAAATAGATTGGACCAACAGAAATGTAAAAAAGTTAAGTAAAACATACTAGAGTGAATTAAGTTGACAATAAACTGATTTATTTTGAATGAACTAAATTAAATTGTGTGTAAAACATATCTTTAATTAAATTAAGTAAAGGTAATTGGTTCATTTTTTGAGTGTATTTACATCAAGGTGGAAAAGGACTTTCATCAATTAAGTAGTTTTACCTTGCTGGTGAAATCAGGTTATATCTACTGACAGTTATGCTTCAGTAAAACCTTGTTTTTTCAGGTTGGTTTAATTCAGTTATAATCAGCAATCTTAAATAATTTATTTCATTTCAACAAAAACTATTTTTGCTTCAAAGCTTTGTCAACTACAATCAAAATGCTCCATTAACCACATTATTTAAACTGATTGGGGTTGCAATTAACTGTCAACGGCACCCCTAAAGCGCCCTCTGGCGGAACTAAATAGAGTCTGCGTTATTTTTTATAGCATTGCGTTATTTGTTATTGTCTTTTTCCATCTTCCAGATATTTGCCTTCAGGTCAAGTAATTAAGTCAATTATGTCAACAAGTAGGCTACTGTTTGGTTTACAAATGCGTTGTGACAAATATGAAAGAGTTAAGTGCTTGTCTCTTATGGACTTGTGAGCTTCCCTTTATCTTGAGTAATCCTTATCGCAACTGACAAATTCCCTTACAAACAGAAATATCAGACGTCATTTAACCCAAAAAATGTAGATACAATGCTTTAAATAGGTGCTTTAGCATATACTGTTATTTTGTCCATCCTTGCAGCATTGGACCTTGTAAAAGACGTCAAGGTGAAACCTGAATAAGATGACATCATCTGATCTGTAGTATTACAGTAAACAGTTACACATCACGGCCACAGGGCGTCGCTGTGCTTACGTATTCCTTAGCATACAGTCAATGCTCTTGTTCAGTCACATAGCTTATTTCAAGTCATTAACAAAAACCTTTAGATTTTTAGGTTACCTTTATGCTGTTTGATAAGAGTGAGTGTCTACATTTCCATTTCCAAGTAGGCTAGTCTTCTCTTCATTTTTGATGGCACGCTCCAATACACTGCATTAATTCATATGCCAGAGCACGACTTCATGCAACACTGGGTAAGGCTTTGTGTGAAGCAACATTCTGAAATGAATTTATATTGTACATAACTGGAAAATTCAAAAACGTTTAGTCTTAAATGTGCTGCAATGTTTAATTGGCCGATGCAGATCATTTCTTTGTTGATTTTGTAATATTAACGAACCAGTTTATAATACAATGCACACATGGACCGATAACTTCAGATATTAAGTATAATATCCTAAAATTCTGTCACTACAGTAGCTATGGAAGAAAAAAACAGGACAGTTTTCTAAAAAAAGAAATGTTTACTTCAGACACATTCTTGAATGTCAAACAAAGCTGCATTCTTGTAATTAGAGTGGTATTCAAAGTACAGTTAAAGGACCTTATGACGGCACATACGAAAAATATTTGTAAAAACTAATATGATAGTGCACTACAGATCTACATGAACCAGATACCTGTGCTATGCACCTTCAGAGAAACAGTTCAAATCATATTCAACCATACACTGTTCCTGGAAAGAACTACCACTAACGAAAAACAAAGATAAAAAAGAAAAATGTAAAGCCTGAAGACACATAGTGTTAACTTTACAAAAGGAGAATAACACTGTACATCTTAAAAACGTCGCATATACACAGCCTAACAAATTCTTGTTTCTGCTGTATTACGTTTGAAGATGTGAATCGTTTACAATTGGGTTTATGGCATGAACAAGAACTTAGGCTATATCAGGAGCTAATCTACTCATCATCATCCTCATCATCTTCCTCCTCCTCCTCCTCTTCATCTTCGTTCTCATCATCATCCTCCCCACCATCTTTTTTGGACAAGCCTGCAATTCCCTTTGTGCGGTATAGGGCAATATCCTACAGAAGATTAAAAAAATTAACAAATAGGGCAGGTGCATTTTCAAGTTTGAGAATATTAAAGAGTCCTCAGGGAGGAAAGAAAAAAGAAACTATACACTACCTTGTCGTACTTCTCCTTAAGCTTCGCAGCTTTCTTCTCATAGGGCTGCTTCACCTCAGCCGCTGAGCCGTTCCACATTTCTCCAAGCTTTTTGGCAATGTCTCCGATGGAAAGACCTGGGTTCTCACCTTTAATCTTAGGGCGGTAGTCACCACAGAAAATAAAGAACGCCGACCTAGGGGGGGAGGGGGGTGGGGGGGAACATGCATTCAAACCAAACCATCTTGAAAAATCCTTTATTTTCAATAGCAGTGCAAAGCTTGAACATACGGTGGTCTCTTGGGCGCGTTGGGGTCCTTAAACCGCCTCTTCTTCTCTCCCTTCGGTGGGATGTAGTTCTTCATTTCTCTCTCATAGCGAACCTTATCTTGCTTAGCCATATCCTCAAACTTACCCTTCTCTTTGGCAGACATTGTCTGTTCAGAACGAGAAAAGGCTGTATCAAAAAGTGCAAGTTACATTACAAAACAGATTTTTGCAAAGATTTTTCTAAGTAAGCCTAAAAGCACAACAAATATAATATTTATGCAATATAACAGCATAATTTGCATCCACATTTTTCAGAACAGTACCTTCCATCGCTCTGAACACTTCTTGGAGAATTCAGAAAAGTTAACGCTGGCTTCAGGGTGCTTCTTTTTGTGTTCTTCACGACAGGTTTGCACAAAGTAGGCATAAGAGGACATCTTTCCCCTGGGCTTCCTTGGATCTTTACCCATCTTTTCTCTCTGGGGAAAAAAAGATATTCTTAACTAAATGAAGGTGACACAAGCTATACTCATTTTATAAATTGTAAATTATTGCAATTATTTATTATAACTTTTTTTTTTTTTTTTTTATATATGTATATATATATATATATACACACACACACACACACACATTTATATGGATTTATGCATTTGCTTCCTGTAAATGCTTCCTAAATGTAGATGTAGGCCTACTTCTAAAATGTATTTGTTCACTACAATTTAAAATTAATTATACATATATATATATATATATATATATATATATATATATATATATATATATATATATATATATATATAGTCATTATTATGTACTGTGATGGACATACTTGCACTAACTGAAAAAATTATTAATGATGAAATGTGCAGTGAAATCATATTATTGAGATGGATGGTGAGATGCACAAAGACCGCCTCGGGTTCAGGGTGAAAGACAAGGACATCCTCCATTTCGTGAATAAAATAACATATTTAATGATTTAATATTCATTCCCACTATTTTATTTTCCATTATGTGTTTTTCTCATTAACGGAACATTGATAGCAGCATCGACCATGAGCGGGCAGATAGATTACATAGGGCCCGCCTTAAAATGCCTAAATGCTGCAACAATAATATTTCTTCTTCCATTTTGAAAAAGCTGTCTTCATGAGAGAAAGTCCCCCTCAATTGTCTCCTCCCACATTCCTGGGTAATTTCTAGGACCTAAAATCACCGCACTTTGTCCGTTTTTCGCCCCTGTCCCGCCGCCTTCCGATATTTCGCCTCCCCTATGGAAGAAGTCGGTCGGTATGGACACAGTGTCTGTAACTATAAGCGCAATGCAATGGGAGTTTCGCTCTCGTAAGGCCGCCGTTCAACTGGAGCCACATGAGCACAGCTAGCAGAGCCAACATGGCTTCCTCTCGCTCTCTCCCTTTATGTCTGCTAACCAGAGCCGCATACACACACACACACACACACACACACACACAACACTGGCGGTGGGAAACAGTATAAATATAATTGTATTCCCTCTTTCTCGCTCGAGTTCTCTTGGAAAACACCGGCGTTCCCTGAAATAGACCATCGGGCTTTTATGCGAGTTGAAAAAGCAATGGAGACGAGCTTGGATGAATTTCATTTTATTAGTTAAGTTGAATGTCGCTTACACCCCGTCCGTCTCCATCCCCCGCCACTCACGGGCAAAACGCAGAGTATATCCTCCGCAAGCCAACCATATTATATTACAGAACACGGCCGCACACGTCCCGTTCAGAGAGAAAAATGCACAAAATGACGAGAACATTCCCTCGGGACTGGTAAATCTATCCGGGGTGTATTTTAGTGTTTTTGTGTCAATGCCAAGCACGTCACTGACTGACACAATAACACCCCAAAAAGACCTCAAAAAGCTAACTGCTTTAGCTGGGATGGCTACCTTGTAAATATTACATCCCACCCTAATGAAGACTATTCTAATACTGTCATTTCACAAGAAAAATGCAATATTTTTTTTATCTTCAGACGATTTTTCCATTCAGGACATTTCACTATGACTGAATGACTGGCGAATAGATTCTGACAAAGATTGCTCGCCCTGCGTTCACGAAATTACCACGCAACTACCAAGGTAAATGTGTTGTAATATACGACGCAATTTAAAAAATAGTTCGTTAAGGCCTTGACAAGCCTATTTTGACAAAACTCACCAGTCTTCTCTATTTGCAGCTTCTGTGGATGCCTAGATAATGGGGCTTTGAAGTACAATAACACCGATGCGCGCTCTTCCAAGTGCTTGCAGAACCCTCCGCTCACGAGAGACACAGTATACAGTCACGAATCCTATTGGCTACCGCCAAGTCCTGAGCGCCCGCGATTGGCTGTCGGCGCACTATAGTCCCTACGAGAGCTGAGGTGTGGTTGGCTGTTCATCGGGGAAACGTCACATTTTTTCAACGGCGCGTGAATATGAAAAACCATACATTGGTGCAAGTGCAATAGTTTCAGACACTAGAGATGGGATTTATGGCTCTTTGAGGAGATCCGGATCTTTGCGATCCGTTCCTTTCAAAGAGCCGTTCAAAAGAACGGCTCTTTTGGCTCTTTTTAAATATTTAGTCAGTTTAAAGAAGCCAGCTTGGGGGAATCTCAGTTTATCCTGGAAATAATCACTGGGAGGAATGATGAGGTGAGATTTGTAGTCAATTAATTAAAACTCAGATATCACACACCAATATCTGAGTTTGAATTATTCTGAAATATTGATTATTACCTCATTTGTCATGTGTGGACTATATTCCATAGGGTTGCACAACATCCCTCTGCTTAGAAAGTGATATCACTATTTTGGATTTACCTTTAGTACAAAGTATGTGTATGTGTAAAGCTATGTTGACTTATGTTATTCATACAATACCACAAGAACATTTTGATAAAAAACAAAAACTATTTAAAGTTGTAAATATATACTGTAGATACAATAACATGAACACAAAATGCAATGTAAATAAATACAAAGCAGTTCCTTTGTATTTATTTACAAAGGAACTTAGTGTTACTTTAGTGGGGTTTTTTTTTTTTTTTTTTTTACTGGAGTAACCATGTGACGGCATAAGTCATTGGCTCTGCTCCTACCCAATGACAGCACGTAGGGTTTTTTCCCACTGGAGTACTCACGTAAAGGATGCGCGCGCGTGCACAACTATCATCATGCTGTTAGGCAGTAGCACCCCTGCGCTGGGTGCGCCCCTTCCCCTATAACTGAGGAGCTAATTTGTGTGCATCTGTGTGAAACACGCATAAAAAAAGAACGACAGAAAGAACGGCTCCCCTTCAGCCGCGACTCGGCTCCCATCGTTCATGTTTATGAGCCGTTCAAAAGAATCGGTTCGTTCGCGAACGTCACAACTCTATCAGACACCGTTTTGTACTGCTGTGAACACACTGTAGTACATGTAAGTACACCGTTGTCGTCGAAGTAAAGGTTTCAAATTGTATTATGAATATTTGCTTTAAAAACATAGTATTTCAAAGATTTCACAGCACAACTGCACGCTGATAACTGTCGGAAGAGAAAAAGAAGAAGAGTGTACTTTCTACCAGGGTGCGAATTACGGGAGTTTGGAGGGGTCTGGGCCCCTAAAGACTGTTTTAATCCCCCTAGATAATTAACACAAATTGTTGTGAGTTTTACAAAGCATTAAACACATTTAATTTTGTATATTTGGTAAGGAACGCTTCAAAAGCATTTAAAATTATTTTTGCCGCAAACAAAATTTATTGCGTACACAATCAGCAACAGTAGGCCTATAAGCTCCGCCAAATTTTCTGATGAGAACGCAAAGCATACATTACTGTCCATATTTATCACTCAATTGCATATTCACATAGCCTGTATTTATTTGCGTGCCTGTTTTGAAGTCGTGCAAATGCAAAAGCTGATTAGATCCCTAGCTGCACGAATTTTACATTAAACAAACTAGTGAAAATGTTATTACAATAATTGATCATGTATTAATTTATTGATTCGTTTTTCTCTTTTAGAAAATTCATAACACGCGGATTTAATAAACGTGACATAGATGAATCACAGGCAATGTTTTAGGACTTAATATTTTAGTGATGTCATCGTTGTTGGTTCTGAGTTTGTAATGGTAATCTTTAAAGTTTCTGTAACATGAATAAAACAAAAAAAGACTGAGTACTTTATTATCAATCTTTCATTGCTCCTTGACAACTCTCACAATCATCGTTGTAAATTCTCCAAGAACTCAAGACGGTAAACCTGTGCTGCCCTTTTAATTTATTTTGATAAAGGATGCAATATATTTTGTCGAGACATTTTATTTTATTTTATTTTATTGTTGTTGTTGTTATTATTATTGTATTATTTTTTAATTAGTGCTTTTTATTCCTCACATGTAGCCTATATATTATTATTACTTTCCATTCGTGTATGTTTTTGTGATCCCTGGCAATAATAATAGCTAATAATTAAAAGAAAATGGAAATCTTGAAATGCACTATATCATGTTTTCCACTGAGCGGCGCTACGCCCAAATAAAATCGAACTGGCTCGAATTTACTGATTCTGTTTCTTTAACGGTAACGATTTTTTTAGTATTAAGAAACAAAAGGAAAAGGAAAGGAAATAGCCTACAGCTTGTAGACTAGTATAGTTAATGCATACACATGCTTTGCATGTTTTAATATTTTGTTTTGCATAGGCTATAGGGTAATTATTTCAGTCAAAATGTAATCATATAGCCTACTTGGAATATAGATTTCAGTGTGCTGTCTACAACCTCTTTGGTCGCTTGACACTATCAGCTGGTTTTTGGGTGAGGAAAAAGACGTGGGGAAAGACCCCCGCGGAGCGTCAGCTTCCTCTCGCGCACCCGTTGTTGTGCGTTTCCTAACAACGCCATCTTACAGAAAACATCCGATTAGATGGGCATTAACAGGCTTCAAAGTTTATCTTCTTGATTCTCACTGTAAAACGACGGAGGTTCTGGTGAACAGCACATAAATCTCAGATTCTGGAGACATTATGTCGTTTGGACAACAGAGCCAGATATTTCATATCTGTCAAGATGGCAAATTATGGTTAGACAAGTTTATATTGTGATATGCTTTTTAAAAATGTTTTATTTAGTTCATTTTCAGTGTTACTTCAGTATAGTTCATGTTTTTTTCACTGTCCATTTTAATGTAGATGTTAACAAAAAATGTGATGTGCATGAAACTTCTCATCAAAGAGATTTAATCTATAGACCTATCTCCAGGGCTCTCAAGTGTCACACATTGAGGTCTTTTGTCACGCTCTCCCGCCACACGTATCTGGGTAAGATTTAACGCAACAACCAATGACAAAAATGTATCCATCCCCCCCACCCCCCGGCTGGGTGTCACTCTACCTGTCTTCACAACTTGAGAGCCCTGTATCTCATCTACTTCAACTCTAATATGGGGAGTTTCCTGTTAACAGAAGTGATGCAAAATATCTGAGTTGAGAATCATCTCTCTCTTCTTTTTTTTTATCTGTTTCAAACACAAGGCCGAAAACATCTGGCAAGATCTATAGAAATTCATATGCATTGGATGATCCAATGGGAGCAACTGCATACAGTGAAGACTTCTGCTGGAAGCCTGTGTCAAAGACTGCCTGGTCTGCCACAGCATCAGGAAACAGAAGGAACAACCCACACCCAAGCCAGGTGAATGGCACATTTTGTAATTTGATTTGTTTGTAGTGTATAATTTGAAAGCGTCTGCTTACTAATGCTTGTATGAATGTGTATACTGTTAAATTTAAAAAAAGCACAGTAGGACTATATTTGTGTTCTATGGAAGAAAGAAAGTCTCATACATGTTTGGAAAAACATTAGAATGTACAATCTTAAAAATAAAGGTTCCAATGGTTTTTATTTTAATTTTATTTTTTACAAAGATTCCATAAGAACCATCTTTGGTTCCACAAGGAACCTTTCAGTTTTTATTTCTTAAAGGCAGGGTAGGTAAGTTTGAGAAACTAGCAGAAAACTGCTGGATTTTGAAAGTATCCAACAGAGAAACTCCCACCCCATCCCTTCTGGGCTCCTTCCAAAGCCACGCCCCCAAAACACATGAGGACGCGTTTACCAGCTCCGAGCCTAGAGGAGCGCAGTGCATGGAGTGACATCACCTTTTTTTTTACCTTGTTTGCCTGCGTTGACTGTATATGCAGGTACTGGTGGTACTGGGAATTTTGACTGCTCTTTCTCTGCCATAATTGTGAGACTTCCTACCTTCCGGCCGGTACGTGCCTCTCCTCTTTCGAAATGAGCGAGTCAATCGGGTGCGCGCATGTGGGCAGCTCCTGTAGCAGCAGGGGTGGTAGCCATGGTAGCGAGGGAGAGTGACAGTCGCCCAGCCAATCATTGCATTCATTCCGAATGGAAAGAGTAGCTGTGTTTATTGCAGCCCTGAGAGGACTACAGACACTCGATTTTTATACTCTCCTTTTCAGTGTACTTACATTTTAGATATGTATTGGTATATAAAGACAGTTTAAACAAATTTGGGAAAAAGTATTTTAGAAACAAACTGCCTACCCTGCCTTTAAGGCCCGTTCACACCAAGACCGATAACTATAAAGATAACGATAAATATATAGTTCTAAAAATCGTTCTTTATATTAAAGAATAGCACAGTTCACACCACAACTGTAACGATAAAGAAATGAGGAACGAGATCGTTGGGGTCACTTTTAGAAAGATTTTTTTCCTGCTGTCGAACGATAAAACACTGACAGCAATCAGAATCCACTCCAGTTTAAAACTGCGCTCGTGCATTTAAAATGCAGACGACATTGTGGAAAAGTTCATTGAAGTTACAGAAAAATCCAACACTGTTTGACAAGTCAAAACCCCCTTTCAAGGACAAGTAAAAAAAATGGATGTAATGGAGCAATCGGTCGTACCCTTGGAATAAATGGTGAAGTATTAATGATGAGATAATTATGCAGGCTAGCAAATCCTAGTGTAACAAAATTACCTCAGGTAACTTATGCAGCGCTAGTTTCGACAACATTGTAGGCTATTGTTTCTTTTGAAGTTGCAGTGAAAAGGGCGTGGTATATATATGGGTGGTTGACGTGACGCTCCATTTTTGTGTCCATAGTGACAAATATAAATAAAAATGTATAATATTTTATTAAAATATCAGTTTTTATATACAGTTTAATCTTCCAGAACTAATACATCTGTAACTAATGAGCATTATAATTCAAATATGTAAATATTTTGTTTTAAACATGACATTTGTCCACTGGCGTGACTGTCCGGGTTAGCGTTCCTTATCTTAAACCTACTTTAATTAAATGAAAAATAAGTCTAAATACATTAAAATACTTGAATAGATATTATAGTAGTGTTAACTTAATGAAACTAAAGGTTATAAGTCTTAAGGTCCCCATTTAGAATAATTATGACACATTACATTTTGTCCGCAAAACTGGTGTCCACCTGGTGTGACGCCATTCTGTAGATATGAAACAGGCATTAATTTGGGCACCCTATTACTGAGAGGGGCCCTTCTTCATCCATGAAGTACAGTAGACCTCACTGGAGCACATGGACTGCACACAAGGTGAGTTCTGTCTCAAATATTTTGATAATATTGCTATTTCTGTGCACTGCTGGAAATGGGATCCATTATGCAGTCCTTTGGTGTGACGTTATTTAAGTATTGATCTGAAAATTTTCATCAATTTATATTGATTGACTATTGAAAATAATGTAAACCTTAACACTGTTAGTCAGGATTAAAGACTGTCTCTCATATAGCTAGGCCGCAAACTGGCCTTGATCTTGAACACGTCCACTGGTGTGACAGCACTGTCCTATAGTGTGACATGAAATCAGCGTCACACTGGTGGAAATGGCTGTCACACCAGTGGATTTAGGCTCTATCAAGGGGTGGGTCATTCTTCATTTGTGGTGGCAAGTGGTGTCCCTCTACTTTACAACAGTTTAAATTCACTTTAAAGGGTTAGTTCACCCAAAAATAAAAATTCTATTTACTCACCCTCATGTTGTTCCAACCCCGTAATGAGACTATTCATTTCCTTCTCTGTGGGCCTCGAGTCAGGTTACTAGTGACCAGGTAACAGCGTACGCTTCTGTTGTTGTACGTCACACGCATCACACACATGACCAGCGCCGGCCAATAGTGAGCCTACGTGTGACGTAGCTCTACGCAATCACACTAGTTTAACTGACTCGAGGCCCACAGAGAAGGAAATGAATAGTTGAAATAAAGTCGTTATTTTTGTTTGTTTTTGCGCACAAAAGTATTCTCGTCGCTTGATAAACTTAAGATTGAGCCACTGTAGTCACTTGGACTATTTTAACGATGTCTTTAATAACTTTTCGAGGCCGGCAAGTTTCAATCCCCTAGAAGCCTATGGAGGAGTGATCCAGCTCTCAGATTTAATCAAAAATATCTTAATTCGTGTTCCGAAGATGAACGAAAGTCTTACAGGGTTGAACAACATGAGGGAGAGTAATTAATTACTGACAGAATTTTAATTTTTGGGTGAACTATCCCTTTAAATACCAATCAATTCTAAAATGTTTGCATTTTTGTATTCTGTAGGATAAACACAATTTGTGCACTATTAATAGATAAACTTTAGTTTTAAAATACATATTTAATTGAGTTTGAGAGATTGCATTTGTAACAAAATTGCATGTTCCCACCATACCTCAGAGAGATATCATGGAATGTAATTACATAACATTTTTAACCCAAAAAAAAGTGGTTATATTGTGGATATAGATTCCATGATAGACATCATGATTTTGTGTAAAGGTCATTGCAGGTGCTGGTTGATCTGAGGGGTGCATGGGGAGCACATTATTCAATTTCTTAAAGTTAGCTAAATTCCTGACAATTTCGTGTGTCGCACATTATTAGTGTCTGCATGTTATGTTGATAACTTGCAGATTTTACATATTTTAATAAAAATTTAGATAAATGCATACTTATTAATATTTCCATAATATCCCCTGATCTTGAAATAATCATGATGGCAGCCTCCATTTTAGAAAAGTCTGGATTTAGGCTAATTTGTCTGTGTTGTTACTGTCTTTCCTGGTTACACCACAGACTCTATAGTAACTCCACAGACAATATACCAGTAATGTTGTATTTTTAATAAAACGCATAGGACATCAGTAATCATATAAATGTATCTCTCTTGTCAGGTATGGCCCGATGAAAAGCATATAGTCCAAACAGATTTTCCCCTTTTCTGCAAGGGGCGACATCCATTGATGTAACACCACAGACATGAATTTGGGGAACACTACTTTTTTCTTAGATATTACAAAATATGTATTTTTTAAAACAATTTAATAAAATTGTACATGTTAAATAAAATCTATATTCACAACATAACCACTTTTTTTGGTTAAAAATGTTATATAGTGCTTTATAGACAGCGCAGAGATGCAGACCCAGTTCGAAGAGCAGAGTTCCTTCAAAAGAAACAACAGACCTATTTAAAAAACATATCTCCCAGAGAGGGGAAAGAGAGCAGCAAGGAAGAACTGGAGAATATATAAGGCAGAATACAGGGCAAGAAAGCAGAGAGAGATTTATTCACTGAAGATGTACTGATTTTTTATTTTTTTTTATGTTTTGTATTAAATACGTTTGTGGATACATTATTTATTCACTGAAGATGTTCTGAATTTTTTGTTGTTGAAAGATTTTCTGATTTTTTGAAAGATTTTCTGATCTTTATTGAAACAGATTCAAACATTGTGATTGCAATACAATCCATTGTGCAGACAATTTTTGAGAGAGTGAGAAACAGGTTGCAGGTTGTTTTAATTATATTTGTTAATGCAGTTTTTGTCTAAATGTTCTTTTATCAGAGCAATTACTTCTTGTAATCCTACTCATGATGAATTTCATTCTTTTGCTCAATAAACTTAATTGTTAAACCTTTATGCAATATTACATCTGTGGTGTTATATTACATCTGTGGTGTTACTTCAAAACGTATCCGACATTTCTTTCCTTCAGAGCCATTTAATCTTATAATTTAATGTTTTTAGACTGCAAAGTGGTTTAAATATTTAGAATAAAGACTATAAAGGTAGCACAGACCATTTTTCCTGCCTTTTTATGTATATATATTTTTTTTTTTAAAAAGGAAACAATTCTTGTTGTCCAATGGTGTGACGGAGTGTCCTGTGGTGTGACCAACTGAATTATAAGTGGAAAAGGCATTTCAATGCACAAATTAATGTAAAAAGTGTTGAATAGTATAATAATGATATCATCACTATGCACATATAAGGATGAAATGAAGCTTCATTAGGTTTTATACTAATTATAATGAATATAATCCAGATGTTTGGGTAAAGTCCCTATATGTACATCTTATAGTAGGATAATAACATGATTGTGAATTTGTATTGGTTACTTTTGATGTGGGAATATAGTTAGGACAAATTGATGAGGATTGTGCATATTTGTCTTATCTGTCACACAATCTCTGAATTAAATATTAACATTAAAAATGTTGTCAAACCGGTGGACAATATGTGGGACTACCACACAAAAAAAGTTAATAAAATGCTTAATAAATAAGGAAATAGAACGGGACACATTCAGTTTTGAGTTTTTCACATATTAAGCAATATAATTATATGTCATTTGACATGCATTTTAGAAATATATTTTTTTCCACTTTGGATTTGAGTTCACGTCAACCACCCATATATATAAAGGTGTCGGGTATATGGTGGCATGATGTTTTTTTATTTTTTATTAAAAGTGGGTGTAGGTAGGCGCCGTAGGCCCCCCCAGTGACACATCGAGGCCCCCTCGTTCCGTATGTCCTGGCGCCGACCCTGGTGTTGACTCGGCGTTGTTTTTATTCCACTATTGACTTCGTCAGCTCCAGTAAATTCGCTGTTAGATTAGATCGATTACACTAGCTAGCTAGATTCACTGTTTAGATGCGCTCAAAACGTAGCATGCTGAGGACTGCTGCCCTGGTAAAAGACGTGTAAACAAACTGATATTGATTCATTCGAAAGTATGAATAAAATTTGTCTTCAAAAGACGACAACTCTCTAATCAGAGTGACGGATTCTCCCAACTCCTCTCGTCTCTTAAGGATATCGTGTACCCAAAAGCGCCTGTTTTTCTTTTGCTGTTTTTGTGTAAAGTAAAGCAGCAGCAGGTCATCCATTTTTGCTACTTTGAAACCGCAGCGCGAGTGCGCATGCTTAGAATAAAAAGACCGTTATCGTTCTTCGTTGTAGACGCGAATATAGTTATCTTTATAGTTATCGTTCTTGGTGTGAACGGGTCTTAAAGGCTAGTGTGAAGAACATCTTAATCTGAAGAAACTTTTTCCAGTTTAAAGAACATTGGAAAGAGTGTACCATCATTTTATCTCTTTTATCACAAAGGCATTCATGGTGTGGAGACATAATGCAGATCAAATTAAACACTTTGATGGTAGTTCCTCTCTTCAACTTTCTTTGACTGAGAAGGAAATCCAAAAGGCTCTGAGTGCCCAGTACAGGTCAACCTACCAGACTGACTTTATTGGATTACCCCAAGGTGAGTTCTAAGAATTACATTATAGGTGTATACACTGAAAGGCATTTGAATCTTATTTAATGTCAAGGTCTTGTGGTTCCAAAGATATCTTATTATGACTGAAACATCTCAATGTCTGTGTTATATTCTGTCCGAATCACAGGGATTATGAAGAACCATGCAATCTTTGCTCCTTTTAACCACAGTCATGCTGTCCACTACTATACCCAGACTGAAATGAGAGACAACTACCGCCCACCTCAATCAAAACTTGAGCTTCTGGGGAACAACTCTCGCTATGGGTGCAATAAGCTGCATGGTATAGCAGCAAGGGGTATTGGTAAGCTTCGGCAAACCTGCAACACTTCTGTTTCAACTAGGCTAAAATGACAATGCAGTCCTGAAGAGTCAACTAGTCCCTCCCCTGTGAAGGCCTCCTTCCCTTTACCTCTGTACAGATAATCGTTGTCGGGATAATTCCGGTTCACGTGGCTACGCCGAAGCGATACAATTCTGTATAATAAATTTTTAGGCCAGACAAGTAGTTTGTTGAGGGTTGGTTTTTTAGGGAAGGACTACATCCCTGCGCACATTATTCAAACGCGCATACCTATAGAATGAACTCTTAATACGCATGTGCACGCTATCAGCGTTCTCACAGGTTCGCATTTTTTAAAGTTTGCGTAGAGTGAACTTAAGAGTTTTCTGTTAAAACGGTGTCGTGTTAGCGGCCCCTAAGTTAATAACTAATGATCTTTGCGACGGAAGCGAATCAATCAAAACTAACTTTAGCTGGAAAATAACTTTATTCTAGAGCTGTCATAAAGCCAAAACAATCTGTTACTTTAATTTCCTATTATCACTGTAAAGCAGCTTTGGAACAATCTACATTGTTAAAAGCGCTATATAAATGAAGATGACTAAAATACCAAACTACATTGTTTGAAATTTAAGACAACCAACCCTGTCAGTAGCCAAGACACAATGCAAACACAAACAAGTAAACTAGACATGCAATGAATTACAAGTTGAATTGCAAGTTAATTGACTTAATCCATCAGTTAGTTGACAATTACAAAGTACACTTTATAATCATTAAAATATTGTTAAATAATTGCCTTATTATGCCCTTTTACAAAGTCTTGAGGGTCTTAAAAGGGTCTACTATAGAATAGGTTTTCATGGTAAAAAAAAACGAATTATGTTGCACATATTTTACATTGTTGTAGCACCTCTCTTCCCAGTCTGTCAGTAACGCTCTATTTACTTCCTGTCTCTATGAAACCCCTCCTTTCGAAAAGTGCAATGTGCTCTGATTGGTTGGCTGGACCAGTGTGTTGTGATTGGTCAACCGCTTTGAGTATGTTTCAGAAATATCACACCCCTTACCATAACTGCAAGTTTCAACACACCATTACCCAAATCAACCAGGCCAAAGTCCCTTTCAAGGAAAGTCTGTTCCTCGGCGGCCATATTTGCAACGCCTCCGGGCAGCTATTTCGGGCATCCAAGACCAAGTCCTATCTATTTGAATGGGGGAATCCTGAAATATCAAAAACTGCTTGTCGAACTCACAAATAAATAACATATTTCAAATCAGCAACAAAATCTGACATGAACTGACCCATAAATGTTGTTTCTTGTAATCAAATAGCGTTAACAAAGCTTATTTTCAGGCTAGAACAGCCAATGCGCATGTGCAGTCTTAAAGCTCCAGTCGGCAAGTCTGGCAGATTGAGTGGATTTAGGAAAATTTTGAATGTTTACAACTCTCATGCCCCTCCCCCACTATCAACGGATACCCTCCCACCCAGTTCATGCTCGTCAGTGCGTGTGCACCAGATTTTCAGTGAACGCCAGGGCTCTCAAGTGTCACGCATTGAGCGTGACAGTCACTCATTTCGGTCTTTTGTCACGCTCTCCCGCCACACATTGTATTTCTCACGCTGAAAAACTATTTGTAATATATTTAATATGCCGCAGCGCCCAAAACTCTGGCCGCGCCGCTCTCACTGTGGAACCGGCATGAATCAAGCGCGTTTCCTCTGGTGTTGTGCGTCGAGCTACACAATAGCCAATCAGAAAATAGCACTATTGTATCTGGGTAAGATTTAACGCAACAACCAATGACAAAAATGTATCCAACCCCCCGTCGGCTGGGTGTCACTCTTACCTGTCTTCAAAACTTGAGAGCCCTGGAACACGCCCGTCTCATCAGCATCCATCAACACCATGGAGTATTTGGAGGTATGCTGTCCTGGCTAATCTACCGATAGATTGCAATTGCTAACGTCATTTATACTCTAAATGAGCTTACTTGATTTTCCGCCATCACTCTTCGTTACTGCGCGAACTTCCGCGAACTTCAGGCGTGTGTATGTGATTGTAACGTGCGCGAGGGTTGGCGTGTGCCCGATCTGTGATTGACAGTCAGATCTCACACCCCCCTGCGCTGATTGGACATGATGAACATGATGAGCTGTGGATTTTTGCAAAACAAATAACAAGCTCCAGGTGGAGTTAGAAGCTCGGGTTTTTTCTAAAACCACTTTATTTATGTTGTTCTGTCAGATTATAGTGTCGATTTCACTGAATATGATCAAAAAAATGTTGCCGACGGCAGCTTTAAGCGTGAGCTTCTAACTGCAGCTCCATTGACGCAATGACTTTATCAATCAGTGATTGGCTCTTTTACTTACAAGGCGGTATGTATTCCGCCATATTGCGCGTTGCAGTTTCTCCCATTCATAAGTAATAGGAGTGAACTGTCTTTCTATATCTATAGTCTTTGACCAGGACTCATCTATTTATTTTTATGTATGCCTTGGGCGGGAACTATTTAAGTGTTTGTGCCGTGGACGTTCCTGGAAGAAAACTCAACAGTATAATCGAGGCGTTTCAGGAGGGAGTTCAGAAACGGTGCTTACTGATATACAGTAGAGAGTAACTCCCTTGTGGACTTTGTGCCTGCTTTGTAGCTGTGCAGACCTTTTTCATACTCAAACAGCAACATTTACACACTAAAGAAAGCTGAACATGTTTGTCATCTTATGGCACCAGTATGGCACACAAATTAGAGAAGAATGACACTTTTCTTTTACATTTTAGTCCCAACAGTGATTCACAGCCACATCAATAATCAGGAAAACAGCAAACTGCAGACCACCTACAATAAGCATTTTGGAAGCAGACATACAGATGTCTCCTCAGTGCTCAACTCAATCCCACCACAGACGTTTCTACAGATTTGTAAGAAATTATCTGATAAAGGTGAGAAAGAGTGATGCTGTGTGTTCTTACTGAATCTTTAGAATACCAAAGTTCAACTAAATTATTCAGTTACATTTTTACTGTTAGAAATGTATAATTTTTTCCCCTGATTTTAAGATTTCCGTGATTTTAAAACTTCACACTAAAATCAAACAAATTAGATCAGTCGTAGCAAAAGTTGTTATACTTCATTATAAAACTGTAAAAATGTTAAAAAAAAATGTAATTATAACGAGCATCCTTCTAGAAATCCTACCGAACTTGCTTGAAAAGCAGAAATAAATATAATTCCTACAGTGTAGCCTGTTAAGTGTTAAAAATATATATTTTTTATTATTATTTTGTCTTTTACCAGAAAAGAAGGATTTGAAGACATTGCACATAAGCAGCTCCTCTTCTCATAGATGTAAGGTGAAGAATACTGGTGTATTCATGCAAGCTCCTTCCACACTGGAGAGGATGTCTGCCTGGCCTGGGCCTTTATAAACATGGCATTTTGAATCATGAAAAGTTATATGAATATTTGTGCAGTCTTTTTTAGGGTTCTGATTTTCTTCCAGGAGTCAGAACACTCTAATATAATGATATGCCTTTATGCATCTTTGATGATGTCCTTAATAAAACACTCAAAATAAACTGAAAACAGACA
Source organism: Rhinichthys klamathensis goyatoka (assembly GCF_029890125.1). NCBI lineage: Eukaryota > Metazoa > Chordata > Actinopteri > Cypriniformes > Leuciscidae > Rhinichthys > Rhinichthys klamathensis. The sequence goes on along the minus strand of NW_026606844.1, from coordinate 1,565,511 downwards.
TAAATCATTTTGACTATACACAGTTCTTTTTTTGTTGTTGAGATTTTTACTACGCTAAAAATACATGGGAAAAAATCATGAATCATTTGTCTCTTGAGATTTTGGAGATAGATATTTTATGTATTTTGACTTTATAAAATAATAGTAAAGGTATAAATCAATAACATCAGGTGAACTGATTTATTATGCAGAGCACAATAAAGAGGTAGGGATTTGCAGCAAGCTATAGAAAAGACACGCAAACAAAACAATTTAATTTCACTTTAATCTTAATACCACAGGTATCTTAAAAAAAGTTTAAAACTGAAAAACGAAGAGTGAAAAGTTTTCTTCCCCCTGGAAATTAAGAAAATTAGTTTATGGTGAACAGACGTGTCTGCTTAAAAGGTATTTTTAACGTTATGAAATTTAAAAGTGGTTTTAAATGTGTCTCATCACAATGCATGCGTAGCCACTCCACTCGGTTTTGTGTATCAGGTAACCTGAGACTCAGGTGTGCTGTGTCTCTAAGCGCCTTTGCAAAACAAGCAAACAGTCTCTAAAGAGAACGGAAGCCAAGCCGAAAAAGACAAGATACTCTCAGATCTCTTCAGTTATGCCGCTAGGCAGGAAAACTCGGGCCTCATCTGCTGGAGCCCAACTTGAGACCCATAACAAGCCCAGGTATTCTGCTTTATGCTTTTCATTTATCTACATCTTGGCATGGCTTCCAGTTCCCATATTTAAGCATTTCAGTTGCTCAGCACCACTTTGAAACAACTCCTGATACAGAGACTAATTTGTTCTGCTTCATGACTTTCATTTCAGTATGAGGACTATGTATCGTACCACATTGGTATTCGGTTATTTTCCAGCTCCTGACCTTGAATGTCACTCCTCCTGTTGTTCATAGTGTTTACTGTTGCCAGGGAATATGGATAATGCTGTTGCCATGCTGGAACCAGTTTGTGTCCTTGAAGATTAATTCATTTATGTTTTGACAGACAAATATGAAAATATTACTTGACTCTAATTTAAATTTGACCTAACATACTCTTGGCTTTCGCTTTGCAAAATGAAATTTAGGAGGTGTAAAGTTCTCCCTATAAAAACAACAACAAAAAACTGGCAGCTGTGGTTGACCAAATAATTCTGTAAAAATACAGTAAAATGTACAACTACAATTTTATTATTTAAATCTGTAATTTACACACACCCACCCACACATGTTGGGTTTTCATGTTTTATGGGGAGATCCCATAGACAATACTTTTTATGTGCAAACTATATTCTATTCCCTGACCTAACACACATGTGTGTGTGGTTATTCATGACACAGCAACACAGCTAAAAGTATTGCTAATATGTTAGATCTTGTATTGAAAGTAGCCTTCTTTTACCTGTTGAGACATGCCGTCACAAGCACCTGTAAGAGGTATATGTGATGTTTGAGTTTGCCGTTGGGCGATGCGTGACTCACGAAAGGGCCATTTGCAAGGTTGCTTCTCGATAACTTGAATGAAAAAGAAATGATAAACAAAATATTCAATGCAACACTCTTATGCAGTATTTCGGCAGATTTTGGACCAGTGAATGGAGCGGCTGGGCTGAACCAGAAGCAGGGCACGCGGTACAGACAGCAGGCTGACGGGGTTCTGTATTCTACTGGGTCTATATTAGACCCTACTGAGAGGAGCCAGCAGCTTCCTGCTTGGCTAGAGAGAGAGCTTTTGAGGCAAGAACCCAGACGACACTCTCTTGCCCTGGGAGATGATGTTAAACTTAGCATGCGAAAACGCTACAGAGCAGATCCTGCTGGGACCCTCTGTGAGCTCAAGGTAAAAGTCAAAGGGTCACACTTGTGCAGCATCTGCTGCTTGGCTGCATTTCCCAACAATTATATTCTACCTAGATTGAATGGCAACTTGCCCCAGCATCATCTCTCACTGGTCAGGTATGCAAATGCAAATGTTATAATGATAAATAAGGGAGTTGGGCAGCTGGATTGATGCACTTTGTAGATCCATAATATTGCATATGAAATTAGAGTCTAATATAATGTTTACTATTTAATATATAAGGTTATATTTAATGTTTAACCCCGCCCCCTCCAGCACAGAGCCTGCCTTCATATCATTCTAATCTTGTTTTGCATTTTTTAAACTGATCTGCTCTAACCGACCAGTAAACAGACCACTGAGTGAATTCAGTTTTTACATCAACTTTAGGTATGTACAGAATATGTTTCTTTTCGTATCTTTTGTCTGCTCTAAATCATATCATATTTAATTCTTCAAAAAGCTATTTATTATGTCCCAGGTTTAGATGTAGAAGTAACCAACCACATTGTAACTGCCATTTTAGCCAACCATCTTTCAATCTTAAAACCTAAAGGTGTCAGTGTTAATAGGTCACTCTTCTCATACCAAAGCTTCATTAAATATGCCAAAACCAAATCATTAACTTTCTGCAGGACAAAATTGTAGTCTCTTTTTCTAAAATGACATTTTGAATCAAGTACAGAATCCATTAATTCATTAGCTGGATGACCTTTGGATGGGCAAACATTGCAGGGTAATCTGTCATGACTAGTGATTGAATGAAATGACACAGTGGACATGCATTATTTATTTCAACAGAGTGCTTGAACTTGCTCCCCAGAAAGCAAATCAATATTTTTTTCCTTATCAAGACCAAATTTGTTTGTGCTGGAGGTAATTTGCCATCTGAATGCACAGTGCAATAGGAATGAAAGTTATAATCTGTATTTATCAGTAGGAGAGCAAATAACTACAAGTAGGGACACCCCTAACTACATTTTTCAGTAGTCTAACCGTTGCTCAGCTGTTTTCAGTGCTCATTTTGCTGTTTAATCCTGTCACCCTAATTGAAATCCTAATTGTTTTTGTGGCAGATGCAGTGCTTATTATCAATTCCTAGGCCAGCCGGGAAGGCTAATTTACCTTGGGTTCCCTCTGCAATTTCCTATGGATTTTTAGTGGCGATTTTCAATTTGTGAGTAAATTGAGGTCTGTCTAAAGAGACTGTTGTCACAAAATACAGTCTCAAACATGAAATTGCTAAAAAATTTGCAGAGATTTTTTATTTATAATTGAAGAGTGAACCCAAGGTAAATTAGCATTATAAAAAATACTAATCTTAAATCATATTAAAAAATTGTTGAAGAAACCCCTATATCTTATATCTAGGGGTATGAAGCATGTGGGTTTTTGATCCACAACAAAATAAAAATTGCATCACGTTGCAACGAAGCCATTTCAAATTCAAGTGAATTTATTATTGTAAGGAGGAGCAGAACACGTGACAGCAACCTGTCGAAATCCAGCAGTGGTTTCATTGTTTGACATGCAGAAAGATGTTTGATCATCCAACAAATGTCAAACAACACTTGTCGATTTATACTGAAATAGCATCCATCACGGTGACTTTATGATGTTAATCTTAGGTAATCTTCTTTCTTACAAACCTCTCTGTAGAGACTTGCACATTAAATACATGCTCCTTCCAACTCACATGTTCTGTGAGATTTTTGCCTTGTTTAATTTATTTTTGCTGTCCAACATAGATTGAGAAGATGGTGTCCATTGATGATCTAAAGCAAATTAAACTGGCCTATGATGTAAGTATTCAAAATGTGAAGATTATTTGGAAATCTAATTTAATTGATTAATTAGACACAATATGACTCTCCAATTCTGTTCTCTTGAGCAGGAGTTTGCAAAGGCTGGCATCCATATGTTGGATTATTCAGAATTCAAATCTGTTGTGAAAAACTGCCCAGGTTTGAAAGGAGTTGTAAGTACTGTAAAAATACAGTAATGAGAGGTTTATGTATTCAGTTCCTGTTGCTTGTGTAAATGGATTAACGGAGACCCAAGACCTAAAATCTTTATGTATGATTGTACAATCTTCTCTCTCTCACTGTCTTCCCACCCATTACTTTGGACTAACACTTTTTGAAACGTCACAGAAAGAATCTCACATTCACCAGCTATTCATGAAGATCGATTACACTTGTGATGGCAAAATCGAATGGGTATGAATAATTCACTGCTTCCTCTTTAAATCTCAAACTTGCTCTCTTAGCCAATTTGTTAAATGCACAGTTGCATCTGTTTTTGAGTCAAGTTTTTGCATATAAAAACCTTTGTGGGCAAGTGGTCAAAATGGGTCTCATTCAGTAACTTTGAATGCACATATTTGTGCAGGAAATTGCTTGCAAACATTTTCAAATAGAAGTCATGATTGAAATTAAGTTTGCAAGTAAATTTATCCCTAATTTTTTAATATAAATTATATTGTTGTATTACGTAATGAATACATAGTATACTATGTTATATATTATGTGTTTTCATAATTTTATAATATGGATATCAAAATAATGTAGTATAATATTGATATTATTAATACAAAAATATGTGTATTTACATGATTTGTGAATGAGACTCATAACCTTTACCATGAAATATTGAACACAATTCCATAACAAATTCTATTAAAGTTTATTTAAGTCTTCCTCTCTTTCTTTTAGCATGAGTTCTGCACATACATATACCTGGAGTACGAAGCGAAGGAAGAGACTTTGCGTCGCAGTAAAATGGCAGCCTTTATATTGCCGGCTAACATTAAGTTTCTAAAACGTGGGAAGCCTGTTGTGAGAATCCACTTGCCTTCTAATGGAACCGTTGTGACTCTAAGAGATGATGGGGTTGTTAACTTCTGGACCCCCAAGCTTTATTTGAAGAGCAAGAAGAATATGTTTGTGGGTTACATCTACATTTTATTTGTTTACTTCTGTATTCCTGTTCCTGCTCTCCTCCATTTTTTAATTAACCAATATTTAATTTGAATCATTTCTCTGTTTCTATATCCAGCCCGAGAGATCCATCAATCGAAAACAAAAATGGGCTACCGATTTTGTGCCAATGACAGAGTACAACAAACTGATTATTGGAACCGGGTAAACTGCTTTTAAAATACATTTATTTTTACATAACAGTCTTTATAATACACTGTAGTGTATAGAACTTTCTAATGAAGATTTTTCCCTATGGCATGCTGTTTCAAATGAAGATGAAGTAGTCAATTTGCAGATGCTTTTATCCAAAGCAATTTACATTTATTACAGTGATGATTCCCTTGGAGCAGCCTGGGGACTGCTCTGTTATTCTGCTCAAGTATACCATGTAACTTTGTAGTGTTCTTGGGAAAAAAACAGTTTTATATATATATATAACAGCCACATCTGATCTCTGCCTTTCCTTCAGTCAATCCAAACAACATATTTTCTCTCACTTTACAGATCCAGAGAGATACAGTTTTATGAGCTTCCCTCTTTGGAGCCTTGCTGTCAGTTAAGTGCACTAGAAACTGTGCCTTTAAACCTGGATTACTGGTGAGCAGACCTGATTCATGCCAGACATGTTGACGTGATTGCTGTTTTGTGAAGTTTTGGAGTTTTATTCATGTTCAAAGCAAACTTAATTTGCTCTGCATTTACAATGTAACAAGATATTAGAAAACAGATCAAATAAAATAATAATGGTATGTTATGTTGACTCTTTTTTGTACTAACGTATAGAACAAGAACACACAATGCTCTGTGTTGATATGTCAATGTTTGCTTTTCTCGTAATTAAAAAAAATATACTCTAATTTTGTTAGCTCTACAGGCCCAGATGAATGTATCATTGTATATGGCGATACTCAGGTAAGTAAACGAAGGCAGTCATACACATATGGATTTCATGAAATACAATGTGTTTAACTAATCACAAAGCTTTTGGCACTCTAGGGCTGTGTGAACATCCTGTTAATAACATCGATCAGGGATAAACTGAGGTAAACAAGGTTTCTTAATAGTATACATTTTCCATGTGCAGTTTTGTCAAACAAAATTACAATAGCATGTCATGCAGGCATGTTTTAATTTTCATAAATTAATGAATAAATTAATTAGGAAACATTGATTCTGTTCTCTGGAGAGATGTGAAAGATAACTGGTATGTTAAGAATATTATATTACCTTGCTCACTGACACAGTGCATGATATTCATCTTATTTATAAATTCTAATAACATAAGCAAAAAACCAAACAGGCATAGGAACAGTCCTTTTTATAGTATATGTTGTGCATGGTTTGTATTGTATGCTTTTTTAAGAATGCATTTATGCCCTAGATTGTGGAAAAGATTGCCGCAGGTTGACAACGTGCCAAACATAAGCCTCGACTGTGCAGTTCAGTCTCCAGAAATAACATTTATCAGATGGAAAGTCCACCAAGACTGGGTGTCAAAGGTTAAATATTTATTATTATTATTATTATTATCATTATTTATGTACATATTGTTTTCTTCTTCTCATCCTATGTTGTTCTATTGCTGCAATGCACATGAATATACTATTATATATATGTAAGATACTGACAATTAAATATTTTACTAAATTAGTTTTTTATAATCATCTCCTTTTTTACAAAAGAAAAAACAAGTGTCTAAAATGTAACAATATTTTATTATCAATTCAGGTGAAATATTTTCAAAGCATACCTGCCATTGTATCCTCATCAGGGGATGAAGACTCTGCCCTTGTTATAGGTAACATTTAAAAATGACTTCTATTGGTTTACTTTTTGCAGTACAGTGGGATAATTTTGATTATTTTATTTTCTCTAATTTAATAGGTTTATAATGTCACACCAAAATCAAAAGGAAACATTAGAAATCATATTTTGCCTGAATAAAATTAAGCCTATTTTTAGGACTATTCAGTTTTTTTTATTTTATTTTTTTTACATTATTTCATGGCAGTTAAGCACATTGTCTTCCTCATTATTGTATTACAGTAATGAGAATCATAATTAAAAATAATGAGAAATACAAGCAAGAGGGAAACATACAGATACAAAAAGATAATGAGAATAGGGGTCGAAATAGGCTTAGTTGAATGAAAATAATGTCACAGAGCAAAAAATCTTATTGATCCTAAAAATTGCGTTCATTTTATTTATGCAAGATATAATTTAAGATAATTTTACTATTGATTTTATGGTGAAATCTGACCTAAACATTCATATAAACCCATGTGTTTATATGACATAGTGTGTCCTCCTTTCTCACTTCTTTCTCAGGGATGTCTGTTGAACATGGCAGAAGGAAGAAAATAGCAAATTTGGCGTCTTGCATGTTTAATGCCAGATGAGAGATATGTCAAAACTCTCAGTGCAATGAAGCTCCGGTTAAACTCATTTGAATAACACACCATGACTCAGAAAGAGGGGAAAAGGGCTCTGAATCTGTCAGCTGTGATCTGTTTGAGTGGATATGCGTGTATGAAGGTTTGACAATCTGTTTTTAATTAGGATGCATTCATCCATCAACCTACATGCAAGAGCAGACGAGAGAGATGACAGAAGTGAGCGAAAAGGGAAAGTCTACGAAAGTCACACAGAGGGCAACCAGCAACCAAACAATCTTCACCATTCCTAAAGGAGTCATGACCTTTGATTTCTGTGAGAAGCGTAATCTTTTGGTCACCGGCGGGATGGACAGGCTGTTGCGCATGTGGAATCCTTATGTGCCTAAGTATGCCTTATACCTTTAGGGTATCTTCTTCATAAGTGGCATCGCTCTGATTTTAATTCATTTGGACAATTTCTTCTCTGATCTACACTCACCTAAAGGATTATTAGGAACACCATACTAATACTGTGTTTGACCCCCTTTCGCCTTCAGAACTGCCTTAATTCTACGTGGCATTGATTCAACAAGGTGCTGAAACCATTCTTTAGAAATGTTGGCCCATATTGATTGGATAGCATCTTGCAGTTGATGGAGATTTGTGGGATGCACATCCAGGGCACGAAGCTCCCGTTCCACCACATCCCAAAGATGCTCTATTGGGTTGAGATCTGGTGACTGTGGGGGCCATTTTAGTACAGTGAACTCATTGTCATGTTCAAGAAACCAATTTGAAATGATTCGAGCTTTGTGACATGGTGCATTATCCTGCTGGAAGTAGCCATCAGAGGATGGGTACATGGTGGCCATAAAGGGATGGACATGGTCAGAAACAATGCTCAGGTAGGCCGTGGCATTTAAACGATGCCCAATTGGCACTAAGGGGGCTAAAGTGTGCCAAGAAAACATCCCCCACAACATTACACCACCACCACCAGCCTGCACAGTGGTAACAAGGCATGATGGATCCATGTTCTCATTCTGTTTACGCCAAATTCTGACTCTACCATCTGAATGTCTCAACAGAAATCGAGACTCATCAGACCAGGCAACATTTTTCCAGTCTTCAACTGTCCAATTTTGGTGAGCTCTTGCAAATTGTAGCCTCTTTTTCCTATTTGTAGTGGAGATGAGTGGTACCCGGTGGGGTCTTCTGCTGTTGTAGCCCATCCGCCTCAAGGTTGTGCGTGTTGTGGCTTCACAAATGCTTTGCTGCATACCTCGGTTGTAACGAGTGGATATTTCAGTCAAAGTTGCTCTTCTATCAGCTTGAATCAGTCGGCCCATTCTCCTCTGACCTCTAGCATCAACAAGGCATTTTCGCCCACAGGACTGCCGCATACTGGATGTTTTTCCCTTTTTACACCATTCTTTGTAAACCCTAGAAATGGTTGTGCCTGAAAATCCCAGTAACTGAGCAGATTGTGAAATACTCAGACCGGCCCGTCTGGCACCAACAACCATGCCAAGCTCAAAATTGCTTAAATCACCTTTCTTTCCCATTCTGACATTCAGTTTGGAGTTCAGGAGATTGTCTTGACCAGGACCACACCCCTAAATGCATTGAAGCAACTGCCATGTGATTGGTTGATTAGATAATTGCATAATGAGAAATTGAACAGGTGTTCCTAATAATCCTTTAGGTGAGTGTATATAGGCCTCAGAAAATATTAATTATAAATAGATAATACTGTGTTATCAAATACTGATGTTAAATGCCAGGCTAGTAATTTTACATTTCGAAATGGCAGAAGACCAACAGGGATTTTGAAAGGGCACGATGCCCCTGTTTCCTACCTCTGTATCTCCTCAGAAGATGGGCACATTTACTCAGTCTCCACAGACAAGACTGCTAAGGTGAGGAATTGATTCATTACTTAAAATCCAAAGTCAAATCTGGATTTATTATATCAAAAAAGTGTTTTAAATCTTCTCAATATGAAAAAGCCAAACATGAAACTAAGCTAAAGTTAAACTGAATGTGCATAATTAGTAAAACCAAATGCAACATTTATAGACTGCACCACTTGTTTATTAAGGGATAGTTCACCCAAAGATTAAAATTAATTTACTCATCCTCAAGTTATTGTAAACTCGTATGACTTTCTTTCATCTATATCCTGAACACAAGAGGGGGATTTTTTAAAGCAAATGCGTATCACTCTTGTCAGTATAATGAAGGTGAATAAGGACAAGGCTGTCAAGCTCCAAAATGACAAAAAGCACCACAAAAAAGATTCACTGTATTCAAAGTCTTCTAAAGTCTAAAATAGTTAAATACACCCAGTCTCTCCTTGATGCATTTATGAGAAAAGTAATGTCCAGTTTGTTAAGGAATTATTCTTTGGGCCCTATCTTGCACCCAGCGCAGTTGACTTTGTACACTGATGCATGTATCATTCGTATTTTGCACCCGTGCAAAGCGGGCTTTTCCCTCCACAGACGCACGCCGGCAAACCAGGGAATGAACTTGCGCTCCCTGGGCGGTTTAGCGCAAAAAAGGAGGCGTGTTCCGGCGCAAACAATCCCTGGTCCTATTTTGCAGTTCCAGAAAACAATTGCGCCACTGACCAGAAAAAAACTATAAAAAAGATAGATAGATAGATAGATAGATAGATAGATAGATAGATAGATAGATAGATAGATAGATAGACAATTTATTATAAAAGCATACATGTAGCTTACACATTAACCCAAATTATCATACGCCTGTTTAACAGAAGTTAATTTGGGTGGGTTTCTCCATCCCCAATGTTACTTCTCTGTGTTTTACGGTCCTGACGAGAACGTCGCTCTCCTCGGCTGTGAACCGCTCCTGGCGCGCGCCTGGCAAATCCGCCGTTATAATAGGAATCCGCTTTAGAACAAGCGCGCCTGCTCTTAAAGGGAATGTGAGATGACGCTCTGATTGGTTTATTTCACGTTACGCCCAAACCACACCTATGAATAATGAAGCTACTTCAGACAACCCCTTTTAGATTTGCGCCAGGCGCAAGAGTCATTTATCCCGCCGGTAAAATAGCAACAGCGCCGGGATCCGCCCACAAAGTTACTTGCGCTTTGCGCTTTGACACTTGCGTTTCAGATCGTTAAAATAGGGCCCTAGACTAGTTTTTTTCTGGTCAGTGGCGCAATTGTTTTATAGAACAGCAAAATAGCATGAGGGAAAGTTTGCGCCTCCTCTTTGCGCTGAACCGCCCCGGGGAGCGCAAGTGTATTTCTTAGTTAACCGACGTGTGTCTGTGGAGGGAAAAGTCTGCTTTGCGCGGGTGCAAAATAGGAATGATACATGCGTCAGTGTACTAAGTCATTTGCGCCGAGTGCAAGATAGGGCCCCTAGTCTAAAGTCAGTGGCGCATTGTGCGTAGGCCTACATTCAGATGCTATTTTAAGTGCGCATGCTTGGCCATAATACAGAGTGTGAACAACGCGCATACACTGTAGATGATTCTCTCATATACACAGATGCATTTTACTTTTTGCAAATGATACATGTTTATAAGGAAAAATATTAAAACACAAGGGAAATCATTGTTGTGTCCATGACGATGGGAAAAATAGGCATAAAGCTTACACATTTACCCAAATTATTATATGCATGTTTAACCGAAGCTAATTTGGGTGGGTTTGTCCCAGCCCCAATGTCACTTCTCTTTCTTTTACGGCCCTGACGAGAACATCGATCTCCTCGGCTGTGAACCGATTCTGAAGCGCGCCTGGTAAATGCGCCGTTATAATAGTATTGCGCCATGGAACAAGCGCACCTCGTTCGTCATGCTCTTAAAGGGAATGTGATATGACGCTCTTATTGGTTTGTTTCCCGTTACGCCCAAACCACACCTATGAATAATGAAGCTACTTCAGACCAACCCCTTTTAGATGTGCGTCAAGCGCAAGAGTCATTTATCCCGCCGGTAAAATAGCAACAGCGCCGAGATCCGCCCATAAAGTTACTTGCGCTTTGCGCTTGACACTTGCGTTTTAGATCGTTAAAGGTGCTCTAAGCGATGTCATGTGTTTTTTAGGCCAAAACATTTTTTGTCACATACAACAAACATCTCCTCACTATCCGCTGGCTGCCTGTCCCCTGAACACACTGTAAAGAAACGCGATCTCTGTAGACAGCCCATGCTTCACAAACAGCACCAAAAACAAACTGCAGCGACCCGCTCCCCAAAACATAACAAACTGTTCCAGCCAATGACCGACAAGAAGGGTTTGGGGGTGTGGTTTGGGGGGTTAGTGTGCGGATGAGGAGGAGGGAGGGTCTAGCTAGCCTCCGTTTTGTTTGACAATAGTTCGAACGTCAACAAGAAGTGACGTCACCCAGGATCGCTTAGAGAACCTTTAAAATAGGGTCCTTTGAGTTAAATTGTTCTTTTCTATGAATCTATGAAACCGGCCACTTTTATGATACTATTACTTTTGAATCCTTTTCGAAGCTTGACAGCCCCGGTCCACATGTACTTTCATTATTTTGACAACAGCGGGCAGAATATTGTTTAAAATTCTCCATTTGTGTTTCACGTTAGAAAGAAGGTCATATGGGTTTGGAACAACAGAATTTTCATTTTCTATAAAATATTCCTAGTTACGTGCAACATAAATATGAAAATGTATTCTTTTTTTTATGATGACATTTTATTTATAATTTTTTTTATAGATATGGCACATTAAGGATGAGACGTGTCTGTTTACTGCCGATCCAGAGGCAAGTAATATCCAGGGAGAATTGTCTGCGTGCCTCTACTCTTCAGCTGTGAAGGGGCTCTACATCGCCGCAGATTCTCTCGCCTTACTATCCCTTCAGACAAAGTATGTATCTTAGATGTTATATAACAAGGATTTCAAAGCCTATTATGAGTATCAGTTGGCTATAAGGCATTAGGTTGAATGTGTATTTAGCTACAGTTTTCTCGTCATTTTGCTTCCTTTCTCCTTTCATATGCCATCTGTTGTAGACCACAGCCTAAGGGCAATCAGATTCTGTCCCATGAAGAGCCAGTGTTGTGCTGCGGATACAGTGAGGAGTTTAGGCAGGTGGTGAGCTGCTCTGAGGGCTCGGTGAGTGCTTTTGAGAAGTATCTGTATGAAATACATTGAGGACGCAGATGCTCTGCCTCCTGCTCATAGGTCGGTTTTTGAAAGAAGTCTCTTATGCTCACCAGGGCTGCATTTATTTGATTAAAAATAGAGTAAAAACATTACTATTGTGAAATATTATTGCAACTGAAAATCACTTTTTTCTCTTTTAATATATTTTAAAATGTAACTTACTCCTTTGATGGCAAAGCACATTTTTCTGCAATCTTCAGCAATCTTGATCCTTCAGAAATCATTATAATATGCTGATTTGGTGCTCAAGAAACATTCCTTATTGTTCTCAATGTTGAAAACAGTTGTGCTGCTTAATATTTTTGTGGAAAACATGATACTTTTTTTTCAGAATTCTTTGATTATAAAGTCCAAAAGAAAACCATTTATTAGAAATAGAAATATCTTGTAACAGTGTAAAATATTTGACTGTCTCTTTTGATCAATTTAATGTGTCCTTGCTGAATGAAAGTATTAATTTCTTTCAAAAAACAAAAAGCTTACTGACTCCAAACCATAAATAAAAACATACAAGTACTTCATACGTCTTGTGTGCTATATTCCAGTTCTTATAAAGTCATATGATAGCTTTGTGTGAGTAACAAATTGAAATTTATGGGTACAGGTTTGTTTGTCTTTAGGAGGGTTTTTGGTTGAAGTTAGTGACTAAAATCGCTTATTATTGTGAGTAGTCAAGGTTCCTTTAACATTCATTTTCCGTAAGATCCAAATAATTGATATACATTTTTATCCAGAAGTGTTTTAAAAGTAATTCTATAATTTCAACTCATGACAAGCTGAGCTGTTTTTAGGAAAGCAACAGTCCCTCTTTTCTAAATGTAGTACTTTAACGTATTTACTTGAATTCAGGTTGTCAAAGTCTGGGATGTGGAAACTGGAGCTCAGATGTTTGAGTTTGGAGGTGCTCATGGAGAGTCTGCTATTACCTGCATGGCTTTTGACTCTAGCGGAAGGAGGTTGTTAAAGCTCATTTAAATATATGACTGCATAATATTACTGTTTTTTGTAGTGTTTTTTTCTTTCTTTCTTTTTTTTTCCACCAGGCTGGTGACTGGTGGAAGGGATGGCTGCCTTAAGATGTGGAACTTCAACAATGGCCAGTGCGTGAAGATATATAAGAGAGGTCAATACTTCCTTATAGTTCTTAATGTGCATTTGATTGATTTGCTTTGCTCCTGAGTATGACTGATTATTCAGAGTATATTATATCCCACATTCCCTATAAAGCTGTTGTGAAGCAAAGCCCTGCATTATGCTTTTTTTCCCAGATGGAAAATGTGCAGAGATTTGTGACTGCCTCTACCTGACACTGCACAGGAACGCGTAAGTCTCTGCTGACTGCAAGCGCCATAATCTTCATGGATATTATCATCCTCATTTTTTATTTCTTTTGGCAGATTTGTGATTTCTGTTGGTTGGGACCACAGGATTGACATTTACTTGGTGAGTATAAAGTGACCAGCCTTCTTCCCTTACGGCCCTTTTTTATATCAGCGTAATTCCCCAGATGGCTCTCATAAAATGGTTGATTGCCATGACCTGTTTTCTTCCCCCTGGTACTCTCGCCTTTATTGCTGTTCACTACATTTCCATATTTCATTTACTTCGATGTTCCTCCCTCCTCAAAAGTGCTTGAGTGCTGTTTGGTGTGTTTTATTCCTCCATTCCCTTCTGAGAGTCCATTATTCCATTTATTACAAGAGCTTTTGTTCACTTTAGAAAAGAGAATCCGAGCTTCGTGAAAAAAGATATTTCTTGAAAGAAATGCATGCTTTTGACACCACTGGAGAATACGTATCTCATTTTATTAAAAAATGTCCCTCCCCATCTATTCTCAATTCTGTATTAAGTCTTCAGAGTACTTTGATTTAGTCATTCTTTCAGTGGAAGAGGAATATCTATCTATCTATCTATCTATCTATCTATCTATCTATCTATCTATCTATCTATCTATCTATCTATCTATCTATCTATCTATCTATCTATCTATCTATCTATCTATCTATCTATCTATCTATCTATCTATCTATCTATCTATCTATCTATCTATCTATCTATCTATCTATCTATCTATCTATCTATCTATCTATCTATCTATCTATCTATCTATCTATCTATCTATCTATCTATCTATCTATCTATCTATCTATCTATCTATCTATCTATCTATCTATCTATCTATCTATCTATCTATCTATCTATCTATCTATCTATCTATCTATCTATCTATCTATCTATCTATCTATCTATCTATCTATCTATCTATCTATCTATCTATCTATCTATCTATCTATCTATCTATCTATCTATCTATCTATCTATCTATCTATCTATCTATCTATCTATCTATCTATCTATCTATCTATCTATCTATCTATCTATCTATCTAGTTTACTAGTGGGTGCAGGACACTAGTTCATTTATGTAAGTGAGGATAGCAAAGTAAAGTAAACTGTGACATATTATACCCGGGCCGAAATTTCTTCATACAGTAGACTACAAGTAAAATTTATAAAAATTTGTGACCAAAATTTATTCAGACACTTTGACCTGACCATGTTTTGCTTAAGTTTTTTTTCTTTAATTGCTAATGTGACCTTTTTACACAGACTGAACAGAATTGCTTGGTAGTTGCTTGACCTAAATTGGTATTATCTAATTGTGTACTTAAATTTAACAGCTGACAGCTATTCAACCTAATTCATTTGTGAGACAGTCTAACAGAGGGATGGCCAAAACCAGTGAAATAGTTCTTGTCATATTTTATTCTCATTTTCATCATAATCTCTTAAAAATGTTCAAACATTTTCTGAACTATCTATTTCTCGCCACCAAATTACATAAAATCAAGGATGTGTAATTAGTACTTTAACTTGTTGGTCAGGTTGCCTTATATCTGAATGGACCATTCTTTGCCAGATTAAGCCACAATATGCACCAAATTTAATGCCAGTGATTTAATTTAATTCAAGAGGCTGTGAACAGAATAGTGTAGAATTGCCAGTGATTACTTTTGAAGCTAAACACGTTAGTTTTCTTTGACAGGACTCCAAAGAGGAAACTCCGTACAATGAGAGACCAAAACCTTCTTGGCAGGACGATGTGGTATTAGCATCCTCCACTACTCACACCCATGTCTACACACATGTACTTTGAATCCCCTTCAAATATGCAGGGGCACTTTGGGAAATGTGTTGAATGTTTCACACACAGAGGAATGGGCACAAAGTGGATATTCTGTGCATTGCTCAATGCACACCACACCTCCTGGCCACTGGCAGCTACGATGGGGAGATCATCGTATGGAATGTAGTGTCTGAACGCATACTGTCTCGCTTCCAGACTCCTCAAGCGACCCCTCAACAGAGCAGCAGTTATCCTGGTATGCCAATCTTCCCATGAATTTTCAGTGAATAATGATTTCAGATTTGCTGGTCCTCAATCAAATCGGTTATTTGAAACCTTGGTATATTATGCACAACTCATATGGACTACTTTTATTTATTTTTTCTTGATAGTTCAATGCACAAATGTGCTGAGCCTCATCTTCTTAAAGACCCGGGCGTTTGTTCCTGAATTGTCATCTTCTGCTTGGCTTGTATCTTCAGATACTGAAGGTAAACTGGTCCTTGCGATGAATAAAATGATAGAAATCAGTTCATATTCAATTTGCAGAATGTATTTCATCTCTTTCAAAGGTTATGTTCATTTCTGGAGTGTTCTGAATGGCGGGAAGTTCATCACGTCTTTTCAGGCTGTAAGTATATTCGTATATATTATATATCATGTCTTTCCTCAAGTTTGATTATAAATTCAATGTCAACAGAATGAGACAAAGGTTCTAATTAAAATCGTATGTTTAAGTCTCAGCATCAGCAGGCGATTATGAAACTGGCTTTAACGCAGGATGACAGCATGCTTTTTACAGCCGATCATGTCGGCTTCATCTACGTTTATGATGTCAAGCAATATGCCCTGGGGCCTGATCAAAACCCTCCTGAAAGTAAGGACACTCCTCATTTTATTGCTATTTTTTTATGTTTATGTTGAGTCTTGATGTGGTGTTATTCATTTCTAGAGGTGAACTTCTGGCGTGCACACATCAGCAGCATCACTAGGTAGGTTCAATAAGTGGAGAAAAAAAGCAAACAAAAAGTGTTTATTCAATATTCTTCTTTATTTACTATTATTTAATGTATTTTCCTTTCATTTTTTGTTTAGTATTTGTTATTTAAAAAAAAGTTATTTATCTCATTAACATTATTACCATAATTTCCTCTCCTCAAGCTTGAAGATAATTGACAAGGACCAGTTTCTGCTTACCTCCTCATTGGACTTCTCAGTGCGGTTGTGGAGTATCCATGGGGAGTTTATAGGTACATCTACAAGTTGCTTAGATGTTTTTTTTTCCAGTAGTAACAGTTGTGGCATGTGCATTCTTTTGCCAATGTGCATCATACTAAGTATCGTATTAAAATACTTGTACAGCACAGCATTTCCTGCAATACTTATTCAGCAGTTCAACAACGGTGCTACTAATTCTACGTAACCAGTGTAGTCCGATTTCGGAATAATGACTCTTGAGTTGGTTCTTTTTAAGTGAATCAAAAACTTTCAGGTCAACCAGTGTAGTCCAACACCTGAACGAATGACGCTAATAAATTGGCTCTATTTCAAGCTGCGATCTGTGGGGTTAAAATCAGTGGTGGACGAATCAAGTACTTGAGTAAATGTACAGTGTAACAAATTATCTCAAAAGGGAAATATGAATAATTAATCATAACTTGTCATAATTGATTATAAATATTTGGATCAGTTAATCGAATTAATTGAATGTAGCTGAATTAATATTACAATCAATTAATCTGTTCGTCCAGCGAACACTCAGTATTGATAGTCTATCAATTCTCAGAAAGGATTTTTTCGTGGCCATTTCTTAGCATGTATTGTAGCAAGCAGGGAGCAGAATCAACACTCAGCTAAAAAAACGAAATCACGAACACATAACTAATCTAAACAAACACATGCACACAATCACGCATACATGGGTTAAATGGTAAGTGAAAGTAAATGAAACCAGAAACAGAAACAGGGAATGAAGTTATGGAAAAGAGTAATTTAACCATCTAAAAGAACCATCAGTTTCTTAGTTTAAAGCACCTGGATAAAGGGATTTACCACTTATACTAAACCTCTGATTAGTTATTTAATTGTACAATACTTGCAATGCCTTAGCCATTGAACGAGCATCGAGATGCAGTCCCAGGAGAAAGTCTTGATGGTTCCATGAGTCTATGGTGTTGAAGATGCAATCAATTTCAAAAATCAAAATTTATGAACTTAACTTTTTTTATCACCAAAACTTATTATACATTATACGTATTATTATTGTTATTGTTACTATTACTGCAGATTTAGATCACAAATAACTGACAATCATGACCTAAATATGATTTTCATTTACAATAATAATGCTAAAATTCAGAATTAGGGACTTATTGCGTAAATCAAGCTACAACGATACAACATTTTGACGGATCACTGAATCAGTGAGTTGTTGACTCAAGAACAGCTGCAGTCAGATTCATGAATAAATAGTTCAGTGGAATTTGTAAACCAATTCAACAGGTTCATTGGAAAGAATTGGCTTGTTCATGAATCAATCTATCGCGTCTCAGCTTGGGTATCTGGCGATTTCTTCAGTTCAAAATAACGAGGAACGATATATTTTTCTGAAATGAAGTAGAGTAAAAAGTATGATATTTTGCTTTGGAATGTAGTGAAATAAACATTTCCCAAAAGAAAAAAATAATCAGATAAAGTAGATACTTGAAAAATGTACTTGTCAAAATCAATTTACAAAATTTGTCACGTTGACCATTGCTACAATACTGACAATATATCTTTTTTTGTCCGCAAAATTTTGCTAATGTGACCGCACCTTTAATAGACCTACAGACTACTACTTGAAATGATAAAATCAAAATTTTCAATTTGTAGGTTCACAAGACATAAGCTATGTGAACCATAAGTTTGATTCACTGAAAAGAAGCAATTCATTAGAGTCATTTGTTCAGGAATCAAATGTATGACAACCTAAACTACATTGAACTCTACAGGTACATTTGGACAACACGAGAGTTGGAGCATCGACACACCAGCTTCTTGGAAGCACCCGGCTGTTCCCTCGGAAATTCTCATAGATCCTTTAAGCATGCCTTCTCAACCCATACTGGATAGAGAGACCAATCTGTCAGATGTCTTGGACTCTGTGGAAACTAAAAATAAAAAGAGTGAGGTAAGATATTTGGATGAAGCCTGGCGTGGTTGGGGGTTGTTTCATAAAGCTCTGTTTTCCCCACGAATGGATCAGGTGGTGTTTCAGAGATTGAAATCTGGCTTCTAAAACAATCCTAATGTGCTTTAATTACAGCTGGATGTCCTCATCGATGAAAGTGACCCTACATCAATCCTCAAAGATAACGAATCTGCACAAAGCAATTCCAGGTGTGTCTGAGCCTGGCAAGAGGTTAGTGTATATTTTCATTCAGACCAAGCACACATCTAAATGTTAACCAAGTCTCCTTATTAAAGAGTAACAAATTGGATTTTCTCCAATTTTTTGGATCGCAGGCAGTGCCACGCAATATTCAAACGTATCAGAACTTCAGACAGAATGGGTCTCAAGGACTACCACACTTTTGAGGACTCAGACCTTGTTGTGAACCTTACAGATCTCTCCAAATTCCAATCCAACGAGGCAGATGACTAGTCACGTCAAAGTCAGCGTGCTAAGATAAGGACACTAGGATGAGGACAAATAAATGACATTAAAATACTATCAAAGAAGTGAAGTTGTTTTTTTCTTTAGATGTCATCTCATGATTTAAAGACATGCACTTTTCATGTTTATTTTCATGACAGTTAAATTTTTTTCTAACCATTTTGAAAGCCTTAAAGGGATAGTCCAAACCTAAAGAATACCGTTCCAATTCTGAAGAATGTTTAAACTCTTTTTGTCCATACAATGAATGTCAATGGGGTCCAAAACAACATTTTACATCATATATTTTGTTCCAAAGAGAAAATTCATTCAATTCATTCTAGGTTTGGAACGACATGAGGGTGAGTAAATGATGACCTAATTAAAAACATTTGGGTAACCTATACCTAAGAGATTTGCAGAAAAACATGGATTAGAAATGATGTATTTAATTTATTAATTTATTTTATTGTGATTTCAGCAAAGGTTTCAGGTACAGGACAAATGAACAAACAACAATTCACTGTATCAACACATTTCACAAGGACAGCTGGTGCATTTCCACCTGCACAGATTGTCAGTATGCACTATAAATAAATTGCTAATTTAACATGACATATCATATTGACTGCACAGCGAAAATAAAGCAAAACGCTCAAGCGTATAGCAGCAGCCCTTGTACATCAATTTCTGAAATTGCAAGCTTTCACTTTAGTGCCATAGTTTCAGCATGAGCTTTCTTTTAGTCCCTGCTAGGCAATGGCAGTTTCAGTTCCTTTTGCTGTTCTCTTAATATTGTTGTTAACTGCTATTACATCTACATCTATTCATTTCTTAATCCAAAACAGCAATATTTTTCATTATATGATTTTTGCATTCATAATCAGCCAATGGTCTGAGTCAAAAATTGTGAAACCAGACTGAAACTGTGGAGAGAAACAGTGGGAGCTTTAAAGATTTCAAACTAGAGATGCTACATGAAGATGAACTAAAAGTTATCATATGACTATCATATCAAAATAAGAAACAAGGTTCAAATGTGCCTCTTAACATCAAATATAAGAAACAACAAAAAAAGTTCATTTACCTCTGTTTGCATGACTGAATGACCAGCAACCATTATATTACATGCAATTCCAATTACATTCCAATATCATAAGCTGCTAAATATTGACATGGTTGTTTTGTGCTTCATTTTGAACGAAATCAGTGTATTCCATCCGTCGTCACATCTTCTGGACTTTTCTTGTGTGGCAGCTCTGGTTGAATGTTGTCATCCATAGAAGAGTCAACCCAGGGCTTGGGTTTGTTGTTGAGTGCCTGGAGAATTATAAAAAAGAAATGTTAAACACTATCGCAAACAAATGCAAATATAATTGAATTAATTATAAATTAGGTTTAATAACATGCTCACTAATTTAATAATATGCTCACTGTGACTTGAAGTCCTGTTTTCTAATAACTTCTATATTAAAAACGAAATAATAAACGTAAATAAAAGTAAAACTCAAGTGAGAAATTCCTGATGAAACGCTTCAGTAAAAGACTATTTCAAAAAACCTTTTGAATGTTGAAGGATGACAGAGAAAAGACAGCTAACACCACCCCTGTGTGGGTGTTCGGACATAGTAATCAATACTTGTTACATATAAGGTTATTCATAGATCTGTCTACCCCAATGAAATGCTTTCATGATGCTTTTAGTCTTTCCTTACCTGTAATCTCGCCTGGATCTGAGTGCTGTTTATGGCAGGATCATGATCAGGTGTGCGTTTATCCTGAGAATCCTGTATGTTTGTCATCCACACTTGAGTATCTTCAACACACACTCTGACTTTGTCCCATGTCTATGGCATCAATATGACAGTAACTGTCTCTCTGGGAGACAAAAGTTTGCAATATATAATAAATGCACAGGGTTTCTGCACATTTTTTAAAGTCAAATGTAAGGCTTTTTAAGACCCGAAGAAATAAAAATGAATACTGTACATTGGAGGTGTGCAAAAAAAACATTTATCTCGATATTTTCAAAGATTTTATAGCTGAGTGTGTTTTTGTGCTGGTACCATGGCTGGTTTAGACAGCTGATTTACAAAGCCATTCATATTATTCATATTCTATGCGGTGGTCAGTTCACAGCAGTGACAGAAATTAACTTTTTTTATTAAGGGGCAATATTTTCCACCTTAAATAAATTTCCAGGGGCATTTTTACCTATACAAGGTCATCTAAACTTATTAGATGTATGCATCACCAAATTCTAACATTCAAATTCAATTCAATTCAATTACAATAATAACACAGTATAGGGCTGTTACCAATCAAATGAAATCATTATCAACAAAATCCATCTTTGCAGTGCAGTGGTGACACAGAAGCGGCATCAGTGTGTGATGCAAGCGTCAAGCAGAACTGACATATTTTTATTTTGTATTTGTACATTTGAATTGTTCTTAACTTGAAATGTTTGAGTACACTAATTCATACATTTAACTTAAAATTTCATGTAATCTCAATGTGAACACTTTTATTAGTATAAACTTAGCTAGCTTTAACAAGCTAGTTTGCTAACATACTATTTTGTTAACATCTTAATTATAGTATGCTATACAATAACAGTTTTTGTGTTAAGTTTAAGTTGTTAAACTGGTTTTAAAACTACCTTAGATTTTAAGGTGGGTTAAAGGTGCAGTAAGCGATTTCTGAGAAGATATTTGAAATCAATGCAAACAGACACACTCCTTCCTTCATTGCTCCGCCCCCAAATGGACAGACACACAATACAAGAGTGCATGTCCCTTTATCATTGATAAAGGGAAGCAAAATAATGCTTCATGAAAAATAAAGACAAAAAAATGACACTCAAAACTGCCCTTTTACTATAGCTAACATTACAACAACAGCATATCTTGGTTCTGTGAAACATTAAACCAATGTTACTCACGTATGGAGCAGAAACAACGCGGCTCAGCATCCGTTTTCAGGCTTTCCCACTTAGGTGTCTCCAGCACTGCTCATAACACCCCCCCCCCCCCCCCCTTTTCCATAGATATTCCTTTGACATTTTCTCTTTTGTAATGCCTCTCAGCCATCTCTCTTTCTACATTCTTTCTTCAAATCTCCCTATTGCTCACTCTCTCTCCTCCCCCATCATGAGTGTTTACGCTACCTACTGCTGATTGGCTACAAGTGTGTTGTGGCGTTCGGTCCGCTTTTAACAGCGTTTCCCAGAAATCGCTTACTGCACCTTTGAAACAGTATATACGTATATACAGTTAAATATGATTTAAAAACCCTCTAAAATTTTCCGGTAACCGATTTGGCAACAATATATTGTGTATATACATTAATTGACATTTTTAAAAAGGTTAAAAAAAAAAAATCATATACCTGTTATCATTATTATCATCAGTATTATTTTAATTTTTTTGGTAGAGACAATATAATTAAATAATTTAGAATGATTGTATACAATTAATTTAAATAGTATTATGATTATTTTAAATTGTATTACTTTCGAGTTTGCCATGAAAAAAGCTTTTGATGCTGATATGGCATTAAATGATAAATAAATAAATATCATGCATCCCTAGTTATTGACAAATTATTGAATTTATTATAATATTGTGTTAACTATAAGACAACCATTGATGCCTTTTCTAGTCAGCTTAGAAACTTAAAAGTATTGCAGCATTTCTGATATTAATGTCTCCTTAGGATGAATTGCGGTGTTGTTGCATCCCTCATTTGTAAGGTGCTTTGGATAAAAGCATCTGCTAAATGAATAAATGTAAAAGCAGACACTGTTTATAGTCAGTGAAGTCACTGATGACTGAAATCTGACAGCATAACTGCATGGGATCCATTATAATGTAAAAGAAAAAAAATAATGTGCATAATGCCTCCCGATGCTATAATGGTCCTTGCAGAGCATGATTGTTTTAAATAAGATGTACAATATGACAAAGTAAATGAGAGCGAAAACTTACTCCATTCTTGTACTGCTCCACAATAGTCATAACTCTGTATTTTGTCTGACAGCTCCTCAAACATTTTGGGTCTCCTTATGGACTCCTGGTATCTGTTTTGCACAGGCAAACCGAGTTTCTGTAGAATAAAACAAAAGGCTTTAATACATCACTGTTTGCAAGCATGAATGCTTTTGTTTGGTTTGCAGTACACAGCATCCAATTAGTGCTCTTCCTAAAGTGCATCAGAGGGGTTTTGAAAGCTACACAAATGACTGGCCCAGCCTTTAAGCGAAGCACATGCCATCGCAAACGCTGCAAGCTGTCAAGACAGCGCGAGTCAATTAAACCACAAATTTTTTAAGTTAAGAAATTCAAAGTTTAAGTAAGCAGAACTGACATATTTTTATTTTGTATTTGTACATTTGAATTGTTCTTAACTTGAAATGTTTGAGTACACTAATTCATACATTTAACTTAAAATTTCATGTAATCTCAATGTGAACACTTTTATTAGTATAAACTTAGCTAGCTTAAACAAGCTAGTTTGCTAACATACTATTTTGTTAACATCTTAATTATAGTATGCTATACAATAACAATTGCAGCAAAATAAAGGTTTTATTTGCTTTCAAATCAAGCTCATGCACCACTTGTCACCATGATGGTAACTATCCTAAAACCAACATTAACAGTAATTCTTCTAAATTAGCATAACGAAACATTAATCATTACTAAATCACCCGCTTAACATTAATCTTGCACAAAAAAACATTGTATTACACTTAATTTTAGCATTTACTCTCCCTTTCGAGTGCCATCGGCAAAGCATGCTGGGAAATATACATCCCAGCCGTTTCAGTTAAACTTAAGTTCGTCTAAATTAAAAGAAATAATTTCATAAAACTCAAAACAATGAAACAGTTCAGTTTACTTAAAATATATCCATTCTGTGAACTTGAAAGAAAAAGAAAGTGCTAAATACTCATAAAAGTTAATTTGACTGAACTAATTAGTTTAATTGAAGTTTTTCCTACTCAAACCAATTTAGTATTTTGAGCGTTAGGGTTTACAGTGTGTGGTCGCATATCAAGCAGAGTGTAATGTTAAACCTATTGCAGTGTACAAGTCCAGCTATCTCTGAGAGAACACAAAATCAATTTGTCACGGCACACAAAGGCTAACCTATCAAATGTGTTTGTTCATCAAAAAGGACAAACGACTCACATGTATTTCTGCCAGCTTGATAATGTACGTCTGCTTATCTCGGTCTGCTCCCTCATCATACAGCCAGTTCTCTGTGCCATTCAAAAGCTCACAGAATGTCTGATGGTCCTAGAGAAAAGCAAAAACAAGTGCTTGTTTAGCAGTATTTTTATACCGCATTTACATTTGTGGTCCATTCAACTGCATTTCACCAAAGAGCTCAAATGAACTACAAACTAATTTGAATAAGAGTTTGTTTCATTTATGCATGAGCTGAAAATGGCCTTTAGAGATTCAGCAATCAGGAACAGGCTTCTGAAACATGAAAACATTAAACAGGCGCTATGAATAAATCACAATCTGTTGATAACAGTTCCTGTGAGCTAAATAGATTACATGTCACTCTACAGGTAATGGGGTGTTATCTGGGAAAAGCTGCACGGAAGATACATTACTTGAGCATTCAGAAACGTCTGAAAGGGGCCCTCCAGGTTGTGTCTGTAGTAATAGACATTCTCCTCAACTGCATTTTTAGCACTGTTACGCTCTTTCTCCTGGCTGTCTTGCTGTATCATTTTGCTCTGTCAGAAAAAAAGAAGAGGAATTTAAGAGACCGCCAGATGGTGAGAATGATTGATGGATTTTTGAATAGCTTTGATACTGAAAAATCTACCAGAATGTCTTTATTTATGTTTATGGCCTCATACAGTCAAGATACCAAAATTACACTTCTTAGGCTAACAAAATATCTATCACAGCTTTTGAATCACCTTTTGAGCTTTACTGAAACAATCTAATACAAAAAAGAGAGGTATATTTGTTTTGCTTTCATCACTTAAAAACTATTACATGTACAGTGGGGTCTAAAACCAATTTAATATGGCTTATATAACTGCATTTTATTATTAGCATTACAATTGGACTGAAATGTTTAATTAAAATTAATTGGCTCAGAATGGCTTAGTGTGATCCTCTTTTCAAATAGCACATGACCTATATAACTTTCAAAAATTTGGGGTCAGTAAGATTTTAAAAAATATATATATATAAAAATTGTTTATTTTGTTAATAAAGTTACGCTTGCTGGTTCCCGCCTCTTTCCCTTATCAATGAACTTTGTTACTTTTAGACATGTGGCGTTAAACAAACATTTAGTCAACAGTACCTCCTGCTCTATGCAAGTTCTGAGGCGATCCTTTGGCAACAGTTGGGTAAACGTCTCCTTAACAGGCAGAACAACATGCTTGACCTTCATCTTGGCTTTTTTAGCATCAGGGGGGTGATTGTTTACTTCTCCATTCAACTGTAAATAACAGACAATGCCTATTTGCATAATGGTATTGCAGTCAGTCAAACTGACAGAAAATTAAGATCCATTAAAATTAAAATCCATATTAAGATATTTCACAAGACATGCTGTGAAATTGTGAATAGCGATTTTTTTATATACACATGTATCTAAATGTACTGGCCAAGCATTAAGTGAGAGATGTAGCTCACTTACGCTCAGTGCATCTCTTTGATTCTGCTTGCATGGGGGGAAACTGTGCTATTAGCATGTTTTCTTTGTCTACCAAGAGCTGAATATTTGAATATAAATATTGGCTCCAGCATCTTGTCTTAGAAATCACAGTACCAGGGTTACATTAGATAGTTACATTTCTACAGAATAATGTTACTGCATCACACAACAAGGAGCCAATCTCTCACTGTCATCCTCATAGAAACCCAATCAGTCAATGTTATTGATCATATAAATCATTACAATGAGAACCACATATGTTAGCTAGCTAAGCTATACTGTAAACTAAATATATATATATATATATATATATATATATATATATATATTCCCACCACTTTGTGTGTATGTATTTCATCAATAAAAGCTTGAGCTGTTCAGTAATTATGTCAATTTGTAGACCATCCTGGAAGGCTAATTTGCTTGGGTTCCCTCTGGAATTTCTAATGGGATTTTAGAATGGTGTTTTTTTAATAGATATTTTTAAGTAAATTAAAGTATGTGGTTACATTCCTTGAAGAGACTTTCCTGGTTTGCTACATATATTAGAGTCTTGCCTTTAACTCAACCAGGGGGCCTCAACAAACTTCAAAAGGGGCCTCAAGATGACTTAAAATTATTTAACGTCCCCCTGTTGTCAATAATTTTATCCTTTAAAACACATCACCAAAATTACATATTTAAATCTTTTTTCCTGTGAAAATTAAATATTCCTGCCTTAAAATAGCTTGAATGTAACTCTACACCCTTGCTTCCTTAAGTATACACAGACCCATGAATATGCAAATGAGCCCCGCTTCCACTCACTCATACAGGTTCGTCTGTATGAGTCAATGTATCAGAATGGTTATATGCGTTTTATGTATCGCTCTCTACAACGTCGGACACATAGCGGTAATTATGTGCTAATAATTATGTGCTAGTAATTATGTGCATTATTAACAAACAGCTAATAATGTTGCTAATTTTACACAAACCATGTTCCTGTTCGCCATCTCAGTCTGCCTTTTAAAAATCAGCATCATTAGAAACACTTTGAACAACTCAGAACGTCACGTCAGTGGAGAAAGGCATATAGTTCATCATAACACCATATACATAATTCAACTGCTATATTGATAAATGCACACGATTTTTCATATCAACAGAAAAATATACGGGGATAACCTGGCTTCTCTTGAGTCCCCCCTGCTTCACAGTGATTGGTTACAAGGTAGTTTGTGACGTAAGAAACACCGTCGATTTCAAACTGCGTTTTTGAGACTGTCTTTTTTTTTTAGAAAATTACTCAGCAATGGTGTTGACATGAATTTGCACATGGTTTGTCTTAAAGCATATTAAAAACACCACATAGACATAAACAAAATAAAAAAAACTTGATTTTCACCACAGTGGGTCTTTTAAAATGAAAAAAAAAAAACAAGCATGACAAGCTAAAACAACTAAAAATCAATATATTTCTTATTATTTGGTTACTTTTATAACAAACATACATCTTTCTAGTTATGCCAAGCTCTAAAATATTTAATCATGTAGAAAGTTGTGAGTGAGGAGGTGCCTTCAAATATTGTTATGGACAATTGAGGGTCTTGAAGTCAAAAAGGTTGTCTAGCAAACAACAGCTCAAAATTCATTATAGTCCTTTTATAGCAGTCTTTATATTTAAAAAATTAGGTATGATTGTGTATAAAACTAAGCTCTATTGACTTTGTCTTGACATGCACAACCATTTTTACAAAAAAGAAAAACATCAATAGAATACATTTTATAACATCCTCGTTTATAACTGAATAACATCTGAGAAAGAAAAGTATCTATAACAAAAACATGGTTTGCAACAATAAATATGCCTTGAATTTGGAGCTGTTGAGTGCTTGTTATAGTCCTTATATAGCAGTAATTATTTTTAAATAGTATATTTAAAATAGTATACATATTTTTTTCAAATTAGGTATGAATGTGTGTAAAACTAAGCACTATTGACTGTTTTTCTTGACATTAGCTTGTACATCAATTTTACATTCAAAAAATAAAATAAATATAATTACATCCCCTTGTTAAAGGGAACGTTTACTCTAATATGAAAATTAAGTAGTCATTTATTCACCCTGATGTTGTTCTTATGGTGTTGTCCTGTATTTTTCAGACAACAAAATGAGAATAAAAAAAGTAGGCTACCGCTCACGCTCGTCGTTTTTAAAAAAAGCAAAAGTTTTACAGAATGATGTTGTGACACGTGTCGTATATTTCAAGTGTTCTGGGGTATACGATAGGGTTTGGTGAAAAACAAACTGAATTTTAAAGTATTATACAGCATTAGACCAGCACCAGGCTGAGTAAATGTAGGGTAAACTAACACTTAAATTATTGAATAACATCTGAGAAAGTAAAAGATATCTATAACAAAAAGATGATAAGAATTATATGACAAAAAAATGTACCTTTTGCTGTTAGTCCACCCATGGTTATGGAACACAAGCCCAATGTGGTACCCACCTCTATTTCAATATCATCAGAGCCACCATGATCGCGAAAATCTCATCTATTTCTGTAGTTTCAGATTTGTCTGAGCTGATCCTCAGGGCCAGAGTAGCTGAGCTCACACTGACTATACCACTGGTGTTTACTTGAACTTTTACTTTTGCCTTTTTTCCATTCTCCTGAGGTAGAATGTTCTGCACTTTATATTCACCTGTGGAAGCATTGCACACATGCATAGCATTAATTCACTTTCAAAATATGATTTCAGTTTCATCTGTATGCTGCAATATAAACACTATTATGGCCTGAAGGACAACCCTTTTGATTCTCACCAATCTTCGCCTCAGGAGAGGGCAGTGATGTCAGATCTGAATAAAAAGGCTTGTTTCTGTAAAACTTAATCATTTTGGTTGATGGACCTGACAGGGATGATTCCTGCCAAATATCTCATGACAGCTGGAAGGTAAGGACAAATAACGCAAGGTTAGTATGTGAGATGCACAGTACAGCTTATGAAAACAACATGCTTGGTTCTGATAAGTGAGGCAGCTAACTGAGAGGCCATCAATATCACTATTTTTGTATAGATTCACACTCATTTCAAATTCTGTATGAAATATACTGTGCAACATGCCTCAAAACACACTACCGTTCAAAAGTTAAGGGTCAGTTTTTTATTTTTTTTTATTAAAGAAATTACAATGTTACAAAATATTCTTATTCGAAATAAATGCTGCTGTTTTGAACTTTCTTTTCACCAAAGAATCCTTACAAAATTAATCACGGTTTCCATACAAAAAGCCACACATCAGTTTTTTAAAGTTGATAAGAATAAGAAATATTTTTTGAAATCAGCCTTAGAATGATTTCTGAAGGATCATGTCACTGAAGACTGGAGTAATGATGCTGCAAATTCAGCTTTGCCATCACAGGAATATATTAAAATAGTAATTTACAGTATTAAAACTAAACAATTTTTCATAGTAAATTGTGATCAAATAAATTCATATTTAGTGAGAATAAGAGACTTTCTTACTGACTTGATTGAAAATCTTACTGACGCCAACATTATAAATGTTTATGTATAAATTAATTTAAGCATGTTACAAAACACAAGCGGGGGACTCTTAAATTACAGAATTAGGGGGTTGGGAAAACCATACAGTCACTTAAAACTTGCATCAAATTGCCGTTGTACTATTAGAATACAAGCCTGTGTTGATGTGCATCATCACTTAAGCAGATAAGACTGCTCCCAATATAACATGAATCTTATGCAACAAGTATCTGATTATTTATTAAATAATATAATCGTTATGAATGTACTTTCAAAGTAAAGGTACCAATATGCAGATAAATATTTTATGCTTTATATATTATGCCTGATAACTGATGAACAGCCGATATTAAGATTCTATACTATTTTGTTTAAATAAGTAAAAATAAAATGAATCATTCAAAATGCTAAAAGTGAATTTAAGAATCCCAACATCATAATGTACAGTACAAAAAGGACATTTACATTGAAATCTTTAAAAATTCATTCTGATACAGATAAGCTGATAACTATGCCCATGTTATCCCTGGTAAACAATAAATAGCTGACATTAAAATTCTACACTATTTTGTTTAAATAAATTACGAATAAAAGACTAAAAACTCAACAACAACAAAAATCAATATGCTACAAGTGAATTTAAAGGAGCTGTTTGTAAGATTGTGGCCAAAACTGGTACTGCAATCACTTTCAAATTACTGTAGAGCGGTGTATCCCCTCCCCCTCCCCCCTGACTCGAGGTTGCCAGATCGGCTGCAGGATCCAGCAGGAACGTGACGAGCTGCAGCTGTGGTAACTAGAGCAGAGCTGGCAACCCGGATGCCGCAACACTACTGACTTCGTGATTGGTAGATAGGTGGAGGGTGGAGCATCAGACCAAAACACAACATGACAACATCAACATCAGTTGAGGGCTGCAACTTCACTTTTTAAAGGACAATATCCTGGCCGGACTACTGTTGTCAGTGATATAAGTATTTGAAATGAACATGATTTCTTAATGTCTAGTGACATATCAGGGCCATTTTATGATTAATTGAAATAAATTTCTTACATACAGCTCCTTTAAGCATCATAACATTATAATGTACAGTATGAAAAAATGAATGTTAATTTTGAACTTTGGTAAAGACTACATATGAAGTGTTAATAAATTATTAGTGCAGGAGGAGTGAAAAATTGAGGAAACTGAGCATATACAATTAAATATAAATTATCGACCAATAACAATGAAAAAAAAAACATCTCTAATTTTGGACAATAAACTAAATGGAACAGATATACTGTGCACCCCAAAGGCATAACAGAACTGAGCTCTAAGTGATACTAAACAAACAGTCAAGTACCTGTTCATTTTCCCACATACGTCTATATCATTCATAAAGCACTGTTGTTGCTGCTCATCAGTTTCTTGAGTTTCTGGCACTCTTGTGTCAGTCGCAACAAAGCTCAAGCCTTGGACTTTACATCCATCTTGTAAATTCAGCAGAGAAATATTCCACCAGCCTCTGATCAAAGTCATTCCCTCCCAAATAAGGATCAAAGGCGGTAGACAGCACCTGCAAAGTACAGAGCAAGCATGCACTGATGTGCGTGAAAATGCAAAGTTGGGAATCTACACAAGCCTCTTACTTTGACTGAGACTAAGTTTGCTTGAATGCACAAACAGAGACCTGGAGTGCTGAGTGGCCCATGTCCACAAACGCCACAATCTTTGGATTCTCATCACAGCCTGAAGATCTTCCATAAATAGGCCTATGCCGTAGTTTAAAGACACTGGAATGATAAATGATACTGTGAGTGTGGACATTGCTTTAGACGAGGCAAATGCAATTGTAGTGAGTTTCATTAATTCAAAGGATACCTGCAGTGTTGTCATTCATTAGCTTTAGGCAGTTCTTGGCAGCATCCAGAACAGACCTCCTTTCTGAAAGCAGGGAAGAATGAGGGGATCTATGCGTGTGAAATCATTTGTATGGCCAAAGAAATAACACAAACAAACAAACCATCGGATTGGTGGCTTGCACATTAGTGGTTTACATACAAATTAAAAAAGGCCTGGTTAAAATTTCCAGCTGTATGAAAGCGAAGCAAGGCCTTTTCTTTAATATATCATGATGACAAGCCTATAAATTACTATAATATATTATCATGTGGGAGAATTTCTAATGAACTAAAACGAATCGGTTACCTAACGTAACCTCGGTTCTCTCTAGATGAGGGAACGAGTATTGCGTAAGCTAGCTTACGCTACGGGAAAGATTCATCTTTTCTGAGAAATTGAAGCCAAAATTATCCTATAATTTTGTATCCATTGTCAACGCAGTTCAGCTGCAGCAGACCATGAGCGGGCTAGCTAGCAGCTCATTGGTTCGCTCACAGAGAACTGCTTAAGTCTATGAGGAGACGCGAATGAACTCTCGGCCAATGAGAATCTGACATGCTCTCATTGCGTCAAAGCCCGCCGAAACGGGCGTGGTTAGAGAGTATAAATTCACGTCCCAGGCTGTAAACTCTGGTTTTCATAGAATGAAGCGAGAACGCTAGTAGCACAAGCACGGCCAGGAACGCAATACTCGTTCCCTCATCTAGAGAGAACCGAGGTTACGTTAGGTAACCGATTCGTTCTCTTACGAGAGGTTCTCTCGTATTGCATAAGCTAGCTTACGCTACGGGAACACCTGGTCAACGCCGTGCGTGCTAAGCATCCACTATGAGTCCCAGGGGAGACCCCAGGGAACCCTTATGAGTGGGAATAAATATATGTACATGTGACAAAGGCCAGCAGAGCGGGCCGGAGATTGTGTAGTACATAAGCACATGATAGAGAGGGACAGAGCGAAACCGGTCTGTGTGAAATTACTCCCTATAGTGCAGCTCAACCAGAAGAGCTGTAACATTCTAGACTGCTAGTAGTTTAGCCTGCAAGGCGGGAACTTCCAGATTGTAAAATCTGACAAAGGTGGAGGGGGAAGCCCATCCCGCTGCCACACAAATGTCATGAATGGAAATTCCGCTTGACCATGCCCACGATGAGGCCATGCCTCTAGTGGAATGAGCCCTGATGCCCAGAGGGCATGGCAGGTCTTTTGATGCGTATGCGGCTGCAATGGCATCAACTATCCATCTGGATAGAGTCTGTATCGAGGCGGCCAACCCTTTGGTGCGCCCACCGAACGAAACAAAAAACTGCTCGGATCGTCTGACCGGAGCAGTGCGAGTAAAGTATAATCTCAGGGCCCTGACCGGACACAGGAGATTAGAGTCAGATTCGCTATCGGATGCAGGCAGAGCCGATAGGGAAATAACTTGTGCCCTGAACGGGGTACCAATCGCTTTTGGGACATAACCGTGTCTAGGTTTGAGAACGACCAAGGAGTCATTGGGCCCAAACTCAAGACAGGAAGCGCTAATGGACAGCGCGTGAAGGTCTCCCACACGTTTTACTGACGCGAGCGCGAGCAGAAAAACGGTTTTGAGTGAAAGGTATTTGAGGTCCACGGTGTTTAGTGGTTCGAATGGGGGGGCTTTCATAGCTTCGAGAACTATGGAAAGGTCCCAAATCGGCACCGAAGGGGGGCGTGGGGGGTTCATCCTTCTAGCTCCCCTGAGGAAGCGGATGACCAAGCCATCTTTGCCCAGTGACTGGCCGCGCCGGGGTTCAACGAACGCTGCGACGGCTGCCACATACACCTTGAGAGTGGACGGGGACCTGCCCTTGTCCAACATCTCTTGGAGAAAAACTAGCCAGGAAGGGACCTCGCATGACCGTGGGTCCAAATTTCTGTCGGTGCACCATTTAGAGAACACAGACCATTTAGACGCATAGAGCCTTCTAGTAGAAGCCGCTCTAGCCTGCACTATCGTGTTTAACACTCCCTCTGGCAAAGCAACGGGTAGTCGTTGATCACCCACGCATGTAGCGCCCAGCGCTCTGGGTGGGGATGCCAGATCGTGCCGCGAGCTTGGGAGAGGAGATCTGCTCTGACTGGAATGGGCCACGGGGCTGTCTGTGACAGCTGAGTGAGCTCCGGAAACCAAGTCTGACCCTCCCAACGCGGGGCTATGAGGAGCACCGAGTGGCGTGTTTCCCTGATTCTCTGAAGCACCTGTGGTAGCAGAGAAACCGGAGGGAAAGCATAAAGCGGGCTGCTGGGCCAGGTCTAGGCTAGCGCGTCCTCGCTCTTTGAGAAAAATATTGGGCAGTGGGTGTTCTCTTCTGAGGCGAAGAGGTCCACCTCTGCTCTGCCGAATATTCGCCACAGCTTTTGGACTGTAAGAGTGTGCAGGGACCATTCCCCGGGGGGAATGGGGTTCCTGGACAGACTGTCTGGACCGTCGTTCAGATGGCCCGGCACGTGCGTCGCTCTGCGCGAGAGCAGGTGACACTGAGACCAAACTAAGATGCGTTCTGTCAGCTGGAAGAGATTCCTGGATCTGACTCCGCCCTGACGGTTTAGATAGGAGACCACGGCTATATTGTCCGAACAGATCAGCACGTGGTGACCGTGAATGCGCGGAAGAAAGCGCGTGAGCGCGTTCTCGACCGCCAGCATCTCCAAACAGTTTATGTGGAGGAGACTCTCCTGAGCTGACCAGGGGCCGAAGGCCGGTGAGCCCTCGCAGACCGCACCCCAACCCGTGTTGGATGCGTCTGTCGAGATGACTTTTCGGCGAGAAAAGGTCCCCATGGAAACGCCCCGCTGAAACCATTCTGCCATGGTCCATGGCTGCAGAGCTGTGATACAGGTCTGCGTTACCTTTATCAGCTGGCGGCCCGTGGTCCACGCACGGTGAGACACACGGCTCTTCAACCAGAGCTGAAGCGGGCGCATGCGCAGTAACCCCAGCTGGAGCACCGCGGAGGCTGAGGCCATGTAACCCAACGCCTTCTGAAAAGTTTTCAGAGGTGTGAGTCTGTTCATCTGAAAAGATGCGGCGAGACGCTGAACCCGACGCACGCGCTGTGTTGACAGACGAGCCGTCATCGTGACCGAGTCTAGCTCTATACCCAAGAAGGAGATAGTCTGACTGGGTTATAGTGCGCTCTTTGTCCAGTTGACAGAGAGGCCCAAAGCTTTCAGATGGTCGAGGAGAACTGTACGATGAGACAGTAGCTCTCTCTGTGATTGTGTCAAAATCAGCCAGTCGTCCAAATAGTTCAGTATTCACAGCCCCTGACTCCGCAGGGGGGCGAGCGCCGCATCCATGCACTTCGTGAACGGTTCGTTAACGATACCCGTGACAGCAGATCCGAAGAGGCCGGATGGAGAGAGCGGGGCGTTGAGAAAGGCGGCACGCTCAGAATCTCCCATGTCGGCGAGTGTGAGCCACAAATGTCTTTCAGACACACAAATGGCGGCCATGCATTTCCCCAGGGCTTGAGCAGCAGATTTTGTAGCGCGAAGGGCAATGTCCGTGGCGCTCCTCAAATCCGCGACTGAGGGGGGATTTTTTCCGCTCTCGTCCCATTCATGAAGTAAATCGCCCTGTAGAATCTGAAGGACGGACATGGAGTGGAGTGCAGAGGCTGCTTGGCCGGCGGCTGAGTAAGCGCGGGCGTGAAAGCTCGAAGTCGCTCTGCAGGCTTTAGAGGGAAGCACAGGTGATGAGCGCCATCTCGTGGAAGGCGGGCATAAATGTGCAGCGACCAGGTCCTCTACAGGGGGAATGGAGAGATAGCCCTTTTCTGCGGCTCCGTCCACAACGCGAAGCGGGGCGGAAGAGTCAGAGCGAGATCTGGCAGAGAGCGGGGCATTCCAGGACTTCGTGAGTTCCGCGTGCAGTTCAGGCAGGAAGGGCGCGGCCCGTTTAGTGACGGGAGTCGAGCGCTGGCGGAAGTAGCTGCCGTCCATACGGTTGATGGTCTGCTCGGGGGGAGGGGACCAATCGAGCCCGAGGCGTTCGACGCCTGTGAGAGGAGGCGCACTAATTCCTCCTCGATTCCAGCGCGGGTCCCAGAGGATTCTCGGGCCGAGGAGGCGTGAGAACCGGACCATTCCTCACTGTCTGAAGCGAGAAGCGAACAGGTTTCCTTGATGTCCGCGGCGTCATCGGAGGTGACAGAGCGGCCACTCGGCGGCAACTGTACGTCCGGAAGCGGCGGAGAAGGAGAGCGGGAGGCGACAGGCTCCGGCGGGATGAACGCTTCTAGCTGGGGTTCTGGCGGCCTCTGAGAGCGGCGTTTCTTCTTCCGCGGCGAAGTCAGAGGCGGCGCGGAAGCAACTTT
This sequence comes from Rhinichthys klamathensis goyatoka, assembly GCF_029890125.1. NCBI lineage: Eukaryota > Metazoa > Chordata > Actinopteri > Cypriniformes > Leuciscidae > Rhinichthys > Rhinichthys klamathensis. Next base: position 1,529,932 of record NW_026606844.1, on the reverse strand, counting down.
AGTGGCCTGAAGTCGAGCCCGCAGGGTCGACAACGGCATCTCCTCGCAGAGATCGCAGCCGCCATCGGCGAGGGCGAGCTCGGCGTGCTCCAATCCGAGGCAGAGAGCGCAGATGACGTGGCGGTCTCCAGTCTCGAGGGGAGCGCGGCAAGAACCGCAGGAGGATTTACGAGACATCTTTAAAAAGACGCTCGGCTCTTTTAGATACAATACAATACAATACAGGAAGCTTTTTCGTAAAAAGGATACAAATCCGTCGGATGGCGCTAGCTCGCAGGACGGCTGAAGGTGGCGAAGACGGCCGGCTTCCTCAGTCTCCCAGATGCTCGCTAGAGTTGCCTTTTCGATGACGGCGGGTTCTCTCAGGATCAGCAGATGTGTGTAGCCTCGCTGAAGAGATGAAAAATCTGAGTTTACAGCCTGGGACGCGAATTTATACTCTCTGACCACGCCCGTTTCGGCGGGCTCTGACGCAATGAGAGCATGTCAGACTCTCATTGGCCGAGAGTTCATTCGCGTCTCCTCATAGGCTTAAGCAGTTCTCTGTGAGCGAACCAATGAGCTGCTAGCTAGCCCGCTCATGGTCTGCTGCAGCTGAACTGCGTTGACAATGGATACAAAATTATAGGATAATTTTTTGGCTTCAATTTCTCAGAAAAGATTAATCTTTCCCGTAGCGTAAGCTAGCTTACGCAATACGAGAGAACCTCTCGTAAGAGAACCTCTATTTATGGTAGGCCTACATGCCTCTGGTATCTATTTGGTATAAATATATATACATTTCTTGAACTATTCAAGGCTCCAGTGCAAAAACGTAGAGATGACTCACACTCCACCACTTTATACTGCAGAATTGCCTCTGCGATGTGTTTCATTTTGGTCAGCAACATAGCTGTGATCTGCTTGATGCTGAAATGGTGCTCCTTGTCGAGGTAATTTACATGACCTAATCAAGACATTAAAAGTCAATATTTTACTCTTTCCTCCAATGACAACCTGTCTTCACAACTTACGGGGCTAATAAACAAACACAGTGTTTACCTTGACTCTAACCTTCCCATAATTTAGAGGTAACTTACCCGTTCATATGGTAAACCAGCCTTCTCTAATTGGGCAACATACGGTTGGCCGATATAGCTCAACGCGCTGTAACTGAAGAAAACACATGCAAATAGAAAAAAACATCCGCAAATTAAAGAAAACATCTTCATCAGTTTCACAACACTCACAACACAACCGAATACAGAAACGCGCTGCAAAAGTTCACAACACAACCAAATACAGCTGCACAGACCACGGAAATGTTTCCAGGGCACCCCTGGAATCTCTTTCGGCGAGCTTTCCAGAAACTTCCCAACACAGCAGCAGCAGCAGCAGCGGCACAGCTCGGTCCAGTCCAGTCCGCGCAGCGTGCCGTTGACATTTCCCGAGCTTTCGGCGCAGAACTCACGCGGAGCGTCTGAAGGGTTGCTGTGGTAACCGTGCTGGAGTATTCATCTGCGCTACAGCTAAATATAGCACACATTTATTGATTTCTTGTCGTTATTTTAATGTTACAGAGCGGAACGGCTGGATAACAAAAAAAAAAATCTACATAACATTTGTTCAATCGGTCAGTGCGCATATTAAGCGTGAAAACGACTGCATAACTGTTAGTGGAGCTGAGTCGTGACTATTAAATATGTGTTTTAATATATAGCCAGATTAGATTAGATCGGTCATCGGTGTGTTATTAGTCATGTAATTTATTGGGTTTGTGATCAAAATATGCAGGTTTAGGTGATTTTATAACTGAAGCCAAATTGTGACGTGATTGTTCATGTTCTGTCATCATTTACCATCTTTCAATGAACGTAAACGGTGAATGAAACAGTCGTTCTGTCTTTCACGGAAGAAATTAAGTCAGGTTTTGATCAACGTAGGCTACGTAGATGATGGCTGTTACATTTTTTGTCAGTTTCATTTGGCAATTCTGTCCAACTATCCCTTTAATAAACATTTGAATCGCACTTGTTATGTTAGTGACAAGCACTGCCCCTTTTGTTGTAGTTAGCGATGCGGCCACTAGAGGCCGCAGCCGAGGCGCGCGTTCAACAGGAAATGTCCTCGCAAAACAAAGCTGTGTAATGATCGGCGCGCACTGTAGTGAGTGTTGGATAGAAGATCAGTGCAAACATTCTGCTACAGCGAGCTGGCTGCCTGCGCTATCCGCGCTTCGTATTACTATGCTTCCCATAAACTCTCAATACGGATACAGTGTTGCACAATATTTCTTGCTTTTGTCGCTTGGTAAGTATTTCTTTACTCAAATAGCCTACCAAAATGAAGTTTTTCAGCTCGAGAATCTTACATTTATTTCTTTTGCTGTTTGTTTGAGAAAGGCAGCAGTCTAAAATGATGTTTACTTCTTTTACTTATGGAAAAGCATATGCTGAGTATAACCGTTATTGGTAACAAGGGTATAGCAATTTTAAATAAGCTGCCACAAATTACACTTCCTTCTTTTTTTGTAACAGCTTTTTCGCTCTCTGTCAAGTTATGGGGAATGCTTGAGACTGATCATTACAACTCCATTTGACAGTTGAATGAATTAAACTCCCAAATCTTTGAAGAATACATGGCTTTTCAAACTTATTTGTCTAATAGATTGAATGAATGGCTGAGCTGCCTACCTAGGCATTTTGGGCATCATATGTATGTGATTGGCCGTTTCAAAACCTAGTGACCTAGTAGACAGCATATTTGTGGATTGTAGGTATCATTGATTGTCTCTCGAAAACCTAATGAGCTGCCAATCTTGACTATTTTTTTGAGCATCATAGGCGTGATAATTGTCTCAAAACCTAGTGTGCTGCTTGTCTTGAAATCATTTTTGGGCAACATGAGTGTAATTTACTGTGAGTAGCCTATATAAGCTGCCTTAACCAGAGTATCTGGTTGTCATTGTTAAAAATTCATTGAACAGACAGACTGACTGGAGTAGATGTGTGTAAATGTGAAGTATTGTTTGTTTACTGAAACCTTTTTCTTCTCACCCTTCCTAGTTGAGGTCTATGTGCCAGGCAAATGAGTTATGTTACATGTACAGAGCACCAATGCAGATCCATTTTAAAGGGGTCATTTAATGGTACATGCACTTTTTCAAGTTGATTGTACTGAAATGTGTGTTGGCAGTGCCTGTACACAACCATCATATAATGATACAATCTATCCAGTGTTTTTGTTTTAATCTCCTTATATGTTTTCCCCTGCCTCAAATTGTGACGTCAATAAAACGGATGCCCCTCCCACGATTCTTGATTGACAGCAGCGTTTCAACACATCCTCACCCTGAGCGAGCTGTCATCATAGTCCGTCATTGTTGACACGCTGGAACAGAATGGCGTCTAAGCGACTGTGGTGTTCAACCGTTGAAGACGCAGTGGCTGAGTTTTGTTTTCGAAGGGAATATTCCCCACGAGCAACATCAATGCTTTCATGTTTGCGCGATTCGCGAATCTTTTCTCACCAGACTGCTTTATAAACGAGGGTCAGTATGAGCTGGTTATGCTAAGGGTGTACTCACACTAGGCACGGTTGCCATGAACCGGGCCCGAGTACGATTGTTCCCCCTCCCCACTCCCCCTCTGGCCTGCACTCACATAGGGTTTCAGCATTCGTGCCGGAGCACGCTTACGTCATTATGGTGCGTGCGACGGTTTCGGGATAAACAAGAAGAGCGGCGCTCTCTGAACACAATGAAGTCCATCGCTCTGTTTTCTTTGTGGATAATTTTGTGTCGTTTGGTCCACGGTGGTCCACAGCCTGTTGTTAAACAGATGCGTGGCCTTTTAGTGGCGCGAAAATTTTCACGTAATCGTGCTGCTCGTATGAGGAGGTTTGCAAGGTACCAGCTGAAGTGCAGCAAGGACTTTGCAGCTTTGATTACGGACTGTGTTGGTTTTGGAGCGTCGCAAAACCATGACGCCACGCGTCCTGTTCCGTGCTCCAGCACGGTTAGCGCTCACACTGCATGCGAACCGCGCCCGAGTCCAACTGAACCGTGCTCTGGCCCACCTCTTCCAAGCGGGCCAGGGCCGGCTAATCGAGCCGCGCCCTGGCACGGTGCGGAGCACTCACACTAGTCAAACGAACCGCGCTTTGGTGGTCAAACGCACTCGGGCACGGTTCAAACTGGCTAGTGTGAGTACACCCTAAGAAGCTGCTCCTGAAAAAAGAATCGATACCAACTATTCGTGTTCCTGCTGCACCTCCAGAAGAAGTGAGTGTAAACTTGTGTTAACCTTTATATTAATCTTTGCAAATCGCTTGCACGCTTCACGATGAATGCGGCTAAGGTTTACACTCAGGGTACATTACGGCATGTTGTACGACGTTCTCAATATAATTCATAATCCCATGTTTATAATGAAGGGGCGGAGTGAGCGAAGCTCATTATCATTTAAAGGCATATGCACTGAAACGGCGTGCTGAAAACAGCTGGTTTTGACCAGGTAAAATTAGTGTTTTCTTACAATACTAACGAAATTTTTTTATTAAAGTATATTACAAACTTTTCATTTAGACCCTAAAGAATCAAATTAACTTGTATGAAAATGGCATTATATGACCCCTTTAAATAATGTATTGATCAATGCCTATAAAGAGTTTAATATGGACATTCGTGGATATTGGGGTCATAAATCAAGCCTACAACCACCCGATTGCTTGAATTGTGTGTTTCCGATGCAGTTCATGTAAGATTGTGTATGCCAGTCACGTAAATGCAGTTCAGGTTTTCGGACTGAGCATGCCATCCATTTGTCTTGTGTATAGAGCATGTGGGTCCTAATGGGTCTGAACACCTGAACCACAGGCAAATGTGCGCTGTCTGATAAGAAGTATTGTCAGTGTCCCTTATTTTGTCAGTTTTGCCACTGAGGCATAATTTGCTTCTTCTCAAAGTGCCTCAATTTTTTTTGGCAATTTGTTGAGATATGTAGAGAAAATAAACTCCTATTGAGGGTTTCTTTTAAATTCAAGAAGTAGGCTATGCTGAAAGATCTCACATATTCATGGAATTATTGATGTGCATTGTACACATAACTTATAAGATGTACCTCGTTGTTCAAGAATGAGACTTGTGGTTGCTAATATAATATCTTGAGGAACTGGCCTAGTTTTAGTAGTACTCACACCTGCAGAGTTCAGCAGTTAGGATGACCTGGGGCACATGTGAAAGAGTTTCAGGTCAGTTGACACTGACACCTGCTGTTTTGGGCTAGTGGTACGTTATCACTACATCTTACATTTTCCGATCTTGCCCATATGATTTTAGATCTGGCGGTTTTAAACATGTCATATATCAGTCTAGCTGAGTGACATGCGGTTTTGTCAAAATTGCAAGAATTATTATGATAGTCTTGAAAGCATAATTTGGAGTGTTAATTTGAAAGAAAATTACAAACCCATTATTTTTTTTATTTTTTTTTGCATTTTTTTTGCATTTTCAATTGTTTATCAATATAGCCATCATGGAGTTACATTATAGCTCTATTATTTCTGTTAGAAAAACAAAATAATAAATTCAATATTGGACATTTTGTGACAAAAAAAAACTAATGGAAGACATTATCACAGTAAGATTGTTATGAAAAAATGGAAAAAAAAAATACAAAAATCTATATTTTATAGTATGTCATTATATCATAATAATTATATTATAATAATGTCATTATTGCAAATCAAAACCTAGTAATTTTTTTGTGATGAAAATGCAACATTTAAAAGAAACAAATACTATCTCAGTAATATTCTTATGTTTTTTTTTAAGTTCAATAAGAAAAAGAATAGAATAGTTGTTGTTTTCTCAGCCAAATGAAAACATGGCAAGTGCAAATCTGAACTAGTGTCACACAACCAGGTCCAACTGTGGGGAAGAAATACTGTTGATTTTAAAATATGTTGTATTTTTCCCTGTAAAGAACTTTTTGTGTAAGGGTTTTATGAAGATATGTATGTCAAGATATCAGCGCTGTCCTGTTGTATTATTTATGATGATGTACAGAATAAAACTTTAAGAGAAAACATACCTTTTGTGTGAACCTGCAGGCAGAAATAATGATCAGTCAAAGCCCACTGCGGTTTTGCTGTCAGTCACAGATAAAACCAACGCCATTTAAAATGTGCATCAAATATGTTTTGTTATGATGAGTTATACTGCAAGATTTAGAATAATTGCAGGCATTTTAAGTCTTTCCCACAGATGTTATTCTGTTCCCATAGAAGTTATTCCATTGCTTGAGTCAGGAGGCAGTTTAAGCTAGCAGTTTTGAAAGATAAAAGTGCTGTTTACACCTGACAGTTAAAAAGATAAACATACTCTGACTGTCTGGAAAAGTGACTGTCAAATACAAATCTTAAGGTATGCAGGGAGCGCAGGAGTCCATGGATGGCATGAAATCACCTTGGCGGTGTGAATACTTGCGCTCTGTTCTGCTTATCAGTGAGAGGCAGTCTTAGGATTTGGCTTGGGATTTAAAGCCATGGGAGATGGAAACAAACTAGGCATTTATGATGAGCAAAGAAATGCCAATGCATGCTCGTTTTTCTTTTCTCCCAACTTTCTAACTTGCGCTAAAATTACATTCTCTTCTCTGATGACGTGTTTACTGGCGTGAGAGCTGGGCAACCTGTCTCTCACATGAGGTCAGACAAATTCAAGTCCTGTCCTGCCCTACATTTTTTCTTGTTCGAGAAGCCGTTTCACTCACATACGAAGTATACTTCGGCCATCCGCATGACGCACGACTGTGTGCGAGACGCATCCTGATGCGTAAATTGAAGCATACCTACCTAGGACTTTAAAGTATTAAAGGGGGACTTTAATTAGAAGTATTAAAGTCCCCTGTGGCAGAGGGAAGTCTGTCATTTCACCGGAAAGTTGAGTTATGACGTTTTAATTAAAAATTGCAATGTGTTGCCGAAAAAAAAAAGAAACTTATAGATGAATCGATCACAGTAAGATAGAAAATGGCTGAATTATTATTTCATGCCCACTTTAAAAGCCATTCTCAGTTCAATTTTGAAGAGTGCACAGCCAGAGACATCGTCACACAGTGGGAGATCTTTTTAATAACGAAGTTGTATTCTGCTCACAACTTGTTGTCATCTAACTGCACTTTCATCATGTTTTGATCTTTTGAGTGATCAATATTTGTCTGTTTAGAGAATTGAAGACCCGTCATATACATTTAACAAAAAACTCTTGATGTGATTATCAGGCCTGCCGATCTCAGCTTAGTCCTTTTTGACAGCTTTCTTAGACTGACATTTCATCAGAAAATCCTTTTCTCTAGCCACCCGCTTCCAAAGTGAGATCGTGAAGTGATGTGAAAGATGAAGAGAGGTACTTTTTTTTATTCAAGAGATAAGTCATGCTCCTTTCAGGTCATATTAGTTTCATAGTGCCATGAAATTTTGTGTTTTAAGCATTCACTCATCCACTTTGAATGAAATGTCAAGAGAGAGTAGTTCAGGTTTAATACAACTTGCAAGCAATAATTTAAAAGGGATCTCTGATTGACTCATGTTTTAGATTGGATTTGTATTTTGTGTAGTGCTCATACTGTTTGTCGTGCTAATCATTATCACAGCAGGGTCTAGTACTCAGTAAGATAATTAATGCACACCAACAGAATACAGAAGCAGAGAACAGTCTATAGCATTCAATGTTATCATTTAATGGCAGTAACACCATTCAAGTGGTAGTGGTTGGTTTGCAAGTCTCTAATAACTAATGCATGACATTAATATAATTCTCTCAGAACAGCTTTGAGGTCTCCTCTGAGTCCCTATTTGATAAATATCAGTGCGCCTTTGTGATTTATGGAAGGAGTAATGACTAATAACTTGCTTTGTTTGCTTCACACTTGTGAATTGCGGACTCTTTTTATACATTCTGTCTTTTGATTAACACTTGTAGGTTCATTATCAACTTGCAGAGTGTATGGAGTACAACAAATGACTTCTTGCACACTCTAAAAATGTAATAAAAAAAAAAAAAAACGTATTCATATTATCATGTAATTTGTGCTGAGGCAGTGAGCATAATGTGCAGGAAAGGTTGTGGAGAACTGGCAATGAAAAGAACTTCAGACACAAAACGGCACGCATGCATGAACAGTAAATTTGGCTTCCGGAACCAAACCAAAGTGACTGCTCTCATTGTGACTCTGAGACTTTGGAATCCCATTTCCTTCATATAAAAGCCAATGCTGAGGACAATAGTTTTGTTTCAAATAAGTGCCAGTTACAATTGTGATTCAGGCAAAAAGTGGCTAAATTTGGAAATGTTTGGAGGTGTGGTTGATGGAATGAGGCAAATTAATGCATTCTTGATGAAATTCAAAACTCCATGTTCACCATCCAAAGCTAAGTAATGCAAATTCCTGTACTTTCAAGTACATTTTGAGTTTGAGGGAGAACTTTCTTCTTGAATGTAGAGGAAGTACGTTGTGTAGGTATATGCAGGTGTGTAGTGTGAATACATTCCCGGATGTACAATGTTGGCATTGTCCTCTCATCCTTGTATTCTTTGATCTAAAACATACTAACTAGGGATGCACAATATCATCAACATCAGCTGGTTATAAAAAACATTTTAACAGACAATATTGAATGTTTTTTGTAGGTGTTTTTTTTTTACATTTTAGATTAACTCTTCTTCACAAGCTCTAATAACACTAAAAACACTGTTAAATGTAATCTTTAGCAAATTTCAAAATGAATGTCCATTTTTCATACTGTAGCCTATATTATAATGCTGTGATGCCTAAAATTACTTGTAGCATATAAAGGGGCTATATGTAGAATTCAGAAACCCTTGTTAATAGCGACACCGGTGGCTGTGAAGTGAAATGCATCCAGCAACCTATTACTGAGACTGAATGTGATTCAAGGCCACGATATACTTATGGCAAAGTTCTTTGAATTTCATGATCGTTTGAATATAATATGGGACATTCCTTGTCAAACCAACCAAATTTTGGATTTTGATAATATTTTTTTCTGAAGAAAGACAAACATAAATAGTGATTAAAGCCAAAATATTAAATGTCATGGATGTTTGTTTACTGAGTAATCCATTATTTTTTTAGAGGGGGTCAAAATGACTTGATATGGAGCCAAATTACAGGGGAGTAAAAATGCCTTTATATAGATGGCAGCATCATTATTTTATTTTTACACAGAGATTTGTAGGTCTATTAGTTAAATCTGTTGACTTTAGCTATCTTTGTTGCATTATGCCAAAGTGAAAGTTCAGAAGTGGGAAAAAGCACTTCTTTTGTTTTTTTGCCGCAAGTTTGCATGCCTGTAACTTTACTTTAAACTAAAGTATTAAAGATAATATCTTCATATCCTTTTAGATTCTGGTTTTTATCAAACTTTCCTAACCGTCACATCCTTTGGACTTTCCTGCTGAAACCGACCCGAGAGTCGGGGAAGGTCTCGTTTTACAAGCTGTTCAGTGTTCACACATTGGCAATATAACATACATTAAAACTAAAATCAACCGTTTAATGGGGCTATATGTAAGAATTTTTGTGTTTTATTTTGATATAGTCTTAATCCATTTAACTGTAGGAGAATTACAACATGCTCAATGAAGACCAGAAGTCTAAGTTCAATCAGTTTACTGAAGACAAAGTTCTCCACACTTCCAAAGGAAAATGAGTTGGAAATAACTTACAAAGATATACAGAATAGTAAGAAAATATGTAAATCCATGTATTATTTATTTATTTGTTATCAATTCATTAATTTCTCTAGCTGTATCAGCCTCAATTTTTAATAGGCCTAGTGCTTTTTTATAGTAACATTGGCAATCGTCATTTAGTTATTGTTTTCTATTGTGTATGATGAATACTGAGTATTCAGGCATGCTGCTGATTAGACATACTCATTTTTGCATACTGTGTAGCAGGGAAGTATTCATATTTGTTCATAGGAACTGTGCATCTGTGCATCAATCTTTCCTAGCAGACTTTGAAATACCTTTGATTACACAAGTACAGCTTTCATCCAAAGCTTCTAATTTCACTAATTTTTTTGTTGTTTTCCTTCATCTGAAGGAGCATCTGTTCTTTGGATTTGTCTACTCTAGAAGACATCTGAAAAAATTGTACACAGATGTCAGCAGTTCAGGCAAATGATTTCTTTGCAGTATTTTATCAAGAATATAGCCAGCAGTTAAAGCAACACTGCTATAAAGAAGGGGCTCTTTATATTGTAGTCGTCTCAGCGGCCATGGCAAGCAGAGCTTAGAGCTGGTAAATGGACCTCGTGTGTGTCTCTTCTGCCCTATAACATCCTCAGGGGACCGGAATGAAAAGATTGAAAGTTTGCGACAGATGTTAAAAAAACGAGGAGTGAACTTGGATGCGTTCCTGCAAGAAGCCAAGGTTTTCAAGTCAAATGTTGCATATTTAATCCACCCTGACAGACTCCAGTCCATGTGAGAATGTAGCCTGTCTTGCTGCTGAGAGACCCACTCTTTTCTTTGTTGAAACCCATTTTCTCACTCTACCGTTGCTCTTATTTATGTGGAATTATTTATTTAGAATTTAAGATGGATCCAACTTTTTCTTGAATATGTTGGCTGAGTGAAACGGTGCTAGTGAATGCGCTCGGCTCTTAATATTAAACACATATTTCTTGCATTTTACAATCGCTTTAATGGCGCGCTCAGGGAGTATTATGAGTCTCCCCTATTGCTTTTCTTTTGTGAAGACGTCAGAGCACTAATACGAATATTAGATTTTAGGTGAAATTGTGATCTAACTTTTGCCGCTATGAAAGTAGAGCACATTAGGGAAGCTATTCTGATGATAGGCAGTACCAATGTGCATTTTTCAACCGTAAAGAACCCAATGCTTGGGTGAAACTGTTTGGGGAATTATCTGACAGCAACAGCAGAATTATATATCAGCTCTGGCCTCGGCTCATCCTGCCCACTGATATGCTGAAAATGCCTTGGTTCTTTATGATTCAGCCATAGTGGGAAAGATAATGTTCAGGGCAGAGCAAATCCATCCACTCATGGGTTCTTTATTATTAATGGCTTACATTTTGTAACAAAGGGGGAAAGTGATGTCTTAAAGTGTGTTGGGAGATCATCTTAAACATTTGGAAATGTGTTTTGGAAGTTGTTTAACATGAATTAAGTTGTGTGACCGTGGTGGTAAACACGCACATGAATCTTAGACAGATAAGGTTAGTTAGTAGTGGTCAGAATGTTGAGCACTGAAATGTTTGTCAGTGGCCAATGTGGATATCTAGTAGGGGTGTAACGATACACAAACCTGACGGTTCGGTTCGTCCCACGGTTTTGAGGTCTCGGTTCGGTTCGTTTCGGTTTCAAATTATGCTGTAAACTACAGCCCTTACTTGCACATTACTATAACATTAAAGCTTAACAACAGAGCCTACTTTTAGCCTAAATTATATAATAATAATCAACACTCAAATAACAAATTGTATGAAAACATGTAAACTGCACATAAGGCAATTTTTGCATTAACATGTTTTTACTCTAATTTGTTATTGTTATATAATAATTTACACAGTTGCTGTTATTTTCATGACAACTATTTTAAACATACATTAAATAATCAAGATATCATAAACAGGTTAAGTAAAATATAATATATAGGCTAATATATAGCATTTATTTAGTGAAAGAGTTAGCAAACCAGCAAGCTGTGGACACTGAATGACTTGCCTGAGGTAAATATAAAGCTATGTGGAAAACTAAGCGTTTTATTGACGTATTTCCGCTGTTGAAACACTGATTGAGTGTTCACACGAGTTATGATGCCTTTCAGTAAGTATACTGTATCTTTCAACATACCTTCGGGTGTCCATTCATGTTTATTCTGTAACTGAGGAAGAGATGATCGCGCTCCGCGCTGCCGCATGCATACAGTGATATCTGTCACGCCACATCTAAGAGCGCCAAAACGGCATTTATTGTTTGCATTTCGTAATCAAATAGACATAATTTGAAAGATTACACCTTGCTTATTATCAAAAGTAACAAAACACTGAGCTTATTGCGATTATATGTGGTGAATGGTGGTTAGGCAACAGCCCTGTATTCGTTGTGTACACGATTACACATGAGGTGCAATGAGCCGGGTCTGGGCGGGGCAGCAGGGGGCGGGGCGTGTTCGGTTCGCCATGAGAGTATCGCGATACGTATCGTGGGTGGTGTATCGCGGTTTTTCGGTTCGGTTCAAATATCGTTACACCCCTAATATCTAGAGCAGGGGTTTTCAAATTGGGTGAATGTGAGCCTCCCCTAACAGTAGGTTAGGACAGCCGAGCCCCCCCTTCCCCAAAATCCCGCCCCCCTGCCCTAACCCACACACCTCTGCAGTAAATGCCATCTTTTGTGTGTTCCAGGCAACGATGAGTTCCAATAAAAACGGATAAAATGTAAATATTTTTTAATATTGTAGCCTAATTGAAGACATTTTATTTCCACAACTTTTTTAAAAGTGCATTCATAAACTATTCTTTGCAACAGCAAATAATTTCCAACTTTATGCAGGCCTAATTGAGGCTACTTTTAAAATCACTGGCCTAACCACAAGTCAACAAAACATGCTTAACATGTGTAATGCAATGAGTAGCAGTGTTTCGCCGATGTTATGGGGTTTGCCTGCCATACGTGACACAATAAGTTGCTTCTGTCGCCTAGGGCTGGGCGATATGGCTGAAAACTGTATCACGATATCAGTGTTTCATATCGGTCGATATCGATAATTATTGATTTTTTTATGACCCATTTAAAATAAGGACCAGGAGAAAAAATATATTACATTTAAACATTTTTATTTTAAACTTAACCTTCCTCTGATTATAATCCCAAGACAGAAATGTCAACACAACCATGAAAACTCAAATAATTAAAATGTAAACATAAGTCTAAATTCACAATCAGACCTGCAAACTCCTCAGAGTAAAAAAGGTGACAGTGGCGCGGTGCGGCGGGACGGGGGTGGTGGGGGGTTGTGGTCGTACGTGCCCCCTGCTCGATTTTTTGTGATTTTAATATGCAAATGACACATTTCTGAGCGTGACTTAACAAAAATCAGCATACTTATCAAAAATCTTTGTGTTGCAACCCGGAAGTTTGTATCTTAGACATGCACTGTATCATAAGAAGTCAGGGCAGAGCACCCGGGTAACGATAAGCCAAGCTAACGTTACAGGGATATTGCACCATTTGGGAAATTAAGCTCCTTTTCCACCTCCCCTCGAGTAAAACAATTGTTTTTTTTTACCGTTTATAGGATTCAGCCGATCTCCAGGTCTGGCGGTACCACTTTTACCATAGCTTAACATAATTCATAGTATGAAGACAATACTAGGGGTGGAACGGTACACAGAAGTCACGGTTCGGTTCAGACACCACGGTTCGGTACGATTTCAGTACAATGGAGTGAAAAGCAAAACAGAAATATAGAAGGCATTTTTATAAATGTCTTAAGCCTTGTATTTTTTAAATAAGTTTTATTAATAAAGGCATAGAACCAGTTTATTTATAGTGCACTGATAATAGTTTTATATAATTAGTTTATTAAATTAATAAAAAGATAAAAAGACCTTGAGATATGTTTGGTAATTGTACCTGAATGAATTTAAAATTTGCAATATTTCAGATCAATATATTTGTTTTCCTTCATTTTAATTAACCGTAACTTTATTCTCATCAGAATTATAAATAATGGATTTTTTCTTTTTTAATTAATGTGTAACTTAAAAATAAACAGATTAGTGCTCTGTTTTGAGGACAAGAAATGAAAACCAATGCGATATGATGAATGTCCAAAAGATGGAACACACAGACTGTTTTAAAAAGGGGTTGGATAAATATGTTTTGCTTTTAAAACGGTGTGTATGTGTGTGTGACAGTTATAGGTTACAGTTTGACAAGAAATACAGAGTGAAGAAAAGCACGATGTTGTGTTTTATTGCGAGTATAGGACTACACAAATATAAGTAAACACTTTGCAGACTGAATGATGTCCTGTATTAACAAAATGACGGAGTATGTTTTTATGTCTCCACTGTTCGATCGCGCCCGCGTGTCTCACTCTCTCATGCCCGTGCCTACTCTCTCTCTCTCGCGCGCGCGCGCGCACACACACTCCAGCATTGGCATCATCTCATTCTCTACTCTTTACTTCTATTTAAGATTTTATTTAACTCATTTAAGACTGTTCTTGTGAGGATACTCGACAAAACTGACATTTTGGCATAAATGTGTGGGTTATTGTTCGTTCAGGCGCGAAAGAGAACTCGATACTGGCGCGCGTCTTTCTGTGCGTCATGCGTGCGTGCGTATGTGTGCGTGTGTCAGGACAGGAGGACATTCACTGACAGCGCGTTCTCTTTTGTCTTGTCGCGAATGAATGGTTTAAAAGCATTTGCGTGAATAAGAGCGTTATCATATACAAAAACTTATTGCATGCGTTGCCGGGATACTTTAAGCCCTGCAACATTAATAGAGCTGCATACAGAGTTATTTTTTCTTCTCGTGTCGCGCCTCCCCTGTGGCTCTTTGGCGCCCCCCAGGGGAGGCGCGCCTCACCTATTGAAAACCGCTGATCTAGAGATCATAGGGCCGGATTAAACATACTATGTGGGCATTTTGACAAAATTGACACAATGCATTTATAAATGTTTTTAGTGGAAGAGGCTGTGCAATGACAAAATATGTATGGTATGGTATAATACTAAGATGTGTATATATTATGCACTACCTTTCAAATGTTTGAGGTTTGACAACATTTTAAAAGAAATCCCTGATGCTCACCACGGCTGCATTTATTTGATCAAAAATACAGTAAAATTTGATTGCAATTTTATTACAAGGATCAGTGGCCTGGGGTTGGGGGCTTCAGAGGGTCAATTTTAGTTCTGTTCATTGTGAAGAAACCTTTGGGTAATTGTATGTGATCCTGTCTATGAAAAAATCAATAAACAAAATGTATCAAAATAAAATGAATAAAAAATATTGTAAAATATTATTGCGATTTAAAATAAGTCTTCTACTACTTTAATACATTTTAAAATGCAATTTATTCCTGTGATGGCAAAGCTGAATTTTCAGCAGCCATTCCTTAAGTCTTCAGTATTACACGATACAGTTCTTCATAAATAATTCTGATGTGTTGATTTGGTGCTCAAAAAAATTCTCAATGTTGAAATAGTTATTCTGCTTAATATTTTTATGGACACTGACAATTTGTTTCAGGATTTTTTTTTGTTGAATAGAAAGTTTAATAGAACAGCATTTATTTGAAATGTATCATTTTTTTTAACAATGTCAGTTTGTTAGTAGTCAGTGTACCGGTCTTACACAGTGTTTGGCCGTACAGTGATTACTTGCTCACCATGGCACCACCTCTACTGTCGTTTTGCTTTTTTATAGAAATAAAAAACATTTAGTTCAGTTAGACAACGGACACTACAATTATAAACTGAAATCATCTGCTCTGCTCCATAAAGCACGAGTTGCAGAGTCGCAGTACAGAGCAGCAGGAGTTATAGATTTCAGAGAGTAAAGAGAGCTGACTGACAAGACGAAGGCGGAGGATTTGGTCATTGACAAATATCTTGTGGTCAGTATACGTTCCTTAGACTCGAACCGCATGATCGCGAATTCACAGTGAAGCTACAGTGTAAAGCGAGCCCGCATCAAAAACGTTTTCAATACCCCACATATTGATAGCCTGATGCCTGCAAGTTATAGGCCTATACGTAGAGTTCTCATGACAGCGAATTCGCAAGTGTATTTACCGTTGTGAAAATTTCCTCATCGTGACATCCCTAGACTTTAACTGTTACTTTTGATCAATTTAATGTGTCCTTGTTGAATAAAAGTATTCATTACTTTGAGGGAAAAAACAACAACTTTTGAACGGTAGCCTAATGTATATGACAACAAATGAAAATAATGATAGAAATTGAAACATACATAACATTGCTAATATTATTAGATAGAGAGAGTAGCATTTAACTAAATATGTTGTTATAAAAAAGAACTAAAAAGCTGCACAGAGACTTTTTAAGCTCGGTTTATTCACATTAAGCATTCAAACAAACAAACTACACTACCGTTCAAAAGTTTGGGGTCAGTGAGAATTTTATTTTTATTTTTTGGAGGAAAGAAATCAATACTTTTATTTATCAAGGACAGTAAAGACATTTATAATGTTACAAAAGATTCTATTTCAAACAAATGCTGTTCTTTTGAACTTCCTATTCATCAAAGAATCCAAAAAAAAAAAAAAAAATTCAACATTGATAATAATAATAAATGTTTCTTGAGCATCAAATCCTCATATTATACTGATTTGTGAAGGATCATTTGACACTGAAGACACTGACACTGGTGATGCTGAAAATTCAGCTTTGATCACAGGAATAAATGACACTTTACTATATATTCACACAGAAAACAGCTGATTTACACTGGAATAATATTTAATACTATAACTGATTTTTGTTGTATTTTTAATCAAATAAGCGCAGCCATGGTTAGCAGAAGAGAATTCTTTTAAAAGTATTTAAAATCGTACCGACCCCAAACTTTTGAACGGTAGTGTACATACAGTACATTTGTTATTTTCCAATGATCCATGGAAAGTTTAAGTGAGCATGTTGGATTGTTCCCTAAACTCTGCAAAGCTGTTTGCGCAAACGGTGTGACATTAATAAAAATAAAAAGACAAATAAGCACACATATAAAATTATTTATATATATTTTTCAGCAACAGTATTCATTAGATCCACAGAGCCACTAGTACTGTTTAGGTCTAATGAGCTCACTTGACCTTTTGGTTCCCTTTATTTATGATTTTGCTCAATGTTTCCTTATTTCAAAGTCAACTTGGAATTTTAATGTTGCCATGTCTAGATTTCTTTCCACTTTTCTCTAACGGCTATGTTTTCCAGTCATCATCTTTTTAGCAAGTGTCAGATGTTAGTTCTCATCGATGTCTACATTAATGAATTTAAAGATGTTTTCACTTAAGCAGCCAGCAGATATTTCTAGCATAGAGCCATTCATTTATGCATATTTCATTTATTCAGCATAACACTAGGCCAAGAAACAAAACTTATTTTCGTCCTATTACTTTTGGATCTTGCCACCATTCGTATGTTTATGAAATACTCAGAACGTAATTCATATGCTTGAATTTTTTCTGCAGGCTTCTCAACAGTTTTTTTGGGCATCTACAGAGAACTGGACTCCATAAATAATTGAGTTACAAGCATACAGTGCCAGGGATAAAGAAGCAAAATAAAATTCAAACCAACTATTGGCCCAGAGGTGTAAACATCAGCCTCATTAAAGAGTTATTTAAAAGAAGATTTCACAGGTTGCAAATGGACTTGTGAAGTAGCAACAAGCAAATGCCCTTTAACCCTCATATGAGTTAATCTAGAGTTTTAATGCACACTTTCATGGTTCTGCTCTGATAATGTCACCTGAGAAGCGGATAAGTAAAAGGAGCAATTATGAACTGTTCCAAGGACAGCTTAATGGCCAGAAACCTGTGGTATTCTCAGAAGCTGAAACTCACTCGCAATGATTTCACTGGCACGGAAAGTCATCTCTCCATCTGCCTGCCGTTTTGACGCTCAATATCGATTTCGAGGCTCCTCTCAAAGCGACTCTCTTCTCGGGATCAATGGAAATGTAATTTGAGAGAGGCTTCTCCTGCTCTAATGAAAAACTTTGCAAAATACATGTGGTGCAGAAGTCCCTAAAGGCTGGTACAGATTAAAGGGGAACATACTCTCTTCTAATCAGCTGGCTTTTAACTCCGTCTTCTAGATCTTAAAGAAGCAGCACTTAACATGTACTTTAGAAAGTCATGGGCTTTTAGACCTTTTGCCTATGTGTTGCAGTTTTGCCAACATGTTAAATGGATTGAGGATGGAGCCCTCATTGTTGTATAGCCTGATGTTTTGTGTTTGATTTTATTCCAGTGCCCCTCATCACTGCAAAAGGAGATGATGTGGAGAGTCACGAAAAGGTAAGGGTTGAAGCATGTTTACTTTTGTGTAACGGCATATGACAGCAGTTTGATTTTAAATGGCAGATCTGTAATCTCCTGTTCTTTTGTTTGTTTGCTTCTCATACATGGCTCAAGACCTATCACCCTTTGTACAAGTTTTGTATCTCCAGCACCATAAATGCAATCTACAGCTATAATTTGTTTCTGCTGAAAGTGCACCAATTAAAGCCAAGCATATATATATATATATATATATATATAATCGGTTTTCCAGAGCATGCATGATGATTTTTTCATGTTCTTTGTAAGCTTGATTTTGAATTGGCTGGTCAATATTATAGTAGTTTTTTACATAAATAATTGCATTTTGCACCAATTAGGGTTGCACAATATTGAAAAAAAAAAAAAACGAACAGTGCAATATTGTGTTTTTCTGCGATATGGAAAAAATACAAGAAGTTTCACCACATAAATTGAATAACTCCATTTGAAAATTATTAATTCTAAAATGATTGGAGTGATTTTGTTAGGGAGTGCATCGGCATAGAAAAAGAGCCGAAAAAGTACTTTTTACTCTAAAGACTTTTTGTGTACGTGTGTGTGCGGAAAGGAGGGGTTTAGACAGACTGGATCATTGGACGATTCGTTTGAGAATCATTGAAAAATGTGGTGATGTGCAATGTTTATTATGAGAAAATGTAACTTTTTTTTTACCTTTGATGCATTTAAACCTGTTGTAGGAGACCTTCAAAACAAAATTAGGAACCTTTAAAATAGCATAATAGGGGCACTTTAAATCACAGCCTGTGCAATTTGACAATGGCAGTAAGCCATATCACAATATTGATTTTTTTTATATATATATCGTGCAGCTCTATTGTTCATGACTTTTAATTCCCTATAAGATGTTTTTACAGATTTCAGATTGGATTATTAACATATTTCAAAAATTACATTTATGCATTAGTTATACAAAGCGACTTACATTGCATTCAAGTTCAAATATATTTGATCAGTCTATGAATTTGGTGTTGCTATTGTTCTTTGCTCTACTGGAACGGTCTGAGGCAAATTATGAAACATACCACCAAGAAGTCAGTAAGCTAAAAAGCAGTAGCATTGTTCAAATCACATTGTAATGTCCATATTCTAGAGTTGAAAGGGTTGCAAACAGAAAGAAAAAGTCAATTTATCAGTTATCTGCCACAACATGCTGTTTATTATCGGTTATTATTGGTGCATCCCTGAGGTAATTTAATCTCTGCATTTTAATCAATACGTGTTTCTTATTTGGTTCCAATCTTCAACTTGTCAGGCTGTGTCGTTGTCTTGCAATAAGCATTGCATAGAGTTTGTCTAACTCTAAGGGACTTTGACAGGGGCCTTCACAGCTGAAATGCTGAGCATTATATGATCCTTGCTGCAAGTAACATTTTTCTCTTTTATTGCGTCAGCCGTTTCTGCTTTCCGCCGATAGGTTTCACGGTTAATGCATTCATTTTCTGGTGTAGCTTTTTTTGAGTTTTAAGCAGAAAGGCCACTGACATTCTGGGTCAGGAGAGTGAACAAAGGACAGAGAGGAAGCGAATACATTAGAACGCATAGAACGCTGTAATATGCTTGTGTTTAGACCTTAGCCAGGGTTCAGAAGTGCTGTTACATCTGGGTTTTTTAGCAATTTTCCTTTTCTTTGTTGATATTTCCTTCTCCTTTTTTCAATCGATGAAATTAAAAGTGAAATAGTAGTTTGTTAATGTTACCCTCACTATGGTAGAAGGTTCACATGGTTGATTGAGTGTAAAAGTGGACATTTTAATGAATAGATCTCTCTAGGTCCTTTCAGACGCATGGAGAGGAGAAGAACTAGACATGAAATAGTGGAGATGCCTCTCTTGATTTGCACAGCAGGATGAAAGGGTGGACAATTGTTCAGGCCCTCCTACTGGTAAATCAATGCTCTTCAAAGACAGCACATCCTGGTGCTCCTGGGGTGAGAGGATTGACTGGTTCCAATCAAGGATCCAAATGAATGTTGCTGTTGCTGTCATTGAAGTTTCTCTTTTTCCATTTCTTTTTGTGCATTTAGTAGGACTGTCATTCGCCTACAGTACCGGTTAAGTGTTTGGAAACATTAGGCTACTATTTTTAATGTTTTTGAAAGAAGTCGCTTATGCTCATCAAGCCTGCATTTATTTAATCAAAAAATATACAGAATATATTATTACAATTTGAAATAAAGATTACTGTGATGGTAAAGCTGAAACCTTTATTTTAAAGAGTAATAATATTTCACAATATTTTTTTTTTTTTTTTTTTTTTTTGATCAAATAAATGCAGGCTTGATGAGCATAAGAGACTTCTTTCAAAAACATAAAATATAGTAATGTTTGTAAACGTTTGACCGGTATTGTATATTGAATCGTATATAATAAAATTTGTTACATGATGTTGTAATTTTAATTAAATAAATCACTAGTGAATGTGGATATCAATATTTGCTAATAAATAATTAAATGACATTCAAAGCATTAATAAGAATAACATTAAAAATAAGAATAACATTAAAAAAGCATTTTAGAGGTCAATATATTGTTTTTTATTTCCATATCATTGAACACAGACCTATCATGAGTGTTAGATAATCATTTGTTCTAGCATCTTGCACCAAAATGCTGAATATTTAACAGTTTTTTTTTTTTTAGTTTTTTTTTTTTTTGGCTTTGTCAAGTTAAAAACCATTCAATCCTTTTGATTCTGTTTTATTCTTTTGCAGACCTAACAGCTGTTTTTGATCACAAGAGCGTGTTATGTGTGTAACAGGCTCTGTAATCTCATTCTGTGCTGAATATTCTCAATCTCAGTCAGGAGATATGATTAAATACATTAGTTCATTTTAACATACTATATAATATGATAATAAATTAAATGCCATCAGTACTTCTGTACAGAAAAATGGTGTCACATTTGTTTAACAAAACAGTAACAGAATACAATAATAATTAATATATTAATATGTTAATTTTTATTGTATTAATTTTTCATTTGTTAAACATCTGTGACATTTAGCACCACATATTTGTTTTTGTTTTTTTAGTCTGAATTTAAGAAAGTTGTATCTGAAGAGGGCTTGTCGAGGTTCCAACTGCAGCTAAAGACTTTCCCTGATAAATTATTGATGATCGCATTATAGCAGAATGAGATATTTCAGATTTGGCATGTCATCACCACGACACTGTTGCAAAGCATGTTGTACAAAGAACATGAGAAGTCCGGCTAAAAGAGAAATGGCTGTCTTGTACAGCTTCTTTCAAGGTGTTAGGAGGTTTTAATTATAACGATATCCTAGTACTTTAGGTTAGGTGCTTTACAAAATCAGATTACTTTATGGAAGTTTTCTCCATAATATTAGAAATGAGATATTTCGAAAAATGCCTCTCTTTTTTTTTCCTTCCATACAGTGGAAGTCAGTGGGGACCAATGTTGTAAATTTGTACTCTATTAACTTTCATTATATGGACAAAAACAGTTCTCATTGTATTGTTGTATTCTTCTTCAGAATGTCATTTTTTTGTGTTCCGAATGTAGTTATGGGGAATTTTTTGTAAACTCCCTTTAAAGACCCATAAGTCTTGGGAGACCCGTAAGACTACCTACATTTTCATTTATTTACCAGTAAGGTCACTGTAGGCCTATGCGGTACACATGCCACCATGTTTGTACAGGACAGTGGTTGCATGCAAATTATGTTGTTGGGATGTACACTTGTCCTTGATCTTGGATACAGGACAGGGATTACAGTTTGGCTTGAAATATGGAAAATAATCTACAACCTTCAAGTCATGTGATTTACAACCCACCCAACGCCTCATAAAAGATACACCAAGGTGCCGTTTTCATCTTCAGCTTTTTAGTCTTGCATGACCTTTGCTGTCGACCTTTTTCTCAATAACCTGCCACATTGGTCATGCAGCTCGAGGAGAGGCGCTGGACTCGGAATCTCAATGGCTCAGGGAAACAGAGGCCAAATGAGACTCAACAGGTCATTGGTGTGTGCTGAAATAGCATATATCACAAGGACAGAGAGAGCGAACCAACCTTGGTCTGTGCATGGAAAAAAATGAAAGGCGGGTACAATCAAGGATTTTTCTGAAGATTTCCTTGATTGAATTGCTCTGGAAGGCGAGCACACACATTACACCCAACTCCAATTAAGCTCGACCCTGTAATTTCAAGCAGCTTTTCCGTAAATTGACTGGTGGTGACTAATTTTTACCTCTTCAGACAGGTTCAGTCCTGTCAGTGCTAGTTTAGCTGAAGGATATCGAGAGCCAGCTGGCAAATGTCACTCAAGCTACTTGCAATCTCGGCATGCTTGGATTGGCAGTTCTAGACTTTGCCATTTGTGCCAAACTGTCCTTTCTGAAGATTTCACAGAATTTGTTTGTGTTTTTAACACACTTGGAAGCATTGGGAATGGTGAAGAAACAGCACTTACTTTTCTGGGCTTACATGGTTCCTTCTCTTGCAGGAGGATGAGAAACGGCCATCATGAGGAATTTTCATTATACTCATTCCTCAGATCAGGGACAAACAAGCTCCTCCAATGAGTTTTGTGACAACAATTCCTTAAACTAGGATATATATGGGACAGGATGGGAAGTTAAATCTTTCTCTGCCATTGGCCGATGAATTGTAATTGGTTCATTGACAGCTGTACCACTGGCGAAAGAGGCTCCCGGCAGCCCTGAGATGCCACAGTGTGTAGAGTTTATTATGTTGTCGTATGACCTTGTGAAGCAAGAAAAAAGATTTTATGAGTCCCACATGTGTCTTGTGCTTTTTATTTGATATTCTTAGCAATGCCCACATGCAGCCATTCTCTTTTGGGTGCATTGTTTTTGTCTCTGATATCTCCCGTTGGTGGGTTGAGTTTGTCCTTCATTCTTTTTCGGTTTTGTCTGTTGACTATAATTTTCTTTATTTTGTGTTTGAAAGTATGCCCCAAAGAACAAACCTTCCTTAGGGTTCTTTTAAGGACTTCCTTATTGGTAAAAAAATAAATGGTAAATAAATATACATACTAATATGTAGTATTTGTTCATATTTTGAATTAGCTTTTATTTTTGTATTTTTTACTTTTTATGTGCTTTTTTGATTTTTTTAATTTAACTTTAAATTTCAGTTTTAGTAATTTTAGTAAACTAGATACTTAAACTTAACATCCCTTAGGCAGCATTTCTATTTTTTCTTAGTTTTTTCTATTTCTATTTTATCTAATATTAATATTTTAAGCTTTATTTCAGTTAGCAAAAAGGATTTTTTAACAATTTTAGTCATGTAAGGTCCATCCAATTGGCCCAGTGATGGTGTCCAATGGTGTGGTTGAAGGTTTCCTGCATGTTCTGTCTTTTCGGTGCAGAAAGTAATTAAATTCCATTTAAACTTGTATTACATTTTATCATGACCTTGAATTTAGGCTGGAATGCCAATTGATTATTTGTCATTTATATTATCATTTATGTAGACATTGATTGCTCTATTTAAGTCAGCTTCACAGCATGATATGCTAAAGACCGCCCTCACATTGACGTGATTGGTTTCGGCGATTCTGATTGATGTCAGAATCGGCGTCAATTTCAAACCGCATTTTTGAGTCCTGTCTTTTTTTCACTGCAGTTTTAAGGAGAAAATACTCAGAAATTGTGTTTATTTATGAATTTGAACATTGTTTGTCTTAAAGTATATTTAAAACACCACATAGACATATAAACAACATTTAAAAACCTGATTTTTCACCACAGGGGGTTTAGGCTGCCCATGCTTGCCATTTAATTAAATAGTAGTTCCATAATCGGAGGTTATGGCCAGTACTATAAAGTAATGCCGCCCCATGCTTGCTAGTACCTCAATAGTATTTTTGTCTGGCAATACAAAATAATACAATACAATACAAAACATCAAATGCTCAGAAAAAAAGAGTAAAGGTGCATATCTTACATCTGAAAGATACATAATGCTGAGTGTATAGAAGACAACTCTGCATTATAATCTGGCTACAGAATCGTTTGCAACATTTAAATACCCTGACCAAGACAAAACATCCTCCAAATGGAGGCATGAACTAACAATTGAAATTTGCATTAATCAAGATCCCAGACCTGGGTCAGAGCATGTGAGTGGACTGGAGTAATATTTCCTGTCTGAAGATTCCACTCCGCTCGCTCAGTCCGCCCAGGGCCGCTCACTCAAACCAGAATGCTCTTTGTGATATGCTGGTTCGAGAAAATGTGAAATAAGCAATACGTCTAAGGTTATGGAGTTCAAATATTGTTTTAATGAAGTTGTGAACCTTATACTTAGCCTAAATGAACAGTAAGCATCAAAATTAAGAACGAAGAAGGAGAAGAAATTGAAAGGAAGTGTGAAGGAATTGAGTTTGCAAAGATTCATTTTGTGATATACTAACAGCGAAGTTCTTTATCGTTTGCTGATGGATAAAAAGAAGTTTGAAATACCTTCTCGCCGCTACTGTTAACAAACATCCCGCAGCCACACTGATGAGAGCTGTTACTGTAACTGAGACATTTATGCAAGCGTTACAAACAAAAAGACGTATACCGTAGTACAGAGAAATTTAATGAACGGGATTTGAGCGAATATCGTTTTCCCGGTGAGCGTGAGCGGTGCATGAGTGGAGCGTTTGCTCAGGCCATGAGTGATTGAGCAAAACGCTTTGGCATAGAGCAGACCGCCACAGCACTTCGCTCTGGGTAGTTTACACCTTTTTGACAGAAGGTAATTTGCATGGAAGACCCTGGGAAATGGCACACCCTCCACAGTAAGCAAAACATCTCAAAACTCTCTAACTTGTATTACCTTTTGGTCTATTTCTCTGGACATGAGACCATTGTACCAGTGACACTGAGACATTTCAAATGATACCGAACATGACTGTTAATTCAATTGAATTGACACCACTATATTTTTCATATAATCATTCTGAGTGAACAGAGTAAAGGGAAGAATGGGTAAAGGAAAGAACGTGGAGGAGAAGGAACCAATGTTGAAGGAAGGACAAGAGGGAAAGAAGCTTTTCCACATCTTCACTCTGTTGGGTGTGGCGAAAGATGCCTGTATGTGTCCGTATTGTCTGTATCTCAGGAGATCAAAGTATCTGATGTTCTTTCAACCTTACAACACGGAATGAACAGCACTTTTCAGATTATAACTATTATAAAAGCCCTGATATACTTCAAGCGTAATTGAAGAATGACCTGATGTGACGTTATTTCGAACAAAATTAGGCCAAACAGCTTGCCAAAACGAACTTTTTGGAAAAGTTCCCTCTTGCTAGGTAACACCTTTGTACGACCACGGTTCGTGGCGATTACGTAGGATGTAGGTGTGCGCTGAATCTCCTCCCTTGATTGATTGAAATCTTTGATTTGGAAATCTTCTCCGGTTCATTTCTTCTGTTCAGACTGTTGAGGTCGGACGTCCTCGAGTGAAAACATGAACACACTGGAGAGCTGCTTTATAGTAAATGGTAAATGGACTGCATTTATATAGCACTTTCACAGACCCAATGGCCACCAAAGCGCTTTACATATTGCCTCACATTCACCCATTCATACACCGACGGCGGTGTCAGCCATGCAAGGCGCCATCCAGCTCGTCGGGAGCAGCCGGGGTTAGGTGTCTTGCTCATGGACACCTCGACACTTGAAGTTGTACAAACATATCCCAATGCAATGATCAGATTCTTTTGCTTTATTTAAAAAAAAAATGCTTGCTGTTCTCTGATTTTTGTTGTGTGTTTATTTTGTTATTGAGAGGAAAGCGTGCAGCACATATTTATTCATCAACTCCGCTCTTATCAGTGTGGGCGGCTTCGGGATGTTTGCTAACAGTATATCGCTCCTATGTAACTTCTTTTTACCCCTAACCGCAGAACGAAAAAGAACTTGCTGTGTGAGTATATCAGGGTCTTAACTGAAGCCTATCCCCAAAAGAAAACATCTTTAAATTTGAAGTTGATTAATAATAATAAATTAAATGAATTAATAAACAATTATTAGACAATTTATTACAGAATTAAAAGTCCCCATTTAGACATATGTGAGTGTAATTAATAGAGAGCTAGTAGATGATATAGTGGGAATGTGAACGTTATAATTTTCCAGCTCAGAAGTAGAATTTGGATAGAATAAATATATCTCATGCTTACAAAAACACACTCTCAGCAAACTGCTGTTTTGTGGTTGTAGAGATAGAAGTGGAAGACCAGGTTGTGTCATTTTTAATGTTTTTTAGTTTTTGCTGGAGACAATACAAGAACAAGGTTGTGTAAACCACAAGTAGCATGATAAAGCCACCTCCACTTGATTGTATTTAATCTGTTATCCAGACGACAACAGTTGCAACGGCCCATTTTCTCCTGTTTAGTCTGCTTCAGAAAGTATGTGAGGAGGAGAAACCCTTGAGCTTGATAAACCACAGAGCCTAATTAAGTCAGTGCCTTCTACCCACCCCTGGCACTGAGTTAAATCAGTTCTGATGTGGTCCTTTCTGCCCATGCATGAATTTTTCCTCACACTGAAATCAGATAAAAAAATCTGACTAACCATGCAGACATTTTGCCTGGCATCCTGTTATCCACTTTCTTCAAACAGATTTATATTCGTCCCCTGTCGACTATATGATGAAAATGAGAAGGCATGCGTGTAAATCAGAACTTTCTGCGTGTGGATATATTGGTGCTCTGTTGCACAATATAAGGTGATGTATGTCTATGGTGGGGGGCAGAAGATGTGTACAATTTGATTAGCGGTGACATGCCTCATGACACACTTTCAATTTAAATGAATATGCCAAAATAGGAAATTGAGATGTGTTTTTTTTTTTTTTGTGATGGATCTCTACGGGGGTTGAATTTAGACGCATAACCTCTCATACAGGCTTTTAGCATGCTGACAGTCATTTAACCCTCTCCAAGAAGTTGCTAAATTCATACCCATTAAACCACCACCTCTACAGCCATCAAAGCAGGGTTTTTTTTTGTACTCAACAGTACATTTCAAGAAAATTACTGTCAGATTTCAAATGTGTGAGCAGATTTTTATTATGAATGGTCTCTGAGGTTTTATGTTGTTGTGAGGACTATGGTTATAATTAATAAAAGTTATAGTTAATAAAATGTTATAGTTATTATTTTGCCTATATTTGTTCAATATCTGTCAACCTATTTGATGTCTGCACTTAGCATCCATTTATCCACAGAAGCACATCTGATGGTGTCTGCTGGACATAAACCAGCCTAATTATACAGGGCTTTCTGTCCAACTAGTCATTCAGACAGCCCACTGACTAGTCGATTTTGAAAATATGTAATTTTGAATATCTTTTGTGAGGAAGGAAGCAGGTTTTTTCCGGCCAAAACCCACTTACTTGAAGAGGTCATGCATTTTTCTTTTCTTTTATAATGTTCTCTGAGGGCCACTTATAATGTTATCAGGATTTTGACATAAAAAAACATGATAATTTAGAAGTAATAAGCTATTTTCTATCCTGTTTTTTGACCCTCTCTTTGAAACACACTGTTTTGATGGGCATGCCACATCCAATACTTATGCCCACTGCTATGATTGGGTAACAGTTTTACATTTTAAAATAATTTTCAATGGCCTGCCATTACATCTCGAAAACTTCCTATGTTGAAAAATATCTAGTTATATTGTTGAAACGTATGCCAACGATGTGAAACATTTATGCGTATTGTGTTTTGGTTAAAGGAGAACTCCGGCGCAAATGAACCTTTGGTCTAATTACACATTGTTACCTAGTCAACCGTTATCTGAGATTTGTTTTCATGATTATCGAATGTAAATAGTTTTATCTCTAAAAACAGTTTAGCCTATAAAGCTAGTATAACGCTAGTATATTGGGCATAGTGTAATGACAAATAAAAATCGCTTGTTAATACCACTAACAAGGCTCAAAATAGCCCCACACTAACACGGTAGCATAATGAGGGTCCCTACCTTCAAACCGAAGCATGGAGAACT
This sequence comes from Rhinichthys klamathensis goyatoka, assembly GCF_029890125.1. Lineage (NCBI taxonomy): Eukaryota > Metazoa > Chordata > Actinopteri > Cypriniformes > Leuciscidae > Rhinichthys > Rhinichthys klamathensis. Next base: position 1,501,791 of record NW_026606844.1, on the reverse strand, counting down.
TTGTCAGTGTCCAGACAGTTTAATAAGAAGATATTTTAAACATACAGTCAACTTCGCGTATACAGGCAGAAGCCATCTTTGAAATACAGTCTTTACCAGTCGATCTACGAACGTCGATCCAAGCCTGCTGTTCGCGCTCACCTTATCACAACTTATAGCTCGTTCACATTCTCACCAGCGCACTTGGATCGGCGTTCGTAGATCGACTGGTAAAGACTGTATTTCAAAGATGGCTTCTGCCTGTATACGCGAAGTTGACTGTATGTTTAAAATATCTTCTTATTAAACTGTCTGGACACTGACAGTCAACTTCGCGTATACAGGCAGAAGCCATCTTTGAAATACAGTCTTTACCAGTCGATCTACGAACGCCGATCCAAGTGCGCTGGTGAGAATGTGAACGAGCTATAAGTTGTGATAAGGTGAGCGCGAACAGCAGGCTTGGATCGACGTTCGTAGATCGACTGGTAAAGACTGTATTTCAAAGATGGCTTCTGCCTGTATACGCGAAGTTGACTGTATGTTTAAAATATCTTTTTATTAAACTGTCTGGACACTGACAAAGTTCTCAATGCTTCGGTTTGAAGGTAGGGACCCTCATTATGCTACCGTGTTAGTGTGGGGCTATTTTGAGCCTTGTTAGTGGTATTAACAAGCGATTTTTATTTGTCATTACACTGTGCCCAATATACTAGCGTTATACTAGCTTTATAGGCTAAACTGTTTTTAGAGATAAAACTATTTACATTCGATAATCATGAAAACAAATCTCAGATAACGGTTGACTAGGTAACAATGTGTAATTAGACCAAAGGTTCATTTTGCGCCGGAGTTCTCCTTTAAGTCTTGGTTGTGACAAATAAAGTTTAAGTACTTGGAGTTACCACAGTTACTTATAATTGACAAAGGATGACTTAGTGTTTTGTGTAAATGGAATTATGAATGAATGTGCCATTGCTAGTCACCCTGTCATTCTTATAGGCTATTCATCAGGCTATTCATTCAGGATTACAGCGAATGGCTTAGATCAAAACAATAACAAAAGCGGCATCTTCTACGTGCTTTCTTCCGTATCCGGCAATCTCCCCCATTAACCCCATAAATGACGAAGCAAAGGAAAGAACAGCCAATCACAACAGCATATCACATCTATTCACAGTTTGACTGCGGCGCTACAGTATAAATACTCAAATATCAAACGATCTGTAACAGACAAAGCAATAGTGACACATGGTAAAAACAATGTTTACTCACACTTGTGTGTTGCAAAATTGCTGTCGGTTCTAATATAGTCGGAACTGCATTATCTTTAATTTTCAGTCTCTCTGAAAAGCCTGCGGCGAACTTTGAATCTGCAGTAAAAAGAAGCGAACAAATGAACAGTCTTACTGACGCGATCTGACCGGAAACTTCTGTTCATCCACGCTTTCTTAAAGGGGTCATCAGATGCCCATTTTCCACAAGGTGGTATGATTCTTTAGGGTCTTCATGTAAAGTTTGTAACATACTTTGGTTAAAATTCCTCAATGGTTGTGTAAAACACCCTTTCTACCTCTTTAAAAACAGCTCTGTTCACAGTGACCCGTTTCGGTGCATGTCTCTTTAAATGATAATGAGCAACTGCTCACCCCACCCCTCTCTTCCATGGGGGGTGTGGACACAACACGTAAAGTGCTGCCAAAGCCTGTCTACGGAAAGCCTGGCCACTCCCTATTAAGTCCAATTGTACCGAATTTTGGTTGTAGTTCCACCAGAGTTCCACTGGGGGCGATCGTCCGAGTGCAAAATGAATGGGAGTCAATGGGGCTAGACGGCTAAATTTGTCTCTTTTACCCGATTGTCATTGAGAAATCTCAGATTTGAATGTAGGTTCTGCAAGTTCAACATGGGTTATAGGTCGAAAGTTGAATGAACGAGTGCTTATGTCCTTTCGATTTCTTACAGGTTGAGTTGTTGTTGCCCATAACACGCTAGCATTTTGCTAATGGATGATGATTGGTCAGTGAAGGACTGATTACGACCAGAGACACCGCTTGATGGCATCGTGGCATCCGAAGCGGGACCAATGTTAAGGCCATAGGCGGACTGAACTCTCTATATACCATAGACTGTAAAAAAAGATATTTTCCCATGTCAGATGTGTAGCTGATGCCTCGAGAGAAAAGAAAGTGCAAAGCGCAAAAGCATAAACATAATACATACATAGACGCCCTATTGGCCGCTTTGGAACGTTGCTGCGATTGTGTTCTTATTGTGGAAAAGGCATTTTCTGTGATTGACCCGATTTTAGCAATAACAAAGATAACTGATGGATCCTTTATCTATGGTAATACGATATGGTACAACTACAATGCAGTGCAAATAGTAAATATAAGATACAGTGAGTAATAGTAAATAGTTTAGTCAATAAAATAAACAAACAGTATACAGCAAATAAAATAGTAATGAAAAGGCTATATAAAATATAGGCTATATAAAATAAAATGACACAACCCTGTCTATTTTTGTTAAATTTCAGTTTTATTGATCAGTAAGAGACATTATAACAGTATAAGTATCCTAAAAGGTATAATAAGTTATACAAGACAAGAAATAAAGTAAACCATTCAGACACAGCAGGATACAACGTTAAAATAGCCCAAATATAAAGTTATGAAACTTCACTTTGCCCTCAGCCAAAACGATTTGCCAGGGAACAAATGATACGATTAATGATACCAAAGATCGCCCGTTAGATATTCACAAGACGAATTATACCTCGTTTAACCACTACTAGAGACATCAGAGCCAGCGGCACACGTCAGACGCACTAGCCGAGGAAAGGCTGTTCCAGGCGGGGTGCAGAGCGCTGAGACCCGGTGAAAGACTGATCCTCACAACTCCGAAAACGTCAGATCAAACTTTTAAATAGGCGCTATCTTTATAAATATACCACAGATTTGAGCTTTAAACAACTACATTGTCGACTGAAAAACTATTAAAACTACATTTCGTGACACAATAACAGTAGTATCTTTAAATTTCGCGGCTTCTCTCGTCTGTTTATGCGCGAAAGCACCATTAAATGAAGGATTGCCGTAAAGCAGGTTTCTGGTCGTACGATGTGTATGACGTCATTGACATTTAAAAATACTTTTTAAAGCAAATAAGTGACTCTAAAAAATCGAACACCCAGTAATGCGTAATTTTGTTGCATCTTCTTTCGAATACAACATTCAAATTACTAGACAAAAAATTATATCCTGAGAAAAGTGGATTTTTAGGGGTATTGCTCCATTGACCTCCATTCATTCTGCACTCCGCCTGTGAGCGCCCTCATATGGACCTAGAGTGGAACTGCAACCAGTTCAGACCCCGGAAGTTTAATGTGAGTGGGAGTTCTCCCCATATTAGACATTCTCTGGTGCTGCCTTGGTGGACCGTATACAAATGGCTGATGGCAGAAATATGCTAATACGGGACAGTCCGTCAGCGGTCGTGGGCGGAGCATGAGCAATATGACGCCATATTGCTCAGAAAATCCAAACGGCTTAATTATTGAGAGTGTTTAGACTTTTTGAGCATTAAAAGAAAGGAGTGAATGGATTTTTTTCATTGTATGGTGGTTGTTTCCACACTGCAAAGACACATTTATATGCAAACACCATATAAAAGTGAATTTTGCATCCGATGACCCCTTTAATGTTAGGATCACAAGGAAGGCAATGCAAAGACTGTGTTTTTCCGCAACTTGGCACTTTAAAACGTCTTGTAATCATCAGAGGCCTCTCTATGGTTTTGTTGCTGGAGTAATCCTGTGTTTGCGTCTGTCTCGTATTTACTACTTCATGACATGTGTGAATCGGTGGGAGGGGCTAAAGAGGTAATGATGTGGAAATAGGTGTTGATCATCTTCTGCAGAGGCGGTCTTTCGTCGCACTATAACGTAATAATGTGACACGATCCGAAACAAGTAATTTTTTGATTTCAATAAAAGCTGGTTTTGGACTAACAAGTTTTGAGTTCTGAAAGGATATTTTTCAGTGATGCACCGATGTGAAAATTGTGGCCGATACCGATAACCGATATTAATATTGCTGTTATGGCCGATACCGATATTTACCGATGTCGATATCTCTGTATAGAAAACACATAGCGAGGATTAGGGCTGCACGATATTGGTAAAAAATGACATTGCGATATTTTATTTTTCTGCGATATAGATTGCGATATAAAAACAATTTCACCAGATGACTTGAATAGCTCTATTTGGAAAGAATGAATCATTCTAGAATGACTGGGGTGGTTTTGTCATGGAGTAAATCTGCATAGAAACTAGTATTAATAGAATTAATAGAACTAATATGAAACTAATGTAGTTAACTAGACTTTAATAAATGGAACCTTATTGTAAAGTGTTTCCGATTTATGTCTCTTGAGTTCAGTGTTGGACAGATCAGTTATTTTAACCATTCATTAAAGTGAATCGGTTCAAATGAGTCATTAGTTCGCGAATCGGACGTTTCATTAAAGGAACACTCCACCCATTTGCATTAAGCTTTCCATTGTTAGAAACCCAGTCATACTATTGAATGGTCGTGAAACACTCTCTCATTTTCCCCTGAGAGGAGAGAAATCCGCTATTTACCTTTTTCACTTCCTCCTACAATGACGCAAAAATCGTCATTTTACGTCATTGTAGGAGAAAGTGTAAGAGGGGGGGATTTCTGTAAAGACTACAAGCACTAGTTCAAACCCGCCCATAGGGGGTTGGACCTAATGCGCTAACAGAGCTATCACAGATCAGTGGGTGGGACTTCACTTGTAGATACTGAAATCAATATCAGCCATCTTGTTTATAAGCTAAGCTAACAAGCGCTGTGGAGATAGGAAGTTATGACAATGACGGAAGAAACTAAACATGATATGGAAGAAACTAAACATGATATGGAAGTAGAGGATTTTGAAATTCCGCTGTTCGTGGCTATCTTTACGAGCCGCAATTTAGTGAAGAGCAGCTGAGCCTGATGGAGGAACAGGAGGCGGACGAGGAGCCCGGACTGGGCGGACTGGGCGGACTGCTGGTGCCTGTGCTCTCGCTGTGCGCTACGGACACAGATAGAGTCCGTCTGCTGCAGAGAATTTCAACGATAGCAATTTCTCCTGGACGAAATCTCTGAATCAGACGAGCACACGGACGTTTGTGTTGTGATGTGAACCATCCTAGTGTCGCACCGCATATGTTCTGACTGAACATACAGGTATCATGCAATAATTCACCATATAGAAAGAAATACAAACGAGGAGTAATTCACTAATGAGTTTGCCAATGTAACGGGGTTCGTTGTCGTGGGAAGGAGGAGGCGGGAACCGGCGAACATTTAAACATTTTAATAGTAAAATAAACAAATACAAAACAAAAGTATAAGCCAGCTGGCCACACACAACAGAAACAAAACATAAAATCAGGCCTGTTCCTTTTGTGCTTCCGCTCCTCCGTGAGAGATATGAGACCGCTGCGTCTCACAGGTGAGGTGTCATTCATTATCACTCGCGCCGTCCTCTCACGGTCCCTCGTCCTGTCCGCCACAGCCAACTAACTAGACATTTTGTGTGAAATGAATTTCAAACTCTTTTGGCAGCAAGTCTTGTAGACGGAAGAGTGATTTCTCTGTTTGCGCTGTTCTGGATTAGTGGGAGTGGCTTGCGGAGCTGTGCAATGTGGTGCATTGTGGGAGTTGTTGTCTTACATACAAATGCGCCCTAAAGTTATTTTCTGTCTTTTCTCGGTCAAGAGGGCACCAAATTCAAAATTTCTTTTACATTTCGACTACATATATAACCCACTTTCAATAAAGATTAATGTTGAAATGGGTGGAGTGACCCTTTAACGGACCACGGCACACGTTGTGTGATTATCCAGGCAGTTTAGGAAATCGCACAAGATTTGTCTCAACACAGAAAACATTTTATCACTAGATAGATTTTTTTTGTTTTGTTTATTGAAAGTGTGGTTTATGTCATCTGAATGTGTGGAAAGCTTTTCAGAGAAGATACGGCAACGTTATTCTAGCACAATTCACAACCAGCGGTAACGTTATTTTAGCGCAATTCACAACCAGCGGTAGTTCAGAAAAAAAAAACTTCGGTCTTCCGACCTACCATCGTGTATTCTCAAAGATATTCAGTCAACTCAATTCATTAAAATGCGCGAGGGAGGGAGAGAGCGCAAGACAGTTTGAAGACGACGAGACTGCGTGCGTGCGCGCGACCGGGGCTTTCACTCTCTCTGCTCGTTCTCTCAAGCGCAGCAGTCAGTCATCTACATCACTCACCGGTCAAATAAGGCTTTGGCGGGACAAAAATACGCCTTAGTAAGTGCGCTTGTAATGTATGCGCTCGTGCAAAAACAAACATCCCCGCCCCCACACTCACATCTACACACACGTCAAATACACAGTAATGATTATTGGCCTATAATGATTGTAATGATGTAAGTATTGGAAAATCAGTAATGATTTTGACATCGGAACGATACCGATGTGTAAAAAATTGACCATATCGGCCGATATTATATCGGCGGCCGATATATCGTGCACCACTAATATTTTTACAGTACAATAACCTGTTATATGTCAAAAGATGAAGGAAATTTTGATTTCTCAATTCAAAAAATGACTGATTATACAAAAAAAAAAAAAATTTATATGTATGTATTTATTTATTATTTTGGCAGCTTTGGAATTCCATTTCACCAGACCTCTAACCACAGCACTTCTTTTAGTTGAACACTTCCATTGTGTATTTGTTCAGGGTCAATTATACAACTGGAGGTGGCTCTTCCATCTCAACAAGTCCCTGTCTTTGAGTTTCCTGGTCCTTTGGGGTTTCAGAATCAATGTTTTTCTCCTCTTCGGGTTGCTGTGGATTGAACTTCTAACCGTGCCATGATTCACAACGTCACCTTGATGATTCAGCATCTCCCTCTCACTGTAATGATGTGCCACACTCTGCCCGGTGTAAAGATATATGACTTGTTTCTCGAAGGGCTGCTTGGAGCTCAGGACTAGAGTAATTGTTAGCAGAGTGGTAGCAATAAATCAAAAGCCATCTCCTTTTTTCCTCGTTATCCTCTAATATACCACAATATGAGTAGGGAGAGCATCGAATACTGCTCGAATTTGCTCCCTTCTCTCTTCATGTCCCTGAGGACGTGAGATTTGGTTTGAGCGGGGAAGGCTCGTTCAAAGTTCGCAACAGGAACTGTGATCGATTCGCTCTTTCCTCCACAGTCGGCTGGTAGCACTGACAGCTCTGGTGGCAGAATGAGCTTCCTAATACCCCAATTGAGCTGAGCACTCAGGGTTAGAACAGCATCAGCTCCAGGCACCGAAACCACACAATTTGCAGTGAACTAATGACATGGTGAATCATGATTTATCAGTTCAAATAACCCAAAGGATCCTCTCCACATTTTGATGTTCTTTTAGAAATTTAATTGAACGACTAATTTAAGCATACAGGAAGACTAATTCTGGCTTCATGTCGGAATGATCATGTTTAGGAGATTTGCATGAACGAAACCACAATGTCATAATTACCATTAGGGAAACTTGATGTTCTTTTATTTGTGGTTGATGGTAATTTGACTTACATAATCAGAATTATAAACAGAATATAACATAAAATAAACAGAAATAACAGAGGAAATATAATAATTGGCAAAAGTGTAGGGCAGGGGTGCCCAAACCTGCTCCTGCTGATCGACTGTCCTGCACGGTTCATCTCCAACGCTAATCAAACACACCTGCCTTTAATTTTCAAGTGATCCTAAAGACCTTAATTGGTTGCTTCTGGTGTGTTTGATTAGGGTTGGAGATGGACTGTGCAGGACAGTCGATCGGCAGGAGCAGGATTGGGCAACCCTACATGTCAAGTCAGCCAAATTTCGGAAACTTTCCCGGCTCAAATTTTTGATTTTGTTAATGTTTATCTGAAGAAAGACAAACATAAATGAAAGCCGATATATTAAATGTAATGTAATATTAAATGTTATTCATATATCATGAATTCGTTTTAAAGTGATACATTTCATTATAATATTAAATAAATTAAAAGATTTCTGTTTATATTTTTGTTTTAAATTCAATTTTAAGTCAATTACATTTTCAATGTAATGCCAGACTTTTTGACCCCACTAAATGTCAGTATTTTGTGTTGCCTACAAAGTTATTTAAATGCAAACAAATAAATAAACTATTACATTTGCCCTAGATGCCCATTGCATTGTAATTTAGATATCTGGTATTGTCAGTAAAAACTTCCCAGGAGGACTTGATGACCACATTACATTTAGAATAACCATTAGTTTGCAGTTTATTTAGTCTTGGGAAAGGTTCTGTCTCATACATCTCTCTCCCTTAGTGTTTAGGTTGTACTTATTGGCATGCTTTAATAGTGCTGAATTTTCTTGTCAAAACTAATGATGTTATGAGTGCCTCCAGGTTGGACTTTTATTTACTTGCTGGTTCATTTGTAAACACTGCCTCTAATGTTGTCTTTCTCTCAATTTCTCTTCTCAGATCCATGACGCTGACAAACCTCCCTCTGAGAGTCAGCTCGGTGAGTATCCAAGCAGCTTCTGTTTCCTTTCACATCCTGCAAAAGTCAACCAGAGTGTGAGGAGCTTTCAAAAGACACCAAAATCCCATGGAAATAATTCCTGGCTGTCAGAGACTTTAAGTTGTATTTTAGTACCTTTTCAGTTTGGTAACGCTATGTTCTTATCACATTTCATATTGTGTTTCTTCTGACCAACTGTAAATATCACTGATGCCTCATCTAAACAGAAAATGATGAGGTTTATTTTAGATGGCTTTAGTTAATGTGGCTCTCCGTGCAGCAGGATTGGATTTTAGGGCACGGCTAATTGATTTGGGTCATCGTTTGCAGTGTGCTGTACGTGTGTTTGATATTTCAGTGTAGCGAGGCAAATGAGAGTAATCCGGCATGGCGTGGTGGAATGAACAGATCGTAGGGGTTTATTACAATACCCGTAATTTAGGTCCTCTTGCAATTGCCACAGTAAAACATTCGAACAGAAGGTGGGAAACGTTTTGGATGAAAATAACGTCATTATTTGACCTCTTAATTCCAGCAACCATTACAGCTAAATTGATACTGGTGTTTTGCTTTTCTTTTGTCTTTAAAGGCCTATGCTAGAGCAACCAGCATACAAATGACTCTAAAGGTGCAAAGGTCAATTATAATTGGCTGTCGCTGCTTAACAAAGGAAATCTCAGTGGATGAGGCAGAGGAAGAGAGAAATGACAAGGACATGTTAAAAGATGAAAGTAGATCAACAGTTTGAGCATAGACTGGGGTTTCAATTATGTACAGGCATGAAATTAGCCTTTATAAAAAACAGAATAGAGTTAAACATGGTCTGTTTGAAATTTTTCGTTGTCTGACTCAAAAGTAGGCAAGTACGGCAATTAATCAACTTCATGAAGTGGATGTGGAGTCTGTCGAAATGTAATGACTTTCATACATCAAACAGTTGAAGGAAGCCTGAAGTGCAAAGATGGTTATATAATTTCACAGAACTCTCACTTTCAAAAAGGTACTTCATGTGCTTCAGCCCATAGTATGATTACGAATATTCTCAGAGCCTCTTTTTGCACCAAGCGTGTGACGCAGAACAATAACCTTTATGGTTTTGAAGTTCTCTCCCAGAAGTGTTTGGTTGCCTGAAGCGTTTTATGCGTATATGTCAGAGGCATTCTTTTGAACTTTGTGTTCTCTTGTAATGCACTCTACGGATAGCGAAAAGTCAAGCGCACTAGCATAATCTCTAAATTATTTCTGGATATTGTCTGTGCAGCTAAAAATACTGTACTTCAGACATCATGGGAATGTTGAGAAGTTAGAAGTAGTTTGAAATGCATCATTCCTCCCAGAATAAGCTCATATGGAATATTTGAGAGTGTTTAATCTTAAATATTGTTTTTTAGAATTGTTTGAAGGCCTGTATGCATTTGATTGCAATCGAAACAAACCCAGGATGCTTCCCTCATCCACCACTCCAGAACTGTAGTACCCGATGCCTCTTCATCCCTGTGCATAACAGTCACTTAACACAGTCACGGTTGCCATGGTGGTGACTTGATATCGGCCCTGTCTTATCTTTTAGAAAGTCAGGAGCCTTTTTTTATGTAATGAAGCATGAAGAAGAGTTGGATGGAGTGGTTAGAAAAAAGGATGATTCGAACGTTAGAAAAGGGACAGAATTATTTTTGTTGTTGTTGTTGTTGTTTAGCAACGCGTCAAACTGTAAAATTGAAAAGTGAGGTTCTGAGGTGTCCTTGAAGATGTTTTATACAACTATCTGATTGAATTTAAACTGGTTCAAACTACTTCTTTTTTTATACGTGCCATTGAAAAATCATCTCAAAACTCTCAGATGGTGCATTAAGAAGATATCTGAGTCGTTCAAGAGCCTCAGGAAGGGCGAGATAACAGTTCCTCTGAGTTTCATTTTCAAATTGGAGATTTTTAAAGGGTTTTTAAATGAGGCTTTAACGATGTCGGTTTGACTACAGCTTCTGAGTTTGAGAAAGAAAAAGGATATACATCGAAATGACACCAATTGGTGACTGTTTAATTAATTATAGCACAATAACTGATATTTATAGATTGGCTATTTATAGCAAATTTTTAAGGACTAATTATATATAATGCCCAATAATGAATTATGCCATTACTTGCACACATTGCTTTATCAAAACCCAGTATGATGTTATTTATTCTATAAAACTCAAAAGGAGATGTTTTTCAGAATACCCAAGCTGCTCGTTTACATGCATTGAAAATGGACAGAGATTCACACTGTTACTCCAAATTAAATAGCTATTAAATCGTTTTCTCTCCTGTATTGCCTCGTCTTTTAACATTTAAAACTGACACAGCTTGGACATTCTGCCCAACATCTCCTTGGATCGACAACATGGTTCAACAGGGTGAGTAAATGTTGACAGATTTTTTTTTTTATCCTTTTAATAAAAAAAGTATGGGTTGAAAACTCGAAGTGCTTCTCAAGTCTAGAATGAAATGCCTAGAAGATTTTCAAAGGCTTGTTTTACTTAAAAAAGGAACCTTGCCTCAGTATCAGTAACTCTTTTTTATTATATTCTTTTATCAGATACTCTATTCATCATGGTTACTCTCTGGACCATCTCCTAAAGGATCATTCACATGAAAAATAGCTTATGTAGATACAAGCCAAACTGTAATGCTTAATTAAGCCGGCTTTACTTCTGCTTTATCCAGCACTGATGGCACTTAGGTTTCATAACACAACACCTTAGATGTGCTGCTGTGTTTGTGTTGGCATCTCTGATTTCTAATGTGATTACGTCTATAAATATGATTAAGACCTTAGTCATTGTTCATAGTCATACTGCAGCGATGTCAGGTTTTATTACTTGGGCATGTGCCAAGTTATTAGGAGTCTTTGCAATTTCTGCTTTGGTTATGATCAAGATTATTCTGCCAGAAGGCATGGAGTGCATGGCTCAAACTCTGTAGTTTAGTTTAATGACAGGCTTGCTTAGATATATGGGGAGATTGGGGTAAGATGTGTCAGTGTGTGAGCTATGTCACCACTTTTCTTGTCACATGAGTCTATCTATCTATCTATCTATCTATCTATCTATCTATCTATCTATCTATCTATCTATCTATCTATCTATCTATCTATCTATCTATCTATCTATCTATCTATCTATCTATCTATCTATCTATCTATCTATCTATCTATCTGTCTATCTGTCTGTCTGTCATCTCAACTATACCTCTTCCCAACTATCTAAACTATCCCTCTCTCTATTTATCTCTATTATCTATCTCGACTATCGCTCTCTCTGACCTTCTCTGTAATCTTCTCTGTATCTATCCCTAACCATCTATCTTTACTAACTTACCCTCTCTTTAACTAGCTGTCCCTCTGCATCTTTCACAACTAACTAACTAACTCTGACAGTTGAGTGCCACAGATTTGATCATTCCTGTGGCATGAGACATATCTTCTTCCTCCTTATCCTAATTTTTTTTCCTACATCTCTCTGAACTCAAGTGACCCGCATTCTTTTCTGGGATCTGCTCGGAAAATATCACGGTGTTGACTCTTCTGAACAGCTTGTCTCCTAGATATGCGAAAACTCAGATGCTTTCTGAGTAATTAAAGCGCAACTCTGCCTTTTTATAAGTGGCTGAGATCATGTTTACTCAATCCACTTCCTTGGAGCGGCGCACAGTTTAAGACCTGATAATGAGGCTCACGGATTTGGAATCTTTTAAAGTGGAGCTGCCTCCAGGCCTTGAATTATTGATGCAAAGTAGGAGGTTTAAAACTGCCTTCAACGCTCATTAGTTTTCGGGTGAGATGCACACAGGGACAGGGACTGCAGCTTTATAATGAGCATGATTAAACCAGCTCGAGCTCCCTTGCCTAAGTTCAGGTGTTGGAGTCCAGGAGGTTTTGTGATGTCCAACCCTTGCTGAGAATCCTAATGAGTGTTATTCTTTTTTCTGTTCTGCCAAAAAGTGTCTAGCTCTCTCTGCTTCCTTCCATACAACTTACACTCTTTCTCTCTTTTTTTAAATAGTTATTTACGTCATTGACCTTTCCATCGGTGAGTTTAAAACTATGCGTGTTATATTGACCATTTGTGCTGAGTAATTAAACAGAAATTCACAGGTATAAAATGGTGAATGATTACCATTAATGCAAATATAAATAATATATAATATTCTTAAAATATATTAGACATATAGGTTAAATTAGGGTCAACTAGTTAACAGTTTCTTGATTTTTTTTCTCTATATCTTTAGCATCAAATCTTTAATAGGCATGTTGTCCGTTAAACAGTTTGCACGTTAAAACCATTTTGTATTTAAGTTAATTCCTTTCAAAGTACTGCCACTTCAGCCATATACACTTTTGTTAAAAATAAGAGTATAGTTCCTAGCCATATCAGCCTAGAAAATCGCAACTTTACATTTTCCGTCGGTCTTAGTGCACGATGTAACTACAGAAGAGTCAAGGTTTAAATAGGAAAAATATCAAAACACTTTGGTCATTTTTTTATGAGAAATGCTAATGGTCTTGTCCACTTCAATGATTTATGCTAAAAGTGGTACCGCCAGAACCGGAGATCGGCTGAATGGATTCAAAAACGGTAAAACTCAACAGTTTAACTCTGGGGGAGTTGTAAAATGAGCCTATTTCCAAAAAAAGTGGTGTATCCCTTTAATAAAATCTCAAGAATCCTGTATTTTGTACATATTTTGTACATAAGAACATGTCTTATGTAAATGCATCTGATTGAGTCAGGTGAACCCAAAGTCAGCCTAATTATACAGTGTTAATTAGTCATTAGTTGTAAAAAAAAAAAAAAAAATTGTAGAATCACATCCCTAAGTCATATTTTCCATGGAAAAGCTTTTCATCTTAAACCTAAGATGGTTGTATTTTTTGCTTTTGCATTAATGTCCTTTTGAAGCACCTGCGGGGGCCTTAAATCTAAAGGGCTATTTTTGCTCCAGATGATATAGCCAGCCTTTTTTTAGTGTGAATACTCAAATTCGCTTTTCTTTGCTCCCTCTTTCATTCCACCTCTCCCGTCTTATCTTGTTTTTCCATCTTTTGCTTCCCTATCATCCTTTGATCCCTTTCATTCACTCCCTTCTCTCTTTCCCTTCCTTGCTTTATTACATATTACCCCGGTGAGTCAAAAGAGATTTGGTAGCTTTGCATACAAACTTGGATCGCTCCAAATCGTTACATCTACAGCAGCACAATGATCTGAGTCACTGGAGCACAGCCAGTTCTACATTGAAACAATCAGCTCTGGGCCAGGATGCACAACGCCACCGCTCATGGAAATGAGCCATCGACAGTCTTTCTTGTCTCCCATCACCTGCCACTGAGCGTGCAAAATCCACTCTTGACATTCTCATTGTTCCTCCGTACGGCTTAATGGCCCCTCTTGTGTGGCTCTGTCGTTTAGAAAGATGATGTCTGTTATTGTTAAAGCAACATTCAAATCAGGAGTAGGCGAAAAAATTGTGCCATTATTCTTCACATTGTTTTTCGCTTTCCATCTGCTACTCATTGTCATGCATGATTGACTTGATTGACGAAACAAACTCTCTCTCCAGTTTTTTGCCCCCCCCCCCAGTTATTCCAATTATCATTGTTGGTAGACTGCTGCTTATTTGTACATTTGCCAAATCTCAGAGGGATTGTTCATCCAAAAAATAACATTTTGTCATTTCTCACCCTTCATGTTGTTCCAAATCGGCATGACTTTCTTTCCTCAAGAGGAGGAAATGAAATTATGAATGCTGGTTGGTCTTTTCCATTCAATTACAATACAGTTACTGAAGCTTTCAAGCTTAAATTAACTTAACAAAAACCCACAAAAAAAAAACACAAAAATGCAAAAGCACCCTTAATGTATCAAATTTAGTACATGAGACGTATGGACTATATTCCAATTTTTCTGAAGCCATGCATTAACTTTTAAGTTGATTTAAGTTTTAATTTTACTAACCAGTTTAATTTACTGCAGCCAAAATTGAATCGATTCAGTGAGTTGAACAAGTAATCTGAATCAGCCCAAATTGTGAAACAACTCTTTCAGACTGAATCAACTGAATTATTTGTTTGAGTCAGATCTTTTCCATAAATCATTCACAAATTGAACATCATGATTTTGAGTCAAAACTGACATAATTTTATTTTTGGGGGGAACTATTCGTTTAAAGGTGATGGATTGAGTTCTCTGCACCTGTTTTGCTGACGTTCAGAGATTTGACAATCCTCCAGCACTCCAGCACGAGGTGACTGTCCTTTACGCTTCCCCCGGCCACCTCAGGCAATGCAAACTGTCAGCAAGGGTTTGTGCCAGGTGGATGGACTGTACCACCACACGCACACACCACACGGACAGCACATTTGTTTCTCTGCATTCAATCGGGCATGTGCACAGACTCTTTCTGTCTTTGTTGACTAAATTTGTCTCCGTAACCTTCCGAGTTGAGACTCATTGGGTCTGCATGACTCCAGTTAATGTTGGAAAAGGCTTGTCTCTGGACTTTTTGAGTGAAGTCCAAAAATGGAGCGATAAACCTGAAATGGTAGATACTGTTGGTTGGTTAAACATTGCATTTTGTGCTCCCTACGGTTGCGCCCTCAAACATCACCTCTCATTAATGCACATCAGTGCCAATGTTCTCTAGTAGATGTTCTGTTGGAACTTGTGAGCACCCTAATCGCTGGAAAACTTTTCTTCTTCTTTTTTTGTTGCCTTTTTCACACTTCAGCAACTGCCATATGTCTTCACTGCTCAGTCTCACTGAATTTTTCTCTTCGATTTAAGGCGGTATCAGTGCACAATAAAGACTTTTAGCTCTTTTAGCTGATCCAAGCACAGCTCACAGAGAAATTCTTGATTGCCTCTTGATTGGTTGTGCAGAATATTTTTTAAATGTCCCCAACCCCTTCGTCTACAAAGATTATGCCACCAACTGTTCAACTGTCTTCTGGAAAATGGCTTATTTTTATGTAGCTACTTGCATTCATACTTTCTCTTTAGAGGTAAAATTGCCATTTGAATTCAATTAAATAGTCTGCATTGAGATCTATTCCTCAGTAATCAGTCTGTTTTGTCAATACTCCGTTTTCAATCTTACAATTTTTTCACCTCAGACTTGTACCTGATTCCTCTGGGTATAAATGTGCTATTTTCTCTTCAACTTTGTAGTGCTCTCTCTCACTTTCTTCCCCCTTTTCTGTCACCTCTCTTTCCCTCTTTCTATTATCATACATAAGCAAACAACATCATGTCTGACTTTGTTCTGGGTTGCTGTAGAACTAATTTGAGTTTCTGCTGTCATGTAGTTCCATTTGGTTGTGTCGCCGTGGGACAGAATCTGATTGGTTTTGGTTCCTGGGATGCAATACCATCTGAGGTTCATTTTTAGTGTGTTGCCTCAGTGTGACTATAAGAATACACTTGCGGTTATCAGATGCCTCTTCCTAGTCTTAATATCTTAGCTCATTGTTTATTGGCAAACTGGAAAAAGAAAATCCTTTTTGGAAAAACAAACAAACAGAAAAAAACAGCTGTGGTTGCCAGAACCTTGCTGTAAAATATGATGACAATGTTTCTGGACGTCTGGTGCCTATATTTTTTAAAGTTCATAACCATATTTGACAGTAAATTGGTAAACCAAATATACAAACCCACTTAAAGTACTTGCATTCAATGTTGTTTTAGTATTATTTATATACCGTTATATTATTTATTAATATTTTTAATTGGATTTTATTTGTATATTTTTAATTTAATTAGTTTAAATTATTTAAAATATTTTTATTTCCATTTTAGTTTTTGTAATATTAGTACTCAGCATAAACTTTCCACTATTGTTTTATTTAGTTACCAAGGCAACATTTTTCAAGTTTCATTTTTCAAGTTTAAAGTTTTCATCTAATATTTATTCTAAATATTGATGTTTTTATATTAAATATTTATATTTTAGAAGGAGGGATGTTTTCTTTTACTGCATGAGAAATAATTTAAATTTTAAATACATATTTGCTTTTTAAATCAAATATAATTAAATATGACATGGCACACAGGGAGTTATGGGAATGTCCTAGAAGTGTGTTGTCTTGTTTTAGGGGCCGTTCACATGTCGCGTCTTTTGCGTGCTTAAGTTCATTATTTTAAATGTAGACGCATGACAAGTGCACTCATATATAGAGTGATGCCGGCACTCGCTTTTCCCAGAATAACATTGAAAGCTCAGCCAAAATGGACAAACAGCTGATGATACCAGTACATGGCTGTTTAAAAAAAAAAAAATTTGGTCATGCATAGGCTGGAAATCCATTTATCCATCGCTGAAACTTCTTCGTCTTCATGGAGAACGCTGCTCATGATTGCTTGGCAATGGCAGCCACCACGGGAGAGCAAGCTCCCATGCGCTTTTTGAAAGGAGAAGAAAAAAAAAGCGGCGGGCGTTTTCCACGAGTTTTTAGACGCGACAAGTGAGCGGCGCCTAATTCCATAATCTCTTCTTTTTTTTTTTCGTGATTCATGTTTTTCTTCCAAACCAGCATGCATATATATATTATACAGTTTTTCACAGTAAACGTCATGTATTTTGCATGGTAATTTTCTTTGGATATGGTAAGGTTGTTTCACAGGTTGTTAGTTGTAACATTTTTGCAGTATTTTTACATTGCATCTTATTAGGTACTAGTGTTTCTGCAAATTAAGACCCCTGGAGGGTGACCAAACCCTGGAGAGCGTGATGAGGAAGAAAAAAAACAAGCAGAGGGCATAGCTTTGAAGGTGATACTTTATATGGGGAAAACAATTCAGGTGACTGAAGCTCAATTCTCCAGCGTCTCATTCAATACATCTCCCTTATCCAGAAGATTCAGTCCCTTTATCTTTCGAGTCACCCCTCCAGTAGAATACAGATTGAGCAGAGAGAGAAGTGAGAGAGGACGGAAGAAACCTGACGAAGGATCACATGCTTCTAAGCCCTGTAATCAAATGATACCTCACTAAATAAATCATAGACCTAACTCAAGTCCCCTACTACTTTCTCTTCACATCAGCCTCCTCTGTCACCTCTCCATGACAGAGTTTGATTGGCCTTCTCATCCAAAAGTAGTCTACACTGACAGTTTGAAGAACCATTCTCTGCATTTTTACAATTCAGCGGTGGTCTGCTCTGCAGTGAAGATATTTTGCTGTTTTAAAGCCTTGTGTAATAATTCAATACATTTCTTAATTGCTTTCTTAGCTCCATCACGCATAGTCCTCGTCCGCAAATTTGGTGCATGCAAAAGTGTTGGTGACCAAGCTTAGAGAGAACGAGGCTGATATAAGGTCAAAAAGAGAGACAAAATGTCAAGGCTTTTCCTTTTTCCATCCCTCTGCTGCTCCGTTGTTTAATGATTAATCGAACGCTATTAGTGGAGGCCACACCATTTAAATTCAGCTTTAATTAGTTTCTTTTTTTACACACTGCTCTGTGCTTTCATTCTGACATCACACAGGCATAGAGACACAATGAAAGATTGGCAAGCACCTTATCATTGATGCTTGCTGGGACCGGATAACTGTTATTACTGTGGCACCCCACAATGCCAGAAAAGAAAGACTCTAAAATGTTCTCAGGCTTTTAATACACCTGCACAATGCCTGTCAGACATACACTTAACACACGCAATCACTCCGTTACGAAACCTTGTTAGTACATGTTTGACTCCAGATTTGTTATTTTACCCGTCGGTCAGATATAATAATATATTATTTACAAATATCATGTACATTGGTTGAGATTTTTTTTATGTATTTCAATAACTTCTAACCCTTACAAGATTAGGCTACTTTTTTTGGTCAAAAGAGGGTAGTAGTCTTATCTGGCATTGGAGAAGGAAATCCCATAATACATTGTGACAAGTCCAATGAAAAAAAATGACTGTAATATGGCAGTTGAATTGAGAGAAAAGTTTATTTTATATATACGTTTGATTCATTCAATAACGAAAAGTATAAAAAAAACTGTTTATTTCTGAAATTTTTGGATTAAAAATAGTTCAATCTGATTGAATAAATTTTACATTTATTTTACCCAGTGTTTTTGTGCGCATTAGAGGATTATGTTGCTAGTTTAGCAACAGCAATTGTGAATCATGTCTTTTATGATGTATGTTTATTTGTATACGTTCCTGTGGATATTGCGCGAATGACGGGTGATTGGGCAGATATTGTATTTTGCGGTAGGTGATAAGCCATTCGGAACCGTTGCCACTGAAACTGCCTATTAACGCACCAGTGGGGCTCGACAGCCTTGGTCAAACGGTTTGGCGCGTATGGTTGGGTTGCGGAGAGATTGTGAGATTGTGGTTAGGTCTCAGCAGCAGGAGGGATGTAGAGGTCAGTAAGCTGGGCTGAGATGAGTGGGGGACGGAGGGGGGTGACTCTGGGACGCCAGAGTCACTGTCGAGCCCTCTTGAGGTGTCGTGGGCTAGTCGACGAAACACTGAGGACGGAAGGTGCCCACTTGAAGACCCTAGAGATGTCCCCTACTCGGCTCAATCCAGACGGTTGTCGTGCTGGTCCTGTAGTTGCAGCCGTTGCGTGTGCTGACGCGACAAGTACACTGCAGCCGTTAACGCCGGACAGAAGGGGAGTCACACCACCGTATGGAAAGAAGCGTAAATGGATGGAGAAGCATAGTTTACTGTAAAGCTACGTCTTAGTGTTGCTTATCTTGGCGAAAGCCGAGTACAAATCAGCATGAAGTTTTAACATCTACTCTCGTGTAATGGAAATTAATTTTGAAGCACTATTTGTGTGGAGTGTGAAGTTGTAGTTTAATATAGAGTCTATATATGTAGAGTGTTCCAAATAAGGTTCCATGACGTAAGCATTCCTTTAAGTGTCACCCCCCTTTTTTGAATAGACATGAAAATGCACATTTCGAACTTAAATGGTTGTAATTCAAGAATGCTTTGGAATATAGACGTAAGATTGGTCTTGTTAAAGAAGACATTTGGCAGATTTTTGTAGAAGTGAAATAAATTAAGAAAGTGAAACAGAATAAAAGTTGTAGAAGTTTGAGTTAATGGAAATGTACAATGTAAAAAAAATAATTATTCATATTTTATATAAAATATATATTTTCAAAACCTGGGCTACTCTAAAACTGCAGAAAAATCAAAGCCAAAAATCTGAACAAGTTGTGTTTAAAATTTTAGGTTGATATCTCAAAAAATGAGCTTTCAGTAAGATTTTGTTTGGGCGCAGTACCAAACTTTTTCACTAGGTCACAACCAGACTCCATTACTGCCCATATAAGGGCGGCTCCATTTCCATGTGTGTTTTGAGTGGTCTGAACCATTATTTCCACAATTTTCATACAATTTATGAAGTAGACATCCTACATCAGAAGTAGTATGGGAAGTTTGGCAGATTTTGATATGAATTCAACCTCTGAGAAACACATACAAAGAACACGCATGTGCGTTATAGCTCGCTGCCACATCACAAATGGTGAATTTATTATTATTTTTCTTTATATTTAAAACATTTTCAGACCTTTTTTTCGAAAATAATTGAATGGATGCTATCTTTTGAACTCTTGGCATGAAAACAAACTGAGGTTTCTACCATTGTTTCATGATTTTTCATGTTCATTGCTATTTCAAAATAAAGGTCTGAACACGCCTTAGGAGTATGAAAATATTCTTGTTGCAAATTGATAAATTACGGCTCCTCTGTAATTTATTTTGAAAAGCAGTCCCCAAATATGGAAACTAGAGATTGTAAGCTTTCAAATTATATATAGTTTGTCAATATTACTTTTTACTAAGATATTATTGTTTAAAAAATATAATGGCAAACGTCCCACCTGTGGGACGGTGACAGTTAAGGTTAAGGTGTGGTAAAATTTGTGACAATTTCCGGTGCAAAAACGGTCCATTGTCAAAAGTGCACTGACTGATGTGTTGAAGCACAGCTCACACAGAAGTCACTTTCAAACCAAGCAGCTTTCTGTTGGTCAACACGGCAAATCCACTCGACCTTCTTAAGGTGAGACATTAGGCAAAAATGTTTTTCCATGCATCTGTCAATTTTGAGATTTAGGGCTTTTTGGCTTTTCATAGTGTTTTTTCACTATGTGACTAGTAGAAAGAAAACATCCAAAATACACTTTTAACTGTATCTTTTAGAGCACTTTATCTATTTGCGTCTGTAGTAGATTTAAATTACAGTACACATCTTTAAAGGCCGTTTTCATTGAGCCAGAAATCTTACATACATCAAACTTTACAGTTTTATTCTTATCTATATTCTGAAGGTTTGAACAGTGGGGTTTGTTCATATTTAATTTTCCAGATTTTTTTACAACATTTAATTCCTAAAAAAAATGGGTGAAAATATTTATTTTTGGCTGTTGACAGTATTTTCTGATTTGTGGAGTGATAAATGGAGATAAACACTTTTGACTGTAAAAACCTTTGACTCTAATATCAAAAAAATTAAACAAGAATTTTGAACCTGACTTCATCCAATGTTCAGATTTTTGTTCTAGAAATGTATGAAAATTAGTGCATATTTAATTTTGCATATTTAAACAACATTTAAAAAAAAACTGGTAATACCATTTTTTTCTGCAATTAATAATGTAATCAATCTACTGGTTAAGAATGGTAATTATATATTAGTTTTTCTTTTACCCTATTCACCCGGGGTGTCTTGCCCTAAAGGGGATTTCTAACGCTATTTCATGCAGTCTGACTTATTTACACTGTTAAAGAGTTGGATTAGGGGTGGGCGATATCTCGATATTTAAAATATATCGAGATATTTTTTAAACACGATATGGATTTTGACATATCGTATATATCGATATATTGTTTATATTTAATCCTGATTTCGCCACTTTGCTTGTTTGCCTTCTCTGTGCTGTGCTCGCCCCCGCCTCCTTGCTTTTGTTCCCCCTCACCTCGCGTGTTGTCTCATTCAACAATTGTCTCATCCGCAACCAGCCCGGAGGCTACAGAACTCCGAGTGTGTCTGCGCGCGAGCGACAGAGCACGAGAGAAACCGAGTGTGAGCATTAATTGCATTAGTAAATTGGTAGCCTACATACTACAATATATAATTACTATATAAGACGCATGGAAGTTCGATTAATGGACTCCAGTAATCAGAAGGCTACTACAAACGTCTTGTTTTAAACTATTGCAGGGCTCGAATTTCGGTGCGGGTATTGCCCATAAGTCTAATCATTCCCGCAGGTCTCCCATTTATAATGCGGGAAATTCCCGCAATCGTAATCCACACAGATTATAAAATCAAATCATTCTTTTAACAACTATCTGCCAGACGCAATTTCACAAACAGCGTGAGTGTTCAGCGGTGCCGCGTCTTCTTTCTCTTCTCTCATAATGTGTTGTGCAAGGCAAGCATCAAGAGCTGCGGCGATAACACACACTCGCGTTTAGGAGTCGGGACATGATGGATATTCACTCGCACAATCGGGCCAGCAGTGCATCGTGACTGAAGTTTACCATTTGCACGTCTTTTTAAGTCTTACCAGTTTAAACTAATCAGTGCTCGCGCGCTCTCTGAAAGATTATTTTCTATGCGCACATTCATAGAAAATCCGCCTTAAGAACAGCTGGCCAGTAACAAAAGTTATTTTTCGCGGATTATATTGCTTTAACACGCAAAATTGTCAATTTCGGTCGTCGTGAGTATACTCTAAACATAGTCGGTTTTGTCTTTAATAAGCATAAAACGCATGCCAGTATAATGAACACAGGATCCGTGCACTAGCTCTTAAAGTGACGGCAGCCATATGTGTGTCATTCATTTTGTTGTCAATACAACAAAAGATAGCTTTAAATTAAAGGAATACGGATTAATAACCTATGTATTTAATTTATTCAGGACTAAAATACTACTGTGTTATTTTCCATTTGATTACTTTATTCAGTTTCTGTATATGAATCACGTGATTAATTATGATGACGAAATTCAGGCCCTGTGTTTAATTTTTTTTTCTCATTTGGTTACATTCTGTTATGGAAAATTAATTTTCTATTGATTGTAGGCCTATATTTTGAGTTGTATTCACATCCATTTTCCTGTAAAGATATCGAGATATATATCGAATATCGAGATATATTTTTTGCTCCATATCGCCCAGCCCTAAGTTGGATTCTCATGCTAAATTTGGCCAAAGTTTAAAAAAAATTGTTGGATGTGTGACGGAGTGTTTCTGTGCCAAATACACTCCCTCAGGATTCTTATAAGTTTCGGAAAGTTTTTTTTTTTAGTTTTTTTTTTTTAGTATGGCCCTGTATGACGTCATAAAGGGCGGAGTTCCTTGTATGGGCACTTCTCCTGGAAGAGCGCATGCACACATCAACCAGAGCAATACTACTCAATAGGTACTCAAAATTTACAGGAGATTGGCAGAATCTGTGTGTGTTATTTGCCCTTTAAATGAAATCAGTGTGGGGAAATCGTGAAATTCCCAGTCGCATGGATTCCTGTTGAAGTGTCTGAATTTTAAATTAACTTAGAACATTTAAATTTGACCGCCCCTTTAGAAGGCAGCTTCCCATGTAGACAGAAATGCAGCTCACTTGGTTTTAGAACATAGGATCAACTTTTTTTACCATGGACAAACCCAGTGCTCCAAAATGCATGTATACTATAAATAGATCTCGGAAAAGATCCTATCTCACATCCGTATGCAGACACATACAGGTACATGCACACAAACTTGCAAGCGTACTTAGCACAAAGGCTTTTAAAAGTGGGATTGTGCCACTGAAAGCTCAAGGATGTGAATGGGAAGCTGAAGTGAACGGCATGTACATTTCTTTATTAATCCCTGTCTATCCCTGAGGCAGGCAGATCTGTAAGAGACGGGCACGCCGTGGTTTAGGAGGTAAATCCGCTTCCCACCAGAGCCGACAGATCAATAGCAGCTTTGAGGTGGAGAAGGACAGAGCGGAGACGGCAGGCAGCAATACTAAATTACAACAGCATGACACTACATAACAGATCATGCCCATGGCCCTGGGCTCTCCTGCCCCTTAGCTTTGCGTGGACAGAGGGTTCAAGCAAAACAACTGTAGGTTTCAGTCTACATAGACTTAGGCCCTGTTTACACCTGGTATTAAGATGTGTTTTGGTCGATTAAATAGCAAGTGGATGACGCTAAATACAGGTGTAAACGGGGTCAGGGCTCGACAGTGCGAGCATTTAATTCGTATTTGCGACTAAAAATAGATGTGTGCGAACTGTAAAATGCATTTAGGAGCATGAGTGCAAATAAAACACCGGGATTGCTTACGAGACATTGTCACTACAGCTGCTCGAGCGCGGAGAAAATGGCGGATAGTGTACAACTCGCTGAGGGCGGAAACTATAGTAATGCAGGACTGTCGGTCAGCAGCCGTGGGCGGGGCCTGAGCAGTATGATGTCACACTGCTCAGAGAATCAAAATGGCATGTCTAATGAGACTGCTTTGGTTTAATGGGGATTAAAAAAAAAAAAAAAGAGGAGTGGGTGGATTTTTATAATTGTAGGGTGATTATGTATGGATTTTGCATAACAGGTGCACTTTAAATGTGTGTAATGCCTTATTTGTTAAAATTTATTAATGCATTAACTAACAAACTAACAGTGATCAATACATTTGTAAAGCATTTATTAATCTTTGTTAATGTTAGTTAATAATAATATTCATGTTCATGTTTGTTCACAGTGCATTAACTAACGTTAACAGATACAACTAGATTTTAATAATGTATTAGTAAATGACGAGATTAAAAATAACTAAGATTAATATATGCTGTAGAAGTATTGTTCATCCTCAGTTCATGTCATTTAATGTAGTTATACATATATGTAGTTAAACATATAATATTGCTTACATTTTTATTATTTATCAAAAAAGTACACGGAATATTTATTTTTATTATTCGATTTTTATTTAATGATTCTAAATATCCGGTGAAGTGAATATAGCATGCAGCCGATGCTCACTAGTTTGTACAGTGTATTTTTGGAATTTTTTAGAGAGCGAATATTTCTTTGCACTGGAACAACTTGGACAATGGGACAGCCTTAGAAACGGCTGAAACCCTGGGAAGAGGGTTTACGACTTAACTAGGGAGCAGATTGAGGCATACAGAGATTGTTTGCTCATGTCAGCTGTTTTCCACATTCTCACTCTTTCTCAGCCTGTCTCGGAGGAAGATTACGAAGCTGTCGCTTTCCTCATACTCCTCGTCTCGTTTGTGTTGACAAATGAGCCTCATTTCTCAGAGCTGCTTAAAAACGGCTTGAAGGAGAAAACTTTGTCTAATCATAATTTACGATGTGTAATATGAACTGTATGGCCACATTTTGCTGCAGATGTTTGAAAGAAACCTAATAAAGAGATCCAGAGTGCTGTGGCTGGCAGAGAGCCTTGTACATGAGTTTGAGCTGGAGCTAACATGGAACTGAGCTCATGATGAAGTGACTGCAAGACTTATTAAAGAAGGGACGCTTCTCATTGACGTGGGTTTTATAACATGCCAGAGCTTTCTTACTTGGGAGAACATATGAAAGCAAAGTTAATTCTCTTTGCCAGCCTACAGATGTAGAATCTTTTTTCAATGTGGGTGTTGTAGTGAGTGCATTTTGCTGGTTGTTCTTTATAGTTAAACTATAGTTTACATTGCACTTGCATCAAGGATTTTTAATACCTTCTAATATTACGAGATCGAATGCTGTATGGTTTTTTTATATGATTAGCGTGTGGAGATATATATCGAATATCTCTATGCTTCCTGTGTCTGTGCTTCTTAAATATAATATTTTACGTTTCTAACCATATATAGCTTTTCTTTCATCATGTACATACCCTCATGCTGTTTTCATCCTGTATTACTTTCTTCTTTTGCTGTATCAACAAATACAAAATGTTTAATTTTTTTTTCCATACAATGAAATTAAATGGGGACAGAGCTTCAATCTCCTAAAATATATATTTTTTTAAATCACTGAAAAAGTAAATTCCCCATCCATCCACTATTCTGAAAATGATCATGTGATGTTTCCTGACTGGTTTGATGATAAATATAAAGTTCATGTAAAGATTCCATGACTGTGACATTAGACAAATATTCGGTGAGATCAATGTCTCAGCATGTTAAATCCGAGTCTAATTACACCACTCACAGGCCTTCAAACGAGTCATTTTCATCAGGTCCACACTCATGACTTAAAGCCTCTTATGACACATTTATCAATGAGGTGGTCTTAGCTAATTCTCTGTTTTTTAAACTCATTATAAATGAATCCTTTGTGAATTATTCACAAGAGACCATGCTGTTACATTTTTATGTAGTACGTAGCTATTGTAGATCAAGAAACATACTCCATCTCGAATCAGGTCTTATCTGTTTTGTAACCATGGTGATTTCAGCTCTCATTTGGAACATTGAACTTGCCAGATCTTAACTTGAGACTTAAGATGGGAAGTTTCTGTAATACGGCCCCAGTAGCATAACTGTACGGACTTGACCTAAAGCCCAGAGAGTTCTGCTCTATAAAAACTGTTTTGTTTTTTTAAATTTCAATCTTGCAGCAAATTCATAAACTGACAGTTGCGCCATGCTAAGCCCTATCTCTTCCCGGGGCAAAAACCCTCCAAATGTTATCTGTTTAGAAAAAAAAAAAGGATGATTACTTCAGGGCTTTTAGATTTATTTAACAGAGATAGTAGATAGAGACAGAAATACACTGGATAGAGACTAGGAATTCGAAACCTGCAGCTTCTGCATTGGCACCAAGGTTCAACGCTAACTGAGGAACATGTGTGCTAACCATAGTGCAATGTTTTTATTCCCTCTTTAAATATTGTGCCCATCTAATTTCTTTTAAAAAACATTAGTTGATGTTAAAATTATTTGATAAAAAAAAAAACTGCATGTCCTTCCTGTGCTTAGAGTTTAGAAAGAATACTTTCCATAGATATGCTTGCCTTTGCAACAAAATAATTCTTACCCAGCCTAAATGTCATCACTCTCAATGGGAAAATGTTGTATGCCCTGCAGGAAGCAAATTAACGGGGATGACATTGTGAGTGTTTTCTCTGTTTATTGTAGACTTGAAAGAAGTGGTGTTTGTCATCCAGAGCCAGAGGAACTCTTTCCATGTGCAGCAGGCAGAGAAACTCAGAAAAGACCTTCTTCAGCAGACACAAGCTCTTCAAGAGGTATTGCTATTTATGATTTTTTTAATTCACATTTTCACTTCTGTTTTTCATGACCATTTGACCTCATGCCTGGCATGTGTTCACATAATTTACTCTCATCAGTTCAACCCAAAGAGAAATTATTTGTGCAATTATGCTCCAATTGTACACCCATCTGTTATGAAATGTTTGCTACCAGTCAAAAGTTTGAACACACCTACTTATTCTTTCTATATATATATACTGAAAATTCTCATTTTAGGAAAGGCGGAAAGGCAAGGACAGATTTCAGACAAGTGACATTTTCACTAAGTGAAGTATAGTGGGATTGAAATTTCAAATGTTAAAAGCTTTATTTCAATGAGAGAAACTGTTGGGTTCATCCTCAACATTCCACCCTTGATAGTGTGTTCTATTTATTTCTCAGCATGGCGACCGTCCTCTGAGAGTGAAAATGTAATGCAATCTATTTTTTCCTCCCCTCACATCCTCACCTGATAGTTTACCGCTTTTGTAGACAAATTCTTTCTGACTGCTTGTTCTGAAAATCTGGAGTGCCAAACCACAATAACCTCCGAGCTCTGCACCAGTTCACTGAGCTGTCACCCTCCGATCCAATCAAAACCAGATTAAGAGACCGCTCTTATCCTGCACTATATCCCTTCTGCTTCCTTTCTTTCATTCTCAGGCTCTTCTTTTTGCAGAACGTCTTAGCCGAAAAAAATGTAAAGGATGTACAGTACAATGGATGTTCGACAGTGTGTTGTATATTCTTTCATCTTTCTCATCTCATATCAGATTAGATGCTTTTTAGCAACACTTTGTGAACACAAATGAAGTGGGAAAAATGCAGTGCAAATTACAGAAAGTGCAAAAGTGTGTGATACAACATAAAAAGTTGCACTTCACTCAGTAGAGTGCTGTCAAACAGGTCCCTTGTCTAAGAATTGCTGCTTTTGTGACAAAGTTCTTTTTTTTTTTTTTTATCGCTTGCCCTCAAGCAAAGAGCAAATCCATAGATTATTTTAGAGATGTCAGTTTTGCTCTCAAATGCAATGTCCATGCAGATCTTTTTAGAGTCAGTGGTGGTTCGGTTATTTATAAAATTCACTGAAACATACTTCCTTTGTCCTTAGACAAGGACACAAAAAATAATAAACAATGTAATCAAATCCCACTTTGACTTTTAAATGGAAGGCAATTTCGGAGAGGCTAGCAATAGCAAGCTAGCTTTGAAAGAGTAAGATCCCACCCTCCTTTCAGAGCCATGCCTCCTTCAAAACACAACGTATACAGTAGAGTCTGCAAAGCGTCTAAGGCCCCGTCCACACTACTGCGTTTTCGTTTAAAAACGGAGACCTTTTGCTACGTTTGCACCTCCCGTCCACACTAAAACGGCAAAAACGGAGGACTTTAGAAACGATGACGTAGTAGAGGCTCACGCTCGGCTCTATGATTGGGTTTTTAATCAGTCATGGCGTATATCTTTGCTAGCAGCTGTTGTACAAGTAAATTCTGCATTTTACAACGCTATAACTGCCTACATGCGCCAGAGTCAAGCTATTATTCGAGCGATCTGTGACAATTCCCATGTGCAGCGCGGCGTTGACCGTACATGGAGCGTCGGTTTGGGGTTAACCCAGAGCATGGTGGGATAAAATGTGTTTACACCGGCACGCGCATGCCCAGTGTTGGTGAATGGTCACGTGATCCGCGTTTTCAGTCGTTTTAATGTGGACGGAGATCAATTCTAATACGCAGCTAAAACGCTGGTGTGGACGGAGATCGTATTAGTTTTAATTATCCGTTTCTAAAACGCAGTAGTGTGGATGGGGCCTAAGACTTGAGATGGCATTAAACTACCTCATGTCTCAAAGCAAATAACATTACAATAAGTAATGAATGTAAACCACTTACAGAGCTCGGACTTGTACTACCTGACTGCTGCAGTTTCATTTTGGCGTTGATATTGTTTACTTGGAAACACATAAATCTGAGAACGTAACGGGTTGCCATCTCGTAGTTACGGTTACATTGCATGAATGCAGCATAGGCTCATTGTTTTGGTTCAGGGGAAACTGTAAAAGGCTAACTGTCTGTCTTCAACTCTGCATAGCCTTACGGAATGCACTGATGACGTGTGATGTCTGCGCAAGCAGGTGCCTGGTGGTATGGAAATACATACATTGACAGGCAGGTAGACCATCATATTATTGCATTCAAACCGAAACATTTTTTGAAAAATGTCCTGAGACTTTCACGAAAGATATATGTACATGTTTTAATTTTTCACTTCTATTATTGATTGCTATCAGGATGTAAAGAGAGTTTTAACCAGTATAACAGAAAGTGTTTATAAAATAAAATTGTCTACCCTAACTTTAAGATCATATTATAAATGAATGAAGAACTAGGCCTATGTACATGTTGTCAAGAGTTTGAGTCAATTTTATCCAGATGAACAAAAAAAGTTCAGTTTAATTGTATTTATTTAGCCTCTTTTTTTTATACGTATTATGTTTTCCTTTAGTGTATTGTTTAATTTATTTTATTGAAAAATTTATCTTCAAATTGAAAATGAAGTATACAAATATTATAAAATATTATATTATTAAATGTAATTTAATTTATAAAATATAATCTATTAAATGAAGTGTTTTCTTTTTAATAATAAATATTATATTATAAATTAATTTGTGTAATTGTATTTTTATATAATTATAATAAATATTTTATGCTTTATTTGTATTTCCTTGTAGAGACAGACAAACAAACAACAAAACAAAAACAAAAACATTTTTTATCTTATTTTTTGTTCCAAAGAAAAACGTCAATATGAACAGAATTATTATTTTGGGGGGAACTGTCTTTTTAAATAATGGACCCTTTTCGCATTTCCGGGTTTCTCAGCAGCGGAAGTTGTGATAGTTGGGTAAACTTCTATAGCGGTAAATAAGAGAAAACGTGATTTTTTTTTTTTTGTTAAAACGCGTTATCACAGTCTGTAAAAAGGGTCCATACATACACTAAAGGAGAGCTTCTATAGATGAGACTGGATAACATCACAGATATATGGAACTTCATTGTTACAGCCTTGTACCTTCAGACCTTTGTAGGAAAATACAGCTTGCTACTTTATGCATTGCCACAAGATGTCAGCACTAGTCTGAGACATGAGAGGGTTGATTTCTGATGCTTAATCCTTGTTTCAGTAGAGCAATTTGTTTCTCTTTAGTTGGACTCATGAGGCCTAACATCTATTCGTCACAGAGAAATACTCATGCAACATGCTCTACATGGATGTGCACATCAATTCTTACCCTCTCCGTCGGTCTGTGAACCCTGACAGCTTCAGTATTGTTAGTGTAAATTAGACTTCAGATTTATCACTCTTGCCCTGTGTGACTGTACAGTGCTCACTTGCTCACATTAACACCCCAGTGTGCAGCCAGCAATGAATGTTATGTTGTAAAAGCTGTAGGATGTTTGTTCCACCTCTGGGGGGGCTGAAGCAGCAAAACAGTGGGGGCGTTTACAGCAGAGAACAAATTCAATAAGACCAGCAGTCTGTAAGTGCTTCGTTTCTAAAGCCCTGAGAGGGCACAGAACAGAAGTCTGCAAACTATCTGGCAGCAACTGATATGACCTGTGGACAGTGGTGTATAGTAACAAAGTACAAATACTTTGTACAGTACAATGCAGTTTTTGTATCTTTGTACTTGAGTACAAATGATTTTGTTGACTTTTACTTGACATATTAAAGAGAAAATTGATACTTTTACCCCAAGACGTTTGTCCTGACCCTTTCGTGACATTTGCAGCTGCAAAGTGCAAAAAATAACAAAAAGCAATATTTGCTGATTGTTCATATTATCCAGTTCGGAAATGAATATTTTGATCAATTCAGTTAGTTTAAATTTGTCAAACTAGTTCACGAAGAGGTGTGAGAAATTTGACATCTTTGACCATTGTGCCTCCTTATTTCCAATGTCCTGCATCTTGTGTTTTATGTGACCAAACTCGTTGTCTGAACAAATGTATTCATCTTACTGCAGTTTTATCTCTAAAAGGTTTGCTTGATTTTGTTGTATTGTGGATCACAGTGCATTTGTAGTAGGACTCTCTCATTTAATTGTTCAGTTCTTGAGTTAAAGTGACAGTTTACCCCAAGATTCCGTTGTTTACTCTCCCTCATGTATGCATTTATATCATGGAAAATAAAATAATATTTTCTTTTAAAAATATTTCCGATGTGATTTCTTTTTTTTTTTTTTTTTGTAAATACAATGAAAGTCACTGGGTTTCCGTGTTGTTTTGGACCACTTTCGTTATGGAAAGAGTGTTTTTTTTAAAATATCTTCTTTAGTTTTCTGCAGAAGAAATTCATACAGGTTTGGAACGGAATGAGGGTGAGTAAATTATGATATTATTTAATATTTATATTTTTTTGTGTGTGTGGACGATCCCTTTAAAAACTCTTACATAACACAGCATCTCAGTGCCATTATTTATAAAATGTACCTGTACTTTTAATACTTGAGTACTTTTAATATCAGTTACTTTAATGCTTTTACTTGAGTATTTTTTTATGAGCAACTTTAACTTTTACTCGAGTCAATTTCAAAAACTGTACTTTTATTGAGTATGACAATTGGATACTTTATACAACACTGGACCTGGACGGTTTCCTTCTGTTGATGTCATTTGTATTGCTTTGTAGATAATTACAGCCTTAGTTCAACCTTAAATTGTGTATAATTTTAAGAAATGTGAGATTAAAGTTTGAAAATTATCGTTGTAATATCTAAAGAGATTGTGTGTGTGTGTGTGTGTGTGCACGCGTGTGCGTGCTAATCAACTAACTAATCAACATTTGGTTGATGAATATTAGAAGAACCTCACTGTGAACCACACAATCTAGCTGTCGATCTCTGTGTGGTCAAATAATTACTTGGCTGTATTTCAATCACTGGTATTTTCCAGAAATGTTGATGTAATTTAGTTTTGGACTGTGCAGACATGGAGTTTAATTTAACAAATATTAAAAAGTAGCATTTTTAACAAGTATTTGTGTATTCTCAACATATAATGCTTCCTGATTCATATAAGCAGTAGTGGAAGGAGTTATGTAATTGCAAATGACTTGGAAAAGACAACTGGGTAATTCATTACAGACAGTGGGGAAGCTGTAATTAGTTTCATTAGCTTAAATTTGCCCTAATTAATTACACTGATACACAGACCAGCACTCTTTAGCAGAGCATTACAATATAATATGTTTGTCTCAGTCTCTATGGCAATCAGGCTGAATGTGCAGAGAACATTAGATAAATTAACCTGACCTCACTACTAAAATGTATCCTCATAATAAATTGTATTAGTTTGACATGACATGCAGCTTTTTAAAATATTGTTTATATGCTTCCTGCTGGCTTGTATATTCTATGACATTAAGTCCCCAAATCACTAAAAAAAATGGGTATATTGACCATTCTCTGCTGGGATTTATTTTTTGTTGCTGGACAAAAACATGATGATCATGACAATCTTATTTAATGTATGTAATGTAATAATGTAAGTGTTTTTTTAAACTATCAGTCAAGTTGTTAGACCAAGCTTAGATGGATGATAAATGAAACAATTTGGTAAGACTGGCCATGTTCTCTCAAGGCAATATTCCACCCAAAGCCTGACATTAAAGTATGTTTAGATTAAAAGACATTTTCCACAAACAAAATGGCACCCTGTAAATAGCACAAAGGTTTATTATTGAACAGCAACAGTTAAATCAAAGGGGAGCATTTTATGGTGATAGAAAGAATCCATTTCTTTACCAATGAGTTAAAATTCAAATTGAAAGGACAAACTACGGTAATTGAACTCGCTATATGCAAGCTTTAGTCTCTTTTTGCTTTTGTCTCTTCCTATGACTTATAGGACAGACAGATCAGACACTTCTAAGAATCGAGTGCTAATTTCTCACCTTTCTGGTCTCTGGCTGCCATGTGATTGAGCCAAGGCAATCATATCTGAGGTAACATAAGGTAGCAAGGTCACGCCGACCCCCACATCTTTAGTCACAGCGTGATCACAAACCCTTTTTTCTGGTCACATCCTAATGAGCTGTATCAAGACACAATGGGTGTCTCAAAGTTCGCAGTCATTCGTATCTCTCTTTGGAGATAAGAATAACGTTTTGTGAGCTGTGAATGTATTAAGGGGTACTGAACATAAGCACTCTCTCATCTGATTCATTGTCACTCCTATTAAAATCACAATGTGAATTGACTAAGGATAAAAATGTTAGTGCTGAAGGGATGTTGAAAACCTTTTTTTGTATTGCATCTAGAACACTTTTATAGCTCAATGTTATGATTCTCTACAGGCTGATGACATAATTGTCCAATTTCAGCATTTTCTACAATTGATTCCTAAAGTGTGTGACTGCAATCTGATTAAAAATAATATAAGGCTCTGTCTTCATTTATGCAATCTTATAAGTGTACTAAAATTCAATAGTTTGGTTGAAATATGAGTGAGATAAGTGTGGCTAATGTGAAGTGAGCGAGCAATTTTAATCTCTTTTGTTTTTTGTTTTGTTTTTGGTATATTAACTGGTGTGGGAGTTTGTGGGTCGTGAAACGATAAAGTAGAATAAAGTATTGGGTATGCTTTAAATTATTATCAATATCAGATTAATCTCAAGATTTAAGATTCATATTAATATTAATAAGCACCTATACAGAGTTAAGCATCTACAGTAGGAACTACCGGTATATTTATATATGCAGCCATGTCAGAATATACTACAAAAGTTTAGTCTCTTAAGGGCCATTTAAACTTATGAACTATGAAGTCTATCATCTAATCATCTATCATCATTCTAATTTAATGAGAATAGTAATGTCTATCGCTATGCTGTTCAAAAGTTTGGGGTGAGTAATTTTTGTTTTAAAGAAATTAATATTTTTATTCAGCAAGCATGCATTAAATGATTAAAAGTGATCAAAATGATTAAACGTGACAGTACATTAATAATAATAACAATAATGTTAAATGATTTATATTTCAAATACATGTTGTTCTTTTGAACTTTCTATTCATCAAAGAATCCTGAAAAAAGGTTTCCACAAAAATATTAAGCAGCACAACTCTTTTCAACATTGATAATAATAAGAAATGTTTCTTGAGCAGCAAATCAGCATTTTAGAATGATTTCTGAAGGATTATGTGACCCTGAAGACTAGAGTAATTATGCTGAAAATTCACAGGAATAAATTACATTTAAAAAATATATAAGTTATTTAAATAATATTTCACAATATTACTGTTTTATGTCTTTTTTATCAAATAAATGCAGCCCTGGTGAGGATAAAATATTTTTTTCAAAAACTTTACAAGGTGTGCGTCTTAAACTTATCGCTCTTCTGTTCTCTCTTCGAAGTCCATCCATGATTTTGCTGGCTGTTGTCCTGAAAGTAAACTACTGTCTCAAATCAGATAAACTCACTTGATAGCTGGCAGTTCTCATGGTTGCTTCCCATTTTCTCTTCGTATGGCAGTAGCTGTAATTGAGTGTTTGTCTATTTCAGAGTCCCCCTGTCATCCTGCTCCTGCACACACTGTCAGACAATGAGGGAGACTGGAGCATTCTCCCACTGCTGCCTTAGTAAGTGCTGTAAATACTGACATTACAGACATTCAACCTGGTGAAATCTCAGTGTTAAAGGTTGAACTGAGGTTTACTTGGGTTATTCCTAGGGTTAATTCAATGATAGTACTGATTGAATATCAATACAGCTGTGATTTTGCTATAAGCATTAATTATTGATGTTATATATTTAAAGTAATAGTAATAATTATTATCAGTAGTAGTATTAATACTGGTAGTATTGTTAGTATTAAAATAAAATATTAATATTGTTATTTAGTTATTATAATATAAATATTTCATAAGGAGTTACATTTTACACTCACTTTTGCCAGTTACTTTATGTATTTTTACTCTGCAAAATAAAATGGTTTCAAAAGCCACAGCAGAATCAACTCCAGAATCAACTGTGCATCTCTTGGCAACACACACTAGTTGTCCCTGAATTCAGTTGAGTAAAAGATTCAGTGACTCACTTGCAAGGACAGTCACTGGGTTGCGTCTGAAATCGCATATTTGAGTAGGCAAAAGTAATTAACTCAAGTAATGACTTTGAGAGTGCTAAAAAAGTATCTTCTATATAGTTTCAATGTGTGTAGTATGAATGTGTAACGGAGTTCGTTGTTATGGGAAGGAGGAGGCGGGAACCGGCGAACATTCAAGAAGTGAAATAAAGAAATACAAAATGAAAGTATAAGCCAGCAGCCCCTCGCGGACGACTGCTGGCAACACAAAACAGAAACAAAACACAACATAAAATCAGGCCTGTTCCTCTCTCCATCTTCACTGTCGTCGCTCCTCCTTTATGCTTCCGCTCCTCCGTGAGAGATACGAGACCGGTGCGTCTCACAGGTGTCGTTCATTATCACTCACGCCACCGGCCTCGCGCCGCTCTCTCACGTCACTCGGCCTCGTCCTGCTCGCCACAGAATGTAATCCGGACATACTACGGACATATCGCCATGTTGTCATTATCATGTGACCTACCAGCGTCAGTTGTGTTGCTTTACTGCCATTCATAATCCTCTCCCGTGGCCTCATGGGATAGTAAAGTGTTCATTGTATGCAGACTTCAGAATCTCGACAGAAGTAGGTGGTCATCTGGGGACTTTACCCTACTCTTTGAGTACTGTGAATTTGGACAAACTTATTTTTTCATATACTGTTTTTCACCTACTGTATGGCTATATGTGATTTCAGATGCAGCCTCTTATTTTATTCCTGACTGAATCAGAACAAATTGTTTGAGTGAATGAATCAGGGTTTTTGAACGAATGTGTTGAACGATTCAGTGACTCATTTATAAGACTCTTGTCGCCACCTACCGTTGTAACAATGTTGCTTGCAGAAACAGTTAAAAAATCTCCACCACTAATGCACAGACTGATTATGAATGTTTGTATTCTGTTTTCTGTTTGTAATAACTGGTTTGTTTCTATAAAACTTTTGCTAATGCAGAATATTTTTCCCTTCAGCTTGTCGTCACACTTTGGGAAGAACTCTTCTTGGATCATGTTTCTGGAGGAGGACACCAGAGTGAAACTCCAAAAACTTAATAAAGTCCTCAAAAAATTTGACCGCAGAAAAGTAAGAACTTTTCATAGTGTCCCGAATGTGATTTAAACATAATTCACATTTAGCACTGTAATTGATGTACTCACAGTCCCTATGAGTGGAAATAGGCTGACATAGTCTTTTCTAATATTTATATTCCATCCTGCTGTTCAATGAGGATTGATTAGATTAGATTAGATTAGATTAGAAAACTTTATTAATCCCTGTAAGGGGAAACTCATTCCTGTAGATATTCATGCT
Source organism: Rhinichthys klamathensis goyatoka (assembly GCF_029890125.1). Taxonomy (NCBI): domain Eukaryota; kingdom Metazoa; phylum Chordata; class Actinopteri; order Cypriniformes; family Leuciscidae; genus Rhinichthys; species Rhinichthys klamathensis. Next base: position 1,465,483 of record NW_026606844.1, on the reverse strand, counting down.
CAGCATGAATTTAAAGGGGTCATATAATGCCATTTTTGTACAAGTGAATATGAATCTTTAGGGTCTAAATGAAAACTTTGTAATATACTTTTATTAAAAATTCTCATTAGTATTTTAAGAAAACGTCTCTGGTTACTTACGTAACCTATGTTCTCTGAATAGGGAACGAGACACTGCGGAAAGCGCAGTGGGATATCCTCTGGATATGCCGATTGCCTGAAGCCCTATAGAATCACGCCAATTCATTGGCTGATGGCGCTCGCGCAAAGCTGGCTCCGCCCCGACGCTCTTATGTCGTAGCATGATGAACGCGCGCGCGCCATCCTCTCCTCAGATTTCTCTGCCGAAAAGAAAAACTGTCGGCAGCGCTAGGAGCTTGGCAGCGAACGCAGCGTCTCGTTCCCTATTCAGAGAACATAGGTTACGTAAGTAACCAGAGACGTTCTCTTTCATAGGTTCACTCAACGCTGCGGAAAGCGCAGTGGGAACGAAATACCAAACTCGCCAAGCTAAGCGCTGCCATAACTGGTACCAGACCAAATAATAATAACAACCATGATAGGTTCAAGCAGATAGAACCTGGGAACCTGGAGTCATGTCAAGATCTAAATTATAGAACCTCACAAAGGTGTGCGGAGAGGACCAACCTGCCACCACACAAATGTCTTCCAAGAGGGCCCCTCTAAAGAGAGCTTGAGAGGAAGCCACACTTCTGGTGGAATGTGCTCTGATGCTAAGAGGTGAAGGCAAACCACGCACCTCGTAAGCCAGCGAAATAGCGTTCCGTTACCCAGTGGGAAATCCTCTGCTTTGATGCTGCAATCCCGCGGCGGCCAGCACCAAAACATACCAAGAGCTGGTTTGATTTCCTCCAACCGCCTGAGCGATCTACATACAACTTCAAAGAACGGACCGGGCAGAGCAAGTTAAGTTTCCTTTCTTCCTCAGAGGCAAAAGGAGGAGGGTGGAAAGCGTTAAGGTTAACAACCTGAGAGCGGAACGCCGTGGAAAGAACCTTGGGTACATACCCCGACCTCGGCCTCAAGGTAACCCTAACCAGGCCAGGAGCGAAGTCCAAGCATGACTCACTAATAGAGAGAGCCTGCAAATCCCCCTTCCGCTTTAGTGAAGATAAAGCTAACAAAAGAGCAACCTTAAGAGTCAGAATCCGCTCAGGGGCTGACTCCAAGGGCTCGAAGGGAGCCTCTGTCAAACCCTCCAGGACGACTGACAGGTCCCACGAGGGAACACTAGGGGGGCGAGCCGGTTTCAGGCGCCTAACCCCACGCATGAAGGCCGAAACTAACTTCAGTTTCCCCAAGGGAATCTCATCTCATTCTCTATGAGCGGCTATGAGCCAGCTCTGAGAGTGGTACCGGCCGCTCCGGAAGCAAACTTTTCCCGCAGGAATTCCAGCACTGAGCCTACTGGGCAGCTAACTGGGTTCCTATCATGTGCTAAGCACCATGCCTCGAACACCCTCCACTTGGAAGAATATAGCCTCCTCGTCGAAGGGGCTCTAGCATTCGCAATGGTCTCCTGAACGTCGGTTGGGAGATCAAAGCTTAAAGCTAACGGCCTCTGATAGGCTAAACGTACAGCAAACAACAAACGGCGAGGATGTCATATCCTGCCCTGAAGCTGGGAAAGCAGGTCCTCCCTGACCGGGATCTCCCAGGGGGAGGATTCCAACAGAGGGATCAGCTCCGAAAACCATGGCTGGGACGGCCAGAATGGGGCTACCAGAAGGAGGCGGACTCCGCTCTCCCTCACTCTGGACAGAACCGCCTGGATCAGCTTGATGGGCGGGAAGGCATAGAGTTTCTGCATCGGCCAAGGGTGGGCGAATGCATCTATCCCCAACGGAGCTGGAGGGCTCAGAGAGAACCAAAGCGGGCATTGGGACGACTCCTGAGATGCAAAGAGGTCCACTTCCGCTTTCCCGAACACCTCCCAGATCAGGGCCACCGTCTGGCGGTTCAACATCCATTCCCCAGACCTGAGCTTCTGCCTCGACAGAAAATCTGCTGCGAGGTTCAGAATCCCTGGGACATTATTTGCTCTCAGAGAGAGGAACTTGTCCTGGGACCACAGGAGAAGGTGACGCGCATGCCTGTCTAGGGTGCACGATCGTGAACCCCCCTGTCTGTTTACATGGGACACTACTGCCATATTGTCCGTTCTGACAATGACATGGTGTCCTTCGAGGAAAGGGAGAAAGTGGCAAAGAGCCAGGAAGACAGCCCTCAGCTCCAAGCTGTTTATGTGCCACGAGAGGGTCTCGCCAGTCAAAACCCCACACGCTGGCCTGCCCTCGAAAGCCGCTCCCCAGCCGGTCAGAGAGGCATCCGTCGTAACCATCTGGCGACGGAATACCGCACCCATACCGACTCCTTTCTGAAGGAAGAGGGGGTCCCGCTAGATTGACAGGTCGCGAAAGCAACTGCGCGACACCTTCAATAGGCGAAGGGCTGGCCCCGTGGGCCGAGCCCCTGAGAGCTTCATCCACCACAGAAAAGGTCTCATGCGGAGTAGCCCCAGAGGTAGCACAGGGGAGGCCGCGGCCATAAGGCCCAGAAGTCTGCGGCAGGTGCTCACGGAAACATGCTGGCCTAGTTCAAAGCGGGACAGACATGTCACCAGACTGGAAATCCGTGCAGGAGCCAAACGGGCCTGCATAAGAACGGAGTCCATGCGTACCCCCAAGAAAACAGTGTTCTGAGCTGGAGTAAGAACGCTCTTCTCCGTATTCAACCTCAAACCGAGAGACTGAATATGACGGAGGACAATGTCCCTGTGGTGAGTCACCAACTCTCTGGAGTGGGCTAAAAGGAGCCAATCGTCCAGGTAGTTGAGTATATGGATGCCCTGGAGCCGCAGCGGGGCCAGAGCAGCATCCATACACTTTGTGAACGTCCTTGGCGCTAGAGCGAGGCCAAAGGGGAGGACCCTGTACTGGTACGCTTTTTCTCCAAAGGCGAACCTGAGGAACTTCCTGTGTCGCCGTACGACCTGGATGTGGAAATAAGCATCCTCGAGGTCTACTGTCACGAACCAGTCCCCCAGCCGGATATGAGATATGATGGCCTTCAGCGTCAACATTTTGAATTTCCCTTTGTAAAGAGAGAAATTCAACCGGCGAAGATCTAGTATCGGCCGCAGGCCGCCTCCCTTCTTCGGGACCAGGAAGTAACGGCTGTAGAAGCCCTGTTCGACTTCCCCCGAAGGAATCTCTTCTATCGCCCCCTTCAGCAGAAGGGATGAAATCTCCTGCTGTAGTACAGAAGCCTGAGCGGCGCTGTCGACTACAGTAGGAAAGACCCCGTTGAAGCAGGGGGGGTTGCGACAAAACTGAAGCGTGTAGCCGAGCCGAACTGTGCGAAGGATCCAAGGCGATACCCCTGGTAAACGCTCCCATTCTTGAACGAAATGTGATAGAGGGAGAGGAGTGTTGCAGTGCAAGGGACATACCTGAGGTAGGGTGTCGCGCTGGTTCCCATGGGGAGGCGCGGTTGACCGTGGAGGAGAGCGCTTGGCGTCCTGACACGTACTGGGGGGTACCACCACCTGGATAGAAGTAACTGGGTCCGCCTGCTCCAGAGGAAAACGAACTGTGCCTCCGAGGAAGCGATTGGCGGGTGTAATGTGCACCGGGAGCAAGGGGAGAAAGCAAGACGCGTCTCCTTCCTCCTGAGCCGGACTGGGTGAAGAGAGTGAAACAGGACCTGCACTTCGAAACACGCTGGGTGGCGAAGGTGACAGGGTTGGATGAGGAGAGCCGGCTGGAGGAGGGCAGAAACGCTTGCGCGGTCTGTCCCAACCTCGTAGATCTGGTGAGGCTCTCCTCCTTCTGACCTGCGGGTCAGGAACGCCTCGAGGAGGCTGGAGCGGCCGATTTGTTGGACCGCTTCAGCTGAAGGCGCTTGTGAGGGCACTGGCGGGGAAATGGACGACCTCGGGCTCCCCAGACCGTAGTTGGTGGGTGGCGAGCTGGGTCACTCCTGCTAGTAGGGAATTCAGCCCTATGAGCAGAGCGTTCTCGGGTTTGAGAAGGGGGAGGGTTGGAGTCTCTTGGCCCTCTGACCCTCCTGGGCATAAACTGCCTGAACGCGGCCGACTGAGACTTAGCGGCGCGGAACTTCTCAACCACCGTGTTGACCGCCTCCCCGAAAAGGCCTGAGTGGGAGATAGGGGCATCCAGGAGGAAACTCTTATCCTTGTCTCGGATCTCCGTGAGATTCAACCAGAGGTGGCGCTCTGCAGCAACCGAGCCCGCCATAGAGCGACCTACAGCCCGAGCAGTGTGTTTGGTGGCTCTTAGGGCCAGATCTGTGGCTTTGCGAAGCTCTTTGACAGCTTCGGGCGTCAGTCCCTCTCCTTCATCCATGTCCTTCAAGACGTCCGCTTGGTAGGCTTGAAGGATGGCCATGGTATGCAGGGCCATGCCTGCTTGACCAGCCGCCATGTAAGACTTCCCAATAAGGGAGGAAGTAGTCCTACAAGCCTTGGAAGGAAGAAGGGGACGCGCCTTCCAGGACGGTGCAGACGACGGGGCGAGGTGGTTAGCCAGCGTGTCCTCGACCGCTGGAATAGCGGAATAACCCTGCTCCACAAAACCCACAAGGTTGGTGAAGTCAGCGGCTGCCGCATTAGTTAGGCGTGCGGAGAAAGGCTGCTTCCAGGATCTGGAGATCTCGTGATGCAGATCGCTGAAAAAGGGCAGCTTTCTTCGCTCTGGCCTAGAATTAGGGCCACGTAGGAACCTCTCGTCGAGTTTGGGCGATTGAGACTCGCGGGGCTCATCAGGCCAGTCAATAGAGAGCTTCTCTGTAGCGCGCGACAGCACGTCAATAAGCTCAGTGTAGGCCGGAGTAGGCCGTGCGTCCTGGCCGCTAGGCGGGATAACGTCATCAGCCAAAGCAGGCCCGAAATCCTCGGAGTCGGAGGCTGCAGTGTAAATCACGTCATCCAGACCGAAAGAAACCGATTCGCGGGCTCCCGGGCTGGGGCATAAATAATCATGCGCGAATTCAACCGCGCCACGTGCGTGTTCGGGAGAGGGAGGGAGAGAAAGGGCGAGACCCGTCTGCTCGTACTCAATATCCTCGAGCTCAACATCCGAGCCCCAGGCCGCGGATCCACGAGAGGCCTCAGCAGTCTCGGGAGCGCAACGGGGGGGAACGGATGACTCCTTCTCAAAAACCGCGAGTCTAGTGCGGAGGGTTTTGAGAAGGAGATTGTCACAAAATGTACATTTTGACAATCCTAATACAGCCTCACGCGCATGCGAAAAACCCATACATTTAACACACTTACTGTGAGGGTCGTCGTTCGAGATAAAACGAACGCATGGCGGAGAGCAGCGTCGATAATCCATGACACTTCACTGTAAGGAGAACAGAGTTCCAGTTATACCAGTCGCTGAAGTGTCGAGACGAAAGCTGAAGTTGAATTTGAAGAATTCGGGCTCAGAAAAACCGAACGAAGGGCAAGATGTGACCGCTTCGTAAAGGCAGAGAAATCTGAGGAGAGGATGGCGCGCGCGCGTTCATCATGCTACGACGTAAGAGCGTCGGGGCGGAGCCAGCTTTGCGCGAGCGCCATCAGCCAATGAATTGGCGTGATTCTATAGGGCTTCAGGCAATCGGCACATCCAGAGGATATCCCACTGCGCTTTCCGCAGCGTTGAGTGAACCTATGAAAGAGAACACTAATTTTACCTGGTCAAAAACAGCTCTGTTTTCAGCACGCCGTTTCAGTGCATATGCCTTTAAATGATAATGAGCTTCGCTCACTCCGCCCCTCTGTTCTGCGGGCGTTTTGATACAACGCACGTGGAGTGTTGCCTTGACAACAGTTGAGGGTATATTTTGGAGTAAGAATGGCAGCGGGAGTCTCTGAGGACACATCTGTGCAATCGTATCAGTTTGAACCGGAGTCGGACCGGAACAAGATGACGGCCATCTTGTCACAATTAAGGCTCGAACAGGACGTTTCTGAATGGTTGGTTAGCGTAATGTCACTTTGATCTATTTTTGTATGCACTGGCAGGGTAGAGTAACTTAGTGAGATGTACGAACGCTATGTGTTTACTGATGTATACGTCAGTTCATTGACAGATTGACGTTACAACTAATGGTCATGAAAAACTTTTTTTCGCGATTTGCAAAGATTAATATAAAGGTTAATAAAACTTTACACTTACTTCTTCTGGAGGTGAAGAGGGAACATAAATAGTTGCTACCGATTCTTTTTTCAGGAGCAGCTTCTTAGCAAAATCAGCTCATACTGACCCTCGTTTATAAGCAGTCTGGTGAGAAAGTATTCGCGCAAACATGAAAGCATTGACGTTGATCGTGGGGAATATTCCCTTCGAAAACAAAACTCAGCCACTGCGTCTTCAGCGGTTCGGATTTAGGAACAAAATGACTGCTGTGTTCGTTATTACACCCAAGAACAGAACGCCACAATCGCTTAGACGCCATTCTGCTCCAGCGTATCAACAATGACGGACTATGATGACAGCTCGCTCAGTACGGGTCTGTGTTGAAACACTGCTGTCAATCAACAATCGTGGGAGGGGCGTCCGACAGTGTGACGTCACACGGTCGAACGGCTCGATTTGAGGCAGGGGAAAATGTATAAGGAGATTAAAACAAAAACACTGGATGGATTTTTATCATTATATGATGGTTGTGTACACGCACTGCCAACACACATTTCAGTACAATTAACTTATAGTGCATGTACCATTATATGACCCCTTTAACACTAGAAGTGCCAGAATTCCATAACTACTAGAACTGCCACAAGCGGTCATTTTGAGATTGCAAACTCTATATCTTTAATGATGAATACCCAATTGAGAGATTAATGCATTTATTGTATTAGGATATCTTTTAAAAACAAAACAACACCAAACTGTACATTTAAAAAAGTTTAATTATACATTTATAAATAATAATATCAGTAGCCCGTAATTATCGCATATTCACAACAGATAGCTATATTTCCATAGGCCTATCCATTCAACATAACTCAGAACAAGATAATAACAACTAAAAGTATCTTATTTAGATATTATTTTGACAGTGAGAGAGACAATGTCACGGTTTATGAATTCGCTGTCTCCTTTCTCGTCTTGTTGTGTGTGTGTGCGTGCGTGTGTGCGTGGCCGCTGATCATTGCAGCTGATCAGCACGCCCGCTCTGATCAACGCGCCGCCAGCTGCAACTGATCAGCGATTCGACCATTTTTAGTGTTACTGTTGTCGCCTAGTCTTTGTCAGATCGTTGTGGATTTTTCCTGCGTGTTTGTTCCCTGCCTGTATCCGTTTTCCATGTGTCATCCCGTGTTCAGCACTCCTGGTTCTTCACGCAGCGTCCCTGTGCTGCCAAGGGCTTCATACCGGACATTTACACACCTTAACTCTCCCAGCATCTGACCAGCTCTCAATAAACATATCTGTCATTTTGCAATTGAATCTTCTGATTATTTCCTAATAGACAAAGGTCAACCGCGAGAAATGTAACAAAAGAATACCGCGAAATTCAGTGCGGTCAATATGACCGTCTATGGCCGAAATAGGTAAATATGTTCATTTGTTTTTTTTTGCCTTATGTGTTATTTATATAAAACACATTTTAAATGAAAATACAGACACTTTTAGGAAAAGTCAGGTACCAGCAGGATTTTATTTATTTTTTCAACAAAGTTATTGCAGATATAAAATTCAAAACGGTCAAAATGACCGTCGTGGCCGTTCTAGTGTTAAAGGATTAGTTCACCCAACAATTTAATTTCTGCCATTAATTACCCTCATGTCGTTTCAAATCAGTAAGACCTTCATTCATCTCCGGAACAAAAATGATATTTTTGATGAAATCAAAAGTGGTCGCAGGAATACTTTTTGTGAGGGAAAAAAAATCCAAAAATAACGACTTTATTCAACAATTTCTTCTCTTTGGTGTCAGTCTCTGATGCTGTTTAAATAAATGACCAATATATTTTGAATTGGCGCCACCTACTTCTATTATGAATGAAACCTTAAAGGGTTAGTTCACCCAAAAATGAAAATTCTGTCAGTAATTACTCACCCTCACTCGCACATATACATTTTGACCATTTCTCTCTTACAGTTTTTTACAATTTTCATATTAATGAAATTTGACAGCGGAAGCCATTTACAGCTGCCATAGTAAACAAGTGACTTGTCACAAGTCTGTTCACCTGACCCTTTTCACAATAACACCATAATGTAAACTACATTATGATGAGTCGCTTGTACAGTGCAACATGACATTCAACATGACAATACGAGTAAGAACTTATCTTGGAATAAATGTGTTACATTTGTTTGCTTTTGTCATTATTATTATTATTATTATTATTTAACCTATGGCAATATGTACAGTGCAGGATTGACTGTGAAAACAGAATGAAAAGTTAGTTAAAAACAAGTTTGAGACTGTAATGCCCAGTGTCATATGAACTAGTGGCAGCTGTTAAGGTGTGATTTAGCCTGAGATGACCATCACAGTGTCATTAATCTCCACTTTTGCCCTCAGGAGTGGTTTCTTGGCAAGGCACTGCATGATGAAGACTCCACCATCATCCACCATTATGCCTTTTCTGAGAACCCAGTGGCTTTCGAGTACCCAGACTTCTCTGCAGGATGGGCGCTTAGTATCCCTCTTGTCAACAGGTTTGAATGCTGCCCTCAGCTGAACTGACTAACTGTCACAAAGCAAATCCAGGGATCAAGTCTTCCAGTATGATGTTTTTATAGATTAGGTTTAAGTTAAATTCTAAAAACTATTCCATTTTATTATTCATGCTATTTTTCTGAAAGGTTTTTCAAAGCTGGATTATTTGCATTGTTATAGTGATTATATCTTAGATTATATCAGGTAGTTTGATTTATACTATGGTACTGAAAAATGTTCATCTTCATATATTACATGGTATTACCATTTTGTCATTAGAAATGTTGTGTTTGAGAAGGTATTTTGTGTAATTTGCATTGTAGTTCACTAATTTTACAGTGATTTCACATTTTAGGTTGACAAGCAAAATGGAAGATGAGCCTTTAAAATCAGACTTCACCATAGATCTAAAACATGAGGTAAGAATGTTTAAGGTGTATATTTTGAGAGGACTATGGGCTCACTTGATATTACTATTTAAAATGTTGTATCATTTTAATTTTAGATTACATTAAAGTGTCCATTAAGAAAAACAGTGCACTAAAACAGTGGAAAACCATCACTCTAGAAACAAAACGAACACTGCAACAATATTAACTTTTAGCAGACTTTATACCTGCACTATCGCTCAAAGTCTCTTATGCTGACCAAGGCTGCATTTTTTAAAATCAAAATTACAGTAATGTTGTGATATATTATTATAATTTAAACTGTTTTTCTGTTTTAATATATTTAAAAATAAAAAAGTCATTTATTCCTGTGATTACAAAGCTGAATTTACAGCATCATTACTCCAGTCTTCAGTGTCACATGATCCTTCAGAAATCATTCTAAAATGCTGATTTGCTGCTCAAGAAACATTTCTTATTACTCTCAATGTTGAAAATAGTTGTGCTGTGTGATGAATAGAGAGTTCAAAAGACCAGGAAATATAAATATTTTGATCAATTTAATGCATCCTTGCTCAATACATATTCTAATTTCTTGAAAAAAATCAGTAGTGGGAATATTTGAGCACTCAGTGCTGTTAGTTAGTTAATGCTGTCACAACAGGGAAAAAACTTTAAAAACTTGAAGTGTTTTGATGGGGTCACATGTTGTTTTGGACTTTCATATAAACAAAAACAGTCAAAACATCTTCTTTTGTGTTCTACAGAAGAAAGAAATTAATTCAGGTTTGGAGCAAATTGTAACATAGTTTAAATATTAAATATTACAGAAGAAAAACTGGACCATGTGTGCTAAACTGAAACATGGCACAAAGAGTCCGATAATAATCTTTTTTAATGAACTTACTCCGGCCGGCTACGAATTATCTGATCTCCTGGTAGAGGTGGGGGTATCATTGTGTTGTATAACCAACAAAACAATCCAGAGTCCCGTGGCTGTTCCTCAGTTTAACTCATACGAATGTCTTGTTCTGAGTGTCTCTGCGCCCCTAACTACTGCTATAGCTACAGTCTGCAGGCCGAATGGTTTCGAATGGTTCAATTGTGTCTCCGTTGTCCACCTCTGATTTAGGGCTGTCTGATCATCTGGCTATATTTTTTAATACGGAACTGCCTGACATATACATTTCCTTTTCTTGCATCATTAACTATAGCAAACTGAGATTTATTGAGCCCTCTGATTTTATTGACTTCCTTAAGTTGTTTTTCTCCATCCGATGCACTGGAGAACACATTTTTTATGTTAAATTCTGTTCTCTTGACTGGCCTGAACTCATTTATTCCTTTAAAATCACGATCTGTTTCCTTTGTACGTTCTGCTCCCTGGTATAATGATGACCTGCGGTGCAATGAAGGCATTTTGTCGTAAAATGGAGCGTAGGTGGCTGGACTGTTCATAACCAGGCCTGGAAAGACCACTTACTAGAATATAAGGCTGAGATTGTATCGGTCAGGTCTGATTATTTTTCACAGATAATTGTAAATAATCAAAGAAACCCTAGACATTTGTTTCATTCCATTAAAAAACTTCCCAAATATAACAGTCTCTCAAATGTCCCTGCTTCAACTCACCTTTGTAATAAGTTTCTAGAATTCTTCAGCACCAAGATTGAGTATATTTGTAAATCCATTATTATCACTACTACTTCTTTTGTCTGTTTCTCCTTTAAATATTTCAGATTTTTCTGGTGCCTCTCTATCTCAAATTTTTTCACACTGGACTTTCATTCTCTTAGCAATTAGGTTTCACAAATTAAAGCTCTCACTTCCATAGTTGATCCTATACCAACTTGTCTGTTTCAATCATGTTTTGCTTCCTTATGTCCTGTTGTATTCAGTATTGTAAATGACCCCCCTTTGCACTGGTGTTGTACCAGCAGCATTACAAATTGCTGCCATAACCCCTGTACCAAAATAAAACTAACATGGACTTTGATAATCTTAACTTCCATCCTATTTCCAATCTTCCATTCCTTGTTAAACTTTTAGAGCAAATTGTTGCTTCTCAACTGCACTCTCATCTTACTGCAAACAATCTTTTTGAGGCCCTTCAATCTGGCTTCCGTAAACTCCACAGCTCTGGAACAGCATTGGTTAGGATCACTAGTGACTTGTTAATTGCTTCGGAATCCTACTTTTCAGATCGAAAGCAGTTTGTTGCTATGGGTGGTTACAATTCATGCAATCTGGCGTTTCTCAGGGATCAATTGTGGGTCCTTTACTCTTTAGCATCTACCATTTTCCACTCTGCCAACTTTTAAGATCACTTGGTCTTAACTTTCCTTTTTACGCAGATAACACCCAGATTTACATACATTCAAAACCTGATGATAATTTGGCTGTGGCCTTTCTGTCAATGTATTTCTGAGATTTAAAAAAATGGAAGTCTCGAATTTACTTTGTTCACCCCACCAGCTCCATAAAGCTGTAGATGGCTCCTATTTTAGAGTTTCAAACTAAATAAAAAAATTTGGGGGTGATATTTGATGCTAATTTAACTTTTGACCCTCGTGTTCAGAATATTGTCAAAGCATCTTAGGACATAGTCTGCCAATGTTTCTATGTTGTAATTTCCGGTGGCTGAAAAGTTCATTTACATTTTTGTATTTTCCTGCATTGATTATTGCAATGCTCTACTAGATGGGTTTCAAAGTCTACCCTAAACAAATTACCGTTTGTTCAAAATTCTGGCGCCAATATCCTGACTAGGACCAGGACAAGGGATCACATCACTCCTATCTTGGAGTCCTTACACTGGCTCCCTGTCAGGTTTCGTGTTGATTTTAAAATGCTCATGCTTACCTATAAGGATTTGCATGGTTTGGCTCCTCAATATCAGTCAAAGCTCTTAATCCCCTACATCCCAACATGTGATCTCTGTTCCTCTAAAGCTGGTCTTTTACCTGTTCCGCCAACTCATTTAAGATCTATGGGTGATAGGGTTTTCCCTTCATTTGCTCCAAAACTATGGAACTCTCTGCCCTCTGAGATTAGGCAAGCGGAATCTCTTAGTGTTTTTAAATCTTCCTGCAAAGGAGGATAGGAATTAACTAGGGATGTCCGGCTTGATCCCAGCAGTGCTGTCTATTAGAACATGGAGTCCAGGGGGCTGTTCCATAAATGAAGCTTAGAAAAGCGGGGATTAAACTCCAAAACCGGACTTGAATGAGCCTAACAAATAAGTTGGGGCTAAAGTGGTTCCATAAAAGGTAATTGAAGTTCACGCAATCTCACTAATTTGATCCAGGTTTATCTAGTCTAGATAATTGCGTGTGCACGCGTTTCTGAAGCAGCCCTAGAGGTCGATCGTGGATCAAATCGATCCACCACCAAACAGCGTATATTTTGTGCTGTTTTATGCGTTTGTGACATGTTTTTTTTTTCCTCAGTGCAAAAATGACATTTTACAGTTATATTCTCCATCTGTAAATGTTAGAAAGTAGTGCAAATGTATCCATTTTGCTGCTAATCTTCATATTGAACGAGCGCTGCTGCGCGCATGCGCGCCAAATAGGAGCGCAATAATTCTGACTAAAATATACATTTTGCTTGGAAAATTAATATGCGATACTTTATAACACTAGAAATATCTTCTAATTATAATAATTTCTCTTTAGGATGTTGGATAAGTTGCAGTGAACTTCTAGCTCATTACACTCATATATTTTATACTTCTAATAAAAAAAAAGAAATTGAACAGAAGTAGCCTAATTCAGGGAAGATTTTTTTAAAGAAACTAAATATATAAAGATACAAAATATAGTTTTGGGTATAGGACCTATGCTACTTTATAAAGATGATATATATAGCCTACTTATTTAGAATGCTGAGAATTACAGCTTTTTATGCAATAATTTTTTTGAGAAAGCAAGAATCCCCAGTTTTAAGTTTAGTGGTTTAGATTTAGTTTCTAAAGTACATTATGGAGAGGATAACATTAAATTAAGAACAAATGTATACATTTTGAAAAGATATGTGCAACTCTAAAATCAAAGAATATTCCATAAAATAAAGGAATAGCCTATATATTGGCCTACATTAACTACATTTTTATGTAACCTTCCCTTTTATTTCTAGTTATTTGTTATTTCTTTACTTATTTAATATTGAATATTTGATATTTAAATAATATTACTTGAATAACTATTGGGAATTATGTGTCATTCATTATAAGAGTTTGATATATGTGAATGTTATATTTTTATTAATATTTATTTATTGTTTTATTTATATATATATATATATATATATATATATATATATATATATATATATATATATATATATATATATATATGTTGGTATTATCACAAAAGAAAAAAAAAGTAGAAGGAAAAATAAGGAATATTTATTGGGGGAAAATATGATGTCTTTAAAGGAACTGTCCATTTGTATAATTTTGTTAAATGTGTTTGAATTGAAAGACATAATAAAGTACATTTTATATATATATATACATTTTATATCTAGACAGCGTAGAGAAAGAATTCTCTGATAACCGAGGCACTCCTTAATTAAAATGTCTTTATTACAAAAATGACATGTCCTAAACTTTAAAACGCCTTATATATGTGTCTATATTGTCTATATTGTAGCCTTATTTAAGTTGATTTTCTGTATACTGTGTATTTATAAAGTCCAATAATGGTATTAGAGACTGTCAGTGGTAATATCATTGTGTTCTTGTCGGTCAGTGTTGAGGATCTGTGTAACAACTGAGGCTTAGCCTGACAGTTAGCCTGCCCTGGACCAGGCTAGTTTCCCAGCATAAGTTGCCAGGGTAACTGAGTTTGAACTTTTTTAAGTTTGATTTATGAAACCGAATCTACCAAAAATAAGCCTGACTAACCGAAATAAGCCTGGCTTATACTCTAATCTTGGTTTCTGGAACAGCCCCCAGGAGTACAGTTCCATTTGATCACTTTATTTACACATTGAAGCATGTAGGAACAGAGAAATTGAGCAGGGAATAAATGTGAGTTTGAGTGTGGTTTTTAGATAAACCAGAAATACAAACACTTCAATAAGGATAACGTTTTCAAATTATACAAGCAAAAGATACACAATATACTGTAAAACAAACGAAAATAAACTTACATTTCTCATGAACACACACTACAAACATCAAGCAGCTCCAAAATCTCCCAGTCTATTGTGCATCAATGCAGGCATTTATCTATCAGGACCCATTAGGACACAGCTGCAGTGATTGGTTAATTACGTGTACAAATCAATAAACAGCTAATTGAGGAGAAACTTGGGCTGGGCAAATGAAATTAGGGAATCTTAATAAGCCAAACCAAGAAAATGATTGTAAACGATGACAAAAATAAATAGAAAAAAATTATAATAATCTTTAATATACTTCCCTCAAAACATACTTTTTGGTGTAGCTTTATTGATTTGATATACTTTCTAACTATCTTATTCTAAACTATTTACTTCTTGAATTGTTTTGATAACATGTTTTTATTTTTGTTTTGAATATCTGAACGTATTTAAATTTTATGAATGCATTTCTTTTATGTTATTGTATTTCTCTTTTATTTGATCTTATTTTTGTAAAGCGCTTTGAGACGTTTATAGAAAATAAAGTTTATTATTATTATTATTACTTGCTCTAAAGCAATAAGAATTGCTTTGTATTTAAAAGTGTTGCATTTCATTCCATTATTACTCTCCTACAGGTGGCGCTGTACATCTGGGAGGACGGAAAGGGACCTCGACTGACAGGTGTTCCAGAACTTTGCACACTGCCAGAGCAAAATCCAAGAGCACAATACTGTGCCACCACTGTCAGCAGCCATTCACCACTGTGTGTAGGTAACCTCCACATCGAGTGCTTAACACACTTGTCACACGCACCTCATCAGTATGTGGAGAAGGCTGACAGGGGTGAAAGTGCAAACCTTCTGTCACGATTTGAGTTGAGACTGGACACTGCTATACAGTGGGGAGAACAAGTATTTGATACACTGCCGATTTTACAAAGCATGTAGAAGTCTGTAATTTTTATCATAGGTACTCTTCAACTGTGCGTGACGGAATCTAAAACAAAAATCCAGAAAATCATATTGTATGATTTTTAAGTAATTGGTTTGCATTTTATTGGATGACATAAGTATTTGATCACTTATCAACCAGTAAGAATTCCGGCTCTCACAGACCTGTTAGTTTCTCTTTAAGAAGCCCTCCTGTTCTCCACTCATTACCTGTATTAACTGCACCTGTTTGAACCTGTTACCTGTATAAAAGACACCTGTCCACACACTCAATCAAACAGACTCCAACCTCTCCACAATGGCCAAGTCCAGAGAGCTGTGTGAGGACATCAGGGATAAAATTGTAGACCTGCACAAGGCTGGGATGGGCTACAGGATAATAGGCAAGCAGCTTGGTGAGAAGGCAACAACAGTTGGCGCAATCATTAGAAAATGGAAGAAGTTCAAGATGACGGTCAATCTCCCTCAGTCTGGGGCTCCATGCAAGATCTCACCTCGTGTGACATCAATTATCATGAGGAAGGTGAGGGATCAGCCCAGAACTACACGGCAGGACCTGGTCAATGACCTGAAGAGAGCTGGGACCACAGTCTCAAAGAAAACCATTAGTAACACACTACGCCGTCAAGGACTAAAATCCTGCAGCGCACACAAGGGGCCCTATCTTGCATCCGGCGCAAATGACTTTGTACACTGACGCATGTATCATTCCTATTTTGCACCCGCGCAAAGCGGACTTTTCCCTCCACAGACACACGTCGGTTAACTAAGAAATACACTTGCGCTCCCCGGGGCGGTTCAGCGCAAAGAGGAGGCGTGTTCCGGCGCAAACTTTCCCTCATGCTATTTTGCTGTTCTATAAAACAATTGCGCCACTGACCAGAAAAAACCTAGTCTAAAGTCAGTGGCGCGTTGCGCGTTGTTCATAATGCTATTTTAAGCGCGCATGCTTGGCCGTAATGTAGCGGGTGCACAACGCGCATACACTTTGATTCTCTCATCAACACAGATGCAGCAGTTTTTATTTTTGCAAATCATACATTATAACAAGGAAAAATATTAACACATGAGGGAAATCATTGTGGTGTCCATGAAGATGTAAAATTTTTTGTTTTTTTCCTCCCACGCCTGTTTAACCGACGCTGATTTGGGTGGGTTTCTCCCATCCCCATACAACGTCACTTCTCTGTCTTTCACGGTCCTGACAAGAACGTCGGTCTCCTCGGCTGTGAACCGCTCCTGGTGCGCGCCTGGTAAATCCGCCGTTATAATAGCAATCCGCCATGCAACATGCGCACCTGCTCTTAAAGGGAATGTGAGATGACGCTCTGATTGGTTTATTTCACGTTACGCCCAAACCACACCTATGAATAATGAAGCTACTTCAGACCAACCCCTTTTAGATTTGCGCCAGGAAAATAGCAACAGCACCGGGATCCGCCCACAAAGTTACTTGCGCTTTGACACTTGCGTTTCAGATCGTTAAAATAGGGCCCATGGTCCCCCTGTTCAAGCCAGCGCATGTCCAGGCCCGTCTGAAGTTTGCCAATGACCATCTGGATGATCCAGAGGAGGAATGGGAGAAGGTCATGTGGTCTGATGAGACAAAAATAGAGCTTTTTGGTCTAAACTCCACTCGCCGTGTTTGGAGGAAGAAGGATGATTACAACCCCAAGAACACCATCCCAACCGTGAAGCATGGAGGTGGAAACATCATTCTTTGGGGATGCTTTTCTGCAAAGGGGACAGGACGACTGCACCGTATTGAGCGGAGGATGGATGGGGCCATGTATCGCCAGATCTTGGCCAACAACCTCCTTCCCTCAGTAAGAGCATTGAAGATTGGTCGTGGCTGGGTCTTCCAGCATGACAACGACCCAAAACACACAGCCAGGGCAACTAAGGAGTGGCTCCGTAAGAAGCATCTCAAGGTCCTGGAGTGACCTAGCCAGTCTCCAGACCTGAACCCAATAGAAGGATCTGGAGAAGGTCTGTATGGAGGAGTGGGCCAAAATCCCTGCTGCAGTGTGTGCAAACCTGGTCAAGAACTACAGGAAACGTATGATCTCTGTAATTGCAAACAAAGGTTTCTGTACCAAATATTAAGGTCTGCTTTTCTGATTCAGATCAAATACTTATGTCATGCAATAAAATGCAAATTAATTACTTAATCATATAATGCAATTTTCTGGATTTTTGTTTTAGATTCCATCACTCACAGTTAAAGAGTACCTATGATAAAAATTACAGACTTCTACATGCTTTGCAAGTGGGAAAACCTGCAAAATCGGCAGTGTATCAAATACTTGTTCTCCTCACTGTAAGTGATTCATTTGATTTGTGCTGGATATAGGTTTTGGATAAAAACCGTTTGCTAAATGGGTAAATGAAATGGAGTTTCAGTGTCTGGTTTGTGTACCTTAATTTATATGACCTTTCTCATGAGCATAAATAAACTAATCTCATGTGGGGGTTTTTTCTTCATATTTTTTTTTCCATCACACTTTGTTTTATATTGCCACACAATAAATAAAACAAAATAATACACAATAAAACCAAAATGCATAAACCGCTTGAATATTCTATCTCTACATGGGTGGGAATTAAACGCCCCTTTCCACTGATTGGTCAACCAAAGATCAAACCGTGCCATCATCAGTTTTGGACTACAGAAATCAATCGTAACGTTAGTTTTGGCTGTTCACGTTAGTCAAGCTCGCATCAGCTGACTCTCAGCTGATCCATGTCTACCTATAGGAATACGACGTCTATCACTGTAGTCATATATAAGCTCCTTCAGTATTATCAGCAGCTATCGCGTTTCTCAGGATGTAATTTACCCTCCAGCCCCAGCTCATCCTCTTGTCAGTCAAGATTTGGCATGATTTCCCTTTGAATCAGAATAATTTCTCGAATTATGTTGTACATTAAAACATTGACATTAATGATATCTGCAATACATTCATGTTGGCTCTGTTCTGTTTACCTTAAGGAGGGTTATTGCTGCTCTAGTTCTTGCCCAGAACAGAACCATACCGCCAATCCAAACTGTATGCTAATTGTCAATCATCTTTGACAATAATGGTCCTGACAGAATAATAGTCATCCGCTCTTCAGCTGTACAGATTCTTAAAGCATTTATTGCAACTACATTTCACCTCTTTCTCATCAAACAACCAGACTAATGACTTGGCACAAACCGTACTGGGGCAGAGCATAGACAAAGCTTTCTTCTGTGTAAACATAAATTCACCTATGCGTGCTGTGAAATATTAGTTTATCTCATAAACATTTATTTACTTCACATCTGCACCCATAATTATCCCTAGGAGGTAATGTAGGATATTTGGCAAACTGCTGACCAACTATGAAAATCTGTGTGGCAAAACTGTACAGTGTGGAGTAAATCCATTTAGGCTACGTTGATGAGAAGTGCAGACCAATATCGATTCAAGTACTCTTTGAAATAACACTTTGAACAAAGTCAGAGATGAAGAGTTTTTTTATATTTAGTACCATGTACCACTGTCAAATATTTGGCCCCTCAAACTGATTTTCAGGAGTTTTTTTTACCTAAGAATTTTTTCCAACCTTACCCTCATCCTCTCCTCGAAAAACTAATTATCGGTATATATACAAGGTTGATTATTAGGTATAATTAAGGTATAATAATTCAGTCTCTGAACTTCTGGGTTTGATCCCAACCAAATATTATAATTCAAATTAAAAATCCATTTATCGTAATCCATTCCTGGTCATTTCATCCTGTTTCAGTCTAAAGACAGTGACCATGTGTTCACTGCATAATTGTTATGCTTCAAACTTTATGCACATGACTATGAATTTGTGAGGTTGGGCCGTTTGTATCACCATCAAGTGCATTAAAGCATCTGTTGCCTGTTCCATTATGAACCATTACGATCTCATTGATTTTAAGTGCCACTTTGTGGTTTCTTTTTGAAACATTAAATTACATAATTCATAAGCTGCTGTGCTTGAGGCTATTTTACCTCCTTATTTCCATTTTTGTAACTTTCTTTTTCAGATACAGACAATTGTGAATGTTACGCTGCGTCACTGCGTGTGTGCGTTCCCGTGCGTAAATATTTTAGATAGCCATGCCTATTTTCAGCATGATATCAACAGACATCTTAACTGCAGATTATTCTAAAATGTACAAACTTTATCGGGTCATTTATCAGCTCGTCTCCTGCCCCGATGCTTTTTCAACATCCGTAATCTTCTGGTGTTTATTCACAGCGTGCTCCGATCAAAGTAATATCTCCCTGAATCAGCGCTGAGCGCTCTTATCTCAGAGTTACGATTTTCAGGCCTTTGCATGCTCTCCTCAGATTTAGACCCAAAAACTTAACCAGAAATACACAAAAACACACATTAGCATAATACAAAAAGAAGTTGGACTGCTGTGTCTGTTGAAAGTGTGAAAAGTTTGGTTTGGAAGGGCAGATGTTTTCTGTTGCCTTTATTCCAGTCTGAGGCTTTTAAAGCATGTATAGAAATAACAAGAAGTATACAATTCAAGTAAAAATGACTTAAGTGAGTAAATAGACTTGGCCAGTAACTTCAAATCACATTGTAAGAATTAAAGCGCAACATCCCTCACATTATGCCTCCAAAATGAAAATCGTGACTGTCTTCACAGCTGCAGTTTTACCAGTGGACAATGACTCATCTCTTAAATGGTGCTGCAAGTTACAGTGACCTGAGCTGTTGTCACAAATATATACAAGGAATAAGCAGCAAAATAATGTCCTAGTTTAAAAAAAATAAAAATAATATATATATATAATATATATTTCTGGAATAAAAATATATACTATAAAGCTTTATGGCCTGTACGAAATAATTCACCCATTAAATTTAGACATTATAGTATTATCCATTTGCTTACTTGCAAAGATTTCCTATGTGTGTATATATATATATGTATATGTGTGTGTGTGTATATGTAAGTTTTTGTATGCTTTTGTCATTTCTATACATTTTTTAATGTTCTGTTTAGCTTTAATTTAGTTTTATTTCAATTTCAGTTTTAGTCATTTTAAAACTTCAATCTAAACGGTTTCTGTTATCAGTGCTTTTTCAAAACTTTATTTCAATGAAAATAAATAGTTCTCTTACGAGAGGTTTTCTCGTATTGCGTAAGTTTAGCTTACGCTACGGGTTAAGTCATCTTTTCTCGAGATACTGAAGCCAAAATTATCCTTAATTTTGTAAACTTTGTCAACGCATTGCAGCAGCTGCAGACCTAGAGCAGGCTGTCTAGCGCGCTCATTGCCTGCTCTGCGGCAACTGCAGCAGCCTACCAGTGAGCCTGGCGTGACGTCACGCCCAATGGTGGCGCTTCGCGCCCACTACGCGTCACAGCCCGCTCAAGTGGGTGTGGCTTAGCATATAAAAGCACGGCTCGGAGGCTGCTTCCCTGATTTTCATCTCTTCAGCGAAGCTCTTCGCACCGCTGGATCTAGAGAGAAGCCGCCGCCGTTGAAATCAGCGACTGCAAGCAGAGGAAAAGCGCCTGAGGAAGCCGGCCAACTTCTCGCCGAGGTGGATGGGGGCGCCGCGGGCGACAGCTGCTCTATCCTGGCCTCGGACAGCGAGGAATGGCCTGGTTCTCTCCACTCCTCCTCCGCTTCGATCCAGGAGTCCGGACGGACGCGTTCGGGCGTGGACGCCGAGCTGATGCGCCTCCTTGTCAAGGCCGTCGACCGCCTCGGCCTCGAGTGGTCACCGCCCAAGGAGCCCGTGCTTAATCGCCTCGACGGCTGTTTTCTCCAATGCCGTCAACAGCCACCGGCGTCAAGGCCTGCACCCTACCTGCCGGAGCTCCGCGCTGAGCTCTCGAAGTCGTGGAATGCACCATTCTCCGCGAGACTCCACACCAGTGTCTCAGTGGCTCGTTTTCACGGCGACCCACAGAAATCTCATAAAGAGTGTAATTTCTGTTTATCCGGCTCACGCCGCTGGTGTTTCAAGTGTAGAGAATGTGCCCATGCCCCAGTGTTCACCCCTACACACAAGCACTATAACTCATGTGTCCTTCACGCCCACAGAGCCCACTCTCATAAAGCTGGCAAATGCCGCTCGAGTGTTAGATGTAGAAATCGCGCCCGCGAACTTGCGCTTGCGTCCATCTAATGCCCGCTCTGTCATATGGCCAGTTCAACCTTGTATAAATCAGGTTGTGAGTGTAAGTCACGTGCCCGCTCACGAGTGCTCACTCTTACTAACAGACACACTATCCCCGGCGCTGCTCGCGCGTCACAGGATGTTCATAAAACGCTCCCCGTTCACAGTAACCGGGTCGTCTCACTTAAACCAGCCAGCTGTTACTGTCAGCGAGCCGCCGCATATGAACACTCATATAAGTCAGGCTGTGAATGTAGGTTACGTGCCCGCGCTCACACTTACTAATGAACGCCTTGCCTCCGGCGCCGCTCACTCGCTACAAAGCTCTCAGAAAACGCTCCCCGTTCAAAGTAACCGGGGCGTCATATATGAAACAGCGTGCCATCGCTGTCAGCGAGCCGCCGTATTCGAGCACTCATGCTGGTCAGGCTGTGAATGTATGTCAATCGCTCCGCCTCAAGCGCCGCTCGCGCTTCAAAAAGCCATCGTAAAACGTTCCCCATTCAGTGTAATCGGGTCGTTACATACGAATCAGCCAAAAGTGGCTGTCAGCGAGCCGCTTTGTTTAAGCACCGAGGGCGCGCGCGCCGCGCCCACATCTCCGGTACAGTTCCCAAAGCCCACAGTGTGCGGCGATCGGGACCCGGAGGCCATTCTCCCCCTGGCCACACATGCAAAAGCATGGGAAGCGATTCCGGGGATTTCAGAGTGGGTGCTGAGCACAATAAGACAGGGCTATGCTTTACAGTTCGCTCGCTGTCCCCCGCGTTCCCACGCACGGACCGAGTCGACACTGAACGCGAAAGTAGCACATCTACTCCGCGCAGAAATAGTCAAACTGCTGTGCAAAGGGGCTATAGAACTGGTACCGCCTTCTCTGAGCGATTCAGGCTTTTACAGCCGTTATTTTCTCGTACCAAAGAAGGATGGAGGTCTGAGACCTATCTTAGATCTGAGATGTTTGAACAAAGCTCTCATGAGAAGACCGTTCAAAATGATTACAACCAGACAGATTCTCACGCACATTTGCCCGAGGGACTGGTTTATATCTCTCGATCTGAAAGACGCCTATTTTCAGATTCAGATTATACCCCGTCACAGGCCATTCTTGGGATTCACCTTCGACGGCCAGGTATATCAGTACACCGTCCTCCCGTTCGGCCTGTCCCTGGCACCCCGTACATTCACGAAGTGCATGGACACGGCGCTCAGCCCCCTGAGAAGTCAGGGTGTGCGGATTCTGAACTATTTGGACGATTGGCTGATTTTAGCACAGTCAGAGATAGAACTTGTTTCTCACAGACCTATGCTCCTCAGTCATTTGGAAAGCTTGAGTCTCACGGTCAACTGGACCAAGAGCTCATTACTGCCCAGCCAGTCAATCTCCTTTCTAGGAATAGAACTGGACTCTGTGGCTATGAGGGCTCGCCTGTCGACAGAGCACGCTCGCCATGTTCGACACCTAGCCGCATCTTTCCAGAAGGGCAACACCGCCTCCCTGAAAATGCTTCAGCTGGGCTTACTGCGCATGCGCCCACTACAACGCTGGTTGAACGCCCGCGTACCTCGCCAAGGATGGGCGCGCGGCAACAGGCGGATCAGAGTGTCTCAGAGCTGCATTTCAGCTCTGCAGCCCTGGTTACCGGCCGATTGGTACCAGTGGGGGGTGACTATGGGAGTGATTTCACCGAAAGGTCACCGAAAGGTCATCTCGACAGACGCCTCCAACTCAGGTTGGGGTGGCCTTTTCGAGGGCAGACCGGTCTTTGGCCTGTGGTCAGACCGAGAGAAACGCCTTCACATAAACTGTCTGGAGATGCTGGCAGTCGAGAACGCGCTGAAGCGCTTCCTCCCGTGGTCCTAGAGGCCCTAAAGATGTATCCCTTTGAACCATTAGATTCGGTGAATCTAAAATACCTCTCTCTCAAAACCGTTTTTGCCTCAAAACAGCCTCCTCTGTCCCGTTAGGGCACTGAGAGCTTACATTACGCGCTCCGCCCCTTTCAGACGCTCTGAACAGCTTTTCGTTTTGTTTGGTGGGCGCGCCAGAGGTCTCGCCGCCTCGAAACAGTCCCTATCCAGATGGATAGTGGACGCTATTGCTGCTGCTTATGCGTCAAAAGGTCTGCAATCCCCTCTGGGCATCAGGGCTCATTCCACAAGAGGCATGGCCTCGTCGTGGGCATGGTCCAGTGGAATTTCCATTCAAGACATCTGTATGGCGGCGGGCTGGGCCTCCCCGTCTACATTTGTGAGATTCTATAACATGGAAGTTCCCGCCTTGCAGGCCAGACTTCTGTCAGTCTAAATATGTGTATGTTCTGCCCACATGCTTGTGCGCAGGCTACTTTCACTGTCTAGCTCTCCTGGTTGAGCTGCACTTATATGGGTTATTATGTAACATGCAGCCCGGCGACACCGCTCTGCATTCCCCATGGGTGCTTATGTTTATACATGTCGGCCCACTTGCTTGTCGCCTGCATTCCCACTTTTCAGTGTTCCCCGGTCTCCCTGTGACTCATAGATTGGATGCTTGGCGCACACGGCGTTGACAAAGGGTTCCCGTAGCGTAAGCTAAACTTACGCAATACGAGATAACCTCTCGTAAGAGAACGTACTCGGTTACCTAACGTAACCTCGGTTCTCTCTAGAGAGGGAACGAGTATTGAGTAAGTTTAGCTTACGCTACGGGAACCCTTTGTCAACGCCGTGCGCGCCAAGCATCCACTCTATGAGTCACAGGGAGACCGGGGAACACTGAAAAGTGGGAATACAGGCGGCCAGCAAGCGGGCCGACATGTATAAACATAAGCACCCATGGGGAATGCAGAGCGGTGTCGCCGGGCTGCATGTTACATAATAACCCCATAAAATTAAGGATAATTTTGGCTTCAGTATCTCGAGAAAAGATGACTTTACCCGTAGCGTAAGCTAAACTTACGCAATACGAGAAAACCTCTCGTAAGAGAACTATTTGTTTTCATTGAAATAAAGTTTTGAAAAAGTACTGATAACAGAAACCGTTTAGATTGAAGTTTTAAAATGACTAAAACTGAAATTGAAATAAAACTAAATTAAAGCTAAACAGAACATTAACTCTAGAGAGAACCGAGGTTACGTTAGCTAACAGAGTACGTTTTAGTAGTTTTTAATAGTTTTAGTCTTGACAATATCAACACTACTTAGCATGATGATACTGTGTATTTCAATGCTTATGATCAAACCCATTCAGGTTATTGAGGTCCATGTAAAGTGCTGCCTTATTTATTTTTGTTAACCTAATTTGAACACAATACTATTTTTTAGGCCTTGATATAGTGGTAAATGTAGAGGTGTACTAAACTTTCTTACTTAAGAAATGGATATTTCTGTATATAAAAGCAATAAACAAACGCCATCACACACCTGTAGGTGATAGGTGCGTAGGAAAGGAAGACCAAGATTGGTCGACAATCTACAAATAGGGACTCCTGCACACTATCAGTATGATGCCTGATGAAGGTCGTAAGACCGAAACGTTGCCGCTAAATTAAAGTTTTATTTGCAAGTACTGATAGTGTGCGGGAGTCCCTATTTATTATCCCTAATTATTGCCAATTCAGTGTCTGTGTCTGATTATGTTGAAGAAAAAAACACTTTACATGGGGTGTTCTTACTTTTCACAACATTGCACAGTATGTACTGCTGAGCACTTTCAACGTGTTGTTGAGTATTATGCAATCTGTGTCCCCAGGGCCAGCCTGTTAATTGTGAAAACATCTTCGTAGCAGTGAAAACTTGTAAGAAGTTCCATTCTGACAGAGGTGAGTGGTACGTCCTTTATAATCCGCGCTCTTAACACATACGTCGCCGCCTCCCTCTCAAGGATCCCACCCAAAATTTGCGGATGGCACCATGAACCCTGCCCATCCTCGCTTCACACCACTATTATCGCTGATGATACAGTCCGACGTTTTCTTTCGCTTTAACAGTTCAGCAAGCGTCAATGTTTGACCTCCGAAGCAACTTGGTACTGAGAGATTTTTGGCCGAGTGCCCCGGTGGGCATTACTCCAGTCTTCTCTCCACTATTAGAGCCCTTCATGGCAACTCTGGGCAGTTGCTAAGTACCAGGCATTAATTCAAATTTAACGAGACAGATAAAGTGTTGCAGTTTGAATTCAGAGAACCATCTGACACATCAGTTGTATCTAATTGCTCTGATTATCATAATTACCTCTTGCAAGTCACTTCGAAGAGTTTTAAAGATGGCATTTGGAAGAACATGATATTTCCCCTTCAATTATTTTTAGATAAAACTGCTAAGTCCTGTTGTAAATGAAGCATTAGTATTACAGTTGGAATAGCTTGTTACAAATGTGTCTCAACATTTTACTTTTTGTCATCCTAAAAAAAACAGCCTTACTCATTCTATACACTAAAATGATAAGATAAGACAAATAAAATGAGAAAATATGAATTCTATTATTTTTTACAAAATGTATTCATAGTTTAGACAAAAGCATTGACATCTGGTCTGGGGGGGTAATGCCACCACCACCCACTGAACCAATGGTTTCATTAGGGTAAAATTTATACCCCAGTATTAAAAATGTATATCCAAAATCTTTAATATTACATTGATCACTGTCAGCCCTAGGAGATAAAGCAGTGGTCTGAGGATTGTGGGAGTTATCTCTTATGTGTTGAAGTACTGATTGATTCTCTATTCCCACACAACAGTTCCTGTGGTGAAGAAAACATGGGGTGAACAAGCCTCACTGCTGGAGTATTACAGCGATTACGCAGATCCCTCTATACCGACCATCAATCTGGGAGTGCCAAACACAGAAAGGGGTGAGTGCTCAAATCTGTTCTCATACTTGGTATATTCGTGACGTGAGATCAGTGTCTAGGTCTATTATTGGAAATAATTATATTTATTTCGGTGTTTCAATCATAGGTACTGCACCCATAGTCAAGCTGTCACTGGCACTTTCCAAATTTTGGTGCAAAATTGGGTATAAATTCACCATTAAAAGGTTTGGTGTTGGAAATGTTTTTGACAGAAGTCTCTTATGCTCACCAAGGCTGCATTTATTTGACCAAAAATACATTAAAAAGTAATATTTTGAAGTATTATTAAAATTTAAAATACCTGTTTTCTATTTTAATATATTTTAAAAGTAATGTATTCCTGTGATGGTAAAGCTACATTTTCAGCATCATTACTCCAGTCTTCAGTGTCACATTATCCTTCAGAAATCATTATAATATGCTGATTTGCTGCTCGAGACATATTTCTATGTTGAAAACAGTTATGCTGCTTAATATTTTTGTTGATACCGTGAGACATGTCATGATTTTTTAAAGTAAATAATGTTCAAAGGAACAGCATTTATTTAAAATAGAAATATTTTAGAACATTAAATGTGATCAATTTAATGCATCCTTTTAAAGCATCAATTTCTTTCAAATCGTACTGACCCCAAATGTTTGAGCAGTATGTTAAAGGGGTCATATAATGGTACATGCACTTTTACAAGTTGATTGTACTGAAATGTGTGTTGGGAGTGCCTGTACACAACCATCATATAATGATAAAAGTCCATCCAGTGTTTTTGTTTTAATCTCCTTATATGTTTTCCCCTGCCTCAAATTGAGCCGTTCGTTTTTGTGACGTCAATAAAACGGACGCCCCTCCCGCGATTGTTGATTGACAGCAGTGATTCAACACAGACCCGCCCTCGCTCGTCCTGTCAATCATAGTCTGCGCGGATCGGCACGGTCATTGTTGATATGCTGGAGCACTGTCTATGAGCAGAATGGCGTCTAAGCGATTGTGGTGTTCTGTTCTTGGGTGCAATAACGAACACAGCAGTCATTTTAATGTTCCCAAATCCGAACCGCTGAAGACGCAGTGGCTGAGTTTGTTTTCGAAGGGAATATTCCCCACGAGCAACGTCAATGCTGTCATGTTTGCCGAATCATTTCTCAGTGGACTGCTTTATAAACGAGGATCAGTGTAAAGCTGGTTTTGCTGAGAAGCTGCACCTGAATAAAGGATCGGAACCTATTCGTCTTCCTGCTGAACCTTCAGAAGAACTAAAGTGAGTGTAACGTTTTATTAATCTTTATATTAATCTTTATATTAATCTTTGCAAATCGCCAGCTGCACGCTTCACGATGAATGCGTCGGTTTACACTCAGGGTACATTACGGCATGTTTTCTATGTACAACGTTCTCAATATAATTCATAATCCCACGTTTATACTGAACAAGGCGTGGTTATTGTGTTACAAACGGTGTATGCGCAGAACAGAGAGGCGGGGTGAGCAAAGCTCATTATCATTTAAAGTCATATGCACTGAAACGGCGTGCTGAAAACAGAGCTGTTTTTGACCAGGTAAAATAAGTGTTTTCTTACAATACTAATGAGAATTTTTAATTAAAGTATATTACAAACTTTTAATTTAGACCCTAAAGAATCATATTAGCTTGTACAAAAATGGCATTATATGACCCCTTTAAATAGTGATATTATTTTTTTTATTTAAAAAAAGTTATAATAATAACAACAACAACTAGAATAGCTACTGCAACAGGGTTTTAACCTTGCAATGCTACTCATTGAGTCACAGTTTTAAATACAATATTTTTATGTATTTTTATTATTATTAATATTTTAATAGCATGTAATGCATGCAGAAGGCCATTAACCCTCTGGGGACCAAGGGGTTTTTGGGGCCCTTGGGATGTTTTGACATGCACTGACATTTGTGCTTTTTTCAGTTATTTATAAACATGTTAATGGCAAAGGTGTAAATTCACTCCATATAGCACAAACGGGGCTACCATAATATGTGAGCAACATGTATGTACATATTTGTATTTTTGAGAGAATATTATTTATGCATGGTTATTGAAAAACTTAAAAATAAAAGTTTCTGAAATAAGGCCACAAAACACATATTGATTATTTCTTCACAAGACTTTTGAAAATTGTATCACATAGTCTAGAATATTTGCTCCAAAACTTTGTGAGAATCATCCTGACTATTCACTCAGATAAGTCAATAAAGTCTTTTAGAATGTGTATGACGTGTTTTGTTTGAGAAAGCTTTATGCGAGGAGGCGTGATCTCTCATTAATATGTATGGCATTTCACACCTGAGAAAGACAAAGACCCTCCCATAATGGCCCTATTAGGTGCTATCAGGCCATATCATTATGAGGAGCCTTGCACAAAGAATGAGGAGATTTAAAAAGGAATGGCTTTTAGATTGTTTGGATTTATTTACAACACAACATAATCCAAAGATACACAAAAAGGACAAAAAAGCACATTAGTAAACACACTGATCTAAAGACAGAGGCTTGCACAGTCACACAGCATTGTCCCATTCCTGAAACATAGTTCATACCTGTCATTTCCAAGGTGTTTGATTTTTCATTTTACCATGTTCATGTACAGTCTCCTGTGAATGTTGAAGTCAGCAGGACTCATCAGTGGCATCTTGTCCCTGTAAAAAAAAAAAACAACACCTGTGAACATGCTGATATCAAGAGAAACTATATGGCTGCAAGACTTTGGGCATGCATTGTAGATTTTTCTGGTTAAAATTGCTTTATAATTATATATACACACACACACACACTGCTTAGAATAAGTAAACACACCCATGCTAAAGTTGACTAAAAAGAGGAATAAAAAATCTTAATGCCTTAATTAAAAAAATGAGGAAAACTCCAACCTTTAGGGACATGAATAATGTCCCTGAATTCTTTGTGAATGAATAATGTATCGCAAATAATTAAATGTTCTTCTTTAAAATACAGGGTGCATACGTCTGGACACTTCTATCACACACCCTTCCCCATATAGACATGGTTTTATTTCAGTTCAAAGTTAGAGTTGGAAACATCTTGAAAAGAAAATTGTCTTTTTCCATAAATGTCTTAGTTTGATCATACATATTTCAAAGTTGAGGATTCATTATTTTGATATAGCTTGCATTGGAACAAACATCTTAGTTGATTAGTTTATTGACAAAACATACTATATATTTAACATATGAGCAGAAACTCCTAACAAAAGCTTATTTGATGTCTTTATTTTGAAGCTTATTTGATGCTTATTTGATTTGAAAAACTTTATCCAAAACTAGTCAACGAAATGTTGTCTTTTATTTCGTCTGTAACAGTGCGTATCTGTGCGTTCATTCATTCATTCAAACACACACACACACACACACACACACACACACACACACACACACACACACACACACACACACACACACACACACACACACACACACACACACACACACACACACACACACAGAAACATGATTCACATTTAAACAGTATGCTATTTTTCCGTTTACAGACACTAACGTTATTCTATATCGCGATTAGAACAAAGCACAAGTATATAACACTTACACTTCTCAGCTGAATCTGTTGCTCCTCCTCGAAGTGAAAATAAACCAGCACTTGTTCTGTGGTAAATGTTCCAGGATTATTCCTCACAGCCGCGCAAGACGAATCTTAATCTGACTAAAAAATATAGTGTGTTTACAGAGTTTACAGCATTTGCCTGGGGGCGTTTATCTATTTTGCAAATGGCCTCAACACATTATCTTATGAATAGCGAGCTCTGCGAGTGGGTGTGAACAAATTAACGATAATGAGCTGAGACAGGAGAAACTGTACTTCTCTTTAGTTTCATACAGATTACATTGCAGGAGAATATTTGTTTTAAATGTGAATTGTTTTATTTAAAAGTAGAAATTTAAAGCGTTCTTTAGACGTATGTTTCATGTTTGTGTGATAAGTATTAGCGGAGTTTGTTCATTTTCCAGACATGTTTCAGAAAGATTTTTGCGGAGACAGAGTGAGCTGAAAGCGCACCCTGTTTATTTTATTTATTTAAAAAAACAAAAACAAGGTTTTGATGTTAATGTGAGTGTACACAAAAAAAATAAGACCCTATAGTTTATAATCATGTATTGATTTTATTTATATGACCATAAATGACGGAGTATTTTAAGTCTATGTTGCTGCTATGTGAAAAAAAAACAGCAAAACGCGCCGGCGTTCAAAAAAATTCAAAGCATTTATAGTTATATTTCCATCATAATATACAAACAAACTTGTCCGATGATGTCCATTATATCAAATATCATGTAGATTAACCATCAAGGAACTACCATTTTGGGACTTTTATGTTGAAAAATATTCAAACACAGGAACTTACATCATATATCAATTTACCAAGGACCCATGGAAGCCACAAGCAGGCTTGTAATTCTCTCAAATAAAAAAAACCAAAAAAAAAAACCTTTGTAATGGTTGGTAATTAGTTACCAAAGTTGGATGTCATGTGGTATGACCTTAAAAAAATTATATTAAAGTTATTTCTACAAATATATATTTTTATTATAAATTTTATAGTGACCTTTTGTGGGAAGCTAGCTTGTTTTGTTTTGGTGGCCAATTCTGTGCCTGTAAATTTTGACTGAATTTGAAAATATCATGTGGTGCGACCAAATATCATGTGGTGTGACCAAATATCATGTGGTGTGACCACTGCAGAGTGTTTTCCATGATAGATATATATCCTAGATTGGCAGGTTTTGTGCTTTTATATTCAATTGATGGTTTATAAAAAGTACTTTAATTTAGTATCATTTGGAATAGATTTTTATGCAATTTTTGGATTTTTTTTTAAAATATATTTCAGACGGTTTATGTTTACTCTTTGTACAATATGAGAAAAATGCAACAAAAAAAAAGAGCATTTAATTTTAGTTTAGTAATTATGCATTTATTAGTAATGTATTTATTATTGCCTATTTATTTATTTAAAACTATTTTAATCTATTTTACCAAATGCCACTGCCAAGAGAAGTAAAAATTCTGACCCTGCAGCAAGAGAGGAATAACCTGCTAGTAGAAAAGTGAAATATTATTCCAGTGTAAATCAGCTGTTTTCTATGTGAATATATAGTAAAATAATTTATTTCTGTGATCAAAGCTGAATTTTCAGGACCATTACTCCAGTCTTTAGTGTCACATGATCCTTCAGAAATCATTCTAATATAATGATTTGCTGCTCAAGAAACTTGATTATTATCAATGCTGATCTATGCTCTTGATCTAACGCTCAATTTTCGGATTGAGGATTTTAGTTATACTATTTTTGTTACTACTGGAAATTGTGGAAACTGTGGTACATTTTATATGTCAGGATTATTTGATGAATAGAAAGTTAAAAAGAACAGCATTTATTTAAAATAGAATCTTTTGTAGCATTATAGCCTAAATATCTTTACTGTCACTTTTTTATCAATTTATTGTGTCCTTGATTAATAAAAGTATTAATTATTTTAAAAAACTATTGACCCCAAATGTTACCTGTATACAATACTTGTATCTATATCTATAACATTATTATTTGTTAGAAAGAAATTCTAAGTCAAGTTAAATGAAATGGTGCACTTATGTTTACGATGTGATTTTTTTTTTTTTTTTTTTTTTATTATAAAATTTTTGTTCAGGAAAATTCTGTTTTTGTACAAAATGTATCGTTCATTGATCTCTTTAAATAGATTTTTAACTACCGGTATATAAGGTCTTCTTTGTCATTTGGAGCGACCACTCATCATGTGGTGTGACCAATAAAAGCAATCACTGTATTAAATTTAAAATTATTCCTGTGGCTGAAATATGAATCACTAATAAAATATCCTTAAGTGAATGGTATTTTTAAAATTATAGAACAAAAAATGAGATCATTATTTACAAAAACTCAAAAGAAATGCAAATACTTTGTTTCTAAACACTTTAATTACTAAGAACTTGTAAAAAAATGTTAAGCATGTTAATGAAAATAATTATTAAAATTAATAATTTTAAGGCTATGGCCAATATCCTGGCACATTCTGTTCCTCTGTTCACCCTACTTGTTTATTCATAATGATATTCATTTGACATGGGCCTAATGTCTGTGACTAAAACCCCTCTTCAATTGATTAAATTCATTCGCTCTCTTAATCTCAATAGATGTCAAAGCCAAATCAAATGCAGATTCTTGCGTTTATCATTGGCAGATAGTGACGAAGGTGAGGCTGTATATCACTGTGTTTAAAGGGGTCATATAATGCCATTTTTGTACAAGCTAATATGATTCTTCAGGGTCTAAATTAAAAGTTTGTAATATACTTTAATTAAAAATTCTCATTAGTATTGTAAGAAAACACTTATTTTACCTGGTCAAAAACAGCTCTGTTTTCAGCACGCCGTTTCAGTGCATATGCCTTTAAATGATCATGAGCTTTGCTCACTCCGCCCCTCTGTTCTGTGCGTACATGTTTGTAACACAATAACCATAACGCATTGTTCATTATAAACGTGGGATTATGAATTATATGGAGAACGTCGTACATAGAAAACATGCAGTAATGTACCCTGAGTGTAAACCTTAGAATCATTCATCGTGAAGCGATTTGCAAAGATATAAATATTAATATAAAGGTTAATAAAACGTTGCACTCACTTCAGTTCTTCTGGAGATTCAGCAGGAACACGAATATCTGGTACAGATCCTTTATTCAGGAGCAGCTGCTTAGCAAAACCAGCTTTATACTGACCCTCGTTTATAAAGCAGTCTGGTGAGAAATGATTCGCGCAAACATGAAAGCATTGACGTTGCTCGTGGGGAATATTCCCTTCGAAAACAAAACTCACCCACTGCGTCTTCAGCGGTTCGGATTTAGGAACATCAAAATGACTGCTGGGTTCCTTATTGCACCCAAGAACAGAACACCACAATCGCTTAGACGCCATTCTGCTCATAGACAGTGCTCCAGCATATCAACAATGACCGCGCCGGTCCGCGCAGACTATGATTGACAGCTGGCTCACGAGCGAGGGCGGGTCTGTGTTGAAACGCGCCTGTCAATCAACAATCGCGGGAGGGGCGTCCGACCGTGTGACGTCACACGGTCGAACGGCTCGATTTGAGGCAGGGGAAAACATATAAGGAGATTAAAACAAAAACACTGGATGGATTTTTATCATTATATGATGGTTGTGTACAGGCACTGCCAACACACATTTCAGTACAATCAACTTGAAAAAGTGCATGTACCATTTTATGACCCCTTTAAAGTTAAGAGGGATGAAAAAGTCATTAGTTACTGTCACTACAGTATTATCTATCGATCTATATATTATAACTCTAGAAAAAATTAAGAGACCACTGCAAAATTAGCAGTTTCTCTTGATTTATTATTTATATGTATCTGTTTGAGTAAAATTAAGATTTTTTATTTATTCTACAAACTACTGACAACGTTTCTTCCAAATTTCAAATAAAAATATTGTCAATTAGAGCAGTTATTTGCAGAAAATTACAACTGGTCAAAATAACGGAGAAAAAAATGTCATGTTTTCAGACCTCAAATAATGCAAAAAAAAAAACAAGTTTATATTAATTTTTAAACACAATACTAATGTTTTAGGAAGAGTTCAGAAATCAATATTTGGTGGAAATGCTCAGTCAGTCACATTGCTGTTGGGACTTAATGCCACTCCTGGCAAAAAAGTTCAAGCAGCTTGGCTTTATTTAATGGCTGGTGACCCTCTTGCTTACATTCCAGAGGTTTTCAGTGGGGTTCAGGTCTGGAGAATGTGATGGCCATGACAGGGTCTTGATCTGGTGGTCCTCCATCCACACCTTGATTGGCCTGGCTGACCAATCCTTCGAGATGGGGAAGCATGTTTTCTTCCAGGATAATCTTGTACACGGCTTGAGTCACGCGTCCTTCACAAAGACAGATCTTCCTGATTCTGATCTTTTCTGATGAGTCCAGTTTTCATCTTTACCCAACAACCTGGTCCTCTAATGGTTAAACAGATACCTGGAGAGGTCTACAACCCACAGTCTCTCGCACCCACTGTGTAATTTGGTGGAGGATTGGTGTTGATCTGGTGGTTCTTCAGTAAGGCTAAAATTTGGCATATACACTCACCTAAATGATTATTAGGAACACCATACTAATACTGTGTTTGACCCCCTTTCGCCTTCAGAACTGCCTTAATTCTACGTGGCATTGATTCAACAAGGTGCACATCCAGGGCACAAAGCTCCCGTTCCACCACATCCCAAAGATGCTCTATTGGATTGAGATCTGGTGACTGTGGGGGCCATTTTAGTACAGTGAACTCATTGTCATGTTCAAGAAACCAATTTGAAATGATTCGAGCTTTGTGACATGGTGCATTATCCTGCTGGAAGTAGCCATCAGAGGATGGGTACATGGTGGCCATAAAGGGATGGACATGGTCAAAAACAATGCTCAGGTAGGCCGTGGCATTTAAATGATGCCCAATTGGCACTAAGGGGCCTAAAGTGTGCCAAGAAAACATCCCCCACACCATTACACCACCACCACCAGCCTGCACAGTGGTAACAAGGCATGATGGATCCATGTTCTCATTCTGTTTATGCCAAATTCTGACTCTACCATCTGAATGTCTCAACAGAAATCTAGACTCATCAGACCAGGCAACATTTTTCCACTCTTCAACTGTCCAATTTTGGTGAGCTCTTGCAAATTGTAGCCTCTTTTTCCTATTTGTAGTGGAGATGAGTGGTACCCGGTGGGGTCTTCTGCTGTTGTAGCCCATCCGCCTCAAGGTTGTGTGTGTTGTGGCTTCACAAATGCTTTGCTGCATACCTCGGTTGTAACGAGTGGTTATTTCAGTCAAAGTTGCTCTTCTATCAGTTTGAATCAGTCGGCCCATTCTCCTCTGACCTCTAGCATCAACAAGGCATTTTCGCCCACAGGACTGCCGCATACTGGATGTTTTTCCCTTTTCACACCATTCTTTGTAAACCCTAGAAATGGTTGTGCGTGAAAATCCCAGTAACTGACCAGATTGTTAAATACTCAGACCGGCCCGTCTGGCACCAACAACCATGCCACGCTCAAAATTGCTTAAATCACCTTTCTTTCCCATTCTGACATTCAGTTTGGAGTTCAGGAGATTGTCTTGACCAGGACCACACCCCTAAATGCATTGAAGCAACTGCCAGTTGATTAGATAATTGCATTAATGAGAAATTGAACAGGTGTTCCTAATAATCCTTTAGGTGAGTGTACGTCTTTGAGAAGGACGCGTGACTCAAGCCACGTACTAGATTGTTCTGAAAGAACCTTCCCCAACTCGAAGGATTGGTTTTTCGTGCAGGACAATGCTCCAATTTACACAGCCAGGCCAATCAAGGTGTTCAGTCCTCTTCCTGTCATTCCAGTTCAAATCCAGCTCAACTTCCAAATCTAAGGGTATGTCGGATTTAATTCAAATTCACAATTATGAATTGAAAGGGAGCAACTTCTGAATTTTGCACAACTCTGGTTGACACGTCCCTGTCTAATTCTTTTTCCTAGAATTTGTGCCATTTTTCAACATATTCACACAGTCACTCTTGTTCCCATGTCTTGAGGGTGGATTTAACTGGTGGCTGCAAGCTATCCGGTGGCCGGCACATACATTACAGGGGCCTCTGATATTTGTTGTGAAGGGGGTCCTATTCTCCCTGTGCAGTCTGACAGCAGCACATCCTGTTCTGTTCTCTTCCCTTAGCCTTCCTTGTCACTGCCACATTTGTGATTTTCTCGCATTATTGTCACCAGTGCAGTTTCTTCGGGGTCTTTCCTCTTACGGTGCACCTTCTTTATTCAATATCAATATCTGATTCTTGGCTTAGGAAAACATTTCTAGCTGATATCACATCATGTCCGCAGTACTTATCCAAAGGGTACATAACGGAGATATAGAGTTCTGTTCTCATTGCATTTCTCATTCAGCCTGTGGATGGACAGAGTGCATTAATTTGCAGTTTTTCCTGACAGCTGAATGACAGCGTTGAGGTGAAAAGCTGAGTTGTAAAGCTCTTACACGATGCACAGTATCTGATGAAAAACATTGTTTAGAAGAAATGGTGTTTAGGAATTAGGAAGGTGCTCGCTGACATTTCTTGTACGTTCCCAAAGCAAATTATGCGCTTTTATTTACTTTTACTTTTAATACTTTTATTTCTGTCACAGAATAAAAAAGCTAATTCTGAGTATTTTATCTCACAATTCTGACTTTTTTTATATATCTCCTAATTCTGAGAAAAGTCAGAATTGCAAGTTATAGACTAGGAATGGGAAGAAATAATGTCAGAATTGTGATTTATAAAATCACAATAGCGAGAGAGAAAAAAGTCAGAATTGTGAGATAAAATGTCAGAATTACCTTTTTAATTGCAAGATTATATTATATCTGACTTTTTTTCGTACAATTCCAAGATAATATCACACAATTCTGAGGGGAGAAAAAGAATCTAGTTATAGACTCGGAATTGCGAGAAATAAAGTCAGAATTGCATGATAAAACTATCAATTCTGTCAATATTCTATCAATATAAAAACTCGCAATTCTGAGAGGAAAAAAGTCTGAATTGTGAGATATAAACTTGCAATTGCAAGAAAAAAAGTCAAAATTGTGAGGTAAAGTGCCACAATTACCTTTTTATTTTAATTTTTTGGCGAAAACATTTCATATTCCATATTTATCTATTTATTCATTTTCCCATTCCATATTTATCTGTTTGCAGGTCACTGTGGGAAAACATTCGCCATCTTAAGAAGATTTTTGAGCAGTCACGTGCCCAAGACCGATTGGCTGTTGATTGTAGATGATGATACTCTTATAAGGTAAGGCTGTCTGTTTGTGTACATCCAGGCGACATATGCCTGTTGTTTGGGAAATTGCATGTTTTTACATGGAATCAATTTACATGTTTAGTGGGTGGCATAATGTGTTTGGTTCTCACAGCTTGCCCAGACTGCAGGCCTTGCTGAGCTGCTATGACTCCAGAGAGCCAGTGTGTCTGGGAGAGCGCTATGGGTACGGACTGGGTCAGGGAGGATACAGTTACATCACTGGTGGTGGGGGGTGAGTGTCTGCTTTACGAGGAAAACAACCGTTTTAACAATATTTACTTAACATGGTGTCCTAACCAGATGTGAAGCCATTGAGTGACAATGTGAGTTTTATTGGACTCCTTCAAAAGAATAAATGTGAATAAATTAGTTATTATGAAATTAATCAGCCATGAATTTGAGATATTTTAATTGATTAATATCAAATACCAAATTTAGGGCCCTTTACACGGCACCGTTTTCAACTAAAAGCAGAAAACTGTTTATGCTTTTTGGCCGTTCATTTACATGACAATGCGTTTTGGAGAAAATGCAAACTTTTGAAAATGGGTTTCCATCTCCATGTAAATTACAAAAATGCAATTTTGTGAAAACGGTGCATGTCATGCTCATGTACTGTATATATGTATATTATGTGTTTAGTCTATAGGCACGTAGTGACATCGCCAACTACTGGCCTGACATGAATAAATACAGCTTTTTTAGTCTTTTTCGCAGATCCGTGTTAACTGGGATTGTTTTGACAACGTTGTCTGTATGCGAAAAACGCAAAGGAAAAACTTTTCTCGTTGTAGTGTAAACGTACCGTTAGATTACCTTTGTCGTACCCTCGTACACTTGTTGAACACTCACTTAAAGTTCATTTTCAAAGACACTGATAATGTTAAATAAAATCTGTAAATCAAATATAAATCTATATATTTTTTGTAATATTGTGATGAATAAATTAACTTGTAGCATTTAAAACAACTGATTTCTGTGTGCGTGCGTGCTTGTGTAGACAAAATAGGATTTGAATATCGGCCATTTATTATATTTTGGCAATAGCATTACATAATTATTGGCTTAATGGAATTGCACACAAGTTTAATATCCAATATTTGGATAAGACCTAAGACCACAGACAATAAAAAATACACAAAAATTACTAAGAACAGTGATTTTCTACCAGGGGCAAAAACACTTAATTAAATTGCCTAAAAAACACAAAACAACAAAAATGAAGTATATTTTTGACATGAATACATAATTTGGTATAAATGCAAACAGTTATCACTGCCATGACGACAGTCTAATCTTACAATTCATAGTCATGACGACAAAGTGCGCTACAATTGGAAACTGAGCTCTCTAATTTGGCCCCCACAGATAAATGCCCACATGAGGTGCAATTTTCTAGCATATTTTGGAAGCAGTTCCGTCAGAAATGAGCTTTTACCATAAGTGACTCTGGGGTTAGTGCACATGCAACCACCTGATATTCACAAACCGGTAACACTTTACAATAAGCTCTCATTTGTTAACATTAGTTAAAGGGTTAGTTCACCCAAAAATGAAAATGCTGTCAGTAATTACTCACCCTCATGTTGTTCCAACCCCGTAAGACTTTCGTTCATCTTTGGAACAAAAATTAAGATATTTTTGATGAAATCTGAGAGCTGGCTCAATCCTTCATAGGCTGCAAGGATATTTCATCTGCCGGCCCAGAAAAGTTAGTAAAGACATCGTTAAAATAGTCCAAGTGACTACAGTGGCTCAACTTTAAGTTTATCAAGCGACGAGAATACTTTTTGTGCGCAAAAAAAAACGAAAATAACGACTTTATTCAACGATTCATTTTCAACGTTCACAAGAGCGCCACGACGCATGCATGAGAACTGCAGATGGGTCTCAATGTAGATGGGTCTCAAAATGGTTCTAAAGTGTGCATTTCCTGGATGTCCGAATCGTGAGAAACCAACGAGAAAACGTAAAAGTGCCTCACCAATGCCGCAAAATGAATGGCTTACCTTTCACACTTTCCCATCAAATGATCGTGAGCGTCATCTTCTCAGTTCTCATGCATGCGTCGTGGAACTCTCGTGAACGTTGAAAATGAATCGTTGAATAAAGTCGTTATTTTTGTTGTTTTTTCGCGCAAAAAGTATTCTCGTCGCTTGATAAACTTAAGGTTGAGCCACTGTAGTCACTCGGACTATTTTAACGATGTCTTTACTAACTTTTCTGGGCTGGCAGATGAAATATCCTTGCAGCCTATGAAGGATTGAGCCAGCTCTCAGATTTCATCAAAAATATCTTAATTTGTGTTCTGAAGATGAACGAAAGTCTTATGGGGTTGGAACAACATGAGGGTGAGTAATTACTGACAGCATTTTCATTTTTGGGTAAACTAACCCTTTAATGTGTTAACTAACTTGAACTAACAATGAGCAATACATTTGTTACCGTATTTATTCATCTTTGTTAATGTTAGTTAATTAAAATACTGCCATTTATTGTTTGTTAATGTTAGTTTACAGTGCATTAACTAATGTTAACATATACAATTTTTGATTTTAATAATGGATTAGTAAATGTTGAAATTAAGATTAATAAATACTGTAGAAGTATTGTTCATTCATTCGTAGTTTGTTAACTAAAGTAGTTAACTAATGTTAACTAATGAAACCTTATTGTAAAGTGTGACCAACAAACCTTACAATGGCAAATCAATAGATCAACAAATGTTTTTTAAAATGTCCTGCACTGAAGAAGTCCCGTACTGTATACAGTGCTGTTGTGTTGTGTATTGAACAGGATGGTGTTCAGTCGAGAGGCTGTGGTCCAGCTGTTGGCCAGCGGCTGTAAGTGCTACAGTAACGATGCTCCTGATGACATGGTTTTGGGCATGTGTCTCAATGCTCTCCGAGTTCCTGTCACACACAGTCCCCTGTTCCACCAGGTACATGCACACACACATTTTTACCTAATCTTATTATAGGCTATTATATAATTTTATTATTTTATCAGCATTTTTGTCTCCAGAAGTATGTTTTTCCTACTCAAACAGTGTTGCCTAGCTATCAAAATTATAATAGCTAAAATAAATATTAGTACTTTTATTTATTTATTTGTTTTTTTTTTAGATCTTCTCTGGATATTTTGTAACTTTTTTGTCATCAAAAGTATAACTAGGTCATGGCACATACACAGACTCCTTCAGGCTGTAATGCTGCCATGTTTTTGTCCAGTTATCAAAAGGTACAAAAAGTGTAGGCTGTACAGCAAGTGCCTCAAATTGTTTTCCTGTCGGTCTTCATTTTTCAGTGCAGTAGATGTCTAAGATTAGGTTTTAAACCTCACCTGTGTGTGTACAATAATTTTGTGCAATTTTTGAACAAAACTAAATTTTCCAATTTAGGATGGATAATACAGGTCTCTGTATATTTCCTAGATAATTTAAAGCGCTGAGCTTTGCAGATGGAAAGAAATTTGTCCAGGGCCAGGCACATTCGTTCTGAGTTATTTCTAAGCTCATCTTTCTCATTGTCCTGCAGGAAGCAGTTCTGATATGCTCTGTATATTAAATGTTTCTCTTTCTAAGTAAATTATGCTAGCAGAATGGTTGTCACCAAAGGGTTTCAACTAGCAGTGCTATGTAACCAAAGTTTTACTGATAACTCAGTGATTGCTTTAGACTTTCATTTTGATGGACAGAGTCTTACAAATTCTGTCATAATCTATTATTACCCATTTATTTATCTATGAAGAGAACAGATGAACAGAGACTGTGCATCACTTTTCATGTTCAACACTACACGAAGCAGATGCATGTTTGTTTTCTCCGCAGTAACAGCGGAGGCCACTGACCTTTGTGACTGAACAGGCAAATATGAACAAGGCAATATTATAAAATACAATTACAATTAAAATATGAACAAAACACGTAAATAATTAACTGAACTAAAGTTAGTCGACTATGTGCCTGAACTCAAACCTTCCTCCTGGTCCACATGGACTTTTGCTACCTTCAAATTCTAATGCGTGCTGACGTAGTGATTGACAGCTGTCAGACTCTCAAAGATGGAGAGTGACTGGAGTGACGCCAGTAACTTTGCAACAGAGCGGTCTTTTGAAGTAGACCTGAAGTGGAGGAGGGTTAATTGTCTCTGGACACAGGACCAGAGCCTTATCAATTCAAGCCACTGGCTCAAGGCCCTTGCACACTGAGTCTGAAATTCGAGTCCAAAATTTTCTCACATTAAAAAATAAATACGACCTCACGTTATGTCAATCATGCTTGCACACTGCCTCCGAAACTTTTGTCTGTCATAAAAAAAATCGAACCCGATTCGTATCGTAACGTTTTCCGCATCCGTAGCAAGCAGTTTGAATGGTGTTTTGACAATTCAGAGCCACCGAATCACAAATACGAAAAAAACGCATATGAAAATTTCGGACTCAGTGTGCAAGGGCCTTCAAACTGTGGTCTTAACTCCCGATGCCGACAATGCTAGCGAAGGGCGTGGTGAGCTCGTGCCAGGGGCGTGGGTAGTGAGTCGTTGGCAGAGCTAGCATACGTCCCGCGGGGAAACAACTTCCAAAAGGAAAATTCAACTGCAGTAGAGGGCAGCACAGTTTTTACACCATATATTGTAGAATTAAAACACTTTATACCCAAATGTAAAAACATTTACTCGAATCAATGAACAGCACTAATAAAGCTGCAGTCTTACAGACAATTAACTAAAAAAAGTTGTTTTAGGGCTTAGGCTGGAGCAGCCAATGCACATGTCCTGTCCTAAACGCGTTTCTCAGACCCAAGGGGGTAATCCATCAGCCGGAAACTGAAGCTTCCCTTGGGGGCCGCCATTGTAGCAGACCATCACCTGCTGTTAGCATTCCATTGACTCCCATTCATTTTGGCTTCACTTTGACAGTGAATAACTTTACATCTGAGGCGTCCAAAGAATCCATTTGTCCATTATTTATTTCTAAGGAAACACGACAATGTATAAAAGGCTCCTTTACTTTGCATCTTACGTTATGGCCCCGTAGAAGCCGTTTTTGTAAAAATAGGCTAACGATTGCGTCATAACCACGGGGCTCTCTGTCGCACAGTAGAGAAATTACCGTATAGACAGGAGGAGAAGCTCACAGGCAATCGGGGGGACGTGGAGGCATAAAGTCAAGGGAGAAGCCCATAGAGAGTCATAAAGTTGCCCGTGATGCTAGCTCATGGACAGCTCCTACTCACGCTCTCCGGCTCTGCAAGATTCGGAAGGGAATGATTCAGATTCCTCTTGGCACAGCTTCTAGAAGACGTACAACTGTCAGACAGGTTGCTCACGTCACATCTACGTCGTCAAGCTCAGTTTGAGCCTGCACAGTGCGCTCGGCCATCAGGAAGTGAGTGCTTCTAATTGACTTAACTTTTCTCCGTTGAAATCTATGGGGTCGCTGTGTCCATTTCTTTTACTGTATATGCTCAGATCGCTGACTGTTTTTTTTAGCAACCGGAACTTCTAACAGCAGCTTCAGTGACGCAATTTACCAATCAGCGATTGCCTCTTTTATTTAAAAGTGGGAACTTATTCTGTCATATTACGCGTTGCCCTTTTTCCCATTCATAGTAATACAAGTGCACCATCTTTCTATATATAAAGTCTTTGCAAAAGCCGCAGGCTGGATAAAGACGTCATGCACTCAGATCAAAGATGAGACAATACTAGATGTTAGCTAATTTATATGCGCCACCAACTGGACAGGGTTAGCCTGGGAAAACCCAGACAACTTCCGGCAAATTTAGATTTGCTCTGAAAGTTAGTCTGGCAAAGAGCTCATTCAAGCCCATTTCCAATCCGTCGAAATCGAGGCACCAATCAGAAACGTTGGGGCGGGCTTTACACGATGACGACAGCGCTGGGATTTTGAAGCAGATTTTGTAGCCTACATTACAAAGATGGATGCCGCCGTCGAACTTCACTCGTTCGAATCAGCTATCGCGTCTGTTTTAAGCGCTTTGAACGTTTCCTTTTTGTTAAAAAACCGAGCAAAGAACAACACTCGGAGATGTTTCTCCCCCCGCTCTGCATACGTCATCTTCTTCATCGCTCTGATTGTGTTTAGGTCTATCCCCGACGTCCGTTGGTGACGCCCCTCTGGAAATGATTTGTCTATGACGTTTTGCCAGACTGTTATAACTGTTATAACTGAGAATGGTCTGGTTTTAACCAGGCTAGGACAGGGTTGGAATTACAGTTACAATGTACAAATAGATCCTCCTCGCTGTAATCTGTCAAAATGATAGACGCCCTTCACTACTAAAAAAAAAGTTCCGTCAGTGACAGAAAATATTCGATTAAGATAACCACTGCTTTCACTACTCTTTTATAAGCCATTTGGTTTCAATCAATCATCATATTTTGTCACCAAATAACAGGAAGTTAGTTACAGTAGTAGTTTCACTTGGTAACACTAATCATATCTGCGCCTGTGTTTATTTTTGTATTCTGTCTCAGGCCCGTCCAGAAGATTACGCAAGGGAGTTCTTGGCCCACCAGACCCCCATTTCCTTCCACAAACACTGGAACATAGACCCTATTGTGATGTTTAACAAGTGGTTGAAGAACAGCAAACACACAGAAGGACTACAGAAAAGCACTAAAGAAGAATTATAGTGTCTGAGTGTGCGTGTGTATGTGTGTGTGAGTAGTAGTGAGAGTGTGTATGTCTGGTCTGGCGTGTAAAAATGTTATTGTTCGCCCTTCATTGTTACATATATTTTCAATTTTGTGAATCTTGCACAAACATGAATGGAAGGATGCTTTCTGATCTGTATGAATGTCCTTAACAGTCGTTTTCTTGGGAGTTGCATGTCTCAAATGTCTGAAATATTAATATTCCACAATTAACCCAACCTGTCCAATGTTATTTGTAGGTTTATTTTTAAACACCTTTGTTTTCTAAAAGATTTTAATTGTGTGTGAATTATAATATTGAAATTTATGATAAACTTCAAATCCTGTTGCCTTAAATTCATTTTTGCAGTGTCCTGATTTCAGTATTGAATGCAAAACTAACTGCCTCTCATCACTAATGAGACTGCATTGAAGCCGTTGTCGTGAAGTTATTTTTGGCCCGCACTGGTGCACAGAGCCAAAAAAAATGACATATTATGAATCACTTAAAGGAACATTATTATCTAGAAGTTGTCAAAAGATGTTCCCATGGTAATAAGTATCTCGGTCATTGTTACAGACCTGCCCCTGTTTTTTTAACTTTGTGAGAATTCTAGGACCAACTCCTCCTTGGTGGGTGGGATTGCCCTAATGAAAACCAGCTGCAACTGGCAACCTGTTTAAGGAGCTCCTGGATTTTGTCTAGTTCTCTCTCATTTTTGTTTTGTCTTTGTTTGAAGAGAGTTTTTGTGTTCCCATATGATTTCCACAACTTTACAAGCCACGTTTCCAACAGTTTATTGATTTGAGGTTGTATTTATATTTACTCTTATTACCTTATGTTTTGACCCTAGACATTATTTGTTTAACTTTAAATAAACCTATATTTTCTCTATTGAAACGAGCATTGAAACGTTCCCTAGCTCGC
Organism: Rhinichthys klamathensis goyatoka; assembly: GCF_029890125.1. NCBI lineage: Eukaryota > Metazoa > Chordata > Actinopteri > Cypriniformes > Leuciscidae > Rhinichthys > Rhinichthys klamathensis. Next base: position 1,420,826 of record NW_026606844.1, on the reverse strand, counting down.
ACAACAACAACACCTGTCTGAGAGTATAAGAGCAGCCTGTCTGCCTCTGATGACGATTTGGTACAAAAAGGGCGCCACTTCAATAGAATGGAAGGGGTTTGGTTACAAGAGGTCAGAGTGAAGAGTTCACGTTATTGCTTTACAGTGTTAAGACCTAACGATTACAAAACTGACCAACACTTTGTTAGCGATGTCAAATATCAGCGTGGCGTTTTTTGAGATGGCGAGAGCTCCATGTCCACGAATAACTTGGACTTGACAGAGCTTCACGAGTCACGACTTGACAGCTTTAATAGACAGGAGAGCAAATGTACATAAAACAAATCAATGTTCAGTGGCGGTCTTAACATAGAGGCATTGGTAGGCGGCTGCTTGGGGCCCCCTACCAGGGGTCATAGTAGGGGGGCCCCCCAACCAACCTCAAAAAATATATATATAAAAGAAAAGAAAAAGCCCCTTATCATCATGAACGCTTCAAAAGCATAGTAAATGTTATTAATATTCTTAAGAAATACGTTGAAATGTTGAAGTAGTAGTTAAAATGTCCAGTTCATGGTTATCTGTCCCTACACATAACACCCCCTACTTTCGCAATAAAATGGACTAGTCCGTAATTGTACACGGCGCGAAACCGCGAAAGATAAACATGACAGGAGGACTGGGAAGTACACAACGAAGCAAGACGAGTCTAAACGCAAGTTTAAAGGGCACTTTAGAGAAAAAAAAAGTTTTTGGTGCAAAATTAAAGGAGCCAGGTATTGTTGTTGGCAGTGAAGTAAAGCTGGAAGAGATGGTGTTACAAGAAAAAGAGATAGATTTGGAGGTAGTGAAGTGTCATCTAGAACAAGAGCAAATGGCTTTGAAAGAGAAAGAGCTGCAGGGAGAACCTGAGTTGAGGAAATTGGAGGGACAGGAAAGGGAGCGCGAGCGTGCTTTTTTCCTTAAAAAAAAAATGGAGTTGGAGTTGGCAGGTAGGAGACCTGAGGCTGTTTCACCTTTTGTGTTTCCCTCCGAGTCTTATCAAAGGGTAGAGCAAGTTAAGCATGTTAAAATGGTTCCTCCTTTTTCTGAAAAAGAGGTAGAGAAGTATTTCTCCCACTTTGAGAGAGTTGCTACTTCACTGAAGTGGCCAAAAGAGGTTTGGACGCTTCTTTTACAATGTGTACGGGTAAGGCTCAAGAGGTTTATTCAGCACTTAGTTTAGAACAGAGTATTGTATATGATACTGTTAAAACCTCTATCCTTTATGCTTATGAGTTAGTGCCCGAAGCATATCGTCAACGTTTTCGAAATTACTTTAAAAGTGAAAAGCAGACGTTTGTAGAGTTTGCTCGGGAATAGGAGAACATGTTTGATAGGTGGTGTGCTTCTAGCAGGTTGAGACCAAAGAACAGCTCAGGGACTTGGTTATTTTAGAGGAGTTTAAGAATTGTGCGTTCACACCGCCGCCGACTTGAGAGTCAAAGAAGCTCTGGCCGTCCTGTCAAGGACGCTTGTCAAAAAGTACGGGGAAGCTTGTTGACGCTTTGGACGCTTTGAACGCTCTCGTTGCAGGGAGAATAGAAGTGTCACAACATGAAATGTAATAAACAGACAAAAACAAGCAATACATCGAAGAAACCTTTTATAATGACAGCATTTTTATAACCGTTTTGGTCACATTTGGCCGGGGAAAAAGAATAGTTAGCTATTATTATTATTATTTGCGTTCAAATCGGTGTCACCGTGAGCAAATGAATTGCATTCCCGCTTTAAAACGAGCGTTGGTAAATATTTCAAATAAAAGTTGCGCTCATGCGGTCCCTATAAGCAAAGAACGTCATGTCATAAATGATAGGAAACCTGTAGGAAACCCAGCAACGGCGATTATTAGCTTCTCTTCCATTTTCTCGGAACTAATGTTTTAGGAACGAAAGTTTACATTGTATGTTTCTCCGGAATCAGCCAGCACGAAGGACGTCTATATTCCGATTGGTTGCTGGAGTTTTGCCGCTGCTTGCCGCTGAACCGCGTCATTGCTCATTACCATAAAGTTGAGCTGCTTTCAACTTTCTGATTGACGCCCAAAACGTGACGCCGATGGATTTGACGCTCCTTGGAGCTGAGAGAAGCCAGCTTCCATTGAAAATGAATGACTTCCGGCCGCTTTGGAAGCTCAAGTCGGCGGCGGTGTGAACGTACAGTTATGCAACCAGGGACCTCAAACAAAGCACAATATTTTGCAAAATATGCACAAAAAAACTGTTACCGCTAAAGGTGGAAGCACAACAAGCAAAAACACACCGTCGAGTACAAAAAAAAAATTCTCAGAGACGCAATTTCACAAACAGCTTGAGTGTGCAGCGGTGCTGCCGCCCGCGTCTTCTCTCTCGTCTCTTAAAATGTGTTGCACAAGGCAAGCGTCAAGACCTGCAGGCGGCAATACCACACTCGCGTTTGAAGGAGTCGGGACATAACTGAATTGTCACTTGGACAATCGGGCCGTCAGTGCTTCGTAACTAAAGTTTATAATTTTCACGTCTTCTTAAGTCTTATCAGTTTAAACATTCAAGCGAATTTAAACTATCGAGCGCTACTCGCGCGCTCTCTGAGAGATAGTTTCTCTGCGTGGATACATCTAACTTCACAAACAGCTCGCGAGTAACAGAAGTTATTTTTCGTGGATTATATAGCTTTAATGGGGGAAAAACGCAAAATGGATCCGTGTACTAGCAGTAAAAGTGACAGCAGCCATATGTGTCTGTCATTAATGTTGTCGTCAAAACACCAAAAGATAGCTTTAATTGTAAGGAATGTGTTAGAAATAAAGTATTCCAACACGTCGTTATATAGTCGTTATATGCACTGCTCGTTATATGCACACGTCGTTATATGCACTGCTCGTAGACTAGCTCCAGTGCTCATTGCTGCGTTGCTAAATGATAGCAACTCACCAGGACACTTCACCAACTCTCCACTCATTCTCCTCGGACCATGCATTTAATTGGCTTTGACGGCCATCAGTTCTTGCCAATTCCTCATTTGCCCTGTCACGTCTGGCAGGTTCGAAATTATACGGCTGCGGGCCATCATACATGTTGGCTCTTGCCACCTCTTCCTCATTCCAGTCAGTCGCCATAGTTCTAATACTAGGCTGAGGCTACCTTTCCCCCACTTCTCCCCAACGTGACGTCATCACCGAATTGCGTAAAAAAAAAACGTTAATACCAAAAATGTAAAAAAAAAAACTGTCTTTAAAGTGTAAATGAGGCAAAATAGTGGGCGTGGCTTTTTTTCCAACTAGCATCTGATTGGATCTAGAGAAGTAGGTGTTTCATTCAGAAATGGAGGCAGATCCCAAAGCAAGTTTACAATCGGTTGTTGAGGATTACTCACCGCCTGAAACACCGCCAGCAGTCCCCTTCCTGCAGCAGAGGAGGAGGAAGATGAAGAAGAACAGGAGCACACGGAGGATCATTTAGTCACGGGGGGAATCAGACCTTACATGTTTGAGCCGTTACATGCGGAGGGTTCGAATGGTCACCTGGACGTGGCAGCTCAGGAGCAAGTTCACACTCGCGAGCATCTCGATGCTTTGCTGGACGCTTTGCTGGACGCTCATGCAGATCAGCCGCGGCCGACTCCATGAGCGTTGAGCAAAGCGTCAGTAAGCTGCCAGTCTGATCACGGCCATTTGACTGGTTTAATTGGGATAACCGTCCCCAAAACATCAATCATAATAAAGAACATAATCATATCAACAGATGCATAATAAATGAGCTAGAAAAGGAGGAACACAAAACACAAAAACTGCCAAAAATCAATGGTTTCTGAAACTTGGCAAAGGCAGACTGCCAGACAACTAGCCAGCCACTGACAGGTCACGTGACATGCCAGTGGCGGCTCCGGCCAGCCAGCTGAAGATTGAACCCCCACTCGAAATACATGTAAGAAAGTGGCCGGTGACCTGTGAGAAGAATAGAGTAAACTTTATAGTTACTTCCACTATGTTTGTCTGATATGAATAAAACACATCGGCAAATTATAAGATTGTTCTTGCTGCTTCCATAGACATAAGTGTGTATTTTACAAACTCCAAATGTATTGTTTTACTAGTGCGTATGTGTATTTAAATGTCTGAAACCTAAAATAAACATTATGAGGTTCAAAACACCGCATAGTTGTGATATATGACAGCGCTGAGCTCGTCCGACTCTGGCTCAGCGCCAGCCAACGCGGGAAAGCACAGTTTGAATGTGACGCCACTGAACATTCTAAATCCCATGTGGGACCGGACCGCTCAAAAGGTTAAACATTTCGGTAACACTTTATTTTAAGGTGCTTGTAATAAGCAGTAATTAACAGTTAATAAGACACTTATAAGACCTTATAAGATGCATTTAAGATGCATATAAGCATTAACTACTTCATATAAGGGTTAATTAAAGGTCCAGGCCCTGAAGAGATCAGGGAAACTACTCCCTCTTGGGAAGGTACATTTTTAAGGGACTGGGAGTTTGTGTTACCATTTATGTTTGTTCGGCTGTTCTAAAAGTGCAATGTATTGATACTTGAGAAATTTATTATTTAATTTAATTTATTTATTATCATTAGTTAATGCTTACATGCATCTTATATGCATCTTATAAGGTCTTATAAGTGTATTATTTACTGTTAATTACTGCTTATTACAAGCACCTTAAAATAAAGTGTTACCAACATTTCATTTGTAACCATGAATACAAAAATGAAACTGAGGGGGCACAAATCAGATCTGAGGCGGCAATGCCCCCTTTTTGCCCCCTCGTGGAGCAGGGTTAACTACTGCAATTCATTTTCCCTTTCTGTCAAGTGATGACTGATCACAATCCTTTAGTCTTTTTACGGCGGAGTTGTACCACCAACCAGCGCTTGATGAGATGGAGTTTGTTTCTGCAGTCATATCCTCTACAAATTCATCCCATTAAAGGAAAGGAGAATGTTTTAGCTAACACCCTGTCTCGTGGGTAATGTCATGCTATGTTCCTGTGACCTTTGGTCAATTTCTAATTGGGGATTCTTTCATAAATGTGGCCCTTTTTTGAGTGGTAAATTCCCATTTATGAGTAGGTATCTTTTTCTCTTTATATATATTTTTTTATTTAACCTTTATTTAACCTTTATTTATCCAGGTAAACTGTTTGAGAACCACTTCTCATTTACAAACATGACCTGGCCAAGAGGCTACAGAAATAAATAGAAACATTCTGTACAACTGTACATAGTCATACACATTACATTTCCCCCCCTAATGTTGGGGTTATGTTTATTATTTTGTATTAAATAATCCAGATTATTTGATGTCTTGTGGGTGGAGGTGTTACAGACCTGCCCCTGTTTTTTAACTTTGGTTTCTTTTGTGAGAATTCTAGGACCAACTCCTTGGTGGGTGGGATTGTCCGATAGAAAACCAGCTGCAACTTTGGCAACCTGTTTAAAGAGCTCCTGGATTTTGTCTAGTTCTCTCTCATTTTTGTTTTGGGTCTTTGTTTGAAGAGTGGGTTCTTGAGTTTTTGTGTTCCCATATGATTTCCATGACTCTACAAACCACATTTCCAACAATTTATTGATTTGAGGTTGTATTGATATTTACTATTATTACCTTATGTTTTGACCCTATTTGTTTAACTTTGAAATAAACCTAGATTTTCTCTATTGAAACCCATCTTGTGAATTGTCCTCTGATATGGCTTTGAGCCGGGTCGTAACAGTCATTCATAGGTTATTCACTGAGATAAAACTTTACATTTAAAGGTCAAGTGTGGAATGTATATGCCTAATGATGACTGTTTCCAAATATTTTTTCTGAACATCTGTTTGGTCAGACAGGTGGTTGGGCGTAAAATCAACTTCCAGTTATGCTCATTTGGATTTAAGTAACTGTCAAATCTCAAAATCTTCAATAAAATGCTGGTTACAATTTTGCTCCGGCAAAAAGCTTTGGGAGAAAATTCCTAATCAAATTCCTTTTTTTCTTTTTCTTTTTTAAACACTGATATACAATAACACAGTGTTCTAATTAGTGTCGCTACTAAATGTAAATTGAAACTAAGCTCAGGAGTGTTTTAATTAAAATGAATAATTCAGGTTTTTACATTTTGTTTATGATGAATAAAAAGATTAAATATCCTGTACAAGCTTGTCTACTCAGCAATTTTTCTGGGCTCTGTGCTCTCCTCGAAAAGAACCTACTGAATTTAAATCCACACAAAATGGATGGGAGTGTGCACTACTATTACAATGAAAAAAACTAGAAACAAGAAAATACAAGAAATTGATCTGTTACCAGTTGCTTCAAGGAAAGACCGATGAACTGCTTGAAGCAAATTTAGTTGTGTCTGACAACTCGAGAGAGGGAGAGATAGACAAACGGATGGACAGATGAACAGAGATAGATAGGCAGAGAGACTGATCGATGCACTGACAGATAGATAGATGAATATATGGATGGATAGATGGATAGATATATATTCTACAGTTGGTTTAGAAATACATTTCTAAGGAATAAAGGAGAAAGAGAAATATCTCCTGGACAACCCAATTTCGTCTTCAGGTCTCTTTGGCACCTCAGTTGAGACGGTGGTCGAGAGATTCAAGGTGATGGCTAGTGTGAATAAGTAGAGTTTAAGCTCCTCTGTAGTCCTTAGGGGTTGAGTAGAAATGCGAGCAAGTCTTTTCTTTTCATGATTTAGCCTACATCCCTTTGTGATGAAAACGAGAGCTAATTTCTTTCCCTGAGAAGTAGTGGTAGATCAAAGGTTGTAGTCTACTTTGAACAGCTACTCCCTGAAAAGCTATGTCAAGTTTTTGACATGGCTAATGATGTGTGATGCTCTTAGGGCACTTGGGTATCTTTACCTGCCCTTTGAGGAGGAAGTTTTTTCAAAAAGGCCATGCCTTTTATAGTTAGTCTAGTAAGGCAAACACTCCCTTAGCATGGCGGAGTGGGTATTTGTTCACCATAGCATCATCTCCAGACGCCACATCGAAGTTCCACTTCGTAAGGGAACGTCTGTAACTAACCTTGGTTCCGTGAGAAGGGGAACGAGATGTGGCATCTCGTTGCCATACATCGGGTTTGCCTGCATGTCTCATTTGTCACGGGTCATTTTGACCAAAAACTCATTTAAAATTTTTTTAAAAATTGAGTGTTCATCGGAGTGGTCCAAGACCTAAGGACTTTTGTCACACTTGAACCACAAATACACAAAAATATTGACTGGATTCGAGGAGTTTGTTGTTGTAATAAAAAAGAAACAAATCCTTCCCTCGCGGTATATGAATGAATGTAGGAGAGGAGTGCTTCAGTATACATAAAAAAATAAAATAAAAAAAACTTCACCAAAAAATTATTTTATAATGTCTACATGTGTATTCTGTAAACTGAAGAGATAAACTCAAAAACTTACTTTAGGACAGTGCAACAGCTCATTTGCACCATATAGAGCTATAAGGCTATTGGCAAGAGTTATGAAATATCATGTTATATTATTTTTTTCCCCACAAGAGATCGGCAGACACACCCAAATTGACCCAATGTGAGATATTTTGAGCTGATTTGAGCTGGTTATTGCATGTTTTGGAGAGTTTTTTTGAATTTAAGTTGAAAGAATGTGCTTAAATTATATTATTTATTGATAAAATCTAGAAATTTAAAGGTACATAAAATAAAAAATAATAAAGAAAAATCTCCAAAAAATTGCATTAAAGAATTGATCTAAGCTTTCTAGACGGAAAAAAAAGTATAATTTTAGGGCTTTGGGTCTTTTTGACGCAAGGGAAGGATTTGTTACAGGATGCGGAGGAGAGGATGAATGTTAATAATCCTTTATCTGACTGAGTTTTTATGTACTCTAAATCTCTCACAAATCTTTTGATAATTCAATAATCTTCAGTTTTTACTAAATATTAGTTGTTTTCATGCCTTTTGCAAGACATTGCACCATTTTATGCTTTTCATCTTTAGAGAGATCTTTCTTCCTTCCCATATTGCATGACAACTGCAGTGATTTGCTTAATAATGTGGAAAAACCTCTTTAAGTAGGTTTTCCATTTACATAAGAAGACCTGGCAAACTAATTAACAAACCTGTCTGAGATTAATAACAAAAAAAACACTTTCTTTGAAAAAACTAAAATCTGAATGTTTATTGTAGGCTACTGAAATACTGATATGTCACATGCATAATAATTTGGATGATGGACAGATAGATAGATAGATAGATAGATAGATAGATAGATAGATAGATAGATAGATAGATAGATAGATAGATAGATAGATAGATAGATAGATAGATAGATAGATAGATAGATAGATAGATAGATAGATAGATAGATAGATAGATAGATAGATAGATAGATAGACAGATAGACAGATAGATTGATTCTATTGTGAAGAGGAGTATCGTTACTATAATTATAACAGTAAATTCATAATTATAAATTTTGTTTATACTGGTTAATTTTGTTAAAACTGGTTAATATTGTTAATATTATGGTAAGCTGCATGTGAAGCCAAGGGGTAATCAGTCTTACCTTTCCGTTTCAAATTAGACAAATCTAGTTTTTTGAGTCATTCCACGAAACGGGTACGATTTGGACTTACACATTTTTGAATTTTTTACCAACATGTATTACTTTTCTGAACACCCCACAACATTAATAACATATTTAACTTCCAGAAAAACATATTTTCCCACCTCAGGCATTAAATACTTATTATTATTGGTAATTATTTTAAGATATGGGCACTATTAGTCTTCAACCCCGTTATGGACACTATGGGAGCTCTCTGAATATAATTATAAAATATATTTTTAATGAAATCAACATTTTCCTATTAGTCAGATGTCCCTCACACTAATTCAGTAATTGCAAATGTAAAATGTACATATCGTTTCACACTTATGCTATACTAAAGCCTGAAATGGGCACTTTGTGTGACAGCAACCTCATAATATTTGATCAAAGATGTGGCTTAACTTCAGAATTTGAACTAAAATCAGTATTCTTGTGATTGCTCTGAACATTTCAGACTGAGTTCAACAAACAATAATTTACTTTTTAATAAACGTAAAAATAAAAATTCATAAAAACGTAGGTGTGACGGGGTTGAGACTAGGGTAACAGGGTTGAAGATGGTAACGGGGTTGAAGAGACAAATACAGCTTAACATATGAGTAGTTGTTTTTTTGCTCAAATTCACTGTAAGATTTTCTATAAGCAATGTATTTTATTATGTTACCAAGAAAAACAACAGATATAAATTGCAATTGCAACTCAGTTTTATTAACCCGACTGCAGGAAAAACAACAATAACGTAGTATACATTAGAACATTATAAAATGACTGAATAGGTCATCAAAATAAAACGTATTTTTGTGTGCTTTTTTGATGTATGTGTGTGTGTGTGTGTGTGATTGAGCGTGTGTTTGTGTGTTTTTTTTTTTTTACATGTGCGCATGCTTCGTGGCAAAAAAGTAACGGGGTTGAGTGTGACGGGGTTGTGATTTTTTGGCTAAAAATGGCCACTGCTCTATATGTGGTGAATAACAGGAGAGCACATGGAATGCATGACATTAAGAAATCATGTATGCTTTTGAAATAACAAAGATAATTTTCACAAGTAATAGAATTCTATCTTTATTTGATGTAACGGGGTTGAGTCGTTGAGCTTGACAACCACAATATCACAATTCTAAATAAGTTATAGTTATAAAAGTAGTTGGTAACTTGCCTGTGTCTGCACACAATGTTGTTCAGAAGACTTCTATGATGTTACTTCCTGTTGTTGATCTCACATAAGGATCTGTTCATTATTTTTATGGGGGGAGAATGATGTGTGTAACGGGGTTGAGGGATTACTGAGGGACGGAACTAAATAATGTGATTTTAATGAATAATCATGAATTTATTTTTTTTAAAACCATTACCAGCAAAAAAGCACAGATAGATATTCATGGGAATGGCAAAATGTATGGACTTTTTTCTAATTTTATTATTCATATTCCAAGTACACTTTCATAGAAGGCCATGAGGGACATGACAAAATAGGTGGTGTCAACTGAAAAATCAAGATAATTTCTAATATAAAGATAAAATGTTTGTCATTATTTTTAAACTCTATTAAAGGAGACATTTCAATTGATACAAAAAGCTTTTAATAATAGATTTTGGTGACCCAATAGGTAAAATACACTTAAAAAGGTCAGAGGGACTCAAATCGTACCGGTTTCGTGGAATGACTCTTTTATGTAAATGGTATGAAAAGATGAACAGGACTGGCCACAGGTTTCATAGTAACCACACAAGATGAGGCTGACGCACAGTAGAGACTCAGTAGTCTCTCTCTCTCTCTCTCTCTCTCTCTCTCTCTCTCTCTCTCTCTCTCTCTCTCTCTCTCTCTCTCTCTCTCTCTCTCTCTCTCTCTCTCTCTCTCTCTCTCTCTCTCTCTCTCTCTCTCTCTCTCTCTCAAACTGTTGCACTGTAAAATGTGACAGGTTTCCACCTGTATTGACGCAAAATCACTCTGGTGAGAGACGATTTTGAATTGCCCGTGAGACTCATGGTTGCTCGTTCATTCACACAATAACGCGCTCTATTTTTTTTCTTACTATTAAAAGGAAGCTGTCGAGACAGATATCGTGATTTTTTCCAGCTCAGTGTTTGGATCAAATGTAATTGGACTCATGTGGGCATGTACGACTGGCACGAAGCCACAATGAGATCGGTTCAATCTGCTGCTGTGAGCTTTTTTACATTGAATTTATGTTTGATGTGGATATTGTTCACTATATCGATAACAACAATCAAAGGTAAGAAATTATAAAAGACAGAGCTGGGTCATCTTAAATAAAAGAAAAAAGTTATTGTTGGTGTCCTTCTAGTTTCATAAATATAAATATCATTATCATATCATTCGTTTTACTGTAAATTTAATGTGTAGCCTATCGTATTTATAGTAGTCTAAGCCTATATTTATACAAATTGTAAATTGTGCGGTACCAAATTGTGTTGAACAATGAAATCCAAAATTTAAAAAAATGTATATTTCTGCTGTTGGAATTCCATAAGGTTATGTCAGGCTACATAAATTTTAGTTTTAAGGGATGGTGAATAGTCTTGAGAGAGCTACAGTATTGCTGCTGTAGCCTAAATTGGTTCTCTTAAAGAACAGTGTCAAACTATTCTGCATGACAAGAGACAAGTCAAGCGCTTAGGTTGGGACTTGATTGCATCAAGTGAATAATATTATAAATACCAAATTAATTAGAATAAAATCACGTTTGTGTATGAATAGTCACTAATATGAAATGCAGTATCACAGCCCATGAGTGAGATTTATTGTATAAATACTCTTTATCACTATTCTTGGCAATGTTGCTATAAATGAGGTCAGTGTGCACACTTTGCTCTTGAGGAACAGGTAGTAATCCAACTAGTCTTCAAAATAAAAGGGACTTTGTTGCATTGAAGAATCTTTTTCATCCATGGGATGTTTCCAAGATGTTCAATCTTGTGTAAAAGTAACAATTATAACAATGTTATAGTGTAAAAGGTTCTTTAGATCATTAAAATATTCTTTACACTACTACTAATAATAATAATAATAATAATAGTGAAGAGGTTCTTTTAAGAACGCGGTTCACTCAAGGTACTTTGTGAAACCACTAATGGTTCTTCATGGCATCACTGTGAAAAACCCCTTTTTAGCCTTTATGTGAATATTCTGTGTGGCACAGGAAGATAGGATTTCCCTTAAAATGTTAGTTAAAGGGATAGTTCACTTTGAAATTAATTTTTGATATGTTTTAGCTTACCTCAAGGGCATCCAAGATGTAGGTGTCTTTGTTTCCGCAGTAGTTTCAATTTTGATATTTTAGTTCAAACCGTTCTTGTCTGTCAGTAATGCAGGGTCACCACCTCAAAGAGCATGCACAGAAAAATCCAAATTAAACATGATTTAATGACTCGTAAATGTTAGTACACATTGATGGCCTAAGACATGAAACGAGCGGTTTGTGTGAGAAAACGAACAGTTTTATATTGTTTTTACCTCTTGTAACCACAGCCAGGTCCAAGTGATCTGAGGGCGCGGGCGCTTCGGTCTGTGCGTTACAAGAGGTAATAACGATATAAATACTGTTCGTTTTCTCACACAAACCGCTCGTTTCGTGTCGTATAGGCCATCAATGTGTACTTACATTTACGAGTCATTAAATCATGTTTAATTTGGACTTCTCTGTGCATGCTCTATGAGGAAGTGACCATAGACCTGCATTATATGACTGACAGACAAGAACGGTTTGACCTAAAAATATCAAAATTGAAACTACTGCGGAAACAAAGACACCTACATCTTGGATGAACCCTTAAGGTAAGCTAAAACATATCAAAAATTAATTTCAAAGTGAACTATCCCTTTAGTAAACTTCCAACCGAACCAAAACCAAATAGCCTACATTTGATAGAGATTTATACAATTCATAAAATTACAATTTAGTAGGCCTATTGATTGTTAGGCTCAAGTCACCTTTATTTACATAATGCTTTATACAGATTGTTTCATCGCAGATCATCAATATTCAAATCGATAATATTACTGAATATTAAGGTTCTTATAAACCTCAACCAAATAACTGACCTAAACTCTACCAGGTGACAGATATGGAGAGAGAGAGAAAACCTTGGAAGAAACCAGGCTCAGTTCTCCTCTGGCCAAATGAATGAACATATTGTGATTTACTGTATGATTCATGCAGGCTCCATCAAAAGTCAGATTGTTGATATCTTTAAAAAAAAAACATTTGTCCTTCTCCTTCTGCTCGAAGATCGGAAATGTCGAGTTGGCATTAAGCATTACAGTACAGGATTCTAGAAGGGACAGCAAGCTGTTGTCTTTTTCCTGTGATTTCACATATGGCATAAAGTCTTGTCTAAAACTCGAACGCTGAGTTCTTATTGAAGACATTCTAAGACACTCTCTAAATAGAAAGACACTTTACAGAGGTCATGGAAAATTTACCCTCACTAAATTCATCAAATTCTCTCAAATGTATTTTTGCCTTTAAAAGTCATGATTAAGTATGTTAAGAAATGTATAATATAATATAATGGATCCGTTTATGATTTGATATCTCTCTGTTCACCTCTCTCTTCTCCTCTCTATTTTACACCTGTAATTACAGCTATATCACATTTAGAAGTAGATTTGCATTACAGATTTGCACTCATATGAATATTCCAACCTAATGTTCTTGTTTCTGAAGCATGTGCCACCATATAAACCAGTATGAGTCTATTATTTAACACTCAAAGAAAATGTATTTATTTTTGACAATCTGCACTGTTTGTCCCTTTTCTCAAGGCATTTGGAAAGCAGATTAGATTAGCATTATCTTATTAACCCTCTGGTTCTGCGCCCAATCAACATCTTACTGAAATCTCTTTTCTTTATTTTTTTAGATATCAAGGTCAAGTTTCCAACACAACTTGTTTAGATTTATGGCTTTGATTTTCTCACAGTTTCAGAGTAAAATGTGTTTTGGAAAATATATATTTCATATAAAAATTGAAAATAGTGTTTTTGTGCAGTTTCCATAACAATAAATGTAAAATTATTTTACCCTTTTTAAGTTCACTTTTTAAAACTTTACATTTACGTTCACTTTTAATTTTTAGCAATAATCTGCCAATAATCTGTGTCATCTTTAAAAAGAGACCAAACTTAAACCTGTGCTCCAAAGTATTACAGTAAATACTTAAAAAGTTTAAGTTGGAAATTTCATTTTCAGGTCTATGCTCAAAACTGAATAAATAGATTATAACTACTGCAAAAAAATTAATTTAGTACCATAACATTTTCGTATATAGTACATTTATTTCTTTAAAATAAATAAATAAAAACTTTCATTTTGACCGCCACGCGAGCAGGGTTAAACGAAGGCTTGGATCACAGGGCAATAATTGTTACAGAGTGCTTATCATTCATGTTTTTACTAAAGCCTTAAAAGCCCCAATATCCTAAATAAACTATAATGTCATTAGAGTTCAGTATTGACATGTAAAAGTTGTTGTAATAATCACATGCAAACACATGCCCACGGTCTTGGAAGAAAAACAAGAAAGACAGTATTATAGCTGCATTTATACCACCCGACATGGATCTTTATATCTGAATGACATTGCATTTTACCATTAAAGCAGAAGATTAGCATAAGCATGAAGTGTTCGAAGTGATTTCTTACTTGTATATTGTCCCAGCAGCAGGGCTGGAGCGCAGGCCTTCAGAAGACTGTCAGCTGGGTCACTTTCCATGTGGCAATATGAGCATTTGTCTGCCACAGGTTCTGCACTGCAACGGAAAAAACGACTGTCCCAATGGAGCTGACGAAGACAATTGTGGTAAGAGCTTTTTACAAATACAGACATCTCACATATAGCTTATATATATATATATATATATATACAGTATATATATAGGTTCAGAGTATCTCTGAAACGGCAAGGCTTGTGGGTTTCTTGCGGTCAGCAGTGGTGAACCAAAAGTGATCCGAAGAGGGACAAACCATAAACTGGCGACAGGGTGTTGGGCTCCCAAAGCTCATCGATGCACAAGGACAACGAAGGCTATCCCGTCTGGTCCGAGCTCTGTATTTGCTCCCCCTGGCATCTATTTTTTTTAAAACATGGTGTCTCTTTTCATCTATATGCCGATGATACCCACCTTTACTTTCCCTTGCAATGCAATAATACATATTCTCTTCAGCCACTAGCTGTTAGATTGCCTGAACGAACTTAAGTCATGGCTTTCAAGCTATTTGTTACACCTAAATGAAAACAAATCTGAGTTTATTATGTTTGGCCCCAAGGAAAACAGTGTTTTTGATTTTGATCTTGGCTTCCTCACCCCATACAGTGTGCCAGGAATCTGGGCTTCCTATTTGACTCCAGTTTTGAAGTTTGACAAACGGATCTCATCTGTTGTCAAGTCATACTTCTACCAACTTCGTCTTCTCAGTAAAGTTAAGCCCTTTTTATCAAGGATAAATTTTGAAACAGCTCTTCGTGCTTTTGTAACATCTAGGCTTGATTACTGTAATTTGCTGTACTATGGCATTTCTCAGGCTTCCATCTCTCGTCTGCAGTTGGTTCAAAACGCAGCTGCTAGACTGCTTGAAGGGAAGCGAAAATATGGCCACATAACACCAATTTTAATGTCCCTGCACTGGCTTCCTGTCAAGTATAGGATTGAGTTTAGAATTGTATTGTTTGTTTACAAAGCCCTCAATAATTTGGCACCTCAATATTTAACTGATATTTTGTTTCCGTACACTCCTAGAAACCTGAGATATTGTGACCTTGGTCTTCTCACAGTTCCTAGAGTAAAACTTAAAAAAAAGTGGTGATCGCACTGTTTCGCCACTGTTGGACCAAAGCTGTGGAATAGCCTTCCTCCCTTTATTAGGCATGCCCCATCTGTCTGTATTTTTAAATCTTATCTTAAGACTTACTTATTCACCCTAGCTTTTAACACTCCATAGTTTGTCATCCTGGGTTTCTCTTTTATTTTATTGATTGCTTATTACTTTTTTTGGCTTGTTTGGTATGTATGCATATTATTTTTATTTCTTGTGTTTCTTTTATTCTTTGTAAAGCACTTTGGTAAACTTTGGTTGTGTTTTAAACATGCTCTAGAAATAAATGATTGATTGAGCCAACAGAAGGTCTACAGAAGGTCACACAAAATTGTAATGATGCACAACACACTGTGCATCGCACTCTGCTGCCTATGGGGCTGTGTAGCCGCCGATCAATCAAAGTGCCTATGATGACGACCCCTGTACACCGCCGACAAATGGCGCCTACAAATGGCATGTGAGCATCAGAATTGGAGCCATGGAAGAAGGTTGGTCTGATGAGTCCCATTCTATTTTACATCACATGGACGGCCATGTACGTGTGCATTTACCTTGGGAATTGATGGCACCAGGATCCACTGTGGGACGACAACAAGCCAGTGGAGGAAGTGTGATGATCTGGGCAATGTTCTGCTGAGAAACCCTGGGTCCAGCCATTCATGTGGACATAAATTTGACGTGTGCTACCTACCTAAACATTGTTGCAGACCAGGTACACCCCTTCATGACAATGGTCTCCCCTGGTGGAAGTGACCTCTTTCAGCAGGATAATGCACCCTGTCACACTGCACATTGTTCAGCAATGGTTTGAAGGAACATGATGAAGAGTTCCAAGGGGTTGCCTTGGCCTACAAATTCCCCAGATGTCAATCCAGTTGAGCATCTGTGGGATGTGCTTGACCAACAATTCGGATCCACTGCAGCTCCACCTCTCAACCTTACAGGACTTGTAGGATCTGCTGCTAATGTCTTGGTGCCAGAGACCACAGGACACCTTCAGGGCTCTTGTAGAGTCCATGCCTCGGCGGGTCAGCACTGTTTTGGCAGCACGCGGAGGACCAACAGCATATTAGACAGATGGTCATAATGTTTTGGCCAATCTGTATATATAAATATATTTACACTCACCTAAAGGATTATTAGAAACACCATACTAATACTGTGTTTGACCCCCTTTCGCCTTCAGAACTGCCTTAATTCTACGTGGCATTGATTCAACAAGGTGCTGAAAGCATTCTTTAGAAATGTTGGCCCATATTGATAGGATAGCATCTTGCAGTTGATGGAGATTTGTGAGATGCACATCCAGGGCACGAAGCTCCCGTTCCACCACATCCCAAAGATGCTCTATTGGGTTGAGATCTGGTGACTGTGGGGGCCATTTTAGTACAGTGAACTCATTGTCATGTTCAAGAAACCAATTTGAAATGATTCAAGCTTTGTGACATGGTGCATTATCCTGCTGGAAGTAGCCATCAGAGGATGGGTACATGGTGGCCATAAAGGGATGGACATGGTCAGAAACAATGCTCAGGTAGGCCGTGGCATTTAAACGATGCCCAATTGGCACTAAGGGGCCTAAAGTGTGCCAAGAAAACATCCCCCACACCATTACACCACCACCACCAGCCTGCACAGTGGTAACAAGGAATGATGGATCCATGTTCTCATTCTGTTTACGCCAAATTCTGACTCTACCATCTAAATGTCTCAACAGAAATCGAGACTCATCAGACCAGGCAACATTTTTCCAGTCTTCAACTGTCCAATTTTGGTGAGCTCTTGCAAATTGTAGCCTCTTTTTCCTATTTGTAGTGGAGATGAGTGGTACCTGGTGGGGTCTTCTGCTGTTGTAGCCCATCCGCCTCAAGGTTGTGCGTGTTGTGGCTTCACAAATGCTTTGCTGCATACCTCGGTTGTTACGAGTGGTTATTTCAGTCAAAGTTGCTCTTCTATCAGCTTGAATCAGTCGGCCCATTCTCCTCTGACCTCTAGCATCAACAAGGCATTTTCGCCCACAGGACTGCCGCATACTGGATGTTTTTCCCTTTTCACACTATTCTTTGTAAACCCTAGAAATGGTTGTGCCTGAAAATCCCAGTAACTGAGCAGATTGTTAAATACTCAGACCGGCCCGTCTGGCACCAACAACCATGCCACGCTCAAAATTGCTGAAATCACCTTTCTTTCCCATTCTGACATTCAGTTTGGAGTTCAGGAGATTGTCTTGACCAGGACCACACCCCTAAATGCATTGAAGCAACTGCCATGTGATTGGTTGATTAGATAATTGCATTAATGAGAAATTGAACAGGTGTTCTAATCCTTTAGGTGAGTGTATATATGTAGCTATATATAGACCAGGGCTAGTTGTCACACAGGGATGCCACAAGTCCATGTTTATCTCAGTAACTATAATGTTTTCAGATGTCAGGTCGAGAAAATATGTGTCACACAATTTAATGACAATTAAATCACAATTAAATTTCTGTTTCAATTGTTTTCTAGTTTCAGTTGTGGCAACCCTACAATGTGACAACATGCCCCAGTAGTGGGACAAAAGGTCAGCGTGTTTTTAAGTCTGTATTTTTATGTTATCCTGGGCCATAATGGTGGAAATGATCAGTTGCATGTTTTGTAGACAAGAAGAAGTCTGTGTCTTTTCCCAAGATAAACATGGACCTAAATAAAAGTGTACAAAATAGTGACAACTAGCCCCTATAGACTGATCTACAGTACAGTATATATATATATATATATATATATATATATATATATATATATATATATATTAAAATTGATACAATATCGTATCATTGTTTTATCAATTATGAACTTATGCCTGTCTGTGTTTTGTGTGAATGTGTTTGTGTGCTCGTCTCATGTTGACGTCTATTTCATCGCTGTCCATCTCTCTGAAGGGGATAACAGTGGCTGGGCAGACCTCTTCGACCAGACATTCAAAAGGGTTTATCCACAAGAGCTTTCCACAGAGTGCCGTAAATATACACCTAATACCTAATCGTTAACCTCTTGTACTTGCCGTCTTGCAGTCTCAAAAACACAATTTAGACAGTCCAGTTCTAGACAGTACTGCTTGTATTAGTACAAACTTTGCCTAAACTAGGCCTATGCCAAATATATCAAGTGCAATTTTTAATGTCACTTCAATAGAAGTTCATTATCCACATTTTTCCTAACTATGCTCCATTTTAGATTATGGGAGGCTCTTCCGGTTTGTGGAAGTTCCACTCAAAAAGACTGAAACAAATCATTTCAAATCGTAATCGTACTACAAATAATCATTATCCGTCAGTTAGACTGAATGAGCTGTAAAATGTACTTTTCTGAAGTCAGGAGAATAATATAACACTTGGTATTTTATTTTAATGTGATATGGTATAACATAGCAAGAGCTCTTTCAGTCGCTGGATGTCACTTTGAAAAAGTATCACTCAATGTTTCAGTTAATTAACATTTTTGATTATGGTATGTTACATAATACAGACATAACAGTGGTATTTAACACGTCCATTTCTGTTGAATTAGGCTAATCGAGCTTTTGGGGTAGCCTATATTTCTTTAATTGTCTGTTGTAGTAATTTGTTCATGCTTAACTTTTACATTTCCTTTTAAGGTTCGATGGTTAAAGGGTGAGTTTATAATGTCATTTGACGAATAAATATGGCGAACCTTTTGCTAATTGTTTACCGTTTGTACTTCCATAATTCGTGAAAAGCGTCATGGGTCATAGGAAAAAGGTGGATAAGGTCAACTCATTTTTAAACTTTGAAATATATTTGAAATAATCCTAATTTAAAATTAATTTTAATATACTTTCAACAATGTAAATCAGTGTTAATTTTTACCTATATTTTGGTTGTCACTGCACACAACTTCCATATTGCCAAAACTGTTGAATTTGAATGAATGTATGTCTGTGTATATATGTATCTCTTTCCTGTCCTGCCTTGCAGAAGTGGAGCAGTATCCTGATCGTTGCCAGTGCATTAACAATAAGATCCACTGTGTGCATGTCAGCTTGAGATCCGTTCCGCAGGTGTCAGCGAATGTTACCTTCCTGTACGCAGCCTTCCATTGCAAATTTGAGTAAAAATGTACATTAGCCTAGCTCACTGATACAAAAGATTGTGAATTGTTGAAGGTTTAATGCTGCTTTCACAAGCTATCGGAAATTTCCTACTTCCCACTTCTGAAGTTGTGATTACGAGCTCATCGCATAGTACTTTGTTGTCGGAAAGAACAGGAATCGTGCAGGACACCAGGTTACTTTTGCCTAATTCTTGGGGAAATCTTATTAAAGCCAAATTATATTGAATATATATTTAATTTTTAATAAATTGTAGCTTCCCATTCGTTGACAACCATATAAAAACATTCACCACACTATATAGATAGTCAGCTTGCTGACAATTCTGGAATTTCTGTCAAATAGGCTACATGCTATTTCCACTGTGTAAAAACAATGCTTGAAATGATTATGCCTATAAGTAAATATGCCCTACTTTAACAACAAGACAAGGCGATGTAGCTGTTGTGGGAAAAAAAACAAATAAAGAATAGCAGTCAAAGGAGCAATTATTCTCCCCTCCGCCATGTTTAAAGTTTATGGCACGCCCAACTCGGAAACTCTGGAATCAAAATCATATCTGAGTTTCCCAGTGGTAAATACTGAGAGGGGGTTCATGTCCAATTCCGACTAAGGAAATCGTACGATCATTCCGATAGCATGTGAAGGCAGCCAAAAAAACATAACCCAGTAATAAGCTCTAGAGCAGGGTCAGCCAGGGCCACTGGTGCAGTGAGTTATACAAATTTCAACTTGAAAATCACTATAGTAGCCTAATCATAAACTCCCTCACAAAACTAAACAACCTTTTACCCACGTTACAAAAAAAAAAAAAAAAGTTTAAAAGTAGCCAAATTCCTTGGCAACCCCACGGCCGGCTGTTTAGAAATAAACAAAAAAATCAGAAATCTTGCCCACTGATGCGTGTTGCGTCACAGAAACTTTCGCGGACCAAATTTCGTTTCACGACACTGACTTGACCATGCACTTGACACGTTCAAGAGTGAAATGATGACCAGCTCCTCCTCTCTGAATGTCTAGTGGGGTGGAGGGATAGAGTTGTGGGTAGGTTAGGGTTTGGTTGGATATATATAGCTCCACCCATTAGGCCCAAATTACATTCGCTCCATTTGCTCTGCAGTGAGCAGCTTCTCGTCACGTTGACACAAGGCAGTAACGTTATAAAAAGAGATAGTTTTATTCTCACAGCTATGGTCTGAATAGTATATTCAGTAAAACAGCAGTGACATGCAAACATGACACGGCTTAACAATTTGAAGAGTGGAAAGACCTTTAGTGTGCAAAATACATTGGATTAAACAAAAGACAGTATCAGTAGGCCTATAAGCAAATTTTCTTTATCATTTATTTTCTTAAGCATACACAAATGAAACACTGCTGAATGTTTAATTAGCTGTTTCTGTTGCTTTTGGACAGATCGTTGAAGAGCAACGAGATTCGCATGTTACCCGATAAAGCCTTCAACAAATACATAAAACTACAGAGGCTGTAAGTATGAATAAGCATTCCTTTCCTCTGATCCGCTAGTTATAATTTCCGTGATTGATTTCATAAGACCTGCTGAAGACAACTTTGGTATGCATTGACTAAGGATGCTTTGCTTAAGCCGCAAATCAACACAGAGGCTTATAATGGAGCTGTCAACCTGTACTGCCAATGCCTGTTTATGTGGTACAAAAAATATTGGTTCCTGCATGAAACTGATTAACGTTTATGATCAGCTTTCTGTTGAATCCACTGAAGCTTTTAAGATGAGGCCATGGTCACCTTCCTTTAAATTGAGCTTGCTGCTTGTTAATCTCAGTATTGGCAGGTTTCTGTAGCATGCCATTAAAGCTGGGATGTTGTGTGTCGCTCTATGGTGATTTAATGCTTTCTAGTAGTAGCCTACACACTGACAGGCGTGAGGATAGTGGCCACAAGCACTTATACTGTAGATATTTGTCAAAAGACATCAGCGTTACACCAATAGAGTAATGTTTTTCTTTTTTACAAATCATTTTCATAAAATAATTTTTGTAAAGAAGTCATGATTAAGATCTTTTGAATTTTTAATGGAATAAACACTACACCGTTCATAAGTTCATAAGTCACCGTTCATATGTTTTTGAAAGTCTCTAATGCTCACAAGGCTGCATTTTTTTTTATCAAAAATACAGTAAAATCAGTAATATTGTGAAATATTAAAACAATATCAAATATCATTTATTCCTGTGATGGAAAAGCTGAATTTTCAGTGGCCACTACCCCTTCAGAAATCATTATAATATTCAGATTTATGCTGATATCAATGTTGAAAACAATTGCTGCTTTATGTTTGTGGAAACTGTGTTAATTTCTAAACATTCAAAAGAACAGCATTTATACATAATCAATGTGTTGGGTCTCAGAAACGGCACTGAGGGTAGAGTTTTACCATTAGAGCTATGTGTAGCTACACTTCAGTGTTTAGGTTCTGTTCCATGTAGGTTAATGGATTTTTCTTCTTATATAAATTATACATTTTATGATTAATTATCAATGGCCCATTTCCTAATTCATAATTCAAAGCCCTTAAATATTTAATATTGTAGATGACCCAAAAATGACTATATGTTCTGTAAAGAGCCAGCAGACACTGTCATCTTGAAAACACAACTTGTGCAGTTACAATGTGATGACGCTCACTTGTCACAGACACAGAATGTGGAAACTGCCCTAATGAGGCATTCATTTTAGCGCCTCCTATATTTTCAAATATTTATTCATTTTTAGATGAATTTTTGGTTGGGGACATTTAGTTTTGGATACAGTACTGATGGCAAAGGATGGCTATGAATGTGAGTTGTTGAAGTATTCTGTGATATGATGGAGGTGTGGGAGGTGGAGTAGAATACATTTGCAGAGATTTATTAAAGATAAATAAAGGATATGTGGCAGGCTGAAATTGCGGTCAAGGTACAGGCGTTGGTCAGAAACACAATGAGGCAGTCTATTGTCATATAAGTGCAAATCAGCAATCCAAAAACCAGGCTTATCACAAAGTCTCTGATATTTTAGTCTATATGGCTCGAGTCCCTCCTTCAACAAACATGATTTTTTTTTTACTATATATATATATATATTATCAGTTTGGTTAACCTGTTAAACACAACCAGCTGTTGACCAAATTGCTGATTGTTGTTTTTTTCTTCCTCAGGTTTCTCCAGGATAATTGCATTCTCACTGTTTCCATTCACGCTTTTAGTGGACTATATAAGCTTGAAAAACTGTAAGTAGGTTTTTTTTTTGTGTTTTTTAAGTGTAATATATATATTTTTCTCACATTGAACAAGGGAATAGTCAAGTCACCCTTATTTTTTATAGCACTTAGATAGTTTCAAAGCAGCTTCACAATAATAAACTGGAAAGTATTAATGATGCAAACACAATCAAATTCTGCTGTAAAGCAGCTGTAGCAAGATTATACTGTTACCATTCAGCTCAATTCAGATGTGAAGTTCCTCAATTATGAAAGTTCAATTCAGTGATTTTTTTTGTCTTTGTTAAAACTTCCCTCATTCTGAGGAAAGCTCAACATAATTTCTTGTTCTTGTGTTGCAGATCTTTGAGCCAGAATTGCATCTCCTTGCTTTCACCTGGAGTCTTCAGTGATCTTCATAAGCTCAAGTGGTTGTGAGTACAACCATCAACAAGCTGTTTACAAGTTTTTACATGAGTCATAAAGACTGCATTATTTCTAAAATGTTTTGCAACAGCAGTAGATGCCTGTTATTAACTTTAATTTTTTTGCATAAGTAGGCTACACAATACATATTGAATATTTTGACCAAGAATAAAATCTGTATTAATACAATTAAATACCCTTTTATTGTTGTAGTATATTAAAATAGATTCAAAATTCATAGCATGTTATTACAATTTAGGGTTGTTAATATTTCAACAATGCTGCATTTTTGATCAAAACAGTTGACAGTGCAGTTACAATAAAAACAGTAATATTGTGAAATATTCTTACATTTTAAACTGCTTTTATTGTCCCCTTTGATCAATTTAATGCATCCTTGCTGAAGGATATTGTTACATGTGTGTTCTGTGTTTCCCCCGTTCTTTGTGTATTTGGTTCAGTCCTGTTTCCATTTTCCCGCTCCTCATTACTGTTTAGTTAATTCACCTGTTTACCTGTCATTATCAGTTCATTTGCCCCAGCTGTGCCTTGTTTCCCCAATCTGTTCAATGTGTATTTAAACCCTGTGTTCTCCCTCACTCCTGGTCGGTTATCGTTTGTGTATGTTACCTTGGTGTGTTTATCCTCTGCCTGCCTATACCTGTTTCTTGAGCAGTTTAATAGTAAAGTTTATTGAATTGGAAATCTGGACTCTTGTCTTCATCTACCTTCACCACGCCCGTAACAGATATCCATTTCATAAAAAAACAATCTTACTGACCCCAAACTTTTAAATGGTATTGTATCTGCACTGAATCTACGAGTTATTCATTTATTAAATTAATTAGTCCATTAGTTTGGCTGGTGGTTTAGGAACATTTTTGCAAGTTTTGAAAGTTATTTTATCTTCAGGATTTTGGATGACAATCCCATAACAACAATTACAGCCAACACATTTACTGGTCTGAGTTCCCTCTTCTTCATGTAAGTCTTCATCCATCCTCATTTATGAAGTACTGTTCATTTCCTTCTTTTGTTTAAATAAACACATTTATTTACAAGATTCTTCAGAATCAATGCGTTTTACTGTATATTTTCACCCAAGTTGCTTCAGTCACAAAAAAATATTGCTCTGAAAAATAAATTAGCATTTTAAATGATTTAAGTCTGTGCACTAGTTTTAAATGTCTGTACGATGTTGTGGCTCACCTCACCTAAACATCTGTACAGGTCAATGGTAAATACCTCTCTAGAACAGCTCCCCCCCGCCAGACTCTGCACCCATATGCCCTTACTCAGCTGGCTGTAAGTATCCACTTCTCTTTCAGTTCAGTTAGGAAGATGCTGGCAGCGAGGAAGATCATGTTTGAAACAGAGCTGGGTCACTCCGAGACAACTGGCAGCGAGGAAGGTCGCTGAGGTCTCCGGCTCACATTTTTACATTTTGTTAATATTTTTTTCTGAAGAAAGACAAACATAAATAGTAATGAAAGTCAAAATATCAAATGCCATGGATAAATATTTAGTTTATTGAGTAATCCACTATTTTTTAGAGGGGTGTCAATGTCAATGTCTGTGACTTGAAGTCAAGTCAAGGGTCTTGACTTGACTTAGTAAAATATGTTGTCTTTAGCAATTGTTGCATTATACCAATGGAGACAGTTCAAAAATAGGGAGAAGCACTTGTTATGGGTTTTGTCCCCATACGTTGGCATGCCTGTAACTTAGAATACAATAAAGATATTGTAATATTCAGTGGTATATTTTTTTGTTATTTATATAGCTCATTTTATACAAATTGGAAATGCTTTAAAAGAAATCAAGTTTAAAATCATTTACAAGTTCATTTACCATGGGTAAAAATGAAGAGCTGAATAGAGTGCTGCAGGGACCCGAAAGACTAATTCGCTAATGTTTCCCTCAAGAGTTCCCTATGGGGTTTTATAATGGGGTTTTTCAATTTATGAGTAAAATAAAATCTGTGGTAAACATAATGTGACAATACTTGAACGTTTTGCTCAACAAATTAACCTGCACACACTCACACCCCAAACGTTCTTATGTACTTATTAGAAACATAAGCTTATTTAAATTAAACATAACAGCTTCTAGATTTGTTTACGAAATGGGTGTGTGTAATTTACATTATAGAGCAAAACGTATCATAAAGTTATGTTCACCACAGATCTTATTTTTCTCACTGTATATTTGTAAAAAAAAAAAAACATACTTCTATCTATATATATATATAGTGTACATCTGTAGCATTTTTTCTTGCTGCATTAGTTTTTTTTTGTTGGCTCTTTTTAAGATCCCAGACAGGTCTAAATGCTACCTGGGGCTCACCCTTCTTGCTCTCATCTTTGTGGAGTACAAGAACAGTATGTACTCTGTTGCTAATGCAGCGTTATTCTCTCCTTGGCCATGGTGTCCGTCTTTGACAGCCAAGAGCAACAGGATGAGGTTGGATTTCACTGATACGCCGATGAGACTGTGTTAGTTTAGGTGTAACCAAATAGTCTTAGGCCTTCAGCTGCCATGCTACCTTTTAATATTGTGTATATGTCACATGTACATGTCAACATGCCTGTTTTATTTTTACTGAAATTTTGTATATCCAGCATTTTTATTTGCTTGATTAATTCTTACTCATCAATTTATGACATGCTCTCTTAAAGGGATTTTGAGGGGAATCGTATTACGACATTGGGCTTGTCAACTTTACTCGCTTGTGAACATCTTACTGTGCTGTAAGTATTATTAAATACGGTGTCCACATTAGTCATTCAATTTCATTAGAATGAAATTTAGGTGTATAGTTAAGATTATTACATAGTTTAAATTATTCTATTATGCATTCTTTTAAAAATGTAATACACCATCTTTCTGTACAAATTATATTATCAGCATAACAATTTGAATATTTTAATATGATAAAAATCTCAAAACTTTGTATGTTTATGTTCTCTGGTCCAAATAATTCTGAAGTACTAAGTAGAGTATGCTCTTGGAGGTCAGTTTCTCTTTAAGCTTTAGCTGATAAAAGTTTAGCTGACAAGTTCAAAATCAGGACCCTTTCAGTGAGGTTTATGATCTTAAGTCTTCTCATTTTTAGGTCACTGAGAGCCAATCTCATCAAGAGTTTGCCAGAGAAAACCTTCCAATCCCTGCACATGATGGGAGACCTGTGAGTGACAATGAAACATTGCTTTGAATGAGTGTGTGCATGGAAATAAGGAAAAAGAGAAGGCACTAGTGATTTATTATCAATTATTTTATTGTTTGACATGCCCTTGTCACTTTTGCAGGGATCTGTCCAGTAACTTGATAAAGGAACTGCCAATCAGTATTTTCAAGGATTTACCCTCATTGCAAATTCTGTGAGTAACAGCAGTTGGATGAACACATTTGATCTCAAATGTAAATATGAAAATCTGGAGCAGATCTTTATAAAGTATATATTTACATACTATTGGCCTGCTGTGTTTTCTCATTTGTAGGAATCTGTCCCACAACCCACTGGACCACATCCACCCAGGCCAATTTAACCACCTAATTCAGCTCCAGTCTCTGTAAGTAACAGCGTTATCTAAGGTTTTCATGAGATTTGTTTTTTAACAATATATGTTATTAAATTTGATATGCTGTAGTAAGCACACAACAAAGGTTGTTCTCGAGTCGAGTTAGTGTTTAAGGGCTTGTTTCGGGCTACAGCGCATATTAACGATAAAACAAGAAAACAAAAGGCAGACCAGGCTATGTGCCAGATTGTAGTATTCACTGAGGCTTAGAGCAGGTGACCCGACAATGGTCAGCGGAATAACCAAAGGCTCTTGGACACTAAAACGTCAATATTCTGCAGTGGCCTGGAGGGAGTGGAGATCCCAAATATCCAGACAAGCATGTTCCGGACCATGGATAATCTCTCCTACATGTGAGTATCAGACCTGCAAACTCACAAGAGGTGAAAATTTGACACGTTTACAAATTATTGTAGGGTGGTGTAGGGGCATCCCAGAAGAATTTTTTTGCGATTTTAAAATGTAAACAAGGCATTCTGGTGCACACTGACAAGAAAATAAAGGGAAAAGACAACATTTGCTTCAAGTAAATAAAATAAAAAACAGCACACATTTATTGACACCACTTAACTTGAACTTTTTGGCACACCAGCCACAACTTGCTACATCAATACAAATCTTGTATCCTGTATTTATCTGGTCTAGGAGTGGGTGATATGACAAAAATATCATATCACAATTTTTGTCAGGAAAATCACGATTCGCCATTTTATCACGATTCTTTTTCATGTTGGTTTTACTATTTTGCAAGTGACCGAGCATTACAGCCAAACTAATGTCCCTATTTTAAAAAACAAAGCCTTCCAAGGTAACAAAAAAAATAAAAAATCTTTGTCATTATTTTCTTTGTTATTAAAATATAAGAACAAAGATACACATTACATATACACAACATATTATACACAAATGAAATAAACAGGCCTTTGTTTTTTTTCAGCTACAGTAGGTGTATTTATCAGAAGCATTTCAAGAAATAAATTAAATAAACAAATTAAAAATAAAACACTACATAGACTTTAGTATAAATTATAAATTGAGTTATCATGAGTTATTTTCTCTTTGTTTTTTGTTGTTTTATTAACATTAATGGGATAGTTCCCCCAAAAACGAAAAAATTGAGTTGTTTTAAACCCAAATAAGTTTCTTTCTTCTGTTGAAAATAAAAGTTATTTTGAAGAATGTGACTAACCAAACAGTTGCTGGTCCCCAGTGAATTCCATAGTATATATTTTCACATTCTTCAAAATATCTTCTTTTGTGTTCAGCACAAGAAATGAAATTAATACAGGTTTGGAACAACATTAGAGTGAGTAATTTTCATTTTTGGGTGAACTATCCCTTTAAGGACAACTTTTTTGCTTTTACTGTTACTTTTGATCAAATTAATGCATTCTTGGTAAAAATAAAAGTATTAATTACTTATAAAAAAATAAATAAAAAAAACTTATTGACCCCTGACAACACGGACACCGGCACAGACACCGACATGGAAATGACATAAAACCCGGCACCAGCACGGACACCAACACGGGTACACGGGCACCGGCACGGACATCGACACAGGCACGTACACCAACATGGGTACCCGGCACAGACACGGGCACCGTCACGGACACACCAACATGGACACCGACATCAGCACGTACACTGGCACCGACACGGGCACGCACACCGTCATGGAAACATGGAAATGACATGGAAACCCAGCACGGACACACCGGTAAGGACACACCGGCACGGACACACCAGCATGGACACCGACATCAGCACGTACACTGGCACGGGCACGCACACCGTCATGGAAACATGGAAATGACATGGAAACCCGGCACATGGACAGTGGCACGTCACCGTCACACCGTCACGGTCATAGACATTGGACACGGACACCGGCACCAGCACAGAGACAGACACCAGCATAGACATTGACACAGGCACTGGCACGGACAGCGGCACAGGCACGCACACGACATTGAAACATGGAAATGACATGGAAACCCAGCACGGACACACCGGCACGGACACACCAGCATGGACACCGACATCGGCACGGACACTGGCACCGACACCGGCACGCATACCAACATGGAAATTCGCACCGGCACATACATCGGCACCAGCATGGACATGGACACCAGCACGGACACACCGGCACCAGCGCAGGCACCGCCACAGACACCAGCACCGGCACAACAGTCACCACACGGACACAACAAAAAACTTGAATTTTTACACACTTTTTATATACTGCATACAGTGGCGGGTGTTGGGGTTGGGTTCGGTGTGGTGCTGTGTGGCCTGACTGGCCACAGACTGCATATCATGATAATAGTGGGTCGTCTTTAAAAGCGTGTAAATTACTGTCAAAATACAAATATTTTTACATTTGAATAAAATATAATATAATATAATATACAAGTTAATAGTACTACCAGCTGTATGAAAAAGTTTCATTATATTTTACAATTCCGTTAGGTGCCACTAGAATCACAATTGAAATTACACACATCAGTGTGAATTTGCAAACAACATTACATATTAATAAAATGAATATTAATAAAATATTTTAAAATATTGATATTATTTTTTTTCTCAGATATTTCAAGAAGTTCCAGTACTGCTCTTACGCCCCACATGTCCGGAAGTGTAGACCAAACTCAGATGGTCTCTCATCTTTTGAGGATCTGCTTGCTAACGTGGTCCTTCGTGTGTCTGTGTGGGTCATGGCTTTTATCACCTGCTTTGGGAACCTCTTTGTTATCGGGATGCGGACTGTCCTGCGAGCTGAGAACAACCTGCATGCCCTCTGCATCAAGGTTTTGTGCTGTGAGTACCTGACGTATACAATTTACCATTGCCCACATTACATTAAACACTAAATATGCTTTATTATACAGTCTGAGTATGCCAGGTCTTTTAAGATACCAGCATTAATGACACCAGAGGGCACAAACATCTGTTTCCAGGGCTTATTTGTACTATAATTGGCTGACTGTTATGAAACCAATGTGACGCAAGCAGAAGCAGCTGGCACTCCAAAGAAACATTTTTCTAGGACACCAAGCTCTCAAATTATGTGTTCCTGCACCCATGACCTTAAAGTGTTCCTGCACCCATAATGTCTTCTCAATTACATCAAGGCATATTACATACCGCAAGCTATCTATTAATTTTTCTATTTATCTTGTGGTGATTTAATGAATATTAAAGATGTGGGTTTCGTCTTACTGAAGAACTCTGTCCAATTATGCTTTCCGCATTCAGAAAGGGATGTGTGAGAGAGCAGTTGACAATATTATTTCGTTCTGGAAGAGCACTGTTTGAGATGTTTAAAAAGCCTTTTCTCCAGGTCCTCCTGCTGTCTGTCTCCTTTAACCAAAGTGTCCCACGGTTGACAATCACCCGCCTGACATTCAGCTTGAAAGGTTGTTGTGATCGGACGGGAAATCAATAAACCTGTAACAATTCTATTCACACAGGATTCGCTCTCTATTACAATCACCTTCAGCCATCAATTCTAACTCTGGAGTTCCTGGGCTGGTGCCATTAATCAATGCACCCATGTTTGGCATGGGAAAGGCTCCTATTTTAGCCTGCGATGTTATTACCATGTGCTTCGGTCACGCACCTGTGCTATGCCTCGTAAAAATTGATTTCTGGCCTGCTGGGGTTGTGATTTATCTTTTAAAAATAACAATTTGTATGTGCAGCCAGGAAATGCTCCAACATTCTGGCACAAGACCAAATTGTAAATCTGGGCTTTTAGGAAGCTACTTGTTCATTAATGAGTAATAGCTAAAGCTATTTACCACAATGCTTCATTTATCCCTAGGTGCAGATTGCCTGATGGGGGTCTATCTGTTTTTTGTGGGGGTCTTTGATGTGAAGTTCCGTGGCGAGTACAACAAGAACGCTAAGCTGTGGATGGAGAGCCTGGAGTGTCGTACTATTGGCTTCCTGGCTATGCTGTCCTCCGAGGTTTCCGTCATGCTGCTCACTTACTTGACCATAGAGAAATTCCTAGTCATTGTTTTCCCTTTCAGCCACCTGCGACCAAGCAAGTGCCAAACATTTGCCGTCTTGACTTCTATATGGCTGCTAGGTATCTCTATAGCTGCAGTGCCTCTGCTTAATGAGGACATGTTTGGGAATTATTACGGACACAATGGAGTGTGTTTCCCTCTTCACTCTGAGCATCTGGAAAAGCCCATTGCAAAGGGATATTCCACTGGAATTTTTCTTGGTGAGTTCTGGCAATGGTGAAAAATATTTGATTTAGTTATGAAGATTAAAGGAGTCATAGCTTCCCTTGTTCTTTTGAAATAAAAAGAGTGTCTCTAATCCAATAGCCTTCCCAGCACACATAGGTCATTTATTGAAAAAAATGAGCTACACAAATGTCTCTTTCTGGCTTGATGTCACATTAACATGACCGCCCACATTTATTTGACAGGTTAAGTGGATTTTTTGTTGTTGTTAAGAATATACCATTCAAAAGTTTGAGGTCTGTAAGATTGTGATGTCATGTAAAATTTATTTTTGGCTATTTTGATCCAGGAAACCTTGACTAACAAATGTGGACCAAAAAAAAAAAGAAAAGAAAAAAGAATTGTGGAATATGGCCTCTTTAAAACAGAGAAATGTCTCAACCTCAATAGTCTGAAGAATATCTGTCTTGTTTTTGTGCCACATTCTGTTAACTGCTGCTGCTGACGGCACTCGTTTATTAATGAAACCAACCATACTGAATTGATGAAAACTATTGTCCTGCATTGAATTGTATTCTCTTAAATGGGGAGGATGCAGACCTGGAACAGGCAAATATACACCCCTGTTGCGTCCAGTAGGGGGAGGCTGTACAGTATGAGCCAGACCAAATCTAGAAATGACACGAATATAAGGGGTTATTAAATTATTTGCTATAGTTATTGTTCAGCAATCGTTTATGATTTATGGACAATTGCTCCAGGTCTGCAAGCCTCCCTTTTCTTATATGCTCTGCTTTAAAGCTGCAGTAGGGAGTTTTGAGAAAACGTTGACTTAGCCTGAAAATTTGAACAAGCACAACTTACAGGTCCCACCCCCTTGCTCTCTGCTGCGCTACAGCCCTCCCTCCACAGCTCCTCCCCCACAGCGGAGCCTGTCGTGAACACGCAGACTAGTAAACAGGGCCACCGATAACAGCGGATAAAAAGTTATATGGCACATTCACTAATAGGGACTAAACGTCAATAATATGCTTTACATTGACTATGGCCTGGCCATACTTTGACTACAAACTTGGTCCTCAAATCATTATGTATTTTGCAATAGCCTACATGTAACTTTATAACGTTGCACTCTTTCTATAAGTTATAAATAGCTAGTAAGATAACGTTAATATAACGGTAACTAACGTTACAGTATGTAAGTAATTATTCTAGCGATAGATAATGCTTGATAAGGTTTGCTAGTACATTATTTCAGCAACATGACAAGCCAGTGAATTAGCAGGTTTCAATTGTTGCTTAGCAGAGTGCGTGACATTTTATCTACATGTTATGCGGCTAGAGTTTTGACACCGAGTCAATGGGCTCTGTGTAATTCTTTCTTTTTCGCTTCTTTATCGTCATCGGTTTTTTTCCTTTTACCTCTTTGTTTTATGAGCAGGTGTCACTCGAGAATTGGCAGTTTAGGTTGTTTCTCCGTCATAAGCACAGCTGCGGCACACCGGCAATCTTGAGTTTGAACGACGGCTCGCGCGAGTAGGAGGTCTCTGCGGAACAAAAGTGGGTGTTTCTAAATTTGTGGGTGTTTTCACACTGGTGGGTGTTAATAAATCATGCAATGAAAATGATGCCCTTCTCCCGACCCCACCCCTAAGACCTACCCACACTGTGACGTGGGCAAATCAGGTAACGCGGTTGAAAACGCCCCTCTGTTTATGGCCTCGCCCCCTGATCTGGTAACTCTTATTACCGTCTGCAGAGACCTCTATTTGGCTCGCGCTGTGCAAAAGAGGGGTGTGATCAGCGCGTACACGAGCGTGATTGACACTGCTAAGACATTCCTCCTGGCTCTGATTGGTTGTTTCTGACCGGGAGCTTGTATTTCTGCAAATGGCAATAGGACCACTGGGAGGAGCCAGAAGAGCTTGATTTTTTTTTCACAGATTATCTGTCTCATATTCTACTGTCAGGACATAATGACAGTTTTAACAAATATGTAAAAAATATTTTTTACAAAAGTTACCTACAACAGCTTTAAGAAACCTTTAGTCACAGTACAGAGATGGCCTTGACCGGTTTTCATTATGCTTTTTGCTGTTTTTCAATCAGAGTTTTATGTTTATACTTATAGGACTTAACCTGGTGGCCTTCCTCATCATTGTCGTCTCCTACTCCAGCATGTTTTACTCCATCTACAAAACAGGCATTGATGCCACAGAGCTGCGTGGACGGCTGCACAGGGATGTGGCTGTGGCACATCGCTTTTTCTTCATCGTGTTCTCTGACGCCCTCTGCTGGATTCCCATATTCCTGGTCAAAATCCTCTCCCTGCTGGAAGTTAAGATACCAGGTTAGTTGGTCCTTAAATTAAATGGCGCAAAAATGTGCGTACATATAGAAAAGGTATACAAGCAAAAATGCATTCACAAATATTAATATGAGGAACTTATAAGTGCCACTTAGATTTTACTAAAACTACACAAAAGACTTACTAAACAAACATATAATTGTCATGGAATGGTAAAATAGTGAAGCGAGGATTCAAGTGCAGGAATAAGAATATTAATAAAGGAACAAAACAAAACTACAAACGAAAACTCCCCGTGGGTCGAAAACGAGACAGGCATCTGGCAAAAAATAGGGAAGCAAACAAAAGAGGGTAAGGAAGAAGGCAGGTGGGGCAAATTAATCAATAATCAGATAACAAGAT
Organism: Rhinichthys klamathensis goyatoka; assembly: GCF_029890125.1. Classification (NCBI taxonomy): domain Eukaryota; kingdom Metazoa; phylum Chordata; class Actinopteri; order Cypriniformes; family Leuciscidae; genus Rhinichthys; species Rhinichthys klamathensis. The sequence goes on along the minus strand of NW_026606844.1, from coordinate 1,387,134 downwards.
GGGAGGGGCTAGACAATTGACAGGAGAGCACATGGCACAAGGAAACACATGACAGGCCATGTGCTCAACAAACCAGACTATACACAAACACATGACAAACTGGGAGTGTCAGAGCTCTGTCACCAAACCAAGATATAAACCAGACAGAAGTGACAGAACCCTGACAATAATGCACTCAATATTTTACTAAAGGAAAATATCTCTTATCTTATGTCTCTCTCAGGAACAATCACATCATGGGTGGTGATCTTCATCCTTCCCATCAACAGTGCCTTGAATCCCATCCTGTACACGCTGACCACCAGTTACTTCAGAGAGCAGGTGGAACTTTTATGGTGCCATAGACAGCCAAGACTCAAACAGGACCGCAAGAGCTTCACCAGCTCTGTTATTTACATGGATCCCTTGAGGTCTTCTTACTACCACACACATACATCTATCTTAGTCATAGATGCCAGTTATAGATGAGGATATTCTATATTATGGACATTGCATTTGTCTGTAGTGTATCTACAGAGTTTTCAGAGAGCCGGAGCACTTAAAGACGATGTCCTGGTAGAGCCTCTTTGCTGGTGATCCTAATCACAGAATCATGGACTGACTGTAATCAGATGCCATATTAAAGACATACAGTAGATCAAATATCTACATGTTATGGTTGGACAAGAATGATAAAACAAAGTGCAAGATAGCCTGCCTGACACTACTCTTGCAGTATAGGCTACATCATAAAAATCTTTAAAATCGCTGAATATGTTATGACCCTGCTAGTCAATAGGTTTTAAGACCATACACTGATCTTGTAAGATGTAGCCTACTTTGACAGAGGGTTGTTTTTTAACAACCAACAGTGGGCATGCATGCTATTTGTATTTTGCATATGTATATGATGTACAGTTCCCTTTTTTGTATTGTATTTGCGTCAAAAAATAAAGACAAATTCTGTTTCACTTGCAATAGTAAATGGAGCTACCTACTTCTTCCATTCAATCATGAAATTCATCATAGCAGTTTAATATCAGCCAACAGCCATAATAAAGACTGTAGGCTATTAATCACAGTGATGGGTATCAGCCAAGTCAGTCAACCTGGCGATCATCTAGGCCACGCCCCCGTAATCTGTTTGAATGGGGAAAGACCGAAATCTCTGCGTTAGTTAATGTAACATTTAAAATCAGGAATGAATTACTACAACAATTGTGTTCTCATTTACTTCTTTAATTCAAATTACGCGCATTAGAGAGTATTGGTGTGTATACCAATAGAGTAAACAAACCGGTGGATCCCTTTACGTTAAAAAATGATTAGCCCACTATAAAAAATATTTTTGTATAATGGCCTCAAATTTCACAGCTGCTTAATTTATGGCAAACCATTTTTTTTTTTCGTTTTCACTTCACAGTCTCCTTTTTTCAGTAGCACCTCATTGCAGTACACGAGATCCAGGGGGCGGAGTTGGATCCAGATCTAAGGGGTGGAGATGGGTAGGATTAGGGGTGGGGTTAGGGATCAGGGGGTGGAGATGGGTAGGTTTAGGTATGTAAGGTGGGAGGAGTTGGATCTGGATCCAACTCCTCCCCCTGGATTTCGTGTTCTGCAGTGACGACCGTCTCCCTTTTTTTTCATCCCAACGTTTAATTGCCGCCACCTTGTGACTCAAAACGGTTACTACGACTAACGTTACCAACTGCAGAAAGGCCTCGGATCTTGTGAATTTATATAATAATCAGCATACAACTTTTGATAAAAGGATTCTCCAGTTTAATCAAGAAAACGAAAACATTACTCAGGAGAATAAGGAACCGGTAAGAGACACTAAAAAGGTCGATGAGAATTAAATATTAATTAGTGTTTGTTGTTGTGATGAACGTTTTTAGATGAAGCTTTAAGCTAAAAGTATGGAAATAAAGATATCAATATGTAATGTCCATGTATTTGTTAAGTAGCCGTGTAATAAGCTGGATAATAATGTATAATTAGCCGGTCACGGTCATTTTCAAAACAAACCCATTCAAGGTGGAAAAGTGTTTATTTTTCTACATCGAACGGCTGAGTGGACATCATTCATATATTAACACAATAACTTATAACTATATCGTTTTGGAGTAAGTTATGTTTGTGAAGTAAAGACACAATGACTGACAAATAGAATACCGGTAAGTTCGTTGTAACACGCTAGGTTCAGGGCTGCCGATAGGAGGGGCTTAACAAATGGGAGGAGCTTACGACTTCACACTACTTGTTTGATTGACAGTCGTAACGAGGCAGAGGCTCCGCATACCTCGAGGCAAGTGCGAGAATTCATCGCAGCCGCAGCAACTTTAGGATGGAGCAGTAGTCGAGAAAAGTCCTTTCCTCACAGGTAGGCTACGTCTATTCACTTATTGGCGACTGTCATCTGGAGCGGTTTATCTGTCACCTCTGTGAATCCACACTTTGTAGCCTATAAAATATTCATCTCGTGAACTCTATCCTTCACGTTTCTTGAACTACATTCCCAGAAATCGTTCTGTATAGGGTATCTGCATGAAGGATTATAACAAAAGTTTACTATGGTCGTGACTCGTGGGTAGCCTAATTATGCGTGATGAGGTTTGCAACATGTTGCGCATGTGTTTATTTTTGGATAAACTGGGACGCATCAAATTCTGACGTATCTCCATTAACCAGGGATTATTTAATACTTCTGAGATAAAATGCAACTATTAACATTTTATACGGTATACTATTACTGACCAATCCTTTATTTGCAGGTTTCTTTGACTACAGCTGTCCTACCAAAGAATATTGAATTACCTCTTTTTAGGGAGTAGATCAGAATAAAGAATATGAACAGACTTTGATGCTTTTTCATACATTCACTTATTCCTGTTAAATAAAGAATAGAATAGCACAATGCAACCATACTGTATGTAGGCGTGCATTTATGTAAATTATCCCATGCTGCTAGAGGGCCTGCCAAACATTATTATATAAAAGCTAAAAATAAAACAAATTGGTTACAGTTTACAATAAGTTTACTCAATGTAATATTAGATTATTACAATCAAAGGTTGCATATGTTAATATTATTTAATAGAGCTGATCTAACATGAACTAACAGTGATTTGAAACAATATTTATTAAAGGGATAGTTCACCCAAAAATGAAAATTCTTTCATCATTTACTCACCCTCATGCTGCTCCAAACCTGTAAGAATTTCTTTCCTCTGTTGAGCACAAAAGAAGATATTTTGAAGAATGTCGGTAACCAAACAGTTGTGGGGCACCATTGACTTCATTTCCTTCTATGGAAGTCAATGGGGACCTGAAACTGTAGTTACCCATATTCTTCGAAATATCTTCTTTTGTGTTCAACAGAGGAAATAAATTCATATAGGTTTGAATATAAAAGAGTGCTGATTGCTTGTGAAATATTACAAATAATTTTGTTGTAAATAATAAATAATATGTAAATAAGCAGTGTTGACTAATCCATTTTAGCAAAATAGTTCAATAAATAATATAATAGGAATATGCAACAGTTCTGTATAGGCGTGCTTTTATGTAAATGAGCCCATGCTGCTGGAGGAATTGCCAAACCTTATTATATAAAAGTGCTATTGTGAACCATACAAATGGTTGTGATTTGCTTATAACAATTCTTGTTGTCTTAGAATAGCTAATAGAAGTGAAGCTATCAGAGACCAATGGAGTTGACCTTTATGACAGTGCAATGATTTGCTGTAATTCACTCTCTTTAGCTGTCATTCCAGAGTTTATTGAATCATTCTGACAAGAACATTCCCAGACATCTGTTTGAAGAACATCCCACAGAAGCTTGTTTCTCAGGCAACCGTGCTGGTTTAGTACGCTACTAAAAATATGCGAGAAGGTGGGCAGGAAGCTTTATGATCTGGTGTCTTTACATAGTCATGATCCTTCTCTTTTTTAATTTGATATATTCTTCATGTTCATCCGCCAACACATTGCGTTTCATCCAAAGGCACATGCAAGCATCATCTAATTAGCCTGAATCCTGTTCGCATACAGTTCAATTATGACTTGGCTTGAACGTTGCCATTCAGACAATGGCCGAGGCCCAGGGACATTCAAACACCAACGTCTTCATGTGTCACTTGAGACGGAGGTCTTTTGTGAGTGTCAAACGCTTGATTGTTGAACCCGAGCCAACGGCTGATTTCCTTTTCCCATCTTGAAAGCTGAACAATGAACGTTTGTGTATACGTATCGATGCCGGGAACGAAAAAAGATCAGAATCACCTGGCCGTAACCAGATACGAGCAGCGTAGATATGAGCAGCGTCAGTGGCACCGGTTTTCTTCGATGCCATAGGGTGATGAGATGTAAGCTCCGCCCATCAGCAGTTTCTGACCTGTCTGATTGGATGTCAGAAATGAGCTGTGCCTCTGTTTGCTAACAGACGAGCAGTTAGAAGGACAGGTGCAGGGTGAGGACCCAGATGCCCTGAAAGACCCCATTATCAGTGGAGCAGAAAGAACCGGTACTTTCATACAGCGAACACCAGTCTCAACTAAGAATGCTGCATTCATTGGCACCTTTTGCTTGCTAATGCTATAGAATTATTTGTATAATAAATAATTTTTCTTCAACAAATAATTAAATACATATATTTAAATATATATATATTTTAAAATTTCATTTTTATTTACAGAAATATTTATTATTGTCAAGTCAAGCCACTTCTATTTATATAGCGCTTTATGCAATACAGATAGTTTTAAATCAGCTTTACAGTGATCAACGGGGAAATAATGATGCAAACAGAATTCAATTCTGCTGTAAAGCAGCTCTAAAAGAAAATAGTGTTATTGTTCAGCTAAAGTCAGTTCAGTGTTGATTCAGATCCGTTGTAAAGATCATTAATTATTAAATTAGTTCAATTGGACTAAAGCAGCTCTGTAGAAAACAGTGGTGTCATCGTCCAGCCCAGTTCAGTTCTCATCCTACAGTCTGATCAATAATATTGTTGAATATTAAGTGACCCCAAATAAGCAAGCCAAATATGACAGTGGCAAGGAACCTAAACTCCATCTGTGACGGAATGGAGGGGGAAAAATGACTAAAATGACTAAAACTGAAATAAAAAAGAATTAAAAGCATAAAAAATGACTAAAAAGGTATTCAAAGTATTGCAATATAAGCTGATTGAATATATTGATGAATACTATAATAGTATAAAGATAATAATACTGCTAAACTACAAAGCAATGTGCTAAAATCAGTCAGAACATGTAGTAGTAATATAGTACAACATACAGTAATACATAATAGCAATGCATGAAATCAAGTAAACACAAAACCTAGTAAAGAACGGCTTTTATTACAGAAGCAGAGCCTAATATTTGCAAAGCATTAGGGCTTGTTATTAATTCTTATTCTTTTAATTAATTTTAAATCCTAGTATGAACTGCTTAAAAATCTACACGAAATCCTAAAACAGCCATGTGCTCAATGCAAAGTGTCTAGTGTAAAGCCAGTGTTAAATGTCCAGTTGGGGTTTGTGTGTTGCGATGGGGAGCAGATACGTAGACGCCTCTCGATGTGCTCGGAGTCTCTGAGCTCCAGATGGCAGATGAAGCACTTAGACGGGTGGATGTACATGAGATCAGGTTGGAAGAGCTGCTTTGATGAGTCACATGATATGTTCTCACCATCTCCAGGCATTAAAGCTATTATTGCCTGGAACAATGCACTAGTCCGAAACTATTTAACATGTTTTCAGCTTTTTTCCCCTTAATGGCATTTTGCTGTTGCTTTTCTCAGAAATCATTTGAGCAATTGATCTTCTAGAGTTTGTGTTGAACTACAGCGTTTTAAACTCAATAAGCACATATTCTCCAAAGCGTTTGATGCAAATGATTGAGAAATATGGGTCAACAGAGACAAAGTACACACTCATCCAGATGAGAGTGTCGAGTCGATAATTTGCAGTGTGGCAGATGTTTGTTGCTGTTGCTTACATTTGCTCCTTGTTTTCTCTGGAATTTACAGAAGGCTCATCAGAGTACAATTAACTTTAAATGAGTTTATTCTAATAATAGGCATTTATCAATTATTCACCAGGCCCTTCTCTGCGTATGCAAATTCAGATGTCCCTCGCCATGGCAACAGCTTGCTGAATTCTCCCAGTGCCCGGAGGTGTTGACTCTCTTCGCCAAACTCTCGCCTACTTCTCTCTGCCCACAGAGACCTGCTCTGCATTTCTGGAGATTATGAAACAGCTTTTGACTATAAACGGAGACGGTCTTTAAAGCATGCTCTTGCGATCAATGAATTTATCACAGGCATGACATTATCTTCTTTAGTTTTTGATATGATATACTCCATTTGTAGGCATATGTATGACATGTTATCATGTCCTTTCTTATGGATTTTTATGGTATTCTTTAAACGTGCACATTTGAGTTGCAAGTTGTGGCAGTCCTGCATATGCTTGTTTCTACTTTTAACTCTAGAGGGCGCAGTTACCCCATTTTTCTTCTTCTAGATTTCACAAGACCTTTTTAACAAACATTGCATTGGTGCAACTTATGTTACAATTTATGTTAAAAGTCACCTTTTAAAACATTGGTTTTGAAATTCAGATTTGACAAAAAACAAAACAAAAAAAACCCTGCCATATTCTTTTAAACAAAACATATACACTACTGTTTAAAAGTTTGGGGACTTTTAAAAAATAATTTAATGCTTTTATTAAGCAATGATGCATTAAATTGATCAAAAGTGACAGTAAAGACATTTATAATGTTATAAACCATTTCTATTTCAAACAAATGCTGTTGTTTCGAACTTTGTCCATCAAAGAATCCCGATAAAAAGTTTTCCACTAAAATATTAAGCCGCACAACTGTTTTCCACATTGATAATAATAATTTCTTGAGCAGCAAATCATCATATTAGACTGATTTCTGAAGGATCATGCGACACTGAAGACTGGAGTAATAATGCTGAAAATTCAGCTTTACAATCACAAGAATAATTTACATTTTAAAATATATAAAAATTTAAAATAAGAGATGTCTTCAGAGAAACTTACCGAACCCAAAAGTTTGAACAGTATTATACATTTGATATAGCTGTTCATGCAAAATTGAACATCCTAAAAATCCATGAAGTTACGCCCTCAAATTCACTTGACTTTTTCACCAAAAACGCCAGCAATCCTTTCATAGCTGTAATTTGAATGCTTAAGTGATTTTGTGTGGTTACATTCCTCCTAATTCAATTGTGGTTTTCCATTAGGAACTTTTCACAAGCTGAACCTTTCCCCTATTTTATTCTCTTCAAATTTGAATAGTACAAATGTATTACGCAACATTACAGGGTGTGACTAACCCAGATCATGCAGGGGAAAAACACTAATTGTATTTTTCTTGTGGCATACAGTCTATCTATTCTTCAGTGTACTAGCTGGCTAAACAGACTCACTTTTTAAAACAGAAAACGCCTATACGTGCACACAAAGTGGGTTTGTATTTCTCATGTATGGTAACAGTGGAAAAATCCATTCACGTAGGTGTGGGCCATTTCTGGTGCTATTTCTAAGTACAAATGAGCGTCAGAAGGTAAGAGAGGTTTTTTTTTTGTTTTTTTGTTTTTTTTACAGGGATTTCTTATTAAGCCTTTGAGGGTTTACACCCATGATGCAACAATTCCCATTACATAGTCTGTGCTAAGTTTTTCTCTAAGTGACTTAATAAGGACAATCCACATCTGAGCTTTCAAATGCAAATTACAGGCACAAATGATTCCTCCATCCCAGCGGAGTTTGGGGATGCCTCTCCGTGCAAGGATCTGCATTATCTTTGGGGAATCCCACCCTCTGGACTATCACAGGATGAGGACTCAATTACACCGAATGACGGAAGCAGCTTGTTTGTGATAACTACTCACAGACGACGGAGAGCTGCCCACTGCAGCATTTCCTGTGTCTCTTTCTTTTTCTCCGTTTTCCTTTTCCTTTCGTATTCTGTCACTGGGCGGCACAGTAATCCTACACCTGCCTGTTCTCATACGTTGTACTGTAACTGGCTGAACTGCTTTGACAAGCGCAAGGGGGTTAAAACACACTTGCAGCGTGGAGCCTGGCTCATATCTGGCTGCATCTCTCCACACCACACACACACACACACCCATGCACACACTGGGATAACAAACAGCCCAGGATCAGGATCCTTCTGTGAGAAGGAAACGACGAGAGAAAGAGCAACAGAAGGAGAGCAAACAAACTGAAAATCACAAGTTCAATGGTCCCGCTGTGGAAAGCCTGACGTTAACTGGAGATGCCGATCGGCGAGCGTGGCTGCAAGGAGCTGCCGGTGCATCAGGAGAATGATGGGATTGAAGTGGTGAGCATGGCCAGCTTTCCTGAAGACCTGATGCTGAGCGGTGACTTTCGCGGGAAGTTCAAGAAGATCCGGTGCAGGAAAAGGCCCACTATTCTGGCATGTAGGTGCTGATTGGTGTTCATTTGTTGTCACTGTCTGCTATGAAATGAGAGATTGGAGCAAATATTAGAGGCTGCTTTGCTAGGGTGGTCAACTTCATAAGTTTTTCTATTAACCATGTGTGAAATGCCTCAACGTCTATAGATATTTATTGGTTACCTCAAGAATCTGGCGTCATGTTTGTTAAAATAGACTTTGCTTTCAGATTATCACATTTGTATATGAGCCAACAGAATGTGTGCCGTGAAAACTGCCATAGTGATGTGCTGAAACGTGAGGAAATGGATATCAAAGTGTTTTGTGGCGGTCACCCTAATTTTCATCTGAATTTAGAACTGAATTGCTGGATTGCTGTTACTCTATGACAGGGAAGTCCTTGATCATCTAAAATGATTTGGCAAGACTTGACATACAGTGCGGTCCAAAAGTCTGGGATTCAAAATCTGGAAATGTACAGAAATGTTGAAAAGAAAGTTAAAAGAAAGAAACTTACATTACTGTTTAAATGATTTGGGTCAGTATGATTTTTTTCAGATTTTTTCAGTATGAGTGTGTGTTATTGAAAGAAGTATCTTGCGCTGATCAGGGCTGCATTTATTTGATCAAGAGAACAAAGAGAATATTGTGAAATATTATTACAATTGAAAAACTTTTTTCTATTTGAATATATTTTAAAATGTAGGCTAGTTTATTCCTGTGACGACAAAGCTGAATATTCAGCATTCATATACATTACTTTTGATTATCAATGTTGAAAATGGTTGCGCTGCTTAATATTTTTGTGGAAACCACACTGTAAAAGTGATCAGTTGACTTAAAAAAGTGAGGAAACCCTTTGTCTAAACTTATTAAGTAAAAAAAACTTCACGTAATTGAAAAAAATTAAAGAGGAAACTTGACAATTTCACATAACTTATTTAATTTCAATTAAGCATGACGTTTATTTATTTAATTATTAAAAATGATTTAAGTGCATTTATACATTTCAGGATTTTTAAACAAATACGGTAGAAAGTTCATTAGAGCGGCATCAACTAAATACTAAGGCATTCTGATAACTTTAATTTGAACTTTAACTCAAATTGTTATGCTGGTCATATCTTTGTAATTCCGTAAAGCTATCAGACTTTTTGGACCCCACAGTACCTATCCTGATTGTTTAATGTGTGTTTAATGTGATAACAGTTGGATGTAAATGACAGGACGCACAGAGACCGCTTAGATGAGGAGAGACACTGAAAATGTTACTTGAGCCTTGTCTTTGTGTGCATTTCCTTGAAGTAGTCTGAAAAGGAGGATAAGGTGAGAGGAGAAAGAGGGGCCAGAGGGTGGAGAGGGAGAGAGAGAAAAAACCAGCACAGGGAGGAAAAGTAGACAGAAAAAAAGAGGAGTGCGGAGCTGGTACTGATATCCACAGTGACGCCTGCATCAGTGAGACATGCCTCACATTCCATCACTTCATCAGAGCTTGAAAATGCTTTTAATAGGCTCTTAATGGGACTCAACCTGCCGAACAACCTGCCCATACTCCCCCTGAAGGCTTAAGACTAAATATTTACTCTGTCCGAAAGAAAAGACCTGCCAATGAATGCCTGTGATGAGAAAATTGATTTTTGTTTGTAAGGTTATCAAATATCCCAAACATCAGATACAATCAGTTACTAATCAATTACTTTATTTTATTTGATAGCTTGATTTCACTTGAGTGCTTTTTGAGTAATTCCCTTGAGCCATTTTCCAATACGATGCTTTCAGGCTTGTGCCCTTTAGCTTTTTGGGCATTTCCACCCATCAAGCGCTCCATTTGCACTGCGGGGTGTTAATGGTCTGGTTGAAAGGTTGAGAGATAGTTCAGCCAGGACATTATGCAATGTAAGCTCCAATCTCATAATGTTACCGTGTCCGATCTTATGTTACTGGGATAAGTATATATTTTGAGTTTACATTTGAAATAAATGATTGTTGAATTGCCATAATGTTATCACTATAACCCTCCGCTGTAGCAATGCTTTAATGTTTGAAAGATAAACAAAAACAGGGAAGCACCGAATCCGTTGTTCCCTGTAGGCAAATCCTAGTTGTGAATTAGTCAGAGGAAAAGATGCGGCACTGTTGACATAGCTTACTGTCTGGACTGTCTAGGGTATTTGCATATGAAAATATAAAAAAGCATGTGCTAAAACTGACTCATCAACTTTCTATTAAAACACGCTGTATCTTATTATATCTACAATTGTTTGAATCAGAAGCATATAAGTAGACACTCCTGTTATTAAATTCAGTGGCTTCCACTCAGATTGATGTTATATATGAATTAATAGACTATTTTCCCGCAGAACACAAATGGGCGACTCTAAACTGGCCTGATGAATAGAGTGTGAGCATTATGTAATTAAGGGCAAGTTCTTGACATCGGAGGGATAGAGAGGGGCATGATGGGATTATGGAGTGACTCAGACTCAGGATGTGCATTGCTTGCCAGCAAATCAGCTGTGTAACATCCAAAGCTCTGTGCGTGCTGAATCTGAAATATGCTGTTTATGTTTGTATTTTAGACAGGTAGAGTAATTCATACCATGCTGATATCATTTGTGTTTAAAGTGCATTTGTGAAGGAGAATTTTGCTTACAAATGTCTCAAACTTGTTCACCGCTGCATTGATTGCACTGCGTTTGACCTTTGCTGACTTCTTGTGAGCTTTGCACTTTGTTTCTCAGCAAAGAAATGAAGAAAATAGCATGTGAAAATGCGCTGACATTATTGTTCTGGCTGCCCTGCAGTTGTCTCTTTTCAGCCCTTTTCTTCATACTTGACTGACACTTGTGATGAATGGGGACTTTAGTACTGGTTCAAGCCAAAACCAATATTCAAAGTCAAGGAAGTCAGGTCATGGGTGCCACACAAAGAGTAGACAAGGCTTTGGAATAAACAGTGTCCCAAAAAAGTATTTCAACTCTTAAGCCATAAATAAAAATGAATGAATGTGTTCTATATTACAAAATAACAAACCAAGTGACATTTTATTTAAAGAAAAGTGCTAAACATTTCACACACACACACACACACACACACACACACACACACACACACACACACACACACACACACACACACACACACACACACACACACACACACACACACACACACACACACACACACACACACACACACACACACACACACACACACACACACACACACCATTTGTCTGGTTTAAAAAAAGAAAATAATAGATAAATTGGCATTCAAAAGTTTAGAGCTGGTTTTAACGGTTTTTGAAAGAAGTTTCTTAAACTCACCAAGGCTGCATTCATTTGGTCAAAAATACAGTTTGGAATCATTTTAAAAAACATTTTCTGTTTGAATATATTTTAAATTGTATTTTATTCCTGTTATGCAAATGTGAATTTTCAGCATCATCAGCACTCAGTCTTTAGTGTCACATGATCCTTCAGAAATCATTCTAATATGCTGATTTGATGGTCAAGAAAACATTTTTTATTATTTTCATTATTTTAATTTTTTTTACAGTTTAAAAAAGCTTAGCTGGTTATTTTTGTGTAAACTAAGATACTTTTTTCAGGGTTCTTTGGTCCAAAAAAAAACATTTTTTTATCATTATATTTATCAATCTAAAAGTTTTTACTGTCACTTTTGAAAAATGTAATGTGCCCTTGCTGAATAAAAGTATTCATTTCTTTAGTTAATGACATGAACTACACCTTTATCTTGAGATAAACTGACTTCAGGCATTCTTTAAAGGAATAGTTCACCTAAAAATGAAAATGTCTTGATTATTTACTCGCCCCGAGGCCATCCAAGATCAATATGACTTTCTTTCCTCAGCTGAAGAGATATCATGGCCTTGGGGTGAGTAAATAATCAGCAAACTATTTTTGAGCGAACTGTTCCTTTAAAAATCAGCCTATGACTAGTTTGTTAAAAGTAAAAGTAATGTGAAGCTTTATCATCATTTGTTTGCAGAATTAGATACCACTTGGTTTCATATTTTCTAATGCAATGACATTCAGACATTTTTAATTGTTATATAGGGCCTAAGTGTTTTAATTCTCCAATATGTTGAAGACCATTGTAGTAATATTATTTGGAAAATAGACCGGCTTTAGATTTTGTCTTTTATTTTCTTTTATCCAGAGGCATCGGTGGCTGCTAAGTGCTACTATTGCTATTTGGAACACACGCAGGTACATAAACCACAGTAGGCTAGTAGAAAAAAACATTTGTGGCATATCATCAGGGGCTTCTTTTTCCCCTGCACATCAGGATACTGACCTACCAGATGTCTCTTTCATGGCTATTCTCACACACTCAAGCTGAGGACAACAGTCAGGAGAGTCTCTCTCACTTGGGATGCAAACAAACAGGTTATAATTAACCACGCGGGGCTAAGAGGATTTCTCCCCGCTCTCCCTGCACTGCTCACAGCCTCCGACGATGGGTTATTTAAAGTGAACCTGTCTAGAGAGAGAGAGGGAGGGAGGGAGGGTGTGTTGGAGAGGAGGACGAGGAGGAGGGGGAGAGCTTAGCGGATCTGTGGCGCTCTGTTCTGGCTCAGTCTCTGGTGGCAGCATCACTCTCCCATAGCAGTGGATTCCACCTGCCTATTCTGGAAATGTACAGGACTGCAGCATCCTCGGACTGACTTCACCAACTTATCCGCCGGCAGATATGGCCAGCCAGCAGGATTCGGGTTTCTTTGAGATCAGCATCAAGTCCCTTCTGAAGTCCTGGAGCAGCAGTGAGTATCTTGGCGCTCAGAGCTGCGGGATCACAGCCAGGGCTGGCGGGATGGATCCTGATTTAGTTTGCATGCGAGTTTGTTGCTCTGGTACACGTGCTCTGGTGTTGTTGTCCTCTTTTATTTAGTACGCATGGGGATCAGCATAATATGGATTTTATGGCATGCATTGCTATCTCTGTTTTACTTTTTTTGTATGTGCGTGTGGTCAAATGATGCTTATGAATCAGGCTTAAAGGGATAGCTCATGCAAAATTCATTTATTATAAAGGTCATTTATTCATCCTCATGTTGTTCTAAACTTTGTGTATGAATTAATTTCTCCCGTGGACAAGAAGATATTGTGGAAAATGTTGGCATCCAAAACACCCCGGTGACTTTTATTGTATGGACAAAAAGCACAGAGACATTTTTCAAAAAATATATTTTTGTGTGTGTTTCGCAGAAGTAAGAAAGACATACAGGTTTGGAATGACATGGTTGAATTTTCAGTTTGGCTGACATTTGTGTTTATTTTGCTTAGTAATCCCTGTCCTGGTGTTGTGGTACACAGTATGCTCCCAAGAGCAGTGTATGTCAGGTGCCTGTTCTCACCAGCCTAACCGACCAATCATCTGTGAGGGCTGGTCAGCCCTCTGCCAATCAGCTTAAAGCAGCAGTGTCTCCTTTAGAAATCAATGTTGATTTACTTTTAATAGCTTAAACATACTTTTTGGTGTGTAAACAATAAAAAGTATTTGTTTAAAAAAGAAGTTATATATGTAAATCTTTCTACATTTTCTTTCTTTGAAACTGTGTATTGTGAAAAGCGCTATACAAATAAAATTGACTGAAAATTTATAAAATGATCCAAACCAAAAAGTATATTTTTAGCTATTAAAATGAAATATTCTCTCTCTCTCTCTCTCTCTCTCTCTCTCTCTCTCTCTCTCTCTCTCTCTCTCTCTCTCTCTCTCTCTCTCTCTCTCTCTCTCTCTCTCTCTCTCTCTCTCTCTCTCTCTCTCTCTCTCTCTCTCTATATATATATATATATATATATATATATACACTCACCGGCCACTTTATTAGGTACACCTGTCCAACTGCTCGTTAACACTTAATTTCTAAGCAGCCAATCACATGGCGGCAACTCAGTGCATTTAGGCATGTAGACATGGTCAAGACAATCTCCTGCAGTTCAAACCGAGCATCAGTATGGGGAAGAAAGTTGATTTGAGTGACTTTGAACGTGGCATGATTGTTGGTGCCAGAAGGGCTGGTCTGAGTATTTCAGAAACTGCTAATCTACTGGGATTTTCACGCACAACCATCTCTAGGGTTTACAGAGAATGGTCCGAAAAAGAAAAAACATCCAGTGAGCGGCAGTTCTGTGGGCGGAAATGCCTTGTTGATGCCAGAGGTCAGAGGAGAATGGCCAGACTGGTTCGAGCTGATAGAAGGGCAACAGTGACTGAAATAACCACTCGTTACAACCGAGGTATGCAGCAAAGCATTTGTGAAGCCACAACACGCACAACCTTGAGGCAGATGGGCTACAACAGCAGAAGACTCCACCGGGTACCACTCATCTCCACTACAAATAGGAAAAAGAGGCTACAATTTGCAAGAGCTCACCAAAATTGAACAGTTGAAGACTGGAAAAATGTTGCCTGGTCTGATGAGTCTCGATTTCTGTTGAGACATTCAGATGTTAGAGTCAGAATTTGGCGTAAACAGAATGAGAACATGGAACCATCATGCCTTGTTACCACTGTGCAGGCTGGTGGTGGTGGTGTAATGGTGTGGGGGATGTTTTCCTGGCACACTTTAGGCCCCTTAGTGCCAATTGGGCATCGTTTAAATGCCACGGCCTACCTGAGCATTGTTTCTGACCATGTCCATCCCTTTATGGCCACCATGTACCCATCCTCTGATGGCTACTTCCACCATGTCACAAAGCTCTAATCATTTCAAATTGGTTTCTTGAACATGACAATGAGTTCACTGTACTAAAATGGCCTCCACAGTCACCAGATCTCAACCCAATAGAGCATCTTTGGGATGTGGTGGAACGGGAGATTCGCATCATGGATGTGCAGCCGACAAATCTGCGGCAACTGTGTGATGCCATCATGTCAATATGGACCAAACTCCCTGAGGAATGCTTCCAGCACCTTGTTGAATCTATGCCACGAAGAATTGAGGCAGTTCTGAAGGCAAAAGGGGGTCCAACCCGTTACTAGCATGGGGTACCTAATAAAGTGGCCGGTGAGTGTATATATAAAAGTTGCATTTTCCTCACACATTTGTATGTTTTATATGTTGTTTTTACAGACTTTTTTTGTCATTTAGAAGCGAATATATTTTCTACGAATTACGAAACATCTTCTTTTCAAGCCAGAGTGATATCAAACATGAATAGAAATAATAATTTAGACCAAATCATAATCTCTCTCTCTCTCTCTCTCTCTCTCTCTCTCTCTCTCTCTCTCTCTCTCTCTCTCTCTCTCTCTCTCTCTCTCTCTCTCTCTCTCTCTCTCTCTCTCTCTCTCTCTCTCTCTCTCTCTCTGCCTCAGAGTAAATGGGTGAATCGTTCTAATCACTAAATCAAATGTGCTCTGCACAGTGTACCAAATATATTTTTAGCTCTAGCTCAGAGGTTTAGAGCTGCGAGTGTCCTTAGGCCTAATGGCTAAATCCAGGAAAAATGTCCTTGTTATTTAGCTGTCATAATCAGCACGGCTCAAATATCTGCGAACGTATCTCATCTTTCAGTTTTTCTGTTTGTAATCCTGACCTTTCTATATGACACAGGGAAAGCCAACTCTCTTCAATCGGTACAGTGTGTTCGGGCAACTTTACAAAACCTGATCCTGTTTCTTCGGGTTATAGTATACTATAGGTGTGGATGCCCACAGCGACTGATGTGACCTCTGGATGTCATTTTTTGCCTTCTATTCTTTGAAGGGCTTTAGTCTGGTAACAATTTACAAAAATGTCTTATTTGTTAACATTAGTTAGTGCATTAACTACTGATCAATAATATATTTTTAACCTTTGTTAATGTTAGTTAATAAAGATGCTCAAAATGATGTTTGTTCACAGTGCATCAAGTAATGTTCTATACAAATTTTGATTAGTAAATGTTGAGATTATCATTATTAATAAGTACTGTAGAAGTATTGTTCATTGTTATTTCATGTTAACTAATTTAGTTAATTATGTTAACAAATGAAACCGTGTTGTTCAGAGTTACCCTTATTCTGTATGTTTAAAAATAACTTTTTGTCATTGGTCGTGTCTTTAGTTTCTTGTTTAGGGCACCAAAGCTACATTCAGACTGCAGTCAAATGTGGCCCAAATGTTCACATGTGACTCAGATCTGTTTCCCCCCCCCCCATAACAGTGTGAACAGCACAAACCACATGGAGTCTGATCTTTTCAATTTGGGCCACTTGATGCAGCCTTTCATGTGTTGTCCTAAATCTGATACAGGTGTTTTGCAATGTGACCTCAGTCTGAACAGTCAAATTGTAATTCATGCGACTTTTACGTCACTCTAGAATCTAGATCAACATTTGTCACAATTCTGCGCTCATGTGAGTCACTTCAAAGATTTTACATACATGAAGTTATCAAAACAGTTGCGAAAGGTAGTCAGTGAGGAGCTCTATATACAAGAAAAACATCATAAATGTTTAAAAACTCTTTTTTCACATCCTCGTCTTTGGTTTTTATATTACCTGCTCATAAATTAGCTGGCTTCCATGGCAGATCACACAAAAAATAAACGCTTGTGTTTACAGCGTGCTGCGTGACGTCTTTTTTTTTTCTCATTCTTTTGCGCATGTGTGTCAGTCCTGACTATGATCTGTTTACACTGGAATCTGATATTGGCCACATTTAAAACAACAAGGTGAACAGCTGTACAAAAAAAAAAAAAATCAGATCTGAGCAGTAAATTGGAATTGAGCACTAAATGCTCGCAGTGTGAAGTGTCAGGATGCCAACTGGACTTTGGTGGGAAAATACCGCTATAGAGTTTGGGATTGTGCGTCAGTAAGATGATTTTGGCTACGTTCAGACTGTCAGTTCAAATCCGATTTTTGTGCATATCTAATTGAAATCCAATCAGATATAGCAAGTGTGAATGGCAAGAAATCACATAAAATGTGATTTTTACAAATCTGTTTCGAGCTACATCCATTTGTGGTTTGAAATACATACTATTCTAATCGCATTTCTGGAAATCCGTTTCAGTCTGACCGCTCTAATCGGATTTCAGACTGTGACTTTGTCACGGCACGTAAAACGTAAATGTGTGACGTTGTTATAGGGAACATGCCGAAAGTCGCTCCAGAATCAAGGTTGTGTTGTTGCAAAGCTCTGGACGAGCAGAAAATGACAATATAATGTAGACATGTTTTGAAACCGGCAGAGATGATTGCACGGAATAAAGCCACGCATACCAATCTCCTACATTACTGCCGCTGCCTTATAAAACGCAGTAGTCCAGAGCGGCTATACATTGCCATGTTGTAAATAAAAACACGGTATTGCAAACTCCTCTATGTTGCGGTTGTTGTTGTTGTTGTTGTTGTTGGTGGTGTATACCTACGCCAGTAAGCAGTATGGGACACACAAATCGGATCTGAACAGTTGCTGTGATACAGGCGATACTCCGAATGTGGACAGTCAAAGATTTTAGATCGGATTCCAATCGGATACACAAATAATCCGACTTGGACTGACAGTGTGAACGTAGCCTTCGAGTTTCAGCTGCAGATTCCACATCACTTCTCGTTGAGAACTCTTCTCTGTTCGTTGATGAAAGTAACCAGTGGGAGATGAGTGGGCTTTGCATGCTAACAGCCTGATAACCATCTGCAAATGAATGAGGCTTTATAGGTCCCATTTACAGTTATGTCAGTTGTCCCCAGGGATCTTTTGTACACAGTTGGGGTCTCTGGATGTATTTTTACATCAGAGGGGGATTTTGTTAGATGTTTTTTCCATGCTTGTTGTCCATCCCTGAGCAAGAAAAATGTTGGGAGGACACAACAGGATTTGTTTTAGAAGGAAAAAAGAGGTTAAACATATGTCTGGATACTGTATTTGTGTTTATGTATATGTCTCATGTCAATGTGTTTGTGAAATAGAGAGGCGTTGTTCTATGTCTTATATTGTCCCTGTTGGGAGCCAATGCTCAGAGGCTCCTTTGCAGAACGCTGATGTAATGCTCTGTCTGAGCCCATCTTTTGTTTGCAGAATCACATGTAATGCATCAGGCTGCCGTAATCATCTAGACTGGCACTGGAGCACAGAGTGACCCCTTTACCACTTCTGTCAAAAACTAGTTTTCTGAAGAAAATGACGCCATAATGTCTGGGTGTTAGCCAGAACATTGCTGTCCAGTTTCTATAGGTGTTAAAATACTTACTAGGGAGTTGCTAGGTGGTTGCTACTAGGGTATTCTGTTGCTAGTTGGTTTCACTTATTATGACAGTCTCCCTAGCAACCTGATGGAATCGCATTCATTTACTCCATAGAGAATTTTCTTTTTAATGACTCTGAATGAATCTTTCTTTCCAAGATAGACTCATCGCTTATGTTGAAGTCATGTCAGCGCAATTTAAACTTTTTTTTCAGTTAATGCTACACTAACCAAGTGAGAGAATCATGGCAAACAATCAGGACGAAAGAGCTCAGCAACGACCAAGTCTAAACTTCATATATAGGCTATATATATATAGACTCAGTCGTTGCTGAGCTCTTTCGTCCTGATTGTTTTATTTAATATTTTACTACCATTCAAAACTTTGGGGTCAGTAATTTTTTGAATAAATAAATGAATACTTTTATCCAGCAAGGGTGCATTAAATTTGTCAAAAGTGACAATAAAGACATTTATAATGTCACAGCAGATTTTTGTTTCAAATAAATGCTGCTTTTTTACTTTTCATCAAAAGAATCCTGAAAAAAAAGGTATTACTGTTTCCTCAAAAGAAGCACAACTGTTTTTATCATGAATGATAATAAGAAATGTTTCTTGAGCAACCAAAAGGACACCAAAAGAAATCCAGCTTTGCAATTACAGGAGAATGTAAATGTCATTTTAAAATATATTAAAATAGAAAACCATTATATTCAATTGTAATAATATTTCACAATATTACACAATGTTTTTACCGTATTATTGATCAAATAAATGCAGATCTTACCAACCCCCAAACGTTTGAACAGTAGTATGTGTATTATGCATATATTTGTATGATATTAAATGACTAAAAAGTAATGGTTTTATATTATACTGTCATTTTTATTTGATTACGTCAGCGTCATGGAATTGTAGTTTGTTTATTGATTCTTTATTTATTGACATTTGATGGCATGAGTTCTGTTTGCATTTTGTTTACAATATTTTTTATTGAATTTTCCAAGCCTTGTTGGCATCCCATTTGCTGCCCATGGCTGTTTTCCCAAGGCAAGATTGTGTAATGGAGTCAGTCAGTGGAATTCAGATAGTTTATCTTGCTTTACGCCGTCTGTGTTTTTACGTACGAGCAGACAAGGGAGTGAGAGTGAGTAGTGAGTGAGTGAGTCTGTGCCCAATCAAATGATGTTTACAGTGTTGGTAAGTGGCAGAGGGGAGATCAGGACGTATAGTGTGTACACAGGGATAAATATAGCCCTGCAACTATGCCACTGTAACATGTCAGTCCTGCACACTTGCCCAGACCTCAGCTAAAAATTCCAGGCTGACCTTCAGTCTCGAGAGGCAGTGGACGTTTACACTGCAATAGAGAGCCTTCAGAAGAATCGAGTACACGTCTGGATTTGTTATCACACAATTGTCTGACTTGTTTCAACTCGCACTGGGACGTTACAGTGGGGCAGGTGGCGAACCGGAGAAGGTCCCGCCATCACTGGAATGATTGATAAGGACGTGTGAGGTTTGGAAAACTGGATCAAATATACTACTCCCCCACTATGGATAGCACAGCAATGTGCTGGAATAAAACCAGCATGGTGAACTTCATCAAGGGCCTGGGTAGGTGCTACAAAAGAGAAAAAGAGAGAGCGAAGTGAGAATCTGTGAGTGAAGATGAAACTAGTAAACGGAGACAAATGAATGAGTGCAAAGCAAGCTTCAGAGATTTGTCCATGAGATTTAATTTGTGTTTAGATAATATTATAGCAAAAAAAAAGAGACTCCTGTCACAGTGGCTGTTCATTTTGAAGAAATATATTGGTCTAAGATGGTTTGATGAAATTAACCTTTTTAGGTGCATTGTATGTGAGTGAATGATTGTGCAATTATGTTGAATGCAATAAAATGCAAGAAATTTTAATACAATGTAAAAAAATTTTTATTTTTATTATTGAATATTTATAAATTAATACAGTTCTGGCATGGTAATGGGTATGACAATGTTAATTCTTTCGGTCTTGGCAGAATAGATCTGCTACGCTGCTGCCACCGCTGTAGAGCAAATACGGAACTTGCCACTGCCAATACACACACAACACAAGATATTGGGGCCGATTTCTCCCCTTTCGACAATCCTAAGTAAAGTCCTGATTATCTTGATGGTTCTACAGATTATGTTATCAGATTTTCCTGTGGTGTGTGAGGTGTGTTAAGAGTGACCAAACCTGCTCTGAAGAACGTCAGAGCCGGAGTCTCACATTTTGAAAATCTTATGTGCTGCTGCTGTACATGCATGGATGAATCACCCCTTAGCAGATCTATACAGGTGGAGCTGGGGAAGGTGGAGGGTTTCTGAAAGCGATATGTATTATTTGAATGTCGAGCAGCGAGCTCATTGGCTACTAATACAGCAGAAACTAATCAGCTGTGCCCATTAGAGAATGATGTGATTGCAAGCAGATTGAGTCAAGGACTTATCAGCACGCACCATTTAGAGTTTCATGACAGAACTTTGTATTTAAACTTTATTAAATATATTAATATATAGTAGACTTTAGATTAAAAAAGTTTAGTAAAAAGAAGAAATGAACTTGCTTGTGTGTTTGTTGCTGTTGTTGTTGTTGTTGTATGTTTTTGGAGGTGAAATGCTGTAGGTGACACACAGATATGTTCTGTTTAAGGGAAAGCAAAACGCAGTTTAATCCATGTGAAGTCTGTTTTCGTCAACATATGATAAGTGTCTAAAACTAGATAACAATTTGTTGTCAAAATGAACACTGCTGTGACTGTCACATGCCCCCTCTGCAACTTGACCACCGTTACTTACAGTACAGTCTGTCCAGTAACTTCTCTGTGTGTTATGTGGAAAAAAAAGATATAAAGTTGCACCTTCTGCTTCTAGGGTGTTACTTTAGTTGGTGTTGAGGAAAGCTAGGTGTTACTTTGTGTACACAGGTTGCTGGCAAGCTACAGAATGGGAAGGTTTGGGAAATTCTGAGGTTGATTTCACTGTCTGGATTAGGAAACTGTCATTGTCTGGAAAACAATACTTGACAATTCATTCAAATAGTTTCGGATTTATTCTGAAAAAAGGCAGATGTTAAATTTTTGGTTTTCTGAAAAAGACAAATACAAACTTCTTACAATCATTTTCCATTTGCTTGCCTTTCAGATTAATAATTTTTTTATTAATATTATTATTATTAATAAAAAAAATCACAATATTTGACAGTATGTTATTTAGTATCTTTCCTTTATGTTTTATTTATTTATAATATTAATAATATTTTATATTTTTTGTCTGAAGCTTCGCCAGGGTACAGCAAGCCTCCCGTCCCCCCGGTTTGCTGCTCACAGGGTGAGAAGGGGCCGCCCGCCATGATGCCCATCAGCGTGGACCCAGAGAGCCGGCCGGGCGAGTACGTGCTCAAGAGCCTCTTTGCCAACTTCACCACCATCTCTGAGCGCAAAATACGCATTGTCATGGCCGAACCTCTGGTGAGTGACATTTCTGAACTATTGAAGACCTATGACCACTCAAATCCTCAGAGACAAATCAGTGTTCTTGTGGAGAGGGTTGACCATTTACACTGTGGGATTGACTTGTTCAGAAGATATCAATGAAATATAAGCTAATCCGGCTAATCCTTTTTTTTATGCAGCTCAGGAGCTTTCACCTTAATGTGACCCTGTATGATCCTTGTTAATAGAAATGAAATTTAGATCTGCCGGGCATTGAAAATACGGATGAGATTTTAGTGTACAATGCTTGTTCTATACAAAACAGATTGTTTATCTCTAAGGACCTTGAACACTTAGCCAGCCTTGTTAGTATTTCCCAGACAACTGGCAAGTTCACCTGCACGTGTTTAACAGCAAGCTGCTAGTTTCATTACCGGCAGGCAGACTAGTTTTAATTAACCCTCACAGGACAGATATATTGTGTGTCCCTGCTGCTATCAGGATGAGCTCATCTTTTGTACTCTAATTTTTAATGAACCAATAACCAAGATCAGATAATACATAATACACTTAATACATAAGAATATGACCTTGATTATGACCGGTTTATTTATACATCCCTCTTACTGGATTTGGACAGTAAATTGAGCGATTTATAGCTGCAGTGTCTTTTTTAAATTTGTTTAAGGATCTCTTCGGACACAACTGGATGTTTTTATGAGTCAGTCATACATGTCTTAAACTATACCCCAGTCATTTAATTCAGTAGTGGAGAAAAGTCCTGCAAGAGCATAAGGTGATCCATTAACCTCTTATGAAAGCCTTGAGGGATATTGCACTGTCCTCGTCTGCCCCCTCATCTGTTTCTCCCTCGAATGACTTCAGCCACTGAAATATTTATTAACCTAAGTTGAAAGGGGTGCTTCAGTGGGGTCTTAAATTGAACACGGTCTAAAAGTGTTATGTTTGTCAAGCCCTGTAGATTCTAAGAGTCAGAGAAGACGGTGTGTTCTGGGCCTGGAGTTCATTAAAATAAAAATACAAATACTATTTGAATATTCAAATCAGTTAATCAACTCTGCTGTTGCCTTAAAAGAAGTTACACACAATTCTTGTGCTCGATTGAAAAATCTTACTAGAGTAGGAGTACAGAATGAAGGTCAGTTTTTTTTTTTTTTTTTTTTACACAACCTGTGTTGCTTAATCAGCGGGTCATCTGGACCGGCCATGATAGTTGCTAAGATCAGCTTTTTCACATTGTAAGACTATGCTGGCGGCCCTGTTTGTGTATATGCACTTACTACTGTTCAAAAGTTTGGGGTCATTTAAAAATAAAAAATAAACTTTTATTGTACAAGTCATACAAAAGTGACAGTAAATACATTTATATTGGTACAAAAAAAAGATTTATATTTCAAATAAATGCTTTTCTTTTGAACTTTATATTCATCAAATAATAATGAAACAACTGTTTTCAACATTGATAATAATAATAAATGTTTCTTGAGCAGCTAGACTCTGGCGGCTCAAGAAACATTTAATCATGTGACACTGAAAACTGGAGTAATGATGCTGAAAATTTAGCTTTGCCATCACAGGAATAAATTACGTTTTAAAATATATTAAAATAGAAAACAGTTATTTGCTGTAAAAATTCAACCTTGATGAGCAGAAGAGACCTCTTTTACAAACATTTAAAAAAAATATTTCCGACTCCAAACTATTGAATGGTAGTGTACAGTAGCTGCTAAAATGCACGATGTTGGAACAAAGCTGCATTTAATCAAGGAAACCATAAGGAATCACTTTTAGCTAGAATTACCTGAATAATATTTACTCTAGCAATTATGTTTCTGTTGTTTTTACAGGAAAAACCTCTGATGAAGTCTCTTCAGAGGGGTGAAGATCCCCAGTTTGACCAAGTAAGTACAGTTTGCTTTCTGAAACCCCCCCCCCCCCAAACATATTGCACGCGCACGTCCACACGTCTAGTCTGTGGACAGGTGTCCCAGCGGAAAGACAAGAGACAGCTTTTTAGCAGCCCAGCTGTGCCAAAAATTAATCTGACTTTTTGAATTATTAAAATAGATTCATGGATCTGTCTGGCCTTTAAAGCATTTAGAGTGACCTCTGTAAAAGCTTGATGTGGTTTTTGGCTTGTCTGGCTGTCTGGGAATGAACAAGTCAATTTGCATCTCTTATAGATTAGATAAGAGAGTTTTATACCTGAAATTCACGATACATAGGAGACATTGTGTATTCCATCTTGTCTTCAAAACATTTTGTGCAGTGTGTGAGACATTATTTCTCCATAATTTGCACATCATTTCTAGTTATTTTATACAGTGCTCAACAATGTTATTTTATACAGTGCTCAACAATAAGGGTTGTATTTTGACCCAGGGGCAGTGCAAGAGCTTCAGGACAGTCCCTCACTGTATTGAAACACTGTTATATCTTATATTCTTTGATCATATATTTTGCATTGATCGTGTCATTACTTTGCAGAATTTTTTTCTGTCTAGTATCCTGTATATGAAAACTCATCTCTTCCGTGAGCACTTAACATAAAAAAATAAAAAATAAAAAAAACACTTAAATCCTCACTTGTCTGGTTTATGCTACTCTGAGCAATGTTTGAACTTTGTATTTTGAGCACTTCTTGAGTTGTTATTGTCTCTTCACGATGACTCGTTTGGTTAGTCCTCAGATGTAAGTCGCTTTGGATAAAAGCGTCTGCTAAATGACTAAATGTAAATGTAAATGTAAATGTAAATTATAATAACTATATAATTTTTTATTGCATATTTTCTTTGCAATTTCACACACAAAAATGTGATATATACAGTACTAGATACACTGATGAGCTAAAACATTATGACCACTCACAGGTGAAGCGAAAAATGTTCATCATTTCCTAACATTTTCTGAGTAGGTTAGATTGTTAGTGGGCAGGAGTAATGGGCAGGAGTAAAGACCTGAGAGACTTTGGCAAGGGCCGAATTGTTACGGCCAGACAGGTGGGTTAGAGCACCTCTGAAAGGGCAAGCCTTGTGGGTTGCTCCCAGTCAGCAGTGGTGTGATCCTACGG
Organism: Rhinichthys klamathensis goyatoka; assembly: GCF_029890125.1. Lineage (NCBI taxonomy): Eukaryota > Metazoa > Chordata > Actinopteri > Cypriniformes > Leuciscidae > Rhinichthys > Rhinichthys klamathensis. Next base: position 1,361,938 of record NW_026606844.1, on the reverse strand, counting down.
ACAGTGTGACAAACCACAAATCGGTGACGGGGGTTTGGGTGTCCAAGGCTCATTGATGAACAAGGCCAATGTAGGGTATCCCGTCTGGTCTTAAATTTGACATGTGCCACCTACCTAAATATTGTTGCAGACCAAGTACACCCCTTCATGACAATGGTGTTCCCTGGTGGAAGTGACCTCTTTCAGCAGGATAATGGACCCTGTCACACAGCACACATTGTTCAGAAATGGTTAGAGGAACATGGTGAAGAGTTCAAGGTGTTGCCTTGGCCTACAAATTCCCCAGATCTCAATCCAGTTGAGCGTCTATGGGATGTGCTTGACCAACAATTCGGATCCACTGCAGCTCCACCTCTCAACCTTACAGGACTTGAAGGATCTGCTGCTAATGTCTTGGTGCCAGATTCCACAGGACACCTTCAGGGCTCTTGTAGAGTCTATGCTTTGGATCGTCGAAGCTGTTTGGTGGCATGCGGTTGGCCAACAGAATATTAGCCAGGTGGTCATTTGGCTCATCTAGAAAGTATATATACTTTTGAGTTGGAGGCCATGTGAGGCAAGTAAAATTCTGAACCAATAGCCAGACTGAGAAAGCAGGACAAAAATCCTTATTGTTGAGCTCATTTGTAAATGAATGACAAAAGTATCTGCAAAATGAATAAATGTACGAAATGTCTAAAAAACAGAATTTTACTTCAGATACCCTTGAGTAAATGCATTGAAAGTCTAGAATGAAAGGGCTTTTTATAGCTGGCTTGGGTGGAGTGTGTGTTCTCTGCCCTGAGTTTGTAAGTTTGTTTCTGTATGCATATATATATATGTGTGTGTGTGTGTGTGTGTGTGTGTGTGTGTTGGAGGCAGGTGAATAGCAGCCTCATTCAGAGCTCACAGGGCTGTGTTTGTACCCATGATCCCTTGGGCTTTTCAGGAGCCTCACTGAGAGGGGATTCTTCTCCCAGGGTTCATCAGGGAATGAAGTGCTTGCTGTGTTCACCCTGAGCCCCTGAAACCGCCCTTTTTCCCTCCCTACCCTATGTGTTGAGTCTTCACCAGGGACCGCCTTTCCTTCCTGCACTTATTACCCCAACTCCCTCCCCTTTTCAGACTTTCTTTGCATCCTACAGTACAGACACATTTAAGACACATACTCACACAAAATCCCCTGCTTTCACCAAGACCACCTCCACACTCAAAATGACTTTCTCCTGAAGATGCACTATAAAATTCATGGCCTATATACAGTACTATGCTCTAGGTATATTTTTAGTTTGTTTATGTGGTGATTTAATACATGCTCTCCTTTCATTTTCAGTTGATCAGCACAATGAGTTCTTTGGCCGAGTATTGCCTACCATCTATCTTGCGCACCCTGTTTGACTGGTACAAAAGACAGAACGGAGTTGACGATGAATCCCACGAGTACAGACCGCGTTCAAATACAAAGCCCAAAAAGTGAGTCCTGTTGGTACATATAGATAATGCTGATCATTTAAGCTTGATACAGTATGATATACTTAATTATGCGTAATGCAGTTTAGTAAAAACAAGTCTGCTTCATGCGTATTAAAGACCCATGAATTCAGAATTGGAGTTTTATCCATTAACTTTAGAGCCATTTATATGTTACTCCTGCATACATATACTGTATATGCAGATATTCTTTTTCCATCTCTGGTTATTTAAAATCCCGATAGTTAGACTTATAAAACATTTTTTTTAATAAGAAATTGTCAAAGCTCAGGCTTGTCATGTAGGCTATCTGGCTTTTTATTCTTGGATAAGAATTGTGAAGATATAATTTAATTTTTACATTAAATTAAATAAAGTTTTCTTATTGTGGAAAAAGCATTTTTTGTGATTGACCCGATTTTAGCAATAACAAAGATAACTGATGGATCCTTTATGGTTATACATATGATATGGTACAACTACAGTGCAATGCAAATAGTAAATATAAGATAAAGTGAGAAGTAATAGTAAATAGTTTAGTCAATAAAATAAACAAACAAACAGTATACGGCAAATAAAATAGTAATGAATAGTATAATTATATAATATCATTAGTACATAATATAATAATATAAATATTGATAATAGCATATAGTTTATGTATAATACTATAATAATAGCAATGGAATAAGAAATATCAATTACAGGATATATACAATAAAAATAATAAGTTAAATGGTGACTATGAATAGTACAATCATTTAACAGCATAGCTGTAATAGATTGATAATTGCAAGTGGTATAATATTACAATAATATTAAGAACAGCAAATACAATGTAATATCAATTGCAGAATAATATAGACAATATGAAAAATAGGAAACATTGATCAAACAATATTGGTCTACATACAGTGAAGAGAATGTATATATAAAGTAATTTATATATTTTAAAATATTCCTACATAGGCTATATAAAATTAAATGTCACAACCTTGTCTCTTTTTGTGAGACCAAAGATCGCCCGTTAGATATTCACAAGACGAATTATATCTCATGTTTAACCACTAGACTAGAGACGTCAGAACCAGCGGCCAATGTCAGAAGCACTAGCCGAGGTAAGGCTGTTCCAGCGGGGTACATGAGCGCTGAGTGCCCGGTGATCGCCTGGATCTCACAACTCCAAAAACGTCAGATCAAATTTTTAAATAGGCGCTATCTTTATAAATAAACCACAGATTTGAGCTTTAAACAACTACATTGACAACTGAAAAGCTATTAAAACTTCATTTTGTGACACAATAACAGTAGTATTTTAAAATTTTGCGGCTTTTCTCCTCTGAACATTACTATTACTAATTATATAATGACCAAATACAACCAGAAACAAATGTTCTGTCTTGCTTGTGAAAGATAATTCCTCAAGACCTGTTTTCAATTGTGTGGCGATTTGTACAGCCCCAAGCAACACACGAAACTCCGCAATATGGCGGCGCCGTTGACGTACGCTCCAGCGGCCAATAGTGTTTTATGTATTTATTATGTCTGTAGGTTTTTGCATGCGTTTATTTCTGTTTCCTGTGATTGAGTTTGTTTCTATGGTTTCTTGTTGATTTGATTATCATGTGCACCTGTCATTCATTTCTTTGATTAGTTAAGTTTTTCTTAAACCCTGTGTTTGTTCATTGTCTGTTCTCGTCTGATTTCTATGCATTATTTTGGTTTCTTTTGGGTTTATAAATGAAGTCGAACTGCTGCATTTAAATCCAGCCTTTTTATTTGACCTTTCTTCAACCCCGCTTTGACAAAATCAAGGTTTCCATAAAAATATTAAGCATCACAACTCAACATTGATAATAATAAGAATTCTTTCTTGAGCAGCAAATTAGCATATTATAATGATTTCTGAATGATTATGTAACACTGAAGATTGAAGTAATGATGCTGAAAATGTAGCTTTGCCATCACAGGAATAAATTACATTTTTAAATATATATAAATAGAAAACAGTTCTATTCAATTGTAATAATATTTCACAATTTAACTTTTTTACTGTATTTTGGTCAGATAAATGCAGCCTGGATGAGCATAAGACTATATAAACTGGGTAACACTTTACTTGAAGGGGTGTGCATAAGACTGACATGACACCTTCATAATCATGACATGACACACGTCATGAATAAGAAGGAGGTTTTATGCATGTTTATGACAACTGCCATTAAGTGTCATTCGCTCAATTATGACATTTTTAATGCAAATATGAAATTGTTTGAGATGTCTTTTTCATGACAACTTGACATAAACCAATACATCATAACCTGTCAGTGTCTTTGTCATGACAACTTGACATTACCAAGACAACATAAATTGTCATAAATCTGTCATAAACATGACATAGGAGATTAATTATCAAACTTAAGAAACTTTAGCTTTATGGGTTAACATTATATTAAACTGTCATGTGGTTGGTTTTGACATTGACTGTCATGAGGCCATTATAACTGTCTAATGAATATTTTTCGTGACCTCAACTACAGTGGTACAAATTGAATTTGTCATTAAAAGGTTATAATGGCCTCATGACAGCCAATGTCAAAACTAACTACCTGACAGTTTAATGTAATGTTAACCCATAAAGCTAAGTGGTTTCTTAAGTTTGATAATTATTCTGCTATGTCATGTTTATGACGTATTTATGACAATTTATGTTGTCTTGGTAATGTCAAGTTGTCATGACAAAGACACTGTTATGACACCTTGACATAAACCAATAGATCATAACCTGTCAAAGACATCTCAAACAATGTCATATTTGCAGTAAAAATGTCATAGTTGAGCGAATGACACTTAATGACAGTTGTCATAAACATGCATAAAACCTCCTTCATATTCATGACTTGTGTCATGTCATGATTATGAAGGTGTCATGTCAGTCTTATGCACACCCCTTCAAGGAAAGTGGTACCATAAACTTTTGAATGGTAGTGTAAATAACCAATTCATAGGGCCTTTAATGAATGTGAAAAGAGAGCAATGAGACAGCAATACAATGTTGTCACTTGGCCTGATAAGTTCTGTCGTAACTGGATGATTTGACACAATCATGCCAAAATAGCCCAGTGACATCAGACAGACAACTGGGTGTTGATGCTTCTGTGACTTCTGCTTCCTGTAGCTGGAGTGCAAAACTCCATTTCATCATTGACAAATGATACTTTAGTCTGTGAATGTGTGAGAGGGTGGGAGCAAAATTGGCTTACATGATCTGTTTACATTCTCTCTCTCTCTCTCTCTCTCTCTCTCTCTCTCTCTCTCTCTCTCTCTCTCTCTCTCTCTCTCTCTCTCTCTCTCTCTCTCTCACTCTCACTCTCACTCTCACTCTCACTCTCACTCTCTCTCTCTCTCTCTCTCTCTCTCTCTCTCTCTCTCTCTCTCTCTCTCTCTCTCTCTCTCTCTCTCTCTCTCTCTCTCTCTCTCTCTCTCTCTCTCTCTCTCTCTCTCTCTCTCTCTCTCTCTCTCTCTTTCCATTTCCCAGTGATGAGCAGCAAAAAGATTATCTGCTCGAGAGGAGAGACCTAGCCATCGACTTCATCTTCTCTCTTGTGCTCATAGAGGTTCTGAAACAGGTAACGTCAAACTGGCACACACACTTTGATTCACATCAAAAAAAGTTTACATGCAAATAACTAACAGACATCAAATATGTTAGAGTGCACAAGTTGTTCTGTCGATCATCACCAAGTATCTATGGTGTTACTGCCCTGCCAGACACCCATACAGAAAATATAAATGAATCTAAATGTTACTATCACAATTGTGAACTGTGTAATGAACACAATCTATGCTATTTATTGTTTGCTTTGACAAATTGTTTGCTAACCCTAACCCAAAATGGCAAATTTAGCAATACAGTAGATTCCACCTTAGAAGAGATTGCATGTACAGTTTACTGGTTATTATACAAAGGTATTTGAAATCAAAGAAAGCCACAATGGACCAATCAGAATCAGGTATTCCACAGAACCATGTTATTAAATGTGATACTGTTTGTGTTTTTCCCATTTGGCCAGATGCCCCTCCACCCAGTTGTGGATGGTTTGGTTCATGAAGTCATTCATTTGGCTTTTAAGCACTTTAAATATAAAGAGGGGTAAGATACTTTAGAATTCTCTATTGGATACATTTAGTAATATGAATTAATAGAAACCTATACATTTTTACATGTGTTTTATTATGACCAGGTATCATGGTCCCAACACTGCCAACATGCACATCGTAGCTGATCTCTATGCCGAAGTGATTGGAGTTTTAGCACAAGCAAAGTAAGTGCTCGTCAATCCAACAAAGTCAACGTTATTTTTATTTAGCAATGTTGAACTGTGTTTTTTGTAACATGTGAAAAAGCATACTAGGCCTGAAAATCAGCTTTTGTGAGTTTCTAGATCTTCAGAAGAGCATAGCTTTCAAGTGGTCTGGATGCTTAGCATCCTCTGTAGTGTCATTCTCATAATGTGTGCGTTTGTCTACAAAACAACTGTGCCCCTATCGTTGTGGTAGAACAGTTGTTTCTGCATGTCTGTTTTATTTCTGCCTGAGTGAAATATTCTGGGGAACATTGGTCTGTTGGTCCTTGGTTTTTCAGTAGATGTTACCAGGTCTCTGGTTGTGTTATTTGACAGCGCAGGGTCTGATTAATGAGAGGGCAGCGGCAGCAGTGCTATTCGTTTCCAACCACAGTGTACACTCTTACCAAACAACATGGTGAAAATGTCCAGTGAATAATTTATCCATTTATTTTTTTGTTTTGTTTTGTGTTTGTTTTGTTTTTGATATCTACTTTGAGCATGCAATAGTTTAAACAGGATTTCTACAATGGAAAATCTGGAAATATCAGTGAATGTCATTGAAATGAGTAAATCTGAAACGTTTTTTTAAATCTAACATTTAGATATTTGTGAGTGCTTGTGTAGAGTAAAACTTGTGTTGCCCACAAGCCAGTGATTTTATCTGCCAATCTTTCTTTTCTTTTTTCTTGTAGATTTCCTGCTGTTAAAAAGAGGTTCATAAGTGAGCTGAAGGAGCTCCGTCAGAAGGAGCAGAGCCCGTACGTGGTCCAAAGCACCATCAGCCTCATAATGGGTGTGAAGTTCTTCCGGGTGAAGATGTATCCTGTTGAGGAGTTTGAAGCCTCCTTTCAGTTCATGCAGGTACACAGAGAAAATTAAGACATTTGGATAATCTTCCTTTCACAAAGCTAATTTATTTAATTATTTATTAATTTATACTGAAAGCAAACCCTGTGTTTCACGATTCTGTGCTCCTTTCTGTCACAGGAGTGTGCACAGTATTTTCTGGAAGTGAAGGACAAAGACATCAAACACGCTTTGGCTGGACTCTTTGTGGAAATTCTAGTTCCTGTAGCAGCGGTTAGAGAGATATTATTAAGATCTTTCAACATGTCTTATTTACATGCATTTTTCACACCACTCACTCCAGTAATTGTTTTAATAACACACACACACACACGTACGTATGTATGTATATATATTAGGGCTGTGCAAAGATTAATTGCGATTAATCGCATCCAAAATAAAGGTTTGTGTTTACATAATATATTTGTGTGTGCTGTGTATAATTATTTTGTATATATAAATACACACACATGCATATATTTAAGAAAATGTGTTATTCATATATAAAATATTTATATTTTATATATAATATAGATTATGTATTTATATATATATATATATATATATATACAGTATTTACGTGCAAATAATTATTAAATATATACATGCATGCATATGTATTTATATATACAAAATAATTATACACAGCACACACACATATATTATGTAAACACAAACTTTTATTTTGGATGCGATTAATCGCAATTAATCTTTGCACAGCCCTAATATATACATATACATCTATCTGTCTGTCTGTCTGTCTGTCTGTCTGTCTGTCTATCGTGTGTGTGTAAGTCACTCTTTTTTAATCTTTACTTTGCTAGAAATGTCTAAATACATTTTGATCCTCATTATTATTGCCTTTTCGGTCTTTTAATAGGCTGTCAAGAATGAGGTGAATGTTCCTTGTTTAAGGAACTTTGTGGAGAGCTTGTATGAGACCACCTTGGACCTTTCGACAAGAAAGAAACATTCTCTGGTCAGTCTGGTTTTCATAAGCTATAGTATTTCATACTGTTTGAAGGCACTCTGATCATTACGTACCCCTCCCTGGTCTTTTAGGCTTTGTACCCACTGGTAACATGTCTGCTGTGTGTCAGCCAAAAGCAGTTCTTCCTCAACAGATGGCATGTCTTCCTTAACAACTGCCTCTCAAATCTAAAGGTATATATGGGTTCACTGCGTTATAGTTTCTCTTTATTCATTCATTTGTAATTCAACCAGAATGGCAACCAGTATTGCTCACTAAATAAACGTTGTCGTTACAGAGCAAGGACCCTAAAATGGCACGGGTAGCGCTAGAGTCCCTCTACCGACTTCTGTGGGTCTACATGATCCGCATCAAATGCGAGAGCAACACTGCGACGCAGGGGTAAGCACGTCCCTGTTCTGTAGTTACTTGTGTTTTAAAGCCACTACCAAAATCCGAGGGCCCCAGAGTCAAGCTGTGGGTAGGTCTGCAGTAAACTGATTTTACATAATATAGTCCATCTTATGAATGCCAGCTTTCTTGATGGAGTTCAAGAAGGCTGAAAAGAAGTAATAATAATAAAAACAAGTCTGTACCCTGCCCCTCCCATGGCCGCCAGTCCACAGAGCCGGGGGTGTGACCACACCTCTCAGCCCTTTAAGTGGCAGCGAGTAAACAAGCAATCCATTACAGTCGTCGTGCCTCAAGCGGAGGGGTAGAAGACTTGGTAATTACTGACAGTGCTGCCAAAAATGGGTGGAGAAAGGAGAAGGACTAGAAGGGAGGCTGGTGGTCATGGGTGTTGGAACGCCAAAATCCTCCTCTGGGAATCGAAAGCTTGGCAAACTAAACCATATACACACCCTTGTTTGATCTTCAGGGCCAAAAAGGAACAGTGGACAAGTTTAGATGTCTTATGTAGCTAATCCACAATAGATTAATAAGGATTAATATGATAATATGATATATGGTTGATGTTGTTTGGGAAAGGGTGTACAAGCCCTTAGAGGATTTCAATAGCAGAAAAGGAAGTTGTGGTGATAGTTTTTTGACTGACGGCTATTGCTTATGCATAATTTGAAATGAACAATGCATACTATATAAAAGTACGGTGCCACTTTATATTAGTGTCTTTAAGTACTATGTAATAACATTTAAATTAATCAACTGATATAATGCAATTATTGTGTACATGCATGTTTTTACATTGTACTTACATTGTACATAAAAATACCTGCATGTGATTACAGCTGTATTTAATTTCTGTAATTACAGCTATAATTACATTGTTGACCCTTCCCTTATCCATTAACCCACCCTTAAACCTAACCATACCACCAAAATTGTATTTTAACTTTTGTTGTTTTTCTGTAATTTCTGTAATTACAGCTATAATTGCATTGTTGACCCTTCCTTTATCCATTAACCCACCCTTAAACCTTACCATACCACCAAAATTGTATTTTAACTTCTGTTGACTGTTCACCTCAATAAAAAAAATACTGTATAGCATTTCATTTCTACAGTGGCACATTAATGCACAGCACAACAACATTTAAACAGCAAACAACACAACAGAAACATGCCACAACACTTTAACTCTGGGGGCCGAGAAATGAACGAGAGCATTTTCGTTATGTTGTAGCTTTACATTAACATTGCTTTTTTAATTTTTCTTGTGTTGTGCACTACTGAGACTTCTTTCAAAAACATTAGAACATCTTACCGATCCCAAACTTTTGAACAGTAGTGTATATTTAAGGAGGAACAAAGTTTGGCATGATATTAGATATCTAAAGCACGGGAGAGAGAAGTTAGTTCTGGAACCACAAGGATAATAAAAGGCTCAAATGATGCAGAAAAAACGGTCAGCTCATAGTTCTTGCAAGAGGGATGTATTGCATTATAGCAGGTCATAAATATCAGAAACCATGGATTTGAATGCTACATATTAAGAAGCTGTGACTTAGGGGTTTACCAACCACTACAAATAAGCCTAAAGAGGACAAACCTCTCTTAAAAATCTAATTCCACAAGTAGGCCAGGTTCAAGACTGCCACTGTAATGGAATGCTACTTATAACAAGCTATCTGTGTCATTATGCTTTGACCTTGTCCAAAACTTGTTATTGCTGAAGACTGCAATCTTGTCCCCACAGCCGCCTCAACTCTATTGTGACGACCCTGTTCCCTAAAGGATCCCGCAGCGTGGTTCCTAAAGATATGCCTTTCAATATATTTGTTAAAATTGTCCAGTTTATTGCACAGGTATGTCTGCGATTAAATATCAGTCAGATCTAAAACTAAGACCTCAGTGTTAATCTCTTGTTAGCAGTTAAACCATTATACAAGACTTAATTCTCATTTGTTGTGCAAACTGTGCATGCATCTAAGGATAAAGGATTTAGTGTTGTTACCAAAATAAATACACAGTGACAGCTAGATTCCCATCATTATTTGCAACTCTACACATTTTTTGTGTTTCTGATGCAGCATGTGTTAAAATATTTACATTTGTTGCATACTACATCATTGCAAATGCAAGTTGCATTTCCTCTGTCTGATTTATCTTACAGGAAAGACTTGACTTTACAATGAAAGAAGTCATTTTTGACCTACTGTGTGTTGGGAAACCTGCAAAAGCCTTTAGTCTTAATCCAGAGGTAAAGTATTGTTAAATTACAGTAGATGTAGCAGCTTTATCTCAGTGTTATGGCACTCATATCTTGACTTTGTGTATGCCTGTTCTGTAGAGAATGAATATAGGTCTCAGAGCATTCCTGGTCATTGCCGACAAGCTGCAGCAGAAAGATGGCGAGCCTCCCATGCCGAACACGGGGGCCACGCTCCCTTCTGGAAACACACTACGAGTCAAAAAGACGTTCCTGAGCAAACCTCTGACTGAAGATGAGGCTAAAGTCATAGGTGAGTTAATCTGTTCAACTTTTAGAAGAATCATTTCAATAAAATCAAGACTTTTGTCTGTGGAACTGGATAACAAACAGAAGAATAAGTTGCTTGAAATGAAAATACAAAAACATAAAGAAGAGAAAGTCTTCTTAATGATATTGATTGACATTTTCTCATTAAACTCTATTACTATTGAAGAACATGACTGTCTATCACAGTTTTTTTCCCCACTGTTTTTGTCTTTCCAAACACTTAGGAATGTCCCTATATTACCCCCAAGTGCGGAAAGCTTTAGACAATATCCTCAGACATTTGGATAAGGAGGTTGGCCGCTGTATGATGCTGAGTAACGCACAGATGCTGAATAAGGAACCCGAGGATATGATTACGTATGTCACACATGACACTTGTCTATATCCAGTAATGTTTCATCTGGTGCATCTGATACTCTGCACACACCTGTCCAACCCATCAGTCCAACTAATCTTGAGCTTATCAGTGCACTCATTTCTGTTTGAGCTTATGTGACCTCTCTCTATGCTGACAGGGGTGAGAGGAAACCCAAGATTGACCTCTTTAGGACATGCATGGCCGCCATTCCACGCATCCTTCCCGATGGCATGTCCAAGTCTGAGCTCATAGACCTTTTGGCTCGGTGAGTGTATTTGTTCGATGTGTGCATGGGCATGTGAGCAGGAAACATTTGCTTCGACGAATTGCCCGATGGTCAGGTTTTCTAGAGATTCAGTAATGTGATCCCTCCCTGCCCCCAGCTTGAATAGGATGTCCCAGTGCAATCTGAGTCTGGTCTAATCAGACTTAATTCTTCATGTTTAAGCCATTAGGTCAGCCAGCTAGTTCAGGCTTTCTGTGAACTTTCACCACTGGAGCTGCAGTGGCTTCTTCGCTGCAGTGAAAGATCTTGAAAAGTACATAGATTATTTATGAGTCTTAGTGCATGGTACTATTTAGATATGTAGGAGAACATTTCAAAGGGGTCGTCAGATGCAGAATTCACTTTTATATGGTGTTTGCATATAAATGTGTCTTTGCAGTGTGTGGACACAACCACCATATAATGAAAAAAATCCATTCAATAATCTCAATAATCAAGCTGTTTGGATTTTCTGAGCAATAAACCACGACCGCTTACGGACTGTCCCGTATTAGCATATTTCTGCCCTCAGCCATTTGTATACTGTCCACCAATGCAGGTTTCTAAGGCATTCTTGTGTCCACACCCCCCACGGAAGAGAGGGGTGGGGTGAGCAGTTGCTCATTATAATTTAAAGAGGCATGCACCGAAACGGGTCACTGTGAATAGAGCTGTTTTTGAGGAGTTAAAAAGGGTGTTGTTTTACACAACCATTGTAGCCTGGTTAAAACCAGACCATTCTCAGTTGTAACTGAGTTATGGTCTGGCAAAGCGTCATAGACAAATCATTTCCAGAGGGGCGTCACCAACGGACGTCGCGGATAGACCTAAAACCAATCAGAGCGATGAAGGAGATGACGTATGCAGAGCGGTGGAGAAACATCTCCGAGTGTTGTTCTTTGCTCGGTTTTTAACAATAAGGAAACGTTCAAATCGCTTAAAACAGACGCGATAGCTGATTCGAACGAGTGATGTTCGATGGCGGCATCCATCTTTGTAATGTAGGCTACAAAATCTGCTTCAAAATCCCAGCGCTGTCGTCATCATGTAAAGCCCGCCCCAACGTTTCTGATTGGTGCCTCGATTTCGACGGATTGGAAATGGGTTTGAATGAGCTCTTTGCCAGACTAACTTTCAGAGCTAATCTAAATTTGCCGGAAGTTGTCTGGGTTTTCCCAGGCTACAAACATTGAGGAATTTTAACCAAAGTATGTTACAAACTTTACATGAAGACCCTAAAGAATCATACCAGCTTGTGGAAAATGGGCATCTGATGACCCCATTAAAAGTAACATTTTTTTAACACTTTCAGGAAAAATAAAAAAAATAAAATTAACGTTTAAATATATACTGAATAAAAATATATATAGTAAATAGTAATACATTTTTTTATATAAAATTGAATGGATAATTGATATATTTTATTTTATACTTATTATTTTTTCATTTAAAATCTAATGTATTGCATACATTTCTCTATATATATATATATATATATATATATATATATATATATATATAGAATATATATATTGTGCCCTAGCGCTTTGGGTTTTAGAAAAGCGCATTACAAATAAAATCTCAACAACTCCTCCATCACCTTCAGCTTCCTCAGTAAGGCAGTTGTCATCTTGGCTGTGTGTTTGGGGTCGTTATCATGCCGTTCGCCACAGTTTCTGAAGGGAGGGCATCATGTTCTGCTTCATAATGTCACAGTATATGTTGTAATCCATGTTTCCCTCAATGAAGCGCAGCTCCCCAGTACCAGCAGCACTCATGCAGCCCCAGACCATGATGCTTCCACCACCATGCTCGACTGTAGGCAAGACACAGTTTTCTTGGTACTCCTCATCAGGGCTTCGCCACACATGCTGGACACCATCTGAGCCAAACAAGTTTATCTTGTGGTCTCATCAGACCACAGGATGTGGTTCCAGTAATTCATGCTCATGGACACGTTGCTTTCAGCAAACTGTTTGCGGGCTTTCTTCTGAGCCAGCTTCAGAAGAGGCTTCCTTCTGGGACGACGGCCATGCAAACCGACTTGTTTCAGTGTGCGGCGTAAGGTCTGAGCACTAACAAGCTGACCTTCCGCTTCTCCAACCTCTAAAGCAATGCTGGCACGATTATGCGTCTGTTTTTTGAAGCTTCTGCCCCTGGCGCACAGCACGGGGACTCAACTTCTTTGATTGACCCCTGCGAGGCCTGTTCCGAGTGGAACCCATCTTGGAAAACCTCTGTATGACCCTGGCCTGTACTGTAACTCAGTTTCAGGGTGTTACCAATCTTCTTATAGCCTAGGTCAACTTTGTGGAGAGCAACAATTCTAATTCTCAAATCCTTAGAGAGTTCTTTGCCATGAGGTGCCATGTTGAACATCCAGTGGTATGAGATAATTGTACTCAAGGCACAAATTGCTCTAATACAAGATACACAAATTTGTATGATCCTGTCATGCAAACAAAAACATGAACATGATGAATAGGACATGTGACTTTGCATGGTTAAACGACGTACAGCTATTACCACTTAGGGTGTACTCACTTATGTTGCCAGCTATTTTGACAAAAATGGCTGTATGTTGAGTTATGTTCAGAGGACAGTAAATATATACTTCTATACATGCAGCACATTGACTACTCTAAAATCTATCCAAGTTTCATTTCTATGGTATTGTCCCTTGAGAAGATATACTAATGTTTGCTGAAATGTGAGGGGTGTACTTACTTTTGTGAGATACTGTACGGTATACATATATATATATATATATATATATGTGAGACAAATATGGAACATGTTTTGTGATCTTTTTACTGGCAGGTTAACCATCCATATGGATGATGAACTGCGTTTGATAGCCCAGAATTCCCTGCAGAGCCTGCTGGTGGACTTCTCAGACTGGCGAGAGGAAGTGCTCTTGGGCTACTGCAGCTTCCTGCTCCGAGAGGTTCAGGACACACACCAAACCCTGCTGGACTCCTCACTTAAACTACTGCTGCAGTTGCTCACACAGTGGAAACTGGCTCTTCTCAGCACCAGCAAGAGCCTGGACACATCGAAGATCTGCTCCACTGAAGTAAGTGACAAGAAAAAAAAAACTTATTTCAATGTTTTTTTGTTGTTTTTTTGCCTTCAGTGAAGAAAAAATCACAAAAAGATCTCTTTGATATCTCAGGTGTTTCTTCTAGACAGTAATAAAAAAATTAGAGCAATGTGAGGCTTAATATTAATGTAAAATAATATAATAATATAATATAATAAATAAAGCTGTGTATGTGCACTTTAGTTGTTACAGAATAGCTCTGGCTCCAGGCTGCCTGCTGAACGGACCCCTCACTCTACAGTCCTGCATGCTGTTGAGGGTCTCGCTTTAGTGCTGCTGTGCTCCTGCCAGACAGGCACGCGCAAACTAGCCGTGTCCATCCTGCGAGAGGTCCGCCAAATCTTCCTCACCATCGGGCAGACTGAGGTAAGAGCCGCTTGGAGCCTGACTTGATCAGATATAGGCCTTTGAGTATACATCCGCTCATTTTATGGTTGAATATGGTCTACACAGGAAGATGAAAGGCCCATGATAGATGTACTGGACCAGCTGAGCCCAGTGGTGCTCGAGAGCTTTGCCCACGTGGCGGTGGCTGACTCGGTGAGTGCCTCTGTGTTCGGTCCTTTGCAGTTTCACTCACAGGCGAGTCTCGGAGGACATCTACAAAGTGTCTTCTGTTCTGAGTTTATAAGAAAGTCTGTTTTACTTCTCTGAGCTTGGAGTTTAGTTTATTAGGCGGTGGGACTTAGACAAACAATGATTTGTGTAAATTCAGAATCACATAGATACCAGACGCCAGTATTAATCTGGCATGTTAAAGAGCTAAATATAGTGTAAATCCATTTTGTGTTTTGTCTGTAACATCAATAACCTCCAAAAATCCCCCAAATCTTGAGCTCCCTAGTTGCCACTATGATCTCTCCCCTTCCACTTCCCCACAGGCGTCTCTCGCCGCCGGGCAGCAGGCAGACTTGCAGTGGCTGGTGGAGTGGAGCGGATCTCTGCTCGGCAGCCACTATGACGTGCGGAGCCCGTCTCGTGTGTGGATCTTGGCACAGTCTCTGAAGGAACCCTGGGCTCTGTGCCTCTTCAGCCTTCTGAGACAGGAGTACCTACCCAAGCACTGTCCCACAGCGCTCAGTTACGCCTGGCCCTACGCCTTCACCCGCCTGCAGCTCCTCATGCCTTTACTTGAGCCCAGGTGAGGGATGGATGTCCATTTTACCTACATCTATATATCATTGAGAGGTCACTCTGCTGATTGGTCTGCATTGTATCTTTAACTATTGTGACAGTCTAATAGGTTATGTAAGCATTTAAATCTAGTTGACCAGGCTTAAACCTTAAAGTGCAGGAGGTTTTTAAGCATTAACGCTATCTCTATCTTTACGTTTAAGCTCTTAATGGCCTCCCATAGCTACTTTATTATGTTACTCCACTTGCTTAAGTGGTTCTGCCCCTGATAGCAGACTCTGCACAGTACTTTTTCGGTTACTCTTCTACTCTACTACTCTACTCTACTACTATGTTAACTCAACACAATTCATTTTCGTTCATCAAATAATCCTTAAAAATGTATCATGGTTTCCTCAAAAATATTAAGCAGCACAACGGTTGCTTCAACATTGATAATAATAATAATATTAAATGTTTATTGAGCAGCAAATCAGCATATCAGAATCATTTCTGAAGGATCATGTGACACTGAAGACTGGAGTACTGATGCTGAAAATTCAGCTTTGCCATCACAGGAATAAATTACATTTTAAAATATTATATTAAAATAGAAAACAGTTATTTAAAATTGTTATAATATTTCACAATATTACTGTTTTACTGTATTTTTTGATCGAATTAATGCAGCCATGGTGAGACTTCTTTCAAAAACATTGAAAAAAAAATCGTACCGACCAAATGTTGAACAGTAGTATAATTCTATCTGAAGTTTTAACGAGAGTTAATTTGTTCAACAAATATCTAGTTTTTATTTGCATATTGTTTTTAACTTTACATCAGTCAGTTCATTCATTTGAATTCCTTCATCTTTTAGCAACCCAGTTAACGCTAAGAAGACAAGCTCGGCTGGTTCAGCAGACACCTTTGCGTCTCTGTGGAGAAACTATCTGATTCTGTGTTTCGGTGTGGCCAAACCCAGCATCATGAGCTCGGGTCATCTTCGAGCATCCACCCCTGAGATCATCACTCCCAGTACAGACAACAACAACAGCTATGACAACAAGGTGGGTGGGGCGTCTTTAGCATCACGCACCAGTCATGTCTACAGCCATACGCCCCAGTCAGTCATTTAATAACTGGATGGAATCTCTGATTTACGTTTTGTTCATTAGATCCTGGGCACCCCGTCTGTGGCCTGGCTGCTGAAGCAGTTGGTCCCTCTGATGCGTTCAGAAAGCATTGAGATCACAGAATCTTTGGTGCTTGGATTTGGCCGCACAAATTCACTGGTTTTCAGGTACTATGTTGCACATATATAAATATTTAAGATCTCTGATGACATAACTGAACGGTTTTCTCACATTTGGTGAAATCCGAAACCATTGTAGATATTTAGTTGACTCAAGTTCCTACAAGACGCCACTTTCTCATAGTGCCATGACATTACCAGATTGAAGTCCACTCATTGTCATTTTTGATTATTTTATATCACAACATACGGTGTTTTAATGTTTAAATAACCTGTTTTAATGTGTCATGTAAGTCCAGTGTAAGATTTGTAAAGATAAGATGTGAAGAGCAGCATAAATCTGATGTTCACATTCTAGTCATACCTCAGTTGTGCGCTTGTCAGGTTTTTGAATTCTTTGAGTTTGATAAGGCGATGCACAAACACTGTATGCATATAATTTTTACCATGAATGGCCAGGCAAATAAAAAATTTAAATGTCAGTCATAGAACAATGTTCAGTTTTCGGTGTAATTAGAATTGTGCTGGTACATTTTTTTGTTGTTTTATTAATAAGCAAATATTTTAAAAAGCTTTCCTTTTTTTCCATTTTCTCTTGATTTTCACAACACAATTTTGAGATCATCCATAAATCTGAACAAACTATAAATTGTTCCAAAGCAGTAATCAGATGCCATATTACATTAGTTATGTCTGCTTATTTCAATTCTTGGAATCTTAAAAGTATTTTCGGGAAATGGAGCAATTACTGCATTAAACCCTAGAAGCACATTATTGATTCTTCTTTAGCCTTATTGATTTTATATTTGTTATGTCTCGTACAGAGAGCTGATTGAGGAACTGCACCCTTTGATGAAGGAAGCTTTGGAAAGAAGACCTGAGGTCAGTTATATCATTTTTTATGTTGTTTAGTCAGATCAGCTGTTTTTTGCCATAACTTGTTGTATTGTAAATGGCCCGCTCAAGCTATGCATACATGACTTATCTTGCAAAACAAAAAAGTGCAAAAAAATTACCTCAGTGCAGGGTTCCTACGATCACGGAAAACCTTAAAATGTCACAGACTCTAAAAATTTGGATTCCCAGACTTGTAAACGACAAAAATTCTTTTTTTATAGTAAGTTTTCTCGAAAGTTTTTATAGTAAAGTAATTGTTCTAGTAATGTGTCTGCTAGAATAAAAAACGTCGAGAGAGAAGAGATCTGCTGAGACTCCAGCTCCTCAGGATCTTTGAGCTGCTGGCGGATGCCGGTGTCATCAGTGACAGGTGAGAAGGATCTTATTATTATGGATTCTGTTCTCTGGACTCCTCCATTGCGTCTCATTATGAACTCACAGGCTATAAAACATGAAATGATCCCCGCCTCTCTGTCTCTCAGCACTAATGGAGCTCTGGAACGCGATACGTTGGCCCTGGGCGCTCTCTTTCTTGAGTATGTGGACCTGACCCGGATGCTTCTGGAAGCTGAGAATGACAAAGACGTGGAGATTCTTAAAGATATTCGAGCTCACTTCAGCGCCATGGTGGCCAACCTCATACAGTGTGTCCCAGGTGAACAGGAAGCAAAAGATGTCTCACAAACTCAACATACAATTAATGTCAAAGGGAAATCAAAATTTATCCCATACACATTCCTGTTTGTGCTCTCAATTTATCGGTACACGTTTTAATTCATAAATAGTCATAATATTGTTTTTCCTACTTAAAATATTTATTCACCACATTAAGTAATGACATCATACTGGCGGACTTGAAGCTGTATCTCGCTCTGGGAAGTGCTCCACATTTTCTTTGTTTAGGAAATGGAATTCATTGCTAGGTGACGGTGTATTCCTGACGTCTGTCTTGATTTAGACTCCCTAGTGGAGGCACTGCCCAAAATAGCAGTAGATTAGATGGAGAGCCACTTCATGGGCAAATGAAAAGAGTTGTACAATGACCAGCCATTTGCCTATTCTCCCTGAAAAAGCTCAACTAAAACCATTCAGTTTTTAAATAGTTTCAAATTGTTTAGTCATAAAGTGTTTTTTCAAGTGTTCCCTTCTTTTGAGATCTAATCCCTCTCTTCCCCTCTTTTTCTTTTATTTGTATCATAGTGCATCATCGGCGTTTCCTCTTCCCTCAGCAAAGCCTTCGACACCATCTCTTTATCCTTTTTAGCCAATGGGCTGGGCCTTTCAGTATAATGTTCACGCCCCTGGACCGCTATAGTGACCGGAACCATCAGATCACTCGATACCAGTATTGTGCTCTTAAGGTAGTACAGACTAACGCTGAAATAATGTATAATTTTACATTATTTTGATAACCATTTTTATGTTGTCTCAGTGTCCATTGCACAGTATTTCTTTTTAGATGGGTTAAAAAAAGTGCATTATTCATAAATAATATTAAATATTAATATTTATATTATTCAAAACATTTTACCGGTCAAAAGTTTGATCAAAAATACAGTTAATACAGTAATATTGTGAAATATTATAAAATGAAATACAAAATAACTGTTTTAATATATTTTGAAATGTAATTTATTCCTGTGATATCAAAGCTGAATTTTCAGCATCATTACTCCAGTTTTCAGTGTCACATGATCCTTCAGAAATCACTGTAATATGCTGATTCGGTGCTCAAGTAATATTTCTATTTATTATCAAAGTTGAAAACAGCTGCGCTACAAAATATTTTTTGGAAACCGCAATCATTTTTTTTTTTTCAGAATTCTTTGACGAATACTAAAGAACAGCATTTATTTTAAAATAGATTTTTTTTGTAACATTAGAAAAGTCTTTACTGTCACTTTTGATCAATTGGATGCATACTTGTTTAACAGTGTGCAAAAATGTGTATATATGATTCAAAATTTCATTCAAAAAGATTGGGTTTATTAGAAAGGAACATTATCATAATAAATAATAATAATAATAATAATACTTTTAAATAATAAAAATTGCTTGGAAAAATCTGCATGTAAAAGCAATGGAGCAGGATGATGTTTAATCATGGCTCTAATTTAAAACATTGCTTGTGTTGACATATACACCACTAATTTGATCTCTAGAGGTCTACTTATAGCCTAGGATGTGCTGTAGTCATTTACAGCGCAAGACCTGTGGACACATGCCAAAGAGACAAAAGTGGGCCCATTAAGTGACGAATGAGTCCACTTGTGATGACAGTGCATGTGTGCTCTGTTTTGTCTGTGGAAACCTTGTACACATAATGTCGCCTCTGTGCAGATTGACGACGTGTAAACATAGTTCACGTCAGGTTTTTCAGGTAACAGGTTAGGATATCTGGAAAAATGACACCCACCTCTAAAGCTACATTGTTTGTGCGTGTATGTGTAGATTCTTCTTTTGCCGTAAATCCCTTCCCCATAATGGAAATGG
The DNA here is from genome assembly GCF_029890125.1 of Rhinichthys klamathensis goyatoka. Taxonomy (NCBI): domain Eukaryota; kingdom Metazoa; phylum Chordata; class Actinopteri; order Cypriniformes; family Leuciscidae; genus Rhinichthys; species Rhinichthys klamathensis. Next base: position 1,341,902 of record NW_026606844.1, on the reverse strand, counting down.
GGTGTTGTAAGACGATCATATATAATGTTGTAGCAGTTGTAAAAGGTTTGTAATTTCAAGACCCTGGCGTCATTAAAACATCCAAACATCCAGAACATGATATGAGCCCTTTGAGCCTCTTCACTGTTTCTTTTGAAGTTTTTTTTTTTTGTTCTGTTAGACACGATAGGACGTGATTTCCTCAAAACAGGAAATTCCAAGTTTTTCATGAAAGCTTTGCATGAAAGAATGTTGTTGTTTTTTCTTCCTTTCATAGGCCATGTCGACTGTGCTTTGTTGTGGCCCTGTGTTCGACAACGTAGGGCTCTCTCCTGATGGCTACCTCTATAAGTGGCTGGATAACATCCTTGCCTGTCAGGATCTGCGGGTATGCAGCCAAACACTCCTGACCCACATACGTTCTCACTCGCTGCTTTGGTGTTGATAGCGCTATACCAACACAACCATCTTTAAAATGATTTGTGCCTTTTGACCCAGTGCAAATTTCCTGAGGGACTTTTCATAGGATAAGCCACTGATGTGTCTCTCTCTTTCCCAGCTTGTGAATGAGCAATGTTTTGTTTTCATTGTTCTGCAAATGTTGGTTCTTGACGTGAAAGTCTGGCTTCGAGCCCTGACATTTTTTGTGTTAGAACAAGACGGTACACTACCGGCCAAAAGTTTGGGGTCAAAAAGATGTTTTAAATGTTTTTGAAAGAAGTGTCATGCATACCAAGATTTCCTTTATTTGATCAAAACTACAGGAAAAACTGTAATATTGTGAAATATTACAATTTAAAATAACTGTTCTCTATTTTAATATATTTTAAAGTATATTTTATTCCTGTTATGGCAAAACTTGAATTTTCAGTAGCCATTATTACTCTTTATTACATTCTTCAGTGTCACATGATCTTTCAGAAATCATTCTGATATGCTTATTTAATGCTTAAGAAACATTTCTTATCAATTATTATCAATGTTGAAAACTTAATATTTTTGTGGAAACCATGATATATTAAATTCAGGATTCTTTGATAAATAGATAGTTCAAAGGAACCGCATTTATTTGAAATCAAAATAGTTTTAAACATTATAAATATATTCACTGTCACTTTACTGACCCCAAACATTTGAATAGTTGTGTGTATCATTGGAAACAGTGAACTTGGTGGTTAAATGTGATTATTATTCATGCAATTTCATGCATAATATTAATCATGCAATTTAGGGTATATATATATATATATATATATATATATATATATATATATATATATATATTAGGCCTTTAGTAAATTATATGAAACTCATGACTGGAACTATCCTGAAAAAAATGTAGCTGTTTTTCTTGTTTTCATTGGTATACAGTGGTTTAACTGGTCTTACAGCCTGGATAAGTGCCACATCCCCTCTAAAACCAGCAAACCAGGCCAGTTTGACCCAACTGATTTGGCCAGCTAAGACCAGAAGCAGCTTAGACTGTTTTAAGATGTTTCAACACCAATTATACTGACACACCTTTACATGGAAACATGCTGAAAAATCCTTCTGAAACCTTATGGCAGCTAGTTTTAAATGGTCTTTATCTGGTCGAAGCTGGTCATTAGCCAGTCCAAGTTGGTCTAAGATGGTTTATGTACTAGTCAAACAGTTTGACTACTGTACCAACTAGTGAAGCCAAGGTCAAGCTTAGCACTGGTAAAACATCTTAGCTAAGCTCAGAACCTGTTGGCCACCATGGTCAAGATGGTCAACCAGTCAAAGTAACCTTGTTTCTCCACCAGCTAAGGTGGTTTTGAATCACCAATTACTTCAATAGATAACAAATGTGATCCTCTGATCTGATCCTCCTCAGGTGCATCAGCTGGGCTGTGAGGTGGTGGTTCTTCTGCTGGAACTTAACCCAGATCAGGTGAATTTGTTTAACTGGGCCGTGGACCGATGTTACACCGGCTCCTGCCAGCTGGCCTCTGGTTGCTTCAAAGCCATTGCCACTGTCTGTGGTAGCAGGTATGCTAGTATGCTAATATACATTTTTTCTGTTTAATGCACATTAAACCGTTAAAAAGTTTGAAAAAGGTTTTTGAAAAAGTCTCTTCTGCTCACCAAGGCTGCGTTTATTTGATCAAAAACACAGCACAAATAATAATATTGTGAAATAATATTGCAATTTAAATTTAATCTATAAAGATAACTATTTTCCTGTTTAATGTATTTTAAAATGTAATTTATTCCTGTGATCAAAGCTGAATTTTCAGCATCATTACTGACACATGATCCTTCAGAAATCATTCTAATATACTGATTTGCTGCTCAAGAATAAAGTTTGGTTTCTTCAAATGTTTACTTTTGCCAGATTTCCCACAGCAGATAAAAACCCCGTTCTGTAGAGCTTTGGTGGTGTTCTTTCTCATGATGATTTGTTTCCATATTTAGTGCCAAGACTAAATGTATCTTTGGAATGAAGCCCCTCATTCAGATATTTAGCAAAACCTTTTTGTTTTCCTTCATAGAAACTACTCCAGTGATATCGTGACTCTGCTGAATCTTGTTCTCTTCAAAGCGTCCGACACCAACAGGGAGATCTACGAGATCTCTATGCAATTAATGCAGGTCAGTGCAAGTGCAAGTGCTTAATGCAAGTGTTACAATAATAAATGGTGTGTTTGTGTGCTAATCTGTTCATATGCTTGCATGTGTGTGTGTGTGTGTGTGTTTTCTGGTTAAATAGATTCTGGAGGCCATGTTGTCTGTGTATTCTAAGAGGATTGTGGAACAGAAAAGTGGTGCTATCCTGTATGGGACACACGGGCCTCTTCCTCCCCTCTACAGTCTCTCTGTTACCCAGCTTTCTAAGCAACTTGCCAGGATGTACCCTGAACTTACCCTGCCCCTTTTCTCAGGTACTAAAAGGAAGGATAAAGATGGCTGTTAATGACACTCTTATAGCTGAAAATCCTTCAAACCGTAAACTATCAACTGCAAAATGTAATCTTAAAGGAATTATTTATGGTTTAAATACAGCTTAAGCTCTATCGACAGCATCTGTGGCACAGTATTATTTAATATTATTTATATACTACTATATATACTATTTATATAATACTAACTGGTAATTTTAGTACTCAAACTTATTATATTTAAGTTGCTTGCCAAGGCAACATTCTAGTTTTCATTTAAGTAAAAGTTTTTCATCTATTTTATTTCACATTTATTTTAATTAATAAACATGATTTTGAATAGTTTTAGTTTTAGTTAACGATAACAACTCCTGTGGCATGATGTCGATTATCATAGAAAATAATTTTTAAATAATTTCCATTTAAAATATGCAGTTGTCACATTGTTTCTAAAATATAACCATAATTCTTAAAGATTATACTTGTAACTGAAGGAGAAATGTGTAAAGTTATAATCTTTGTGACTGTGTTAATCTGGCTAACCTGCAGAAAGATACCAGGAAATGAAATCTTGTTAAATATTATTAAAAAAAATATGATCTGTAAAATATTATACATGAATACCTGGAGCAAACTTCCCCACCTAGAAAAGTAATTCCACCTCAACTGTACGACTTTCATAATATATTTTATATAATATTTCACACACATTTTAACAACTATCAAATATTTGGTAGTGAAGAATTCATAAAAGTACTTTAACTAAAATAGTCATCATATTTTTGCACATTTACCTCTCCAGTACAGTTACACCATAGTCTTTCATTGTAAGTAAATTATAGATTTTTGGACCTTAAAGTGCATTTAACCTGGAATATTCCTTTAGCCAACAGCAAATTTACCCAAACATGTAGAAACTTCATTAATATCTCTGAATATGTATTTATGAAGCTCTGTCTTTTTGTATCTCTCATCTCTAGAGGTGAGTCAGAGGTTTCCCACCACTCATCCAAACGGGTGTCAGGTAATGCTGACCTACCTGCTCCCTTGGCTCAGTAACATTGAGCTGGTGGATGGAGGTCTGCTGCCCACAGTCTCGAGTTCGAACAGCCCTGGGGACAACAGGAAGGGATACGCTCACAACACCTCAGCACCTCACCTGCTCCGTGGCACAGGCTGGGGGTCAATGCAGGCCTCTTCTCTGGTCCTAAACAACCTCATGTTCATGACCGCAAAGGTATGACAGTGAATCCATGTTACTTTAGTCTTTGCTAACCTACACAAAACTACAGCATCTTGAGTTGTGTGTCTCTGTGTGTGCTAGTATGGTGATGATGTCCCAGGTGCAGAAATGGAGAATGCCTGGAACGCTCTCGTCAGTAATGAACGGTGGACTAATAACCTGCGCACCACCCTGCAATTCCTCATCAGCTTATGTGGAGTCAGCAGCGACACCTCTCTCCTGCCTCACGTAAGTCCTACATTTATTTATTTCATTATTGTTTGGTTTGATGTCAAGATTTTATTGATAAAGCAGGTCATTTGATTAAAGAATGGAAGCTAGGTTGTCAAGTTTGAGCATGTGGACTGTCCTCTATTTATACTCAGATTAAGAAGGTGGTGATCTATCTGTGTCGCAACAACACCATTCAAACCATGGAGGAGCTGCTTTATGAACTCCAGCAGACAGATCCTGTGAACCCTGTTGTGGTGCACTGTGACAATCCTCCGTTTTACCGCTTTTCAGCCACAAGCAAAATTACCACCACCACTTCCGGTATGCATTACAATCATCTACAATATGTCACTCACCATAAAGAGAATTTGTGTATATATACACTACTGTTCAAAAGTTTGGGTCCAGTAAGGTTTTTTTTTTTTTTTAAAGCAAGTAATACTTTTATTCTGAAAAGAAAAGATGCATTAAATTGATCAAACGTGACATTCAAGACAATTATAACGTCACACAAGGTTTCTATTTCAAATAAATGCCGTTCATTCAAAGAATTCATCAAAGAATCCTGAAAAAAGTGTATTACAGTTTTTCACAAAAATATTAAACAGCACAACTGTTTTCAACAATGATGTTAATAAGAAATCTTACTTGAGCACCAAATCAGAATATTAAAATGATTTCTGAAGCATCACGTGACACTGATGACTGGAGTGATGGCTGCTTAAATCACAGGAATAATTTTACTTATTTTTTTTTAATTGTAATAATATTTTTCAATATTACTGTATTACGATATTTTTAATCAAATAAATGCTTGGTGAGCATAAAAGACTTCTTCTAAAAACATTACAAAATCTTATCAACCCAAAACTTTTGAACAATACTGTATTCTGAATATAACTGAATTGTATATATCCGTCAAGGCAAAAGAGTAAAAAGCAAAATGAAGGTGAAATAGTGATCATGTGTTGATCATATACTGTATATCACATGACACATGCTCTATTAATAAATGTCTCTAAAGGTCCACCTTCCAGTTGCAAAACATTAGCGTGTGGCCAGGAAAACATCCCTGACACGGATAACTCGCCAATCACAAAGGAATGTGATGACAGGTATATCACACAAACCACACAATGTAAGACATACGACTCTTTTCCCTGTTCATGTTTGATGATAGTTTGATGTTAAACCCACAATGAGCATTACAAACATTTATCTAAAGAGTCTTGCCATACATTTCCCCTGGAGCAACCTAAGGTTAACTGCCTTGATCAATAACAAAATTATTTTTGCATGTTTAAATTTGATTCTACAACTGCATCATAAAGTATACATCATATACATATGCATACTTTTTTTTTTCGGTACACCAAAGGCTGAGCAACATCTTACGAGCACATAACCGCCTGGAGTCTCGGTACAGCAGCAGTTCTGGAGGTTCCTACGACGAGGAAAAGAGTGAGTGAAGTTCATAACCCTACTGAGGGACCAAAACAGTTCAGGAATGATTGATATTTATTGTATAGAATGGAGGAGCTTCTGAGCAATGTTAAGTTCAATTTCTTGAAGTCTAAATTGTGATGATTCCCCTTTGGCCATAGATGTCGAGACAGTTCTGGCCCAAGGGCGTTAAATATTATTAAAAAATAACTTTTTTTATGTGTAGACCATCTCATTTGTTTCTTGAATTTGAGATATTTCTGATAGCCGGCTCAGGTAATACATTTCAGCTTGAGATAGCTTAAGCTTAATGGTTTTTGAGCGTGATTGCATTACGCATGAGGTTTGACAGTTGTGGAGTTTGTCTGTCTACATACCACTCATACTTCGAGGGTAAAATGCTGTTTTATTACAAGTCTTACAGATGAAAGGCATACCTGTCAGGCATGGCGTGTTGTTTTGACTCTTTTTGCTTTGTCTGCAGGTGAGCCGCTCCCACCATATGCCATGTGGCTTATAAGTGTGCTGGAAACCAATCAGCCGCTTCCTCTTCCCATGCCAGTTAATGGAGGCTGTTGGGCACCGCTGGTCGATTATTTACCCGAAACTGTCACTCCACGAGGACCCCTCCACAGGTCAAGCTTCCGGAGTATTTTATTTTATTTTATTTTATTTTATTTTATTTTATTTTATTTTATTTTATTTTATTTTATTTTATTTTATTTTATTTTATTTTATTTATTTATTATTATTATTTTTATTGTTTTTTTATTAGTAGTAGTAGTAGTAGTTTTTATTATTTAATTTATTTCGTGTTCTTTATCTATTTATTTATTATTATTATTTTTAAAGCAGTTTTCATATTTTGAAAGCTTAACCATAAACTTTATACTTGTTACTGGAGGTGAATGGAGGAGGAGAAATGTCTGTGAAAATTATAAGTTATAGTCACAGTTTATCGTTTAATGACATTGTTGTCGTCTAGTCTTGGTCATAGGGAAAAAAAGGTCGCCAATGAAAATGTTTTTTTTTCATCGATTTCACTATTGACATTAACACTAGTTATAACAAAGCTTTCAATTCATGCTGTGACCATGTAAATCTGGTAAACCTGCACAAATATACCAGGAAATGACATGTTACATGGATACCTGAAGCAAACGTCACCCACAGGAAATGTTATGTTGAGAAGTAATTCCACCTCAGCCAGACAATGTCATATCCTGCTGTTTTATAACAAATATCACATATTCGTTATTGAAGAATTTATAAAAATGCTTTAACAAAATATGATCGTAACATTTCTACACGTTAACATTTCCAGCCATAGATTTCTATCGTAAGTGATAGATAGCGATAGTTGCATTTTTATGATTTATTAATTTACGTTAAGCAGTCATTAAGTTACAAAAATAACTCTATACTCTCTACTTCTTCATATTATGTAACAACCTCTTCAGATTTAGATTCACTGTTAACGTCTAGTCAGTCACCCAGTCTAGAATTACACACTGTCTTTTAAAGCACTGTAACTTGACTCGGTTTAATTTAATCTCTCATCAAACACAATTCTTATCAGTCCCGCAGACTATATAATCCTGGAATCTTAAAGCATATCACTCTGCAATTATCAGACAGATGGAAAATAGATGATCGGAAGCTGCAGTGCTGTCGCCAGACCCCCTTTGACCCGAAAAACCGCGATAACACATTACCAATGTTCGTTTTAACGTCTACGTAGGAACTATGATAACAATGCCCATCGTCAATGTAATGACAAAACCAACATAGTTCCTTTTAAGATTTTTTTTTGTCACTCAGTCACAGCTGTGAATATGTTCTGTTCTTTTTGAAAGGTCATTGCTGGTATGTTTTTTTTTGTTCATGTACTGAAAGAGCAGTGTGTTTTGTCTGGTTCAGGTGTAACATAGCAGTGATCTTCATGACGGAGCTGGTGGTGGATCACAGCGTGAAGGAGGACTGGGCCCTACACCTCCCTCTACTGCTCCATGCCTGTTTCCTGGGTCAGTAGAGCCTCTGTGTTCTGTTCTCATCACAATGCGGGACATTTGATCAGGGATTAGACCCTCTAGATTAAGGCTGCAATGCAGAAGTCAGGTGTGCTCAGATGAAAAGTACTGCTTTTACTGTAATACGTGGTATTTATTTCCAAAATGGATTTACTTTTGTCATATCTTTTTTTTTTTTTTTTTTTTATCTAATCTCATCTGAACCATTGCATCCCTGAATGTGTCTTATGACTATAACTATGTGGCTTGCTATGAGAACAATGTTGTCAGTACAAGCAGTAGCTTAACGTCTTTTTTAGAAGTATGTGAAATGTATCCCTGTGGATTGAGATCTTTATTAATTTCAAATCAAAACAATATTTAGGTGTTGAGTGTTGACAGACTCAAAAAGAAAAACCAAAGAAAAAATAAATTCTCGAACCAGATATTCCCTCTTAACCCACAACCCCCCAAATGGCCCTAAACAATACTGAATGAATGCAAATACAAATGTAAACCTTTAGAATGGCTCTTTTTTTTAGGTATGGACCACTACCGCCCAGAGGTGTTTGAACACTGTAAGAGGCTCCTCTTGCACCTTCTCATCACGTTATCTTGCAACAACAATTTCAGCCTCATTGCCTCCGTTCTGCTAAACACCAGAGATGCCAACAGCAACAAGAGCCTGACCTTCAAACCCATCTACCAGCCTGAGTTCTACACAGGTAGTAGACTTAACATTCAAAATATGTCAGGACAATTTCTTTTAAATGTTTGTTTTTATATATTATATTTCATACATCAGGATTTAATGGTTATTTATTGAACAAAAAATATATTGCTTTAAATTTATTTATTTATTTCCTTGTGGTACTTTTTAAAGTTTTAATGCCAGTGCCAACCAAGGATAAAACCAGGTTAAAAATAAATCATATAAATGTATTATTATTAATAAAAAAATAATAATTAAAAAAAATATATATATATACACTCACCTAAAGGATTATTAGGAACACCGGTTCAATTTCTCATTAATGCAATTATCTAATCAACCAATCACATGGCAGTTGCTTCAATGCATTTAGCGGTGTGGTCCTGGTCAAGACAATCTCCTGAACTCCAAACTGAATGTCAGAATGGGAAAGAAAGGTGATTTAAGCAATTTTGAGCTTGGCATGGTTGTTGGTGCCAGACGGGCCGGTCTGAGTATTTTTACAATCTGCTCAGTTACTGGGATTTTCACGCACAACCATTTCTAGGGTTTACAAAGAATGGTGTGAAAAGGGAAAAACATCCAGTATGCGGCAGTCCTGTGGGCGAAAATGCCTTGTTGATGCTAGAGGTCAGAGGAGAATGGGCCGACTGATTCAAGCTGATAGAAGAGCAACTTTGACTGAAATAACCACTCGTTACAACCGAGGTATGCAGCAAAGCATTTGTGAAGCCACAACACACACAACCTTGAGGCGGATGGGCTACAACAGCAGAAGACCCCACCGGGTACCACTCATCTCCACTACAAATAGGAAAAAGAGGCTACAATTTGCAAGAGCTCACGAAAATTCGACAGTTGAAGAGTGGAAAAATGTTGCCTGGTCTGATGAGTCTCGATTTCTGTTGAGACATTCAGATGGTAGAGTCAGAATTTGGCGTAAACAGAATGAGAACATGGATCCATCATGCCTTGTTACCACTGTGCAGGCTGGTGGTGGTGGTGTAATGGTGTGGGGGATGTTTTCTTGGCACACTTTAGGCCCCTTAGTGCCAATTGGGCATCGTTTAAATGCCACGGCCTACCTGAGCATTGTTTCTGACCATGTCCATCCCTTTATGGCCACCATCCTCTGATGGCTACTTCCAGCAGGATAATGCACCATGTCACAAAGCTCGAATCATTTCAAATTGGTTTCTTGAACATGACAATGAGTTCACTGTACTAAAATGGCCCCCACAGTCACCAGATCTCAACCCAATAGAGCATCTTTGGGGTGTGGTGGAACGGGAGCTTCGTGCCCTGGATGTGCATCCCACAAATCTCCATCAACTGCAAGATGTTATCCTATCAATATGGGCCAACATTTCTAAAGAATGCTTTCAGCACCTTGTTGAATCAATGCCACGTAGAATTAAAACCCTCTATGGTACGGTGTTGCCTCCAGGCAACATAGTCTATTTTAGCTTTTTTTAAATAAAAACTAATACAATTTTATTTGTCAATGCTCTCTAAGGGGAGGGGAACTCAAATACTAACCAATGAAAATGCAAAAGAGTGGTAACATGACCCACAGGGGTCCATTGTGTTCCCTCTTTAAGCACAAGTGCACATGTCACATGGCTCCATATTTTCTCCACTGGCAAGGGCATTTTTCACTAATTTCTGTCCAGATAATCAACTACAAAAAATCTTAGTCACGTTCATTGGTTAGTAAAGAAGTATTTTCAAACACATTACATTATATATCATCACATGTATCATAGGGAATTACATAAAACTGCATGTTGCCTCAAGGCAACATTGTACCGTAATGGAATCACATAAGGCCATACCAGGCATACTAGGTTTGAATACAATTATAGTTTAATTGTAAGGAAAAGAGTTTGAACTATCTAAATGTATCTGGATTTTTACAATCTGAAAACTCAGCATGGTTCGACAGTCACTATTGGCCACTATAGTGGGTAATCGGGCAAATAGTGGATTCGTGGGACGGGTGTGTGGCTTGTGAGTGGTCAGCGGGGGTCGACGGGACATTTGGCCACTATAGTGGGTAATCGGACAAATAGTGGGTTCGTGGAACGGGGCGTGTGGCTTGGGAGTGGTCAGCCGGGGTCGACGGGACATTTAGCCACTATAGTGGGTAATCGGACAAATAGTGGGTGAGTGGGAGGGGGCGTGTGGCTTGGGAGTGGTCAGCCGGGGTCGACGGGACATTTAGCCACTATAGTGGGTAATCGGACAAATAGTGGGTGAGTGGGAGGGGGCGTGTGGCTTGGGAGTGGTCAGCCGGGGTCGACGGGACATTTAGCCACTATAGTGGGTAATCGGACAAATAGTGGGTTTGTGGGACGGGGTCGTGGCTTTGGACCGTTCAGTTGGGTCAAACGGGACATTTGGCCACTATAGTGCGTAATTGGACAAATAGTGGGTGAGTGGGACGGGGGCGTGTGGTGCCACACAGGATGAAGGCGGCGCTGCTTCTGGGATTTTCGGATTTTGAGGTGCTCCCGTCGGACCCCTGGGGGGGTCAGGCCCCCCTGACCTCACACGGGTCATTAGGTCGGCCTGGGAGGTCTTCCACATGTTTGATCTTGCTGTTGTTCAGGCCTGGCCTTCATATTAGGAAAAGGTTATGGTGATTGTTAATGTTTTACCCTGAAACAACACCGATTGTAATGTTTTGATATGGTAACCTGATATGATGGTTTGTAGTACTTGCGTTCCACGATGGTACAATGTTGCCTGAGGGCAACAGGTGGATAATAAATGTTACTTTTTATTAAATATGAAATGTGTAATTCATTAAAAACTTGATAAATGTGTTTGTTCAAGTGTTTAGTTAAATAAATTGATGTTTTCAATAAATCTATAATTTTTTTCTTCATGAAAATGTCAAATGTTTCAATTTGTCCATTGTGGTACAATGTTGCCCTGAGGCAACAAACTTTTAATTAATAAATAAATTTAAAAATAATGATAATGTTTATTGATATTGTTATAGTGTCCAATTTTAAGCAGGAAAAACATAACAAATAATTTTTTTCTCACTGATATCATATTGCGTACCATAGAGGGTTAGGCAGTTCTGAAGGCGAAAGGGGGTCAAACACAGTATTAGTATGGTGTTACTAATAATCCTTTAGGTGAGTGTATATACAACATTTTATATATTACAAAATGTAACATTAAGATCAGTAACATTATAAAAGTTATTCTTACCATTACTTTATCAAAATCAGCATGTGCATCACAACACAGAGGCTGACATTTTGTAAAATGTATTAAAAATCATTCTACATTTTGAAGAGCATGGATATTAGTGCCAGGGGTCAGAAGACAGTGAACGTGATTTCACCAAGTGCAACATGTTCCTGGATCAACATTCCAATCAGATTTAAGGGACAAGGTGCTTCTACATCAGTGTTATTCACCTGATTTCCATCTGATTTTAGGGGTAACTTATGGGTAGGGTTAGGTTTAGGGGTAGGGATAGAGTTAGGACTACATTTTCGGACAGGAATGTTGTTCCGGGATCAACAAAATATGTTGATCCAGGAACATGTTTTACTTGGTAAATCACTGTGACCGTCAGAAGAGATTGTTTTCAAACGTTTTCCTGGAAAGTATTGATCATGTTAAGATATGCTGTAGAGGCCTTCACAAGCCATATATCAAAAAGGATACATACAACTTAGATAAGTTCAAATTAGTACTTTGAAACTATGATGCAGTTGTATTCATTTTTTATATAAATTACATTTATTATAACTGTTAGACCTTGAAATGATGAATGTTTTGCACTTTGCAAAGTACTACATTGTATTAAATATTGTGAAATTCTGCTGTCAACAAGATAAATTTAGCAACTTTGCATGAATCCTGTTTATCACACCCTCCTTGCATGAACACTTACACATTGGCCTTGGTATTTGACACATAGCTTTGGAGAGTGCGGTCATGTTGAAATCCTGTAGAGGGGTGGAGGGTGAGAATTCTCATCTGTGCAAGAACAACTTCTGGAAGAGTGGCCAAAAACAATTATATGTACACAGAGCATCTAAACGTCTGATTAGAGCATTCCTATGCACTATTTTTATCTTCTCGCTCCAAAGGGACCATCTATCAGGCCCAGGGGAGACTGGTTTGCGCCAGAAGGTGGTCTCACTGTTGTCATGCTGTTAAAGCATGTCTAGGCAAAGTCAATATGATGCTGATACGATGTCAGTCACCAGCCCCTGCTGTCATAACAGCGTTGTTATAGAAGTATTGTTCTTTAATGTCTGTGATTTGGCTCATTTAGGAATGTTATCACCCTGTTTGTTTGACCTGCCTAAAATCACTTAAAATGTAGGTTCGTCTTCAGAGCTCGTTCCGTTCCAAACCTTTTTACTCACCCTACGTGTGGTGTTCAGGTGGTGTGGACTTCCTGCGGAATGGCCAGGCATCTCCAGTGCCAGATTCGGGCCTCAGTTCCTCCTCTACCTCGTCCAGCCTGAGCCTCGGGGGCAGCAGCTCTAACCTGCCTCATCTGACCCAGGAAGAGGTGGAGCAAATGGAGAGCAGCACTGAAGATGATGAGAAGAGCAGCAAACTCATTGAGTTTCTCACTACCAGGTATACAAAACTAGAATTATTTTGTGATCTCGGTAAATCAATTTTGTGATGTTTACACTACCGTTCAAGGACAGTACTTTTTGTTGTATTTATAATGTTACAAAAGATTTCTACTTAAAATAAATACTGTAATTTTGAGCTTTCTATTTATCAAAGAATCCTGAAAAAAAAAATGCATCATGGTTTCCACAAAAACATTTTTTACATTGATAATAATGAGAAATATTTTTTGCGCACCTAATCAGCATATTAGAATGATTTCTGAAGGATCATGTGACACTGAAGACTGGAGTAATGATGCTGAAAATTCAGCTTTGCCAGCACAGTTATTTAAATTGTAATGATATTTCACAGTATTTCTGTTTTTATTGTATTTTTGATTAAAAAATTGCTGCCTTGGTGAGCATAAGAGACTCCTTTCAAAGACATTAAAAAATATTACTGACTTTTAAATGGTAGTGCGATAGGCTGATAAATGCTGTAATGTTTTTTTTTTATCATATTGAACTTACAGTATGTGAAATCCACATAATAAAGTGTTTAAATATTAAATACATTTTAACATTGGCCAAATAGCCTCCATACAGGCTGCGCTTTAAGTGTGAAAGCTTCGCTGTTAAATTAATCTGAGTTCTTTTCAGTTTATCTTCACTGTAACTAAAATGAAAGGTCATTTCATGTGAATATTCCAGAGCTGTTCAGGAACTGATTCAAGAAATGACACGTCTGACGCGTCTTACATCTGACATCGCTCAGGATATTACAGACTTGTATGTTGCATGTATTTCATCAGTCTACATCAGAGCGGTTCTCGCCGTGGTGCGGTTTAAACGGGCGTCTGATGCTGGTGCCTGGTGTGGGTTCTTTCAGACTATGTTCACACTGCAGACAATTCCAAACAGTTTTGCAAAGCCCATTTTTAAGACTGGCAGCACTGATATATATTTGCACATGGATCTGTATGTTACTTGCAAACTACCAAATGACTTTCTTATGCAATAAAATCTTGCATCAAGCTGGTAGTATTGGGATTATAATTATGGTGCCAACAGACATGGTGAACAGAGAAAAGTTTTGAATTGGACATGAAACAAGACTGGATTTGAGCTGATAGTGTGAACAAGTCCACATGTACAGGATGGGGAAACAACTTTTTTATTTTCTTTCACTTGAATATTGTTTCAAACTATTTTTCACATACTCTCTAAAAGGTTTCTATCATGTGTGTTTAAAATACCGCAATGGCTGTCTGATTATTTAGAAAACTATAAGCTCATCTTTAATGCACCACAAACACAAAAGCACATTTGCTGGTTCTCAGGGAAATATAATCTTGCAGCCTAGTCCGCCATCTAGTGGCACGTAAGTACTAATCAGATATATGGCTCTGCTGACAAGGTGAAAGTAGCTTTTCCTGTCATCAACATCATTTATATTGTAATATGTAAGAGATTAAAAAGATATTTGCATGGTTTGTTTAGGCCTTTTGGGCCGTTATGGAGCCATGAGGATATCACTCCTAAGAATCAACACTCAAAAAGCACAGAGCAACTTACCAACTTCCTGCGACATGTGATGTCTGTGTTCAAAGAGTCCAAATCAGGTAAGCCACATTTGTCTTTACTCATTCCAGTCTTCGTCTACATTACCTGGGTGCAGCTTGTGGCATTTTATTGCTATTTATAATATACAGTACTTGCCAAAAGTGATGTCCGACTCCAGCCTAGGACAATTTGACATCTTCACTCTTTACTTAAATATTATTACAAATTTGTTTAAGATTTTGAAAGCATTATGTGAAATTTTGCAAAAAAGTACAAAAAAAATAAAAATAAATTTTGGCCAGGCTGTCATACAAAGGAATTATGAATGCTGTTGTACACTTTTTTTTCCCTTTTTTTTTTTTTTTGCATAGTAAAATAAAACCTGTAGTTGAGTTTGCCTTTTTTTGCCAAATAATTTAATCAGATAAATACTTTAAATGAAATATTTTCCTCATATTCTTGTAGGGTCATTAAAAACAAATATCCCCTTTAGACATCACTTTTGGCCACTACTGAATGTCTGTTTGCATGTTCTGTATGTTTGTAGACATTCGGCTTGAGCAGCAGTTGAGTGAAGTGGCGTTGCAGATGGCTCTGTGTAGCTCCTCCAGGCATTACGCTGGACGTTCCTTCCAGGTGTTCAGAGCTCTGCAGCAGCCCCTCTCAGCGCTGGCCGTCTCCGACCTGCTTTCACGCTTGGTGGAGGTGGTCGGGGAGCACGGAGAGGAGGTTCAGGTGAGGTTTGGGCTCCTTAATGACAGTTTTGACAGATTCAGTGTGTGAATAAACTCACAATGCATCTTCTCCACAGGGTTATGTGATGGAGCTTCTCCTCACTCTTGAGTCAGTCGTGGATAATCTAGCTGAGTGTCTGAAGAACAATGACTTATTTGTCATACTACGGTAAGTTTCTGCCGTATAACATTAACCCTGTAAAACCTGACACATGACACAAAAAAAATCTATTTTTTATTCAAGTTTATTGAAACATTAGACAATTTTTTAATTCTAAAACAAAAACTGTTTGCATATGTGTTTGTGTTGAGTATCATATTTCATACAGCAGACTTTATGGCTTATATAGTATGATATAGGAGAATATGGAGCTCACCACATTTTATTCAGGGGGCCAAACCGAGCAAAAATATGCAATTTGGTACAGTTACTGACATTTATATTGCCAAAATGTAAGTTAAAATTCTGGTAGCTTGTAATGCAAATACATGATGTTTAAATATCAGTTGTCATATATCTCTGAATATTATGTCTTAATAAAATATTAAAATGCTTTATGATCAAAGCTTTGTAGTTTTAATTGTAGGGGGCAAAACATATGATGCAGTGCAATACAATTATGATTGAGAGATGTACAAATAAACTCCTCAAAAGCCTGGTGTATCATAATTGATACTCACATTTTAATATGATTTTTCTAAAAAAAAATTAGATGTGGATAATCAAGCAAAAGCAAACACAGGTTACTTCAGTCCAGTAAGTGTTCATGTTGAAATGTTACTAACAACGTGTAACGTCTAACATGTAACATTACCTGAAACTGTATGTTTTTGCATTTATACTAAAAAGCTTTTTACTTGCTAAAAAAAAAGTATAAACTATCAATCAGATGACAGAAGGTTTGTACCTGGCTACAACAGTTTTTTCAGCAAAACTAAAGAGGGTTTATAAATTTGTGTTTCTAATATGATCCAAGATGCTTTGTTCCCTGTTGGTGATAAGTCTGTGTTCCTGCAGGGCATCTTCACCAGATCTTCCATCCAGTGGCAAGTTAACGCTAAACCGTAAGAGCACCAGTCAGCTGGACCTGATTCCAGGATCAGGCATGACTCCTGAGCGAATACGCCACCAGCGTAGCTACTCCGTACCCAAGCGCTTTGGCGAGGTTGAGCGTTCCTCTGAGGTTCCCCGGAGTGCCACGCTAGACCGCATCCACCATCACCAGAGCAATTTCTCCAAGCTCCAATCCCTGTCCTCATCCTCCTCCAGGGACAACGTGGTCTCCACCGACCCAGCCAACGCCAACCATCCTCGCAACCTGCTAGCCACCATCTTTTGGGCAGTGGTGTCACTCATGGAGTCAGACTTTGAGTTTGAGTACCACATGTCCCTCAGGTTGTTAGGGAAGCTGCTAGGCCACATTTCTTTAGATAAGCAGGAATACAAAGAAAAGCTGGAGAAGATCCAGATCCAGCTAAAATGGAAGGAGTTCTCTGGGCTTCAGCAGTTGCTTCTGAAGGGCTTCACCTCTGCGAACACTACAGAACTTACCTTGGAGCTTTTCAGCCAGCTCACACCCGTCTCACGGCTACCAGTGGTGGACACCTCCCAAGCCATAGGTAGACCTTTTGTTATACTGCCAGAAAAATGTATCATTCTAAAATAATTCTCTATTAATCCACCAAGGTTCATGTTAAGTGGGATTATGAAAGCAAATCTGCTATTACCCTTCAGGTTTCCCATTGAATGTGCTCTGCCTCATCCCGCATCTTGTGTTACACTTTGACTCACCTACTCAATTCTGTAAGGACGTGGCTGAGAGAATTTCCCAGGTCTGTTCCTGTTACTCTGGCCTTAAATCACACTATATAATTTTATACCTCAGAATCAGAATCTACAGCACATTTGTTTACTGAAAATCACTCATTTTGATTGACAGATTTGCCTTGAGGAAAAGAACTCCAAGCTGTCCAACCTCGCCCATGTGATGACACTGTATAAAACACACTCTTATACCCGAGACTGCTTCTCCTGGGTCAATGTGGTGTGCCGCTACCTACATGAAGCCTTCAGCGACAGCACACTCAGCATGGTTACTTACATGTCGGAGGTAGGAAGCAAATAAAAGTGAATTATACAACATTTAAAATTTTAAGAAAAAAAAAAAAAGTGTTTATAAGACAAGAATTTGAAGGAATTGCGGACATGCACATTCTTTGCGTTTAGGGAAACTTTACTTTATAATACTTTCTGTGTTTTGTAAACAGTTGTTGGAGAAAGGATTACCCAGCATGCAACAAACTCTTCTGCAAATCATCTACAGTCTACTGAGTCACATGGACCTGAGTGGCATTCAAGCCAAACTCTTCAACATGGAGGTTCTAACAACCATAGAGAAGTTTGTTCAGGTGTGACACCGCTAATTTATCACATACACAATTTACTTATGGAATTTTTTTCGTAACTTAAAATATATTATAAAATTAATTATTTGGTAGATGCTTTTATCCACCTACAATGTAGTGTTATATTATGTACAATTATAGAAAAATACTATTGTTTTTATTGATTAATATTATAGCTTTTATTTTGTATGTATTTTAATATAGATTTTTTTTTTTTACATTTTCTGTTTAGCTTTAATTCTTTATTTATCTATTTAGTTTCTATTTTCTAATTTTTTTTTTTTAATTTCAGTTAGTTGCCAAGGCATCATTTTTTATATATTTTTTTTTTTTTTTATTTTTTTTTTTTTTACTTTTTTGTGTAAGTTTATTCAGCTAATATTTATTTTTGACTTTTTGATCTTTATTTCAATAAATGAAAACAATTTGAATAGTTTTACTTCAAAATAACAACAGTGCATTTGACCAGTTTGTGTGTTCTCTGAGAATCACATATTTATTGTGGGTGCTTCTAAAATTAGTCTCAATGATTACATTTAACTGGTTCATATCATCTAGTCTAAATAAATGTACTTATTGCATAATAGTGTTTTATAGGGTTTCTACTGTAAAACTTTAAGCTGTCTTACATCCTTGGTAAAACCACTGGTTTTCCATCTCTCAACCTTTCATTCAAAGGGAGAAAAAAATAGAGAAAAAAAAAAACACAACCTTGTGCCAGGGCTATAAATCCAAAGGCACACCCAGCAGCAGTCTATAAACAGTCAGTCCTATTGGCTGCTGTCCACATTACTGAGGCCTTCAGTGTGGCCTCACAGCAAAGACGCTCCTCTGAACTTCTGCTGCTCTCGCCGGGCTCGTGTGTTTATCTCGGCAGAAGAAGAGACGGCTACTGCTCGTGAAGATGGATTGACTGTATGTAATGCTTTGGGAGGTGAGCATGTTTCGTCCTTAAGGAATAACTTAGCTGTTTTGTGTTTGTTTCTGTGACTTTAGACTGCACACTGGAAGGAAGCCTTGAACATATTAAAGCTGGTGGTCTCCCGCTCGGCTAGTCTGGTTTCGCCTTCGTCCCCGCTGAGTAACGCATCCACAGTGGATGTCAGGCGTGTGTGGGACACGCCCTCCAAAGCCCTGCCTGGAAAGACCCTTGACTTTCACTTTGACATTTCAGAGGTATGACATTTCTCTCTGTCCTTCTTTATTGTCATTATACAGTACAAGTCAAAAGTTTGGCTGAATTAATTTGTCTCATGATCTGTAAAACCCTAAGACTTATCCTTCAAAGCTTGAAATTAGTTTTGTAGCAACCAAAAAGTACCTAGCATGCATATTAATACTGTTTATAAACCATCCCAAGATGCACCTCATAAAGTTGGTTGTGCAGGACTGGATTCTAGGAAAAGGGTGGTGACTTTGAAGGAGCTAAAAATATTTTTCATCACAATATAATTTCCTTTTATAGTTCCGTTATTTAATAGTTTTTCTCTGTCTTATAATAATAATAATAATAATAATAAAACTACTACTACTACTAATAATAATGAAAATAATAATAATAGTTATTAATTAGCATTAGCAAAGTAATTATCATTATTATTATTATTTCAATTTATATAGCGCTTTTAATTGCTCACACTCTCAAAGCGCTGTACAATACAGGAAATTCTAAGACCGAAAAAACACTAAATAATATTTTTGTTATTAATTTTATCATTTTAAAAATTACTTTATAGAATTCGAAAGATGTTCTTTTGAGTGGTGATGTACGTTGATGACGTATGATGTAAGTTAGTGAAGTGAGAGTTGGTATAAAGGTTGTAAAAGTGAGTCATGCCAGCAAACCACCAAATACTGGCATCCTCTCTGGGTTTGTCCACATTTTCCAAGGTGGAGCTGTGCAGTTTTTTTTATGTTGTTTCTCCTTTGTATTAGTTTTCTCCTTTAATATTATTTTACAGTAACAGTTGTTTTAATGCAAACTCTGAAGGTTCGGTCTTCTGTTCGAAACTTGATGGAAATATCAACGACCTGGTCTCATTAAAGTTTGGGAACCAAACAGGGAGCTATTTGTGTAATGCATGAATTCCAGGAAATGATGTCACTCCGGCTGTGGCGTTTTTGCATCCAGAGCGGCGAGGGCTGGACAGCCCTTCCAAAGTCTTAAAGCAGACTCCTCTGCCCTCTGTCAAATACCTCTGGGACACATTTTGGCTCTTGCAAGTGGGCGAGACAGTAGAAAAAAAACCTCAGTTCTGACAGGGAACTCAAAACAAGCTCGATCCCATCCCAGCAGAAAGGATTTCACAGGAATTAAGGGCAGGTGAATTCAATAAGGAAATCCTGACATTCCCACAAGCTTTGTTTGGCTTGCTTTATTGAAGTTCTCTTTTTCTAAATCTCAACGAGACACAGAGGAGCAGGACCATTGAGAAAAGACATCCACTTTTTCCAGCAGGTTCTGAATTGTTGGTGGGGATCTGAGGCAACTTGAAGTTATCAAAAGGAGTGCTCTGAAATAAAGACTCTTGGGCCGAGGGCCACAATATTAGGATATGAAAAGAAAAGAGCAGACGTGAAATCTCTGGGCTTAAATGGTGCGTTTGTGTGTGTTTTAGACACCGGTGATCGGCCGGCGGTATGACGAGCTTCACGGTTCCCCGAGGCAAGATGGGAAGAACGGAGGAGGGGTTGCCGTGACTCGCAGTACCTCCTCTACATCTTCGGGCTCTTATCAAAACAACCACGTGCTGGTGCCTGTCAGCTGGAAACGACCCCAGTCCTCACAGGTGAGCACTCACAGATACGCTCATTGAATTTCTAAAGTTTGCTATAGAACAGTGCAAACATACTTTTGCATTTGTATATTCCCTATATTTGAATGTTTTATTTATTATTTTATTTAATTTGTTTAAATGTAATTGTTTTTATTTTAAATGTAATTTAATTTATTTATTTTGTTCATTATTTTTAATGTATTTATTTTTGTGTAATTTATCTCCCAATTTAGAAACGGACTCGTGAGAAGTTGGTGAATGTATTAACCTTGTGTGGCCAAGAAGTTGGACTCACCAAAAACCCATCTGTAAGTGACATAAATGTTATCCACCCAGTATTAAATGTTAGAAAATATGTCAGAACCAGATCGCAAAGTCAATGTTGATTCGGCAATGCTAATTGCATTGAATTAATGTTACAAAGTGATGTTGGTTTAAAATCACTTTTGCACCCACAATTAATGTTGAAACAATGGTGAGATTTCAACAAAAAAAATCTATTCTAATGTCATTAAATCAACGTTATGAAGTGATGAATTAATGTATTTCATTAGATTCAGTAACAATAAATCAAAAGAAAATAACAAGCAAGCAAAACAAAGAAACAGATAAATAATAAGATAGATGCACCATTGTTTGAAACCCATAGAAGTCATGTATGTCAAGTGGTTCAACAAACAAGACTTCAATATAGGATGCAACCGTGTTTTCTCTCTACTGAGAAAGCATCAGTTAAACTACTGAGAAATGCACATCAGTGCGCATTTTCAAACTACAATTGGTGGTTTTCAACAATTTTTCACTAGACTTGCTAAAATCATGAAGGCCACCCCTAAACCAAGCCCCAGTGGATTAGAACAAATCGGGTAAAGTGGTTGAAAATGCCCCACTAATTGAGAAACACCCACGAGTGTTCTGCAGAGATACAAACCTGCATGATCTTGTGGTCATCAACTACAAATCACTGTTAGTTAAATGCTATGTCCAATGTCTCCACCCATGTGTGCTACTGGGTTTCATAAAAAGTTCAATGCTGATCCAACACACTTTAAAAATTTAAATGTCAATCTCAACCAAAATAATGGTTTGGATCAAAACTCAACATTGTATCAATGTCACCGTGTTATTTGAGAAATCATACTGAAGCACTTCCTACAGGTGATTTTCTCATCCTGTGGGGAACTGGACCTAATTGAGCACCAGCCCAGTCTGGTGTCCTCTGAGGACGGCTCACGGGACACAGAAAACATGGATGACACCACTTCAGAACAGCAGTTTCGTGTATTCAGGGACTTTGACTTCCTGGACGTAGAACTGGAAGATGGAGAGGTGAGAACATATTTTAAAAAATTCAACCAAAACAATCTGATCCCTCTTGCTTGTGAAGACTTTTGACTTCCAAATGACTTGGGTCGAACTTTGTTTTTCACTGCAGTAAAGTGAATCTTTGGGGAAAGCAATGCTATGCATTAAACTTTTAAAAAGCGTTAGTCAGAGTTAAACTATTGTGCTGTTTGCTCAATACAACTGTAACTTTCTTTAACTTTCTTTGTAATACAATCTCCTCTCCTTGTCTATGTCTGTGCCATCAAGGAGATGCAGGTAAGCCCAGGAATCCTCCAGTGTTGTGCTGTGTGCAGTAGGACAAGACCATATTGTGATGCATGTCCATAATACTGCCTAGAAACTTAATGTTGTGTTGCGTTACAAAAACATAAATGATTTTGACCATTTCCTCACCAATGAAATGTGCAAAAGTTCCCACAGAATTATTTATTTTTTTATGAATTATTTCTTTACAACACACTTAAAGTTTGGGGTCAGTAAGTCCTGTTTCTCTTTTTTTTTATACAGTACATTCATAATATACCCATTAACTCACAATGTCAAATTAGTGTAAATGAATACTTTTTTTCAGCAAGGATTCATAAATCTGACCATAAAGACATTTATAATGTTACAAAAGATTTCTATTCGAAATAAATGCTGTTCTTTTGAACTTTCTATTAATTAAAAAAATGTATCACAGTTTCATTGATAACATTGATAATAATAAGAAATGTTTCTTGAGTAGCAAATCAGCATATTGGAATGATTTCTGAAGGATCATGTGACACTGAAGACTAGAGTCATGATGCTGAAAATTCATCACATGAATAAATTACATTAAAAAATTAAAACAGAAAACAGTTATTTTAAATTGTAATAATATTTCACAATATTACTGGTTTTGCTGTATTTTTTATCAAATAAGTGCAGCCTTGGTGATCATGTTATTATATATAACAAATGTTACTGACCCCAAACTTTTGAACGATAGTGTATTTGAGAAACTTTAAGAATTAACTGGTGGGTAACATCTAAAAAATGTTTTGTCACCCCTTATGCAGTTTTTATTAGATTTCAACATGTCTGCATTTTAACAGCTTGGCTGTCTTATGAAATCATGCGAGTCAGTGCATTGAGGTCATTCTGCAAATTTGCTGAGGCTGCAATGCCGCAGAGACACATTCAAAAAGGCAGATTCAGCCTTATAAATTTGAAGAGTTTTATTTCATGGCTGTTTGAAGCCATCATATTTTCATTCCAAACTTAGATGTAACAGTATCAAAACCTTTTGTATTTGTCAAGTATGATTATAAAAGAAAGTAATTAAAAATGACTGTGCAGTGAAAGTATACTCCTAACTTTTTGCATTTACGTTCAGTGTTTAAGCAAGCTGCCAACTGCTGAACTGGATCTGTGTAGGAATGTAAATGTTGACTCTTGACTCTGATGTCAAGGCATGTGGCTGCAGTGATAACTTGAGCCTCTTCCAAAGGAAATGGCCTTCAGGCACTTTATTACTTACTTTACTGATACACAAATGTGTTCCTGTATTGCTGTTTCACTACTGTTTTAATCCTTTATATACATATATATATTTATATATACAGTATATATATATATATATATATATATATATATAGAGAGAGAGAGAGAGAGAGAGAGAGATATATGTAATATGAAATATGGCCTTATATAACAAACTCACTGACTGAGCACCTTCACATATAGAGCATGCTGTAGCCTATGACTGTCCATTTTGAAATATGGTTTTGCACAATATACCCATTCAGAGGACTCTTTATTTCTCCCACTCTTTCTCTGACAGGGTGAGACAGTTGACAGCTTTAACTGGGGTGCGCGTAGGCGTTCCATTGACAGTCTGGACCAGGCTGAAGCCCACCCAATGGAGGAGGACAGCCAGCTCTCAGGAAGTTCACCAAGCCTGTTTCCAATCGTCCATGATGATTCTGACGAGTCTTCTGAGGAAGAGTCTCTCACAGCCAGCCAGATCCTCACAGCCTCACAGCTAGTAATGTTGAATTTGGTTTTCCTACATAGTTTTGCTTTCAGATTAACTGTTTAAAGTTGAGGACAAAGCATAACATGCCTTTTCTAGCACATTTAGCCTAAATTCAGCATGAATTTAAAATCTTGCAACAATATCTCTTTTCTGGTGTTGTGTTCACCGGCACAAGGGTGGGATAACCTGTCACTCACATGAGATCACAGCATTAGCATACTGCAATGATCCCATCTATTCTCGATGGACAAAATTAAGTCCCACCCCATTTGTTCTTGTCCGAGAAGCTATTTCACTCAGATATAGGAAAGAAAAGACTATCACAACTTCCATTTTGTTCCAACTTTAAACAGAATATTCAGTGGAAAATAATGTAGGGAGGATTTTATCCATAGGATTTTGTCCATTTTATGTCTATAAGATGGTGTCCGAGAGAGCTCAATGCACTCCAACTGAAGAAAACATGCAAATAGAAAAAACACAAACAAATTAAGAAAACATCTCCATCAGTTTGACAACACATGTGCTGCAAATACTCACGACGCAACCAAATACAGAAACACGCTGCAAATAAATACAGAAACACGCTGCAAAAACTCATGACGCAACCAAATACAGAAACACGCTGCAAATACTCACAACACAACCAAATACAGAAACACGCTGCAAATAAATACAGAAATACGCTGCAAAAACTCATGACGCAACCAAATACAGAAATACACTGCAAATACTCACGACCAGGGTGCGATTTGTGAAAAAAAAAGAGGGGGGGGGGGGGGGGGGATGTTTTGAAATTTTTTTATTTATAAAAATAAATGAACATGAACTTCATCACTGCATTTGCAGGAATTGTAAAATCTTTTTTCTTATTAACTCATGAAGTAGCCTAACGCAATATTTTTACTCTAATAGCTTATCTTTCTCCACACATATGAACTTGATCATGCACAGTTCACATAACAGCGCTTTACTTAGTTTAATAGGCTTGGCTACTTCTATATATCAGCCTCTGCTGAACCACGGATTGATGCTGAGCTACAGTGAAATGATAGAAAAGACAGATGCATTATCTGTGTTAGTCAATTCGCCTCATTCGCGCCGCAAGACCTCTAGACGCACATAAACGCGTCTTTACATTGACTTAACATTGAAATCACTCGCGCCAGATGCTCAAGAGTGAGTGAGTAATAAAAAAATCTTCGCTTTAGCCTCAATTGAGTGAAACACCGTATGTGTAACTTCGGCCATTCTCAGTGGTGTGACTGGGACACTAACTCTGCTTGTCATCATAGAAACAGATAATCAGATTGTGATGTTTATTCTGAATATGCTGGCTTCCTTTCGACACACAGCTCCACTGCCCAGCGGACCTGCAACCGTCTCGCAAGTGTTGATTGGCTATTACTCGTGAGGTGTAACCAATCAGATAGCGCCGTGGGCGGGACATTGAGCAAGTCTGCAGAGTGGTGATTACAGAGAGGCTGCGGCAGGCCGGCAGCTATGTCAATGCCAGCCAAAGTAGCGCCTTTTAAAATAAAATTGACTTTAATCAAACCACGGATCCGTAATAAGTTTTGTGATCCGTCTCGCCACTAGTGTAGTAGCACTGATCACTTTGAGGGGGGGATAAATTTATACGACACAATTAAATACAGAAACACGCTGCAAATACTCATGACGCAACCAAATACAAAAACACGCTGCAAATACTCATGTACCAAATACAGAAACACGCTGCAAATACTCATGACGCAACCAAATACAGAAACACGCTGCAAATACTCATGACGCAACCAAATACAGAAACACGCTGCAAATACTCATTACACAACCAAATACAGAAACACTGCAAATACTCACTACGCAACCAAATACAGAAACACGCTGCAAAAACTCATGACGCAACCAAATACAGAAACACGCTGCAAATACTCATGACGCAACCAAATACAGAAACACGCTGCAAATACTCATTACACAACCAAATACAGAAAAACACTGCAAATACTCACGACACAACTAAATACAGAAACACTGCAAATACTCACGACACAACTAAATACAGAAACACGTTGCAAAAACTCACTACGCAACCAAATACAGAAACACTGCAAATACTCATGACGCAACCAAATACAGAAACACTGCAGATACTCACTACGCAACCAAATACAGAAAAACACTGCAAATACTCACGACACAACTAAATACAGAAACACTGCAAATACTCACGACACAACTAAATACAGAAACACGTTGCAAAAACTCACTACGCAACCAAATACAGAAACACTGCAAATACTCATGACGCAACCAAATACAGAAACACTGCAGATACTCACTACGCAACCAAATACAGAAAAACACTGCAAATACTCACGACACAACTAAATACAGAAACACGTTGCAAAAACTCACTACGCAACCAAATACAGAAACACTGCAAATACTCACTACGCAACCAAATACAGAAAAACACTGCAAATACTCACGACACAACTAAATACAGAAACACGCTGCAAATACTCACGACACAACCAAATACAGAAACACTCTGCAAATATTCACGACGTAACCCAATACAGAAACATGTCGCAAATTATCATGACAACCAAATACAGAAACACACTGTAAATACTCACGACACAACCAAATACAGAAACACGCTGGAAATACTCACGACACAACCCAACACAGAAACACGCTGTAAATACTCTCAACACAACCCAATACAGAAACGCGCTGCAAATACTCACAATGGCCCTCATTTATCATTCTTGCGTAGAAACGGGCGTATATGTTGGCGTAAGATTATGCTTACACTCCTCTCACCGCCTGATTTATGAAGCTGTGCGTACCTTTGAAATCCAGGTGTACGCAATGCCTGCCCTTGATAAATCCCGCGGCTGAAAACGATCGTCATTAGAATAACACGCCCCTATATATTCAAGTCTCCGCTTCCCCCACGCCCTCATTTTACGCCATGTACACACGGAAGACGGCAAAGAAGAGAAACTTCTCTGACGTGGAGCCGAAATGACCTATCACAATGCAATATTTTACAGCACGTCTTTTGAATTAGCATTCAATTTCGAATCACGTTACATGTATTGGGGTGTACAATAGTGATGATGATGATGTGATGTGGAGTAGGCCTACCATTCATTCACATTAATAATTGCATGACAATTTGTAATATTCTTATTATTAGTATGATTTGTATTATTAATGACGCTTATTGTTATTTAGAAGAAGAATGTCATTATTATTATTTGTGTTATTATTATTATTTAAAAGAAGAAGAAGAATGTATTTTTTATTATTTTGTCAGTCTGAATTATTTTTTGGTCATTGAAAGCCTTTCGTTACCGAACCTAGTCCGTGCGCACCTGCCGGGCCTAACCATGAAACGTCAGGGTAAAGCGCACAGGCTCGCAACTGAAGGAATACATATGCTTACAAATCAAATGCTTTGGTAAAGTCACACAAATTAAACATTGAAGTCCATGTTGCACAAAAATAAACACTGAAGTTTATAATTACTATGTTGTTGTTTTTTTGTTTTACAGTGGGTCATAATATATAATATCTTTTAGTTTGTCAGTGCATTTTGTGGTGTTAGGAATTGTTTTTCTGCGCATTCCCGCACTAACTCAAAACGTGCATACACCACCTCCTGAGCTGGCGTAGGATTTGAGCGTGCCGTACGCCAACGTCCATCTTGATAAATCTCAAAGTCACCGTGGTTTTGGGTGTACGCCAGGTGTACGCTGGAAATTTGGTGTATGCACTTTTGATAAATGAGGGCCAATGCATATACAATCAGGATGTTAAAATAAAACAAAAACTCAGGTCATTGACAACACCACTGAAAAGTACACACTGAACAATACGCAGTCCCAGCCAGGTTCATCACTTGTTGGGCTCCCTTTGAAACATTTCTGTGCTATTTGCAGCGTGTTTCTGTATTTGGTTGCATTGTGAGTATTTGCAGCACATGTGTTGCCAAACTGATGAAGATGTTTTCTTAATTTGCTGGTGTTTTTTCTATTTGCATGTGTTTTCTTCAGTTGCAGCGCATTGAGCTATCTCGGCCACTGTTCTATAAAGTCTAAATAAACTCTATTTCTCATTTCAGAATGTCAGCTTGTCTCCTACTGAGGAACTTAACCCCATGGACTCCCCGCCTATCTCCTTTGACAACACCCAAGCTGACCCAATTCCTCTTTCCACCCCAACACCCAGCTTTGAGATCTCACTACCCGAGGGCTCAAACCATCGGGTGAATAAGAGCTTCAAAATGGCTGACCTTTGGGGGCAGACACATTCTTACTCATACCGTACCTCTGTCCTAGAGTTTTTCCATTAACATGGCTAAAAAAGAATAATATCTTTCTGTGCTTGCTTTATCTGTCTGGCTCTGCTTTTAGCATTAAATGATTTAGGTAGTAGTTGGCTGATACTCTTTTTCGATTGCAGGCTTTTTTAAATTTTTTAGAATGGGGCATTAGATTAATGTGCAAAGCAGCATAGAGTTGCAAGTACTTCTTGCTCTTCAAAAGCTCCCTGTTTCTATCTGCTAACCATTTCTCCGCTAACTGCTTTTCGTCTCTGAGGCCTACCACTGCCTACCACAGTCTCAGAGAGAGGCTCTGGATGAGCCACTAGAGCAATGTGTATGGCTTCTCTCTGGGTGGCAAGGCTGTAACATCACTCACATGCTAAATGCTAGGGGTGCAAATAAAGAGAGTGTACCCATTGCCTGTGGCCATAAACATGAGACCAGACCAATCAGGTGTTGGTCCTTATTTTTAAAGGTCTCTTAATATATCTGAATCTGACATTATAAAAAAAAAAAAAAAAAAAAAAAACACAGACTAAAAAGAGAACCAATTCTCGTCATGAAGAGTTTTAGTTTTGAAAGGTCAGTGAAATCTATCTGTAAAATTATGTTGTTGTTTTTAATAATTTTTTATTTTTATTTTATTACTCTGTTTTTTTATCGACTTCTGTATTTTGGCCAAGATCACCATATTTCAACTTACTGCTCAGACTGAGAAAGTTAGCCACATAATCTGATCTTTTCATAATAATATTTATATTTATAAAATAATATATTTTGTTGCCACAGCTTTTTTTCCTGTAACTAATCTGTAATGCATTTGCATTGGCCATAAATGCTTTATACTTATTAAGATTTTCTTACTTCCTGTCCCAAACTAGGCTGAGGATTCAGCTGAAGAAGAGGAAGCCATTGTTAATGAGAACGATATCTCGCTCTGCATTTGTGAGTCGCCGCCTACCTGCAGTTGTTCTGACATCCTAACAGGGGACGCACCACAAAGTGAAGACAACTGCTTTATTGATGAGATAAGCCGTGTACCCAGGTACTGTATGTGAGGTTCAAACTCCCAACGTGCATAATTCTGTTTCAGTCTTGGTAGAAAAGTCTGGAAAAGTCAAACTGACCACATAATTAACTTCCTCCAGTGGGTTTGGAGACCAGCTCAGCTCTATGGCACAGGCAGAGGAGGAAAAGGAAGAGTTGTTGCTAGAGTCCCGTTCCTCCCCTCCGCCTTCTCCGTTTTTCTCCGCCATCCTGGCCGCCTTCCAGCCGACTGTGTGTGATGATGCAGAGGAGGCTTGGCGCAATCATCTCAACCAGCTGGTGGCCGACTCGGATGGTTCCTGTGCAGTTTACACCTTTCAAGTCTTCTCCTCACTTTTTCAGGTAACCCATAAGGCCAATTCACACCGCACAGACAAAACACCAACAAACACGTTTGATGGGTTTTGCCTGATCAGTGTGTTACCCCTGTTGGCGTTTGGGGTTTTCACCTGACTGACCATGTTCACTCAGTGTTTGCAACTTATGCTCATATACATAATATAATATACATAAATGATTAATTGATGTGGTTCATCTTAATAGTGGCAAGAGCTGTTTTTGTTGGCTGTTTTCTTGATCTTGATTTTTTTTTTTTTTCATTAACTTGGATTTTCTTTGGTTCATCACACAAAGCTGACAACTAAGTAGTGCCAAAATTTTGGAAGACATGCAGCGTCTTTGATAGTAATTTATTGATGCTGTCAGCATGCTGGTGTGGGGCTGATTAAACAGGATATGTTGTTTCTGATCTCCAGAGTATACAGACCAAGTTCTGCACCTTGACATGTGACGCTGCTGGTTACCTTGGCGATGGCCTTCGTGGAATTGGAGCGAAGTTTGTAAGGTCGTCCCAGATGCTGACATCCTGCTCTGAATGTCCCACGTTGTTTGTCGATGCAGACACTGTGAGTTTCTCGTTTATATATGTATGTGCATGCTATATCTAGAATACAAATCAATTAAGTGCCAGCCCTAGTGTTTTGTACACTTTCAACCACAATTTGTATATGTGTGCATGCCATTTTGTAAAGCACTTATTACAAAAAGTATCTCTTAAATGTGTGTTTCAGATTGTGTCTTATGGACTCTTGGAGAAGATGAAGTTCAGTGTGTTAGAGCTGCAGGAGTATCTAGAGACCTACAACAACAAAAAGGAGGGAGTCATATCAGTATGTTCCAACAAGCATTATTTTACAAAAGCAATATTTTGGTCGTTTTCTATTTTTTTCAGTAAATACAATTTCTAAATTGTAAAATGTAATGTTGTTTTAATGTTTAAAATAAGTATCTCATGCTCACCAAGGCTGCAATTATTTGATCAAAAATACAGTAAAACAGTTAAAAAATATATATATTTTAATATATAATACTGTAATTTATTTCTGTGATGGCAAAAAGCTGAATTTTCAGCATCATGACTCCAGGCTTCAGTGTCACATGATCCTTCAGGAATCATTCTAAAATAAAGAATGCTTATAAAAGTACTCGTTTCTTAAAAACAATCTTACTGACCCCCAAACTCTTGAGCGGTAGTTTATAAGATTATATATACAAATATAAGCAATATATATATATATATGATTATCTTTGTAGATGTTTTAAATAAAAATGCTACAGCTTGTTCCTTTCAACTTTTTGTTATGCCTATGACTCTTCCAGTGGCTCCGCAACTGCAAGGCCAGCTTCCCCAAATGCACTGAAGATGGAGTGATCACCTACCAGCCCGCTGAAACAGAGGAGAAGGTATGAAACTCTGCCTTTTCAATATCATAACAGTTAGATTGTCTGCCATTCCAAAAAGAATAATAATATAGTTCAAACTAGAACTTTAACTAACAATTCAGCTGACACAACCTTAAAACGGCAGTGCGTCAGTGTACCACAAATATTGCATGCGTTTCTGTCTTTATTTCCTAAAGCAAATATACAGTAATACTCTATGTGAATGTTTTAGTGTGGTTGCATTGTCTACTGATTGATGCCAGTGTAATGTCCATTGTGTCCTGAGATATGAGTGAGATTAGTTGAATCAAATGTTTCAGATGCCATTTCAATGTCCCTCTTATATTTTCTGCGTTTCGATTGTTCTGTGATAGCTCTGTGAGTGACATCTCTTTTCTATCTGTCTGCTCTTTAACTTTACGCCTGTTTCAAATGCTAGCTGTGTTACTTCACAACAACGCCCCTTATTCTTATGTTTGATTTGGGGGTTATTCTCTGCTGGGCATTGATGAAGTTTGCAAAAACCCTGAAAAGGTTTTTTCCCTGACTCTATAGACCAGGGACCAGTTGCAATAACTTAGCCAGCACTATGCTAAGACTGTGTCTTAAGAACTAGTCTGACCAAGTAGCAGTTAGACAAGAGTAATCGGTCTCACTTTTCCAATTAGACCAATCTACCTTTTTCTTTAACTGACCTTAAAAAGATAGGACCAGTCTGGAAGATTAAAAAAAAATGAGATGACTAACTTTTAAGACTAGTCTAAGCAGTTTATGCAACCGGCCACTGTTTTCATCCCTTCAAGATCCACAAAGACGACCAGTTAAAACACTAAGCTCTCAATAAAAAAGGCATTTAGGATTTGTGAATAATTGGCATCTTGTTTTGTCACCCAGCACAGTCCCCATGCAAAAATAAAAATAAGAGGACATAGTTGTGAGCCTTTTTTTCTTTCTCTGCTTGTCCATGAACTTTTTCTGCTCATGCATGTTGGAGCCGTTGTTTGCTCATGCTTTATATTGCCAGTGCCACTGGGCTGCATGTTTTCACAATACTGTATATTCAATACTTCTCTCACTTCTCACCTTTTGTCTTGCAATGCCTGCTTTATAGCAAATGGAATCTCTTGCAGTAAGTTTAACAAAATCTTTTTTGTTAACGTCACATCTTCTTTTTCCCTTCTTCCAAATACCCATATTATACGAGCACTCCCAAATATTATAAAGCAAATCAGATTTCTTTCAAAGGTCTCATATTTTCTAAATGAAAATGCTGTTTTGCTAACATTAACAAGCTTGTATCCTTGTTAATGATTTGTTTCGTCTTCTATGCTAGAACTGTTCTGTAGTTCTTTCTTATATCCCAAGAAACTTACGAGACGTCTTAAACCAAATGTTGGTATTTATTCTATTTATGTATGTTTGTTCACAGCAACTGGAGCTTTGTCAAAGACTCTACAAACTCCACTTTCAACTGCTGCTGCTTTTTCAGTCTTACTGTAAATTGATCGGCCAAGTTCACGCTATAAACTCTATACCAGAGGTATGTGGATATCAGTGTCTTCTCATCTGAAAAGTCTAGCTTGCAAATCTTTATGAAATAGAATGGAGCCCCATACATGAAATGGGGAAATCTTGTGGCCACAAATTAAGAATTTGTTCCCACAGCTTCATTAGCTTGCTTGTTTTAGTTCAGTCATGGCCACATTGTTCTAATTTGTTCCCTTGTTTTTGTAAACTTGTGTCCAAAACTAAGAAACTAAGGTCTAGATTTACTAAACAAATTAGCATTAGAGCATAATCCCATAAAAGCGCCAATGGGAGTGGAAAGATCTGTGCATGATCTACTGACGACGCACACATAAAAGAACACAGACGCAGATAATCGTCAGATAATTTCCATAATAACCAAAACAATCTACCAAGAGCAGCGCAAATTTGATTCTGCTTCAAGACATGCTTTTTTGGGCAGAAAATAATGGCGCAAATACCAGTAAATCGACTAGCACAAACTTTAGTAAATCACCTTGCGTGATTCATTTAAATACTCTCCTCCCCGTTCATTTTGCGTCTGAAAGGGAAACTCCTACAAATGTATATGCAATAAGGTCAGCCACAAAAAATAACCCTGTCCATGCCTTTTTAGCGCAAATTTTTCTCTGCATGTTTTAAGTAAATCCTGACAGTATTTTTTTAACGCCAAAAGAGGGTTTGCGCAGGCGCAAGCTATTGGTAAATCTGACCATAAAATAAAAGGAGGGAATAAATAAGTACAATATGGCCACGATTTAACTAAATTACTAAACAAATATAACTGAATTACTAAACAAATTAGTATAATGTCGCAACGAGATAATTCAAATGAGGAAACAAGTCAATAAAATGCGGGTACTAACTGATAAATGGTGGGAAAAAACTCCTGGCCTCAATATCTGTATTTTTTTTTAATTATTATTATTATTATTTTTTTTCATATCATGTGCGGGGCTCCTTAAAATAGCAATATTTGCTCATTGTGTATGTTTGTAATGTTTTTACTAGTTACTAATTAGGTACCAATTAGCATTGTTGTTTTTTTTGGACATGTACAATGTTAATACCATTATACTTTGAACTTTGTTGGCGTACTATATAAATGCCATCATACATGAATATAGTAATCATTCTGTACTCTGATATCATCACTGTACTATGGTACCGCCACTGTATCTTTTTGGAAGGGTTCTAAAATAGTTTTTTTTCTCACAAAAGAGTCCATTTGATTGTCATTTATGTGTAATTGCTGTCCATTCTAGCTGCAGAATATGTCCAGAGAGTTGAGTGAGTTGAGGAGTAACCTGCGGGCAGCAGCAGCCTCAGTGGCCAGTGAGACAGCAGCCGAACAGAGAGATCCCACCACTGAATCCCCCTACAGCTCCTCTGAGGCTGCTGTACAGGCCATTCTAGAGAGCCTGAAAACCAACCAGTTCTCTAGAGCCATCCGTTATATACAGGAATGCAGGTAAACTTCCCACCGGGA
This sequence comes from Rhinichthys klamathensis goyatoka, assembly GCF_029890125.1. NCBI lineage: Eukaryota > Metazoa > Chordata > Actinopteri > Cypriniformes > Leuciscidae > Rhinichthys > Rhinichthys klamathensis. The sequence continues at coordinate 1,307,840 of NW_026606844.1, read as the reverse complement.
GAAATGACTACAACTTATTGTTCTATAATGGAACCACCATAAATGTTTTAAAATAAAATTCCATCATCGTTTACTCACCCTCATGTCATTCCAAACCTGTTTGCATATCTTTCTGCAGACCACACACACACACAAAATATTTTAAAGAATACTAGTAACCAAACAGTTTTGGTTCATCATTAAATTCCATTGTATGCGCAAAAAAATCGACTCGGTTACTAACGTAACCTCGGTTCCCTGAGAAGAGGGAACGAGTATTGCGTAAGTAGCTTACGCTATGGGAAAACTCCTTTTCTCGAGAAATATTGAAGTCTTTATGTAAAACGCATTGCAGCTGCACAGCATACAGCAATGAGCGAGGGAGCTCGGTCATTGGCTGTGCTGCGGCAACTGCACGAACCAATGACGGGGCGACTCTGAACCCGCTTCCAATGAGCGTGCTTCGCGCCCGCGCGCGTCAGAGCCCGCCAAGATGGGCGTGGCCAAGGGCTATATATTGAGCGCCCCGTCGTCTGAGTTCTTTAGGTTCAATCGACTGAAGCGAACTGACCAAGCACAAGCACGGCAGCTTACGCAATACTCGTTCCCTCTTCTCAGGGAACCGAGGTTACGTTAGTAACCGAGTCGTTCCCTTTCGAGAGGTTCCTCTTATTGCGTAAGTAGCTTACGCTATGGGAACGCCATGTAAAACGCCGTGCGTGCTGACTTCGCTCTAATAAGCGGGAGGCAGATGCCTGAGCCTTTAAGCAAAGTAATTATCCACGAGCCGGCCGAAGGCGGGTTTTATAAGGGACAATGTGGAACGGCCCAATGGGCGCCCAGAGAAACACACATAAGCACAATTTCATGTACTGATATGTATGAAAAATCCTCTAAGTCAGTCAGAGACGGACCCTATAAGGGAGGAGATAATGTTCAGCATGTACACACTCCAGCCTATGCACAGCTAGACCGACAGTATGTTGGAGTGTAAAGAGGGGACCTGTAGGTTATAAAACCTGATAAATGTTGACGGCGAGGCCCAGCCTGCCGCCGCACAAATATCTTGAATGGGTATCCCACTCGACCACGCCCACGAGGAGGCCATGCCTCTCGTAGAGTGAGCTCTGACGCCCAAGGGGCACTGAAGGCCCTTGGCCTCATAAGCCAGCGCTATAGCATCAACTATCCAGCGCGATATTCTCTGCTTTGAAACAGCGAGACCTTTGGTGCGGCCGCCAAAGCATACGAACAATTGTTCTGTCTGTCTGAACAGGGCAGAACGTTCCAAATATACTCTGAGCGCCCTGACCGGGCAGAGTAAATTAGCGTCGGTTTCGTCTGCTGGAGACGATAGCGCGGCCAAAGATATCACCTGTGCCCTGAAAGGTGTAGAGAGCACCTTAGGAATATACCCGTGTTTTGGCCTGAGGACAACCCTGCTGTCATTAGGTCCAAACTCCAGGCAGGTAGCGCTTGATGACAGCGCGTGCAGGTCGCCCACTCTCTTGACTGAGGCGAGAGCCAGCAAGAGAGCAGTTTTGAGCGAGAGCTGTTTGAGGTGCACGGTTCGGAGGGGTTCGAACGGGGCACTCTTGAGTGCGTCCAGGACTGTGGCCAGGTCCCAGATCGGCACCGAGGGGGGGCGTGGGGGATTTATCCTCCTGGCGCCCCTCAGGAAACGAACGACTAGGTAGTTTTTCCCTAGTGTGCGTCCTTCTACAGGGTCGTGTGATGCCGCTATGGCAGCTACATATACCTTGAGCGTGGAGGGGGTTCGGCCTGCCTCCAACAGCTCTTGTAAGAAAACGAGCACACTCGGTACTTCGCATGTCTCAGGGTTCAGGTTCCTGGGTTTACACCAGTCACTGAACACCTTCCATTTCTGGGCATATAAGCGCCTCGTAGAGGGCGCTCGCGCCTCAGTGATGGTTCTCGACACTCCACTGGGGAGGTTCTCGGGAACCCGTTGAGGGGCCACGCATGGAGGGCCCACAGATCGGGGCGGGGATGGAGGATCATCCCGTTGGCCTGCCTGAGGAGGTCTAGCCTCAGTGGAATCGGCCATGGGGCAGATTGCATCATCTGCATCAGTTCTGGAAACCACGTCTGGTTCTTCCAGAGTGGGGCTACCAGGAGCACTGCACATTTCTCCTCCCTGATCCGACTGATGACCTGAGGTAGCATCGCGACCGGAGGGAAGGCATACAGCGGGCGGCTCGGCCAGATTTGGGCGAGCGCGTCTGTGCTCTTCGAAAAGAAGAGAGGGCAGTGCGCATTTTCCATGGAGGCAAAGAGGTCGACTTCTGCTCTGCCAAAGGTTTGCCATAACCACTGAATCGTCAGGGGGTGGAGAGACCATTCTCCTGGGAGAACTTTGTCTCTGGACAGCATGTCCGCTCCCTGGTTCAGAGCACCTGGCACATGCGCTGCTCTCAGCGAGCGCAGGTTGTGCTGGGACCATAGGAGGAGCTCCCTGGCCATCGAGTGCAGGGAGCTCGATCTGAGTCCACCCTGACGATTTATATGCGAAACTACCGTCATGTTGTCCGTTCGGACTAAGACGTGCTCGTCCTTCAAGTACGGGAGCAGGGCTCTGAGAGCCAAAGCGACCGCTTTCAATTCCAGACAGTTTATACACTCACCGGCCACTTTATTAGGTACACCTGTCCAACTGCTCGTTAACACTTAATTTCTAAGCAGCCAATCACATGGCGGCAACTCAGTGCATTTAGGCATGTAGACATGGTCAAGACAATCTCCTGCAGTTCAAACCGAGCATCAGTATGGGGAAGAAAGTTGATTTGAGTGACTTTGAACGTGGCATGATTGTTGGTGCCAGAAGGGCTGGTCTGAGTATTTCAGAAACTGCTAATCTACTGGGATTTTCACGCACAACCATCTCTAGGGTTTACAGAGAATGGTCCGAAAAAAAAAAAACATCCAGTGAGCGGCAGTTCTGTGGGCGGAAATGCCTTGTTGATGCCAGAGGTCAGAGGAGAATGGCCAGACTGGTTCGAGCTGATAGAAGGGCAACAGTGACTGAAATAACCACTCGTTACAACCGAGGTATGCAGCAAAGCATTTGTGAAGCCACAACACGCACAACCTTGAGGCGGATGGGCTACAACAGCAGAAGACTCCACCGGGTACCACTCATCTCCACTACAAATAGGAAAAAGAGGCTACAATTTGCAAGAGCTCACCAAAATTGAACAGTTGAAGACTGGAAAAATGTTGCCTGGTCTGATGAGTCTCGCTTTCTGTTGAGACATTCATATGTTAGAGTCAGAATTTGGCGTAAACAGAATGAGAACATGGAACCATCATGCCTTGTTACCACTGTGCAGGCTGGTGGTGGTGGTGTAATGGTGTGGGGGATGTTTTCCTGGCACACTTTAGGCCCCTTAGTGCCAATTGGGCATCATTTAAATGCCACTGCCTACCTGAGCATTGTTTCTGACCATGTCCATCCCTTTATGGCCACCATGTACCCATCCTCTGATGGCTACTTCCACCATGTCACAAAGCTCTAATCATTTCAAATTGGTTTCTTGAACATGACAATGAGTTCAGGTTTGTCCTATGCCCCTATAAATACAGCCAAAGATTTTCAAACTAAAGTGGACCTATTCAAGTTTCATCGGAGTCTTCAACTGAAAGCTTTGTACTACACTTCTGAAGCAGCTACTCGTACCTATGACAAGAAGGCAACAACATTCAAACCCAAGTCAACATTCATGCCAGGTTCATCTAATCCAACTTTGAACTCCTTCTACAAGAAAGTAATGTATGACATTGACAAGATCTTCACTTCAAAAAAACGAAAACAATATAATCTTTCAAAAGAAGAAGGAGAAGCTTTGAACTGGATTTCTAATAATGAAGAGCTAGTAATAAAAAGAGCGGACAAGGGAGGTGCTGTTGTTGTATGGGGCAGAGATCAGTATATTGAAGAAGCCTTGAGACAACTTCAAAACCGTGAGTACTACCAGTGCCTGAGATCCAATCCAATAGAAGTAATGACAAATGAACTGACTGATATTTTATCACATGCTAAAGATGAGGGATGGATTTCAAAAAATGAATGTGATTTTCTTTCCTGTAAAAATCCTAGGATTCCTACATTTTATATGCTCCCTAAAATACATAAAAATCTTGAAAATCCACCAGGGAGACCTATAATTAGTGGAAATGAATCTATTACAGAGCCAGCTTCAAAATTTGTTGACAGTTTTATCAAACCATTGGTTGGAAAACTTCCTTCATTTATTCAGGATACTACCCATGTATTAAATACCATTAAAAAGACTAAAACTACTGAATCATCTATTTTGGTGACCATGGATGTTGAATCACTGTATACAAACATAGACCATAAAGATGGACTGGAAGCACTATTATACTATCTGGATATGAGATCATCTACCGAAAGGACACCTGCATGTTTTATTATACAACTAGCGGAATGGACATTGAAAAACAACATATTTTTGTTTCAAGATAAATTCTATAAACAAATTAAAGGTACAGCTATGGGTGCATGTTTTGCCCCTAATTATGCAAATTTGTTTTTGGGATTTTGGGAAAAGAATTTTGTATTTTCTGACTTAAACCCATATTTAAAATATGTGGAGTGGTGGGGCAGATATATAGATGACATTATATTGATATGGACAGGATCGGAGGTGGATTTAATAGCTTTTCACGCTTATCTTAATAATACCAATGTAAATCTGAAGCTGAGTCTTGATTATTCACATACTCAGATTAATTTCTTGGACTTAAAAATCTTCAAAGAAAGTAGTGGTGCGCTGCATACTACTATATTTAGAAAAGAAACTGACAGAAACACTATATTGAGAGCAGATAGCTTTCATCCTTTATGGATGACCGAGAATATTCCTGTTGGCCAGTTCCAGAGGCTGAAACGAATATGTGATAAGGAAGAAGATTTTAACATCAGAGCACAAGACATGACTCAAAGATTTAAGGAACGGGGTTACAAAAATAGCGTGATTAACAAAGCATACAATAAAGTGAGAAACATCAGTAGAGACGAACTATTACAACAAAAACGTAAATCACAGGATCCAGATAACTCTGTATATTTCGTGACACAGTATAGCACAGAGGCAAACAGAATTAAGAAAATTATAAAGAAGAATTGGGAAATAGTTATGAGTGACCCTTATCTCAGGGAAGTCATGCCCGAATCTCCTTCCATTGCATTTCGGAAAGCACCAACAATTAAAGACAAAATAGTGAGAAGTCATCTTTCTCCTAAGAAAGCCAATACCTGGTTAAGTTCAAGTGCAGGAAATTACAGGTGTGGCAACTGTAATCACTGCGATAATATGATCAGGACAAAAACATTTAGAGACGTAACCTCTGACTCCGAACTGAAAATAAGATCTTTCATTAATTGTAATACCTCATTTGTGATCTACAGGTTAGAGTGTCCATGTGGATGTTTCTATATAGGGATGACGACTAGAAAACTAAAGATACGATTATCAGAGCATAAAAACGCCATTCGAATCTGTAACCCTCTATATCCTATGGCCATTCATTACAGAGATACAAACCATGGTAGTCCTAATACACTCAAGATAATCGGTATTGAACACATCCCCAAGTCCATAAGAGGAGGGGATAGGGTTAAGAAGTTACTACAAAGAGAATCTTTCTGGATTTACTCACTGAAAGCCACCACATTTCCAGGTTTAAATGGAGAATTAGATTTTGTACCATTTCTGTGAAATTTTTCATGAAATTAGTTGTATTGTGTACCATTAGATGTATACATCCATTGACGTGTATATTTTGATATGTTTTTTTTGCTCTACTTTATTTTATTGTTATGTTTTGATTTGTATAATGTAATCTAGATATTGCTGAAAATATTTCAATTAAAGTTTTTTTTTTTTTTTTTTTTGTATTTTTTTTTTTTTTTTTTTTTTTTTGTATGTGTATGTATGTGTATGTATGTATGTATGTGTATGTGTATATGTATGTGTATATATATATGTATATGTATATATATGTATATGTATATATATGTATAATTTTTTTTTTTTTTTTTTTTTTTTTTTTTTTTTTTTTTTTTTTTTTTTTTTTTTGTGTATATGTATGTATGTGTATGTATGTGTATATATGTATGTATGTGTATGTGTATATGTATGTGTATGTATATATATATATATATATGTATATGTATATATCTTTTTTTTTTTTTTTGAGTTTGATTTGGCTTGATATTATGCAATATACTATTTCATTTGTTGAATTCTGCTCCCTGCTGGTTACCTTGCGTAGTGTGTGACCAGGTGTTTGCTATTTAGACTAATGAACTGCTATTTAAAATGCACTTGTGACTTTGTTTGTTACACACACCCTGACGAAGGCGATAGCCGCAACGCGTAGGTGTATCTGTCACCAATTTTAATGATAGAAGCCATGATTTAATAAAGGCTTTTTACTTTTTTGTATACACAACTCGAGTGCCTTGGATTATGACAATGAGTTCACTGTACTAAAATGGCCTCCACAGTCACCAGATCTCAACCCAATAGAGCATCTTTGGGATGTGGTGGAACGGGAGATTCGCATCATGGATGTGCAGCCGACAAATCTGCGGCAACTGTGTGATGCCATCATGTCAATATGGACCAAACTCCCTGAGGAATGCTTCCAGCACCTTGTTGAATCTATGCCACGAAGAATTGAGGCAGTTCTGAAGGCAAAAGGGGGTCCAACCCGTTACTAGCATGGGGTACCTAATAAAGTGGTCGGTGAGTGTATGTAGGCGCTTCTCCGGGTTTGACCACAAGCCGGAGACAGGCCTGCCCTCGTAAAGGGCCCCCCAGCCTATTTTGGAGGCATCTGTCGTGATAATTTTTCTCCTTGTGTTCACGCCCAAACTCACCCCGGACTGATACCAGTCGACAGCTTTCCAGGGTGTCAGGGCTTTTATGCAGCCGTGATTTGCTCTGATTAAAAAGTGGCCCGAGCGCCACGCGTGAGTGGGGACACGGCTTTTGAGCCAGCGTTGGAGAGGACGCATGTGCAACAATCCTAGCTGGAGTACAGCTGATGCTGAGGCCATGAGACCGAGCATCCTTTGAAATCGCTTGACGGGGGCGCGCGCACCCGCTCTGAACGATGTTGCAAGGCGCCGGATAGTGAGCGCGCGCTCTGATGAGAGACGCGCCGTCATCTGCACTGAGTCTAGCACTATTCCCAGAAAATAAATATTCTGGCTGGGGGATAGCATGCTTTTTGCCAAATTGATTCTTAGACCCAGGCAATCTAGATGACTGATAATCCAAGACCTGTGTGTCACTAACTGGCTCTCTGATTGTGATAGGATTAGCCAATCGTCGAGATAATTCAGTACTCGCACTCCCCGCTGTCTCAGGGGGGAAAGTGTTGCATCCATACATTCCGTAAATGTACGGGGTGCCAGTGACAGGCCGAATGGTAGTACTGTGTACTGGTATGACTGTCCCTCGAAAGCGAATCTCAGAGAAGGCCTGTGATGAGGCGCTATCGGAATGTGAAAGTAAGCATCTTTCAGATCCACTGATAGAAACCAATCCCCCGGGCGAACTTGCGCGAGGATATGCTTGGTTGTTAACATTCTGAACGAGCGAATCATTAAAGCTTTGTTCAGATGTCTGAGATCTAGAATGGGGCGGAGACCGCCATCCTTTTTCGGGACGAGAAAATAGCGGCTGTAAAAACCTGCCTCGCTCATAGAGGGAGGAACTGTCTCTATAGCCTTTCTCTATCAGTTTGAGCATCTCGGTGCGTAGAACATGTGAAACATCTTTTCTCACTTTCGTCTCGACCACTGCTGTGAAGCGGGGCGGTCTGCGAGCGAATTGAAGCGAGTAACCGTGTTTTATTATGTTCAAAACCCATTTCGGCATGTCGGGGATATTTTCCCAAGCTTTCGCTCGCACAGATATGGGCTGAATGCTGGTTGGGGGCGTGTCGCAGTGACGTATGGCTCCCGCCAGCGAATCGCCCTGTGCTAATACTGAGCTTACAGCTCTCAGCGGCGCGGGCGCGCGCTGATCAGCTTTGTTGAATGCCGAGTGCAGGGGTGCGTGTGAGATTACAGGCGCGCTCGCCGTAATGCTCACAGAGTGAGATGGGGAAATGTTTAACACTGTATGGATAGTGCTTATGGGTGGGGGTGCATAGACTGTGGTAGGCACGCGCGCCACTTTCATAAAACTTCCCGCTCGTGGCGGGAGGTTTTTGGCCATATAAACAGTGTTTGTGAGTTGGGGTTAGTGCATAACAGCGGGCACACGCACTACTCTTATAGAACTTCCCGCTTTTACTGGGGAAGTGTTTATAACTGTGGGAACAGTGCTTATGTGTAGTGGTGCATACGTGACAGTTGGCACACAATCTACATTCATGGGGCGTCCAGCCTGAGCCGGGAAAACATTTGGCACTGCGTTGACAGTTTTGATATGTGGGAATGCGCACTTTGGTGTGGACACGTGACCCTTTAATGACACAGGCAGAAAATGGCTCTTTATGTGATTTCTGTGTGTCGCCGTAAAAACGGCGTTTGTTTGCAGGTGGGCGAGCTGTGTGGCTGGCACATTGGCTGCTGTATAGACATTTCCAGCCGCCTGTAAGGGGACTGGGTAATGTTTTAAACGTTTTGGAGAGGACGGTCCAGCTCTTGCGAGACACGCGCTCTCCCTTTTTCTCCCTGTAGCTAGGAGGACTTACGAGGCTCTGGGTTCAGCACAATCTTGGGCCGAGGTCCCCGTCGCTCGGGCGGTTGCTTCCTGTTGGCAGAGCGCGAGCGGCGTCGAAAATCCGTTTCAGGTCTGGGCTGAGAGACGGGAGGCGCCGTCTTAGCTCGCTGCTGCTGAGGCGGCCTTTGGCGGCTCTGCGATGAGCTAGATCGCTTGGGCAGGAAGTGACGCATAGCCTGTGAATCCTTACGGGCTTCGGTGAAGCGCTCGGCGAACTCCTTCACCGCTGGTCCAAACAGGCCGCTTTGGGAGATAGGCGCGTCGAGAAATGACGCCTTATCTGCATCCTTCATCTCCGTTAGCGTTAGCCACAGATGGCGCTCAAGGACAGTCAGGTTAGCCATAGCACGGCCGATGGATTGGGCGGTGGCTTTTGTAGCTCGCAGTGCTATGTCAGTGGCGCTGCGCAGGTCCTTGAATGCCTCAGGATCGGGTCCAGACTCGTCCATACTGCGGAGAAGTTTAGCTTGGAACACCTGGAGGACAGCCATAGAGTGAAGCGATGATGCAGCTTGGCCGGCGGCGGCGTATGCGCGACCGGCGAGAGCTGAAGTAGACCGGCAAGGCTTCGAGGGATGAAAAGCTTTAGCTTTCCATCCAGCGTTGGAGGGTGGACACAGATGATTGGCCACAGCCTCCTCGAGGAGCGGAGTCCCCTCATAGCCTTTTTCTTTCGCGCCGTCCACAGAGGAGAGCGACAAAGAAAAAGAAGGTTTTAGGCGAGCGGAGTGCGGGGCTTTTCACGACTTCGTGAGTTCGTCGTGAACTTCCGGGAAGAAGGGGGAGGGCCTTTGTCGAGGGGCCTGCCGGCGCCCCTGCAGAAGCCACTCGTCCAGTCGGCTGCGGGCGGGTTCTTCCGGGGAAGACCAATCGAGCCCGAGGTCTTCCACGGCCTTAGAAAGGATGCGGACGATCTCCGAGTCCATGCTGGAGCCCGCGCTCGTGCCCGCTAATGTCGATGGCGCGGGGTCGAAGGACGAACCCGGCCAGTCGTCTGATGCAGCATCACAGGAAAAGCTGTCATCCTTGTCATCGTCATCCCCTGACGCGCCAAACGAGACGAGCCCCATCGCTCCGCTGGAGGGGTGCTGGTCCGCCTGTGTGAACTGGACTGGCGGCGGGGAGTCTTCGGGTGGTGGTGAAGCACGCGGGGATTGGCCCGGCGTGACATCACTGCAAACCGCGTGCTCTGGCGGCCTCTGTGAGCGGCGCTTTTTCTTGCGCGGCTCGACCAGAGGAGATGGCAGCACGGAAGAGGTGGGCTCTTTCGCGGTGAAAACGGCGAAGCGAGCGCGCAGCTCGGTGAGGCCCAGGGCGTCACACTCGGGACATCCGCCTCGAGTAAGGGCAGCCTCTGCGTGGTCCGGTCCCAAGCAGCGGGCGCAAATGATGTGACGATCCCCGTCCTGAAGAGGGCCTCGACACGAGGCGCAGGAAGGCATTTGAAACAACGCCTTGTTAATTTGCTCTTTTAGAAGTGTCGCGGGGGCAAACACTGAAAGCTTTGTAAAAAGGATATGAGATGATGCGCGCCGGATGGCTTAGCAGAAGGCGATCGAAGGCGGCTGAAGGCGCCGGCGTCCTCGAAGCAGTCCTGCTGTAGGCTTGTCGACGGCGGCGGCGAAAAGACTCCAAGAAATCCGGAGGATCCAGCGAAGAGAAGGTCTTTGCTGAAGGAGATTAAATCTAAAGAACTCAGACGACGGGGCGCTCAATATATAGCCCTTGGCCACGCCCATCTTGGCGGGCTCTGACGCGCGCGGGCGCGAAGCACGCTCATTGGAAGCGGGTTCAGAGTCGCCCCGTCATTGGTTCGTGCAGTTGCCGCAGCACAGCCAATGACCGAGCTCCCTCGCTCATTGCTGTATGCTGTGCAGCTGCAATGCGTTTTACATAAAGACTTCAATATTTCTCGAGAAAAGGAGTTTTCCCATAGCGTAAGCTACTTACGCAATAAGAGGAACCTCTCGAAAGGGAAACAATGGAAGTCTGTGTGAAGACTGTGAACCGAAATGGTTTGGTTACCAACATTCCTTTAAAATATCTTATTTTATCATTCCCAGAAGAAGGAAATGCATACAGGTTTTGAACAACATGAGGGTGAGTAAATGATGACAGAATTTTCATTTTTGGGTGAACTATTGCATTAAAAGTGAGATAAAGCATTTGGAGTTATATGCAGTACTTTGCTCTTTAATTATTTGAAATAAATAATAACCTTTCTAATGGCATCTTTCAGGAAAATGTGGCCAAGTGACATTTTCGGCAGCAGCTCCGAGAATGAGATCCAGACTCTGCTCAACATCTATTTCCGGCACCAAACTCTGGGTCAGACAGGAACCTTTGCCCTGGTCGGCTCCAAACAAGACCTGTCTGAGATCTGCAACCGACTCACTGAGCTTAACTGCGAGATCCGAGACATGATTCGAAGGGCGCAGGGCTATCGGGCCATCACTGCCTTCCTCCCTGACTCCAGCGTGACCGGCATCAGCCTTTGAGGCGCACTTTAAGGGATCAGGCCGGCATTGGCTTTCTCTCCACCACTCCTGTCTGAAGATGCTGCTGCCTTCATTGTTCTCCCCTAGCACACGCATTACTGTCCTGCTTAAGAGCTGGCAGGATGTATAGCTTAAATAGCTGGGAAAAATGCAACAGGGGACAGTAAAAAAGTCGACGCCTTGGCTTTTTTGCACTAGTATGTATGTATGGGGCCGCCCCCTGCCTCTGAAATGGGGCCTCTACTACTGCAGGCATCAAATGTATACCAAAGCTCCACGAATGGCTCCTCCTGCCCACATCTACCATTATACATGCTACGGGAAAATGTGCAATGCCTCACACCAAGTGAAACTTTTCATCTTAGAGAGAATGTTTTGTGCTCTCGGCTACTTGATGATACAGAAATGTTCTGTTCTTGTTTTTGTTTAGTTTTTTTCAGATAAAAGCCGAAAGCCGTTGTTAATGTGGCTTTCTAAATGGTTTCGAAAGATCAGACTTTTCACTCCCTGCATCTGCTTTTACCCATACAGATAGAATGTCTCTAACACAATACAATGCTACTGTCAGAGAAAATTGGATGCAAAAAGGGGTCATCCAGCACTTACTGTATTTATGGGGGTGTTTGATTTTACTAATGTCTTTCTACTGTTTAGTTGCTCCTAGTAGATTTATTTATATTCTCAAAAGAAAGATCATCATGCTTTGATTATCATAAAATGGTATAGTTTTATAGGATAGAATTATGTCTATTCTGTCTATTGAAATGGCCAAGCATGCAAAGGTATGTACCATAAGACAAAATAGAGATATTTATGGAATAAAAAATATTTTAAATGAAAGATACATTTGTACATAGTAGTGGGAGTGTAGCCCATACTTGTAAGATTTTATTTTTATGATTTTATTTTGCTGTCTGCTGTATGAAAGTGTGCATGCAATAAATAGAACAATAAATAATATTAATTAATATCTGCTCAGTCATGGAGTGTTTGTATTTATTTAAATACTTATTGAATACATTCAAATGATACAAATCTAAATTTAATTAAGAACATAGTCACAGTTCTTAAATTTAGTTTTGAATTATTTGAATACATCTCAAAAACTTAATGAGAGTGATTGAGTGTCCATGCTTTTATGATCATCTACGTGTTTGTTTGTTTGTTTTAAATTCTGGAATGAATTACAAAATGTTTAACATATTTTCTACAAAAGGGAATCTTAAATGGCAGGATCAGAACTGAATTCTAGCAATGCATTATTATTCATTTATTTTCTATGGTTGTGCGCCCTCTGGTGTTACCAGAATGGAAATTATAAAGACACTCAAGATCAAAAGTTTTTTTTTTTTTTTTGCCAGTTGTGGAACAGCAAACAACCGTGCTTTTTGACAGTGACTTGACAAGTTCCACGACTATGTCAATTTTGGTGGCCCAAGACTGCATTACAGAGACAATTAACATTGTTTTATATGTGTTTGATCCATTGTTATCTTACATTAAAATTAAACTAGCATTAAATTCAACAAACTCTGGTAAATTACTTTATTTTTTTTTTGTTAGAATAAAATATTTTTTGGAATAAGCTGTAAGTATTAAGAAGTAACAAGTAAAATAACAGGTGATAATAAAATATTAATCTGTAAAGAGGTATACTGTACATGTGCTGCAAATGAGAATAAAAAACAAGTTTGACGTTTACTTAGTGTGAATGGTCTTGCTGACTATAAACTACCAATATATTTTAAGCAAGCACTGTCCAAAAATATGAACACTCATTTCCATACTTTTTAAATTAAATGCCAGTCACATTACAAACAATGAACATGACAATAGTCGTATCCAACATATAGTATGAAAAATATTTAACAAATATTGACTACAAAAAATATAAAAAGGAAATATACAGCAGAATATATAAAATAATAATACAAGTAAAAGAAAGAAAGAAAATAATATAAACAGAAAAGGGAACAGGGATGAGATCATCATACAAATAGCGTAAAAGCTTCACGTTTTGCTTTACTATTTTTCAACCCAAGTAGTAACTCAATATAGTTTTTCATATCTATCTGAAATAACACAAAGTTGACTCATTTCCATCTTTAATATACTTATAAAATACACAAGCACGTAAGCTCGCCCCTGAACTCAGGCGCGCGTTCTGATTGGTCGAGACAACTGCTCTTCCGTTGACGACACTGCGCTTATTGGCGGGATGTGTTAAACCAGCGTTATGCACGCGCAGAATAAACAGATCCCCTCAGAAGACTTCAGGGAATAAAATATTTTCGATCGGCGATGAAGAAGACATTTCCAGGAATATCGAGAAGTCAAAAGTTTCAAAAAGCTTTTATTTGGGACAACATGTTCATTTACGGTCGTAAGTTATAGAACTTCCAGTTCTGTTTCCTGTTGATTGTAGCTAGCGTTGTAAACATAGTAATATCATGAGATAGAACTGCTACTTTTAGTGACAAACTGTTACTTGAGAACTAAGTTACGTAATATAAAAGTCAGAGACACTGATGCTAGAGATACATGTTACATTCAATTACGTTTTTAAGTGTGTTTCTTTGTTTATCTGTAGGTCCAGTGACAATATTATTGTGCTTGGTTCAGATTTAACCCCATCACACTCATGGCAGCATGTTTGAAAATTTCTATCATCAAATTGACAAAGGTAGACACTTCAATAATATGAATACGTATAATATATTATTATGATTATTACTAGTGTTATTATAACTATAGTCATATTATTTTTAAATGATTGACTCTGGTTTATTGGGAATTAAGAGCTTGGACCCCTCAATCCAGACTGGTTTGAGGAGTTGACTGCAAAAGCTTCCAGAGATGAAGGACGTCCTGACAGTTTGAAAGCTGAGTGGGAAGAGGACACTGTCAAAGCACCAGAGACATCAGCCCTGGCCAGTCAGCTGAATTCTACACCCAAAATATTTAAGCAACAACACTTTCAGTCCCCTGATTCCATTCCTAATGAAGAGTCACCTTATGAAGGTATCGTAATTGCAGTGTTATGTATGACGTATGTGTATATAAAGGACATAGCCATGTACTGTACAATTGTTTTCTTTCCACCCTGTGACTAATGCAGACTTATCAGCTTTTCCCTGGTCAGAATCGAGCCCTTGTTTGTTTGGCTCAGCCAAAGACAGGTAATTATGTTTATGAGTTCTATGAATTTTATGTAAAATATGAAAGTCAAGCAGACGGTTAAATGTAAGTTTCTCTCCTTTCCTTTATGGTCACAGATTTGATAGATCCTGTGAAAAACCTAGAGATTGCTTTGGTAAGAAAGTTTTAGATTATCTTTCCTCTTTTCTTTAAAAGTAAAACAAAAAATAAGCCTGTCCTAATATTAAATATTGTACTTTATTTGTTAATTATTTCCATATGTGACATCACAGGCCTTCTGGAGACACCAAAAAGGTCTTTGGTAAGTCAACACAAAATCACAAAACTGGTCATATCATATTTACTTTCTTAATTCATGTTATTGGTCATGCTTTTCATGGCATGCATGTTTATCTAATGAAAAAAAAAATGCCTTTCATCAAAATGTTAAAACTTTCATTTTGGCTGGTTCACCAAGCCCTCTTTTTTTTCTTCTTCTTTCAAACCCTCCTCTTCAACCACCCATTTTAGGAACGTGTCACATTACAGAAAAAAATAAAGAAAACTGGTTGCGAACACAGTTTCACATTGACTTCAGAAGGCATTCTAGACATGATTCATGATGTTGAGTTTGATCTCTTCCAGGCACGTTCAGCAAAGCTGATATCTGAGAGCCTTGGGGCACAAATCAACCCTGACTTATCTTGGACCAGCTCCTTTAACACACCATCATCTTTGACTCCCACCGTGATATTGCGTATGTATGAATATTCTTTAGAAGTGAATAATTTATGGTTTACAATTAAAAACACTAGATCATAATGTCGAATTTCTCCACATTATTTCCACACTGTTAATCCACAGCTGTAATTTAATAACTTTTTATTAATACTTACTGTTGAATATGTTTCACCTTTATTAGGCTTCAACAAGAAGATGAGATCGCACACATAATAGTAGAAGATTTCTTACCAAAAAATACATTATTTCGAGTCCAAATGAGCTCCTCTTCTTGTTGAACCTTGATATGTTTTTGAGCTTACGCATCAAAGTATCTACAAACGTTTTCAGTATTTGCCGCAGATGTTCTACAGCTTCTCGGCTGTTTTTTACCTTTATAAGGTTGTCAGGGATAATATAAATTTATTTCAAAAGTCCTACATTAGAATGATACAATTGGCAACAACATATATTTTGAAATAAGTTAAAAACCTTATATATATATTGATCAAATGACGAGTGAAAAGGTAATCAATGCTTCAGATACTTTGAAAATTTTTAAAGATTCAATTCTGTCACACAAATTTTGTTTGACAACTGGTGTAACATCTTGTAACAACTAGGTCAAATCTTGTATGGTATGTTAGATATATTGTCACTATATCATGTTTGTGATTTGAAGAAATATGTTACAATTACACCCTGGTCTCCTGATCAGGTATGAGCTACTCCGAATGAGCTATTCTTCTTTTGCTTTAGCAAAAACAGAGGATCGCCGTCCTTCATCAAGTGGCCTCAAAGACAAGGAAGCAATTGTAAGTGCAAATCTGAAGTTCTGAAGTTCTATGGCTGTAATTGTGTTTTTGCTTTTTGTATTATGGTTCCTAATATTCTGAGATTCTGCTTTTACCTACATAGAATTACCTGATGGCTGATGGCTTGTTTTCATTCCCTTATTCACACTAGTTTGTGCGGAAACTGTTCCCATCTCTTTCAAAAGTCTCTGCAAGCACTGCATCATTAAATGATACAACATTAAAACAAGATGGTGAGTGAGACACTGTATTATTGTTTTTGTTTTTTATTGTGAAATGCATACACATACCAGTAACTCTGATTAGAAAATAATTGGGATTATTTTGTACTTTTCTCTTCAATGATAGCCAAAAGTGAGACTATTCAGGTTGATGACTTGGGAGAAAATCCTGTTTGCTCTTCAAATGCATCTCTGGATACAAGTGGTCTGTGGAAGCAGACTGTTCCCAGCGCTATAGAGGATGGGGATGTCCGGACCACAGTGCAGAATGTTCTTGATGGTGCTGAGGATGCGTTATCAATATTCTTCAGCAACAGTACTTCAACTCTGCGGAGAATCAAAACCAAAGAGAGGATCAGAAGGAGAATATCTGATTCTTCAAAGGATGTCAAATCGGTTGTTCTAACTACAGAGCCAGAAGAGATATTAAAGGCTGATGTAGAAACAAAAAGCCTAAACAATATTAAAGACATCATTCAATGGACCCCACTAAGTTTATCAGAATCTATTCTATTGAATGGAGACGGAGACTGTTCGGGGGCGTCTTTGATAAACAATCACAACACTGTAGCATCCAGTGAAACTAATGGTTTTACTGTTTTCAACTGCACTGGAGAAAGTAGCCAAACTTTTTCACAGAGTGTAAGACTCAGATCTTATCCAGAAGAATCTGAGCGTCAGAAGACTTCACCTGCTTTCATGAAATCACCTGCTTTCATGCTCACTAGAAAGTCCAGGAAGTTTGTGTATCAAGTGCCAAGTTCCGATTTGTCAAAGACTGTAATTGAGCACAATGCAGCTCTACCAGTATGTTCGGACCATACTGACAAAGGTAAGATTGTTCTTGTATTAAATTCTCTTACAAATTTTGTGTGTGTAGTACTGTGTACATATTATTAGGGCTGGTCCGAATACCATTTTTTGAGCTTCGAAGCTTCGGTAGTAATGAACATCGAATATTCGAAGCTTCGGAATCTCTATCTGTCTGTCCATTTGCATTTTGATTATTTCGAGAACCGTTCATCCAAACGACTTCACAAGGAGTGCAGTGTCGTATTTGGTGCAATATAGATATAGACAGGCGAGACGCGACACGTTCAGAATTAATAAACTTTTAATAAACTACAGAACAGTGCAAGCGGGAAGCGCGCGGGCCTCACGCGAGCAGAGCTTATATGCTCCGAGAACGGACACTGCTAGTGATATAAAACACACACAGGTCTGTTAACTTAAGCAATATTTTTAATAAGGTAGTCTAATATCTTTCTCACTAACAAATTACTGACCACGTAGCGTAGATTTAAATAAAGAAGCGGCGCGCCTCACGCGAGCAGGGCTTACATGCTCCGAGAACGGACACTGCACGCACTATATAAAACACAAACAGGTCTGTTAACTTAAGCAATATTTTTAATAAGCCTTCTATAATTTTTCTCACTAACAAATTACTGACAAAGTAGGGTAGATTTAAATAAAGAAGCGGCGCGCCTCACGCGAGCAGGGCTTATATGTTCCGAGAATGGACACTATAAAACACACACACGAGGTCTTTTAACTTAAGCAATATTTTTAATAAGGTATAGTCTTATAATATTCTCACTGACAAAGTCGGGTAGATTTAAATAAATAAAAAAGAAATTTAAATAAAGACAAACGAAAAATAAATGAACGAACTGTAATAGCCTAAATAAAGAACACGGTAGCAATAACAATTTCAATAACAACATCACAAATTTCTATTAATATTTTGCAGTAGATTAATTTAGATTGATAATAACGGGTAAAAAGGAAAATACATTTTGTTTCTATTATTCTATTTTCCACAATGTCAAAGCAACGCAGCTTAACCCAAAACACAAGCTCATCAGGCATGCACTTCTGCCCATACAAACTCCGCTGTTCTGCGCTCTAGCCTGAGAATACACCCATTGCAGGAACACTTTTAGTAGTCCAAGAAGAAGCAAATATATTTATTAAGTAGCTATTAGGGCTGCACGATTTGGGGAAAATGTCATATTGCGATTAATGAGGTCAATATTGCGATTGCGATATGCGATTGCGATATAATAAACAAATGGTTTCATGAGTCAACTTGCTTGGTTCTAAAGTAAAATGCACACACAGATTAGTGATCATTCTGTGTATTAATGTGTATTTCTCAACTCAAACTAGCAACAACAACTAAATGATTGATAACACCTATAATGATCAATAAGCCATTGATGTAAAAATGACGACACCCCCCACATTTTAAACGTTAATTATAGCCATCCAACATTACAGTGATTCCATCAATATAATTGAAAGCTATCAACTTTTAAAATATTTATTAGGCTTAAAAAAAATAACAGCTTTTAAATTAAGTGAACTTCAAACAATCCTCACATAAACCCATAATAAATTCCATATTTACCTGTGCCCTTCCTGTCTTAACAAGTAGGATTGAGGATTTATATACAGATTTATATACATAAATTGAATAAAGTTATCAAACAGTCTGCGCTGCATGAATTATAAATTATATATAGACTAATCCTTATTAAAGCTACAAAACTTCTTTAGTCAAGAGCAGTGAGTAATTTTCTGTTCCCTTTGTTCTTTGATTAACTTTACTGACGGAACGCTTTATTCGCTGCTGGCCCTTTGAGAGCAGCCGTTGCTGACAGAGACGCGTATCTCACACGCGCCTCATTCTCTCACAAGCACAACTCTTTTCGTCCATCATAAGACTGCTCTTATGTTATGAAGATAATCGACAAAACGACATTTTGGCATAATTGTGTGTTATTGTTCGTTCAAGCTCGAAAGAGAACTGTATTCTGGCATGCGGTCTGTGCATGCGCATTATACGGGCGCGCGTTATTCTGTGAGTCACATTCAGGACATTCACAGGCAGCGCGCTCTCTTTTGACTTCTTTTCGTGCAAAATGGTTTTTAGGCATTTGCACGAATAAGAGCGGGATCATGTAACACTAAAGGATGACAAAAAAGAAGAGATGCGGTGTTAATAGCCCTAATTTGTTTATTTCATATAAAATCGCGGCATTTTGCGTTATATAATCGCATAGGTTTGACATCGTGATTACGATTGCGATACGATTAATCGTGCAGCACTAGTAGCTATAACGAAGTTATATGTTAAGTATTATATTTCACCAGATTTTATAGTGTAAAACATATTCAAGCGCGAATGAGAACCGTTTCGAGGGGGTTGCCAGGTGTGCAAAAAACACAAAAAAACCCGAATATTCGAATGTCACATTTTCAAATCGAATACCAACCCACCGAACGAATATTCGAATATTTGGGTCCAGCCCTACATATTATTGAACGGCTTTTTCACTTTGCTTTTTACAGAAAATTCCTCAGTTGAAAAGGAGTCTAGTGACCTTAACAAATCCAGATTCGCCAGTGAGTATGCAATCAATAATCAGACACAGCTGCAAGCCGTCGAACCGTTATCTACAGAACCCCATGATTTCGACCCCGGATTGGATATGACACAGCTTTCCAAAGCATTTGCAGAGGATTTCACACAAGAAATAAGGCCTGGATTGCTGCTTGACGTGCCTGTGAAGAGTGACCAAAATGGCCAAGTGCAACCTAAAGCTGAGTTTGAGGAGAACAAAGTTGGGAATCACAATGACATCTCTAATTTAGCAGAAATGTCTGTCAACTCCCCAAACAAGTCAACGGTCATGCTCACAACTTTTGATATCAGTCATGACAGTGGTTGCCCCACCACCTTTTCAGATTTGGATGGTACGACAGCCTCATGCGCAGACATCAAGGAGTTTTGTCCTACATTTCAAACTGCAAACAACAAGGCCATTTTCGTACCAAGTGAGGCTGTAATGAAGGCTAAAGCATCATTGGATGAAGCTGCAGGGGACGGTTTGAGCATCACTTTAAATCAAACAACTCCAAAACATTATCAAACAATTGAAACATTGTGCAACTCCGTTTCAGGAAGCACTAATGCAACCAGATCTCCTGTAGGACAGTTCATCTTCCCTAACCATGCATCAATAACGTGTGTTAGTGATGCGCCAAAAAGTGACAGTCCAAATAGCTTTAAAATGAACATTTCAAGTTACTCTTCACCACAGTCAAATGAATCTGATTATAAAATGGGTTCAAAGAGGAATAGTACAGCTTTAGATGTTAGCCTTCAAACAGAGACTCTTTTGAAAGAGAAATTGTGGAGAGATTCATCAAAGTGCGTTAATCAAAAACTGGATTTTAAAAGAAGTGCTAAAAGACAGACTGTGTCCAACATTAACAGCACACACAAACCCACTGCAGTGGACTCCAGCCGTGATGATGTTGAGAAGAATGGCACTTTGACAGCTTCTCAAAAGGCTGATGTTACAGAATTGTGCAATCTTTTGGAGGAAGCAAATAGTCAACATGAATTTACCCAGTTCAAACCGACAAATCTTGGCTCTGAGAACAACACCACTGCAGAGAGAGAGTGGGATCCTGACATAGTCAACGGCATCGACTTTGATGATAGTTTTAACTGTGATTTTATGAAAGGAAAGCATCCAGTCAAGAAAGACGCTTCTTTGGTAAACAGTTCTGGTCATATTCAAATTGTAGATGCTGCCAAATTATGCACCATGTCAAAGGAAACACGGAATGGTACTGTGCCTTTGTCAGTGACTGAAGACAATTCTTTAGTTGATGGATTGAAGAATGTGTCTAATTTTACTGATAATACTCAGTTCCACTGCCTTGGTTTTAAAACTGCTGAAGGGAAACTTATAAGCATCTCAGAAAAGAGTTTAAACAAAGCAAATAACTTTTTTGAAGAGGATGATCAAGAAGTCAAATCTGAGTATTCTGAAACAAAGCTTTCAGCCAATACTTCTGACAGTGTAAGCACAGAAAATAAAACCCACAATGTAAAAAATTCACATTTCGGCTGTGTATATGTAAATGCAGCTTGTAAAGAGATAAATGAGCAAGTGGCAGTAAAAGCAGGAATGGAGCAGAATTGTTTAGGTGAAAAAACAGGTGTTGTTTGTGTTGACTCGTATAGTCATCTTGGATTTATTACAGCTAAGGGAGCGAAGCTGAAAGTGTCTGAAAAGGCGCTTTTGCAAGCAAGAAAACTTAACGATGTTGACAGCTTTGAGTCGCAAACTTGCGTACTCGCTCTCCACGCTTCTGGAAAACACGATGCCTCTATGTCAACGACTAGCCTTCAGAAAACAAAAGCTGTTTCTTGGAGTGAACCCTCTATAAAAATGAATCAGCCAGACTCCGTGGTGGTAAATCAAATATCTGATGTTCCGGATATTCCTTCCTTCAGCAGTGAGAATGTCTTCCAAGAACAAAAATCTAGCAATGATGCTAAAGAAGTTTGTGCAAATATATTTCCCTCAGAAACTTTTGTGCCTCAGTCAGGGCAAGGCTATGGTTTTCAGACCGCCAGTGGGAAAGCAGTTTCTGTTTCAGCCAGCACCCTTAAGAAGGCAAAGGGCATATTCAAAGACTGTGATTTAAATATTAACAGCTTGGAATCTGCAAATATGGAGGGAAAGAATGACAAACCAGTTGAAATCATTGAACAAACAAATGCATCCATTTCAAATTGTAAAAGTGTTTCATTTTCAAATGTGGTGAAGGCCAAAACTTTTCTCAGGGACACTGATCTGATTAATGACTTCTCATTGCAGTCCTCTTTGCAACCCTCTCACCAGCAACCCCCTCAGGACAAAGTATGTGAGAAAAAAGGCATTCAAAATGAATTCTCTAAGCATCACTCTGAGTTGCTTCCTCTTAACGGCAACTGTGGTTTCAGTACAGCCAGTGGTAAGAAGGTATCCATCTCAGCTGGAGCACTACAGAGAGCTAAGGATGTATTTTCTGAGTCAGTTGATGGTATCGAATGTGTTAATAGTTCTCCAAAGACAAAGCAGGCTGTCGATAACAAAACAGACTATATTTCCTCAAGAGAACACAAAGGATTCTGTACAGCAGGTGGGATGAAGGTGGCTGTCTCTGCTACTGGGCTACAAAGGGCAAAGTATATCTTCAGAGATTGTGAAGAGGAGAGTTTATCATCCAAAGATCTTCAGTACCAAAACTGTAGAGGTTTCAGCAATGTCTCAGAAAAGACACAGATTAAGGTAAAACCGGCATTTGCAGGTTCCAGTGACGTCCCTTTCAGCCATGAGCCTGAAACTGGGAATTCTTCAGGAAAACCGGTAGGATTCTCTACAGCAGGTGGAAAGAAGGTGGACATTTCTGCCACTGCACTTCAGAGGGCCAAGAGTCTGTTTAACGATTGTGAAGAGGAGGTAGCTTCTGTGAGTTTTCAGCACCAAGCCTGTAAAGGTTTCAGCACTGCCAGTGGCAAAGATGTTACTGTCTCTGAAAAAGCACTGAGGGAGGTTAGAGCAGCATTTGCAGGTTGTGAGGATGCCTCGTTCAGTCATGAGCCTAAAAATTCTTCAGGAAACAATGTAGGATTCTCTACAGCAGGTGGGAAGAAGGTGGCCATCTCTGCCAATGGACTTCAGAAGGCTAAGAGTCTCTTTAACGATTGTGAAGAGGAGAATTTAGCTTCTGGGAGTCTTCAGCACCAAGGCTGTAAAGGTTTCAGCACTGCCAGTGGCAAAGATGTTACTGTCTCTGAAAATGCACTGAGGGAGGTTAGAGCGGCATTTGCAGGTTGTGAGGATGCCTTGTACAGTCATGAGCCTAAAAACTCTTCAGGAAACAATGTTGGATTCTCTACAGCAGGTGGGAAGAAGGTGGCCATCTCTGCTACTGCACTTCACAGGGCCAAAAGTCTCTTTAACGATTGTGAAGAGGAAAATGTCGCATCTATGGAACTTTCATCAGAAAAAGTCCTGCCTCAGACTAAGAGTTCTCATAGAAAAAGTGAGGACATTGTGGATGAAAACCTAAAGTTTGAACAACTAAAAAAGAAAAACTGTGGTTTCAGCACTGCTAGTGGTAAAGGTGTGTCTGTATCAAAAGTTGCCCTTGAGGAAGCTTCTAAATTATTCGGAGACTGTGATGCCCAAGTAACGGCTACTGATAACCAACTGCTACAGAGTGATTTCTCAAAACACTGTACTCAACATAAAGAGAGACGATCCGAAACCACTCTACATCCTTTGCCATCTAAAGTTACTCAAAATATACCTGCACAACTAGACTTGAACTCTTTGGATTTTAACAGTTGCACAGACACCCAGCAGGAGTACTTTGAGCAGGAAGCGATGGCTTGCACTGAAGCTTTACTGGCAGATGATGACCTGAATGATTCGGCCAAGTTGGTGATGTCAGAGGGCACTGATTACCAAAAACGTCTATCTATTTATGATCGACAGACACAGGGGTCTTTTGACCTGAACAGGAGGAGAAAACGTCAGTTTGATTCCTGCAGTATAGCAGGTATGGCTCGGTTTTATTATGTTATTATTCATACAACTGTATGAATCAATACATTTGATATTTTAACCTCTCATTATGTTAAATACTTTGTTTAGATTCAGGGCAGCCTCCTTTGAAAAGACAACTTCTCTCTGAATTTGACCAGACTTTAGATGCAAAATCCTCTGGCCTCAAACCACTAAAAAGCTGTCCGAATGGTTAGTTTTTCTTTTTTTGATAGATATATTACTTCTGTTTATTTTATGATAAAGAACTATCTAACTTGTATATCTTCTTCATAAATTCCCTTTTACAGGAACTCTAAAAGACAGACGTGTCTTCAAATATAATGTCCTCCTCAAGCCGAATGTCACTGCTCCCGATTGGTAGGTTGTATGTTTTACTGGTTTTAGAGTTAAGTATTCAGAGTATTCAGACATCTTTAATTCTTACAAATTTTCTTTTATATATGCAGGCATCATGTTGGCGAAAAGTCAAATGACCTCGAAAAACATTGTTCTACTGTGTCTGTCCAAAACCGACGCAACTCAGACACCAAAGGAGGGGTGTTTGTGTCCCCTATTCAGGAGGTTATGATGACTGGTACATCAAACTGTCAAAATGTCTCTAAAGTGTCCAGTGGTTTTATGCCACCTTTCAAGAAGGAAAACAAAGAAAAAACTGATCATTGCAATCAGATGGACCAAAAGATGAAGGCTTCTACATCACATAGTGACAGTGACCTACATGAGGGTTTTAAGCCTAAATCAACCACTTCAGTGGAAAGCGTAGTGAAAATCATGAACTCTGAAGAGAAAGGTATGCATTTACTGTCTCTTCTAATTTTATCTTTTTAATATATCTCTCCAAATAAATGTCTCATAATCTTAGGGTATTTGTACGGCAGTGTCCAAAACAAATGTAGAGATAGAAATGAATCATTTTAATACAGCAATACTTTTTTTCTTGGGATGTTAATAGACCCTGAGGTAGGGCAGGAGACCTTGAACCTAGCCAGGGATATGCAAGACATGAGGCTAAGAAAGAAGAAAAGGCAGACTATTCGTCCTCTACCTGGCAGCCTTTACCTTGCTAAGACTTCTGGTGTCCCCAGAATAGGTTTGAGATTTGCAGTTGGATGCAAATGTCCTGGTCAATACACAAAGGAAGAGGTACATTTTTCGATACTGTTGTGCTAATTATTTTACTGTTTTTAAGGCATTGAAAAATTACACTTTGTACTTTTTTTCCCCTCTGTCCATCTTAGCTTTATCAGCATGGTGTTCATCAGAAAGTCTCAAAAATAACCAGTGAAAATGCTGAATCATTCCGATTTGACTGTAATGACTTCTTCAAACGTGAGCTTCTCATTGAGTCTGGTGCTGTCCAGCTGGCAGATGGAGGCTGGTTGGTTCCAGACAGTAAGGGTACTGTGGGCAGAGACGAATTTTATAGGTAAACACATTATATGCTGATGCATATGGTGCATTTAACACTTATCATTACAAATAATAGCTTGTGGTCTTACAACGGCACAATGAAATCTACATACTAAAAGGCACTGTTATCTTGCACAACAACATTGTTCATTGAAGTAGTTTGTGTACCATTTAGTACCTTTTTTTTTGGCAGTGCATTGTGTGACACCCCTGGTGTTGACCCCAAACTGATCAGTGATGCCTGGGTGTTCAACCACTACCGATGGATTGTATGGAAAGGGGCCTCCATGGAAAGATCCTTTCCCGTTTTGATGGGTAGCCTGTGTTTGACTCCAGAGCAAGTACTTCTGCAGCTGAAATTCAGGTATTGAATCTTTGTAAAGCTCATATTTTTGAACCCAAAAATGAAACCATTGTAACTGTTTAATATTTGCACTTAGATATGATGTGGAGGTGGATCACAGTCAGAGATCTGCTCTTAGGAGGATCATGGAGAGGGACGACACTCCAGCTAAGACATTAGTGCTTTGTGTATGTGGTGTTGCTAAAACTTGTCAAAATCCAGAGAAGCCAGTGAAAGATGAAAAAACACCCAATGCAAAGATGGAGTCCTGTGTGATCTGGCTCACAGACGGCTGGTACGCCATCAAAGGCATGTTGGACCCTCCGCTTTCTGCCATGCTGAACAAGGGCCGTCTCCGAATCGGTGATAAGATTGTTACTAGTGGAGCAGAGTTGGTTGGTTCCCAAGAAGCCTGTTCTCCACTGGAAGCTCCTGAATCTCTGAGGCTAAAGGTAAAGTTTGAGTTCAACAACGATGATCCATGTGATATACATCCTGTCAGACTTTGTTTGATTTGTCATTTTTTAATTTCAGATTTCAGCCAACAGCACAAGACGAGCTCGATGGGACACTAAGTTGGGGTATTATCGTGACCCTCGGCCTATCAGGCTCCAGCTATCCTCAATGTACCCTGCTGGCGGTGTTGTGAGCTGTGTGAACATTGTGGTGTTGAGAAGTTACCCCACTCAGGTCTGCTCCAACTCAACAGCTCTGAATGAGACATTATCATCTGTAAAGGTTGAGTGCATAATTTTGCTTATGAACCAAACAATTGATTGACTTTCTCATCAAACAGTGGATGGAGAAGAAGCCCAACGGTGTCTTTATATTTCGCAACGATCGTGCTGAAGAGCGAGAAGCCAGAAAACACAGCAACTCAAAGCACAAATCCATGGATCTCGTTATTTCTAAAATACAGACCCAGTTCGAAAAAGAAATGGAAGGTAGGGGTTCATTATATTTACTTGAATTTTTAGACATTAAACTTTATCTGGAGGTTTGTATGTAAGAACTTTTGATGAGTGTTTTTCCTCCATGTAAAAGGTAATAAGAAAGGTCGAAGGCAAAGGAGGACATTTAGTCGACATGAGATTGAAGCTCTGCAGGATGGGGAAGAGTTGCATGAGGCAATGGAACAGGATCCTGCTGTTGAGGTGAAGTTTAGTTAATTTTAGTGCATTATACCGATGCATATTTTTTTGACATTAGAAAGTAAACAAACAAAGAAACAACAAATAAATTGGCATTGTGTCAAACCATGGATCCTTTTAATAAAAGATAATTGATTTAACTCTATTGAGTAGACCCATGTAAGTGAGAGGCAGATGGAGGCGGTGAGTAAGTACAGACGCTGTCTAGAGGAAAGAAGTCAGGCGGAGCTGCAGGAGCGTGTGCAGAAGGCTGTATTGGAAGCCCAAGAGGCTGAGGGTGGGTGTCCCAATCGAGATGTCACTCCTGTTTGGAAGCTCAGCATTACCGACGCCAATGACCTGCAGAACGACCGTGGTGAGCCAAATGGATATCCTCTTTACTCTTTGGTTAGATGTTGTAGTAGCCATTTTAACCTGTTATGGCTGGGTGCCATACATTTCCTAGTTTACACGCTGAATATCTGGCGCCCGTCGCGGGACTTGTATGGCTTGCTAAGAGAGGGCCACAGATACAGGGCGTATCACCTCGCCACATCTGAGGGGAAGAAACGCTCAGGCATTGCTCACATACAACTCACTGCCACCAAGAAAACACTCTTTCAGGATATTGAGGTAAACTAAGTGTTGAACAACTTTGTTCTCACCACAGGCTGATTACTTTCTCTTTAATGATTACATCTGAAATGGTCTTACAAAAAATCTGTTTGATGCAGGTGTCTCCGGAATGGGTGCATCAGCATTTCCGTGCTCGAGAGTGCGTACGCTTCAGAGAACTTCAAAACTCTCAATTCAGCTCTCCTTGTGGGGAGGTGGACATTGTGGGATATATTGTCTCCATAGTGGGCAAACAAGGTTAGTTGCATTAATTTGCATTAAAACGTCTGTCATCTTGTGTAAAAGCTGTTTTTGTTTCCTCAAACTATGTTTCATCAATCCTTAATATTTTCAGACACATTTTGACTGTTTAAATGTCTTCTCAGGAAATTGCCCGGTACTGCATCTTGTGGATGAGAACTTCGATCTGGTCTCTGTGAGAACCTACAGTAGTCTGGAGCAAGTGGCTGTAGAAGAGCTGGTAAAGCCGCGAGCACTGATTGCTCTTAGTAATCTTCAGGTGAGACTGCTCTCTGGACCTGTGCCAAGCCTTTGTGCAGGAGAACAAGCACTATTCTCCGTAAACCCCAAGGAATCCCATCTGCAAGAAGCTATGGCCCATCTGAAGACTTTTGCACAGGTTAATGAATCAGCTTTTAAACTTTTGTATTTAAGTACATGCAGTATCAAAGAGTGATTCCTCATGTCTTTTATTTTTGCTGATTAGACTTGTTGCTTTTTTACACAGACTTGTGAGGAGTTTTTCAGCATTGCGGAGGAGAAAGTCTCAGATGTGGTTCCTTCAGGTGTCTTGGATTGTTTTCAGTCTCCAAGAACCCCTAGTGTGCAGTCTTATCCAAAAATTAACGGCAGGGTTAGTATTCATTTCTTTTTATGTGGTGAAGTATTGGTTTTATTAGTGGTGCTCGTTAAGGCAAGCTTCACTATAATTATTACTTTGTTCCACACTGTTTGTTCTGTAGACATGAAAGCTCCTACATCTTCAAAAAATGTAGTTGTAACTGTTGTCAATTACTAATAAAAAAATATTAATAAATTAATATTATAATTTACATTAACCATGTTATAATTATTATAATAATCATTAATAGTTAACATTATTAGTGTTTTACTAGTGTAATAGTATATTATTAGTTTTTTTGTTTTTTTTTACGATTGCGGTTTACACAAAAACAAAATGTTTTCAACATTGATAATACTAAACCATTTCTTGAGAAGCAAATCAGGATATTAGAATTATTCTGACAGATCATGTGAACACTGACATCTGAAGTAATGCTATAAACAATTCTGCTTTACCTTCACGGGAATAAATTACATTTTAAAATCTATTAAAATAGAAAGGTTATTTTAAATGTAAATAACACTTTACAATATTGCTGTTTTATCTGTATTTTGATCAAATAAATGCAGCCTTGGTGAGCATAATCATAATAGACTTAAATCTTTTTAAGTTTTTTAATGGCCAATATTTATAAATGCACTCATGTATGTTCATTAGATGCAAAAAATCTATTATGCCCTGTGTTGAAATTCCCAGGTAACCCCGCAGCAGAAAAGCAGCGGTTTCTCGCCTTTCACCCCATTGAATAGAAGAACACCTGTGTCTGCAAGTTACAGTGAGGGAAAAGACCCCAAAAACTTGAAAAGAAGACAAGGTTTGGACTACTTATCACGTATCCCGTCCCCTCCACCAATCATCCCCCTGAAAACTAGAGCTTCTCCCTGTGTTAGCAACACCTTTAATCCTCCAAGGAGATCTGTGACTCCTAAACCTCCACAGAATGAGTCACCTCGAGCCTCGCGTCCCCCACCGGGAGAGGAGGAGTGGGTGCATGATGAAGAGCTGGTGATGATTGACACCCAGGCGTTACTGGATGGGCTAAGGGAAGGCTGATGGGAAAAGTGTGACTCTCCTGGTGAAACACTAAATGTGAGTTAAGACACAAGAACAATTCCAGCATTCAAGTGGTTGAGAACTATGGGTAATGCAAGTACTGTTCACACTGTGTTGGCAGAGAAAGCAAATGGCATGTTTTTGCTTTCTGGTTAACTGGTTTACTGTGTTTCTCTAATTGTAAATGATATGCAAGGTATGCACCTTTTTACAACTGCTGCTATCATTTTAAAAATTCTTTCTTGTACTATTCTTGTACTTGATTGTACTACTAAAGTACTGAAGTTAGCAACGTTCAGTGGAAACAGTATATGTAAAGTATATGTAAAAATGGTTTATATATTTTAATTTTTATTAAAAGATGGAAAGTAATTTCATGCAGAGGTGACATTCATGACATTTGCCAAGACATGCACTATGTTTGAATAAAACAAACCACTGATAATACTGAAAATATTAAACTTTTGCACATAACACACAGTTTGTTCAACTGACATAAATAATGTGCAGCTGACTATTCAGACTTCTTTTTTTGTCCTGAATGACTGTAAAACAAAACAAAAAATGTTTAAGGAAAGATTTGAACATATATTATATTGACTTGATAGTGATCACCTAGAATGCCCTAGCATCGTAGTGACAAATTTTACATAGGCAGCCACTCGCTATTTCTTCAGAAAATGTAAATATTGATCTTAAAATTGATTTCACAATCCGTTGTGTAGAAATGTCTATTAATGAACAGCAGGTGGAGCCTTAACACTTGCCCTTTACTAGCTGCAGTCTGTTGGAAGATTTTGAAGTCCTATCTGCCATTTTCATATTAAATCTGAAGAAATGAGAATGGAACAAGTAATATGAATATATTTCTTAATAACCACTAAAAAATTGGCATCATAGATAGCAATGGGTATGACAAACACAAGTCTGACAATTTTCTTGATCTTCCTGGCAAACTCGCTGGCAGGCTTATTTAACAGACCGCAAAGGCAGACAAAAGGGGTTTCTTTTCCAAACAGAACTGTGTCATATTGAATCATCTCTGATCATAATATTACAATTCCAGGCATTTGCTCTAGAGAAATAATAGAATGTGGCCACTGACTGGCTTTTCAAATCAGTTTAAGGGTTTTTGAAATTTAAAAGCAACCCCAAAATCTATTCACTCGTCAAGGAATGCTTCAGAAAACCACAGACATGCCAGATTTGCAGTTGCAGTTAGCTGCCATCAGTGGCTTTCAGTTTTACATCTATCATCTTATCATTGGGTATGTGCTGATTCAGCACACATCCAGCTCTATTTTAAGATTTTTGGCCCACAATGATAAAGATAGCTGACACTCCTGTTGTGTAGCAAAGATGATATCTGTTAGTGGTTGACAGAGAATATAATTATTGTGGTCACATTTTTTTCCCCATGAGCCTGGATCTGAAAATACTTGTGGTATAATGAAGTCTGAAGTCTGTTTTTTTTTTTTTACTAGTAGAAAACAGGCCTGATATACAGTATTGTAGTTTGTGGTCTGTAAGATATTTTAATGTTTTCGAGAGAAAATGTAAATTATTCCTGTGATGGTAAAGCTGAATTTTCAGCATCATTACTCCAGTCTTAAGTGTCACGATCCTTCAGAAATCATTCTAATATGCTCATTTGGTGCTCGGTTATTATCAATTATTTTTGTAAAAACCAACAAACAACAACAAAAAAAAAGAAATATTTTTGTAACATACATATCTTCACTGTAACTTTTGACTCTCATAGTTTTTTGCTGCATGAGACAAGGTAAGTTAAAGGTAAAGTTAAAATACAACCACTTCCACAGTGTTATATATTTCTTTTAATTGTGTATTTCCATTATCCTAAATGTTTCCAAGAATTTGTAAATTCAGAGAAATTCACAATTTTAAAAGTGCCCGTCCCTGTTCACTTCTCGCCTATCAATGACGTAATATCCGCGTTATCACTAGATTCCGCTTGTACTACCATAGTAACCATGGCGACAGACGTGGACAACTGCGTAGTGCAAAGTCTAGCGGCACGCTGTTGTTGTTTCTTTCAAACATTATGGACCATGGAAAGCAGACTGGGACAAAAAGAGAACTAAAACGAGGATCAATATCAGCGTGGCGTTTTCGAGATGCCGAGAGCTCCGCCTCCGCGACTAATTGAACTTGACAGAGACTGCTCTTGCATGTAACTTAGCCTACTTTATAAGACAGGTGAGCAAATGTACATAAAACAAATCAATGAGCTCAACATGATGAAATGTTAGAATATGATCAGTATGTTAACGTTATTCTAATGTTGATCTAGCTCACTGCTAGTCTCATACAGCCAACAAACTAACACACAGAATAACATTATAACTTTCAACACACTCAAATGCTGTTTAGTATGATAGTGTAATGTGTTAGACCAAATGAAACAGCGCTGCGTTACCTCACAAGTTTAATTCTTTTAATTGTGAGTAACGTTAGTACTAATTCAGGACTTGCGGGTAGTTCGGTAGAATTAAATGTCCTTGTTCCTTTATATCCGCGGGACTCGCGTGTGATATCTGTCTCTTTAGCAATCGCGACGTGCTTCATACCACTGTAATGTTAAAAAACGTACTCGGTTACTAACGTAACCTCGGTTCTCTCTAGAGAGGGAACGAGTACTGCGTAATAGCTTACGCTAGGGGAAAAACTCTTTTCCACGAGATATTGAAGCCAAAAATTATCCTTAATTTTTTATTAATGTAAAACGCTTTGCAGCAGCAAGCAGACATAGGCGAAACAGCTCGCGCGCCTATTGGTTGCTCTGCAGCAAATGCAGCAGCCTATCGAGAGAGACTCTGCGTGACGTAATGACCAATGGGGGCAATTCGCGCCCATATCGTCACGTCCCGCCAGAAGGGGCGTGGTCTCACCCTATAAATATGCTCGTTAGGCTGGTACAAGCTGTTTTTTATCGCTGAAGCGAACCAGAGCGTATTCCAAGCACGGCAAGATACGCAGTACTCGTTCCCTCTCTAGAGAGAACCGAGGTTACGTTAGTAACCGAGTACGTTCTCTTACGAGAGTATCTCTCGTACTGCGTAATAGCTTACGCTAGGGGAACACAATGCAACACGCCGTGCGTACAGGGATCCAACACCAAAGTCCCGGGGGCCGAAGCCCAGGGCTCATGTAGTGCATAATCACCATAAACTCACATAGAGTGGAGGAAGAGAGGCTGGAAGCGTCATTCCCTATAAAAAAGCACCCAGCGGGGCTATCATATGACAATAAAACGCGCAGCCAGGGTGAAAGCTTTCAGCCTGATCTGGGTGGCCATACGTGTGTCAACACTCATGGGGCTGCAGTAAACTCAGCATCTGGGCCGCACAGCGGGGCAGATAGCACTGAATTTTAGACCGCCAAAAGCTTAGCTTGTAAGGCGGGTACCTCCAGGTTATAGTATTTTATAAATGTAGACGGCGAGGCCCAGCCCGCGGCCGTACAGATATCTTGCAGGGAAACCCCGCTCGACCACGCCCACGAAGAGGCCACGCCTCTCGTGGAGTGCGCTCTGACACCCAAGGGGCACTGTAGGCCCTTCGCAGAGTAAGCGAGCGCAATGGCATCCACTATCCATCTGGATAGGCTCTGTTTTGAGGCGGCGAGTCCCTTGGAACGCCCGCCAAACAAAACAAAAAGCTGCTCCGTCTGTCTGAAAACAGACGAGCGTGACACATAATAATAATAATAATAATAATAATTAATTTAACTTATAACGCACTTTACATCAATTCAATGACCTCAAAGTGCTACAATGCAAAACAGAATAAAAACAGAAACATTAAAATTATACTTTTAGCCACAAAAGGCTTTTCTAAAAAGATGGGTTTTGAGGCCTTTTTTAAAAGAGTCCACAGTCTGTGGGGCCCTTAGATGGACAGGGAGAGCATTCCAGAGACTGGGA
The DNA here is from genome assembly GCF_029890125.1 of Rhinichthys klamathensis goyatoka. Lineage (NCBI taxonomy): Eukaryota > Metazoa > Chordata > Actinopteri > Cypriniformes > Leuciscidae > Rhinichthys > Rhinichthys klamathensis. The sequence continues at coordinate 1,274,900 of NW_026606844.1, read as the reverse complement.
GCAACTGAACAGAAGGCGCGGTCACCCACAGTACGAAGCCTTGTCCTCAAAGGCTGGAGGAGGTTGGCCTGTCCAGAGCGGAGATGACGTGATGAGGAAAGGGGGGTGATGAGTTGTTTGAGATATAGGGGGGCAGTGCCATGGAGGCACTGGTGAGACAGAAGGGAGACTTTGAACTCAATCCTGTACTGGACAGGAAGCCAATGGAGCGATTTGAGGATGGGAGTAATGTGGTGGTACTTCCGCACACCCATCAGGATCCTTGCCGCACAGTTCTGAATGTACTGCAGCTGCTTGATGTTCTTGCTTGGGATCCCGATGAGGAGTGCGTTGCAATAGTCCAGCCTGGAGGAAACAAAGGCATGGACAAGTTTTTCGGCATCGGGGAAAGTGAGCATTGGGCGGAGTTTTGCAATGTTCCTGAGATGAAAGAAGGAGGTTTTACAAAGATATTTAATCTGGGCCTCAAAGGTCAAGTGAGGGTCCATTCTAACACCAAGGTTTGTGACTGAGGATGAGAGGGGGATGTCATGACCAGAGAACGTGATGCTGGTGATGGTGGATGACCGGGTCTGGTGCGGAGTGCCAACAAGGATGGCTTCCGTTTTTGAGCTGTTGAGTTGTAGAAAGTTAGCAGCCATCCACGTCTTTATCTCCTCCAGGCAGGTTGAAAGTGTGGAAGGGGCTGCAGAGGGGTTTGGGTTTGTTTTGATGTAAATTTGGGTGTCATCAGCGTAGCAATGGAAAGATATTCCATGCCGGCTGATGACATGACCAAGGGGGAGCATGTACAGCGTGAAGAGGGTGGGGCCAAGGACTGATCCTTGAGGGACACCACAAGTGACAGAGTGTGTGTCCGATTTAGCAGCACCCAGGGCTACATACTCAGATCTGTCCGTGAGATATGATGTAAACCAGGCCAGAGCAATATCAGAGAGTCCAATGGAGGAGTGGAGGCGGTGTAAAAGAATATGGTGGTCCACGGTATCAAATGCTGCGGTGAGATCGAGAAGGATGAGAAGTGATGGAGAGCCAGCATCAGCCGTCATCAGCAGGTCATTGGTGACCCTGACCAAGGCAGTTTCCGTACTGTGGCCAGAGCGAAAACCAGACTGGAACTTCTCATAAAGACTGTTTGTTATTAGATGATTGTGAAGTTGAGCAGAGACTACCTTTTCCAGCACCTTTGACAGAAAAGGGAGGTTGGAGATGGGGCGGTAGTTGGCAGGTACTTCGGGGTCAAGGCAGGGCTTTTTGAGTATTGGCTTGATGACCGCGGTTTTCAGAGACTTAGGGACATGGCCAGATCGGAGAGACTGATTGATGATTTTGGTGATCATGGGACTTATTGCAGAGGAATGACTTTTTATCAGGGCTGAGGGAAATGGGTCCAGGTCACAGGTGGAGGGCTTCATCTTCCTTAGAAGGTCTTCGATGTCATGCTGAGTGATATCCGTAAAACGGCAGAGGAGCTGTGTAGTCCCAGATTGATGATCAGTGGATGTAGCTGGGGGAGCAGAGGGGCTAGGGAGAAGAGGGAGCGGGTGCGAGGTAGCAGATACAGCGGGGGGCTGGAGGGCCGGGGGGCTGGAGAGAAGGGAACGGATCTTTTCAACTTTTGTTTTGAAGAAGGAGATGAAGGTATTGCAACGCTCCTGCATGTTCTCTGAGCATAGGGGGATCTGAGGTTTGAGGAGATGATTTATGGTTGAGAAAAGTTGCTTAGAGTTACCAGGGCTATTGTTGATTATGTTGGAGTAGAACCGGGACCGGGCATCACTGAGGGACTTGCTATAGGCCCTCTGATGTTCCCGGTACGCTAGCTTGTGAACAGCAAGCCCTGAGTCTTTGAAACGCCGTTCAAGGACACGCCCTGTTCTCTTCTGCAGCCGCAGCTCCCTGGTATACCAGGGGGCTGAGTGTTTGAAGGTGACGGTTCTGGACTTGACTGGGGCATGACGGTCTAGGAGGGTGCTAAGTGATAAATTGTAAAGATCCACAGATTCAATGACTGAAAGGGGGCTAGCAGCAGAAAGATGATGGAGGTCGATAGTCAGGGTGAGTGGGTTGATGTTTTTAAGGTTCCTGAAACTGATTTGTCTGCTAGACTTAATGAGGGGGGACAGGATGGGACACTCCATTGAAATGGCCTTATGGTCGGACACACCCAGATCGTGCACCGAGAGATTGCTGATAGAGATGGAATTGGTGATCAACAAATCAAGAGTATGGCCTCTGGAATGTGTTGGGACATCGACGTGTTGAATGAAATTGAGACTATCAAGAAGATTAGTGAATTCAGCTACCGAGTAGGATTGGGGATCATTTACATGGATATTAAAATCGCCAAGTATGATGATATTTCCTGGGGGCCAGTGGTGCGGGCCTTGCTTAGGTAGGTATAGCCAGGGGGACAGGCTTCATTTAGACTAGAATAAACTTCTGGTTGTTGCCAGGTTTCAACTAGGCACATGAAGTGTATGTGCTCATTGATGATGTGGTCATGGATAAAAGATGCCTTATTATTAACGGATTGTGCATTTAAAATTTCAATTTTGACTGGGGGTGCTGGGTTGAGGGTAGCAGAGTGTTTCTGTAGGGGCCGGAGTAGGCTGTGATCCACTCCGCGTTTTATGTCCTGCTTGGAATGAAATAGCCTCTTGGTGGCAGCGCTCTGATGACGTGTCAGTTTTGCGACGGGCGTCCAGATTGACGGAATGTATTGCTCAGCCTGCTGATGGTGAACAAAGCATTTGCGTGTACTCCGGTGGACATAACGGGAGCGACGCAAAATTCTGAGTTCACTTATAATGGGGATGTTAAGTCCTGAAGTGAATGCAGAATTGAGTTTGTGGAGCTGTGAGGAGGAATAACTGAACGCCATGCTAAACACGGACAGATGCAACCTAACCTCGCTAACCGCTGGCCGACAAGGTAGCCTGTCTTCCTATAGCCCGTCTTTGTGTGCCAGCACCGATAGCAAGCCCCGTGCATGAGTCCCGCAGACTGATGACAATGAGAGCCCCTCAGGTTAGTCGAACTTTGACAGGTATAAACAATCGAAAAGACTCCAATCGAATTCGTGGAAAACACTGACAGAGGGCTTTTACAAGTTGGTCGAACTTTGCTTGACATAAAACAATTCAAGTAAAATATAAAATGATATAAAACAATCTAAAACAATCTAAAAAGAGGACTCTATTCCCGGTGAGCAGCGGCAGCCAGACGTGCCTGCGTACGCTCCCTTCATCGAAGGGAAGGTTCATCGAGATAAGCTCTCAATGCCCTGACGGGGCAAAGGAGACTCGCATCCTCCTCCTCACTGAGAACCGGAAGGGCGGACAGGGAAATTACCTGGGCCCTGAACGGTGTATTGAGGGATTTCGGGACACACCCGTGCTTTGGTTTGAGAATGACCTTCGAGTCATTAGGCCCAAACTCCATACACGACGCGCTTACTGAAAGCGCCTGTAAGTCCCCTATGCGCTTCACTGAAGCGAGAGCCATGAGAAACACTGTTTTGAACGACAGGTGTTTCATGTCCACCAGCTGGATTGGCTCGAACGGGGCGCCTTTCATGGCCTCCAGTACCGTGGAAAGGTCCCACGTCGGGACTGAAGGGGGCCTGGGAGGGTTCAGCCTCCGAGCTCCCCTAAGGAAACGCACGACTAAGTTGTTTTTCCCCAGCGACTGGCCAGACACCGGTTTTGCAAACGTTGCTATGGCCGCCACATATACTTTGAGCGTGGATGGGGTCCTGCCCTTATCCAGTAGCTCTTGAAGGAAGGAAAGCACTTCCAAAACCCCGCATTCCACAGGTGAAAAGCTCTGGGCTTGACACCATGCAGAGAAAACAGACCATTTCGAGGAGTAGAGCCGCCTGGTAGACGGAGCTCTAGCCTGCGCGATCGTGTTTAACACTCCTTCTGGGAGGCTAGCGGGTACCCGTTGATGGCCCATGCGTGCAGGGACCACAACTCCGGGCGAGGGTGCCAAATCGAGCCCTCCGCCTGAGAGGAGGTCTCTCCTCAATGGTACAGGCCATGGGGCAGTGCTGGTCAGCTGCATCAGGGCAGGGAACCACGTCTGGTTTGTCCAGAGCGGAGCTACGAGCAGCACTGGGCATCCGTTCTCCCTGATTCGTTCCAACACCTGAGGCAGGAGCGAGACAGGAGGAAAAGCATATAGGGGGCAGCGGGGCCAAGCATGAGCCAGCGCGTCCTTGCTTTTCGAGAAAAACCCCGGGCAATGAGCGTTTTCATGGGACGCGAATAGGTCCACCTGTGCTCTGCCGAACGTTTTCCACAGCAGCTGGACCGTCTGCGGGTGCAGCGACCATTCCCCTGCTGGAACATTGTTCCTGGACAGTCTGTCTGGTCCCACATTCAGGTGACCAGGCACGTGCGCTGCTCTCAGTGAGAGCAGGTTGTGCTGAGCCCAGACCAGGAGGCGTTCCGTCAGCCTGTGAAGGTTTCGTGACCTGACGCCACCCTGGCGATTTATGTATGCCACCACTGACATGTTGTCCGACCGGACCAAGACGTGGTGGCCTGTTACCTGGGGACAAAAACGCCGTAGCGCTTTGTCGACTGCTATCATCTCCAAGCAGTTTATGTGAAGGAGCTTTTCCCGTTCTGACCACAGGCCAGCTAGCGGTCTGCCCTCGAGCAGCGCTCCCCACCCCGAGGTGGAGGCGTCCGTAGACACCACCTTCACACTCGAAGCGGTCCCCAGACTCACACCTGACTGATACCAGTCGGTTATTTTCCAAGGTTCCAGAGCTGAAACACACTGAAGGTCGACCCTGAGGCGAAACAGACCCGCTGTCCATGCCCTGGGTGGAACCCGCGCTTTCAGCCACATCTGCAGTGGGCGCATGCGGAGCAAGCCCAACTGGAGTACAGAGGCTGCTGAGGCCATCAGCCCCAGCATTTTCTGAAACCTTTTGAGCGGAACTATCGCGCCGTGGCGGAAGGATTTCGCGCCGCGCTGAATATTTAGCCCGTGCTCTGGTGACAGGCGTGCTGTCATGGACAGCGAGTCCAACACGGTTCCCAGAAAGGAAATTTTCTGACTGGGAGACAGTGAGCTCTTCGCCCAATTGACTGTGAGGCCCAGCTCCTCGAGGTGCTCGAGTAATGCGGCCCTGTGTTCTATGAGCTCAGATCGTGATCGAGCTAGAATCAGCCAATCGTCCAAGTAGTTCAGGACTCGCATGCCCTGAAGTCTCAGGGGTGCGAGCGCCGCGTCCATGCACTTCGTAAATGTACGAGGTGCTAGGGACAGGCCGAACGGCAGGACTGTGTATTGATAAGCCTGGCCCTCGAAAGCGAATCTCAAGAATCGCCTGTGATGGGACGCAATTTGTATTTGGAAATAGGCGTCTTTCAGATCTATTGACATAAACCAGTCCCCGTGGCGCACTTGCGCGAAGATTTTCCTGGTCGTAAGCATTCTGAACTGGCGCTTCACAAGCGCTCTGTTCAGCTGTCGCAGATCTAAAATGGGTCTGAGACCTCCATCTTTTTTCGGTACCAGAAAATATCTGCTGTGTAGGCCCCCTTTGCTCTGAGCTTGAGATAAAGGTTCTATAGCACCTTTGCTCAGTAGTTTCGCTATCTCGGCTCGAAGTAGAGGAGATACTTCGTTTTCCACCGTCGTCTCGACGCGCGCCGTATAACGGCGGGGACGTCGAGCGAACTGTAGCGAATATCCTCTATTTATAGTGTTCAGCACACATTCTGATACCCCAGGAAGCTGTGCCCACACTTTCGCGTGAATAGCTAGGGGTAGAATGAGATCTGGGCTCTGGCCGAGACATAGTGACGGCAAGAGAGCTCCGGCGTGCTGTAACGCAGACACTGTGTTTACAGTGTGTGAGGCGGGGGGCGCGCCGATCGCGGCGGGCAGCCTGGCCGCGCTCAAAACCCTTATAGCAGTTTGCTGAGGGAGAGAGAGCAGGGAGAGAGAGCGGGGCGAGCCCCGTGGGGCTTAACATGTCTGTGAGTGAATGTGGGCGCAGGACAGCGGGCACATTTACTGCACTGAAAAACACCGTCGGCCTGAGCTGACTGAATGCGTGTTGGTTTCGTTTTCACAGAACCCGTGGGACATGTGGTGTGTAGTGTTTGTGGGCACTGAGATGTAGGCACATTCACTACATTTAGTGCACAATCGACATGAGGCGATTTTGTTTGTGCGAGCCCTGCATTTTTGCGGGCTGTGTTTGTGTGTAGAAATGAGCCCTGGGTTGTAGGCATTTTCAATACACTCATAACACCATCGGCTGTGGCCGGAATACCAGAAAATACACCATTTATGTGATTTATCTGGGTCGCCGTGGGAACAGCATTTGTGTGCAGGCAAGCGGGCATGGTACTGGCTTGCTTACTGCAAAATACACTGGAACAGTCACATTTTCTGGAACTGAACGAGCGAAAATTTCAGTGGAAGTCTGGCCACGGCGAGACTGAAACACCGTCGATTTCCTAGGAGGCTAGGAAGACTTGTGTTGGTTTCGTTTTACAGAAACCGTGGTAGTGTTTGTGGGCACTGGGTTGTGGGCACAATTACTACATTTAATGCACAATTGACATGGGTCGATTTCATTTGTGCGAGCCCTGTACCGTGGCGGGCTGTGTTTGTGTGTAGAAATGAACACTGGGCTGTGAGCATTTTATTACACTTATAACACCATCGGCTGTGGCCGGAAAACCAGAAATACAATGATTACATGATTTTTCTGGGTCGCCGTGGAAACGGCCTTTATGTGCAGGCAAGCGGGCCGTGGTACCAGCTTGTTTACTGCAAAATACACTGGAACAGTCGCATTTTCTGGAACTGAACGAGCGAAAAGTTTTTGGTGGAAGTCTGGCCGCGGCGAGACTAAATTTTTATTTGCTGCGAGAGCCGGGATCGAACACGGGTCTCTCGCGTGAAAGCTTCGGGTTCCGCCACTGGGCCACAGGGAGAACTACACTAGCGCAAGCAGATAAGAGAGCGTCATCACAGTTTTGTGTGTGTCGGCGTTTATATGCAGGTGTGCGTGTTATACAACAGGCTCATTGCTGCAATAATGACATTTTCAGCCGCTCAAACTAGGAGCTGAGAAATGTTTAAGAAATGGAGATTAGTCCGGCCTCGGCGGGGACTAAAACACACTCTTTTCTCATTTGCCGGTGACGCACGCCCATGGGGGGCGGGGTAGATTTCTTATAACGTAAAGAAAGCTAGCCGCGGTTTTAGGGCTCGCGGTCTTGATGCTGGCCCGTTTCCTTGACGACTCGCGGACAGAAGGCGGAGGTCCACAGAGCTCGCCTGTTGCGCGGGCGCCTCCCAATCGAGGCCGATGCTTTCCACGGCTTGAGAGAGCAGACGCATCAGCTCAGTCTCAATGCCGGCTCTCTTACCAGTGGTCTGGCGGGAAACGCTAGCGGAGGGGAGGTCCACGGAGCTCGCCCAATCCTCGCTATCGGATGCCAGAAGAGAACACGCCTTGGTGGGTTCGTCAAACTCGTGGATGGACGCGGCGGCAGGCGGCGGCCGTTGTCCGTCAGTGAGCGATTCGAGCGAAGCCGGCGAAGCTGGCGGGCGAACCGGCGAGCTTTGGCGGGCTGGAGAGAGCTCGGGAGCGCGCTGGGCGCGACGCTTCTTGCGGCGCGGCACCACGGCGGGCTGCGGTGAAGGCTCGGAGAATGATGCCAGGCGAGTCCTCAGAGTCACCATAGGCAAAAGCTCGCAATGAGGGCATCCGCCGTCAGCGAGCGCGAGAGCCGCGTGATCCTCACCCAGGCAGGAAACACAGATGACGTGCCGGTCTCCATCGCTGAGCGGGGCGCGGCACGAGCCACAGGAAGGCATCTTTAAAAAGACGCAGCTCTTTTGTGAGAGAAGTGTGAGTCGCGTCAAGTAAGCGAGCAAACACTCTCAACAGAGTAAATACACACAGAGTATAAAAGGATATAGAACGCCGGAAAGCGCAGCAGGTACGGCAGTTGAAGGCGGTGAGGCCAGCGACTCCAGAGCTCGTCCCGCTGAAATGCTTGTTTCGACGGCGCGGCTTCTCACTCCGGATCGCGCGCGAGCTGTTTCGCCTATGTCTGCTTGCTGCTGCAAAGCGTTTTACATTAATAAAAAATTAAGGATAATTTTTGGCTTCAATATCTCGTGGAAAAGAGTTTTTCCCCTAGCGTAAGCTATTACGCAGTACGAGAGATACTCTCGTAAGAGAACATGAATGTTTTCACTCATCCATAAACGTTATTAGATCCATCAGCTTGACAGCAAATCCCATCATTCCGCTTTCACTGCGTCATCAGCCTACTTTGTTATTGTAAGAGGTTAGCGACCCCTAGCGGCGATTAAAAAAAAAAACATATTGTAGCTTTAATATCTGTTTAATATTTGTCATGTTTTCCCACATTTAGGTCTGTCTCTCCATGTGATAGTCATTATTTTTGTGACCTGATGGTCTGCTTTCAGGCAGCTGCTCAGAATTGTGTTTCCTTTATTTGTAGTGCCATTCAAATTAATGCATACTGTATGTCCATAATGTCTGGCACTTCTGAATATTTTTATATCCGTCCCATACTGCTTGCCATGGCAAGGATGAATATTACTATGTTAGACGTTTTCATAGCTCTAAATATTAAAGACCCCCTGTGGTGAAAGTCAAGTTTTTAATGTTGTTTATTTATGCATGTGGTGCTTTAAGAGTAAGACAAACCATGTGCAAATGCATTAGTCAACACCATTTCTGAGTATTACAGTGAACCAAAGACAGAAACTACCTTGTAACCAATCCCATCAACGTGTGGGAAGACTTTAGCATATCATTAACCCTCAGAGACCTAAGGGTATTTTTACAATAAATTTTCCGTCTGGTGTTATTCACTAAAAAAGCTTGTAAAACATCAACCCTTTTGTGCACAGACAATTGACACACCTCTTTTTTTTCAGGACAAATTGAACTTTCAGCATATTTGTGTTGCATTGATGTCACCTGAATGTAAAATAAGTTATGGGACCACAAAGACAAATGAAAAAATAAATCGGAAATTGAATCACTCAAATATTTTTTGAAATCACACACAAATAAATAAAACAAAGCTAAGCAAATTTCCTCTGGAAAACAGTTTGTTCAGTATGCTAGTATGCTTTGAGTCATGGGAGTCTCAAGAGAAGCCAGGTTATCCCGGTATATTTTTCTGTTGATATGAAAAATCGGGTACGTTTAGCAATATAGCGGGTGAATTATGTATATGATGTATATTACGATGTTATAATGAACTATATGCCTTTCTCCGCTGACATGCTAAGTTGTTCAAAGCGTTTCCAAGGATGCTGATTTTTAGAAGGCAAACAGCGATGGCGAACAGGAACATGGTTTGTGTAACATTAGCAACACATTATTAGCTGTTAACGTAGTCAAGCAAAAGTGAATCATATTTATTGCCGTTATGTGTCTGAGGTTGTAAAGAGTGATACCATTGTGCCGCGTTTACTAAAGTAAAGTTGACCGAGAGGATGCAATTCATGGGTCCGCATATACTAAATGAATGAAGGGTTTAGAGTTAAATTCAAACTATTTTAAGGCATGAATTTTTTATTTATTTTTTCATTTTCTGGAGAATGTTCTTTCATGGGTCACCCAGCCATTTGTCCCACCCAGAATCAAACCTTTGTGTTTGTAGTCTTGATCTTAACCCATTATACTATCAGGGCCCCATGATCTAAGACTATCAGTACATTTGTACTTTCCGAGAGAGTAGATAAAGTATGGTTTAATTACCACTCTTACAACATAAAACCTAAGACCGTCTTCATCCGTTGTGAGCTGCCCTAATCCACCCTCTTAGCCTGATTCTGGCTGCCCTCTGCTGAATGAGACCTGATGGAGAGGTGAATGAAAGATCCTAAAGGGGGACGGTGATGTGGAGTGGACATTTGATAGGCCCATATCCTCTTTGCAATCCCAGCACACTGAACAAATTAAGGGTCCTGTTTAGCCAGATCCCGGAGCTGTGCTTTAGACTAGACTCTTTATCTAATAACTAGTGATTCAGGGACTGTTGTCATGGCAGACTTTTAGCAGCAGCTGTAAAACCACATTAGATAAAGCTTTAAGTATTTTAACCCAAGAATACAGAGAGTGGCATTCAAATGTAATTTTTAGTGGTGGATTGGCAAATAGCTATAGCATTCGTAAGTGAAAATAGTTGAAGAGTTATATGTACATGTATATCATCAGTCTTAGACATGATTGTTTTTTTTTTTGTTTTTTTTAGAAAATAGGTGGATTTTTTTATATATTTTTTTTATTTGCAATGTTACAGAATTGTAAAAACTTACTTAAAACAGTGTTGCAAACATTGCTGAACCATCAATGGTTCTCTTTCACCGTACTTTGCTCTTCTCTAATGTATAAATGAGTCTTAAAAACAAACTAACTATTTTAACCATTTAGTACGAACTAAGAGTTTAAACACAGTATGTAAACTAGCATTGAAGATTTTGACAAGAACATGTACTGTAACAATGAGCAACGCAATAAGAATGTAGAAAAAAGGTAAGATGAAGTATCAAAAAACTTGTTTGATTGTTTTTGATAGTTGCATCTGAGTATGTGTGTATATTTCTGTGGGTGTTTGTTGGTGTGTTTGTGTGTACATGCTGGTTTGATAAATAGCTGATAGTGAGCATATAGCATCAGTGTGTGTGTGTGTGTGTGTGTGTGTGTGTGTGTGTGTGCGTGCGTGCGTGCGTGCGTGCGTGCGTGCGTGCGTGCGTGCGTGCGTGCGTGTGCGTGCGTGTGTGTGTGTGATGTGATAGTATTAAACTTTTGCAGTTTGTTCTACTACTGACATGAATAATGCATGTGTCTAATAGTGTGTCTTGCTGTTTTTCACTCATTTCACATCTGCTGTTTTTCACTAGAATTAATAAAAAACGTAATGACAGTTTATGGTCACAACATTGAAGACAAAATCATATTAATAATATTAATAATTAATTTTAATAAAACCTAATGTCCATTGCGATGGACATTGAACTTGAAAAAGATCTTGTTTTCTACAGCTCTTAAAGATCTTCAAATTAACTTTTAATATTATCACTTGAAACTATGACGATTATAATAGGTGCAAATTGATGATGCTACCATAAACACAAATCTGCATAAAAGGTAAAAAGGAGCTCCTTCTCCTCCTGTCTAGCTGGTTAGTCATGCACGTCTTACGTGATGCCTGAATTTCAGTTAAGTTAGGGGTCATACTTTCATTGTGATTGGTTCAGGGACTAATCAGTGACCAGGCAGTACTCGTATTATAAAAACATAATATCTTATTGGTTTAAACCAAAAACCATGTGATGTCCATTGCAATGGTCACAGGGTCTGAATGGGGTTAATTTAGAGACTTACTGTGCCTACGAACTGGTAGTTAAAGATGCACATTGTGTTTTTGTCAGTAGTATTTTATAAATATTAATGAATGAAATAAGTTAGCACATTATTGTTTGCTCAATTATTAGATTGTATTTACGGTATGCTGCATCTAAAACAACTGAAAAGTAATTTAAAAGTCTGTCAGCAGAATTTCCAGAATTTTTTTTAATTAATTTTTTTTTTTTATTATATTTTTCTATGGAAGCTTGTTTCCACCATGGCATAAAAAAGGTATGTATCTTTTTATCTCACAATTCTGAGAAATAGTCGCAATAAAAAAAAAAAAAAAACTTCCATGGCTATCTCATCTTTTTTCAAATATTTATATACAGTTATTTAAAGCTGCAGTCCGTAGCTTTTCCTCTTTGTCGCCATCTCTCTGTTCGAAATCTGTAACTGCAGTGATTCGCGGAATTATCATCTTTACGTGGGTTGTAAATCGGCATGAAACAGCGCGGATGAACACAGTGTTTTGAGGCGAGGCGAGTGCTGCTGTCAGTCACCGCGCTGTGTGGATAGCCTACTGTCATTCAGAATCACAGATTCACTCTTTGAAAGTTTGACCAACATAAGAATTTTCATAAGAAAATGTCTTCTGAACAAGTAAGTAACATCCATTTTTGTTCTGACCAACTAAGGGGAAAAAAGCATTCGACATGATAAGCTTCGTTAGATTTAATCAACGCGATTTACAGCAGCCGTGCAAATTATAGCCTACTTTGTTCTCAAATTGTTCATGTTAACAACATCAGCATTGCGTGACTAATGTTAAATTTAATGTGTTTTATGGTTACCTGTGTAGTTCAGAATTCATATTCTCCATAATAGCAAAACGAGAAAGGCACAACAAAGGAAACTCCATAACTGTGTGAATTAAGAAAACGTACTGTTACACGATTGAACTATTGAAATGTCTTACTTGTTCAGCAGAAAAAAGCCGTCTCTTCTTCCGTTTTGAACCCCTTCAAAACACGGAGTTCACGCACTTTTCAAAAGCCCCGCCGATGTTTAAATCCTTGTGTTCGCATGAGACGGTTTCTTTCTCTTTCTCTAGCCACCTTAAATCCGAAGTACGAAGTCTTTTGGGTTTTATAACTGCTGAATCTCCAGTTGACACTGATGATTGTTGTTTGTATCTTTCTGGATGCCATAAGTTTAATTATGTAAAGTGCTGCGAGAAAAGCTTATACATCTAAACATCTCGTCACGCGCAGTATAGCCGGCTAGCCGAAACTCCTTCTTTATGTGTACGGGTGTGACGTAATGACGCAAAAACATGCTCGAATTTCCCGCGGAAACCCACCAGTACCACTGGAATTAAAATCATTATTACAAGCTAACCGTTTTGAATCTAGCTATGGCAAGCAAATAGTTTTGACCACTGGCAGAATACGTTTTTTTTTTATATAAATATTTTGGATTATTTTTAACTTAAAGTTACGGACTGGAGCTTTAAAAAAAACTAAAATAATTGATAATGAAACGGTTAAGAAACTAGAATGGTTCAAATCTTTTTTCTTTTTTTTTCTTTTTTAATGATTCCCATTCCATGAGGCTGTTCTCTTTCTATTAATTCGGATTCTTTTCAGGATCACAGGCCCTGTGATTGGCATTTGGTCAAGCACACGTTGATCTTCCTGTTCCATACCATTGACTCTTTGAACTTTCACTCTTAAGTCATCCTTTCACTCCTCCTCTTTTTATTTAATTTCCATCTCTTCCTCCATAACCCTCCGTCGCACCTCTTCCAGCAGATTTGCAGTGGAAATGAGCTTCACAGGCTGTTGACCTTGTAGACCCACCACCTGAGGTCTGGACCAGCAGAGCTTGCAGAGTGACCCTCAAATTCACCCCGCTGTAAATCTTTTTACGCTCACTTTTTTCAACATTAATCCTATGAACATGCACAAGGAGAGAAGGATGTGCAATTTTGTCCAGGATTAGGAGTTTGGGATTTTGTGGCTGGTTTAGTTTAACTATCAGTTTATTTTCCATCCTGAACGAAAGTCCCATTTGATTCACTTACAAGGAAGTAGAGTATCGATGGTCCATGCAGCCAGCGGTGAAAAGGATTCGAAGATGCTGGAAGTCATAAAACGTTCAAATTAAACAGAGCTGTTAAATTGAGAGTCTCATTCCCTGGGCATCGTTCATTTTTTTCCATCAGAACCATGCATTTAGAGCAGATTGTCCTTGTAAATAAATACCACTTTAATGGAACTCAATCTTCTCCTGACCTCAATGTGTCCTTTGTTCCCCAAAACCATTTCCTCCAGCCAGAACACTGGTGTTTTATTGTTCACTTGAAATAGTTTTGGAACACCTACGTTTGTAGTCACATTAGCAAATATTAAATATGCCTTTTGTGTCGATAAATGGAAAAAAAAATCCTGACTCTTCTCAGGATTAAAAAAAAAAAGCTGGCGGAAAGTTCGGGGGATGATGTCTCAGCTTCTTAGAAACAGCATGAGATCTTCGGGGGATGATGTCTTAGCTTCTTAGAAACAGCATGAGATCTTATGACGCACATCAGCATGACACATTCCCTTCAGCAGGGTGGAAGAAAGGTTGAAATATCATCCTGGAAGTGAAACTCTGAGACTAGACTAACAGTTCCGGACTCAAGCTGTTTATTCAATCCAGCGCTAATTGTGTTGGCAAGAAAAAAAAAGAATCCTGCACGAAATCCTAAACGCCTTCCTATATGAATCTAAATGTATTTTTGCCCCATTTTAAACTCATTTTCCTCAGTTTATAGTTTCTATTTAACAGATGGTGATTTGCTATTATTGCTATTATACCCTCTACAGTCACTGTCTTGGATGCCCACACACCTTTCTTGCGATGAGTGATCTCATATCTTCCACAGTAAATACTCAAGCTGTGAGTAATTCTGCCAAGCATCATTATGTCTCGCTCCTGGCCGTTGTGCCTCATTAGAACCTGTTACCAGAGCATTCAGGCCTCCCAAAGGGCCCTGGAGGTGTTTTCTTAAGCCCTACACCAGAGGAAACCGTGTGGCCTGTGCAGCCTTTTCCGGCCTGTAAACGCTGCATTTATTTTCGATGCTCTCTTCCAGAAATATCTCCTCTCTAAAACAAGATGCCACGCGCCGAAAGACTGCCAAGCTCGAACCATTCTACCATAAGATGTAGAGAAAGAACGAATAAAAGAAAAGGAAGTTAAAATTAAAAAGAGTTTATGTAGTGTTTAGGCCAATTCACTCTACAACGACAGACTGCAACAGACACTTCATCGGGTTTTGTTGGATCAGTGTGCGTTACCCCATTTGGCGTCTGTCAGAGCTTGTTTTCGCCGATTGAACATGTTGAATCGGATTTAGAACGTCTGAGAAGTGACATGTTGTAATCTGGTGAGAGTTTTGGGAGCAGGAACAGAGAACCGGTTTTTATTAAGAACTGCAGAAAGGACTGTTTTGCTGAAATATTCTGACAGTTTCCTGCTTTCATTATTCAGGGATGTCACAACACTTTCATCTGAATCTTCCCAAACTAATGACACTAAGCTGATTCATTTAGTGAATCAAAACGAATGACTCTTATGAACCGGTTCTTTTTAGGGAATCAAAAACATACAGTTTACAACGAAATTTGAGATGCACACTGTGCGCTTTTGGCAGTGGTGTATACTAAATGCTACCTCTTTTTTTTCTGTTTTGTTGTTTAATATATAGCTATGGCCAATAATTGGATTGCATCAAAAATGACCATGAAAGTTATTTAATAATTTAATAACTGTTTTGAGTGTATGATGATTTCAATGATTTCATCATTTGTATTTGTAAGTGTTTATTCCTGACAAGTATTAAAAGATTTAATTGGTACCATTAAGGAACCAGAATCATTCAATTCTTTATGATTTCCATTCCCAGTTGGGATGGATCTTTTGCAGGCATAGTATTTTCTTTTGAGTTTAACTCTAATGCCCCACAGTTTTGCACTTACAGTTTCAAATTTAAAATTTTAAATTTTTGTTTATATAATTGTGATTGTCATCTTAATTATAAGTACCACACCAAATCCATTTTGTTTTGTTTTTTGTTTTTTTGCCATTAGTTTTGTTGCACGTCCTGATTTTGCAGAGTTAAGCCCTATTCTGACGGGGCTAGTTTTCTAAACAACGTTTGAGTTCCAATTCTTATCACTTGACGTCTGTGATTTCATTTCATCTCCATGTTTATTACAGAAGTGGGAGTGTACACTGGTGTGTTTTCCAGATGTGGGCGTTACAGAATGGCATGTGCTGTGCGTGAGTCACGTATATGTCTTTTAATTTAATCTTTGTTTATATGATTTTAATTTATTATTAAAAAAAACCTATTTAAGTAAACTTCACGAGTTTATAGCAGTGGCTGTTTATAATAAACTTGCATAAGTGAGCAGAGAAATCTAGACAAGTATCTTACTCTTAAAATGGGCAGTCTTCGCAGTTTCCTCGATTTGGCTCTATTTATTGATTGTATATGTTATTTTTTGTCGGATACCATCCGAAACTAAATGAAAGCATGCCGAAGATTTATGCGCAAACGGTAGCTCTGGTAGGTCAAAAACACATGAGGAGAAGTGTTAGGATAAAACAACATCAGCAATCACAGACATTTGCATTCGGACAGGATTAGATTTCTCGGAGGACCGTTGGGTTTGCCGAAAAACAGTAGGTCATTTGCTCTGGAATTTTTGCAGAGGTTGTGTGAGAAAAACACTGACTTGGCAGATTCGGACGGAATTAAAATCGCAAAGAACGTCTGTGAAACACGAATTTCTCTAACGACCCCCTGGAAAACTAGTCCCGTCCGAATAGGGCTTTAGACGCGTTCCTGGGTCAACATGTTTTGTTGATCCTGGAACAACATTCCTGTCCGAAAATGTAATCCTAACCCTATCCATAAGTTATCCCTAACATCAGAGGGAAATGATAGGTGAATAACACTGACGAAGAAACACCTAACCCTGTTTGTAAACCTAAAATTGACATAAACTGTAAAAAAAAAAAAATCTGATTGGTTGATTGGAATGTTGATCCAGGAACATGTTGCACTTGGTGAAATCAGGCTCTGCAGTTTTGTTGTTAAACACTTGGTTCTTTTCAGAAGGCAGTGTTCTTTGTAAACGGAAGTGACACCACAGAAGCAGTTGTCCCGATCGCAGTGTACCACTAGTTTTACAGTGACGTTGTTTTGCCTCCACTGTGTGCAGCTGGGGTCCTGTCATGATAACACGGCAGCCAAATCTGCAAAAGGGATCAAAGATGAGTTTCCTCCTAACAAACAGCCCAACACATTGCAATTACAACATCTGGCGTCAGCTGGGTACAGATGTCAGGCCATGCCCACACCGCTAAAACCATCAGGATGCGGTCCAGATGTGAAGAGGTCCATCTCACGTAAGTTACAGATGTTGCTGTTTCTCAGACCACCATAAGGCAAACTGTGCTTTTGTCTGAAGTACTTTTTAAATTTAGATTGTTTTGCTACACCCAGTTTGCATGTGAAGCTGTGGGACAGGCTACAAACAGCAACTGAGAATGTGATTCAATTAGAATTGAATTGATTTCAATTGAATTGAATCATTCATTTGATCAAGATTGTTTAGCAAAACAACATTGAGAATCTGCGATTTTTACATCAGTACTGTTGGCTTTGTTTTGCTAGGCTTGCATTTGATCAGGCTGAAGTATGAGTGAGCAACAACATATAATGCTAAATGTTAGCATCAATTAAGTGATTGATGTGATTCAATTCCATTTTCAAACTGATTTGACATTGACTCATTTTGCAAAATTTAGTAATGTCAACAATGCTACCGTTGAAAGTGTTGTTGTCAAAACTTAGGACAATGGTGTTTGTAGTGCCATTCTCCTCCAGTTGACCTGCAGGAACCAGTACAAGTGCTATGTTCCCAAACTTCATCTGCCTTCAATAATATTTTTCCTCGTTTCTGTCTCACTTTCACTCTATTCAAAATTGCTAAGCACTTCCCATTCGAGACTAGACATGTTTTTAAATTGGATTAATGCAGATGGGAAATCTCACAGGTGCAAGTGGGAATCTAATGAAGTGCAGGTGCAAATGAAATCATTCCAATATGTCTCAATCAGTCCACAAGTTACTGTCAATTCCTGAAATTGCTGAGTCTCAAAGGACATAAAAAGTAGCCAAATCAGTATTCCCTGTGTTGGCTATTACCGAGGTGACTTCCTGTTTCAAATATATCTGATTATGGGTTTACCTTATGCAACCTTCCTGCTGTACAGTGCTAATTTATCTTTTTCAAATATCATGCATGTTAGATTAGACATGAGATGTAGACGAACACCTGCGGACTAATTTGAATTCATACTGTCCGATGTGTGGGAAATCTGGTCTTAAGTTCTCAAGATGTAAAAAAAAAAAAAAAAAAAAAAAAATCATCAAGGATGCATTAAATTGACATTAAAGACATTTATAATTTCACAAAATATTTATTTTTCAAATAAATGCTGTACTTTTGAACATTTATTTATCAAAGATCCTGAAAACAATGTATCACTGTTTCCACAAAAATATTAAGTATAGCGCAATTGTTTTCCACCTTAATAATAATAATAAGAAATGTTTCTTGAGCATGTTAGAGTGATTTCTGAAGCATCGTTTTTTTGTTATTATTTGTAAAATGTGTACAACCAATTTGTCCTTCAGCATTACTATATATTTTTCATTTGTACTTCATTAACCAAAATTACCTTCCAACATGTGTAAATAATTCTACAGGCTATAATTAATGTAATTGGATTAGATTGTGTTCATTGAGAACTAAGTGTTGTGGTCGGGATGAGTGGAGACATGATGAGATGCGTTACACCTCATTGAAGGGTTTGTACCTTAATGTGCTGTTCATGAGTGATGTTTGCACCAGATCCGGTCCAGGCTGATCCCGCTCTTCCGTTTCTGTAAGATCCCTGTAGGGATTGGAAAAACACTTTGGTGGATATTACACCCTGTTATTCTTTCTCTCCGCAGTCCCTCCAACCTCTTTCTGTCTTTGGGCTATTAGAATAATTACCCAAGTGTCTGGGTCAGGAGGAAGAACAGCACAAGTCAATCTCTGAACCCACTACTATTATTATTATTATTATTAGTAGTAGTAGTAGTAGCAGTAGTATTAATGTGTTTACATTATTCATATATGTAGCTCCACAGCTGTGATGGAGCACAATTATTATGCTAAAATGAGTTATGAGTTATGTTATGTTGTGTTGTGTTGTGTAATATTATGCAATATTATGTTATTTTATATGCTATGTTATATGCTATGCTAAATGCTGTTATGTTGTTATGTTATATGATATGCTGTTATGCAATGCTATGTTATGCTATATGCTAAGCTATATGTTATGCTATGCTATGCTATAATATGTCAAAGTAAGTTACTGTATATTAATGTGTCATATGCTTTGGGATATGCTGTGTTAGTGGATCAACTGTTAGTGAACTTTCCCTTTTTTTTAACAAAACTTTTTAAATTGTCCCTACATAGTATTCTAAATACTGAACCTTTTCCTGGTTGATTAATGGCTATGTGACTTATGTGCATCAATATGACTTTCATAATAGACTGTGCATTAGTAAATATTTTTTTATCATTTATATTTTTATTAACCCTAGTATTTTGTTGATGCTTTCCACATCCTGAAATATTAGGCAACTTAAAAAAATAGCACACCTTACTCCAGCCTCCCCTAAAGATTTTTTTCTCTTCCTCTCGAATTCCTTTCTGAAATGTACGTTGTTTGGAGAAAGGCAGTCATTCTCTCAGATAATGACTTTGGCAGATAACCAAACGTCCCTCGCCGACCCCTGATACACGTCTCTGATCTTTGGCCCATTTGATCTCCTTCATGACCGAAACCCTTCATTTGTTTACGGCTTGGCCCGCCAGATATGATGCTTTTCCAAAGTAGTGAGTCATGGCTCCCGTCTCCTCATGTTTTGCAGCACTGTCCAAAACCCTGAAAGACTGTGGAGGGAAAATAGACATCCTGACATCAATGGTCCAAAGATTCTCTGATTTGTGTCCACGTCTACATCGGCATCTCCTTTCAAATCATCCTATGTTTACAGGACCGTAGGTAAACCTCTGACGGATGACACAGGATATGTATTTTTAGGATCGGCCTGGTCAGCAGACCTAATTGACTGCTACTGATTATAGTATTTATGTAAACCAACTCGCCCTCAGCCGTAATGCAGTCTAAGTGCGCTGCTCATAAAAACATCTGTGCATGACTAATGTTGTTACGTGACGTGACTGAGTGGACTTCCCATGGGCTGTCTATTAGATTTACTTCAACCCCACCCTGGATTCAGGTCCAACATGCACAGCTAACAGGGTTGTTTGGTTCTGAACGGTGCAGCCCAGTGCTTTTCCTCACAAAACCATAATATACATCAATTCAAATGTATAGGAATTCTGACCACTTTGATAAGGTTTATGGTTATTTTTAAATGTTGAAAGCATTGAAAAGAGCAACCAATGCCATTCTCTCTCTCACACACACATACAGTACATACATACTAACTGGTTTAAACAACAAACCAGCTCGTCTTAGATAAACATCTTTGAACATTAAGGTATGGTCATCCAAAAAAATCCCATTAATTTCCATAGACTTTATGGAACGTGATTGTTCACTATTTGAACACCAGGGATAAAGATTGCATGTACTTGCTAATACTATTGTGCAAGGATTTCCCTTTGCTTACAATGTTTGGCTGGATGTTAAATCCGAAATTGGATTTAAGTAAAAGACATAAAAGCTTTCACTGTGATTTATTGGGATATGTGGCTCTGGTTCTACAGGGGGTTAGAAGAACACAATAACAAATATATGATCCATGGACTGCTACAGGAGTGATTTCCTCTGCTCTCCTCCATTGCTGCCGCACATGTCTATGGGTAATGCTGACGGCATGACGTGGCTAACAGTGAACTGGCACAGCAGATCACGAAGCTTTTTGACCAGTTCAAATGATCTAAGTCTTAAATCTGATATTGAAATCTACTGAACTACATACTGTTGTCTCTTCTCATTTATTAATCCTAATTATGTGAATGGAAAAAAAATCAGTTGTCTAAATGGATGTTGAAATAGTAGCACCACTAGGCGAAGCACCTCTGGAATATCTGTCCAATCCGTAAATCCATCCATCCATCTTTCCTCAAGCCTCACTATTTACAGAATATATTTAAAGTGGTTTATAGTAAAAAAAAAAAAAAAAAAATCATATGGGGATTGTCATTCTGAACATCAAAAAAATGCTAAAGTATTTAAAGTCACTAGCATTTACATACCACGAATTAGAGTAAGGAATTACTTGGGCAAACTCTCTTATCAAATTCAATCTAATTGCTTTTATTTTGATTATTCGCACTTTTTTTTTTTAAACCGCCATTTGGACGCTTTTCTCATTTTTATATGTATTAGGCTGTTTGTTACCTGCTTAAAATGAAAATGTTCTACCCAACCTCCCTCATTTTGTTGCACATAATTCACGCTCAAATGTACGTACTTCCGTACACAAAAACATGCAGTATTTCATTCATGTCACGCCACTCTTCTAGTAAACAAAGTGCATGTGTACAAACCTGCGGTGTCTTCCTAGCCTAGAAATCTAGACGCACCCTAGCGGCAGCGAAAATTATTTCGCAGCCAGTGTGGTCTAGCAACTCTCCATAGGCTTTTGAGCTGGAAAACCAAAAACTGGTCGGGCCAATCACATCGTGTATAGAGTCGGCGGGCGGGCTTAACACAATGACGGCACAGTTCATGACGTTCCGCGTGATTTCCATAGGTGATTTCCCTGCTACTTGAAAACAATGAGCGGTCTTTCGAATCGGCTTTGGCCGCGACTCTGGAGGACTTGGAGTTAAGAGAACGCCACTTAAGTCATTCTTAAAAAAGGAAGATGTGTTCGGAGTTTTGCCGACCTGATACGGCAAAAGTTTAATATATCAATTAGCTCCGCTGGTGGAAAAACGCATGGGACTCACTCATCCACAACCGTTCGTTGCTCTGGTTGGTTGTAGCGTTATCCTATTGCGTGCAGAGGGATTTTGAAAGGTAACCGTTTATCCCGCCCCTCGGATTGAGGCATGTCAATGGAGAGTTCCCAGACCTAACATCTTGATGTAGGTCTGGCATGCCAGGCTAGTGTCTTCCGGCATCTAAACAAATGCATTTATACAAAAAAATAATAATAATAATGGAGTTGTACACATGGATACCAAACAGTTTATCATTCCAGATAAGAACGGCACATTTGGATTAAGGAATAGATTAGGTTTAATTTCAGGAAGTCCTCCAGCCACTCTCAGCACCCCACTCACATCTGTCTCCTCACCTTCCTCTCAGGGAGTCAGCCAAAAACACATCACTCAGTCAGATCCCCGCAGACCTACCAACACATGCAAGTGACCCAGGACAGCCATGAGTGCTGGAGCATCCGTCTGGGATACTGCTACACAGAGGTCGTTGTCTCATTTTGTATATTCAAATATATCTTGTAAGTAGCAAAATGAGGATGTTAGTCATACATGCTGCTGCTTGTTTTTCTTTCGGTTAATTTATGTCTGGATGCCCAAAACGACAACAAAAAAAACAGTCCTTATATGTTTTTATGCCTGGATGCACTTGTGTAGGAGACTGGAAGGTCTGATCACAGAAGCATATAGTTTTGGGTATCAGGATGATTTGTGCTAAATTTGCAGACTCTTCCAATTTATTTCATTTTTCATTAAAGATGATCGTTTCCAAGTAGTATTTAATTAACTCAAACAACTATCCTGTACCCCTTTTGACCAGTTTTAAAATCAATTTTCCGTCATAGCCTAAAGCACTATAACTCGAGTGGAAACCGTCCGATGTTGTTGAGTATGTTAATGTCCTGTGACGTTTGCTCAGGAAAATCGAATCACCCGTTTCAGCAAGAGCAAATGTGTCATATTAAAATAAATTGCAAAAGCACTGGGAACGCAGAAATTGTTGTGGAACATGTTTAATGCCACATTGTGGTTTGTTGCATTAGTGGAAGGAGGTTTTGTGTTGCAGTTTGCTTTGTCAATCAGAGGACTGTTGGCAATCATGATGGAAAAATGCATTTCGGGTAAAGATTGGAAGTTGATTAGTCTTCTTTTTGCCAGCTGTATGTTTTTTTTTTTTTTTTTACCAGTCCGAATATTTCGAAGAGGCATCGTTGCTCATGAATTCTTACCTTTGAGAGCTGATATACATTTCCTGCGAGGCTTTCCATACGTTCTCTGAAAAGGTTCAATTCACATGCCAGTCAGTGTATATTACGGCACTCATGCAATAGTACTTACATTGTATTTACTTTTTCTCTTCCTGCTTGCTCTTAGCATGATGTGTTTAGAGAAGTCTTGAACGTGTTTTCTTTTTCTCCTTTCCACTGTCCTGTTTATTTAACACTGAATTCCCTTTTCATTCATTAATCTTTTCTTTGCAGGAATAATCACACCTTTAAAGTTTCGAAACATGACGGAAGTCCACATCTGTAATTCTCTGTTAGTCTCTAGTGGAAAAAACATTTCTAAATGAAGTGGGGTTCAACAGGGTTAAAGTTTTTTGTATGTTTTTTCATCCCAAAACACACACACACACACACACACACACACACACAAAAACAGACACCAATATCAAAATTGTGGTTACATTTTATTTACTTATTTATTTGTTTGGTTTGTTGGTTGTGTATTTGTTTGTTTATTTATAATAAAATGTAACATTTAAATACAGTACTATAACTATTATTTAGATTTTCACTTAAAATGTATTTATTTAAATGTCATATATTAATAACATATTATGTTTTTTATTTTCCCCTGAAACTCTAAAAAGAAACAGATATATAATATCAAAATTGTGATAACATTTTATGTATTTATTTATTTGTTTGTTTGGTTGTGTGTTTGTTTGTTTGTTTATTTCGTAATAAAATATCAAATTATTTTATTTTCTCTTGAAACTCTAAAAAGAAACGAGACACCATTATCAAAATTATGGTTACATTTTTATTGTAGTATTGTATTTGTTTTATTTATAACAAAATTTTTTATTTAAATAAAGTAAATAATAAATATATTATTTATAATATAGAACTATAATAGTTAATAATACATTTTCTTTTTATAATATAATATTCTTTTTTATTTGATCATAATTGAATTTATTTAAAACACTATTAAAAGCAACAGACATCAAATTTGCGATTGAAAATATTTATTTATAATAAAATATCATATATACAGTAAACACATACATACAAATGATATTATATATAAATAATATTTTTAAATGTTGCAGATATATGTAGATATATGTGTATATGTAAATCAGATAAAAAAAAACAATGTTTTACAAGGGGGATGTTTTTAGTCCCGTTCTACCCTACATTCAAAGAAGTGCTCTGTGAGCTTCCAGTTTTATTATCGTCACATGAAAGCATGTCCTCCAAACATTCAAGCTTTAACTCTTATCCCTGTTTATGTTCACACATGCATTTTATGCAACACCTTACTAAGTTTCCCCATAAAGTGGCTTTGAAACCTGAACTTGTGAATTAAAGGTGTAAAGGTACAAACGAATGTGTTGCTCACAACCGAACGCCACGGCCCCATGTAGAGAGCAGTGGCAGTTAGTCAGAATCAATCGACAGATGCTGAGCAGAGCATGAGCTTGTTAATCGTTCCCTTCCGTCCCACCATTCCTCTACTGTTAGTCTCACCCTGAGAAGTGCTGGCATCTGTAGCCCGTATGAAGTAGGCTACTACAAAGAGGCAGAATAAGCTTTCCTGAGTTTAATAGCCTCCCCCTCGCAGGAGTAAAGTGTTTCTGTCCCTCTGTTTATGCTTTATGAATCCGGTGACGATTCTCATTGTGGAGGTTGGTGATGATTTATGTTGTGAGTGGGATTATGTTGTCTGTCAGGATGTGGTGGAGGAGGACAGGGGGCATCTGCGGTTGGTTGGGAATGCTTTTTGTTGTAATGAACATCAAAGCAGGACGTGATCTCTAAAGTGAGCTATTAACATCATGACTGTTTACCGTCAGTAAATCTATGGAAATGGAAGCTCTAGCGTTAAGTTCTGCCAGGAAGACTCAATTGCTACGTCACTTTGTCAGGGGGACCAGAAAGAACGATAGGATTCAAGTGCAATGAACAACTGTTTATTCACAAAAGAATAGAAGTAGTAGGTTCAGATGGAAGTCTCAGTCTCTGGCAGGACACTGGCAACGCAGGGACGCAGATGGGCAGACTCCAGGCAATCCGGCAGGGAAAACAGGCGATCCGGGCAAACGAACAGACAGGATACTGGACAAAAGACAAGGGTGAATCCAGAGAGCCTCGACAACGATCTGACAAAGACAGGACAAACTCACACACAATAAATAGGGTGCCGTGATGAGAACCAGCTGACGCTGATCCGCTCATCAACCTCAATCACGAGCCACGCCTACCAATACACATAACCATACTCACAGCGCGAGGGCGAGACAGTGAATCCATGAACCGTGACAGTACCCCTCCTCCTAGGAGCGCCTCCTGGCGCTCCCAGGAGAACCTACCTGTCGATTGTAAACATCAATAAGGGAATGATCCAGGATGTCTCTAGCCGGAACCCAACTTCTCTCCTCCGGACCGTAACCTTCCCAGTCCACCAGGTACTGAAATCCGCGTCCCCTCCGTCTAGCGTCCAAAATACGACGAACCGAATAAACTGGTTCCCCATCTACGAGGCGCGGCGGGGGGGGAACCGGTGCAGGCGGATTAATACGAGAATGAAATACAGGTTTCAATTTGGACACATGGAAAACGGAATGAACCCTCCTGTACGCCGGAGGAAGTTTGAGGCGGACTGCCACAGGGCTAAGAATCTTTGTGACAGAGAACGGGCCAATAAATTTTGGAGCTAGTTTATTACTGACGGAGCGGAGAGGAATGTTCTTAGAAGAAAGCCACACTTTTTGACCAACGACGTATACGGGGGGCTTCAGCCGGTGGCGATCGGCCTGAGCCTTGGTGCGCGCTCCCACCTGGAGGAGAGTCTCACGGGCTCTTCTCCAAGTGCGGCGGCACCTTTGGACGAAGGCGTGAGCAGAGGGGACCGCGACTTCGGACTCCAGACCAGGAAAAATGGGTGGCTGGTAACCTATACTACACTGAAACGGAGATAGGCCCGTGGATGAGACTGGCAACGAGTTGTGAGCGTACTCAACCCAAGAGATCTGTTGGCTCCAGGAGGAAGGATTCTGGGACACCAAACATTGTAATACCCTTTCAAGATCTTGGTTGGCTCGCTCCGCTTGGCCGTTGGTCTGGGGATGGAACCCAGAGGACAAGCTGACACTCGCCCCCAACAATCTACAAAACTCTCTCCAAAATTTGGATATAAATTGGGGCCCTCTGTCGGAAACCACGTCAATCGGGAGGCCATGAATGCGAAAGACGTGATTCACCACAGTAACCGCTGTCTCCTTAGCTGAAGGTAATTTGGGTAAGGGGATGAAATGTGCCGCCTTCGAGAACCGGTCCACTACCGTCAAAATGACTGTATTACCTTGAGAAGGTGGAAGACCCGTAACAAAGTCAAGTGCGATGTGAGACCAGGGTCTCGAAGGGACAGGCAGCGGTTGGAGCAACCCATCTGGAGGACGATTGGAAGTCTTGCCACGAGCACAAACCGAGCAAGCCAAAACAAATTCCCGAATATCGCGAGCCATCACGGGCCACCAGAATCGTTGCTTAACCAAAAAACTGGTACGTTTAACCCCTGGATGACAAGCCACATTGGAACCATGACCCCACCGTATTACGTCTGACCGGACCCCCTCCGGCACAAATAACCGACCCGGTGGACATTCGGGCGGAGGTGTTACCCCTTCTAAGGCCGTGCGGACCTTCGACTCGACCTCCCATGTGAGTGTAGAGACAACGAGTCTCTCAGGAAGAATGCACTCGGGAGTAGCTGGGCGTTCGGAGCGGTCAAAAATACGAGACAATGCATCGGGCTTGATGTTCTTAGAACCCGGACGGTACGATAGTAAAAAATCAAAACGACCGAAAAAAAGTGCCCACCGAGCCTGCCTGGAGTTCAGTCGTTTAGCGGATCTGATGTACTCAAGGTTCTTGTGATCGGTCCAGACGATAAAAGGTTCCCCCGCACCCTCTAACCAGTGGCGCCACTCCTCCAATGCTAATTTGACTGCCAACAACTCTCTGTTACCAATATCATAATTACTTTCGGCAGTCGATAATCGATGAGAAAAAAACGCGCAAGGGTGCATCTTGTCGTCCGAGGAAGAACGCTGGGATAGAACTGCACCTACCCCCACCTCCGACGCATCAACCTCCACCACAAACTGACGTGAAGGATCAGGGGCTACGAGAATGGGAGCTGAAACGAAGCGGCTCTTGAGGTTGGTAAATGCCGCTTCAGCAGCATTAGACCACCTGAACGTCGTTCTGGTGGAGGTTAAGGCGGTCAGAGGAGCGGCTAGTTGGCTGAAATTACGAATGAAACGTCTGTAAAAATTGGCGAATCCCAGAAACCTCTGCAGGGCCTTGCGGGAATCCGGAATTGGCCAATCTACCACAGCCTTAACCTTGTCAGGATCCATGCGTATTCCCTCGGACGAGACGATATACCCCAAGAATGGAACCGACTGTGCATGGAACGCGCACTTCTCCGCCTTGACAAAAAGCCCATTCTCTAACAGCCTCTGGAGTACTCGTCTGACGTGTTGA
The DNA here is from genome assembly GCF_029890125.1 of Rhinichthys klamathensis goyatoka. Taxonomy (NCBI): domain Eukaryota; kingdom Metazoa; phylum Chordata; class Actinopteri; order Cypriniformes; family Leuciscidae; genus Rhinichthys; species Rhinichthys klamathensis. The sequence continues at coordinate 1,247,637 of NW_026606844.1, read as the reverse complement.
ACGTGTTCCTGGAGAGACGAAGAAAATATCAATATGTCATCCAGGTAAACATAAATGAACTGATCGACCATGTCTCTCAACACGTCATTGACGAGTGCTTGGAAGACGGCGGGGGAGTTGGACAGGCCGAACGGCATAACCAAGTATTCAAAGTGCCCCCTGGGGGTATTAAATGCCGTCTTCCACTCATCCCCCCTTCTTATCCGAACCAAATGGTAAGCGTTGCGCAGATCCAATTTCGTGAAAAGAGACGCTCCCTGCAACCGCTCGAAAGCTGAAGACATCAACGGCAAAGGATAAGTATTCTTTACCGTGATGTTGTTCAGCCCCCGGTAGTCAATACACGGTCGCAGAGAACCATCCTTCTTACCCACGAAAAAAAATCCTGCGCCCGCGGGAGATGAAGAAGGACGGATGATCCCAGCTGTTAGAGAATCAGAAATATATTTCTCCATGACCTCCCTCTCAGGTACGGAGAGCGAGTATAACTTGCCCTTAGGCGGAGACGTACCTGGCATTAAATCTATAGCACAGTCATAGGGACGATGTGGAGGAAGAGAAGCAGCCCGAGACTTACTGAACACTTCCTTCAAGTCGAGATACTCCGGGGGCACGTTAGACAGATTCACCGACTCCTCCTGCAACATAGAACAAGAGACAGACGGACACGCAGACACAAGACAAGAGGCATAACAATGATTACTCCAAGCCGACACAGAATTCTGACCCCACTCGATCCTAGGTTGATGCCGTACTAGCCACGGGTGACCCAACACCACAGGTGCAAAAGGAGAGTTAGTGAGTAAAAATGAAGTTCTCTCGGTATGGTTACCAGAGGTAATGACAGTAAGGACACCGGTCTCCTCAGTAATCCCTGGAAGGATCTGGCCGTTCAGGGCGTTAACGGTGATGCGGTGCTGGAGTGTGATGACCGGAATCTGGAGACGTCTAGCCAGAGCATAGTCCATCAGATTGCCCTCCGCTCCAGAATCCACCAGGGCCTGGCAGGTGTGGGCCTGGTCTGCCCATCGCAGTCTTACCGGGAGGAGAGTCGCTGATGAGGATTTAATACCTGAAAGCCCACCCAACAGTAACCTCCGTTCTACTGTCGGGCTGGGTCTTTTACTGGACAGTTGACGAGAAAGTGTCCAGCCTTGCCACAGTAGATGCATAACCCTCTAGCTCTCCGACGTTCCTTCTCCTCCCGGGAAAGCCGAGCTCGACCAACCTGCATGGGTTCTTGATCGAATGAGGGGCTGACCGTGTTCTCCTCTCTGGCGCTGGCGAACTCCGGAAACTCCGGAACCAAACCCCGACGTGAACGATTCCCTCCTTGTTGAAGACGAGCGTCCACGCGTAACGCCAAGCTGATGAGTTCATCGAGACTCCTCGGTAACTCCAGGGTGTAAATCTCTCTTTGAACACGGTCAGCCAACCCATGCAGGAAGACGTCCCACTGCGCCTCTTCGTTCCAGTGGCACTCGGCCGCCAGGGTGCGGAATTCGATGGAATAGTCCGAAACGGTGTTGTTGTTCTGACGCAACTCAGTGAGTCTGCGCGCCGCCTCGCGGCCCACGATCGCGCGGTCAAACACCCGTCTCATCTCGTCCGCGAGTGCCTGGAACGAAGAACAGCAGTGATGTTGATTCTCCCACACCGCCGTTCCCCATTGAGCCGCGCGTCCGGACAACAATGTCATCACCAAGGCCACCTTAGATTGTTCAGTGGCGAAGGTAAGTGGCTGAAGAGAGAAAAAAATGGAACACTTCGTTAAAAATGCTCTACACAGATTGGGCTCACCCGCATATCTCTCAGGGGTAGGGATGCGCGGCTCGTGCAGATGGAAGTTCGGAGGGTCCTGGGGAACGGTCGGCGGGGGTGGCGCAGGGGACGCTCTCATTTGTTGGATCTGAGTGGTGAGCTCGGACACCTGCGTTACCAGTGCTTGCATGGCACGACCAGTCGCCGTCGCTTGTTCCTCCTGATGATCCATCCGTGCAGCACTGCTCGTGAGGAAATTCTGTAGCTCCGTTGTGCTTGCTGAATCCATAATGGTCAGATCGTTCTGTCAGGGGGACCAGAAAGAACGATAGGATTCAAGTGCAATGAACAACTGTTTATTCACAAAAGAATAGAAGTAGTAGGTTCAGATGGAAGTCTCAGTCTCTGGCAGGACACTGGCAACGCAGGGACGCAGATGGGCAGACTCCAGGCAATCCGGCAGGGAAAACAGGCGATCCGGGCAAACGAACAGACAGGATACTGGACAAAAGACAAGGGTGAATCCAGAGAGCCTCGACAACGATCTGACAAAGACAGGACAAACTCACACACAATAAATAGGGTGCCGTGATGAGAACCAGCTGACGCTGATCCGCTCATCAACCTCAATCACGAGCCACGCCTACCAATACACATAACCATACTCACAGCGCGAGGGCGAGACAGTGAATCCATGAACCGTGACACACTTATTACCTTCTCATCTATCCAATCGTGTCTAAGACTTGTGGTATAAAAGACCAGTACTTACACATGTCTGAGTTCGCAGATGCTGACGCTTTCATGCACCTCCATCCTCCCCACCACCACCAGGATGGTCCCTTCCCCTCCATCCTCCATCCTCCCCACCACCACCAGGATGGCCCCTTCCTATACCTCACGGGGGGTCGGCTGCGCCCCTGCCTTCGTCTTCAGGCAGGAAATGCAGAGTACGGACCCTCGGATTGCGAGCTATGGACGGGGCCTACGCCAAAGAATTTTATTGCTTGCTGGGCTATCAATAAATGTATTTATTGTTACAGTATTTATTCTCCCGAGTCTTTCTGGTAGAAATGCTGTGATATTTTTTTCCAGTTGCTGAGTGTCAATAGGAAAAAAGAGATCTCTTAGGTGTATTCACACCAGGAAAGTCCGATAGTGCACTTGCTTTGGTCCGGACCAAATCTTTTTTTTTTTTTTTTTTTTTTTTTTTTTGGTATGGTTCGCTTTCACACTGCTCTTTTTGCAAGTGAACCAAAATTTGTAAACAAAACCACACGTGTGCTAAGGTCGTCCATTCATTGGACAAGGATTCTCAAGTAGGGAAATCAGGAAGTGCAAAAAAAGGCTCAGCATTTCGTACTGCAATATTTGTTATTTTACTAATTTTGTGTTATTCTGTACAAACGCAATATGAAGAAACTGCGTAGAAGACGGATAAGGTATAAAGTTTTCATTCATAGAGAGGGGCTATGTTCACACATTCAAATAATGAGATTCTTATTGTATATACTGCTAACAAGTGCTGTCAATGTTAACGCTTGCGATTAAGTTTGTCCAGTTTAACGCAGCATCATCCTTGTATTGTAACTATCGTTACATTATATGAACTGCAAAAGCTTTTTTTGCATCTATGCGCGATTAGACTGAAGAGAACGCTCTGTATGTGAATGTCCTGATGCACACACTCATTCATTCATTCCATTCCAATGATGTACACACGACGCGCAGAAAGACGCGCAACAGTATCGTGTGGCCAGACAGCGCGCCGGAATGGAATTCTCTTTTGCACTTGAACAACAATAACACAAACCATTGTGCCAAAATCTCCGACTACGGAAGCCTGTTAACTCAAAGGCGCAGTGCTTTCTTGCAATTGGGTCGGTTCATGTTCACACCGTAAACGAACCGTGCCAGAGTTCGTTTGGAACCGTACCGAGACCACCTCTTCAGCTGGGTCTCGGTTCGGTTGTTTGGTCCGCACCCGAGTTCGATTGCTGTATTCACACCTGCCCAAAAGGTCCGCACCAAGGGGGGAAACGAACTAGAGTTCGATTCAATCGAACCAAACAAGGCAGGTGTGAATACACCCTTAGACATCTCAATTGTTTCTGGTGAGAATAAATGGAGAGAATGATTTATTTTCTTAATATTTATATTTAATTCATAACAGCATTGTGATGATTGTAGCTTGAATGACCAAGAAAATGACTCAAATGAGCCGTTTCTTTATAGTGAATCAAAAATTAGGCTGGGTCCGAAAGCTTAAAAATGCTGCCTTCGGATGACTCATTGCAAGGTAGGAAGTAGTCTCAGCCTCAGACGTCACGCCCACGGAACGTTGGCTAAACGTCTGATGCATATGGTACACTTAACTGGAAACACTTCAGGAACGTCGAAGTCGTCATCTGATTGGTTGAATTTTATCGGATTTCCGGGGGGCGCGTGTCGCATTTATTTTCGGTCCGCCGGGAAACAAAGCGCAGACGTGTGATTGCGGAAGAAAAACTGTTGTGTTTACATGAGTGACACTGAGCATTTATCAAGATCAGCTAAACGTAGGATTCTCAAAAGTATGCGAGGTTCAGGCAGGGACGGATTAACCATTAGGGCAACTGGTCACTTGCCCAGGGGCACATGACATCTAAGGGGCCCTGCGCACCGTCAAATATTATGTTAGATCACGTTATAAACGCAGTCCTCACTTTCCTAATTATATGCATATTTTTGCAACCCATTCGATCAAAATATAATGTTAAATCGCGTCAAAAACAGCGTCTGTATTCCTGCGCAGTGAGCGAGAGCGAGCTATAATGTCGACTCGCGTCGCGTGACTTGACGCTCTGAAATTTGTGATGGAGAAGCAGTTGCCTAACATAAAGGTCTCGACTGTTTAGCGTTATATTTTGCCAACGAAGTCAAATTGAAACTGTGATATTGCTTCGTGCCGTTATAAAACAGCAAAAGACTTTAAGTAGCCTATTCTGTTTGTGCTGCGTGATTTAAATAGAAGTGCGCACTTTGCTCACGTGATCAGCATGGTGATCTGGTGTTTTCTCCAAAATGAAAGCTCAAGGGTTTATTTCTGGCAATTAAAGAAATTAGGACAAAAGTATTGTACTTTTCCTATACTGTGTAATGTAATGCAAAATACTTTTAGGCTACATTTATAGGAGGTATATGATTTTACGTCATAGGAATAATTATATAAATCATTATTATAATAATTGTTTGGCATCCTAAAACACCAGTGATAATGTAATGCAGACTGAGACTCTATATCATAACTAAAAAGATGTTTGAGCCCTCTTTAATGTCCAGGTACAAGTCAATGCTTTTTCTTTGTTCAATGTGCACAGTTCATGGGTTAAAGCCGGTTGAAGCTCTTAATTGTGAGCTCTCAAAGTGCACCAGATTGATGCATTTAACCTTAAAATGTACAAAATTTTCTTGCGGGGGAGCATGCCCCCGAACCCCCCTAGAGGGATAGAGTTCCACCCAACATAGTTTTAGAAAATACTATGGGAAACACAGATCATTTATGAAGTAATATGTACAACAAAGTTCCTTTTAAGTCAGTAATACAGTTAATGCCAAATTAAAATGTCCTTGGACAAACTACATTTGGCCTGCCTAAGGGGGGGGGGCCTACCAGACATTGTGCCCAGGGCCCTCTGAATTCTTAATCCGGCCCTGGGTTCAGGGCATAGACTCTTGAAGTTTTATTCTCCTTCTTTGATTTTCTATGCTGACTGACTTGTTGCACGCTGGTCTGTTGTTGTGGGGACATTTCCACGCCCCGAAACGTGACTCTGAACGAAACGAACTGTAATTGGTTGTTTGACATGTCGGTCAAACGGCCTTATGGGCGGGCCTTGGCCAAAGAAAGCTGCTATGAATTCCAGGCCTTCAGCCGTCAGTCTGAAGGTCTGGCTACGCGAGACTAGGTAGGAAGGCATCAGGGCACGTCCGAATCCAAACCTAACTTCACTTCCTCTCTCCTAAGAGACCTTCATCTGATTGATTTTTGAAGGCAGCATAGATGTATCCTTCACTGCCTTTGATATCCCACAATTCTGTTCTTTCCTTTCTGTGACAGTTGAGCTAAAAAATAAAGATGGCGTCTGAAAGTTGCGATTGGTGGTCAGTTTGTCTGTAAATGTACTGCATGTTTTTGACCAATGTTTTCCACTTCTGGTGTCATTTCTAACGAAAAATCACTACTGTAGTAATCAGGGCCGGCTCTAGCCCTTTGGTTGCCCTAGGCGAGATTGAGTTTTGCCCCCCCAGTTGCATTGTACAAATACATTTTATCTGACCATGTAACTTGTAGTAGATAAATTTCTACCACCATTATTACTAATCTAATGGGCTGCTACAAGGCTAAGGGGGTTTAAGAAAATTTTGTGCATTTTAATTTTCTCTCTGTTAAATTTGCACACTGAATATGGGTTGGAGCTTTTAATTTTGAACTCTCAAAGTGCACCAGATTGATGAATTTAACACCTGTCCTTTGGAATTCTCTGCCTCTTGAACTTAGGGAAGCCCAGTCTTTTACCATTTTTAAAGGTCAACTTAAGACATACTTTTTTAAACTTGCATTCACTTGTTGATGTGTTTTTTTTTTTAACAATTGCCCATTGTTTAGGCCTATACAGCGCTTTGAGAAGCTGCTTTTAAAGGCGCTTTATAAAATAAAGGTTATTATTATTATTTTGTTACAGTGTCTGTCTACATTACACTACTGCATAATAATAGTTATAATATTAATCCCATGACAGTAATAGCCATATATTGTAAAACAAATGCAATAATAAAAATAAAGGAAAATTTCATAGCCTAATAAGTTTTGTACACATTTCTATACTTGAAAACAAGTTATAACCCAGCGCCACCAATTAAACAAAACAAAACGAATGGGCCGCCGATGTACGAGTTTTATGGGCCGTTCAAACAAAAAATAAATTAATTAAAATTAAATAAAAGTATTCGAGATGTATCGGCCCAGAAAGCACGTCGGCCCACCGGGAATCTCCCGGTAGTCCCGATGGCCAGTACATGCCTTTGCACAATACTAAGTAAATTTATTTCGTTTGACACCTTAATGGCTGAGATGAGAAGACTTACCTCTATACTGGGCTTTCTTTTTATCTTGTTCCTTTCTCCTTTTCTTCCCTGTGCACCAGAGGGTTTTGACCGCTTCATTTTCGATCAACGCGCCAGCACTTGCCTAACCTAACGCAACGCAACTCCCCCCTCCCCCCATTAGGAAATGATCGACAATAATCATCAATTCAATCTAATAATCAAGTTGACAAGTAATTAAACGTGTGGCTGAGGGGCGCCTTATGATGATCATGTTTAATAAACATGTTTTATTTCGCTTGTCATTCTAATTCTATGATTAATGGAAAGTAGGCAAAGGGCGACACTAGAGGGCGCCTGCGCCCCCAACACATTTGCCGCCCTAGGCGATTGCCTAGTTCGCCTATAGCAATCGCCGGCCCTGGTAGTAATTAAATATTTGTTTAGTTCTCACCAAAGCTCTCTCTATTTTGCTGTAGATCATTAAACCGTTACGCTGTCTCAGAAGTCTGTCCGTTTCGTGAGGTGCCTTCGTGCGCAAACGCTGCCTTCAGAGTCATTGCCTATAAGTCAGCTGTCTAAGTTTCCAGATGCAGCCAGTGACATCAAGGCTGTAATTTGATTGGTTATCAAGGCACACATGGTCCAAGTTAGCCGTTATGCTTTTTCCAATGGTAGAGCCACAGACACTCGTATCTATACCAACAATACCAATAAGACGACCATCTCTGCCAGTGTATTCCGATTCCTGAACAAAATGACTCTTGTGAGCGTGAATCATAAACTGCAGCAATACATATTCCATAGACTGTAAAAAAAGAATCAGTGAATCAGAAACCTGCAGCACCAGCACGACCAGTGTAGTCTGATTCCCGGACATATTTCTTTATGGAATCCTGGAAAAGAAAGGGGCTCATGATCAGATCTGTGATATCAGCCAGTAAGGACTTCTAGATCCTCAATACAAAGCGAAGCCATATGGACAATATTTTCACAGCGTTCTCATGGTCGTTGTTTACATTTCAAGAGTAAAATAAAACACAGAACTCTTCACGGTAGGCTATTAACTTGGCCAAGTTAGTTCATCATAATGATGGCATTGTTCATGTGGTAATCAAGAGCATATAGTTGCACCGAATCAACCCAGCCATCTGGATGATGTATCTTGCTGATTCTGAAACACTCCTTTTGCCTTGTCAGATATTGTGAGGTCTGTTTGTCCAGCCAACAGAACACTTGAGAAGACAATGACTGAAATGGTAGGGGATTATATGAGCCAATAGCGGGAAAGATCAGTCGAAGTCCTTCCATGATCATCCAACATGGATAACAGGCATCCATTTGAAATGCCAATTCTGCAATCCATTTAGTCACAAACAGATGGGAGTCCTGTAGAAACCCTAACCCAGAGAGAGAAATGTCTGTTTAGAATACAAATTAAGTGAAAGGCACAAAATAGGAACAAATGCACTTTAATCAACATGTATTTGAGGATCTTGTCTCCATTTAGTTTCTTAGATTGTTTTAGAACCAGTGTAATTTACCTGTTGACTTCAGGGAATGAGGGCAGACACTGGCTTCTCGTAAACAGTTGTAAGGAATAATGGGGATTTAATTACATTGGTTACTTTATATCATGATATTTCACCATTTTACTGTTTTTACTGTACTGCTGATCAAGAGGCTTCTTTTAAAAATATTAAATTGAAGTTGGCATGATTTCTTCCCTATTTATTCCAAGTGAAACGGATTCTCGAACATGTAAGGCGGGACTTGATCTGGTCCATGTGGAATTGATTGGATCGTTGGATGGTTGTGGTTTGTTATTGGTCCATCTCATGTGAATAACAGTAATAGGTCATCAGAGAAGAGAAGTTGCAGAGAAGAGGGAGTGGAAGTCATTTTGACTAAATATCACAAAGGCACAAATAAAATAAATCAATAAAGTGTGCACAGATAAATGATAATAAATATCGCAATATTCCATACAAATAGAGAAAAAGAATGGTCAATTTTGATTTCATGGTGACTTTAATCAATTCATAATAATTCATGCAACTTGAAAAATGACAAATTTATTAGTATAGAGAATGTCGAAATTAACATAAACCTATAAATGCTCTAAAGGTTTTTGTTGTTGTCTGTTATACCTAATGCATTAATCTTAACAAATTGAGCCTTATTGTAAAGTGTTATCAATGTCATATACTGTTCTACTGAAAAACTAGACTTTTTTATGGAAAGAAAAACATACAGGAAAAAGTATTTTTGTAATAAATTGATAACAGCAGGCTACAGTGTTTGTTTATATGTTCTGCATTAACCTACTGTATATCTTAACAAAATAAGGAAGGGCCATTCGATTCATACACTCGATAAGCCTCACGCTTTGAAGTGATGCAAAGCCCTCGTGGGTTTGTGAAACGGCGATCTCTACATCTCCATCCAAACGTAACTGAACCCTAGCCTGGCCCTCACTGAGGAAACAATAATTCTCTCCTGTTTCAACAGCCCAAGATAACTGAGAATAAAATAATGAAGTTAGTTGTTTTTCTGGAATAACTAGAAGAGGCCGAAATCAGGACAGTAGGAATATTTTCTTCAGGTCTGTGAAACCATGTGAAGAGAAAATATGTCATATGTCATTTGTTACATGACTTTGATTATCCTTCATGTTTGCTGGAACATTTTTGGTTTGGCAGGCAAAATGTAAAAGCGCTTTTGGTTCACCCTTCTCATAGGGTTAGCAAAACATTTAGCCCTTGATTAAAGTGGGCAAACTAATCGCACGTTAGGCCAGGACATTTTAAGCACTTCTGCATCATGTGCATTGAAAACAAGCAGTGTTAATTGTATACCCTCTTTGCTTAGCCTACTTTAATCCTGCTACAAATCAAATCCATACCTAAATATTCCATGCAGCACTCGCAAAATGATGGCAAATTATCAGGCCTTCAGGTCAGAATGGAGGATTTGCTTTAATCATGAACTGCATCTGGAAATAACAGTATTCAAGTGCAATATTCAGGCTTTTAAGCCACCCCACCCTTTTTCATCCTATAGTCTTTGTCTATTCATGATTACTTGTCATTTGTCATTCATTATATGTATTTACCCCGGTAATGGCTTTTAGAAAATACGGCGGCTCAATTTTAGTGCCTCACTTTCTAGAGCCAAAGTAAAGCAACACTAAACAGGGAGTCTGTAAAAGTGTTCTCGTCTAAAGACGGAGAACAAAAAGATGACACGAGGGCTGGTATACGGTTCCCCTTGATTTGAGCCAGCTGTGAACCCATGTGCCGTTTGGGGTCTGGCTAAGGTTTTTTCCCCTGCTTAAATGTACTTTGTCAACACATGCAGACACGCACACATACACCATTACTTGGTAATTTGCTAGTAAATATACATTTGAATGGCTTTTGTTTACACTTAAAAATGGAATCTACCATTTATGTTCAATCAGTGGATGAATGCAGTACACTGTTTAGACCCCTTTTAAGACTAATGTAAAGATAAAAGGGCAGGTGTTGCCTTTTTTATCTACCCAGGCCACCATACTGTTGTTTAAATATGTGTTTCCTGGTTTCAGCATGTAGAAATAATGGACCCAAGCTCAAATTTCCTTGTCATAAATAATGTTATAGGTACAAACTGCAGCTGGCTGTTTTTTTGTTGTCTTTGTTACTAAAATGGTATGCTTGACCATGCACTAGCCTATATTTCTGTTGCACAGGGCTATTTGTCACACTTGGCTATTTCAGTAATGATTTGAGTTAGATATAATTTGATAATAATTTATATTTCTTAATAATATTAATAATAGTTATATTTCAGTTGTGAGTTAAAAGTCCAACTACACGTGTTTTGCTTTGCATTGTTTTGCTTTGTTCTCCTTTGCTTTGCATTGTTTTGTTTTTTTGTTTTGATATGATTTGCATTTTGTTTTGCTTTTGTATTTTGTATTTTGTTTTGTGTTGCATTTTGTTTTGCTTTGCATTTTGTTTCGGTTTTTTTCTTTCCATTTTGTTTTGTTTTGCTTTGCTTTATTTTGTTTAGTTTTGTTTTTGTTTAGCTTTGCAGTTTATTTTGTTTTGCTTTTTTTTTTTTTTTTTGCTTTGCTTTTTTTGGCCTAGACTTGCTTCGCTTTGCCTAGACTTGTTTTGTTTTGGTTTGCTTTGCCTTGCTTTCATTTTGCTTGGTAGCAGTGGTTTTGTATGTTTCAAGCTACTTTAAAACTGTCATTTTTGTTATTGTAACTGTAATTATTTTGTTACATTTTTGTACAAACTTCAATATTATATTTTATATTATAACAATAGTAAAGTTGTCACATCTATTTTGAATATTATGATTTACATAATTTGTTCATTTTATGTGTTTCCAACATGTGTTTCATAAATTATTGATTCATATTTGTTTTACCTACTTATATTTAGCTGAAAAGCACATGATGACATTGTGACAGTATGCCCCACTATTTAAGGTTTAAGTCTACATCTATTTGCGGTTGAATGCAATACTACTAGATGGGTGCTTGGCAAGACTTTGGTGTGTTCCATTATTGCATAGTTAGAGAAGAATGAAATATAAACCAAGATCAAGCCTGTCTGGATCACACTGTATCCATTACATCAATTAAGCTACAGTATTTTGACAGAGTTGTAAATCACTGCAGACAGACCTGTTGAGATTGCCAGGGATGTGTCTCTCTGATATGACAGGGATTGTGTAAACAGACAGAAGAGCCGTCAAATAAGGGCCTCAAGCAGCATGTAAGGACCATTTTCTCTAAGGTAATATTAAAAAGAATAAAACTGAACTGTTTGTTAAAAAGTCTGATATGTTTAAACATTACTTCATTACCTTTTCTGTACATGTTCACAAGTGACATCTAAATCTACCTCTTGTGATTTCACAGCAAGATGGGAAGGTTTCAGGCACTCTCTTATGAAAAGTCGTCTCAAACACACCCGCCAGTGCTGTGGACTGCAGGGAAACTGGCCAAGAGAAGAGAAAAACAGTCAGTAAAGGGAGCCAGTTTGAATGAGGTAAGTGACAGTTTGATGTTATGTGAAGGGACTCGACTAGCAGGTGCTTTGGAGGCTTTTTTAAACAGACATTTGAACTTTTGTGATTTGTAAAAAAAAAAAAAAAAATCCCAAGCCAAGAACAGCGAGGTAACAAGACTGAAATAATTGACCAAATGTATTAGCGAAATGACTTTTCATGTTCCCTTGTAATAAATCTCTCAGCATATCATCACAAATCAATAGGCCAGACCACCGATCACAACTGACCCTTGCATAAGCGCACCAGCATAATTCAGACCACTGTCACAGAAATAGCCATGGTGGAGCAATTTCAAAGTCTGTGATTGTGTGATGTGGCCAAAGGACTGACCACAAAGTACTGCGGCAGATCCTTCAAAACATTACCTGGCTTTTCCACTCGAGTGGTTTATAAGCTAAAACGGGCAATATCCCTCAGTTAACAAACAATTTTGCTTTGCACGTCTCGATGTTTGGCTGATAAATGCATGAGATGTGAACATTCGAAATAAGCAACAGAGTTTGTTTGGATTCCTTGCTGTAAAAAAACCAAGATGGCAATGGAAAAATGTTGTTGACAACCAGTAAGAGATGTAAATCAGCCAATATAAACACATTTAAACAGATAGCAAAGAATTCTCACTGAATATGAGTTGGTTTTATACATTTGATAAGGAATTAGCTTATATTTATGTGTTTGTGGAAGGGCATTTAAATGTTTTTCCAGGAATGACAGTGACATTGCAATGTGTTCAAAGCATCTTAACTGTGCTTTCCTGTGGTTACACAACAGCTTCGAGACAGTTGCGCAGATTCACGAGAGCTCGGCCGTCTCCACTACTTCTCTGACATGTTGGCTACATATGCTCCCCTGATAGATCATCCTAATCAGTGTTAGCATTGTGCAGACCGTAAACATTTCCAACGTAAGATTAATCTTTCAGTGTGTGTTTTGTATCTTGCTGTAGTTTGCTGGCGGCAACGTTAGACTGACGAATCTTTTCGGTTTTTCATAGTATCCTGTTTACGATGGTTCAGCTTTGAAATTAAAATTGGTGTGACAATCTATCTAAAAAATCTATATTAAGTCTATATTATTTATTTATTTCTCCTGTCAGCAGAGGGCCTGGATTGAATTCTTCTGATTAAAGCGGTTTGTGCAGTGCTGGTGGGGATTTATTTTGTGATATTAGTCCAACAACTAAGACTTTTATTACCCCAAATTGCTTCAGAGGGACTGTGTTTGCAATTGACTTACAGTAAATTGCTTAGGATAAATGTCTGCTAAATTATACATTTTAATTTCCACTTCATTTTATTCGGTCAAATCAAAGATGTTGTACTGAAAGTACTTTTCTCTGCACCCATTACCCTCCCTTCTAGCATGCATCAAGCTGACATGTAATAAACATTGTAAACATGACCTCATTGTGCAAAGTGTAGTGTGCGAACTGCCATTAAAGTCATAATCCGAATCATACAGAGTAAAAGAATGACCCTGCCCCGCCTCAGTTTTAACATATTTACCCGCAAACAAATAAATACAACAGAATGACAGTTTTGAATTCAACAGGAAATAACTGTGGTCGCTCAGACATCGTGAATCAACTACATGCCGAAAATGAGCTTATGGGTTTGCTTGGTCTTGTTTGCCTGATGGGTTCCGCTCCACCCAGATACAAATGTTCTGGTTTCTCTGCAGATCCCAATAACATTTAGTCATGTTGTAAACATTTAATTGAGAGTTTACCAAATTGTGGGCATACGTTCATTAGCTCAGATACATTCATAGCTGTTTTGGAGGCCATTTTTAACCTGGTGCACATACCTTGGGCTTTTCAGTGTTGACGTCAATTTGTAGGCTATCTTGGAAAGCTATTTTGTTCCTTTGGGAGTTTATAATGGGTTTTGAGCATACCAGTTTTTAATTTATAGGAATAATAAGGTCTGTGGTTAACATTACTTGAAGATAGTTATAAATGACACCTATTTACAGCAAATGTTAATTTTGAAATGGTTTATGGTTTAATAATGTAAATGCTAACAAGGACTACCACAAGGATGCATTTACGTGCTTGACCAAGTTAAAATGTATGTTTTTACATTGCTTTAACTTTTTTTTATGTTATACAAGATTCAACTCACTTTTTAAAGTCAGTTTAATGTAATTTAAGTTGAAATGACTTAAAAATCCAAGTTGATTGTACTCAAAAATTTAAGGCAGCAACTTTTGTTTAACAGTATACCAACTTTTTCTATTTTTGAAAAACAGTACGTTTATTGAGCGAGATTTCATTAATTTGATCAAAAGTGACTGTAAAAACATTTGTAATGTTACAAAATATTAATAAATGCTATTCTTTTGAACTTTCTATTTAACATGTTATTGTAGCATGTTGCAACTGCATGTTTTCACAAACAATATTAAGCAGCACAACTGTTTTCAACATTGGAATGATTTATATGACACTGAAGACTGCTGAAAATTCAGCTTTGTCATCAAAGGAATAATGACATTTTCAAATATATTAAATTGAAATCAAATGTAACTATTTTTGATCAAATAAATGCAGCATTGGTGAGCATAAGAGTCTGACCCCAAACTTTTGAATGATTGTGTAAGCTGTAGAATAAAACAGAAAAGTTTCTTGAAGTAATGTTAACCACAGACTTATTTTCTTATCCTAAGCTTATAAAACTACGAACTGAACAGCTCTATTGCCTTGTGTCGATAATAGTTACATCACCACTAAGTAAACATATTGTTAAGGAGTATAACTGAGTGAAACATACAAAGGTTTCTGACCTTGTTTCCTGTCCCCATAATAGTCAGATGTCTCTCAGCCGAAGGAAGAGCATCTGTATCTTTATTTTCTTTCCCATCAGCACACATGAAAATTTGCAGGTTTTTTGGACTCGAGGGTGTATGAGACAGATTTTTCTTCATCTTTCAGCCTAGCTGACTGCCAAGCCTGTCTTCTCCCTAAACTCCTTTCATATAAATAAACTATATAGTATATTTTTTCAGGAAAACTTCATCTCCTGTCTAATGTATTTTTGTATCTAGATTTTGGCATGGCCTTGCGATCCCATGGGCTCTTAAACGTTATCACTTGATATACCACGTAGACTGCAGTACATATCGCTTCTGAGCATTCAAGTCATTGTCAAGGTTTGTTTGTACTCTTTTAGTAATGGAGAAATATTAAATATTAATTGATTCCAAACTATTTATGTATACATTCATGTTTTAAATAAAACATGAAATACTGCACCATTATTTCTTTAAGAGGCTTTACACAAATTCACAACCAATGTTTGTTGCATATTTATTCTTGAAAGACTTAGAATATAGAATGAGTTAACTTACTTGAAAAAAATTGAGTAAACCCGTTGCCTTAAAATTAAGTAAATAAACTTAATGCTTAATTGAAAAAATTACGGTAGGCAAACGGGTTTCCTCAATTTTTGTCAAGTTAAGTCAACTGATCACTTTTTACAGTGTATATGGAACAAAATATCTGTCAATTTAAAGTTTAAATAAGATGAATGGAACTTTCCATGATTTTTTTTCTTAATACATACTGAATGGGAAATCATCCAAGTAAGACTGCAGTGAGGTTTCCTATAAGAGGCTAAAATACATTTCTGATGGATGTATTGATACAAATATTTGGAAAGGTGTTTTGCACCATAATGAAACTATTGAGTAGGTTCTGTACAGTACAAGGTCCTTAGGAGTACTTTGCCTTTATCTGTGTCAAAGGGATTTATATGCAAACAGACAGTGATTTGTACTTTTGTTGTCTCTTAGGATTGATAGGGTCAGAAAGTGATTCAAGGTCATGGCTCCAGCTCTGCAGCAGATGAAAGTAAACGTCCTCCAGGGCGTTCAGCATGCTTCTCTTAGACAACCACCAGATGGGAGGAAGTTACATGACCTGACTGTTGTCTTGGCCTTCTCTCGCTCACTCTCACCCAGACCACAGCGCAATTTGCAAACCTGTATGACAGATTTCTCAAGATTACTTTTTTTTACACCTTTTTTTTCTTATATATTTTGAATTTGTGTGTTTATTTTTGTCATGTCATGACTGTGTATTATATAATATGGATTGCATGGTTTGAATTAGTATAAATCAGAAGGTGAACTAAAATATTCTCACTGGTAATATTTCTGAACAAATAAACAGTACTAAAAGTGAAATTAAAAGTTTGTCAGGTAGGATAGATAGATAGATAGATAGATAGATAGATAGATAGATAGATAGATAGATAGATAGATAGATAGATAGATAGATAGATAGATAGATAGATAGATAGATAGATAGATAGATAGATAGATGGAATTCATTTAAATTTAGATTAAATTTAAAGAAGACATACATTCAATTCCTTCTGAAAAAGACTGGTGGCACCAAAGTCTGAGCAAATCACGTCACAATGTTTTGGCTCGCTGTCGCCCCCTTTCGTTGAGGTCACGCTATTACCACGCTCTTGCACGTGCTTCATGAATATTCACGCGGGAGTGGGACGGCTGGTGTCGAGTTTCACTCCAGGAGGTTGGGAGCGTGTGTTGGAAGTGTGGATTCTGGAGTTGGATGCTGTTGTCGAGGCTGACGGACTGATTTCATCCTGTCTGCGCTCAGTTCGGAGGACAGAGCCGTTTTGACCTGGTGCAGCGTATTCTGAGCTTGACAACAACAAGGGAAATACAAAAAACTTGGAAATATACTAGTGGAAGTTATTGTGGCACGCGAAAGTTAACTTGTGGGAAGATGGATATAATCTAAAACGGATTTTTTGAAACGACATTTCATTTTTGGGTGGTTTTCCTGCAGTTGAACGTTGAAACAGACTGGATCTCTCTCATTGAAAAGCACGAACAGATGAGTGTAAGTGTTTCATGGTCATTTAAATTGAATTTAAATCCCATAATTAAGCGACAAAACTACAACGCTTTCATCTTAGTCCACGCGCGCGCTTATGGCAAGCCGTTTTAACACTTATTCCTGAAAACTGACTAGTATCTATCTTGATATTACTAATACTTATATTTTGTCTTGTATTAAATAGCCCAATAAGCCAATAGTTACCCAATCTATCTAATAAGCCACTTATTAATTTGGACACTATTTGGACAATACTTGCTACTTATTAACTTGGACAGTTAGACTGTTCCATAACTATTCCAGTTTTACTGTTACAAATAGCAGTCTTAAATAAAGCAACTGTAACTTAAAAAAAAATAACCGGTAAAAATTGGAAAAACCCTGATCGTGTAGAAGAGTAGGCCTATAGATAACGAATAGCTAACTAAAGAACAAGACCTCATGATTAGTTACTGGAAATAGTAACGTCCGGTCAACAATTTGAATATTTTATTAGTACAAAAATTACAAGATTTTATGTGCAATTGGACTACTTAGTATTTATTAAATTAATAGTAACTTAAAGATAGATATTAGTGAGTTTTAAGGAATACATGTTAACACAGCTTGCCATAGTCGCTTGCAGTGTATACTTTGTGGACTAGAATGGAAGCATAGAATAATGTCAAATTTTGTCGCTGTGCATGTTGGGTACCTGTAATACATTAACACAGATTTTTGAATTTCTCATTGCAATAGACATTGAAATCACTGCGGTTATTGAGCATTGTCGTAAGTTTAGAAGTCCATGGCCATGCATTTAGTTTTACTGCAGTGTTTCATGTGCAATCCAAAGCTTTGGTGAGATCATTGAGATGTCAAGGAAGAAGTTGTAATTCA
The DNA here is from genome assembly GCF_029890125.1 of Rhinichthys klamathensis goyatoka. Classification (NCBI taxonomy): domain Eukaryota; kingdom Metazoa; phylum Chordata; class Actinopteri; order Cypriniformes; family Leuciscidae; genus Rhinichthys; species Rhinichthys klamathensis. The sequence continues at coordinate 1,229,972 of NW_026606844.1, read as the reverse complement.
GACTTGAGAAAATTGTTTGTTTGAGTACATTGCGTTTGTTTTTTGTGCTTAATACATCTTCAGGTCAGTTGTTTGCATCTATAGTTTATATTTATGATGGTTATGGTGATTGTACATGTTATTGTGGTTATTGTATGGTTATCGTAAATGTGTAAGATGGTTATTGTAATCCTTCTGAAGTGGAAGTGCATGCATTGTTTTTGTTTCTTGTAGACGGGGTAGAAATGGAGGTTAGGCAATCAAAAAAAAAAAAAATTCTTGGAATGAATCAGACCTGCACCGATACTGTTAGTAATGAATCAATGCAATTAATCTTAAGACAATCTGTCATAATGCTGAGCTGATATTAATATCAATACTAAGTTAAGAGAGCTATTATATTTCTTAACCATGACTCACAATACACAGTAGAAGTCGGTTGGTTAAGAGATTTTCTGTGGTTCACTGCTGCAGTTTGACCACTGAGCTACAGTTATTTGTATATTCTGCACTGCTGTTTTTAATCTAGCCTTGTATTGGTGTAACCCATGTGCAAGGCCGCAAAAGCCTCCCAAACGTTTATTTTCATTGAGGGGGTGATTTGTATTGCATAACTTTAGTTCTTTGCTTTTGAGAATGAATTAGAGAATACATAAAATGCCAGAGGAGCAGCTGTGGCAGCCTGTGTGTATACCTTGAGAGGTGAGTTTTATAAATCTCGCCTCCAGTGTATAGAAAACGGAAGGTTACTTATCAAACTAAAGAATAATCCCTACAAAATGAATGTATCTGATTTCAAATTCAACAAATAAAAGTGTTGCATCCACTATATCACATGCAAAATTTCCAATTAAATTGCAATTTTAATGTATTATTAATGTCACCCACAGCCTGACCTTTCTTGGCCAGTGTATCTCAGATTATATTTTTGGCAATGTGTTTGACCTCAGAGGAAATCAGTTGCAGAATAACAGGGGCAGATGTCCAGTGGTCATTTATTTAACTTGGTTGACACGGCAGAGCATATAGATTTTCTCTCCTTGCAAGACATTCCTCTTAAATTGGTTGATCAGTGGAATTCTTTTGTTAGCCATAGAGAAGTGCTGTGCTTTTGTGTTGGTGACTGGCTGGGGTTCATCTAGACCACATTCCAAATCTCCCTCTGAGGATGAGAATAATTAATATTCATCAAGATAATAAGGTTGTTTTCACTCATTCAGCTCAGTTGACTTCCATTTCTCTGGTTCGTTGGTTGCCAGTGCGATACTGCAGATATAAAGCTACTGTTTCCACCTCTCTCGTTGAATTTTGAGGCTATTAGATTATAACGACCCGCCCATCACCATCCGTTTGCTAAACTCCACATGTTCGCACTCACGGTTTTGGGATCTATCCATAAGATTAGTCAGTCACACCCCAAGTTAATTCATGTTTCAGTTTGTTCAGGTGAAGTCATGAGCTTGAAAATGAATCGTGTTCCTCACGCAAATAAGCAGACTGCATCAGGTCGTTTATAATGGTGTTTAAATCAGAACAACATGTTTGATTCAACAGCCACAATGAAACATTGAGAATCTAATAAATCAAAGATAAAACTAGAAGGCGACTGTGCTAGACAGGAAGTGTAGTTGAATCTGGAGCAAGCCGGGCTGAGGAAAGGTTTAGAGCTTGAACCATTTTTTATTAGTTTCTAGACTAAGCGAAATGTATAAAGTTTGCTAAGAAAATAGCAGCCGAATTGATGTCTGACCCTCAGACAGAGCAGAACCAGATCGAATGCTGAAGGGCTTTCAAGACATTCCAGGGATTATGTCACCAGACTCTCATCCCAATGGACGATCGGTTAATTTCTCAGCTCCGTCCCTGACCTCGGACTGTCTCGGGTGAGCTGAGATCCATGCGGATGTTGGGGGGAAAAAAGCGGGGTCGTTGCGCAGTCACACACTCACAACTTTACATCACTCTTGATCTCATGCTTTTGGCTCAGGAAAGGATTCTCTGATGATCAGACAGTTCCAGTACCTCTGCTGTGGTGTAGTTAAACCCATCCTTACAGGTCTCTGGTGGAGCTCTAAAACCGTAAGCAGTTGCAGCATCTGGTCTCCAGAGTGGTGTGCAGAGATTGCATGCCAGAGGGCTCTTGCCCCTCATCTGCATTTCTCATTAGGTTCTGAAGGGCGGTGTGTCTGTACACATGTCCTATAAAGCCATGTAGGGTCAGTTTGTGACCTTCTTGTATTTACTGAAAAAATGCCTTTGTGCCCTGCTGCTGGTTGTTTTTAAGGGGACTGCCACTGTAGTAAGTGTACAGTTTATGACAACTGTAATATGATAATGAACACCTGTAGCTGGGATTTTGCATAGTTATACAGTACATGTCTGTTGCCCTTAGCATGCCTTATAATTATGGCATGAATTATACATTCATTGAAACAGAGAGATGGGAGATCATGCTGCGCACACACAAACATTCAAGAGTACAGAAACTTATCAACGCTGCCCTGCAACTTTTATTTAAGGTATAGTTCACCCTAAAATGAAAATTATGTCAGTCATTTACTCATTATTTTAAAGGGGTCATATAATGGTACATGCACTTTTACAAGTTGATTTGTACTGAAATGTGTGTTTAATCTCCTTAAATGTTTTCCCCTGCCTCAAATTGAGCCGTTAGTTTTTGTGACGTCAATAAAACGGACGCCCCTCCCACGATTGTTAATTGACAGCAGCGTTTCAACACAGACCCGCACTGAGCGAGCTGTCATCATAGTCCGTCATTGTTGATACGCTGGAGCAGAATGGCGTCTAAGCGATTGTGGCGTTCTGTTCTTGGGTGTAATAACGAACACAGTCATTTTGTTCCTAAATCCGAACCGCTGAAGACACAGTGGCTGAGTTTTGTTTTCGAAGGGAATATTCCCCACGATCAACGTCAATGCGTTCATGTTTGCGCAAATCATTTCTCACCAGACTGCTTTATAAACGAGGGTCAGTCTAAAGCTGGTTTTGCTAAGAAGCTGCTCATGAAAAAAGAATCGGTAGCAACTATTTATGTTCCTTCTGCACCTCCAGAAGAAGTAAGTGAAAAGTTTTATTAACCTTTATATTTAATCTTTGCAAATCGCGAAAAAAAGTTTTTCATGACCATTAGTTGTAATGTCAATCTGTCAATGAACTAACCTATACATCAGTAAACACATAGCGTTCGTACATCTCATTAAGTTACTCTACCCTGCCAGTGCATACAAAGATAGATCAAAGTGACATTACGTTAACCAACCATTCAGAAACGTCCTGTTCGAGCCTTAATTTTCGAACTTCTTTGCGGCTGTCATCTTGTTCCGGGTGCGACTCCGGTTCAAACTGATACGATTGCACAGATGTGTCCTCAGGGACTCCCGCTGCCATTCTTTCTCCAAAATATACCCTCAACTGTTGTCAAGGCAACACTCCACGTGCGTTGTATCAAAACGCCAGCAGAACAGAGGGGCGGAGTGAGCGAAGCTCATTATCATTTAAAGTCATATGCACTGAAACGGCGTGCTGAAAAAAGAGCTGTTTTTGACCAGGTAAAATTAGTGTTTTTCTTAAAATACTAATGAGAATTTGTAATAAAAGTATATTACAAAGTTTTCATTTAGACCCTAAACATTCATATTAACTTGTACAAAAATGGCATTATATGACCCCTTTAAGTCATCATTTACTCACCCTGGTGTTGTTCTAATGCCTTATCCCTTGTCTTTTTCGGACCACAAAAGGAGAATAAAAAAAAAAGAAAAGATGTCTCGTTCGCTCTGGTCCATATAATGGCAGTGAATAGTGACCAGCATGGCAGCATCAAGCTTTTTAAAAATTATTAATGCAAATTATCACAGAATAATCCCATGCGACATGTGCCATATATTCCAAGTGTTCTGAGGGTATACGATAGGGTTTGGAGATTTGGAAATTGTATGTATTATTTAACTTGGCCATTGGTCTTCTGTTCATGGCTATGCAACGTGTGCGTTCATGAGACTCCACTAGAGCCGCAGTTCACTACTCCTTGCCCAGAAAAAGCACACAAGTTGTGAGAAATCAAGACTAATAAATAGCCTACATGACATGAAATGCAAGTGTCCGTGCACTTTCTTTACTGAGGTAAATATTCCATTTGTCTAATGACAGTCTGTTCAGAATGACAGTTGACAGGTGTGAACGGAATGCATTAACTTCTTGTTGTTACGACAAACACAAAGGATATGGGTACATGGACTGTATTTCCTGTCGCGTGTTTGATAATCTTGATTTCTCACAAGCTTTTTTTGGGACCATAGCCGTGCACAAAAGACCAATGGCCAAGGTCAGGAATTTCATTAAATAATACATTATATTTCTTTAATGTACAAAAAGTTACTTTTTCTCCAAACCCTACCGTATACCCTCAGAACACTTGGAATATAGCCTACAGCACGTGTCGCATGGGATCATTCTGTGATACTTTTGCGTCTTTTTTAAAAAGCTTGATGCTGGTCGCTGTTCTGCCATTATATGGATGAGCGTGAGCGATACATTTTAAATAAAAATTCTCATTGTATGGTCCATAAAGGAAAGAAGGACATATGCCAATAGAACAACACCAGGATGAGTAAATTATGACTTAAATTTTATTTTACGGTGAACTATTCCTTTGATAAATAATTTATTGCAATAATTTATGGTTTTGTACTTTCTAGGGCCAAGTCTAATACATGGCTGACATGTTTTCTGTAATGATTCAGAGTCAAATCAACAGAATTACAAAGATACACAACCCAACTTCTTATAGGCCATCTCTTATGATTTATTATGACTTCATATGATTGTCTAATTAATTCATAATGCTTTTTTCTTGTTGAAAATTCACTTTCACCATGAAATATATCAGGTTTGTGAATGTTGTTTCGTGTTGATTTCTGTGGAATTCTGCAGATTAGCCTCCAAAATCAGTGCAAAAAAATCTGATGACAATGTATTTTGTAGCTGTCTTTCCAAGCGACAAAGACTAATGGTGTGTTCACGTGCTATGGAAAATATGATATTTTCCACTTGTGAACTGGTATTTACCAGTGTGTTTAGTTCAAGTGCTTTTGTTGTCGTAATGTGGTAAAAAGATGGAGATCCAGACCTGTTATTTAGCTAAAACTATTTTAGATTGCTTAAGTCGCCTGCTACAGCAAGAAAATGATTTATCAAAACTCAAACGGTAAATAATATGCTGTATATTTTCTAGATCATGAATAGTACATATTTTACCATTCACGACTCTCGCGTTGCTCTCCGCCATTTTGAAAAGGTCAAAGGTAATCTCATCTCGGCAACTCGTGCATCAAAATATTCTACGAGCTGCCCAGTGGAAAATACCACATGAGGGGGTGTTCATGTGCATTTTCCACGTCGGCTTTTGGTATTTACCATAATTACCATAGCACGTGAACGCACCATTAGCCTAAGATGGTACATAAACATAAAATGGATAACTGTCAAAATAGCATTTGTAATAGGCGTAACTTGAATCTCCAGAGGGAGAGAGGAAGACAAAATATTGCGGCTATGCCTTGTACGTCCCAACCTGATATGGATTTGTTTGACTGTGGGTACAACAACTCAAATATATATGGTTCTCCATATGGCAACAGGCATACCGGACACTATACCTCTCTTTGAAATTATCCGCAAATGGGATGGTACAGTCTGTGTTCAGTTAAAACTACACACAGTGAATTTCATAAACTCTGTACTGAACTCATCCGCTTGCTGCAGCCAGATGTTTCCAATTTCGCACCGTAACCGAAGCTGTATCAGCTGGTGTCATGTTCAAAGGACCCAGCAGCACGTGTGGTTCTTTGTTTTCTTCAGCGCGCAGACCTCTTCCACAAACATTTCCACAAACACACTCAGCAGGTTGGAGAGTGTGGGAAAAAGATGGTCCCCTGAAGCCAGAACATCCTAAATGCTGGCCAAACCACGGCTGATAGGGCCTTGTTTTTTTTTTCCATGGCACAAATGTATATGATGTAGATTAGCAGTGCACGTATCTGAGGCCTGCAGGTGGTTTTCTTCTTTCCCACCAGCTCCTGTGGTGCACATCTACCATGGCTTATGTTGGACTACTGTACTGAGAACGTGGGATCAGCTCAACCATTGAGTAAAGGTAAAGGGATGGTGGCGCAAAATGCAGTTTCCCACAGGATTTTGTGAATCTGTGGTGGGTGGACCTTAGGGGTGGGCGCTATACCGGTATGAAAGTGACTACCGGTATTATGTGGTACCATGATATGGATTTTGCGACTTAACCTTTTCCTCTTGTGTCCAACTCGCATGATGCACAGGCATTAATAATCAAACACTGAGAGCATGGTAACAGTCCAGTGTTTCCCACCACTCACAGACTAATTTGTGGCTGTGCGCCACAGAATCCATATCTATGCACAGAATCAACACCGGCCGCCATATAATGCGTTTCGTTATTATTATTATTTTTTACGCTATTTAAAACACGCAGTGTATTCGTTCTCTGTCACTGTGACAGTGTATCACTCCGTCTTGTCACACACGCGCCTCTCGCACACGCACACACACACAGCGTCTGTCTATGAGGCGCCGGACTGGATAAAAGGCGATAAAAGCGAAGCGAACTCCGCAAGCGACAGCGAGAGAGACCGCGTGTGTCCGAGCATTAGTAAATTGATACATAGTAATATATAATTACTAGGTATGGAAGTTCGATAAATGGACAACAATATAAATAAAAACAACAATTAAATTCTCTCTTTTGGTCAGTATACAAAAACTTCTCAGTTAACATAATGTTGTCTTCAATTAGGCCTAAGTGTCAAACCTCTCTGAAATCACTCTATTTCATATTTATTGATTACAACGTATTCAATAAACCAAACTCCAGCGTTACTCATCTTACGAATTATTAACGACCCCCGCAAAATAAAAAGTGGAAAGAGATAAGTGAATTCAGGCCTACCTCAATTTGCACGTTTGCACTTTTTGAGAAAAACAATGGCACAATAAAAAAAAAGATTTTTCAGGTCTATGTCCAATTAAATCCTTCACCTTTTTCTAGTTATTGGGTTAAAATACATATTTTGCCTGTAATTTAACTAAGGTGTACTAAAATGTGATTCCAATTTTTTTCTCTCATATCGCAATATAATAGCAATATCGTCCGGACAGTGAAAAATATTGTGATATGAATTTTTGCTCATATCGCCCACCCCTACCTTGGTTCCTCTAGGGGGGTCTGGAGGCATGCCCCCCTGTCTGAAAATTTAGTAAATTTTAAAGGCAAAAATTTAAATTCATCAATCTGGTGCACTTTGGTAGTTCAAAATTAAGAGCTCCAACCCATATTCAGTGTGCAAATTGAACAAAGAAAAAGTAATTGACTTGTACCTGAACTTTAAAGGAGTCTCAAACCTCTTTTTAGTTGTGAAATTGTATCAGTCTAGTCTACATTACACTCAGAGGTGGGTAGTAACGAAGTACATTTACTTCGTTACATTTACTTGAGTATTTTTTGGGAAAATTTGTACTTTTAAGAGTAGATTTAATTGTGGGTACTTTTACTTTAACTCGAGTACATTTCTAATGAAAAAACAGTACTTTTACTTCGTTACGTTGGGCGATGTTCCTCTCGTTACTTTATTTGAATGCAATATGTTGTTAAAAGCGTAGTTTATTCTAAGCGCGCGCTCTCTCTTTTTTCTGGGCATGAGCGATGCTCAATTCACAAATGAATCACTCTTTTGAGTCGATTCTGTTCAAAGACTTCATCAAACAAGTTGGGCAGATATGTCTAAATCGGTTCGCGAATCAGTTTGAATGATCGGTTCAGTTTCCTGCACGCACTGAATCGTCTCGGAGTCGTAACAGGAAGATTTAAGAACATCAAGAGCGTTGTATGAAGTGGCGATCCACAGTCTACAGTAGGCCTACAGTCTAGAAAGTAAATCTGCAAATGCATCATATTTTTTGCCAGCGATGAAGATCTTTATTAGTTGAACATCTTCGTATGTTACTTCGTAAGCTGTCTGTGAATGAATTATTCCACAAGACGATACATTCGATTTCATTCAGGTACATTTTACAACCAAACAGATTATTATTCCATATAGCACTACTACAAAGTATGACATTACCCTTTTTTTGGACATATACATTACTTTATAGTTATACATTAAATAAGCTACCATCGTCCAGTTTATGAATGTGTGTAGTGTACACACACAATGTGTGTATTGCGCAGTGGCGTGCGAACTCGACTTGAAAACCAATGCCTTTGCCTGCCTTATTAGACACAGTTAACCAGTTTAAAGATGCTTTCATAAATATAGCCTACATTTAAATACATTTTGGAGAACAGACAGAAGAAGATCCTTGCATTTGATCGTTGTTTGTGTTGGGCATGACATGACTGCCATCCCTTTACATTTGAATGCAAAACTCCATAGAGTCACTTTATTCCGACATTGTCTAATGTAGTTGTATACGTTATTATACTATTATACAAACCAAAGGACAGGCAATGGTTTTCGGGCTATAGATATAATATACAGATATACAGAAATAATGTTTGTCTCTTCTGTTTTTGCAAAGATAGCTTATCTAATTATCAGAATTTTAGTCATTTAAATGAAAAAATATCTAAATAATATCATGTTATATATATATATATATATATATATATATATATATATATATATATATATATATAGGCCTATGTGATCCAAAGTAACTAGTAACTAACTACTTGAGTAGTTTTTTCATTGGATACTTTTTTACTCTTACTCTAGTAACTTTTAAGATTATTACTTTTACTTTTACTTTTACTTTGAGTAAATATTTCTATAAGTACTTGTACTTTTACTTGAGTACAATTTTTGGATACTCTACCCACCTCTGATTACACTACATAGGAATAATAAGGAATAACTTATTATTATTATTATTATGACTGTGATAGCCATATATTGTAAAACAAATGCACTGAAAAATAAATAAAACTTTCATAATTAATTTTGTCCAAATTTCTATACTTGAAAGAGTTAAACACGTGAGCTTTTAATTTAACGGAAACTGCCGTCAAAAGTCAAGCTTTTATTTTGGCGTAAAACAAGTTTACAAACGCCACTCATTACAAATCTAGTGAAATGCTGCAATCGTCAACTATGCGAATGTGAAAATAATGCGTAACTGGTGCCTGCTGTGTTTCCAAATGCACGCTAAACTCAGCACATGCACAGATAGAGTTCACTGCATTCATTCACTGTGAACTGAGACGCCGAGCTGATCACGTGAGGGAAGTGCACACTTCTCTTTGCGCAGCGCAAACTGACAGTCTTTTGAAAAGGACACAAAGCCTTATCGCACTTCTGATTTTAGTTTGTTTGAGCGCAATGGCGGCCGCCACAAATAAATCTTTTTGATTTGCCTTAATGATTCTGGTTATATTCACAATTCTTATAGTATTTGCAAGGAATAGATATTTGCACACAAATGTATTAAAAAAAGTAAACTTTTTGAAAAAAAAAAAAACCTCATTTGTACCCCCATTGGAGTGTACTGGTTCTGCTGTATGATTTTGGCTTCAACAAAGAATCAACTCATTAGACTTATTAGTTTTTTAATCAGACTACACAGGTTGCGCTATTTGTATTTTATGAACTAAAAAGAGTCATTCGTTCGGGAGTCGGTTCCTGAATTATTATTATCATTGTTTTATAAGGATCCGGTTCTGAATAAGAATCGGTTCTTGGTTCCCAACCCTAGTTATAGGCGCAGTGTGTGCGTGGGTGGTGTTTGCAGATCTTTAAGATACTCCATTATTGTGGATAAGTGCTTCAACATGAGGCTTCTCTTGCCAAGTTTCACTGGATCTGAGTGATTTGCTCAAACACCCAGAAGTTGTATTGGAATTGATCACGATTGGCCAGGTTGGTTGTTTTCTTTGATTTCTTTTGGTTATCTTGTAAAAGCAAAAAAATATTAGGAAAATAATCCCAGTGTGACAGCATGTTTGCTTGAGATCAAATGATAGTCAACGTTAAGTTAATTTGGCCCAGCACTAAACATGCTTTAAAATGGAAATATTTGAGTTGCCCAATGTTGAGATTGATGGTGTTACTTTATGGCTGCTTAGGGTTTCTTTTTTTTAGGTCTTTTTGGCTTTCAGGGCCTTTTCTCACTCATCATTTACACTGAAGGGGCCAATGTATTGTCTTTACCTCATTCGCCCTCTCAATCTAACCAAAATGAACTTTAGAAAAAACATAATTCTTTAAAGCCGTGTTTGCAGTCATTACAGTCTTCCAGCGTGAGTGTTGTTTGAGGTGTCGTGAGCAACGTGGACGTCTTCCACTGGTTGGGAAAACGTTTTGGACATCGAGTGATAGATGATCAGTGTTGGTCTGGCCAGCTGTGGTTGTTTTCATCCCCAGCGTCTTGGCCAAAGTGGTTTCAGCGTTTAACAGAGCAGCTTCTTTGGGATTGTTTAACTCCAGTTTTCTGCTCTGTCAGATCTTTGGAACTGTTGTGTGGAATGCAAGTTCTGGCTAATGGAGGAAGGCTGCAACACTTGGTCAGAAATATTAGTGGTCTAGAGACCCACAAACCTGCTATCTTCTCTTCTTTGGAATGGAAGATTATTTAAAAAAAAAAAAAAGTACAAAACTGCCCTGAGGTGCTTGGAATCAGCAGGTGTGAACAGCTTGGAGACCATTATTAAATGTAATTGTGGGCATTCTTTAAATTAGATAGGGCAGACTTGTTTTCACTTCATCTGTGTCAGATTGTGTCAAGGGATAGACTGTGCCTTTCACACAAAGTGTTTTCTTTTTTCTTCAAATGGGCCATTTTCTATAATTAAACCATGAGCCCTTTATCATATTAAGTGGTCTGGGTTAAACATATGACCCAGAACGCTGGAAAGATGCCCAAAGATGGAAAGTCAGAAACAGTGATGTAACACCTCTAACATGCTATTATAAAAGTAGCAAAATATTAAGATATACTGTATGGCCAACGTCTTGAATGGTTTGATCTGTATGCACCTTACTATAAATATGGTTTATGAATAATATGTTATAGTCAACCTTTATATTTAGATTTATGAGGAGAGAGAAATACCCTTGGATTCAGAGGCATTAAATGCAAGAATAAGAAACTTATCTTGGACAAAATAGCAGTTGTCTAGGTTCGTTTGCTGTGGTACATGTCCAGCCCTTTGGAGGTCTGCTCCAGCCGTTAGTAAAAGTGGCAGTGCCCATTGAACACATCTGTGTAACTTGCTTTCAGCCTTTGACAATGTTTTGGACTGTCTGGAGAACAAATCATAATATTTTTGTTCACAGTCAAATTTTTAATTTTGAAACCTCAGTGAATATGTACAGTGTGTTTAAAATATATTCTGTCAATTATTTAGGCCTAATAAATAAAATTCACATATTAAACAAAATTAAATAGAATTCACAGTAACACTTTATTTTAAGGTGCTTGTAATAAGCAGTAATTAACAGTTAATAAGACACTTATAAGACCTTATAAGATGCATATAAGATGCATATAAGCATTAACTACTTCATATAAGGGTTAATTAAAGGTCCAGGCCCTGAAGAGATCAGGGAAACTACTCCCTCTTGGGAAGGTCAACTTTTAAGGGCCTGGGAGTTTGTGTTACCATTTATGTTTGTTCGGCTGTTCTAAAAGTGCAATGTATTGATACTTGAGAAATGTATTATTTAATTTAATTTATTTATTATAATTAGTTAATGCTTATATGCATCTTATATGCATCTTATAAGGTCTTATAAGTGTCTTATTAACTGTTAATTACTGCTTATTACAAGCACCTTAAAATAAAGTGTTACCGAATTCACATATTATGTTAACATAGGCTATACATAAAAATACACACACACACACACACACACACACACACACACACACACACACACACACACACACACACACACACACACACACACACACACACACACACACACACACACACACACACACACACACACGTTGGGTTTTTATGTATTATGGGGATATTTCATAGACATGATTTTTATACTGTACAAACTGTATTATAACCCTAAACCTATCCATCATAGCTAACTTTCTGCATTTGTAGCTTTTCAAAATACATCACTTGATGATTTATAAGCTCTTTTTCTCATGGGGACCAAAAAATTTCCCCACAAGGACAGGGATTTCGGATATTGCCATCTTTGTGGGGATATTTTGTCCCCATAACGTAGGGTTTACCCAGACCACACACACACAAAGACTTATGGTCGTTGTATTTAGAGGTTTGGTGCACATAATCTACGTTGGAGGTATTGTGTGTGTGTGTGTGTGTGTGTGTGTGTGTGTGTGTGTGCTTGCCTGTACTTTCTTAAACATATGAGAGTGTTCCTGCTTGTGTGTGTGTGTTTCTCAGTCCCTGTGATGCTGACAGACTGAAATTAGCTTTGGATTCCCATATGCACAGGGCAGGCTTCCAGCAGACCCCAATTACAATGCAGCAAAGCCAGAGAGGGTGCAGGGCAGACTGTGTGGAGCCCTCCTGGTCTGCTCCGTCGCTCAGGCACACACACACACACACTGTCACTACCACAGACTTGACAGTCTACCGCAATGAGGCGCACAGCACGCACTGATCTGACTCACACACACTGGCGCTTACACGCACTTTTATATGGACACCTGCATCATCAGACTCATTCACTCACATTTTAGATTAACCACATGTGCAGCTGTGTGCAAGATTCAACACCACCAGTTATTCTGAAATTAATCGAGTTAAACCTACACACACATTGAGAAATACTTGCCTACTTAAAACAAATACCCTGTGGGGTAGAGAGTGAAAAGAATTAGCATTAGAATTTTGCAGAAGGGAAAAAATATATAGCTGGAGTCCACCACCGGAGGGAGCCTCTCTGATTCCTACAGTATGACAGAGCAAACGTATTTCCTGTGAATCTGTTTTTATTTACTTTATGAAAACGTGAAATTCTGTGGTTTATAGTAAAGAATTTTATTGTGAAGTTATTTTTCTTTTGAAGTGATTGAGAATGACATGATTTTTTCCCTTTGCCTGAAATTGAATTTTGTGGCTTTTGGTAGTAATGCAGATGGTGACAGGCTCATCTTAAAACTGCTCATGTTTTCATTTTGTCATCATGCCTCTATATATATATATATATATGTATATATATATATATATATATATATATATATATATATATATGTATGTATATATATATATATATATATATATACATGAGGACAAAATGAAAACATGAACAGTTTATATATATATATATATATATATATATATATATATATATATATATATATACTCTATACACACACAGTAGCTTGAAATTATGCAGCTTTTGAAAATGAGTCTGCATACAGTCCATAATGTGTTTGTTTAAATCTAAAAGGCACTGGTAACCTCTGTCTAGCTTGCTTTTGTAAATAAAGCGGGTCAGTGTGATTTACAGTGTTGTTTCAAGAGATTTAGTCAAAGGCAGTCAAATATGGGCTTCAGTTGTACCTTTGGATGTGAATACAATTTTCCTGTAGTACTTTTATTCCACAAAAGGAACCAGAAAACCACTCAGTTCATTATTCCTCGGATAATAAGCTCTCTCATAACTTTCGAAATTTCATCTCCTTTCTGCTTTGCAGATCCTTAATACTTGAAAAGCTGGCCTAGATGAGTCAAGTTCCTCTAACAAGCATACATATTTAAGCTGTGTCTTACAGAATGTTTATAATTCATTTGGACCCAGAAAGATCCTACTCCAGGAATCATCTATAAAAGATTTTGTTTCATAATTTCAGCAATAAGGTCGTCATAGTTTGCAGGTCCACAAGCTACAATTTTATGGATGAGGAATTGCTAATTTAAAAAGGAGCTGGAGGAACACTCAGAGGAGACCTTTGTGGTTTTAATATATTAGAATTGGCCCACCAGCGTTTTTCTAGCTTCATTTTGTGCATTAGTGTTGGCATTAATATATGACAGGGTTAAAACTGAGTTGGCTTTAAAGGGTACTCTTGGCTCTCTTTTGCATCAATGTGGGTTGCAGTTGTATAGTTTTACTAAAAAGGGGGGCTCATGTTAGCCACAGTCTCTATTTTGATGTACTGAGTATTTCAATGAGGGTTTCAAGCTTGGATCTCTCTAACATACATGCCAAAATTTACTAAAATAATCAATATAACAGGATGAAATATTAACTCAATTCAAAGGATATGTTCATCAAAAGACACAAACTATGACTAAAACAATAAGACTTTGAATTTCTTTTCATTTTAGTACAGACTAGAGAAGCTTCGCGCATAAGTTGTAGCAATAACGTCTTGACTTATTAGCTGACAGTAAAATGCAGGAACAATGTGTGCACATGGTGTGCTGCTGCATTATTAAAAAGAGAACCCATGCAACATGTGGAAAGCCACTTAAGCATTCTTGTCATAACTGTAACCGAGCCTGCTTGTGTAATCCATCTTTCTGTAATGCATGCTTCTTTTTTTGATAATGTTGGACTGCTTTCTCTTAGTTCACTTATCTTTGTTTCTCTAACTAATGTCCTTTTCCATTCGTCCTGTCAGGTTTTTTAAGAAGAATTTTCAATGAAGAGAGAAGGAAGGACAATTATGGATCCATTGCATCAAAACAGGACTTTGAAGTGGTGGATATTGGTGATTCTCTATGTGGCACTACACCTCATGACCATCCAATCATCTATGGCGCCAGGGACATTGCAGCTCCAACTAGATGAGGAACAGCCTGCAGGAACTGTAGTAGGTGACATCAGTGCTGGCCTCCCACCTGACATGATTGCAACCCACTATTTCATCTCAGATCATCAGGGTACAGGTGTTGGCACTGATCTGGATATCGACGAGAGTACAGGGATCATAAAAACAGCAAAGGTCTTGGACCGAGAAGTACGGGACCGTTACAGCTTCATAGCAGTCACCATGACCGGTATAACAGTAGAAGTCACCATCTTAGTCAATGACATCAATGATCACGCACCAGTGTTCCCCAGAAAAAGAGCCACCTTTAAAATCCCAGAGCAGACAACCATAGGCACCAAGTTTCCTCTTGATCCGGCTGTGGATGCAGATGAGGACCAGCTCACTACGCAAGGTTACATCATAACAGATGGAAATGTAGGACAAGCTTTTCTTCTTGAAACCAAACGAGGATCAAACAAAGTCCTTTACTTGGATTTGGTGGTCAATGCGGTTTTGGACAGAGAGACAAGATCTTCGTACACTCTACTCTTGGAAGCATTTGATGGTGGTTCACCCAAGAGGACAGGACAGATGATCCTGGACGTGACTGTGCAGGACATCAACGACAACGCCCCAGTCTTCAACCAGAGTCGTTACCATGCAATGATCTCCGAGAACCTTCAACCTGGGAACAATATACTGCAGGTGTTTGCTTCAGATGCCGATGAAGGTGACAATGGGTTGGTTCTCTATGACATCAACAGAAGACAGAGTGATCCTGATCGCTACTTTGTCATTGACTCTCGAACTGGAGTTATCACTGTGAACAAGCCTTTGGATTTTGAGATGAGAAGAGTTCATGAGCTTGTGATACAGGCTCGGGACAATGCCAGTCAACCAGAGATCACCAACGCCTTTGTGACCATCCAGGTGCGAGACTACAACGACAACCAGCCCACCATGACCATCATCTTCCTCAGTGAGGATGGTTCTCCACACATCTCTGAAGGAGCACAGCCGGGACAGTATGTGGCTAGGATTTCAGTCACGGACCCTGATTATGGAGAATATGCCAATGTGAATGTATCTTTGGAGGGGGGCGATGGAAAGTTTGCTTTGACCACCAAGGACAGCATAATTTATCTCATCTGCGTGGATAAGATACTTGATCGTGAGGAGCAAGACCACTATGAACTCCGAGTCATGGCCACAGATTCTGGCACCCCTCCGTTACGGGCAGAGTCTTCATTTACCATTCAAGTCACAGATGTTAATGACAACCCACCTTTGTTTGACCAGCAGGAATACACCCAGGTTATTCCAGAGGTGGCCTTTCCGGGAAGTTTTGTTGTACAGGTTACAGCACGGGACAAAGACCAGGGACCCAACGGGGATGTTCAGTACAACATCCTACAGACTGAAGGAACTCATTCAGATTGGTTCAGTGTTGACACAATTACTGGTATTGTCACCACCCTGACCCAGCTAGATTATGAAACTGACCCTATACCGAGTGTAACTGTTGTTGCCAATGACAGGGGTCGACCGCCACTGTCTTCTACAGCTGTGGTCAAAGTGATCCTACAGGATATTAATGATAACGAACCTGTGTTTGCCAGCAAGTTCTACAATGCATCCATCAAGGAGAACGCCGCAGCAGGGACCTGTTTCATGGAGGTAGGACTATCATTTCTTTGTCTTCAAATGCTTAATTTGTATTGATTAATATGCCAAATGTTGGGGCTTTGACCTGTGTGAAACCCCCAATGTGGAATGACTTGTGTATATTTAAGACATATTGCTAGAGTGCTCTTTTACAGTGTGTAAAATAAGTAAATGGAAACAGTCGTTTTAGGAAATTGACTTGGAAACCAGCATCATGAATTGTAAGATATTGAAGAGTGAGCTTAAGTAAGCTTTGTTTGGGTTGGACTACTTCAGTAGGGAGTTACTCTCTTGTCCTCAGGCTGTGGGAGATTGTTTTTTACTAGCTGTTCTTACTTACACTTCTCAATGGTTTTTCTGTATTGCATAAGGTGATTCAGATAAGTGCACATTTAAAGGCAAAATAATTCTGGTACTGGTATTTACAAAGAACCGGTTCTAGATTCACAACCTGACTTTTCATGTGAAAATGACATTGGATAAAGTGTGAGGGGTCAGTTGAGGTTTGGACTTTGGTCTCATCTGGCCAAGAATTCTTAGTCCCTGTTGTCTGCTTACTATAAAAGGCACATTCTGCGTTTTATCAATGTCTGTACAGGGACTTCAAAGTGTTTTTCTAATAAGTTTCTCCACAGGCAAATACAAAGCTCGTAATACATTTCCTAGTAAATCAAAATGTGTAATTTCACATGGTCACATATCAAGTGAAGGCACATTAATGCTTTCTCTGTGGTGGATTTGTGCTGGCGGGGGTTGAGACACACTCCAGCGAGCTGACAGAGGGCCCAGCAGACGGGAACTTGGCCCTGGGGTTTCTCCGGAGAGAGGGAGGATCGTGCCTGGGAGAGATTTTGGGACTGACTGACTGCTTTCTGCTACAGAGTGGGAATAGGAGCTGCATAGGGTCAAGTGGGAGGTCTGGGAGTAAAATTAGAAGTTTATAGTGGTATTACTTAAGTTCGGAATTAGGAATCGGATCAGCAGCACTCAGGTCTACAAATCAAGTGCAAATCAAATCTGATTGTGGCTCCCGTCTTGCTGTCAGTTTTCATCCTCATTCAATGAGTGCTAATGGTTCACAGACAGTTGCGAAAAGACTTGAGTTTTCAACATAAGAACAATATAAGGAGTTACTAAGTCTATCCTTACAACCATCAAAGCAAACTTGCCAAGGACGAGGTCCAATCCAACTGTCTCTCAGGCTGTGGCACAAACGACTGCTGTAGATGGGAGCTGGCATGCCACTCAAGAGCAGTTGGGAGTTTGATGATGCACAGACTGCAGAAATCACTGCCAAATCCACATCCAAGCATCACAGCACGGCACTTGATGAGTTGCTTTTTTCCCTTCATCAGAGATCCCTGTGCGCAGAGTTCCCACCGCCTCCCTTTTTCTGAATCAAAGCTTCTGTCCAAATGCCATTACAATGGGTCTATTGTGATCATTCATTTAACATCTGAACCGTACTTGATTTCATTTTTTCCAGTGTATCCCTCAGCAGAGCGTGATTAGTTTAATTTGTACTGGCACTGGCGGTTTACTACATTTAAAATTTTTGTCACTTTGCTTGTGCGTCACTGCCGTTGGGCTGAGGAATTGGAGAAATTGGTTTTATTTCTCTTTTGGTGGAATTTCCACTCTTTGTAGTGTGAAAACTCTAGCTACTCTCTCCAGTTTTGTTTTAACCGCAAAGATAACATGCAAAAGACTTGTGGCATTGGAATCAAGGGTGTCTAAAATTATAAGACATGTTACTAAATTCTTAAAATGGCCAAAACCCTGCTTTCAATTATTACTCTATTATTTATAAGGCATACAACTAAGTTGATAATCAGTGTTGGGTTGGGCAGGGTTTTTATAGTTTATAATTTTAATAAATGTTTTTATCAAGTCAGTTTTAGTTAATTTTATTTCATTTTATTTTAAATTAGTCTCCTCAAGTTACTTTTCACTAGTTTTCATGATATCATTGTTAGTTTTATAGTTTTATACTTTCAGAATGTTTACTATTTATTTTAGTTTCAGAATTTTAGGGTTGCCAAAGTTAATGTGCTAACTGGTATCATTCAAAAATGTTTACATTTTAAATTTCTCAGCACTTTCTAGTGTTATTTGTATCTAGTAGCATTTTCATGTTTAATGGAGGCGCATTATACATTTTTATAATATATTGTGTATCCAAAACTAAAATTATTTTTGTTGCTATTTTTATCTTATTTTAGTTAGTATGCTAGTTTTTCTTTTTATTTATTATATCACGTAGAATATGTTCTTATGTTTTGTGCTGTACTAATTACTACAAACAAAGTTTACAAACTTTTGTAAACTTTTTTCAACAGTCATTTCATCAATCGAGGTAATTTATTAATACCTAAATATTGCTCCCCCCAGCTGGTATCATTCCAAATCCCATCCCTGCTTTTGTTTGATATTGTGAACCCTCTAACCGTTTGGAAAGTTTGGAGCTGTAATGGAGGACCCAGATGAAAGGGTTCTCTTTGGTACATGCGTAAGAATGGCTTGAGCTCAGCTGCTGTTTTGTCTTCTGCAAGGACACTTCACTTTTTTAGGCTATTCACAACACACTCCAACTGCGGTCTTGGACATGTTCACCACCGGGATGACGACAGTTTTTCACTCTGTGTGAGGCAGCTGCATAATTGGTACATCTAGTCAAGTCTCCTTTTTCTTTATGATTTGAATTGAGAGAGCTGTGAAAAAGATGGAGTGTGGTTGCTCCACAGGTCTCCACAGCACAATAAGGCAGGAAAGGCCTTTGTCCCATTCAGATTCATTGAACGCCTTGAACAATCATCAGTTAGCATAGTCTTGTTAGCGCTGCATTTTATTTCTAAAGCCATTTTTCTTTTTTTTCATTGAAACACTCATCTTTGTGCTTGTTGCTCTATTTTTCTTTGATATGGGCTCAAGCAAACAGTACTGTTCTCATGCGCAGTAGGGCTGGGAGATATATTGAATATTTATTTACAATATATAAGCAGTGATTTTGCAGGTGTTATAAAATTAAACAATATTATGATTGCAATGATTTGATTGCATTTGCACTTTTTGTTTGGTCATTATTTTTCCTTGCACTTTTTGTAAAAGAGCCTAAAAAAGTATTGATTTGATTTTTGATTTCTTGATTTGATTTGATTTTTGATTTCTCAGCCCTAGTCATCTAAAAAGGTGTAATGGCAAAAGTTAACTTGACTTTTAGGGATGTTCTTCCTTCCTCATGGGGAGCTGTGTGCCTCCACAGCTTCTTATCTGATCTAACTTCACAGCTCATTAAGAAGGTGTCAGTACAACCACACCACCCCCAATCCTTCTTAGAGAGATCTGTCAACACTGAAGGCCCTTTAAGAACTTGAGAGTCCGAATATTTGAGCCAAACCAAAATATTTTGGCATTTGCCCGTTTCAGAGCTCTGACGACAACTTGTGCGTCTATCAGTTTTCCCTTTAGCCTCAAAGACGTTTCCTGTCTCAGTCGTTTCTTGGCAAGTCTCTGCTGGAAGTGAACTCCAAGTCCTGCAATGTCCTTGAAAAGACATCACTGATATTGTTCCATTTATCTTCCACAGTCTTTGATTGCCCCTGTGCTTTAAAAAATACACTTGCAGGGCTTTCTTTGTTCAAGGGCAGCACTAAATCTCTCTGCTTCATTGCCAAGGTGTATTCGTGTCCGGGACAGTTTGGGGCAAATTACTCATATCACAGCATCAGACAAGTGCACTCCAGCTGTGCCTTTTTTCCTGCATCTTTAGACATTAAATCACCCAACTTGTTGAAATGTCAGAGGCAGAAAGAGGTTTCCGAATACTGACAGCATCTGCCCCCCCAAAAACCTGATATTTCCTGATACCTGATTATTTTACACACCAATTAGCGGAACACGGTGCAGATCCATAATGCAGCCGGACTACGAAACATATAAACAAACATAAAGAGGACATACAATAAGGCCTTTTTATTATCTATTTATATATCTATTTGTGTGTGTGTGTCTGTTTCTGAATCTTCACAGTATTGGCCTTACATTAATTTGACATATTGTCTTTAGGCACTCTAAAGGAATACTCATTACTCAATACATATATGCATTGAAGGAATATGGTCAAAAGTTGTTAAATGCTATAAATATTTTATATATATTTTTTAAATGTAATCTATTTTGTTGTAGCCTATTGCATCAAGATTTATGCTTGGAACAAATTTACATTGATGTTACTGCTGTGCTTTTACTCACTGACTCTTCTTTGGTTTTTCTTCTTTGAATGCGAGACTCAAAACATCAACAAGCGAAGCTCAGCAGGCCTTTGCATGGACCTGGTTCCTGGTCTGAGGAGGAGTGGATGTCTGCATGCCTCATTAAGCTGCATACACACTACCATATGGCATTTTTCTCTTGATCAGATGTCCAGTTTTTTTGTTTCAGAATATGCCTTAGATGCTGCCTTTTTCCACTAGTCTCCAAAAGCCATTCTCCACTTTTCAAATGACTTGGTCACACTGCTTCAGTGCACACAAAAGGCGATCATTTCTCTTGTCTGGTTTGATGCCAGACAACTTTGCATAGTTTGTGCTCTTTTTTACAATGGCCTTCAATAAAAGAATCATAGCAACCGTATTTGTTATTTTTTTTGGGATACAATTTCTTAAACTGAGTAGAAAATGCCAGGAGAGCTCAACATGACCACTTTTGGTTATAGAAGTTTACTATTTATAGAGTCGTTTTGTTAAGAATAAAGAAATTCATATTGAATTGACGCATTTGAATGCAGTTTATTTGCTTAAATGCGATAATGATGAAACACAACGGTCAACTAGTTATTGACCAATTTATATATTTTTTTCTGAAATTAGTTTTTAAAATTTTTTATCAAATGTTTTGCTTTCTGTATTATGCTTTTTTGATTCAATATTTGTTGGATTGTTTATATTTTCATGCTTTTTTTGTTTTTGTTTTGATATTTATTGTGTGTATATAATGCTGCAATTTTGCACATAGCTAAAATGCAGGTTAAACAAGGCATTTTTTAAACAATTACAAGTAGCCTCCAAATATTTGCAAGTTTTGTAGATGCTTTTTCGTAAACAGAAAAAAATGGCCCATCGAACAGTTCCAAGTGCTCTTCTTCATGTTGTTGAATGTCGCTTTGCTAATATTAACTTTTGAGCTCCCTGTTTAGTTGTTTGCAATTGTTTACAGCCATACCTTGCAATCAGTGTAACCAGCTAAGCAAATACAAGAAGAGGGAAAGCCAGTCAGACAGTCTTGGTGGCATACTTCTGTCCTCTCCTCTGCAGGAGCTCTATTGCTCTGGGCCAAGCCTCCGCTGTTTTTAGTTCTCCTCCGTGCTTCTCTTTCCTGCCGCTAACTGCCGTACCCCTGCTACCCTGGCTCTGTGGTTTAGCACTGTATTTACACAGAGCAGCCAAATTGCAGGAAACGAGATGCACTACTTAATGTGTTTGCAAATATAATACTTCCTCGAGCACTTTGTTTGAGGCCAAGCGGGCGCACTGAAGCGAATATAAACATGGACACACATCTGGACATTTTGTGGGTGTCCAGGTCAGAGTTGCTCCACTTGAGGCAACTGCCTATGTTTTTATAGCACGCAGAGCCCATCAATTCAAATCCAATGCATCTGTCCAACTGTAGCAGGGGGGGAAATGTGTGACTTACTAGGGTGTGAAGAAAAGTGCTCAAGTGCACTGCTTAACAGTGACAAATTTAGGATGTGTGTCTGTGGTAAGACAACAGAAAGAAAGAAGGAGAAGACAGACTTGTGGACTATGTGATGGTTTTGGTATTAGCGATTTTTGAATAGTAAGTCTTTCATTGTTTTGTGGTTTGTTCTGTGTTTTCATTATATTTGTTTGGTATTCACTGTCAGGCTTTAGCCCTTAGTGAGGGTAGACACCATATTTAGTTTGACACAAATGAAAATGAGGCTGTGAGGGATAGGAGTACCGTTCAAATCGTTGTACTGTCTTATGGTTCTTTTTAACGTCTAGTTAAAGTCTAGTTTTAACGCAAACTTAGTTCATCTCTAAAAACTAATAATTTAATGAAAGTTTAATGTAATATTGAGCAAATATCTAAATGAATACATTTTTTATACTGTACATTATAATGTTGTGATGCTTACGTGTAGCATTTAAAACCATTATTTTTTATTAGTTCTCAGCCATAACATGAAAATAATTATCGACCTGTCCGTATTGGCCAGAATTTTTACAGCCAATTGAACAAACTATATTTCTGTCCCTCACAGACTTGTTGACATCAAGTTAAATATGCTGTCTACCCAGAGACTAAGGTCTACTGAGTACCACTAAACCTGATGCCAGTGTGATTTGCAGTAGTTTTTCCTTTCATATCTGATTTTTCTTGAAGCCTATGGCTGCTGAGGGACAGGATTTTACTAAGGTTTTGGGGGTCCAATGCTCACATCTGGAATCATGGTAGTGCTGTTTAGGTGGTGAGTGTCCGTCCTGCTTGTATTAGATGGTCTAGTTAGCAGGTGAGCAGCACCTCTAAAGATCACCGCCAAGTTTCTGTGAAAATAGTGATGGATGAGAGACAGAGAGATAGAAAAGAGGGAAAGGAAAATGCAAGCATCATCTCTAGAGGGAAAGTGGTGTCTGAGCAGTTGGAGGGAAGCCTCAAACCAGCAGCTGGAGTTGGAGTTTACCAATTGTTAAATGTCTGTGTGGCATCTATTTATGTTTCCTTTTTTTCACTCACCAACTTTTTCTCACAGGAACAATCTTTTTCTTAACCATATTTTTTATGTTCATATTTTTGTCGTGTTTTCCATCAAAAAAATATCTTGTATTAAACAATGTAAATTTACTTTAAGAAATAATTGTTAAGGATGGATAATACTTTTTTTGGAAGCATGTTTCCACCTCTAAATAAAATAAAAAATAAATAAATGAAACCGGTAAATGCTACTCATAATTTGGACTTTTTTTTTCTTATTCTGTCTCACCAAAAATAGAAAAAAAGATCTCAGAATTATCTGTTTTATATTTCATTCTGGGGCGGAAATAGGCTTCCTTACATTTTAGGCACATCTTGTTGCACTGTAATTTTATGGAAGTGCCCTCTCGTAATTCATCTTGTCTTTTTATATATATTCCGGCCTAAACATCATAACCGCTGAGCAAATTGTCTCCATATTCAGAGCATCGCTGCTTTAAAGAATGCATCCCTTATGTCTGCCAGCAACCTCAGGCCCCTGATTAAACTCTGCCAGTTGCAATAACGAGAATGCAATAATGCTACCAAGCAGGCGGCGCTCGGGAACTGAACCAAAGTCGGATGTTCCTGGTTCTCATTCTGAATAGGATTACTTGGAGTTTAGTGAGATGAGTAATTGTTAGTGTAAAGGTGAAAGAACATAATTTTGTTTGACTTTGCTTCATTTATGAGTTAAGGTTGATGTTGAATAACTCTGAGAATAAGATGTTTGCAAATGTGTTGCTTACTTGGGCGAAGCACATCTGTAAATCTCAGCTGCAATGAAAAAGGTTTATTAGGGCCGCTATACACACTCAAGATGTCCTGTGTCAGAACAGGAGGAAGGAGACGGGAAATTTGACATTTCAGTATTTTACACTTGATTTCTTTATGTATTTTAGAGGTTGTGCACTCACAGCTCGCATTGCTTTTTGATTATATTAATAAAAATGTCTATCTGCTGCTCCAGAAACCAAATGGCTATTGTCCAAGGATGTTTCTGGCATAGCAGAAGTGAATCCACGAAGACCACATATAATTGTGCTGTAAATCAAATGCATATAGTTTCACAGTAAATCAGAAGTGAAAAAAATCATATTGTTGTGTTATAAATCATCATTAGAAGATATCTTACGAGTCTCTTTGTAAGTGATTTGTATAATCATAAGGGGTATAAAAGTGGGAAGAGGCATCATAATCACTGCCCTAGATTCCTCAGTAGATTGACTCAAATGCATCTGTGGGAGTCCAGTAGGAATCCAGGAGAGAACTGGATTTATGTAAGCAGGGAACCTCCTCAGATAGTCTGCAAGCTTGCGAATGAACTAGCGTCGAGCTTAGTGATCTTAGCCGCTCAGGTTTTTCTCTCTCGAAAGCGATGATACATCCGCCCTCCCTCACAGCTCATAAATACAAGGGGAATTAAACCGTCCCCCCTTGTGGTGGAAGGTTCTTTAGGACTTTTCACCGATCGAATGGAAAACCATTGACCTTCCGCTCATGAGATTTTACTAGGTGTTTGAGTAACTGTTTTCCCTCTTCCCTTTCTCGAGCAGGGCAGTACAGTCAGCCTCGAAGGACTTCATGGTGCATTGCCCAGAAACGTGGTCTTCAATGACAGCACCTTCATCTTCCTCGAAGCCTCCTCAGCTCCATTAAAGAAAACTGGAGGCGGTAGCCAAGAGCGCATAGGGCTTGTCAATGATTCTGTAAAAAATGATTCTGGCGCAGTGTTGCTGAGAGGGTAGCAGGGGTTGGACGTATGTTTCCAGCTCTGAAACAACTCTCAGGTCAGAGTCCATTGGGGCTTTATGATGGAGTGCTGGAGAGTAGATGAACTGTCTAATGCAGTCCTTTTCAAACTTTTTTCCGCCTGTGATCAAATCAGAACTAGTGGTCAACCAATATTTTTTGAATAACTAATGTCTTAGAGAGCAGGGTGGCCAATGGCCAGTACATGAGATAGCAAACTATTTAATTGAATTGAGTGGTTCAGTCCAAATTTTCTGAAGAGACACCATCGCTTTATATGAAGACCAGATTAAATTTAGGCTTTTATTCACATATAGCCTTAACATTCATCAACACATCAGATATGCTAAATGGAAGCTCAAGCAAGCCTGCTTGACTTGCGAGGACCAATGAGGTTCATTTTCGTGTTACGCAGCACGTTTGAGCCTCTGCAAGAACCAATGGGGTTCATTCTCATGTTACGCAGCACGTTTGAGCTTCTGCAAGAACCAAGGTAGTTGCGTAGATCGTCAGTGGAGGGACAGAAATATCTCAGATTTCATTAAAAATATCTTCATTTGTGTTTCGAAGATGAACAAAAGTCTTACGGGTTTGGAATGACATGAGGCTGAGTAATTGATGACAATTGTTTAATTTTTGTTTGAACTAACCCTTTAAAATTGCATATAATTTTGAAATTAGAAATGTGTTCCATCAGGTGCCCCACTGGAATCCAAAGACTAAAATCTTCGGTGCACTGTCATATTCTGAAGCTTTTTCTTAGATTCTTTGATCAACCTAACTCTTTCATTCAAATGTATTTCTCACATCAGAGGTGTGAGGTATCCCACACAAAATGGTTAATGCATAGCTAATGGACTTTGTACATGGCACAGATTTTCAAATGTCTCTAATCAAAAACATTAATCCTGTCAGAATACTGTTGTTTGACTCAGGGATGGAAATGCGGACTTACAGGGTTCTGATGCAATAGCGATTCTTCTTTCTGTTTGAAGTCTGGTTCAAGTGTAAACCTGACTGCTTTATCAAAGCCTTCCTTTTCTGTTTGAGAAGTGCTTCTGACATTTTTAGCAGCATCCTCAATGTTTTTAAGTCAAGACACGAACCTGATCACCTCATCTCCTGGATGACATCCAGAATCTCTCAACATGAAATCAAAACAGACCTTATTTACTTTCTTTATACACATTTCTGGTGTTTTTGCTCACAATTCTTCATTTCAAAGAAAAAAATATTTGTCTTTGTAATCTTTCATCAAAATGTAATAACTAATAACCATTTTTTTTTTCATTGACATCACATGAAAAGCCCAGCATGGTCTCTTTGGTTAAAGTGAACCCAAAGCCAAATAGATATTTAGACATTTTTTAAAGGGATAGTTCACCCCTCATGTTGTTCCAAACCTGTATGAATTTCCTTCTTCTGCTAAACACAAAAGAAGATATTTTGATGAATGTCAGTTCCATAGCATTGACTTCCATAGTATTTTTTTGTTCCATATTATTGAAGTCAATGGGGTCCATCAACTGTTTGGTTACCCATATTCTTCAAAATATCTTCTTTTTTGTTCAGCAGAAGAAAGAAATTCATGCAGGTTTGAAACAACTTGAGGGTGAGTAAATGATGACAGAATTTATTTTCATTTACTAACATTCACTAATACATTTTTACATTTTAAAGTTATATCTCAACATTAGTTAATGCACAATTAACTAACATGAATGATCAAGGTATAAGTATAAGTAAAAAATATTTTCATGGTTCAGTACTGTTTTTAAATTTTTGTAATAAAGTTCAGCACTATTTTATGTATGTTTTTTTTAAAATTCAGTATCCATTTAAAAAAACTATCGGTTGATTAATGATTAATCCGTTATGGGGCCATATTAATCCAGCGTGGGCCAACCTAGTTATTGTTATCAGTAAAATCCAACATCAGTCTACCACTAGTAATTTCTCTTGTTTAATGTCTTGCTTCGGTCTGAAATGTCACATTATGAATGGCGTTTCATGTTGACTTTCAATATTTCAGATGCATTCAGTGCTGTGACTGTGCGGTAACATGCACTGCTTATAACTGTATTACAGTAAACACACCAGTGCAGTGTAACTCGAAAGCTTTGGACGCTTCGGCAGAGGGACCGGTTTACTTTTCTATAAGTCAGTGTGGCATAAATCTGTACTGTGGTGTCACTGTCTATCAACTCTAACACTGCTAACCACCATCTATGCTTACTCAAATGTGATTATTTATGACCTCGTTCTCTGGCTTTCTCTCTCCTAGCTTTCCGAGTTCAGTATCCTGGAGGATCCATTACAGAGGCATTTATTTCTCATTTATTCTTTATCCAAGTATCATCCATAAACTCCATGCATGCTTCCTTTCATTGCTGAGAAGGAAAATATGAACCTTGGGTCGCAATTCAAATGTCCAGATCATTTGAACGACATTAGAAAAGGTTTGTTATAGTTGCTGATTTGCACGCACATAAATGGTCAAGTATACAGATAAAAAAAAAAAGAAGACGTTTCAGCCTTTTATTCCACTCTTAATTGAAGCTCTGTCAGCACGTCTTCTCAGAGAACCACATTTAGCACGCCTGGAGGAAAAATGACCATTGGCGGCTGTGCTGAAAAGGTTTATGATTGAGTGAGAGGTGCCGCTGCGGGATGTTTGAATCTGGGCCTAATGACGTGGGTTAAAAGAGAAGCTCATGGGTGTTTTTGCTGGTGTCTCACGATGGATTTTAACACAAGTAAAGTCTTTAAATATAACCATTAATCTGTGTTCTCCACCGATGAAATGAACTACAGCTATTCATCATGTGAAGAGGCACACGGGCACATGACGTACCTCGGCACCGGTAGTTCATGGAGTGGCCGCTGAAGGCAAAGAGAACAAAGAGAAAAATGGATGTCCGAAAATGTGAGAGAACAGAACAAAGAGCAGGAAGAAGGGAGATTGGCACACAGTCACGAAGGCTCCAAAAAGACAAGATCAATACTGATTGATGGAGGCACAGCTAGAGAATAGAAGAGAAAATAAGGTAGAGGTACTTCTCACTGTGATGAGAAATAGCTATCTTAGGATTTGGGCTGCAATATTGGTTGCCATGACAATGAGAACAGACTTTTTGTCTGTGTCTTCTGCCAACCAATTTATTCCTGTAGAGGTTTTTCTTTTTTAGCTTTTCTTTTTTGGCAGTTTTGCCGCTTGCTTGCTACTTTACTGGAACTCGTTCTCTATTTGTATGTGTTTTTCACGCAGAAATCAGGATTCATCTCTACCATTCAAAAGTTTGTGAAAGAAAATTCTGATTTCTGAAGGACACTGAGAACTGGTGTAATGATGCTGAAAATATAAGGAATAAATTACATTTTAAAATAGAAAATGGTTATTTTATATCATAATAATAGTTCACAATAGTACTGTTTTTACTGTATTTTTGATCAAATAAATGCAGACCCACTGAGTGTGAATGATAGGGACTTAATTCTTAGTTTGAGTGTGCCATTTCTTGTGATTTTGTTTGTTAGTTATGCTTCACTGTGGCTAATGTCCGCATTTTGGGGAGTTTATCATTGTGTCTAATTCAGTGCACTCATCAAAGGTTGCTTAGCTATTAGTGGATTGTGTCTCTAAGTGAGTGAGTTTATTCTACAGAAAATCAATGAGCTGTTTAAGAGCACATACGTTTGTTGAGTCTGTTGAAGGTTTGTCTGAAGGAAAGCCTGCTGCGTTTGGAGAGCCCTGTGTGTTTATCTAGTATGTGTGATGTATGCCTGGCCGACAGTGGCAGCACCAGGGCACGGGTCACTGAGAGCCAAACTCAAAGGACACACCGGCAGACTCATCCTCCCCCCTCTCTTCCTCCTCTGCTTCTTTCTCCTCTTTGTTTCTGGTTTGTGTACATACGAGGCGACTTCCTTGTCTCGGGCGGATCTGTCTCCCTGGGGTCCTGATAAGGGATCTGGGTGGTCTGATGAGGTGCCAGCGTGATTAGATTAAATTTATTATCCGATTTCCGCCAGACATGGAAGAAATGAGACACTATTGGAGCAGACAACACTTGTACGTTTGAAAGAGACTAATCTCACACCTAAATAATGTAGTCTCTCTTATTCGTGTCCACTGATGAGACACTGCCAGCTGTAGGGTTGGTGATGGGTCAAAGTTATGACGCGTATTTTTATTAGATTTTTTGATTTATTTAGAAATATTTTGATACTTTTTACCTGATGGTTACACCACATTACACTTTTAGAGTCATTCAATTGAAAACAATTCGCTATCGAGAAGATTTTTTTTCTTTTTTTGACATATGTCAATAATATCAGTGGTATTTCATGCTTCTTGGTGGCAGATTCAATAGCACACCAAATTCAATATTGACTTGTTAGCTAGACCTTTGTTTTCCACCATAGCTTGCATTGAGTTATGCTTTTTCCTTGCTGCCTGTACTTTGGGTTCACAAATGAACATTGTCAAAAGATTGGCCAAAACACACAACCGGTGAGGACTTTTTGGCATGATAAACACTTGACTAGAGTGTCAATCAAGGTGGCTATAGAGTTGGCGACCATTAGAAACACCTCACAATCCATCCTTTAATTAGCTCTCTGAATTTCTCCCTGGAGAGAAACCAGTGAAGCTTAAGTGATTTGATTATATGTCACCTTTTGTTAGTCAAGGACTTGAATACGGGCCTGAGACCCTGACAATATTCCTTAGTACAGTTGAGCTCTCATCTCATGGACATTTCTTTTTGCACTGGACATTTAGAAGTAGAAAAGATACTTGCACAGATCATCAGACAGACCATCTGTTTTAATTTGTTCAGAGAAAGTGTTGATTGTAATCAGAGATGTTCTTAAATATGTATAGCACTTGGTAGCTAATAAATTACAAGCTACCTTTGATGCAGGCAAATTGTTGTTTTGTAGAAGATTAGCCTAGTTCTTTTTTTTTTTTCATGACCTGCAAGTAAAATGCAGACTGTTGATTAATACCCATTGTATGAGTAGACGTTTTTTTCTGAGATTTTTCTTAAGATAGTTAAAGTCAAACTTTCCCTCTAACTACCACAGATTAGCTAATTCATTCTTTCTTACTTGAAGATGCCTTCGTTTATTTCATTTACAGAAGCTGCCTCTTTGTTTCCTGCAAGCAGGTGATTTGAAGTGCATACTATTGGGGAACTAATGTTATTTGAGATATAATAAGAAATGCAGTCCTAGAAGCTTTTAAGAAAATGTCACATTCTTTTTCCACTGTATGTGTATGCTCCCTGTTGAGTTCATTAGCCTCAGAGGCTTTAGTCGTGAGACTAGCACAGTTTTAATGAACACTTCATACTCTGCTTTTGCTGTCGGTGCTTTGATATGACTTGCGGTGGTGGCACTGGCAGCGACCGCTTTCTCCTGCTAAGCACCTATCGTTTTTCCATATCACTGTCCATGGCTGGCTCAAATAATAGAGCTCATTAAATTCAACTGGTAGCTTAGATTCTGTAATGCTGGAGACACCAGGGTTTGGTGTGGTCTTTGAGAAAAGCTTGGGTGGTGTGGTGACGGTATTATCGAAGTTACGTCAGAGGATCAACAATGGAAAGAATTGCGTTCTCTCTGTAGTATGACACTATTAGTGGCTGCTCTTCGTCTTCAAAGGACAAGCATTAGCAAAGGATGTTAGCACTTTTAATGGGGCATGTTAAATAACAGAGTATGTACTGTACTATATCAATAATTTTTAATTATTTATATGAATTTTATAAATATAGGGGATGAGTCAGATTTGACATAGATTTGCAAAAGATTAAAGTATTGCAATTATTAATTATATCTTTATTTTTGCACTAATTTATTTTATACTTATTTTTTTGCTCAATACTTTATTTTTGTTTTGCAAAACTTTATTCTTTAGCAAATAATCTATGTGGCATGGTTTTGACTCCATATAGGAAAGACCAAGGCTTGCTGTCACATAAGTTGTCAAGTCTAATTAGAGAACACAAATATTTATGTTTGTTTCATTCAAACTATTTTTTAATAGAATATTTTTTGGGGAATTTTGTCTTCCAAAATAACTGTATTATCCTTTATTTAGCTCAACAAAATAAACATGAAAAATAAAATATTTTATATTATTTTATAGTAATACATATATTATATAAAAAATGTTTTTTATATTATGTTAATATTATAATATTTGTTTGCCAAAAAATCGGATTTTACTCCTACTTTTTTAATTTATTTTTTACTTTACAGCCTTTTATTTGCTTCTGTTGTGCATTTTTCATTTCAATTTTGCTTACTCCATATAATCCGACAACATACCGAGCTATTGGTGTGGGCAATATTTGTTTAAAAAAATAACTTTCATGTAGACAAGACTTTATATGCCACAGAAATGGTCTTTCAAACATAAACTCACCTTGAGAATTAAGTGGAGTAAAAAGGGTGACAACTAGCCCCAGTCTCTTCCTTGTTGCATTTATTTTCACTTGTTTTATTCGTGATGAAGAGAACAATCAGCAAGTGTTTCTTACAACATAATTAATTCATTCAAATGAATTCAGCCGAACCCAAGCCCCTTCTCTTTAGCTCCACTTTTAAAATTTCTCAGAGCTTGAGAGTCTGTTTGGGCATGGTATCAATGGAGACTATTTTGATGAGGAGCAAACAACTACATTTCAATTGTTTGCATTGGTCTTTCCTCATGTATAAGCTCAGTGTTAATCTGCTAATTGAATGCAAGTGAGCATTGGAGAGTTCTGTTCTTGCATTATTTACCATGGCTGTGTAGATGAATCAGTGGTAAATCCTTATTTAGAGGTTGTCAGATACATTACCAATGGAATCACATAAATTCCTTATTCCCTACTATTATTTTTTTTATGTGTATATATGTTAAAGGTACACTACCTTTCAAAAGTTTGGGTTTGATATCATTGATCCTTCAGAAATCATTCTGATATGCTGATTTGCGGATCAAGAAACATCCCTTAATATTTTTTTTCAGGATTCTTTAGTGAATAGAAAGTTTAAAATAACAGCATTTATTTAAAAAATGTTTTTTTTTTAAATCCAGAACTTTTGAAGGGTTGTGTAAATTGTGTGAATATGTCTCTCAAGCGACAGCAAGAAGATCTCAAGATCTTACATTCTTTGATTTGAGCTCATTAGTTTGCTGCTTTTGATAATTATGAGACCATTTCATAAATAAATAATTTCAAATAAAACTCTAAAGATTTTAGATTTCTGCCGATTGGACCTTTTTTTTTTTTACTTCCAATGCTCCCTGTTGAGCCTCACAAGTATGACCTTTCACCCTGTTGCAAACAATGAGAACTTTAAATCCTGAGCTGTATGTTACGTGTACATGATCCTTTAAACACACAATACTAAGACTTCATTGGCACAAAGAGTGTGCTGTGACAAATCCACTTCTCATACAAAAAGTGGATTTGATCTGTAAATGGCTGAAATTTACCTCAACAAATTTTGTCGAAACGTATAATTTCACAAACTATGACATGCGCAACTCTGAAATAATTTGAAGTGAGGTAAATCTCTTGTTTAGACCTTTATATTTGAACCACTAACACCAGGTTGTCTCGGTCTCCCAGGCGAATGGATGTAAGACAGCCATATTGTGATGGTAAACATCCCGTCTGAAAGCAGAGGGACCCCCAACTGGGGTCATACACATAACCGCATTGTACGTGAATTGACTCCTCATGTTGGATTAGCTGGTTAAATACAGTGATCCTTTCCCTCAGACGCACAATCGTGACATTTAACGCATTTGAATGCGGGTCTCAAAAAAGGCCACCACGGTCCTTTCAGTATCCGCCAGCTCAGTTTCCCCGCACCATTCACACCATCGACGATCACAACGGCGTGCTTGGCAACCCTGAAAGCGTACACTTAAAATGCCACATGCGGAAGTTTTGAGACATCCCTCGTTTGGTGAATGCACACCATTGTGGAGCATAGACGTCGAGAAAGACCGACAGAAAAGTCATCAGCGCATGCAGTGCGGCAGAACTCGATGTAATGTATTTACTCAGCTACAGCTGCCAAGATAGTTTGAGAGAAAGTTTGGCAAGGAAAATAAATACTTGCTAAAATGTATTGGGATCCAGAAACCAATTTTTTTTTAAAAAAAATTTCAGAGACTGAATCCCAATTCACGAGATCAGGATAAAGAGGAGTGAGAGAGCTAGAAAGTTGCGAGAACTGAAGAAAATAGAGGGGTATGTGGTCTGATAGCAACTGAAATAAAAATAGACTCTGGATGGAGATGGTGTCTTGATGAGGGCCGCCCGCTAACCTCTCAGGCGCCACACTCCCCGACTCAGGCGGGCCCCAGCAGCGGGAGGGGCCAGACCACAAAACCATCTGGTTGCTGAGGCTGTTGTATTTCTCCACTTGGGGGTCTACAACTACTGAAGAGGGGTATTTTGCTTGCGTTACACCCAATAGATAGCACTACACTCCTAAAAATAAAGATTCTATGGTTCCATGAAGATTTGTTTACATCCATAGAACCCTGCCAGGTTCTTTATAGTGGAAAAAGGTTCTTCAGAATATTAAAATGTTCTTCAAAAAAAGTGGTTATTTTAAAACCTGTTCACTAAAAATTTCTTTGGGGAACCCAAAATGGTGTTTTTGTTTGCAGTGATGCTATAGAAGAACCTTTGGTTCCTAGTTTATTTGTTTTTAGTGTGAAGAACATTTTAATAATTGGAAGAACCTGTTTCCACTATAAAGAACCTGGCAGGGTTCTATGGATGTAAACAAATCTTCATGGAACCATAGAATCTTTATTTTTAGGAGTGTAGTGCTGTCTATTGGGTGTAACGCAAGCAAAATACCCCTCTTCAGTAGTTGTAGACCCCCAAGTGGAGAAATACAACAGCCTCAGCAACCATAAAGAAAAGCTGGAAAGGCTCCATAGATGTAAAAGGATCTTCATGGAACTATAGGTGGCAATAAAGAAACTTTATTTTTAATGGTGTAGTGTCGTATCTACTTCTGTAAATGGCTAAGATAGCAGCAGAGCAGAAAGTCTTCCTAACCCAGGTTCAAAGAGACGTCACAGAGGAACGGTCCAACATTTGCTTAAAGAGTCTCTACCCAGCAGGCTGTGAACGGATAAAATGAGTCAGACTGATACTCATGGCTTTTAAAGCAGGCAAAAAAAAAAAAAGCTCAGCATAGCATCAGTTTCTGTACTGAGGGGCCTGTTCCACCTGACACAACCCAGCGTGGATGCGGTGACCCTTCAGCTGATGACTTCATCACTTACAACATTGCTTTTAGGTTCTTCTCATAGGAAACAGCTGGAGGAAAGCATCATTTGATTTGCATTAAGGAAAACGTCATATTAGATAAGCTTTCAATCAGAAAAGAAAGGTTTTTGTGTATGAGTAGAAAAGAGTCTTTCACTTAGATTTGGCTTGAGCCACTTGTTTACTCCATTAGGGCATGCCAGGTAGCATTAGAGAATTTTAGCAGTTAACGTCCATGCAGCAGGGAAATGCAACAGAACTGTATGCTTCCTCATATGGAATGCATTTAAAGGAAAAATATTTTCATAACAGTTGGAAATTTTAGATTTTAAGTGGATTAAGGAGGCTGTATGCCGTTTTTCTCTCCTCTTTTCCAAGGGACATCTGGATCCCTTTAGCTCTTTATGGACAATATGTCATTTCTCTCCGTATGTCATCTTGACACTGCTTTTTTGATTGTCTGTATGTGTTTAAAGAAGGACTGCTGGGTTTTTACAACATGTGTTTGTGAAACACAAGGATTTTTTTTTCTGAAAAAACATAATGCAACAAAATGATTGAACATGTAATTTGTATATTTATATTAAAAATACATAAATGCCAATGTGTGCTACTCACTGATCTATATAGAATGACATTATATAGATCAGTGGTGCTACTGCTAGCTAGCAGTTAAAGCCATTGAGAATTATGTATTGCGTATCCGGTTGTTATCAAAGTGATATTACCCTTTGTTTCATAAGCTAAACATCAAAAAGTAACCCAAAATCATTGCTCTTGCAAATGTATACATACTTGCAAATGTATTCTTTACGATCTGACCTGAAAACTATAGATTTCTTCTTCAGTTAGACACATTTTGTGCAGTCCTATGAACAGTTGGATCTCATTACGTAGATAATGGTTTAGAGTGTCTGCCTTTCTGTGTCTTTCTTTGATTTGCTGTGGTGTTTTTCCTCTGTGTCGTTTGATTAATGTGGATAGTTTTTGGTTGTTTCAGGCCCCGTCCACACTACTGCGTTTTCGTTTAAAAACGGAGACCTTTTGCTACGTTTGCACCTCCCGTCCACACTAAAACGTCAAAAATGGAGACCCAAAACGGAGAAGTTTAGAAACGCTGCCGATCTGTTTTTCGTTTTGAATCTCCGGAGGGCGTTTTAGTGTAGACGGGTCAAAACGGAGGATTTTAGAAACAATGACGTAGTAGAGGCTCACGCTCGGCTCTATGATTGGGTGTCATCAGTCATGGCGTATATCTTTGCTAGCAGCTGTTGTACAAGTAAATTCGGCATTTTACAACGCTATAACTGCCTACATGCGCCGGAGTCAAGCTATTATTCGAGCGATCTGTGACAATTCCCGTGTGCAGCGGCGGCGTTGACCGTACATGGAGCGTCGGTTTGGGGTTAACCCAGAGCATGGTGGCATAATTTTATCAATGAAGTTGTGTTTACACCGGCACGCGCATGCCCAGTGTTGG
The DNA here is from genome assembly GCF_029890125.1 of Rhinichthys klamathensis goyatoka. Classification (NCBI taxonomy): domain Eukaryota; kingdom Metazoa; phylum Chordata; class Actinopteri; order Cypriniformes; family Leuciscidae; genus Rhinichthys; species Rhinichthys klamathensis. The sequence continues at coordinate 1,194,245 of NW_026606844.1, read as the reverse complement.
TGAATGGTCACGTGATCCGCGTTTTCAGTCGTTTTAATGTGGACGGAGATCAATTCTAATACGCAGCTAAAACGCTGGTGTGGACTGAGATCGTATTCGTTTTAATTATCCGTTTCTGAACTAAAACGCAGTAGTGTGGATGGGGCCTCAGATACTCCAAAAAGTACTTCATTTTACTTTATAACCCCTTGCCAGTATCCTCTCTTACATTGTTGGTCTAGTTCTGGAATATCTGTCACCATCTTCATTCTTCTGCCACCTCTTATTGACTTCTCCAACTCAAACAGTGAACTGTTTTCACTGTCTTTTTGTTTTCTCCTTAACACCTTCCTAAAAATCCTCTCAAGCCGCAGGTTGTGAGTACGTTTCATCATTGCAAATTCTTGGATGAGCTTTATGAATATTTAGCATGCTATTCCAGTCAACTAAATGCTGTGAAGCCTGCCACATAATGTGTTTCCCTGGAAGCCTGTCTGAGTTTGTGGACTAGACGTGGCTCCACCAAAATGGGGGTTTTGTTTGCCTAAATATTTCATTACTAAAGCGAGCCGAGTCGGGACACCATTCATTTTGATATTTGAGAGTTGAGTGTACCATCTCTTGAAGGAAAGCAGGGGGCCGATGACTTTATCTCCAGGCAGAAGTTAAGACCCTCTCATCTGGTAGCAATCTTTCTGTGAGCCCGCTTCAGCCAACCACAGTCCAATTCATCAGAAACTGTCATCTGCCCGTGGAATAGTGAAAAAAGCCTATGGAAGGGGGCAGGACGTTGAGTGTAAGCATGGGGAGAAATAGATGATCTTTTAAAATGGAAAAACACCAACTCAGCTTTGCCATTTGCATGTAATTGCTTTAGGATGAAGCAGATGCAGGTCTGGATTTGTAAATGCAGTGTGTTTATTTTAAGACGAACTCGACCTCTTTAATGCGACATGCAACCTCTGGTCAGCAGTAACTGTCTGCTCATTATTCTTAAGAAAACAATGGATTGTGAGGGTAATGAGTCTAATTTAGTCCTACACTGAGTGTGGAGTTGATTGGGTCGGCCTTTTCATGTTGGACAGGCTGTCACCATGCTCTGTTTGGTTAGAGTAGAATTAAATTGCCCACGGATTGCAGCGGCTCCTGAGAAAACAGTGTGAATAGGTGCAAGCCTTGATGAATGGCATGCAGAAGATCAAAGATGGGATCCTTATTTAGAGATCCTGGTCAGTATTGCTCTTTAGCAGTACTTTGAGATTTTTGTTTTTGATCTACTAGTGTCTCTCAGCCATAATCACTAAAATATAGACTATTATTTATAATGCCAAAGCCAATAAATGGATGATAATAAACTTTCATATGTTAATTTAATATTATTTTTTATATTGTTTAATTCATATTGATATATTAAATACATATATATTATACATATTAATATTTAAATAGAAGCCGAATGTCTGTGAATCTTAAATGTGGATGTTTTTAAAGATAACGTTTTATAGAATCAATAGTACGCTAGCTTTAAAATAAAACACAATAACTGACATCAAAGCGATGCATTAGCATCGAAATTCCAATGGAGCCAAACCGGAGGAAGAAAGTTCAACGTCTTATAGTTTGAATTTATCTGGGTCAAAACTAATGCCACAAAGGATTGTGGAAGTTTAAAATGGACTGTAGCTATCTAAAAGATATGAGCCAATCAAATCCGCTTAGCCCGAAAGACCTAAAGCACCAGGATCCCAAGTAATATGAACGGGTCTTGTGTGAAGATAAAACGCCCATCTCTGAACTTAATATCTGTCTGAGACACTCACAAATACATCCGATGTGAGCCGTTCGAAAGTTCCTCATCAAGGAGAACGGGGGAAGTTTAGTGCAGTCCTGCCCCTGGGGTTTGTGGGATACTGGACGTCTGCTCTTAGTTGTGCACTTGGGAGGAAATTAAGAGTCTCTTCGCAAAGCCGCCCAAAATGAGTTGGGCAAAGCGAGCATGCAAGGGCCCTCCTTGCCGAAGCTCTGAGAGTCAATAGGCCAGAGATGGTCCTCTGAGATTAGTTAGAGAGTATAGAGCCATGTCAGAAACTCAGTTGCCTGGCATGGAAACCAGAGATGGTGCACAGATTTCCCCTTCCTTATTAAATATCTCCTGGGGAAAGCCAGGCAGTGCCAGAGGTTAATATCCTTCGCTAAAGGCCTTGACCTCCAAGTGACAGACATCATGTGAGATGGCACCAATGTGTACCACAAAAATCTCCCTCTGGTTTATAATATCTGTGTGCTCCCACAATCCTCCGTGGAGTGAAACTCTTCTTTTCTTATACTAGCCTGGGTGATACTCAACCCTCCGAGAACTTTCCAGAGCGTACAGCGTCAAGAAGGCCACTTTCACCCAGCTTTGAGTGGTTCTGCTGTCATGAGCAATTATGGATGAAGGAGGTACAAAATTCTTCCATGGAAGCAGTGAACTTCCTTTAGACAGGGGTCAGGTTTTTCAGTGGTGAGTGCATATGTTCGTACCTTTCTCTAAAGCAAAACAATCAAACGTTTCATGTTACAGTGTAGAGTTATGTGCCATTCAAAATAGAATTGAGAATTCCAACTGAATAACATAGCAAACAGCATGCATAATTGCAGTTCATTTCACAACAAGTTTAGTGACCTTACCGTAGCTCTTTCTAGATGGTTGTTGTTGTGTGTGTGTGATCAAGACAGATCTTATATGTCTTTATATATAAGTAATGTCATCTTTTCTTACATATTGTGTAATGGATTATCCAAAAGATGTAGGATGTGGACATTGTGTTTAAAAATTACGAGGTCAAAGAAAATGTTAAAATATGAAACACAAAAATGAGTGAATCATTCACAATAGGATCTATAACATGCATTTACAAAACAGATTTTCATGCAGACTTTGTGTTCTGGTGATTGCCAGTGCATTGCCAGGATGTTGCTATGTGGTTTCTAGGGATTTTGTGAGGTTGCTAGGGCATTTATAATATGTTTTTTGTGACCAGTAGTTTTTCAAATAAGAAAGAATAAACACGCTAAAACATTCTTCAAAACATCTTCTTTTGTGTTCCACAGAAGAAAGTAAGTTTTACAGATATGGAACGGCATGTGAGTTAAATGATGACAGTATTTTCATTTTTGGACGGACTATCCCTTTAACTAGATAACACCTCAACAACATACTTTACTTGTCAACCTCAAGAGTGTTGACCTCTTTTTCATTTTGTTTGTTCAGGGGAAAGGTTAGCATAACTCTCTGCGATTGCACGGAAACACAGTCTGAGCGTCCGAAGGCTTTTCGAGGCCAGCTGTCCTGACTCTTACTCCCCCAGCAGGCATGTGTTTTTCCCTCAGCTCAGATTTTTAATATGAGTCTCATCACGCAGTGCTTGGCCTGCTCATGCAGTTGTGTCTGGTCGTCTGAGCTCAGCCTGGTGGGATGTGTGCGCTATTATGTAGCGCAGATCATTTGCCACACCCAAACAAAGGCACACACATGCCGTAGCCGATATGACCACACACAGCGACACATTTGGTCGGCTTCACACATCCCGAGACACACACACACACACACACACACACACACACACACACACACTTCAGTCACACCTTTGCTAAGCCGCTTACAAATGAGTGTGTTAACGAGTGTGCAAACATATCAGTCAACAGCTTGAGTGTATAGATTGAATGGGAATTGTTTGAATTTTCTTTGCATTTCATGCCTAACAAAGAGAGATTGTTGTTGGGTTTCAAACTCTTGGGTCTTGAGAACCGTGCTGCCCTCCCGTTCTTAGTCTTCATTCATCTACGGTGTCATTCACTTCCCAACCCCCACAACCTGAATCACACTTCTTGAGCTTGTTTATGAAATGCTAGGAGAGCACGAATCCCAGAGGATTGAAATGGAGAGGAGGGATGTCTGCGACCCACAACTATCATCCCACAGGTTCAAATTGTGGTCTGGCGGGGGTAGTGGATGAACGGGCATATAAGCGGCGAATGTCAGAGTGAGTTAGTCCAGTTGCCTGTTGTGGTCTGACTAGACCGGGGAACAATATTTTTCTAAGATTGTCCGACAGGTTCAGTTGGTCTGTTAGCTTCCTCACATTCCTATAAATCGTGTCCAAATCCAGCGATACGCTCGAGGCTCTCCGCAGGGCTTAGATTCTGCTGATTTTAATCTTTTCACTCTCACTGCTTGGCAGTTGCGTCCGCCTTTCTCAAACACTTCAGTTGAGAGCCACACTGAGGGCTTCCCATGACCCCGACTGAACTTTGGATTACAAAATAGAAATACTATTGAATGTTTGTGATCAAATCACAATGTTTGTGTTTAAATCAAGCAATTTTTTTGCCGTCAAGATACTTTTGCAAATGTCTTGTTTCTGCTTTCTCTCAGCTTGTTTACAAATTATTCAGTTGTAACTGGTATCTTCAGGATACACCAGTCTGATAAAGTGTGTGTGTGGGAGGTTTTTCAGTGCAGCCATTGCAATAAAGTCCAGCCTTATCTTAGAAGTCTTTGACTTTTGCTGCTTTATTCGTTTTAGTGCAATGTAGTTGTCCTCACAAATCTTAATTCACTTTGTCAAGGCGTCACCTTTTTGCCTTTTTCACCATTATTTGTTGGTGCTTGATACGGTGAACATCACTATTACTGATACTCACGTTTAAAAAATAAAATTATTTAAATATTACATTTCAGAATGCAACTCTCTCACACAATGAGATGAATGATACCTCAAATTATGCTGCTTTTGATTTGGTCCGGTAAGCAACCATAACACTTTTGCAATTGCACAGCAACTTGCAAAAAACATCTTTTGCACCCACATAGCAATGCCCTTGTAACCACCTGGAATAATTTGCAAAACAACATGATGATAAATCATTCAGAACAACTTAGTGACCATTTATAGTAGTAATGTCCAACCATCCAGGACCTTCTTGCAACCACATAGCAACTTATTACATTGATCTGGGTGTTTTTAGCAACAACCGATCTTAACTACTTGCATTCCCTTTAGTAAATGTAACAGTCTGGTTGTTATTTGAACTCATATAAAAGTTTTGAATGAAATACCTCCTGTAGATGTCTGCAGAGAAATAAATAAGATCATCAATATTCCCAGTAACAGTAATAATTAGATTTCTAAAATAACAGACTGATGCAATTTCCCAGCTCACTGATTTGGGCCTTGTTTGCTCTCAAACAAAATCCTTTGAGCTTCACGTGTTGACTACCAAATCCCGCTATTCTTTTGCTTTGTTAATAAATCACAGAATCTGATTCATCTATACTCGCCCAAGTCGAACCTAATTTTGCGGCCTTTGGAAAGAAGCACCTGGCCTTGAATGCCACGACACTTGTTGAGTAACACAAATTATTCAGTTCCTGGAAGGAATTGTGCGGTTGTGCCTGCCAGTTAGCATTGTTGTTAGCTTGGCAGTCACGCAGTCAGACCCAGCTGCCTGCATATTCTGGTCCAGATTGGCGGATCCGTCGAGCCCTTTGCACGAAGTTGGGAGTGCATCACACTGTAATGCCAGCTTTAGCGGTGATGCTAAAAACAAGCAAGATTTCCATCAATGCCTTGCATGCCTTGTTTCAATGCATTGCTCCAATCTGGAGTTGTTATGTGAATCAGTGATCAAATAATTGAAAGTTATTTATTATCCTGGTTCTGTTAGGTTCTCTGTGATATTTAGCCAAATGCTAACAGGTTTAAATCTAGAATCTCCTATACTGTAATTGTGTTGATTGGAAATGTATTTATTGCTCTTGCAAAAGTGAAGTAATATGGTATTGGTCCAGTCTGAGTGATACAACATAGTGACTCAGTGTTTTACCTAACGTCTTTCCAAAAAAAAGTGGGCTGTACTCCAAAAGTTATCTTCTGTTTCCACAGCCTTTGTAAATAGAGTCTCGTTAGCCAGCCAAAAAAAAAAGGACAATTGGGACATTCATGATGACTGGTTCCTTGTTTCAAAAGTAGTAGACATTGAAGCATCATTTTCATTGGCAGATTTCAGTGTTCCATCATTTTCAATCAATTCATTCAATGTATTAGATTGACTGTGCAGATGAGTTATTGCCTTGGAGGCAAACGTCAGCCTGACCCCGGCTGACCTCTGCACAATCCTCAAATAAAAAAACCAAGAGTGGTTTGTGTGACTCATTCTGGAGCTCTTTTTCTTTCACAACCCAAAAAGTATTTGGACACTAAAGCCACACTTAAAACTGCATGAATGCCTTTTCATTACAAGTAGTATCATATTAAATATACAAAATATGCATTTCGCGTAATCCAGTGAGATTCGGGCATTGTTAAGTAGAGCTGCGCGATTTGTGGGGAAAAAAATCTAATTGTGAAATCCTTGACATTGTGGGGATTTATTAGTATTTTAATTTTTTTTGGTCCTTTAACAGCTAAATCATACTAAGTGATGTTTCTTTAAAATATAAAAATGCAGAAAGTTTTCTGTGATGGGTAGGGTTAGGGCATAGAATATACAGTTTAAATTATACATAAAATATACAGTATAAAAATGATTGTCTATGCAAAGTCCCCATAAAACATGAAAATCCAATGTGTGTGTTTAAGCTCCAGGTTTGGTGTAATTGCTGCAATGTGTTAATTTTTTTTTTTTTTTTTTAAATGACTTCTAACATATTACAGAAAATAATAAATATTACTATTGTAATATTTAATTGATTTTTATTTTGATTAATCCTGCAGCCCTATTGTTAATTGTGGCTTAAAGGATTAGTTCACTTTAAAAAAAAACTTTTGCTGATAATTTACTCACCCCCATGTCATCCAAGATGTCCATGTCTTTCTTTCTTCAGTCGAAAAGAAATTAAGGTTTTTGATGAAAGCATTCCAGGATTTTTCTCCATATAATGCACTTTGCTGGGCACCAAACGGTTCAAGGTCCAAAAGACAGTTTCAGTGCAAACTGCAAACTGTTCAAAGGGCTTTAAACGATTCCAGACGATGAATAATGGTCTTATCAAGCGAAACGATCGCTCATTTCAAAAATAAATAACAAAGTTTAAGTTTAATAATGTCAAATGCTCGCCTTGCTCTGTTCTGTGATGCACGTTCGTGACTCTCCTGTTCGAACTCGTTCATCAAAATGAACAAATCTTTTTTCGAGTCATTTGGTTAATTTAACGAACGAAATGAATGAATTGACTCGGAAAAAGATTCGTTCATTCTGATGAACGAGTTTGAACAGGAGAGTCACACAGAACAGAGCAAGGTGAGCATTTGAGCTTATAAACTTAAACTTTGTTATTTCTTTTTTAAATGAGCGATCGTTTCGCTTGATAAGACCATTATTCATCGTCTGGTGTCGTTTAAAGCCATTTGAACAGTTTGCAGTTTGCACTGAAACCGTTTGGTGCCCAGCAAAGTGCATTATATGGAGAAAAATCCTGGAATGTTTTCATCAAAAACCTTAATTTCTTTTCGACTGAAGAAAGACAGACATGGACATCTTGGATGACATGGGGGTGAGTAAATTATCAGCAAAAAAATTTTTCAAAGTGAACTAATACTTTAAGTGCCCAATGTGTTTTGTGGCCACTGTATTTCCTCTCCAGCGCTCTCTCATTCTGTCCAAATCTCATTTATTCTCTCATTTTGAAGACTGCATTGTTGTGTGTCTGCGTCTCCTGGGCCGCCAGCCCACCGGGCTAATTCAGACAGCCCCCTGTAACCGTGAGAACACTTTTAGCGTGCTATTGGATTAGCCTTTGAGCACTACGTGGGCTAATTGATGAAAATGACCCCGGTGCGGAGAGCAGAGCCATTGTCTCCGCTGTCACAAAGTCTCAAGCCATCAACAGAAAGCCTAACAGGATTTCTGCACACACGCCATCCATCCCTAATTTGTTGGCCCGGGAAACTGTCAAAGTCCGCTGGAAGCAAGCTCGGAAGCGGGCTGTTTGTTCTGGTTTTACTGTGGTAGATTAATCAGCCGCTGCCAACCCCAAAAAGCTAAGTGTAAATGTAATGAAAGGAAAGTTGACTTATGTGATTGAAAACAAATGGGACTTGTGATTTGGACTGGTGCTGTTACTTCTATATGGTCTCTTTGAGCCTTTGATTTAGTAATGTCATGATTATTTAACAACCCCCAAGGTTTCTGATCACACCAATTATTCACACACATACAATGGGTTCTCTGATGTTGTTTTATTAATTAAAAGAGCTGATTTGCCAGCTAGACATGTTGACGTATTTGCAATATAGATGACGTTTTTCAGATCTTGCTCTTTCTGTTCTTTCATTTACTCTCTTGCTCTCCCACTCAACACTACCACACACACACACACACACACACACTTTCTAGAGCTCTACGTGTGAGAATGGAGCCCCAAAGAGTTCTTCTGACCTGAGAATAATGGCTTGCTTGGTTTCCAGAGTGTTGCATTCATCTCGGTGGAATGCTGTAACCATAGATTACCTGACAATTAAACCCACTCATCTCACCACAAACCCTGCAGTAAGAGCAACTAAATATGCAAGGCTGTCAGGTAAGGCGTTGATAAACAACATTAGTACAGAAATAGCTTACAATGTTACCCAACACATGCTACTAGATGATTCCAAAACAGTTTACATATATGAGGATGTTTAGGCTGGATTAGCTTTGTGTGCTGTTTTTTTAAATTAATACTTCAGCTTGGATGCGTTAAATTGGTCAAAAGTGACAGTAAAGACATTTATATTTATGTTACAAAATACATTTATTTCAAATAAATTCATAAAAAAATTATCATGGTTTACACAAAAATATTAACTAACATATAACAATAACTCATTTCAACATTAAAAATAATAATAAGAAATGTTCCTTGAGCATCAAATCAGCATATTAGAATAATTTCTGAAGGATCATGTGACAGGAATAAATTACATTTTATTCAAATAGAAAACATATTGAAGAAATATTGCTGTTTTTACTTTATTTTTAAAATCATTAAAATTATGTGATAAAAAGCCATGTCTGTACTAAATATAAGGGATTTAATGTATATTAAATGCTTTCGTTTTTTTTAGATGATCAATTTGGTAGTAATATTGATATAGTTCATATTATTTTATTGTGATTTAATCTAGTCAATTAACTGGTGTACCACATACATTTTTTTTTTTCTTCATTGAAAGCCTTAATTTAATTCTATAGGTATTTAGGGGCTGTGCAAATATGGGTTTGAATTTTGCAATGGTTATTCTGAAAATCTTTTAATTGTGATAAATGGACATCGCTGTGGTGATTTATTACTCCGTTTACATGTCCATCAAGATGATATCCATTCTCTAAGAGGAATTCTTGGAATCTGCGTTGTTCATTGAAGTAATTGCAAAAAAAGGTGCTTTTGTGTGTGTTCATCATCATGGTTCACTAGTTTGGGCAGACCTGCCTGTTTCCTCTGCATGACAACCCATCGCCCTGGCAACTGTTGACAGATTACCACAGCAACTCACTGCTGATGTCACAAAACCTGCAGACATTCACATTTATACTTTTTTACATTTATCTCCTTCTTTTACAATGGTTCATTTTACTCGTTTTGGTCACTGCTGGTAGAGACAAAACTTTTATCACTTTATCATGTTGGGTCTGGTAAGGACACTTTGTTACCCTGTATTTCTTTGTTCCTTTTGGACTTTTGTTTGAGACACACTTAAGTTTATTTAAAAACACAAAATAAACCAGACTGATTGGATTACATTTCCCCTGCCTCCTCCTGCTGGTTGATGTAACACAGTTGTGAGTCGCCTCAAACCGACACTAGGCTACATTACATCCAAAGATTTCCCATGAGTCACATAAACACACAAGAAACTACCACAGATGTGAGACACTTGAGCAGACTCTTGTTTAACCAGTTGAATGAACTTTTCATATTTAGACATACAGGCATATATACTTGTGACATGAAACCATTTTGTAGGACTTTACCTTCTGAGGGTCAGATTCTGATGTTAATCTTTATTTGACATTTATTTTGACAAGTGCAACCCAATTTTCAGTGCAAGTCTGTGAAGTTGTTCAACATTCTCCTGTAGTTTGATACTTGGACTTAATCTGCCTTGTTTTTTTTATATATTTCTCTAAATGACTTCAAATCAAGGTCTTTCCTCAGGCATTTTAATTAGTTCTTCTAAGATAATCCTCCCATTTGAGATTATAATTGCATAAAGCGCTTTCACGCTTCCAGAATGTATTGCGGTTATAGGGTTTCATTGCTGTTTCTCAGAACACAGATTAATGACATTTCAAAATGGTTACTAAACATTTCAGGAATGAATATTGTATTGTTTGGGATAAGCTTCTCTTTGGCATTGATAGTGTAAAATGACTGCTATAAAGAGGCCCTACACAGCTAATGTAGGGTTTGATGCATTCAGGACACAAAATATGAAATATAAGAGCATTTGGGAGGTAAAATGAACCCAACCTTTGGTAGAATAAAGAGTGTGCATTCTTATATGTAACCATTGAAAGAAAGCTTTTTGAAATTTTTTGTTGTCGTTGTTCTGACAAGCGCTATATGGCCTTTATAAATGATTTTAGGATCAGAAACATACTTTGTTGTTGCACATTGTAATGCATTCATTTCGACTGCACAGTAAATAATCCCTCAGTTTGTAAAAACAAACAAACCAACGTGTTGACAGAAATCCATTTACAATGGAAGTCTTTGTGGCTATTGAACGTTTGACTTCCATTGTAACCACGTAACTGTCAGCACATTATTTTGTTTTGTTTTTTTCCAAACTGAGAGACAGTTTGAAATGATTGGTTGATAGAGCTTAACTCAAATATAACCTCGAGCATTCATAAAGAATCAATCCAACTGCATTAGATTACACAAACAAAAGTTATGGGTCGGATTGGTTCAAAATGGCCCTTTAAAGGTCACAACTTCACTTTTTACAGTGTAACAAAATGAGGGTCCCAAGTGATATAGGTTGGGCAGTTTTCCACGAGTTCACAGCGCTCTACAATAAGCAAATGAGTAGGTCTTGTTTGTGTGTGTGTGTGTGAGTAGGACAGAGATATAAAGGAAAATACAGACATTGTAGAGTGCATCAAAAGAATTTGGTGTAATGCTACAGTTCATATCTGCCTTTTCTGAAGGCCATTTCCCAGGGTTTGGAGAAAGACAGAGGAGTTTCTGTTCTCTTAAACAGTCCCTTGTGTACTTTAGCTTGAGAGTTGGCTTCAAAGGGCCTTGCTTTAACATTCAGTTCATATGCAAATGTATATGAATTGATGCACGCCAGTGTAGGTGTAAGTTAGCACCAAAGCGCCAGTGTTTTCTTGGAAATACGTTTTTGACTTGCATGTTATTAAAACCCATCCCTTGGAGAGGTTGCATATTTGTATGTCTTTAGATGCTGGTTACTTTAAATTCTGAAGATTTTAGTTCAGGGCCAGCAAATCCATTCTATATGTAACATCTGGAGAATCAATGAAGCCAAAGACATCTGGAGCCCCTCTTCCTGTACACGGCCATCAAGGATACTGAAGTTCAAAGACTGGTCAGTCAGCTGTAATTATAACCTAATTCGGTCTTTACAGAATGGGAGAACTATGGTGTAATTTTCGGCATCACCACCAAAGTTTCATGACTGTGGTTTCACGCATGATCACACTTTGGATTGACCATTCTTAAATTTAACTTCTGAAATTATGTTTCCTACTGTTTCCCTAAACTGTTATACTCAGCCTCAGGTCATTCCAAACCTGTTGGACATTCCTCTGTAGTACACAAAAGAATATACACTATCGTTCAAAAGTTTGGGGTTGGTAAGATTTTAAAAATATTTTCGTCTCTTATGTTCTATTAAGTCACCAAGGTTGCATTTATTAAGTTGGCTTGAGAAAGGCAAGTTACCAAAATGCTATTTAAACCTCCTAGATCTTTAACTCTACAACCTCCAAACTCGGCTCAGACTTTCAGACTGTTCTGATCTTTTCTAACTGATCCGACTTACGGTTTTCCTAAAAATTTAAATGTAATATTTCTTTGTCTGTCTGTCCTTCCGTCTGTCTTGCAAACTCTACTTCAAACTATTTCAAACTGAAAACTTTTGAAAACCAAAGCTTTTAAAACTTCTTTAAACTTTCTGGTCAGGCTTTCTCAAGCCAACTTCAAAGTTTTTCTCTCTTTTGTCACTTTCTTTTAATGTAGTTTGATCTAAAATACAGCAAAAACAGTAATATCGTTAAGTATTATTACTACAACTTAAAATAGGTTAATTGTTTGATTGTGAATATATTTTAAAAGTAATTTATTCCTGTGATAACAAAGCTGAATTTTCAGCATCATTACTCCAGTCTTCAGTGTCACATGATCCTTCAGAAATTATTCGAATATGCTGTTTTGCTGCTCCAGAAACATTTCTTATTAATGCCAAGTTTGAGAATTATTTAATGTGCTGTACAGAAAGGTCAAAAGAACACTCAGGTTTGTTGCATGTGTACCGCAGATGAAACTTTGCTATTAAGTTACTTAAAAGCTGAATTTATCTTCATGATACTGTCCCTTTTACTCCACCAAGCTTCAGTTACCTCCCATTTTACCTCCAGGATCTTTGGGAGTACAGACAAACAGTGTCTCAAGTACACTTGGGACCATATTTCCATTCACGTTGACCTTATTTTACATGTGGATTATTTACAATGCAAGACTCCCTGAACCCAGAGTGAACCCAATCTTGGATCACCGTGTTCATGGAGTTGTCCCAAGTCTTTATGAAAGGCATATGCTTGCATAGGCCTTAATACAAAATGTAGCATACATCTTCATTCTTCACGTCACTGATTACAGTTAAGTGAACATTATTCACATTCCTGTTAGAAAGGTTGCAAGAGGTCATGTTGTCTTCGGAGGGGAAGTTGTTTAGAGAATATACTTGGCTTGATAGTTCAGGAAAGGTTACGCTGGGTTTACTGTGGTTTTGTTTGTAAAGATTACCTCATGCACTTTCAATAGCTTGAGTACATACCATACAGATTTAGAAACGTGTAGGAGCTGATGTAAATACTCATTTATCATTTTTAAGGGCTATTTAATATCTAATTTGTACCAGATTCAGGTTATAGCCGCTCATGTTTCAGGTTCAAGGGTTTCAATAAATTGTGGTTAGTTCATATTCCTGAGATGTTATGACATGTTTTGCATCATTTGTATTAGGTTTGTTTCCCAGTAGATATATCTCACCTGTCATAACATATCTACACATGCTTTTATTAGTGTACCTGCAACTCTTTTCGTTTGTCACCGATACGCCCTTGCCAAATCTCCTGTTGGTTTTCACTGACCGCTGTACCCAGTGCTCTCTGCCAATTTGTGATTTCATCTTCTTCTCAAAAGCCTGTTTAATAAGCAGTTTGATCTTGAACAACACCGTGTTGCTTTAGAAAACAAGAAAAAAGCATATGAAGATTGCACAAGACAGATTGCAAAAGCCATGAAGGAATGATGATTATATAAATGTTTACAGGTGAGAAGGTTTTTGTTAAAGGTTAGTTTTAACTGACAAATTCTGTATATATTTTAGATTTTCTTTTTGAATGTAGCAAAAATATAAATAGAAATGTCTAAAATATTTTGTTCGGCTGCCATTTACTGTTTATTTGAACAATTTGAATCAAATTACGAAGTACCTTATATTATTATTATTTTAAAATAATCACAATAGTCAATAGTTGATGTGAAAATGCCGCAATGAAGATAATTCATAGATATTGTGGCAGACTTGAATTTGCATTTTGTTCAGCATCATTTTAGGATGTGTCAAATTAAAAATATGAAAGGAAAATTTCCCACTAGGATGCATATTTTTTACTATTATTATTTTGCACAACAGATTTTAGTACAGTGTATTGTATGTAAATGGAGTCTAGTCTTACATAAGCGTGTTACCGCAACTAACAATGTTTCTCTCTGAATATCTGGTATAGGCAGTTTCAAATGACAAGAAAATAGTATTATGTTAGTATTTTTTTTGATATATCATGTAAAACCAGAGAACTTTGAACATGGATCAAGAAGAGTGGATAAACTGTACTGTTTTCTATGGGAAACGTGGTTAACTCTGCACTTGTGGATATTGGGCAGTCCAAGGAATTTTTTTTTTTTTTGGCCATTGCGTACAAAAGATTTGTTTGAGGACTGCTAGCACAGTTGCATATGTCCTGCCTCCTTAAATGTGTAGTTAAACGTGAGATATAGGCTGTCAGAAATAGTCTCTGTAAGCAGAAATAAATCAGGACAAGTGCTTTTTTTCCGTGACTTTGTCAAGAAAAGGCGAAGGAACAGAACTAAAGTGATTTCCCTACCATAGCGGTTTCTATTCACATTATGTTGCTCTCCTTGGATAGATCTCTTTTTGGATGTATCCGTGAATGGACAAAAGTGTGGTGTCAGCTGTGTTCATGATTGATGAGGAGAAAAAAATGTAAGAAACATTCCATCCACACCACCCAGAAAATCTTTTCATGTTTGCATCATGTTGAAAAAAACATCGTGAGAAAGAACTATTCGGTTTAAAAATAAGGGAACTCGTATTTGAGGTGTAAGAAGTCTTCCTATTGTTATTCTGCTTTGAATATGTGTTACACACACTGTTAAAAGTACAGTAGATGCCATTCAAACAGTACTTTCACACTTCTACTGGCTCTAATTAGGCCTTTATGTCTTCAAAAACAAAGAGCTAGCTCTCTGGGCACAGATTATTAATGGGATACAAAGCGTATTGCAATTGCAGATCGTTAAATGCTGAATTTATTTCAAATTCAAATGTATGTCTTTATGCCATTATGAAAAATAAAACCTCGCTGTAGCTTATGAAACAGCCCAGTTTGATTTTAAATGGTGCGTGCGCCGTGCGGTTTTGAAGTTAAGATTAGTCGTGAAGGCTCAAAAGTTTGGACTTATGTCAGCTCAACCCATCTTTAATGCAACCAGACCGCCGGGATGACAGCTGTGGCCCTCCATTCTGTCTTCACGTATTATAAAAGTCGAGCCTCAACTCTTTAGCTCCTCGTAGCCTTTATCTGGTGGTGTCGGGCTGCCTGTAGGCTACTAGAAATGAGACGTAATCCTCTTGGTTAGTCATTGATTGGAGCCCTTTTCCCTCTCCATACCCTTTACACACTTTCTGCTGTTTTTTCCACCTAAAGAACATTGGCTATCATGTGAGACCTGAATCTTTAACCCATCAAATGAGCTTAGGTTTACTGGTGAGGCAAAGTCCGCTAGATCCCATGATTCATTATAAATCCGCCTCTCCTTTCGTTTTCTTCATCTCTCTCTCTCTCCCTCCCTCTCTCTCTCGCTCTCTTTCGCTTACAAGTACAATACATTTTTTTGAGCAAGTTCAGCTTTTCTACTTAACACTTCCCCTGTCCTGAGCGCTCCCTCTGTCTTACAGCATGCATGTACAAATCCCTCATTAGCCTCAGTACTGCTGCTCATATGGATAAGGACCTTAATTCCACTTGTTTGTGTTTTAGGAACTTTTTAAAATAATTTCTTATAGATGCAGAATAATTGAACATTTTAACACACTTTGCATCTAGCTGAAAGAAAGAATTTAAAAAGAAAAAAACTTACACTTAAACTTCCAGAGAGCAGTTTAAGTGTAAATTGCAGGTTAACCACCACAACCAATTAATGTGTAAATTAAAGTGCTCAATATGTATATATTTAAAAATGTCTGTCTTAAAATGCGTTAAAATAACATTTATTGGGGTTTCTTCAAAGGTAGCATGTTTTTTACAGTAACTGGGTGATGACGTCATAAGAGGGAGCGCGGGCGGTAATGCACTCACTCTGTGTGTTCGGGTTGAGGGAGAATAAAACGATTCGCGGTACTCCCGCAAACTAGAAATATCTATGAATAAAACATAAAAACAAATACATTTTTATTCATCTGTTGCAGAAAAGCAACAATAACAACTAAAACAAAATAGAAACGATTTACAGGCCAGAGTTTCTATTTCTAACATGTTTGCAGCATTGAGCGATGTAGCCAATCACAGACATGTGTTGATTTCTAGGAACGCAATGGCCAATCAGAAGCATTTACGATAGACTCCCCTCACCGCTCAAAACGGACTTTTTGTTCAGTGCTGAATTCTGTATGCTGGCAAATCCTCGAATTATAACAAACAAAGTGTAGATATTATGAAAGATTCATTGATAATAACAGAGATGTGTGAGATCGCGATGAACTGATGTCAGCTTTTTAGGAATTATTATGGGAGCGCACTTTGCGCGCAGTCATGCCAAACCATGCATGACTGTAAGTTAGCCTGCTTGTTTTTATGTTATAACAGTGTGGTTTGTGTGTTAATGCTTTAATAACAAATAATTGATTAGGAGCATTTATGCTGATGTGTATGGTGGCGACACGTAGGCTAACTTGAAAGTATTTGGAGGTACAGAAAAAAAGTCTTTTTGCGGGCGGGAGCGGGACAAAACATAAATGTTGCAGGCGGGAGAAAGTAACATAGAAATTAGTTGAGAAATCAGGTATATTAATGACCCACGTATTAAATAATGGTCGGGTTTAAATCGGGCTCGGGCTCATAATTACAGTTAATGTGTCGGGCCGGGCTGGGCTCGGACACAACGTGCTCGGGTAGGGTCGGGCTTGCATACCCGTGATCTACCTCGTCCTCGGGTATGCTAACACTTACAGGCACGAATCAGTCGAATGTCCTTGGGGAACTTGTGGAGCCTCTCCCCCGTTTTTGATGTATTCGTACATCCTGCACAAACACAATAGTTAACCATTTTTGCTAGCTAGGTCTTCAACGGCCTACTTGCCGTTTAGACTAACGGTAACTCTAGGCTTGGAGCATAGACCAGGCATAGACAGTAAAAGCTTGGAGTCCCTTTTATGAGCCTAGTGGAAGGGATGGGGCGTGCTTAAACCACTGTAAAACGTACCAACTTTTCATATTATATGCATCATTTTGGTATAAAAAAAACATAAAAAACAATTGTGGGCGGTTCTTATCTTTATGTTTAGTAAGCACATTGCATTACCTTCGTGAAAAATTTAACCTGCAATTTACACTTTAAATAGCAGGGATTTTGACTTCCCTTTCGAGGGAACTCTCGATGCGTCACTTGACGCTTTGGGAACGCCCCCAGCGTGCATGCGTCTGAGCATCAATGTCAACTAGTCCAATGGAAAGAATGAGCGTCACGGGCGGGTGACGTCATGACCAGGAAGGGATAAAGGCTCACCCAGTGAAACGCGGCATTAGCTTCTGTGTCTCAGCAAGCGATCTGTGTCATTTTGTCTCTGTCTATTTACTGTTGTCTGTTGCGGAAAAGGATGGAAACTAAACAAGTGTACAAACAGTGTGCTTCTCCCTGCCCGCGTTATTTAACGGGTGGGGACACACACGAGCTTTGTGTCGTTTGTTTGGGAGTGGAGCATGTGGTCTCAGCCTTCGAGGGGGCTGAGTGCCAGCATTGTGAGATGTTACCGCTTCGCATGCTCCGCTCTCGCCTGTCACTCTTTGATAAAGAGAGTGGGCAGGCTCGCGATCCGCAGGGATCAGGACCCGCGTCTGCTGAGGCAGCGCGGAGATTGCATTCCTGGGGATCGCAAAAGGAACTTTCGGAGGGGTTGGAGACGGGTCCGAGGGCTCTTTCTCCTTCCTTACCCGAGAGATCCAACGCTCTCCCCCCGGTGTCGGAAGCACGCTCTGCGGTTTCTTCCGCCCGGGGAGAGAGCCCTCCATTACTTTATTGCTCTTTCTCCGAGGAGGTTGATGCGATGAGTTTGGAGAGTGAAAGCACACACATGGGGGAAAGAGATTCACAATTTATTTCCCCAGCATATGATGAGCTGGTGGATGTTATGTCGCGGGCTGTAGAGAAATTAAATATTGAATGGCCATCTGAGAAGAAGGGCGCTCGTCCTAAAAGCAAATTAGATGAGCGCTTTTTATCTTCCACCACATTATCTCCACCACGAGGGCTTCCATTTTTTCCCGATTTGCACAATGAAATATCTAAATCGTGGAATAAACCTTACTCATCATGTCTTTTCAGCCCTCAAGTTAACACTTATTCGAGAATAAGAGGGCTGAAAGAGTATGGTTATGAGGCGATGCCCCAGGCGGAAGAGAATTTAGCCAGTTATCTTTCCCCTGGTCCCGCATCGTCTCTGAAAGCCTCGGCTTTGCCCACTAGACCGCTCAAAGCCACTTCGGTGTTAGTGGGCAAAGCTTATACGGCAGCAGGTCAAGCTGGAGCATGTCTGCATACTATGGCAGTGCTCCAGGCTTATCAAGCTGACCTGCTGGGGGATCTGGATAGTAGTGAGGGAGTCAGTCATGACGATATTCGTGAACTTCGTCGGGCTACCGATCTTTCTCTCAGGGCTACTAAGGAGACCGCCAGAGCAATTGGGCGGTCTATGGCAGCCTTGGTAGCTACTGAGAGACATCTATGGTTAAATCTGTCTGAAATTAAAGAAAAAGATCGAGCTTTTTTATTAGATGCTCCGCTTGAACCTTCTGGTCTCTTCGGCGACGCAGTCCACGCGGTCGTCGAGAGATTTCAGGAGTCAAAGAAACAAGCTGACGTTTTTAAAAAGTTTATCCCTCGCCGGGTCCAGCCCCCTGGGGCTGCTGGGCGTGAGCAGCCCCAGCCGTCGAGCTCATCATATCGTGTGCATCAGAAAGAGAGTGTTGCGTCTCGTGCACCTCCACGTAGAGACTGGAGACGGACGCAACCCTCTCAACCGAAGTCTTCTAAGTCGAAGCCGGATCTGAGGACCGTTCTTCAGGCGAAGAAGGCTTCGGTTAAAAAAAAAAGGTCCTGATGTTCATGCATCAGGCCTGTGAGGACAGCCCCGACCGAAGTGGAGCGGTGTACACCTCATTATACGGTGCCCGTTCCATTTCGGGGTCCTCACGAGACCGTTCTGCCAACCCTGCCACCCTCGGTGCTTCAGGGCGCAGCGGTCTCCAGCGAGTCGCTGATGCTATGCTGCGGCACAGCATCGGTTTCGCGCCCTCTGAGGGGGGCCTTAGAGCGGCCAGTTCAGGTAGTTCCTGCCATTATGTTTCAGGCTCCGGAATTAGCCGTCTCGATAACACCAGAGACCAGCCTCGAGAGGCTGGTTCCCTTAGTAAATTTTCTGGCAGCGTGGAAGCTTCTGCCGAATATTTCTCGTTGGGTCCTGCAGATTGTAGAGAAAGGATACAGAATCCAGTTTGGTTCTCGTCCTCCTCGTTACAACGGGGTGCTGCCCACAGTGGTGCATCCCGAGCAGGCTCTGGTAATGGAGCAAGAGGTAAAGGCCCTGTTAGCAAAGGAAGCTATAGAACAGGTGTACTCACCCGACAGAGAGTCGGGTTTTTACAGCCGTTATTTCATTGTTCCAAAAAAGGATGGAGGGTTGCGTCTTATTTTAGATCTTTGTCTGTTAAATCGTTCAGTACAGAAACTCAAGTTCAAGATGCTGACACTCAAGCAGATCTTGACTCAAATCAGATCCGAGGACTGGTTTGTCACGATAGATCTGAAGGACGCTTACTTCCATGTCTCCATCCTCCCTCAGCACAGGAAGTTCCTAAGGTTTTCTTTCGGGGGCAAAGAATACCAATATCGGGTTCTTCCTTTCGGTCTAGCTTTATCACCCCGCACGTTCACGAAATGCGTGGATGCAGCTCTAGCCCCTCTCAGGCTTCAGGGCATACGTATTCTGAACTACATCGACGACTGGCTGATTCTAGCGGAATCAGAGCAGTTGGCGGTTCGGCACCGAGGTGTCGTTCTCGCTCATATGCAGATGTTGGGGTTGAGGCTCAATGCCAAGAAAAGTGTGCTTTCTCCAGTACAGAGAACCACTTTCCTTGGTGTGGTATGGGATTCAGTGACGATGCGGGCCACTCTATCGCCCGTTCGTGTAGCTGCTATCCTGACAGCCACCAAAGAGCTAAAGCTAGGCCAGTCACGCACTGTAAAACAGTTCGAGAGACTGTTGGGTCTTTTGGCGGCAGCGTCCAACGTGATTCCTTTTGGCCTGCTGTACATGAGACCTTTGCAGTGGTGGCTCAGGACCAGAGGGTTCTCCCCGAGGGGAAACCCACTTCGTATGATCAAGATCACGCGGCGATGCCTTCGTGCCTTGGTTATATGGAGAAAACACTGGTTCTTAACCCAGGGTCCGGTGTTGGGAGCTCTCTGCCATCGAGTTACGATCTCGACAGATGCTTCCCTCACCGGCTGGGGAGCGGTAATGGAAGGCCGCTCGGTTCAGGGTCGGTGGAGGAGTCATCATCTTTCTTGGCACATAAATTGCCTGGAGATGATGGCCGTCTTCAATGCGTTGAAGCAATTCCTCCCAGACCTGAGGGGCCATCATGTGCTCGTCCGTACAGACAACACATCGGTGGTCTCTTATCTGAACCGTCAGGGGGGTCTGCGGTCGCGTCCGCTTTGCAAGCTGGCGCACCAGATCCTCCTGTGGTCTCTGGGGAAGGTACTCTCCCTGAGGGCAGTGTATATTCCTGGGGACCAGAATATTGGGGCAGACATCCTGTCGAGGCAGGAGCTGAGGCCAGGGGACTGGAGACTCCACCCCGAGGCGGTGGAGAAAATTTGGGAGTTTTACGGCCAAGCAGAGGTGGATCTGTTTGCGTCTCAGCATACGACGCACTGTCCACTTTGGTTCTCCCTTACTCACCCAGCCCCCCTGGGGCTGGATGCTATGGTGCAGACGTGGCCGAGGCTACGTCTGTACGCATTTCCCCCTGTTGCTCTGCTCCCAGGAGTTCTGGAACGAGTCCGCCAGTACGGAATAAGCCTACTGCTAGTAGCACCACGCTGGCCGAGTCGGATCTGGTTTGCGGACCTGATCCATCTCTTAGACGGTCCTCCCTTGGAGATCCCGATCAGGAGAGACCTTCTGTCTCAGGCCGGGGGCACAATATTTCACCCTCGACCAGAAATTTGGAACCTGTGGGTTTGGCCTCTGAGGGGGCCCAACTCATAGAGAGTGGTCTCTCAGCTGAGGCTGCTGAGACCATTCTAAGCTCCAGAGCTCCAGCTACTAGGAAACTATATGCGCTTAAATGGAGAGTTTTTTCTGTATGGTGTCACCGACATCAGTGGGATCCAGTTAACTGTTCTGTGAACACAGTACTCGAGTTCCTGCAGGAGCGCTTTACGTCAGGTCTATGTCCTTCCACGCTCAAGGTCTACGTGGCGGCCATTGCGGCTTACCACGCCCTGGTGGGGGGTACATCGTTGGGTCGAGACCCCCTGATTACACGTTTCCTTCGTGGCACTTTGAGGCTAAGGCCTGCAACTCGCACTAGGGTGCCAGCTTGGGATCTTGCTTTAGTACTAGAAGGCCTTTCTAGGGCTCCATTCGAGCCCTTAGATTCGGTTTCAGAGAAGTTTCTTACCTTTAAGACTATCTTTCTGCTAGCTATTTCGTCCCTTAAGAGAGTTGGAGACCTTCAGGCCCTTTCGGTTTCCCCCACTTGCCTTGAGTTTGCACCGGGGATGGTCAAGGCATTCTTATATCCAAAACAGGGATACGTCCCTAAGGTGCCGACCTTGACTCCGAGGCCTATTGTGCTGCAGGCTTTCTGTCCTCCTCCTTTTACATCTGCGGACCAGGAAAGGCTGAACCTCTTGTGTCCAGTGCGAGCACTGGATACTTATGTTCATCGGACATCGTCAATGAGGAAGTCCGACCAGTTATTTATTTGCTTTGGATCACCTAAGAAGGGTCTTCCTGCTTCTAAACAGACGGTTAGTAAGTGGATAGTTGAGGCTATTTCACTTGCATACGAGTACTCTGACCTGCCGTGTCCTTTGGCGGTCAGAGCTCTTTCTACGAGGGGTATGGCGGCCTCTAAAGCCTTACTATTTGGAGTTTCTCTTCAAGACGTTTGTGATGCGGCAGGCTGGTCCTCACCGCTCACATTCGTTAGGTTTTACAGCTTAGACCTGGATGCTGCCCCAGGTTCTCAGGTGCTTAGTGCTTAGTTTCAACAGACTGACACTCAGGTACTTGGAATTCTGGCGTTTTGGGTATTCTCGTTCCCAAAGCGTCAAGTGACGCATCGAGAGTTCCCTCGAAAGGGAACGTCTCAGGTTACGACTGTAACCGTAGTTCCCTGAGAAAGGGAACGAGACGATGCGTCACCCTGCCATACTTCCTGCTTCCCTGTGATCGGCTTGCTTCGACTTTTTGAAGCTAATGCCGCGTTTCACCGGGTGAGCCTTTATCCCTTCCTGGTCATGACGTCACCCGCCCGTGACGCTCATTCTTTCCATTGGACTAGTTGACATTGATGCTCAGACGCATGCACGCTGGGGGCGTTCCCAAAGCGTCAAGTGACGCATCGTCTCGTTCCCTTTCTCAGGGAACTACGGTTACAGTCGTAACCTGAGACGATTTCCTTCATAACCTTTGACCCCCTCCAGTGTCGTTCCAAATAACTGAATTTGGAAGAGCATATATTGATACTAATCGTACTAAATCTTTTATACTACATTATATCATATGGCAGTGGTAGTAAGAGTAGTATTCTGTTCCAAATTCAGCCCTATAGTGAGCTGCCAACTTAAGCCCTATTCACACTGGATTAGTATTATCTGGGGACCTCTATACATGTGCTGGGATGCTGCTATACATGTCATTCATCTCCATCTAATCATTCTTTTCGTTTTTGCTCTTCTGATGGTTTTCAGGTTTCTCTTTCTGCAAATTGTATAGTTGTATGGTGTATAGCGACATGACCCAGCACCCAAAATACTATCAAAACACTCCATTATTCGCGAAAGATGGATAAAAAAGCGCACCAGAAACAAAAACCTTGAAAAAATTATATAGGACCCCGCCAAATCACAGAGATGCCGATTCGCACAGACAACCTCCGCAATTATTACAAATGACTAGAGGTCACCAGGTAATACTTATCCCGTGCGAATAGGGCTTTTGGCATAATTTAAAGGGATAGTTCACCCAAAAATGAAATTGTGCTGTTAATTTACTCACCCTTGGGCCATCCAAGATGTATGTGTCTTTTATTTCTTTAGTAATACAGTAAATAAGATTTTTAGCTGAAACTGTAGTCCTTGGTGATTAATTTAATGCAAGTCAACGGCTACCGTCACTTTGATAGTCAAAAAAACATAGACATGCAAAACAAAATGAATACCTGTGGCTCCTGACGACGCATTGAAATCTTATGAACTAATTTTGTTTTGCCTGTATATGTTTTTTTGACTGTCAAAGTGACTGTAGCCATTGACTTGCATTATATGAATTATATACATTTTTTGTCTAAACATCTTCTTTACTGCTCTACTGAAGAAAAAACACTGAGAGTGGGTAAATGAACAGCAACTTTTCATTTTTGGATGAACTATCCCTTTAAGGCATCATCAGAAGCAATCCTGATGCGAAGGCTGTTCTTGAAGAACCCTTCTTTTGACAAATATCTAAAACAGAATTGCATGTTTTTGCTGAGAAAACAATCCCAGAATGCACTGTAGGGAGATCAGTCAAGAGAAGTATTGATGTTTTTTTTATAAAAAAAAAAAGAAAAAATACACATTTAATTCAGTACTAAAACATTTCGATACAAAATAGTTCAATCTAGTTGAAAATGTACTGTTTTACCCACTTTGTGTTATGTATTTTAATGTTTATTTTCTCTATGCACATGTATGGCTCACAACAAGGTTTTGGAACAGAATCATACTTTTAATTTAAGAAGCGACTAGCTATTGGTGATGCTTTGGGTTTAATAAACTAATCCAAAATTATGTTATTCGCAACATGTTATTTTAGTAAAAAAAAAAAGATGCTTCATGTCTTATTAAACACAGACCTGGACCTCCCAGGTTCACTGATCTGCCATGTTTTTATAGGTGGTGGTTAGTGACCTATGATGATTATCACTGCTAAAGTTGCAATTAAATGCAGCGTAATGCGTACAGTAGTCTACATAAATGGTTCTTACTCTCCTTTTTGGAAAATGCAATGCTGTAGATTTGCAATTTCTGCTAAATTATTAAAGTGAACCTCAACCTAATATTGGCTCCATGTAATTTAGGGTCACATACTTGCGTTTTAATGTGGTTTAGTGCCTGTAACTAGTGGCTTTTCTCTGCCCCATCAGCAGATTTCCCCAGTAAGCCGGAAAAATAGAAAAAACATAATTTCCCTAAAGTGTAGCAAAGCTTCTGTAGATTTCAGTCCAACACTCTCAAATCTTCCCATAAGAACTATAATGTCTGCAATGCCAAGTGGAAGTTGGAACCTTTCTTCCTTTATTGCTTCATATTTTAGAGTTTGTCTACTGTTTGTTGAAATTATACTGATCTACCAAAAATAAACTTATGTTTATACATTGTTTAAAATAGTACATTAAATTATATATATATTATAAAAAGTATTTAAATTAAATATGCTTTTATTTAAAAACAAAACAATGCCTTCATCCTTTTTTTTTTCTCATCTGTCTCTGCTTGTTGATGGTTTGGGTCAGTAAACCTTTGAATATTGCACTATAGCAAGCCTTCATCCGCGATGTGGAAGCATATTTGACAGTTTTATACTGAGAGGCCTGCTTTGGAAAGAGGCTTGAGAAGCTGCCCCCACAAAGCCAGAGCAAAACACACGCGAATGTGGACGCCTTTCATGTTACAGGTGCTTTAGAAATCTAGCTTGTTTACCGCTACTGATATGAATACCATATGTGGCCTCACGTGGATGTCCATATAGAGGTGTATTACAGACGGCATAAATCTTCCTGTCTTGAGACCACGTTCTCTGTTATGCACATTTATGCTTGTGCTTGAAGTCTTAAAATGCAATTCACAGTATTGCGTAACCTGAGAACAGATGGATGGATGTCAGGATGAAAGGGAAAGAGGAAGCAAAAAGGATGATCTTGTAGGAATGTGGTCTTAGCTGAACCTACTGACCCCTCAAAGTTGAAAAAATAAAGCAAATAAATTCAGTTGAAAATTGCATTTAGTTTATTTTAAAATATATGTTTGTTTTTTTTACGAAAAATTCTTCAATAAAAACTTTTATTCTTTTTAAATAAAACGTATTTTCACCTTAAATCCATTTTAGCAAAATAATTGCTTTTACATTGTAATATACATATTCATGTGGTTAGAAATAAGATGATTTAAATAAGTAGAACGGAGAATAAAAATATCTCAAAGATTTTGAGATGGACAGGGAAAATCAAGTGGTTGAGGTAGATATGGAGCATGTCAACAGAAACGGTACTTTTGCCACTTTTTCCTTTTTTATGTCTAGTTGAAGTATGCTGTGCAAATAAAAAACAATCAAAATTGTAAATATTGTAAATGAAATAAAAATGCTTATTTTCTTTCATCAAAGTGTAATAACTTTCTCTGAAGCCATTTTTTTCTGTGGACGTAATCAAGGTCATGTGGGAGAGGCGAAATATTATTAACCAATAACCATTTTCCACCAACAATGTCGTAGCCTATAAATCCAATTCCAATCAAATCCCAGTAAATAAGTCTTTATAACTTTACTCATCACTGATTATTTTGTTTCATTTGGAAATACGTCTCATTATGCAAGTTCAATTACATTTCCTGTTGTCTTTATGATCTAAGACAAGGATTTCTTGTGATTCAGCATTATACTTTCATATAAAGCTTCTTTGAAGCAAACACAAGGTATTTATTGTGGTCTTAGTCAGCATAAACCTCATGGACATGTTGTCATTATTGGATCTCGACTCAATTAAACAGAAGTGGAATAGGCCACTGAGTCAAGTTACAGGTCAAGTCCCTGGAGAGCTGCGAGCCGGCTGTCAGCGAGCTTTTGAACGTGTGTATGCTGGATTGGGTGGTATGAAAATGTGTGTGTGTCAACCGGTAGAGATTTAACTTCAGCTTTTCCATACACTCTTAAAAATAAAGGTTCTAAAGGGTGGTCAGTAATGTCATAAGAGAACCATATTTTGTGCCCCAAAGAACCTTTCAGTGAACAGTCCTTAAGGGTAAGGATAAGGACACGCAGTCTCATGAATAATTATGAGACACAGTTGAGTCATCGATATATTATGGTACAAGAAAACGTCACATCCTATGACATTAGCACAAAGACGAATTTAAACCCGGCTCAACCTTAAGTTTATCAAGCGAGGAGAATACTTTTTGTGCGCAAAAAACCCCTAAAATAACGACTTTATTCAACGATTCATTTTCTTCTGTGTGGGCCTCTGATGTGAGTTCACGAGAGCGCCACGACGCATGCATGAGTTTATCTCTTGTGACACTTTTGTTTGTTCCCTGCTGTACCCATTCATGTGTTTTGAAGGAGTCATGGCTTTGGATACGCTCTGAAGGGAGGGTGGGATCTGATGCTTCGAAAATCACCTACTCTACATTTAAAGGTTCTTTATGGAACCATCGATGCCAGTAAAGAACCTTTATTTTTAGGGGTGCAGAGTAGAATGTGTCCTAGCCAAGTCAAGATGAGGAAGAACTAGACGTAACTCTTTCCCCTCCATCGACAGAATTTTCCATAATTCATGTCACAAAGCCTCCCCACCAATGACGGAATTTCCCGGCAATCCATGTTATACGGTGGGGGATGTAATTTAGCTTCTTCTGAAAGAGTAGAGAATCTCAGGGGCAAAACACAGGCGAAAAAGAAGCAGAAACAAGTGATAGAAGCATGTTGTAGTCTGACAAAAATGCGATTCTCAGCTTTTTGTTCAAAATAGTTGCTTTTTTTTATTTATTAAGCCTACCTACATTCAAGTGTTGATTAAAAAAAGAATGCATGACGTTAGAATAAATATTCATACATCAAAATATTTTGGGGGCCTTGAATATGTTGTGAAAGTAATCAAAAATGCTGGCGGTGACTGGCAACTTTAAAAAAATGTTGGCGGGGAAAGAGTCAATTAATTCAATTGGTTATTGAGGTTGTGTGTAGAGGTCGACCGATTCATCGGTTTTGCCGATTAATCGGGACCGATAGTTGTTTGGTGGAACTATCGTTATCGGCAAAAATTCACACCGATAGTTTTTCCGGATTGCGTCTGTTTCTGGAGTGGCTGAGAAGTGCGCGCGGTCATTACACAGCACGAGAGCGCTCAGAACAGAAGAGACTGCTGGCATTATACAGAGTGAGAGCGGCCTCTAGAGGACAAATAACAAACTATCACTGGCTGAGTTGTTTACGTTAACACGTGAGGCAGCGCGCAGCACGGAGAGAACACGCAGCGAGAGCGCTGACATTTAGAACACGCAGCGAGAGCGCTGACATTTAAAACACCGACAGCGAAACGGTATGAATACATAACACTAAAGTAGCTACATATTGCCATATCATTACAAATTAATTCATTTGTTGACTAGATGCTGCATCAGCAGAGAAAGAACAGTAGTTTGCCGTTGAGGCTGTGAGGACTATTACCTCAGTCAACCGTTAATGCAATGTGACAAAAACACACGCAGACCTGACCCAAATGTTTTATGGCGCAATTGTTACCATCTATTTGCATTATTTTTATCCGGCTGGTCATTTTTATGCATTCATTAGCCAACGAAGTTGCATATTTAAAACTAGTGACGTGATTGCTTTCTCAACATTGATATGTTCATGCAGCCGACAGAAACGTAAACTAATCAGAAACGCGTTCGATTTAAGATCTTTTTAATCACTACAATAGATCTTGTTATTTTGATTAGATAATCATCAAGTGTTCTAAAATATAGAAGCAAATAAAGTGAGAGACTATAGAGGCTATATTACGTATACATGATACTACAGGTCTTGATTACATTTTAATGGCCATCTTTAAGCACGACCCTTTGGAATCATATAATATGAAATGGTAACACTTTACAATAACATTCCATTTTTAGCATTAAATAAGGTTAATACAAGTTGTAGAAGAATTATTCATTGTTACGGTAGTTTGTTAATTTCAACATTTACTAATGCATTTGAAATGGAGTTTTAATTCTTATTTTATCTTTTATTACCTTAGTTAATGTACTATGAATGAACTAACATGAATGATAAAGGTACAATTGTATTGCTCATATTAATACATGCAGTAAAAAGGTATATTGCATTATGCATATAGTTCATGAAAGCTAGTTAATACATCCTTGTTTATAAATGGGACTTGCAAAGTGTTACCTATGAAATCTACGTATGTTTCTAGGTTATAGCTAACGAAACCTGTAATATTTTAATGTTTAAATTATTTTCTGTATAAAGTTTTAATATATTCATATTTATTTATTTAATTGAGCACATTTCAGTTCAGCACTGTTTTATTGTGAGTATGATGTTTGTTTTTAATCCAGTATCCATAAAAAAAAATATCGGTTGAATTATCGGTTATCGGCATGTACGGTCAAACCTAGATATCGGTATCGGTAAAATCCACTATCGGTCGACCTCTAGTTGTGTGTATAGGTGTGTGTCGTGCATGTTTATTTTCCTTGTACATGTAGTGCTTGAGTGTTTTGTGACAGATATGGTCATAAAGACAAATTTCTCAGCCTGCCATGGGTCACTGCGTGCACCCTGTCAACATTGAAAATCAAACACGCGCGTCCTGACTTGATTTTTATGGTCATCTCTTTCATATGCCTAAGCTGCTGCATTTAATATTTTTCTGGAGATAACAATATATGCCCTGACATTAAAAGGCCCAGATGTCTTAACTCAAAACTGTCACTTGCCTGAAGTCATTTGAGTGACGATTCACTCATAACAATAGAGCAGGCTGTGACAGAGACTTTGATTTATGAGAAACACAAGGCTCATTGAAAAAGAAATGCTTTTAGACTGAAAAAAGCCACTTCAGAAAAACGGCACAGCAACAGTTGAATCTCATCCCAGCCTGGGATGGGGTTGTGTGGTTCAGACAATCCTCAAGGATTCTGAAATCATTCTGATGGTTCCACCATAGGATTAGGCTTTAAACAGCACTGTTTCATATTAAGGCTGAAAAATTGTATTTTTGCTCCCTGAAAACTTTCCATTGCCGGGTCTCTCCTTTAATAATGAAGATCATTTGCTTTATTTAGAGGCATGAGATATTACATACACCTAATTACAGAGGCAGATGGAAATAACAAGGTTGTGAAAATAGCATTTTAGTTTTAAAAATTGAAAGTTTGATCAAATAAATCATTATATTACCATGGATTTGCTTGCTGTATTTCATGGAAGAATATTTGATTTGGAAAAAAATCATAAAATGGGTAGTGTATAACCCAGTACAAATCCACAAGCTGAGTCCTATTATAACTTTTTTCCAAATCAAATATATTTTATATTTTAAATTATATATATATCATTTAAAATATATTTATTATATATTTAAAATATATGTATTATTTATTTAATATATATTTATTATATATTTAATATATATATTTACATTTAAAATATATTTTAGTAGAGAACTCTTATTTTAAATTGGAATAATATTTCACAATATTACTTTGTGTGTGTTACCTTCATTTGTATAAACTGATCTAGACGTCTCAACTATCCCATCTCAATGTAGGTATAGACGCCCACATGTGGTACATGCTTGGGTCACACATAAAAGACAGAATGGATAGTGTTGAGGTGAAAGGTCATGGGGGGCAGGTGGCCGTTTAGGTGACCTTTGATCTCAGACCTCACATGGCAGTCACACCCACTGACTGATCAGATTAGAGGGAATATACCCCGCTTATGCATCTGTGTAGAAAATCTGCCACGAGGAGCGAATATAAAACATAACTGTGAGCACTTAGCCTTAGCAGTGTGGCAGCTAAATAGTTTTATATCATTAAATGGGTTCATTATTCAGTTCCCTGACATGCCTTATCTGTTAAAAAATAATAAATGGTCAAAAACACTGTCAAGTAATATTTATGTCTTTTTAAAAGTATTAGATGAGATTGTGGTTTGTGTGGGTTAGGGTTATGTGATAATAGTTATGATATTCTATCAATTATGGTTGAAAATGTATAATATATATTACTATTTAGCAAATAGCAAAAACTACTTAAGCGAACACGGTCACCTTGATATTCATGAGCCAATCTGATAACTCACAGATCGTTCCTATTCTTCCGTCTGCACGTATAACCAGAACAATTTTAGTGACGTATCTCTCTATCTTGGAAATGTGTGATATCACAATCCCCACTTGTGTCCGACACATTCTCTGGACATGTGCGATCAGATAAATGTTATATCATTCGATCTGTGATAAATTAGGTTTGACTGTGTGGACGCCCTGGTGTGCCTCAGTTTGTTTATCATAGGGGATTTGTTATCACCCCTTGTATATACCATTAGGCAACCTAATAAATGATGCAGAGCGCACAGTCTTCTTATTAAATAAACTTATGCTGAAGGTTTGTTACATCTCTCACTGCGGGCAGCTCTGAACCTCAGAGGAAACAGTGTTAAAGCGTACAGTGTGTGACGTTCCTCGAAAACACACAGCAGAAAACACTAGGCTGTAGATAAGCTTATGTTTGTAACATGAATCCCGAAAGCTTGTAAGTGTCAAAAGTTTCCTCTGAGAAGGATACTGTGATGATCTGCTTCTCAGACTTTTCTCATCAAAAAATGGGATATTTAAGCTTAACTTGAACATTTTTTTACAGAATTTTAAAGAAATGACAAAAGTGTTTAAATTATTAGTGTTTATGTAAATGAAACAAACTACTTTTATGAAAACTGATAGAAAATGTAATAGTAAATTAATTCATTCATTCAGTCATTCATTTTCTGTGTGAACCTTTTTTTCTTTTAATTGTTTTTGCAGCTAAAAAAATAATCTTTAAGACATCTCCTGGATATTGCAGACACAGACCCATAATAACGGTCATATCCTTTTACAGTTGAACTCAAAAGTATTTATTGCCATCGTGTACTCATGGCTGACCCTCGGGTTAAGTGCATTTGGCTTCGTTTTTTGAAAGACTAGCAGGCAGTTTGTATGTACAAACTCCATATCCACAAGAATCATGAATCAGAATCAGATCTGTTTATTTGAGTATAAGTAGGCCTATACATCAGATGTGGGTCAATGCTTAGGATACTCATCAGTATCAATGGAAGAAAAGCATGCATGTTACTGTGTGTCATCTATATACAGACAGAAAACATAAGACAGTGCTACAGAGAAAAAAATATATATATATTTCCGTCTAAGTGTAAAATATATGTTAGTGATACTTTTTCATATTTAGAAAATCCCCCTGGAGTGATAACGTGATGGAATGGGAGGATGCTAAGGATTTGAGGATGTTTTATGTAGATCTGGACCAGGATGGGAGAGATGATTATTTTTTTTAAATGCCTCAAGATGTGCATCATCTCAGTGTCTCAACTATAACTGTGCTGTAAATTAACAGGGGGTGAATTAAGTGATGTAGAGACTTCGATGGGCTTGTCTAGTTGATTTAGGGTGAAGTACATGCAAAGGCTAACAGCATTTTCCACCAGTTTGCTCTGTGCACAAAATAAGATGTGTGAAAGCAGTCCTGAAAGGGTTCAAATGGTCAAAATCAGCAGTATTATTTTAGTACCAATGTGGTTTTATTTGTAGTTTTAGCTAACTAAAATAACCCTGATCATCTCGAACGTGGCTGAAAGTGAATTATCAGATAGGGCTTTTGTTTGACACACAAAAGAGAATATATATATTTTTTTAAATATTCTGTTTTGAGTCTGTGTATAATGTCTGTGTATTATCTTTTTTTTGGTCCATCCAGTAAAAGCCAATGGGGATCAAGGTTTTTTTTTTTTTTTCTGGATCCCAACATTGATGAAAAAAATTGTCTTTAGTGTTCCACAGAAGAAAGCCTGTCCAGTTTAAAACAAGTTATAATTTTAATTGTTGCTTTAACTATCTTTATAAGAAAGACCTGTCTTCATTCTATGAGTGAAATCCCCCATGGCAAAAATCCCCATAACATAGAAAACCATTTCCGGGTTTCCAGGATTTCACCGTCCAAAGTCTCCTGCATTGCTTTTGTATTTATCTACGCTAAGATATATATACCCCAATATAAACATAAGTGTAAAGCTTGCAGGAAGAGTCAAAGGTTGTGTAAAAGATGTTTAAATATTTCAGATCTGGAGCGCAGTGGCTGGAAATAGCAGTTATATCTGGGCACCAGCTGTTGTTTCGTAAGAAAACACACTGCATTTCTTTTTTGTTTTCTCACTGAGGAGGCTGTTTTTATCTGCCTTGAAGGCTTGTTCTGTACAACAAAAAACAGAATATTTGGTTTATTCATTTCATCACACCACTAAACATTTAGTTTTCCTCACCAGTGATGTAATGTTGACGTCTTCAACCAGCAAGTGCGTCTCAATGTCACATGACACATGCTTAACCAAACATAAGATTGTTTGTTTGCTCTGGTTTAAGCTGGTCTAGGTGGTCTCCAGGCCTTGCAGGCTGGTTTTTAGCTGGTTGGTCAAATCGTCTCCCAGCATAACCATCAGCTGGCGATTGTTCTTGACCAGAACTGAACCTGGGCCAGAACTGAGACCATCTAAGACCACCAAGCCTGTTTTTTTTTAGCAGAAGATTGAATATTGTGCAGATGATGGAGCAAAAACTCTGTAGGAGTTGAGCCTTGGAGCTTTTGGAGATCTTCATGAGTGTTAAAAATAGCATTTTGGTTACAAATCCAGAAGTTAACACATAGCAGAGGCCGTAAACTCTTTTCACCCGTCAATACAGTGAGACTTAGTAACATGAATGACTAAAACATTATCTTAAATAAGAGAGAAGGCATCAAACTGCACAGTTGTTGATGGGCTACATCCGGTTTAATGGATTTATTTGTCAAGAGAATGATTTATTTCTCTCCTCTCAATGCTATATATGATGTATAGCTTATTTTAATAATATCATTATGCAGTTAACTAAATTTTTTAGGTGAAAGACTAGAGTTTACTGGAAGATGTGTACCTGTATTAAGAGTGACTGTTACATAAATTACAAACATCATAATAAATGAGGCTTAAGTTAAATATTTCACAATGCATACATACATGCAAAAGTTCATAAATGGGTCCATTGATGCAGACGGCTTAATTATTTTATATCTGGGAGAAGCGAGGTTTCATTTAAGCTTTCAAACGCATTTGCAGCTGTGCTCGCCTTGTACATACAAATGTGCATTAGTCACCTCATCTATCATAACGTTCACCACCCAGATCCGTGTCACACCTTATAATATGCCAAACATTAATACTTTCCAAGCTCTAAGCAACTGGGAATCTCTGTTACATGTTTTTTATTACAGGATGTCTACCGACTGTAATCCTTTTGGCCCAAACAGATTCTGTTTTTCTGTTTCGCTTTTAAAAGCAAGTCCACTGTCATTTTTCACAGAGGTTATTATTCTTCTAGCGACAGTGTGTAGGCTGCTAAATGAATAGCCTGTTTACTTGCGCAAACAAGTGCCAGCGAAACCGAAGAAATTGATCTAAACACTCTCTAGCCTGTGCCGTCTCCTTCACTAAACTGTGTGTTTTTCTACACTCGACCCCGGCTTGAACCGGAGGAGGAATGACCTCCGCCGGGACCGTCCCACTGCTCTAAAAACAGACGTCTGAGGGCTGCGGCCCAGAGCGTCGTAGCACGGTTTGGCACACGCCAGTAACCAGCCCCAGCGGGCCTCACAGAAAGCCGTGTTTATCGGCCAGTGGCACGGGCCCATGTGTGTTTATAGGGATGGCTCCAGAGAGCTGATATTAACTGTGTGACCTAAACAGTTATTTTAAAACGATAGCGTCCAGCCACGCCACACACAATAACGCCCCTCTATATTGAATGTTGCTGGTTCAACTCTTAAACTGTTTAGGGGTCGTCCTACACTGTAATCCAACATGTATTATTTTTTGGATAAAAAGATGTGGGTAAAAAATGATAATGAAAGAATAAAGGAGCTGTAGAATTGGTAATGAGAACTTTTCTTAATGAAGGACAAGAAATACCAGACATTATATGAGACTTTAAAGCTTATTTAAAGAATATGGTACTTTATTATATATATATTATATATATTTACTTTTTATGTATTTATGTATTTATTTATTTTTATTTATAGTTTCAGTTTTCATTTATTTCCAGTTAGTAATTTTTAGTGCTTGAACTTGTTCAGTTTAATTTTAACATATAATATTTATATTTAATTTCAAATAAGCAGAATGTTTTAATACTTTTATTTTTGTTAACAAATATTACAGTGGTATGAAAAAGCTTGGGCACCCCTGTAAATTTTCATGATTTTCTTTTATAAATCATTGGTTGTCTGGATAAGAAATTTCAATTAAATATATCATATAGGAGACAAACACAGTGATATTTGAGAAGTGAAATAAAGTTTATATGATTTATGGAAAGTGTGCAAGAATTATTTAAACTAAATTAGGCATGTGCATAAATTTAGGCACCCTTGTCATTTGATTGATTTCAATACCTTTAGCACTAATTATTAGAACTCAAAATTGGTTTGGTAACCTCAGTGACCCTTGACCTCCATACACAGGTGAATCCAATCATGAGAAAGGGTATTTAATGAGGCCAATTGTAAGTATTTCTTCTCTTTGCATCTTCTCTGAAGAGTGGCAAGATGGGAGCCTCAAAACAACTCTCAAATGACCTGAAAACAAAGATTGTTCAACATCATGGTTTAGGGGAAGGATACAGAAAGCTGTCTCAGAGATTTAAGCTCTCAGTTTCAACTGTGAGGAATTGGAAGACCAGAGGCACAGTTCTAGTTAAGGCCAGAAGTGGAAGACCAAGAAAGATCTCAGATAAGCAGAGGCACAGGATGGTGAGAACAGTCACAGTCAACCCACAGACCAGCTCCAAAGACCTACAACATCATCTTGCTGCAGATGGTGTCACTGTGCATCGTTCAACTATTCAGCGCACTTTACACAAGGAGTTGCTGTATGGACGAGTAATGCGGAAAAAGCCTTTTCTTAGCACACGCCACAAACGGTGTCGCTTGAGGTATGCTCAAGAACATTTGGACAAGCCAGCTTCATTTTGGAATAAGGTGCTGTGGACTGATGAAACTAAAATAGAGTTATTTGGGCAAAACAAGGGGCGTTATGCATGGCGGAAAAAAGAACACAGCATTCCAAGAAAAACACTTGCTACCTACAGTAAAATTTGGTGGCGGTTCCATCATGCTGTGGGGCTGTGTGGCCAGTGCAGGGATTGGGAATCTGGTTAAAGTTGAGGGTCGCATGGATTCCATTCAATATCAGCAGATTCTGGAGAACAATGTCCAGGAATCAGTGACAAAGTTGAAGTTGCGCCGGGGCTGGATCTTTCAACAAGACAACGACCCAACACACTGCTCAAAATCTACTAAGGCATTCATGCAGAGGAACAAGTACAACGTTCTGGAATGGCCATCTCAGTCCCCAGACCTGAATATTATTGAAAGTGTGTGGTATGATTTAAAGCGGGCTGTCCATGCCATTGGACTCTTTAGTATGGACAAAAAAACTGAAATTTTTCAAAGAGTCTTCTTTTGGGTTTCACAGAAGACAGAAACCAAACCAAAGGGGCTTTTAAACAAATGCTGTGTAAATAGAAGTTTCCATTCCCATACTATGCAGCAAATATGAACTCAGTGTGCCAGCTTGTGATGAGCTTGAGGCAAGCAAGTACTTTGCTCTCCAGCAGAGACTGTGATTAAAGGCTAGTGAAATTAAAGAGCATGTTTGTGAAGTGTCTCCTGGGTCCCTGCGCAACAGTAAAGCACCTTTCCATTGTCATCTGTATCTGGACCATGAAGTGCCTGCAGCCACAGAGAGCGAGAGAAAGAGAGAGAGAGAAAGTGTTTATTACTGTGTTCCATTTTGGGAGCTTGTTGGACACTGTTTCAGAGTGTCATGTACAAACCATGGAATATGCTGAGATCATTCTGACATTTTGATGAGATCTTGTGGATTTTTATGAGCTGAATATTTCTATTCAGTCAGAAGAGAATAGATATACACAGTATTTTGAGCTTAGAGGTTTTTGCATGTGGAATGACACATTGTGACATAGTTTGAGTTGATCTTGTTATTTTTCTGATCTAGTTCTCCTTGTTTCATGTCTCCCCTCTCACTGTTTCTAGCAATAAAGTGGCAAAAAAGTTCAATCAACAGGTATTTCAAACTACATTTTTACATTGTCTGTAGAGAATATGATTTGTGCTTGCCCAAAACTTGCAAACACAATTATAAGACTTTCTGTGAGGTTTTTACTGTGTTGATAATATGCAGTTTCTTGGGAGTTCTGGGTGGTTGCTAGGTACCAAATCTTAGTTGAGTGCCAACTTTCATCTCACAATGTGGGACGAATTATATTAAATGGTTTAATGGTTATAGGTTTGTTCAAAAGTAAGAGCAATAGTGATGCTCACCATAGTGATGCCATGTATTATGTGTTTGATGACAGCTGTAAAGTCAAAACAACAGATCTTTTATAGAAGATCTTTCTTGATTGAAATGTTTAAATGCATACTTAACTTGGCATGTTTATGGTTTCCTTTAAACTCATAATAGCAGTTGTTCAATAAATATAAGATCCATACCACAGAGGCATGGGCCTAATTTTTGTAGGCATTGTTGATTTTGTTTGTTTTCTCATAAATATATACTTTGAACGTTGATTTACAAATTGGAAACAACCATGAACAAATCAAAGACATCTGGCCGCGAAAACAACACAGCATCTATGCTTCTTTAGGAGGGGAACACAATCATGATTGCTATAACTCAAAAACACACTCAAAACATATGCATATGAAGTAGATAAGATTATAATGGGTGGGGGTGGTGCTGTGGTTGTGTTGGGTGGGGGGGGGGGGGGGGGGGGTACTCTGATACACTACCATTCAAAAGTCTGTGGTAAGTAATATTAAAATAATAATAATAGTTTTATTCAGAAAGGACATGTTAAATTGATCAAAAGTGACAGTCAAGACATGTATAATGTTCCAAAAGAGTTCTATTTTAAATAAATGCTTTGTTTGTTTGATAAACAAATAGTTTATAATGTAACCATTATTAATAATTAAGCACCAATAATAATTGATAAATATAGCTGCAAGCAGCCATTACCGGGGCCAAGCGCAAGAAGCGGCAACAGATGCCATCATGGGTGGGAGTGGCAGACCAACTGCAGCAAGGAGCAATTAAAGACATTTTAAGAGAAGTTTGGCAAAATGGCTGAAAAATCATATATACAGTAACTTTTAAGATGATTTAATGGTTTATCACTTTCGACAAATAGGTGGCGCAGTTATGAAATCAATTTGATGTGGTCAGAGTGAGGTGGCAATGACACATACAAAGTTTGGTGTCAAAATGTGAAGGCATTGCAGAGATAAAGACTTAATAGTCATTTTGTCAGCATGCCTCAACTTTGCTGCTGCGGTATACGAAAACGGTTTAGTCTATCGTCACGAAATCCATAACTTTTAGTCGGCATGGTCTGGAGATGATATGATTAGATTTTGGTGAAAATCGGACGAATGGTCTAGGAGAAGTTCGAAAAAGAAGGTTTTGAAAGTAAATAAAGATGGCGGACAGGAAGTTCGTCCAAATACGTCAATCTTGGTATCTATGTTCTTGGCATGACCCAAGGAATCGAGTAAGACCAGTGTCATTACAATAAGCATTTTTGGAAATTTAATTTTAACTTTTGACCAACAGGTGGCGCTGTCTCGAAATCTTTTGAGTACCTTCAGGGGATGGTGCTGGTGGCAAATTCTGAGTTTCACAATGTTACAGCAATGCATTTGTTAAGTATAGCATTTTACATCACAAAATTGTATTGAAGTCAATGGGAATTTCATGTTTTGTTCTATTATAGCGCCACCAAGAGGCAAAATCTCACAATTTTTTTCATGTGTCCTTGGAATGAGCCCATACATGTGTGTGCCAAATTTGGTGAAAATATTTCAATTTGCCTCAGAGTTATAGACATAAATATGAAAAAACACGTAAAAAATGACTGACACGTGACTTTGATTGAATTTTACTACCCCTTACTATCAATATTTTGGCATTTGGGCATTAGTATTTGTTTTTTAAGCGCTAAATTACAACGCTGCATAAACCATGTGCCGAAACCTGGCAAGTCTGGTATCGTTGGACTCGGCAAGGATTCAGGAGTCTAATAATATGACTTTCGTGAAAATAAGTCAACCACAGCCAGAGTTATAAGCATTTGAAAAATCAATTTGGCCACTAGGTGGCGCTGTTTCGAAACTTCTCAGGCTCCTTCAGGGCATCGTACTGATGACCCATACCGAGTTTCGTAACAATTCGTTCATGCGTTCAAAAAATACAGCGTTTTAGCACATAATTCAAAATGGCCGACAGCCAAATTGGCCAAACTGGGAAAATTGGATATCAGTCGACTCGGCATGACGCCCTGAATCTAACGAGACCACTTTCATGATTTTTGGACAAACCGTTCAGAAGTTATGAGCGAAAATAGCCATTTTTCATATCTCCGGACCAGTAGGTGGCGCTGCGCCGAAACTCAGCATGTAGCCTCAGGTCATGCTTGTGATGACATGTACCAAGTTTGGTCTAAATACGATTAAGCGTTGCGGAGATACAGCCTTACGTCTGTTTTCGCAAGCGCTACGTAAAATTAGTTTGCGCGTTTATCGAAAACTGTTAAGCGAATCAACTTGAATTCAATAACTTTTTGTTGGCACTGCCTGGAGATGATCTGGTGCAATTTTGGTGAAAATCGGACAAACCGTCTAAGGATGAGTTCGCAAAAGTAGGTTTTTTGGACAATTCAAAATGGCGGCCATATTTTTATGACGGAAAATGACGTCATAGGGTGCGATCGAATCGTCATGAGCTCAGGAATCAGAGGAAAAAAGAATTTTGTTGATAGGCCTGAAAGTTATTAGCATAATATAAGTGAAACTTTGGACAGGTGGTGGCGCTAGAGGGAATGAGTTAGAGATACCAAAATTGGTGTATTGAATGTTTGGACTGTCCTCTATCAGAATGTCAAACCAAAACAACTTTCCCGCAAACGTTTTTATGGGCTGCCATAGACGCCCAGTCGGAAGAATGAAGAATAATAATAAAAATGGGAACAGTTACAATAGGTGCCTCTGCACCTTCGGTGCTTGGCCCCTAATAACTGGGCATCAAATCAGCATATTAGAATGATTTCTGAAGGATCATGTGACACTGAAGACTGGAGAATTGATGCTGAAAATTCAGCTTTCCCATCAGGAATAAAATAGATTAAAATAGAAAACAGTTGTTCCCTTTCGAACGGTCACTTCGTATTGCGTAGCTATACGCAGTGGGGAAACTCCTTTTCCTCGATTTACTGAAACCTATATGTAAAACGCATTTGCAGCTGCACAGCTAGCACACTGAGCGTCTGGCACGCTCATAGGCTGTGCTGCCGCAACTGCACAACCAATGGCGCGGGCGACTCTGACATGCAGCCAATGAGCTAGCTCAACGTCAGAGCCCGTCAAGGGGGTGTGGCTTAGCCTATAAAAGACCCCCGAATTCGCCATTATAGCAGATTTTACTCCTTCAGCGACAGTACACATGTCCCTGAGCTTTTTACTGTGAATTCGCCGTCGAACAAGCCTTTCAGCCTGAGCGAGCTTCTCTTCAGCAGACTTCGCCTGCACGCCGTCGTCTCCTGACGCCGTCTCACCTGTGGCTATCCGGCGACATCCTATATCCTTTCTATTATTGTGTTTGTTTCAGAATGCCTCGTTCATCCTGCGCCACGTGCGGAGGCCGTCTGCACGAGGCAGACCAACACGAGAGCTGCATTTCCTGCTTGGGTGTCGACCACGCGGAGAATGCACTCTCTGTCGGCGGATGTGCGGCCTGCGAATGCATGCCTATCTCCGTGCTGCGCAATCGGCTAGCTCTCTCTCGAGACGGCGATGCCGCTTCAACCACGCTTTCCATTCCGAGGAAGAAGAAGCGTCGCAGCCAACGGCAACCGTGACCGAGCACTGCAGCTAGCTGGCGAGCTAGAGCCGCTCATCCCAACAAACCCTGCCGAAACACCTCAGCCCTCGCTGGACGCGCGTACTCCGGGAGCTCCGGTCAGGCTGCATCGGCCCTGCACACGATGGCCGTGTTGCAGGTCTACCAGGCCAAACTCCTCCGGTCCATGGACGAGACTGGCCCGGACCCGGAGACCTTTCGAGACCTGAGGAGTGCTACAGACTTAGCGCTGCGTGCTACTAAGGCTACAGCACAGGCCATCGTAAGAAACATGGCGAGCTTGGTCGTGCTCGAGCGCCATCTTTGGCTTAACCTCACCGAGATTAAGGACGCCGACAGAACGAGGTTTCTCGACGCCCCGGTGTCCAGCTCCGGTCTCTTCGGCCCGGCGGTGAAAGGATTCTCGGAGAGGTACACAGAGGCACAGAAAGCGTCCCAGGCCATGCGACACTTCTTGCCGAAACGTTCGAGCTCCGCGACCAGCAAGCCCAAGCCGCCGCCTTCGCCTCATCCAGCCAAGCCGGTGAAACAGGCCTCTCAGCCCCGCCCTGCGGCTGATAGCCAACGCCAGCCAAGGCCCGCGAAGCGCTACCCGCTCCCCAGGCGTCAAGGCCCTCGACCCAGCGCCGCGGCCGACCAGGTGCCTCCGAAGTTGTCCTAGCACGGAGAGGAAAGAGAGAGGGCTCGTGTCTCGCGCTAGCCGGACCACCCTCGAAAAAACCGGCAAAACTTCCCACAGCTCCCTGTTCAGTTCAGGCTGCTGGGGATTTTATTATTGTAAACAGGCCCGCAGCAGTGAGCGCGTCTTTGCAAACAAACGCCGTTTTCACGGCGACCCAACTAAAGCACAAAAAGAGTATGTTTCACAATCACAACACACGGGTTCACGGTCCCCCTTCACTAGGCGGCCCCCGCCCTGTTGTAAGACTGAAATCCCCCCGGGCAAAAGCCTGTATAATCAGTTAAACACTCAGTATGTGCACAAATCACAGTGTAAGGGTATCAGGTCCCCCTATGTTAGGCGGTCCCCCCCATTCAGTGTGTCAAGCCCTAGCCACACGGGCGATGGCCTGGCAAGCCATCCCTGGTGTGTCGAGTTGGGTCATAAACACTATAAAGCGAGGCTACTCGCTCCAATTCGCTCGCAGAC
Source organism: Rhinichthys klamathensis goyatoka (assembly GCF_029890125.1). Taxonomy (NCBI): domain Eukaryota; kingdom Metazoa; phylum Chordata; class Actinopteri; order Cypriniformes; family Leuciscidae; genus Rhinichthys; species Rhinichthys klamathensis. The sequence goes on along the minus strand of NW_026606844.1, from coordinate 1,152,992 downwards.
CCCCGAAATTCCAGGCGGTTATCGAGACATCGGTGAGAAGCGGCGTGGGTCACGTGCTTCGCACCGAAGTTCAGAATTTATTAGCAAAAGGAGCGATAGAGTCAGTCCCTCCCGCGCTAATGTATTCGGGGTTTTACAGCCGCTATTTTCTAATTCCAAAGAAAGACGGCGGGCTCAGACCCATACTAGATCTGAGACGTTTGAACAGGGCTCTCATGAGACGGCCTTTCAGAATGTTAACACTCAAACAAATTCTCGCGCAAGTTCGCCCGGGGGATTGGTTTGTTTCAATGGATCTGAAAGATGCATACTTTCATATTCAGATCGACCCTGGTCACAGGCCATTCTTGAGATTCGCCTTCGAGGGGAGGGCATATCAATACACCGTTCTGCCGTTCGGTCTGTGTTTGGCACCCCGTACATTCACGAAATGTATGGATGCAGCGCTCTCCCCGCTAAAAAGCCAGGGAGTGCGTGTGCTGAACTATCTCGACGACTGGCTGGTGCTAGCGCAGTCGAGAGACGAACTAATAGTTCACAGGGATTTGATTCTTGGCCATTTAAAATGCCTGGGTCTCACAATCAATGTTGCCAAAAGCGAACTGAACCCCAGCCAGACTGTGGTCTTTCTGGGCACGGTTTTAGACTCGGTGACAATGAAAGCGCGGCTCACTCAAGAGCGCGCGCTCTCTGTGCAGACACTGGCAGCCGCATTCAGGGCGCGCGAGCGCGCGCCTCTGAAGAGGTTTCAGAAACTGCTTGGTCTAATGGCAGCCGCATCATCAGTCTCCACATGGGATTACTGCGCATGCGCCCGCTGCAGCACTGGCTGAAACGCCGTGTGCCAACCCATGCATGGCAGTCAGGCAGCCTGCGCATTATGGTGAATCACGGGTGTTTAAGAACACTGATTCCCTGGCGGGCTCAGGACTGGTACCGCAAGGGGGTGACCATGGGGATAGTTTCCAGGAGGAAGGTGGTTTTTACAGACGCATCCAACCTGGGTTGGGGAGCGCTGCACGAGGGCAAGCCTGCCTCCGGCCTCTGGTCGAGCACGGAGCAGAGCTTACATATCAACTGTCTGGAAATGAAAGCAGTTGGTTTGGCCCTGAAAGCATTTCTGTTAAACCTCAGGGGTCACCATGTCCTGGTCCGTACGGACAACATGTCAGTGGTGGCCTACATAAATCGCCAGGGTGGCATCAGGTCGGGCAACCTGCATGCTATGGCGAGGGACCTCCTCCAATGGGCACAGGCCAACCTGAGCTCCCTGAGAGCAGCGCACATCCCGGGCGTCCAAAATCTGGGCGCGGATATGCTCTCACGGGGCAACACTCCCCTAAGCGAGTGGTCTCTGAACCCTCAGACCGTCAGTCTGATATGGGAGAGATTCGGCGAGGCCGAAATCGACCTTTTCGCCTCGAGAGCCAACACCCACTGCAGGGTGTTTTTCTCGAAGAACAGGGACGCGCTGGCCCATCCCTGGCCCAACCGCCCCCTTTATGCTTTCCCCCCCATCTCGATGGTCCCACAAGTCATCGAACGGGTCAGGGAGAGCGGATGCCCAGTCCTTCTGGTGGCTCCTCTCTGGAAATCCAGACCATGGTTTCCGGAGCTGGTTCAGCTGTCAGACACGGTCCCCTGGCCCGTTCCAATGAGGAGGGACCTCCTCACACAGGCCAAAGGGACGATATGGCACCCCCGACCCGATTTATGGGCCCTCCATGTGTGGCCCCTAAACGGGTACCCGGGGGCCTTCCTGACAAGGTCTTAAGCACTATCTCTGAAGCAAGGGCCCCGTCTACTAGGCGTCTTTATGCTTTGAAGTGGTCGGGTTTTTCCAGCTGGTGCTCGAAAAATCGAGTTGACCCAGAGTCATGTGAGGTATCGGTGGTACTCTCCTTCCTGCAGGAGCTACTGGACGCGGGCCGCACCCCGTCCACGCTCAAGGTTTATGTGGCAGCCATCGCAGCGCATCATGCGTTGGTGGCTGGTCAATCACTGGGAAGAAATGACCTGGTGGTAAGATTTCTGAAGGGCGCTAGGAGAATTAACCCCTCCAGGCCCCCATCAGTACCTCCCTGGGACCTCTCCACGGTCCTCAGGGCCCTGAAGGGGCCCGCCTTTTGAACCGCTCCGGTCGGTGGATCTAAAACTCTCGCTTAAGACTGCTCTCCTGTTGGCATTGGCATCTATCAAGCGAGTGGGAGATCTGCAGGCCCTTTCTGTGAGTCCGGCATGTTTGGAGTTTGGAGCGGATGACTCCAGAGTCATTCTCAAACCCAGGCATGGTTACGTACCCAAGGTGCTCTCAACGCCGTTTAGAGCGCAAGTTATCACGCTATTAGCCCTTCCCCCTTCTGCTGAGGATGGGGAGGTTAATCCTCTCTGCCCTGTCAGGGCGCTGAGAGTCTATCTGGAGCGTTCTGCGTCTTTTAGACAGTCAGAACAGCTGTTTGTCTGCTTTGGTGGCCGATCTAAGGGTGGTCCAGTTACCAAGCAAAGACTGTCTAGATGGATAGTGGATGCCATTTCTATGGCTTATACTTCAGTGGGTCAGGTTTGCCCTATAGGTGTCAGGGCCCATTCGACTAGAGGCATGGCCTCGTCATGGGCTTGGTCATCTGGGTTTCCCATTCAAGATATTTGTGATGCGGCCGGCTGGTCCTCGCCTTCCACATTTATGAAGTTCTATAATATGGAGGTGCCTTCCCTGCAGGCGAAGGTTCTTTCAGTATGATTAAGACTCGATGCTGTCTGGTCTTGTCTACAAAAAATTACTGTGCATAATCACATACATATAAAACCCGCTTAGGCCGGTTATGAATTGTACTAATAATCCCGAGTGTCGGGGTTTGTTAGTATATTCTGTTGGTTGTTACTGACTCTTATATATTATTCAGGCCTGACAGTGTCTGGTCTGTTGTATATATATATTCATATATTGGGTTCTGGCTTGTTCTGTTAGCTCAGGGGGCCTGAGTTGCAGTGCAACCAGTTACTAAGGGTGCGGCGTTTTACAGGGCGTCCCCACTGCGTATAGCTACGCAATACGAAGTGACCGTTCGAAAGGGAACTACTCGGTTACTATCGTAACCTCAGTTCCCTGAGAGAGGGAACGAGTATTGCGTAGCCGGCCGCACTTAGTAACTGGTGAAGTTGTCGCTTCAGTCGTATAAACCTGCTATAATGGCGAATTCGGGGGTCTTTTATAGGCTAAGCCACACCCCCTTGACGGGCTCTGACGTTGAGCTAGCTCATTGGCTGCATGTCAGAGTCGCCCGCGCCATTGGTTGTGCAGTTGCGGCAGCACAGCCTATGAGCGTGCCAGACGCTCAGTGTGCTAGCTGTGCAGCTGCAAATGCGTTTTACATATAGGTTTCAGTAAATCGAGGAAAAGGAGTTTCCCCACTGCGTATAGCTACGCAATACTCGTTCCCTCTCTCAGGGAACTGAGGTTACGATAGTAACCGAGTAGTTTTTGTATATGTAATGTTTGTGTGTGTGTGTGCGTGCGTGCGTGCGTGCGTGCGTGCGTGTATTATATTGGTCAATATATATATATATATATATATATATACTGATATGTGCAATTTTTAATTGTATTGTCAAAACAAAATAAAGAAATTTCCAATGGGTTTGCTCATTAAAAAAATTCCATTTGTTTAAATTGCTCAGCGTTTAAGGAGAAGAGGGAAAGGGGAATAGTTAAAAACTACCTTCCTTTCCATTAGATGCAATTCCAGTATCTCCAGGCTAGGAATATGCAAATTATTAGGCTGCCGTTAGCCACTCACAGAAGACTTTGGAACGACAGTAGAGAGTAGACAACCAGATCTGGCTCCCTCTGCTGAGCTATGCAGCATTAAAAGACTGAGTGCAGGAGAATGGCTGTTAGCTTTTGCCTTGACTACATTTATGAGTGATGTGGCCACTGACTCCTACTGACCACGTCTAAAATGACATTTCACTGAAAGCAATATATCTAGCAGTCAAATAATGTGGACATACTGTCAAGTCCACTTACATTCCATGTAGGCCACAGAAACTTTTACCACATTCATACTTTAAAGCACTGACCATACTACATTTAACCCGTATAAAAGCCGTGCTCTCTGACTTTTTCAAGGAGACCATGCAAAGGCCACAATGCATCGGAAAAACCCTGGTGTTCTCTGCAACTGGCCTTTCAACAACCCATCTGACACTGGTGCCAGGCGGCAGGGCTGCGGGTGGAATTTGCTACCGTGTGCGTGTTGTGTTTGTGCATGCAGTCCTGCGAGGGAGTTATTGACCAGCAGAGCGGTGCCATAAGCCACATCAGTACCGTTAGATCCCATAGCGGGCATGGTTCGCATTATTTCATCTCTGCTGACGTCCCTTCAGCATCCCACTAAACTCTCAATGCAATTCATCTGGGTTCATTCAAATTTCTGAAAAGCGGAGCTGGTTTACAGCTTCAAAGGCAATAATGGTCACCAATATGCCGGAAATAAATAAGCTATTTGTTTCAAAACTTTTTCCAAATGAGTGTGGTTTTTATTTTTTATTATTTATTATATTTTATTCTATGTACGTATTATACACATCCGCTTTCAAGTTGTCCAAAATAATCACCTTCTAATATTCTCATATGATTTTGCAATTTCCTTTTCTGTATGATAAATAACATGTTTTTTTTGGTGTGAAAGCATAAAAGAGCCATGTCTCTTACTGTTTGTGGCATTTCAAAAATAACCAGTGAGGCCATTGAATTGACAGTGATTGGGACTCCAGCATAGAGCTTCTTCTGTAAGGCGTGATGGGGTCAGTGCAAAGGGTCACCAGGCTTACATTTCCAGAGGTGCTTTTGGCATGTTTATTGTTCCTGTTAAAATGACCACTGGAAACGCTTGGGCTTTAAATTCTCAAGGGTAAAATTTGTCAGAGGTGGCACGAGTCTTAGTTTTGTTAGGTTGGCTTCCTGTTCACTCTGAGATTCAGTATACCTTAGGGGTCACTGGTAAAAACAGTCAGCTCTTAAAAACATCTTATACAAGTGGATGACCTGCCTGTAAAAAGATTTGAATCAAAAACAATGATCTGTCTGCTATATGCGTACTAAAGCATTGAGCCCAAGATGAGAGATGCAGTGTTTGCGTTCTTTGTGCTATATTTGGGTTTTGACTGGTGTATATTACATTTATATATTTATTTTTATATTTTGGGGGATGTAGCACATCCCCCAAATGGACTATTTCAATGGACCTAATGGACTTGCTCATTATAGATTGTCATTGTATAGAAAGAGCTCGATGTTCCACGGAAAAAATAACATTTTTGGAACATCCTGAGGGAGAGTAATTACTGACAGAATCTTCATTTTCAAGTCTTTAATTTGATCTCTTGACTAAACTGCTCAGAGATTGTCAACACATCAATGTTTATTCAAATGCATTTTCAAACATTTATTTCACTGTCGAGTTCTCTGAAAGCATATCAAGTTATTATTACCCAGAGTCCATTTTGAGCCCATTACTCCTCTTGCAGCCATTAACCCCTCTGTCTCTGCTTCTCCTCGCTGAGATCCCCAATCTATCACTTTTCGCTGTACATATTTTGATGCCTTAATCACCTCCAGCTGTGAGGGCCAGATGAAAGACAAGCACTCACAGTTATGGAGAGATGAGAGAAAAGGGGGAAACCATACTCTATTGTCCCTTCGCACCAGTCCTCCTGGTGTCATTAGTCCTCTTTATGCTGAATTGGCCATCCTGTGATCTCCTGCCAAAAATCTGCACCTTACCCCAGCCGAAAGTACCTGCTGCTACCCCTCCCCGTCACCGTCAAGGCCAGAGATGAAAAGCTCAAAGCTGTGTTATTTTAGAAACCAACACCTTTCAAAAGTCTTCCAACCCCAATATTTACATCCAAAACTCAGGCCTTTACACCATACCTGACATAAATTGTGGTTGAGTACCAGAATACAAGTCTGCATCTGATAAAAACGCGAAACAAGACCAGTCGGTGTCGATCCAAGACTTTTTGACCCTTTTCTGGACATTTCCTGATGACAGTGTCCTGGCGGGCGGCTCATACCGGCACGGCTCCTAGGTTGAAGCCAAGCTTCCTTGCATGAAGAAATAATTAGTGTGCTCAGTGATCTTGACATGTATATGATGTTTTACAGGCATCCCATTATACTGCAGATCCCTTTTAATGGACATCTGGAGAGTGCCGCGTACTTCACAGATCTGGAGGAGCGCTCTGATGATGTCATGCTGACCATCGGAATCATTACTCAAAGGAAATATGTACAAGAGATGTTTGCTAATACGATACCGCCATATTGCGGCCATTGACAGCTTGTTCTTTGGTGTAAAGTTGCAGTCGATGCAGGTCACGGTGACTTTGGGGTTTCTGCCAGCCACTTGAAAGGGCGTCATAAAAAACATTTAGTACGTAGAGAATGCATCTGGTATGTTTCATAACACGTGTCTGTGTTATGTTATTAGCCGTTTTTGTCCAAATGGACATCCATTGGTGATTGTTGAGGAATGGAGTGAATGCAGTGAATCTGTTATGTTTTATGATTTTGACAGAATATTGGAAGACGTGATTGTCAAAAAAAAACTGTGATAAACAGAAGTATTTTAAGAGATTGTTCACCCCAAAACGAAATGCTGTCATAATTTATTCACCTTCATGTCATTTTAAACCCATATGAATTTCTGGAACATAAAATGGGATAATTGAATTTAATACAATGGTCTATCTATCTATCCATCCATCCATCCATCCAGTGGTAATTTTGGGATGGAAACTTTATTTGTGAATATATTTGTGATATTCTGATTTTTCACATAAAATAAATTTGCAACTTGGAAGAAAAAAATAGCTATTGTTCATGCTCACCAGTAGATTTGTGTTTCTAGTCTCGGTCTTGAACAGGCAAGACATGTTACATGTCAAATGCTTCAGCTCTGTAGCTGTAATGAGCCGGAGGGATGTGCGGCTTTTACTCGGCCGCCGGTCAAGAGGGCCAGAAAGTAGTAGGAGGTATCCAGTTTCCCCCTCTTCCTCAGCTCTCTGAAGTGATGCCAAGAAGAGAAAGAAAGAGAGCGATCTCTCAATAAACAGCTGTAATAACTCATAGCATGTCCTTCAATATATCAGTCCATGTCTTTCTGTCACCTTTCACCGCTGTCTGTCAGTTGCACACATCTCTTTACACTTCCATCCATCTATATTTTCACTCAATGCCTGCTTTCATATTTGTATTTATCCATCAGTGTTTGTGCGTGTCCTCCCATGGGTTTGGGAATCGTCCATCACTGTTTTTGTCTGTCTGAAGCCATGTGATGTGAATGATAGCCTCAATAAAATGCTGTATTGAAATTATTGGGAGCATAGTATATGTTCATGGTGTGCTTGGCTTTGTCTGTAAGTATCCTTCTGAGAAAAGAATGTGCTGTTTTCTGTTTGATCTCTTATCTCCCCCGCTATGGAATGAAATGAGATATAGCACCAGATTGAAAATATGAAAGCCATATTGTGGATTATACTGAGAGACTCTAGATTTTAGACAGGACTTGTATCCTGTATTTAAACACTTTTAGAACTAGAGGCCTTAGTTGGTTAGTTTACCCCCAATTTTAAACCCTGTCATTTCACTCTTATATCTAGAAATGTCTATAACTTTCTTTCTTCCATGAAAAAAAGGAAATATTTTGCATTTTCTCATTTATAGTTTCCCAACTAATCCATTGCTCCCATATGTGGAACTTGCTTTCGGTCAAAACTCTGAACATTAGCTGCAAAGAAGATGCTTGAAGCTGAGCTTCTCTTTTTGCGTGAGATCATGCTGTTTCAGTTGGATCACTCTGTATGTTTCTTGTTATTTAAGTCCCCACTGTACTCTCTCCATGTCATGTTTGTGTTCGAGACGCCGCTCCAGATGACCCCAGTGCCAAGTTACACCAACTTGCTGCCTTGTACTGCTGTTATTTGGGGTTTTTGTCTGTGTTCGGGTGATGTAATTTGTGATATCTTTGGTTTTATGTTTATTGATGTCTTCACTGAGAAGATCAGTAGTACAGAACGGGTCTTACAGAAGTGTTTGTCAAACAGACTCTGATTGGCTTGTTAGCAAGTTCACAAACTGTTCTGTCGGCTGCAGTGTTTAGTTTGGCTGCAAAAGCTTCCTGATCAGATGGTTTGGTCTTGAATTCTGTAAGATGGTTTGTTTGACTAGGAACGTGCCACAGATTTAAATTAAGCGGTTCTGAATGCTAAATGAACTACACTTAGCAAATCTACACATCTTGCATTGTTGTTGGATCATAGATCTTAGACATAATTTGCATGGAAATTGTCCCACGGAACAGTTTCAAAGTCCTCTATCAATCACTGTTCCATGCAATACTGTGATCATATGACCAACTTACAGGTAACCTTAAATCAGTGGTTTGTCGACAGACATTTTACAGACATCCAAGTAAAAGTATTGCATGTTCATTCCAAGGTGGTCAATTAACAAATCAAAAACTTCATTATCATACACAGCATTTCCTTTTGGAAAAGCATCAGCCAGGTCGCTTACCCACTAAATGAGCTGTGTAGCCTTGAGGAAACCCAATGCAGTGAAACCAGATCCATTGCATTAGCAAAAACTAACAAGAACTGGACAAGTTATTCTTTCTTATTCTTTCTCCCTATTAATCTTGTATTCGCTTACTTGAATGTTTCTTTTTCTCCCCTAAAAAAGGAGTCAAGAGGAATGGTGGGTGAACCACAAAACTCCACAAGTTAGCATTGGATTCCTTTGGCTTGTTCCGCAGTTACAGTTCGCCCAGCCAAAGTCTCGCTTGGCTCGTTCAGGGCGGTTCGCATCTTTCGCTCACACATGGAGAGAGAGAGACGAGGGAACTGTAAGAGCTGCAGAACGTGTTCGATATTCTCACTCTTGCCTCACTTTCACACTCTGAAAATAAATTATGTATGACGATTAAATCACACTCAACATAAACACCAAACCTCTGTTTGTTTGAGCATCCCGACGTTGGGCTCAACCAATAGTGTGAGTTTGGGGGCGGCAGTGTCTGTTTGTCCAACCAATTGCAGATGGGAAGAATATGTTTGAATGTTTGTAATTCACTTTGGTGGTTCACATTTCAACTTTTTTAGACAACTGTGATGTAATATATGTAGCTTTTGAGATGATTTGAGAAATTTATTAGGTGAAATTCAGTTTTTGAGGTCATCTCGTGCATTGTGCACAGTTGGCGTGTCTTGGGTATGCGTGTCTCCATGAGTTACGGTGAGGAAAAGCACAGAGGATTTAGCAGAGATTTTGAGAAAGCAGCTCAAGCACACTTTGACCCACTTATGATTCAGTCAAGATTGAGATTCCACTAAACTTCTTATGAACTGTTATTGTACTGGCAAAGGCAACCCGCTTTTTGAACAGTACATCTCCAAATCCCTCGGCTCCTGTGTTAGTGTGTGTGTGAACGTATATGCAAGTTTTTGTGTATGCATGCACTTTAGGTACCCCCTTTAGGATCCGAAAAGACAATCATTCAATCAGTCATCATGATTACCGGCATCTCACCACATATTCAAACACACTCTAGAAATTATGAGCTTGGGTTTCTCCCCATTTTTGAGAAGCCACTTTATTTAAATCCTTTTTTGTTGGAGAGATGGAAAAAGAAACTCAATCCCACTTCTGGTTTCAGTCTTCTACCTTTGAAGGGTTTACATGCTTAATACGGATTGTTTTCTGTCGTCTTATTACATGTACCATCCATGCATATAGTCAACCTGACAGATGTTTGAGTACAAATACATGATTTCTTATTGTGACCAACTTACTTCCTTTTCTCATACATCTTCCATTCAATAGCTGCTACGAACAGCGCAACGACCGAGAGGAAATATTTATCTTACAGTGCTGCTTTGGAGCTCTTTATTTAAACTATATTGAGACCCACAAGTCCCCCAGACATTTCCCTGCTTTCTCTGCTCAAGCCAGGCTTTCATGGAAAATGGCTTTGTCCATGAAGCAGATCCTTGGTCAAACCGCCCTTCCACGGTTTGTTACCTCAAACTCTCACTGTTCAAGCCTCAGGCGTCCAACTTCTGTCAAGCTATCGTGAAGGGAATAAGGATATAGGTAGTGTGGTGTTTATGAATATCATGCCCCCCCTCCCCCCTCCCTGCTCGGTTGTAAAATGTCAGGGTTTGCTTCAGGGCCTTGGATGGTTAAAAGGTGGAACATCTCTCCGCTGTGGGCTGGAACTTCTTGTATTCATGATGATTATTTTTCCTACACAGCCTCTGCCAGGGCCCGATCTCAGACTCGGATGCCCTCATCTCAATGTCATTAGAATCTGTTACAGCCGTCATCCACTCCAGACGGCTCATGGTCGAGGTGTAATGTTATTTGAGAGTAAATTTCAGAAGCTGAAGCAGTATTTTTCCTTTTATTTGATGAATAAGAAGCTGGATAGAAAGTCATTTCGCTTTCCGTGTTTGCAGTTGAATGGCAATTCATTTTCTCCCAGATAGGCATCACCTCTATACAAGTCTCTTTCTGTCTGTCTCTCTCTCTTCATTTGTTTATCTGTCTGTCGTTCTCTCCTGAGCTGTTCGCTGTGGCTGGGAAAGTCTTTATGTCTGCAAGATGCCAGTAGCTTCCCTCCTCTTGGCTTGGTTGATCAAACCCAACTGTAGCCGAAGAGCTCTCCATGTGCTCTCTTAGTTTACCGCAGTATATGTACCTGCTGCAGAGCACCAGAGCAGTGTTTGAGTGCCAAGGGCTGTGAACCAAGTCAGATTAATGTGTTGTGGTATTGCTCAGTGGAGTCTCAGGTTTATTTGTAACAGGAAACTGCTGAGTGGCCTTGGAATATGAACATTTAAAATAAAACTAAAGCTGGGGAGTATACTGAATAGTCACAATATTATTCATTAATATACATTTTATAATTCAAATATATAATTAAAAATAATTGTATAGGCTTTTTTTTTTTTTTTTTTTTTTTTTTACTTCATTCAACATTGAGTATTGCAATAATGTTAATGCACTTTATTTGGTTTATGTTTCCTGTTTATCACATCATTTGATGTTTCACAATCTTTCTTCGGCTTGCGATTTTCAAATATGACAGCATTTAAGACTGATGTTTTAATATCTAGTTTTATTTACGTCTCAACTTATTTCAATTTCAGTAGCAATGTTTCATTTCTGCTAATCAGTTCAAGTGGTTTCAATGAACTGATTTTAAATTAATCAGATTGAATTATTTGTTTGCGTTTGTTCTCAAAGTCTCTTTGAGACACTTTATGAACCTAAATGTTTTAATTAAAAATATATGTAGGTAAATATTGATGTTTATGTTCAAACTATTATCATATTGGTGGATTTAAATTAAAATTATTTAATACAATTTTCCCGTTTTTTTTATTATTTTTTTTTACATTCAACTTGACTTCATCATTTTTAAATTAATTGACAACAGTTTGTTAAAAAGTTATTGTTCACAAAAAGTATCACCCTTTTAAATGATTTCAGAGCAAATGCATACATATTTATATCGGATACCATCAAAGGGCTGAAAATATTGAGATTTTATTTTTAACCTACCCCCCAAAAAAGGGATATTGATCCTTATATAATTACTCCTACTGAGTTTTGAAACAATTACTGGTTAACATGAACAAAGATCAGGACCTGTGATTAAATCCCCATGAAGCCATGGTCCCAAACACTAAAAGTGTCTGGCTTCTCTGCTTAAGCTTTTTGTTACATTTGGCTGAACTTTAATCTAATGTGTTCTCTCTTCTTCCAGGTTACAGCTACTGATGCTGATGGTGGGTCTTTTGGCTCCATCTCCTACTCTCTGGGATCTGGTCCAGGCTCAGTCACCCCGTCTCAGTTCACAGTTGGCAAGCACAATGGACAGATCTGTACTACCACCAGCCTGGATCGTGACCAGGGTTCAGCCAACTACGACTTCACCGTTACAGCTGTTGATGGGGTAGGTGTCTCAGCAGCCACATCCCTCATCAATACAATTGTGACATCAAATATGACTGGATTGTTTTCAGAGGTGCAGCAAATTATGTCCATTTTGGCAGCAAGTTAAAAAAATTGCATGTATAGTAATTCTTCCGTAGTGGTTTAGCATCCTGTGCCTAAGTAATACTTTAAAGCATACTTAATACTTTAAAGGAAATTTCAGCAGACACATTAAAGCGCTCAGAGGCAGCTGGGCCCTAAAGAGCACCATCTTGTAATATTTAATAAGTTGGGGCTTTTTCCTGACATGCCATTTGCTCCATATGGGATGCCTGGCAAGCAAGATGTTTAGCGACAAGAACCATATCCCATGTGTACATTGTACCCTCGGCAGATTGCAATTCTCAACAGGGAATATAATCAATCTACTTCCTCCCCTCGCAAATGTTAACTCCGTAATTCTTTTAGTTGTACAGATATTCTAGGGATTGTTTTCGTTTTCTGTTTCTTAAGATTTTTAAGTCTCTTATGTAGCCAGCCTCCATCAGTTGGTTGTATAATTTATTATCTAGTTAGATTTGATTGTATATTCTGCAATCAGACCTTTAATGACCATTAAAGCAAGTGTTAACCGATTTATTCTAGGGTGGACTAAATTCAGTGACATACGTGCGGGTGGACCTGATAGACATAAATGACAATCGACCAGCGTTCTACCCTCTGAGCTATGCAGTGAGCCTGAGTACGCAGAGCACCCCAGGGACCTCCGTCCTGAAGGTGACTGCTCATGACCCAGATGCTGAGGAGAACGGAAGAGTGACGTACCGTACTGTACCTGGAGGGAGCTCACCTTTCTTCACTCTCAATAAAGACACTGGTGAGAAGATTAGATCTACCCTCATTTAAAGTTCAAAGTACAAGTTCAAGGACCATAATCAGTGCACTTAAACATTAGCCACATTTGCTATCATATACAATATTTTAAAACCATATAAATATATTTTGAGGTCAGTAATTTATTTATTTATTGTTTTTTAAAGAAATCTCTTATGCTTAGCCAGGCTTTGTTTGATCAATTGGACTCTTTTTCAGGATTCTTTGATTATTAGAAAGTTCAACAGAACAGCATCTATTTGAAATATTGTAACAATAAAATGCCTTTACTGTCTCTTTAATGTGTCCTTGCAGAATAAAAGTATAAATTTCTTTAAAAATAAAATGATCCCAAACTTTTGAATCGTATGGGTTTTAGGATATTCAGTATGGCTTGATGTATTCTAATACCTTTTAACTTAATAGAAACATTTATTTTGGTTGTGCATTTCCCAGGAGTGATTTCACTGTCACGCGCTCTACATGGAAAGGCAAACTCAGTCATTACGATGGTGGTCTCAGCCCAAGATGGTGGGGGCCTTACCGCTCCAATCAATGCCAGGGTCAACATCAGCATAGTGGCAGGACTGGTTGCACCCCCTGTGTTTGAACAAGCTCAATACTTTTTCTTGGTCTCTGAGGATGCCCTGCGTGGAACACAAGTTGGAGTTGTGCGGGCCAGCACTAAGAATGGTGGGTGAGCTAATCTCAGAGGTTTTTCAGTCCCCCTAAAAAAAAAACCCAATTCAACATGTTTAAACACACAAAATAGACTTTAATGCATACCCACATTTATCAGTCACGTTGGACTGTGTTCAAGTGCACTGACAGACGTCTTCTGGCTTTTTTCTCCATGGTGCACCACTTGTACAAATAGGCATGGAACCATTGTACATACCTCATTTACAATCAACATTAATCATTGATTCTGTTTCACCACTTGGTTTTTTTAACAATTTGCTTTGGATATTTGAGGCACTAAATTCTGGTCTCATGTGTTGAAAAATAACTCTTCGTCTTGTTTTCTTGCTACACTGTGAATTGATGTGTCTCTGGCCATTTGCCTCTTGGTTCTCAGGTGTCTCGAAGGAAATCTCCTACACTATTAGCTCCGGTGACCCAATGGGCTACTTCACCGTGGATTCAGAAACTGGGGCCTTGAGAACAAGCTTGCCTCTGGATCACGAATCCCAACCCAGCTTGAATCTGGAAGTCCAGGCGCACTGCGGTAACCCCCCGGCATTTGGCCAGACTAGGGTACGAATTACAGTGTCCGACGTCAATGACAATTCGCCCGTCTTCTTGCCCTCGTCCTCCGAGTCACTGATTTTACCTGAAGACACACGGATGGGTACAGTGGTGTACAAGGTCCAAGCAGAAGACCGCGATTCTGGACCCAATGGTCTTCTGAGTTTTGACATTTTTAGCGGCGGTGCCCAGAGAACCTTCAGCATTGATCGCAACAGCGGGCACATCCGCCTTATTGGCGGTTTGTCGTACGAGACCATACCCCGCTATGACCTGCAGGTGATTGCCAAAGATAGCGGCGCACCTCAGCTAAGTTCTACCTTCACCCTGGTCATCCACGTACAAGCCGAGAACGGCCAAGGTCCCATGTTCGATAGCCTCACGTACCGAGTAGAGCTGAAGGAAAGCACACCTCTCAACACACGCTTCCTGCAGGTTCGTGCAGTAAACCGAGATGGCGGAATCACCGCTGGACCATCTTCTACGTTTTCCACCCCACTAGCCTACCACCTGCACCCAGACGGTGATGCTGCAGGGTTTGGCATTGTGTCCGAAAGCGGCTGGCTGTTTGTGAAAAGTGCTTTGGATAGAGAAGCCAAAGAGATGTACCTTCTCACTGTACTGGCAACTTCAGGCAACGGACAGCTGAAGAAGACGGGTAGTGCCACAGTGCGTGTGTCAGTGATGGATGAAAACGACAACACCCCACGATTTACCCAAGAAAGAGCATTCTTGGCATTGCGCGAGAACCTGCCGGTAGGCACTGGTTTCGGCCGAGTGTCTGCCAGCGATCGAGATGCTGGTCTCAACGGTCGGTTGAGCTACCGCCTGCTCCATCTGGATCGCCACTTCCAAATCAACTCCCACACAGGTGAGAATCAAATACTGTATGGCAGACAGTCCAACAGACCAAAACGACTTTGAGTGACAAGGTCAACTTGGCACCTACACAAGTTCTCTAGTGGTTTGTGGTATCATGTTTGTCTGTATGTGAGTAAGAATTTTTCAAAACTACATATGTTCAAATTTGACCAGTTGGTGAGTTGTCTATGAATTAATCAACTATTTGGTCTTGAGGAAGCACTGTATAATTTGGCTGGTTTAGGGTCATGTCAATTAGCATTTCTTAAAAGTTAAATAACAGCTTTCTAAAGAGACTTTCAGCATGATGACAGGTACTGAAAGTTAGCATGGATACTGACAGATATTCAGCTAATAAATAGGTAAAATAATTCCTATAACCTTACATTTCAGAAAGCTATAGATCACAATCCTCACAAAAACAGTTATTTACTGATTGTTAGCATGCTATCTTAGAACTTTTACAACTGCTAACATAAAGCTAAAACAAGAAAATCTATATGAACTAGCCAACCTCAGTAATCCATTAGTCAGTTGTTGAACGGCTAGTTGACTATTCTGACCCATCCTTAATGTGGAGCTGTTGAGCATACTGGACATCACACAGCTCCAGACTTCTGGCAGCTTGCTAACTGTGGGGGTTCCTCTTGTTGATGTCAGGATGTGCCATCTGTGCCTTCTGCCACTGACATTTTCCTCTGCAGTGAAATAGTTTCTCACCCGTTTTCCGTGTTTTCCATCTGTCCTGCTCTTTTAAAGGTGAGATAAGCACAAAGCTTTCCATGGACCGTGAACTTCAGTCCAGCTACCAGCTCATTGTGGTGGCTCAGGATGGTGGGACCCCTGCACGCAGCGCTACAGGCACTGCTTTCATCACGGTTCTGGATGAGAATGATAATGCGCCCTCCTTCAGCCATGCTCAGACAGGAAGAGAGCTCTTGCTGCAGGTATGAGAGCTAATATTAGCTTCATAATCCTCAGAGCTACATCTTCTAGAATAGAAAAACTACATTATAATGTGTACAGCATATGTTCTACAGGTTAATTGTGTCAACTTTTAGGAGTTCGCTAGCATGTAATGCCTTAAATCTAATAAACATGGACTAATAGCAATAAAACTTTAATTTGATTAGATTTTTTGAGATATGTTACATCTTGCTAAGTTAACAACAATATTAAGCAGCACAACTGTTTCCATCATTGGTAATTATAAGAAATGTTTCTTGGGTACCAAATCAGCATATACAAATTATTTTTTAAGGATCATGTGATTCTGAAAACAGGAGTAATGGCTGCTGAAAATTCAGCTGTCATCACAGGAAACTTACATTTTAAATACGGTAAAATAGAAAACGGTTATTTGAAATTGTAGTAGTATTTTTTTTTTTTATCAACTAAATGCAAACTGGGTGAATATAAGAAAATAATTCAAATAAATTATTTTAAAAATCTTACCATCGACCAAAGCTTTTAATGGTAGTGTACCATATGCTCTAACATTTCTACACAGACTACTACATTGGGAAAATTATACAGATTTCATATATAGTAGTGAGCTGCATTAATTGAGAAAGTTAACTGAAATCTCTGTACAGGCGCTAGAAGGTCAACCATCTGGATTTCTACTGGGAACCATTCATGCAAAAGACCCTGATGAAGGAGAAAATGGAACTATTTTCTACTCTATGTCTGGTAAGAACGATGCATAAGTGAATAAATCAATTAATCAAAAACATCTTGTAACCACATGCAAAGTTTACAACGGTAAGCATTTTGTCTTGACTACTGAACATGAAACTGCTATGCAATAT
Organism: Rhinichthys klamathensis goyatoka; assembly: GCF_029890125.1. Lineage (NCBI taxonomy): Eukaryota > Metazoa > Chordata > Actinopteri > Cypriniformes > Leuciscidae > Rhinichthys > Rhinichthys klamathensis. The sequence goes on along the minus strand of NW_026606844.1, from coordinate 1,136,195 downwards.
GACACAGTCCCAGCTAATCAAAGGATATTTAATGGTAAATGTGTTGTGAAGAGACATTTCAGACCAATGAGATTCGGACGGGACTGGCAGGGCGGGGTGGGGCTACCCATTGTGATGCCGCTCAAATAGAAAACAAGCACTTAAAATGATTAATTCCGTTGCAGCTGATTTAAGAAAAAAATTACTGTTTTAGTTGGTGTTAAGATTGCACTGCATACTTATACTTTAAAAGTGTGCTGGTACCAAAAATACATCATACCATGCGATAATATTCTGCTATTTATCAGTTTAGGCAGCGTGACGTGAAGTGTAGAAGGTAATGTGTTGATGCGTGAGATCATTAAATATGTTTCGTAGCAGATTTACTGAATTTGACACATAACTATTTCATTCTGTATTAATCAAATCCAGATGGGATCTCTAACAACACGGAAGTCATATGCACCCTTTGTACAGTAGAATAATGGTCTATCCAATCATTCTTTATCTGGTTAGGACCAGTGTTGGGGGTAATGCATTAAAAGTAATGCGAGTTACGTAATCAGATTACTTTTTCAAGTAACTAGTAAAGTAACACATTACTTTTTAATTTGCAACAATATATCTGAGTTACTTTTCCAAATAAGTAACGCAAGTTACTTTGTTTTCCCATATATTGACTGACAGCTCTCAGTTCCGCATGTTGAGAGAAATCGGGAGTGAGATGCAGAGGTGTTGTGTGTGAACATGATGCTTATTGTAGTTCTAGACTGAATGTGAGCATTTACTCATCTCACTTGATCAAAAATAGATTCAGTATTCCTCAAAATGAATAAAAACAGTGACATGCAAAATCGGAATAGTACACAAACCTGCTATAATTAAATATAACACAAATATACTTTATGTATTTAATCTCACTTTATTTACCAATGTATTTGCTGCTGACTTTTGATGGCCAAATTCAACCATATGAATAGGCAAAAGTGACTTTTAGATAAACATCATATTTGTGTTTAATTTTTTTATTGCTGATGTAAGTGTAACGCATTACTTTCTGTAAAAAGTAACCAAGTAACACAATTAGTTACTTTTTTAGGGAGTAAAGCAGTATTGTAATGCATTACTTTTAAAAGTCACTTTTCCCCACACTGTTTAGGACATACAGTGATGCGCACAAACTTGTCTTTTATTGCCCGTTCCATCCTGTCTTTGCCGTAGGTCCTAGAGCTGAACGTTTCACTCTGAACCCAAACACCGGAGAGCTGCGGTCCTCTTCCCCTTTGAGTCATTCTGAGCGGCCTGAGTACAGTTTCATCGTTCTGGCCTCGGACCGAGGTTCACCCCCTCAGAGCTCCACCATAACACTGAAAATACAGGTCAGTCTCCCTCCAGGAATCAGATGGGACATATGAAACAGTGGCTAGGTTAAGATGGAGTCTGTGAACCAATCTAAATCATGCAAATTGAATCCACTGGTTGACGGATGGATTAAACATCCCCTCTGGACCCTCATTCTTTGGCAGGTTTCCTGACAAATTTCCTAACAATGTATATTGTGCCTTGATTAGTTATGGCTATAAACCTTCAAAAATGGAATTTAATACAAGGGTCTTTGGTCATATCAGAGATTGGCTTCATCGTAAGTTAAAAATAACACCTTCTGCCACATGGATCTACTCATCACCTTTTCATAACATGCGAAATGATTTATTTAATACTGTTATATGAAAATATGAACTTGTAGATTATTCTCTACAGGAATGGATCCGTTTACATCCACTCTCAGGTTAAACAGCATGTGAAGGAAATATGGAATGATCAAGTTGGCCTAATCAAGGCTTACATTCTTGCATTGCAAATTTCCATAGCTAGCTCATCTCTCCTAGTCCAAGTCTTGTAACCTTCCCCAAGCAATGCCGGGAAAAATACTCTCAGCTGGCTAATTTTAGGTACTCAAAGATGAATTTCTTAGCCTTGACTTTTTTTCCTCTCCCCCTAGCCGTTGTTGTCTGCAACATTTTAAGCGTGATATTACGGTGTAAAACATTCAAAGTAGGAGTGACCGTCTCCCAGCTGCACCGATACAAGTGCCAGCTGTGCTTTCTGCTATGTGGTGTCAAAGTCTCGTAATACAGTTCAGTAGCCCTTTGAAGAACAGAAAATCTCCTTGTGAAATACCCCAGTGATCAAATTAATATTTCTCCAACTTGTCAACAGAGTGGAAACAGACACAAAGGACATCAACGGTAGTAAATTCCAACTTGCAAATGCCTGGAAAACACATTTATGCTGTGTGGCTATTTAATATTGTTATGTATGTGCCAAGACAAATAATGAAGTTTATAATTGATATCTAATTAGAATAAAAAGAGCTCTGGCAAAGTTTTGATTCTTTTAGAAATCAACAGTTTGATTTAAAAGCAGCTGTGCGAAAAAAAAAAGGGGGGGAAAGTTGATCTTTTGTTGGAACGTGCTTTGACGTGTCATTTACCGCTTAATGTGGGATTAATTACTCCTCTGTCCTATTATGTTTCATTAGAAGACTTGGCCTCAAGAATCTCTTTATTGCCAATATACTAATCACACTGCTGCGTAATGATGATTTAGTCATAGTAGAAAATTAATAGGTTATTCATGAGCACCTGTATTGCAGTGCATACTTTTAACACATAGCTTCTAAGGATTAGTAGCTTGCATGTCTCTGAGTTTGTATATGTTTTTCCTTATCTAAATGTTTGTTTCCATCTCTCTGTATCTGTCTGTCTTTCTTTCTTTCTGTACACATACACACGTACACAGTCTCTAGTAACTATCAAAACAATGTCTCATCTGTGAAAAGAAACTGTGCAGGCTTCCATATTAGGAAGTGAGGTTCTTTTGCTTTGAAGTGAGTCATCTATGAGGATTCTGTATTTTTATTAAGAATATTTGCACATTTGAACAGTTTCCTATTCTGATTATGTTTACTTTAATCCAGTATTATTTTTCCTGGCAGGCACAGACCCATCAAATTAACTCTGATTAATGCTAGCAGGTTTGTTGTTTGAGCTTGTAACCCCCCACCAAAACAGCTTTATTTTTCATTCTCTGTAAAAAGAATAGAAAATGTGGCCTGCAATATGTTCCTGTTTTGTTTGATTTGTAGTCAACTGGCAGGACTAATGGGTTGTGTAGGTCTGTTCTGATATGTAGTTAAAATAACTCAAAATAAAAATCAAATAATAAACCAAAAGACCTAATGTTAGATCTTTTGTAGTTTAAAGTAATAAAAAATAATATGTGACATTTTTGTTTACTTTCATTCCTATTTGGCTTGGTTGTCAGTTTTGCATAGTATCAGTCCTGTGTGGTTTAGGCAAGTCAAAAAAATACCCTTTTGTATATATTTGTACTATAAACAGTGTTGGTACTGTTTTAGATCCAGTGTTGTTTTAGTATCATTGATGTACTATTATAGTTGTCAATATCTGTAATTAGATTTTATTTTCATATTGTCTGTTTTTGAATTTTAGTTACAGATTTAGTCATTTTGTGGTGTGTTTTTCAAAGATTAGTTTTAATTATTTTAGTACTTGTAATGCAAAAATGTTGCCTTGTCGTCGAGCTGAAATTAAATAGTTTTTTATAGTAAACATTTTTTAAAATGTTTTATTTTATTTCAGTTTATTTTATTTGAAGCAGTGAATTTTTTTATTGTTTTAGTTAATGATAATAACTGAAGGAAAAAGTACAAATAGTAAAATATCTACAAAAATGTTTTTTATTGACTTACCACAGCTGCATACGACTAACATGATGCAAAACTGACAAATAAGCTAAATAGGATATATATATATATATTTTTTTTTTTACAGTTGTAAAAATAAATCTAGTTTAATCCAATGAACTCCATTCCTGTTGTCAAATGAACATGCCGAACATTTAGCAATGATTGGCATTCATCATTTCAGCCTGTAATCTAATACATACATGTCTTTCTTTACAGGTTCTGAGCTCAAGTAAAGGATCGGCCACCGCTAACTCCCAACCATTAACGCTGAATTCTGTGGAGGGAGCTAAACCTGGCTCTATCGTGGGGTCTGTACGTTCACCTGATTCTCAGACCCTTCCTGAAGCAGGCCAGGTCACGTACACCGTGGTGGGAGGAACAGACTTTGACGGCACCTTTGTGGTAGAACGTCAGACGGGTGACGTTTACCTGGCCCGTGAGCTTGACTTTGAAAAAGCTCCTCGATACACTCTCCAGGTTGAGGTGGATGACTTCTCCATGCCCCTCCCTAAAAGTCACATTGTAACAGTGGTAATTGATGTCCAGGACAGCAACGATCATGCTCCCGAGTTTCCCGAAGACCCCGTTATCATCGTGGTCCCTGAGAGCGCAGATCCTGGGTCGACTATCTACACCTTCCAGGCCATTGATAAAGACGGAAGTGGACCCAACAGTGAAGTACACTATTTCATCCTTCAACAGTGGCCAAACGTCCCAGATCTCCTGTTCTTGGATCCAACTACAGGAGTTCTCTCTCTGGGAATGATGCTGGATCATGAGAGGACCTCTTCACTACTCTTGGTGGTCCAGGCGACTGATTCGGCCCCCGATGTCAGTCAGCGGCGCCGTGGGACAGTCACAGCCCGCATATTTGTCACTGACGTGAATGATAACGGCCCTGTGTTCATCTCACCGTCTGTGGTGAGTGTGATGGAGGACCAGCCTGTGGGCTTTGTCGTGGTCTATGTCATGGCTGTAGATGCAGACCAGGGAGAGAACGGACGAGTGACATACCGTATCCAGAGCGGCAACACCGGAGCAAAGTTCAGCCTTAACCCAGATACAGGTAAACCAATCAGAAACTCAGTCTGAATGAAATGTGTGATGTTCACTATATTTTTGTTCCCTTTTCATACTCCTTACATCAATTTGAAGATTCTTAAAAATTGCATTTAGTTTATATATTTCGATTTTTTTTTTTTTTTTTTTTTTTTTTTTTACTGCAGCCCTAGTGAAGGTTTTTGACAAAACGTAATATTGTTCAAAGTTTGGGGTCGGTAAGATTTTTTTAAAGATGTTTCTTGTGCTCACCAAGGCTGTGTTTGTTTGATCAAAATACAGTAAAAGCTGAAATAATATTACAGTTTTAAATAATTGTTTTCTATTTAAAAATATATAAAAATGTAATATATTCCTGTGATTTAATTTTAAGCATCATTACTCCAGTCTTCAGTGTCACATGATCCTTCAGAAATCATTCTAATATGCTGATTTGGTGCTCAAGAAACGTTTCTTATTTTTATCAATGTTGCAAACAGTTGTGCTGCTTATTATTTCTATGGGGAAAAAAAATCAGGACTCTTTGATGAATAGAAAGTTCAAAAGAACAGCATTTATATGAAATACAAATCTTTTGTATCATTGCTACTAGGAGTGTAAATCTGACAGTTCATCGCGATACGATACGATACGATATCGATTCTCTCAGCCAGCAATATGATATTTGCCGATTCCTCAAAAAATTCTGCGATACGATTACGATTCGATTCAGGACTATATCGATTGATATTTAGATATTATGTGCCAAGTTTACACAATGCATATCAATGCACGATCCATATCGATTTATTGTTACACCCCTAACTATTACTGTCACTTTTGATAAATTTAATGAGTCCTTGCTGAATAAAAGTATAAAAAAATGTATAGACCCCTTTTTGAACGTAGTGTGTATATTGAAAAATATTTAACAATACAAAATTATAACTGATTTTAAGCACATTTTAACTTATTCTAATTTATAAAACAATGTTCAACACCACAAAGATGCTGTGGTGGGTATGTAAAATGATAAGAAAGCACTAATGCAACCATAATTGTGCATATTGTTTATTTATCTTTTGAAACCTTGTTATTTGAGGTGTCTTGCATTGCATGTCTTGCAGTGATTTTCAAATGCTATGGCCAATTACTCAACCTACCAGTAACATTAGGACATGCAGCAGTGATTAAATTGATGTGTGAACAGGACATTAAGGGATTAGTTTTCTGTCATCATTTCCTCACCCTCATGTCGTTCCAGACTTCCAGGGAAAATTGCATCGCATGCGAAATGCACCTTCATGTTGATTCTGCATTTCTGCTTGACTCGCATCTTTCCTCTCCTCCCAAGTCAGAATTCTCTAAATACCCTTTAGTTCTCTTAATCCTAAAAACTGCCAGCTCAACATCTCATCCATTCTGAGAAATGCTGTCCTGTGCTGTGAGTTCTGAACAGTTTCTCTCGTGTGTGTGTGTGTGTGTGTGTGTGTGTGTGTGTGTGTGTGTGTGTGTGTGTGTGTGTGTGTGTGTGTGTGTGTGTGTGTGTGTGTGTGTGCGTGTGTGTGCGTGTGTGTGTGTGTGTGTGTGTGTGTGTGTGTGTGTGTGTGTGTGTGTGTGTGTGTGTGTGTGTGTGTGTGTGTGTGTGTGTGTGCATTAGTGCATCAGTGCATCATTCATGACATAAAGCAGGAGTGTAAGACAGTATACACCACTCAGCTGGTAGCTATTTACAGCATGTTCTGCCACTAACAGAAAGCTCAGGTTGTGTTTCTCTGTTCCATATAGCTTTTTTGTGGACCTTGATATACTTGATATACCACACTTGATATTAAGGATCCGAAATGTATTGAACTAGATCAAGTCTGTACTTTACCTTGTAGTCACAGTGCTTGAACCTATTGTACTGGTAATTGCAATAACAGACAACAGAAATAATTGTGCAATCAAATATTTAAAAATGTTTTGAAATATATAAATATAAAAAATAGATTTTGAAATATAGGCAAATATTATATAAGCTTAAAGTGATTTTAAGTGAGATTGAACCTGTTTTCTATGCAGTGAAAGTACAGTAAATGGTCACCAGAGGCTGTCAAGCTGCACCTGGTTTCACAGAAAAGGCTTAAACTAGTCCCAGACTAAAATGTATGTTTGAGCTGTTTTAACTGAAAGCAACTTGGACTGGCATATCTTAAAATATGTCACTGCCGTTATTTTGTCTCAAGATGCACACCAGTAATGCTTTCTTTTTCTAAGGAACTTTCATAAGCTACTTAAATGTCCTAATTGAACTAAGGCCTAATCCTGGTTTAACAAGCCCTGTCTTTGAAACCAGGCCAAAAACACCATAAAATTAGTGCATTGTATTTTAAAATATTTTGAAGTCATATGTTGGTTTGTGTGAGAAACGGAGTGAAATTACAGTCATTATGGCTTCTGAATACCATTTATGATAGACTAACTATATTATACTTTTGTGGTTCTTTATCACATTTTTGTAGCTTTGAAAGCTGTTTGTCTGCATTCACCTTTATTGTATAGAAAAGATCTGCATCAACTTTTCATCAAACTTTTGTAATCCATGGAAGCAAAAAAGCATACGTGTTTGGAACGACACAAGGTTGAGTAAATGATGATAGGATGTTCATTTTGGGGAGAGCAGTCTCTTTAAAATAACATTTGTCTGCTTTGTAAATGACAAACCCTCTGTGCAAACTCTTTCACTTACTTTGGAAGCTCATTATTAATCCTCTCAGCTATTAACATGAGAAAAGAAAAGCAAAACATCTCCATTCTTCCTCTTGGTGTCTCCTTACGTTATCGTAGCACAAATGTTGAGGAGTCAAATTGTCTGAAAATATTCAAGCTGGTAATACTAACCAGATTAAAGCCTCAGAGGCATGTTAGCTCAGCGTTATGGAGATAGAAGAGAGGGAAAAATAAATCAAGACAGAACGAAAACACCCTCTAGTGTCCTAGTTCCCATCATGCCTTTACAGCCTGCTTTGAATCACTTTGTCTGGTTCTTTAAAAGCATGAAATTGAGATTGGATCAATAGGAGCACCGCTCGCTTGTGGTAGGCTAACGACAGGGGCGCTGGCACCCCCAAATTTGAGCAGGGCACGGCAGGCAGGGCCGTTGCGTGTCTAGAGTGCTTGTTTATGCGCTCTTTGTGTTTGCTGTGGAAAAAACCCATAAACTGCGGCCAGATAGTTGAGCTGTTACAGTGGCTCAGCGAGTGTTCAGGTAGGGAGGGCTCCGCATGGGAAAAAAATTATTATTTAAATACGTCGCATGACTTACACTCATTTGTAACACAGCAGAAAGGCGTCAACTCTTCGTGCTGTGATGTTGCTTATGCAAGATCAAAGTGTGCTACAAGATGGAAAGCATTCGTCGTGCGAGCGTGTGAATGAGGCTTTGCTTAAGCGCGAGTGGTTTTGTTTTAAACAATTTACATCATGGCTTCATTACTGTGTAATTGTTTAAATGCAGTTCAGCAGGCGATCACTCACAAGAAATACCAGACACAAAGCTTATTACATTCATCATATGGTAGCCTAACACTTTTGCTTATTTCCTCTTTAGGTTCTTTGTCTATTCTTAGACCAATTGACCGTGAAGAGCAAGACCTCTACAACTTGACCATAGTGGCAGAAGACCACGGTTTACAACAGCACAGCAGCTCCCAGTTACTGTCAATCCAGGTGATTGACGTAAACGATGAGGCGCCGTACTTTGAGGAAAGTGAATATGAAGCTTTTATTGCAGAGAATCAGCCTGCAGGAACCACTGTGCTGGTCGTTTCAGCTTCTGATATGGACCAAGGTAAAATATACTCCTATATATATATATATATAAGGTAACATTTACTCCTATATATATATATATATATATATATATAGTTTTGTATAAGGGCCACTAGTGGATATATATATATATATATATATATATATATAAGGGCCATTGGTGTTATACTTTTTCTAATTTTCATTAATAAATATTTTATTAATTTTAATTAATATAATTAAACCATGTCTTTGGCCGTTATGTCACATCTCGCGCCATGAGTGCCACATTTATAAGACTTACAAAAACATGAAGTTAGTACTTTAATCTTTAATTAGTCTGATGATAGGAAAATTCCTTATTACAGAAGGTACATATGAGTCAGGAGCATGATTAATTACGGTAATTTTGTATCCCGTTATGGTCTTTTTTTAAACACACTAAATTTACATGTTAAATGAATGAAGATAAAAATAAATTGTGTTTACATTCCCCTGTATCCTTGCCACACAACAACTCAGATATACTTGTCTGATATTAAACGGTACTGTCTGTAAATGCACGCATTGAGTGAGAAAAGTTCATTTCCACCTTGTGAGAGTAGTGATGGTTACACCATCCTCTTTAAACGTGACACGAATGTTTGTTTACAGCTAACATTTCCCTAAAAACACTGGATACCACAGCCAAACCCATCACAAATAAAAGCGTGTGGTTTTAATTGGTGCCAGCCGGGGGGTGGTGGAAGGGGAGTGCTGCATTCTCTTGGACTTACTCAGGGGCAAATAAAACAGAAGGATCATAAACTTTCTCTCCATGAACAATTAGAGAGGTAAACAGGTGACACTCTGCCAGATTGCTCGCCTTTTGCACGCGATCTGCCATCCAAGTACCAGGGGGAGGGCGATTGAGACCAACTGCTTAGACAGCGGAATTAACTACAAACAAATAAAAACAGGGTGTGCTGCCGTGTTTATTCATTCCGTGAGAAAAGTCTATTGTAAAAAGTGAACATAGCCTCTTAAGAATGACGGCTTTTATTTCCTCAGACGTGATCATTTGAACTTGCATTTGGGGAAACTGTGCAGATTCGTCTGTCATGTCATGTCTTTATGCTTTTTCCATAGGGACTAATGGAATCGTGATGTACGGAAGCATTGTAGGAGATGATTTCAGTATTCATCCGGTGACAGGAGTCATAACCACCTCCAAAGCTTTAGACAGGGAGGCCCAAGGGGTGTATGCTGTGACAGGTACATCAGACCGAATGCAACTGCTCAATTTCAACAGAGAATTTATTCTCGGATGTGCTTTTATAGCAATTTTTTATAGCAAAATTTTTATTTTATTTTTGGTTTCTGCCAATGTCATGTCACGGTTGGGCACGCGTTTGTTTAGCCAGTTTATAACCTCTTTCTCATAAACAGTTTATGCCAGAGATGGTGGTTCTCCTCCCAATTTCGCCAAGACCACAGTGCGCGTCACAGTGCTGGATGAGAATGACAACAGGCCGGCTTTTGGGAGAGTGTACTACAGTCTGGAGGTGCCTGAGAACCAGGAGCCTGTGACACTCTTCACAATTAGAGCCACAGATCAAGACTCCGGGGACAGTGGGGTGGTGCACTACAAAATCACTGGTATTATGCCATGAGCAATATTATTGTTGTTGTATATGTTAAATATGATTATATATTTTATACAAACCGCTTATTGTTCACACATGTTTTGTATTGCCCAAAGTCATTTTCAGTTCTACAAATACCCATTAATCCTTGTTGCAATAATTGGTACAAGCTCATCAGAACTCTTTCTAGACAACAACATTGACTAGGTTAGTATTGCTTAAATGGAAGTGAATGATCCAGGCTGCATTTATTTGATCAAAAATACAGAGAAAACCACAAATATTATTACAATTTAAAATAATCATTTTCTATTTTAATATATATATGTAAATGTAATTTATTCCTGTGATGGCATCATGGCAAAGCTGAAGTTTTCAGCAGCCTTTACTCCAGAAATCACTCTAATACTCTGATGTAGTGCTCGAGTAACATTTTTATTATTATTAATGTTGAAACCACTTGTGTTGCTTAATATTTTTGTGAAAACTTACGATTCTTTGATAAAAGTTTAAAAGAATATTATTTATTTGAAATTGCAGAATAAATGTATTCTTTCCACAAACAACCCCAAATGTTTAAATGGTAATGTACTTTTAGTCACTTGGTTAAATATCTTTCGTATGATTTTGCAGAAAAGATTCATTATTCCACAAAAAGGTAGCCAAACATTGTGAACTATCTGAACTATAAATAAGTTATTTATTTATTTATCCATTCCTTTATTACATTACAGGATATAGTAGTTATGAAATAAGAGATTATGAGAATAAGAGATTATGGAATATATATTGAACACTTCACAGATCAGTGTTGATGAATTGAACAGGCCAGATGACAACATTTTTTTTATCTTTCTTTTCTCAGAGGGAGACCATTTTGGTGATTTCCACCTGGACAGGAAATCAGGTGTGCTGTCCACCTCTAGGCCTTTGGATCGAGAGTCCAAAGCAAAGTACACCCTCACCGTGGAGGCACAAGATCAGGGTATACCGCCCCTCACTAGCACTGTCACTTTGGACATCAATGTGCTGGACCTGAATGACAACAGCCCAGTGTTTCCCAGCAGCAGCTACTCTGTGGAGGTATCAGAGGATGCTTCAGAAGGGTCTTTTGTTCTGGAGGTTTCAGCCTCTGACAAAGACGAAGGGTCCAACAGCCAGGTGGTCTACTTCCTGAGCCGCGAATCCAGAGGTATGTTCATTGTGGACCAACACACAGGTCGCATTATTACAGCGGCAGCTCTCGACCGAGAAAAAGTGGCCTCCTACAGCTTCCAAATCTACGCCATGGACTCCTCAGCTGCCAATCCCCGTAACACTTCCGCTGAAGTGACCGTCCAGGTCTTAGATGTAAACGACAATGCCCCCTTCTTCATCACAGACCCGCTCATCATCAATGTCTCCAGCAGTAGTCTCTCCAACCGTAAAGTGCTTGCCACCATGAGAGCTGAAGATAAGGACTTCGGTGCAAATGGATCTGTATTTTATCGGTTTGCGAATCCTGTCAAAGGCTTCACCATAAACTCCTTGACGGGGGACATCCAGGCCACTGAGAAGCTCCATGCACTGACCCAGAGCCAGCGGACCCTCATTGTGGAGGCCATGGATCAGGGTAACCCATCGCAGTCCTCTCTGGGAGTGGTGGTCGTGTACATCCGAGAGCAGAGTTACCAGGGCATCCGCTTCTCGCGCAACACTAGGGATGTGAGCCTGCAGGAGAATGCCGCTAAAGGTACGATAATGTCTAATTGCTGTTCATCAGTGATATCCGGCTGTAGCTCAAACTATATAGCATGAGGCTAGCAACACCAAGGTCATGGGTTTGATTCCCAGCTGATAAAATGTATATTTTGCATGCAAGTCATAATGCCAGTGTAATATAAAAATGAGGGAAATGAGTTGCACGGCTAAATATCCAATGTTGTCCGATATGATAAATAAAAAATTGCACTATTGGATGACACCCTTTATGGGATTAATATTGTGCATCACTACAATCTCTCATACATGCCAAGTTGATGGAAAATGTCCTTTAATCATCAAAGGTCTTGTCTTTTTCATAGGTACAGCAGTTGTTCAGATACAGGCTCACTATCCTGATGGATCTAGCAGTGGCATCAACTACAGCATTTTCAGTGGCAACAAGCTGCAGTCCTTTAGCATCAGCCCCCACACAGGTATGATAGTAAATCTAAGTCTTTGCATCAATATTTTTGAATTGGGAAGGATGTTTCGCAATTAATCATAATAAATTAATTATTTTAGGTGAGATTTGGGTAGAAAGTTCCATGGGTCTGGACTTTGAGGAGAACCCACGACTCCGCCTGGTGGTCAAGGCTGAAACCGCATCCTCCAGCTCCTTCATGGCAGTCAACCTTCTCCTACAGGATGTCAATGACAACTTACCACGCTTTCAACTTCACAATTACGTTGCTTATGTTCGTGAAGCCCAGGGTTATGATCATCCTATCATTCAGGTGCAGTAATCTCCCGTCTTTTTTCTGAATGGCTGAGTGTTCATAAAAGTGTAAAGTTGTTGAGTACAACATCCCTTGGCCTAAATACAGCATATTTTCAGTGCAAGCTAGAAGAGATTCCTTTGCGTTTCCACAGTGTTTTTATTGTCCATGGTGAGAATAAAGGCTTAGCTGTCCAACATAGCCACAACCAATTCCCCATTTCAACTTTTTTTTTAAATAATTTGAGTTCCAAAGCCAACATTGCTTAGAGGGTTATGTTACGTTCGAGCAGCTGTTGCAAATCTGCCTGTGTTTTTATTGCCAATTTCACCGGTAATTTCCTCAGGTGTTGGCAAATGACCTGGACCAGGGTCAGAATGGGCAGGTGACCTACTCCATAAGGTCATCATCCATGAGTGGCCTCTTCAAGATCGACCCTGTCACAGGCAGTATATCCACCGCTGCCATCATGGACAGAGAGATCTGGACACAGACTAAGTACTAAGTTCTTCCTTCCACTGTTTATGTTGTTTGCTTTTAACCCTCTGGGGACCAAGGTGTTTTTGGGGTCCTTGAGATGTTTTGACATGCCCTGACATTTGTGCTTTTTTCAGTTGCTTATAAACATATTAATGGCACAGGTGAAATTACATTCTATTTAGCACAAACAGGGCTACCGTAATATGTGAGCAACATGTATGTACATGTTTGTATTTTTGAGAGAATATTGTTTTTGCATGGTTATTGAAAAAAAAAAAAATTAAAGTTTCTGAAATAAAGCCACAAAACACATACTAAATATGTGTCCACAAGACTTTTGACTAATGGAAGTTGTGGCCTAGAGTTTTTGCTTCAAAATGATCTGAAAATCATCCTGTCTAATCATTCACATAACACAATAGATTCTTTTAAATTGTGAAAAACATTTTTTGTTAGCCAAGGCAATATGCGAATGGGCGTGAACGGCCCAACCCCATTGTGAATAATTAGGTGGTTGAGAAGACAAAGACCCGCATATTAATGAGCCTTTCATTCAGGTGTGTCACACAAGAAAGAATGCAAGGATAATATACACACACACATACATACATACATACAGATACATACATACATATATATATATATATATATATATATATATATATATATATATATATATATATATATATATATATATATATAATAAAATCAAAATGAAAGTCAAAAGCACATTTTTAGTCATACCTGGAAACAAATCCTGTTCAAATAGGTTATATGGGCCATTCTACAGAATTGGTTCAAAGTTAGAGTTGGAAACATCTTGAAAAGAAAATTGTCTTTTTCCATAAATGTCTTAGTAGGCCAATACATTTTATCATACATATTTCAAAGTTAAGGATTCATTATTTTGATATAGCTTGCATTGGAACAAACACTATAACATCTTAGTTGATTAGTTTATTGACAAAACATACTATATATTTAACATATGAGCAGAAACTGCTAACAAAAGCTTATTTGATGTCTATTTTAGAGTTAAAACTTTATAATCTATCCAAAACTAGTCACACACACACACACACACACACAGAAACATGATTCAAATTTAAACAGTAGGCTATTTTTGCGTTTACAGACACTAACGTTATTATATATCGCGATTAGAACAAAGCACAAGAATAAAAACACTTACAACTCAGCTCGCTCCTCGAAGTGAAAATAAACCAGCACTTGTTCTGAGCTAGGTAAATGTCCCAGGATTATTCCTCACAGCAGCGCAAGACGACAGTACATTAATCTGACTAAATATAGTGTGTTTACCGAGTTTATGTGGGCGTTTACACGTCTCAATGTGTAGCTTCAGATCATTAGCGTTTGAATAGCGCGCGCTCTCCGTGGGCGTGTCACATTAGCGGAATAATGAGATGCGAGAACGATAATGAGAACGGCTGACACCTCTCTCTTTTTATATAGATTACATAAACAGAGAATATTTATTTTAGTTTTAAACTTAAATGATCATAAACATATATTGCTCATGTCTGGGTGAATAGTATTCGCTGAGTTTTGTTTAAGTTTAGAGACGTGCTCCAGAAAAAAAGTTCACGGACATGGAGAGGCAGAACGCACACCCTGTTTATTTTCTTTATTTTACAAAAGCACAATATTTTATTTCGATTGTAGGTGGGCACATAAAAAAGTAGACATTTAACAGTTTATTTTTTAATATGTCTTAACTCTGTATGACCAGAAATGGAGTAGTTTAAGTCTATTTTTCTGCTATGTGAAAAAAATCTGCCAAAACGCACCGGTGCGTTTGCCGTCCCCATAGGGTTAACTAAGAACAAAGAGTCTGTAGATCCTTAAAAAATTGTGATTGAAAAGTAGTCTTAAATACACTTTTAAATTTTTTATATATATAAATATATATATATATTGAATAGCTAAGAAAAAAAAGCCATGCTCATGTATTTGTTGACGGAATGACATAAGACACTTCTGTAGAGGCAGATGCACTGATGTGGCTTAAACCTTGATAAATAATTTTTATTTTAATTATTTTAGAATTTGCATTTAAAACATCTTACATTTCTTTCCCATCAACATGAAAATAGTCTGTGAGAATGTCCAGACTCTGACACTAATTTTATTGTTGTGTCTCCAGCCTGGTTATTATGGCAACAGACAGAGGCAGTCCTCGGTTAGCAGGTTCTGCCACTCTCACGGTGATCATTGTAGACCTGAATGACAACAGTCCCACCATCCCTGTTCCACATGACATCCGGATCCCTGAGAGTAAGTTGACTGCTGTTTGAACTCAATATCATTGCTGTAATCAATGAACTAAATTTCCTATTTTTTCTGGCAGACGAACAATGAGGCACACCGTGCTAAAAAAAATACTCAATTACCAGGCGTTTTTCTCGCCAAAGTTCTCAATGGTTATTTCCTGTCACTTATGTTGTACAATGTGTCCAATAATGATTGCCATTTTCCAGCAAAACTTAATAATTTTGAAAGGTGCAACCACAAATGGAAACAAGTTAATTGCATATTACACAGGGTTATCAAGATTGTCTATTTCTTTCTCTAGATACTTTGATTGGGACCGTGATCACTCAGGTCACAGGGAATGATGTGGACTCTGGGCCTGCTCTTTCCTATTCCCTTCTTCTGGACTCAGACACTCAAGGGAAGTTTGGAATACACCGCTTTGGAGGAGGTGTGTCCTTGACCGCCTCTCTGGACTTTGAAGAGAGAACATGGTACATGCTGACCGTCAGCTCCTCAGACACCAAGCAACAGAGTTATGCAAATCTGACCGTGCTTGTGGAGGATGTGAATGATAATGCTCCAGTCTTCTCCCAGGACCTTTACGAGGTACGTCAGAAGAGATCACAGGTTTAGGATGAACATTGATAGAAAAAGTTCATTTCTGTAGTTTACTTTGAAATTAAACCCAATATAAGATAATTGAACAGTTATTTGACCAATCAGAATTAGGTACTCCAGAGTAATAATAATAGCAGATTACATAAGCTTTGATACTCTATTCTCTGTTTAATGAATCAGTTCCTCTGGTTAACATCCTTAAAAGCACTTGCAGTTTATTTAAATGTCAAAGAGACATATTTGTATTCAGAAAATATTCCCTGTGAGCACCACATTTAAAAAATATTTCTTGAAGTAAAAAGAAATATAAATTGATGCTATGTTCTGCTCAAAGCAGTCAGTGTTAAGGCTGATTTATGTCTTTGGCAGGTGACTCTAGCAGAACACTCGCCAGCAGGAAGCTCAGTTATCACAGTAACTGCTACAGATAAGGACTCTGGAGAGAACGGAAGGATAACATACAGGATCGTGTCAACAAAGGACATGTTCTACATTGACCCAAGCAATGGTAATTTATCCTTTTGTTCCTGTTGTTATCCTTTTGTGTTTATTGTTCTTCATCCAAATCATTGTCAGATGTCTTGTAGAATTTATTTGTAAGGAACAAGACAGTTGATGCAGTGGTTCTCAGATGGTTTTTCTTCAAAAGTATGAAGACAAGTGGCAATCCAACACTATATCAATTTTATTAGTCAAACAAAAACACTGAATGAATAGAAAAAGAAAATCACTGGAAATGTAGTAAATTATGAACAACAGAAGTAGTGTGATTACTTGCTATTACCCATATTACCAAGGGCAGATACATTTTTGCCTAAAGACTCTAGACTTAGATGCATGACAGTCCATGACCCCTTTCATTATTATTATTGGGTTTTCAACCACCATTTAAGAACCACTGTTTTAAAGCATATAGTAAAAGCCCTGTTCTCACCTTGAATCTTATCCTGCAATTTCTTTACATAGGTACTCTGTTCATCAAGCAGAAGGTTGAGTTTGACTCGCAGCGCCCTTCCATTTTGGTGGTGATTGAAGCCAGTGATAGTGGAACACCACCGTTGAGCACCCTTAGCACAGTTCAGGTGCATGTGTCTGATGTCAATGACAATGCCCCTGTATTCCACCAGACTGAGTACAGAGCATCTGTATCTGAAGACGAAGTTCCTGGTTCGACCATTCTAACCCTGGAAGCGGTGGATGGGGACTTATCTAGGGACAACTGTGGCTTTGATTTTGCCATCGCCAGTGGGAACATCGGTAATGCCTTCCAAATTGAGAGCAGTGTTCGCTTCCTTGAGGGCCATGGATTTCAGACAGTTGGAGCGCTGATATTAGTTGATAAGCTTGACTTTGAGATTGTGAATGGCTACAATCTTACTATTGTGGTCTCAGATCGTGGCATACCACAACAAAGCTCAAATGTTCCAGTTTTAATCACTGTAATGGACACCAATGATAACCCACCATCTTTCAGTAGGGCGGAATACAAAGTTGTTGTCAATGAAAGGGCAGAAACAGGAACAGAAATACTTAAACTTTTTGCTGTGGACCCTGACTCGACACCTAACGGAGAGGTTCAGTATTCAATCAGTTCTGGAGATGAATCTGAGCTCTTTTCTGTAGATCGGTGGACTGGGTCCCTTCGTCTGCGGAGGTCTCTTGATAGTGAGGAACAGTCTTCTTACATGTTCATTATTCAGGCCTCGGATGGTCAGGGCCACTTTGCTCTTGCTCCTGTAACTGTCGAGGTCAAGGACATCAATAATAACCGGCCTTACTTTCCTCTTAAATTACTTACAGCAAGCATTCGTGAAAACCAGCCCCAGAATGCGCTAGTAACCATATTACATGCCATTGATCATGACAAAGGAGCATATGGAGAACTGAGATATTTACTGATGTATAATTCCGGCAATGGTAAAGATTCCTTTCTAGTGAACCAAACCTCCGGTGAGGTGCGAACCCGCTTTACATTCGACTTTGAGAAGATAAACACTTTCAATTTTATTGCCATGGCAATGGATGCAGGCAACTACTCTTCTACAGTCACAGTGCAAGTTTTTGTGACTGGTGAAGATGAGTATGACCCCATTTTCACGAACTCAGATTTCACCTTCCGTATACCTGAGGGTGCCAAGAAAGGGCAAAGCATCGGCCAAGTAAATGCTAATGATGAGGATGGAGGGGTGGACGGCATCGTTCTCTATTCACTCACAAACAGTTCACCTTACTTTGAGGTCAACACATCTACTGGAGTGATATCCCTCAAGATGGATGCCTATCATCGTCATATAAGCCGGTCTAAAAGAGAGACACGTCAGATGACGTTGGATGTTATTGCCCACAGTCCTTTGGAGAATTCCCGAAAAGCTTCTGCCCAGATCACAATTGATGTCACTCATACATCCTTTGGCTTGAACACAGATATGAATGTGGTACTTGCCAGTGCTATAACAGCTTCCTTGGCAGCCATCGTGTTCCTGATCATAGTTGTTGTGGTGATATTCCTCTTGAGATCCCAAAGGTACAAAAAACAAGAGACTTGCACCAGAATAGTCAACAACGGGACTGTTCTTGAGAGTCTTGAGGAATCGAAAGTTCAAGAGGATGATAAGCTATATCATCAGACCCTTCCTGGGTATGCAACAGACCAGACTGGGAACGGAGGAGGTACCTACACACGTGGTGGGTCTCTTGACCCATCTCACTCTAGTGGACGTGGTTCCGCCGAAGCTGAAGCAGCAGAAGATGATGAGATTCGGATGATTAATGAATATCCACGAGTTTCTAGCATCTCCTCCTCTATGCAGGAACACATAGCTGCTCGCGGGCCTGACTCTGGTATCCAGCAAGATGCAGATCAGCTGTCTGACATTTCCTGTGAGCCGGGGATGGATGCAAACCAATGGTTTAAAGGAAAGAAACTGGGAAGTTTAAGTGGGACAATGTTGTCAAGCCAGTTGCCAACTTATCGGGATGAAGGAGGTGGCTATCTTGGGGTTGGACGGGGGCTTAACATCTCACATCCGAAAGATTATGCTTTCCCGGAGGATGGTAAGCCTGCTGTCGATGGTTCTCTTACAGCAATCGTGGCTAGTGACGAGGAACTGAGAGGCAGCTACAACTGGGACTATCTCCTCGACTGGTGCCCTCAGTTTCAGCCTCTGGCTAATGTCTTCACAGAAATTGCACGATTAAAAGATGAGAACGCACCACCTAACTCTCGGCGACCATTTCATCCCAAAGCAAAGACTGACCCCAAGCCCAGAATTGACCCTCCTCCCCTAATTACCTCTGTAGCTCATCCAGGGGCAAAAACTGTTTTGCCAAAACCTGCTGTAGGCCGAACATTTCCCCACCTTTCCTCATTGCGACGATCCCCTATTGACCATGATGGCTCTGTTTCCTCAATTGCCATGTCTCCAAGTTTTTCTCCATCGCTTTCACCACTTTCAGCACATTCCCCTGCCATCGCTCCTTTTGGTGGTCACTCGTCCTCCATTATCAATACAACTGACCACTCCTTTGAACATGAGGAGACAGAACTGAGGATTTAATGCAGTCTAATCAAAGGATTCCCGAAAGGATTCCTACCTGACTCAGGTTCTCTAAAAATGCCTCTCCTCTGGCATGGTCCTCAACATCATGTTGTATGTAATGTCGCCCCACTGGCTGGCCAGAGGTTTCGGTGCTTTTGTCACTCTTCTTTAGACATACTGACTTGAGTTGTAAAAAATGACTTTTTTATAATGCTGTTCTAATGATCCTGAAGATCAACTGACATTTTTATTAGCCCAGCATTTGCACATTTTAAAGGACAGTTATGTTTGATGTCAATGTTTTGTAAGAGAAAACACTTTTGTATTCTATATTTTTGTACTGATGTTTTTTGTTTAAAAGGAATGACATATGTCAAGCGGTTGCTATAACCTGTGATTTTATTGACATTCATTTATATTTGTATATTTGTGGCTGTAACAGTATGTTTGTTATCAGATCTTGTTCTAGTTTATTAACGGTTGCCATTCTAAATTGTTCTAAGTATGTTCAGTATTAAGCTCTTAAATGTTTGGGGAACATGTTTTGCTGTCAATATTTATAAAAAAAGGTTACAGTATCTGCAAAATGCCACTGTACAGTCTTTGAAGGTTATGCTGCAGACCACAGTGATCATTCATTTCTACATGCTGCTTCCCCTCCCTTAGCTTGACTAATGGGAACACAATTGTAGCTATGAAGCTATAGATATAAAAAAATTCAAAATCTAAAAACTTAATTAACACACTAAAGGCCTTTTTCATTGTTTTTAAGTGTTGGAGCATAACAACTTTAACGCAAGAACACAAGCTATCTGTATTTTTTTTTAACTACAAAAGAAATAACAATAACAGAAATGTTAAACATTTTTATGTCAGCTCTTATCAGCACCTTTGAATACCTGACACTTACAACCACCATAACGTAACTGGAAATAACGTGTTGTCCTTTTTTGTTTTCATGTTTGTTCTCAAGTGGTTTTTTGAAAACAGATTTTAACAAAATCCTCAAGGCCAGTGAAAAGGTTATGTTGTTATTACAATAAATAGGCTCCAAATAGCAATTTGATGTTCAAATTTCTTGGCTTATGCTAAACTCATTTTTACTGGATGTTAATGTTTGAATAAATACATCAAGCTAATAACATACATAATTTGACCAAAAAGATTCTCTCACGACTCCACTACTCCCTAGTCAAGGTACTGTATAGGTAAATTTTTTGTAGCATCTTTCATACATTGCTGTGGGTAAACAATTGTTAAGTTTATTATAGCACAAAATTCTGGATTACTTTGTTTTTGTGTATGTAAATTACATGGCTCCATAATGTAATGAAACTCATATTTGTTAGAAAACGCAGGGTGATTTGATTTTAGTGACACCTACAATGTACAGTTTGCATTAAAGTTAAAAGATAAAGTACAAATATTTCAAACTATATAATGGCAGCATTGTACATTCTCCTAACAGGATTGATTTGTAGCCTTTTAATTTGCTTAAGTGATTGTGAATCATTTTCGGTCAATTATTTTAGAATACTTTAAAGATGATTGTAAATGTTGCCATATGACCATACTGTGCTGAAAAAAAGTCAGCATGCTTTTTTTCCCCCTGATGCCCATTGAAAGGCTCGACTTGTAATTATGAAAATTGACAGTGCCTATTGAAGAAAAACGTTTTGTTTATAAGTGATTGTTAAAATGATGCTTTGTTCGATTCATTTTTTTGAGGTTAGCCTGATTTAACAGGATATCTCTCTACTTGTTTAAGAATCCTATATTTATGGCAGATACTTCACTTTTGTACACAAACAATTCCTCACTCGTAACTGTGAACATGTTATACTCATGCTGCCTTGAAGGAAAATAAATAATGTTCAGTTGTTCTGTGTTCATTTAAAAAGTTTCTCAATGTTTGAATCACTGTTCATATTGTTTGTTTTGTTTACATTAATTTTGAAGAGCACTGTGGTCCAAAAAAATGGCCAGCTGTTTGCCTTACCTTTTGTACCCAATATAATCC
Source organism: Rhinichthys klamathensis goyatoka (assembly GCF_029890125.1). Classification (NCBI taxonomy): domain Eukaryota; kingdom Metazoa; phylum Chordata; class Actinopteri; order Cypriniformes; family Leuciscidae; genus Rhinichthys; species Rhinichthys klamathensis. Next base: position 1,114,599 of record NW_026606844.1, on the reverse strand, counting down.
AAAGGGCATTGATGATACAGTAGGTTGTGGTGTTTTTATCGGTTAATGATGACCAGAAACCACTTAATTTTGTTCAGTTTCCACCTTAAACCTTTTGAAGAGGTTTTTTTTTTTTTGTGTGAATTTGACAAAGTGCCTGATTAAAATGTATTTCCAATAATGAGCCTTAAACATCATCTATTTCTTAATTATATGTATATTCTGAGTTGATAATACAAGTTTACATATTCTTTTAGATCTAAAACAAGACATTATTTGAACTACATTGGAAATTTGATCTGTTTTTTTCAGTTAAAAGCTATAAGTTACAATATATAGCCTATTTTCACCATGCTTAGCTAACCTTCAAGGCTGTCCACTTCAAAATTGCTTAGATGCAGAACCAGAGCTAGATGAGGTAATTTCCACAGTACAAGGACTGGGCAGAGGTAAAGCCGCTGGGGCTGATGCAATACCAGGTGAGCTTCTCCAAGCTGGAATTGAACACTAGCCCGCCATTTCCATCAACTCATTTTAAAGTGCTGGAGCTCTAAGCATGTTCCCCAAGATTTCAAGGATGCAAAGATCACCACAGTCTACAAGAACAAGGGACCGTGGAGATTGTGATAATTACCGCTGCACTTCACTGTTGTGTGTCACAGGAAAAGCCCTGGCCCGCATCTTACTGACTCGCCTTCAACAGCTATCTGAGGTCAAACTCTGCTTGACTGTTTCTCAAGATCATGTGATGTTTTTGGGCTCTCAATCAGCTTGAAAAAAAACAACAACTGTAACTGTAACACGCTGCCAACATGGATTGCTTTCAGTTAAATAATAAAAGTTCACTTATCTTGAATCTACCGTGACCCGTAATACCACTCTAGACGATGAGATTTCAGTCAGGTTGGGGAAAGAGGCCTCTACTTTTGGACGTCTGACAATAATAAAATATTACCTATAAAGCCACAGCAGAACTGCAGTGCGTCTCCGAGCACCACATCTTGATGTTACATTAGCCTACTGAACAAATCGGGTGAACCAATGATTCAATTGGCCCATTCATAAAGAGAGCCATTTATAATTTTATTTGAAAAAATAAATCGAGTCAACCTCATGTTGTTTCAAACCTGAATGGCTTACTTTCTTTTGCAGAACATAAAAGAAGATATTTTGTTGGTAGATAATGTTGGTAACCAAACTGTTTTGGTTATTGACTTCCATTGAATGAATTGGTCTGTGAAAGCGCTATATAAATGCAGTCCATTTACCATTTATAAATCCTGTTTAATTAAAATAAAATATTTCTTTCTAAAGCTACTTTTTCGGTCCGTGTATCATCCGATCATTTGATTTCCAATTTGAAATGAAATAAGCAGAAATGAGAAAACGCCACCTTTATTTTTATTTTTTAACGAAAAAACGAGATTTTGGCTTGATTTTTCATTTTTTAGTTTACAGGCAAAAAACGAATACATGACTTTAAAATTCGTTTTCCACATGTGATGGTCACGAGACGCCCCCTTCCGCTGATTGGTCAAGTAAATCTGAGCATGTGATGTCATCAGTCGTCGCTCAGGTCTGTTCAGACAAAATAATAGTCCTCAATGGTAATCTACCCATTAAAGGTGCTCTAAGCGATGTCACGCGTTTTTTAGGCCAAAACTTTTTTTGTCACATACAGCAAACATCTCCTCACTATCCGCTAGCTGCCTAGCCCCTGAACACACTGTAAAAAAATGCGGTCTCTGCAAACACCCCAGGCTCCACAAACGGCAACAAAAACAAACTAGGCTTACCCGCACCACGAAACATAACAATCTGTTCCAGCCAATGACCGACAAGAAGGGTTTGGGGGGTTAGTGTGCGGATGAGGAGGAGGGAGGGTCTAGCTAGCCTCCGTTTTGTTTGACAATAGTTCGAGCGTCAACAAGAAGTGACGTCACCCAGGATCGCTTAGAGAACCTTTAATGTCGGCTACGTTACAGTAAATTAAATTAAGTTGGCCCAACTCAATAATTAATATTTAGAATTTAAATTTTCTAAAATTGAGTTGGCCCAACTCAATTTAAATTGTTCACAATTAAGTTGGCTCAACTCAATAATTAATATTTAGAATGAAAATTTTCTAAAATTGAGTTGGCCCAACTCAATTTAAATTGTTCAAAATTAAGTCGGCCCAACTCAATAAATAATACTAAGAATTTAAATTTTCTAAAATTAAGTTGGCCCAACTCAATTTAAAGTTTCCAAAATTAAGTTGACCCAACTCAATAATTAAAATTTAGAATTTAAATTTTCCAAAATTGAGTTGGCCCAACTCAATTTAAAGTTTCCAAAATTAAGTTGACCCAACTCAATAATTAATATTTAGAATTGAAAATGTCCAAAATTGAGTTGGCCCAACTCAATAATTAATATTTAGAATTAAAAAATTTCCAAAATTAAGTTGCCCCAACTCAATTTAAATTGTTCAAAATTAAGTTGGCTCAACTCAATAAATATTTAGAATTAAAATTTTCCAAAATTAATTTGGCCCAACTCATTAATTAATATTTAGAATTTAAATTTTCTAAAATTAAGTTGGCCCAACTCAATTAAAATGTAGAATAAAAAATGTCCAAAATTTAAACTTTCCTAAATTACGTTGGCCCAACTCATTAATTAATATTTAGAATTTAAATTTTCTAAAATTAAGTTGGCCCAACTCAATTAAAATTTAGAATAAAAAATTTCCAAAATTAAGTTGGCCCAACTCAATTTAAACTTTCCTAAATTAAGTTGGCCCAACTCAATTAAATTAAGTTGGCCCAACTCAATTTAAATTTTTCCAAAATTAAGTTGGCCCAACTCAATAATTAATATTTAGAATTAAAAATTACCAAAATTGAGTTAGCCCAACTCAATTTAAATTGTTCAAAATTAAGTTGGCCCAACTCAATAATTCATATTTAGAATTAAAAAAAATTCCAAAATTGAGTTGGCCCAACTCAATTTAATTTGTTCAAAATGTCAAACATCTATGTCTACATAGTCTAACATCAAGATGTTAATGTCTTCTGTAGATTTTGATCTTTGTAAGTTGTTATGATAGGCCTATAATTTTAATGAAAACACAATTTTTTAAAAACAACAACTTTTTATTACCAAATATACTATTAATAAGACGGATGACCCAAAATACCCATATTATAACAAATAAATAAAATATATTTGGAAATTGCCCTTTAAAATGAAGGCTCAGTTTGTGGTCAACCGTTTACTATTATTTTATTGAAAACAATAAAACAAAGACAAAGCCCTCAGCCGATTGGCATAATTACAGTATTTGCAATGACCATCCCATGTCCAAAACGGAGCTTATACTGTCGAAAAGAAAAGTTGTGACTGCTGACTGAACACTGGTCTGTGCCTCACCCGCTCTGCGCTGTCTAGCACAGCACCACACAGATTTAACTCCGCACAGCTAAATAAAACAGGCTGGTGGCAGACTAATATTTAATATTTCTGATGTAAATATTTCTGTGAAACGTGTTAAGTTGCACAGAAGAAAGCCCAATCTAGGACCTGCCCTGTACAGTTTAAGAAGTGGTACTAGAGGACTATTATTATTTATTTATTTATTTATTTATGTTTATTCAAAAAAAAAATTACAATAGTGCTAACACACATCTTTTAGAAATCTAAAACATTTCCAACAATGTATTAAACAAGTAAACTCATTCGTGCACAATCATAGCACAAAAGTGGAAAGAGCTAAACAAAGAAGAAAAAAAGGGAAAAAAAGAAACAGCAAACAGATATTAATCATAATCATGGTACATAAACTATCTCTCTATATTTCTTAAACTATATTTCTTCAAAAAAATAAGTACATTTTCTATTATCAATTATTCTTAGTGATTTGATTAAATATTTTACTTCACATAAGAAATCTTTAAAAGTAGGCATTTTCTTAAGAAACCTTTGTTTGTGAAAGTAAAAGTTTGCCACAAGGATAAGGAAGTTACCAGTAGATTCTAAAGATTTGTTTGGGTTTTCAAAAAGACAAATTACATCCTTAATGGGTAGATTACCATTGAGGACTATTATCTGAACAGACCTGAGCGACGACTGATGACATCACATGCTCAGATTTACTTGACCAATCAGCGGAAGGGGGCATCTCGTGACCATCACATGTGGAAAACGAAAAAACGAATAAAGGTGCCGTTTTCTCATTTCTGCTTATTTCATTTCAAATTGGAAATCAAATGATCGGATTATACACGGACCTTTTTCTAATGTATATTCATGCTTTTCTCATTTATCACAATAATGACTTTAAATGATCTTTTAGGGGTAATGTCTTTGCCAAATTTGATGTGTGATTAATTAATCAGCACACCATGTAAATTAATTAGATTAAAAAAATATCACTTGACACTTAGACCCTGATTCATTACATATACTTATTGCAAAAAGGCCAATGGTATTTTGAACTTCAAGAATGTTCATAAAGCATAGATCTATAGCTGCAGTCTGGCCATCTACTAACGTTTCAACATGCAAAGTCAAAGTGACAAACTGAACTCCAAATAGAATCCAGATGTTCAGCCAGAAATTGGAGAAATATTGATGTAGATTTATTGTTAGAACGTCAAATAAAAATATGTGTGATTCCCCCTTGAATAAAATAAATACTTTACATATGGGATAGTTAATATGTGGTTCATGAATGAAACTACTGGCATACAAAACCACAGAATCCTAGTTTAGCTAATGTTTATGTATTTCCATCAGGTCTCAAAGCTCATGCACAAGCTGATAGGGAAAAAATTCAGTCTCCCCACCTGTCCTGAAGAGGAAGTACCAGATCATTTGTCTCTTCCAAACTGTCTCTATAGAGACCAAAGATATACAGCACACTAGATACTGCAGCCGGGGCCTTATAATTAATTCTTTAAAAAGCCAAAAAATAAGGGTTTAAATCATGGAGCCTATAACAGTTGCAAAAAAAAAATGGGGCAGTAACAAACCTTGTCACACAAGAGGAAGAATTTAGTCATTATTCATCCATATTCAGACCTTAATGATTTGTGGATCTTTCAGAACATGTCATTAGAGCCATGCCATAAACAGCTTGGATTACAGGACATGTCATATGCAGACTCTCCTGTGAAGGATATTGCCTTGAAAACACAAAGAACCGTCTAGGATTAAACCGCAAAATACTCCCTGAAACTAGATGTTGAATGTGGGATTGACTAAAACATTTATACTGTACCGAAGCACATTCTAAAACTTGAAATAATCGTGTTTAACAGTGGAATTCCTGGTGAAAAACTGTGTTACCCGTGATGCTATACAGAAAATTACACCAATAAGAGAGTCGACAACAGCAACACGCTCCAAAATAGCTCTTTAGCTCCACCCACTTCCATGAGGCACTGGGAATCAAGGAATTGAGTCGATGTCCCTGTTCTCAAATTACTGAAATGTTTTATATATATATATATATATATATATATGCATATTTTGCAATAAACTCAAAATATTGTTTTTATACACATACTCAACATTTGTAAATGAGTATAGTTTTATGTTTCTCCATTGTTTTTAATCCGATTATGCTGTTCGCAATGCTTCATGTGATTGTTGTTCTTTTCCTCACTAAAGCCATTTAGTACACTGTCTTGAACCTTTATTTTTTTGTCCAATTTTCAATTTTTTTTTTGCTTCAAATCAAAGTTTGTAGTGTTGCGATTCATTTCGTAGATGATTGGCTTGGTTCATGGTTTATAACTCTTTAACAAAGACTATTTTAAAATCTCTATGGGAAGAAATTAATGAAATAAATTACGTCCTGAACCAGCGCTGTTGAAAAAAGGGGGACTAGGACTATGGGACTTGGACTATGGGACTGGAACTAGGACTAGGACTAGGTTGATGGGGACATTAAACGTCATCAGCTGAACAGGTAAATTATTCTACTCACTAGTTTTCCTCGTACAGACGACACCATTGTCAAACCGATTCACATTCACACAGATCCACGAAAACTACTAAAAACCCTGTATTCTGCTGCCAGGCCATTAGATGGTGATGAAACCCGTTTTCAAAAGTTTGCGTTTTCGGGCACCCAAAACTACGGTGGCCGAGAGAGCTCAACGCGCTGCAACTGAAGAAAACGCATGCAAATAGAAGAAAACACATGCAAATAGAAAACAACGCGTGCAAATAGAAAAAAACACATGCAAATAAAATAAAACGCATGCAAATAGAAAACAACGCATGCAAATAGAAAAAAACGCGTGCAAATAAAAAAAAAACACCTGCAAATTAAGAAAACATCTTCATCAGTTTCACAACACACGTGTGCTCCAAATACTCACAACACCACCAAATACATAAACGCGCTGCAAATAACACAGAGCACAACGGAAATGTTTCCAGGGGAACCAAATAAGTGACGAACCCGGCTGAGACGTGCCGGTGTGGTGAATAATCCGGTTACTCGGTGTGAATAGTCCGGGCGTAGGACCCCATCAGTATGCCAGTAGTATGCCTGATCTGAATCTGTTCTCGCGATAACTTGTAGCTAACGTGAGCTGTTTTAGTGTTATTATGTGGTAGCTTTATGTAGAATGCTAACTCCCGTTGCTACATGCAAGGTAAGATTAAATTAAATTGCATATTGTATATGTAAATTGTGTATATTCTATATCTAATATTTAAAATCTCAAGTTGCGTCAATAGCAGAGGAGAAAGACCGCGAAACTACTGTTATTGTGTATGAAATGTAGTTTTAAGAGTTTTTCAGTCGACAATGTAGTTGTTTCAATCTCAAATATGTTGTTTGTTTATACAGATAGCGCCTATTTAAAATTATGATCTGACGTTTTCGGAGATGTGAGATCCGAGGGATCACCGGACGCTCAGCGCTCAAGTACCCCGCCTGGAACAGCCCACCTCGGCTAGTCCAACCATTGAATATGCAGGAGTTTTATGCATGTTTATGACAACTGTCATTAAGTGTCATTCGCTCAATTATGACATTTTTAATGCAAATATGACATTGTGTGAGATGTCTTTGTTCAAACAAAAAGCTGCAAAAGGGCCAAATTTCATCCCAAAATTTCACTGTATGCGAGTCTCTATTTGCCCCAATGGAATAAATGCTTTGTGGGATCTCCATATCTCAGCTCTGGAAGGCTCTAGAGCCTCCAATCATGCATTCATGTCTATGTCTCGGCACCTTCTAACAGAATACAAGATTTCGAGAATATCCAAGAAACTTTTTTTTTAGACCCAAAATATCTATAAGTACACCTTATAGTTTTTTTGGGTCGAAAAAGAAAGTTTCTTGGATATTCTCGAAACCGTGGATTCTGTTAGAGGGTGCTGAGACATAGACATGAATGCATAATTGGAGAAATTTTGGGACTCAGGCGAGCCCTCCATATCCGTCCAATGGCAGCTTATTTGTATGGTCGTTTGTACACGAACCTCCTATATGTACTTCTTATATTATTCAACAAAATTTTTATTGATATCTACTATTTCTTTTAGATTCTTGACACAAGGATTGCACAGCTCTGTAAAGCACATGGTGGAACTGCTTTACAGGTGCACACGTTCGTTCTCTGGTGGCGATCCTTCACTATCAAGAAACATGTGGATGACAGTCACATTTCTTGTCTGAAGGTAAATGAAAATCTATCAAATACATTTCAGGGGCAGGGGACACATTTACTTACTTATTTACTTTAAAATATTTTAAAGGACCTTGGTGAGATTGACACAGTCCTTATTCCAAGAATTGTTGGTGGACAGAGCCCCGAAAAGGGAAACCACTTCATTTTGTGGGTATGTGTGGATACATTTTTTTTTACGTTTTTGCTCAACAGTTGTTACTCTGGTTACAGCGGTTTCTGTTTATGTTGTAAAGGTCTTGGATGGTTTGCTGAATCGTATTCGCGTTTACGACACCACTGGCAACTACAAGTCAATTTCTGCGATGGACCTGGCTATACTATGGTATTATGTTTGTTTTTTTGTGTGTTTTTTTAAGAGAAACAGGGACAGCGTACAATAAACATTAACCTCAAGGGGGAAGATGCATTGTACCGGGTTTTAGCTCAAGAGCTAATTTTCACCCGTAGTCCCTGGGCAGGCTGATGTTATACTAAGATACATAAAAAACATACATGAATAATACGATTTACAATGACAAAATAAAAATGTACAAAAGGAAATGTTCACACCTTTCATATACAGACCTTAGAGCACACACTTATATACACACATACATACATCTGGTCACATATGGGAACAAAATTGATTTAATAAAAGCCATTTCTTTGCCTGGCATGTGAACGTGTAAGAACTTGTGCTTTTAAACAACTCTGTAGGTAACATATTCCACTGACGAGCGGCCACACCAGAAAAAGCAGAGTTTCCAAATGCTGTCCTGCGTTTAGGGATCCTGCATTCCCCTCGCACTGTAGATCTAGTGGCTCGAGTTGTTGTTTCAGAGCCCAAAGAGATAAATTCTTTTAGAGGAGGAGCAGCGTTGTCATAAAGGATCTTATACATCAAACACAGATTGATATGAATATCAAATTTTCAAAGCTGAGAAATTGGTATTTTACAAGAATATGACAGTGATGAAATCGTCTGCTTTTCTGATCGTGAATCTTTAGAGAGGTTTTATATAATGACTCAAGTGGCTTGAGGGCAGTTTTAGTAGCCTGTGACCAACTTGTCATACAATATCGAAAATGAGGAACTATCATTGCATTCAGATAGACTCCTGAGGCCTCGATTGTAAGGGAATTTCGAATGTATCTGAATTGTGCCATATTAAATTTTATTGTATTTGATAACTTTTTTATATGTTTTTTAAAGCCTAAATTTGGTTCCAATATGACACCTAAATATTTTACCTGTTCTTGATTTAAAATGATTTGTCCTTCAATTAAAATTGTCACGGTGTGGGTTTTGTGTCTTGTTCCTGTTCTTGTCTGTCATGTGATCCCCTGTTCTAGTCATGTGATCTTGCCTTGTGTTCCCTTGTCTGTTGTGTCATGTTGTCATTGGTTGATTGTTTAAATGTTTACAGGTGTCCCTTGTCTCGTCGTTAGTCCTGTATGTATTTAACTCTCATGTTTGCCCTGTGTCTTGGTCGAGTATTGTTTGTTCTATGCCCAGGCTCCAGTATCTTGTTCGCTAGTCTTGGTTTGTGTTCCTGTTTTAGCTTAGAGTTTTCCATGCCTTGTCATGCTTTTGTTGTGTTTATCTTGTTTTTGGAATAAATTGCGTTTGGGTTCTCACCTCAACTTGCTTCCAGTGGACTTGATCGTTACAGAATCCTCGACCACAACATGGACCCAGCAATCCGTCTCTATCGCCTCAGCCAAGATGGTCGCCCGATCGAGAATTATGTGGAGGAGTTTTGCGGACTTTGTCATGGGGTTGATCTCCATGATGAGTTCTTGAAAGACATGTTTCACCATGGACTTGATGCATCCATTTATGATCTCATGCCTGCCAATACCCCTCAATGCACGCTGGTACAGTATATAGACTTTGCTCTTTTGTTAAGCAGCTCATCATTTACTGTGGGCTTTGCAGATGAGCCCCACAAACCCACCGTATCCGCTGAGCCTGGGAAGCTTCACGTCAGCCACGTCCAGCCAGAGCTTCACGTCAGCCACGTCCAGCCAGAGCTTCACGTCAGCCACGTCCAGCCAGAGCTTCACGTCAGCCACGTCCAGCCAGAGCTTCACGTCACTTCTGCCGATCCAGAGACTGAGCTTCACGTCACATCTGCCGATCCAGAGACTGAGCTTTACGTCACTTCTGCCGATCCAGAGACTGAGCTTCACATCACTTCTGCCAATCCTGATCCTGAGCCTGATCCTCTTCCTCTTTTTGAGCCTGTGTCTTCAGACAAGATGGCCGACTCCACGCCTGCCAAGCAAGAGGCTGTGGTTCACGTCACGCCTGCCGAGCAAGAGGTTGTTCACGTCAGGCCTGCCGAGCAAGAGGCTGTCCACGTCACGTCTGCCCAGCCAGAGACTGTCCACGTCACGTCTGCCCAGCCAGAGACTGTCCACGTCACGTCTGCTCAGCCAGAGACTGGTCACGCCACGTGTGCGCCACCTGAACCCTCAGTGACCGCAACACTGGCCATTATGGCCACAGCCATGTGGTGTGTGTGGGCTGCGCACACACTAGAGCCAGTGTGTGTGCCTGTTCCCGAGCCAGTGTGTGTGCCTGTTCCCGAGCCAGTGTGTGTGCCTGTTCCCGAGCCAGTGTGTGTGCCTGTTCCCGAGCCAGTGTGTGTGCCTGTTCCCGAGCCAGTGTGTGTGCCTGTTCCCGAGCCAGTGTGTGTGCCTGTTCCCGAGCCAGTGTGTGTGCCTGTTCCCGAGCCAGTGTGTGTGTCTGTTCCCGAGTTGCCGTGGCCGCCCGAGGGTTCGGCACCGCCGTGGCCGCCCGAGGGTTCGTCACCGCCGTGGCCGCCCGAGAGGTCTTCACCGCCTTGGCCGCCCGAGGGGTCTTCACCGCCATGGCCGCCCGAGTGGTCTTCACCGCCATGGCCGCCCGAGGGGTCTTCACCGCCGTGGCCGCCCGAGGGGTCTTCACCGCCATGGCCGCCCGAGGGGTCTTCACCGCCTTGGCCGCCCGAGTGGTCTTCCCCGCCCAGGTCGCCTGCGCGTCATGCTCCGCCCTGGTCGTTTGCGCGCCCTTGCAATGCCCTGGTCCCATTCCCCTGCACAGACTTGTCCCTCCTTCCCTCCCCCAAGACAACCTCCGCATCACCACCCTCCGGAACTTGTGTATTTTTTTTGTTTTAAGGGGCGTCGGGAGCCGCCCATAGGGGGGGGGCTCTGTCACGGTGTGGGTTTTGTGTCTTGTTCCTGTTCTTGTCTGTCATGTGATCCCCTGTTCTAGTCATGTGATCTTGCCTTGTGTTCCCTTGTCTGTTGTGTCATGTTGTCATTGGTTGATTGTTTAAATGTTTACAGGTGTCCCTTGTCTCGTCGTTAGTCCTGTATGTATTTAACTCTCATGTTTGCCCTGTGTCTTGGTCGAGTATTGTTTGTTCTATGCCCAGGCTCCAGTATCTTGTTCGCTAGTCTTGGTTTGTGTTCCTGTTTTAGCTTAGAGTTTTCCATGCCTTGTCATGCTTTTGTTGTGTTTATCTTGTTTTTGGAATAAATTGCGTTTGGGTTCTCACCTCAACTTGCTTCCAGTGGACTTGATCGTTACAAAAATATTAGGGTAGATTTGTATTTTAGAACGCTTTGCCATGTGCTTTGTAAATGTCAAAATTGTTATCTTTATTTACTAATGTACATGTATTAATTTCTTTTTTCTATTGTACAAAAGCAATGCCTTCCGAAATACTTGGGACTTGGGAAAATGGACTGCTGAGTACCCAGAACAGTGGAGGCTGGCTGACTCTAACAACTGTGGGGTTTTGGTTTGTACAGTAAGTTAAACAAATGTTTTTATTTATTTTATTTTTATCTACATTACTTTAACAACTGTGTTTATTGCATTAGATGGCAGAAATGGAGGTGAGGGACAAATGGACCTCTATGAAAAACGAGGTGATACAGGGAGACGATCTGTGGCATCTGAGAAGATATCACGCCTCATCAATGGCAGCATATGCTGTTCAGCATATGACGTATAAAAGGTATGTGTAAAATGTGTGTCCTCATTCAAATAAATCAACATAAAAGTGTAATAGATCAAGTAGATCGATGATTTTTAAAATATAGGACAGTCGAGGAGGTGGAAAAAAAGGGAATTTGTTCTCTTGTCAGTGATACTGAAATTCAGGTACATATAAGACTTTACAAAACTTAAAATGGCTAGATATTGTTTGCTATATTAAATATTTGGCAAAACGAAGACTGGGAAAATGTCACAACCAAAGAGCTTTCATCCAGCCTTGTCAGCACATGTTGAGGAACTTCTAGGACACATTGACAACATTGTGTTTAAGCAAAAGAAGGAAAAAAAGCTTGATCATATCGACCTTGTAATGTGTGAACTGATTCCTGAGGTATGCAATTTAAGGTATCATTTTGGTACAAATATATACTATATAGTATATATTTTAATTAAGAAATTTAATCTTCTGTTGTTCAGATCAGCCTTATAATACTGAGACGAATGGAAGGTTTCAGTCAATTTTGGGCTGAGATATCTTATCTTGTGGAGTGTGTCATTAAAATGGCCTTGTAATGTCACAACATCCTAACAGTGAGTGATGTTACACAGCACAACAGACTTTGCGTGTACAAATGCACGTGTTACAGGATGTTTGTGTGTTTTTGCAGAGTTCCCTCAAGCCAGTCCATCCATGACACCCAGGTTCAACAAGCCAACGTTCTGCTGCGTTGCACCGTTGGGCTTGCATATCCAAGTAAAAAAAGTGAGTGATGTTCCATAGCACTAAAGACTGTGCAAATGTATAGTTGCACATGACGTGTTGCAGCATTTTTTGTGTTTTTTTTTGCAGAGTTCCCTCAAGCCAGTCCATCCATGACACCCCAGGTTCAACGAGCTAACTACGTTCTGCTGCGTTGCACCTTTGGGCTTGCAGATCCAAGTAAAAACATTGACACCAGTTTTTAACGTGGTTTTTTGCAGAGTTCCCTCAAGCCAGTCCATGACACCTCCTCGCCTACCAGGTCATGACCCCACCATCTAAAGGGGAAATTGACTGACTGCATCATCTAGGCCTTAGGATGGTTCCACAAAGTGAATTTACTTCAAACTAAAGATTTGACTTTTCATACAGCAAAAGACACTGCATCTATTTGTGTCTCATTAGTTCTCAAACTTTAACCTTACAGTTCATTAAATATTTAAACACAGCTTACTCGACATTAATTGTTTTTAAATCTTCACAATGTATAGCCAGAGAACTATCACAAAAGTATTTAGGAAAGTAAAGGCATACAAAAGTATTTCTGTTTAAAGCTGCTTTGTATTGTTGTGTATTTTTAAAAGCTCTATAAATGTCCTAAAACAATGTGCTTTTTGCTTGTAGTTTTGTGTTAATAAAAATGTAATATATTACATCTCATAATTCAGTTGAATTCATTATGTATTGTGAAATGTAATTAAAATTGTATACAAGTTTTGGTTCACTAATTTTATTACATTAAATGTTATTGTGTTGTATGATGTTCTGTATTAAGATAAAATTATGCCATAAATCATAATGCATTAGTACACAAATGACATGCTTGTAATAAAAAAAGCATATTATGCCCTATTGCTTAATAACAAATAACTTTGTCACAAAACACACTTAAAAATGATATTTCTTTAAAATAAAAGATTATTATATGAATTAAGGGGTTTGATTACATTAAGATTTGTGATTCCATAATGTTATTATACTGTTCTTTAGTCAAGGCTTGACAACCAATTAAATATTTATACCCACAAAACATAGCTAGCATTCTGTAATTTATTTACATGTCTAAACTGTTAATAAGAAAATAGTAATATACACAAATAAACATTATGTTATGGCTCTTTTAATAAATAAAAGTGTACCTGTAACATATTGTGCCCATTATTGCGATAAAAAATAATGACATAATTATAATTGCACTACTAACTGCTGTGAATACGGTAAGGCAGTATCAGTGCAGTATAAGCTCAGGTAAAGCTCATAGCACGATCATCGGATAACGTTAGCTGTATGCTATGCTACTAATCTAAGCTAACTAAAAAACACTAACAACGAGAAATGTTTAATTTCACAATCTATAGCTTCGGTTAAATACTAGTATATGAAACGTATAATTTAAAATACATTAAATACATTAATGACTCGTTATACCGTAGTACAAACGTCTTCTATAATAAGGTGATTTTGAATGATTTGTTACCAGGCACCAAAGCGATTACCTATAAAACGTGCTTTGAACCAATCGGATTGCTTGGGTCCTACGCCCGGACTATTCACACCGAGTGACCGGATTATTCACCACACCGGATAGATATCCATAAATCTATGCGTGCTGGTGCTTACAGCTTAAAATTATACTTTATTTATTTGTTTATTTATTTATTTATTTGTTTGTGCAAAACATACAACTTGTATACAATGTACAAAATGTATTAACAATATGTTCAATGTCATCAGAATACAAATGAGAAAAGAACAATGAGTTGGAAACTAAAATAAATAAATAAAAAAGATAAAGAAGAAAAACATGAAGGAAAGATATTTATCTATAGATCAGTTACACTGTACAAATTGTTTCATGTTATTACATTTTCATAAAGAAAAGTTTCGTAAGAAATGTTAGGTAATATAGGGTCCAAAATTTTAAAGTTGAGACACAGATATATAACGCATATTTTAAAAGCTTTTTTTTGTAAACTAAAAATAAAAATGTATTTGCATCCGTTATGTTAACAGCATAATTCTGTCATAAGACCAGCTGATGGACGCCGTGCTGCGTTGTCATGGGAACATCCCACGTTGTCTTTAGTTGCTCCCTTCATCAAGTGCGTTCCACACGGCTGCCTAACAGCCCACTAGAGCCTTGCTCACTCCAAAAGGGCTCTAATATCTGCCCTTCGAAGGGAGTATGGCATAGGGAAGCTCACGAGCAATAAGCACATCTCAGCCGGGTTCGTCACTTATTTGGTTCCCCTGGAAACATTTCCGTTGTGGTCTGTGTTATTTGCAGCGCGTTTTCTGTATTTGGTTGTGTTGTGAACTTTTGCAGCGCGTTTCCTTATTTGGGGCACACGTGTGTTGTGAAACTGATGAAGATGTTTTTTTTAATTTGCTGGTGTTTTTTTTCTATTTGCACGCGTGTTTTTCTATTTGCATGTGTTTTTTTCTATTTGCTTGCGTTTTTTTCTATTTGCTCGCGTTTTTCTCTATTTGCATGTGTTTGCTTCAGTTGCAGCGCGTTGAGCTGTCTCGGCCACCGTACAAAACGCATAAAAAGTTTTATGTTTTTTAGTTAAAAACGGTGTCATGTAAACAGCCCCTTAGTTACAGAGCTTAATTTCTGCAAATCCAAAAACCTATGGAAAAATCCTATTGGGGTTTTGTCGAGGGAACTAGGGTGATGCTAACTTCCGGGTTGGCCTACAAAAATACGTCATCCCTGCACCACTCTATTCCTCAGCAAGTTACCGTTGCGTATCACAATTTTAAACTCAAGATCACATTGGCTGCATCCAACTCAAAGCTTAAAAATGCTTCTCCTGATATACATTCATCTGATTGATTTTTTATGGCAGCATCCTTTGCTGCATTTGATATCCCACAATCCTGTGCGTTCCATTCTGTGTCAGTTAAGCTAAAAAAATAAAAAAGTTTTTGACCAAAGTTTTACACATCTGTCATTTCTAGTGAAAAATTACTATTGTAATCATTAAATAGTTGCTTAGATTTCACAGAAGCTCTCTCCAATTTGCTGTAGATCATTAAACCGTTACGCTGCCTAAGAAGTCTGTCCAAAATCAGTTTTGTATGGGGTTCCTTCGTGTGCAGACACTGCCTACAAAGTCATTGCTTGTAAGACAGCGACGCAACAAGTCAGTTGCCTAAGTTTTTAGACGCAGCCGTTCTGTGTGCACAGAAATGTACGGAGCCCCTTAAGGGACTTAGTGATGGGAAAAAAAATATGAGATTGGAGGAAAAAATTATATCAACGCTTTTGCATTCTCTTGCTGTCTTGTACTGTATCTGCTCTGACACACAGGGTTGAGGGTCCAAACACAGTCTTTATTAAGGGGTAATCCAGAATTGTAGTACAAAAACAGGCAGAGGGTCAAGACCAAGGCAAGCAGTACAAATAAATTGGTATGGAAACACAGGGTAATACAATACACCAGGCAAAAGATCCCAACCATGAGCCAGCGAGAGTGCTCAGAGATGCAGTGTACACACATACGAGACTTCACAACGAGTGACTGAATGAACCAGGCTTATATAGGCAGAGACTGACAATGTAATGAGGAACAGCTGAGAACAATCAGGGATGATGAGACTGGTTAGGGAGTTCTGGGAAATGTAGTCCATGTTGGAATGACAATGAACAAGAGGGGAAAGCCTATATAAACTGCAAGGATTCATTCATAAATGAATTCATAAAAAAAAACATTTAAAGAACTGCATCAGCAGCACCGAACCGGCATTGTGTGAGGACAGGGAATGACACTTGCTGACGTCAGCAAACGAGGTATGAATATTCACTGATGTAAACTATTACAAAAATATATTATGCTTCTGCCAGCAATTGCGCTAGGCTTTATTTCATTTTGATTTTAGAGTTCATTGAGGGGTTTTGTTGAAGGTCAATGGATTAATTTGCTGCTATTACATAAGAGTTTGATGGAGAGTCTGTCTCATACTTTGGTGCATCAGCTAACTCACACATACAAGAAGTTGTGTGGAAACTATGTTTAACGTGGTTTTTTTTATGTCTGATGGAAAGATCACAGTTGGAGAGTTTTTTTCTTCACCAGTTTCTGTTGACACTCTTTGTGTTTGCTGAAGCTAAACACCACTGTCAAATAACTCAGGCCATGTGGACTGTTTCTGGTCATAACAACCCTCATTCGAAAGCAAAAGAGACCTTCAGAATGACTGTGTTATTTAATTGTGAGGCTTTTGATGAGGCATCATCAATTTTGCTAAATGTTTGTGTATGGCATCTGACTTTTTTCGCTTTGATGAGGTCAGTTTGTTGTGTCTGCATGGGTCAATATGGAGACACATTAAGCCTTGTGATGGTGCCACTTAGAACAACTGGCCTGAGACTAATTTATTCTGACATATTGCTTTGATGGCTTTAAAAACGTCTTGTGGCCCTTCATAACAAAGTTAGTAACCTTTTATTCAACCTTTGCAAGGGCTCGCTGCCTTTCTTCGCTGGGTAGGCCTGGCATGAGTCTTTAAATGTAATGACAATAACGACTGTCGAATTTAATGATTTTAGCAGAAGGGGAAGAAAAAGAGTCTATTTTACCCTTTGTCTAAAGGGTTCTTTCATAACGATGCCGACCAAGCTTGGCAGACCCACAAAGACGGATATTTCTAGTCGCCAAGGGCCCCATAATGTGCTTTCTTTAAATATTGTCTAGATTTCCATTCATCCAATTGCAACTCAAGTCTCTTTACTCCTATGAAAGAGAGCTGAAATGTCAAAATGAGACTTCATATGCACTTTTACATCTGTCATGTGATGTAAATTCATTGTGGGGTGGGGTCTCAAATAGTAATCCTGCCCACTTCCATATTGGATTGGAATCCACCCCCTTCAGTGCACTCCTTTGGACCTATTTACACCTGGTATTAAGATGCGTTTTGGTCAATCGGATCACAAGTAGACGTGGCAGACACATATGCGTTTACACCTGGTGTTTTAATCCGTCTCTTTTGTCCACTTTCACTGTCCTGCTTCTTCGAGCGGAGGGTCTATGGTGGGTACAAATTTTTTTCAGATCTTTTGATCTAGTGGACAAAATAAGCTTACACAATTTACATATGAACGCCCCCGGAGAGTGAACATATGAAAAACATACGGAGTTGATAAGCTTTCATTTCTGCTCTGACATCCACAAGACCACGCTGAACGAGGAGAGTGAGTGTTAGAATGGTCAGGAATCAGGAATGGTGAGAGAACATAATTGTGCTTGGTACGTTTTTCGTCTTCAAACCAAACTTGGGTCCTCAGTCAACAAAGTCTAGCATACTTCCCATGATGTTTACGCATTAAGTCAGTAGGCGGTCTTTTATGCCCGTTTGAACACATTCGACCACATGAGCATTTACACTACAAAAGCAATCCGATCGAATATGTGTTTTCGACTACCTTTGGAAGTTGAAAGTGGACAAGCTCGAAACGTTTTACACCTGTATTAAGCGTCGTCCACTTGTGATCCAATTGACAAAAACACATCTTAATACCAGGCGTAAACAGGGCCTTAGAGATACAATAACCTTTACAACCCCCAGAGGGCCTTTTATCTTTCCTTCTGTCTTTTTGCGTGTTTTTGTTTTTTCCTGCCTTGATTTCCAAAGTCTTGCCAGGCTACTTGCGTGACTAGAGGGAGCGAAAAAAAAGTGAAGTCTTCAAAACCCATTGGCACGCGATCCCTAATCTATTTTTGGAGCACGTTCCTTTTTTCTCTCAACTTTAGACACACACAAAAAAAACAGCCAGGGGAAGAGAGCCAATTGTAGGGTTGAAGGGGTCTGGTTCTCATTTCAGGCCGCCCTGCTTCCCTGTCTTGCCCTGCCAGAGTGAGAGCCACTGTGGTGGGGAGAGAGAGGCGGCCGGCTCGGGAGGTGAGCAATTGCGGCCCAGGCTCTAGGCCTGCCACTCAGCCGCTGTCACTTAGCAACCACCTGCGGCTGGTTCTCATTAGTGGCCCCAGCTGCTTGTGTTTCAGACTTCCACGCTTTACTGTATTTTGATTCATTTCGAGAGAGTTCGCCGTGATGAAAATATGATTCTTGGTGTGCCTCAATCTCTTGCAATTCGTTTTCATTAACTAGAGTCCGGCGTGGCTACTGGGTCCTAAGCTGACAAGGACTAATTGATGACAATACTTATTATTTTAAACTCACTGACACTATTTTGTGGCCATATCTACTCATCTAGCATCTTTTGTTGGTTTCACTCAATAAGAAATTTATAGGAAAACAAAACAGATCTGATTGTGATAACTGAAATAACAGTATAAGAGGTCATTGTTTTTTTTTTGTGTTCGAAGAAAACAATTTTTAATAAAGGTATTTGCATAACCTAAGCATGAACTTATGTGCCCCTCAAATGGAGTCAGAATGTGATTACAAGTTCCCAACACATGCAGAGCAAAGTCATAGTTGTGTTTCTTCTAATTACAAGTTTACCACTCACAAGTCACAGAGTTGTGATGCTGGAAGGAGCATGTTAATTTGAAACGTTGTTGAAACATTATAATATAGATATCATAATATACAGTATATAATATATATATATATATATATATATATATATATATATATATATATATATATATATTTATAATCCGTATACTGTAGAGATTAGTAAGCAGAAAGCTAGTCTGTAGTGAATTATAATAAATGCAAGTTATTTTAATGTTACATAATAAAGGTGTGATATACAGAACAGCTCATAACTGTTACTTACTCAATTTTTTCCTTTAACACAAACATTTACTTTTAAATAAGATAATCTGTAAATATTGTTTTGTTTAGGCTACTTCCATGTTATGTTTCTGACTTTACGTGTTTCTGGTGTGTTGCTGTAATAACAATGCTACTTTCACATGCTATCGGAAATTTCCTACTTTCCTACTCCGGGATTATGAGCTCATCACTATCAAGTGCTTTGTTGTCGGAAAGAACAGGAATCTTGTAGGACACCAGGTTTATTCTTCTATTTATTAGGACAATGCTATCTTAACTCGCACAATAAGCTTCTAATGATTATATAATTATGCACTACTTTAATGACAAGACAAGGCGATGTAGCTGTTGTGAAAAAAAAACGAATAAAGAATAGGCGTCTCAGCAACAATCATTCTCTTCTCCGTCATGTTTAAAGTTTGTGGCCCGCACATCTCGGGAATTTGAGTATGAAAATTATCCCTGAGCTTCCCAGTAGTAAACACGACATGAGAGGGTGTTTATGACCAATTTTTAACTAGGAAACTCGTATTTACGATAATTCCGACAGCACGTGTGAAGGCAGCATAAATACTCATTTCCCAGGTGTCCTCGAAGGCACCAAGCACAACTTAAATAACTTAAGAATCGCCATGGCATGCTTTAACATTTCAATGGAAAGGAGGAGTTGTTTTGGATTGTTTTTCACCTGAGATGTGAATGCCATGTGACTAGGTATAGGCAAACCTAGGCCTTTTTAGACATAGGCAAACTAGTCGGTTGCCTATAGGCATCCTTAGCTGAGGTGGCACCAATGTTGTGAGACAGGAGTGTCGTAACTCCATAATTTAAACCCACCCGACCGCAGGGCCTCGGAGGAGAACCAAGGAGAACCCCCACTCCTGCCAATCATGGTCAGAAATGGTCCTGTGCCTAATTAACTTGGAGAATGGTGTAGTTACTACCAGCAGGGTCTAACAGCATCATGTTACTCAGCCAAACCTTTATCTTTTGTTGGTAGAAGTTAAAGAAAAAAGTTAATTTTTAAGACCTGTTTGCATCTACCAAGTCGAACCTTTTCACTAAGTCGATATTTGTATTTAGCACTGTTTTTTCACCCACCTCCACAACTCTTTCATAACAGACCTCTGACCCATTTTTGGGTCATGACCCACTAGTTGAGAACCTCTGTGCTGAATGATAGAAACCACTGCTCAATTTTCTTGTATGGTAAAAATGAACTTTTCAAATGCGTTTCCTTTCATAAACACTCCTTGGGTTCAGTTCAGGTACTCTCTGATGACTTGTAAAAACGTTTGCTTGATTAACCTGGTACATGTGGCAGGCCGCTGAGGCTGTGCTGCATACATCAGCAATTGGCATAATACAAAAACAAATTACTGAGTGGAATAATAAACTTCACAGTCCTATACAATGTGCCCAATGGACCATTTCCCACTCGTGTATATGTATCAATCATGCATGTGATGCATCATATGCATAATTTTAGAAATTACAATTATTTTATAGAAAATATGAAACCCCGGAGTCTGTGAAAAAGAAGTTATTTTATTGTTGCATTGTTATTCTTGAGCATATGCCATGTTAATCTAACCTTGCAAGTGAAAGTTGGGTTATTTTCCTTAGTTCTATCTCCATGGGACCTTTGGGTCTCAAACTGGATCAGAGCTTTAGTTTGGGGAGAGAGAGAGAGAGAGTGAGATTGATGGAGTGAATGCGGACAGCTTCCAGTCCCTCTGTGACGTGGAGAGAAGAGAGAAAACAGGAGAATGATTGTTTTGTTCTCTCTTCAGAGAAAGTGCTGCTGCAAACAGTCTAAACAGAGAGGAAAGAGGACATTAAACACTCTGATACCCCAGCTACTCCACTGGACAGCTGGTCATGTGACTCAGCAGACAACTTAATCCAGACACTCTAGTAAGACTGGAAGTAACCTAAATATGAATTTTCGCAGAATAGGGCCTTTTATTCCTGTTCCCACATTGTTATAAATGTGGTTATCATCACACTGGCCTCCCAAAAGGTAAAGGGCAGAGAGAAAGAGAGAGCGAGAGATCCATGATAACATGATAACACTCAGATGTATGATAACAAATTATCCTTATTAACTCAATTCACAACATCATTGTTTCAGGAATCTTCATTATGGAAATTCAGATTTTCCAGGGTGTGACTGAACATTTACCCTGGGCTGCCAGTGAAAAACAACAGTGGAAAATTAAGACCAATGCCAGAATGTAACTTGGACTGGTAATAAAACAAGGTAAGCCAAGTCAAATTTGATTTAATCACAGTCAGACCATTGAACACTGTCAGTAGTTACTCTACAGAAAAAAAGCAGGAAAAACAGGAGCTCAATGCTGCAATACACCAATATTCAGATGAGCAGTGAATTACCAAGACTCTCCAGTGGTGTTTTTAATGCAAGAATTTCTGTTATTGCCCATACATGGGTTCAATGATTTGTTCTAAACTTCTAACCTTGAGTATTGATGTTCGACATGTAACTTATCCTTGACATGTCTTCATAACCCCTTCGCAACGGCCTAGCAACCACCCACATCATAGGATTGGTTTTGCAAGCGCACTACAATGCTTCATGATATTTTTCAGCCTTAATTACTAAGTTAGTAAACTGCTAAAAGTAGTAGCTCTGATTGCATCTCTTTAAATCTTAATGAGGCCATCAGATACTCCGAGCTTTTAATCTGTGCCTGTCAAACTGATGGCTTTCATGAATTAAAGGCACATTTCAGCTGAAACATGCTCTGGGGTGTTTTTTTTCTTCTTTCTTTCTTTGTGCACATGTGAAAGTCATAAAACAGGTTACTCGACTCCTGACTGTTTTATTATCAAATTCACAAGTGAAAATTTAAATGGTTTTACGATAAAATGAGAGGGGAAAAAATACATTAACCCTTCAAGAAAATAAATCTGCTCCGACTTCACAGTATAGCTGCTGAAGAAAAGCCAACATTTAATGACACTTTAAAAGCAATAGAGACGTGCAGGTTAGAATAGCGCTAAAATCAAGGACTTAAAAGAGAATTATTTGTATCCACGGTGGCTAAAATGTAATATTATGATTAAAAATCGGCTCAACCACAGCATAGAAGTTATAACTTGGTTTCAGGCAGGGTGGGCTGAACTTAGGAAAGGTGTTAGTGAAGAGAGACGCCAAATATGATTGGTCTTTGGAAAGGCCCTGTGAGAGAAGTCCCATGGAGTCAGAGGTCTAATGTGTGGAATCGCTCAGCCAAAATCAAGAGGGTGCAGCCAGTGGAGAGAAGGCCACTGTGGAGGAATTTCTCCATCTACCAACTGACACAGTGCTTAAGCTGCACAAATATGCTGTATTTTCTTAAGGAGCACTTGTAGACTATTTATGCTTCAAAAAAGATGAATAGGGTGTTGAAAACAAATGGCATGCAACATCTATTTGAAACTATGCTTTGAAAACAGGAACAGGAGCTACTGCATGCATGCATATAAAAAGACGAGTGCAACAGAAAAAAATAGAAAGCAGTACCTTTTACAGTCTGCTTAGACAGTAAAAATGCAAACAATGCTGAAGTGTAGCGTTGGCGATGGACTAAAAGAATGAAAATTGTTAGAAGTAATTCTACTATGACCAGTGCCTATACAAACATCTGTTTTTTTAAAGCTATTTTTAGCTGTTTTTTATAGAGTGTCTCATAATTAATATTCATGAGCAAAGCAGATAAGTTTTATATTGTCTCCTCTTCACTTTTCAGATCATTCCTTTTCCCCTGGTTCCTCCGAGACGATATGTTGAGATGGATATTCCAGACCACTCTTGGCATTTACTTACAAAATAATTCAGTCAAATAGTTGGACAGACACCTCAACGACACAATGAAGAGCTCTCCCAAATCTAAGGCTCTTCCAAATCCAAGCTCTGCATGGGCCCCAAAAATGATAAACCCACCCCTTAGTGGGCTGATTTCTGTTTGGGGTGCAGTTGAAATGGACATTTGGCTAGCCAAATTCCTGAGATGTTTTCCACTCTTTCAGATATATTACAATGTGAGGTCTCAGACAAGTGAGGATATTTGAGGACTAAGCTTTCTAGCTGATTAGGTCAAATTAAAACGATATTCTACTCAATATTGGTTAATAGTAATGAACCATGAGCACTTAATATGTACCTATGTAGAATAGACCACAATTTGGCCTACTTGTTTTCATATACTATATAAAACATAATGAGGAAGAACTGAGTTCTGGTAACGTACGTTCTTTTTAGTGAAAATAATGTCTAAGTCAGTTAGAATAATCAAATGTAAACTTCTTTCACATGGTAACATGTGCTAACAATGGTAATTTGCATTCAGAGGTTACACCTTTTGAGAACAGGAGGGTTTAACCATCCCACCCTCCTTTGTGTGTATGTTATCTCTAAACTCTTAAAAACCTTATTACCTTTTGTTTTACTTATTTGGAAATGAGACATTTGTACCAGTCGCACTGAGACATTTCAAATGATACCAAACATGTATAAAACTCGATGATAATCATTCACATTAAACCATTTAGATTCTTGTGTGAGTTTGGGTAATCTCTGCAAGAGTGAAGGATGAGGGGGAGAAATGTAGATTAGGATGAGGGAGGTGAGACCTTCGTCTCAATAGTGCACGAGGGGGAGTTCAAATATTAATTTTCAGCAAGGTCCTTTGTCTATGGAAAACTAAACTGCAATGAAGCTCAAGAAACAGAAACACAGGAACAATATAGGTCAACTAAACATATTATATTATATTATATTATATTATTGCACCTTTAATATTGTAAGTGCACCTTAATAAAATTATGTGGAACTGCCTGCAATTACTATTTAATTGCTACCATGGACATTAACAACAAAATAATGTAATATGCAGAATGTAAACTTAAATGTAAACTTACCGTATATCATTCTGTAATCTCTGCTTTTTTAAATGTGCACACATGCAGACACACATACACACTTACCAACACCAAAGAAGAGAAAGAGGTGAGATTTATAGTGCACCTTGGTCTAGACTCTGTTAACTGATCCCAGTTTCATGTCAGACACACTCTGCTCTCACATAAGCTTGTAAAACTTGGCAAACACAATGCAGTGCACATAGAGATGAGACACCATTTCAGTCAGAACCATCTCCAGCAGTGCACTGGCCTTTCCATGCCTTCTCAATAACATTTAATACTGCTTCATAAAGTTCCCATTCCCAAAAGGCTGGGCTCCAGCAAGGTGAGGGAATGCTGGGTGGTGGATGGTTTGTCATTGACAAGTAGCCTGGGCTCACAAATGACTTGGGAACCTCAGAACTTTTGTTTATTATCTGCCCGATAAAGGAAATCATTTCACATGCAGACAGGCAACTAAAACAATGCATTGGGGATGAGGAAAAACAAGACTTTGAGCATATGGAGAGCATGTGAGTGGAAAGTAAAACAAGGCTTGAAGAATGCCTGTGAAACACCTCAAAAATCCAATGAAATATAAAGTAATATTTTAGTGTGAGCAGTAGTAACAGTAATGCTGGTCTTATATGAATGGAGAGGAAAGCTTGGCAAATCTGTGATGAAACATAATAATGTGGTAAGAGAGGTGTTTTGTTCTTGCAAAACTGACAATTAACAGTGTTTTTCTCTCTCACGCTACACACTCCAAAACCGAAAGGTGTTCTGTTCTTTGTTCTAGCGGAAGAGTGTCAAAATCAATGAAAGAGTCTGTTCAGAAAATTGATATGTTGCCGTTATCTTTAACAGCCCATACATTCGTACAACACAAATGTGTCTTTATCCCTCCACACCACTGGTGGTCCACAGTGGGTAGCAGTGTTACTGGTATCCTACATGTGCTTCAGGATCATAAGACCACATTTGATTGCCTTGATATGCATCTGGCAGACCTATAAAGAACTGCAGATGTGGTTTGCATTGTTTCATTTTAAACCTGGACACCACCACTGCTAGTATGTACCATATCAAAGGCTGAGGGCACTGGGCCAAGCGCTATATCTTTTATGCCAATAAACCAATAATGCAGATGAAATTTATCAGCTCATGTTAAAGGGAGGCACCCTGTCGTTCTTGTTCTACAGTATTATTCTAGTGAAATTACAAGAATGTTTTGTTTAAACCAACTTCCTTTCTCACTTCACGATTCCCTACAGAGTCCTTCTCTGTTAAGAAGCAGAACCAAGGCTGTCACATCTCTTCAACCCCATGCCAAACATCGCCTGCATGAGGAGTAATTGATTCTATTCTGTCTCGTTTTTAGAGAAGGTGTTAAATCGGTTTAGCAGACAGAATCCGTGAATGGAATGCAGCAAAGCTTCTCCAGCTATTGCTGACATCCATTACTCTAAAGAGCACATGCCAGCAAAGCACAAATCCTTCTCCGACGGACACTATACAGTAAGGCTGAACAAATCCTTTGGATGAACAGAATTTACAACAGCCAGTCGATGGCTTCAGGGTTAAACAGTTTCTGCAAGATATTTGGTCACAATAATTGGTTCTCAAAGCCTTGTGTAAATCGGCATTATGGGTTAGGGTTACTGCGTAAATTACAGTATAGCCTATTTTATATTGCACGATTCTCGATTTTGAATCAAATTTCGATTTGAGTTTTTCTTCCCATTTTAGTCAACTTGATTTTATAAAATCATACACAGAGTCTTCTGTAATAAAGCAAGGCAGGCAATTTTATTTAATTTTTTTATATATATAAAAATAGGAACAACGAAGCAAATTACAAACAATTGGACAAAAACAATAGAAAAAAATTATACAAATTAAATAAACTTTAAGTTTTTCAGGTACTGTAGCATAGGTTTATTTAACTGCCCTACCACCGAAATTGAATAATCAATTGTAAAAATAAAACACTGTATGTATAATCTTCACTATTAATTAAATATAAATTGATTCTGGCGGCATCTGTGCAGCGCGAGCACCGCATGAGTCCTTGTTCGTGGCTTAATGTGATTAACGTCAATAACTTTACGAAACTTTCAATAGTACTGCGAAGAAAATTTGTGTTTGGGGTTAGGGTTGGGTTAGGGTTTGAAATTTGTGAATTGATACAAATCGGTAGAAGATGGAATCGCGATTCATATATGAATTGTTTTTTTCCCACACCCCTAATAACAGTGTTGTGCTAGTTACTAAGAAATAGTAACTAGTTACAGTTACTAGTTACTTCATTCAAAAAGTAACTCAATTACTTTGTTGATTACTTACACCAAAAAGTAATGCGTTACTGTTAAAAGTAACTTTTTAGTTACTTTTTTAAAGAAAGTTCTTAAATGTTCCCATTAATGCCCTTTTATGCGTTATGGTCTATACAAACACAAAACTGACTTAAACAGAAAGTAATTTTTAAACACTATTTTATTTAAGTCAGACCAGCACAAACTGAATATATCAAGGATTTCTGAAATAAATAACAAAACAAGCATTTTTAAAGCTAGTGACTTGTTTGCTTTCTCAACATTGATATTTTCATGCAGCTGACAGTATACGTTTTTACCACTGTGGTTTTTACTGCATGAATTAATATTTGATTTTGAGCAATACAATTGTACCTTGATCATTCTTGTTAATTCATAGTAGGCCTACATTAACTAAGGAGATACAAATACATCTAACAATGAATGATACTTCTACAACATTTATTAACCATATTTAATGCTAAAATTGTAATCTTATTGTAAAGTGACATTTATATGATTCAAGCTTAAAGAAGATGGCCATATTTAAATATCTGCAAAGGCCAGAGCATTAAAATTACATAAATGTAGACCTATATTACAGTCTTTCACTTTATTTGCTTAAATTTTAGAACACTTGATTAGACTTGATGTCGGCTGCATGAACATATCAATGTAAGCAATCAATCACGTCACTAGTTTTTAAAATACAACTTCGCCGGCTAATGAATGCATAAAAGTGACCAGCTGGATATAAACTAATGCAAATAGATGGTAACAATTGCGACATTAAAAACATGTGGGTCAGGTCTGCGTGTGTTTTTGTCACATTGCTTTAATCGCTTGAGGTAAGTTAGCCGTTACTAATGTTATTCCTCTCAGACTCGACGGCAAGCTTCTGTTCTTTCTCTGCTGAATGTGCTGATGCAGCTCTAGTCAAAAAATTAATTACTTTACAATGATATGGCAATGTGTACTTTAGTGTTCTGTATTCATACCGTTTCGCTGTCTGTGTTTTAAATGCGCATCAAGTGCTCAGCGCTCTCCGTGCAGATTGTAATCTCCGTGCTCGCGCTGCCTCATGTGTACGTAAACAACTCAGCCAGTGAGTTTGTTATGTGTCCTCCGGTGTCCTCTCGCTCTGTATAATGCTAGCAGTCTCTTCAGTGCTCTCGTACTGTGTAATGACAGCGCACACTTCTCAGCCGCTCCAGCAACTAATTAATTTAAAAAAGTAACGGACTAACGCGCCATATGGTAACGGTAACGGAGTTAATTTATTTAAAAAGTAATGCGTTACAGTATTAGTTACTGTCAAAAGTAACGCGTTACTGCCCAACACTGCCTAATAATCAGTCAGACTCTGGGTGTCACGATCACATGCAGTGCCCTTGATATCCACTAGAGGACACTTCTCCCCAGACCATTGTGATTTTATCAAGAACTGCATTTCCCATAACCCTTTGCCCAGACTCATCATATGTGACTGCATACAGCTGCTACTTATTACCTTGTTTACTCGTCACCATATATATGCCTGGTTTATTCAATCTCTCATTGCAAAGTCTTGTATGTGTCACTACTGCAATTCTGAGCGTTCTCTCCTGTTTCCCGGTTTTGATCTCAGCCCGTTCTTTTATTTTCCTGGCTGTCTGCCTGTGTTTCTGTGCCCTGTGATTATTTGGACTGTTTACCCTGTGTTCATGACCTCTTTCCTGTTTATTGGATTACCCAATGTCTTTGTCTTTTTTAAATGTCTTTGGATTACCCTTAATAAATGCTGCATGTGGATCCTCAACCCAAAGTCTCGGAGCAGTACGTAACACTGGGCCAGATAGGACAATTTGAGCTCACTTTCTAGCCCTATCCCACACACAAAATAGCTGTAGCCATGATGGTCAGCACTGCACTCTCTGGGCTGGGATCTGGGGCTGGAGCGGACTTAGGGGCTGGTGATGTAGAGGACCACGTCTTCATCCTCAGCCTCCTCATTTGGACTTGGGTAAATAGGAATTTGGGACTGAGTGCTGATATTTGAGCAGACTCTGGGTTTGCGGAGTTTGGAGAAATAGATGAGGTGGTCCCAATGTTGAGGTTTGTAGAGGGTTGGTCGCAGGCTCGGGGTGACCTGGAGGGCCCAAATGCTTTTGGGATGGGACTGGATGAGGGTTAATTTTGTCCTCTTTAACTTCATTATTCACAAAATCAGAGCCATTTAGCCAGAGGATGAAATTAATGGAATCAACTACGGGTAAATACGACAAGGAGACAGGAACCGAATCATCCAGTCTCATCCGAAAGCAGGGATTGAGCGTAGTATCGCTCCAGATGACCAGATGTGAATAATCCAAAACTCATCCACATACTGTACCGCTCCAGATGACATCCGTTCTGTCGGAGGGAGAAGAGATTATCTTCAGCCATTTTCATTGTTGAATCTCTGTTAAGGTCATGCATTCTTTAACAGTTAGGTGGCTGTAATAAAGGACAAAGGAGATATTTCCGGAGCCCCTAAAGGGACCTTTGCAAAAAAATAAATAAACAGACTTTCGTGTGCACACGAGAAACTTCTTGTGCTCACGCGTTACAATTTCTGGTTTGCAATTTGCATCACTGCCATCTTATTATGAAGAAAACAAGAGCGTGGATGTGGATGTGGCTGAGCATGAATTAATAGAGATCTAGGACTTCAATACTAAAACATTGTTTCTGTTCTTGCATTTCGACAAAGATATATCATCACTGAGCAATATTTTAAACACATTTTGAGGTCTAGAAGCCTGTTTCGACGAAAATAATTCTCAAGTAGCCTATTGAATACGCTATTGTATTTATTCAGCATCAACTCCAAACTTCAGGCCAACTCCATGGATACAGGTGGATGCATTCTCCAAGCACACTCTCATCTCATTCCTATTCCCACATTTGTATTAATGATGCTATAACGCAAATCGGATAGTTTCTCCTGCGCACGAGATACGTTTCTCATGAGCACGAGATAAGTTTCTTGTGAGCACGCGAAAGTTTGTATATTTTTTATTTTTGCTAGTGATGGGACGGTTGAAACTGGGGCTCCGGTGCTCTGAAACAGTTTTCAAAGCACTATTGTATCACACACTGTACAGATGCGTGTATCGAAATGACAATACCACATGATTGATGACGTTTGAAGCTTCGGAACAGCCAGTTTGAAAAAAAAAGGCACTTCACGACCCCACCTGATGCATAAAAAGGGAAATTATAATCGAGGAGGCATTATTTATTTAAATGATTTAACACTATTCTACCCCCCAACATAAATTATATTAAAACAAATATGTTTTATTATTATTTTATTATTAATACATTTTATATTGTTGATCAATATGTGAATCCGTTGACCAGGCTACACATGACACGGCACACATTGGCACACATTAATTTAGATGAGATTAGATCAAATTAGATAGAACTGTATTGATCCCACTCTTGTATGGACTTCCGATGCCTTGTTTGGTCACATGCTTTTTTTGCTCTGCAGTGATTTGTTAGATATGGTGGAGAAAACAAGTCGGACCATGTCGCTAATGCGCATTGTGTTAAAAGCTTCAAGTAATAAACCGTTTTTCGGCACAATTTTATGAAAGCCTCAAATGCTTCAGAAAGCATTGGTTTCCCATCACTAATTTTTGCAAAGGTGTGTTTACTGCATCGTCTCAGTGAATGTTTTGCAGGTTAACTCATCCAAAGCATTAATGCTTGAAGAAAGATCTTTTTAAGCCTAATAATGACAGTTTTCTGGCCTCTGACTGTAAACAACTCTCTCTATATCCTTTGTCTGCACATATCTACAGTGTTTATCAGTCAGCACAAACCAGCCCAAGTGATATTTTTTAGGACATGAGAAGTTCATAAGACACTCACTATCCCTTAGAAAAACAGCATGTTTTGAGACTAGATGGCATAGATAGTGAAGTGTTTTCCTCCACTTTGAAAATAGGAATAATTTTCTCTTTTATGTCCTGTGGAAATGAGATGTCCTCTCTGTGGCTCTCTGGATCTGCATGCAGTCTAGAAAGTGTCTGTGCTCCTATGCCAAACACAACAGCCGAGCGTGATGTAAATCGCATGAGGTGACCGAGGCAAAGGAAGATGCATGTCTGAGCTGACAGAGCCAGACATTTCCATTAATAGCTTGTCAGGGTGCCTTGCATTCATTCATGGGAAAACTCTCCAAAAGATGGAAATGAAAGATTTCCCATTTTCCCTATATCAGAAATACTCCTCCTTGGCATTTCACAACAGTTCTATGTAACTGAAGGGTAATGTGGACAGAGCGACTTAAGTTGAGACAATAAGGAAGGAACTACAACCTGTGCACACCCCTGTAAGACGTACCCAGGTAGAGGGTTATAAGCTCCTTGTCCACACCAGGACATGTGTTTGGCTTGTTAAAGTCACTTGTGAAAAATGGCAAATGCTTATGCAAGTCTCAAGCACTTTATCATGCAAGAAACAATCAAAAAAGACAGAACTGCGTCTGCAGGTGGTGTGTAAAATAGGTGAACTTTAAGAGATGTAGCCTTAGTCTGGTTGGAATTAATATACTTGAGCTGGTTATTCGTGGGATTCCCTTGCTGCCGACTTCTTTTTTACTATTTCCTCTTTTTCCACTTTTAATGGTTTAGGATTTAGAGGAAAAAAAAATGAAAACTGGTCTTAGACCAGCGCTTGAGAAATAATAAATATTAGATATGTTCACATAGACTCAGAAAGCACTGGATCTTCAGGGGTCATGGCCTGAAATAAATCAGCCGTAGTGTTGTAATGTCAGTTACTCTGCTAACACAGAGATAATGATGCTGTGATACTGCGCAAGACAGAAAAGTGAGATATAACACATATAATGTGAGAAAGTTCTCGTGTTCTCACCCACAGGGTCTTCTCACGTCATATATCTGTGCATACATTGTCCAGAAATCAGATTTAGCTGATGTGTCTAAATCATTCAAAAGTCTGATATATGACTGGAAAAATCTCTTTGGCTATATTTATTTATATTTATCCCAAGAGAGCTTGCTTGCTTTATTTATTTATTGATATGTTTATTATTTTATATGTATTTATTGATTTATTTAAATCATTTTTTAAGTCATTATTTATTTTATTTTTAATTTTGACTGCATAAAAACTCTTTTTTTATTTTAGTATGCCATACTATTTGGTTTGTTCCACTTTTTTTTATCTTTAATGACAGCAGCATTTTGGCTGCATGAACTTCACAAGTTTGTGTAAAACCTGATGATCATGTTTTATTCCTTTTATGTCATAACTTTATTTTGTTTCCAACATTTCCAAAATCCTTTCTCTTCACTTCCAGGTTTTAATCAGCTCACACACATCTAGTCTGAGGTAAATTTGTTCCAGTGAGGATTCTGGATGTGACTTTGGACAAGATCAGCAGGGAATAGTACATATAATGAGCGAGCATTGTCCTATTACTAAATTGAGGGTTAAGAGGGTAGAATGTGATTCTTCATTGAAGAAAATGAGCAAAGGACATAACAGAGAGACATCCTAAATAAGCCAAAAACAAAAGAAATGTTGATATGAATAAACATTTCATTAAATAAAGCTATAAATCCAGCCTTTCTTCGCTTTGTTACTTCTCTAAAAGGGTGGTCAGGCAGAATTGTGTTCTATATAATTCCATAAGGATATAAGAAACAATTGTGTGCAATCTTAGCGAAGCAGCACAAATAGTTCAAATCATGGCATCCAGAGCTCAGATTACTGCCTGTAACTTCACAGGACGTGGCCTTTAAATTCTCTGCATCTGCCATTGCGTGTAAGCCATGTCTGCAGACGCTGGGAGCCAACCACAACTAGTATTCACAGAAAACTAAATTAACACTTTGGAGTTTATGCTAACCACCCCAAAAGGGTTTATGATGCTTGAATAGTTTTTTTTTATACAAATCTGTGGGCTCTTTTTGGTCTTTTTGATTATCCAGGTGAAATTAACAGGAAGAGTTATAGTGTTACCAGCAGGTTGCGGAGCGGTTATTGGGTTTTACAAGCTGCTCTCACGACACACAGGGTCAAACGGTGGCAATGGTAACTTTAAATGGAAAGGATTTTTGATAATGATAAAGCAAGTTTTTTTTTTCTATTTAGTAAAAATTAGTGATAGTTACCCCAAAAAAGATATTCTTTCAATTTTTACTCACACTCATGTGGGTAAAAACGAAAGAAGACATTTGGCAAAAGCAGCTTGGACTGAATAAATTGTGCATTTTTTAAATAATTTTTGGGTGAACAATCCCTTTAGTGTCATAACATGGAATAATTCTGTGATAATGTGGAAGTTTACAACATGAAAGTTTGTATATGGCTGTGGGTGGCATTTCTTCCGAAACAACCACAAAATCAAGCAAAAACATGTTAACTGCTTTAAGTAAACAAGCAGGAGACAATGGTTTTCTGGTCATGAACCATTTTCCCAAGTGAAAGTATGCGTGGTTTCTTAGTATCTTTAGTCCCAGACTAGAAATTAGGGAGGAAAGTAACTTTTTCAAAACACCAGTCTATGATAGTGAGCTGTGCAATTTCACACCACCATTTATTTATTTATTTATTTATTTTTAAACTGTAGTGCATGTCTCTACAGAGACTCTAGAGAATAGAAAGTACAGAAGAAAAGATAAAAAGACACACTAAGATAATAATCTGTCGTCTTCCTTTGAGCCAAAACCAATTTCATTAATATTCAAAAAAGCTGTACATAAACAAAGTATTCCTGCCAGAGAGCAATTTTCACATAGAGGAAAATTCTTCTGTAGACATGCGGATTTGGAACTAGCTGTGGCATACAAAACCCATCTTCTTGTAAGTAGCGTATAATGTAATGCATTTATATTTTTTTGCATTCAAACTGTTTCACCATGTCAGTATAATATGTTAAATAGGCAGACGTTGAATTATCATGGAAAAAATGGCACTACATAGAGGTGGAAAACCAATATTGTTTATCAGTTATGAAAAGCCAAAACACTCGACAGTTTCTGGAACGCCACTAGATACTTTTTCATAATTTCCTTGTCAAATGATCCCAACTTCCCAGCATAAACTCGTTCAGCTGTGGTTCTTCCTCGCCATAGCTATAACTCTTGCTAATTCCAGCTGGATTAAACAGCGCTTGAAATCCACCCAATT
Source organism: Rhinichthys klamathensis goyatoka (assembly GCF_029890125.1). Taxonomy (NCBI): domain Eukaryota; kingdom Metazoa; phylum Chordata; class Actinopteri; order Cypriniformes; family Leuciscidae; genus Rhinichthys; species Rhinichthys klamathensis. The sequence goes on along the minus strand of NW_026606844.1, from coordinate 1,081,023 downwards.
TAGCCCTGAAATATAGTTGCTTAATGGATGATAGGCGACATGGAAAATAACATCACTGTAATTTTTTGCCAAAATCTGAAAAAGAGAACAGCTGCTCTGAGAAGTTCTTGCTCTTCAAATATCAAAGTGATCTTTCCTCTTATGAGAATTTGCAAGCTGGAAAATCAACATTTGTTATTATATTTGTTATTGTTATTATACTGTAGGTTCACTTTAAAGGGATAGTTCATCCAAAAAATTAAATTTAAAATGTCTACCCTCATGTTGTTCCAAACCTGTATGAATTTCTGTCTTCAGCTGAACACAAAAAATATATATTTTAAAGAATGTTGGTAACCAAACAGTTGATGGGCCTCATTGACTTCCATAGTATTTTTTGTTCTTATATGGAACTCAACGGCTACCGTCAACTGTCTGGTTACCAACATTCTTTAAAAGATCTTATTTTGTGTTCAGCAGAAGAAAGAAACTCATTAAAAAAAAAAACATGAAAACTCATGCAAAAAAAGGGAAGCCTAAGACAATCTTTTCCTTTTGGTGTTTTTATTTTATTTATTTATTTATTTATTTTATATATATATATATTTTTTATCTGTATTCGAAAGAGCTGCTGAACATTATTCAAAACTTCACTTCTTGTTTGGCAGAGAAGAAAGAAAAAACATAGCCTACAGGTTTGGGTGAATAAATGATAACTATTTCTTTAAACATGTTGCGCACTTATTTATAAGGATTACGTTGTTGTTTCTTACTTTTCACCTTGTGTTTTCAGGAAGAGGTTTAGTGTTTGATGTTCACAGTCACGCATATTATGGATCCATAACAGTGACGAATATGCACTCAGCCTGATTCAACAGCAAGCAGGAGGGGGAAAAAAGGTTGACAGTTTGTTTGAAATGGCACATTACAAAAACTATAAAAGGACCAGGTCCATATGCTACACGGTGTAAACACGGAGCAATGTTTGTAATTATTTTGCTTGGGAATAATGACATAGCGGGTAAGACATCTAGAGCATGGTGTGTTGCCATGTTTTCTTTCTTGCTTTTCTTTGAGGTCCTTGTCTCTGTGCCTTGATTGCAGTCGAGGAACTCAGAAAGGGCTGTGTGAGGACGAACCGCTGGCCAACATCTGGAGGCGCATTTAATGATCATTAAAAGCGTGACGGGATATTTACTGAATGGGAGGAAAAGAGTGGGAAGCTGCAGAGCTTTCGTAGGCACGGAATGGTTCGGTAATGTTTGTCCTTGCAAAGGTTTCAAACATGGAGAACTTAGATTTAACAGGCCTTGTTTTCAGTTTATGTGTACCAGTAAACTTGCATCCAAATACGTCCACTGTGGGTGGCTGGTTTGGTCTGCCTCATTGTCAAATTTAACCTAAGGTTCCCAGACTAAAAAAATGCTCTAAACAGAAGGCTTGTGGCGTAGACACGACTTTAATAAGGTATGTGTTTGGGAATACAATTACAATTACATTAAACCTTGTGTTTTTTTTCTTGTTGGCCCCTGGTGAACCCAGCTGTATTATAACAGGTGACCACCCAATCAGAATGATCCTTTAAAAATCATGTTTAAAGTAAAGATAAACATCTAGTTATTTGATTTTTAAGATATTTAATGGATTGCCAAGTCCAGTACATGAACTTTAAACACACACACACACACACACACACACACACACACACACACACACACACACACACACACACACACACACACACACACACACACACACACACACACACACACACACACACACACACACACACACACACACACACACACACACACACACACACACACACACACACACACACACACACACACACACACACACACACACACACACACACATATTGGTAACACTTTATTTTACAGTGTCCTTGTTACACATGTATAGTAAGCTAATTAATAGTATACTAATTATAATAGACTAAATTTTGCATAATTATATGCAACTAACCCTAAACCACACACTAATACTAACCCATCCCTAACACTATAGTAGGTACAAGTTAATGCTTATTACTCAGTACTTAAATATATAATTACAGACTAGCACTTTTGTAACAATGATACTGTAAAATAAAGTGTTACTCTTTTCTTTGGCAGACACAGAGGGCTCTGCTTTTTCAGTGCAAATGGTCAAAATAACTGTTTTTTAGCTTTAACCATGATTTTTTTAGGTGCACACAAGTAAGTCAAAGGATGTTCATTTTGAACGGTCAAACAAAAGCACACTTTTCCAATTTTTCACTTTCTCCTCATGCTTGATGCGTATTGGCTTGCAATGGTGAAGCATGTGAGGTGTTTCACACACCACCTAACATCTATTCCCAAGAGACTCAGCAGCGGCTTCTTCCGTCTTCAGCTTGGCCTCTAAATAGTAATATTCTTTGTGAGACTTCTGAGATAGGCATAATAGGCATAATGCATAAAGCAAAATCAAATGTAAAGCTGTAAAAAAAAGTTTTGTCAGGTACTTGAAAATGTGCTTCATGTGGTACCATATTAATTAACTGGTTTAATTTAAATCAAAAGGTATCATTTATATAACTGAATTGGAATAAGTGGTACAAAACAAATATAGGCTATGCATTTAATTTATGCAATATGTGTATAGGCATATATATTCATTTGCATAGTTAATGAGACAGGATGCTTTTAGTTAGTTACAACAGTAATGGGTTAACCATTGTGAGCTGTCATAATGATGCTATCATTCCTGAAGTGATACTGACACCTCCTGGTCATACTAAGTATAGTAGAAAGGCTCTGTTTATCTCCCTCATTTCGTTTTACGTAAAGCTGCGCATCACATTTAACCTCACATACATTTTTATTTCTATTTGGATTGTATTCTGTTTAAAAAAAAAAAAAATAGTACTTTTGTTTATTCTCCATACTGCCGTTAGTATGTAACGACACGACGCAACTACAGTAACCCTGAAGAATTTCACATCGTCACTTCCGTTTGCAGAGAACTGAGAGGATTTGCGTTACCGAGCGACCAAGAGGATTGACAGAGGAGCCTGTGGAGATTATTTGCCATCCGGACATCCATTAAAACACATACACATCGCATTTTGATCATGGAATAATTTTAAATGTGGCCCGTGTGGTTCGGTTCAGCGGTTAAGACGGCATACAGGTTAGTAAAGCAGCGGCAGATGGGTCAAGCATCCTCCTCTTCTCCCCGGTGTGTGTGACACGTAGCTCAGCTGCAGCGGCGCCGAGAAGAGGACGCTTGACCTGCCCCGGCTGAAGCGCGTCATGGCGTCTGTTCACATCACACACACTGTAGCATAAAGTATAATCCATCCCTTCCCCCTTTAGTTAAGGGCGCAGCTTTTACCGATGCCTAGATAGTATGCTAGATTTTTTTTTGTATTGGCCCCCAGATTATTGCTTATAGACTGGGCTATTGCTAGATTCATCATGCAATGTATATTGGTCTTCTAACAAAACATTGTTGATTGTGGATATGTATCACTCTTTTATTAATACTTTTACATTATATTATGTGTTAATACATATTTATATTTCAACACATGCTTCACTAAGACTTTTAATATTATGTGGTATTAGACACCAGAGTTGGTTTTACTATTAGTGTGTATTAAGGATGTAACCAAAAATGATATCTGTCTGTCTGTGTCTATCTGTCTGTGTCTATCTGTCTCTGTCTATCTGTCCCTGTCTGTCTGTCTGTCTGTCTGTCTGTCTATCTGTCTCTGTGTCTGTCTATCTGGCCCTGTCTATCTGTCTCTGTCTCTGTCTATCTGTCTCTGTCTATCTGTCCCTGTCTGTCTGTCTGTCTGTCTGTCTGTCTGTCTATCTGTCTCTGTGTCTGTCTATCTGGCCCTGTCTGTGTCTGTCTGTCTGTGTCTATCTGTCTCTGTTTCTATCTATCTATCTGTCTGTCTCATCTGCAATGTTTTTTTTTGTAGATACCCATCATGACAGACAGTATTTTGAGCAAAGCCGCCACTATGGAAATACCCATCAACAGCAACGGGGACACCAGGACGGCAGAGGATGACAGTCTTGAGCAGGTGTATATCCACTGCCCATCCAACCTACTTTTCATTTCAGGCCCGCTGCTCAGTTACGTCGTGAACCAGACCTGATTGTGATGTGACGTCCTGTTTCTGTGGAAATTGTGAAGCTGGATCTGAGAGGCCTTGAATAGTTGGCTTAATCACACATTAATGAGCCATTGTAAATATGACACTGTTCATTTTAGTTGTGTATTTTAGCATGTTTGTCTTCTCAATGCATCTGTTTTACCATCTTTTTTTTGCACTGTCTTCACATTTTATGTTTTTTCATGTCACAGGGTGCACAGATTGGTGGGAGCTTAGATGAAATTGTAGGCACACTGCCAGTGGCCATGGTGAGGGAGAGTTTGTGGGTGTCCTCGTATGTTGGAGCCCTATTCCCTTTGATTTAGTGTGGTTGATGGTTTGCATAGTTGCACACATAGTAGTCATTGAGCTATCATGGGGCTTGGGCAAATGTTGTTGCAGGATTGATCACAAACGGGAGCTGTTTACTGGTCAGAAAAGTCAAGCAGAGACATGGAAAGCAGTCATGCAAATATTTTAATTTGCATGTGTTTTATAGCGACTTCTGATTCCCCCCCCCCCCCCCCCTCTTAATAGGGATTCTCTGAACTAAAGATGTATGGTTAATCAATGTATTTATCAACCAACTTGTTGAATTGCCACATTTGTTGAATAGTCTTCTAGTCTAAGCTTCTAGTCTAAAGCAACATATTTTTGTGTTTTAAGTATTTAAACACTATATATAAATTTTTTTAGAAGAAAAAAAATAAATATAAAATTGTATTTATTTTTATTTGATTTTTTTGCTTTTTTCCCGCCATCATCCCAGTGTTATTCGTTAACTAAAACTATTAAAACTCATTATTGATAATTTAACAAAGCTAAAATAAAATTATATATAAATATTAGATGAAGAACTCTAACTTGAATAAACATCAACAAATTAGTAATATTGCCTTAGCAACTAAGTACTGAAATTACTAAAACTGTAATAAACAATAAACATTAAAGTAAAAAAAAACAATAAAAATAAAACACCCAATACAAATAACAAACACAAAAATAAAGCCAAATTAAAATAACAAAAACTTAAATTAACATAATTACATAAACATAATTACTAAAACAAAGTAAAATTAAAATGAAAAAAAAAGCTAATTTAATATTTTAACAAATATAGTAGTATGTGCCATGAATAATACTAAAATAGCTCTGCTCCATCCACTCTTTTGATACCCACTTGTGTTTTCCCCCCACCTGCTAAATGTGTTTTCATCTCTGTATTGTAGATTGTAATATACTGTGAAATTAAATCTCATCGCATCTAGGACTTGCAGCAGGTGATGGTGTCTGGACCGAACCTGAATGAAACCAGCATTGTGTCTGGAGGCTATGGAGGGGCAGCAGAGGGCATCATTCCCACCAGTTCCATCAAAGGTAAAGAGCACTTAAATAGTTTAAATTGGTGTCCGAATCTGATCTTGATTTGAAGCAGCATCTGAGACATGTGGATAGACTTACATCTCTGGTGACGTATATGTTTAGGACCAGCTGTTCGTTTCAACCCGGAGTATTTTGACAGAAGATGTGGTAACACGCCCAAACCAGGTGTCTATGCATGATAACTTGACAGGAGATCTTTTTTTAGAATCTCTACAGCTTCCCCTCTCTCTCTCCCTCAGTGTAAAATGTGTTTGTCAGCATTTTAACAGCAAACGTTTGGCTCTTTTCTACAGGATGCTGAGGACAGTCGCATGGTGGATGCATGTTTGCATATGCAACACAAACCCCTTGTTTGTTTGTTTGTTTTAAATTTACTGTAAACATATGTTTTGTAACAAATGTTGTTGTTTGTGAGCTGAATGTGATTGAACTGTGAAATACACAGTAATTATTGAAGTGGTGTTTCTTTATGCTCAGTAACATGGTTGGCCTTAACACATTAACATGGTACTGAAACACATGCCAGAGTACCAAACCTAGCTGACACAGTCAGTGGCGGTCCATGAGGAGTTTAATTTGATTTATTATCTTTAGTTGAATTTCATTCTGATTGTTCAGTTTACTAATCAAATGAGCCTTTGTTATTAGCGTCATCTGGAATTTGTGAAGTATTTAATTCAAATAATTAAATAAATTAAAATTTGGAAACAAAAGTTAACTTTAATTTCATATTAATTAAATATTATTTTATATATACACTACCATTCAGAGATTTGGGGTCAGTAAGATTTATTTGAAAGAAATTAATACTTTTATTCAGCTAGGATGCATTAAATTGGTCAAAAGTGACTGTAAACAGTTATGTTCCCTTTCAAGGGAACTTCGAGCTGCGTTTGAGACGCGGTGGGAACGCTCTGCGTGATTGCGTCATGAAGCACGTGTAAAATCAGTCCAATGGAAGCCCGATACGTCATAGGTGACGTCATAGACCAGGAAACTATAAAGCACCCTTGAAAACAGACCGCGACAGCTTCTGTTGTCTTCAGTAAGCGCTCTCTGTTACTCTGTCCTTGTCTATTTATTGTTGTCTGTCCGATCATTCATATATATATATCATTATGGCGAGCAAGCAAGATTACAAACGTTGTGTTGTCCCTTGCCCTCGTTTCATTACGGGTGGGGACACACATCAGATGTGTGTTGCTTGTTTGGGAGTGGAGCATGCTCAGTCGGTCCTCGAGGGGGCTGACTGCGAGCATTGCATGAGTTTGTCCATGAAAACTCTCCGCTCTCGCCGGGCATTCTTTGAGGAGGATGGTTCGGTTCGTGTTCCCCGAGGTGCGGGTCCCGCGGCTGCCGAGGCACTGCGGCGGCGTTCATCTTGGGGTTCACATATGGATTTAGTAGCGGGGTTTGAGACGGGCCCCGCCCTTTCTCAGCCCTTACCTGCTGGATCCGGTGTCCCAGCCCAGGAAGGAGCCCGCTCTGCGGTTTCTCCTCCCCAGGTTGAGACACCACTGTTGCGGCTATCCAGTTCTGAGGAACTGGATGTCGTTGATATGGGGGAATTTGAGTTTTCGCCAGCTCATACCCCTGCTGATGAGGAGCTTATGGAGGTTTTATCTCGTGCTGTTACTAAATTAAATATTGAGTGGCCAGCTGATGATATTGATGTTGAATCAAGAAAGAGTCTTCTAGATGAACGTTATTTACCATCTAGATCACGACCTCCTCGTCGGGAACTCCCGTTTTTTCCTGATCTTCACACTGAGGTGTCCAGATCGTGGAATAAACCGGCGTCTTTCAGAGTTCATAATCCTCAAACTAGTAATTATAGTAAAGTTAGAGGTATGGATAATTATGGTTATTTGACGATGCCTCGTGCGGAAGAGACGCTTGCGAGCTATCTCTCCCCCGAGTCAGCGTCATCACTGAAAGCCCCGACGTTACCCACCAGACCATTAAAAAATACATCAATGCTGGTGGGTAAAGCGTATTCGGCAGCAGGTCAGGCTGCAGCATGTTTACATACGATGTCGATTTTACAAGCTTATCAGGCTGACCTGCTGAGGGACATGGATGATTGTGAGGAAGTTAGTGCTGAGACTGTTCGTGAATTACGTCGCACAACCGATCTATCTCTCCGGGCCACCAAGGAGACGGCTAAATCAGTTGGCCGTTCTATGGCAGCCCTGGTGGCCACGGAGCGTCATTTATGGTTGAATCTTTCTGAAATCAAGGATAAAGATAGATCTGTTCTTCTGGACGCACCGCTTTCTCCTACAAGTCTGTTCGGCGATGCTATAAATTGTGTTGTCGATAGGTTTCAAGAAAATAAAAAACAAGCGGCTGCGTTTCAGAGGTTTCTTCCTCGCCGGTCCAGTGTCCCCGAGGCTGCGCGTAATATAAAGATAGAGCAGCCTCGTCCGTCTACGAGCTCCGCACACAGATTCCAGCAGAAACAGAGCGTCGCTGCTCGGGCTCCTCCACAATCTGGGGTTCCCGAGTGGCGTTCGCAGTCCAGGCCTGGTGGGGGTAGACAGGATCTGAGGACTGTCATCTCCAAGAGAGCCTGGACTAAGAAGAAGTCCTGACGCCGAGTGTGCCAGGCTTCTGAGGGTGGTCCCCTCCAAGGAGGAACGATTCCGAGGAACCGTTTCTCTTTGGCGCCCTCCGGGGGGCGATTCTCCGAGGAGAGTCGCAGCGTTGCCACGTCGGTTGTTCCCTGCCGGTTCGCCGTTTCAGGGCACCGAGGTGTCAGCGTCCCCGTACAATCCTCTGAGGAGGGTTGTAGAACGGTCAGTTCGGTTGTTCCCTGCCGGTTCGCCGCTTCAGGGCGCCGAAATGATTGTTCAATCAAATCCAGAGGCCAGTCTCGAGGGACTGGTTCCCTTATCAGAATTTCTGGCAGCGTGGAAACTTCTGCCAAATATTTCTTTATGGGTCCTGCACATAATAGAAAAGGGTTACAGAATTCAGTTCGGTTCTCGTCCGCCCAGATTTCAAGGGGTCCTTCCCACAGTGGTGGACCCGCAGCAGGCTCTGGTTATGGAGCAGGAAGTTCTGACACTTCTTCAAAAAGGAGCGATAGAGAGGGTGCCTCCTCCCAACAGAGAGTCAGGGTTTTACAGCCGTTACTTCATTGTTCCGAAAAAGGATGGAGGGTTGCGTCCTATTCTAGATCTGCGCCAGTTAAACAGCAGAGTTCAGAAACTCAAGTTCAGGATGCTCACACTCAAGCAAATTGTTTCACAGATTCAGTCCGAGGACTGGTTTGTCACAATAGACCTGAAAGACGCTTATTTCCATGTATCTATCCATCCTCATCACAGGAAGTTCCTGAGGTTCGCTTTCGGGGGCGAAGCTTACCAGTATCGGGTTCTGCCGTTTGGCCTAGGTTTATCACCCCGCACCTTTACAAAATGCGTGGATGCAGCTCTGGCTCCCTTGAGACTCCAGGGCATTCGCGTATTAAATTATATCGACGATTGGTTGATTTTAGTTCAGTCAGAGCAGTTGGCGGTTCGGCATCGAGATGTCGTTCTGTCTCACATAAAGGAGTTGGGGTTGCGGCTCAACACCAAGAAGAGTGTTCTCCTCCCTACTCAGAGGACCACTTTTTTAGGTGTAATTTGGGATTCGACCACAATGCAGGCACGTCTATCTCCTGCTCGGATCACTGCGATTCTCACAGCCGTAAAAAATGTAAAACTAGGCCAGTCACTCACTGTGAAACAGTTTCAGAGACTGTTGGGGCTCATGGCAGCAGCGTCCAACGTGATTACTTTTGGCCTGCTGTACATGAGACCCCTGCAGTGGTGGCTCAGAACCAAGGGGTTTTCTCCGAGGGGAAATCCGTTCCGCAAGATCAAGGTCACGCGGCTATGCCTTCGTGCTTTGGTCATGTGGAAGAAACCTTGGTTCCTCGCCCAGGGCCCAGTGCTGGGAGCTTCTTGTCGACGCGTCACGCTTTCGACGGATGCTTCCCTCACAGGATGGGGGGCGGTCATGAGTGGCCGCTCGGCGCAAGGTCTTTGGCAGGACCATCATCTGTCATGGCACATAAATCGTTTGGAGATGATGGCGGTATTTCGAGCTCTCAAATATTTCCTGCCAGACCTGAGAGGCCATCATGTGTTGGTTCGTACGGACAACACGTCAGTGGTTTCATATATCAACCATCAGGGGGGTCTGAGGTCACGTCACCTTTGCAAGCAGGCCCATCAGATCCTCCTATGGGCCCAGGGGAAGTTGCTATCTCTCAGAGCAGTTTACATTCCGGGGCGTCAGAATGTGGGAGCAGATATACTGTCAAGGCAGGGGCTGAGGCCCGGGGAGTGGAGACTTCACCCCGAGGTGGTGGAGCTCCTGTGGGAGAAATTTGGTCGTGCTCAGATAGACCTTTTCGCATCCTCAGATACAACCCATTGTCCCATGTGGTTCTCTCTCACGCACCCAGCTCCTCTCGGACTGGATGCGATGGTGCAGGTGTGGCCGAGGCTGCACCTGTATGCATTTGTACTTGAAGGTCTGGCTCTGGCTCCCTTCGAGCCTATTGAAGAGGTTTCAGAAAAATTCCTCACTTTGAAAGCTTTGTTTCTCCTTGCTATTTCTTCTATCAAGAGAATTGGAGATTTGCATGCCCTGTCGGCAGTGTTGGGGGTAACGAGTTACAAAGTAACGGATTACAGTAACGATATTACTTTTTTGGGTAACGAAGTAAAGTAACGCATTACACTAAAAATATCGGTAACTACACTACTTTACTATACTATAGGAACGCGCTTTCCTGCGTTACCCAAGCCGTGTTTGCTTGTGTGTAAAGTTCTGTCTAGTGGTGCGTGCGCACCGTTGCCATAGAGATCGATTTGAGTGACATAGCTGCCGGTGCGAAGGAGAGAGGGAAATGGAGACGGAGACGGAGACAGGGGGTCTCTGCAGCGCGAGTCTCCGCTGACTGCACGCGCACCTCCCCAAACGGACGAGGCGTTTATACTCGACGCGCTCGCCATTGTACTATTCTGTGAAACGACGGGGCGACTCGAGTAATTGTCCTCTTAACCATCAGGAATCAACGGTGAGAAGAAGAAAGGTCCACACGTGACGATGTTTATTTTAGTAGGCTACATCACCACCAATAACACTACAAAAAGAATCGTGTACGTAAAATCCAGTAAACCCTGAGATTATTACTTGTGACATTAGAACAAAATGTGGATATAAAAACATGTATGTAGACTATAGAACTAAATCAACGATCTCTTAAATGGTTTCTAATTTCACTAAACATTTCATTAAGTTTCGTGGACATTTGATAAAACATGGATCTTTCTATTAAAAATGCTTATTATGCTATTGTAGGCTCATTTTGTAAACATAAGCAACTGATTTAGACACGCAAACTGTGTGCCGATGCGGTCACGGTGAGACGTAGGCTACATGCTCGGGCAGATTCGGCTTCTTGAAGTCGTTCATCCTCGGATTCGGCGCCGCGCACGCTGTTACAAAAACTCTTCTCAAGTCTTGGAGCACAGCAGGTAACACAAAACAAAATGAACAGGCTTGTTGCAGGGTTCATTGTAGAGGAATGCTTCCCCTGCCGACTATTGAATCGCCAAGAAAAATGCATTTTAAATTAAGATCAAAAATGTAAAAGTGACCTTTATTTTATTATTTTTCATTGACCACTTCATTTTTTATTTTTATTGCCATGAGTCGAATAAAAAGCTTGTTTTGTTCTCAGGAGAAGAGTTTATTCTCATGTTTCCCAAAGCCTGTGTTTTAAAACTTGTGTGTTGACCCCATTTTAAAATGACCGCACCATAGCCTCCTTTATCCTGTTGTTTGTGGATTTTACAGTGAGATATATTTCCTTGTGCAGACAGGGATATTGTTCTTTCATATGGTTTTACATGCCATTTTGTATATATTTATACAATAAACACTATGTAGACAGGCAAAGTGATGATAGGGCTATGATATTTGTCCATAAATTAAGAAACGGGAAAGTAAAGTAATAAGTAGTGAAGTTACTTTTCAAACGCAGTAACTAGTAAAGTAATCTCATTACAATTTACAGAAGTAACTAGTAACTAGTAACTAATTACCTTTTTTGAGTAACTACCCCAACACTGCCTGTCGGTTGCTCCTTCATGCCTGGAATTTGCACCTGGTATGGTGAAAGCATTTCTATACCCTAAACCGGGCTATATACCTAAGGTCCCAGTGAATGTTGGGGGTCCAATAGTGTTGCAGGCCTTTTATCCTCCACCTTTTAATACCCCAGATCAGGAACAATTGAACCTGTTATGTCCAGTTCGGGCATTAGATGCCTACGTTCACAGAGCTGCCCTGTGGCGTAAGTCAGAGCAATTATTTGTATGTTTTGGGTCACCCAGAAGAGGGTGCCCTGCATCGAAACAGGTTATGAGCAAATGGATAGTCGAGGCTATTTCATTGGCTTTTGAAGCGGCCGGTCAGCCTTCACCTATGGCATTCTACTAGGAGTATGGCGGCCTCTACGGCCTTAGTTTCGGGTGTTTCCCTTCTTGACATTTGTAATGCGGCAGGCTGGTCCTCCCCGCATACATTTGTCAGGTTTTATGACCTTGACCTCTCCACTCCTGGGGCGAGGTTGCTTGCTTCTTAGTGTGCGCCAAGGACTTCACACAGAACGGGCATTTGTCACTATGGCGTAGTGGGTATGGGGTTCCCACCGCGTCTCAAACGCAGCTCGAAGTTCCCTTGAAAGGGAACGTCTCAGGTTACGTATGTAACCCTGGTTCCCTGAGAGGGAACGAGACGCTGCGTTTGCCTGCCATACTTCCTGCATACCCTGATCGACTTACTTCAGACTTTTCAGAAGCTGTCGCGGTCTGTTTTCAAGGGTGCTTTATAGTTTCTTGGTCTATGACGTCACCTATGACGTATCGGGCTTCCATTGGACTGATTTTACACGTGCTTCATGACGCAATCACGCAGAGCGTTCCCACCGCGTCTCAAACGCAGCGTCTCGTTCCCTCTCAGGGAACCAGGGTTACATACGTAACCTGACACGTTTACAGAGATTTCTGTTTCAAATAAGATTTCTGTTTCAAATAAATGCTGTTATTTTGCTGCTTATTTTTTTTTATTCATCAAAGGATCTTATTCATAAAAAATGTTTTTCACCAAAAAAATTTTAAACTGTTTTTAACATTGGTAATAATATGAAATCTTTCTTAAGCAGCAAATCAGCATATTAGAATGATTTCTGAAGGATCATGTGATACTGAAGACTGGAGTAATGATGCTGAAAATTCAGCTTTGGCATTACAGGAATAAATCACATTCTAAAATATATACAAATTTAAACTATATTAATATTTTACAATAATACTGTTTTTACAACATTTTTGATCAAAGCAAACTTAAAAAAAAAAGTTTTTTTACTAACCCCAAACTTTTAAACGGTAGTGTTTATTTATATTAATTTTATTTACCACAAATTATAGAATACATTTCTTATGACTGCCACTTTACACAGTCAGTCCTTTAGCAGCAACCTGGTTTGCTCATTTTCATCCTCTGCTTCCACCTTTTATCACCTTACCTTTGTATAAAGGTATAAATTCCCTCTCTTTTGGTTTCCTTGCTCTTATAAACCTCTTAACCTTCACTTTTAAGCATTTAACTCTTAATTTTTCACAATTCATCATCATAATCTTCAACATTGTTATTGTTTATGTACATTTTGATAATACCTTCTATGAAATCCTTTTTTTTTCATCAGTTTTCTAATCTCAACTACAGCACGGTTAATGTTACAGTTATTGTTAATCATCTCTATTACCCCCAAAACACTTATTATTGCAATTTCCTTAATGGTCTTTCAATTAAACTACATCTCCATCCCATTCCTCCACCCGTCCACTGTTATTCATTCATTTCAGACATCCGCTCCAAATCCAGGGGTATCACTCCCAGCAATTCAACTGCCAGTCGGATAGCAAACCAGCCAGGACATTACCCAGGTATCCAAGGGGCCTCCTCACCCTTTCCTGCCACTGCCAGACACCTTTTTCTTCCAGCCCATAATTAGCAGTCATTACTCATTTACTGTCATCACACCTTTTATTCTTGCCCCTATTCATTTGTCAGCCTCAGAAATATCAGTTTCTAGTCTGATAATGGTGCATTGTAGTAACATTCTTTCTCTGTAATCTTGTTGTGATTACTGTAACCATATAGACAAAACTGGGTTGTGGTATTCAAAAGGGTGTTCCTTATATCCAAAATGTCCAATTTGAAATGATATTGTATTTTGGGGAATGGCCCCCTATTTATAGTAAGTACCTGCATTTTCTACTCTCAGCTCCCAGCATGCACCACAGCAACAGCAACCCAATGATGTCAGAGGAGGCCACAAGAGGAGTAGCTGTTGAGAAATTTGACAGCGTGAAAAAGTGGAGCATTAACACTTACAAGGTAGAAAACCTACCGCATGGAAATAGTAGTTTAATGTTTTATATGTCTCTTATGCTCACCAAGGCTGCATTTTAGGAGAAATACAATAAAAACAGCAGTATTGTATATTATTATTGCATTTTAAACTGTTTTTAATATATTTTTTAAATGTAATTTATTATTGTGAGGGCAAAGCAGTATTTTCAGCATCATTACTCCAGTCTTCAGTGTCACATGATCCTTCAGAAATCATTCTAATATGATGATTTGGTGCACATGAAAGATTTCTTATTATCATCAATGTTGAAAATATTTTTTTTTCTGGGTTCTTTAATGAATAGAAAGTTCAAAGGAACAGCATTTATTCCATATCTTTTGTAACATTATAAATGTTTTTACTGTCACTTTTTTGATCAATTTAATGATTGCTTGCTAAATACAATTATTTATGTACAGGTATTTAGAATTTATGAAAATGTTAGGAAAAGCCATTATGGGATTCATTTGTATCTGCTTCTGTCCTCTCTTCATCAGTGCACAAAACAGATGTTTTCTGAGCGCTTCGGCCGTGGTACGAAGACGGTGGACATGGAGCTTGAGGCTCAGATCGATGTGCTTAGAGAGACTAAGCTGAAGTACGAGTGTATTCTGAGACTAGCACGTGATCTCACCAACCACTTCTACAACATGGTGCAGACTCAGCAGGCTCTTGGGGACACTTTCGCTGATCTTAGCCAGAAATCCCCTGAATTGCAGGTGCTAATTATTTTTGTGTCCCCTGTTCTGCCTGCAGGTGTTGGGCCAATTTATATTTAGTTCCATATTACTAGTACTGAATCTTACCTTACCAAAGTGTCTTATTTGCCCTAACTTAAACTTAATCCCTTGCAGGATGAGTTTGGATATAATGCAGAGACACAAAGACTGCTATGCAAGAATGGAGAGACACTCCTGGGTGCCATCAATTTCTTTGTGTCCAGCATTAATACGCTAGTTAACAAAACCATGGAGGACACGCTCATGACCATCAAGATGTATGAGAATGCAAGGTATCAGAAGTTTGATGTTAATGAGTTACATGCAACTTAATGAGTGATGAGTAACTTAATGAGCGAAAGTATTATTAGCTGCTTAAAGGGATAATTCACCCAAAAATGAAAATTACCCCATAATTTACTGACCCTCAAGCCATCCTAGGTAGGGGTGGAACGGTACACAGAAGTCACGGTTCGGTTCATACCTCGGTTCAGACGTCACGGTTCGGTACGATTTCGGTACAATGGAGTGAATAGCAAAACAAAAATATAGAAGGCTTTTTATATAAATGTCTTAAGCCTTGTATTTTTTAAATAAGTTTTATTAATAAAGGCATATAACCAGTTTATTTGTAGTGCACTGACAGTAGTTTTATATAATTAGTTTATTAATTAAATTATTAAAAAGACGAAAAGACCTTGAGATATGTTTGGTAATTGTACCTGAATGAATTTAAAATTAATTTGCTATTTCAGATCAATATATTTGTTTCCTTCATTTTAATTAACCCTAACTTTATTCTCATCTGAATTATAAATAATTGATTTCCGTATAAAATAATACTACCACTAAAAACTTTTGTCAACAGTTGTAGGTTACAGTTTGATAAGAGTTTAGAGTGTGACAAAAGCACAATGTTGTGTTTTATTGCGAGTGTACACAAATATAAGTAAACAATTTGCAGTTTTAATGATGTCCTGTATGAAAAAAATGACGGAGTATGTTTTTATGTTTCCACTGTTTGATCGCCCGTGCCTCTCTCACACACACACAGTTCGATCGCGCGATTCGCGCCCGCCCCGCGCCTCTCTCTCTCTCTCTCGCACGCGCGCGCGGCACACACACACACACAGTTCGATCGCGCGATTCGCGCCCGCGCCTCTCTCTCTCTCGCACGCGCGCGCACACACGTCACACACACACACACACACACTGTTAATCGCGCCTCTCTCTCTCTCTCTCTCTCTCTCTCTCTCTCTCTCTCTCTCTCTCTCTCTCTCTCTCTCTCTCTCTCTCTCTCTCTCTCTCTCTCTCTCGCGCACACACACACACACACACACACTCCAGCATTGCAATCTTGATCGCAGCCTGTTCATTGCTGCGTTCACAGTCACACCAAAAGCGAATTGAGCGAAATGTATCGCTATTTAAGAGGTTTTTTATTTTATTTGTACCGTGTATTCTCCCTGCAAATTCGTGCACCGAACCGTGACGCCCGTACCGTTTCGGTTCAATACGAATACATGTACCGTTCCACCCCTAATCCTAGGTGTATATGACTTTCTTCTTTCAGCCAAACACAATCGGAGTTATATTAAAAAAATATTCTGGCTCATAGCTTTATAATGGGAGTGAATAGTAACTGAGATTTTGAAGCCCAGAAAAGTGCATCCATCCATCATAAAAGTAATCCATATGGCTCCAGGGGGTTAATAAAGGCCTTCGATGCGTTTTTGTAACGTATGATGTAGAATAGCATAAGCTTAGGTGAGAGTAGACGCCTCTCGAAATTTAAACAAATAGGGCTGGGCAACAAACTCAAGTTTCTCCGACATTTCTCTTTAAAAATGATTTTTTCTAATTCGTGACCGGTGATTCATTTTGCTCTATTTTCAAGATGTCAGGTGTTGAGTCAGAGTTCACTCTTCCGCCGGAACTAGACTCGCGTACGGCCGTTACCAGAAGCCAGTGATTACAGTTTCTAAAGTTAGAAATATGGATATTTTTCCTACAAAAATCCTTCAGAAGGCCTTTATTAAACCCCTGGAGCCATATTGATTAATTTTATGATGGATGGATGCACTTTTTTGGGCTTCAAAATCTATTCTATTCCATTACTATTACTATTCACTCCCATTATAAACCTTGTAAGAGTGCCAGGATATTTTTTTAATATAACTCCGATTGTGTTTGGGTGAAAGAAGAAAGTCATATACACCTAGGATGGCTTGAGGGTGAGTAAATTTTAATTTTTGGGTGAACTAACCCTTTAAATAAGTTTTGATTCAGACTGCCAAAAAAAGGTCAGCAAAATAAATATATGATAAATAGATTGCTTAGACAAATTAATCACATGTATCAAAATTAGCTGAGAAGCCCCCCTAAATGAAGATAGGTCAAAGACTTATTGTGGATGACAAGTATTGGTAAGGCATTCCAAAAAGGGCTATTAGAAGTCAACGTGTTGCTTTATCTCCTCATCATTGAAAATAAGCATATTCCTAGATCCAGTCCAGTCCACAGGAATTCATTTTGCAATTGAGTTTGTCAATCTGTATTCAGATTCTGGTCTTGCTCTTTTCTTTTCACATCTTGCATCATAAGCATCACATTTTAAGCCAACCTGTTTAACCTTTAATGTGTTTTTATTTTTTTATAAAAGGGATAGCCTAGTTCACCCAAAAATTCTGTCATTATTTACTATAGCTACTTACCCTCATGTCTGTTATTCCAAACCTTACAAAGACGTTCTTTCTTCCGTGGAACATAAAATAAGGTATTTTACATGAAATTTCTCATTGTTTTGTGTCCACACAATGGAAGTCCAAAACTATTTTATACATACAGGTTTGGAACAACATGAAGGTGAGTAAATGATGACAGAAATTCTAATTGACAGCTCTAGTTATGATGTTAAGGGATTCACAGCCTGTACTTCTAGGAGGTTTCCTGTAATTTCTTCTTTTTTTTAGCCTAGGATTAGTTATAGATTTTCTGAACCAGTTTATACTAGTAAATAAAAATGTTTTCGTTTTAGACTGGAATTCGATGCCTATAGGACAGACCTGGAGGAGTTGAGCGTGGGTCCGCGGGACGCTGCAGCCATGATGCGCATTGAGATGGCTCAACAGCAGTACCAGATCCAGAAAGACAAATATGAACGACTGCGCAGTGATGTCACCATCAAACTCAAGTTCTTGGATGAGAATAAGGTACCATGTTGAAATCCCTGGTGTTCACATGTTGTGTTTCACACGTCAGAGTTATTCCTCGCTTTTGTCATAGTTTCTTCAGATTTCTGTATGTTGATTTCCAGGTAAAGGTGATGCACAAACAGCTCCTACTGTTTCATAATGCTATCTCGGCATATTTCGCTGGAAATCAGCAGCAGCTGGAACAGACTCTCAGACAGTTCAACGTGAAGTTGAAGCCACCGGGTTCTGACAAGCCGTCGTGGCTTGAGGAACAGTAATCACTTTGTCAATGTAAAGAGACACTCAAACATGGAAACCTGAAAATAGATGGATGGGGATGTAAAGAGATGCATTATATGTGATTGATTTGTATGAATGAATAAGACAAGAGAAGTGGATGTTTTTATTTTGCCAAACCCTGGAAAATGTTCTGTTTTATTTAAAGCCAGAAAAATCTTCCAATGAATATTAATTTGACTAACTGTGGTTATGCTTTACAGCTGCCTTAACTTACTTTTAGGTATAGCGTATGGGCTGTTTAAAGTAACATTACATGGAACAAATCATTCACTCTCTGTAAAAACATCCACATTTGATGAGGCATTCATAGTCATATTCACAAAACTGTCATACTCCCCTCCCAGGCCAGTTTATATATTTTATTTTATCTTGATGGAATAGAGCTGAAAGGAATGAATGTTGTGCTTGTGCATTTGTTTTTAATGTAAGGTAATTTGGGGGAGGATTATGTCAAGGTATAAGAAAGGAAAATTGCTCACGGTATGGGTCATAAGAAGGTTAATATATTTATATTTATGTAAATTGTGAGGTCCCACATATGAAATTAAAACACATTTGAAGGTGATAGAATCTTATGAGTATGTATTGTGATGTTTATCGTGTCTTGCATGTGCTTTTTTCTGCCACAAGCAGCAAGTTTCTGAGCAATGTCTTCAAACTCTACCGGGCTGGCAGCAAATGCCACTGGTAGAGTCTGCTGCCAGCCAGGAAAGACTTAACCGCTTTTCCTTGATCGGATTGTTATTCCCTTGGCTCTTTACTCAAATAAGAGAAATACTCAAATTTTTTACTCAAATACTCTTTACTCTTGGTTTTGGTTTCACTGTAGTAATCAAATTGGATCAGGCATTTTTTTCTTGGAAGAAATGGTGTGCTTTTGTATTAGTATGGGTTTGCTTTAACAATAATTTGTTACGTTTGCAAGTAGATTTTATCTGTGTTACACAATTTTAATATTGATTCAGCAACCATGCCTGGTATTTTATCTTCTTAAAATGCTCATAACCCATTTTTTGAGGGTCTGTTTCGACAGAGGTCTTTTCTAATAGACTAATATTGATTAGACTGTTAAAAATCAATCCAGTCCTATATACTGTACATTTCCCCCAAAAATGTGCGTAGTAACATTTACATTAACTGATTTTAAATTGGTTTTAATCAAGTCAAAAATATTTAATATGACTGAATTGCTCAGGTTGTCTTCTGAAATGATATAAAAATTACTCGTCACCCCAGTTAAAGCGTTTGTTTTCGTTGTTCGTTAAATTAACACCCATTTTTGTACCGTAATTTACAACACAATTTCTGCACTGTAAAAAGTGACCAGTTGACTACTTAAAAAAGTGAGGAAATCCGTTGCCTTCCCAGCTGGCATTCGACTGACATTAAACGTTTAAATGTGGTTGAAATAATGCCAGTTTATGAAAAAACATTACCGGTAATTCAACGTTAAAACAACGCTGAACACCAAATAGTTGAAGTTGTGTTGTTGACTCACTACGGATTCAACATAGAAATATCAAAAAATTTTGAGTTGTAGGCCTACGTCAAATCAACATTATTTTTACAACCATGACTTTTAAACATTTTGTTGAAATATATCAGTAGAAAAATAACGTTGTTCCAAAATCCAATTTGCAATCTGATTTGCAAAATCTAAACAAAATTCAACGGTTATCCAACACTGGCACCTGTTGATTCAACAGTGATTGCCAGCTGGGTTAATATTATTAAGTAAATAAACTTTAAATAAAATTAACTAAAAATATTAAGTTATGTGGAATTGTCAAGTTCACATAACCTAATTTTTCAATTACGCATGAAGTTTATTTACTTAATAATGTTAAGGCAACAGATTTCCTCACTTTTTTTAAGTCAACTGATCGCGTTTTTCAGTGTGTGGAAATCATTCATATTTAATGAGGTAAACAGTGAGTCCTTTTATGATTGGTTGTCTGTTGTTAAAAAACTTAAAATTCAAGCACCTGATTGTTTTACACTCACTTTCTGTAAAAACATTTACATTATGAGTCATTCATTATAGTCATATTCACAAAATTGTTCCTTGTCCAGTGAGCACCTCCCCCAGGCCAGTTTATATATTTTGTTTTATCTTGATAGAAATGAGCTCATGAAAGGAATGAATGTTGTGCTTGAGCGTTTGTTTTTAACGTAATGTCGTTGCTTCTTGGCGCCGTAATTCGGGTTAATCCATTATATTTTACCCATGATCCATGGTGAAAAGCGGTACTAAACCCTTTTAAAAATGATCAGTGTAAAACGGCCTTTATTCTGAGTTTAGGAAAACGCGGGAAAGCTAAAACAAATTAAACAAATGGAAGCTTTCGAATTCTAACGGTAGTTGCTGTTATTGTCTGTTAATGTAGGCGAATCAGTACCCATTCATGCGGTACTTTTATGAAATTTGAACAATCATGACACATGGATTACGTCTGAAACAAGCGCTGACGAGTTCTGGGCGTGAGCTACAGGTAAGAGCAGATTGCAACATCACACTTCCTCAGAGCGGGTACAGTAGCCAACAGTCCCGTGGGACAGTAGCATAGCCTACTATGGAGCATGCTTTTCTTTTCTGGAATATATAGCCAAAGTAAGTTCGGATATTGTCAGACAGTAATTTCTGTTGGTAGACGTCTGGCTACCTCTCAAACGAGTAAGTAAAAGATTTTATAGGCCTATACGTTGTTACCATGAGAAAACCTAGACATCAAAAATACCATGGACATCCAAGTCGGTTTCCCCACCACGGACAGTTATTGTAATACTCTACAATACCATTTAAGTACTATGATAAAACTGAGAGAAGAACATGCGAATAATGACATTATAAGGTACAAAACAATTGTACAGTTTTTTTAAGATTTAAAAGTTTCTCAAGAAATTATGGTAGGCTTTATGGTAAACTAACCCTTACAAAAACAAAAACAAAAAAACTTGTTGTAGTACCATACAAATATGTAAATGTAATTTTGTTTACATCCGTGTACCATGGTACTTCTGTGTAGCTTAAATGTCTAGCAAATTTTGAGTTTGACATAAACGTCATGTAGAGGTCATGTAAACTTTTGTAAACCTATTAGATATTTTTCACTGTCCTGGTTTTGTTAGTTATGTAGGCTACTCACCAGTGCTTATCGCCTACAGTTTCTCGGTTAACTTCCCTATTACACAAATCCTTCCTTTTTCAGTTAAATGACAGCAGATATTAGACATACAAACATATGGTTTCCTTTTCTGTCCTTTCTTTAAAGGGATGATGCAGCAGTATCTTTGCAAGTGACATCCAAACCATGATACCACCACCGCCGCCGCCGCCACCACCTCCTCCTCCTCCTCCTCCGCCACCCCCTGCCCTCTTCCCTAGTGGAGGCCCGTTTTCCAGAGGGCCGGCACGGGCCTCTATAATGCGTAATTTTAATTGGGAGGCCATACCAAAGGACACTGTGCTAGGCAAACATAACATATGGACGGCCGAGAAGAGCAGGGATTTCGAGTTGGACACCAAAGGTATGGAGGAGCTGTTCAGCCGCAATGACCAGAAGAAGGTCCAGGCCACAACCCGCAGCAGTGTACGCCAATCCCCAAGCAAGGCCCCAGGACCTGAAATGGTGAGTTTAGGTGGGATGTGCTAGAAAGGATGTTTTGTGTCTGCAGGCTTACAGTAAATGGGTGTTTCCAGACTCATCTACTCAGAGAGATTTACATATGCTTTCATCAAGCTTGTTAATAGGGTAGACTTTGTGACTGTCTCAGGTCTGGCAAAACACTGTAAAGATGACTTAGTTAGTTGTAATCTCACTAAATTTGATATAATCTGTTGGTTTTGGGATCTATGAGTGTTTCTATAGTAATGATTACAGAGCTGAAGGTGATTCAAGCATCTCATGTTCTCATGCCGAATGCATGAGGTATCCTAATTGCTAGTTTTGCATAAACCGTTTCTTCGTGGTCAGTTATCTTCCATGTAGTGCACTATCATAGTATTTCGATCTATTTCTCTATAAAAGTGGTAACCTGCAGTTTTTACAGTATGGAGCTACTTTTAACCCTAACCTAACCCTTTTATTTATTTATGTGGAAAACAGCTCATGAATCAGACAGAATGCTGTTTTTTGAAAATGTAATGCAGAAAGTTTTCTCTGAGGGTTGTGTGTAGGGGTAGGTTTAGGTTTAGGGGATACAATGTACAGTTTGTACTATATAAAAATCATTGTCTATGGAAAGTTCTCTTAAAACATGGAAACCCAACATACGTACGTGTGTGTAAAAGAAAGTTATTTATTGTTATTTTTATATTACTAAATTAACCAGTTTTATGGCTAATGTGGACCAATTTACAATTTTTGTCATTATCCTTTCACTCTTTGGTAATTTAAGTTAATTTCATAATACATTCTAGGTTATGTTATGACATTTAGTCAGAAAACATGTTTAAAAACTGGCTTGACTTCTGCAGTCACATGATACAGAACTAATCGCTAACTAATACTAATGTCAGATAGATAAGTGGAAAAGAAAAATTTACTAAAAGGAAATTCAAATGACAGTATGATGTTTAAATGACTGCTGTTTTTTTTGCAAAATTATTATTATTTTTTTTTTTACATTTTTCATTGTTGTAATCTTGATTTGTCATGCTGTGGCCCACAGTCAAAAACAAAAAAACATCCTAGCACTGTAACTAGATTTGAAGAATCTTTCTCTTTCAAATAATGCTTACAGTCATTCATAAGACAATACTGTGGCATTTATGGACGCCACTTGACTATGTTTGTCGTTTGATCTGAACCCTTTTCAAAGGTGGATGGATTTCGTCTTTTCTGTAAGTGTTTACATAAGGCGGACTCCACCAATATTGAATAGCTAACATTTCAAAAACACTGTGATGCAGAACATCTAATTTTACAACTGCTGAATCACATCATCGCAATGTTCCGTTGATTATTTTTTAATGCAAGAAATGAATAGGCAGGGTTGTTGAGGTTCACAAATCATCATTCGTTTTTCATAGTTCAAAACTGATTAAACACATCAGGGTGGAGTAACTACCTGATACAATCTGTTTACATTTATGTTTGTTAATGGTGTAATATACATAATAAGCAATCAGTCTAACAACTGCCTTTGTCAAGCCATGTCCATATAATTGGCTTTTTTCCCTTGCCAGGTGTCCATTCTCAACTCCAAGAAGAACATGAACATTGGTATCTTCCTCAAGCAGTTCAGAAGGTGAGTGTACCACAAGGGAGTATTAAGAAAAGCTCTCTATTTCATCAGCAGATCTTAGGGTGGAAACGCTTAGGATACATTGCTCACATGTCTCTGCAAGCCAAATGAATTTTCCCTGACAACATCAGTCCAGGCATATCTTTTCTACTGGAGTACAAACATGGAGATAAGATGAGCTTTGCAGCATTTCCCTTAATCATGCAGTATTTCTCCTCAGATATTGGTTAGTTGATTGTGTCAGTTTAACTTTGACATGTTAATGAACACATCAGTTCTATAGTGCTACAGCTAGAGCTTGCGAGACCAGTTTGGTTTGCTTGGTTATCTCAAAAAAAGAGAAGCAAGATGGGGCTTGTCTATCCTAGGTATTTTTTATGCTTGGCCAAGAAGAGGAGATTAAGAGTGTATAGCAACCAGAACAAGGTGAAGTATGACTCACAGTGTGGAAGTACATGTGTTGGACACTTCCTCTATACCGTTCTTACAGATGGGCCGCTCGATGTGTCATTTGTTTTGGACAATTTCAAATTGAGTTTTACAATGTAATCAGTCTATTTAAAGCTGACGTGTGTCTGTGCTAGCAGTGAAAGTGTTAATTGTTTTCAAACTAGTTTCTCGAACATTCCCCCAGCTGCCATTGGTTGGACAAACAGCTAGTCCCACGACCAAAATCACGCAATTGGTTGAGTCATTGTTGCTGTGTTCGGCTGCTCAAACAAACAGAGCAATGTTGACACGCCACAGAAAATGAACCTTCAAATATCTTATAGTTGTCACGGCACATTAAACTGCCATAGGAGACGGTAAGGGATAGTTCACCCAAAAAATTGAATTCTGTCCTAATTTACTCACCCTCATGTTGTTGCAAACCTGTATGTTCAAACAGTTTTGGTTCCCATTGACATCCATTATATTTTTTTTGACCATACAATGGAAGTCAATGAGAACCGAACTGTTTGGTTCTAACATTTTTAAAATCTCTTGTTTTGTGTGAAGAAAGGAAATCATACAGGGTTGAAACAACACGAGGGTGAGTAAATGCCCCCAAAATAAAATAAAATCAAAAGCTGATGCATATAAAACTGTTTATTTTATTATGTTTATTTTTATATATATATATATATATTTTTTTTTTTTTTTGCTTTTACCTTCTTAAGTTCATAAGGAAGCCTGGGGATTACTATATCATATTGGTAGAGCCCCACTTCCAGTGAATCTTTGGGAAATCTGAAATTGTGTAACTCTTCAAATAGTCTGTGGCCCTGATCTATAATTTTACCACATCTTGCTCTAACTTTCTCCACAGGCCAGTAAGTGAAATGATTGACGACATTATCAGCGGCAGAGGAGAAAGATTTGGTACTGGGAAACTGAAGGAGTTGTGCAAACTACTGCCAGAGGATGGAGAGGTGGGTGTAAAATTTGATTAGAGTCTGAGTTACACTCATTGAGCAATTCCAATGCATTTTAATAAAAGTTTTCGTACTTTAGACCAGAATAAGAATATTTTATGCAGCATTTTCATTTGAATCGCAAACCTAAAAGCTTGTTGCTATGCATTATGTTTCTTCTTTCATAAGGTGCGTCAGCTTCTTGATTTTAAAGGAGACTATTCAACTTTATCTGAACCAGATCGGTTCATGGTACAACTTGTCAAAGTTCCTTGGTGGGTATATACAGCCACACAAAGACAAATACACACTTAACACGATTGTACACGGAGCTCTTTCGATACAGTAATTTTTGGATATGCCATCATGATTATTTTAATTTGTTTGTTCTTCCTCTAGCTATGAGGAACGGTTGAACGGTTTAGTACTCAAAGAGGAATTCTCCCATTTTGTGGATGAGGTGAATCACTCTATTGCAGTCATGACCTCTGCTGGACAAGGTAAGATTGTAGATTACAACAAATTACTACCTATATATTTATATTATAAAAGCTAGTCATGGTTATTAATTATTATTCCTTTTTAAATTAAAAATTTAAATAATTTAAATCAACTTTAAAAATACTCTCATACTATAATGATCCTTATAGGTCCTTAAAGCATGACTAACTTTATGGGTTTGATTCCCAGGAAACTTGGCTTGCTTTGTTTATTAGTGCAATTACAAGGATGTGACTAGGTTTGATTTGTTTTATTTCACCTAACCCATGTATGAAATTATTTCCAGAGCTGTTGGAATGTGCGGATCTACATTCAGTCATTCGACTAGTCTTGGAAACAGGGAACTACATGAACTCTGTGAGTATAATCATACCACTGTATTTTGCTACGATTGTTGAAAATGATTCAAGTCGGTCAACTCAAAACAGCACTGCACATTTGTGTGTTTACACTGTCATGAGATCCTAATCGTTCTGTTCCCACTTCCACCAGGGAGGGTACGCCGGCAGCGCGGTGGGATTCCGGATAACGTCTCTTCTCAAACTAGCGGATACCAAAGCCAACAAGCCTGGAATGAACCTCATGCACTATGTTGTGATGGTAGCAATGATGTTTAATATTATACTGTGGTGCCAGAGCCACATAAGACACACAGCTTTATTTCCATGTTAATTCTTTTCTCATGTGTCTGTTACCACAGCAAGCCCAGAAGATAGATGCATCGCTGCTGAAGTTCCCAGAGAAACTACAGAATATTGGAGATGCAGCAAGGTAGGCCACTCATCGCTGTTTGAAAAATTGCTATAATTATTTTATTTTATCTGATTATTTTAATAGTAGCTCAATATAAAAATGCACACACTACAAAAATCTGTTAAAAAAACTTCAACAATAAAAGCAGAATTTTAACCAGTGATATTTTAGTACTTATTAATCATTTGAATTGGCTTTTTTCTATTTTCAGTTTTAATTTTAATTTTAGTTTGTTTTAGGTTTTTTTTGTGTCTTTCTCATTTTTATGTTTATTTTAAATATTTCTGTTTAGCTTTAATTTGTTTTTATTTTATTTTATTTTATTTTATTTTATTTTAGTACTTTAACTAACTACAGTAAGTTGCCAAAGCAACATTTCTAATTAGTTTTTCATTTAATATTTATTTCAATTAAGAAAAACACTTTTTAATACTTTTAGTTTTAGTTAACAATACCGATTTTAACAATAAAATGTGTTATATGTGATTCTCTGTACTGTTATGGTTTTTCAGTACTCTGTAATTTCCTCTAAAATATTGTGAGTCTTGTATCTTAATTTATTGAGGTTAGAATCTCAAGCTTGCTTTAGCAAAGTCTTTCAATAGATCTGTAACGGTTCAATTATTGTGCTCAGTACTAATTTGCACTGAAAATGCAAAAAAAGAGTGAAATATATTGTCTGTCTTCCTCAATACAGGATTCATAAACAGGAAATTGAGTCTGATTTCCAAAAGGAAGTGAGTAAAGTCCAGGTGTCGAAGCAGAATGCTGGTAAACATCCAGATCTGGAAGAACAGATGAGGGATTTTCTGCTGGTGAGGCATTTTATATTTCTCACAATTCCTTAGTTAGAACCTATTTAGTTTATCTCTGAATGTGAGCATGCAATTTTTTTTGTTCAAAGTCTTTTGGTGTGGTAACATGCTATTGAGCCTATTGACTACTGAAGTGCTGACATGCACATAAACATTAGTGCATTTCCCTGATTGCATGAAATGTGTTAAATAAGAAGTATCACATCAGAACAGCAGCTTCTTCCATTTGTCTTTTCTTCTTTTTTAGAATGCAGAAACCAGGTTAAATGAGACCGAGACAGCCTTCAAAACCCTTTCAGCTGTGAGTGATTCGGTAGCAGAGTATTTCTGTGAGGACCCCACTCAGTTCAAACTAGAGGATTGTTGCTCCATTTTCTACTCTTTCTGTGAGAAGTTCAAACGAGCAGTTCAGGTAATTCTAACCATACATTTGAGGTGCTCTAGTCTAAGAGGCAATCTTAGCCCGGGGTTGTTTTACACCTAAAGAAATCAATAGGACTTCTGCAAAACATGTTTGAAATGATGCACAGTGGGGTCCAAAAGTCTGAGACCACGTTGAAAGTGACAGTTAAGATTTCTGTCTGTAATGAATGCTGTTCTTTTGAACTTTATTTTTTTTTTATCAAATAATCTTTAAAATAAATTATCACAGTTCCCACAAAATATTAAGCAGCACAACTGCTTTCAACATTGATTATAGTAATGATAATAAAAGTTTCTTGAGCATCAAATCAGAATGATTTCTGAAGGATCATGTGACACTGAAGACTGGAGTAACGATGCTGAAAATTCAGCTTTGCATCACAGAAATAACAGACATTTTAAAAGTTAAATTGTAATAATATTTTATAGTTTTACTGTTTGTGCTGTCCTTTTCGATTAAATAAATGCAGCCTCTGTGAGCATAAGAGACTTCTTTCAAAAACATTGAAAAGTCTTACAGATCCAAAACTCTTGAATGGTAGTGTTTTTACCTGTTATGCTGCATCCACAGCAATGTGTGCAAGTATAAGAATCAGGGTCACTGTCATTTTGGCAAACGAATAATAAAATAAAAATAACATTTGAGCATATCTGTAAATGTAACCTCTTCAAATGAGATAATAATAGACATAGTATATATGAATATAAATAAATAAATATTGTTAACCTATTTAATTACTGTTAACCAACTTTATTATTTTTTGTTTAGATGATTTTTTAAAAAAAAAATATTTAAATATTGTCAATTAAATTAAATTGTCACAGACATCTGTAAAAATATTGTTTATCCTCCATGACCAGATAAAATAAAGAAAGCTTCATGAATCACATAAATCACTTCTCTATCATCTTTCTGCCATAGGAGAACCTTGAGCGAGACATGGTGGATGTGAGGCGCAGGCTGCGAGAGCGCACTCAGATTGCTGCTAAGCGACGCTCCACCGCCACCTGCTCATCACGAGACAAAGACATCGAAGGAGATGCTCTGGAGTCCATCCTACAGAGGTTCAACAGTCGGCAATCCCGCCGTAGAGCTGGGACCGGTTCACCCACGCTGGGGAATCTGCCTGAGACCCCCTTGAAGAACAACCACCCCGTTGACAACAAAGAGGTTAAGAGGGACAGCTGGATCAAAAGTGTCATGCAATCCTCCTTGATCAAGGAGAGCTTTGATAAGGAAGAGACGTCCAATCACCCAGAGGTTATAATCTCAAGCCCGGTGCAGGAAAGTGCCGGTACCAATTCCTCTCCAGATCAGCGAGTCTCCGTATCGACGGAGAAGGAGGAGGAAGATGCCCAGACCGAGAAAGAAGTGCAGAATATGAGAGAGGTGTCACGGAAAGTTTTACAATACCAGTCCAGTCGAAGTAGTATTTCATCCGCCGAGGCCCTGTCGCCGATCCTGTCTCCCAGGCAGACGTTCTTCCAGGAGGACAGAAGACCGCTGCTGATCATGGCCATAGAAGAAAACGCTTCTAAATCCAGCCCTCTGCTGCAGAACAGCCAGATCATCAATCGCCGGCACACAATCGCACTTCCTGAGGCCAAATGTGAAAGTACCAGCCAAGAGGACCTTTTTGTGCCCTGTAAAGTAGATGCATCTCCGGCTCCCTCTATAGGTGTTATTGGAAAAGGGAAATCTGTGGATTGTAATATGCTCACCGCACAACGAAACTCTTTAAAGATTGATAAAGATTCAGAGGCAAAGCCTCTTAATTCTCTAGAAGAATCACAATCAGTTAACTTATCACAGTCACAATCAGCCGAGCCAGAAGCAAAGACTGAAGAGACGGTGCCTAGCTTGCAATTTGGTACTGGCAAAAGAAACAGCCAAACAACATCATTTAAAGGCGCTAAAGAGGGCTTCAGCTTTATGTCTTTATTTAAGCGCTGGCGTGAAAAAGACAAATCAAAAGAGCTTGATTCTGACAGTTGATTCTGACCCGTGATATAAAAAAAAAACCTTGCTGTCTATTTATTCAGACTTTCATGCTGAGTGTCATCCTGCATTTATGGAAAACAAGCTTGGTGCTTTGTCAATGTTTGCTTGTTAAAACAGCGAATGGACTTTTATTTCCACGCCTTCTATAAATAACGCACATGCAATGGCATCCAAAAAACACAATGAATTTAAATATAGCGTTGAGATCAGTGGAAAATAAGATATTTTATCTGCAGTGCTCTTTATGTAACACAAGGGGGCAGTACATATGGCATTACATTTCCATGGCGAGACGGATTCTGTATCTGCAAAAATGAACCATGCACAATTATGCATGACTCTGACTATGAGTAATTATTCACTTAGTTTATATACTGACCAATCAAAATACAAGTAAGTTGGTAAATGTGGTTGTAATGCACCACATAAAATCACAAATTCTTGTCTGATGAATAATTTAATGTTTAATCATTATTATTTTTAATTATTATATTTACCTGACACCTTAGCTCGTACTAAATCATGTTTCTGAAAGTGGTCTCTGTATGGTCATTGTAGGCTTCCTATGACAGACCAGTATACGGATCAAAGCACTCGCCTACGTGATGAAAATGGGGAATCGAGAAGAGAGTTCGTGTAATTTGTGGTTTTCAGAGCTCCAGAAATGAAAGAATAAAACCTCTGCTTTTGATTCTCAATATGAGATTGCAAGAACATTTAGAGACCATGTTCCAGTTAGGAGTTGCTCACACACTAAGATGCTTGCGTGCATTTTTATATGATGCTGTTTGTCCTGTTTTCAGGCAAGATATATTTATCATTTTTTATGTTACGTATTACGCTTGACCTCAACAACATCTCCTGTGCTACTTGATGCAGTCATACATGGTATTTCATGTTTTTTGTCGACTGAGCTTCTGGAGTAAAGATGAACAAGTAAAGATAAAGGGGCTTATTCTTGATAAAGACATTGAAGGCTTAGTTAGGGAGAATAGATAACGTCATGGGCTCCCGATAGGTCCTCTTTATTGCTTTCTAGATAGCCTGAGACCCTGTCGGGTGGAGATTTGGGGGAGGGGGGAGTTTGGGTGATTGTGTGAGTGAATCATCCTCATTAGTCTCACAGAACTGAGAATAAAGGGTCAAGTACTGATTGAATGTCACAACATGCTATATGGTTATAGTCCAGTTCATCCTGAAAATGGCTTATTAGATTGTGTTGGACCGGTTTTGTGGCTAATAAGTGTGATTTCATGCTGTTACAGTGCATGTCTAAATGCTGAATGCTGTTTATTTCAGACACTTACCATGAATTGTTTAGAGATGCATTTCATTTCTTTGAATATATTATAATTAACAGTTTATAAATGTAATAACAGAAATGATAGGTCTATTTCAGCATAAAAAACAAAAACAAATGTATTAAATTATTATTATATGAAACAGAATTATAATTAATCATTATTTAATATATTGGTTGGAAGTACAATATAAAATCAACAATGCACATTTTCGTCACACTTTAAATTATATTAAAATGTATTTTTTTTTTTTGCAGAGCACACAATATGATGCACATGGCAGGCAAATGTGTAATAATGTTCAGTCTATGTCTTAATGTTGCGTTTGCTGACGTGGCTCGGGAGACAGTCTGCTTCTGCCATCTGGCTGTCTTAGGCTGGATGCAGTCTCCATAGCAACAACCACCACCTTCATAATGAAAGCCCAAGAACACGGTCTTACCACCACCCCCACCCCACTGTAAACAAAGCCCAACCCTTGCACTGTGTAGCCCCGTATCCCCACCCCAAACTGACGTACTTTCACTCGTATCACCTAAGGTCATGGATTGACTGAACTATTGAGCCTTTTAATACTCTTCTGCAGAACTGGGTTTAAGGAAAAAAAAGAGCACCAGATGTTTTCCCTTTTAAAGATGTCTTCTAAGCCGGGTGTGTGTACCAAGATGTTTTCTCCCCTTTGGAGTTAATTATTGTTGTAATATGACTGCCATTCATTATTGTAGGCTATATATATATATACGTATTTAAGCAGGGGGGAAATGCATTGTTAGCTTGATAAAAGTGAAGCAGTTACAGGACTGAAAAATGATCTTTGTCATTTGTGGGTAAACGAATATAATGCTAAAAGTCTCTTTTTGGATTTTGGACACCCTTTAGTAGATTAGACACTCAAATTTGATTTTATTCGTTTTTTATTTGTTTGTTTTTTAATGATAACACAAACAGACACTTGTCGACACATACGGGCATGGGCGTGATTCAAATCAGTTAACGAACCTGTTACCTAAACAAATCTTTTCAGTCAACATATTCAAAAGATTCGAGTCACTGGGTTGAACCAAAAGCCCCACCACCAGTGAATCACTCCTTTTCATATGTATGCATTTTAAATAATTACATATTCCAAAATACTAACTCTTATTGGCTATCATAGCTCCTCCCATTCTAATGCTGGCCAATGAGCGAACATCTTTTGCATTCGCACACGCCCACAATCTCAGTTCACTGTCCCCTCCTTACCGACTCCCATTCGGAGAAAAGGACTGCAGTTTTTGATAAAAATCGTTAAAAACGGATTATTTATCGGACATTGACAATGAAAAACGCTTTCTCCTGTTTTTCATGCTGACTCCTCTCTAAATCCGGTCCAAATTTCACGTGAGTGTACTAGTTTTTTTTACCGTCGCCTCTTCCCAAATTAGACTCATTTTGTCACTGCGGTGAATGCGTTGATACATGCTGAATAATTCATTGATTATGTACTGGAGTGGAGACACGCATCTCTTTGGCGTGACTGCTGAAATCAGCCCGTTCTTTGTAAATGTTAAGTGTTTCAACGTCCACCATCTCCGAGGATTGTGAGGAAGTCTTAAAATATCTGCAGGATGTAGATTACCCTTTATGTCATGGGGCTGTGCTTTAGGTCAACGAGTTGTACAGTAATTGGTTGTTTTCATATTCCATTGTTTTGTGCATGTAGAATGAATGTCATCCCATCACATATTATTAGCACCTTTTATAGCTATTAGTGTCTTTAGGCTGTGATCACTCCTGTAGGCATCTTCTCTCTCAAGAAAGTAGCCTAACGTTACATCTTTCGTAAAGTTTATAAAGGCCTTCTGATGAATCATCCAAATTAGGTGCTGTATATGACTTGCGTGATGCATAATAAATCACACTGCATGTCTTTAGTAGAGATTGACAATATAGTTTTTTTCTATGACTAATTCAGATTATTTGGAATGTTTTAAGTGCCCCATAACAATTGTAAATCTGAAACTTGTTTTTAATTATTATTATTGTTATTATAATTATTATTCTTACACAATGGGAACTAAATAATCACTGGACAACAATAAAAACACATGATGCATTTTGCTTATTTTATTCGTAGTCATAATAATAATAATATTGTTGACACAAGTGCATTAGGACAAAGTTGAATGTTTCCGCAAGGGAAATTGTAACATAATTTTTCCATTTGGTGTAGCCTAACCTATTTCTAGTCTTTAGTACAGTTTACTGATAAATCAGGTGAAGTCTTACTGTACATGTAAATGGCCCTCGTCTCTGCAGCATTTGTGTTCCCTCAACAGTCTGTCTTAATGGCTTAAGTTTTGTGTATTGTTTTTTTTTTTGCAATTTCCTCCATCATACACAATTGCTCATGACATGAATTTCACTAGAGAAGTGGGCAATATTTAAGCCCTTTTAGTGTTCCATTCCATGCATCAGTTAATTTACTATATTTGCAGTTTATTAATATGAGTTAAAGACGTTAATATATTTCGTTTGGTCTGAAAGAAGTTCAAGACATAAGTGGGTTTGTTTTAAAATGGACAGGTTTGTTGGTGACAAAGGCGGTATAATAATGCTGCACAGGTTGCCATGTTCTGTTAATGCATGCAGCAATTAAAATGATATTTAAAGGTGCTATATGTAGCCTAACTTTTCTTCTAAAATGAATCCTTTTTTTATTGCCTGTGTGTGAAGGGGTTGTAATCACTCATTACAATGATCCACTTGTCGGGTTTTGCTATTTCCTCTGAAGGCCAGTATTCCTATTTCTATGTGAGGTCTCCGGGTCGGATTTTCAGCGAAATCCATCGGATGTGACGTGCACGCACGCTCCCGAGCCTCTCTCCTTTTTATATAGTCTATGCAATGGCACTGCAGCTGACGACATGGAGTCTGATAACACCCAAAAAACGACCTGCCTCCAGCACAACACAGACTCCAACACAAACTCCACATAAATATAAAAAACAAAACAAAAATGTATCTGCTGAAGCTCGTCAGGCCAAACGTCAATCGGATCGACTTAGGACGAAAACACGGATCAACATCGGCAGAGCGTTTGAATTATGGAGAGTCCTCCGCTATTTTTATTGTGATAAATTACAAGTTTTCAGATATGCTGAAATAAATAATGGTTAACTGTAATGAAATAGCAAGGTAAACTACAACATACACGAGACATGAAATGAATACAAAAGACTGTTCCAGGATATCAAAAAGTGGGTGCTTTAGGATGTAACTTTTATTTTATGTACTAGATCTACTGTCTAACGTCACTCATCCCACTACTATCATATTGTTTATAATACACATTTCCAGACACATTCAGTACAGTAATGTTACTTCCTACGATCTTACTTTTACACTGAAATTGTTTAGTCTAGTTCACAAACCATTTTCGTTATCATATTATACATTCACCTATATTGACATTGCTGCCTAATTGTGAAAGATACACGAATAGTTAGTGAAATGCCTTATGCTAACACCACATGTCAGCTAAATGCAGTCAATGTAACGTTATCATGGTATGAGCATGGAGCATTAGTTCAACGTCAAGCTGATAAAAGTAGCCTATTATTGTAACGTTGCAGTGGGAGTTTACATGAGTTTCCAGCATGTTGTGTGATGCTTTCTCCGGTGTGTTGAAAGTCTCCGTGTGGCCGGTACCTTGAGTGCTCGCTCTTGTGTTCGAGCACGCTCAAGAGCACGAGCGCTCTTGTAAAAATTGGTTGCAATCTGAAATATCACCGATAGAGGCCGCTAAAAAATACATATAGCACCTTTAATGCTTTCTCTAGTCAATCACATTGATTTGTAGTCCATATACTGAAAGACTTGTTGTTCACTACACAGTCGTCAGACAAGTGTGACAATAAATGGATATGCCTCAATGATATAATTATGAGAGGGAATGGCAAATTGAAACACTTTGATTCCTGATTCACAAATTTCAGATACCTTAAACTAGTTAGAAAGTGTGATTCCAGTTTCCAAGGAGCTGTTTAATGTAAAACTACACGGAGAGTCGAGACTTCCAAAACCCTGACATTACACTGGTTTGTTGTACCCTCTTTTGCAACCAGAAACAACTACTGTATAAAGTGGGGTTCTGGTAAATGAAGTAGAATCAGTAGTCGTGAGAAAGTTTTACCAGCCCGTCTGCTCAATAGAACAGCTGTTGCCTGCTTTGGCACAGTAAATGCTCAGCTGTTCCTGTCTTTATCAGTTTGAGAAGAAGGATGAAAATGTAGTCTTTACATCAGCATTTTTACCCAGCTACAGATAATGCATTATCTATCTGCATTTTCACTGACATGTAGAAATGATTTCCTGCAGTACCATCACGAGAATCTGCTTTCTGAGTAGGATGTTAATGCACATCCAGTGACCTTTTGTTGTTTGCTTTATAAGTGCTGGCGAATCCTGAGCCAGTTGGATAGTGAGATGCTACACTATAACTAGACTTAGTTAAACCCCATATGTGATGAAGATAACATGTTACTGCCGTTGATCGTTATAATTGCAACGAAATAAAAGGCACCATCGCTGTTTATCCGACCAGATGCATAGCTGTGGAGAAGCTTGTCATGTCATGTTTAGTGTCTGTACAGGGTTTGGTAAAGGCTGGTGTTGGCCTTGCTTTTGCTGGACAGATGCTGTCAGGTTGATGTTAAGCAAAGCACACAGATGGACAGCAGCCCGTTCCAGGTGAATCAATGTGAGAATCATGTCTTTGTATGAGTGACAGTTTACTCCGCATTCTGCCATCGAGTTGACGGGACTGGGCGGCGCCTGCTGGTCTGGAATATTTTGACCTTGTAGAAATGTGCAGTTTGTGTATTTCTCTGTGTGTGCGTGTGTGTGTGTGTGTGTGTGTGTGTGTGCGTGTGTGCAGAATTTAACTTGTTACACAGACAGATACACAAGTGCACTCATGCATCGCAATGAATCCAATCATGCTGACTAGATTTGTCTAGGTAGTGTGAGATTGATTTTATTGGATTTGTCTCTCTTCTTCTTTCTTTTCTCTTTCTTTGTTTCTCTCCCTTCATCTTACCATACAGTCAAAGTAAACAGACATTTAATGTTTTTTTTCGCAGGCAAAATAAAATAGTTTTCAGATTGACTGGTATTCGTCTGATCTGACTGATTTTTCCTTAGTTTCATTTCTATTTTTGGTCTGAATAAGAACTAAATATAGCCTGGTTAAAACCAGACCAATCTCAGTTGTAACTGAGTTATGGTCTGGCAAAGCGTCATAGACAAATCATTTCCAGAGGGGCGTCACCAACGGACGTCGCGGATAGAACCCAATCAGAGCGATGAAGAAGATGACGTATGCAGAGCGGCGGAGAATCTCAGAGTGTTGTTCTTTGCTCGGTTTTTAACAAAAAGAAAACTTCAAATCGCTTAAAACGATTCGAACGAGTGATGTTCGACAGCGGCATCCATCTTTGTAATGTAGGCTACAAAATCTGCTTCAAAATCCCAGCGCTGTCGTCATCGTGTAAAGCCCGCCCCAATGTTTCTGATTGGTGCCTCGATTTCGACGGATTGGAAATGGGTTTGAATGAGCTCTTTGCCAGACTAACTTTCAGAGCAAATCTAAATTTGCCGGAAGTTGTCTGGGTTTTCCCAGGCTAAACTAAATAATCACTGGACAACAAAATATAGCCTATGTTAAAAAAATCTAATATATTTTCACTATGCATGACTTTAATATTTATGCACATTTAATTTGTGATCTGAATAGTTGCAAATTTATTTTGACCTTCTGTTTACTTCTTAATGTAGTCACTTAAGAACTGTTATGTTAACAAAGTAATTTGTTCAAATAAAAAAAATAAAAAATGCATAATAAATTTAGTTGAAAAGTGTAAATATCAGTAACAATTAAATTAATTCAAATTATATCATATTTAATGCATCATGCATCCTATTACAAATAACCAACTTAGTTGAAAAGTGTAAATGTCAGTAAAAAAAATTAATTTATCCTAATTATTGTATCACACAATACCATATTTAATGGAAGATAAGTAAATAAATAAAGTTAATAATAAATAAATGGAAAATTATCAGACCATTATTTTAATTTCATCATGCCAGACTACTGCAATGCACTGAGAGTGTCCAGATGACCACACCACACTGCTGGTGGACAGTAACACAAGTTTACATAGTGTGACGAATGACTGCTTTGGAAAATGTGGCTTAACTTGTTCTGCAGCAATTTGCCTTTGCCTCAGCATCTTATGTCATAAAGACAAATGGCTTCGTTTTCATCCTTCTGTCTGCTACAGTGTACTAATGAGTCAATGTGGCATTGAATAATCCTTGGGTAAATGATATGGAGTAACTGATAGGAAGTAATGGACAGATTCATCCATCTGGTTTTATAGACACATGGAGCTGTGTGGCACAGCAGACAAGGCTTTCATTAGGCTGAACAGTCAGGAGCCATTCATCTCTCAATGGACAGCAGCAGGACAGCCATGTCCTCATGCCTCATAACAGCACTGTTTGGTTATTCAGGATCAGCTGTGATAAGACATTCATGAACTGTCTCGTTTGTGATGAGATCCACCCTTGGTTGTGTGTGGATGGATCATAGTTGATGATATCAACCTCCTCTGTTTCCCCTATGGTCCATGATTGTTAGTTCATCTGATGGTGAAACCAAAAGAGCTGTATGATGTGCTGACACATCATCATTGTCAGAAAAAGCCAC
The DNA here is from genome assembly GCF_029890125.1 of Rhinichthys klamathensis goyatoka. Classification (NCBI taxonomy): domain Eukaryota; kingdom Metazoa; phylum Chordata; class Actinopteri; order Cypriniformes; family Leuciscidae; genus Rhinichthys; species Rhinichthys klamathensis. Next base: position 1,043,626 of record NW_026606844.1, on the reverse strand, counting down.
TCAGTGTTTATGTGACACTGATTAGAAATGGATTGTGTTACCTCTTACACTCTTGCAATTGAATGAATTTGCTTTCACACCAGCTTTCTCTATTCTTTCTTGATCAATGTGACAAGTAAATACTCTTAGTTTAGTCACTATTTACTCATGTCACAAAAATATAGTTTTGAAGAATCTTCACACAGCTCTTTTGCGTACATGACAGATCATATTGGCTCAGGCTGTCTTTCAATCCGACCAAAAAAACACAATTAAAGTGTTTTAACTGAATCTGTGAGTCTGTGAGTTGAACTCAAGCTGGATTAGTCAGATTTGTGAATGAATCATTTATTTGAATTGGTTCTTTTCATTGAACTGTTGATTCAGGTCACAAATCAATCAGCCTGAACGATTCATTGATGAATCAGACTGGGATGGGTTTTTTAAGAAGAATTGTAAGCTTAAGTAGATCGTAAACACCGTTTGCTGCCAATATTTTCAGTGATCTATGCAGCCCTTGTCTGGTTCATGAACTCACTGACTCTTTTTTTCAGCTCAATATGTGAACTGGATCAACAATCAGAATGATTGATTTTCAAATGCGGGACTTATGCAATTCTTGTGTTCAACTCAATGATGCAGTTCTTGAGTTATCATATGGCTTTAGATAGAAGACTTGACATGTAGTACATGAGTCACATGGACCACTTTTATGCGGTGCCCTTTTTTAAGCTTGACAGACATGGACGCTGTGAACTGTTGTGTATGGAAGAAAGCTGTGAAAAGATTCTTTAAACGTTCTCCATAAGGACATAAAATCTTTTCAATTGTTCAGCTATCCCTTTAAGCAGTGGAATTACACTCTCAAATGTTAAAAACTAGGCCTTGAACTTTGATCTTACAGATTTATACAGAGAGAACAATAAAACTATGCAAGATCATTGCTCATAGTCCAACTGTGAAATATCATGCGATACAAATCCATAGTCAGCGTCTGCAAGCCATGTTAAAAGATGTTTGAATTTGTTCATTATTCATGGATGTACAAACAGTGTCAGGAAGTAACTATCCGGCCCACGTCTGCAGTTCAAACCAGACATATAAGGATAAAGAACCATGGATGCATCACTTCTGCTAGTGCTCTGTGACTCATGGCATCCCCCCAGACACTACACTAAATGCCGCTTATGCAACTCTCAGCATGCAAAATCAACCCAGTTATATGGAATAAATCCAGTAACTGCTTCCTTTTGGGTCTTTAGATGTCATAGGTTTCTTAAAAGTCTGAACACGAGGATATCTGTCCTGAAAGCACACTCTTACGACCTGGTGTCGAGGGTCTTTTGTAATTGTTTTCTGCAGTCCTGCGGTAAATTGCTTATTGCCCGCTGCGTGCAATATCCTTCAATTAGACGGTAATGGAAAGAGTCGCATGCTGTCTTGCTGAGCGGCTTCGCTAATGTTGACTAATTGCAAGAAAGTGAAATTTATGGAAATAATGCAGTCTTGGACTATCTCTATTGCCCTAAACGGACACTCTATTATTTACTGTATATAGGTGGCGGTCTCTGTCCCAAGCAGATTAGACCCAGACTGTTTTTTTTTTTTTTGTGGAATGTAAGTCAGCGTTACAATCCGATTAAACGCCATCCCTGCTGAGAAAAGATCTTAGAATTGGGCATTAAGAAAGGCCCTTAAAACCTAATGCCTAATACAACCATGATATTCAGTTTAGGCATATATCCACCTTTATTCTGTAATAGAAATTATTTTCATTATTAGCATGGAGATTGTACAAAACCTATATTTTATTTTATTTAGTTTTTAAGCCACATAGCCACTTTGAAATGATGAGTATTTCACAATGACTACACATTGTAGCTGCTGTTGAATATGTATGCTTACAGAATGCACACTATGAGATTCATTCAGCAGGAAATCATAAATCACTGTATGGTGAGGTCAGTACTGTCTGCTGTAGAAGGTACTCTAGAGCTGTACTTGCAATATTCGTTTTGTTGGTCCTCATTATTCTGCAGGTATCTGGGACATCTAAAGACATATTTGTGTAGTTTGAGGTAAAGGTTTAGTTTACTGTGTGTTCTATATGAACTCTCTCTGCCACTGTAAAGCCAGGATATATTTGATATTCAGTATGTACACTACCGTTCAAAGGTTTGGGGTCAGTAAGATTTTGTTTTGAAAGAAATTATAGCCTACTTTTATTTAGCAAGGTTGCATTACATTATATCAAAAGTGACAGTAAAGACATTTATAATGTTACAAAAGAAAAAAAAAAATGTTATTTAGAATTTTTCTATTCATTAAAGATTCCTCAATTTCTTTTTATCACAGTTTTGACATTCTGTGTGAAATAGTGATGGGCCGATCTTTGAGTCTTGTTCAGCAAAATGAACGAATCTTTTTTCAAGTCATTTCATTCACTTCAACAGAATATAATTGAAATGTTTCATGTTAAAACTTACGCAAACTTACACATTTAGAATAAGAAAAAACGAGCCTATAATGCAGCCAAGGCCACATGAAACAGAAATGAATTCATTGCCTAGCTGGGTCAACGATTTTTTTCCAATCGATTTTCTCTTAATTAATCGAATAATCTTATGACTACTATAGCATAATATAACTACTTTAGATTGGCTAAATGAGCTAGGGATTAATATTAATAATATCAAATTTATTGTGGAAATTCACACTAAACTCTGGATTAGTGAGGGTGTGAATATGCACACAGAGTGTTTTCAGAGTATCTGATCCAGACTGTTCATGGTGATTTTGGCTGTGGGGGGTCATTAAGCTATTAACACAGTGTGAGAAGGATTAGACGAGAGTATCGCATAATATGGCTTTTTGACACAAGGTTATATTTCACATAGCAACATTATTAACTTATGTACTTAAAGGTACGCTGTGTAACTTTTGTTTTGTTAAAAATTTAAAGAGTCAATTCATCATCAATCCTTCTTCCATTGGCTTGGCTTTTGGAGAACTGAGGAATTTGAAATGTTGTAAAAGTGATGCATAGATGGTGGTTTTTACTACTCAACAGGTAAGTAAGGTATTTTTGTGAACAGATAATAGATTGCCATATGTATCTATCTAACAGAGTTCATTGTAAAGCATTATCTATAGGGGCTTTCACAACGGATATTTCTAGTAACTTATTTCTAGGAACTAACCACCGGAGTGGTTCCGCGACAACTAATGGTTCCTCCAGGAACGTTTTCTGGTTGCATTCGCACCGCCATAGGAACTCTGAAGTGACGTAAGCCGCGCTCGTTGTTGTGACTTTTATTTTGACGGCGCTGAGAACACCAGAGCCTGAGCAAACAAACAGTGCTTGCATTCTCCGTGTTCATTAGTTTACGATCTGTCTAACACGTTATTAGATAGAACTGTTATACATAGAAAGTAGATAGTATATGAAAAGTTATCAGCGTATGCCGTGTGGTTGATGTCCAGTGTTGCTAGCTGAGCATAAATAAATGATCATGTTTAGCTTGGTCCCCTCAAAGTTGCGTTGGATTTTCTCCTCAGCGTAAAGGTTAAGAGGCCCATCTATCACTGTTTTCCATGTTCCCATGTTCTTAGAGTTAGTTTCTGGAGTAAATATAATCTGTGTAGTTACAAAGCTTTTTTAAAAATGGCGGGTGCTGGTGTTTCGCGTGCGTTCGGCCAATCCCCATACACTAACGTCAAGGATAGTTCCTATAGTGCTGGTTTAGACCCTACTCTGAAGTAGGAGCTAAATTACTTCCTCCAAAAGAGTTCCTAGAACTAAAATCGCTCCTAGTTTCAGCGGTGCGAACACGCCAACATCCGGGTACTGCCGCCAATAGTTCTAGGAACTATGAAAAGGTTCCTCCGGTGCGAAAGCCCCTTTTTGTGAAGGGTCATTTCATTATGGTTGTTGTAGTGCTGTGCTGGGTCTGGGATTTAGTTTCAAAGAAGTATGTAGGGGTATATCTACAGTAACGTCTTCAGCTAGTCAGCTTGAGATCCTTTCCATCTAAACTGGTTATATCTCTTAAGTCTAGTTATAAACTCTTAATGAGCAGTACGATAACCATATTCATCTGCACATGCAGTCACGCACAGTCGAAGCACAACCAAAACAATGTTCTTCCGCAAAATGCATGCAGTTTTGTTTTAACTGCTAGAGGGCCAAAAGTTACATAGTGTACCTTTAATATTGCATTTTACACGATCAGTGGTTTGGACTTCTGATGAATTGTGATTGACTTTGGTCTGGTCTTATCTCCAGTAAATGCTAGTTACGACAAATGTTGTCATCATCTACCCATCCTCATGTTGAAACATGGTGAGACTGGGACTAACTTTCACAAGGCTAATATCTCAGTGACCATAAGGTACAAAAAGTAACATGTTTACAGTTCAATAATGGCACTTTTTCTCAAGTCTGCCCAGAGGAAATGGCTGTAATGACAGACACAGACTCTGAAATGCTACAGCTAAAGGCTTTTAAAATTTCTACTGGGCTTTAGAGTAAGCATAATAATCTCGAGAGCATAAAGAGAGAGGGAGAGACAGCGAGAAGCGGTCAAAGAAGGAGGGAAGGGCAGCTGTGATGTCAGCGTTCAGCTGCTCTCATTCAGGGCTTATGATGTAGGGGGTGGGGCGGGACAGCGAGGGGGGCAGCGCTGGGGTTTCTTGGTTACTGGGCTTGGCTAGAGCGTTCAGGAAACCAAACAATGAGGTCTGCTTGAGAAAATCCACAGCTCTGTCTGGTGTGTTTTTCATGACCATGGATAATCTTTCTAGTGTTTTGTGTGTGTATACATGGGAATTAACGGTGGGGTGAATTTACTAAACAGTTGCACATGGTATTTCAGCTATTTTTGTGCATCATATTTGCTATCATTAAATTATATTATACAGTATTAGCAAACTGTCCAGGGTTGGGTAAAAAAAAGCAATTTCTCGATTTTAATCAATAAAACAGCTTGCAAAAAATACGTCAAAGCCATTCAGTGACGATAGCTCGACAGCTAGAGAAATGAACTATAGAGAGGGGCATTTTGCTAGTAGATATGCACTATATTGCATATTCATTATATTTTTACTCAACCTATTCTCCAATATTTAATGTATTATTTAATAAATCCATCATGAAAACAAGTTTGTTTATGACAGCCATTATATTATATTATAACTTTATTATTATTAAAAGCTGTCGTGTTATACACCACTTGTAAGTATGACAGGGTTTTGAGATTTAAGAGATTTATTTTTTCTTCAGAAAAATTGACATGTACTGTACCTGATATCCAAATGAATCAATATCGAAACCGATTTGAATCGTTATCGGAATCGAATCGAATTGTGAAATTGATCTGTTTCTCTAAATCTGCTGTTTTGCTGTTTTCTTGGATTTTACCTGTTGTACAGAGTCTCTCCCTGACTATTAGTTCTGACAATCAATCCGGAGGAATATTTTTGGTTTCACTTCTGTTGTCACTCATTCTGTCTTAATTGTTGTTATTTCAAGTATTGCCTATTGTCAAATCATTATAGATGGAGCCTTAATCACAAAACCTTTTATTGAAAAGCAAGAGCATTTCTAGTGTTTCACTTTTTTCCAAAGCGACTCATTGCATTCAAGGTATTCGTTTATAAGTGACATAGGAATTGAACCCAGCGCCATGCTTTCCCAGAGCATAACTGTCCCCATATTGTGGTACTCTTTTCGTTGTTGTGTTATAGAATACTGTTATGGATTATGAATATAATAATTATAATAATAATATTGTCACTCACAAGCTGCACGCGCAAGAAAGAGCTGTCTTAAAAAGTAGGCCTATATTTCGATGTAAGAAACCGCTGCAAACAATGCAGTGCATGAGTGAACTGTCTGAATGAATCAAATAAATCACAAATAATTTCAGACCTTTTTACATCCCTATTGAAAAGTGACATTTGTGTACATTTTCTATTGATCATAACAGAATTAAAGGCTGTTTGCACAGAACGTGATTTTGCATTCAATTGTACCTTTCTATTCTGCTGTTTAGCTATTTATGTTCTTTTCATTATTGCATCACATCTCAAAAGTGTGTCTCGAGACCCTTGTGAGCTTTTAAAAAAAAAAAATCATTCCTGAGGGCTGCGTCTCACGTTTTTAAAAGCAAAAATGTGTTATTTGTGAATGGCCCCATAATTAATCAAATGATGATCAAAGGATTGAGAGCATCATACCAATTGTGTTGTCAAAAATATTTATGGCTTTTTAATGTGTCGTTTCAGGTGTCTGGATCATTTTTTGGCCATGCATAATTTTTTTTTTTTGTGAATTTGGTGCTAAAACAAAAAGCAGAAGTTTTCAACTGAAATATCAGCGGGCATAATTTATTGTTAACAAAATTTCACCAGGGTTTTGTCTCTGCTGTAATATTTTGGAAATCTTTCTCGTCTTTATATTTATCCCAGTGGCTAGCAATGACTAGTTGATCTTTCTCGCTCTCTCTTTGTCTCTCTCTCTCTCTGTGTGAACGGAGGAAGGAACTGGGAGGATTTTTAGGAAGTGCCTTTTAGAGACTTCCTTTTTTTCCTTCCTCCTGCGATGAGACCGAAATGAAAGGTGCGGTGCTCAGATAGATAATATTTCAAATGTATGTGTGTGTGTGTGTGCGTGCGTGTTTTTTATTAAAGTCTGAAAAACCACTTTAGGGAGCATAAAGAGAACAGAATATTGCCGCAGCTCCGGGGCACCGCAGTTTGCTGCTTTTCCACAAGCTGGAAATGAAAGATTACACAAGAAGCACAGAACGTCTTGACGTTACAGGTTAGTCATGATGGAACTGGGAAGTTTCTAATCCCAGGATGTGAGGGATGAGTCTGCAGTTTCCCTGTCTTACAGCTGCTGGTGTGTTCATTCATCACACTGCACTAATGTTAGCTACAGGGTACAGGCCTTACTTGATTTGACATGAGTAAAAACGAGGCACTCTAATCCTAAAACCAACAACAGGGAATCAGACGTGGGTCAGAGGTGGAAAATCACGGCAGACGAGGAAGCACATGGATGCTGAAACAACAAACAATACCATTTGCTTACAAAAACACAGACATACAGACATATGACTGTCAATAACAAAAAAGGCTGTTATGTTTTGGGTATCATGGTATTTCACATTTGTTTGTGAATGATAAACTGCTGCTCTGTTGTTCACATTCATTTATTCTGAACAAGAACATGTTGTAGAGAACAGGGTTAATCTGTTTTCTATCTGAGCAGACAGATGTTCACATGGATGTGTGTCATGGATATAGCTGATGGCCAAAGCTCCTGCTTTCAGACACGTCAATCTGTTCATTCCTATGGACACTTTTATGTCCTAGGGATTGGTTTTTATTAAAACTAACAGATTTTCTTATTATACATACCATCATTCAGTTTGGGGTCGGTAAGATTTTTTTAATGTTTTTGAAAGAAGTCTCTTATGCTCACCAAGGCTGCTTATTTTGTATACAAAAATACAGTAAAAACAGTAATATTGTGAAAAATTATTACAATTTACAATACCGGTAACTGTTTTCTATATTTTCTATTTATTCCTGTGATGGAAAAGTTTAATTCTTATATGCAGATTTGGGGCTTAAGAAACATTTCATATTATCAATGTTGAAAACAGTTGTAGGGCCTACTTAATATTTTCATGGAAACCATGGTTTTTGGGGGGATTCTTTGATGAATAGTAAAGTTTAAAATAACAGTATTTATAATTTTTATCTTTTTAATTAGTCATTGCTAAATAAAAGTAACAATGACACACAAAAAAAATTCTGACCCAAGTGTATAAACTGGTGTAGGAACTTTTCAAATTGCCTGTTATTTTGTTTCCCCCTAGTTCTGGTCCCAGATTTTAACACTTAGAAAATATGAAACTACATCATAATGCATGATTATATTTTAAATACTGGAGGGCATATTTTAGATAAAATATGAGATCCAAAATCAATGTAAATATTACTAGAATGTGTTACATGTACTGTGCAACATTTTTAATCAATTAAATAAATGTTTTTGTTCTTTTGTAAAATTGCAAAAAGTGCGGAAATATTATTTCATTGTATTTAGGTGTGATTTTATTCCAGATCATGTTTAATTGTACTACCTTAAAACCTTGTCATGCATAAAAACCTTTATTGTGTGATTTTGCATGAAATGACAGTTTGAGATTATGCAAGATCTTTGCATAAACATGGGATTGTAGAGATGAAATATGCATATCTACAGCTGTATTCAAAGATTAACGTTCTCTTTCTCTCTCTCTCTCTCTCTCTCTCTCTCTCTCTCTCTCTCTCTCTCTCTCTCTCTCTCTCTCTCTCTCTCTCTCTCTCTCTCTCTCTCTCTCTCTCTTATAGTCTGAGAGGCCTCTGTCTCTTCATTTGAATGCCTCTCACGATGGCTAAGCGGGAAAGCGGCAGCACCAGCCCGGTGGTGCGTCAAATAGACAAGCAGTTCCTGGTGTGCAGCATCTGCCTGGAGCACTACCACAACCCCAAAGTCCTGCCCTGCCTGCATACCTTCTGCGAGAGGTAAACTGACACATCACAATAAAAGTGCCTCGTGGATGAATGATCGAATAGCCTGAATGCGACTTTCAGAAAATGCCCGAGACTGTCTGTGTTCACTTGTGTGGAAGAAATGCGCTCATTACTGGTGGGTTTGGGGGTGTGTCTGTAAAATCACAGCAATCTAGTTGTCTTCAAGATGATCCAGTGTTGGGTAGTACGTAACTACTTTAAAACAAAACAAAACAAAAAACACACTAAATTAACTGCATTTTTAGTAGCATCACAAATAAATTCTCCGGCAAATTGCGAGGTACATCTTAATTTTTTGTTGTTGTAATATTGTATTATAGCCGAGCAAACTGAGGTAATAATGAAACATGCTTGCTGTCCACTCTCTCTCTCTCTTATGAAACGTTTGGGAATTTTATTCATTTTAGTGAATCGGATCATTTGGATAGTTCTGTTGAATGAGGCTCCATCCAGATACCGTTTTTAAGTCTTTAAGTTTAAGTTTTTAAGTTCTGTAGCTATATTTAAAATTATACAAGAATTTTTCTTAAATACATAAAAAAAAAAAATAAACATAATTTCCCAATTGATGGAGGATACATACAATGTCAATTTAATACACTTTTTAATTCTGCCATAGCCTAGCCACACTGAACATTTTATAAAATAATATCATATTTATTACATTTGAATAAAATGAGATTGCATTAAAAACAAACTTGATTTCTGAATTGCCAGAGTATCAATTTATTACACATAAAAAAAAAAAAAACTACCACAGTTCAATTAAAGCTGCAGTCTTTAACTTTTTTGTGTTCAATATTTACAAAATGTATATAATAAACAAATACATTATGAATCCATTTTCCAAACAGTGTTTTTGTCTTATCCTGAATCACTACGGTACACCTATAATAAGTGTTTATATTCATACTATTTTAGACTGGTTCGGGTCGTACCACAGTACCCGCTTGACTCGTCATAGATATAAACAGAGAGAAGTAGCTCCGGCTACAATGTTCTTCCGCAAGACGCATGCAGTTCTGTTTATTAACCGCTAGAGCACCAAAAGTCACGGACTGCAGCTTTAAATAATAATAATAACTTTTTTAAATGATTATTTCTGGATTGTCCAAGTACACATATACATGTCATAATATTTTTTTTAAGTCCCACAACAGTCTAGCCACATTGAAAATTTTACAAAATAATATTTATTAAATTTAAAAGCAGTACTAAAATATTAAACAAACTTTATTTCTGAATTGCCAAAGTACACATTCAACGTCAATTTAATACTTTTGTTAATCCTGCCACAGTATATAGCAACTTTGAAAGCTTGCAAACTGCATTTAAAATTAAGTTTATTATTGAATTTAATATAGTAAATTATTTAACAATCTAATTTAGGCAAACTTTAAATAGTTGTGAAAGACATGCACTGCCTTCACCTCACAGTGATTGGCTGCCGCCCATTGTTTTTCACCACTCATTTGCATAAAGTTTAAGATTTCCCAAGATTTCAACACTCCCGCCACTCTGTTGTAAACCGCACACTTCTCTGTGCAGGACAGGTCTGCCGCTCAGCTCCTATAGAGAATGAATTGAAATACCCCACTCAGATCCACAGTGCCAGTGAACATGTACAGTTTGACTTAATGCTCTTCCTGGGCTTCCAGAATTGTAAGAGAGCAATGACCCAGATGCTGGATTTTGGTTTAGAATGGCTGTCGTATGACATCATGTTTAGAAACCGCCCTGTAAAGCAAAGACAGAGATGACCAAATTCCCTCTGCCGTCACTGGCCTGGAATGTGAGCCTCAGATTGTATAAACGGATCATATGTCCTCACATGACTCTTAACTACTCTTATTTTCTATCATCCTGTCAAAATATTTACTACCGAGATTTAATGAGACTGAAAAAATACAGACCACTATTAATCACGTCTTGGGTTATATCTTCTTCTACAATCCACGTGATGTGGAGGGAAATCTTTACAGCTTGCTTTTATGTCTTGCACTGTGTTTTCATCACAGATGCCTCCAGAACTACATCCCCCCTCAGTCCTTGACCCTGTCCTGCCCAGTGTGCAGACAGACCTCCATCCTGCCAGAAAAGGGTGTTGCTGCACTGCAGAACAATTTCTTCATAACTAATCTGATGGAGGTGTTGCAGAGGGAGCAGGACTGCACCCGTCCCGAGGCCTCCAGTGGGCTGGACTCAGCCGGTGCTGCTACATATGCCCCACCCCTGTCCTGCCCCAACCACGAGGGCAAGGTAAGCACCCACACATACTGACAGGCCAGTACAGATGGGAGTAGTGCAGTGGCCTCCTACTATGAACTAAATGCACATACTTCGCTGCTGATAGGAAAAATATATACATTTGAACAAGTAGATGGTACAAGTATTGGGACATTTGCAGCCTTTAAGTTGTAATTATTATAATTTGTAGTTATGTCCTTATGATTACATCAACCTAATTCTTATTTACTAGAAGTGCTATTTTGGTATTATTTATATACTGTTATAGAATGTATTAATAATTTGAATTTTAAAATATTAATTAGAATTTTTCATTTTATATATATATAGTATTATTATTATTATTATTTCAGCTTTATTTTACCAAATTAAATTATTATATTTAATTATTAATCATTTAATTATTATACCAACAATAGATGCATTTTATTTATTTCTGTAAGTTGTTTTAATCTATGTACCATTTTGATATTTTCAGTTTTCTTTTTAATTTTAGTTTAAATTGAATAATTTTGTTATATGTGCTTTTGTAATTTTTATTGTTTTAAATATATATTTCTATTTAAGTGTAATTACATTTTATTTTAGTTTTAGTCATTTTAGTACTTCAACTTAAACCTATTTATTTCAGATAGGTGTCAATGCAATATTTCTAATTCAAATTTGCAAAGTTTTTTAAATGTAAGCTTTATAATCTGATATTTATATTTTATTTTATTTCAGCTAATATTTATATAATTTATTTTTTATTTCAGTCTTTTCCCATCAGTCTTCAGCATTTCAATGAGTTTTTGCCGCCCTCTGCAGGTCATGGAGTTTTACTGCGAGTCTTGTGAAACGGCCATGTGTTTGGAGTGCACAGAGGGAGAGCACAGAGAACATGTGACCGTTCCACTGCGGGATGTTCTGGAGCAGCACAAAGGCGCGCTGAAGAACCAGCTGGATGCAATTCGCAACAGGTTCACGCAGCCAGAAATAATATTAAGCTCGCCGTTAACCCGTTCTTTATACAATATAGTCACACTATGACCTCCTTATGGAAAGTTAGGCTGAACATTGTCCTCATTCTGCATCTGCAGGCTTCCTCAGCTGACTGTAGCTATAGAGCTGGTAAATGAGATCTCCAGGCAGCTCACAGACAGGAAGAATGAGGCAGTGAGCGAGATCAGCAATACATTCGAGGAACTAGAGAAAGCACTGACCCAGCGCAAGACTGCCCTCATCACTGACCTGGAGAACATCTGCAGCACCAAGCAGAAGGTGAAAAGCTTACTCCTCAAAAGCATAGTTCACCCAAAAGTTTTAATTCTGCCATTATTTACTCACCCTCACATAATTTCAAACCCATATGCTATTATGTGAATGAATAATTGTAATTATATGGATTGTTGCTGCAGGTGCTGCAGACCCAACTCACTGCATTACTGCAAGGGAAGGAGAACATCCAGAGCAATTGCAGCTTCACAGAGCAGGCACTGAACCACGGCAGCCCCACTGAGGTGCTCCTGGTGCAGAAGCAGATGGGAGAGCGGATGGGCGTTCTCGCCCGCCACGCTTTCCCTGAGCAGCCCCATGAGAACGGACACCTGGACTGTCAGGTGGAGACAGAGGGGCTGCGTCGCTCCATACAGAACCTGGGAGTCCTGCTCACCACCAGCGCTGTGGGCCACACCAGCGTGGCTACTGGAGAGGGTCTCAGACATGCTGTTGTCGGGCAAAACACCACTGTTACAGTGACCACAAAGGTTAGTAGCGTCAATCTTGTGTTTGAGTTCTATTTATAAGCATTCTGTAACTTGAAAAACCAAGCGGGTCTGCTGTTGTGTCCAATATAATTTACACTGCTCCATTGTTCAAGTCTGTATTACATTGTGATAGATTCATAAATCAGTCAGTGTTGTAATATATTTCATTTGTGAATAAGACACTTATGTAATTAGTCTTAATTAGAATTGCAGTGATAAAAGTTCTGTCTGATACATAAATAATCGATAATGAATTAAACAATATTATAATACATTTAAAATGAATGATGGAAATACAAACAATAACATTACAAGAAATTAAAATATAAACTAAAAAATTAAGTAATCGTTATAAAGTAATGCTTTTTTATTTCATTTAAGAGTTTATTTATTGTAAAAAAAAAAAATTATAATTTATTTTAAATGTATTAAATAATTATTTATTTATTATTGACAAATTGTTTATTATTTAAATATTATTAAAAAATAAGATATCTTTATGAAATTAATAAATCATAATATCTCAATATAATATTTGAAATAATAATTTAACAATAAATTCAAAAAATAAAATATGTAAATTACTTTATATATACATATATCAATTATAATTATTTTCGCAATTAAAAGAATGATGTATATTTTATTAAAATATTATTAATGTCTAATCTCTAATATCTGCCAAAATTAAATCAGTTCAGTTCAAATTTAAATACATATTGTTTCAAAGCAGCTTTACAGAAAATGCATGTTGTTGTAGGTTTGATCTAATAAAATGAGCAAAGCTCAAACCACATGTTGTTTCAGAGGGAAAGTCCTAATACATGCTGTAGGTCGTACTTCGTAGCATAAGTCTTCAACTGCCTTCCCTAGGACAAAGACGGTGAGCTAGTAAAGACTGGAAATGCTGCACTGAGGGCTCAGATCTGCGGTCCAGATGCAACCGTCACCCAAACAGACATAACAGACAACAAGAACGGCACCTACGAGATCGGCTACACACTCCGCTCAGAGGGCGAGTTCTCCTTCTCCGTCCTGCTCTACGGGCAGCCTGTGAGGGGCAGCCCCTTTCGCCTGCGAGCCATTAAACTCTGCGACGCCCCGCAGTCGCCCGACGACGTGAAGAGGCGCGTGAAGTCTCCCGGAGCAGGTGGAGGGGCTGGAGGACATGTGCGCCAGAAGGCGGTGCGCAGACCTTCAAGTATGTACAGTACGACGAAGAAGAAGGAGAATCCCATAGAGGATGAACTCATCTTTAGAGTGGGTGAGTTAAGAATAGGGTGTTTTATTTGACATCTTTACATCAGATTGTATTCTGAAATCCAATAATACATATTTAAGATACATTTCAGATGGTAAATATACTTTAAAAGTACAGTTTGTAATACATTTTGGTATGTGAAGGTTTAAACTAAATATATTTCAAATTGGGAATTTTTTTATTTATTTTGTACTAAATGAGATTTCAGCCATGGAAATGTATATAATCTTAAAAGTCATGGAATTTTCAATTTCACAGGAATTGCTTAGCAAATTGTTACGAACGAAAAATACTTGCACTGTAAATCTACGGAGCCCCTAAAGGGACATGGTAAAGGAAAAAGTTAATCTGTTAAAGGACAACTCCGGCGCAAAATGAACCTCGGGTGTAATAACACATTGGTACAGACTAAATCGTTCCCTGAGATTTGTTTTCATGATAATCGAATATAAAGAGTTTTATCTCTAAAAACAGTTAAGCTTATAACGCTAGTATATTGGGCATCGAGTAAGCAAAAAGAGATCGCTAGTTAATACCATTAACAAGGCTCAAATTAGCCCCACACTCACACGGCAGCATAATGAGTGTCCTTACATGCAAATCGAAGCATTGAGAACTTTGTAAGTGTATAGACAGTTTAATAAGAAGATACTTTACACAGACAGTACAGTTAGCGCATACAGACAGCAGCCATCTTGGAAAGCAGCCTCGATCAATCGAACCACGAAGGTGAGCGAACAGTACGTGTAGATATTGAAGATAAGATAAATTATATTTATTTTTTTATTTTCTCTGTTGCGTTCAGTGCTTCTCTTATGCGCTCAGTGCTTTCTTCCGGAAACAACGGACCATATGAGATTCCAAGTCACAGTTCAGCTCACGTATCACCGTGTTCGTGGTTTGACTGATCGAGGCTGTTTTCCTGTTTTCACCGGAAGATGGCTGCTGTCTGTATGCGCTAACTGTACTGTCTGTGTAAAGTATCTTCTTATTAAACTGTCTATACACGTACAAAGTTATCGATGCTTCGGTTTGCATGTAAGGACACTCATTACGCTGCCGTGTGAGTGTGGGGCTAATTTGAGCCTTGTTAATGGTATTAACTAGCGATCTCTTTTTGCTTACTCGATGCCCAATATACTAGCGTTATAAGCTTAACTGTTTTTAGAGATAAAACTCTTTACATTCGATTATCATGAAAACAAATCTCAGGGAACAATTTTGTCTGTACCAATGTGTTATTACACCCGAGGTTCATTTTGCACCGGAGTTGTCCTTTAAGATGAAAAGGTCATTTCTGCATTGTGCTTTATTGTTGGCCTGCGTCAGAATGTGTCAGCTCAGCTCTTATTTGATGTGACAGGGACGCGGGGGCGAGAGCGGGGGGAGTTCTCCAACCTGCAGGGCATCTCTACCACCAGCAACGGACGAATCGTAGTAGCCGACAGCAACAACCAGTGCATACAGGTAACACTAAGCAGCCTGTCGGACACCTTTAAAGGAGTAGGTCACTTTCAAATAAAAATTTCCTGATAACTTACTCACCCCCATGTCATTTAAGATGTCCATGTCTTTTTTTCTTCAGTCGAAAAGAAATTGAAAAAGACATTCCAGGATTTTTCTCCATATAATGGAGTTCATTGGCAACCAACGGTTTGAAGGTTCAAATGTCAGTCTCAATGCAGCTTCAAAGGCTCCGTGTCTATCCCAGCCTAGAAATAAGGGTCTTATCTAGCGAAACAATCGGTCATTTTCTAAGAATAAAACAAATTATATATTTTTTAACCACAAATGCCCGTCTTGTACTATCTCTGAGATGCGCCATGTTGATTTCGTCATCACGTTGGAAAGGTCACTCGGACGTAGTCGGAAGTACCGACCCAGTGTTTACAAGTTTGGAGTAGGAGGACCGTTCAAAGTTATTGTATGTTGAATGACACAAATTTATATGTATTTGTGTCAGTTTATTGTTTAAAATGGTCCTTACGTGTGCATATCCTGGATGTTTAACGATGTCACGCGTGACCTTTCCAACGTAATGACGTAATGCGAGGCGCATCTCAGAGATGGTACAAGACGGGCATTTGTGGTTAAAAAGTATATAATTTTTTTTTTTTTTTTAGAAAATGACCCTCTAGATAAGACCCTTATTTCTCGGCTGGGATCGTGTCGAGCCTTTGAAGCTGCATTGAGACTCACATTTGGACCTTCAAACCGTTGGTTGCCATTGAAGTCCATTATATGGAGAAAAATCCTGGGATGTTTTCCTCAAAAACCTTCATTTCTTTTCGACTGAAGAAAGAAAGACATGGACATCTTGGATGACATGGGGGTGAGTAAATTATCAGGAAATTTTGATTTGAAAGTGAACTAATCCTTTAACTAGTAAATATATGAATAAATGTGGACTGTGTAGCCGAAATCACCTTTGGTGTATTCTGTAATCATATAGGTGTTCTCCAATGAGGGTCAATTCAAATTGAAGTTCGGGGTCAGAGGTCGCTCCCCTGGCCAGCTCCAGCGCCCCACTGGTGTTGCAGTTGACATGAATGGCGACATTATTGTGGCCGACTATGACAACAGATGGCTCAACATCTTCTCCCCAGACGGCAAGTTTAAGGTAAGTTGCATTTCTTTTATGATTGCAGTTTTAATTGTTAAAAAATTATTAATATAGAAAAGCATTAAATACATTAAACATAAAATGCATTAAAATTATAATAAAATACTGTAATTCATTAATAACTTTTTGAAATTATAAAATAAAACATTATTCTAGAAATGATAGAAAATACATTTTTGGATTTTAAAATTTCATATAATTTAACAATAAAATAAAATATAAACTGTGATTTCGTTCATCATAGTTTTTGAACATTAAAAACGTACAATACCAAAAAACCCATGTATTTTACACACATTCTAGACATGCCCTCCTCATTAAAGGGGTCCTATTATGCTTTTCCACTTTTTAAACTTTAGTTAGTGTGTGATGTTGCTGTTTGAGAAAAAAGATCTGCAAGGTTACAAAGCTCAACGTCCACTCCAAAGGGAGATATTTTATTTAACAGAATTCACTTTCCAAGAACTACAATGAACGACTCGTTTGGACTACAATGTGATTTTTCCTGGATCTTATGAAGTCGCAATGTTACTCATTTAAATAATACGCAAAAAGGGGACGAGGCGTGGTTGAGCTGCGCTAGAGAAGACAGTGTTGTGTCAAAGAGACACAGTTTTGTGTCCAAAGCTCATTTGTTTAGAGTGGTTAACTTATTTTAAACTCTGTTCCTGAACATTATAACCCCATCGTGTATCTGTGTGCTACACATTTTATGGAGAACAGCTTGATTTCTGTTGCGTTTGTCAAATCAAGTCAAGTCACATTTATTTATATAGCGCTTTTTACAATACAGATTGTTTCAAAGCAGCTTTACAGGGATAACAGGAAAATAATGCAAAAAAGTTTGTTTCCAGAAGAAAATAGCGTCACAGTCCAACTTAAGTTCAGTAATTTTTGTTTTAAAAAAAGTTATTAATTTAGTTCATATATATATATATATATATATATATATATATATATAGCCGCTCTGGAGTAAACCGTGATGTCATCATCCAGCTCAGTTCAGTTCTTGTATAATAGTATCAATGCAGGCAGATCAATATTATTATTGAATATTATATTAAATTAAATGTTAATTTTAATGTCACCAACTAAGCAAGCTAAGCCATTGGCAACAAAGGTGGAAAAACGTGACAGTGGCAAGATCAGGATCAGGTGGCAGAATGGAGAAAAAAAAAAAACTTGGGAGAACCCAGGCTCAGTCGGGGGGCAGTTCTCCTCTGACAAATGAACGGACAGTGTATGATTATGATTCAGGCAGCATATAGGTCAGAAGTCAGATTGGATTGGAGCAATCAGAATATTATCCAATTCCATCTGGTTGAAGATCGGAGTCACGCCGGTGTGGAGACGGGTTTGTTGAGGATCAGTGCCGATGGCTGTTGTGTAAATGAGGCCTTCACAGGGGAGAGTCTAGTTGACACAATCTCTGCTGACACTTCAGGGATGCGTTTTGTAAGCACTTGTTTTTGTAAGACTGTTCACTGCTCCTTAGGAAAATTAGCCATGGTTTTGTGATCGATTACTGTTTTTATTACTCTTGTTTGTTAACATTGTCAGGGTCTGAATCGCGCTCAAATTGGTTTGAAATTGACGCCATCCGTAACATTTACACTAGAGCAGAACTCGCAGTTATGGAGGGGCGGGACATTTCTTGAACATGCGCTAAGCAGTGCCAATCACAACACACTGGGCCAGCTAACCAATCACAGCACATTTCATATTTTGCAAGGAGGGGCTTCATCAAAATTGGCGTGTTTGAGCCAGACTGGGGAGAGAGGTGCTGTAATAATGTAAAATATGTGAAAAATAAAGCGTTTTTTCAATAATCAAGCATGAAAGTATATTCTAGTACACCACAAAAACAACAAGACTTCGTAAAGGGGCATAATAGGACCTTCTTTAACATATGTGATTATGGGGAAAATCTAAAGTGACAAGAATAAGCATATGATTAAATAGAAAAATTATTAACCCACTGATGGTCTTCAAAATAAAGTCACACTCGTGGTCTTCGGGGTCTATTGGACCCCAGACAACAACATTTAATTTTGTAACCGAACAATATATTTTTTTTTTAACAAATATAATTTTACTCTGTTTATTAATGTTTTTACTCAACATTTGTGCAGTTTTTGGAGAATTTATGATTTTTTTTAAATTTCTATAAATAAATAAATATTTAATTAAATAGGAGTTTTACAAAAAAACAGCAGTTTATGTTAAATAAACTTTATAAAAGACCCAGATTTCTAACTTTCATTCCTGGGGATACCAAGGATAATTTTACAAGGTTTAATGTAAGATTTTTGCCCATTTTTTGGAAAATACAGGTTAAAATTTGTAATAAATCACTTTAACCACTAGATGGCTATAGAGCTCCATTATATACTATTTGCTATTTGAATTACTGAAAGATATAATTTCTAAAGTTGGATTCAGTTGGATTCATATCGAAATATTATAAAATCACAATTATAACAAAAATAAAATAATTTTTGTCAATTTAGCATTTTTTGTACTGAAAAAACACTATGCATGGTAAACCGCATGACTTCTGCAGACAGGGTTGGAGCAGGTTTGGCACTTCACTGTTGTTGTTGTGTGTGTGTGTGTACATTTTATTTTTATGTGTACAGTGTCACCAATTTATTTTTGTGGTGGTTCTTAATTTTGTATGATTTTATTTGACAAATTATAAGACTTTTTATAGCCTTACAAATGTATTCCTGTGTGTGTGTGTGTGTGTGTGTGTGTGTGTGTGTGTGTGTGTGTGTGTGTGTGTTATGTGTGTGTGATTGTGTATGTTTTTTGCATTGTTGGAAGTGTGCCACTTTATTTCTGTCATTTCTGTCCATGTGTTCTACGTTGTTTCTGATTTTGATGATGTTATTTTGTCTATTTTGATTGCGGGGTCCAATAGACCCCGAAGACCACGAGTGTGACTATTTTTGTCACGCCAACATAAAAACAGATATCATTACATTTTTTTTTTTTTTTTGTAGATCTAGAAAGTGTTGAGAGCCGTAGAAAGTTTCAAACCATTTGGACAAAGAGAACATTTTTTTTAATTTGAGCAAAAGTCATTTTGGGTCCAATAGACCCCGAAGACCATCTATGGTCAGTTAAATGATAAATTTCATTCTAAAAATCCTTTAAAACTATCATAAATCTCTAATTAAGATATAATAAAGTATTATTATTAACTAACTTTTTTATTTTTATTCAACAATTTATGTTGCTTGTGGTACTCTATAAATGTCCACCACAGTAATTTGATGAATGAGTTGCTAATCAAGTGCTAATGTGTTTTACTTGGCTTTCTGGCAGAATAAAATCGGGGCAGGTCGGCTGATGGGTCCTAAAGGAGTGGCTGTGGATAAGAATGGTCATATTATCACAGCAGACAACAAGGCCTGCTGTGTCTTCATTTTCCAATCCAACGGCAAACTGGTGACCAAATTTGGTGCCAAAGGAACATCAGAGAGGCAATTTGCAGGTGATGTCTCTTATTTTGTCAAGGTTCTTGTGCTACTGCACTGGTCTTGAGCATTTAATTCATGGCCAGATCATGTTTTAATCTTTCTGTTTCTCTGCAGATAAAAGTACTCCGAATACCCCAACTGAGCCAAAGCAGAGTAAATCTGGCCCTGCCTTCAGTGCGTATTCAACCTTTTCAATTTTTAGATGAACTATTTCTTGTTGTAGTTTGTATGATTGATTATTGAATGAGGTCATTTTAAAACAGAAAAACAGAAAACAATGAAAGCTTTGTAAAATAATTGATTATCCACATAAAGAGAGCAATGCTGAGAGAAAAGTGTGTGTGTATGTGTGTTTCATAAATCAAGTGTTCTCTATGCTGCCACACTTCCTTAGAAACAAAACAACATCTTCTGCATGTAACAATAAGTCTCTCTCTCACTTTCTCTCTCCTTCTATGGCCATAAGGTCCCCATTTTGTGGCTATAAACAACAAGAATGAAATTGTTGTGACAGACTTTCACAATCATTCAGTTAAGGTATGCTGAGCTCTTCCCTTTTATTGCGTAAATTGTTCCACATGCCAAAACATGTATTCGTCCAAATCTAACCAGGTCTGCTGTCTGTTTTTATGTTCTGCCTCTAATTAATGACATTTCAACTTTTGCTAATTAAAAGATGCTTGTTTTGATACACATTTCTTAACATTGTTTGCTTTTTTGTGGTCTTTTTTTCCTCTGGATTTAACATGGATTGTTTGATTTACGGCTTCTTGCAGGTTTACAATGCTGATGGAGAGTTCCTGTTTAAATTTGGATCGCATGGAGAAGGGAACGGCCAGTTCAACGCACCCACCGGTGTGGCTGTTGATGGCAATGGGAATATTATTGTGGCAGACTGGGGTAACAGTAGGATACAGGTAGGCTATGGAACACTCTTGATTTTTATCTTCACATTTAATATAATTTATAATAGTTTTATAGTTTGGCCAATTCATCAATTTTTGTCATAAAAGTATATGGAAATGTGACTTTTCTATATAATGACCCAAGTATTTGCACACTTTAGACAGAATTCCAAATTTGTGAATTTCATTGCATTAGCTAAAATATCAAACAGCGTCTGCAAACATTCAAATTATTATAGATCTTTCCTCAGAACCAAATTCTAAATAACTAAATAGAATTTTTATAAAAAAGAAACAATTTGACTTTTCTGAGACATTTGCAATTACTTTTAGCCAAAATAAAATTTTATTTTAAACTTTTTTTTTTCATTTTTTATAATACAATTATATATTTCATTTAATAATGTGATTATATGTTTATTGTATTTTCATTTATTATTTATTGTAATTTATTTTTATATTATAACATAATTGTTAACACTTTACAATAAGGTTACATTAATTGACATGAACTAGCAATGAACAATACTTCTACAGCATTTATTAATCTTAATGTTATTCTTCAAATTTACAAATACATTTTAAGATCAAAAGTTGTATCTGTTAGCTGCACTGTGAACTAACATTAACGAAAGTTAATAAATGTTGTAAGAATATATTGCTCATTGTTAGTTCATGTTAGTTAATGCATTAACTAATGCTAACAAGACCTTATGGTAAAGTGTTACCATATAATTATATATATGATTTATTTTTATAATTTTATTTTGTGTATGTATATATGTTATTATTATTATTATAAAATCTATTCAAACTACATATTTTTGTCATGTAGGTGTTTGACAGTTCTGGCTCTTTTCTGTCGTACATCAACACGACGGCGGATCCTTTGTACGGACCGCAGGGTCTGGCTCTCACGTCAGATGGTCACGTGGCCGTGGCAGACTCTGGGAACCACTGCTTCAAAGTATACCGATACCTGCAGTAAAGACTCGCCGTGATGGAAGAGTTAACAAATATACTGTAAGGTCTTTGGCATTTCATGTTTTCCTTTGCACAAGTCTCTGCACATACATTTCCAGCCATTTGACTGATGTTGATGTGAACAAACCCAGGGCTTCATGAATGTTGCATCCCTATTTGATCAATTTGTGTTATTAGTCATTTCCTAAATGAATGTAATGTATATTGAACCATAGCAAGTAATAACAGGCGCTGTGTATGTAACAGTGACCGAGAGGGCAGCTATATTTGTGCTTTTTACAAAATCTTTCATGCAAAACTTAAAGCTGCTCAACAAACCCCTCTGTTAAACTTAACAAGAATTGCAGGGAATAAAATGGCGGTCAATAAATGTTTTCTGGGCAAATCATTAATGCAACAGCTTAAGAATGACCTGTGGATGGAGCTCAAAATTCTCACATCAAACTGGCCTTTTGTGCATTGACTAGCTGTACATGTGTACGTATTTGTATCATATGGTGTAAATTTGATCGCCATTGATTTGCTGTAATATCTTATTTTGAGATCCACTCTCTCTTAGTGTGCTAAAGCTCAATATTAAAGTAACCCAGTTGTCAATGTGCTTTACTGGCTTTACTAGAACTGCTTGTAGGTTCATCGTGCCTCTGATTTTTAAAAGCGATTTGGGCTTGCTACATATCACTGACCACAACAGCACAATTGACATATTGCATGCTTTGTATTCACGTAAAAAAGGTTATAAAGCAAGTTTATTTATTTTGTACACAATGGTATAATGTACAAGTTATTTTTCTAAGTTGAAGTGTTTTGTTTATCTGCAGTTATCTGCTGCCTTCAGTGGTTTTCACAAGGTGTACAAAGCTAATGTCTAGTGAAGTACAACAGTTTTTTCTCATGCACATGATAGTCACCACTTCAAAGGGAATCTTTCATATCAAGACAACGGAAATATGAACATAAAACAATAAGGGAAAAATTAAATCACACAGCCACTGCTGCATTTTAAGTTGCCAAATTCATGGAAGAACAATTTGCAGGGTACTTGCCGTAGTTTACTGTATTACTGAAGCATTTACTACTGTTTTTTTTATTTTGTTTTATTGCTTGTTTTCTATGAATGTAGGAAAATGAATGAAAAATGTAAAAAAAAAAAAAAAAATTTTTTTACTGCTTGATCATTTTGGCCCAGATGTTACACCACGACGGTCACAAAAGCAACACAGTCACGATCAGGACATCATCTGTACTTTATATGGAGTCATGAACGAGTGCAAGCGATAAAAAGACAGTGTTGTTTAAGCCACTAAATACAGTATTCCATAATAAAACTGTACAGTGTATAACCACAACAGGACACATGAAGCATTTTAAACGTAGTATTTAAACTGCAATAATGCACTCATTGGTGCTCAGAAATGTAGCATCTCTAAAAATACCCCTTAAAAAAGAGGACCCTTGTTTTATGGTGTTGTAATACTGAAAAGCTAAAGGTCAAGTCGTGTCAAAGAGATAATATCTGGAATTATCGTAATACATTTCTTCCATTTGACTTCCCTCTATGTATCAGAATGAAAGGTGACGTGAATCTACTGTATTGCCAATAACACGGAAAACTGAATTGAAATGCTTGACTCTATTTTCCAATGTATCAAACAACTGTAACAGTCTCTTTATATGTCAGTATATGCACTAGAAATAAAAGCACATGATTTACAGAGCCAAATAATGATGTTTTAAGTGGTTATTTTACCATCTCCGTTATGTTTTCTAAATATCACAGCGTTTAATGGGGTGTTTCGTTATAAATTCATTAAGATGAAAGCAGGCAGAGCGACTTGAGGTTGCCTTGCATTGCTTTTCTTCTGGTATCTTCTCGATCCACATGTCACTGTTCAGTACATACCTGAAACTTCAGAAACAATAGAAGAACAATGTTTTATGAATCAAAAAACAATTTGCATTTTGTCTTTTCAATAAACTTCAGATTTCAAGGCTTACTGTTGTCCATCGTTATTCAGAACTGAGATTGCGTTGTTCTGACCCATGAACAGATATTGTGCTTTATTATTCAGCTCCATTTTATCACAAGATAAGCGCAGTATCATCTGGCGCGTGACATCTTTCTGGATACTAGAGTCCATCCCTTTAACAAGAAAGGTTGTGTTGATATATTATTTATTCCGGTAACAATTTACATGCATTAGGTATAATTTTCTGTTATTAGGTATAATGAACTTTGCAGAATCTATTACTTGAAGTATGTACAGTCAGTCGGCAATTATCACAAAATAACTCCCGACAGCGTGGTCAGGTTGGGGTTTATTTTTTCCAATACCAGGCTAATGACTGACGGTACATTACACAGATACCACATAAACAAATACGTGGACAGTGGACAAGAGATGTTGGTTGAAATAATCGTATGATTTTACCTGTATGTTGTCTTAAAGATTCCGCTATGAAAAAATAGTACATTACAACCAGGGCCTAAAACTAACTTTTTCCCACACCTGCCAAAGGCCGGTGACTTCAAAATAAGAACATACTGCCCATAAATATTTTTACTAGCCATGAAACTGTTTTTGAAAACAGGAAGTTATGACACCCAAATATTAGATTCCAGTGAAATTTCCAGTTTTCACAGAAATTTTATAAATTAGGCTTATCAAATGTAAAATAACGCGGCATAGTCTTCACTGTATAAATTAAACATAGATTAAATCTTATTAAAGTTAGAGGTTATTCAATCAAGAGCAGTGAGTGTTTTTGTCAGTGAGAATGCAGGTATATTAGGCTGCTGTCACTTTAAGACCATATGCACAGATCCAATATACTGATACATTCTGTACACCTGCATTTTCTTTCTCAACTTCATTCATTTAAAACACAACCGACTATGTTTACTAGGAAACTCATCATGACGGGAATTTTTTTAACATAATTTTGAGTGAATTTGCCAGTGGATGGCGCGATTCACCAATCAAAACCAAGTATTCAAAACAGCCATACAATAACTAATAGTTATAACTTTAATCAACCTATAGAACCTTATTACAACTTGTTTAGTTTTAAATTTTAAAATACTGAGGACCAAACTTACCAGTCTGAAGAACATCAGTGATTAATATGGTATAGTGCATAAACACTTCATCTCTGCTTGAGTTGACCATTTTAATCACATAGACTATAGAAAACAGAACACATTTAAAATATAAGTTAGTATAGTGTTAAGACTGGGCAACATACAGTATTTGTACATTATCTGACTTTAGTTCCTCACCATAGTCAACGGTAGGATCGTAGCATGCAAATCTGCTCCGGGTGTTATTTTTCATATCCTTGCTGAAGGTGACTTTCAGATTTGGACAACCACCTGAAAAGTGTGAAATGTATATCTGGTTTTCACTTATGCATTTGTGGCCCATGTGTTCAAATATAATCACAGTATAATCACTACAGTTTTTCCCACCCTCTGCACATGTACACACATCCCCATTGCACAGTTTGGAGATCATTGGGCTTTTCTGAGGGGCTGTATAGAATATGCCACATCTCTTTTCTGTGTAACACATTGAATAGCATTAGTCGGTGATCATACTCAAAAGTGTTGTCAATAAAGTGTTCTGTTCATAGTGTTTGATGACCTGGGCTGTAATAGTCATAGATGACAGCAGAAGCAGGTTGGACAAGGCCCATGGGAACAACCTGGTCAGCACCAAACTGAAGACACTCCTCGGTTTCGGTGATCTGTTGACATGAACCATATAATCAAAATATTTGTGTCTGATGGATCTGTACTGATGAATAAAAGTGGAGCCAATTTAACTCAATGACATTCATGTTCAAATTCAGCAAAAAGAAGAATAAAAAAGATGCAAACCATACATCAAAAAGAAACAATTTAAAATTCATGGGATTCTTGAAAAGAAACTCTTCCATTACCTTCGCAAAATAAAGAAAGACTTTATTATGGTGGGTTTCGTAGTGATCAATGTACCTCTCTGAGCCCTTTACATTCTGTGGGGGAAAAAATTAGAAATTAAATAAATTCTTAGAAAAAAATACATTCATATTTTATATCACAAAGTCAGGAAATTACAGAAAACTTCCAGAAATATGGTGCTTATTGTAAGAAAACTTGCTCATTTTTTTTTTTTTTTGATGTTTACCTCATGCTTATTGCATTGAAATGGTAAATATTAAATATTATTAATACCTACATCGTACTCACAGAATACTAACAAGTCATAGAAATATAATGTATGTTTGAGAACTACATGTAATAATAATAAAAATGATAAATGCATACGCACATGTTCCAAATCCTTGATGTGTGGCATCAGTCCACTTAGGAGTGAGATGTCCACCATGACCATGCCAACAGAATTGTTCTTCTTCATGCTTTGGGAGGACAGAGGAGAGAATATAGGCCAAACAATTCTGTTGAACATTTATATAACAAATCAACCATTTGTAAGCGCATAAAAAGATTGTTTACTGTGCTCACCCCACACACACTGTGTATATGAGTGAACTCTCTTTCTTTGGCTCCTCTGAGATTTGTCTTTTTCGGCGGCTGCGAAGATCAAACCATTCTATGCTGCTCATGGGCTCATCTTTTTGATCCTCCTCGGCTTCGTAGTTGTAATAATCATCAAACGTTTCTTCCTTATTGTACATTTCTAGAGAAGAGCATATTGACTTTAAGTCCTAGTGTAAATTATTATTAGATGACGTTTGTAACTACTTCTCCTCGCCATCGGAGGTCACCCTCACCCAAATACTAGATCTGTGAAACGTTCATTTAAAGGGATACTCCACCCAAAAATGAAAATTCTGTCATCATTTACTCACCCTCAAGTTGTTGCAAACCTATATGAGTTTCTTTCTTCTGCTGAACACAAAGGAAGATATTTTGAAGAACGACTGGAACCAAACAGTTGTCTGGCACCATTGACTTCCATAGTAGAAAACCCCCCAAAAAACTATGGAAGTCAATGGTGCCAAAGTTCCAATCGTTCTTCAAAAATATCATTTTTGGCTGGAGTATCCCTTTAATGTATAGTTTTTAACATCCTGTCTGGTTGAATAAAACATTTAAACTTAAAAAAAGAAAATGTATCCACACAATTCAAATTTAACTTCTTATTCAGAATGACCTACAACAACAGCGGCTGTCACATTATATGTTACGTACTGTATTCCAGCTCTCCTTCCACTGTAACACTAAGGTGAAAAAGATCACAGTACGATTCATCCTTTTTCATAGTTCTGTATGTCTGCACAACCTGTAATGAGCAAAAAGCCATTTAAAATAAAAACTGAAACATCGTAGATCATCAATAATGTAAGTTTGGAGGAAAAAAATTATAATCTTACTGTTAATGTTCCATGTCCCGTTCCCTGAACATTTAGGGTAAATTTACCAGCATTTCTGACCTGTGTAAACATGTGCACATATAGTGTGGGTTTTATACTTGTTATGGCATACTTTATCGCATTTAAAGACTAATAAAATCACTTGATGGGTTTTCTGCAGCCTGTTGATATTCCCCATTGAAACTTGATGTTTCAACATATCAAAACGTTGTTCCTTTTTAATATTGGTTGCACCAAAGCCATGAACCTACTTTCTAGACGCTTGAATATGGAATATGGAACATGGGCTCACTCGTTTAAGAAGTCATGACTATTTTTAAAAGTAAAGTATGCATATATCTGCTAAAGATAGTATTCTATAGAAAGTATTCTTTCTTACCTTAACAGCTTCTGTGGTGAGCGCATTATGTTTGGTCAATTGAAAATCTTGCTTTTTGCCATTTTCAAGGCACATTTCCACCCTCAGATCCAGGTCTCGTATATCGTTGTTCTGTATGCTGTATTTTGCCAGAGCCTCAAGGGCCACGACTGTATCCTATGTATATATATATATATATATATATATATATATATATGTATAAAACATTGATCAATGCAAATTCGAAAACCAACACAAAAGATGATATGAATAGGGCTGACAAGTCTAAAAAAATGCTAATGGGCCAAAATGACTTGGTCTTGGCTGGGCCTATAATCTTCACATTATAGTATTCCTTGTTTTTTTTAAAAAGCAACCTTTTTAAACAGTCAGATGACAAGAAAGTTTGCATCATGACCCCCTTGTTTTGTGGGTTGTATATGATCCATGTGCATTTACTATAGGTATTGCACTTGTGCAGCAACTGTTGCCTACTGTGGTTCAAGGTCATAATGGTAATAGCTCATGGAGCACTCTTTAGCGTGTTTTAACCATCAACATATCTTTTATTATTATTATTATTACTAGTGCAATGCCCGTGCAAAATCAGTTTGTGTGTGTTTTTAGTTATTGTTGGTTTGGTATGTTTGAGTTGCTTAATAGCCTAGGCTACTATTACAGCCTAAACTATGAGAAAACGATTACGTTACAGGCACAGGAATAAAATATAATATTCAGAATTAAACAGTGCAGCTGACTTAAATTGATTCAGCGCTACTTTTTCAAAAATGAATAGCTACTTTTTTCAAAAAGAATCGCTACTTTTTCCAAAAAGAATAATGTAACAAAATAATAATGTAACAAATGTATTATAATAATAATGTAACAAATGTATAATAACAATGTAATAAATGTATAATTACATTGTAATAAACGTATAGTTACATTGTGATAAATGTATAATAACACTGTAACATGTATAATTATTTTTTTTACACTTTTTTCAAAAATCGCTACTTTTTCCAAAAGAATCGCTACTTTAAAAAAAAAAGAATCGCTACTTTTAAAAAAAGAATAATGTAACAAAATAATAAATTAACAAATGTATAATAATAATAAAGTAACAAATGTATAATAACACTAATAAATGTATATTGCATTGTAATAAACGTATAATAACACTAATGTATATTACATTGTAATAAACGTATAATTACATTGTAATAAATGTATAATAACACTGTATTAAACGTATTACATTGTAATAAACGTATAATAAGACTGTAACAAATGTATAATTATTTTTTTACACTACTTTTTTCAAAAAGAATCGCTACTTTTTCTAAAAGAATCACTATTTAAAAAAGAATAATGTAACAAAATGTAACAAATGTATAATAATTATAATGTAACAAATGTATAATAACACTGTAATAAATGTATATTACATTGTAATAAATGTATAATAACACTGTAACATGTATAATTACATTTTTTACTTTTTTCAAAAAGAATCGGTACTTTTTCTAAAAGAATCACTATTTAAAAAAGAATAATGTAACAAAATAATAATGTAACAAATGTATAATAATAATAATGTAACAAATCATAATAACACTGTAATAAATGTATATTACATTGTGATAAACGTATAATAACACTGTAATAAATGTATAATTACATTGTAATAATGTATAATGACCAGTGTTGGGCAAGTTACTTTTAAAAAGTAATTAGTTACAGTTACTACTTCCAAAAAGTAACTAAATTAGTTACTCAGTTACAAATTTTAAAAGTAACTAGTTACTTAAGAAAGTAACTATTGCGTTACTTTCAAGTAAAATTAAATTTTAAATGCTCAAATGTGACCCCACCTCTACCCCTCTTTAACGGAACTTACAATACATGTTCAATTATTTATGATAAATCTGAATATTATAATGAAATGGACACTTAATACAATACATTATTAACAGAAACATGAAACATTGTACACACATCTAAAAAAAAAAAATGTTGCTGTGGGAAAAAGTGAGACTAGCCTCCAATCAAATGCCATGTAGATATTATGTTTATATAGTGGATCAATGCAAATAACACAATAGATGTTTTGGAACTTTTGATATTTATTGCCCCTCAACAGGCCACAACTGGGCAAAATTAAATTAAGCTTGTTAAGCTCGTCGCCATACCTGTCTCTCGTTGACTGACTGGCTTGCTTGTGTTGTTCATTGTGTGTCCTGTCCTGTCCGACTATGCGTTATGATGGGTCGTTCGCAATTCATGAGCGTTAGCCGTTAGTGATGATGGATCGACTCGTTCGCGAATGAGCTTTTGATGGGTCGTTCGCGATTCGCGAATGAGGCGACTCTAAGAGCCGGCTCTTTTAGGTGAACGTCGGGAGCTGGCTCGCATATCTGAAGAGCCGACTCTATTTTTACAAATTTAGCCTATAGAAATTAAATAATTATGTAAAAAAAATGTTAAATATTATAGTCAAAGTCATTTAAAGAGCCGTTTGTGAGCCAAAAGAGCCGGCTCTTTTCAGTGAGCTGAGTCAAAAGTGCCGAATGCCTACTACTATGCGTGCTTTCGAACACCCGCCCAACTCTACCTCTGATTGGCTTACAATGACATTTTACTCTACCTCAGTCGTCAGCATTTATGCGCTTGTCTCGTGCTCTGCCCACTAACCAAGGAAGAACAGTAAAAAAAAGTATTTGCCTCTCGCTCAGAGATCTAGTTGGTCTGATGAAAAAAAAAACCCAGCTTCATCAGTTATAGTAACGCGCCGCATTTTTTGGCAGTAACGGGAACGGCGTTTTTAAGATGAGAAGAGTAATCAATTAGATTACTCGTTACTGGAAAAAGTAATGCCGTTAGGTTCAATGAACCCATTGAAAACTATTGAAAACATACGCCAGGCGCGTAGAAAAACGCTTTGGTGGACACACGGCCTTAGGCCTTAGTCCGTGTGTCCACCAAAGCGTTTTTCCACGTTTTTCCTTAGGCCGTGTGTCCACCAAAGCGTTTTTCCACGCGCCTGGCGTATGTTTTCAATTGTTTTCAATGGGAGCGCCGGGTTTTTAGAACGCCATGAGCGCAACGAGGCGCTGGACGTTTTTTTCCACGCTGAAGCACTGAGAGCTCGGCGTTTTTACTGGTCGCCGAGAGTTGAAGAATGTTCAACTTTGGGTAAAACGCAGCACTCATCACTGTCACTTTTTACCCAGCCGTCCAATCACAGTGGAGGAGGGGCGGGACTTATACCACACCGAGCAACTGTCACAACATTCTTTCTGTACAACGACATCAACCAGCAGAGCTGACCGAACAAAAGGGATGAAAAATACATTTTTAGTATGAAACAAATTATCTGCGAAATCAGTTACAAGTAAACTGTGCTGCGGATATTCTGTATCATAGCAACGAAACGTCTCAACGGAAAAAAACGCTGCGCTGCCAACACGCTCTCAAGCGCCCAAAGCTAGGCGTCTTCAGCAGAGCGTCTAGCGTTTTCAGCTGGCTAAAAACGCTTTGGTGGACACACGGCCTTAGTGTTTAGCTGTCAGAATGTTTATTTTACCACAATTTTTAAACCACAACCCTCTCTAATGTCAGAATGTTTATTTTTAAACCACAACTTCAATGTGTGCTTCTTTTACCGATATATTTAATGCAGATATCTTTTGTATTTCTAATCCAAACAATGTCAAACGCGGCACTGCACTTACTCGTGCCCGAATCAAGACACCTGTCAAGTTTGAAATCCATCGGACTAACTGTTCAAAGGTTTGGCGTCAATAAGGCTTTTTTTGTTTGTTTGTTTTTGAAAGAAGTCTCTTGTGCTTACCAAGACTGAATTTATTTGATCATAAATAGTAACAATTGTGAAATACAATATAACTGTTTCATGTATTTTAAAATATTTAAAGCTGCAGTCCGCAGTTTTTCCTCTTTGTCGCCATCTCTGTTTGAAATCTGCAATTGCAGTTATTCACGGAATTGTCACGGAGTTGTAGTTCGATACCCTCGACACGGCACAGAGCGGATGAACACAATGTTTGAGGAGAGTGTGCGGCTGTCAGTCACCGTGCCGGTGTTGATACTGGCATTCAGAATCACAGATTATTCTTTTTGGAAGTATGACCAACATAAGAATTTTCTCCGGAAAATGTCATCTGAACAAGAAACATCCACTTTTGTTCTGGTTCTGACATTGCAGTAAATCGCGCTGATTAAATCTAACAATCGCTTATCATATCACGCAAAACCGTGCAAATTAAACTTTGTTCTCAAATTGTTAATGTTAACAACGTCAGCATTGCGTGACTACATGTAATGTCCTTCCGATATGTATCCTTGTTTTCGCATGGGTCCGGTTTCAGTCTCTTCTTTCTGTAGCCACTCCGAACGAAGTCTTTTGGATTTTACAGCGGGTGAATCTGTTGTCACTGGTGATCGTCGTTTGAACCTTTCTGGATCCGCCATCAAATTGATAAGTTTAATTATATCAAGTGCTGTGAGAAAAGTCTATAAATCTCCACCTCCAGCATTCTCACACGCAATATAGCCTACTAGCCGAGACTCCTTCTTTATGTGTTAAACAGCAAAACAGCATTAAACAGCAAAACAGCATTAAACAGCATATAAATCAAAACTCCCTAATGTTACTGAATGAAATGTTGACCCAGGATGAGCTAGGCTGCTGCATGGCTACTTAAAAAAAAAAAACCCCGCTGGTGGGGAAAGAGTTAAAATAATTCTGCCACCCACCTGTGTGGACTGAAATCCACCACCATATTTGCGCTGCTCTGTCAGCCAGTTTGCAGCGAGTTTAGCAGTCTTCATGTCAGGCACTGACAGCATACTGAGTAGAGCATATGCTGTGGTCTCCACAGATTCAGCCTCAGCTTTACCCTCTAATTTGCCTCTGCCACCTTTGGCATCCCAAAAACAAGTTTCTGTGCAGAAAGGAGAGAAAATTTGATGCATGAATTGGATAATATGATAACTGAGCTAAAAAAATTGTTACCACATTTTTTACATGCTAATTTTTTGTGTGATTCTTTATTTATTAAACATTTTATGTGTATAGACATGCAGTTTTTGAGAATATCTTCTGCTATGCTAGGTGGATTATGTTCTAAGAGAAAGAAATCAAGATGTAAAATTGCTGGTAATAATTTAATTACTGACGGTGGTCACAATTAGCAATGTCTTTTAGCTTCTGCTGCACTCGCCGGGCTTCTGCACTTTGATGGTCATGCAAGGTCAAGGCATAAGCTGTGATGGCAAGCGAATAGGGACTCTCCAAAGCATCCAACTGCCCATCTAGATAAGACTTTGCTTTATCAATAGCTACTCTCTGGAAATAAACAGAGGTTTGTATTGTTTATTCAGTAGTTAATGAACTGAATTGATGTCACTAGAGTTAATATGTTACCAGTTCTGTATCAGTTCCCAGCTCGTAGACTTTCGAAGCATGGTTCATTGATATAAGGAGAAAAGCAGTTAGGGGAACATCATCTTTCGCCTTTCCAACTCCTCCCTGAGGACACATATTTGTCTATTTTCAGTCAATGTTAGCAATCAATATTGATATATAAAATAAATATACCCTTTTAGCTGTACCTTCATTCCTCTGTCATATAGGCGATTGGGATCATCCCATGCACCGTTGCTCTTCTGTTTGGAAATGAGATAAGACATGGCATCCTGAATATATACGTCATTCACATTGATAATGTCCCGGGACTCCGTCAGCTCCTTGGCAATATATGCAGTAAGCCTACAGGTAGGTTGGATAGAATAAAAAAATAAAAAAATAAAAAAAACAACACCTTTGTACTAATATATATCAAAAACAAAATCTTAAATTATGTGTGGATTTCTTGTAGTTAATATAAAAAATGAATTAAGCATTCTTGGCATTGATAATGTCATGCTGTACCAGTTGCGCTAGGCTAAGAGGAACCAAAAACGTACCAAATACTGCTGGGAGTCTGCAGAAAGGCTCCGTAAGAGCCATCAGTTTTCTTGTGTGTGAGGACTGTGCTGTAACCTGGTACATAAGAAGTTGAAACAAAGATGTATGTGGTTTAAGTTGATGTTTCAACATCCTAACATTTGTCAGGTATTTTAATACTTTAATACTTTTGTATAATGGTGGGCCCAACAAAAACTCTTATCTCGCATATGCAAATATATGATAAATACAATACTGTTCAAAAGTTTGGGGTCAGTAAGAGTTTTCAAAATAAATTATTTAATTCCAGAAGGATCCATTACATTTAAGAAAAGTGACAGTAAAGGCATTTTTAATGTTACAAAAGATTTAAAATAAACGCTGTTTTTCAAACTTTCTATTCATCAAATAATCCCAAAAGAAAAATGTATCAAAGTTTTAACAAAAAATATTAAGTTTTCCACATTGATAATTACAATAAATCAAATCAGCATATCTGAATGATTTCTAAAGGACCATGTGACACGGAAGACCAGAGTAATGATGCTGATCAGCTTTGCTATCACATTAATAAATTATATTTAATAACATTCAAATAGAAAACAGTATTTTTTATCAAATAAATGCAGCCTTGGTGAGCATAAGAGACTTCTATCAAAAACATAAAAAAAAAATCATACTGACTCCAGGAACGTGATTTCAATCGAGGAGGAAGAACATGAATAAATTTGTGGGGGAAGCATTTTCCACCAAGGAGAGCCCACAGCAACAACCTGGATACCCTAGTTATGGCCCTGCTCATAGCTTATGACCTATTCGAATATTTACTTGATTTTTTGTCATCTAAAGGTATCTCATAATGGATACGCACCAGTTTGGATCATTGATTTGGCCTCATCTCTTCGTTCAGCTTTCAGTGATATCCATTGGTCGGTGGCATCCAGGTACCGCATGGCATGAATAGCAGGAGACATCTTTACCATAACCTGCTCCGCACAGCCAGTGGGCAGCTTAATGAGTTTATCAACACCCTCCAGGTTTAGACAGTTATCTACCGACTCGCCCATCACACCACCTGGAAAATAACAAGGTCATTATCTAGTCTAGTGTACCTCAACTCCATCCATCCATCCACACACACACAGGCTCATGCAGGCTCTTCAGGAACAATCATAGAATAGGAATTCACTTACTCGATGGTAGGACTAAAAACGTTGCTGGAGTTTAGCGGCTTAAAACTTTATATATATATACCACCTCACCTTTTAAACTCAATAAGATCTCTGAGTCTGTCCCACCAGGGATCTCATCATCAGGGACTGGTATATCAATCTCTAATTCCCTTACTGCATAAAAAGACAAAAAAAAAAAGTTTACTGCAATGATAGAAAGCCTAAGAACAAATTGACTATTTATATACTGGATTCTTACATTTTTGATCAATGTTGAACTCCCTGTCAATAGAGGCGATTTCCCCTTCTCCCTACAGATGAAGGATTACCGAAGAGAGTTTTTGGGTGAATACTGAATTACTTGTAGGAAACAAGCGCATTCCCTTGAGAAACACCTTTAATTTCTCAGGTATGTGGCACTGAAGCACAGTAAAATCATGTTATGCCACACTTTACCTCCACACGGAGCTCCTTTTCTACTCGATCGTGGGCAGTGTCTGAGGCGTAAGCCAGCACGGTGATGGGGATATTTCCGATTGCAAGGGGCACCACGGTGAAATACACGGCCACTGCAGAGTTACCAGGAACTGTGACCTCCTCCCTCACCTCACTGCCGCCAGCAGTGCACAAACCTTCCTTCTTATCCATCTTCACTATTACCTATAGAGACATGATATGGCATTCTCAGCCCTTAAACAGGAACTAGAGTTTTGCTGAGTTTCTACAAAGCTTTTTAATCCTGTTTGTCACACTAATCATTTTTCTTTTTCAGGCACATGCCCTGGTTGCTAGTTAAAAATAATAGCACCTGAAATAAAGATGAATTAAATTTACCTGTAAACTCTCTTGCCTGTAATTGTACACAACAGCTTTAACCTGAAGCTGCTCATTTCTTTTCACAGAGTAAGGAAGGTTGACGGACAAAAAGAAATCTTGGAAGACCCTCAGGGGTTTTGGCTCTGCAATGCAGAATCCTAAATAATAATATTAAACACCTTTTGAAAAATGATCAGCATTTAAATAGCACTCCAAATGGCAGATTTTAAGTTAATAGCAACCTTTTGTGGAAGAAATGCCCACAGCCTGTATTTCCCAAGTGGTTATAGAATCAGGAGCAACTGCATCATGCCTGAAAGTTTACAAAAGACAAACAAGTATTTACATATAAAAATTATGTTAGAGGTGATTTATTCTATTCATCAGTATAGTCAAACTCATTATAATGTTTATTTATTTATCTGATTAATTGGTGACCTGATAATGCCAGTCCTATCTGATTCAATGACTGTCCACATCCACGACTGTGGGAAATATTTACGGAGGTAGATTACATCCTCATTAATAACAATTTCGTCCAGTGTGTCGTCAGTGACTACAGTGAGAGACAGAAAAGGAGAGTAGATTTCAGTTTTTAAAAGTAGCAGTAGTAATATAATAATAATGATACATTATATCTAATAATTTATATTGTATATAAGTGTAAGCAGCCAATTTAGTATTATTATTGAAAATATTGTAATAATGATAATTATAATAATTATGATTATATACTAAGTGACTTCACTGCTCAGCAATTTTTTAAATATTTTTTACATTTTATAATTTAAACTATAGTGGCAATGAAGCCAATTATTGATATAGACAATATTTTAACATTATTATTATTATTATTAAGGATATTAACACTAATAATAATAATTACTATTATTATAAAAAATAAATAAATTGGCTTCACTGCTCAGTGCTCACTCATTTCTTTGTTTGGTTTTATTTAGAAAGACAAATCACTGTAGAATTGTGTAATAAATGTGCTTTTAATCCAAGAAAACCCTTCCAAGAAGTTATGCAAGACAAATTGTACCTCTTCCAAGGCTGGTTTTTCTCCTCTCAAATTTCTCCCTCTTCCTCCTCTCATTTGCAGCTTCGCAGCATTGTTTAAAAGCCTTACGACAGCTGTCCGATTCTTGTACTCTTTTGAGACGCTCATCACAGGATGTATGCAGTTTGCTTGGCCTTACACCATCAATACAGCATTTCCTGTCTTTGTTCTTATAGCTGTTGACTGTTGATGATATTATCAATTGACATATGATTAAAAGAAAAATCATGTGAGGAATGATCAAGGGTTGTCAACCTGTTGTTTTGCATCTTACCGACTGCATTGTATTTTGCAACATAGTCCGCTCCTCTCCTGATACGAGGTTCAGGGTTAAAGTTACACTTATGTTCTGAGAAGAAGTAAAAAAAAAAGTGTTGATCACGCTTTCATGCTCTTATGGTTCTTGAATAATAATTCACAAAATAGATTGTCAGCAGGTTTTTTACTTTTGGGTATAGGGCTTTCCAGATCACAGTTACACATATAAGTTAGCCCAGCTCTCTCCAGAACAGCACTGGAGTCCTCTCCTCCTCCGACAGAGCAGGCCAAGTCATACGAGTTCATATACTCAAACATCTGTGGGAAAAAAACAAATCATCTCCATCGTGAGCGGCAATCCTGAAAAGGTACATGCAGTACTTTTAGGACTAGCATAGCGTACTAGATATCCAAAAAACTTTTGTATATAATGTACAGTACATAACCCCAAATGCATTACCTTTTGAAGGCTTAGTTTGTTTTTGTTCAGAATGTAAACAGCTGAGTCCACTGCGGCAAGAGCCACCTTGGCCTTTGGATCTGTTCTGACCGTCACCTTAAACCCAGTTGCAGGTTTTATCTCAGCCATTGGATCAATTTCCACCTATCCAAACAAAATGGTATGTGGAAACACTCGCCTCTAAAACAATATTTCACCATATTTAGATTCTGAATTATGTTGTCTTTGCTGTACCTTGCCTTTGCAGACATCTTTCACATCGACCCACACAGAGTCAGCCACTATTTTTTCTTTTGGTGTAAAATAGTAGGCGACCAGGCGAAAAGAAGGCACCATATCCACTTTAAAGTTCACATTGATTGTTGTGATTTCAGTTCTTGGCACCCTCCCCAACTGCACAATTTGTCCTTTACTCCAAACCTGTTTGGGGAATTTTTTATTTTTTTTAAATGATGGAAGACATTCAATTGAAGATAAAGCAAATATGGTAAAGACCATTTAAAAAAAAAAAGACATCCAAGCTGATTGTTCTTAGTCTTACCATAAAATAAAAGAAAGTTGGTTTTTCTGAACCCTGGGGTGTAATGTCCCGTAATGTGGCTTTCAAGTCTTCTCCAGGCTGTAGGAAATGTTGCTCCACTTCCAAACTAAGATAGCTGTGTTCTTCATCTTTTATTGCACTGGCTGTCATCTTTTTATCACTACGAATTGCCTCCTGGTCTCTCCCCTCGGCAAAAACCTGCAAAATAAGGACCATATAAAATTAACAGTCCCAGTCCTGGATACTGATTGGTCAATACCAAAGCCACAAGGATACACGAAAGGTTGATACTGTGGTTGACAGCAGATTTAAATGAAGGTAATTGTATATTGTGGCCACTTTGGAATGGTAATAAAGATATATCAATTATCATGTGAAATCTCACCGTTATAGTTAATTTCTTAGCCTGTGGTGGTATTTGAAAGGACATGGCTACATCTCCCATTTCATTTCCCCAGCCTTCATTGCTCAGAATCTGCTCTGGTGATCCTTTTATTGTAACAGTGGCTGTAAATTTCAAGTTTGGGACTCTTTGGCCATCTGGATATGTTGCAGTAGCCTGCAACAAAAAAATGCAGTAATAAAAAAATAATTAAGTTTATTTGTGTATGCAGGTGTGATACTAATATATATGTTAAAGCCAGAGAGGGATAAAAAATAACATATTTAAGTTAAACAATTATTTAAGCCACATACCAAAATGGAAAACAGGCCACCCGGGGTGAAATATGTCTTGGTTTTTGACAGATCAACAACATATGGTGATGTCACAATCTTCACAGAAGAACTTTCAGCTTCCTCTAGATTGCCACCTGCATAAAATAAATGCAAATATTCATTGTGATATCATTTTCAGTCATTAAACATATTTTAATACCCATCTGAGGATAAATAGTAACTTTAAGTAAATAAAATAAGTGAATAAGATGACACTAATAATAAGACAAAGAAACACTAATTATTTCATCAATATACTTTTGCACTTGTGATAACTAGAATTTATTTTATTGCATAGATTTTCTGATCTAATCTTTAGGCTACTTTCCATTTATTACTCACTTGCTTTTTCCAAAACTGAGACTGCAATATAAAGATAATATCCCTCTATATGGCCTTGAGTGTTATTTTTTGATGCCTTCTTTAAGACCTCAGTGCATACTTCTGTATTTGTAGTGCCATCCTCTACCTACATAACAGAAGAATATAAACAAATAAACCAAATCAGATACTGATTAGTACATTTTACACACACATGCATACATACATTATATATATATATATATATATAAATACATTTATTTATATATATATATATATATATATATACACTCACCGGCCACTTTATTAGGTACCCCATGCTAGTAACGGGTTGGACCCCCTTTTGCCTTCAGAACTGCCTCAATTCTTCGTGGCATAGATTCAACAAGGTGCTGGAAGCATTCCTCAGGGAGTTTGGTCCATATTGACATGATGGCATCACACAGTTGCCGCAGATTTGTCGGCTGCACATCCATGATGCGAATCTCCCGTTCCACCACATCCCAAAGATGCTCTATTGGGTTGAGATCTGGTGACTGTGGAGGCCATTTTAGTACAGTGAACTCATTGTCATGTTCAAGAAACCAATTTGAAATGATTAGAGCTTTGTGACATGGTGGAAGTAGCCATCAGAGGATGGGTACATGGTGGCCATAAAGGGATGGACATGGTCAGAAACAATGCTCAGGTAGGCCGTGGCATTTAAACGATGCCCAATTGGCACTAAGGGGCCTAAAGTGTGCCAGGAAAACATCCCCCACACCATTACACCACCACCACCAGCCTGCACAGTGGTAACAAGGCATGATGGTTCCATGTTCATGCCAAATTCTGACTCTAACATCTGAATGTCTCAACAGAAATCGAGACTCATCAGACCAGGCAACATTTTTCCAGTCTTCAACTGTTCAATTTTGGTGAGCTCTTGTAAATTGTAGCCTCTTTTTCCTATTTGTAGTGGAGATGAGTGGTACCCGGTGGAGTCTTCTGCTGTTGTAGCCCATCCGCCTCAAGGTTGTGCGTGTTGTGGCTTCACAAATGCTTTGCTGCATACCTCGGTTGTAACGAGTGGTTATTTCAGTCACTGTTGCCCTTCTATCAGCTCGAACCAGTCTGGCCATTCTCCTCTGACCTCTGGCATCAACAAGGCATTTCCGCCCACAGAACTGCCGCTCACTGGATGTTTTTTCTTTTTCGGACCATTCTCTGTAAACCCTAGAGATGGTTGTGCGTGAAAATCCCAGTAGATTAGCAGTTTCTGAAATACTCAGACCAGCCCTTCTGGCATCAACAATCATGCCACGTTCAAAGTCACTCAAATCACCTTTCTTCCCCATACTGATGCTCGGTTTGAACTGCAGGAGATTGTCTTGACCATGTCTACATGCCTAAATGCACTGAGTTGCCGCCATGTGATTGGCTGCTTAGAAATTAAGTGTTAACGAGCAGTTGGACAGGTGTACCTAATAAAGTGGCCGGTGAGTGTATATATATATATAAATACATTTATTTTTATTATCTGGAAGACTTTTTTTTTTTTTTAGCTTTTTTTCTACTGCAAAATTATTTACTTACTGCTATTTGCTGTTCAGTGCCTGGAAGATATATCTTATTCCCCATTCCATCAATAAGTCCAAATCGAACATATGCTATCCCATTGACCCCCTTTCCATAAGTATATCTGAAAACACCAAAAACTGATGAGTTACATGGCAAAATCTGAGGTCAACAACAAACCCCATCAGCATGTGATGGAGTAGTGTATATACCTGGCAGAGATGTTGAATGGAAAGGACTTGCTCATCAAAATATGGTAAGGCTGTGTAGACTCAATTTTAACCTCAAATGTGGGCAAAACTGTGATAAATGAAAGGTTAAAGTGACCGATTAAACGAGAATTCTTAAAATAGATGCATCTGCAATTTCATAATACCTACCATATTCCTTGACCTCAAACTCCACCGCTGAGATAGATTCAGGGTACTTATGGAATGATGCAATGATTTTCCATTTGCCAGCCCTGAAGGATGAATAAAATTACACACAATATATCAGTGAGGTTCATTACAAGTCCATAGCTGTCCCTTATAATGTAATGTTGCCCATTGTATAAGAATATGTATACTGTATATGCAAATGTGATTTTTACAATCAAAGCTTTAAACAATCACTATATACACACTTTATTTAGTGTAAGTGTTGTTTATTGTTTATGTAGTGTTCATGTAGTTAACTTACAGCTCCACTTCCGGTATAGTGATAGTTTTTTCCAAGATTTGGTCAGAAATGAAAATATGATTGTAAACAATCAAACCTTTGCAATTCTGTAAAAAGAAAGTTTTTCACCTGCTCATTCCAGGTATTTGTGCATATTATTTGCGTTTCATCATGGATAATAACAACTTACTGCTATTTGAATGTGAATTTCATCCTTTATGGGGAGCATGTAGTTGTCTAGGGTGAAGATTCTGTATTTTGCTGAAAAACATGGAATAAAGAGAAATTAAACTAATGTTGCTATTTGTAATACTGGTAATCAAATAATACATAACTAATAAAAGTAAATAAGTAGAATAATAGGAAAAAAGAAGAAAGTGAATAGTCATACAGTACCTTTTTCCCCAGGATTATAAATGGGCTTGTCTGTTTGGATAAAAATGTACCCCCTTTTAGTTGACAAAAAGATGCTGGCTTTTTTTACTTTGCCTGCAAAGACATTGCTTGTAGCTGCAAGCTGAACATATGGATCCATTTTCTTTCTTCCAACAATACTTTCATACTTCTTAGGATCAACCTACAGTACATTGGTTTGAAAAGACATTGGCAGAGACTGCTGTGGAGACATAGATTTTAACACTTTTAAAAATCTCAAGTGTACAGACTTACCTTAAGTTTTACCACAGCTTGGTAGCTATTGTCCTTGTTAAGGAATATAGATTTCTGTTCTGACAGAAATTTTGAAGGATTCTGATTTTCAAAGTATAGCTGCATGCTGATTTCTTCAGTTGCTCCATGAAGCTGAACACTCACAGTCTCTTCCACTCCCAGGTGAATTTTATTTGGAGCAACAATTAGGCATCTGCTGTAAAAATGCATACAAATGTATATACGCACTGATAGGATAGAACAAAACGCAAGAAGTGGGTAATTATGAGAAAACTAAAATCATTTACATTTTAAAATTAGTCAATAATTCTAGTACTTACGTGGGTCTTGCATCCACTGCAAGAAAAACCAAAAATGCAAAAAACAGAGGGCAGATCATCTTGCTGTTTTACCTTGCTCATGTGTGATTATTCCATTAGGACAGCGACTAAGATCATCTACCAACTAACTGAGAAAAGACTACGAGGGCTATTTCCCACCTCCGTCAAATTGGGCTTTGAAACTAATAAAAAAAAAAAAGGGAAAAATCTTGAAAAAAAAAAAAACCATGGTCATGTGATTTACAAGAAATCTTCTTGTCTGTTTATAACAGAACACAGCAGGAACAGCAGCTGTCTGGAGCAAAGGCAGTGAGAAAAGAAAACACCAGTGTAATTAATACAGCCTTCATTCTAAATGTTATGCCACGTCTTTGTATTCATTTTAGTAATGTGATTGATTAGTTTGTATCCCTTAGGATAAACCAACAAATGGGTATGGAAGCTTGTTTCCGCCACGGAATACACGGAAACATTTTAAAAGATAATTGTGACTTTATATCTCACAATTCTGACTTTTTTCTCATATTGAAAGATATAAACTCGCCATTGCGAGTTATGTCAGAATTGTGAAACAAGTTCGCAATTGCAAAAAATAGAGTTAGAATTGCGAGACACTGTATAAACTCGCAATTGCAAGGAATAAAGTAGAATACATTTTTTATAGTTTATATCTCGCAATTTTGACTTTTCTCAGAACTGAGATATAAACTCACAATTGGAAGTTATAAAGTCCAATTCTGAGGGGGTAAAACGATTCTGACTTTATAACTCATAATAGAGTGGTGAAGGTATGAAAACTAATTCACCACTGGTTCTAGAGATTTTCCTATGGGTTTTTTTCGATTTATGCGTAAAACCCCATAGGAAAATCTAAGGAACCAGCAGTGAATTAGACTTCATCATACTGAACCTGCACCTGTCAGTGACGAACGAGACAATCGCAAATGCAGTAAGGTGAATTTATTAGATATACACAAGTGTGAACAGCAGGCAAAGCCAGTTAGATACTGGTGCAGAGAGTGGTGGGTATTCAGGCAACAATCAGAGCCACAAACAGACAGTCCATAAACAAGATCCGAATTCATCAGTGTAGCAATCACCCAGACTGGAACAGGATTGAGACACAACTGTGAGCTGGATAACAACTGCACAGTAAACACCTAACTTCTGACAACACAGAACAGAAAAGGGACAGGTTAAGTAGAGTCATGCTAATGAGGACCAGGTGAGATGACTCAATCAGCACTCTCGAGGATTTTGGGTGCGAAAGAGAACGGAGCGAAAGAGACTTTAGCATCTTTCTCTTCTCCAACGTTGCGTCATTCCTTAAGGCCCCGGCACTGCCCAAAAAACCCTGCCAAACTACACCTAATGTGGTGGGCAGAGCATATATGGAGGCAGGTCAGGCTGGTGC
Organism: Rhinichthys klamathensis goyatoka; assembly: GCF_029890125.1. Classification (NCBI taxonomy): domain Eukaryota; kingdom Metazoa; phylum Chordata; class Actinopteri; order Cypriniformes; family Leuciscidae; genus Rhinichthys; species Rhinichthys klamathensis. Next base: position 1,000,135 of record NW_026606844.1, on the reverse strand, counting down.
ATGTCTGCACATCCACACACAAAAAAAGGCATACCAAGCCGACCTATTAAGGGACCTCGATGCGTTTAACAGGTTCATCCCTCTCCACACTCGGTCCCAAGGGGCTGTTGCCAGGAGGCAGTCTCAGCCGTCAACCCGAGCCCCTAGGTTGCCTCTCAAGCCCCCTTTCAGAGAGCCTGGGGTCGAAGCAACACTCTTACAAAGAGAAAACAGATTTGAGGACTGTTTTTCTCTCGAAGGTGCTTTGGGTAAGAGGTCCAGATGCTACGTGCAGACCACTAAGGGCGCCCCCTCAGGAGCGATAAGGAGGAGCTGTGCTTCTAGCCCTGAGGCACTTCCTCTTACACCTCAGGGGCCATCATGATCTAGTACAAACATAAAATTGGCGTTACAAGAGATGACCCACTGTCTGCTCTGGTTCTCCCTTACACATCCAGCCCCACGGGACCGGATACCATGGTACAGACTTAGGCTTTTACTGTATGCCTTTCCCCCGATTGCTCTGCTCCCAGGAGTTCTAGAGAGAGGGGGGCTGACCCTTGAGGGGGATCAGTTCCTGAATACAGGCCTCTCAACTGAGGCTGTGAAGACCAGCCTCACCTCTCAGGGCTCCAGACTAACTTTTCCACTGGTTGCACTGGTGCTACCAACTTTCTCGGTTGGTCGCACCAGCATATGATTTGGTCGCACTTTTTTTTTTTTTTTTTGCTACATGCCATGGGATTAATCAATGCATGCTGATGAATAGTGGTTTTAATGGACCAAGGCTAGCAAAGGCTTTCTGGGTTGCAGCAAAAATACCTGTAATATATTAATTATCTTTGCCAAATTTCAGGATTTTCATGGATTTTGGACAGCAATTTTAATCTGTAATTTTAACCATTTTACATTTGAATTATATACAATCTATCTATTTACATTTGAATCATATTCTATCATCTATCTATCTATCTATCTATCTATCTATCTATCTATCTATCTATCTATCTATCTATCTATCTATCTATCTATCTATCTATCTATCTATCTATCTATCTATCTATCTATCTGTCTATTATCATCTTTCTATCTTTTAAAAATCAGTAAACATTCAAATGTATGCATTACATTTTAAAAGATTAGAGTATTATAATAAACTGATCCAGATTTTTCGTTATCAAAGTTTATAGTTGTAAGTAACAAAAAGCAGAAATATCACACTCCTTACCTTCTGCATTTTATAATAATTTCCTTTTCCTCTGTCGAGCGATCATGAGAGTAATCGCTCGACAGAGGAAAATATAACCGCTGAAAAGATGTAGGAGGAAGGGGCTCTGTGTTTCGTGAGACCATTTTTATCATTTTTATATGCCTTAATTCGTGAATTCGTAATTGGTGCGTTTCACCATCAGTGTGCAATGCGCGTGACGTCTACGTTCGTCAATAAATAAACTGCAAGTGTCTTGCAGAAGAACATTGTAGACGGAACTTCTCTCCGTTAGGGCCCTTACATAGTCAACGCATCGGTACGCATACGCGTGCGCAAGGCTACACATCGCTACGCTTTGGCCGCCATTATGCGTCGATGCGTAGCCAAATGTGTCATCCTAGTTTTTGATACGTGACGCGCCGATGCACGCAATACTATGCGTTGTCGGTGGGGGCGACATTGCAAGTAATGTACATAAAAAGGTATATTATTATGTTTACAGAAGAAGAAGATTTGAATACAATGGCGGGCGAAGAGGAAAAGTTATGTGAGCTTGTTTTATTGCCGCCGATGTAAAATCAGCAATATGCACTCCTCTTCAGTTGCCATTTTGATCTGAATATCACGTGACCCGACTCTAGACTCTACTACCCCCTGTTGCGCGATCGGTGTATTGCATTTCACGCATCGCCGGTGACGCTTGCGTCTGCTTGTGTACTATGAAAAGGAGCGTGTAGCTCGCGTCGCTCGCGTTGCTTGCTCGTGTTGCTCGCGTTGACTATGTAACGGCCCTTAAAGGAGAACTCCGGCGCAAAATGAACCTTTGGTCTAATTACACATTGTTACCTAGTCAACCTTATCTGAGATTTGTTTTCATGATTATCGAATGTAAATAGTTTTATCTCTAAAAACAGTTTAGCCTATAAAGCTAGTATAACGCTATATTGGGCATAGATCAATGACAAATAAAAATCGCTTGTTAATACCACTAACAAGGCTCAAAATAGCCCCACACTAACACGGTAGCATAATGAGGGTCCCTACCTTCAAACCGAAGCATTGAGAACTTTGTCAGTGTCCAGACAGTTTAATAAGAAGATATTTAATACATACAGTCAACTTCGCGTATACAGGCAGGAGCCATCTTTGAAATACAGTCTTTACCAGTCAATCTACGAACGTCGATCCAAGCCTGCTGTTCGCGCTCACCTTATCACAACTTATAGCTCGTTCACATCTCACCAGCGCACTTGGATCGGCGTTCGTAGATCGACTGGTAAAGGCTGTATTTCAAAGATGGCTCCTGCCTGTATACGCGAAGTTGACTGTATGTTTAAAATATCTTCTTATTAAACTGTCTGGACACTGACAAAGTTCTCAATGCTTCGGTTTGAAGGTAGGGACCCTCATTATGCTACCGTGTTAGTGTGGGGCTATTTTGAGCCTTGTTAGTGGTATTAACAAGCGATTTTTATTTGTCATTGATCTATGCCCAATATACTAGCGTTATACTAGCTTTATAGGCTAAACTGTTTTTAGAGATAAAACTATTTACATTCGATAATCATGAAAACAAATCTCAGATAACGGTTGACTAGGTAACAATGTGTAATTAGACCAAAGGTTCATTTTGCGCCGGAGTTCTCCTTTAATGTCTATGGCGAGTCACACAGGCACTGGGCTACTCCGCAGCCGAGACGACCCCGGGATAAAATAGTCCGAATATAAACTCTTATTATAGGCGTACCGTAGTGATTCAGAATAAGTCAAAAACATGGTTTGGAAAATGGATTCATGATGTAGCCTACTCGTTCATTTTGAACATAAGTTACGGACTGCAGTTGATACAACGGCGTTCTGTTGCTCAAGCGTCCACTCGCACAAATGTGACCACATAACATTTTAACTCGCACATTCTCAAAAAATGGTCGCATATGCGACCAATTTGGTCGCAGTCTGGAACCCTGCCTCTAGAGCTCCCCCAACGAGGAATCTGTAGTTGGTGAAAGAAACAGTGAAAGTTGCTGTTAGTTGGACCCAGTTAACTGCCCAGTGGCTCCTGTGAAAGAAATTTTATCTTTAAGATGTGTGTGACCATCATATGACACACACAAACCTTATTCTAATATGGAATTGTATAAGAATGGTAAAGAGTGTTGGTACGTGACGAGCCTTCACTCAAGGATAAAATATGATGAACAAGTCTTAGAATGTTCCACGTATGGTTGAAAATACCATCATTGGCCTTGAAAGATAACATTCTGGGAGTCAAAACTATAAAAGAGGGTGCCCTCCCCTCACTGTCACACTCCACAGCCACTCTGTGTGACTGTATGACTGCTGGCCTTTTTTTGCAAGAAAATAAACCTCATCAAAGACAATTCGAAATCTTTGTCTCAGGATTTGACTAGCTGCACACGTGCTTCATGTGGTGATATTCAATGACTTTCATTTTGAAAGGGTTTAAAAAAAAAAAAAAAGACTGTTGAGAGCTGTTGAGAGCTAGACCGAGCTTGTGCTGTCGTGAGTTTCAGCCAAGCGTGATCGCTGAGGAACTGAACTGTATGCACTCATGTTTGCTGAGACGATGCATTGGTCCGAGTGTTTTGCCTTGTTCAAATACCCACACTTGCGGTCTTGGCCACTTGAGAGCACGTGCACGCGACAGGAAACTAATGCCGCTTTTCCACTGCTGGTACGGCTCGGTACAGCTCAGTACGGTTCGGCTCGGTGCGGCACGGTTCGGCTCGCTTCGCTTTTCCACTGCGTGGTATGACTCGGCTCAGCACGGCACGACTGAGGTTTGCTTTTCCACTGCAGTTAGTACCGCTTCAAAGTGGGTGGGATTATAGTCTGACCGTTATAGTTTATCCGCTCCTCTGCAACCAACGAGAGGAACGTCTGCACTTCGTCCACTGACCACAATTCAGCCATTTCTTTTTTTGGAAGTTTTCTTTATTTCTTTTTTCTTCAAGCAAGTCAAGCAAGTAGTTTTAAAACAGGTGCTACAGCGGTGGCTGTTACTGGCTATTTAAATCTAGCGGGTTTGATGTCTCGCAAATACAATGACGCTGGTACTGAAGATTCTGTCTGACCAATCAGTGATCTGCAGTGTGTTCATGTCACATTTTAGTATCGGTACGGTACGCTTGGAACCTCAACAGAGGTGGTACCATTTAAAGCGAGCCGTACCGTACCATGCTGTGGAAAAGCACCACAAGTGAGCTGTACCGAGCTGAGCCGTATCGTACCATGCTGTGGAAAAGCGCCACAAGTGAGCCGTACCGAGCCGAGCCGTACTGTACCATGCTGTGGAAAAGCGCTACAAGTGAGCCGTACTGAGCCGAGCTGTACCGTACCATGCAGTGGAAAAGCGCCAAAGCGTGCCGTACCGAACCGTGCAGTACCGTACCATGCTGTGGAAAAGCGCCACAAGTGAGCCGTACCGAGCCGAGCCGTACCGTATCATGCAGTGGAAAAGCGCCAAAGCGTGCCGTACCGAACCGTGCCGTACCGTACCATGCAGTGGAAAAGCGCCAAAGCGTGCCGTATCGAACCATGCCGTACCGTACCATGCAGTGGAAAAGCGCCATGAGTGCGCAAGACTGTCCCATGTCTTAAAAATGCCAACGTGCAGTGCCCTTAATGCACACTAATCCCACACTATCTCGAATACCGCTTCGGAGCGTTTTTTGAGGCTAAGCGCATCCCATCATGCATTATGTTCGGGAACTCATGTGCCACTCATGAGGAAACCATTCCACTGTAATTTAAATGAATTAGATAGTAATTATTAAATAATTTGGCAGTAAATCAAAGTGTTATTTTTCTTCCTATTTTGAGTATTCAGCCATTGCCCCAGGGAATTATTTTTCTTTCTTTCTATATTTTCTCTATAATTAATTTTTGGACGCTTTGCAGTATTTTTGTAGCATGGTCCTACCAGACTCTCGTACATTTCATTTGTACAGAGAGTCTGGCCTCGCTCCATTGACAAGCATTAACTTGTCAATGGGGCGGGTATTCTGTTGAAGTTTAAAACTATTAGATCTGCCCAGAGCCACTCTGGATCTGCCATAACCAATCGCTAACGTTTGGTCGTGACGTATGTCAACTCAAACTAGCGCACAACCTCAACATCATCGTTCTCAGCCACTCCCTCTGTTCGCTGATTGGACCGGTAAAAAATTGACCGAAGAAAACCCACGAATATACCACAAACCCAAACATAGTACTGAAGGAAAATATAAATTGAGTGGAAGTACGTAGGAGAGCGGAGCCAGGCTAGTATTTTGCTTAAATACTTTGAAATTCTTCTTGGATGGGCACTTAATTGCATGACTTGTGAACTGATTATTGATTTGACCAATTGAATGAATCCACATTTCGTGTTTTTTTTTTTCAAGGGACCGTCTCGTCTACTGGAAACGTTCGTGGAAATAATATGTATTTGTTATTATTTTTTCCCCCCTAAACATTAATTTTCCTGTGTTTAAAAAAAGGAAGAGATTTTCTGGTTTTGTACAGGTTTGAACAGGTTGCGATTTCTTTGATTAAATTACCCTGCCATATCTGGACACTCCAACGCAGCTCAGGGTAACACTTTAGAATACTGTATCTTTCTTACGGCATAACTAATAAGGAATTATTGAAGAACTAGTAGGTAATTCTTCATTAACTACTTCTTCACTGCTGTTAACTACTAAGGAAGATGTGTTAACTAATCAGTATGTAATAGAATTTTTTGATTGTGTTAAGTAACAGTTAGTTAATCAATAACTAATGAATTATATCATACCTCCTGAAGAACTACCATTAATTATCTATTAATTAAGGTTCAAGAAAAATAACTATGAAGTAACTACTAATGAACAGTCATACACAGTAGTCACTACAATAATCCAGTTTTTATTTTAGCATTGTAGTGGTGGAAGAAGTACACAAATCAAGTGCTTGAGTAAAAGTACAGATACCCCAATAAATTACTCCAGTAAAATTATAATTTGGCCATTTTCAAAATTACCTTAGTAAAAGTACAAAGGTAATTTATTTTTAAAGTACTTAAAAAGTAAAAAGCATATTATTATACTTAGTTCTTATACATTTTAAACTTATTTTGCACCATTCAAGTTCCGGCAATATCACGGTCACCCACATTTTACAGTGATTTGGTGATGCAAGAGCGCAGGATCCTCTTCTGGAGAGTTCTCAGCGCCGCCGATTTGGTGCATTTCTTCTGCGAAATACAGGTTTGTCTACGTTTTATTTAATCTATAAAATCATTACTGTGCTGTAAATAATTTTATTTTATGCAAGGCAACATACAAGGAAGCGATGTCAGTTAGCCTACCTAGCTGAGTCTGTCTTTTTTGCGCGATGGAAACGCCTGATCCCTTGCATAAAACAAATTATTTTATTCATAAAGATAGTAAATCTGTTTACATCAGATGTTAAAATATGTTCTTAGAGCTGTGCACTGTTTATGGGCAGGTTATGGAGTCAGTCACAGCATATTTCGGCTATGAGTGAAACGCAGGGTGGCAGTATGAAGTTAAAGCAGTTTCCCTGCTGAACACGATCCCAGCTCACCTAAGGGTGCGTTTCCCGAAAGCATCGTTAGCCAATTATGGTCGCTATTGGTAACGACGGAACTTGCGACCATATTTGGCTAACGATGCTTTCGGGAAACGCACCCCTGAGCGGGTGAAGCATAGACCATGTTCTGTCAAGTGTAAATACGCAGCAGTCATAAACTCTTCTTTTAGACAATACGCTCAGTTTTGGACAAGGGGTGGTCATTGCAAATACTGTACCGATGATGGTAAATTAAAATGTAACTAATCATAGTTAGTTACCGCGAGAGTGAGACAGCGAGATGATTGACAGGACGATAGCGGAGGAAAAAACTCAAGATAGCCTAAAAAATATTTCTTTCTGTCATGTGGTTGAAGAGCGAACCCAAACGCAGACGATATGCAGACTAACAGGGATTTATTGAGGCACAAAACAGAAAAAAAAAACCCACGAGGGGGCAAAACAGGACAGATGGGGCAGTACAACTAGACTAAGACAGGAAATAAACTAGGACTAGATACTGACTGATAAAGACAAGATGAAGAAAACAAACAGCTACATAAACTCACAATTCTTAATACAATATTCAGACTAAGTACTCACAGGACTCTCACAAAGAGTAACACGCACAGGTTGACAATGTACCGACACAGGACAGCAAACACAAGGGGATTAAATAGGGAGACACTAATGACAAAGACAGGTGAAGCTGACTAGACAAGGACAGGTGAAACTGACTAGACAATAATGACGAGATGAGGATAACAAGGGGGCGGGGTCACGTAACGGAGACAACACAAGCACATGGCCCAAGCAATTGGCCATGCGCTTGTACACAAAACACGGGTCTATCATGATCCAGCCTCAAGACCAGAGGAAATCAAGGACAAGAAGGCCGGATCATGACACTTTCTTTAATATAAGTGAGTTTATATCTGAAAACAACAACAACAAAACAATAAAATAACAGTGTGGACCACAAACTGAGCGTTCATTTTAAAGGGAAATTTCCAAATATCTAATATTTATTTGTTATAATGTTGTTGTTTTATGCATTCCCTCTTAATCGTTTTGTTAATAAAAGTAGGCCTACTATGCTATTACTATACTATTTTATTGTGTATATACCGAGGCGCTTCATAAATCCAATTAAAGCTAAACAGTTCTAAGCATGAACTCTAGCAAGATCAATTAAGATTTTCATTTAGGTTTATGAAGTGCCTCGGTAAATATACATAGGCTACACATTACATTCTTTATGGGTATAGAGTTCATGGTAGCCTACTAATTGCATAAGCTCCTGTGGTTTTGATGCAATACATTTTATTGACGCATGCATGTTTCTCATTTTAATTTTTTGATTATTCAGCCATGATTATGAGTAATGCCACCAAATTTAAATAAACTGAGACCAATGCAACTGAGTTAATGTATCGTGTTTTTATGATATAATTATGTAATTGGCTTATGGCTGACTTGGCGCCACCACAATACAGTATTGGCGGTCTTTCATATTGAAAGTATTGTTACATGTAACTTAATATTTTTCATCACTAGTGGACTGCCGAGTCGCTTTCACCCCAAAATGGCGGAAGCGAAGGGCTGCTGCTGGGCGCTGGTGTTGCAATGGAACGTTCTATTGGCTTTCACTTCTTGTCAATATACGTTATTTGGTTTCGGTTCATTTATGAGAGGAGCTCCAGTTCACGCGCCGGTGCCTCCTGGTCGTGATTATCTACTGCTATATTTACTTCTTATTTATTAAATCCAGGCAGTTGGTTGATGAAACATTGATTAAAATCAAGATACAATTAATACAAAACGAAATTCACTTCAAAGAAAGGCTTTGTGCTTTCTGTTTGAGGTCTCTGTAAACGTTTTAAAGTCTTTTAGTGCCGCTTTCAGAGCGCTCACGTCCATAACGGAGAACTGTCACGTCCGTAACATTGTTTTTTCCTCATAAATGCAAACACGAAAAATTAAATAAAATGAATATTTTATGTTTTGTGGAGAGCCCACCCTTCTTCATTTGGTGGGTAGTATTACTTTTGGTTTGCATTGTAAATCACAGAATTACTAAAATATATTTTGCCACCTAAAAGTTAAATATTTTTTTGTGTCACGTCCGTAACGCATGTGTATTTCATATTAAATATAAAACGCATGTGTATTTCACTCATATTAAATATAAAACGCATGTGTAGACTGATATTTTCTAATGTCTGGACTCCTTTATTAAGGAGTAATGAAGTAATAAACATTTTTTGTTTTGTTTTATTTGTAGGCTACTACAAAGAGTGTATATATTTGTTATTTCTTTTTGGTAGTGCTTAACAAGCATAATTAATTTTGCCCAGTTGTGGTCTGTTGAGGGGCAATAAATATCAAAGGTCTCAAAACATCTATTGTGTTAGCCTATTTGTATCAATCCACTATAAACATTATCTACATGGCATTTGATTGGAGGCTAGTCTCACTTTGTCCCACGGCAACATTAAAATAGTTTAGATTTGTGTACATTCTGTTGAGTGTCCATTTCATTATAATATTCAGGTTTATCGTTAATAATTGAACATGCACATGTAGGCTATTTTAAGTTCCGTTAAAGAGGGTTGGAGGTGGGGTTACATTTGACCATTTAAAAATGTACTTGAAAGTAGGCCTAACGCAATAGTTACTTTCAGAAGTAACTAGTTACTTTTATAATTTGTAACTGAGTAACTAATTTAGTTACTTTTAGGAAGTAGTGACTAGTAACTGTAAGTAATTACTTTTTTTTAAAGTAACTTGCCCAACACTGATTATAACAAATAAATAAAAGATATTTGGAAATGTCCCTTTAAAATGAACGCTCAGCTCAGTTTGTGGTTCACACTGTTATTTGATTGTTTCTTTGTTGTTGTTGTTTTCAAATACAAACTCACTTATATTAAAGAAAGAAATATTTTTTAACTAACACATGTTAGGCTATCTTGAGTTTTTTCCTCCGCTATCGTCCTGTCAATCATCTCGCTGTCTCACTCTCGCGGCTATGATTAGTTACATTTTAATTTACCATCATCGGTACCCACCACCACCATCAGCAGTTTTGCATTACAGTATTTGCAATGACCACCCCTTGTCCAAAACTGAGCGTATTGTCTAAAAGAGGAGTTATTATGACTGCTGCGTATTTACACTTGACAGAACATTGGTCTATGCTTCACCCGCTCTGTGCGGTCTAGTGCAGCACTACACAGATTTAACTCTGCACAGCTAAATAAAACCAGCTGGGTGCAGAATCAGATTAATATTTAATATTTCTGAAATAAATATTTCTGTGAACCGCGTTAAGTTGCACAGCCCTGTACAGTTTAAGAAGCGGTACGCAGAGCCATATAGGACTATTATTTTGTTGAAAAGACCTCGGACATTACTGATGACGTCACAGGCTCCGATTTGCTTGACCAATCGGCTGAAAGGGGCGTCTCATGACCACCCACTTGACAGAAGTGACCGCGGCGGGCCAGAATTACACAGAAGACATGACTTACTGGTACTTTACTTTATTCAATGCAGAACTGTCTCGAGTTGTGACTGGGAATGCCGATTAGACCATCTCGTCGTAATACAAATCCAAAATATGAATGTAGCCTACTAGTCAGGGGCGGATCTACAGGGGGGCAAGGGGGGGCAGGAGCCTTGCCCCCCCAGCTGCCCCCCTAACTTTGATGATCCAAAAATTGTAGGCTACTTGTAAAAACAACCCGCAAGCTTCTCAAAACAGTGAACTAAACGATACATTTATTAAATATATATTCATATATTAAAGCCCCTGCCCCTCAAATAGTACGTCCCTGATTCAAACGTGCAGAGCGGCGTTCGCTCAGTCTGGCTCACACACACACACACACACAGCGAGTCTGCTGCGGTGCGGTGGCCCTGAAACCCGACTGGAGAGACTGAGCTGCCCCAGAGCCTCTGAAGGTGAAGTGAGTTTCCCCAGGTGTAGTTAAACACACGTTTAACTTAAAGTTACATTTGTAATGAATGTATTGTATGCTAAAGACGATTCAGTATAAGCAAAAACACTGAGTCTACGTTAGCCAAAATCAGCGGTCAAATCGCTCCCTCGTGATTTGTAAGAGCACTCTTCCCTTTGATTAGCCTAATTTTGATTTTAGTAAAGACAAGAACAGCTTAATAAAAAATATAAATTGTTTGTATCCATAACGTTTACTGATGGTCGCCGTTACACCGACGTTACGTTACAACACACAATACAGTGCCAGTTAGGAGATCGATCATTTGATTAGCTAAGCAAATCCAATTCCTCTCAGGTATCACAGCAATGAAACCAGTCTTACAACTGGGGAAATAACAAATACAATTAGGATTATTATATTAAGTACTCTAAACATAACTGGTCTGTGTGCATGTGATAAATCTTTCTGATTTTATATTTGTTATAGGCTATAGCTACATGGCCCTACAGTGTAATGTAGTACAAGGATAACCAGAGGTTCTCTTACGAGAGTATCTCTCGTACTGCGTAATAGCTTACGCTAGGGGAAAAACTCTTTTCCGCGAGATATTGAAGCCAAAAATTATCCTTAATTTTTTATTAATGTAAAACGCTTTGCAGCAGCAAGCAGACTTAGGCGAAACAGCTCGTGCGCCTATTGGTTGCTCTGCAGCAAATGCAGCAGCCTATCGAGAGAGACTCTGCGTGACGTAATGACCAATGGGGGCAATTCGCGCCCATATCGTCACGTCCCGCCAGAAGGGGCGTGGTCTCACCCTATAAATATGCTCGTTAGGCTGATACAAGCTGATTTTTACCTCTTCAGCGAAGCACACGCATCGCTGGATCCGGAGTGAGAAGCCGCGCCGTCGAAGCAAGCCTTTCAGCGGGACGAGCTCTGGAGTCGCTGGCCTCGCCGCCTTCAACTGCCGTACCTGCTGCGCTTTCCGGCGTTCTATATCCTTTCATACTCTGTGTGTATTTACTCTGTTGAGAGTGTTTGCTCGCTTACTTGACGCGACTCACACTTCTCTCACAAAAAGAGCTGCGTCTTTTTAAAGATGCCTTCCTGTGGCTCGTGCCGCGCCCCGCTCAGCGATGGAGACCGGCACGTCATCTGTGTTTCCTGCCTGGGTGAGGATCACGCGGCTCTCGCGCTCGCTGACGGCGGATGCCCTCATTGCGAGTTTTTGCCCATGGTGACTCTGAGGACTCGCCTGGCATCATTCTCCGAGCCTTCACCGCAGCCCGCCGTGGTGCCGCGCCGAAAGAAGCGCCGCGCCCAGCGCGCTCCCGAGCTTTCTCCAGCCCGCCAAAGCTCGCCGGTTCGCCCGCTAGCTTCGCCGGCTTCGCTCGAGTCGCTCACTGACGGACAACGGCCGCCGCCTGCCGCCGCGTCCATCCACGAGTTTGACGAACCCACCGAGGCGTGTTCTCTTCTGGCATCCGATAGTGAGGATTGGGCGAGCTCCGTGGATCTCCCCTCCGCTAGCGTTTCCCGCCAGACCACTGGTAAGAGAGCCGGCATTGAGACTGAGCTGATGCGTCTGCTCTCTCAGGCCGTGGGAAGCATCGGCCTCGATTGGGAGGCGCCCGCGCAACCGCCGCGCAACAGGCGAGCTCTGTGGACCTCCGCCTTCTGTCCGCGAGTCGTCAAGGAAAACCGCGGCTAGCTTTCTTTACGTTATAAGAAAAATCTACCCCGCCCCCCATGGGCGTGCGTCACCGGCAAATGAGAAAAGAGTGTGTTTTAGTCCCCGCCGAGGCCGGACTATTCTCCATTTCTCAAACATTTCTCAGCTCCTAGTTTGAGCGGCTGAAAATGTCATTATTGCAGCAATGAGCCTGTTGTATAACACGCACACCTGCATACAAACGCCGACACACACAAAACTGTGATGACACTCTCTTATCTGCTTGCACTAGTGTAGTTCTCCCTGTGGCCCAGTGGCAGAACCTGAAGCTTTCACGTGAGAGACCCGTGTTCGATCCCGGCTCTCGCAGTAGATAAAAATTTAGTCTCGCCGCGGCCAGACTTCCACCGAAACTTTTCGCTCGTTCAGTTCCAGAAAATGCGACTGTTCCAGTGTATTTTGCAGTAAGCAAGCCAGTACCATGCCCGCTTGCCTGCACACAAATGCTGTTCCCTCGGCGACCCAGATAAATCACATAAATGGTGTATTTTCTGGTATTCCGGCCACAGCCGATGGTGTTGTGACTGTATTGAAAATGCCTTCAACCCAGGGGCTTATTCCTACACACAAACACAGCCCGCAAAAATGCAGGGCTCGCACAAACAATCCGGCCACGGCCGATGGTGTTATGAGTGTTGTAAGAATGCCCACCCAGTGCCCATTCCCACACCCAGACACAGCCCGCCACGGTGCAGGGCTAGCACAAATAAAATCGATTCAGGTCGATTGTGCAAACAATGTAGTAAACGCGCCCATGTCACCATGCCCGCTCACACTACATGCTGCGTGTCCCTTGGTTTCTGTAAAAACGAAACCAACACACATTCAGTCGGCCATGACCGACAATGTTTTCAGTGTAATAAATGTGCCCGCAGCCCCGCGCCCACATTTTCTCACAGACACGCCGATTCCTACGGATCTCCCCCGCTCGCTTTTTCTGCACAATCTGCCATAAAAAAGCTGAGCGCAGCCAGGCCGCCCGCTGTGATCAGCGCGCCCCCCGCCTCGAACGCTGTAAACACGGTGTTGTGTTCCCAGTATGCCCGGGCTCTCGAGCTGCCGTTTTGTCGCGGCCGGAGCCCGGATTTCATTCTGCCTCTAGCTATTCACGCAGATGCGTGGTCAAAGCTTCCCGGGGTATCAGAATGGGTGCTGAACACTATAAAGAGAGGCTATTAGCTACAATTCGCTCGACGCCCGCGCCGTTATACGGCGCGTGTCGAAACTACGGTGAAAAACGAAGTGTCTCATCTACTTCGTGCCGAGATAGCGAAACTACTGAGCAAAGGGGCTATAGAACCTTTATCTCAGGCTCAGAGCGAAGGGGGCCTATACAGCAGATATTTTCTGGTACCGAAAAAGGATGGGGGTCTCAGACCCATTTTAGATCTACGACAGCTGAACAGAGTGCTTGTGAAACGCCAGTTCAGAATGCTTACGACCAGGAAAATCCTCGCGCAAGTGCGCCACGGGGACTGGTTTATGTCGATAGATCTGAAAGACGCCTATTTCCAAATACAAATAGCGTCCCATCACAGGCGATTCTTGAGATTCGCCTTCGAGGGCCAGGCATATCAATACACAGTCCTGCCGTTCGGCCTGTCCCTAGCACCTCGTACATTTACGAAGTGCATGGACGCGGCGCTCGCACCCCTGAGACTTCAGGGCATGCGAGTCCTGAACTACTTGGACGATTGGCTGATTCTGGCTCGATCACGATCGGAGCTCATAGAACACAGGGCCGCATTACTCGAGCACCTCGAGGAGCTGGGCCTCACAGTTAATTGGGCGAAGAGCTCACTGTCTCCCAGTCAGAAAATTTCCTTTCTGGGAACCGTGTTGGACTCGCTGTCCATGACAGCACGCCTGTCACCAGAGCGCGGGCTAAATATTCAGCGCGGCGCGAAATCCTTCCGCCACGGCGCGATAGTTCCGCTCAAAAAGTTTCAGAAAATGCTGGGGCTGATGGCCTCAGCAGCCTCTGTACTCCAGTTGGGCTTGCTCCGCATGCGCCCACTGCAGATGTGGCTGAAAGCGCAGGTTCCACCCAGGGCATGGACAGCGGGTCTGTTTCGCCTCAGGGTCGACCTTCAGTGTGTTTCAGCTCTGGAACCTTGGAAAATAACCGACTGGTATCAGTCAGGTGTGAGTCTGGGGACCGCTTCGAGTGTGAAGGTGGTGTCTACGGACGCCTCCACCTCGGGGTGGGGAGCGCTGCTCGAGGGCAGACCGCTAGCTGGCCTGTGGTCAGAACGGGAAAAGCTCCTTCACATAAACTGCTTGGAGATGATAGCAGTCGACAAAGCGCTACGGCGTTTTTGTCCCCAGGTAACAGGCCACCACGTCTTGGTCCGGTCGGACAACATGTCAGTGGTGGCTTACATAAATCGCCAGGGCGGCGTCAGGTCACGAAACCTTCACAGGCTGACGGAACGTCTCCTGGTCTGGGCTCAGCACAACCTGCTCTCACTGAGAGCAGCGCACGTGCCTGGTCACCTGAATGTGGGACCAGACAGACTGTCCAGGAACAATGTTCCAGCAGGGGAATGGTCGCTGCACCCGCAGACGGTCCAGCTGCTGTGGTAAACGTTCGGCAGAGCACAGGTGGACCTATTCGCGTCCCACGAAAACGCTCATTGCCCGGAGTTTTTCTCGAAAAGCAAGGACGCGCTGGCTCATGTTTGGCCCCGCTGCCCCCTATATGCTTTTCCTCCTGTCTCGCTCCTGCCTCAGGTGTTGGAACGAATCAGGGAGAACGGATGCCCAGTGCTGCTCGTAGCTCCGCTCTGGACAAACCAGACGTGGTTCCCTGCCCTGATGCAGCTGACCAGCACTGCCCCATGGCCTGTACCATTGAGGAGAGACCTCCTCTCTCAGGCGGAGGGCTCGATTTGGCACCCTCGCCCGGAGCTGTGGTCCCTGCACGCATGGGCCATCAACGGGTACCCGCTAGCCTCCCAGAAGAAGTGTTAAACACGATCGCGCAGGCTAGAGCTCCGTCTACCAGGCGGCTCTACTCCTCGAAATGGTCTGTTTTCTCTGCATGGTGTCAAGCCCAGAGCTTTTCACCTGTGGAATGCGGGGTTTCGGAAGTACTTTCCTTCCTTCAAGAGCTACTGGATAAGGGCAGGACCCCATCCATGCTCAAAGTATATGTGGTGGCCATAGCAACGTTTGCAAAACCGGTGTCTGGCCAGTCGCTGGGGAAAAACGACTTAGTCGTGCGTTTCCTTAGGGGAGCTCGGAGGCTGAACCCTCCCAGGCCACCTTCAGTCCCGACGTGGGAACTTTCAACGGTCCTGGAGGCCATGAAAGGCGCCCCGTTCGAGCCAATCCAGCTGGTGGACATGAAACACCTGTCGTTCAAAAGAGTGTTTCTCATGGCTCTCGCTTCAGTGAAGCGCATAGGGGACTTACAGGCGCTTTCAGTAAGCACGTCGTGTATGGAGTTTGGGCCTAATGACTCGAAGGTCATTCTCAAACCAAAGCACGGGTATGTCCCGAAATCCCTCAATACACCGTTCAGGGCCCAGGTAATTTCCCTGTCCGCCCTTCCGGTTCTCAGTGAGGAGGAGGATGCGAGTCTCCTTTGCCCCGTCAGGGCATTGAGAGCTTATGTGTCACGCTCGTCTGTTTTCAGACAGACGGAGCAGCTTTTTGTTTTGTTTGGCGGGCGTTCCAAGGGACTCGCCGCCTCAAAACAGAGCCTATCCAGATGGATAGTGGATGCCATTGCGCTCGCTTACTCTGCGAAGGGCCTACAGTGCCCCTTGGGTGTCAGGGCGCACTCCACGAGAGGCGTGGCCTCTTCGTGGGCATGGTCGAGCGGGGTTTCCCTGCAAGATATCTGTACGGCCGCGGGCTGGGCCTCGCCGTCTATATTTATAAAATACTATAACCTGGAGGTACCCGCCTTACAAGCTAAGCTTTTGGCGGTCTAAAATTCAGTGCTATCTGCCCCGCTGTGCGGCCCAGATGCTGAGTTTACTGCAGCCCCATGAGTGTTGACACACGTATGGCCACCCAGATCAGGCTGAAAGCTTTCACCCTGGCTGCGGGTTTTATTGTCATATGATAGCCCCGCTGGGTGCTTTTTTATAGGGAATGACGCTTCCAGCCTCTCTTCCTCCACTTTATGTGAGTTTATGGTGATTATGCACTACATGAGCCCTGGGCTTCGGCCCCCGGGACTTTGGTGTTGGATCCCTGTACGCACGGCGTGTTGCATTGTGTTCCCCTAGCGTAAGCTATTACGCAGTACGAGAGATACTCTCGGAAGAGAACGTACTCGGTTACTAACGTAACCTCGGTTCTCTCTAGAGAGGGAACGAGTACTGCGTATCTTGCCGTGCTTGGAATACGCTCTGGTTCGCTTCAGCGATAAAAACCAGCTTGTATCAGCCTAACGAGCATATTTATAGGGTGAGACCACGCCCCTTCTGGCGGGACGTGACGATATGGGCGCGAATTGCCCCCATTGGTCATTACGTCACGCAGAGTCTCTCTCGATAGGCTGCTGCATTTGCTGGAGAGCAACCAATAGGCGCGCGAGCTGTTTCGCCTATGTCTGCTTGCTGCTGCAAAGCGTTTTACATTAATAAAAAATTAAGGATAATTTTTGGCTTCAATATCTCGCGGAAAAGAGTTTTTCCCCTAGCGTAAGCTATTACGCAGTACTCGTTCCCTCTCTAGAGAGAACCGAGGTTACGTTAGTAACCGAGTACGTTTTCACATATTGACTTTTGCAGGCAAGAGTAGTTGAAGAAAGTAGCTGGAGCCTAACCATTAAAAGTCCTTGGACACAATTATTGTACTTTTTTTATATTTTCATTTAGCTTTTTATACTTGGTATGTAACACTTTACTTGAAGGGGTGTGCATAAGACTGACATGACACCTTCATAATCATGACATGACACATGTCATGAATATGAAGTAGGGTTTATGCATGTTTATGACAACTGTCATTAAGTGTCTTTAGCTCAATAATGACATTTTGAATGCAAATATGACATTGTTTAAGATGTCTTTGTTATGACATCTTGACAAACCATAACATCATAACCTAGTGTCTTTGTCATGACAACTTGACATTAAATTAAGTTAAACTGTCATGTGGTTGGTTTTGACATTGGCTGTCATGAGGCCATTATAACTGTGTCATGAATATTTTTCGTGACCTCAACTATAGTGGTACAAATTGAATTTGTCATTAAAAAGTTATAATGGCTTCATGACAGCCAATGTCAAAACCAACCACCTGACAGTTTAATGTCATGTTAACCATAAAGTGGTTTCTTAAGTTTGATAATTAATCTGCTATGTTGTGTTTATGACAGGTTGTGTTGTCTTAGTAATGTCAAGTTGTCATGACAAAGACACTGACAGGTTATGATGTATTGGTTTATGTCAAGGTGTCATAAAGACATCTCAAACAATGTCATATTTGCATAAAAAATGTCATAATTGAGCGAATGACACTTAATGGCAGTTGTCATAAACATGCATAAAACTTCCTTCATATTCATAACATGTGTCATGTCATGATTATGAAGGTGTCATGTTAGTCTTATTGTAGGAGCCATCTGGGGGATAGTAACATTTTTGTCCACTGGGTGGTGCTGTGTATAATTAGATCCCCTGAGCAACAGGTGTGTGCGTTGGTGATTAGGAAGCACACAGTTTTTGACCGCACGGCAGAGTAGCTCGTAAGGTGGATTTTAGTTGTATGCGGTCTATAAGGTATGGCTTTGTGTGTATATGTGAACAAGGAAAGGCCACAGGAAGTTCGCGATCATGTTTAATAAAGCCAGTAATAAAGAGACATTTTTTATGCATCTACACTACAACCATCTGCATGGACTCTGTTTGTATGCGTTCTAAACTTGGATACTCCTATCATCAACGGCAAGAGCACTGGAAAGCCAGTACATAAAGTCAAAAACTCTGCTTCACTGGATAAAGGAGATCAACTGGAATAGGTTAAAAGTCAACACGTTTGTTTCAATGGACCGAGGGAGGCTGTTTGGATAAAGTCTCTGCATGTGAGGATCGTCTCGTCAATACGTCTGGCTGGATTGTACTCCGTGGATTTGTTTGGATTAAATTTCCCTCTCTTGTAGGTGTCAGCATTGGATTGCCGCGCACTCATCTGGCTGTTTAAAGGGCCGATCGTTCGACTGGATTGTAGGTACGTTGTTGCAGCATTAACATGGCCATGTGATATTGTGTGCACACATTTGCGTAAATCCAATGCATTGGTTGCCAAAGACAGACGAACATTGTTTGTGTTTGAATTGTATGTTTGTGCAACTGTTTGCAAAATGGAAAATGAAATGTCTATGAATGCTATAGAGCTAGAGTCAAATCAAAAGCTGTCTAATGTTGAAAACGAGTTTGAAAGAGGGAGAAGACCTGTTAAATTAACAGCTAAGGCTTTAATGGAAAAACTTGACACTTTGCAAAATTTAAGAAAGGCTAAGTTAAACAAGGCTCAGAAACTAATAGAGTCAATTAACAGGCTAATTGATGAAAACAAAGAGTATGAACCTGAGGTACGCCTGCCTTTTGAAGAATTTATGAGGTTATGTTCAGAGGCTAAAGAAGCACATGAATCACTGTTGGTTATTTTAGCTGTTGATGAAGCTGAAAAACATGAAATATGGTTTAAAGCCAAAATGATACCAAATAATGAGTTAATTGAACGGGTGAACAAATGGTTATCAGATACAGCAAAAGGTCAGAAAAGCTCTGAAATGGGTGAAGTATGTAGTGATGTTGGTCCTGGAGACAGCGTCTCAAACGTGTCTTACGCTACCTCCAAACGTAGTAAACACAGCTCATACCGCAGTTCAGCTACAGTATCTACATGCATTCAAATGGAGGCAGAAAGGGCTGCACTTATGGCACAAGCTGCTGCGTTGAAGGCCAAGCATGCAATTGAAGCTCAGGAGGAGGATTTGAGACAGAAAAAGGAACAATTGGAGTTGGATGTTCAAATAGCAGCTTCAAACGCAAAGATCGCTGTGTTGTAAAGGGCTGATAATTCAAGCAAATGTTCACGCAATTCAAGATCAAAATCAATTGGGATTAATAAAGCTGATAACCTTAAGTTCGATTCTTCTCGGCCAAAGTGTTTGAATCCCGATGCAAACGAAAATGTACCAGTGAATTCAAAGCCAATGAATACAGCTGGAGCGGCCGATCTCTCTGTGTCACGAGTCATAACAGAGAATCAAAGGATGGAGAAATCAACAAATATTCCACACAGCTCAACAATCTGATTTCCAATATTCTGCTCAAGTGCAACAAAGCAATATGGGAGTCGATCAGACGTCACATGCTCTTCCTAGTTATGGTGATCCACTGTTTGAAGTCTTAAAAAGACAAGAGGAGTTAACATCTTATCTCATTCAACAGCAAGGAAATCCTCGTATCTTACCAAGAAGAGAGATCCCAGTATTTGATGGTGACCCATTGCAGTATATTGCATTTATTAGAGCATTTGAACATGGCATTGAAGAGAAAACTAAAATGAAAAGGATCGTTTGTATTTTCTCGAGCAGTTTACAAGAGGACAACCTAAAGATCTGGTCCGCAGTTGCCAGCATATGGCCCCAGACAGAGGCTATGCATTGGCCAAAAGATTACTTCAAGAGCATTTTGGCAATGAATTCAAGGTATCTACTGCCTATCTGGAGAAAGCCTTGGGCTGGCCTGCTTTAAAGGCAGAGGATGTGCAGGGATTACAGGCTTATGCTTTGTTCTTGCGTACATGTTGCAATACCATCGATGAACTTTCATACATGCAAGAACTTAACATGCCTAGCAACATGAAGATTGTTGTCACAAAGTTACCTTACAGGCTGAGAGAGCAATGGAGAGCTCAGGCTTGTGAGATTATGGAGTCCAGTCAAGGCAGAGCAAAGTTCTCACATTTTGTGGAATTTATTGAAAAACAGGTCAGGGTGGCATCTGATCCTGTGTTTGGAGATATCCAGGACAAACAGGGCACGGGTAAATTCAAACCCCAAGCGCGCAAGACATTTAAAGGGAGTAGTTTTGCCACTGAGGTTGCTGTTTCAATTCCAAATAAGAAGACTGACGTTGGGTCAGTACAGCAAAGATACTGCCCTGTATTTAAGTCTAATGGAAACTGTTTGTTCTGTGCAAATCAGCATCCATTGGAAAGATGTTTTACTTTGAAGAAGAAAACTCAGCGAGACAAGATTGAATTCTTGAAAGCCAAGGGAATTTGTTTTGGCTGTCTAAAGACAGGACATATGAGCAAGGAGTGTTGTCAATCGGTTGATATGTGAGGTTTGTGGAGAAGTGCATCCAACTATCCTGCACATCTATCGGAAGGAGGTATCTGGGAAAGAGTTGGAGGAAAGGCGTAAAGTAGTGTCTGCTCAAACTTGCGGTCATACAGGGGCCGGTAATGAGAGGAGTTTAATGCCAATCATACCTGTTCAAGTAAAAGCTATAAAAGGTAACAACGTGAGGCAGACCTATGCTTTTCTGGACCCTGGAAGCTCAGCTACCTTTTGTTCAGAAACTCTACAGAAAGAGTTGAAGCTGAGCGGAAAGAGGGTCAACATTCTCCTTCGTACCATGGGTCAGGAAAAATATGTCTCCTGCAATGTTATCGACGGACTGGAAATCAGTGGAATAGATGCCAACTGTTTCTTCCCACTTCCTGCTGTATATACACAGCAGAAGATGCCTGTTGACTCTGAAAACATCATTACACAGGAGGAGTTATCCAAATGGTCATACCTGGATAATGTTAAGATACCGCACATTCAAGCAGGCGTTGATTTACTGATTGGAACTAATGTAGCTAAGTTGATTGAGCCATATGAAATAATAAACAGTCATGGTAATGGGCCATTTGCCATTAAAACCCTACTGGGATGGGTTGTTAGTGGGAACTTGGAGGGAAACGGTGACCGCAAGAATAAAGATGGGCATTCTGCGGTTACTGTTAACAGAATTTCCGTGGTTAAGTTGGAAGAGTTGCTCAACAACCAGTTCAATTATGATTTCAGTGAAAGGACTGCTGATAAAGAAGAAATGTCAAGGGAAGATCTTCGGTTTGTGGACATAATGACCCGCAGTGTCATGCTCCAGGATGGACATTATAGCCTACAGTTGCCATTCAAGACTGGTAATGTCATGTTCCCCGATAACTTCGGGGTCGCTAGGCAACGATTAAATGGTCTCAAAAGGAAACTGGAAAGAAACAAAGGGTTTCATGAACAGTACTCTCATTTACTTGCTGAGGTAGTACTTAAAGGTTATGCAGAGAAGGTACCATCTCACCAACTAGATCGTGTGGATGGCAGAGTTTGGTACATTCCTCATCACAGGGTGTTTCATCCCAAGAAGGGATCACTGAGAGTTGTGTTCGACTGCGGAGCAACGTATAAAGGAACATCACTTAATAGTCAATTGTTGCAAGGCCCTAACCTTACCAATTCTTTGGTAGGTGTGCTAATGAGATTCAGGCAAGAGCCAGTAGCCTTCATGGCTGACATTGAAGCAATGTTCTATCAAGTTAAAGTGGCTGAAGAAGAGGTAGACTTTCTTCGGTTCTTGTGGTGGCCTGATGGAAACTTGGCAAGAGAGCCCATCGTATTTAGGATGACAGTTCATCTTTTTGGAGCTGTGTCTTCTCCAAGCTGTGCTTGTTATGCCTTGAGACAGACCGCAAAGGATAATCAAGCAGACTTTCCAGCTGAGGTAATTGACACCATTAACAATAACTTTTATGTAGACGATTGTCTGCAGAGCGTCTCTTCTGAGGAAATGGCTATCTCTATGGTTGCTAATCTCACAGCTCTCTGTCAAAAAGGAGGTTTCTGTTTAACAAAGTGGTTTAGCAACAGTCGCAAAGTGTTGCAGTCAGTTTCTGAGGAACACGAAGCTAAGGATATACAGAAATTAGATCTGGATCGGGACAAGTTGCCTGTTGAGAGAGCTTTAGGTCTTCAGTGGAGTGTGGAAACCGACACCTTTCAATTCAAGACTTCCTTGAAAAGTCAACCATGCACTAGGAGAGGCATTTTATCGGTGGTAAGCTCTGTCTTTGATCCTTTGGGTTTTCTGTCACCACTTATTCTGCCTGCTAAGGTACTTTTGCAGGAGTTGAGCAGACAGAACTTGGGCTGGGATGATGCCATACCATCGATTTACCAGAAGAAATGGAACCATTGGATTTTCGAATTGGAAAGTTGCAGGATTCCAGGTGAACCGATGTTTTAAACCTGTGGAATTTGAATTGCCCTCCCACGCTTGTTTACATCACTTCGCCGATGCTTGTGAAGATGGATACGGCACAGTTTCCTATATTAAGATGCAAAATAGGGCAAACAAGGTACATGTGGCTTTCTTGCTGGGCAAAGCCAGAGTTACACCACTAAAATCGGTGACCATACCTCGTTTGGAACTTACAGCGGCTGTACTGGCTGTCAAAGTTGACGTCATGCTAAGGCGGGAGCTGCAACTTTCATTGGAAGATTCGGTCTTTTGGACTGACAGCATGATTGTCCTTAATCACATCAAGAATGAAGACAACCGGTTTCACACATTCGTTGGTAATAGGGTGTCGTACATAAGAGACAGAACACAACCTCAACAGTGGAGATACGTGCCCACTAAAGAAAACCCAGCAGATGATGCATCTCGGGGTTTGAAGGCAAAAGATTTTCTGAGCAATAAGCGATGGTCCCAGTTTTCTCTTGAAGCCGAGTGAGACACACTTTCCAAAAAGTGATCTGATATTGACCGATGCCCCAGAGATTAAAAGGTTGAAAGTCAATGCTATGGTTGTACAGAATGGACAGAATGCCACAAGTCAACTTATTCATTTCTTCTCAGAATGGAAACGTCTGAAAGTTGCAGTTGCTTGGTATTTGAAACTACAGAAACTTCTGATGGAGCTGAGACGTAAACGAAATGAATTATCTTTGGGACAGATTGATGGTGTCGCTGTGGATGTAAAGTTACAGGAATTTAAGGCATCTCTGGGCAGACAAAGCTTGACACTGGAGGATCTTTCTATGGCTGAGCATGGCATAATTCGCTTCAGTCAACAGGAACAATTCCAAAAGGAAATCGCTGAACTCAAGAGTAGAAACGTTGGTGTTAAAAGAAACAGTAATGTTTATAGTCTGGATCCTGTGTTGTGTGATGGACTGTTGCTAGTGGGAGGAAGACTTGGCAAGTCAGCCATGCCGATGGAAATGAAACATCCCATCCTGTTATCTAAAGATCAGCATGTGTCACATCTCATACTTCGAGACATTCATGAAGAGTTGGGGCATAGTGGCAGAAATCAGATGCTTTCCAAGCTTCGGTTTAAGTATTGGATTATAAACGCCAACTCTGTTGCAAGAAAGATCATTTCCAAGTGTGTCATCTGTAGACGTTATAAAGGGAGGTTGGGTGAACAGAAGATGGCAGACCTTCCAGTGGAAAGGATTATTCCTGACCTGCCACCTTTTACTAACGTTGGAGTGGATTTTTTCGGGCCTGTTGAAGTGAAAAGGGGACGAAGTAAAGTGAAATGCTATGGGGTGATTTTTACTTGTATGGCAAGTAGAGCTGTCCATTTGGAAATGGCATACTCCCTAGATACAGACTCATGTATCAATGCCTTACGCAGATTTGTCTGTCGTCATGGACAGGTCATTCACATGAGGTCTGATAATGGGACAAATTTCATCGGAGCTGAGCGGGAGTTAAAGGAGGCTCTCACCGCATTAAGCAATGAAAGGGTTCAAAGGGCCTTACTGCAGAAGGGAGTTCAATGGAGCTTTAATCCTCCTACAGGCTCTCATTTCGGTGGAGTATGGGAGCGCATAATTCGAATGGTGAGACAAGTTTTTTGTGCAGTCCTTTGGCAACAAACATTGGATGACGAGGCCCTGCAGACTGTCTTGTGTGAAGCAGAAGCTATTTTGAACGATCGACCGATCTCTAAACTATCCAACGATCCTAGTGACTTGGAAGCCCTCACGCCAAATCACATCCTGCTTATGAGAGGAAATCCTGCGTTACCGCCTGGGTTGTTTGAAAGATCTGATCTGTATGCCAAAAAGAGATGGAGACAGGTGCAATATATTTCCAATCTCTTTTGGAAACGATGGGTACATGAATACTTACCCTTGTTGCAAAAGCGACAAAAGTGGAACAAAGAACGAAGAAGTTTTTCCCCTGGAGACATTGGGATTATTGCTGATTCTACTGCACCACGTGGTTCATGGCTACTTGGAAAGGTTGTGGAGACCTTCCCTGACAAAAGGGGCTTGGTACGTTCAGCAAAGGTTCAAACCAAAAGTAATCTCTTAGAACGTCCAATTAGCAAGCTTTGCCTTTTATTAGAAGTAGACTAAAATATGGCATTCAACAAGTGTTTTTGTCATGCATTTCATACAAAATTTTAATTGGTATGTATGGCTCCATTTTGTATGAATTTGTAATTGTTATGCCAATATGTCATATACAATTAAGGGGCCGGTGTGTAGGAGCCATCTGGGGGATAGTAACGTTTTTGTCCACTGGGTGGTGCTGTGTATAATTAGATCCCCTGAGCAACAGGTGTGTGCGTTGGTGATTAGGAAGCACACAGTTTTTGACCGCACGGCAGAGTAGCTCGTAAGGTGGATTTTAGTTGTATGCGGTCTATAAGGTATGGCTTTGTGTGTATATGTGAACAAGGAAAGGCCACAGGAAGTTCGCGATCATGTTTAATAAAGCCAGTAATAAAGAGACATTTTTTATGCATCTACAACCATCTGCATGGACTCTGTTTGTACGCGTTCTAAACTTGCATACTCCTATCATCAACGGCAAGAGCACTGGAAAGCCAGTACACTTATGCATACCCCTTCAAGTAAAGTGTTACCCTAAAAACCTTTGTAGTGTGTAAGGGCAAGATTAAACTAACTACTGTGTTTTTGTGTTTGTAAGGGATTCCCACCGTCTACCCCTGCCACGACCTCTTGCCACCCCTTTGCCCCCCCCATGTAAAATTTTCTAGATCCGCCACTGCTACTATTGCTTATGCGATATCACGATTTTTGCGCGCACTGTTATAGCGCCTGACAATCAGGCCTGGCGTCAAGGGGGGACTTGGGAGGGCTTAGCCCCACGTTACATACTTCATTTCGCGGCACGAATGTACCAATACAAATAAATATAATCTCCTGTTTAACTTGGGCCTAAATGCTAATTTTTTGTATTGTGATTTTATTTTCTGTTTTAGGTGCTGTTACTCAGCAGATGGGGACAGCCGCCGTCACCCAATTCACATGTGCCAGACCGGGTAGGAGGGACTGGACGACAAAATATTCAGGCGTCAGAGGACATTGAAGTGTAAATAAAGAGTACAAATAATTAAATAAAAGGCTAATAAAAATGAATTTGTTTGTGTGGTGTGTTCAGTGTTAATACAAGATTTCAAATGTTCCATTACTTTTTAACAACCTGGCTGTAGATGAAGCAGGCTATTTCATTTATGGCATTACATTTAAAATTAACATTTAAAAACGATTGAAATTCCATTGAAATCACGTTGATCCTTAGTTCAGTTGAAATTTCAACATTGTTTCAATATTCCTGATAATTGAAATACCATTGAAATTCCACTGATCTATGGACATGATTTCAATGTTGTTTCAATATTAAAACAGGGTGCAAAATGATGTAGAATCAACATCAGAGTTCAATGTTGATTCAATGACTTAATGTTGACAACGGAATGTTGATTTAACATAGTTTCAATGACTGTTTGCTATCTGGGAGGGACATCATGTAAACAAATTGATATTCATGAGCCAAACAGTCACATTCCCTACACACACACACACACACACACACACACACACACACACACACACACACACACACACACACACACACACACTAACCATTCAAAGAAAACGCCATTGGACTATTACTTTTACAAATACATATCTTCAAAAAATTAAATGGAGCTTGAAACTCGGAAACAACACTGTAAGTTATTTCTGAATACTTCTTGGCATTTGTTTTTTCATGGACATAGGCTAATATAAAAATAGGCTAATATAATTAATGTAGGCATCTACATTATATGTATGCCTTAATGAATTTGGTCACTGATCAGCAAAAAATTATTAAAAACATTTTATGTATGCCTTAATGAATTTGGTCACTGATCAGCAAAAAATTATTAAAAACATTTTATGTATGCCTTAATGAATTTGGTCACTGATCAGCAAAAAATTATTAAAAACATTTTATGTATGCCTTAATGAATTGGGTCACTGATCAGCAAAAAAATATTAAAAACATTTTATGTATCCCTTAATGAAGTTCCATGCGATCAGCATCCGCAAGGCATCATTATATGCTAAAGTTAGCTTTTTGTTTGTATGTAGGCCCTATGTATGTTTATTTTGTGTATCTGATTAATCTAATATAGGATGCGTTTGGTTGAGTTAATGAACGATGCAGTAAAGCGCTTCGATTGTAGGCTTCTGGTGATCATCTTTAGCTTGTGCAGCTCAAACAGTTGAGTTGGTTAACCTTCTAGCAAAGCGATTCAGTTTAAAGTTTGTTCTCTTCAGCTTCAGCGCGGTAGCGCAGCTCAAACAGCAATGATGCCATTTTAAACAGTAAGCCTAATATTAACCCTCAGATGGTCTTCGGTCATCTATGACCGAAAAATTTTCTGTTTTGAATTTCTAAAAATCACAGCTTCATCGGAATGTTATGAAACTTGGTGACTTCCCAGCAAGCAATTTTGCGTCTAAAAGACGTCTAATAGCCGTCAAAACACAGCCCAGACGTCTAGGCTAAAACAAGGCTAAATTTGGGCTGTCAATGAAAATCTAATAGACGTCTAACCATAGCCCAAGAATAAGACGTCTAACCATAGCCCAAGAATAGACTAGTCATCAATTAGACGGCTATTGAACGACTACATATATACGTCTAATAGACGGTGCATATGGGTCTAGGCTAAAACAAGGCTGAATTTGGGCTGTCAGTGAAAATCTAATAGACGTCTAAACGTAGCCCAAGAATAGACTAGTCATCAATTAGACGGCTATTAAACGACTACATATACATGTAATAGACAACAAAATGATGGCTAAAGGATTCTTTTCACTCAAATATAACAGGTTCTCATAAATGACAATCCATCCAAACAAATTAAATATAAAGGTTTTATTTAGAAAAAGAACATTAACAACTTACAAAAAGATCAAAACATAAAAATGACCAAATAAAATATAAAAAATACAATATAAAATTATTTAAAAAAATATGGAACATCAACAACTTAAGATAATAAAATATAAAACTCTGTTGTTGCTGGGAAGTTGGTCATCACGGCATCTGCCAAATAAGAAAAAAATAATGTGCACAAGAAAAGCATTGTTGACAGTTTAATCTCAAGCGTGCATGGACTAATTACATTCACCTGAACTGTTTATTTATTTATTTATTTTTGTGTATGTGTTTTGTTTAGGTTTTAATGCACATCTGAGCTATTTGCATTATTGATATACTGACGGATACTTTTTAGAATTGCTAATTTTATATAGCCAATCATTTGTATTTTTATGCTGTATTATAAAATTAATTTGAAAGTTTCAAACTTGAATGAATGAATGAAGGCATTAAGAATGAAACTTCATCTTATTGTGCTTGTACAAAGACAAATATTATTCTACTCTATTAGCTTATGCTCTCTCTGTATGTAACAAGCCATTGTTCAGACAAATTCAATATTATAGTTCAAATCAATGATGGACTTTATCAAAGATGAGATCTTTAGTGAGGAAATAATATTTTGCATATCATAATTATCTAAAGCTTTCATAACACTTTATAATAGGTTGCACATGTTTCATGTTTACACCTTTGGATTCAGATAAATCGAGTTTAAGTGCACATGGAAACATGGGGTTACAGTAACGTTAGGCCTACACGTGCATGTACCATAATAGACTGTTTCCTCCTATGTCACGATTCCAACAACACATGATAACAAATAGTTTAGCTAAAATATGAGCACATGTCAAAACGAAAACACAGATACTTACAAGTAGGAAGGAAGGTCTTTTACCTGTTCTCTTCGACAGACAGCTGAATGCAATGCTCTGGCTCGTTTAAAATGTTTCAAAATGGTGGAAATGTTTATCGCGCAATCGCGGGACCGGTGATCATAGACAGTATAAGAAGTGGACAGAGCCATCTCATTGGAACTCAGTTGAGACAGTTGAAGCCCATTTTTAGCCCATTCCTGACGCGCAGACTCAAACCGACTCAAACTAAGCTTGATGACGTGAGCAACCTGTCTGACAGACGTTAATCTTCTAGTAGCTGTGCGTGAAAATTGCCAACGTTAATCTTGCAGAGACGGGGAACTTGAGCAAAGAGTTCTTTGGCGTAAGTGAGCAGGAGTAAGAATTCCGTTGCTTTTATGGACTCATTATCTATGGGCTTCTCCCTTGACGGGACGTCCCCCCCGATTGCCTGCGAGCTTCTCCTCCTGTCTGTACGGTAATTTCTGTACAGCGCGACAGAGAGTCGAGTGGTTATGACGCAATCGTTAGCCTATTTTTACTAAATCTCTTTCTACGGGGCCATAGTGTAACATAGAAGGTAATGGAGCCCTTTATACATTGTCGTGTTTCTTTAGAAATAAATAATGGACAAATGGAGTCTTTAAACGCCTCAGATGTAAAGTTATTCGCTGTCAAAGTGACACAAAAATGAATGGGAGTCAATGGAAATGCTGACGCAAGTGAAGTTCTGCTACAACATGGCGGCACCGGGCCGGCTTCAACTTCCGGTCGATGGATTACCCCCTTGCCGGTGATCTGTACTAACTATCAAGTCTCGCGTTGCCAGTAGTCATGTCTCAGTATGGCTGTTGCCATCTAGCGGTTGAGAAAAGTAATTGCATTTTAATTTAATTTAAAATGAAAGACAGTCAAATAATATCGTAGATTTTTTATGAATGTGTGACAGCAAACATGAAGCTGCGTAGGCGAAAAACATGTAAACAATTTTAAGACTATTTTGGCTATAGCCTATTAATCGCTGGCCTAAATCAGGGCTATAGCCAAGCCATTGCCTCGATTTCGCCGGGTGGGCTAAAAGCAGACTGCACATACATAGCCCGTCCAATTCAGAGCTAAATCGTGACTACAGATCTACCATGTCATGAAATGACACTGGCACCTTCTAGATATTATTACTAATGTGAACATGATGGGATATCAACCATCTCATGCTTGCCTGCCCAACAATTAATTTAAACTACAATTAATCAGTTTCGATTACAGAAGATGTCTTTAAGATGTAATGATTTAGAATGCATGTTAAACTGACATCTTCTAAACGTCTATTTGACATCTGACAGGAAACGTCCTATAGACGTCTTGCAGAAGAGCAAACACTCTTAAAATACGTCTTCCAGATGTAAATATAACATCAAATAGACTTGTGCTATCTGGGTCGCAAGTTATTTTCGAAAAAAATGACATGTAACCAGATTCAATGTTATTTAGGCTAGAAGTGGGTAAAACATAGCTGGACTATATCAGGTCTAATATTTAACCGAGACGTTGAAATGACGGCTATTGCTTGCTGGGTTTAATGGCATTAGGTATGTGAATACAAAAAATTGAGGTCATGATCCAAGCATGCTAAGTGGTCGTAAAAAAAATAGTCACACTTGTGGTCTTCGGTCAAAAATGACCGACCCATAGGAAATGAATGGGAAATTGACAAAAAAAAATTAAATTCTCTGAATTTTTGTGTGTACAATCTACAAATGGGCCACAATTCTAAAAAAAAAGTACACTGCAGGAAAGGGGTGACACTCTACTACATCTAGAGTGCAAAACAGACACACCCACCCACACACACAGACATACAAACACACTTTTATACACATACACACCAATAAAATTTTGATTACAAAAAGTATGTTTTGAATTTTTTAAAATCACAGCTTCATCGGAATGTTACGAAACTTGGTAACTTTTATGGAATTATGTATGTGAACACACAAAAAAATTGAGGTCATGATCCGAGGATGCTAAGTGGTCGTAAAAAAATTAGTCACGATTTTGGTCTTCGGTCAAAAATGACCCCCATAGGAAATGAATGGGAAATTGACAAAAACACAAAAATTCTCTACAAATCGGCCACGATGCAGAAAAAAAGTGCTCAGCAATGAAGGGGTGAAACTCTAAAACATCAAGAGTGAAAAACATAACATAATTAATAATTATAATTAATATATACATATATAA
Source organism: Rhinichthys klamathensis goyatoka (assembly GCF_029890125.1). Classification (NCBI taxonomy): domain Eukaryota; kingdom Metazoa; phylum Chordata; class Actinopteri; order Cypriniformes; family Leuciscidae; genus Rhinichthys; species Rhinichthys klamathensis. The sequence goes on along the minus strand of NW_026606844.1, from coordinate 969,353 downwards.
TTAATATAATAATTATTAAAATTATTATAATAATAATTAATAAAATATTATAAACCTTGGCAAAAAGTATTATTTGAGAATTTCTAAAAAAATACATTCAATCCACTTCTTAAAAGTAAGTAATTTGGTCCAAAAACAACTAGAATTCACAAGCATCTCCATTTAGAGCTATACAGGCATCTAGTGGTAAACCCATGCAATAACATGATTTATTTAATTTTATGTTTAATAAATTGATATATATATTTTTTTTTTCTGAAAACCTAGTCTCTATTTTAACAGAAAATACTGCATAGAAGAAAAATAATAATAATAATATATAAAAAAAAAATATTTTCAAAGGCAAAAAATGGACCATAAATATTACATAAATATTAATAAGTTCAATCAAATTGTCTCAAAATACTAAATTAAAAAGAATAAATATTATACAACAAAAATAAATTGCATTGGTTTTACTGGGATGGAGGAAATTTCATTTTTAGGTGTCCGGTCACTTCTGACCGGGAAGGCCCAGAATGTGACTCCGAAACGAAGACCGTCTGAGGGTTAAAGATGTTTACTATTACTGTAATATTAAACGTGTGGGTTTTTTTTTTTTCAAAAACATTGATGCGTTATTAATAACTCGTATTATTTTCATCAACAATGGTTTGATCAAAACAATTTCCTTATTGTTTTTCGATTCATTTTATTTACCTATGGCACATGAATTTTGTTCTCTTACGAGAGTATCTCTCGTACTGCGTAATAGCTTACGCTAGGGGAAAACCTCTTTTCCACGAGATATTGAAGCCAAAAATTATCCTTAATTTTTTATTAATGTAAAACGCTTTGCAGCAGCAAGCAGACACAGGCGATACAGCTCGCGCGCCTATTGGCTGCTCTTGCGGCAAATGCAGCAGCCTATCGAGAGAGACTCTGCGTGACGTAATGACCAATGGGGGCAACTCGCGCCCATATCGTCACGTCCCGCCAGAAAGGGCGTGGTCTCACTCTATAAATATGCTCGTTAGGCTGGTACAAGCTGATTTTCATCTCTTCAGCGAAGCACACGCATCGCTGGATCCGGAGTGAGAAGCCGCGCCGTCGAAGCAAGCTTTTCAGCGGGACGAGCTCTGGAGTCGCTGGCCTCGCCGCCTTCAACTGCCGTACCTGCTGCGCTTTCCGGCGTTCTATAACCTTTTATATCACTTTGTATCCTTACTCTGCTGAGAGTGTTTGCTCGCATACTTGACGCGACTCACACTTCTCATCACAAAAGAGCTGCGTCTTTTTAAAGATGCCATCCTGTGGCTCGTGCCGCGCCCCACTCAGCGACGGGGACCGTCACGTCATCTGTGTGTCCTGCCTGGGTGAGGATCACGCGGACATCGCGCTCGCTGACGGCGGATGCCCTCATTGCGAGCTTTTGCCTATGGTGACTCTGAGGACTCGCCTGGCATCATTCTCCGAGCCTTCACCACAGCCCGCCGTGGTGCAGCGCCGCAAGAAGCGCCGCGCCCAGCGCGCTCCCGAGCTCTCTCCAGCCCGCCAAAGCTCGCCGGTTCGCCCGCCAGCTTCGCCGGCTTCGCTCGAGTCGCTCACTGACGGACAACGGCCGCCGCCTGCCGCTGCGTCCGTCCACGAGTTCGACGAACCCACCGAGGCGCTTCTGGCATCTGATAGCGAGGATTGGGCGAGCTCCGTGGACCTCCCCTCCGCTAGCGTTTCCCGCCAAACCACTGGTAAGAGAGCCGGCATTGAGACTGAGCTGATGCGTCTGCTCTCTCAGGCCGTGGAAAGCATCGGCCTCGACTGGGAGGCGCCCGCGCAACCGCCGCGCGAGTCGTCAGGGAAACGGGCCAGCATCAAGACCGCGAGCCCTAAAACCGCGGCTAGCTTTCTTTACGTTATAAGAAATCTACCCCGCCCCCCATGGGCGTGCGTCACCGGCAAATGAGAAAAGAGTGTGTTTTAGTCCCCGCCGAGGCCGGACTAATCTCCATTTCTCAAACATTTCTCAGCTCCTAGTTTGAGCGGCTGAAAATGTCATTATTGCAGCAATGAGCCTGTTGTATAACACGCACACCTGCATACAAACGCCGACACACACAAAACTGTGATGACGCTCTCTTATCTGCTTGCGCTAATGTAGTTCTCCCTGTGGCCCAGTGGCGGAACCCGTAGCCTTTGCACGAGAGACCCGTGTTCGATCCCGGCTCTCGCAGGAGATAAAAATTTAGTCTCGCCGCGGCCAGACTTCCACCGAAACTTTTCGCTCGTTCAGTTCCAGAAAATGCGACTGTTCCAGTGTATTTTGCAGTAAACAAGCTGGTACCACGGCCCGCTTGCCTGCACATAAAGGCCGTTTCCACGGCGACCCAGAAAAATCATGTAATCATTGTATTTCTGGTTTTCCGGCCACAGCCGATGGTGTTATAAGTGTAATAAAATGCTCACAGCCCAGTGTTCATTTCTACACACAAACACAGCCCGCCACGGTACAGGGCTCGCACAAATGAAATCGACGCATGTCAATTGTGCATTAAATGTAGTGAATGTGCCCACAACCCAGTGCCCACAAACACTACCACGGTTTCTGTAAAACGAAACCAACACAAGTCTTCCTAGCCTCCTAGGAAATCGACGCTGTTGCAGTCTCGCCGTGGCCAGACTTCCACTGAAATTTTCGCTCGTTCAGTTCCAGAAAATGTGACTGTTCCAGTGTATTTTGCAGTAAGCAAGCCAGAACCATGCCCGCTTGCCTGCACACAAATGCTGTTCCCACGGCGACCCAGATAAATCACATAAACGGTGTATTTTCTGGTATTCCGGCCACAGCCGATGGTGTTATGAGTGTATTGAAAATGCCCACAACCCAGGGCTCATTTCTACACAAACACAGCCCGCAAAAATGCAGGGCTCGCACAAACAAAATCGCCTCATGTCGATTGTGCACTAAATGTAGTGAATGTGCCTACGTCTCAGTGCCCACAAACACTACACACCACATGTCCCACGGGTTCTGTAAAAACGAAACCAACACGCATTCAGTCAGCTCAGGCCGACGGTGTTTTTCAGTGCAGTAAATGTGCCCGCTGTCCTGCGCCCACATTCACTCAGACATGTTAAGCCCCACGGGGCTCGCCCCGCTCTCTCTCCCTCAGCAAACTGCTATAAGGGTTTTGAGCGCGGCCAGGCTGCCCGCCGCGATCGGCGCGCCCCCCGCCTCACACACTGTAAACACAGTGTCTGCGTTACAGCACGCCGGAGCTCCCTTGCCGTCACTATGTCTCGGCCAGAGCCCAGATCTCATTCTACCCCTAGCTATTCACGCGAAAGTGTGGGCACAGCTTCCTGGGGTATCAGAATGGGTGCTGAACACTATAAAAAGAGGCTATTCGCTACAGTTCGCTCGACGTCCCCGCCGTTATACGGCGCGCGTCGAGACGACGGTGAAAAACGAAGTATCTCATCTACTTCGAGCCGAGATAGTGAAACTACTGAGCAAAGGTGCTATAGAACCTTTATCTCAAGCTCAGAGCAAAGGGGGCCTACACAGCAGATATTTTCTGGTACCGAAAAAAGATGGAGGTCTCAAACCCATTTTAGATCTGCGACAGCTGAACAGAGCGCTTGTGAACGCCAGTTCAGAATGCTTACGACCAGGAAAATCCTCGGGGACTGGTTTATGTCAATAGATCTGAAAGACGCCTATTTCCAAATACAAATAGCGTCCCATCACAGGCGATTCTTGAGATTTGCTTTCGAGGGCCAGGCATATCAATACACAGTCCTGCCGTTCGGCCTGTCCCTAGCACCTCGTACATTCACGTAGTGCATGGACGCGGCGCTCGCACCCCTGAGACTTCAGGGCATGCGAGTCCTGAACTACTTGGACGATTGGCTGATTCTAGCTCGATCACGGTCGGAGCTCATAGAACACAGGGCGGCATTACTCGAGCACCTCGAGGAGCTGGGCCTCACAGTCAATTGGGCGAGGAGCTCACTGTCTCCCAGTCAGAAAATGTCCTTTCTGGGAACAGTGTTAGACTCGCTATCCATGACGGCGCGCCTGTCACCAGAGCGCGGACTAAATATTCAGCGTGTCGCGAAATCCTTCTGCCACGGCTCGTTAGTTCCGCTCAAAAGGTTTCAGAAAATGCTGGGGCTGATGGCCTCAGCGGCCTCTGTACTCCAGTTGGGCTTGCTTCGCATGCGCCCACTGCAGATGTGGCTGAAAGCGCGGGTTCCACCCAGGGCATGGACAGCGGGTCTGTTTCGCCTCAGGGTCGACCTACAGTGTGTTTCAGCTCTGGAACCTTGGAAAATAACCGACTGGTATCAGTCAGGTGTGAGTCTGGGGACCGCTTCGAGTGTGGAGGTGGTGTCTATGGACGCCTCCACCTCGGGGTGGGGAGCGCTGCTCGAGGGCAGACCGCTAGCTGGCCTGTGGTCAGAACGGGAAAAGCTCCTTCACATAAACTGCTTGGAGATGATAGCAGTCGACAAAGCGCTACGGCGTTTTTGTCCCCAGGTAACAGGCCACCACGTCTTGGTCCGGTCGGACAACATGTCAGTGGTGGCATACATAAATTGCCAGGGCGGCGTCAGGTCACGAAACCTTCACAGGCTGACGGAACGCCTCCTGGTCTGGGCTCAGCACAACCTGCTCTCACTGAGAGCAGCGCAGGTGCCTGGTCACCTGAATGTGGGACCAGACAGACTGTCCAGGAACAATGTTCCAGCAGGGGAGTGGTCGCTGCACACGCAGACGGTCCAGCTGCTGTGGAAAACGTTCGGCAGAGCACAGGTGGACCTATTCGCGTCCCACGAAAACGCTCATTGCCCGAAGTTTTTCTCGAAAAGCAAGGACGCGCTGGCTCATGTTTGGCCCCGCTGCCCCCTATATGCTTTTCCTCCCGTCTCGCTCCTGCCTCAGGTGTTGGAACGAATCAGGGAAAACGGATGCCCAGTGCTGCTCGTAGCTCCGCTCTGGACAAACCAGACGTGGTTCCCTGCCCTGATGCAGCTGACCAGCACTGCCCCATGGCCTGTACCATTGAGGAGAGACCTCCTCTCGCAGGCGGAGGGCTCGATTTGGCACCCTCGCCCGGAGCTGTGGTCCCTGCACGCATGGGCCATCAACGGGTACCCGCTAGCCTCCCAGAAGGAGTGTTAAACACGATCGCGCAGGCTAGAGCTCCGTCTACCAGGCGGCTCTACTCCTCGAAATGGTCTGTTTTCTCTGCATGGTGTCAAGCCCAGAGCTTTTCACCTGTGGAATGCGGGGTTTCGGAAGTGCTTTCCTTCCTTCAAGAGCTACTGGATAAGGGCAGGACCCCATCCACGCTCAAAGTATATGTGGCGGCCATAGCAACGTTTGCAAAACCGGTGTCTGGCCAGTCGCTGGGGAAGAACGACTTAGTCGTGCGTTTCCTTAGGGGAGCTCGGAGGCTAAACTCTCCCAGGCCCCCTTCAGTCCCGACGTGGGACCTTTCCACGGTCCTGGAGGCCATGAAAGGCGCCCCGTTCGAGCCAATCCAGCTGGTGGACATGAAACACCTGTCGTTCAAAACAGTGTTTCTCATGGCTCTCGCTTTAGTGAAGCGCATAGGGGACTTGCAAGCGTTTTCAGTAAGCGCGTCGTGTATGGAGTTTGGGCCTAATGACTCGAAGGTCATTCTCAAACCTAAGCACGGGTATGTGCCGAAGTCCCTCAATACACCGTTTAGGGCCCAGGTAATTTCCCTGTCCGCCCTTCCGGTTCTCAATGAGGACGAGAGTCTCCTTTGCCCCGTCAGGGCATTAAGAGCTTATGTGTCGCGCACGTCTGTTTTCAGACAGACTGAGCAGCTTTTCGTTTTGTTTGGCGGGCGCTCCAAGGGACTTGCCGCCTCAAAACAGAGCCTATCCAGATGGATAGTGGATGCCATTGCGCTCGCTTACACTGCAGAGGGCCTGCAGTGCCCCTTGGGTGTCAGAGCGCACTCCACGAGAGGCGTGGCCTCTTCGTGGGCATGGTCTAGCGGGGTTTCCCTGCAAGATATCTGTACGGCCGCGGGCTGGGCCTCGCCGTCTACATTTATAAAATACTATAACCTGGAGGTACCCGCCTTACAAGCTAAGCTTTTGGCGGTCTAAAATTCTGTGCTATCTGCCCCGCTGTGCGGCCCAGATACTGAGTTTACTGCAGCCCCATGAGTGTTGACACACGTATGGCCACCCAGATCAGGCTGAAAGCTTTCACCCTGGCTGCGCGTTTTATTGTCATATGATAGCCCCTCTGGGTGCTATTTTATAAGGAATGACGCTTCCAGCCTCTCTTCCTCCACTCTATGTGAGTTTATGGTGATTATGCACTATATGAGCCCTGGGCTTCGGCCCCTGGGACTTTGGTGTTGGATCCCTGTATGCACGGCGTGTTGCATTGTGTTCCCCTAGCGTAAGCTATTACGCAGTACGAGAGATACTCTCGTAAGAGAACGTACTCGGTTACTAACGTAACCTCGGTTCTCTCTAGAGAGGGAACGAGTACTGCGTATCTTGCCGTGCTTGGAATACGCTCTGGTTCGCTTCGGCGATGAAAACCAGCTTGTACCAGCCTAACGAGCATATTTATAGAGTGAGACCACGCCCTTTCTGGCGGGACGTGACGATATGGGCGCGAGTTGCCCCCATTGGTCATTACGTCACGCAGAGTCTCTCTCGATAGGCTGCTGCATTTGCCGCAAGAGCAGCCAATAGGCGCGCGAGCTGTATCGCCTGTGTCTGCTTGCTGCTGCAAAGCGTTTTACATTAATAAAAAATTAAGGATAATTTTTGGCTTCAATATCTCGTGGAAAAGAGGTTTTCCCCTAGCGTAAGCTATTACGCAGTACTCGTTCCCTCTCTAGAGAGAACCAAGGTTACGTTAGTAACCGAGTACGTTTCTTTATATGCAGCCCAATGTTATCCAATGACTTGTTTGCATTAGGTAGCCTATTTTATTTTAATTTTTTTGGTAACACTTTACAATAAGGTATCATTTGTTAATGCATAATATGAATTAACAGAGAGCAATAGCCTTTGTTAATGTTAGTTAATAAAATATTTGTGTTCACGTTAGTTCACAGTGCATTAACTAAGGTTAACAGATATTGATCTTAAAAATTTCTTATAAAATGAGCTTAACATTAACTAAGATTAATAAATGCTGTAGAAGTGTTCATTAATTGTGGGTACATGCTAACTAATACTAACAAAATGAAACCTTATTATAAAGTGTTACCATTTTTTTAATAAAGAAAGTTGCCCATAGAAGTGTAAAATTAATTTGAAAAGTTAAGGAATCTAACACTGGTTCAGTAGGCTATACTGGATTGTATATGTTTGATTTATGTTGAAGTGTTTTGGGACATTGCCTTTTAATAGTGAGCATTTTGTTTATGTATTCAGGCTATCAAAGTATATCAAAATGTGAATTTAGATTTATCGGCCAATATATCGGTTATCGGCTTTCAAATGTAAAGAATTATCGGTTATCGGTATTGGCCAAAATGTTAATATCGGTGCATCCCTAATAATAGTCCTTTAATGTGTTTAGCATAACTACAGTGATTTATATACAGAACCCATATAGATCAGTGCAAATTTTCACCAAATGCTACTAAAGAAATTGCTAATCATTAACGGAAGTGTATGTAAATTGTATGGAGGGGGCGTAGCAGCCATTATAAAAGTGGGGGGGGACAAAATGGTGTGTGGTGATGTGACCCAAAGGTCAGTCCTTCCAGAAAAATTCGGAGTTTTTTTGTGATTGTTGCGGGCAAAAATCCTTGATTATGCGGCGATGGAATATGCAGGATATTTGCAATTTTATGTGATGAAATTGCGGGAACTTGCAAAAAATGCGGTTTGATGAAAAAGAGAGAAAAAGTGATTCCCCAACACCCTGTTCTAGGCTACTACCTTAATGTAAAGAGCTATTTCTTTTTACTTCCTATGATAAGCAAACATACTGCATCACAGAAAGTGCTGGAATATTTAGGCCTAATCTTGTTTTATTTCAGACCTTAATAAACACATATGGCTCAAACTTACAAAACATTGATGAGTCAAACAAGTTCCCTTTCGAGAGGTTCCTCTTATTGCGTAAGTAGCTTACGCTATGGGAAAACTCCTTTTCTCGAGAAATATTGAAGTCTTTATGTAAAATGCATTGCAGCTGCACAGCATACAGCAATGAGCGAGGCAGCTCGGTCATTGGCTGTGCTGCAGCAACTGCCCGAACCTATGACGGGGCGACTCTGAACCCGCTTCCAATGAGCGTGCTTCGCGCCCACGCGCGTCAGAGCCCGCCAAGATAGGCGTGGCCAAGGGCTATATATTGGGCGCCCCGTCGTCTGAGTTCTTTAGATTTAATCTCCTTCAGCAAAGAACCTTCTCTTCGCTGGATCCTCCGGATTTGTTGGAGTCTTTTCGCCGCCGCCGTCGACAAGCCTACAGCAGGACTGCTTCGAGGACGCCGGCGCCTTCAGCCGCCTTCGATCGCCCTTCTGCTAAGCCATCCGGCGCGCATCATCTGAATATCCTTTTCAAAAAGCTTTCAGTGTTCGCCCCCGCGACACTTTCTAAAAGAGCAAATTTAACAGGCGTTGTTTCAAATGCCTTCCTGCGCCTCGTGTCGAGGCCCTCTTCAGGACGGGGATCATCACATCATTTGTGCCCGCTGCCTGGGACCGGACCACGCAGAGGCTGCCCTTACTCGAGGCGGATGTCCTGAGTGTGACGCCCTGGGCCTCACCGAGCTGCGCGCTCGCTTCGCCGTTTTCACCGCGAAAGAGCCCACCTCTTCCGTGCTGCCATCTCCTCTGGTCGAGCCGCGCAAGAAAAAGCGCCGCTCACAGAGACAGCCGGAGCACGCGGTTTGCAGTGATGTCACGCCGGGCCAATCCCCGCGTGCTTCACCACCACCCGATGACTCCCCGCCGCCAGTCCAGTTCACACAGGCGGACCAGCACCCCTCCAGCGGAGCGATGGGGCTCGTCTCGTTTGGCGCGTCAGGGGATGACGATGACAAGGATGACAGTTTTTCGTGTGATGCTGCATCCGACGAGTGGCCGGGTTCGTCGTTCGACCCCGCGCCATCGACATTAGCGGGCACGAGCGCGGGCTCCAGCATGGATTCTGAGATCGTCCGCATCCTGTCTAAGGCCGTGGAAGACCTCAGGCTCGATTGGTCTTCCCCGGAAGAACCCGCCCGCAGCCGACTGGACGAGTGGTTCCTGCAGGGGCGCCGACAGGCCCCTCGACAAAGACCCTCCCCCTTCTTCCCGGAGGTTCACGATGAACTCACGAAGTCGTGGAAAGCCCCGCACTCCGCTCGCCTGAAGCCTTCTTTTTCTTTGTCGCTCTCCTCTGTGGACGGCGCGAAAGAAAGAGGCTATGAGGGGGCTCCGCCCCTCGAGGAGGCTGTGGCCAATCATCTGTGTCCACCCTCCAACGCTGGATGGAAAGCTAAAGCTTCTCATCCCTCGAAGCCTTGCCGGTCTACTTCAGCTCTCGCCGGTCGCGCATACGCCGCCGCCGGCCAAGCTGCATCAGCGCTTCACTCTATGGCTGTCCTCCAGGTGTTTCAAGCTAAACTTCTCCGCAGTATGGACGAGTCTGGACCCGATCCTGAGGCATTCAAGGACCTACGCAGCGCCACTGACATAGCGCTGCGAGCTACAAAAGCCACCGCCCAATCCATCGGCCGTGCTATGGCTAACCTGACTGTTCTTGAGCGCCATCTGTGGCTGACGCTAACAGAGATGAAGGATGCAGATAAGGCGCCATTTCTCGACGCGCCTATCTCACAAAGCGGCCTGTTTGGACCAGCGGTGAAGGAGTTCGCCGAGCGCTTCACCGAAGCCCGTAAGGACTCGCAGGCTATGCGTCACTTCCTGCCCAAGCGAGCTAGCTCATCGCAGAGCCGCCAAAGGCCGCCTCAGCAGCAGCGAGCTAAGACGGCGCCTCCCGTCTCTCAGCCCAGACCTGAAACAGATTTTCGACGCCGCTCGCGCTCTGCCAACAGGAAGCAACCGCCCGAGCGACGGGGACCTCGGCCCAAGATTGTGCTGAAACCAGAGCCTCGTAAGTCCTCCTAGCTACAGGGAGAAAAAGGGGGAGCGCGTGTCTCGCAAGAGCCGGACCGTTCTCTCCAAAACGTTTAAAGCATTACCCAGTCCCCTTACAGGCGGCTGGAAATGTCTATACAGCAGCCAATGTGCCAGCCACACAGCTCGCCCACCTGCAAACAAATGCCGTTTTTACGGCGACACACAGAAATCACATAAAGAGCTATTTTCTGCCTGTGTCATTAAAGGGTCACTTGTCCACACCAAAGTGCGCATTCCCACATATCAAAACTGTCAACGCAGTGCCAAATGTTTTCCCAGTTCAAGCTGGACGCCCCATAAAAGTAGATTGTGTGCCAACTGTCACGTATGCACCACTACACATAAGCACTGTTCCCACAGTTATAAACACTTCCCCAGTAAAAGCGGGAAGTTTTATAAGAGTGGCGCGTGTGCCCGCTGTTATGCATGCACCCCAACTCACAAACACTGTTTATATGACCAAAAACCTCCCGCCGCGAGCGGGAAGTTTTATGAAAGTGGCGCGCGTGCCTACCACAGTTTATGCACCCCCACCCATAAGCACTGCCCATACAGTGTTAAACATTTCCCCATCTCGCTCTGTGAGCATTACGGCGAGCGTGCCCGTAATTTCACACACACCCCTGCACTCGGCATCAGTGTTGGGCAAGTTACTTTTAAAAAGTAATTAGTTACAGTTACTAGTTACTACTTCCAAAAAGTAACTAAATTAGTTACTCAGTTACAAATTTTAAAAGTAACTAGTTACTTAAGAAAGTAACTATTGCGTTACTTTCAAGTAAAATTACATTTTAAATGCTCAAATGTGACCCCACCTCTACCCCTCTTTAACGGAACTTACAATACATGTGCATGTTCAATTATTTATGATAAATCTGAATATTATAATGAAATGGACACTTAATACAATACATTATTAACAGAAACATGAAACATTGTACACACATCTAAAAAAAAAAAAAAATGTTGCTGTGGGACAAAGTGAGACTAGCCTCCAATCAAATGCCATGTAGATATTATGTTTATATAGTGGATCAATGCAAATAACACAATTGATGTTTTGGAACTTTTGATATTTATTGCCCCTCAACAGGCCACAACTGGGCAAAATTAAATTAAGCTTGTTAAGCTCGTCGCCATACCCGTCTCTCGTTGACTGACTGGCTTGCTTGTGTTGTTCATTGTGTGTCCTGTCCTGTCCGACTATGCGTTATGATGGGTCGTTCGCAATTCATGAGCGTTAGCCGTTAGTGATGATGGATCGACTCGTTCGCGAATGAGCTTTTGATGGGTCGTTCGCGATTCGCGAATGAGGCGACTCTAAGAGCCGGCTCTTTTAGGTGAACGTCGGGAGCTGGCTCGCATATCTGAAGAGCCGACTCTATTTTTACAAATTTAGCCTATAGAAATGAAATAATTATGTAAAAAAAAATTAAATATTATAGTCAAAGTCATTTAAAGAGCCGTTTGTGAGCCAAAAGAGCCGGCTCTTTTCAGTGAGCTGAGTCAAAAGTGCCGAATGCCTACTACTATGCGTGCTTTCGAACACCCGCCCAACTCTACATCTGATTGGCTTACAATGACATTTTACTCTACCTCAGTCGTCAGCATTTATGCGCTTGTCTCGTGCTCTGCCCACTAACCAAGGAAGAACAGTAAAAAAGGTATTTGCCTCTCGCTCAGAGATCTAGTTGGTCTGATGAAAAAAAAAAACCCAGCTTCATCAGTTATAGTAACGCGCCGCATTTTTTGGCAGTAACGGGAACGGCGTTATTAAGATGAGAAGAGTAATCAATTAGATTATTCGTTACTGGAAAAAGTAATGCCGGTAGTAACGGCGTTATTTATAACGCCGTTATTCCCATCACTGCTCGGCATTCAACAAAGCTGCTCAGCGCGCGCCTGCGCCGCTGAGAGCTGTAAGCTCAACATTAGCACAAGGCGATTCGCTGGCGGGAGCCATACGTCACTGCGACACGCCCCCAGCCAGCATTCAGCCCATATCTGTGCGAGCGAACGCTTGGGAAAATATCCCCGACATGCCGAAATGGGTTTTGAACATAATAAAACACGGTTACTCGCTTCAATTCGCTCGCAGACCGCCCCGCTTCACAGCAGTGGTCGAGACGAAAGTGAGAAAAGATGTTTCACATGTTCTACGCACCGAGATGCTCAAACTAATAGAGAAAGGCGCTATAGAGACAGTCCCTCCCTCTATGAGCGAGGCAGGTTTTTACAGCCGCTATTTTCTCGTCCCGAAAAAGGATGGCGGTCTCCGCCCCATTCTAGATCTCAGACATCTGAACAAAGCTTTAATGATTCGCTCGTTCAGAATGATAACAACCAAACATATCCTCGCGCAAGTTCGCCCAGGGGATTGGTTTCTATCAGTGGATCTGAAAGACGCTTACTTTCACATTCCGATAGCGCCTCATCACAGGCCTTTTCTGAGACTCGCTTTCGAGGGACAGTCATACCAGTACACAGTACTACCATTCGGCCTGTCACTGGCACCCCGTACATTTACGAAATGTATGGATGCAGCACTTTCCCCCCTGAGACAGCGGGGAGTGCGAATACTAAATTATCTCGACGATTGGCTAATCCTAGCACAATCAGAGAGCCAGTTAGTGACACACAGGTCTTGGATTATCAGTCATCTAGATCGCCTGGGTCTAAGAATCAATTTTGCAAAGAGCATGCTATCCCCCAGCCAGAATATTTCTTTTCTGGGAATAGTGCTAGAGTGCAGATGACGGCGCGCCTCTCGTCAGAGCGCGCGCTCACTATCCGGCGCCTTGCAACATCGTTCAGAGCGGGTGCGCGCGCCCCCGTCAAGCGATTTCAAAGGATGCTCGGTCTCATGGCCTCAGCATCAGCTGTACTCCAGCTAGGATTGTTGCACATGCGTCCTCTCCAACGCTGGCTCAAAAGCCGTGTCCCCACTCACGCGTGGCGCTCGGGCCACTTTTTAATCAGAGCGAATCACGGCTGCATAAAAGCCCTGACGCCCTGGAAAGCTGTCGACTGGTATCAGTCCGGCGTGAGTTTGGGCGTGAACACAAGGAGAAAAATGATCACGACAGATGCCTCCAAAATAGGCTGGGGGGCCCTTTACGAGGGCAGGCCTGTCTCCGGCTTGTGGTCAAACCCGGAGAAGCGCCTACATATAAACTGTCTGGAATTGAAAGCGGTCGCTTTGGCTCTCAGAGCCCTGCTCCCGTACCTGAAGGACGAGCACGTCCTAGTCCAAACGGACAACATGACGGTAGTCTCGCATATAAATCGTCAGGGTGGACTCGGATCGAGCTCCCTGCACTCGATGGCCAGGGAGCTCCTCCTATGGTCCCAGCGCAACCTGCGCTCGGTGAGAGCAGCGCATGTGCCAGGTGTTCTGAACCAGGGAGCGGACATGCTGTCCAGAGACAAAGTTCTCCCAGGAGAATGGTCTCTCCACCCCCTGACGATTCAGTGGTTATGGCATACCTTTGGCAGAGCAGAGGTCGACCTCTTTGCCTCCAAGGAAAATGCGCCCGCTTGTATGCCTTCCCTCCGGTCGCGATGTTACCTCAGGTCATCAGTCGGATCAGGGAAGAGAAATGTGCAGTGCTCCTGGTAGCCCCACTCTGGAAGAACCAGACGTGGTTTCCAGAACTGATGCAGAACTGATGCATGCTGCCCCATGGCCGATTCCACTGAGGCTAGACCTCCTCAGGCAGGCCAACGGGATGATCCTCCATCCCCGCCCCGATCTGTGGGCCCTCCATGCGTGGCCCCTCAACGGGTTCCCGGGAACCTCCCCAGTGGAGTGTTGAGAACCATCACTGAGGCGCGAGCGCCCTCTACGAGGCGCTTATATGCCCAGAAATGGAAGGTGTTCAGTGACTGGTGTAAATCCAGGAACCTGAACCCTGAGACATGCGAAGTACAGAGTGTGCTCGTTTTCTTACAAGAGCTGTTGGAGGCAGGCCGCACCCCCTCCACGCTCAAAGTATATGTGGCTGCCATAGCGGCATCGCACGACCCCGTGGAAGGACGCACACTAGGGAAAAACTACCTAGTTGTTCGTTTCCTGAGGGGCGCCAGGAGGATGAATCCCCCACGCCCCCCCCCCCCTCGGTGCCGATCTGGGACCTGGCCACGGTCCTGGACGCACTCAAGCGTGCCCCGTTCGAACCCCTCCGAACTGTGCACCTTAAACAGCTCTCGCTCAAAACTGCTTTCCATAACAAGAAAAGGGACGGTGTTGTGTTGTATATCTTTCGTGCCTCGTGCGGTTTGTGCAGGTGAAGAGACGGGATTCTTCCGCATCGGCTTCGCGGCTTCGCGGTCGTGTGTAGCGTTCACTTCAGATCGGAGGATTATCATCCCGGCGATATGATGGAGTTCAACATGGGATGCCGAAGCAAGAATATTGATCGTCTAATACTGTACCAATGGCATGAAATAGTGTGATATAGGTAGTCATGCACTAAATAGAGGCAACTTGTAATTGAAAAACAAAATTACTCAGGTTGTTTAAATATTCAAATCTTTAATTTTCTGTTTATGTTATAACCCCGGTGAAAAATATGTATTAAAAATGTACTTGGGTATGTTTTTAGTACAATAGAAATATACTCAAGTATAGTTTTTATACATTTAATAGTATAAATCTACCCTAAAAATACTAATGTCTGCTGGCCTGATATACGATGGTAATAATCTGTACAATATTGTGAGCGCAGTGTATATCGTTAGCGAACGTGTATATCTATATAAGCACGTCTCTCACCAAGACACCTGTCCTGTTCTCCACTGGTTCTCACACCACAACTCATGGTGTCTCTGACCGTTCTGTCTGACATTAGTCCTGGCCTGTAGCAGGCTCATAATTGTTTGGCTGTGGTCCGTCATACGAGTAAGTACTTCCTCAGCGTCCGAAATGTCATTGCGATCCATTGTTTTCCAGTTGTTTGAATCGACCGCTCTCCCGCCCGTTACGTCACACCCGCCACCAGGGCCGCATTAAGAGCTCACTGGGCCCCGGGGCTATGAGTTACTGCAGGGCCCCCCCACCACCACTTTAGGTCACCAATTACATGAGCTAAATGTTCTATCATTCTACGAGTCATTTTATTCATCTATGATATACTTCACAGTTAAGTTATATTACTTTTAATAAGATTTTTTATCATATCAAAATTTTATGCCACTAAAATTTCATAATTCTTGTGACCAATTTCAATATCACAAAAAATAATAGTAGCTTAAGAAAAGAATCTCAAGCTTACTGATGACAAGAGTCACAAATAACAATAGAACAAAGGCACATAAGAAATCGACCTACTTGAAAAACTTAAAGCACTGAATAATATTATATTGTATAATATTATATTATAGTTTTCACTATAAATTCAACATTCATTCTTATTAATTTTACAAAAGTGATTCAGTCAAGGGCAGTAAATTACTTTATTTCTGATGTTTGATTAACATCATTGACACAAATGGCGACAGCAGCTTTATTAGCAGCTACTGTCACTTTAAGACCTCAGGGTCGGAACTCAAGTGCGCTGTGCAAAACCGTCTCAAGTTCACCATGGTCTCAAAACCAAAATGAATTCTCTACCGCTGCTTACTGTGCCTGAGCAGTTTAAAATAATTTGTATCCAAACCACAATGCTTAAAAACGCGTTTAAATTATAAACTTGTATCATGATGGCCATAGGCGGAGTTTGACATTCGAGCCAAGGGGGGCAAAAAAAAAAAATCATTGTAGCATTCATTCATTCATGTAGTAATCATTAGGCGCGTTTCCATTACAGATTTGCGCAAAACCTTTGCGACTTTTTCTAAATGTCGATAAAAAACTATTGCGAAATGACGGCGTTTCCATAAATTAACCGATGTTATGCGACTAAAATGTTTTTTTTTTTCCTCTCGCGATAAGTCATTCCAAAAATCATGGTAAACGGATGTTGGTAGGTTTAAAGCCTAGGCTATATCACAGCCACCGCACTAGACATTATTATTATTAATGGAAGGAGACCTGGTGTTATCCAAGCATTAATGGCAGACCCTTATACTGCGAACGGCACATAGCCTATAGCCTAAGAGTTCCTGGCTGTTTCTCCCTCATTTCTGCTCCGAGGTCTTGATTGTGGCATTTCTTTGAGGTTTAGAATCCATATTCCTGTAATTATTGTTTATTATTGTTTCTTTTATGAATTTAATAAAGAACTCTGTCTCGTATTATGTCCAAACGGTCAGTGTACTTTTGTGTCCATTCGTTTTTCCTTATTTAACCCGTAATTGCAAAACGAAAAATAAACGGTTGTATTTTTAAAACGCAAAGTCGAACACCAAAATTTTAATTTGAACTGCTACACACCAAAAGCTGCGCAAAATAAATAATATGGACGAATTTTCTGATTTTTGTTTATGACTTTTTGCCCCTTTATTAAACATTTAAAATATTGACAAATTAATATGAAAAAAAAATGTAGATTTAACTGGTTTTCTAAGGCCAAATTAGAACCTGGAAATTATATTTTTTCCGTAGTGCTGAATGAGAAGATAACCACAGGCTACAGAAAGGGGATTTATAGGTGAGTTATAGGCTATAATAATTAATAAATGTGTCTGAAAAAATAACAAGGCATTTTAATTGTTTATTAATAAAAAATCAGTGTCGGCTAAAACATCTCCATCTCCGCTGTAAGGATGCACCTTTAGAGAGAAATGCACCTCTCATACGGATTACATAATCAGAGGGTATTAGCTGGGTCAATATATAATTGAGGGAGTTTTCATGTCCATGAGATTTATCTCACAAACATGCTTGTTAAAATAAAATTTTAAAAGTCTTCAGAGTTCTTCATGATCTTGTCTTTACAAATTCCATAGTTAATTATTATGGAAATAATCATTTATTTATAAAAATGTACTAGATATCCCTAAAATGTCAACTAAATAACCGTCCGAAATGAATTACAACCACAATCTCATTACCTAAAAAAACATTAAAAAACCTTATTCAAAAACCGTTTTAATTATATTATTTACATTAAGTTGAGGTAATTGTGAACAATGTGTCATTTTGGGCAATATGTCACATTTTCAATAGAAATTGACAAATTGAATATGTGTCCGAGAAGTCGCTGTCATCTAAGTTACCCATAGCAAATACACCCCTCAAGGAAGAGTGTGTTTTCCAAATCACATGACCTGCTCCACATGATGTCATTTCCTCCTGAAGAGAAAACTAGCAAGACTCCAAGGTATGTTCTCCCTCCACATTTTCAGTTATTTCACCTAAAGTAGTGCTTGGGGCAAATGTGTACTTATCATATGTCAACAATGTTACTACAATGAATTCATAAATAACTTTGAATTTCAATTTTACTCAGTTGTACATATAATATTCAGAAGAACCTCTCCGTAAAATGCCATGTGGTGTCTGGTGCTAGGCAACCATTTTGATTTTATCCCTAAAAACAGCAAAAATGTCAACTAGGTTACCAGTCACCTATGTTACTCTGCAAAGGTAACTTAGTTGACCAAGAGTAACATAGTTGACATTCATGACATGTTCTTATAGTTTTCAGGAGTTCATTTAATATTCTAATTGTACAGTAACTATAAAATACTTTGCAATAAATATTATAAAAGTAAACTTGTTTTCAGGCAAATGCCACGATTATCTGGTGCAGAAAAGGATGCGCTCTGGTATCCATTTGAAGATGTGCTCAGGTTGATTCCTGCCCCACAGCACGTGACAGCACATCATGTTGAAATAAAAAGAGATGTGTGGGAAGATATTGCCAAATCATATCTTCATGGCTAAGGACATGCACACACACACACACACACACACACACTAACAAACACGTGGCACAAGCACACGGTCAAGCACACACACATATAGACACCAGACGTGTATAGTCCAGGTGCCAGAAAGTAAAAATCCTGCCATGTTTTTGGATCTGCCTCTACATCTAGAACAGGTGTTTTCACTAACGAGCTCATCTACCTGGTAGAGGAGCTGGTTTAGCGATGGTTGGAACAGCTGCTGGACAGGATTTCTACTTTCTGGCACCTGGACTATACACCTCTGATATACACACACACACACAAACACACACAAAGATTACTTGATTGAGCTTGACAAAGTCATTTAAAAACAAACTATAATTGGCCATGTTCTTGGGTTAGAAAATGGGGAGTGTGTTCTGTCTCCGCCGGTTTCATGGGTGCCTGGAAGTTGGAGGGTATGCCAATGTTTTACTTGGGTTCTGACATATGAATGTTTTTGAGATACAACTGTTTGCACTATTAATTTTGATCCAATGCAGCACACTTATTCTGTTAACCAACAGAATAAAACACTAGTTGGTTATTGTTACTTATTGCAGTGCACTATTATTTTTTTGTTCAATACAATGCACTAATGTATTTCATTCCACAAACAATATTTTCAAAATGTTTACATGGTGGAATTTTTGTGTAAGTGCTGTTTTTGATACTTTTGTTGTTGTTGTTTTCTATGTTAGGATCTCTTGCTTATGATATACACTCACCTAAAGGATTATTAGGAACACCATACTAATACTGTGTTTGACCCCCTTTCGCCTTCAGAACTGCCTTAATTCTACGTGGCATTGATTCAACAAGGTGCTGAAAGCATTCTTTAGAAATGTTGGCCCAAATTGATAGGATAGCATCTTGCAGTTGATGGAGATTTGTGGGATGCACATCCAGGGCACAAAGCTCCCGTTCCACCACATCCCAAAGATGCTCTATTGGGTTGAGATCTGGTGACTGTGGGGGCCATTTTAGTACAGTGAACTCATTGTCATGTTCAAGAAACCAATTTGAAATGATTCGAGCTTTGTGACATGGTGTATTATCCTGCTGGAAGTAGCCATCAGAGGATGGGTACATGGTGGTCATAAAGGGATGAACATGGTCAGAAACAATGCTCAGGTAGGCCGTGGCATTTAAACGATGCCCAATTGGCACTAAGGGGCCTAAAGTGTGCCAAGAAAACATCCCCCACACCATTACACCACCACCACCAGCCTGCACAGTGGTAACAAGGCATGATGGATCCATGTTCTCATTCTGTTTACGCCAAATTCTGACTCTACCATCTGAATGTCTCAACAGAAATCGAGACTTATCAGACCAGGCAACATTTTTCCAGTCTTCAACTGTCCAATTTTGGTGAGCTCTTGCAAATTGTAGCCTCTTTTTCCTATTTGTAGTGGAGATGAGTGGTACCCGGTGGGGTCTTCTGCTGTTGTAGCCCATCTGCCTCAAGGTTGTGCGTGTTGTGGCTTCACAAATGCTTTGCTGCTTACCTCGGTTGTAACGAGTGGTTATTTCAGTCAAAGTTGCTCTTCTATCAGCTTGAATCAGTCGGCCCATTCTCCTCTGACCTCTAGCATCAACAAGGCATTTTCGCCCACAGAACTGCCGCATACTGGATGTTTTTCCCTTTTCACACCATTCTTTGTAAACCCTAGAAATGGTTGTGCGTGAAAATCCCAGTAACTGAGCAGATTGTGAAATACTTAGACCGGCCCGTCTGGCACCAACAACCATGCCACGCTCAAAATTGCTTAAATCACCTTTCTTTCCCATTCTGACATTCAGTTTGGAGTTCAGGAGATTGTCTTGACCAGGACCACACCCCTAAATGGACTGCCATGTGATTGGTTGATTAGATGATTGCATTAATGAGAAATTGAACCGGTGTTCCTAATAATCCTTTAGGTGAGTATGTGCTTGTTAATAAAGTTGTGATTGATCCTTGTAAACTGATGTGTGTCTGTATTTCTCCTTTATGTCATGAAATATTCAACAGGTCTTGATTAAATGCAATAAAAGATTAGCTAACATATAATAATTGATATAGTTTAGGATTGTTTTTGTTAAATACATCATCCTACTTTGTCATGTCCAGTCAACTATGTTACTTTTGTCAACTATGATACTGGGCTGTCAATTAAGTTACCATTATGTTTTTTAAAAAATATATGTATTTCAATGGTTCCCTAATCTCCAAGTAAATATTTAGAAACTGAGTAGCTGTCAAATATATACCTCAGCATAATTTCATCAAGAAAATTATCATGAATCAAGCAGTTTGGAAACAAAATATACAGACCGGTTACTTCAATACTTGAAATTTGGGGTTTCAATTGAACAAAATGTGTATTTTCTTAATTAATTGGGTATTTTAATTGAAAAGGTAGGTAAATAGACACATATTCTTCCAAGAGTAATGATTTTTTTAAATGTCTGCCATTTACTTAAAGTTAAAACTTATAGGTTTTGTCCGTAACATAGTTGACCAAATAATGAGTAAACTTCTTGTTTTTAAAACTAAATATCTGAAATCAATTATGCCTGAGCTTGGCAATGACTAAAAACAAAATATTTCAGGGATGATTTATCAGGGAAGATAATAATATTTTGTAAATAAATATATTTTTTCCCCAGAATTATTCAAACTCAAAATCTCCCACAATTATATATTGACCCAGCTTTCGATTCGAATTTGTTCGTTTTAAAGTGGACATTTCAAGCTTTAGCTTAGGCTATTTTGTTTCAGTTATAGCGCTTCAGTTCACGGAGACCATGAAGCGCGCCTGCGGCCTGATTGTTTTATTTTATTTTACAAAAGCACAACGTTTTCTTGTTATTGTGAGTGTACACAAATAAAAGTAGTTGCGAATAATGTATTATTATTTTCTGTATGACCAGAAATGATAGAGTAGGCTAGCCTATTTTAAGTTGTTTCCACTGTTGATAGGAAAATGCAAGTGTTCGCGCCCGCGCCCCGCGCCTCCGTGCCATCCAGTGCGCGCTCCACATTCCGCACACACACTTGGATATGCGTCAAAATCTTGTTTAGCCTATTTGTGATCATCTTAGCCCTGTATTATGAATGATATGTGACGAATTGCTTTGTTTCTTTTTTTTTGACAAGCGTCTTCTACATATGTAGCCTAATAAATGTTATAATAATGATGATAATTATTGTTATTATCCCCGCGTCTTCTCGCAAAACCTGTTTCCATTGCAGTTTTTTTTTTACTAAAGCAGTATATAAAATCAGATGTGTATTACCTACCACCATTTAGTTGTTTTGTGTTATTTAAAATATTTATAATATATTTTTTTTTTAACAATGCAAAAAAATTTTTTTAACGGGTTTCAGCCACCAGGGGGGGGGGGGGGGGGGGGTGCAAACTCCGCAAACTCCGCGCCTGATGATGGTGCAGGAAAATGTAGCCTACATATTTCTACCGGATATATTATTGCCAGCCCTTTAGGTGAAAATAGAGTATGATCAAACACAAAAAGCATCATACATCCATCAAGTTAATAATCAAACTTACCGAAAATTTGTGGGGTCGATGATGACGCATGTGTTTTAAGAATAGTCCAGAATGAAGTGAAGAGTGGAAGGCGATTGATTGGTTGATGCGTAGCCTGTATTCTAATATGGCGCAGGCAGCCATCTAGGCCTACGTGCAGCAGCAGGTAGATCGTTCACAAGTTAAATATAGAATAAATGTATTTGTTATATCAAATTAAAACGTGACGTTTCAATTCCCTGCTGCCAACGGGGGTTTGATTGACAGGCGAACTGGCCAATCATAACGCCGAATAGGCCTACGCAATTTTGTCCGACAACAAAGCTGTCAGTAGATTAACGTCGGTGGACTTGAACTTGAAAACGGTATTGTTTAAATTACTTAAATGACAATATTTGAAATTTAAAACTTTGTTTCATATCAACAGTAAGCTGCTCTGAATTCTCTCTCGTAGTCACTCGGTGTAACGTTGTCTTTGCCCCGCGATGTATTTTTCACTGCGTGAGTGAGAACATGATGTGCGTGACTCGTGAGAGCCGCCTGGCTTGTCACACAGTAACTAAAAAAGGCGGGTCTTTGCGAACGGTCACTATATATTAATGATAATGATTCCATGATAATGCATGGAATATTCGGCAAAGCGCCACTAAATAACAGAGCTAATTTTTGGGGGGCGTTGCGTGGTAAGGCTTTGGCAATCAGATGGCTAGTATCTACTCCACAGCCAATCACGGGCCCCCTCCTTGCTCGGGCCCCGGGGCTTTAGCCCCACCTAGCCCTATTGTTAATGCGGTCGTGCCCGCCATGGCCATTTTCAGACGCGGAAGTAAAAATTTCTCACAGAAACGACTCCAGAAGCTTCTGTAGCGTATTTATAAGTATATTTTAAAGAAAATCTAGTTCCTACATTATTTTTCTATACATTGACTCGTTGGGTCCTCTAACCTGCAATATGCCCTTTAACAGAGACTTCACTTGACTTAGTTAGTTAGTTAGTTAGTTAGTTAGTTAGTTAGTTAGTTATTTTCTTCGGTCATTTTGAACAATTAAATCTAATTAGGTCATATATGTAATTCAAAAATCCTGTATAATACAATGAAAAAACATAAAACAATGAAACAAATAGAGAAAGAAAAGAAAATTTAAATACATTAGAAAGATAAATGAGGAGCTCTTTTCCAAAACGCGATAAACGCCATTTAAAAAAAAAAATTAGTTTGTCATGTCATTTTGCTGTGTTCTGAACCTATTCACTGCTCCATCAATGTTTCATGCCAAATCGCTATATTTCCTTGTGTAGCCCATGGTAAACTTGGGTATTATAGCGTAATGGAAACAGGGTAAAGTCCAGAACTAAGTCACTGATAAACTTGCACTGTTTGATTGACAGCTCCAGTGATTATAAAGGGAGCGTTCTTTGATCACTTTCTAGGCCTATATATAATTTGATTATGATTAATCTCTCTTACTCAAAAACGAGTCCTGACTATTAAAAACATAAACGTTTATTTACTTTAAATTAATAATAGGAGTCAATGATTTATAAAGAATAAAATATCAACTAATTTTACATAATTAAAAAGAGATCAATATTCGTGATTTTATTTCCCGACAGTGATTAAAATTAAAGTTTATATTATTGAGCTGAATAATATTTTTATGCAGTTTTTATGCAGTTAGCCTTTTATTACTTTATACTGCTTTTATGTTACTAATTTTATTGGTCGTTTGGGTATTCACGCTGTATAGTCAATAGTGTTTGGCTGGAGATAGGTAGGCTACGTGACCTGGAGAGAGACATACGTGAGAGAGTGCGGGAAGTTTTTTTGGCTCTTCTCGTTTGGACCGGAGAGAAGCAGAGGACGATGGCGCGTTTGAGGAAAAATTAACGCTAGAAAGAGTGAGTAACGCCGATGAAACTGAACTGGGTGTTCAGTTAAGAGGATCGCGGACTCGGAGTGTTGTTGAGCGAGCGGATGAGTGATAAACGAAGCCGGAGACCCGTATGACGGAGCGGGAGAGAAGGAGCGGAAGCGTGATCGGAGGTAGCCGAGATAGCTATAGCCACGGTAGGCTTGCCATGGTTGGGGGACCCGGTGGTGGATCGCGCTGCACGTGAGCATCCGGACCGAAGTATTTCCACAATGTGTTGCAAGTGTTTGTTCAGCGCACTCAGTGTTTTGCAAGACCAACACAGGCCTGCAACGTGTTTTTCTTCTTCAGAAGAGTTTCTGACCTGAAGGCTATGTGTTTACAGGAGATTTTTTTTATCTTGTAAACCTATATTTATTATTCAGTTTGCTTACTCAAGTGTAAGCTTTAAAACAAATAAACTTGTTTTTTTGCCGAAAAAGCATGAGACTACTTTTTTCCACAGTGCTATCAGGAATCGATTAGAGAATCGTTAAAGAATCGGATCGGTTCTATTTCTTCTGCTATTGTTACAAACCAAATAACCATAATTTTGTTCTGTTTAGAACAGTTTTTCTAGGACTGCCGTCTGCCAATCAATTTCCGTGTTCCACACATAGGCCTACTTCAGACACAGGTCCCATCTGATGGTGTTCTCATAGCGTTAACGTTATGACGCATTGTCTCATTCCCTTCTCAGAGAACCGGGATATACATAGCCTAACCTTAGATGTTTTTTGTTTAATAATCGACAAGCATTAATCCGACAAATACAAAACTTTTGATTAATAACAATCTTTGTATTTGTAGGTTGTATGGTCTTATACAGGTAATGATGGGAAGAAGCACCCTCCACCCAGCTTTTTGTCTCTGCACTTTGCAGGAATATATACAAACTCCACTTCTCCTTCAGTACTCAGTTCAGAAGAGTCAAGCTCATTTTACTCTGAAAAAGGAATCAATTTAGACGACTACTCCAGGTTACAGCAGGATGTTTACTGGGCCGGGCCTGACAGAGCAATCACAAATGTGTCCATGAGTACTAGTCCAGGCCACACCAAATTCATCATTCAGAACCTGAAAGAGAGCTATCAAATTGGTGAGGAGCTTTATGTTACGGTGCACGCAAAGGATTTTGACAACAAATCCAAGCTTTATGGAGGCGACTTTTTTCAAGCCAAGCTATTCTGGTCTAAAACTAAGGTCAGTAATTGTACACATTAGATTAACTAAAACTACTTGCCTGATTTATTGATCTCCCTGCGAGTTGTACTGAGAATGTACTTCTGTCACAGGCCAGTGTTTTTGGGGAGGTGGTGGACCTGCTCAATGGCTCCTACTCTGTACGTTTCCTCTTGCCGTGGGTCGGCGAGGCACAGGTGGCTGTGCGTCTAATTCACTCCAGTGAAGCTGTGCAGGTCCTGAAGCATCACAGAGATACTGACTCTGACAGAGTGTTCTTTAAAGGATATTATGAGGGACCAGGACCAAATAAGACCAGGCTGAGTGAAACAGTGATGTGTAATGTAAAGTGGGACAACAATGGACTAGAGCGTATGGGAACAGAAGACTGCTGCTGTGAATACAACGATCACCGTACCGGAGAAACTTGACGCTGTCAGAGACCCAAATCGCTGCCATGCAGTGCCCTTGTGTACCACTCTATGAGTGGTTATAGAAACCGCCTGACTAATAAGGAGAAAATGCTTATGTGAGATTAAAGAACTCTTGATTGACTGTTTGATTGATATATTTGATGCATTGTTGCAAGGCAGTTTGACAAACATGTTCTCTTTGGCAGGAAGCAAACTAACAATGGTATCAATGGAGATAAAAGGATCATCAAAATGTTTCATTCCAAGGGAAATGAAACTATTGGTATGTTGGTCAATGGTTTAACCCAGCAGAATAATACAGTACAAGGAGGCAGATATGCTGGGAAATGTGTTGCACATACTTCATTTTCTGACATTTAGACAATGCAAGTCATATAAAATCTCCAGTTCAGGCAAATTTTTGAAAACGTATACCTTTGACACAGAACTTACATTTAATCGTCCTGCAGATGTTACAGAGAAATGTCACCCTGGTTTACACAGTCCAGTTCCAGCTGGCTTTTACTTGAATGATGTGTGGACGTCATTCGTCTGTAGCACCCGCCATTTTACAACCCAAACGACAACAGAGTGCCTGAAAGACAAACACATTTACATGATGGGAGACTCTACTATGAGACAGTGGTTTGAGTTCTTTGTGAAAGCAATACCAAGTGAGATAAATAATTGCTTACCGGTATTTGTTAATTATAATTATTTATACAGTGCATAGATGCATTAATTTTGGGTCTGTTTTTCAGCCCTGAAGCAGATGAACCTGCATGTCCAAAAACAGTCAGGGCCGCTCATTGCAGTGGATGTGGATAACAACATTGAGTCCTTTACGCACTCGGAAAACAGCATTCGCTGATCTGCACTACATCAGTAATGAGATCGATGACCTGGCTGGAGGATCCCACACAGTCATTATGTTCAATCTGGGACCCCATTTCACTACGTACCCTCTGGATTTCTTCAATCATAGAGTGTTGAGGATTCGCAAAGCTGTTCTAGCATTGTTACAGCGGGCACCTGATACAACTGTTATAATCAAGACTGTCAACACTGGCTATAAGGTAACGTTAACACACTTCAAAAGCAGACGCTTCAAATAGTAGCGTAAAATAACTTCCTCTGTAGCCTGTATCAATGGCAGGACATGTGACACAGGATTGTTATGATTTATGGATGTACAGTTAATCACAGATATTTCATCTAAACACATCAACTTCAGTTTACAATCATTAATTGGGTTTGATGAAAAAGAAAAATGGTCTCATGTAATTCCAGCACATATTTCATGATTTAAAGGGGAGCGCACAAGACACTGAATGTCTAATGGTGTGTTCACACCGAACGCGAATTTAATTATTTGCGCGAGTAGATTACATACAAAGTCAATGCAAAGACGCGAATAGACGCATCATTCGCTCCGGGCGTTGCGAATGACGCGAATTGGGCGACGCGTTTGCCGCGAATGTCTTCCGCGCAAGTTGAAAAATTTGAACTCGAGCGAATGTTCAAGCGTCTAACTAGACGCGATAGACGCGTATTTGACGCTCTATTCGCGTTCGGTGTGAACACACCGTAAGGCTGCGCTTACACGCGTTCGGTGTGAACACACCGTAAGGCTGCGCTTACACTTGGCATTAACACGCGATCACCGTGATCCAATTAAGCAGATCGGATCATTAGCCAATCAGGACATGGCGCGTTTACATTTGTTCACATTAAGTTGCCTCTCTATCTGGATAACCGATCGGATTTCTGTTTCCTGCATGATATTTAAATTGGTCTGTGGCACGACACCAGATTAAGAGTAAAGATGATACCAATTAATTAAACAATGTAGCCTACCGATTGCTTAAATTCTGTTATCTTAAACGAGTCATATTCTCCAGGTTTGGATGCAATGATGGGATAGAATTGTAGTGTATTTCGATTATTCCTCCAGCAATAACTTATATCTCTATATATCTTATATATTTTATCTCTAATGGAAGATTGCACACATGGTATCGTGTAAGGCTAAATAAACCATTTGAAATATTGACGTTAATTGTCAAATTGCTATTTAATTTTCTTGACAAAATTAGCAACCGTCCATTGACAATAATGCAGGTGGAAAATCAATTACGCTACTAATCAGAAATGGATGTGACAATACGCGGACTGTGATAAAGGTTTATAGAGTACCAAGTGTTCAAATAATTAAGACACTCTGTGATGACAAGTTTATGGATGATTTTGTGTTTCTCTGTCTTTACAATAGGATATTTTTGGCAGTGACTGGTATTCTCTACAGCTGGACAGAATTCTACACTGGGCTTTTCAGGATGTTGGCGTTTATATTATAGATGTTTGGCAAATGACCGCATGTCACTACAGCAAAGAGAACATTCATCCTGGCCCTATCATCATTAAAAATGAGATTGACATTTTACTCTCTTTTATTTGCCCTTACTGAATTTAAATTAAATTATCTTGACAATTTTGTTCAATAACTGTTATTACAAGAGAAAAGCTGTCTAAAAAAACACTGAGAAATCCTGTTTGACTTCCCTGAGTTGTAATTAAATTGTCCAATTATAAACCACTGCTTGAATTCTCCACTACAATCATTTTTTTAAAGAATGGTTTAGTACATGTCAGAGACTTCATTTTTTGTTTTATCATCCTCAAATTGGAAAAGCAACTTCTTTGACTTACTAAATAAACCTGCTGTCTGTGTCATTAATGTTTATCAATCAACTTTAATAATAGCTTTAATAATAATCAGTTTATTTGTAATTAATAAACTGAAGACTATGCAGTGATTACTTTTATGTTTATTCAATTTCTGTATTAATTCTTACTTGAATACTTCTGTTAAATAGATGTAAAATTAAATAAAGTAAAGCACTGTTAATTTAGTTTGTTTCTTTCTAATATTGGATTTGTTACTGTTTGTGATTTGCAACATTGTTCTTATTTTTAATAACAGATAAAATAACAAATAACTAATGTGATTATTAATAGTAATTATTATTAATAAAATAATTGGAGGAAAAGATGAAGAAAAGAATTGTTTTATAATCAAATTGTTACCCTTTGAATCATAATTGAATCAAATTGTAAGGCAAGATTTACAAATGTAATATATTCGTTGTTTTATTACATTTTTTGCAAAAACTGTTTCCATTTTACCATACTTCAGCTGTTGTAACTTGTTTTAAAAAATATATATATATACAGAGGCGGACAGAGTACACGGCTTCGTTACTTGAGTAAAAGTACAGATACCCCTTGCTAAATCTTACTCAAGTACAAGTAGTACAGTCAGATGTCTACTTAAGTAAAAGTACTGAACTACTTGTTTTTAAAAGTACTTGAGTATCAAGAGTACAAGAGTACATTTTCTAAATATTGCATTACTGCCACAGTGTCAAGTCAAGTCATCATTTATATAGCGCTTTTAACAATGTAGATTGTTTCAAAGCAGCTTTACAGAGATAAACATATAATTTAAGGTAACAGAGATTGTTTTGGCTTTATAGCGGTTCTTGAATAATGTTATTTCCAGCTAAAGTTAGGGTGTATTCACACCAGGAAAGTCCGATAGTTCACTTGCTTTGGTCCGGACCAAATAATTTTTTTTTCTTTTTTTTTTTGGTACGGTTCGCTTTCACACTGCTCTTTTTGCAAGTGAACAAAAATTTGTAAACAAAACCACACGTGTGCTAAGGTCGTACATTCATTGGACAAGGATTCTCAAGTAGGGAAATCAGGAAGTGCAAAAAAGGCTCAGCATGGAGATATTTCGTACTGCAATATTTGTTATTTGACTAATTTTGTGTTATTCTGTACAAACGCAATATGAAGAAACTGCGCAGAAGATGGATAAGGTATAAAGTTTTCATTCATAGAGAGTGGGGCTATGTTCACACATTCAAATAATGAGATTCTTATTGTATATACTGCTAACAAGTGCTGTCAATGTTAACGCTTGCGATTAAGTTTGTCCAGTTCAACGCAGCGTCATCCTTGTATTGTAACTAGCGTTACATTATATGAACTGCAAAAGCTTTTTTTTGCATATGCGCGATTAGACTAAAGAGAACGCTCTGTATGTGAATGTCCTGAAGCACACACTCATTCATTCATTCCATTCCAATGATGCACACATGACGCGCAGAAAGACGCACAACATTATCGTGTGGCCAGACAGCGCGCCGGAATGGAATTCTCTTTCGCACTTGAACAACAATAACACAAACCATTATGCCAAAATCTCCGACTACGGAAGCCTGTTAACTCAAAGTCGCAGTGCTTTCTTGCAATTGGGTCGGTTCATGTTCACACCGTAAACGAACCGTACCAGAGTTCGTTTGGAACCGTACCGAGACCACCTCTTCAGCTGGGTCTCGGTTCGGTTGTTTGGTCCGCACCCGAGTTCGATTGCTGTGTTCACACCTGCCCAAAAGGTCCGCACCAAAGGGGGAAACGAACTAGAGTTCGATTCAATCGAACCAAACAAGGCAGGTGTGAATACACCCTTAGTTTTGATTGATTCACTTCCGTCAAATGATCATTTGTTATTAAATTAGGGGCCGCTAAGACGACACCGTTCTCTCTAAATAGACTTTAAACTGAACCTGTGATAAATACTGGCGTTCACATGCGCGTTAAGAATTGATTCTATAGTTCCCTATCGGTCAGTCACTACAACGTAGGTCAGACTGACCAATAGGAATCTCGCTAGAGAGGCCAATCTACTTCGAGTGAAACTAAAACAAGCCAATGCACATTGGCATGCAATCATTTGCATCAGCTGCGCGTCCTCGTCAGCGCGGGTATTTAACAGCAGCTGTTATGATTGCACGCTAGCTTTTTGCTTCGGAGCCAAACGCTTCATGTTTGATCCTACAGAGTGTGACTACGGGCCTCTTCTTTGGACCTCTCCTTCCCGGTGCGGGCGTTACAGCACGGCAGCGCGAACAGTCGTCTTTTTCTCTCTCCTGTCTGTGGTATTGAGCAAAACCAAAAAGCTGTTGTAACAGCTGGTAAGGTGCGCCGTACGAGCGCTCAAAAGCTGTTTTCACAGCTGGTAAGACAGCGAGAGAGAGAGAGAGAGAGAGAGAGAGATCGCGCACAGACAGGTGCACATTCCTGTCTGTGTTCGCAGTGACTGTTCCCCTGCGTGTTTCAGCACCAGTGAGAGCAGTCCCTAAAAGAGCTTACACAAATAGAGAGCGTCTTTTAAAAAGAAAAAGATGACTTTCTATTTGTGTGTTTCTGGATGCGGTCGTTACCTGGGCTCACAGGATGGTCACAAACGCTGCCTCGTGTGTCTGAGCATTGAACACGCTGAGGCAGCGTTTGTGGATGAGTCATGTACCCATTGTGGGAAGATGACCATCGCGGAGCTACGGTCGAGACTCCTGTTCCTGCAAAGGGGCGGAGTCCCCGTGCCTCTGCCTCGTTCCAATCCTCCTCAGAGGGTTGCTTCGGGCGGGGGCGCGGGTGACCTGAGGATCACGGTGAGTGCGTCTCCTTCGGGGAACCAACCCCCTAGGAGCCCTCACCCCTCTCATGCTCCGCAGCCAGTTGAGCTTCCATTGGAGAAAGCTGGACCATCCTCGAGGTGTGTACCGGTTGTCTCCTTTGGGGCTCCCAGTGACCAGATGTCGATCGCTGCATCGGAGGGTGGGTCAGACTTCTCTGCGGACGACGACTCGGCACCGCTGCCTCCTTCGGGGGTGCCAGCGGTGCCTGAGACGGACCCGGAGATGATGGCCATGCTCTCCCGGGCCGCCAACGGGGTCGGGCTCGTGTGGAATCCTCCACCGTGTCCCGAACCCTCGAGGTTGGATGATTGGTATCTCGGGGTGGCGCGCGCTGGTTCTCAGCAACCCACCCCAGTGCCTTTCTTCCCGGAAGTGCATGAGGAGCTTACGGGAACGTGGACGGCACCTTTTACTGCCAGAAACCGTTCCGGTGGCTCCTCCTCCCTCACCACCCTTGATGGCGGGGCAGCTAAGGGATACACGCGCATCCCGCCAGTGGAACGGGCCGTTGCTATGCAGCTGTGCCCTAACTCCACTTGGCGTGGAGAACCGTGTCTCCCTTCCCGGGCCTGTAAGTACTCGTCGGATTTAACTGGCAAGGCTTACAAGGCCTGTGGGGAAGCTGCCTCTGCCATGCACGCCATGGCGTTGCTGCAGGTCCATCAGGCCAAGGCACTGAAGGACCTGCACGAGGGTGGTCATGATCCCCAAGTTCTTCAGGAACTTCGTATCGCGACGGACCTCGCGCTTCGTGCGACGAAGGTGACCGCGCGGTCGGTGGGTCGTGCGATGTCCACCATGGTGGTCCAGGAACGCCATCTCTGGCTGTGTCTGGCTGACATGAGGGAGTCTGACAAACTCCGGTTTCTCAACTCCCCTGTGTCCCAGACCGGCCTCTTCGGCGACGCGGTCGAGAACTTCGCCCAGCAGTTCTCGGCTGTACAAAAGCAGACGGAGGCCATCAAACACATCCTGCCGCGGCGGCCAGCTGCTGCCTCCACCCCGCCGCCCGCGGCACCTCAGTCTGCTCGTCGCCGAGGGCGTCCGCCTGCGTCTGCCCCTGCTCCCGTGCCGCAGCAGCAGCCTCCACCTAAGCGGCGCCGTGGAGCCAGTCGCAGGCAGGGCGCCCCGCCCGTCCAGGCCCCCGCCAAGAGGGGCGGCAAAGCCAGGGGTAAGCGGCCCTAGGACGGGCGACCCGGAGATGGAAGGGACTGCTCTCCAGGAGACGATGACTGCATCGCTCCCTCCCCCGGAAGAGGGCCGGGTGGAAAATCCTGTGTTTCGTTTTGTTTGTGTTCCGCCGCTGGCCTTAAAACCAGCGGTACCCAAAATTTCAATAAAAGAGCAGTTTCTACCATCTCTGGGTCCGAAGAGGACCCGGAGAGCAGTGGGGGGACAGAATCCTCACCACTCTCATCCGCCTCCTCTGTCGCCAATGAGCAGCAGTGTGCAGTTCGAGAACGCCACCGAGCCGCCTCCTGCACCTCCTGCCCCGTGGAACCAGGTAAGTGCTGCACAGCACACACAGACCCTGCTACGGGCCGCCTCCCAGAGAGAGCCTCCCGAGCCGCGTCCCTGTATTCCACCTCGCTGCCCCACTCCGGGTACGCCTACAGTCCCTTTGGTCCCGCTTGCACGGTCTCTGAGAGCCTGGTTAGCGCTCCCCAGTCCGTCTCGCTGGCTCATTCGGACCATCAGGCTCGGCTATGCGATTCAGTTCGCCCGGCGTCCCCCCAAGTTTCGGGCCATCCACTCCACTACAGTGAGAGCAGCCGATGCCCATGTCTTGCGTGCGGAGGTCGCAGTCCTACTGGCGAAGGACGCGATAGAGCCGGTCCCTCCAGCCGATATGAGGTCAGGGCACTACAGTCCCTACTTCATTGTACCCAAGAAAGGTGGTGGGTTACGACCGATCTTGGATCTGCGAGTTTTGAATCGGAGCCTCCACAAGCTACCGTTCAAAATGCTCACGCAGAGACGCATTTTCGGATGCATCCGTCCCCAAGATTGGTTTGCAGCGATCGACCTGAAGGACGCGTACTTTCATGTCTCGATTCTTCCTCGACACAGGCCGTTTCTGCGCTTTGCGTTCGAGGGTCGAGCATATCAGTACAAGGTCCTGCCCTTCGGGCTGTCCCTGTCTCCCCGTGTCTTCACGAAAGTCACGGAGGGGGCCCTTGTTCCCATGAGAGAACAGGGCGTTCGCCTCCTCAACTATCTCGACGACTGGCTTATACTAGCACACTCTCGAGATCAGTTATGCGAACACAGGGACCTCGTGCTCACGCACCTCAGCCAGTTGGGCCTTCAGGTCAACTGGGAAAAGAGCAAACTCGCCCCTGTGCAGAGGATCTCTTTTCTCGGTATGGAGTTGGATTCGGTCGCACAGACAGCGCGCCTCACAGAGCAGCGCGCTCAGTCGGTGCTGAACTGCTCGAACACGTTCAAAGGCAGGACAGCGGTCCCACTGAAATTTTTTCAGAGGCTCCTGGGGCATATGGCAGCGGCAGCAGCGGTAACTCCGCTCGGCTTGCTTCATATGAGACCGCTTCAGCACTGGCTTCACGGCCGAGTCCCGAGATGGGCGTGGCATCATGGCACTCACCGGGTGGCAATCACACCGGCCTGCCGCCAGACCTTCAGCCCGTGGTCAGACCTCTCGTTCCTTCGGGCAGGAGTCCCCTTGGAACAGGTCTCCAGGCATGCTGTGGTTTTCACAGATGCCTCTGCCACCGGCTGGGGTGCCACGTACAACGGGCATGCAGTGTCAGGGGTGTGGACGGCTCCCCAACTGCATTGGCACATCAATTGCCTCGAGTTGCAAGCAGTACATCTCGCTCTGAGCCGCCTGAAAAGGCCGCTACGGGGCAGGGACGTGCTGGTCCGTACGGACAACACTGCGACCGTGGCGTACATCAACCGACAAGGTGGTCTACGCTCCCGTCGCATGTCGCAACTCGCCCGCCATCTCCTCCTCTGGAGTCAGAAGCGTCTGAGGTCGCTTCGAGCCATGTATGTCCCTGGCGTGCTCAACCGTGTGGCCGACGAGCTATCACGAGCTGTGCTTCCGGGAGAATGGCGACTCCACCCCCAGGTGGTTCAGCTGATCTGGAGAGAGTTCGGAGAGGCTCAGGTAGACCTGTTTGCCTCTTCAGAGACCTCCCACTGCCAGCTGTTTTACTCCCTGACCGAGGGAACACTCGGCACGGACGCACTGGCACACAGCTGGCCCCGGGGCCTACGCAAATATGCGTTTCCCCCAGTGAGCCTACTTGCACAGACACTGTGCAAAGTCAGGGAGGACGAGGAGCAGGTCCTTCTGGTGGCTCCCTATTGGCCCACCCGGACTTGGTTCCCAGAACTCATGCTCCTTGGGACAGTCCCTCCCTGGCCCATTCCTCTGAGGAAGGATCTTCTGACTCAGAGACGGGGCACCCTATGGCACCCGCGTCCAGACCTCTGGAAACTCCATGTCTGGTCCCTGGACGGGACGCGGAGGTTCTAGGTGACTTACCCCCTGAGGTACTTAACACCATCACTTCAGCACGGGCGCCGTCCACGAGACGTGTTTACGCCCTGAAGTGGAACCTGTTCGTCGAGTGGTGTTCTTCTCGCCGAGAAGACCCCCGGAGATGTTCGATAGGGTCTGTGCTTTCCTTCTTGCAGCAAGGGTTGGAGCGAAGGCTGTCTCCCTCCACCCTCAAAGTACATGCTGCCGCTATTTCAGCTTATCACGACCACTTAGATGGCAAAACAGTGGGGAAGCACGACCTGGTTGTCAGGTTTCTTAGGGGGGCGAGACGATTAAATCCTCCTCGACCCCCCTCCATACCCTCTTGGGATCTTTCCCTGGTGCTTCGAGCACTTCAGGATGTTCCCTTTGAGCCTCTGCAGTCAGTAGACTTAAAGCTTCTTTCCATGAAGACTTTGCTACTGGTTGCACTGGCCTCTGTCAAGAGGGTAGGAGACCTGCACGCATTTTCGGTCGACGAATCGTGCCTAGAGTTCGGGCCGGGTGACAACCATGTGGTACTAAGACCCCGGCCTGGCTATGTGCCCAAGGTTCCTACCACTCCCTTCAAAGACCAGGTAGTGAACCTGCAAGCGCTGCCTTTGGAGGAGGCAGACCCAGCCCTGGCTTTGCTCTGTCCCGTTCGCGCTCTGCGTATGTACGCTGACAGAACTCAAAGCATCAGGACCTCAGACCAGCTCTTTGTCTGTTACGGAGGCCAGCAGAGGGGAAAGGCTGTCTCCAAGCAGAGGATGGCCCACTGGATAGTGGATGCCATCGCCTTGGCTTACCAAGCTCAAGGCGTGCCCTGCCCGCTCAGGTTGCATGCACACTCCACGAGAGGCGTCGCATCCTCCTGGGCGCTGGCACGTGGCTCCTCGCTAACAGATATCTGTAGAGCTGCGGGCTGGGCGACACCTAACACGTTCGCTAGATATTATAGCCTACGTGTAGAGCCGGTCTCCTCCCGTGTTCTCACCCTAAACGGGTAGAAGCACCGAGAGGCCCGGCTCTGTCGGCTTGCTGCACCCTACTGTGCACCCTTATTGCTCCAGAGTGAAAAACCTGTTGAGTCCTCCAAAAACCCCTCGGCCCGGACATGGCGGAGCGTCCAGGTGCCAGGCCTTTATCCGCTGAATCC
This sequence comes from Rhinichthys klamathensis goyatoka, assembly GCF_029890125.1. Lineage (NCBI taxonomy): Eukaryota > Metazoa > Chordata > Actinopteri > Cypriniformes > Leuciscidae > Rhinichthys > Rhinichthys klamathensis. The sequence continues at coordinate 934,156 of NW_026606844.1, read as the reverse complement.
TTGAGAACCGGATCTGGGCTGGGTTCCATATGTGTGACCCTACGGGGATCCCATATGTGTATATTTTCCACGGCTGCTCCTAACGGAAGCCCGTGTCTTTCCCTTGGGCTAAGTCACCCACTATATCATATGTAGTACAGCCTTCGGGCTAGTCCATATGTATTCCCCACATAACTCCTTGAAGTAAGTGGCTTCCGCAGCGTCCTCCTTCCTAACTGAAGGGCACGCTTTCCCAGTGTTATCCAATAATCTCACTGTATGGGTTATTACGGAACAACAGTGACAGATACACTCTGTGTGTAGCCTCCTCCTATCGTCCTTCTAGGCAAGAAGGTGTAGAGGCTTGCATGGGGCGCTGGATGGGGTGCAGCAGCTGTGGCGCTTTGGTAGGGATTCCTATTGGTCAGTCTGACCTACGTTGTAGTGACTGACCGATAGGGAACGTCTCGGTTACATATGGTAACCCTCGTTCCCTGAGGGAGGGAACGGAGACGTAGGTCCCGTCGCCACATCTGCTGCCGCCCGCTGGGGCGGCCAGCTTTTTCAGGTTTGGCTCCTCAGCAAAAAACTAGCGTGCAATCATAACAGCTGCTGTTAAATACCCGCGCTGACGAGGACGCGCAGCTGATGCAAATGATTGCATGCCAATGTGCATTGGCTTGTTTTAGTTTCACTCGAAGTAGATTGGCCTCTCTAGCGAGATTCCTATTGGTCAGTCTGACCTACGTCTCCGTTCCCTCCCTCAGGGAACGAGGGTTACCATATGTAACCGAGACGTTATGTGTGTTCGAATATATGTGTGCAGGTTTGTAATTCCCTACAAATCATGCCTAAACAAACTACTTGTCTTTGCCTATAAATTTGATACAGAATTTTATTTGATCACTTCGGGGTAGGTACGCGAACCGTGCTTACATTTATGTACAGAAACGTCCTACATGGAGTTATGAACAATGTTAATGTTAATACCTTTGATAATCTAAAAGGAATTGAAAGTTAATTCAAGTCATTTTCATTTTTTTACCATGTTGCTTTATTTAACATTTCTCATTTGCCCACAAAGCAATGCACAATGGCAACGCTCTGACAAACCTCTGCTAGAGTTTTAATGGATTTTTTGCACCCACATTTGAACCTGTTTCGTCTCTTATCTAAATCTGACCATGGAGTTGACTTTGGCGGAAAGCTTAAGGTGATTGCTGATAGGCTGTCCCAATCAGTGGCGCCTGCACAATCCAATCACGTTTGAGAGGGAAACAACAAATTGAGGGTTTCCGAGATTTTTATTTTTCCCTTTTTTTTTTCTTTTTTTTTGAAGTAACGGGTACTCCCGGTTATGGATATAAATGTAGTGGAGTAAAGAGTACAATATTTGCCTCTCAAATGTACTTGAGTAAAGTCATGGGTAATCCCCAAAAATGATACTCGAGTAAAGTACAGATCCCTCAAAATTGTACTCAAGTAAATGTACTCCGTTGCTGTCCGGCTCTGTATATATATATATACAGTATATATTAATTCTGAAACTTTTTTTTCTGAAAAAAAAAAGACAGGACTAGATCTACTCAATAAAATTGTGGCAAGAGATTACAAGCAATATTATTAATTAAATTTAACGATTTATGGAGAGGAAGTTCAACAAGCACCTTAGAAAATGGTTGGGAATACCCCCGAGCTTTACATCCTTGGAGCTCTACATAAAGTTGGGCCAGCTCCAGCTTTCCCTGTCTTCAGTGGTGGAGGAGTTTAAAGTCGCCAAATGCAGACAGTCCCTGACATATAGGGACTCTCAAGACCAACTCACCAGGGAAGCAGGAGTAAGAACAAGATCTGGCCTTAAGTGGGCCGCCAGCACGGCAATTACCCAGGCAGAATGTTCTCTCATGACCAAAGATATCATCGGAAACCCTTGCAGTGGAAGACAGGGTCTAGGAACAGCACATTTCCAGCAGTGGTCAAAGTCCACCCCTAGGGAGAAGAGAACCATGATCCAGGTTGAAGTCCCAATCCTTGAGGAAGAAGGGAGAAGAGCAAAATCCATCGAGCTCGCAACCCAAGGCGCCTGGACGAGGTGGAACCTCCCCAAGAGGACAATCACATGGAGTGAACTGTGGCGGATGGAGCCCTTCCGTATATCCTTTCTATTCCGAGCAGTGTACGACACCTTACCAACCCCAGTCAATTTGCATAGGTGGGGGATGAGGGAGGACCCACTGTGCAGGACCCACTGTACATTCTGTCAGGGTGTAAGACCGCATTGAAACAGGGGAGATACAGGTGGCGCCATGACAAGGTGTTGGCAGTGCTTGCAGACATTCTGGAGCAAGAAAGGAGGAAGAAACAACCAGCCAAAGCAAGACCACTGCTGAGCACCATCGGCTTTGTGAAAGAGGCCCAAAGACATGTCATCTACAGCCAATCCAGGCAGAATCTCCTGCAGTCAGCCCAGGGATGGGAAATGGAGGTTGATTAGATTCAAGATGAATGGCGTGCTCAATTCCTTTTGAGTTTGATTTGGGTGCTCTTTGGTCCAAGGTAGAACATCTAAGAGACAGTATAGAGAAAGAATTCTCTGATAACCGAGGCACTCCTTAATTAAAATGTCTTTATTACAAAAATGCAGTGGTGGAATGTAACAAAGTACAAATACTTCGTTACTTTACTTAAGTAAATTTTTCACGTATCTGTATACTTTACTTAAGTAGAATCAATTGTGCATACTTCTTACTTTTACTTCGTTACATTTTGCAGCAATTATTATACTTTCTACTCCACTACATTTCTACAACGTTCTGTTACATTTTCGTTAAATTTTCTGATCAGTTTTTCCCCTGCAAAAACGTCATCCTGACCGTCCGTTCATCGCACGTTTCTGTCTCACCAGTGAAGTTTGGTTGCCATAGATATATCAACCCGGTCACACTAAATGCGTCTCTATAGCACGCAGTGTGTTTATCGTGCAATTTATACGCGAAAATTAGTTTTTACATGCATAGGAAACGCATTGGTAGATTTAGTAGTGATGTGGGGTGCGGTGCGTGTGTACTTGTGATGAACTGTAACGTGATGCGGTGAAGGCAGAGAGGAGGCTGGATCCAAACGCAGTGTACACGCTTTATTTAAACAAACTATAAACTTAAACAGAGACTCAGAACTAGGAACAGGAATCTTTACACAGGAACGACCAACACTCACGTTAATCCTGGAACAGAACATACATACAACAACTCACAAAGACAGGGCAGAAACACAGGGCTTAAATAATCAGGGACAAACGAGCTAGACAGGATAACAAGGGGGCGTGGTTAACAAGAAACACCTGGGATAACTAATGGACAAGACAGGGAACCACTAAACATGACAAGACACAAACCCACATCGTGACATAACCCCCCCCTTAAGGAGCGGCTTTCAGACGCTCCAAAGACGATCCAGGTGGGGGGTAAAGCGAAGGCGATCCTGGGGGAGGGATGGAGGGCCAGGCCCGTGCAGGGGAACGGGACCAGGACATAGCCACGACGGGCCTGGACCGCAGAGCGTGGGCGACCAGGGCGGAGCAGGACGAGATGGCGGCCAGGGCGGAGCAGGACGAGATGGCGGCCAGGGCGGAGCAGGACGAGATGGCGGCCAGGGCAGAGCAGGACGAGATGGCGGCCAGGGCGGAGCAGGACGAGATGGCGGCCAGGGCGGAGCAGGACGAGATGGCGGCCATGGAGGTGAAGCCCCTGCAGACGACCATGACGGCACAGCCCTCATGGTCTCCTCACCTGACCCTTGGCCCCCCCCCAAAAAATACTTGGAGAAATCCACGGGTTCAGGAAAGCCCTCCCGGAGCTTGAAGGGCGCAGGCAGGGCGAGGCATCTGGGAACGCCCTCCGGAGCCTGGCGAGCCAAACGAGTCCTCCTCCTTCTGCGACGGCGCTTCACTGGGCTTGAATCTTTCACTTGGCTGGATTCACTCATTGGTTAGATTCGGCACTCGATTCACTTGTCTCGGCACTAGACTCACTTGACTCGGCTCTTGACTCAATCGATTCACTTGACACAGCACTTGATTCACTTGACTTGGCACTTGACTCACTTGATTCAATCGGCTCGGCACTTGACTCGGGGCTAGATGCACTTGACTTGGAACTTGACTCACTTGACTCGGCGGAACTTGACTCACTTGACTCGGCGGGACTTGACTCACTTGACTCGGCGGGACTTGACTCACTTGACTCGGCGGGACTTGACTCGTCGGGACTTGACTCACTTGACTCGGCGGGACTTGACTCACTTGACTCGGCGGGACTTGACTCGTTCGCGCCGGCTGGCACGCGTTAAAACACCGGTTCGGCCGGCGAAACATCCGCCGCGGTCTCTGGATTAGCAAATTCAACAGAACCAGTGCGGAATACGGGCTCGAGGGGTCCGACACGAAGAGTGGGTTTGGCGGAGCAGACGTGCATTGCAGGCTTGTGGAGCGCGGGCGCGACCGGGCTGATGTGAAGCGCAGGCTCTCGCAGCTTCTCCACGCCCACGGTAAACGAAGAGCCGCTCCACAACAGGGCCAGGTCGATATACCACTCTAAAGACCCGTGCGGATCAGGTTCGGGCATCAGAGACCGGAGTGGTTCCGATAATCCCCCGCGGAAGAAGATCAACAAGCACTGGGTGCTCATTTGCGCGAGATGTGCCAGTTCAAGGAATTCTGCGACATATTCCTCGATGGTGCGATTCTCTTGACGGAGACGGAGAATCTGGACGTCTGGACTCCAGAAAGGCATGGCTGCTGGATCACGATGCGGTGAGTTGTACTGTGATGAACTGTAACGTGATGCGGTGAAGGCAGAGAGGAGGCTGGATCCAAACGCAGTGTACACGCTTTATTTAAACAAACTATAAACTTAAACAGAGACTCAGAACTAGGAACAGGAATCTTTACACAGGAACGACCAACACTCACGTTAATCCTGGAACAGAACATACATACAACAACTCACAAAGACAGGGCAGAAACACAGGGCTTAAATAATCAGGGACAAACGAGCTAGACAGGATAACAAGGGGGCGTGGTTAACAAGAAACACCTGGGATAACTAATGGACAAGACAGGGAACCACTAAACATGACAAGACACAAACCCACATCGTGACAGTACTTTACGTTTGGTTAGGATTAGTATGGCAAGCCAAGAGGTTCAGAATTACGCCATAAATGAATCGCGTTTACAGCCAAACGCCGTCATATACGGCGTTTTAACATAATATGTGTGTTTATATATATATATATATATATATATATATATATATATATATATATATACAGTAGTAAGGGTATATAGTAAGCTTGATGTGTATATTGCCTAATTGCAAGCTTGTTCAGAAATGGTGACAAAAACTTAAAATATAACTGCTTTTCCAACATATTGAACATCATTATATGAGTATTAGGTTGAACGAGTTAGAATTAACTGTTTTATTAATCATTAGAATATAGACATTAAGAGAATAAATTGTTATGCAAGTACTTTTACTTTTAATACTTAAAGTACTTTTAAAATCAGGTATTTTTTTACTTTTTACTTAAGTAGGGTTGTCATTGTGGTACTTCTACTTTTACTAAAGTAAATATGTCTCTGGTTATTTGTACTTTTACTTAAGTACTGAGATTCAGTACTTCCTCCACCACTGCAAAAATGACATGTCCTAAACGGACAACTTTAAAACGCCCACGCGTAGCGGTATGGAGCCTTCTTCAGGGCATAGTGAAGCAGATAGAAAACTGATCTTATAATGACAAAGACACACAAGTAGAAGCAAACACACAGGTGCTGGCAATCAGTGTTAAAGGTATACAGGTAATTGCTAAGACACGCCTCTCACACGGTTTCCAGCACTAAAACTATAAATCACAATAATAAACAGAAACACAGGCAACAAATAGCATGCATATCTATTCATGCATACATTGCCAGGGCACGTCTCTCACATGGTTCTCAGCAACGAATCTGTTGATCACAATGATAAACGAAAAACATACACTCTAAAAAATGCAGGGTTAAAAAATAACCCAACCTTAACCACGCCGCTGGGTCATTATAGGACAGAACACGCGCTGGGTTGGTTTGACCCAAGTGCTGGGTTTTTCCATTTAACCCATATGGTTGGGTCATTCATTTGAACCAACCAGTGGGTGAAATTGACCATCTCGCTGGGTTAAGTCTTACTCATGTGCTGGGTTATTTCCTGTATCATTGCCTTATAAAAAATATTTGTTACTAATTTTAATATTACTAATGTAAAATAATGATTGTCTCTGTAATACAATAAACCAGAGAGGCCACTGTATATGTGATTTCAATCATTTTTTTTTTTTTTTTTTTACATTTTTAATACATCTCTTTAACATTTTTTTGTAAACAAATATTACAATTATACAATGTATACTCATTCTAAGATTAAAAAAAAAACATAACAGTTCATTAAGTAAGGTCTTTATATACCACTGAAAACATAGTTATGTATATGATATTGTATTTCTGTTAACAGATCCTCCTAAATACAGTATTACACAATGCACCTTTAAAAGTCAATAAGCAACTAATTTGAACTCTTATACGATTTTATTTATTAAGATGTGTTGATTTATTAAGAATAGCTACAAACATTTACAATGCGACTAAATATCACAGAGTTTTCCTCAAATTTGACAGAGGACGATTCTTTTCCATTAATTTGATGCACTGCTTCGTGTATTTAACATGAAAAACAAAATAAAACTTTGAAACAAAGATCACCAGCCTCCAGCAAAGACTCGGTCTCGATAACGTGGCCTGGAACAATGGCAACGGTCTGACGTGTCCCCCTCGTCGCATCCCTGATGCTCCAGTCATTTTGTAAATATTCATCCATGTTGGTCCCCAACTGTTGATTACACACAATCACTTAGAGTGTTGCAATATAACTGACATGCAAGTTTTTTGTGAAAGTATTTATATTTTTTTATTGCAAACATTACCAAATATGGCCAAATGTGAAAAACAAACAAAATGTATATTTACACATCTAAATAGACATTTAGCAGTCTAATGGGATTCAGGATAAGACAAAACACGATTTAGAAAATGGATTCATGATGTACTCGCTCATTATAAACATTTTGTAAATTTTGAACACTAAAAAAGTTATGGACTGCAGCTTTAAAAATTAACAAAAATCTATTTTAAAAAAATGCTATTTTATGTTGCAAACAGATATTGCACCTTTAAATATTCTAACCTAAATTAATTTCATAGTTATCAAGCATATCAAATGTCTACCCTTATTGAAGTAGAAACACTAAAGCAACTTACAGGTTGCATGTCAAGGACCTCTGAGCCTCTGTGGTGGGTCTGAAGCCCTTTCCTCCTCTCCTGTAACGTTAGATGGATGGGGGAAGCAGAGTTTGCAGGACCTTCAAAGCCAGCAGCTAAACAATATGAGCATAATACATAAAGTTGCATTAACATTTAAATAGTATGCTGTATATATAACAATTCATATTTCTAAAGTAGCATTTCTGACTTTTCTGCCCTGGTGTTTAAAATGGCGCTGTTGTGACAATAGCAAAAACTATTTGGCCTCAAACATCGCGCACACTTGATCCATGACCACTGTCTTAGTAGTAACGTTACTAAACTATTCTTAGTAGGCCTAGGTCCTAACAACTTGTAATGGGTTCAGGGCGAGAACATGCTTAATATGAAATCGATTTATTTCTCATTACCTCAGTCGCCATTTGTAAAGATTGCACGTCAGACGTCATACAATTATTATTTTATTTTTTTGGTAAAAACGATCCTGGTTCCGACATAGACATTACAGAAGAAACACGCAGACTGTGCTGGAACTCATGCCGCGTTCCAGGCAACCTGTAACCCGTGTTTTTCCAACCTTATACCCGTGAAAGTGCACTGGAACGGCAGTCAAACCCGTGACTTCCCACCCGTGAACTCGTACTAGATCGATGTACTCCCAGTTACGAGTTCTGACGTCACATAGCCCGCAAAACCATACAAAACAACAATGGCAGCCCCTACGGATGCAGTGTTTCTGCAGGCGGTACACAGTGAGAATACACTTTAGGACAATATAACGTTGCAGTCAAATTAATAATAATATAATAATAATGATAATAATAAACACACGATAATGTATTACAATGTTATGTGTCTGAAACAATAAGTATGTATATACACACACGATTATGTAATACAATGTTATGTGTCTGAAAAAATAAGTATGTATATTGCGCACAGGTAGTTTGGCGTGACTGGCCTGGAACGCTACAAAGTCGTGAGTCGTGGTTTGAAGTCGTGATTTACGTGCTCAAAAACCTGCCTGGAACGCAGCATTACCCCCGTCGCTTCCTCTGACGAGAATTTCTTAAATGTGCCAGCAGACTTTCCACACAGACTAGACTTTTTTCCCGCAGTTTTTACTAGGGATGTAACGATATCAAAATCTCACGGTACGATACAATTTCGATATTGACCTCACGGTACGATATTTATTGCGATATTGTGAAAAAAGCTCACGGTATTGTTAAATAGCTCACGATAGTGTTTGTGATGATAATCTAAATAATAGGGCTAAGGGGAAGGGGTAGACACCCCTTAAAACCAAGAATTTTCGCGAGCTTACTTGAAACCAAGGGGTACCCAGAATGCACTGCGCAACCGGCAACAATGGCAGGCATATCATCCAGAGAGTCCCATAAATGTAAGTATTTTTGGCTTAAATGATTGATTAAAAAATTATGACAGTCTTGTTTTGTGCTCTACACAGTTATGTACATATATATTTGCAACTATGTTGTTTATTGAAATGTTTTTAACGTTTTTAAAAATCGCTAGTTTGCTACGCTAGGCTATCCTAACGTTACATTACTGATTTGCACAATCAGTCCCACATTTCGAGATCACCCAAAATGTCCGGGATTCAGCTTTTACTTTCTACAGTCGCAATTCATTATGTGTACATTATTTGACACTGACACGTAACGTTACGTGCCAGCTTTTCAGGTGATGCATTCAGCTTCAAACGGATCCCGAACGAGACGAAAACACAGGAATATTAGCAATGCTAAAATGCACATCAACATATCACTTGTTTAGCGTTCATGTACGTCAGGAAAAAAAAAACATCTTGTCGATTTATTTTGATTAATATGTGCGAGCCTGCGAGGGAGAGAGAGCAATACAGCGCTTAGTTTTGAGACCTTTTGAGCCTTTCGCTTGCTTGGCTCCGAAGAGAGAGAGAGAGAGAGAGTGCGCGCGCGCGACCGGGGCTCGCTCTCTCGCTCTCTCGCTCTCTCTCTGCTCGTTCAGGTAAACATGCGCCCTGTCACAAGCGCAGCAGTTCATCTACATTTCTCTTCTCCCTTGATTTCTGCGATTTGTTGCAGACAATAAACACACTTGCAGACGGCATCTTGGAAGTTTGTGATCCGCGGGACTGTGTTTATTCCTCTTGCTTTGTGACGGACACCTGTCCTTTTAATATTGTAACCCAACCACGACGATATCGAGACACGTTTACCACCGCGATAGCGCGATATCGTCAATATCGTTACATCCCTAGTTTTTACGTACGAGCCCTATAGGGACATAAACATACTGCGCGTGCACGGGTTCATTCAAAACGCTTTCCTCGCTTTTAATTACTAAACGTCCACAATGAATACGATATTTACGTGATGAAATTACAATTTAAACTGCATATTTCATTAAGGCTGCTGATATAGCTGGTTTACAACGTGGCATTTTGTCAAAAAATCTAACCGGCTAGCTGTTACTAATGTTTTACAGAATAAATACGTTATACCCCTCACACTTCCATATCAAAGACTGTATGCTGCACAGTGAAATTATTATTGTTAAAAATATTGGTAAACATATTAACTTACCATAAAACACTGCCTGCTCCGACCTCCGAGTGAAGTCCTCCTCGAGTCAGAAGTGAAGAATCCAGAAAGTTCCGCAAAGAATAAACCGGTTGCTGGGTCAAAATAACCCAACCAGCTGTTTATTTGTGAATTACCCCCTTACAACTCATTTGACCCAGCATGAGCAACCCAATAATGTGTTTACAGTGCCCCAAACAACCCAGCATTCTGACCCAGCACAATCAACCCAACAATTTGTTTACAGAAACAACCCAGCATTTTTTTGAGTGTACAAGTAACAAAATAGCATGCATATACACTCATGCATATATTGATAGGACACGCCTCTCAAATGATTCACAGCACTAAAGCTGTTGGTCACATTGTAAGTAAAAACACAAGCAACAGGTAGCACGCATATATTCATGCATACACATGCATACACATTCATGCATACACATTAGAGATGCGCGGATGGGCTATTATTTCATCCGCAACCGCATCACAAAACTCATCATCCGTCCGCCATCCATCCGCACCAACGTTTTTGACCAATTTTCAAAACCGCACCCGCCCGCCATCCGCTGATTGGGCGATTCAAGGCGCTGCTGATGACAGCCGCGAGACTAGAAAGCTCTCAGAATATAAGCAGTGAACTCCTCTCCGATCGGCGCGCAGGGACAAAAATAAATAAATAGCCTAAATTAAATGCACTTTGGCAAACCTGACCTTATCTGATAGGCTACTGTACAATATGTTCATTGTAGCCTAATAGAAAACGCATTTTGGCACACAATTTCAACATGCTACTATTGTATGGGGCGCCAACAATGTTACGTGACAGTTCTCCATTACGGACGCGAACACTCAGAAAGCGGCACTAAAAGACTTTCACAGAGGCCTCAAAAAAGCACAAAGCCTTTCTTTAAAGCGAATTTCGTTTTGTATTAATTGTATCTTCATTTTAATCCATGTTTCATTAACCAATTTCCTGGATTTAATAAATAGGCTAAAAAGTAAATAGTCTATCTTGATTGTGTAGGCTATTTTTCATTATAAAATATTAGGCTGTGTATACCGACATGGATCAATTATTAATATTAGATTTCATCTGTCTTTTGTAGGCATAGCTGATGGCGCACCAACGAAAAAGCCTATAGTGACTTCGGCGTTTTTTTAATGTCGAGGCTCTATAGTTTATTATATGATTGTTAGGCCTGTTGATGGTATAAAATGAATTGCACTGTGCCTGAAAAAGACGCGCTCTCCGCTCTCTTTCCGTGCATTCAAAATTAACGGGAGTCTTCAGAACAGGCTTGTTCAGCGTCAAAAGCACCGAACTTAGCTCCAATGTCAATCAACGTCTGGGCCACTTGGTGGAATCTGTTGTGTTCTGTGTAATTGCACTAGAGGGCACTAGTGAGTTCAAGTGAACAAGGAGAAAAATAGGGAGAAGGAGGAGGAGCATTGCGAATAGTCATGGTTGATATGAGTTTGTGAACTAGTGTGAATTAAAGAAGTTAAACAATTATACTTACCTCGTCAATATGTTGATGTCCTAGAGTTGGCTGCTTGCTTACATCTTGATATCAGAATACAACAGAATCCTTTACCAGAAACAATATCGAACGGGCACATATCAAGAGAGCGCACAACTTATTCCAGGCAACACTTTTCTGACCTTCTATTTCCTTAAGAAGGATTTCAATGAACTTTTTGAAACACTTAAAAGACTGAAAGTTCAGACATTCATCAGTGGACTACTCCCAGCAAGAGGAACAAACAGGTTTTCACGGTTGCTTGGGCTCAACACATGGCTGCAAAAAACCTGCAATATAAAAGGAGTGAACTTCATTGACAACTTCAATCTTTTCTGGAGTCAGAGGCAACTGTTTCAACAGGATGGGCTCCACCCAACAAACTTGGTTCAAGAGTGCTAAAGGACAATATCTACTTCTCCCTCAATCATCCTTCTGCAGTGTGTGCCAATCCACTCAACCTGAATGGCACACATACACCTGGACACAGTATGAATGACCACAGGACTTCACTTCAGCACCTGAATGGACATGCGGTTGACATATCACACAAGGACAAGGATAACACCATGCAGCCACTTCTGCTCACGGACACAATCTTAGCAGAGCCCTGCCCACAGAACTCACCACAGACAGACCGGGACATATTAGAACTGCTCTAAGATTCAGCTCCCAAGGACGACTTTCTGGAAAACAGCGAGGGAAACCAGGACAGCATATTACAGCCTCCGATAACACCAGAGCAACAGCCCCTCTCCCCAGACACGTTCTCCCTCTCTCCAGCATCTCCCCTTCTGTGCTTCTCAGAGACAATGGAAAAACTGGTGTATGCTGGAACCAAACTATCCCACTCTTTTGCTGCAAGCCCCCAGATGTCAACCAAAAAACGGCAGGCCCCACAGCCACCAAAGCCTGCGGGCCCAGCCCCTCCTCCTCCTGTGAGAGCTCTTCGGCCTCTGCCACAGCGCCAGGGCTCACACCCTCCTCCATCGGCTCAAGGTGAACCAAAAACAACTGATACCAGCTCTCAGTGATATGTGTCGGGTCCCCACTATGATAACAGTAACTTTCGTAAATGTTTACAAAACAAGCGGGAACCCAGTGTGCCTGAATCTTTCTCTATTGCTGTTCAATTACATGATAGAAAATCTAAGGCCTTCAAAAGCCGTACAGCAAACCCATCTAATCTGGTGCCTATTACACGCCAAACTAAGATTGCTGTGGGGACAAAAAGTAAGACTGTTAAGTAAGCACTTTTAAACATCCGCTCACTTAAAAATTAATCACTTGTATGTGGTTATTAAGTCAATGACTTAATAACCACATACAACCTGGACTTTATGTTTCTAAATTAAACTTGGCTAGAAGACAGCTGCAGTGAAACAGTCCTCAATGAAACATCCCCTCCTAACTTTACTTTTATGAGTGTCTGCGGAGCAGGTAAGAGAGGCGGGGGTTTAGCTGCTCTTTTTAAAGATGTCTATGAATGTAAGCAAATATCATTTGGGAATTACCCGTCTTTTGAATATCTGGGTATCGTGTTAAAAGGTGCTCCACGTATTTTACTTATCATTATTTACAGGCCTCCAAAATACTCTCCAGTCTTTGCTGAGGACTTTACAGAACTGCTATCAACAATTTACTCAGAGTTTGACTGTTTTGCCATTGCTGGAGATTTTAACATTCACATAGATAATGCAGAAAACAATATGGCAAAAGAAATCAAAACGGTTTTAAAAACTTTTGATCTGACTCAGCATGTACATGGTCCCACACACAATCGTGGACACACTCTAGATTTACTTATCAGTAAGGGTCTAAACATCTCATCGATTGTTATTAAGGATGTAGCACTGTCTGATAATTTCTGTATTTTCTTTGATATATTGATCTCTCCTGGCATTGAAGCTAGATCTGTGTCTGTCAAGAAGAGATGCTTAAATGAGAACACTAGTGTGCTATTTATGAAGGCTATATCTTTAAAACCAAGCATATCTGCTGACTCTGTTGATTTTCTCCTTGATTCTTTTAACTCAAAAGTTAAAAGTGTAATTGATGATATTGCTCCTGTGAAAGTCAGGAAGAGTGGTAGACAAAAAGCACCTTGGAGAAACTCAACAGCTGTACAAAATATGAAAAGACAATGCAGAAGAGCAGAGCGCATGTGGCGGAAGACAAAACTTGTAGTCCATTATAACATCTACAAAGACAGCATCCATGCTTTCAATGTGGAACTAGGCAAAGCTAAACAGACTTTCTTCTCGAATATTATAAACAGCAACTTAAACAACACACGTACTCTTTTTGCTACTGTAGAGAGACTGACAAACCCCCCAAGCCAGATTCCCAGTGAAATGCTCTCAGACAGCAAGTGCAGTGAGTTTGCTTCTTTCTTCTCTGAGAAAATCAATAATATCAGAAAGGTGATCAGCACATCCTTGAGTTGCTCTGGGGTCAGACAGATCAGACCACAACCGGAGAAAGTAGTTCTCTTTCATAGGTTCACTCAACGCTGCGTAGCTTAAGACGCAGTGGGAACGCCCTCCGGGTGTGCCGATTGTCTGAAGCCCTTATAGAATCACGCCAATTCATTGGCTGATGGCGCGGGCGCCGCCCTGACGCTTCTGCGTCATCATATTATATTAACGCGCGCGCCATCTGCTCCTCATATTTCTCTGCCTTCACGAAGCGGCCATCTTAGCCCTTCGATTCGGTTTTTCTGAGCCCGTATATTCGGATTATCACAAGTTTCTTCATCTGCTTCTTCATCTGCACTTCAGCGACTGCGATTAGTGGAACTCTGTTCTCCTTGCAGTGAAGTGCCATGGAGTTACGACCCGCACAGTAAGTGTGTCAAGTGTTTGGGTTTTTCGCATGCGCGCGAGGCTGTTTTAGGCTCGTCTAATTGTAAATTCTGTGACAACCTCCTTCTCAAAACCCTCCGCTCTCGGCTCGTGGTTTTTGAGAAGGAGTCATTCGTTCCCCGAGGCTGTCGCGCTCCCGAGGCTGCCGAGGCCTTGTTGGAATCCGCGACCTGGGGCTCGGATGTAGAGCTCGAAGATATAGAGTACGAGCAGACGGGCCAGGCCCTTTCTCTCCCTCCCTCTCCCGAGTATGCACGCGGTGTTAGGCCAGTCGAGTTTTCTCATGATTATTTATGCCCCAGCCCGAGAGCACGCGAGTCGGTTTCTTTCGGGCTGGAAGATATTATTTACACTACAGCGTCCGACTCCGAGGATTTCGGCCCTGCTTTAGCTTCTAACGCTCTCCCGCTTGGGCCAGGAGGCGTGGCCTACTGCTGCCTACACGGAGCTTATCGACGTGCTTTCGTGCGCTACTGAAAAGCTTTCCATCGACTGGCCCGATGAGCCCCGCGAGTCACAATCGTCTAAACTCGACGAAAGATTTTTAAGTGGCCCTAATTCTAGGCCTGAGCGGAGAAAGCTGCCCTTTTTCACCGATCTGCATCACGAGATCACCAGATCCTGGAAGCAGCCTTTCTCCGCGCGCCTAACGAACACGGCAGCCGCTGACTTCACCAACCTCGTTGGTTCTGTGGAGTAGGGTTATTCTGCTATTCCAGCGGTCGAGGACACGCTAGCTACACACCTTTCCCCGTCGTCTGCTCCGTCGTGGAAATCTCGCCCCCTCCTTCCCTCTAAACCGTGCAGGACTACTTCCACCCTTATCGGAAAGTCCTACATGGCAGCTGGTCAGGCAGGCATGGCCCTACACACTATGGCCATTCTCCAAGCCTACCAGGCGGATGTTTTAAAAGAAATGGATGAGGGAACGGGTATCACACCGGAATCTGTCAAGGAGCTTCGCAAGGCCACGGATCTGGCCTTAAGGGCCACCAAGCATACTGCGCGCGCTATAGGGCGTTCTATGGCGGGGGCGATTGCTGCAGAGCGCCACCTATGGCTCAATCTCACGGAAATCCGTACTCCTGAAGCCAGTACGCTCCCCTGGAATCCCCTCCTGGGACCTGTCGGTCGTCCTGGAGGGCTTAACGGAGGCCCCCTTTGAGCCCTTAGAGTCAGCTCCAGAGCGGATTTTGACTCTCAAGGTTACTCTTTTGTTAGCCTTGGCCTCTTTGAAGCGGGTGGGGGATTTGCAAGCTCTTTCTGTTAGCGAGTCATGTATTGATTTCGCTCCTGGCTTGGTCAGAGTGACTTTGAGACCGAAACCAGGATATGTGCCCAAAGTTTTGTCCACAGCTTTCCGGTCTTAGGTTGTTAACCTTCGCTCTTTCCATCCTCCTCCTTTTGTCTCTGAGGAGGACAGAAAGCTTAACTTGCTCTGCCCGGTCCGGGCATTGAAGTTATATGTGGATCGCTCTGGTGGTTGGAGAAAATCCAACCAGCTCTTGGGGATGTTTTGGTGCTGGCCGCCGCGGGCTTGCCGCATCAAAGCAGATAATTTCCCACTGGGTTACAGAAGCTATTTTACTGGCTTATGAGGTGCGCGGTCTACCTTCACCTCTTAGCATCAGAGCACATTCCACCAGGGGCGTGGCTTCCTCTCAGGCCCTTTTTAGAGGTGCCCTCCTGGAGGACATTTGTGTGGCGGCAGGATGGTCCTCTCCGCACACTTTTGTCAGATTCTACAGTTTGGATCTTGACACGACTCCAGGTTCCCAGGTTTTGTCTGCTTGAACCAGTCGTGTGAGCTATCTGGTCTTGTACTAGTTGCGGCAGCGCTTAGCTTGGCGAGTTTGGTATTTTGTTCCCACTGCGTCTTAAGCTACGCAGCGTTGAGTGAACCTATGAAAGAGAACGTCTCTGGTTACTGATGTAACCTATGTTCTCTGAATAGGGAATGAGACGCTGCGTTCGCTGCCAAGCTCCTTGCGCTGCCGACAAGCTCCTTTTTCGGCAGAGAAATCTGAGGAGCAGATGGCGCGCGCGCTAATATAATATGATGATGCAGGAGCGTCAGGGCGGCGCCCGCGCCATCAGCCAATGGATTGGCGTGATTCTATAAGGGCTTCAGACAATCGGCACACCCGGAGGGCGTTCCCACTGCGTCTTAAGCTACGCAGCGTCTCGTTCCCTATTCAGAGAACATAGGTTACATTAGTAACCAGAGACGTTACTATGTCTGTTTTCGAAGAAATTGAAGGCAAAATTTTGGAAGACACCGTACAGCACCTTAAAACATCAACCTGCGCCCTTGACGCACTTCCCACATCTTTTTTCAAAAGTGTGTTAAACAGCTTAGAAGCAGATCTCCTAGAAGTGGTAAATGCCTCACTTTTCTCTGGGAGTTTTCCAAACTCCCTGAAAACTGCAGTTGTCAAGCCCCTCCTGAAAAAGAGCAATCTGGATAAGACCATATTAAGCAACTATAGACCGATCTCAAATCTTCCTTTCATAGGCAAGATCATTGAAAAAGTTGTCTTCAATCAGGTGAACAAATTCTTAAGCTTGAATGGATACTTTGACAATTTTCAATCTGGTTTCTGATTGCATCACAGCACAGAGACAGCGCTCATAAAGATAATAAACGATATTCGCTTAAATACTGATACAGGCAAATTATCAGTACTGGTACTACTCGACCTCAGTGCTGCATTTGACACTGTCGATCAGGACATACTTCTTGACAGGCTGGAAAACTGGGTGGGGCTTTCTGGGATAGTCCTAAAATGGTTCAGGTCATACTTAGAAGGGAGAGGTTATTATGTGAGTATAGGAGACCATAAGTCTGAGTGGACATCCATGACTTGCGGAGTCCCTCAAGGCTCAATTCTTGCGCCACTCCTGTTCAACATGTATATGCTCCCAATGAGCCAAATAATGAGAAAGAACCAAATTCCTTACCACAGCTATGCAGACGACACACAGCTCTACTTAGCCCTATCGCCTAACGACTACAGCCCCATTGACTCCCTGTGCCAATGCATTGATGAAGTAAACAGTTGGATGTGCCAAAACTTTCTTCAGTTAAACAAAGACAAAACTGAGGTCATTGCGTTTGGAAACAAAGATGAAGTTCTCAAGGTGAATGCATACCTTGACGCTAGGGGTCTAAAAACTAAAAATCAAGTCAGGAATCTTGGTGTGACTCTAGAGTCAGACCTTAGTTTCAGTAGTCATGTCAAAGCAATAACTAAATCAGCATACTATCATCTGAAAAATATTGCAAGAATTAGATGCTTTGTTTCCAGTCAAGACTTAGAGAAACTTGTGCATGGTTTTATCACCAGCAGGGTGGATTATTGTAATGGACTCCTCACTGGCCTTCCTAAAAAGACCATAAGACAGTTGCAGCTCATACAGAACGCTGCTGCCAGGATTCTGAGCAGAACCAGAAAATATGAACATATCACACCAGTCCTCATGTCTTTACACTGGCTCCCAGTTACATTTAGGATTGATTTTAAAGTATTATTACTGGTATATAAATCATTTAATGGGCTAGGACCTCAATATATTGCAGATATGCTCACTGAATATAAACCTAACAGATCACTCAGATCATTAGGATCACATCAGCTAGAAATACCAAGGGTTCACTCATGCTTTTAGCTATCATGCCAGCCGCAGCTGGAACCAGCTTCCAGAGGATATCAGATGTGCTCCTACAGTAGTTACATTCAAATCCAGACTCAAAACACATCTGTTTAGCTATGCATTTACTGAATGAGCACTGTGCCACTGTTCGTCCAACTGTTTTTACTGTACTTTATTTTATTTTTTATTCTAAACTGTTTTAATTATTCTTATTTGTTTTGATTATTTTAATTTATTCTATGTAAAGCACTTTGAATTACCATTGTGTATGAAATGTGCTATATAAATAAACTTGCCTTGCCTATTATCATCTATGGAGATAGTCAAATCCAAAAAAATGTATAGATGTTTTTGAATGTTCAATTGATAGTTTTATATTTGGGTTAGTTGTATTGATGTACTCATGAAACTGCAAAAGTTCTTCCTCATTCCCAAACCAAACAAAGAGAATATCATCGATAAAGCGTCCCCAAAATATTATCCTATCACAAAATTTGTTACTAGATCGATTATATATGTATTGCTCTTCCCAGTGACCTAAAAATAAATTGGCATAATTAGGAGCAAAACATGCACCCATCGCTGTGCCCTTAAGCTGTCTAAAGAAATTGTCTTGGAAGAGGAACAAATTATTGTGTAAAATCCATTCTGTGAGAGAAAGTAAAAAATGGTTGGGCGGTGACGTCTCTGACCTATGTACCAAATAATGTTGTAAGGCTAATAGGCCTTCCTGGTGTTTAATATTGGTATATAGGGAGGCTACATCTAAGGTCACCAAATAACAATTTTTTACATCTGTGATATTCATAAGTTTACACAACACATCAGTAGTGTCTTCAATGAAAGAAGGGAGATCCCGCACCAAAGGTTTTATAAAAAAGTCCACAAATTGGGAGCAGGGCTCAGTCAAAGATCCATTGCCTGAGATAATGGGTCTACCCTCAGGTTGTTCTAAATTCTTATGGATCTTAGGCAACATGTAGAAACATGGCATTTGGGGATTCTCATTCATTAGAAAAGCAAATTCATTGTCTGAGATCCATTTTTGGTCTCTACCAAAAGATTAGGGGCCTTATTTTAACGATCTGAAACGAAAGTGTCAAAGCGCAAAGCGCAAGTTACTTTGTGGGCGGATCCCGGCGCTGTTGCTATTTTCCCGGCGGGATAAATCCCTCTTGCGCCTGGCGCAAATCTAAAAGGGGTTGGTCTGAAATAGCTTCATTATTCATAGGTGTGGTTTGGGCATAACGTGAAACAGTGCCGGCGGTATGGGGGGGCATTAGGGGGCAATGCCCCCCCAAATGTATTTTATGCCCCCCCAAATTGAATTATGATATAATTTACAAACTAATATCAGTTTAATTTAATTCACATTTCAGTGAGAAATAATAAAAATATATATGTCTACAAACTGCCCATTAGCTGAAAATATAATAAAGCCAACATAAAACCACAGTGTGGCGCTGTGAGGAAACCCCCCTGCCGCCCCCCCAATCACGCACGTTAAGGTTAATATATGAATGAAATGACTTTCAGTTGGCGCGAGATTGCTGGCTGCATTCAAAACAAAGCAAACAGATGAAAACGCTCCAAAAATGGACATTAGAAAATGGTTCAAAACCACAGTTTCTCCTTCCACGTCGATTAACGATAAAGGTAACTACATGATGCTTTTTAATAGTAGACTACTGTAAACGCTTATGTTAGAGCAAAGCAGAATAAGTATGTTTAGCTTTTTTTTTAGCTTTTCTCTTCCGCCAGTGAGATAGATAGCAGTTAAACTATAACGTTATCCTGTCAGTGAGAGACGGTGTGCATGTTCATTAGCTTTGTTTATAATAAAGGTGTGGTCAGAGTCGGTCTTGCAATTTTTTTTGTATAGGCCTATTTCTAAATTTCTTAAGAGTTGCACGTCTTGCAACAATGTGTAATGGTTTATGTGTTTATTGTATGGGTTGCATCACTTCATGGTAATAGTTAACAGAAAAGGCAGTAGCAATAATAAATATAGTATATCTGGTATCCGAAAAAAAGTGCCCACCCATTGAAAATAAATGCCCCCCTGTCTGGAGCCGCCTCTGACGTGAAATAAACCAATCAGAGCGTCATCTCACATTCCCTTTAAGAGCAGGCGCGCTTGTTCTAAAGCGGATTCCTATTATAACGGCGGATTTGCCAGGCGCGCGCCAGGAGCGGTTCACAGCCGAGGAGAGCAACGTTCTCGTCAGGGCCGTAAAACACAGAGAAGTGACATTGGGGATGGAGAAACCCACCCAAATTGACTTCTGTTAAACAGGCGTATGATAATTTGGGTAAATGTGTAAGCTACATGTATGCTTTTATAATAAATTGTCTATCTATCTATCTATCTATCTATCTATCTATCTATCTATCTATCTATCTATCTATCTATCTATCTATCTATCTATCTATCTGTCTATCTATCTATCTGTCTGTCTATCTGTCTGTCTATATGTCTATCTATCTATCTATCTATCTATCTATCTATCTATCTATCTATCTATCTATCTATCTATCTATCTATCTATCTATCTATCTTTCTTTCTATTTATCTATCTATCTATCTATCTATCTATCTATCTATCTATCTATCTATCTATCTATCTATCTATCTATCTATCTATCTATCTATCTATCTATCTATCTATCGTAATAATGTATGATTTGCAAAAATGAAAACTGCTGCTTAGATTAGAGAATCAAAGTGTATGCGCGTTGTGCACACGCTACATTGATTATGGTCAAGCATGCGCCCTTAAAATAGCATAATGAACAACGCGCAACGCGCTACTGACTTTAGACTAGGTTTTTTTCTGGTCAGTGGCGCATTTGTTTTATAGAACAGCAAAATAGCATGAGGGAAAGTTTGCGCCGGAACACGCCTCCTCTTTGCGCTGAACCGCCCCGGGGAGCGCAAGTGTATTTCTTAGTTAACCGACGTGCGTCTGTGGAGGGAAAAGCCCGCTTTGCGCGGGTGCAAAATAGGAATGATACATGCGTCAGTGTACAAAGTCATTTGCGCCGAGTGCAAGATAGGGCCCAAAATGTCCCTCAGTTCGTTTTTCATTTTCATAATTGGATTTCTCTGCAATTGTTCATAATAAATATTATTTCCTAGTTGTCTTTGAGCTTCAATAATATATGAACATTTATCCATTACTACAACTGCACCCCCTTTGTCAGCAGGTTTTATTATTATCTGCTCATTCTTTGTTAGAGAATTCAGTGCATCTCTTTCGCGTTTTGAGAGATTGTGTTTCATTCTGTTCTGTCTTTTGTCAAACATATTATCTATATCATGAGAAACCTTTTTGGTAAAAGCAATCAAAGTGGGATTAGAACTCATAGGCATAAAGTTTGACTTAGGCTTAAACTGTCTCCTGACATCATGAGTGGTGTCAAAATTCAATTCAGGTGTGCTATTCAAGAGTTCATTCGACTGATGATACCACACTTTCCAGTGTGGTTGGAACCGCGTTGGAATCTTCGGAACCAAAGGAAGAATGCACGGTAATTAACATCTCAAAAAATATATTAACTCAAGACTCTGTGAATGTGCTATCAAAAGGATTGACTTTTTCTCCTACAAGTGAAACTAATGCATTTAAAACTAAGGTGGACCTCTTTAGGTTCTATAGAAATCTTCATTTGAAAGTGTGGTATCATCAGTCGAGTACAGAGAGTGGTGGGTATTCAGGCAACAACCAGAGCCACAAACAGACAGTCCATAAACAAGATCCGAATTCATCAGTGTAGCAATCACCCAGACTGGAAACAGGATTGAGGCACAACTGTGAGCTGGATAACAACTGCACAGTAAACACCTAACTTCTGACAACACAGAACAGAAAAGGGACAGGTTAAGTAGAGTCGTGCTAATGAGGACCAGGTGAGATGACTCAATCAGCACTCTCGAGGATTTTGGGTGCGAAAGAGAACGGAGCGAAAGAGACTTTAGCATCTTTCTCTTCTCCAACGTTGCGTCATTCCTTAAGGCCACGGCACTGCCCAAAAAACCCTGCCAAACTACACCTAATGTGGTGGGCAGAGCATATATGGAGGCAGGTCAGGCTGGTGCATGTCTGCACATCCACACACAAAAAAAGGCATACCAAGCCGACCTATTAAGGCACCTCGATGCGTTTAACAGGTTCATCCCTCTCCACACTCGGTCCCAAGGGGTTGTTGCCAGGAGGCAGTCTCAGCCGTCAACCCGAGCCCCTAGGTTGCCTCTCAAGCCCCCTTTCAGAGAGCCTGGGGTCGAAGCAACACTCTTACAAAGAGAAAACAGATTTGAGGACTGTTTTTCTCTCGAAGGTGCTTTGGGTAAGAGGTCCAGATGCTACGTGCAGACCACTAAGGGCGCCCCCTCAGGAGCAATAAGGAGGAGCTGTGCTTCTAGCCCTGAGGCACTTCCTCTTACACCTCAGGGGCCATCATGATCTAGTACAAACATAAAATTGGCGTTACAAGAGATGACCCACTGTCTGCTCTGGTTCTCCCTTACACATCCAGCCCCACGGGACCGGATACCATGGTACAGACTTAGGCTTTTACTGTATGCCTTTCCCCCGATTGCTCTGCTCCCAGGAGTTCTAGATAGAGGAGGGCTGACCCTTGAGGGGGATCAGTTCCTGAATACAGGCCTCTCAACTGAGGCTGTGAAGACCAGCCTCACCTCTAGAGCTCCCCCTACGAGGAATCTGTAGTTGGTGAAAGAAACAGTGAAAGTTGCTGTTAGTTGGACCCAGTTAACTGCCCAGTGGCTCCTGTGGAAGAAATTTTATCTTTAAGATGTGTGTGACCATCATATGACACACACAAAACTTATTCTAATATGGAATTGTATTGGAATGGTAAAGAGTGTTGGTACGTGACAGGAGAGCCTCCACTCAAGGATAAAATATGATGAACAAGTCTAAGAATGTTCCACGTATGGTTGAACATACCATCATTGGCTTTGAAAGATAACATTCTGGGAGTCAAAACTATAAAAGAGGGTGCCCTCCCCTCACTGTCACACTCCACAGCCACTCTGTGTGACTGTATGACTGCTGGCCTTTTTTATGCAAGAAAATAAACCTCATCAAAGACAATTCGAAATGTTTGTCTCTTATTCAGTGGTATAATTTCGTTTGCCACCACACTCCCTTTGTAGCTTCCACGTTACGCCGTCAAACGTCACGACTTGATGTAGCACCAATCAGGATTTGACTAGCTGCACACGTGCTTTATGTGGTGATATTCAATGACTTTCATTTTGAAAGGGTTTAAATTAAAAAAAAAAAAGACTGTTGAGAGCTGTTGAGAGCTAGACCGAGCTTGTGCTGTCGTGAGTTTCAGCCAAGCGTGATCGCTGAGGAACTGAACTGTATGCACTCATGTTTGCTGAGACGATGCATTGGTCCGAGTGTTTTGCCTTGTTCAAATACCCACACTTGCGGTCTTGGCCACTTGAGAGCACGTGCACGCAACAGGAAACTAATGGCGCTTTTCCACTGCTGGTACGGCTCGGTACGGCTCAGTACGGTTCGGCTCGGTGCGGCACGGTTCGGCTCTCTTTGCTTTTCCACTGCGTGGTATGACTCGGCTCAGCACGGCACGACTGAGGTTTGCTTTTCCACTGCAGTTAGTACCGCTTCAAAGTGGGTGGGATTATAGTCTGACCGTTATAGTTTATCCGCTCCTCTGCAACCAACGAGAGGAACGTCTGCACTTCGTCCACTGACCACGATTCAGCAATTTCTTTTTTTGGAAGTTTTCTTTCTTTCTTTTTTCTTCAAGCAAGTCTAGCAAGTAGTTTTAAAACAGGTGCTACAGCGGTGGCTGTTACTGGCTATTTAAATCTAGCGGGTTTGATGTCTCGCAAATACAATGACGCTGGTAGTGACGATTCTGTCTGACCAATCAGCAATCTGCAGTGTGTTCATGTCACATTATAGTATCGGTACGGTACCCTTGGAACAAGTGAGCTTTACCGACCCGAGCCGAGCCGTACCGTACCATGCTGTGGAAAAGCGCCACAAGTGAGCCATACCGAGCCGAGCCGTACCGTACCATGCAGTGGAAAAGCGCCACAAGTGAGCCGTACCGAGCCGAGCCGAGCCGAGCCGTACCGTACCATGCTGTGGAAAAGCGCCACAAGTGAGCCGTACCGAGCCGAGCTGTACCGTACCATGCAGTGGAAAAGCGCCAAAGCGTGCTGTACCGAACCATGCCGTACCGTACCATGCAGTGGAACAGCGCCATAAGTGCGCAAGACTGTCCCATGTCTTAAAAATGCCAACGTGCAGTGCCCTTAATGCACACTAAACCCACACTATCTTGAATACCGCTTCGGAGCTTTATTCGAGGCTAAGCGCATCCCATCATGCATTATGTTCGGGAACTCATGTGCCACTCATGAGGAAACCATTCCACTGTAATTTAAATGAATTAGATAGTAATTATTAAATAGTTTGGCAGTAAATCAAAGTGTTATTTTCTTCCTATTTTGAGTATTCAGCCATTGCCCCAGGGAATTATTTTTCTTTCTTTCTATATTTTCTCTATAATTCATTTTTGGATGCTTTGCAGTATTTTTGTAGCATGGTCCTACCAGACTCTCGTACATTTCATTTGTACAGAGAGTCTGGCCTCGCTCCATTGACAAGCATTAACTTCCTTGAAGGCGGGTATTCTGTTGAAGTTTAAAACTATTGGATCTGCCCAGAGCCACTCTGGATCTGCCATAACCAATCACTAACGTTTGGTCGTGACGTATGTCAACTCAAACTAGCGCACAACCTCAACATCATCGTTCTCAGCCACTCCCTCTGTTCGCTGATTGGACCGGTAAAAAATTGACCGAAGAAAACCCACGAATATACCACAAACCCAAACATAGTACTGAAGGAAAATGAAAATTGAGTGGAAGTACGTAGGAGAGCGGAGCCAGGCTAGTATTTTGCTTAAATACTTTGAAATTCTTCTTGGATGGGCACTTAATTGCATGACTTGTGAACTGATAATTGAGTTTGACCAATTGAATGAATCCACATTTCGTGTTTTTTTTTTTGTGTTTTTTTAAGGGACCGTCTCGTCTACTGGAAACGTTCGTGGAAATAATATGTATTTTTTATTATTTTTTTCCCCCTAAACATTAATTTTCCTGTGTTTAAAAAAAGGAAGAGATTTTCTGGTTTTGTACAGGTTTGAACAGGTTGCGATTTCTTTGATTAAATTACCCGGCCATATCTGGACACTCCAACACCAGCTCAGGGTAACACTTTAGAATACTGTATCTTTCTTACTGCATAACTAATAAGGAATTATTGAAGAACTAGTAGGTAATTCTTCATTAACTACTTCTTCACTGCTGTTAACTACTAAGGAAGATGTGTTAACTAATCAGTATGTAATAGAATTTTATGATTGTGTTAAGTAACAGTTAGTTAATCAATAACTAATGAATTATGTCATACCTCCTGAAGAACTACCATTAATTATCTATTAATTAAGGTTCAAGAAAAATAACAATAAAGTAACTACTAATGAACAGTCATACACAGTAGATAATCCAGTTTCCAGACACTACAATAATCCTGTTTTTATTTTAGCATTGTAGTGGTGGAAGAAGTACACAAATCAAGTGCTTGAGTAAAAGTACAGATACACCAATAAAATATTACTCCAGTAAAATTCTAATTAGGCCATTTTCAAAATTACCTTAGTAAAAGTACAAATGTCATTCATTTTTAAAGTACTTAAAAAGTAAAAAGAATATTATTATACTTAGTTCTTATACATTTTAAACTTATTTTGCACCATTCAAGTTCCGGCAATATCACGGTAGCCCACATCTTACAGTGATTTGGTGATGCAAAAGCGCAGGCATTTGCATCCTCTTCTGGAGAGTTCTCAGCGCCGCCGATTTGGTGCATTTCTTCTGCGAAATACAGGTTTGTGTACGTTTTATTTAATCTATAAAATCATTACTGTGCTGTAAATAATTTTATTTTATGCAAGGCAACATAAAAGGACGCAATGTCAGTTAGCCTACCTAGCTGGGTCGGTCTTTTTTTCGTGTCAGTCACAGCATATTTCGGCTATGAGTGAAACGCAGGGTGGCAGTCTGAAGTTAAAGCAGTTCTCTTACGAGAGTACTCTCGTACTGCGTAATATCTTACGCTATGGGGAAAACCTCTTTTCCATGAGATATTGAAGCCAAAAAATTATCCTTAATTTTGTATTAATGTAAAACGCTGTGCAGCAGCATGCAGACATAGGCAAGGCGGCTTGCGCGCCTATTGGCTGCCCTGCGGCAACAGCAGCAGCCTATCGAGAGAGGCGCTGCGTGACACCACATCCAATGGGGGCAATTCGCGCCCATTTCGTCACGTCCAGCCAGAAAGGGTGTGGTCTTGCCCTATAAATATAGCTCGATTAGGCTGGTACAACTGATTTTCATCTCTTCAGCGAAGCTGCACGCATCGCTGGATCCAGAGTGAGAAGCCGCGCCGTCGACACAAGCCTTCTGCGGGACGAGCCTTGAACCTGAAGCCGCTGGCCTTCACCTCGCCGCCTTCAGTCGCCGTACCTGCTGCGCTGTCCGGCGTATATATCTTTTTACCTCTGCTGAGAGTGTTCGTTCGCCGTTGCAACTTACACTTCTCTATTCCTCTAAAAGAGCTAGCGTCTTTTTAAAGATGCCTTCTTCCTGTGGCTCGTGCCAAGCCCAACTCAGCGACGGGGACCGCCACGTGTTGTGCGTTTCCTGCCTGGGTGAGGATCACGCGGCTCTCGCGCTCGCTGACGGCGGATGCCCTCACTGCGAGCTTCTGCCTATGGTGACTGAGGACTCGGCTGGCATCTTTCTCAGAGCCTGCACTTCTGCCCGCTGTGGTACCGTGCCGCAAGAAGCGCCGTGCACAGCGCGCCCCGAGCTCTCGCCTGCCCGCCAAAGCTCGCCGGTTCGCTCGCCAGCTTCGCCGGCATCGCTCGAATCACTCACAGATGGACAGCGGCCGCCGTCTGCCACCGCTTCCGCCATTGAGTGTGATGAACCAGCCGAGGCCTGTTCCATCCTGGCATCAGACAGCGAGGACGGGGCGAGCTCTGTAGACCTCCCCCCGCTACCCGCCAGCCGCCTGGGAAACGAGCCGGCATTTGAAGCTAAGCTGATGCGTCTGCTCTCTCAAGCCGTCGACAACCTCGGCCTCAACTGGGAGGCGCCCGCGCAGCCTGCGCACAACCGGCTGGATGGTTGCTTCCTCCAGAAGGACTCCGCCCCATCTCAGTCAAGACCCGCGCCTTTTCTTCCTGAGCTTCATGAAGTAGTCGCGAAGTCGTGGAACGCCCCCTTCTCGGCCAGAATGCGTACCTCTGTCTCTGCAGCATTCTCCTCTGTGGACGGTGAGAAAGATAAAGGATACCTCTCTCTTCCTCCAGTGGAAGCAGCGGTAGCGTCCCATGTTTGTCCGTCCTCCGCTGGACGGTGTGCTTTGACGGCGCTACCCTCTAAAGCCTGCCGAGTGACGTCAGCCATGCACGGCCGCGCTGACACCGCCGCTGGGCAAGCTGTGTCAGCGCTACATTCTATGGCGATACTGCAGATATTCCAAGCCGACCTTCTCCGTAGAATGGACGAGGAAGGACCGGGAGCTATCTGCGTGGCGGACCTAAGAAGCGCTACGGACCTCGCTCTACGCGCTGCAAAAGCCGCCGCACAAGCCATTGGGCGCAACATGGCCTCTCTCACCGTGGCTGAGAGACATCTGTGGCTAACGCTGTCTGAGATGACGGATGCTGAGCGCTCTGTGTTCCTCGACGCGCCCATTTCCATAGAGGGCCTTTTCGGATCTGCCGTCAAAGACTTCACGGACAGATTCGCAGAGGTGCAGAAAACTTCACAGGCTATGAAGCACTTCCTGCCGAAGCGCTCTAGTTCCGCAGCAGGCCGCTCTAAACAGCCGTCTGCCCGGGGCTCTCAGCCGCAGCCTGCACCACCAGCTGCCGCCGCTTCTCAGCGCCGCCAGGCCCGAGACCAAAGACCGCGCTCTCGCTCTAATGGAAGCCGCCCCCCTCAGCGTGGGCCCCGGCCGAGAATCGAAATCAAGCCCGAGGTCTCAAAGCCTTCCTAGCCACTCTAGGAAAGCGTCGGTGTTCAAATCCCACTGCGGCTGGATTTTCACCGAAACTTCTCGCTCGCTCAGTTCCAGACAATGCGACTGTTCCGGCGTACTTCGCAGTAAACAAGCCCGTTCCACAACCTGCTTGCCTGCACACAAAAGCCGTTTTTACGGCTACCCAGATAAATCCAATAAAGAGTGTATTTTCTGGTGTCCCGGCCATAGCCGATGGTGTTATGAGTGTTGTAAGAATGCCCACGTCTCAGTGCCCATTCCCACACACAGACACAGCCAGCCACAATGCAGGGCTAGCACAAATAAAATCGACTCATGTCGATTGTGCATTAAATGTAGTGTACGTGCCCACAACACAGTGCCCACAAACACTACACAAAGCATGTCCCACGGTTTCTGTAAAAACGAAACCAACACATTCTTAGTCGGCGCGAGCCGGCAGTGTTATCAGTGCAGTGAGTGTGCCCGCTACCCCGCGCCCACATTCCCTCACAGGCATGCCGAACCCTACGGGGCTCGTCCCGCTCACATTCTCTCCACAACATGTCAGAGAGAAGCTGAGCGCGGCCGGGCTGCCCGCTGTGATCAGCGCACCCCCCGCCTCGCACACTGTAAACACAGTGTTTATTTCCCAGCACACCGGAGCTCTCGGGCCGCCGTTATGCTGCGGCCAGAGCCCAGATTTCATTCTACCTCTAGCTATTCATGCAGATGCGTGGGCAAAGCTTCCTGGGGTATCAGAATGGGTGCTGAAGACTATAGTAAGAGGCTATTCGCTACAGTTCGCTCGTCGCCCCCGCCGTTGCGCGGCGCGAGTCGAAACGACGGTAAAAGACGAAGTATCTCATCTACTTCGAGCCGAGATAGCGAAACTACTGAGCAAAGGGGCTATAGAACCTTTGTCTCAGGCTCAGAGCAAAGGGGGTCTTTACAGCAGGTATTTTCTGGTACCGAAAAAAGACGGGGGTCTCAGACCCATTCTAGATCTGCGACAGCTGAACAGAGCGCTCGCGAAGCGCCAGTTCAGAATGATTACAACCAGGAAAATCCTCGCGCAAGTTCGCCAGGACGACTGGTTTATGTCAATAGATCTGAAAGACGCATATTTTCAAATACAAATAGCGTCGCGTCACAGGCGATTCTTGAGATTCGCCTTCGAGGGCCAGGCATACCAATACAAAGTCCTGCCGTTCGGCCTGTCCTTGGCACCCCGTACATTTACGAAGTGCATGGACGCGGCTCTCGCACCCCTGAGACTCCAGGGCATGCGAATTTTGAACTACTTGGACGATTGGCTGATTCTAGCTCGATCACGATCAGAGCTCATAGAACACAGGACCACATTACTCGAGCATCTCGAGAATCTGGGTCTCACAGTCAATTGGGCGAAAAGTTTGCTGTCTCCCAGCCAGAAAATCCCTTTTCTGGGAACAGTAATCCATGTAATCTAATGTAATCTAATCCATGTAATCTAATGTAATCTACATCTAATGTAATCATGTAACAGTAATCTCGCTATCCATGACAGCGCGCCTGTCGCCAGAGCGCGAGCTGGACATTCAGCGCGCCGTGAAATCCTTCCGCCGCGGCTCGATAGTCCAGCTCAAAAGGTTTCAGAAAATGCTGGGCCTCATGGCCTCAGCAGCTTCAGTGCTCCAGCTGGGTCTGCTTCGCATGCGCCCACTGCAGCTGTGGCTGAAAGCGCGAGATCCTCCCCGGGCATGGACCGCTGGCCGGTTTCGCCTCCGGGTCGATCTGGAATGCGTTTCAGCTCTGGAACCATGGAAAGTAACCGACTGGTATCAGTCAGGTGTGAGTCTGGGGACTCCCTCGAGTGTGAAGGTGGTGTCCACGGACGCCTCCACCTCGGGATGGGGAGCGCTGCTCGAGGGCAGACCGTTTTTTGGCCAGTGGTCAGAACGAGAAAAACTCCTACATATAAACTGTCTGGAAATGATGGCAGTCGACAATGCGCTACGGCGCTTCTGTCCCCAGATAAAGGGTCACCACGTCTTGGTCCGTTCGGACAACATGTCAGTGGTGGCATACATAAATCACCAGGGCGGCATCAAGTCCCGAAACCTTTACAGGCTAACGGAACGCCTCCTGGTCTGGGCTCAGCACAACCTGCTTTCACTGAGAGCGGCGCATGTGCCTGGTCACCTGAATCTGGGACCAGACAGACTGTCCAGAAACAATGTCCCAGCAGGGGAATGGTCGCTGCACCCGCAGACGATCCAACTACTGTGGGAGACATTCGGCAAAGCGCAGGTGGACCTGTTCGCGTCCCACGAGAACGCTCACTGCCCGAAATATTTCTCCAAGAGCGAGGACGCGCTGGCCCACGTCTGGCCCCGCTGTCCCCTCTATGCTTTTCCTCCCGTCTCGCTCCTGCCTCAAGTGCTGGAACGAATCAGGGAAAGCAGATGCCCAGTGCTGCTTGTGGCTCCGCTCTGGCCGAACCAGGCTTGGTTCCCAGTCCTGATGCGGCTGACCAGCACTGCCCCGTGGCCAATACCGTTGAGGAAAGACCTCCTCTCTCAGGCCAAGGGCTCGATTTGGCATCCTCGCCCGCAGCTATGGTCCCTACATGCATGGGCCATCAACGGGTACCCGCTAACCTCCCGGAGGGAGTGTTAAACACGATCACACAGGCGAGAGCCCCGTCCACTAGACTGCTTTACTCCGCGAAATGGTCTGTGTACTCTACCTGGTGTCAAGCTCAGGGTTTTTCACCCGTAGACTGCGGGGTCACGGAAGTACTTTCCTTCCTTCAAGAGCTGCTGGATAAGGGCAGGACCCCATCCACGCTCAAAGTGTACGTGCCGGCCATAACAGCGTTTGCAAAACCTGTGTCTGGCCAGTCACTGGGGAAAAACGACCTGTTCGTGCGATTCCTCAAGGGAGCTTGGAGGGTGAACCCTCCTAGACCTCCTTCAGTCCCGGTGTGGGACCTTTCTACGGTTCTGGAAGCCATGAAAGGTGCCCCGTTCGAGCCAATCCATTTGTCAGACATGAAGCATCTGTCTTTCAAAACTGTGTTTCTTTTGGCTCTCGCTTCAGTGAAGCACATAGGGGACTTACAAGCGCTTTCAGTAAGCGCGTCATGTATGGAGTTTGGGCCTAATGACTCAAGAGTCATACTCAAACCAAGGCACGGGTACGTGCCCAAATCCCTCAACACACCGTTCAGGGCCCAGGTCATTTCCCTGTGCACCCTCTCGGTTCATGCTGAGGAGGTGGATGCGAGTCTCCATTGCCCTGTCAGGGCACTGAGAGCTTATGTGTCCCGCTCGTCTGTCTTCAGACAGAACGAGCAGCTCTTCGTTTTGTTTGGCGGACGCTCCAAAGGACTGGCTGCATCAAAACAGAGCTTATCCAGATGGATAGTCGACGCCATAGCACTGGCTTACACTTCTAAGGGCCTGCAGTGTCCTTTAGGTGTCAGAGCGCACTCCACAAGAGGCGTGGCCTCATCGTGGGCGTGGTATAGTGGGGTTACCTTGCAAGATATCTGTACGGCCGCGGGCTGGGCCTCGCCGTCTACATTTATAAGGTTTTATAACCTGGAGGAAGTACGCTTTACAAGCCAAGCTCCTGTCGATATAGAATTCAGTGCTATCTGCCCCGCTGTGTCGGCCCAGATACTGAGTTTTGCCTGTGCATCGCTCACCGAGCGATAGAACAGCCCAGGGGTGTTGAATAACCCTTTCTATTGCCCAGTTCAGGCTGAATACGTTCACCCTGTATGCGCGGAACACTGTAACATAATTAACTCCTGTGGGATGCTATTTCATGGGGAATGATGCTTGCAGCCTCTCTTCTCCGACTCTCTGTGAGTCTATGGTGATTATGCACTTTATGAGCCCCGGGCTACTGCCCTTGGGACTTTGGTGTTGGATCCCAGTACGCACGGCGTTTTGCATAGTGTTCCCCATAGCGTAAGATATTACGCAGTACGAGAGTACTCTCGTAAGAGAACGTACTCGGTTACTGACGTAACCTCGGTTCTCTCTAGAGAGGGAACGAGTACTGCATATCTTGCCGTGCATACACAGCTCTGGTTCCCTTCGGCGATGAAAACCAGTTGTACCAGTCTCGAGCTATATTTATAGGGTGAGACCACGCCCTTTCTGGCGGGACGTGACGAAATGGGCGCGAATTGCCCCCATTGGATGTGGTGTCACGCAGCGCCTCTCTCGATAGGCTGCTGCTGTTGCCGCAGGGCAGACATAGGCAAGCCGCCTTGCCTATGTCTGCATGCTGCTGCACAGCGTTTTACATTAATACAAAATTAAGGATAATTTTTTGGCTTCAATATCTCGTGGAAAAGAGGTTTTCCCCATAGCGTAAGATATTACGCAGTACTCGTTCCCTCTCTAGAGAGAACCGAGGTTACGTTAGTAACCGAGTACGTTTCCCTGCTGAACACGAGCCCAGCACCCGCAAAAGATCCAGCACCACCAATTATCTAATAATTCTTTATTAATTACTAATGAGTTCCATATATTTTCACTTTAAAATACTGTTTCAGGTTATAAGTAGCCTAATTCCTGGATAGTTATTTGATAATTCTTTATGAATTACTAATGGGTTCCCTATATTTTCACTTTAGAATACTGTTTCAGGTTATAAGTCGCCTAATTCCTAGATAATTATTTGATAATTATTTATTAATTACTAATGGGTTCCCTGTATTTTCAATTTAGAATACTGTTCCAGGTTATAAATCATTCCTGAAGAGTTATCTAATAATTCTTTATTAATTACTAATAAGTTCCCTATATTTTCAGTTCCCAGAAAACAGACACAGTACTGTATTTAAAATATAAAAACTAATCTGAGGTTAGTTTTGTATGACTGGTCATTAGTTACTTCTTAGTTATTTTTCTTGAACCTTAATTAGTAGTGTTGTGGCAAAAATTCATCTCAAACAAACATCACTGCGTAAGAGACACTCAGAGTCAAATTATATAAAATAGAAGTATTTATTCTTGCAAGAATAGGAGCAGTCTAATACACAGTTGTTACCCTGTGCAGAAGAGTGACACACCCCCAGACAGACTGAACTAGCTTTTATCTTAGTTTCAAGGCCTTCTTCCCCCCAGAGCCTTCCTCCCAGTAGTTTTCCATAGACGTCACTAGTTGGCCCACTAAGCTCCCCTGCACCAAATGGCCTTCTGACATCTAGGGCAGAGGTCCTTGTTCGTCTGTTCTCTGGAGTGTCTCCCCCTTCTGCCTCCCCAGGTACATAAACAGAATCTTCTCTCACTACAAGTGAGAGACACACATGTGACATTCTTTGAATCATCAATATTTTACTAAAGATCAATGAATATCATTAAAATTGCCACCACAACTCCTCACTTTTTATCATTCTGATTACCCATAATCACAATAATAAACAATAAGACAAATTTTAAGCCATATCATCACACTTATACTCTTCATCTCTGATTTCTGCATAAATGATCACTCTTCTTAACATTTGTGAAACAACATTTTGGAAAAGTAAAAAGCTTAGGCTGTTTTGTGGGGATAGTCCCTTAAGTATTAGCAAGCAAGTAAAGATTTTATCTGAAGCCGGGCTGAATGAATAAGCACTGTTATTGCACTCCTGACCTAGATCAGACCCTCAGTCACCTCAGAATAAACAAGAAATAGTTTACAGATTAGTAGGAAAACCATCAATCCAAACATAATGAATAAAAGTAGAATAAAATCCCTCATATCAAACCCTGTCCTTGTACGCCACCTCGTAACACGGATGACCGCGGTTTGTAACCTTCTTTAAATCTTTTGCCCTTAATCATTCTCAGAAAATAAACAAATAGAAGAAAAACAAACAGAACATACATTTAACACATATCTCACTGTAGCTCCCGCTACCTATATCATCACATAATTTTGTTCATCCTTGGGATAGACTGTCATTTTCACCAATTGAACAGACAGCATGTTTCACCTGTCACTGTAATCGTATTCCCCCATGAATAACAAAATTATTAGAATAACAATCCTAACTCCTATCATTAAGCCTTTTCCATTAATCTACGCCCATCTCCATATTTCACCTCGGTTTTCCTAACCATATTTTGTTCACTTCTAATTCAATTTAGTAAGCTCTATTTAATGACATATTTAACAAAATCTAACCAGAGAAGTCTTATAATTTTATCCATTCTTCTAACCAATGCAGTTGTTCAATATTAACTCTAATATTTCCATTACGGACACAATCAATATATTTTCTACATTTACAATCAAATCAATACCTAGTTTGATTCAATCAAACAAAATCATCACAAAAACAGATTCTTCTGTTAAACTTAAACCATCAGTTGTGTTGATCATCTCGTTCGCCCCACGGACGTTCCGTGTTCTTTTACCTTTAACTTTTAATTCAAACATGCTGTGGTTCTACTTAATAAGCTTCAACAATTATCCCTATAATTTACATTAATTGATAGATCTTCTCTTCCCAAAAACATTTTCCTTAAATATTTCCTAATGAATAAGTAACCAATCAAATCTTTTGATCTACTGTATATCAATACTAAGCCCTATTTTGATTTAATCAAATAAAATCCTCAAAATAATCACAAAACCACATTCTTAAACCATTAGTTGGTTCACATCCTCCTCCAGGCGTGTTGATCATCTCGTTCGCCCCATGGACTATGGGATGGTTGTGGCCTGTTGGTGTAGGTGAGAGGCTTGGACCCAGGTGTCACACTCTCCAACCATTTTCTGATCCTTATAAGGTTTTCCCTTAAATCACGACCGCACCCCCACTGGAGTGAACTGTCACCAGTGAATGGAGACCTTAAGTATTTTGTTAGTGGCCGCTTGTCTTTCCCTCGTCCCTTTTGGTGTGACCTGTGGAATTTTCACCATCTGTTTACAAACTGAAACATTATCTCCGGATAATTTCTTGCTCACTTAATAGCACTCGGGGTCCTTTTACCCTGAAAAACACTCAACCCACTTTGCTCATGTCCACACAATATTTATACATTTGGAACAGAATTAGTTCTGTTTGATCCAATCCATCCCGACATTCTGCAAAAGGAAAATCTTAAGTTATGCGCTGCGCAGGTGTGGCACCTTTCTGCTACAATAATAACCCAGGCCAGGATAGTTAGCCAAATTCATCCATAGCCATCATTTTATTGGGCACATTTTGCCCTGTCTCCCAATCCTGCATGCTCTCTGTAAAGAGAAACAGATTTCGAGGTTATTTTCAGATAGTAAAGTACGTAGTTTCTTTTGTCTACTGTTCTCCCGTGGCCTTCGATGCCCTGGCGTTTCCTGTTGAAACAATCTTTGTTATTGGTGTGTGCGGCACACTCACAGACATCCATTTTGTTAGGCAGAAAAATGGCTTCTTTCAGGGCTTTTATCCAATTACCCCTAGTGTTCTCCCAACATTTATTCAGCAAATGTGAACCCCTTAATAAACCATATTTGGCAATTGTTATACCATCTCCCTCTTGATGCACGACACAACTCGAGCATCAATTTAACATAACATTTAACATAGTGTTTTTTATAAAGTTTGCCATCAACACTAACCCAAACGTTGTCCTTCAGACAAATTTCCTCCAGACATCTTTCTCTGCCTCTGAAACAAAAATATTACATTCTTCACTTAAAGCCACAATCTCATCTTCTTATCGAAGTATTTGAAAGGCAACGGCCCTCAGTCTCACAGCGTATCCTGCTTTTCAGGCCTGTTGTTTGGTCTCTCAAGTCAGTCATCTACAAACATTTCCAAAGTCATCAATTTTCCCTATCAGGTCAGGTCGTGCTGTACAGACTTGGTCAATGACAGTCAATCATTTTCCCCCCTTTGTTCACAATAATCATAAATGTGAGGGGCTCTCTTGGTAATTTCATGTTGACTTAGCCAATATGTCACTTTGTTGTTTCCCTCAAATCTACAACATTTTCATTTATCTCAGCCCATGCCAGATGGTGATCTACAACTACACAATTCCAATTTACTTAAACTGATCTTCAAATCTACATTATGTATGACAAAATTATTACTACCAGACAGAGCTTGATGGCCAATCAACTTAAAGCTTGTCCCATGTTCTGTATTGTCTTTTCATCAGAATTATCAACTTCTTTAAAATTTGTCATTTGCCTTAACCCATCTGTAATGATAAACTCATTCCAGAGGTTAATGACGCAATATACACACCATTCAGGCGGAATATTAGTGCCCCAAACTAATACATACAAGACATAAAGTGCTGTCACCATCACACGCACTCATACTAGACACACATATGTTAACTGCTCATTCTCAATGTTCACTTTTCTTTATATTATTGCTAAAAGATTTAAATTTTAAATATTTTAAGATTTTAACCTTTCCATTTTCCTGTAGCTTCTATCTAATTTTACATGGTCTCTTAACCACTTTCAAAGCATGTCTTGTTCATTATTCATTTGATTTTTAGACAAGTCAGCTGGGTTGTTTTGATTCCCTATCATTATTTTTCTTCAGCTTGCTCAGGCAGGCCGATAACAGAAAGACAGACACAGTTACCATCCCTTCCTCCAACTCAGGCAGTCTCTCTCACTCTAAACAAATAATTTTCCACCAGCCTCCTAAGGCTGTAACTTAGACAAAATTTGTATTCATTACAATAACCTTTGACCATTCACCTTTGTCATCCAGACTTTCCTTAAATCAAAAGCTGTCTTCATCTTTAGCCACCACCATGTCTAACGACCTCCAAGAGTTAAAACTATGTCATAGACATATTAGTTCAAAATCAACACTATGATTTTCCTTGCCCATAAGGCAACCAGTACATAAAAAGTTTTGCTACTGTCTCCACAACAACTAATGGGAATCACTCAATGGCCTCAGCTGGCTCCTGAACGCCCACTCCCGTTAGCCCTTTATCAATAATCTCCATCAGGGTGTTTTCCCCTGGCATAGTTGCAGACACTTGTCACAATGAAAAACAAGCCATACAACTAATGCGGTTTCTGGTGAGTGGTATATGGAGGAGCTTTGTTTCTGGGGCAGACTGCAGTAACTCGTCACCGCTTCATCTCCCCTTGACGGTATAAGGACGCTGCTGGCCTCACAGCTCCTGCTCAACCCTCATACCTGTCTCACATAACACACCTCCATTCAGGAGATGCCCAATGACTTTACGTGACCCCTCTGCCTTAGGTTGCCCCCTGTCTGGCCAAAGAAGGTCTTACCCGTCATAGAGATGGTCACTCGTGCCCACTGGTGACCGCTCTTTCCCATCACACAATCAGTTCTCTTCAACAGAACTCAGCTGTTTTCTGGAGCTTAGGAAAGGCACGTTCAAGAGTCACCAGAGCCATTCCGATTGCCTAATAGTGTTCACACAGGGAGACAGGTTAATAACAGCAGTATTTAATCACTTAAATCCATTAACCGTCTTAAAAGCAGAAACCTAGCTGCTTAGATTATACTCAGTGAATTTAGATCACAACCGTACATTCAGTGTACTTCATCTGTAGCCGGAGCCATCGGTCCTGAATGGTGGAGACTAAATGAGACAAAGAAGTTACTGGTCCTAAAATAAGCTAATCAAAATGTCATCTCTATCTGTATTATTATTTTAAATACTTCTTTAAAGTCATTCAGTTTTATTTTTTAAAACATCTCTGTGTCTATGATCTTCAACTGAAACACTGTGCTTTACTTATTATCACAGATAACAGCTTTTAGCTGACTCATTGAATGAGAGAGACTCTGAGACTCTATTGGATGGTACACTGCTCTCTCATATACTTTTATCTATCATCTTTTAACTCTATCCCAGCTTAAGGCATCTTTGCCAGAAATTACATACGGTTTCAAATAAACATATTATTTATATTTGTCTTTTGCCCACCTCAGGGAATTTAGACAACAAATTTCCACTCAGATTGAGTCTCTGTCGCACTGGCAGTTTCAGGCACAGCACACATCAGATTTTAGATAAGCGAACTGTTTCATTACAGCCAATAACAAACTTATCTTTTGAAAGCAAAACATCAGCTTCTAGTTCTTTCATGGTCAACTTTTCAAGCTGTTTGTTTAATCAGATGCCTTTCAACACATTTTACATTTAGCAACTGTTAATTCAGTAGCCTACTGCTTCTGCTTATTTGTTCTTACATAATGGTAATTATTCTAGTTCTCAATAACGTTTCACATTTCTCAATCTCAATTACCATAGTTTAATCTCTGACTTCAAAGTTTTCTCTTCTAGGAGTTTATCAGTCTCCAATCAGGATTCACACTAACTTTGACAAGGCTACTCTGCATCTTTTGCAGTTATTATAAATCATCTTTGAGATCTGTCTCTCTATATTACCTTTACATATTTTGCAACTCACATTTGTTGGAGTCAAAAAAGGATTCACTTTAAGACTTCAATCTTTTGACCTTGTTTTTTATCTCTTATTTCTCAGACCAAAAAATGTCACTGTAGTCATTTAACCCTCTGGGGTCTGAGGTGTTTTCAGGGTCCTTGAGATGTTTTGGTATGCTCTGACATTTCTGCTTGTTTCAGTTGCTTATAAACATATTAATGGCACAGGTGAAATTACACTCTATATAGCACACACGGGGCTACCATAATATGTGAACAACATGTTAATACATGTTTGTATTTTTGAGAGAATATTGTTTATGCGTGGTTATTGAAAAAACTAAAAAATAAAGTCTCTAATATAAGGCCACAAATAACATACTAAATATCTGTCCACAAGACTTTTGACTAGTGGATGTTGCCTAGAGTTTTTGCTTCGAATTGATCTGAAAATCATTCTGCCTAATCATTCACATAAAACAATAGATTGTTTTAAATTGTGAAAAACATTTTTTTGTTTGCAAAGGCAATATGCGGATGGGCGGAACGGCCCAACCCCCTCATGAATAATTAGGCAGTTCTCACCTGAGCAGACTGCATACTAATGAGCCTTTCATTCAGTGGTGTCACACAAGAAAGAATGCAAGGACAATATATATATATAAATAAATAAATATGTATATACACACACACACACACACACACACACATATATATATATATATATATATATATATATATATATATATACACACTACCGTTCAAAAGTGTGGGGTCAGTGAGAATTTTATTTTTTATTTTTTGTAGGAAAGAAATCAATACTTTTATTTATCAAGGAATAATTAATTTGATCGAAAGTGACAGTAAAGACATTTATAATGTTACAAAAGATTCTAACCCTAACCCTATTAATCAAAGAATCCTAAAAAAAAAAAAAAAAAAAAAAAAACTGTACAACTGACAGACCAACAACTGTTTCAACATTGATAATAATAATAAATGTTTCTTGAGCATCAAATCCTCATATTATACTGATTTGTGAAGGACACTGAAGACACTGACACTGGTGATGCTGAAAATTCAGCTTTGATCACAGGAATAAATTACACTTTACTATGTATTCACACAGAAAACAGCTGATTTACACTGGAATAATATTTAATACTGTAACTGATTTTTGTTGTATTTTTAATCAAATAAGCGCAGCCATGGTTAGCAGAAGAGAATTCTTTTAAAAGTATTTAAAATCGCACCGACCCCAAACTTTTGAACGGTAGTGTGTATATATATATACAAACAATCAAAATATAAATGAAAGCCAAAAGCACATTTTTAGTCACACCTTTTAGCCATCCACATACCATTTTTAGCCATCCACCGCGGTAAAAATAAACCAGTCACATTTCAAAGTCGTTCGCGAAACGACCGCCAGGTGGCGCAAAGGGACATTTAGCAAAACGTAAGTGGGGCTAATGTCTGTAGCCTAAGGATGAAATACTACAAGTTATGGTAATTTCCAAATAAGCCTACAACAAACATTTATAGCCTACTCCGAAATTGTTGGTCATACAGATAAGATATAATCTTTTAAAACTGTAAAAGGCTAAAGTATAGGCCTACACTCACAGGCTAAATGAAAAAATCGCTCATGTGAGAAAAAGACGTTTGGGTATTCCTCAGTGAGAAAATTCATAGCCGAGCGGTAGAACTTAGGGTTCATCATCAAGATGACACGGGTTCAAATCCCGCACAAACAAGGTCTGCTGTAAATTTTATATTTATTTAGATTTGTCTAGCTCTAAAACTCTGTTACACCATACAGTTTTTTTTGCTTATATTTATAAAATACAATTATCATGCATTTCCATTTTACACTAAGGAACAAAATAGTATCCAACAGAACGACTTTGCATCTGTATAATAATAGGCTACCAATCGTAATTTCAAAAGCAGTTCTGTAAAAAAAAAATTATATAAAGCCTATATATATATATATATATATATGAATATAAATATATATATAAAAAATGAATATATATATATATATATATATATATATATATATATATATATATATATATATATATTTGTTTTGTTTTTTTTCAGGGCTGCCAACTCACGCACTGAGCGTGAGAGTACTCACGCAATTGACCCAAATCTCACGCTCTCACGCCACACCCCCGATTTCTCCCGCTGAAGTGTCAACCCGGTCGGTCAAATTCCTAAAAGATATAGTTTATCTATAGATCTACCTGTTGAGCCACTCGTGATCGACTCGTTATACCGCAAATTAGTTAAAATATCCCGTAATCTATCTAGAGCGAGCGTGCATGCGAGACAGATATTGTGCTCCAAACCATGCGCGCGCATGGCAGAGAGGTCTGTTCCCTACAACCTAGAGTTTTTAAAAACATGGTTTTAAGTAAAGTGTGATTTGCCAGGGGGGACTAGGATTTCCTTCTGGTCTAAACATCCCTGCTTCTGCTGAATTATTTTAATCCCAAAAATAAATTTTTTGGTCATACAGATAAGAGTAGCCTAGAGTAGCTTATCGTTCAAAACTGTAAACTTGTATTCATATAGGCTAACGACAAAAACAGTATATCTGTAGTCTCTGTCTTCGGGAACTGCGCGTCACAAAAAATGAACCGAAAGCCACTTCAGCTCAGTCACGATAAGAAATCGGCTATGTCTAAAGCCTTTAAATGTCTAAATATTTAGGCTAATAAATGTTATCTGATTGTGTAGGCTAATCCATATGAAAACGAGAGGTACAGAGGATCTACTCAAACATGCAATGTAAGCGCTTCCCAATGAGAAAATTACAAGACAAGGGTGAAAATCTCGCTCTAATTAAATGTAGGCTAAATCGCCCTCAATTAAAATGTAAAAACAGATCAAATAAAATGTTGCGATATTGTTTCATTTAAGTTCATAATTATTCTATAAATGTTATTTAATTTAGCAGCATTACCACGAAGCACCGTGTTTCGATATTTATTTGAATAATACAAAATAAAATAAAAACTTAATTCACAAATTGCATGCCTTGTAAGGATCCCCAGATTTTAGAATTTAATATTGAGTTGAACATTTTGTTCATGACAACAAATTAACATGCGTTTTTTCAGATTATATTTAGTTTTGCTTGGAAAAAGCTGGCCCAAACCAGTTTTATTTCATCAATTATTGAAATAATGAAATATTTAGTAATAAACTTTTATGACAGAAATATCACTAGGCTACATGTAACTTAAATCATTTAATTCCTTCATTATCAACACTGTCTAGAATAGCGATTTAAGTGTGAATTGCGACTTCTCTTTGTGTTAAGTCGGCCTCAGACTCCGATAGCCTGTGGGGGGTTGGAGGGGCAGTTGCTGGACAAAGGTGTTAATGTTCCTCTTTCATATGGAGAGTGTCGGATAGCCAGCCTGATGAGCAGGCACAATTATTGTAAGGATAAATCTGTGTCCAAATGTAGACCCCATATCTTATTAAATTATAAATATGGTAGTTTATTTATTGTAGCCTATTTAAAGTTTTTTTCACACAAAATTTCAATTGAAGTTATTGTAAGGTGAATTCAACAAGGCATGCTGTGTCTTTGAAAGCAACAATTAAAGGTTAAATAATTTTTTCGTGATTTGTATGGCTGACACGCAGCGACATATACAGTATTATCAGCTGTATGATGTGTTTTACCCTGAAATTTTTAATTTCGAGAGAGAGACCCGCGCGCGCAGCGAGGGAGACAAAATAAACTTGTTAAAAAGAGATCCAGCGCGAGAGAGGCAAAGAGAAACGCATGTTTTTAATTTAATTATGTTTCTTTGGACAATTTTAGTTTTGTACTGTTTTAATTGTTTAATTTAGCTGTAATTTCTTTGGCAATACAAATTTAAAATGTCGCAAGAATAAGATTAGCCTAGTGTTTCTTATTTTGCATCGCAAAAGAAATAAACTCTAAACCCGATGCAACCCTGTTTTAAATTAAAAAATTTAAACCTTGAAATGTTCGAACTTGGTTTCAAACTTAAGTAATTTTAGTGTTCTTTTACATTACACAATAATTCAGCAGACTAAAGACGAGCTTCTTCATTTTCATTTTCTGATGCAATCGGCTGACAATCTTCCTTCATCAGTTTTTGTCGTTTGTGCAGCGGCTGCGGTTCTACAGGAATGTAGCAAATTTATGTTGTAATGATAATCAAACAAAACTCTTGACTTTAAATAAGTAAACAGATATAAACAGTTACCTATTTAAGCATCAAGGTGGGAAAATATAAACGCTGTAGGACAACATCGGTTAACAACATGTAGGCCTATGCTACATTGAGATTCGATCTCGGGTGGATTGAAGCTCCTCGAAGCTCGTGTTGTTGCGTTGATCATCGAGCTACCGTCTGTACGCTGATAAAGTTGTAAAGCCTCATTGATGTAGCCTAAATGTTTTTATTGCAATGTTTTATGTTGAAATGTTTTCATTATTTATTCAATTACATTTCAGTAGCCTAATTTCAGTATTGGGATTATGAATTATTTTAACTACGTTTCACTTGTTGAATTCTTCTGCTACCAGCTTTCAATCGCTCTGAATCAGCGCGGTGCGGCAGCAGATTACGCATAAGAGAGAATAAACCGGAATAAACGAACACTTTTCAGAGTCTATGATTGTAGCGCCTCTTAGCGGTAAAAGGCAGCAAATACACCACACATTTTACCGCCGCGGTGGAACGGCTGATGTGGGCATTGTCATGGCTTGCCTCAACATTTGCGTTTGAATATTTTGAGTCTCTTTTGCACTGATAAGAAAAAAAGCGAGACAATCGCGCCGGGCGCGATAGCCGACCCCAGGGGGTTAAACACTGATCTATTTTCAAACCAATATTATTACCAGAAATGTGTTGTCATTTTATCACATTTTTAAACACCTTCTCGGTGGGCATTTACCGTTACGTATTAAATGGTCCTGATGACCACCATTAAAACACTCTCTGTCATCTAGTGGGTTCATGTGTCAGCCTCAACTACAGCATCAGACACCTGTCCTTGACTATAGTTTGATCACTGTGAGCTTGCAAACGGCTCCAACTTACTGCACACCCTTGAAGCAGTGTGTGTCCCATTCAGGAATGTAAACAGAGCCACTGATTAAGCAGTTCTCTGTATTCTTTTACAGTCCACCAGTGGCGGATTTAATCACAATAGCCAAATCATAATCTTCATCATTATCATTGGCAGCACATTCATTTTCATGAGCAGCACAGAAAATGCTCAAAATATTCGAATTTGTTTTCTGTCTTTACCTTACTAATTTGGTATTATCTTCAACAACACTAATTACAAGTACATGTCTAACATCCGGAAGCCGGGCGAATAAGCAAGCACTGTTGCTGTTATCCCAGCTTATCTTTTACAAAACATCATATGCAAATCTCTTCAAAGTGAGATCTTCAGAGCAGAGCTGTTTACAGCATTTGCTCTCTTCTGTCTCACTATTTATTTATT
Organism: Rhinichthys klamathensis goyatoka; assembly: GCF_029890125.1. Classification (NCBI taxonomy): domain Eukaryota; kingdom Metazoa; phylum Chordata; class Actinopteri; order Cypriniformes; family Leuciscidae; genus Rhinichthys; species Rhinichthys klamathensis. The sequence continues at coordinate 890,177 of NW_026606844.1, read as the reverse complement.
TATTTATTTATTTTCCCGGACTGTTAAGTTACTCTTCATAAAGTGTAACAATTTGTACATCATTATTTTCATTACAACTGGTTTGAAGCCTTTTTCCTTCCATCACATGGTTAGTCTGCAGATTCAACTTAATATTATCATTATTGTCTCAGTCTTATCTCTACTGTTTCTCCAAAACAGATTATATTACTCAGTCCGTAAATTACACAGACAACCATTATAGCTACTTGCTTCAATACCCTTATTTTCTTAACATTAATAAAATAAAGCAGATATATCATCATTTCAATCATTATTTTATCAAAATCTAGAATTGTTCCCCATTCTGCTTAAAACATTCTTCATATCATGTTAATCCCTGTCAATCATACAATGCCTTATTTTATTCTAAAACTTTTCATATCATTTAAACAGTTAATTTGACTTCCATAAATTCTATCAGACCATGTCTATTTTCATCACATATAGTTTTCTACTATATTTCTCCTTTCTTTTCCCTACATGCCAGTTCCTTCATTATCCTCTCCTTTCTTTTCTCAAACATGCCAGTTCCTTCATTATCTAACCAGTACATGATTGTTTGCACAATCCCCACACACACATGTCTCACACACCAACCTTTTTGTTTTTTCACTTCCCTCTTCCACCAAGTCTCACTTACAGTTCCCTCTATTTCACACAGACAGCCTTATTGCTTCTTGCTACTTCAATCCTTGTCATATAAATTTAAGTTCTATAGACATCTAATGTCATGCATCCATTTACTGGATGAAGAAGTAAAAAAACATTATTTCTCCTGGCAGTTCGACATTTTATCTTCAAGCCAACAATCCATTATCTGTTCACATTTTTTACACACATGTTGAACGCAGCCACAACAACCTTTTGTCCCGCTGCCCTGTTCCACTGATTCTCGCACACTCTTAGTCTATTTGTGCTCAGTGTTCCCTCCCTGGGGAAATCATGGTATTTTCTCAGTTTTTTTTTTCAGAAAACCGGTGTATCAAATTTGGCATGTTTACTCTGAGATTTTCCCATACTGGCTGTTTTCTGTTCCCTGTGGATTTCTCTTCAACGCGCGTTTTCTCTAATCTGTTAGGCGTCCCCAACAGACCCGATTCTTTCTTTTAACCCAAATTGGTCGCCCTCCTAATTATGGTTTACCAAAAACAACTGTTCTGGTTCCCCCTAATTAGCCTCAGCACCTAAAAACAATTTGCTCCGTGGTGGAACAACTGATTTTCAGGTTACCTATCTGTTTGAAATCTCTTGATCTGTTACAGACCTCAATTAATCTCAGATAATTTTCTCTCGTATCTGTTTGAAACCTCTTGATCTATATATAGATCTCAATTAATCTCAGATTACGTACCACAGAAACAGCCCTCAGCCAATATGGTTCAATTTCACTCTTCCCCCCAATTAAACTGAATTTAATTAACTTACCCAAAAGAAAATAAATTGAACTGTCTCTTACCAGAGATGCTTCTGTTGCCACCGGGTTCTTTCAATTGATTCCAGTGGAGTTTCTCCTGGCCCTGATAGCTGTCGGCCCCTCTCTCTGAAATTTACGAGGTAGAGCTGGAACTGCTCAGTCCAGGTGGCCAAACACCGTCCGCTCTCAGGTCCAGAAGGCACTTCCAAGGAATCCCACTTCTGACACCAAACTGTTGTGGCAAAAATTCATCTCAAACAAACATCACTGCGTAAGAGACACTCAGAGTCAAATTATATAAAATAGAAGTATTTATTCTTGCAAGAATAGGAGCAGTCTAATACACAGTTGTTACCCTGTGCAGAAGAGTGACACACCCCCAGACAGACTGAACTAGCTTTTATCTTAGTTTCAAGGCCTTCTTCCCCCCAGAGCCTTCCTCCCAGTAGTTTTCCATAGACGTCACTAGTTGGCCCACTAAGCTCCCCTGCACCAAATGGCCTTCTGACATCTAGGTCAGAGGTCCTTGTTCGTCTGTTCTCTGGAGTGTCTCCCCCTTCTGCCTCCCCAGGTACATAAACAGAATCTTCTCTCACTACAAGTGAGAGACACACATGTGACATTCTTTGAATCATCTATATTTTACTAAAGATCAATGAATATCATTAAAATTGCCACCACAGTAGATAATTAGTAGTAGTTCTTCAGGAGGTATGACAGAATTCATTAGTTATTGATTAACTAACTGTAACACAATCATAAAATTCTATTACATACTGATTAGTTAACACACATTAGCTAACTAGTAGTTAACAGCAGTGAAGGAGTAGTTAATGAAGAATTACCTACTAGTTCTTCAATAATACCATATTAGTTATGCAGTAAGTAAGATACAGTATTCTAAAGTGTTACCCAGCTCAGTTCTACTGTGAAGAAAAAAAATCAACTCTGGGGTTGTCAATCTCACACAGTTGAACTGACGTGAAAAAATATCTGATGTGGAATGTAACATCTTTACTAGTATACTTTTGAGTGAACCGAGTTACCATTTGAACGTTCTATCAGAACTGTTGTTGTTTTTGGGCCCTGAACGGTGTGTTGAGGGATTTGGGCACGTACCCGTGCCTTGGTTTGAGTATGACTCTACGTTTTGTTTGTTTAAACCATATAAGGGAAATAGGACTATTCATGACTATTACTCTCTTTATTTAGTTTATTCTCACTTAACATTAAGAAAATAAGTCTAAAACTACTGTCCTCTTGGAGTAGGGCATTCCTCCTGTCTTGTAGGCTGATAGTAGGCTGATAGGGAAAAGGATAATTAATTTCCTCACAGTCTGCGAGACCCTGTACATTTTGAGTCTTGGAGCCTTCTCCTCACTAGTCATCACTACCAGAGAAAAGCAAACTAGACAATAGGAATTATTTTGTTCTAGGAGTGGGGACCTAGATCCTGTAATGTCCCTAGTCATCCAAGGTAGTGCAGAAGAAATCATTGAAATTTCCCTCTACATTCAGACGCAGTAGCCTAACACTGAATGTGTTCCCTGAAGTGTTGTCATACTCGTAACTCTTGATGTTTATTGATGCAGTTCAGTCAGTTTGCTATTTTGTTCCCACATTTACTCCTGATTGGAGGCTCCCGTAAATATTTCGTTACATACAGTAACACTTCAACTAAGTATAGCCTAATGGTGCAACGCAAAAATATTTAGTAGTACCTAAGTTGTAACTTAGTGTCCCTTTATGTCAAAATTATAGGCTACGTTGTAACTTACGCACAGCTGAGGCCCCAGGCCCGGACACTTCAGTCACTGTGCCCCCTCACTTCTGTTCTTTTTTTGGACTTTTATTGTATTATTTTTTTTCATTTCATTTCATGGTTTGGTATTAGTGTTTAGTGAAAGGGTTATCATTTTAACACAATCTTATTCTTATGTAAGAAATTACATCTGATAGGAAACGAAAAAAGTTCGTCTGTTTAGGAAAATTTTCAGTTGATAAAATATACATTATAATTATTTCCAATGGCTGTTCTAAACAGTAGGCTACGCAATAGCAGATGGCGCTGTTGTCGATACTTTGCAGGAGAACACCAGAGCTTCGTTAGGGTTAATTTCTATATTACACAGGGTGAACTATTGCTATAATGTGGCAGCTAAGTACTAGCCTCGCTCCGCCCTACTACATACTTCCGCTCGTTATGGCAGATCTAGAGTGGTATGGCAAGCCCTATTATATGGCAAGCCCTTTTAACATTTAAAAGCTAAGTTTGACTATCCGGAATTAACATTGATATCAATAACGTCTTTCTGACTAGTCGTAATTACATTTTGGATAGTTGGAATTGTCATTCAAGATATCTGTAACGTAATTGTGACTAGTCGAAATGACAGATAGAGATATCTGTAATTCAGTTTTGACTAGGCAAAACTGAATTACAGATATCTGCAATGAAAACGACATTCAACTCGTCACACATCTTAAATGACAATTGCAGATATCTGTAATTCAGTTTTGACTAGGCAGAATGAAAGTTAAAGATATCTCAAATGTCATTATGACTAGTGCAACTTATTGTGCATGACGTTGCTCTATTTTAGATATCCATAAATACTAGTGGTGTAACATTCACAGAATTTCTGGGTCAATTTAAAGGGAATAAACTTTAATGACAATATTTATTAACTCACTTAAGTGCACTTTTTACAAATGCACTTTGTAATAATATCTAATTAAGTTTAACTTAAAGTAAGTACACTTTCATCACAATATTTATAAACACACTTAAGTGCACTTTTAAAAATGCACTTTGTAATAATATGTAATTAATTTTAACTTAAAGTAAGTACACTTTCATGACAATATTTCTAAACACACTTAAGTGTACTTTTTAAAAATGCACTTTGTAATAATGTCTAATTAAGTTTTACTTAAAGAAAGTACACTTTCATGACAATATTTCTAAACACACTTAAGTGTACTTTTTAAAAATGCACTTTGTAATAATGTCTAATTAAGTTTTACTTAAAGAAAGTACACTTTCATGATCATATTTGTAAACACACTTAAGTGCACTTTTTACAAATGCACTTTGTAATAATATCTAATTAAGCTTAACTTAAAGTACACTTTCATCACAATATTTCTAAACACACTTAAGTGCATGTTTTAAAACAATCACTTTTTAATTGTGTCTACTTAAGTTTTACTTAAACATACATTTTAAATAATTATGATTTTATAGTGTTTTAAATTTATTAAAGTTACAAGTTATTAAATGAAATTTATTTTGATCTATTGACTAATATACTAAATAAAATAATAATTTTAATATAAATCATGGAAAGTAATTCACTTTAATTTCAACTCAAGTGTGTTGTCCCAAAATAATTTGTTCATGTATTTTAAATGTGTTTAGTCTATAATATATACGGTGTGCATTAATATTGAACAAAAATATTGACTTTTAGTTAGGCGAAAGAGTAAAGTTTTGTGAACTTACAGAGTCTAACAACACAATGAGTTAGAACAAATTCAACTTAACCCTCTAGTTATCTTCGGGGTCTTTTTGACCCGCAAATGACTTTTGGTGAATTTTAAAAAATGTTATCTTTATCCAAATGGTATGAAAACTTATACGCCTCTTAACACTGTCTAGATCTACCAAAAAAAATATATATATTGGAATGATATCTGTTTTTACGTTAGCGTGAAAAAAATGCCAGCACTTGTTATCTTCGGGGTCCCTGGAGACCACGCATAGTAAATATACAAAATTCATCATCAAAATCAGAAACAACGCAGATCACATAGACAGAAATAAAGTGGCACACTTCCAACAATGCAAAAAAAAAAATCCACAATGCACACACACACACACACACACACACACACACACACACACACACACACACACACACACACACACACATACACACACACACACACACACACACACACAGTAATTCATTTGTAAGGCTATACTATGCATCAGGGGCGATTCTAGGATTTTCATTTTAGGGGGGCTCAGCCCCCAATGAGGGTATGAAAAAAAAAAAGTTTGTTTATGGTCTAATGCTCATTATTAACTAGTTACATTCATTCATCCAGTAACATGCATATGGCAGGGTTTTATAATCACTGAGGTGCCGAATGTGAGGTATAGGGGGGTTCGGGGGCATGCTCCCCCGAGAAAATTTTGATTTTTCTGATCTACATAATTATGTGCATTTTCAGATGTTTTGAAGGCCAAAAAAAATGGATAACAATAGCTTTAAAACCATGTGCGGGCAGCTGTTTTTTTTCTCACCTCATCAGCATCACACTCTTTTTCTCTTTGTTTTTCTCTTGCTCTGTCTTTTCCCCTCCTAAAGCTGAGCTTTGACTGATATAGGCTTTTCATTTTTGTCTGTCAGTGAAGAAAGTAAACATAGGGTCAACTGATTTGTAGTAATTTATGAATAATTTTCTCAGACAAAGCTACCAGGAAAGCTAGGTAACTAAGTTTATTAAATTCATTCACAATATGTACACATTCATTATTGATCATCTAGGCCTAATACAGGGCCGTAGACAGGGCTTTATAATCAAAGAGGTCATAAATTTGAAGTTGTTATGGTGTTAAACATTTTTATTTCTCTGATATGTGCATTTCAAGACGTTTGAAGGCCAAAAAAGGATAAGAAATAGATTTAAAACCTGCTCTCTCCTCATCTCCATCACTCTGTCTTTTCCTCTCAGTCTCCTGATCTTGCCCTGTCTTTTCCCCTCCTAAAGCTGAACTTCTTTAAAGCTGCAGTCCGTAGCTTTTCCTCTTTGTCGCCATCTCTCTGTTCGAAATCTAATTGCAGTGATTCGCGGAATTATCATCTTTACGTGGGTTGTAAATCGGCATGAAACAGCGCGGATGAACACAGTGCTTTGAGGCGAGTGCTGCTGTCAGTCACCGCGCTGTGTGGATACTGTCATACAGAATCACAGATTCACTTTTTGAAAGTTTGACCAACATAAGAATTTTCATTAGAAAATGTCTTCTGAACAAGTAAGTAACATCCATTTTTGTTCTGACCAACTAAGGGGGAAAAAGCATTCGACATGATAAGCTTCGTTAGATTTAATCAACGCGATTTACAGCAACCGTGCAAATTATAGCCTACTTTGTTCTCAAATTGTTCATGTTAACAACATCAGCATTGCGTGACTAATGTTAAATTTAATGTGTTTTATGGTTACCTGTGTAGTTCAGAATTCATATTCTCCATAATAGCAAAACAAGAAAGGCACAACAAAGGAAACTCCATAACTGTGTGAATTAAGAAAACGTACTGTTACACGATTGAACTATTGAAATGTCTTAACTTACTTGTTCAGCAGAAAAAAGCCGTCTCTTCTTCCGTTTCGAACCCCTTCAAAACACGGAGTTCACGCACTTTTCAAAAGCCCCGCCGATGTGTATCCTTGTGTTCGCATGAGACGGTTTCTTTCTTTTTTTCTAGCCACCTTAAATCCGAAGTACGAAGTCTTTTGTGTTTTATAACTGCTGAATCTCCAGTTGACACTGATGATTGTTGTTTGGATCTTCCTGGATGCCATAAGTTTAATTATGTAAAGTGCTGCGAGAAAAGCCTATACATCTAAACATCTCGTCAAGCGCAGTATAGCCGGCTAGCCGAAACTCCTTCTTTATGTGTACGGGTGTGACGTAATGACGCAAAGACATGCTCGAATTTCCCGCGGAAACCCACCAGTACCACTGGAATTAAAATCATTATTACAAGCTAACCGTTTTGAATCTAGCTATGGCAAGCAGATAGTTTTGACCACTGGCAGAATAAGTTTTTTTTAATATAATTATTTTGGATTATTTTTAACTTAAAAAAGTTACGGACTGGAGCTTTAATTTACTGAAGGCTACAAATTGTATTAATTCTCAACATGTACACAACAGATGCATTATTAATCTTGTATGAAAACAGCTTTGTTAATGTTTCTTGTCCCCTCACAATGACATAATTACACGTTATATAGGCCTATTTTCAGCTTTAAATGGTGAAATTAGACAAAAGTGTATTAGTTTTCTAATTATTTTTGTCATTCTTTTAACATTTATGACCTAAAAAACTCTCAAATATAAATTGTTTAGTTTAGCTACTTACATTTTCTTAACTCGCACTTGACCGTAAACTGAAGCGTCAGTCGTGCTGCTCAAATTCGCGCTCAGCAGCGTCTGACTGTGAACATAAAGCCCGCCTACTTTGATTTGATTGGTCATCTCAAATATTCTGACATTGACGAGCAATGAAATTTCTGAAATTTCTTTTACTGTCTATGTGAAATACCAATGAGGCTCAGATGAACACACACGCCCCCCTGTCCTCTGTTTCTGACGTGCAGACTCAGAGCGCTTGGCTCTGCTGCGGATTGAAGATGAACACTCTGAATCTGATTATAACAAGACTGAAGCGAATACGAATGTGTGTAGCCTACACTTAATCACAAATGTTTAGGGGGGCTAGGCAGAAGTTTAAAAAGGGCCTAGTGACGCCTATGGTTCTCACTCTGCGTGTGTTTCGCGCTGGATGACGGTCGTGCCGAGAGGAGAAGTAGAAGAAGAGAAGAGGATGACACCATTTGAAGCGGGGATGTTTTCATTTTCATCCTTAACACATACATTTTAAACCACAAACTGGTTTGGACATTATTTAACCTTGTCAAAGACGAACACATTTTTTTGAATAACAATATTTCTTACTCCAAGTTTTAGGGGTGCTGAGCTCCTTTTTAGGGGTGCTGAAGCACCCCTAAAAAGGGGCTAGCCTCACCCATGCTATGCATACTGCCAGCAGTGCACTGACGCATAAACACCTGCAGTGCACTGTAAACGAGACTGTATGTGATGACCACCAATTATTGTTCCTAGTTGTTCGATTTTTTCCCCATACACTGTTTTTTTTAACTAAATTTTTTTTTTTTTACTGCTTTATTTGCTCATTTGTTATTGCTGTTCAGTTCATTGCATTTTGATGTTCATGTCATGTATTTTTACTCAATATGTAATATAACTGTTCATTTCTGTAATTTTTTGTTCTGTTACAGTTAGTAACATTGTAGAATTAAAATTGTGGAATTATATTAAAAACAGATGATTGAAATAAATTATAAAATCTAAAGACTCCAACATTTGGAGTCTTGTTCAGGTTTGATTCTAATCATAATGTAACATTATTGAAAAACTTTTGTCTGTACAAAAAATGCTAAACTTTGACAAAAAGTTTTTTTTGTGTGTTATAATTGTGATTTTATAATATTTAGATATGAATCCAACTGGAAAAACTTGTGAAAAGATATGTAGTTTGGTTAATCACATAGCAAATAGCTTATAGTGGAGGTCTATGGCCATCTAGTGGTTAAAGTGAGTTTTTTTTATTTTAAAACTGCATTCTCCAAAAAAATGCAAAAATCTTACATTAAATAATTTAAAATGATCCATGTTATCCCCATAAATGAAAGTTAGAAATCTGGGTCTTTTATAAAGTAAATTTGACATAAAATGCTGTTTTTTGTAAAAAAAAGCCTATTTAAATAAATATTTATTTATAGAAATTTAAAAGATATAAAAAATCCTCCAAAAACGACACAAATGTTGAGTAAAAACATTAATAAACAGACTAAAATTACATTTGTAAAAAAAAAATATATATATATATATTATTCTGTTACAAAATTAAATGTTATTGTCTGGGGTCCCTGGAGACCCCAAAGATAATGAGTGTAGACACAAATGAAGATAATCAGAGGGTTAAACAGAAAAGCTGAAATAAAAATATACTCGATACGAACATGGTGTTTAATGCGCATGCGCCAGAAATACTACGTCATGATGACGCACTACTTCACTAGAGTTTGAAAAATTTATTTTTACTAAACCGACTTTTAAATAATTTTAAACAAACTAAATGAGTATGACTTAAAGTTAAATTTGCATGCTGAATGCTGATCCAATATTGTAACTCTCGAAGACATTTATATATTAATCAATCTTAACCACCACCATACATATTTAATATATCACCCACCTCTAGAAATAATGCTTGTAACGTTAATGTATTTAATTTCGTTTTGCATTTGAAGAGTGAGTTGTTCAGTTACTATTTGTTTTGGAATATGTAATATTTTTGTGCTTATCTGGATTAAACATTCATTTTGCAGGATCAGTTCACATTTGTTATTGGAGATACAGGGCAAGTGGTGTGGAATCACAGACCTGTATTGATGAGGTGATGTTACAAGATTTATTATGAATTTTTGCCCAGCCAGCAGACACACCTCTATCAAGCTTAAACACTGCTATCAAGTCCCTAACTATCCCTATAGCTTTTAATGCTTTGAATCTTTTCCATTTGCAAGTAATACATTCCCACCTGTGCATTTACATATGCCCCTATAATCATCATATATTTTACAGGTAACACACCAAATGAAGAAGGCTGCCGCATTACTGTGTCAACCGTGGTAAATACAGGAACATCATTCATGAAGATACTAAGATGCAAGCTTAAAATTCAAGATTACCTTTCTCAATTTGCATGGGTCTTGGGTTTGCATGGGTCATTAACCTATATTTGTGTAATTGATAAAGTTATGTTTAATTCCTTTTAAAGTAGCAAAATAAATGTTCTCTATTTTTAATGACTTTAAGCCCAGTGTCAGTGAAGATGGCGTGGTCAGTGCAATCCTGGTGTTTGTGGGAAATAGAGGAACCTTGCCCAGCTTTCTACCACGGTGTGACCCTGATGAGGTAATTCATCACATCACACATTCATCAACAGTTAGCAGTCAAAAGTTTGCGTACACCTTGCAGAATAAACTGCTTCATCAGGGTAGTACTAAATAAAAAGACAACATATACATTTTTGTGTTCCCTCTTATTGCTAAAATAAAGACTAAAATACTGCAAGGTGTTTATAAACTTTAACGGGAAAATATCTATCACTTTCATTCATTTGAGCCAAATATAATAATGGACTGGATATGTTTTATAAACAATTGTTTTCCTTCACTTTTCTTTCCCTCAAGGTATTTTTTCTGACTTTCCTGCCTCTTTGGAACAAATCCATTCACATTTACTTTGGAGAGCACCGGGACATTGACATAAACAGCACTTTCCAACTACTTCAAAACATTTGGTGACAAATGATTTTGGTTTTCTTGTTTTTGTGCCTTTAGATTTCTTCAGTTTTAGTTTTTTTGTTTTTAGACTAACTTGAAAAGGTTTAAGAGCTAAAATTAACAAGGTTCGGTAACACTTTAATTAGGTCTCATTTGTTAATATTAGTTTATGTATTAGCCAACATGATCTAAAAATGTGCATATTTTTACAGTATTTATGAATCTTTGTTAATATTAGTTAATTAAAATATAGTTTGTTAAAGTTAGTTAATACAATTTATAGTCATTGTTCATGTGAGTTCACAGTGCATTATAATTTTAATACACAACTTTTGAATATAATAATGCATTATTAAATGTTTAAATTAACATTAACTAAGACTAATAAATGCTTAAAGTATTATTCATTTTTAGTTCATGTTAACTGAAGGAGTTAACTAATAATACCTTTTTGTAAAGCATTACCCGTTTGAATCTTAATGTTCACATTTTGCAGTAGAACGTCACATCACATTTTGTTTGTATTAATTCATGGGTTGTGTGTTTGATGTACTGTGTGTTTGCTTCTAAAATGATGTTTGTACTGGTAATCCCTAGGTTATGGGGACCAAATTACCCCAAAAGTATAGTAATACCAGTAAATTACATGGAAAGAATCTTATAAAATCATAGAGAATGATGTTTTCTGAAATAGTAAAAACACAAAAATGTTTTCTGTGATGATAGGTTTAGGTTTAGGTCCCTTTGTATGAGAGAGAACATGATTGTGCATATAAGCATCATTGCCCTCCAGACTCTTTCTAAATTAGAGTTAAAGGGATAGTTCACTTTAAAATGATAATTCTGTCATCATATACTCACCCTCAACTTACACTTAAGTGATCTTATGAATCACTGACAACTCTTAAATAACTGGTTTGTAAATAATGCTATACTTAATTTAGAAATTATTAATTGATCATTAACAAAGTATGAAAATATAATTATTAAACACATTATAGATATGCTTATAAATCAAGAAAAAGCATTTATAGCTGTATTTATAAACTTCTTATTAATGTCTATTAATGCTTTATAAATGATGAATTAACTGTTAACTCATGCTTAACTAATGATTATTAGTGTGCAGTTATTATAAAGTGTTACCTTTCTTTCTTCTGCTGAACACAAAGGAAGATATTTTGAAGAATGTCAGTAACCAAACAGTTAACTGGTCCCATTGACTTCAATAGTAGGAAACATAATACCATGGAATTCAATGGGACCAGTTAACTATTTGGTTACTGACATTTTTCAAAATATCTCCGTTGTGTTCAGCAGCAGAAAAATTCATACAGGTTTGAAACAACTTGAGGGTGAGTATATAATGACAGAATGTGTCAAAGTGAACTATCCCTTTAAAGTGTTGTAACTGTTTATGTATAGTGTTTCTTGGGGTTTTTCTTGTGCACCAACAGAAAGGTTTTTATGTATTTATTTTAGAGATTGTTTTGTCAGTAAATGTAGAGGGTTTTAAATTGAATTTGTGTTGATTGTAGCTAGGTTAAGACTTTTTTGTCCAAATTTGAAAATATTTGCAACTATTTTTTTTTTTAAATTACAAATGTATTTAATTATATAATAGTGTACATGTATATTACATTAAAGTATATTTTAGTTCACATTAATTGCTTGTCAGTATATTTGGAAGTACACTTTTACCATATTTCAAAGTTCATATACAAATGTATTAAAATCCCACTTAATTTGTTCCAAAAAATCACTCTTAATATCAACTAATAGCATTTAATTTGAGCTTAATCTGTGATACATTTGAAATCAATTACATATAATATGCAATAAGTTTGTCGAAAACATTACACTTAATTCACATTTAAGTGTATTGTTAACTGACATTAAAGTACATTTTTAGTTTACATTAATTGCTTGTCAGTGCATTGTGTAGTGCACTTTAAATACATTTTAAATAGACTAGAAGCAATTATGAAAGTAAATATAAAGTTGTATTAAAGTCCCTGTAAAGGCAATTTAAAAAAAAAATTCTAAACACATAAGAAATGTTAGAAATGTATTGCTAAAACATATTACAAAGACTGTGAACTGTGAAGTACTGAATTGTGGAGTTAGATCATTAAACAGTTTTTCACCATTGCTAAAAAATCACTCTTAATGACAACTTATTGCATTTTATTTGAACTTAATATGTGATATATTTGAAATCAATTACACTTAATGTGCATTCAATGCGGCGAAAACATTGCATTTAATTCACACTTAAGTGTATTGTTAACTGACATTATAGTATATTTTATATCACATTAATTGCGTGTCATTATATTGTGTAGTGCACTTTAAATATATTTTAAATACACTCAAAGTAATTATGAAAGTAAATATAAAGTTGTATTAAAGTACCAATTAAGTTGTACCAAAAAATCACTCTTAATGAAACTTATTGCATTTTATTTGAACTTAATATATGATATATTTTAAATTAATTATACTTAATGTGCATTCAGTGTGGCCAAAAAATTGCATTTAATTCACACTTAAGTGTATACCTTTAAAGTATATTATTTGTGTAATAAGTACACTTTATAAAAGTACACTAAAGTGCACTTTTTTTTCACAAGGGTGGCATTGGCTGTAATAAAAAAACCCACCATAAAATGTTTCCATGTTTCCAGCATGACACAAATTGTATTCATTAGCATTAGCCTGGTGGTCTCTCAAAAATATTGACAACATGCAATGTTTAAAAAAAAAAAGTAATTGTGTGCACATCCCACCTTCTGGCAGGTGCAGGACAAAAGGAACTTACTAAAGTGAAAAGAATGAAAAAAAATATATATATCCTTCTTATATACGTGACTCATCGATTTTATCAATTCACTGAAAACCTTTGATGTTACCTCTGACAACATGCTGTTGGCTACTTTTGACGTTCAGAGTTTGTACAAAAATATTCCACATGACGGTGGCCTTGAAGCACTCCAGTATTTTCTCTCTTTAAATCAGGTTGAGCCAAAACCCATCACTGAGTGCATATTAGACTCATATAGTTCAGACCAATAACTTTTTGTTTTCAAGATGAGTTCTATATACAAAAGAAAGGCACTGCCATGGGAAGTAAAATTACTCCTAATTATGCCTGCTTATATATGGGTCTCTTTGAAAACCAATTTGTGCTGCATCAGAGAAATCCATTCTATTCTAAGATCTTATTCTACAAGCGGTATATCGATGATATTTGTCTGCTTATTGACTGCACATTAGAGGAATTAATGGGTTTCCATGAGTATCTTAACTCTTGTAATGAACATTTGAAATTTACTTTGGAATATGATCAACATCGCATCAGTTTCCTGGATATTCAGGTGTATAAAGATGGTACGACCATAAAAACTGATATTTTTTGCAAGCCCACGATCCCAACACTATATTGCATGGGGATAGTTTTCATCCCAGGCTGTTGGTAAAAAGTCTTCCCATCAGTCAGTTTAACCATGTACGTAGAATATGCAGCGACAATAAATCTTACTCAACGCAGGCTGCAGACTTAACAAAAAGATTCCGCAATTGAGGTTATAAACAAGATTGGGTTGATTCGGCCAAAAAACTTTTTGTTCAGATAAATAATCAAATAAGCGCACTAAAAATCCAAACAAGTCCCCTTTATGTTGCGTAAAATATTCCCCACTTATGTCAGAATTTAGAAAATCTGTTTACAAACATTGGCATATTATTGATTCGGACCCTAAACTAATCAGAGTTTTTCCGTAAAAACCTAAGCTTATTTTTAAGCGTGCCCCTAACTTAAAAGACCACCTAGTCAGGGGCGGATCTAGAAAAATATTTATGGGGTGGCAAGAGGGGGGCAGGAATTTTTGAGGGGTGGCAACATGGCAGACGTATATATACTGAATTTAATCACAGTTAACACAGTTTGATGAGAAATTGTATGTATACACACTACAAAAGGGCATTATTTGTATCTGTTTTGTGTGTGTGTGTGTGTGTGTGTATGGGGGGGGGGGGGGGATTTTGTGCTTTTTAATGTTAAATTCATCAATCTGGTGCACTTTGAGAGTTCAAAATAAAGAGCTCCAACCCATATTCAGTGTGCAAATTGAACAAAGAAAAACTCTTTTTAGTTGTGATATAGTGTCTGTCTACATTACACTACTATATAATAATAGTTATAATATTAAATAAAATACCCTGTGAACATTCACACGTTTGCTTTATGATAGGCTAAAATTTATCTCCATAAATATTAAATAATATTTTCTTAATTCTGCGCATGTATTTTTACTTACTTACATCAATTGCTCGATCAATATTATTATCACATATTTTACATTTATATTTTTAACTGTACACAAACAACTTAATATAGCTAAGTTTGTGTATATTTTACACGTAGTAAAATACTGTAGGCTACTGCTTATAAACACCAGACAGATAATGATATATGAAACAGATGTTCTTTACTCATCTCACTTGCACAAAATAAATGCAGTAAAATAAAGCATAGAAACGCACATGTGAAATACACTGAAAATGATATATGCATTTAAAAATTTGGTCGGGTTGAAAACTTATCTCTCTGGTAATGGAACTCGGTCCCTGTTGTCTCTTGCTCTCGCTGTCTCCCGCTCTCGCGGTCAGATCACCGGAAGTTTTCGCCGGAAGTATTTGCCCACACAATAAAGTACGAACGTCAACGGTCGTCATATTATGCACGGAGCGAATTCACTGCAGTCGGACATTGGAGATTCGCGTTCGTAAATTGTCAAATTGGCCATAACTTTTAATTCGTTGCTGCCAACTGGGGTGGCAGCAGGGGTGGCAAGGCTTTCTTTTAGGGTGGCATTTGCCACCCTATGCCACCCCGGTAGATCCGCCCCTGCACCTAGTTAAAAATGATATACGTCCGCAACTCACAACGTCCTTTTCTTAGTATGCTAGACGGTAGATGTGGCAGTTGTGCCCAGTGCTTGTACACGCATAAATGCAAAAATTGTAATCATCCACACACTGGCAAGACATTATCCATTCGCGGTGTCATTACATAGCACCACATATGTTATTTATTTAATTCGCTGCCCATGTGGCTTAGCATATGTGGGCAAAACAACGTGAGCGCTACAGACCAGAATTAGGCCTTTTCCACACGACACGGGTATTTTTATAACCGGAGTTTTCCTCCTGCGTTTAAAAAAAAAAATCCCGCCTACATTAAAACGCAAAAACACGCTATCGAGCGCTGTCAAGAGCATGCCACACCAGCAGGCGGCGATATAACCCTAACCGTAAAGCCACGTTGGCCAATCAGAAGCCTAACAAAAAGTTATTAGCGGTTCCGGTCATAGACAGTAAAAGAAATGGACACAGCCTAGACTTCAAAGGAGAAAAGTGAAGCCCATTAGAAGCACCCACTTCCTGATGGCTGAGCGTACTGCGCAGGCTCAAACTGAGCTTGACGACGTAGATGTGACGTGAGCAACCTGTCTGACAGTTGTACGTCTTCTAGTAGCTGTGTCAAGACAAATCTGAATTGAAATCTGAAACAAATCCTTTGTTGAAATATTTTGTCCCGTTGCTTTTATGGACTCTCTATCTATGGGCTTCTGCCTTGACTTTATGCCTCCATGTCCCCCCGATTGCCTCATAGACAGTAAAAGATTGTCTGCGAGCTTCTCCTCCTGTCTATACGGTAATTTCTCTACTGTGCGACAGAGAGTCCCGTGGTTATGACGCAATCGTTAGCCTATGTGGCGAGCAGGGCGGGGGTAGATGTGAGAGGACGGCACGAGGCCGGTGGCGTGAGTGATATTATGAGCGACACCTGTGAGACGCACCGGTCTCGCATCTCACGGAGGAGCGGAAGCATAAAGGAGGAGCGACGACAGTGCAGATGGAGAGACCGGTGCGTCTCACAGGTGTCGCTCATTATCACTCTGGCCACCGGCCTCGCGCCGTCCTCTCACGTCCCTCGACCTCGTCCTGCTCGCCACAGCCTATTTTTACAAAAACGGCTTCTACGGGGCCATAACGTAAGATACAAAGTAATGGAGCCTTTTATACATTGTCGTGTTTCTTCAGAAATAAATAATGGACAAATGGAGTCTTTGGACGCCTCAGATGTAAAGTTATTATCAAAGTGACGCCAAAATGAATGGGAGTCAATGGAATGCTAACAGCAGGTGATGGTCTGCTACAATGGCGGCCCCCAGAGGAAGCTTCAGTTTCCGGCTGATGGATTACCCCCTTGGTTCCGGTAGACGGATAACGGCGCAAACTCTGACGTCAAACACAGCGGATAACGGCGCACACTCTGACGTCAAACACAGCGGATAACTGAGGATTCTGAAAATCCTCACCCTGGCAAAGGTTTTCAAAAATGTTCAGTTTCAGTGACCTGATACTGCGTTTCCGTGTGGACGAACGGCCGAACCGCGTAAAAAAAAGTCACGGTTATAAAAATACCCTTGTCCGTGTGGACAAGGCCTTAGTGAGAACAGAAGTACCATTAGAACAGGGGATGAGCGCAGTCCTCAGCCGCTCATTTTAAACTAGCCGGGCATAATGTCAGCGCCCTTAGATATATCGGGGTGGAGCGGGTTAACAAGCCGTCTAGAGGAGATCATGATAAAAGGCTTCTCCAACGGGAAACTTTTTGGATTCATTATTTACAATGTCTCCCCATGGTCTTAATGAAGAATTTGATATTAAACCATTGTTATAAAAAAAAAAGTTTTGTAAGAAATTGTCTGTTTCTATGCTGACTACATTTCAGCAGGTTTTATGAATATGTGGGAAGTAGTATTAACATAAACCATGTGTCAAAAAAGGTGTTTTATGACTTTGATTTATGGTTCTGAGGTTCCCCTGTCTCTGATTTATGATGGGTCGCTGACAGGCTCCGGTATGTCTAGGCTGCGCGACGCCATGTGACATCCTCCTGCTTTGACATCCTGGGTCAGAGGTGTAAAAGAAAGGTGTCTGGCCCTTGGCCTTCCGGGTTTATTGGCCGTCTACCTGCGCGAGATGTTATGTCGTTGTGTATTCTGTCTGCTGGGGAGGCCCATTTTCACACTTCGCCAAAACCTGCGTGTATAAATGTGTGTTGAACGCGAGCACAGTCACTGAAGCGTACTAGTGTGTCGTGTCTCGTGTCAAGCATCACCGCTGTTTATTCTCGTTCTCAAACTATTTTCCAAGCCATATTGTGTTGTTGGAATCGCGAGTGCAAGAAGATGGAATCCTGTTCTAACAGTGAGTGTTTTTTATTATTTAGTAACATTGTTAAGGATGATTATTTATTTATATGAGTGTCGCTGTTCTATTGCGTTACTTAAGGTTTTATCTGCCCGCTTCAGATGGTGATAGTTTGAGTATCTTCGATCTTGTTGAGGAGATTAATTTCCTAAATCAAGCCGGCGGTACGTATAATTATGTTTAAATGTTGCATACGTTGTGTGTGTGTGTGTGTGTGTGTGACGGATGATGTTTTGTTTTGTTTTCGCCAGGAGGCGTGGCTAGACCTAGCACAGCTGCTGCTACGCACAAAGCTGTTGCCTCTTCACGAGCGATCACGGAAGCACTTGTGGCGGGTATTGTTAAATGTTGTTACACCCGTGTTTAAACAGTGTTGTGGCTGTGTGAAAAATATCTTATCTTCTCTGGGTTTTTTGTTTTTACCAGGGCCGAAACGCGTGACTATCAAGGCCTTAGTACATGCACCACCGCGAAGCTGCGAGTCTGCTAACGTTGAAGTTATTCCCCTGGGTATGTGCATTGTGATTCGGCTTTATCAAACAATGTTATGCTGCTATGGTTTGTTGATTTTGTTTTAAAACTTTAACACATGTATTTACAGATGGTTTATCAAACGTTGTGAGCAATGTCGGTGTGTCTGAACGTGTGAATGATCCAGATAAGCCTAGTTTGAAGGGCATAGTGGCGAAACCGAAAAATAAGTTGAAACGTAAAGCTGCTGTGGTGTCCCATGCGGACGCAAAAGCTTCTGCTGATGGGTCATCGAGAGACGTACCACAGACATCTGCCCCAAAAAAGCCAAGACGATCAGCTGATAAAAGTAAGTAATGAACAAAAGCTGATGGATTGTTTTCTGTTCACACTAAATCAGAAAGATAAATATTGTTTATTTGAATGTGATAGTGAGAGGTCGAATGTGTTTGTGGATGTATAATGTGCCAATACGCTAGTTTAGAACTGTTGTTATCATACATTACACCATTGGAGAACTGTGTGTAAAAAAAGTGTAGACATGATGATTTTAGGCTGCTGTGCCATTCCATATTAGCATGGTCTTGTTTGATTGTTTGTTTATATATATATATATATATATATAAAGAGAGAGAGAGAGAGAGAGAGAGAGAGAGAGAGAGAGAGAGAGAGAGAGAGAGAGAGAGAGAATTTGACAATACGTATTGTTTTTTAATGTTACATTAGTACCAGACTGATTTTTATTTTATTTTTAGTCTTAGAAAATATAGTTAATATTAATATTACTGTTATCATTATAATATTAACACATTTGTACTAACTTTTTTTTTTGTTTGCACCCTTTTCTACTTCTTAACAGAGGTGGTCGTAGTTCCCGATATAAATGATGTTCAGAGCTGGAGTGAGGGTCTGATACAATCGTGGGACGGCTGTGTTTTTACAAACGACCCTAAAGAAACACCGCAGTCTGTTCCAACCAGCGAACGGGTCGTGGTCGTGGAGGAATCCGACCCTGAACAGCTGCCTTCAAATCAGGAGGCTTACAAACAGGAATCACAACCCTTTATAGACAATCAGCACATAGCCGGACTGATACAGGACTCTGTCAAGACCGCATTGAATGCCTTCGAGGTACGTTTTGACAAACGCCTTAATGCCATTGAGAGACGTTTAGATGCTTATGAGTCAACACAACAACAACAGGGAATTTGGCTTAAACAATGCATAGCAGCGCAACGGTTGCATAGTGGTACTGTTCAAAAAGTAGCCAGAGAACAATGCCTGACTATAGAATTGTTAAAGCAACTGGTGCTTATGCTTAAAAAGAAACTTGGGTGAGTTGACAACATTTTATATATATACATATTTTGCATACTATGTTTTTTTGTTTTTGTTTTTTTTTTCTTCAACATTTGTCAGTTTTTCATTCTATCTTTTTTTTTACTGTATGGACACAGGGTTTATTATCCATAGTTTTTAACGTGTTGCTACATGTGATTTAAATAAATAAAATAAAAAAGATCTGATTTAAAAATGCCTAAACGTTGTCGGGAGCCAGATGGTTTTGATCAGGGTCCGTTAGCTAGGTTTAGACGAAACGATGGTAGCGTGGTGCCCCTCGAACAGTGCAGTAACACAGAAACATTGCTCTATTTAATACAGACTGTGGAGGATATGAATAGGTCTGAGTCTTCAACTGATACGTTGGTAGAATTATTAAACATCGTGAGATCAATGTCCGATGAGGATCCTGACCCAAATAATGATTTTGAACATGTTGTAAATACCCAACAAGCAGGAGAGGTGTTAGAACCTCGTCCAGAACCAAATTCTGCATTTGATCATCTTGTGTCTTTTCACCAGTCAGGCGAGGGCCCAGGTACACAGACACATCGCACACTCAACCCTGAAGCGCCCAATATGGGTCTCACAGATAGAGATATAGAATCACTTGTAACAGTAGGTGGTGATGTTAGTGGGTACACGGTACTGCCACGAGCACGGTTCAATGGTCTGGAAGTCCACAGGCTTATAAATTTGCGAGAGATATCTTCGACAGATTTAGCAGCCTACACAGTGTTTTTACATGACACACTTTCTGAAATTGTGGAGATTTCCAAACTGTTAGGCGGAGACGGATGTTTAATCAGCATCACGTTGAGGGGGTCGAGTTTGACATCAGATGTTAGTACACTTTTGACGGGTAGCAATGGTTATAGTGTAGATCTATTTATAAACGACCTTGAAAAAATAATGCAGAGCAACTCTGACGTACAGTTTGATGAGAGATTGAATTTAAGACTGTCGATAGCGAGAAGTAAACACGGCGGCGTTTATCGAAAGATCCGTGATCTTGCCCACAATGAAGTGATTACCAAAAACAGACTTAATCTGTTCTGTCCCACGAACATTTCAAACAATCTTTGTTTTGCAATCTGTCTGGCACATTTCCTAAATCCACAGAAACCACACGTAGAGCTTGAGTCTGTAGCATCTTCAATACAGAAGTCAGCTGGCTATGGTGATCAATACAAGATAGCGTTTAATGACATCAGACGGTTTGAACAGATGCTGAGCGTTAAAATAGTTGTCTTCTATCGGTCTGATACGGGTGTTTTGGAGAAGTATACAAACACAGACGATCCGCATCCTAAAACAGTATTTTTGTACCTGCATGACAATCATTATTTTATGATTAAAAATCTACGTGCATTTATTGGCACCCCATACGTGTGTGAGTTCTGCCACCGAGGATTCACCTGTAGGAGAGATCACAGATGTCGGTACATCTGCGATGTCTGTAATGACCCGGAATGTCATAAACACCCCAAAAAGCCAAAACATTGCGGTGACTGCCTGCGCTACTGTAAGTCTAACTATTGTTTCGAGATGCATAAAAAACCACCTCGGGGTATGCAATACGCGCAGTGCGACGTGACTAAATATTGCGGTAAATGTAATAGACGTTACCATGTCAGCGGTACTAAACCCAAACCCCATAAATGCCCTGCAGATCGTTGTGTGCACTGTGGTGAGAGTTTGGTCACCGATGGTATGCATCAGTGTTTTATCCAACCAGTTAAGCCGGAGATGCCGAACGATCGTTACATTTTCTACGATTTTGAGACCCGTTATGAAAATGGTAAACACGTTGCCAATTTTGTATGTGCTATCACGTTTAATGGCGAGGAATTCGTGGCTGAAGGGACCGATTGTGTGGATCGTCTCGTTAAAAAATTCAGACAACCACGTTACCTTAATTACACATGGCTAGCCCACAATGCAGCAGGATTTGACAATTTCATAATTTTGGAATTCTTTACTAAGATGGGGATTGCTCCTAAAATCACAATGCAAGGTTGCAGGCTAATCTTAATGTATGACAGCTTTCAAGCAACGTTTTATTGATACATATTCCTTCATACCCATGCGTCTGGCCAAGACACCCGATGCATTTAATCTGACTAATGCAGAGAAGGGGTATTTTCCGCACCACTTTAACCGCGTTGAAAATGACAACTACATAGGCCCGTACCCTGACAAGAAATTTTACGGGTATGCGACAATGTCGAACCAAGACAGGGCTGCGTTTGATGATTGGTACAATACCATATCTGACAAAGTGTTCGATTTTTAAAAAGAACTCGCGCTTTATGGTAAAAACGATGTCGTTTTGCTGAGGGAGGCATGCATGAAGTACCGCGACGAATTCATTTTGTGTACAGGCCTTGATCCATTTAATTACACCACTTTGGCAGCAACATGTATGGCCACATATAAAACACACTACATCCCAAAAGACACAATAGCTCTGACACGTAACAATGCGTACACCAACCAGAACAAAACATATTCGAACATTTCAATTGAATGGCTCGAATTCATCCGAAAATCACGGGGCATAGAAATTCAACATGCTTTAAACACCGGTGAGGCGTCATTTGGGAAATACTATGTGGATGGTTTCTACGACGATGGCTACGTGAAAAAAGCATTCGAATTTCTCGGGTGTTTCTTTCATGGTTGTGAACGATGTTATAACCCCAACGACCTAAACCCTTTATCAAAAGTGCCTTATGGCGTTTTGAGAAGACAATGCGACGACAAGATTGAAATTTTGGAGCGTGCGTACGGTCTTCAGGTCGAGGTGATTTGGGAATGTGCATGGATGCGCGCTAAACAGAGTGATGTTGCAGTTATGGATTTCATGTCCACTTACAAACACACTGAAAGATTGAAACCCCGTGAAGCTCTATTCGGCGGCCGAACGAACGCATTAAAACTGTATCACAAAGTTGCGGAGGGCGAGCGGATTAGGTATGTTGACTTTACATCACTATATCCCTACTGTCAGGCTCGAAAATGTTACCCAATTGGGCATCCGGAAATAATACACAAGGATTTTCAAAACCTTGAAGATTATTACGGACTCGTCAAGGCAACAGTCCTTCCGCCACGGAAGTTGCTTCACCCCGTACTGCCTTATAGGACCGGGGGTAAGTTAATGTTCCCGCTTTGCCGCACGTGTGCTGAACAGCAGAACCAGACACACCCGTGTGTGCATACTAATGAGGAAAGATCAATTCATGGGTGCTGGGTTAGCATTGAACTGTTAAAAGCCGTTGAGAAGGGTTATGTAGTGACAAAAATCGATGAGGTCTGGCATTTTCCCCAACGCTCTGAAACATTGTTTTGTGATTATGTTAAAACATTTTTACAGTTCAAACAGGAAAGTTCAGGTTTTCCAAAAGACGTTGTGACCGACGCCGACAAAGAATCGTATGTTAGAGATTACTTTGAGAAAGAAGGGATTAAGCTGAATCTGGACAAGATTGAGTTTAATGCTGCACGTAGATCCATCATGAAGCTACTGCTTAACTCTTTGTGGGGGAGGTTCAGTATGCGCGAGGAGTTACCGACAACCGAAATACTAACAGACCCCGAACAGTTTGCCCGATACATTTTTGGCACTGAGTATGACCTCAAGCATTTCTCATTTGTGTCAGACACTGTTGCAATCGTTCAGTGGGCTTACGCAAATGGGAAAGGGACCCAGACTCGTGACATTAACGTCTTTCTTGGGGCTTTTACAACGGCCCACGCGCGGTTAGAACTTTATGATCTTATGGACAGGTTGGGTGATAGACTGCTTTATTGCGACACAGATAGTGTTGTGTTCACGTCTAAAGAGGGTGAATATGAGCCCCCACTGGGGCCATATCTTGGTGACCTTACTGATGAAGTTGGGGATGGAGACCATATTGTGGAATTTTCGGCAAGTGGTCCGAAAAGTTACGGGTACAGAACTGCTAAGGGTAAGGTCTGTATGAAGGCCAAAGGCATCACACTGAATGCTGTAAACTCCGAGACCATTAGGTTAGACACATTAATTGGGCTTGTCGATCAATATGTGAGGGGGCGGGGTGACAGTAATCACATTCTCGCGTACACCGACAGTATAGTGAGGAACAAAAAGCAGTTCACATTGCACAACAAGTCAGTTGTGAAAAAATTTAAAGTCGTATACAACAAGCGTGTACTGCTACCCGACCTAACTACGCTACCATATGGCTACTGACAACGTTTTTGGGCACCGGGGTGTGGTAGACCCGGATGGTTTTGATTTTAGATTACAACATCCTTTTTCATGTGTGTTAAGCGGTCCTTCTAGCTCAGGAAAAACATTTTTTGTAAAAAAGTTGTTGGAAAATGCTAAAAGTGTAATTTCTAAAAAAATTGAAAACATTGTGTACATTTATGACTGCTGGCAACCTATGTATGATGAATTGTTGAAACTGTATGATATTAAATTTATTGAAGGTATACCGCAGACTCTGAATGATGATCGCTTGTTTCCCACCAACAAGACCAATTTTGTGATATTGGATGATGTTATGAAAGATGCTAGCAGCAATTCAGAAGTTGAACGTTTGTTTACCAACTATGTGCACCATAGAAGCTTGAGTGCAATATATATCGTACAAAACTTATTTTTTCAAGGTAAATCCAGTAGGACTATCAGTTTGAACACTAATTATTTGGTATTGTTTAAAAACCCTAGAGACAATACCCAAATTAATGTCTTAGCGCGGCAGATGTACCCCAGGAACACAAAATACTTTATGGAGTGTTATGAAAATGCTACCAGCACCCCTTTCGGGTATCTATTGATTGACTTTAAAGCGAAAACACCAGAACAGTACCGTCTCAGAACAGATATTCTGTCACAACATCCAGTTGTGTACATTCAGAAAAGAAAACATTGACAGAGAGATTTGAAAATGTCTGCAAGACTTTTAAGAAACCTACCTCTTTTAAAATTGTTATTAAAAGCCACGCCTAAACAAAGACGCGTTATTTTAGAGGCGGCTGCAGACGAACTCATTGTGACATTGTGTGAAGTAGCTCTTAACGTAGTCCACGGTAATATTCCGCTAACACCACAGCAATATCAGAAACTGAAGAGAAGAAGAAGTGAGATCAAAATTGTTGCAGATAAAAAGGTTGGAGTTAGACGTAAAAGACGGTTAATCAACCAACAAGGAGGATTTCTACTACCTTTGCTAAGTGCGGCAATCCCGTTTATAACCAGTTTGGTTACATCTAAATAAGTTTGGTGATGGAGTATGCCGAGAAGATGTTTTTAGTACCGCAACACCAGTTGGATAAGCTGAAATCCTCTAACACCCGTGAGTCTATACAACAGGTTGTGGAGAATGACCTGGACATGACTATAAGAAATATTTTGCACAGGTCTGATCTGGATCACCATGAAAAAGCTAAGATGTACACAGGTGTTTTGCAGCGGTTTTTAACACTCACTAGACAAGGGGATAGAGAATCCGGTACATTAACATTAAGGCTACCACAGCCTAGTAATGTTGAAAAAGAAGACCCACCCGCACCAGGCCATGTGCGTGCCCATGACGATTTAGGTGATTTTGCAGATGAGATTTTAAAAAATATTCCACAGAGGAGTGTGAAAAATGTTCGTTACATTTTAGATAAAATGTCTAAAACTAAAGATGTTACTTCATGGACTGAGTCGGGAGAGTTTGTGTTTAAAGGCAGAACAATCCCTGGTTCACACATGCTTGACTTAGTTAAAAGCGTCACGGCTCCACAAAAGATTGTTGACGAGCGGAGACCTGGCGGGTGGCGTGAATTTCTGGAGGCTTTTGCTAGTTTAAATTTGCCATACTCTGTGGTACCAAACCACAATGTCAGACATGCAATTAACTCTTTCAAAACCAAATCGACCACGTCTATAACAGGATCATCTAAGAGGAGTAAGAAACAGAAAGACCCTAGTCGGTGGTTAAGTTTTTAAACTAACAGTTTGTATGTATTGTGTTCTCAATTTCTCTCTTTTTTTTTGAGAACTTATGATGTGATGTATGTGTAATAAAAGTGGGGATAAAGAAACAAAATTCCGTTCTTTAGTTGTTTTTATTAAAATATTAAGCATGAGACATGAACATTTCACCCATTTGTACACACTGAACACATTTGAAAACATTTTCACTACATGGTGCTTGTTTTAGTTTTCTCACAAATGCTGACACCTTTTTGTCATTTTTAATAAAATCGTTGGTATACAATTTCATCACATAATCATAATCAAATCCCTTTGCCATGTGGTAGAGAAAGAACACACAATGTTGTCCACATGTATCTGATGAAAAATCTTGGACTTGCACAGTTGAATGTAGTACTTGACTAGAGTTGAGCTTTAAAAAGTTTTTGATAATCGGCGGAAAACCATGATAATCTGGTTTATTACCGAAGCTGTCGAAAAAACATCCTACACCATCCTCATTTATGTAGATAGCCAACCAGTGTTCCCCTGGGAGTCCTGAAGGATGTGTATTGATCAAAACCATTGCTGGTAGTTTTCTTAAAGGGGTTTTTGGTAGGTAGTCACATGGTAGAACTCCGAGAAAATAAGTATCGCATGAAACCTTATCCATGACAGCCGTAAGCTGTATAGTGTTCATTTGAATGTATTAGTAGTAATCAACCAGGACCTGTCGGCGATTTGACACTTCAATCAAACTATCAAACAATGCATAAACAATTAAGTTAATCGTACGTGGTAGCGGCTGTCTAAAACGGGCTTCTAGTCTAATATTGCCACTTTTGATAAGCGATACGTGCTGGCTACACTCCTGATCCGGTGTGAAATTGAACGCATAGAGTGTATAGCCGTGCAGAAAATCCTCTCTATCGATACATAGAGGTTGGTTTTTAAGATGCCTTCCAGAAGCCAGCGCTAGCTGGTAAAACTCCCGCACTGCAGAACCATTTTCATATTCAGGTTGCAGGGGCTTCGCTGGGTACTGTTGCCCATCCAGATAAATGGCCAGAAATTCTAAATCATAGTTTTTAAACGCAAATGGGTTTTTATTATAGGCACCCACAAATGCATCATTATCAACCATAGCTAGAACCAGAGATTTTGGCAGAGTTCCTAAGAACAAGTTTTCTTGATTGCAGACACGTGAGCCTGCAGGTATTGAGAAGTTTTTCAGACACACTCTGTCGATGGGGTATTTGGCGGTGGTTGAGAGTAGAGCTTGTGCATGCCCCAGTCTCACAGCTGGCGACACAGACACTTTTTTCACAAATAGCGACGCAGACAGGATGTTTAGTTTATAGGCTGTAGCGTTGCTCCTCATCAGGCAGAATTCATCCTTACCTCTAGTCATTCTAATTTTAAGATCTATTCCATTAAGTAATAGTTTTTCCTGAAAGAAGATATCACTGTGAACAGGCGCGAGTAGTTCGACCACATTACTAGCGTTGGTGAAGGCTGCTCTCTTTGTCAGCCCGCGATTTCCCCCAGCCGGGTCAGCCACATCCATATGGCCCGCAGTGTCCAGGTAAAAGAGCCCTGCTGAGAAAAGCGTTTCAAGGGCGTCTTTACCATAATTGGTAAGACATTCTATCATACAGCGGTATGGGTATGTGCTAGAACTCTGTGATATAAGCCGATCTCCAAGCGACACATCCACTTGTGAAAAAATCGTAGATCCAGGATAGTTCACAAGACCTACGGGATCTCCGTCTGCAATATCCGTCCCATCAGCATTAGTGATTTTGAGGCGCAAAAAAAGTAATGTGCTGTTTAGATCTATGTAATCCTCCCCATTCCCCGCAATAAAAAATTCCAGCGGAGATGTGTCGGATATCGCTGATAGTGGTGGAACTTCTATATAAGTGTTTTTTTCAATTGCTGTTTGAGTTAGTGGTACAGTAAACAGATCCAGTTCAGTCTTTAAACACTCTTCTGACATGTTGTGTAGTAACGCCATGATTTAAAATATTGTTTTAACAGAGCTCCTTGATCTTTTTGAAGCAGTACGCTTAGCTGTCTCCTTGCGCTTGCGTTTTACAACTGATGTTTTCTTGGGAGGTTGTTTTGTTTTCTTCTGCTTCTGGCCACTCCTCCGCACCCCTGGCGGCCTAGATGCTGTTTTGCGAGCCATTACCATTAGTCCGGATCCGTCTTGAGCATCATAGTTGTTGTTAAAAGATCTTGATAACGTATTACTAACAACGTCACTTAGTATGTTTTTTGCAGCTGATTTAAGATGCGGCTTGGCTATGCTAAATCCTCGTCTTAGTAGGGGTATAGCCATTCTAAAGAGCCCCCGAAAAATCCCCCCCAAACCAGCCCCATACATGACTCCACCTCCTGCATACCCGGGGAGCCCGCTGCCTGCCTGATTCTGGTAATAGGCAACGTAACGCATAGGGTCAACATTGTGATTGTTGAAATATGCCATTTTAAACAAAGTGTTTTACAGGCCTGAAGTGAAGTTTGATGCACACTTTCCCGTAAGAAAATGGGACGTGCTGGTTCTGATCGTCCTTCACTTCTATAACAATATCTGTGATGACTGATTTGTTGATAGACGCGTAGTGAGGTTTGTCGTATCGAACACTGACTGTGCTATTGTTGTCCCCTGTTATTTGTACACACTCCAGGAGCGGTACAAAAGCATCACCCACTGATTGGTAACGGATAATGTCCGTGTAGATATAAAGAGTATAGAAACCACCGTGTATGTCCGACTGATGCATTGCATATGTTACAATATCCTTTTCATAATTAGTTTTTTCAGGGTTTGTTTTTTGCAGAATAGAATCTCCTATAGGGACGCCTGGTTTCAATCCTAAAATAATGGCTAGTTTTCCATGGAAGGTCATTGAAATGTTAGGTTTTGCTTTCAGAAATACTTTGTTTTTTACGCGGTCATAACCGAGTTCCCCATGAGGCGCTACTAAATCATTTATTACACTAACTAGAGATGGGACATTGTCGTAATACCCTGTTTTTATTGGTATGCGTAGTTTCGATAAGCTGGTCTTCTTCACATCTACACCATGGCGTAAGCTGTTAGTGTACTTTTCACCATCGGTCGTGGTGGGTCCAATGTTTATCTCGAAAACGGCGTCATTGCTGTTAAAGGTGTACCAGCTTCTAGGATATTCAATTTGAACAAGCCCCACCTCCCATTCTCCTTTTATATTTATAGTGGTAGCCAGTCTTGTTCTATAATTAGAGATTTTATTATTAGGGTATACAGACTGCGAAGCGTTGCAGGGTAGTGTGACATAAAATCCACCCTCAGCCATGTCTGGTTTTTATACAACTGTATGCATCCTGTGTGTGTGGTTTGTATTTATGGCTTCTGTACATCAACTAATTCTTTCTGGTCGATCCATGACGCAAACTTCGCTGGCCATCCGAGCCACTGCACCAGCACTAATGTTTTGCGACCCTTCGTCTTCTTATCTAAAATTTTTTCAACTTTAAATGTCT
This sequence comes from Rhinichthys klamathensis goyatoka, assembly GCF_029890125.1. Classification (NCBI taxonomy): domain Eukaryota; kingdom Metazoa; phylum Chordata; class Actinopteri; order Cypriniformes; family Leuciscidae; genus Rhinichthys; species Rhinichthys klamathensis. Next base: position 860,988 of record NW_026606844.1, on the reverse strand, counting down.
TGTTTTTACTGACAAATATTTTTTGCAATTCTTCTGCATAAAAAACGCCGTCGATAACATCCCCGTCGTAATCACTCAATCTGTAAACAGGGGGTTCTCGTGGGATACACGCTGATATAGTAAAATACTCTTGTGTGTAGTTTTCCTCATACCCTTTTGCAAACGGTCCTCTGACTTTAGAAATTCGAACCACGTCACCAATCTTGTATTTAAATACGGGGTTAACACTATGAGGTCTGGTATCACCATATAGGTTATGCAGCACCACAGACTCGTTTTCTTTCCCCACATCAATCGGCCTCATCTTGATGCTTCTGTGATGGCTCGCATTATATCCTTGTGTAATGTCTTGAAGTATGTCGATGTAACGTTTGGAGTTTGTAGCAGTTAAATATCTCCACATTCTACCTTTTAAGGTTCTATTAAACCGCTCGACAACACATGCCTTTAATTCTGTGGCTGTTGCGAAATGGGCTATATTGTACTTTTTTGTTACATTTTGAAAATGTTTGTTAAAAAACTCCTTTCCTTTATCTGTCTGTAATTTCTGTGGTACGCGTCCCTCTTTCAGTATGGATTCAAAAGCTTTAGAGACCTCTACACCACTCTTGTTTTTTAAAGCCCTTGTCCATGCATATTTACTAAAGAGATCGATGCATGTCAGCAAAAAATGGTTGTTGTCATTTACCGGGGCATATGCAGACATATCGACTAGATCGGCCTGGAACTCCATGTCGATACCGTAGACAAAAACCCGATTCCTTTTGTATTTTAGTGGGGCCGTTCTGTGTAGTGTATATGCATCCTCGCCAGCGAGCCAGTCTGAAACCTCTTTATCGGTTAAACGAACACCCGTTTCTTTTAAAACAGCTTCTTTTAAGCGTTTTTTCCCCCCTAAAGAACCAGGGTTAGAAGGTGTGTAATAAGTCTTTTTCATTTCTTCTGACATGTTTCCACTTCACGCTCCACAAAAAGAATAACACAGATGGTTTAAGTAATTTGGGTTTTTATTTCTTAAACAGTAAAAGAAAACAAAAGGTATCATACAGCATCAATGTAGTGTAAAAAATGTATACACATCACAATGTTTTTTTCAAGAATGTAATCAACCAGGGTTTCAATAATTTCACAAACATCAGCCTGATTGTTTCTTGTCAATATGTCTACACATAGATCAGTCACATATGTACACAAGCACAATATATCAGCTATTCTAATACAGCTGCCGCATTCAGTCATCAGGTCTAAAATCTTTCTGATAGTCACACAAATTGGTTCACCAGCATTAACGCATAAACGCATCAAATCTGTCCATTCATTTGACACAGTTCTTACAACAGACATTTGTTTCATGAGGTTTGTAAAACGATTGGTATCTACAGCACATCTGTTTACAGTAACAGATACATTGGCACATTCATTAATAATCTTATACAACAAGCCGGTCATCTCACATCTAATACGTTGTTTAAGTAGACACTTTGCCAGACCTGTTGCAAAACACGTATTCCCCATGTCGGTGTTACAGTCACTCAACTTGGACAATACCTTTCCAGCTGTCCACAGCGTCATAGACAATTTGTTCGCTGCTGACATCCACAACTTTCTCTCTGACTTCACAAAGCTTTTCCACAATGAAAACTTCGTCACGCAGTTCATGTAAAATAGCCTCCACTGAACCTTGAATCCTCTGGGGGTGAACCCTTAAACCACAACGGCTCAATGCTTGAGCAACGATGTGCTTAAGGTCCGGTTTCACCAGATTACGTGTCAGTTCCTCAAAGTAGGCGTCAAAGAAATAGGGACCCGGTTCAAACAGGCAGGAATGTCTAATCTGACTGGGGTGATCCACTTCACAACCCAAACAGATTTCTTTCAGCTTTTTGTTGATGACGTGTTCCAGAAGGACCACAACAGTCGCTTTTATGATTTTGAATCCGTCCGAGCGGATACAACTGTCTGTGTTGTCGATTCCAGCAAGGGCCGCAGCTCCAGCTATTGCACCAGTGTTGCCGTATGGTGTTGTAAGGAAGGTCATGTTGTGATATCCAAGATCCATGCAAAATTTATCCAACCAACTGTTGTCGCAAGTTTGTGGGTGGGGCTCCAGCGGCGTAGCATTGTCATCAGGCATCGCTGGGGGAGCCTCAGGGTTGTTGGTGTAGCAGTAGACTGTTGTAGATTCTTGAGACATGGTGAATGAATGTAGCAATTGTACCGATCTGCAGGCGTTTTTAATGGCTGTAATACGTGGGTGGGGTTAAGAGGCGGTCTTCAGCGTTGGTATTGCCCTGCTCAGGGTGAAACATTTTAATCTTTACAGAACTGTAACGGTCATACATGTCGCACCATCTAAACATCTTGTCAATGCATGTAAATACGTTGTCAAGCGTACGAACATCTTTCCACTGAAACAAAAATTTCATGTCGTAGCACAAGTGATGCTCAGATTCACGAACAGGCCACGCACGTTCGCAAAGCTTTGTCTTGTCGTTGCAGCAGAAAATATAAACACAATCGTCTGGTAACTTTTTACTATGGTCCCCGACCACCCGAAATCTTGTGTCAGGAATTGAGCCATCCCACTCGGCTACGTACAACGGATCATCACCACAGTCGTTCAAATCTCTCCAAACGTAGTTGAAAAACAGAAACCAGTCCTTCTTGTGGAAAATCACACATGGGGTCTGTGATGTAAAATCGTCTTCAACATCTCCTGTGTAGAGTTTCACAGTACGCATCACCTTGTCAAACACATACCTCACCACACGACCACCAGACATTGAGAAATCCTGTTTCACAAGAGCACTGTCTTCATGAAGAAATCTTGTCAAGCTAACATTTAGCTTTTTCCTTGGAGCAAAAGTTAGATCTTCTCTCATTTCAACAGGTCCTCTTGTCGGCGAAATACACATAACCTTTCTAGGGGTTTTAGGAGTTCTCGGAGTAGCCATTGTATCAGGAAAGTCGTAGAATGTCTTCTGTGTTCAACAGTGTAACCCCTAACCTTATTTAAAACTGCAACAAAAGACGTAGGTAGTGACGTAGTTGTGAAAAAGGCACACCTCATACCATAAAAACTACAATGGCAAGTTGCGAGGTGTGAGTTCATTAACCCAGTCGTAAAAACCAGTCAAAAATTTAACATCTGTTTGATCTGTTTGTTTGTTTTTTTAAAAGTACCCGGACATCGGCACGGAGGATGACACATGGCGTCGCGCAGCCTAGACATACCGGAGCCTGTCAGCGACCCATCATAAATCAGAGACAGGGGAACCTCAGAACCATAAATCAAAGTCATAAAACACCTTTTTTGACACATGGTTTATGTTAATACTACTGTGGGATCATTTTCTTTATTTGTTTGGGGTTGGCTTGCATATATGGAATTGTTTCTTCCACTGATTGTTTTTCTTTTTACTTTTCTCTTTTTTTTCCCCATTTGCCTTCGATTCTCACGAAATCCAGATATAGAAGGTGTCCAGCATCAGAATTTTTAAAATGCACTTGAAGCCAAATTTCTTTTTGCACATATAAGATTAAGGTCTGAACCATTATTTTTGGAAGATTTAAAAAAATATTTCCTATATAATTATTTACATTTTTTAGATGAAGTCCATAAAAAATTATCATTACCGCAACATGACATTACATTACGGTTAAAAATGAGTATTTTTGGCTAATGTTAAAGTAGACTCTTATTACGCAACTCTGGAGAGATTACTTTTTCATATTTTGTAATTTCCTTATTTTCTCTCATTACCGAAACATACACCGGTGTATGAGTGAGTGAGTGAATGGGTGAATGTGAGGCAAATTGTAAAGCGCTTTGGTGGCCATTGGGTCTGTGAAAGCGCTATATAAATGCAGTCCATTTACCATTTACCATTTACATACATGATGATTTACAATTTCTTTTATTTAATTGTTTTACTAAAAGATAACATACACATTTGTTATGTAGCAGACCTTAAATAAGTAGTGTTGTCTAATATGAATATACATTTTAAAACAAAATATGATTATCTAATTATTACTTAATATGTAAAAAAAGATACATGTTGCGGTAATGCAAATGACATTTCGGTAATGAGGATCAATGTTTCGGAAATGAGATATAGCTCACACATTCACTGTTGACAAAGGGGTTTGATGCCTAACCCTATTTTACATATTTAAAACACATACAATTTTTAAAAGAATATTTATTTCATAAACAGTGTTTCATTTTCTCATTTATCGTAATCATCACAGTACCATGTGATGTGTTAACAAGTGTTGTGCATACAAGTTGCAATCTTATGCTCATAAAGAATCATGTCATGCAGAGATGCTCACAAGTCTCCGAGCTAGAGTCCAAGTCAAGTCTCAAGTCTCTGAGCTAGAGTCCAAGTCAAGTCTCAAGTCTTTGAGCTAGAGTCCAAGTCAAGTCTCAAGTCTCTGAGCTAGAGTCCAAGTCAAGTCTCAAGTCTCTGAGCTAGAGTCCAAGTCAAGTCTCAAGTCTCTGAGCTAGAGTCCAAGTCAAGTCTCAAGTCTCTTGTGGTTATAAGTGTTGCATCACGTACAGCGACCCATCCAGGTTGCTTAGAACACTGCATAGCTTTATATAAGGAATTCAAAGCATATAATATGTTAGGTTACACTTTATTTCGATAGTCCACTTTAGACATTCTACTAACCATGTACATTTTCAACTACATGTCAACTAACTCTCATTAGAGTATTAGTAGACTGTAGTAGACTGTCAGGTTATGATGTGGGTTCGGAGAACAAGTTGACTTGTAGTTGCCAAGTTACTTATAGTCAGTAGAATATCTGTTGGGGAACCAACAAAATAAGATATTATAATATATAATTAGCAGATCAAGCAGACAGCCTACTAATACTCTAATGAGAGTTAGTTGACATGCAGCTGCAAAGTTACTTATAGTTAGTAGAATGTATAAAGTGGACTATCAAAATAAAGTGGTACCATATGTTATTATTTATCTATTAGCATACAGTATCAGCTTTGATTTTGGTATATAATCAGTGTAGGCTATTGCAACATGACAAAAACACCAAGAATGCTTTACTTTTAGTTAATTTCTTTATTTTGCCTTGTAGCTTGAACATACCAAGACATAAGACCAAATATAGAAAATGATATAACTCGCAACACTAAAATTGACACACTCCTATTTAGTGCAAAACATCAGTGTAGCTAAATGCAAATAAACTATTGCGTCCAAATGAAATTAACACTACAGTGCACTTCCAAAACATTCAAATGCTCAAAATCTTTAGTGTAAATGTGAAGCAACTGACCAACTTATGGCATGTAACTTGTTAAGAACAAAATGTTTAGAAATAAAAAAATCCAAAGGGTGAGATCAGACTGGTTAACCTTCTCTTCTCTCAACACACTAGGTATGGGCCACAAAACATTTCTGGCTTCTTCTGGCTGCACTGCCTATGCAACTAATCATAGCTTATATACTGTAAGTCAACACATCCCAGACTCTCAAACCAGTGTAACGTTATAACTAAATGAAACAGTAACGTTACATGATCAACAATAAACCTGTTTGTAGACAACGGGCAGCCAGCGGCACGTAAATTATTAACGTTACGTTAATCGACCACCACAAGTTTGGCAATTAAACAAACGCTCATTCATATTTCATAAGGAAGACAGTCGGAGTTAACCTCTCGTAACGTTAGGTAGCTAAAGCAATAAGCAAGCTAACGGTAGATGGTCAATGCTGAGCTAAACATGTTTACTCACCTATCAGGGTGCGTTTTCAGATGCCTGATAAAATTAGATGTGGTTGAGCCAGAATCTTTTGTCGTGATACTGCATATTTTGCATTGAGCGCTTCTTTTGAGCGCGTCTTGTTTGAAGTTTTTGAACCCAAAGCTAACGATGAATGGCACAGCAGCGGCCGGTGCAGTCGAACTTTTTGTTTGTTATCCTCTCATGTGCGGTCGCGCGCGCGCTGCCAGCAATAGGCCACGTAGTACGTGGTTACGTAGGCAGGTTATAGGTAACGGAGGGAGGGGGATAACAGCGAGCTCATCAGACGTTTCCTAAAAATAAACATTGTTCACGAGTCCCGCAGCTCGAGTCCGAGTCGAGTCTGAAGTCTTTCGAGGACGGGTCTCAAGTCGAGTCTGAAGCCACTGTGTGTGGGACTTAAGTCGCACTCGAGTCCCCATCTCTGGTGTGTGTGTACGCACACACGGGGATGCATGTCTGTATGTGATGTGTGTGAAAGAGAGTGTGTGTATACAATATATACTGTACAATTATGCCAGCCTTCACGTTTTCATGTCAGCATCTGTGTGTGTGTGCACATGCATGTCTGTGTGTGCACTTATGTTTCTGTGCTTGTGCGTGTGTCTGCGTGGGAGTGAGTGCAAGTGTTGGTCAAAACAATGAATGCAAGTTATATTTTTTCCCTATTATCACCCTGTCCCCTGACCTCTCTCTTCTTTTTCTGTACTCCTCAAGTAACACTGTATTGCTGTATATTTTTTCCCTATGCTGTAGACAGCGCAATCATTTTAAAAGAGGAACAGAGAACCGCGATCAAGGCATTTGTCGATCCAATTAAGTGCAGAGGCATTTTCTTTCCTGGTTCGGTTGAAACACGCCCCAGAATCACAGCCCAATGGAGCAGTATCAGACTCACATTCTGACTAGAATCCGAGTATGACGACGTCAGGCTAAGAAATGCATTGTTTCACAGTAAAACTATTAAATATTACATTAGGTGGCCTATACTGCATTCATACTGCTTTTTGTGGAAGCACTTCATAAAAATGTTAAATTAGTGACCCCTAATGGGGGTGGGGGTGGGGGTGGGGGGGGGGGGGGGGTTGTAATAGCCATTTTGTTTATGCAATCTGTTCAAGTGTTTAAGGAAAATATCAAGTTATATTGAAATGAGCAAGAGAGTTATAGTGCACGTCCCTCCTTCTGTTTCTCATTACTGAAACATTGAGTATCTCCACCGCAAAAGGCCTTCAATTGTTGCGGTGAATGATGATGGTGTTGCGGAGGATGAGCGACCTTAAACAATCTTGCTAACTGTGGTAGTTAAATGAGGGTTAGCTAAACTTTCCCTCTCTTTTTATATTTAGACCATAATTGGGTATAGTAATCAAAAAATTAAAACGGCAATATTTTTTAAAACTTCACAAACTCATGTTTCAGTAATGAGAACTAAAAAGTGGTGTAGGTACTATGACAAACAAAATAAGGGATGGCTGCCGCGAAACAGTCGTTCCGAAGCTTTGCGAGATCCCGAAGCGCAGATGTTTCGAAACACTGATTCGAAGCGTGATTCAAAACACCCATGTCACGTGACTATGGCCAAACGAAGCCTCGAAGTGTTTCACTAAAGCTGCGTCCCAATGTGCATACTATCCATCCTAAATAGTATGTGACATTAGTAATTTTCAATACTATTTAGGGCGTAGTATGCACATTGGGACGTTTCATCAGGTGTGATCCGCCGAATCAGCGTTTGATTGACACGGTCGGGAACAACAGACCACACAATCGCACATCTGTATAAAAGTGAAATCAACGCATATTGACCTCGTGGGTTTTTGTGAGAGGAGTTTGATTTTGAGATAGCGGATTTTTGGTGATATAGTGACATTTATAGTGCGATTTGTTTAGTTATATTTAGTCCTAAATGGACACAACACATTGACTGATGGGCTAGAGACACAGAGTATACATGTATTAGTGACACATTAATAGATACATATAAATATATATAGACAGCTAGATTAATAGATAGATAGATACAGATAGATTAAAGATAGGCTACATAATATAAATACATAGATAGATTATAGATACATTTATAGATACATCTAAATACATAGATTATAAATACAGAGATTATAGATACATAGATTATAGATACATATCTAAATACATAGATTATAGACACATATTATATATACATATCTAAATACATAGATAGATTGTAGATATATATCTAATTACATAGCTAGATAGATTAGAGATACATATCTAGATAGATTTGGATAGATAAAATGGAGGCTCCCCAGAAGAGATGCCGTACATCTGTGGTGTGGGAGCATTTCCATTTAGAAACCCCAAATAAAGTGAGATGTGTGTATTGTGATCGGCAGCTCGCCTACTGCAACAATACATCATCCAGTTGAAACACAGGACAGTTTATGGGAACTTTTTGATACTTGTATCCATCAAACCCAGATGATACACAATGCTACAGCTGATGCCACAGTGGAAGTGAAAAAAACATCAACGTTTGATGGACACGGTCGGGAACAAATACGCATCGTATTTGCCCAGAACTCATGATCCACTAACTTACTGGAAAGAGAGAGCAGTAATCTTTCCTCATTTGTATGTATTAGCTAAAAAATATCTTTGCATGCCAGCAACAAGTGTCCCTTGTGAGAGGATTTTTTCAAAGGCTGGAGAAATTATCTGTAAAAAAAGAAGTAGGCGAAGTCCTTCCACAGCAGAGAAATTAATATTTTTGAATACAAATATGTAAAAAAGTGAGACATTGTGGCTTGATTTATTTTATTAATATTCATTTTGCAGGACCAAAATAACATTATGCACAGTGAGGAGGCTATAGGTTGCAAGATTCACATATTAGAAAAGTACAATAATAAAATAAAAACATTTTTTAATGGCTCATCAAGGTTGTTTCAGATCAACACCTGCAAGTGACCACTAGGTGTCACAGTGGAGACGGGTGTCGGATTGATTCGAAGCCTCGAAACAATATGGACCATTTGTTTCAACTGTTTCATTGCTTCACGAAGCCTCGATCTGCCCATCACTAAACAAAATTTGAACTTTTATCTGGAGAGAGAAAATAAGAACTGCTTACCTGGAAGCCATCTTGAGTGTCACAGTCAATTATGTCCCTTCCAACAAAATTCCTTGAAACTGTTAGTTCCTTGAAGACTTAAACAATGATTGAAAATTGTTGCGGTGGATGAGAAAATTGGTCTTGGACACATTTATATTCCTTATTATTGTCACTACCTTTACCAATGATCACCAAATACCACGTTTCTTTACTGTAAATGTTTATAGTAGGCTATGCACTGAAGCGAATTATTTTTTATATTTTTTTAATTATAAATATTTCCATCTCAAAGAACCCAAATCCAGCCACGGACACCGCAACGGTAATGAAAAATTTCCCCTTAAATGTGGAAAAAACAACAAAATTGGTATTTATGATGTCATTTGTAGTCAAATAGTACATGAAGAGATGTTTATAACTGCATCCTTCTTATTTTGATAGCATTTACTTTCATCATTAAAATATTTCAAGACACCTCATAAGTCTAATTTCGCGAGAATCACAACGTTGCCTTTTTATTAAATATTGGAGTTTAAAGCAGTGTTGTGGACATTACATTTTTTTTCAACATGCAATGTTTGCCATGCATTTCTATGTTTATGATCATGCTTAAAATTACCGTAGGTTATTGTTGACATAAGATGTATACGTGAGAGAGATTCACACTAATTCACTTTAATAAAGATGCTTACATGCATGCTAATCTTGCCATGGGAGTGCAACTGTCAGGATTCCACCAGTTTCACTCACTCCTCCCACTCATTCAATCACTCCTCCCATCACTCGTTCATTGTCCCCTGAGTTCTGATCACCATCACCTGCACCTCATCATTCCATCACCTTTATATTCCACTCTCCTTCACACACTCATTGTTTGGTCTCATCTCTACATGACACACAGACTCACCTGACATCCATTGGACTATCTGCATAACCCTTGTCATCGTACCCCGTCTTCAACCCTTCCATGTGACTCTCCATCTGCATCTGAAACAGGGACTATAGTTTTCCTTCAGTTAAGTTCCCATCTGCTTATCAACTGTTTGAATACTCACCATATCTCCGTCTGCAATCCTGTTAATAAACATTGTTACACTTCCACCTGTCGGACTCCTGTTCCATCCGTGACAATAACATTAACTTCCTTAGATGAGAAAAAAAAAGTTCTTTCAGAACTCCCCCACAGTAAAAAGCCATGATAGCGTGTATTTATTTCAGGTTGAAACAGTAGCTAACAGCATTAAAAAGACGATTTAAAAACCGACATGGTGCTAATCAGTGTTAATTACAAGTTAACAGTTAGGTGCTATGTGATTTGATGATTTGAACATCAACAACCCACTCTGCTCCCGCCTAAAGTGGGATGCGGGCCTAATTTGCATACAGATATCTGCAACATCATTTCGCTAAAACTCTAAAGATATCTGTAATTACTTTCATACAATGGCTAGCCGTTTTAACATTTAAACAATTAAACCGACTAGTATATTTTCATGCTACTAGTACATATTTTTTAGATACTATCTATTCCATTAAGTAGTAGGCCTACTAGTACTTATTCATTAGCGACTAGTGCTTATTCTTTAGGTACTAGTGCCTATTCTTTAGATGCTTATTCTTTAGGTTCTAGTAGGCCTACCTTTTTAAAGGTACTACTACTTATTAATTATAATTAATTTAGAGTGCCTATTAAATTGGTACTAGTATCATAAGGTACTAATACATTAGTTAGTACTTATTTCGATAGTGACTAGTAACTAGGCTATTCTTTTGTTACTAGTAACAAATTTAACTTTAAATTTAAACTTTGTGGATATCTGAAATGACAATTATGGATAGGAAGAATGTAGTTATGCCACGGATATCTGAAATGTTCTTTTTGACTAGGCAAAACTGAATTACAGATATCTGCAACACATATCCAGTCTAGCTGTAAATGTTAAAATGGCTTGTCATAAATACTCACCTTCAAGGAAGTTAACACTTGTCAATGGAGAGTGGCCAGGCCCAGACTCTGTACAAATGAAATGTATGAGAGTCTGGTAGGACCAGGCGAGCTAAGTACCACCCACTAATACCCGTCTATGACTAATACCAACATCAGTCTTTTAACAAATCAGGGACCTCATGTAAACTAATTAATATTCATGAGCCAAACAGTCACAGTATTCCCTACACACACACACACACACACACACACACACACACACACACACACACTAACCATTCAAAGAAAACGCCATTGGACTATTACTTTTACAAATACATATCTTCAAAAAATAAAATGGAGCTTGAAACTCGGAAACAACACTGTAAGTTATTTCTGAATACTTCTTGGCATTTTTTTTTCATGGACATCTGCTAATATAAAAATAGGCTAATATAATTAATGTAGGCATCTACATTATCTGCATGCCTTAATGAATTTGGTCACTGATCAGCAAAAAAAAATTAAAAACAAAAGATCCCCCATAGACACTATTAGGATTGTTGTGTTATCAGTGAACCTGTGGTGATTTGCAAAACAAGTCTACAAGAAGCATTTTTTTATGCACATTGTTCAATGAATTGTTACCACTTTTATTTTTTTGTAAAAAAAAAAAGCTGAAGTCCTCGAGAAGTAATCACCGGCCTCTGCTCGCCACACTTGTATTTCAGGTTTGGTGCTTGGATTTTATTTTTTAGCTTGTAACGTTAGTTACTACAAAAGCTTTTGAATGCGATTGAATGGACTTAATGTTCACCTGAGATAAACCACGTTTAGATTGTATAGGCCTATATTGTGCAAGTTTATTTGACCACGTTTATCGCATCAGAAGACTACATATTGGTCTGGTAATGGATAACAGTTAGGAATATATTGACCACATATCGATATCGGCCGATAAATGGTCATTTTTGATGTTATCGTTATCGATCTGATTAGAAAATTAGGCCGCATATCAAAGCCGATAGATAATAGATTATTTAGCCTATACTTCATGCGCGCTGTTCGCCATGATGGTTTTGAATATTGGAATCACTTCGAAAAGGAAGATAGTTTAGTGCAGCACACATCTGTCACATTCATAACATTATAATAAGAGCACGCCTGAAAAAGCATGTTTTGAATTCGTGTTCGCCAGTGTTTTAGCGCGTTGTGGCGGAAAGAGTGCGTCTATGGAGTCAAGGCTTCATGACAGGCAAAGACAAGTTCTCTTGATCATTCGCAGCATTCTGTTCCATTGTAATATGTTTTATTATTATTATTTTATTTTATTTCAGACACGTAAATAATGGTCCATATTACAGACAAAAAGAGACACACAATAAGCAATAGGCTGCATTTATCACCTGTACACGTGCGCGTAATTTGCACGGGGGTTACGGGGGTCATAACCCCCTCAAAAATCAGATCCAGCTAATATAACCCCCCCAATATCATCACATAATTCAGATTAAAATAAATATGAAATATTCCGAATGAACACTTTTGTTCGTTGTCTTTATTAAATTCATTTGTCAGCAATAAAGATATCATTATTTTAAATAATCTGTAATGTACCCCCCGCCCACCGCACCGACTACTTGGTATTACCCAACCCGCTTTCTCTACCAAGTTTGTTCACTATTTTGCGCAGTCGCTGGGATGAATGGTCGGAGAAAGCTGACGGTGCATGCTAACGGATGGAAAGATGAAAAGGACACAGCCAGACAACGATTTTTCATTGTTGGTCGACACCAGCCAAAAAGAGGAAAAATCCTGACCAAACGGAGGTTAGCTGTTAAGTTAGCTCAGCGTTTCTCAAAGTGTGTGGAGACAAACAGGTTTTTAATTCCTTTATTTATTGACCATACACTCAAAACAAAACAAAGACACATTTAAATGTAAGCCTTACTTAACGTTTTCACACATAAGTTTAAAAGTTTTTCAAGGCGATCGTTATTGATCGTACTCGTAGTATCCCATGGAGACGCGCCCTTCATTGCTTGTCACACCGCAGCCACAATAGCTGAATGACTGATGATCTGCTTTTATTTCCTTTTTTATTCAAAATTTCACAAATTTGTTAGCTATAGCAGGATATATCTGATATTCCGATTGTCAAATATGTGCAAAGTTTTTAATGCTGTTATTTGATGTTAAGTTTTTAAAATGTGATGTTAATAAAATACATTTTAACAGTTAAACTTAAAGCCTAGTTTATTAACATTTTGTTGGGGTGATTGGGCATGTAGTATGTTACCTTTTACACAAGACAATTATTCAATAAATTAATAAATATGCCGCGAGTTTAACCCCCCCAATGGTAGATCCAAAGTTACGCCCTTGCATACAGGCTCATAAGCCAGTGAGACCAGAGAAGAGTATCGATTCGCACCGAGCTTAGTCCAGGGTTGGTCAATGCAGTGATGATACTGTTCACCGAGCTCGAAAGCCTGCACATGAGATTTCGCAGTAGGCTACAGCAGGGCAGTTTGGCAAACCCACATTTACAAACATTTGGCTCGCACTACTTCATCGTGGGGCCCAGTAGCATCCGCAAGGCATCATTATATGCTACAGTTAGCTTTTTGTATGCATGTATGTTTATTTTGTGTATCTGATTAATCTAATATAGGATGCGTTTGGTTGAGTTAATGAACGATGCAGTAAAGCGCTTCGATTGTAGGCTATAGGTGATCATCTTTAGCTTGTGCAGCTCAAACAGCAATGCACATTAATATAATTGAGACTGTCATATACATGCCATTATAATGAGAATATCTACTATTGTAATAAAACGTTGTGAATTCTCTGGGTTTAGTTGCTGTGTTTCAGCGCGTTGTTGTGGGAATAGCACGTCCAGAACAGGGGTTACACGTTCTAGCGCAGTCAAGTTCGCTTAGGCCTAAAAGTGCATTCACGTAATTTTGTGCAGATATATGATAAGTCGTAATATGAAGTTTATGTAATATAAATATCTGATTAATCTCACATATGATGCGTTTCGCTGATTTAAACAACATGCTAGAAAAGTTTTTCAGTTTCCCGGTGTTAGTTCTCTTCAGCGTCAGCGCGCGCCGTCAAACAGAAATGCAAAACATTAACAGCTATGATTGGGACTGCCATATCATTATAATTGTATACACTATTGTAATAAAAAGTTGTAAATTCTTTGGGTTCAGTTGCATTCTTCAGCAACCGTTGAGTTGGTTAACCTTCTAGCAAAGCGATTCAGTTTAAAGTTTGTTCTCTTCAGCTTCAGCGCGGTCGCCCAGCTCAAACAGCAATGATGCCATTTTAAACAGTAAGCCTAATATTAAAGATGTTTACTATTACTGTAATATCAAACGTGTTTTTTTTTTTCAAAAACATTGATGCATTATTAATAACTCGTATTATTTTCATCAACAATGGTTTGATCAAAACAATTTCTTTATTGTTTTTCGATTCATTTTATTTACCTATGGCACATGAATTTTGTTTCTTTATATGCAGCCCAATGTTATCCAATGACTTGTTTGCATTATGTATTTTATTTAAATTTTTTGTTTGGCAATAGATTTTTTTGGTAACACTTTACAATAAGGTATCATTTGTTAATGCATAATATGAACTAACAGAGAGCAATAGCCTTTGTTAATGTTAGTTAATGAAATATAATTGTGTTCATGTTAGTTCGCAGTGCATTAACTAAGGTTAACAGATATGGATCTTAAACATTTCTTATAAAATGAGCTTAACATTAACTAAGATTAATAAATGCTGTAGAAGTGTTCATTAATTGTGGGTACATGCTAGCTAATACTAACAAAATTAAACCTTATAATAAAGTGTTGCCATTTTTTAATAAAGAAAGTTGCCCATAGGAGTGTAAAATTAATTTGAAAAGTTAAGGAATCTAACACTGGTTCAATAGGCTATACTGGATTGTGTATGTTTGATTTATGTTGAAGTGTTTGGGACGTTGCCTTTTAATGGTGAGCATTTTGTTTATGTATTCAGGCTATCAAAGTATATAAAAATGTGCATTTACCGGTAGATTTATCGGCCAATATATCGGTTATCGGCTTTCAAATGTAAAGAGTTATCGGTATTGGCCAAAATGTTAATATCGGTGCATCCCTAATAATAGTCCTTTAATGTTTTTAGCATAACTACAGTGATTTATATACAGAACCCGTAAAGATCAGTGCAAATTTTCACCAAATGCTACTAAAGAAATTGCTAATCATTAACGGAAGTGTATGTAAATTGTATGGAGGATGTACTGTAAATCTACAGAATTTTCCGTTTTTTAATTGAAGGAAAAGTCCGTAATTAGAACGCCAGAAGGCCTACATTATCCGGGGGTTTTTCAGTGTAGTAACCATAAACAAAAATGTTTTATATGCCTGCACTGTGTGATGACATAATGCTTTTACAGTTCACAGGGAAAGATCACATCTATGGAAGTTTTTTATGGGGTTGTGTCTACTGGTGATCATGAGTTGTCTGGTAAGTTCATTTATCACAACTGCATCTTTAAAATGGCAGTATTAATTCTTCAAATTAAAAATCAATAATGCTTAATCAAACTAAATAGTTATAGGCTACAAAATATTAGGTACCATGCGGATAATGTAAAATTGTGTGAATAATGTTGACAACATTATTCTTCATGATATGCTTAAATAGGCTAGCATCTATTAAGTCGTCTATGCAGACTGACAGGTGGTTTATCGTTATTGTAGGCTATACATAATTCTGAACTTCTCAATGGCTATACAATTTTTCCAGGCGCATTGTTTAATAATAGCTAATAATAATGACTTAGACTTATATAGTGCTTTTCATGGCTATATGGAGAAAGAGTTACTGATCGACTTCGTGGACTTCATTTGGTGACTTCCTTCTTGTTACAACTTACACGGCACATCGCGGGATCGTGAGACTATGGGACTGCGCTGTATTTTTTTGACTGCCCACTAAAAAGATAAAACCACCCGCTCCCGCGAGAGTTGCATTGGGTCCCGCTGGAGCCCAATCCCAATGCAGATCTCTACTGTAGGCCTACAGACTAGCTATACTAAATAAAAAAAATAAAAAACTACATTTTCATAATCATCATTTTTGATTTTGCAGCAATTGGTTTTGCAGCAAGACAAGCATACAAAAAAAGACAAATTACAATTCATAAAAAAATAACAAAAAAACTTCAAGGGAACAACAGGCCCAAACAACTACCTACTTCCCACGCTATGCCTATGACCGATTTAACAGACTTCACTTGACTTGAAGACAAAGACTTGTGAAAAGTCATTTTGGTGTGCCGTTTACCTTCTCTCTTTATTACCCCCACATGACAGCACGAAACACAACATTTTACTATTAATTCTTAATTCATTTATTCCCTATCAATACTGCATGTGCTGCAGCAAACACACCAAGCCAGCGTTATTATATAGGCCTACGCATGTGACTCATCTGAAGGCATGCATATTCACCACCCATTGGAAAAGTCCTGTTATATAAATGTACAACAAGGGAGTTCCCTTTTGCAAGCTTTTTCAGATATCTTTATAATTGCTCCCAGTCACAAAAGCCCGCCCGGTGGCCACTTCCAACATGAGAGCATATTATGTGGAAGCATTTCTAGTTCTGAGGGATTAGACGTGAAGAGAGTTGAGGTGAATGTTATAATAAACAGGCCTCCTCCCCTGCCCTGTATGAGCCTTCATTTCTCCATATTCACAATGAAGTGTCGAAATCGTGGAGGTGTATTTATCGGCTTGCATAGTGTTTACCACACAGTAAAAGGATTTGAGTGGGGAGGGGCTGTGTAACACATGAGAATGCCTTGGGTTGAGAGTTTCTTGTGATCTCTCCCCAGGCTGCATTCTCTTTCGTGGTGAGGCCCCCTCAAGCACGGGACCCGGTCGCACCGGTTATACTGCCCTAATGATGGACATGGGTGTGAAACATTTTTCTAGTGAGATAAATATTTATGTCAAGTCATCCTCATTTATATAGCGCTTTTAACAATGTAAATTGTTTCAAAGCAGCTTTACAGAGATAAACATATCATTTAAGGTAAAAGAGATTGGTTTGGTTTTATAGCGGTTCTTGAATAATGTTATTTTCCCGCTAAAATTTGTTTTGATTGATTCACTTCCGTCAAATGATCATTTGTTATTAAATTAGGGACCGCTAAGATGACACCGTTCTCTCTAAACAGACTTTAAACGCAAACCTGTGATAAATGCTGATGGCGTTCACATGCGCATTAAGAATTGATTCTATAGTTATGTGCGTTTTTGAATATATGTGCGCAGGTTTGTAATTCCCTACAAACCATGCCTAAACAAACTATTTGTCTTGCCTATAAATTTTGATACAGAATTTTATTTTATCACTTCTGGGTTGGTACGCGAACCGAAATTTCCACAACGCTTTATCTGTAGAGTGGAATAGGGATCCTCCATAGGGAGAGGCTAGTTGGCACTTCAGCACTGCGTTGTCATCGGGTCCAGGCGAAGGTCCTTTGTCAGATCTGGAAACGGCCTGGATCCGGCAGGCTGCTGGAAAACCTCAGGATAAACAAAGACACTAAAATTACCGTAGATGCCATTCTTCTTATGATGTAACGAGTACATCAGGATTTAAGGGAAGTGTTCCCAGTTCCAATGTAATAGGTATTTTCAACATTAAATGTACAGAGAAATGCAGACTAAGGATGCTCAGGTCAAAGACCAATACTTACCCAAAAAGTGTTAACACAGTAGAACTAACATTCGATTAGCTTAGATCATTACAAACCAATCACCAGAACAAATCACAGTGAAGAAGACTTGAGTGACTTTGATTAGGCTATTACTCAACTGTATGATTTACATGTACATGCATCTTTCTATTTAGGAGACTTAACAAACTTAAACACCTGTACGAATGCGAAATTGCAGGAATGTCTTGTTTTTGATCCGCTGCGTACAACTGCCAAGTTATTACCATAACCTCCGTTGTACAGGGTAATGTAATATACACTCACCGGCCACTTTATTAGGTACACCTGTCCAACTGCTCGTTAACACTTAATTTCTAAGCAGCCAATCACATGGCGGCAACTCAGTGCATTTAGGCATGTAGACATGGTCAAGACAATCTCCTGCAGTTCAAACCGAGCATCAGTATGGGGAAGAAAGGTGATTTGAGTGACTTTGAACGTGGCATGATTGTTGGTGCCAGAAGGGCTGGTCTGAGTATTTCAGAAACTGCTAATCTACTGGGATTTTCACGCACAACCATCTCTAGGGTTTACAGAGAATGGTCCGAAAAAGAAAAAACATCCAGTGAGCGGCAGTTCTGTGGGCGGAAATGCCTTGTTGATGCCAGAGGTCAGAGGAGAATGGCCAGACTGGTTCGAGCTGATAGAAGGGCAACAGTGACTGAAATAACCACTCGTTACAACCGAGGTATGCAGCAAAGCATTTGTGAAGCCACAACACGCACAACCTTGAGGCGAATGGGCTACAACAGCAGAAGACTCCACCGGGTACCACTCATCTCCACTACAAATAGGAAAAAGAGGCTACAATTTGCAAGAGCTCACCAAAATTGAACAGTTGAAGACTGGAAAAATGTTGCCTGGTCTGATGAGTCTCGATTTCTGTTGAGACATTCAGATGTTAGAGTCAGAATTTGGCGTAAACAGAATGAGAACATGGAACCATCATGCCTTGTTACCACTGTGCAGGCTGGTGGTGGTGTTGTAATGGTGTGGGGGATGTTTTCCTGGCACACTTTAGGCCCCTTAGTGCCAATTGGGCATCGTTTAAATGCCACGGCCTACCTGAGCATTGTTTCTGACCATGTCCATCCCTTTATGGCCACAATGTACCCATCCTCTGATGGCTACTTCCACCATGTCACAAAGCTCTAATCATTTCAAATTGGTTTCTTGAACATGACAATGAGTTCACTGTACTAAAATGGCCTCCACAGTCACCAGATCTCAACCCAATAGAGCATCTTTGGGATGTGGTGGAACGGGAGATTCGCATCATGGATGTGCAGCCGACAAATCTGCGGCAACTGTGTGATGCCATCATGTCAATATGGACCAAACTCCCTGAGGAATGCTTCCAGCACCTTGTTGAATCTATGCCACGAAGAATTGAGGCAGTTCTGAAGGCAAAAGGGGGTCCAACCCGTTACTAGCATGGGGTACCTAATAAAGTGGCCGGTGAGTGTATATCACTGGCGTCTTACAAATAACAGGCATATTCTACGAAAACACTGTATTATGTATAACTATTCCATCTCTGTTTTTAGAGAATAGTTTTAATTCTATATTACGAGGAAGATTTGCTGACCTGTAGGCTATGCTTGTTTACAGGAGATTTTTTTATTTTGTAAATCTATATTTATTATTCAGTTTGCTTACTCAAGTGTAAGCTTTAAAACAAATAAAACCACTTGTTTTTTTGCCGGAAAAGCATGTGACTTCTTTTTCCCACAGTGCTATCAGGAATCGATAAGAGAATCGTTAAAGAATCGGATCGATAAGCAGAATCGTCAGTGGTATTGATATTGATAAAATCTTATAAATTCCCATCCCTAACCTTTATAGACAAAATAATAGTGTTTCTACTCTTTTTTTTTTTTTTTTTAACTTGCCTCCCTAGGATTGTAGCTTTTAGATGTAAAACACTAGTTAGAGCTCAGATCATGCTTCTAGTAACTAGCCTAATACTAATTGTAATTCTACTACTACTAATAATAATCATCATCAGTCCCACTTTACATAGGTGTCTTTAAACACCAAATACACATGTTAAAAAATTATAACAAAACAACAACATTACCATGTTAGTTACAATGGTACTTATTGTGTTAATGTACTACAAAACACTTTTGCTGCCACTGAGGTGTGATACAGGTAAGGCTGGGGCAGGTTTAATGGTGTAGGTAGGTTTAAGTGTTAGGGTTAACAGTGTTGCGTGGCCACTTTTGTTAAATTGCCTCCCATTAAAGCTGCAGTCCGTATCTTTTCCTCTTTGTCGCCATCTCTCTGTTCGAAATCTGTAACTGCAGTGATTCGCGGAATTATCATCTTTACGTGGGTTGTAAATCGGCATGAAACAGCGCGGATGAACACAGTGCTTTGAGGCGAGTGCTGCTGTCAGTCATCGCGCTGTGTGAATACTGTCATACAGAATCACAGATTCACTTTTTGAAAGTTTGACCAACATAAGAATTTTCATAAGAAAATGTCTTCTGAACAAGTAAAATCCATTTTTGTTCTGACCAACTAAGGGGGAAAAAGCATTCGACATGATAAGCTTCGTTAGATTTAATCAACGCGATTTACAGCAACCGTGCAAATTATAGCCTACTTTGTTCTCAAATTGTTCATGTTAACAACATCAGCATTGCGTGACTAATGTTAAATTTAATGTGTTTTATGGTTAGCAGCTACCTGCGTAGTTCAGAATTCATATTCTCCATAATAGCAAAACGAGAAAGGCACAACAAAGGAAACTCCATAACTGTGTGAATTAAGAAAACGTACTGTTACACGATTGAACTATTGAAATGTCTTACTTGTTCAGCAGAAAAAGGCCGTCTCTTCTTCCGTTTCGAACCCCTTCAAAACACGGAGTTCACGCACTTTTCAAAAGCCCCGCCGATGTTTAAATCCTTGTGTTCGCATGAGACGGTTTCTTTCTCTTTCTCTAGCCACCTTAAATCCGAAGTACGAAGTCTTTTGTGTTTTATAACTGCTGAATCTCCAGTTGACACTGATGATTGTTGTTTGGATCTTTCTGGATGCCATAAGTTTAATTATGTAAAGTGCTGCGAGAAAAGCCTATACATCTAAACATCTCGTCAGCGCTGTATAGCCGGCTAGCCGAAACTCCTTCTTTATGTGTACGGGTGTGACGTCATGACGCAAAGACATGCTCGAATTTCCCGCGGAAACCCACCAGTACCACTGGAATTAAAATCATTATTACAAGCTAACCGTTTTGAATGTAGCTATGGCAAGCAGAAAGTTTTGACCACTGGCAGAATAAGTTTTTTTTTTTATATAATTATTTTGGATTATTTTTAACTTAAAAAAGTTACGGACTGGAGCTTAAAGGAAGGGAGGGGCATGTTGTCCTTTATATGTTCTGACTAGCGACACAGCAGCGAAAGGTTTGTTTATGTCGTAATGGAAATTTTACCCATAATTCACACAAAGTGTCATGGGGCGTATAGGAAAAAGGTGGATAAGTTTAAAGGAATGTAAGTTGCTTTGGATAACAGTATCAACCAAATACATAAATGTAAGAAAATGTTACAGTACATAAGTTTTTAACCTATTAAGTAATTAGTTATTAATAATAAGAAGAGGTGTCCACATACTAGATGTAATAAACTTATGATTGGTGTGCTTGGTCTTGGTGGGCATCACTGTCTTTAGGTTTTCTTATAATCTGGGAATTATATCTATCATAGTTTTAGTTGGGTTCATTCAAGTGTCCCAAACAATTTCATTCTCTGTTAAAACAACAGGAGTCAATATGAGAATGTCATATCTTAAGGCTGGAATACACTATGACTTTTGCTCAGATTTTTGCCCCGGTCTGCGATCCGGGTAATGCTGGGTACACACCAAAAGATAATCGGGCTGATTTTGGGTACTTTCAAAGCTATGGAACCTTATAAAAAGGGTTCTATTTCTTCTGCTATTGTTACAAGCCAAAGCACCATAATTTTGTTCTGTTTAGAACCATTTTTCTAGGACTGCCGTCTGTCAATCAATTTCCGTGTTCCACACATACTTCAGACACAGGTCGCATCTGATGGTGTTCTCATAGTGTTAACGTTATGATGCATTGTCTCATTCCCTTCTCAGGGAACCGGGATATATACATAGATGTTATGTAGATGTCAAAAAACGTAGATGTTTTTTGTTTAATAATCGACAAGCATTAATCCGACAAATACACAACTTTTGATTAATAACAATATTTTGTATTTGTAGGTTGTATGGTCTTATACAGGTAATGAAAGGAAGAAGCACCCTCCACCCAGCTTTTTGTCTCTGCACTTTCCAGGAATATATACAAACTCCACTTCTCCTTCAGTACTCAGTTCAGAAGAGTCAAGCTCATTTTACCTTGAAAAAGGAATCAATTTAGAAGACTACTCCAGGTTACAGCAGGATGTTTACTGGGCCGGGCCTGACAGAGCAATCACAAATGTGTCCATGAGTACTAGTCCAGGCCACACCAAATTCATCATTCAGAACCTGAAAGAGAGCTATCAAATTGGTGAGGAGCTTTATGTTACGGTGCACGCAAAGGATTTTGACAACAAATCCAAGCTTTATGGAGGTGACTTTTTTCAAGCCAAGCTATTCTGGTCTAAAACTAAGGTCAGTTATTGTACACATTAGATTAACTAAAACTACTTGCCTGATTTATTGATCTCCCTGGGTCAGAGAGAGTTGTACTGAGAATGTACTTCTGTCACAGGCCAGTGTTTTTGGGGAGGTGGTGGACCTGCTCAATGGCTCCTACTCTGTACGTTTCCTCTTGCCGTGGGTCGGCGAGGCACAGGTGGCTGTGCGTCTAATTCACTCCAGTGAAGCTGTGCAGGTCCTGAAGCATCACAGAGATACTGACTCTGACAGAGTGTTCTTTAAAGGATATTATGAGGGACCAGGACCAAATAAGACCAGGCTGAGTGAAACAGTGATGTGTAATGTAAAGTGGGACAACAATGGACTAGAGCGTATGGGAACAGAAGACTGCTGCTGTGAATACAACGATCACCGTACCGGAGAAACTTGGCGCTGTCAGAGACCCAAATCGCTGCCATGCAGTTCCCTTGTGTATCACTCTATGGGTGGTTATAGAAACCGCCTGACTAATAAGGAGAAAATGCTTATGTGAGATTAAAGTACTCTTGATTGACTGTTTGATTGATATATTTGATGCATTGATGGAAGGCAGTTTGACAAACATGTTCTCTTTGGCAGGAAGCAAACTAACAAAGGTATCAATGGAGATAAAAGGATCATCAAAATTTTTCATTCCGAGGGAAATGAAACTATTGGTATGTTGGTCAATGGTTTAACCCAGCAGAATAATACAGTACAAGGAGGCAGATATGCTGGGAAATGTGTTGCACATAATTAATTTTCTGACATTTAGACAATGCAAATCATATAAAATCTCCAGTTCAGGCAAATTTTTGAAAACGTATACCTTTGACACAGAACTTACATTTACTCGTCCTGCAGATGTTACAGAGAAATGTCACCCTGGTTTACACACTCCAGTTCCAGCTGGCTTTTACTTGAATGATGTGTGGACGTCATTCGTCTGTAGCACCCGCCATTTTACAACCCAAACGACAACAGAGTGCCTGAAAGACAAACACATTTACATGATGGGAGACTCTACTATGAGACAGTGGTTTGAGTTCTTTGTGAAAGCAATACCAAGTGAGATAAATAATTGCTTATTTGTTAATTATAATTATTTATACAGTGCATAGATGCATTAATTGTGGGTCTGTTTTTCAGCCCTGAAGCAGATGAACCTGCATGTCCAAAATCAGTCAGGGCCGCTCATTGCAGTGGATGTGGATAACAACATTGACTTACACTGGAGGGCTCACGGCGTTCCTGTGCGCACTCGGAAAACAGCATTCGCTGATCTGCACTACATCAGTAATGAGATCGATGACCTGGCTGGAGGATCCCACACAGTCATTATGTTCAATCTGGGACCCCATTTCACCACGTACCCTCTGGATTTCTTCACCCATAGAGTGTTGAGGATTCGCAAAGCTGTTCTAGCATTGTTACAGCGGGCACCTGATACAACTGTTATAATCAAGACTGTCAACACTGGCTATAAGGTAACGTTATAGGCCTTCATCACACTTCAAAAGCAGACGCTTCAAATAGTAGCGTAAAATAACTTCCTCTGTAGCCTGTATCAATGGCAGGACATGTGACACAGGATTGTTGTGATTTATGGATGTATAGTTAATCACAGATATTTCATCTAAACACATCAACTTCAGTTTACAATCATTAATTGGGTTTGATGAAAAAGAAAAATGGTCTCATGTAATTTCGGCACATATTTCATGATTTAAAGGGGAGCGCACAAGACACTGAATGTCTAAGGCTGCGCTTACACTTGGCCTTAACACGCGATCACCGTGATCCAATTAAGCAGATCGGATCATTAGCCAATCAGGACATGGCGCGTTTACATTTGTTCACATTAAGTTGCCTCTGTATCTGGATAACCGATCGGATTTCTGTTTCCTGCATGATATTTAAATTAGGTCTGTGGCACGACACCGGATTAAGAGTAAAGATGATACCAATTAATTAAACAATGTAGCCTACCGATTGCTTAAATTTTGTTATCTTAAACGAGTCATATTCTCCAGGTTTGGATGCAATGATGGGATAGCATTGTAGTGTATTTCGATTATTCCTCCAGCAATAACTTATATATCTATATCTCTTATATATTTTATCTCTAATGGAAGATTTCACACATGGTATCGTGTAAGGCTAAATAAACCATTTAAAATATTGGCGTTAATTGTCAAATTGCTATTTAATTTTCTTGACAAAATTAGCAACTGTCCATTGACAATAATGCAGGTGGAAAATCAATTGCGCTACTAATCAGAAATGGATGTGGCAATACGCGGACTGTGATAAAGGTTTATAGAGTACCAAGTGTTCAAATAATTAAGGCACTCTGTGATGACAAGTTTATGGATGATTTTGTGTTTCTCTGTCTTTACAATAGGATATTTTTGGCAGTGACTGGTATTCTCTACAGCTGGACAGAATTCTACACTGGGCTTTTCAGGATGTTGGCGTTTATATTATAGATGTTTGGCAAATGACCGCATGTCACTACAGCAAAGAGAACATTCATCCTGGCCCTATCATCATTAAAAATGAGATTGACATTTTACTCTCTTTTATTTGCCCTTACTGAATTTAAATTAAATTAAATTATTATTATTATTTTTTCAATAACTGTTATTACAAGAGAAAAGCTGTCTAAAAAACACTGAGAAATCCTGTTTGACTTCCCTGAGTTGTAATTAAATTGTCCAATTATAAACCACTGCTTGAATTCTCCACTACAATCATTTTTTAAAAGAATGGTTTAGTACATGTCAGAGACTTCATTTTTTGTTTTATCATCCTCAAATTGGAAAAGCAACTTCTTTGACTTACTAAATAAACCTGCTGTCTGTGTCATTAATGTTTATCAATCAACTTTAATAATAGCTTTAATAATAATCAGTTTATTTGTAATTAATAAACTGAAGACTATGCAGTGATTATTTTTGTTTATTCAATTTCTGTATTAATTCTTACTTGAATACTTCTGTTAAATAGATGTAAAAATTAAATAAAGTAAAGCACTGTTAATTTAGTTTGTTTCTTTCTAATATTGGATTTGTTACTGTTTGTTATTTGCAACATTGTTCTTATTTTTAATAACAGATAAAATAACAAATAACTAATTTGATTATTAATAAGAATTATTATTAATAAAAGAATAGGAGGAAAAGATGAAGAAAACAATTGTTTTATAATCAAATTGTTACCCTTTGAATCGTAATTCAACCATTTAAACCCTTCAAAATGAGTAAATAGCACACACAACAATTAATTAAAATTTAAACAAAAATATTGGTTTCATTGGACAAAACTCTATGATAATGAATACTACTGAATGGAATTGTTTTGATTTAAAACAAAAATAAGTTGGTATTATTAATTATTTTTAATGAGTGGATTAATTAAAATAATTTAATTACCGTATTTTCCGCACTATACGGCGCAACGGATTATAAGGCGCACCTTCAATGAATGACCTATTTTAGAACATTTTTCATATATAGGGCGCACCGGATTATAAGGCGCATAAGATACTGCAGTCAAACGTTTGACTGGGTTTGCGTTATGCATCCACTAGATGTCAACAAATGTCAACAAAACAGTCAGATAAAGTCAAACCTTATTAAGCGTTCTGACAACTCCGTTCACTCCCATGGTAACGTTGTTCAAACGTTAAAAAGGAAAACTCCGGTCAATTTTAACATTGAGCTCATTTTTTGTAAATTTGAAGTGTTATCAGTGAACCTGTGGTGATTTGCAAAACAAGTCTACAAGAAGCATTTTTTTATGCACATTGTTCAATGAATTGTTACCACTTTTATTTTTTTGTAAAAAAAAAAAGCTGAAGTCCTCGAGAAGTAATCACCGGCCTCTGCTCGCCACACTTGTATTTCAGGTTTGGTGCTTGGATTTTATTTTTTAGCTTGTAACGTTAGTTACTACAAAAGCTTTTGAATGCGATTGAATGGACTTAATGTTCACCTGAGATAAACCACGTTTAGATTGTATAGGCCTATATTGTGCAAGTTTATTTGACCACGTTTATCGCATCAGAAGACTACATATTGGTCTGGTAATGGATAACAGTTAGGAATATATTGACCACATATCGATATCGGCCGATAAATGGTCATTTTTGATGTTATCGTTATCGATCTGATTAGAAAATTAGGCCGCATATCAAAGCCGATAGATAATAGATTATTTAGCCTATACTTCATGCGCGCTGTTCGCCATGATGGTTTTGAATATTGGAATCACTTCGAAAAGGAAGATAGTTTAGTGCAGCACACATCTGTCACATTCATAACATTATAATAAGAGCACGCCTGAAAAAGCATGTTTTGAATTCATGTTCGCCAGTGTTTTAGCGCGTTGTGGCGGAAAGAGTGCGTCTATGGAGTCAAGGCTTCATGACAGGCAAAGACAAGTTCTCTTGATCATTCGCAGCATTCTGTTCCATTGTAATATGTTTTATTATTATTATTTTATTTTATTTCAGACACGTAAATAATGGTCCATATTACAGACAAAAAGAGACACACAATAAGCAATAGGCTGCATTTATCACCTGTACACGTGCGCGTAATTTGCACGGGGGTTACGGGGGTCATAACCCCCTCAAAAATCAGATCCAGCTAATATAACCCCCCCAATATCATCACATAATTCAGATTAAAATAAATATGAAATATTCCGAATGAACACTTTTGTTCGTTGTCTTTATTAAATTCATTTGTCAGCAATAAAGATATCATTATTTTAAATAATCTGTAATGTACCCCCCGCCCACCGCACCGACTACTTGGTATTACCCAACCCGCTTTCTCTACCAAGTTTGTTCACTATTTTGCGCAGTCGCTGGGATGAATGGTCGGAGAAAGCTGACGGTGCATGCTAACGGATGGAAAGATGAAAAGGACACAGCCAGACAACGATTTTTCATTGTTGGTCGACACCAGCCAAAAAGAGGAAAAATCCTGACCAAACGGAGGTTAGCTGTTAAGTTAGCTCAGCGTTTCTCAAAGTGTGTGGAGACAAACAGGTTTTTAATTCCTTTATTTATTGACCATACACTCAAAACAAAACAAAGACACATTTAAATGTAAGCCTTACTTAACGTTTTCACACATAAGTTTAAAAGTTTTTCAAGGCGATCGTTATTGATCGTACTCGTAGTATCCCATGGAGACGCGCCCTTCATTGCTTGTCACACCGCAGCCACAATAGCTGAATGACTGATGATCTGCTTTTATTTCCTTTTTTATTCAAAATTTCACAAATTTGTTAGCTATAGCAGGATATATCTGATATTCCGATTGTCAAATATGTGCAAAGTTTTTAATGCTGTTATTTGATGTTAAGTTTTTAAAATGTGATGTTAATAAAATACATTTTAACAGTTAAACTTAAAGCCTAGTTTATTAACATTTTGTTGGGGTGATTGGGCATGTAGTATGTTACCTTTTACACAAGACAATTATTCAATAAATTAATAAATATGCCGCGAGTTTAACCCCCCCAATGGTAGATCCAAAGTTACGCCCTTGCATACAGGCTCATAAGCCAGTGAGACCAGAGAAGAGTATCGATTCGCACCGGGCTTAGTCCAGGGTTGGTCAATGCAGTGATGATACTGTTCACCGAGCTCGAAAGCCTGCACATGAGATTTCGCAGTAGGCTACAGCAGGGCAGTTTGGCAAACCCACATTTACAAACATTTGGCTCGCACTACTTCATCGTGGGGCCCAGTAGCATCCGCAAGGCATCATTATATGCTACAGTTAGCTTTTTGTATGCATGTATGTTTATTTTGTGTATCTGATTAATCTAATATAGGATGCGTTTGGTTGAGTTAATGAACGATGCAGTAAAGCGCTTCGATTGTAGGCTATAGGTGATCATCTTTAGCTTGTGCAGCTCAAACAGCAATGCACATTAATATAATTGAGACTGTCATATACATGCCATTATAATGAGAATATCTACTATTGTAATAAAACGTTGTGAATTCTCTGGGTTTAGTTGCTGTGTTTCAGCGCGTTGTTGTGGGAATAGCACGTCCAGAACAGGGGTTACACGTTCTAGCGCAGTCAAGTTCGCTTAGGCCTAAAAGTGCATTCACGTAATTTTGTGCAGATATATGATAAGTCGTAATATGAAGTTTATGTAATATAAATATCTGATTAATCTCACATATGATGCGTTTCGCTGATTTAAACAACATGCTAGAAAAGTTTTTCAGTTTCCCGGTGTTAGTTCTCTTCAGCGTCAGCGCGCGCCGTCAAACAGAAATGCAAAACATTAACAGCTATGATTGGGACTGCCATATCATTATAATTGTATACACTATTGTAATAAAAAGTTGTAAATTCTTTGGGTTCAGTTGCATTCTTCAGCAACCGTTGAGTTGGTTAACCTTCTAGCAAAGCGATTCAGTTTAAAGTTTGTTCTCTTCAGCTTCAGCGCGGTCGCCCAGCTCAAACAGCAATGATGCCATTTTAAACAGTAAGCCTAATATTAAAGATGTTTACTATTACTGTAATATCAAACGTGTTTTTTTTTTTTCAAAAACATTGATGCATTATTAATAACTCGTATTATTTTCATCAACAATGGTTTGATCAAAACAATTTCTTTATTGTTTTTCGATTCATTTTATTTACCTATGGCACATGAATTTTGTTTCTTTATATGCAGCCCAATGTTATCCAATGACTTGTTTGCATTATGTATTTTATTTAAATTTTTTGTTTGGCAATAGATTTTTTTGGTAACACTTTACAATAAGGTATCATTTGTTAATGCATAATATGAACTAACAGAGAGCAATAGCCTTTGTTAATGTTAGTTAATGAAATATAATTGTGTTCATGTTAGTTCGCAGTGCATTAACTAAGGTTAACAGATATGGATCTTAAACATTTCTTATAAAATGAGCTTAACATTAACTAAGATTAATAAATGCTGTAGAAGTGTTCATTAATTGTGGGTACATGCTAGCTAATACTAACAAAATTAAACCTTATAATAAAGTGTTGCCATTTTTTAATAAAGAAAGTTGCCCATAGGAGTGTAAAATTAATTTGAAAAGTTAAGGAATCTAACACTGGTTCAATAGGCTATACTGGATTGTGTATGTTTGATTTATGTTGAAGTGTTTGGGACGTTGCCTTTTAATGGTGAGCATTTTGTTTATGTATTCAGGCTATCAAAGTATATAAAAATGTGCATTTACCGGTAGATTTATCGGCCAATATATCGGTTATCGGCTTTCAAATGTAAAGAGTTATCGGTATTGGCCAAAATGTTAATATCGGTGCATCCCTAATAATAGTCCTTTAATGTTTTTAGCATAACTACAGTGATTTATATACAGAACCCGTAAAGATCAGTGCAAATTTTCACCAAATGCTACTAAAGAAATTGCTAATCATTAACGGAAGTGTATGTAAATTGTATGGAGGATGTACTGTAAATCTACAGAATTTTCCGTTTTTTAATTGAAGGAAAAGTCCGTAATTAGAACGCCAGAAGGCCTACATTATCCGGGGGTTTTTCAGTGTAGTAACCATAAACAAAAATGTTTTATATGCCTGCACTGTGTGATGACATAATGCTTTTACAGTTCACAGGGAAAGATCACATCTATGGAAGTTTTTTATGGGGTTGTGTCTACTGGTGATCATGAGTTGTCTGGTAAGTTCATTTATCACAACTGCATCTTTAAAATGGCAGTATTAATTCTTCAAATTAAAAATCAATAATGCTTAATCAAACTAAATAGTTATAGGCTACAAAATATTAGGTACCATGCGGATAATGTAAAATTGTGTGAATAATGTTGACAACATTATTCTTCATGATATGCTTAAATAGGCTAGCATCTATTAAGTCGTCTATGCAGACTGACAGGTGGTTTATCGTTATTGTAGGCTATACATAATTCTGAACTTCTCAATGGCTATACAATTTTTCCAGGCGCATTGTTTAATAATAGCTAATAATAATGACTTAGACTTATATAGTGCTTTTCATGGCTATATGGAGAAAGAGTTACTGATCGACTTCGTGGACTTCATTTGGTGACTTCCTTCTTGTTACAACTTACACGGCACATCGCGGGATCGTGAGACTATGGGACTGCGCTGTATTTTTTTGACTGCCCACTAAAAAGATAAAACCACCCGCTCCCGCGAGAGTTGCATTGGGTCCCGCTGGAGCCCAATCCCAATGCAGATCTCTACTGTAGGCCTACAGACTAGCTATACTAAATAAAAAAAATAAAAAACTACATTTTCATAATCATCATTTTTGATTTTGCAGCAATTGGTTTTGCAGCAAGACAAGCATACAAAAAAAGACAAATTACAATTCATAAAAAAATAACAAAAAAACTTCAAGGGAACAACAGGCCCAAACAACTACCTACTTCCCACGCTATGCCTATGACCGATTTAACAGACTTCACTTGACTTGAAGACAAAGACTTGTGAAAAGTCATTTTGGTGTGCCGTTTACCTTCTCTCTTTATTACCCCCACATGACAGCACGAAACACAACATTTTACTATTAATTCTTAATTCATTTATTCCCTATCAATACTGCATGTGCTGCAGCAAACACACCAAGCCAGCGTTATTATATAGGCCTACGCATGTGACTCATCTGAAGGCATGCATATTCACCACCCATTGGAAAAGTCCTGTTATATAAATGTACAACAAGGGAGTTCCCTTTTGCAAGCTTTTTCAGATATCTTTATAATTGCTCCCAGTCACAAAAGCCCGCCCGGTGGCCACTTCCAACATGAGAGCATATTATGTGGAAGCATTTCTAGTTCTGAGGGATTAGACGTGAAGAGAGTTGAGGTGAATGTTATAATAAACAGGCCTCCTCCCCTGCCCTGTATGAGCCTTCATTTCTCCATATTCACAATGAAGTGTCGAAATCGTGGAGGTGTATTTATCGGCTTGCATAGTGTTTACCACACAGTAAAAGGATTTGAGTGGGGAGGGGCTGTGTAACACATGAGAATGCCTTGGGTTGAGAGTTTCTTGTGATCTCTCCCCAGGCTGCATTCTCTTTCGTGGTGAGGCCCCCTCAAGCACGGGACCCGGTCGCACCGGTTATACTGCCCTAATGATGGACATGGGTGTGAAACATTTTTCTAGTGAGATAAATATTTATGTCAAGTCATCCTCATTTATATAGCGCTTTTAACAATGTAAATTGTTTCAAAGCAGCTTTACAGAGATAAACATATCATTTAAGGTAAAAGAGATTGGTTTGGTTTTATAGCGGTTCTTGAATAATGTTATTTTCCCGCTAAAATTTGTTTTGATTGATTCACTTCCGTCAAATGATCATTTGTTATTAAATTAGGGACCGCTAAGATGACACCGTTCTCTCTAAACAGACTTTAAACGCAAACCTGTGATAAATGCTGATGGCGTTCACATGCGCATTAAGAATTGATTCTATAGTTATGTGCGTTTTTGAATATATGTGCGCAGGTTTGTAATTCCCTACAAACCATGCCTAAACAAACTATTTGTCTTGCCTATAAATTTTGATACAGAATTTTATTTTATCACTTCTGGGTTGGTACGCGAACCGAAATTTCCACAACGCTTTATCTGTAGAGTGGAATAGGGATCCTCCATAGGGAGAGGCTAGTTGGCACTTCAGCACTGCGTTGTCATCGGGTCCAGGCGAAGGTCCTTTGTCAGATCTGGAAACGGCCTGGATCCGGCAGGCTGCTGGAAAACCTCAGGATAAACAAAGACACTAAAATTACCGTAGATGCCATTCTTCTTATGATGTAACGAGTACATCAGGATTTAAGGGAAGTGTTCCCAGTTCCAATGTAATAGGTATTTTCAACATTAAATGTACAGAGAAATGCAGACTAAGGATGCTCAGGTCAAAGACCAATACTTACCCAAAAAGTGTTAACACAGTAGAACTAACAGTCGATTAGCTTAGATCATTACAAACCAATCACCAGAACAAATCACAGTGAAGAAGACTTGAGTGACTTTGATTAGGCTATTACTCAACTGTATGATTTACATGTACATGCATCTTTCTATTTAGGAGACTTAACAAACTTAAACACCTGTACGAATGCGAAATTGCAGGAATGTCTTGTTTTTGATCCGCTGCGTACAACTGCCAAGTTATTACCATAACCTCCGTTGTACAGGGTAATGTAATATACACTCACCGGCCACTTTATTAGGTACACCTGTCCAACTGCTCGTTAACACTTAATTTCTAAGCAGCCAATCACATGGCGGCAACTCAGTGCATTTAGGCATGTAGACATGGTCAAGACAATCTCCTGCAGTTCAAACCGAGCATCAGTATGGGGAAGAAAGGTGATTTGAGTGACTTTGAACGTGGCATGATTGTTGGTGCCAGAAGGGCTGGTCTGAGTATTTCAGAAACTGCTAATCTACTGGGATTTTCACGCACAACCATCTCTAGGGTTTACAGAGAATGGTCCGAAAAAGAAAAAACATCCAGTGAGCGGCAGTTCTGTGGGCGGAAATGCCTTGTTGATGCCAGAGGTCAGAGGAGAATGGCCAGACTGGTTCGAGCTGATAGAAGGGCAACAGTGACTGAAATAACCACTCGTTACAACCGAGGTATGCAGCAAAGCATTTGTGAAGCCACAACACGCACAACCTTGAGGCGAATGGGCTACAACAGCAGAAGACTCCACCGGGTACCACTCATCTCCACTACAAATAGGAAAAAGAGGCTACAATTTGCAAGAGCTCACCAAAATTGAACAGTTGAAGACTGGAAAAATGTTGCCTGGTCTGATGAGTCTCGATTTCTGTTGAGACATTCAGATGTTAGAGTCAGAATTTGGCGTAAACAGAATGAGAACATGGAACCATCATGCCTTGTTACCACTGTGCAGGCTGGTGGTGGTGTTGTAATGGTGTGGGGGATGTTTTCCTGGCACACTTTAGGCCCCTTAGTGCCAATTGGGCATCGTTTAAATGCCACGGCCTACCTGAGCATTGTTTCTGACCATGTCCATCCCTTTATGGCCACAATGTACCCATCCTCTGATGGCTACTTCCACCATGTCACAAAGCTCTAATCATTTCAAATTGGTTTCTTGAACATGACAATGAGTTCACTGTACTAAAATGGCCTCCACAGTCACCAGATCTCAACCCAATAGAGCATCTTTGGGATGTGGTGGAACGGGAGATTCGCATCATGGATGTGCAGCCGACAAATCTGCGGCAACTGTGTGATGCCATCATGTCAATATGGACCAAACTCCCTGAGGAATGCTTCCAGCACCTTGTTGAATCTATGCCACGAAGAATTGAGGCAGTTCTGAAGGCAAAAGGGGGTCCAACCCGTTACTAGCATGGGGTACCTAATAAAGTGGCCGGTGAGTGTATATCACTGGCGTCTTACAAATAACAGGCATATTCTACGAAAACACTGTATTATGTATAACTATTCCATCTCTGTTTTTAGAGAATAGTTTTAATTCTATATTACGAGGAAGATTTGCTGACCTGTAGGCTATGCTTGTTTACAGGAGATTTTTTTATTTTGTAAATCTATATTTATTATTCAGTTTGCTTACTCAAGTGTAAGCTTTAAAACAAATAAAACCACTTGTTTTTTTGCCGGAAAAGCATGTGACTTCTTTTTCCCACAGTGCTATCAGGAATCGATAAGAGAATCGTTAAAGAATCGGATCGATAAGCAGAATCGTCAGTGGTATTGATATTGATAAAATCTTATAAATTCCCATCCCTAACCTTTATAGACAAAATAATAGTGTTTCTACTCTTTTTTTTTTTTTTTTTTAACTTGCCTCCCTAGGATTGTAGCTTTTAGATGTAAAACACTAGTTAGAGCTCAGATCATGCTTCTAGTAACTAGCCTAATACTAATTGTAATTCTACTACTACTAATAATAATCATCATCAGTCCCACTTTACATAGGTGTCTTTAAACACCAAATACACATGTTAAAAAATTATAACAAAACAACAACATTACCATGTTAGTTACAATGGTACTTATTGTGTTAATGTACTACAAAACACTTTTGCTGCCACTGAGGTGTGATACAGGTAAGGCTGGGGCAGGTTTAATGGTGTAGGTAGGTTTAAGTGTTAGGGTTAACAGTGTTGCGTGGCCACTTTTGTTAAATTGCCTCCCATTAAAGCTGCAGTCCGTATCTTTTCCTCTTTGTCGCCATCTCTCTGTTCGAAATCTGTAACTGCAGTGATTCGCGGAATTATCATCTTTACGTGGGTTGTAAATCGGCATGAAACAGCGCGGATGAACACAGTGCTTTGAGGCGAGTGCTGCTGTCAGTCACCGCGCTGTGTGAATACTGTCATACAGAATCACAGATTCACTTTTTGAAAGTTTGACCAACATAAGAATTTTCATAAGAAAATGTCTTCTGAACAAGTAAGTAAAATCCATTTTTGTTCTGACCAACTAAGGGGGAAAAAGCATTCGACATGATAAGCTTCGTTAGATTTAATCAACGCGATTTACAGCAACCGTGCAAATTATAGCCTACTTTGTTCTCAAATTGTTCATGTTAACAACATCAGCATTGCGTGACTAATGTTAAATTTAATGTGTTTTATGGTTAGCAGCTACCTGCGTAGTTCAGAATTCATATTCTCCATAATAGCAAAACGAGAAAGGCACAACAAAGGAAACTCCATAACTGTGTGAATTAAGAAAACGTACTGTTACACGATTGAACTATTGAAATGTCTTATTTGTTCAGCAGAAAAAGGCCGTCTCTTCTTCCGTTTCGAACCCCTTCAAAACACGGAGTTCACGCACTTTTCAAAAGCCCCGCCGATGTTTAAATCCTTGTGTTCGCATGAGACGGTTTCTTTCTCTTTCTCTAGCCACCTTAAATCCGAAGTACGAAGTCTTTTGTGTTTTATAACTGCTGAATCTCCAGTTGACACTGATGATTGTTGTTTGGATCTTTCTGGATGCCATAAGTTTAATTATGTAAAGTGCTGCGAGAAAAGCCTATACATCTAAACATCTCGTCAGCGCTGTATAGCCGGCTAGCCGAAACTCCTTCTTTATGTGTACGGGTGTGACGTCATGACGCAAAGACATGCTCGAATTTCCCGCGGAAACCCACCAGTACCACTGGAATTAAAATCATTATTACAAGCTAACCGTTTTGAATGTAGCTATGGCAAGCAGAAAGTTTTGACCACTGGCAGAATAAGTTTTTTTTTTTATATAATTATTTTGGATTATTTTTAACTTAAAAAAGTTACGGACTGGAGCTTAAAGGAAGGGAGGGGCATGTTGTCCTTTATATGTTCTGACTAGCGACACAGCAGCGAAAGGTTTGTTTATGTCGTAATGGAAATTTTACCCATAATTCACACAAAGTGTCATGGGGCGTATAGGAAAAAGGTGGATAAGTTTAAAGGAATGTAAGTTGCTTTGGATAACAGTATCAACCAAATACATAAATGTAAGAAAATGTTACAGTACATAAGTTTTTTACCTATTAAGTAATTAGTTATTAATAATAAGAAGAGGTGTCCACATACTAGATGTAATAAACTTATGATTGGTGTGCTTGGTCTTGGTGGGCATCACTGTCTTTAGGTTTTCTTATAATCTGGGAATTATATCTATCATAGTTTTAGTTGGGTTCATTCAAGTGTCCCAAACAATTTCATTCTCTGTTAAAACAACAGGAGTCAATATGAGAATGTCATATCTTAAGGCTGGAATACACTATGACTTTTGCTCAGATTTTTGCCCCGGTCTGCGATCCGGGTAATGCTGGGTACACACCAAAAGATAATCGGGCTGATTTTGGGTACTTTCAAAGCTATGGAACCTTATAAAAAGGGTTCTATTTCTTCTGCTATTGTTACAAGCCAAAGCACCATAATTTTGTTCTGTTTAGAACCATTTTTCTAGGACTGCCGTCTGTCAATCAATTTCCGTGTTCCACACATACTTCAGACACAGGTCGCATCTGATGGTGTTCTCATAGTGTTAACGTTATGATGCATTGTCTCATTCCCTTCTCAGGGAACCGGGATATATACATAGATGTTATGTAGATGTCAAAAAACGTAGATGTTTTTTGTTTAATAATCGACAAGCATTAATCCGACAAATACACAACTTTTGATTAATAACAATATTTTGTATTTGTAGGTTGTATGGTCTTATACAGGTAATGAAAGGAAGAAGCACCCTCCACCCAGCTTTTTGTCTCTGCACTTTCCAGGAATATATACAAACTCCACTTCTCCTTCAGTACTCAGTTCAGAAGAGTCAAGCTCATTTTACCTTGAAAAAGGAATCAATTTAGAAGACTACTCCAGGTTACAGCAGGATGTTTACTGGGCCGGGCCTGACAGAGCAATCACAAATGTGTCCATGAGTACTAGTCCAGGCCACACCAAATTCATCATTCAGAACCTGAAAGAGAGCTATCAAATTGGTGAGGAGCTTTATGTTACGGTGCACGCAAAGGATTTTGACAACAAATCCAAGCTTTATGGAGGTGACTTTTTTCAAGCCAAGCTATTCTGGTCTAAAACTAAGGTCAGTTATTGTACACATTAGATTAACTAAAACTACTTGCCTGATTTATTGATCTCCCTGGGTCAGAGAGAGTTGTACTGAGAATGTACTTCTGTCACAGGCCAGTGTTTTTGGGGAGGTGGTGGACCTGCTCAATGGCTCCTACTCTGTACGTTTCCTCTTGCCGTGGGTCGGCGAGGCACAGGTGGCTGTGCGTCTAATTCACTCCAGTGAAGCTGTGCAGGTCCTGAAGCATCACAGAGATACTGACTCTGACAGAGTGTTCTTTAAAGGATATTATGAGGGACCAGGACCAAATAAGACCAGGCTGAGTGAAACAGTGATGTGTAATGTAAAGTGGGACAACAATGGACTAGAGCGTATGGGAACAGAAGACTGCTGCTGTGAATACAACGATCACCGTACCGGAGAAACTTGGCGCTGTCAGAGACCCAAATCGCTGCCATGCAGTTCCCTTGTGTATCACTCTATGGGTGGTTATAGAAACCGCCTGACTAATAAGGAGAAAATGCTTATGTGAGATTAAAGTACTCTTGATTGACTGTTTGATTGATATATTTGATGCATTGATGGAAGGCAGTTTGACAAACATGTTCTCTTTGGCAGGAAGCAAACTAACAAAGGTATCAATGGAGATAAAAGGATCATCAAAATTTTTCATTCCGAGGGAAATGAAACTATTGGTATGTTGGTCAATGGTTTAACCCAGCAGAATAATACAGTACAAGGAGGCAGATATGCTGGGAAATGTGTTGCACATAATTAATTTTCTGACATTTAGACAATGCAAGTCATATAAAATCTCCAGTTCAGGCAAATTTTTGAAAACGTATACCTTTGACACAGAACTTACATTTACTCGTCCTGCAGATGTTACAGAGAAATGTCACCCTGGTTTACACACTCCAGTTCCAGCTGGCTTTTACTTGAATGATGTGTGGACGTCATTCGTCTGTAGCACCCGCCATTTTACAACCCAAACGACAACAGAGTGCCTGAAAGACAAACACATTTACATGATGGGAGACTCTACTATGAGACAGTGGTTTGAGTTCTTTGTGAAAGCAATACCAAGTGAGATAAATAATTGCTTATTTGTTAATTATAATTATTTATACAGTGCATAGATGCATTAATTGTGGGTCTGTTTTTCAGCCCTGAAGCAGATGAACCTGCATGTCCAAAATCAGTCAGGGCCGCTCATTGCAGTGGATGTGGATAACAACATTGACTTACACTGGAGGGCTCACGGCGTTCCTGTGCGCACTCGGAAAACAGCATTCGCTGATCTGCACTACATCAGTAATGAGATCGATGACCTGGCTGGAGGATCCCACACAGTCATTATGTTCAATCTGGGACCCCATTTCACCACGTACCCTCTGGATTTCTTCACCCATAGAGTGTTGAGGATTCGCAAAGCTGTTCTAGCATTGTTACAGCGGGCACCTGATACAACTGTTATAATCAAGACTGTCAACACTGGCTATAAGGTAACGTTATAGGCCTTCATCACACTTCAAAAGCAGACGCTTCAAATAGTAGCGTAAAATAACTTCCTCTGTAGCCTGTATCAATGGCAGGACATGTGACACAGGATTGTTGTGATTTATGGATGTATAGTTAATCACAGATATTTCATCTAAACACATCAACTTCAGTTTACAATCATTAATTGGGTTTGATGAAAAAGAAAAATGGTCTCATGTAATTTCGGCACATATTTCATGATTTAAAGGGGAGCGCACAAGACACTGAATGTCTAAGGCTGCGCTTACACTTGGCCTTAACACGCGATCACCGTGATCCAATTAAGCAGATCGGATCATTAGCCAATCAGGACATGGCGCGTTTACATTTGTTCACATTAAGTTGCCTCTGTATCTGGATAACCGATCGGATTTCTGTTTCCTGCATGATATTTAAATTAGGTCTGTGGCACGACACCGGATTAAGAGTAAAGATGATACCAATTAATTAAACAATGTAGCCTACCGATTGCTTAAATTTTGTTATCTTAAACGAGTCATATTCTCCAGGTTTGGATGCAATGATGGGATAGCATTGTAGTGTATTTCGATTATTCCTCCAGCAATAACTAATATATCTATATCTCTTATATATTTTATCTCTAATGGAAGATTTCACACATGGTATCGTGTAAGGCTAAATAAACCATTTAAAATATTGGCGTTAATTGTCAAATTGCTATTTAATTTTCTTGACAAAATTAGCAACTGTCCATTGACAATAATGCAGGTGGAAAATCAATTGCGCTACTAATCAGAAATGGATGTGGCAATACGCGGACTGTGATAAAGGTTTATAGAGTACCAAGTGTTCAAATAATTAAGGCACTCTGTGATGACAAGTTTATGGATGATTTTGTGTTTCTCTGTCTTTA
Source organism: Rhinichthys klamathensis goyatoka (assembly GCF_029890125.1). Classification (NCBI taxonomy): domain Eukaryota; kingdom Metazoa; phylum Chordata; class Actinopteri; order Cypriniformes; family Leuciscidae; genus Rhinichthys; species Rhinichthys klamathensis. The sequence goes on along the minus strand of NW_026606844.1, from coordinate 821,713 downwards.
CAATAGGATATTTTTGGCAGTGACTGGTATTCTCTACAGCTGGACAGAATTCTACACTGGGCTTTTCAGGATGTTGGCGTTTATATTATAGATGTTTGGCAAATGACCGCATGTCACTACAGCAAAGAGAACATTCATCCTGGCCCTATCATCATTAAAAATGAGATTGACATTTTACTCTCTTTTATTTGCCCTTACTGAATTTAAATTAAATTAAATTATTATTATTATTTTTTCAATAACTGTTATTACAAGAGAAAAGCTGTCTAAAAAACACTGAGAAATCCTGTTTGACTTCCCTGAGTTGTAATTAAATTGTCCAATTATAAACCACTGCTTGAATTCTCCACTACAATCATTTTTTAAAAGAATGGTTTAGTACATGTCAGAGACTTCATTTTTTGTTTTATCATCCTCAAATTGGAAAAGCAACTTCTTTGACTTACTAAATAAACCTGCTGTCTGTGTCATTAATGTTTATCAATCAACTTTAATAATAGCTTTAATAATAATCAGTTTATTTGTAATTAATAAACTGAAGACTATGCAGTGATTATTTTTGTTTATTCAATTTCTGTATTAATTCTTACTTGAATACTTCTGTTAAATAGATGTAAAAATTAAATAAAGTAAAGCACTGTTAATTTAGTTTGTTTCTTTCTAATATTGGATTTGTTACTGTTTGTTATTTGCAACATTGTTCTTATTTTTAATAACAGATAAAATAACAAATAACTAATTTGATTATTAATAAGAATTATTATTAATAAAAGAATAGGAGGAAAAGATGAAGAAAACAATTGTTTTATAATCAAATTGTTACCCTTTGAATCGTAATTCAACCATTTAAACCCTTCAAAATGAGTAAATAGCACACACAACAATTAATTAAAATTTAAACAAAAATATTGGTTTCATTGGACAAAACTCTATGATAATGAATACTACTGAATGGAATTGTTTTGATTTAAAACAAAAATAAGTTGGTATTATTAATTATTTTTAATGAGTGGATTAATTAAAATAATTTAATTACCGTATTTTCCGCACTATACGGCGCAACGGATTATAAGGCGCACCTTCAATGAATGACCTATTTTAGAACATTTTTCATATATAGGGCGCACCGGATTATAAGGCGCATAAGATACTGCAGTCAAACGTTTGACTGGGTTTGCGTTATGCATCCACTAGATGTCAACAAATGTCAACAAAACAGTCAGATAAAGTCAAACCTTATTAAGCGTTCTGACAACTCCGTTCACTCCCATGGTAACGTTGTTCAAACGTTAAAAAGGAAAACTCCGGTCAATTTTAACATTGAGCTCATTTTTTGTAAATTTGAAGTGCTGTCAGTACAGATAACAACGACAAAAACTGGTGTTGCCTACACCGTGTTATCCTCTTTTTAAAATTTGCACCCTGTTGACTTAAACGGGACAAGTTTTAAACCTGCTTTTAGCCTATAACAACCTTAATGTGTCATTACAAGTGCACAGCCATGTGAGTGAACACGGTGAATCTGACTGCACATACCCGTATTTTCTTCCTGTTTTCGGTCGAAGTCCACAGTAGGCGATTGTCGAGTGCGCGCGCGATCATTGGTAGCTAACTAAGCAACAGTGGAGACTCGGACTGTCAGCCGATGACAGTGCTTTGTGGTGTTCTGAGAATATCAGCTCAAATGGATAGTTCATCCGAATCAGATGTTGAACACACGGAGGAGGTTTGATCGCGCGCGCGCGAACTCGACAATCGACTACTGTGGACTTCGACCGAAAACAGGAAGTAAATACGGGTATGTAAAGCCGGCTGAATAAAGAGATGATTCCTGCCTTCGTGAAAGCTCGGATCCCAGTTGAGACTGATATATCAGCCTGGGCATCTACGATCCATTGGCAGATAGTGGCGTAAGTCGCCCGGCGCTGTCTCCCCGTCTTGGTGAACGTGTGTTCACCATCCATATATAAGGCGCTCCGGATTATAAGGCGCACTGTCGTTTTTTGAGAAAATTAAAGGCTTTTAAGTGCGCCTTATAGTGCGGAAAATACGGTAAATACCCAGACCCGAACAATAGAGTAGTAAATATTTACTACACAAAATTTTTTGGAATTGTGTTGGGACTGTTCATGTGCCCCAAAGGGTTGCACCCTTTTAGGGGAGAGGAGCAAAATACACTGAACAAAATTATAAACGCAACACTTTTGTTTTTGCCCCCATTTTTCGTGAGCTGAACTCAAAGATCTAAGACTTTTTCTATGTACACAAAAGGCGTATTTCTCTCAAAATTATGTTTTATAAACAAAGTTCAGGAGGAGGTTCAAACAATCCTTCCAATCAACTTGTCATCAAACAATTACCATGTCTACCCCATCAGCACGAGAGGAAGCATATATATATTCACTCTGTCAACTCACCTAACATTCCTTGACAGTTTCAGCATCTGGTCCCGCCCACTTGCTACAATGTCAGAGATCGAACTCTTCCCGTCCGACGACGACTCCTTCGTCGCTCAGGCTCCATCGCAGCATCCCATCGCTGCAACGAGCTCCCATGCTCAACAGGACATCGCATCTGAACATCCAGTATCACCGCGCGGCCGCAGGCCTAGCCGAGCCGCTTCCCGTACCCCGAGGCGCCGGGGCTTGCCCTCACCTCCACCATCAAGACCTCCACCACCATCTCCAGCTTCATCCTACACCTCAGCACAACTCGCTATTCCTGCAATTGAGAAATGGACAGTGCTGGGGTTGAGACAAGCGCTAATCAGCGCCGATGTTCATTTTTCTAGGAGAATGAACAAAGCTCAAGTGTACAACCTGTACGTTTCACTCCAGGCAGCTTTCCCTTCTCCAAAATCCACTCCACCTTCAAAATCCACAAAAAAGGCAAGTAATTACAAAGCTCCAAACTCACGTTCCCAGAAAACACCTTCTCCCGCTCTTGCAGGGCCCAGTTTTCAACGAGTGCCAGGCCGCAGCAGGCCTCCAGCTAGCCTGGGCCGCGCCCCAGATTCCGCTGCCGCCAGGCCCCACTCTTCTCTCCGCTCCGCCGAGCTACAGACTGCAGCTTTTTCCAACACCGCACCTCACGTCACAATGCGAGTTTCAAGCGAAACGGGCCGCTCTTTCAGCGTGAGTATGCCAACGGCACAGGCCCAACTATCACATAATTTTCCTGTTACTTTTTCCAACCCTTTCCCCTGTCCATGGCCTGCAGCCCCACCGCAAGACTCTAGCGCGAGGCTGCTTCAGCTAGAGGTGCAGGCCCAGACACCTTTTCTACCTCCCCAGCTCCCCTCCTTTCCCACTTTTCCAGTTCCTCCTCAAGCTTTAGGGGCCGACCCAAGTGTGAGGCTGCCTCCACAAACGGCCTCGGCCCCGGGGGGTTTTCCTCCTAACACCTTTTCCCAAAATAGTTCTCCTTTCACTTTGTTTTCCGCAACGCCGATGCCCATCCCGCCGAACGCTACAGCCATGGAACCGCCCCCTGTTGCCAGCAACATCAGAGCACAGATCCTCACAGGTGCGGACATCGATTTATGTTCCCTTCTATCTTTACTCCCTCCTTCTGTTTCAAATCACCAAATCGACTGCACCGATTTTGCAGTCACCCTCAAAAACCCAGTTCATAATTTATCCCGCATTCTGTCGTTTTCCGAATTTGCAATTGCTTTCAGCCGGTATAGGAAATAATTTGTGCTGCACTTCCCCACAGGAGACGAGAACTAAATGACTATCTCGCAATAATCGCAGAGCTCGCGTTATCGTATAGAGGAACCCATTTCTATACTTAACACAAATTTTTCTCAGCAAAATGCGCCGTCCGCGTAGCTCAGTGGAACCATTGCCCTTACTGCGGCGCCCTAGACACAGAGCTACACAATAGAGTGTTCCTAGCCTGCCGTAATATATCCTGCGCTGTTTGCAGATCCGTTTCGCACTCCACCACGGCTTGTCCCTTGATTAACCCTGCAAACCCTCCCCGCCCAGATTCACCAGCTGGAAAATCAACCAGTTATATCCCGCGGCCAGCAAACATAAATTTCAACGACTCAGCCACAGATTTTAAAAGAAGAAAAACCTCCTTCCCATCCAACAACCAAACCACTAACTTTACTGACTATTTACTGTCTGGTCTCGAGCATGGCTTCAAACCCGGCATATTTTCACTCCACATACAACCTGCCTTTTCCCAATTTTTCTCTGCTCACCGTCACTTCATTCATATCCTATCTCAACAGCATCAAGAACCTCAAAGCCTGCTCCATCAAGGGTTATCTAAGCGGAATCCAATTCTTCCACAAACTCCTTTTTGGTTCACCTTCCACAGCCATAGCAAATTCTCAAACATCAATGCTCATCAAAGGCATCCAAAAAACCCAACCCACCCGCCCTGATGCCAGACAACCAATAACTTTCGACATACTGATTAAGTGCATCTCCACCATCTGATGAGGCTACCACTCCACCAACACCGCCCGTACACTGGACGCAATGTTCATATTGGCTTTTTTCAGTTTTTTCAGATGCTCAGAACTCACCATCACTTCCAGCTTTAACCCAAAAGTCCACCCCACAATCACAGATCAAGAGTCATGTGCTGACATAGATAAACTTACTGATGTGGTCAGCTGTTATGTGTCATACTGTGTGGATAAAATTATTCCTGTAAGGTCTGTAAAGGTATATCCAAATAATAAGCCGTGGATAACAAAATCACTTAAGGTCCTGTTTTAAAAAAAAACTGTGTGCATTTCGGGAAGGTAATCTTGTTGAGTTGAATCGGTTAAAAAAGGAAGTGAAATTTGAAATAAATATGGCAAAGCTGCGGTATAAATAAAAGATAGAATGGCAGTTACAAAATTGTAATTTGGGCTCAGCATGGGATGGCATGAAAACTATCGTCGGGAAACAGCCTAAAAAGGCAAGTAATTACAAAGCTCCAAACTCACGTTCCCAGATTGTTCCTGGCATTGGAAGGGTATAGAGATGATTTTCAGCTTGCAAAAGCATTTAATGAGTTTTATGTAAGGTTTGATACTTGTGACTTTGAGGCTATTCGTTGTGAGCAGAAAAATAATTTAACTGTTAATGGATCTATCCCTTTTGCAGAACAGGATGTAATTAATGGGTTGAGACATTCAAAAGCCAGGAAAAGTGCAGGCCCTGATAATATTGAGGGCCGGCTGCTTATTTCCTGTGCAACTCCGTTCACTCCCATGGTAACGTTGTTCAAACGTTAAAAAGGAAAACTCCGGTCAATTTTAACATTGAGCTCATTTTTTGTAAATTTGGAGTGCTGTCAAGTACAGATAACAACGACAAAAACCGGTGTTGCCTACACCGTGTTATCCTCTTTTTAAAATTTGCACCCTGTTGACTTAAACGGGACAAGTTTTAAACCTGCTTTTAGCCTCTATAACAACCTTAATGTGTCATTACAAGTGCACAGCCATGTGAGTGAACACGGTGAATCTGACTGCACATACCCGTATTTTCTTCCTGTTTTCGGTCGAAGTCCACAGTAGGCGATTGTCGAGTGCGCGCGCGATCATTGGTAGCTAACTAAGCAACAGTGGAGACTCGGACTGTCAGCCGATGACAGTGCTTTGTGGTGTTCTGAGAATATCAGCTCAAATGGATAGTTCATCCGAATCAGATGTTGAACACACGGAGGAGGTTTGATCGCGCGCAGCGCGAACTCGACAATCGACTACTGTGGACTTCGACCGAAAACAGGAAGTAAATACGGGTATGTGAGCCGGCTGAATAAAGAGATGATTCCTGCCTTCGTGAAAGCTCGGATCCCAGTTGAGACTGATATATCAGCCTGGGCATCTACGATCCATTGGCAGATAGTGGCGTAAGTCGCCCGGCGCTGTCTCCCCGTCTTGGTGAACGTGTGTTCACCATCCATATATAAGGCGCTCCGGATTATAAGGCGCACTGTCGTTTTTTGAGAAAATTAAAGGCTTTTAAGTGCGCCTTATAGTGCGGAAAATACGGTAAATACCCAGACCCGAACAATAGAGTAGTAAATATTTACTACACAAAATTTTTTGGAATTGTGTTGGGACTGTTCATGTGCCCCAAAGGGTTGCACCCTTTTAGGGGAGAGGAGCAAAATACACTGAACAAAATTATAAACGCAACACTTTTGTTTTTGCCCTCATTTTTCGTGAGCTGAACTCAAAGATCTAAGACTTTTTCTATGTACACAAAAGGCGTATTTCTCTCAAAATTATGTTTTATAAACAAAGTTCAGGAGGAGGTTCAAACAATCCTTCCAATCAACTTGTCATCAAACAATTACCATGTCTACCCCATCAGCACGAGAGGAAGCATATATATATTCACTCTGTCAACTCACCTAACATTCCTTGACAGTTTCAGCATCTGGTCCCGCCCACTTGCTACAATGTCAGAGATCGAACTCTTCCCGTCCGACGACGACTCCTTCGTCGCTCAGGCTCCATCGCAGCATCCCATCGCTGCAACGAGCTCCCATGCTCAACAGGACATCGCATCTGAACTTCCAGTATCACCGCGCGGCCGCAGGCCTAGCCGAGCCGCTTCCCGTACCCCGAGGCGCCGGGGCTTGCCCTCACCTCCACCATCAAGACCTCCACCACCATCTCCAGCTTCCTCCTACACCTCAGCACAACTCGCTATTCCTGCAATTGAGAAATGGACAGTGCTGGGGTTGAGACAAGCGCTAATCAGCGCCGATGTTCATTTTTCTAGGAGAATGAACAAAGCTCAAGTGTACAACCTGTACGTTTCACTCCAGGCAGCTTTCCCTTCTCCAAAATCCACTCCACCTTCAAAATCCACAAAAAAGGCAAGTAATTACAAAGCTCCAAACTCACGTTCCCAGAAAACACCTTCTCCCACTCTTGCAGGGCCCAGTTTTCCACGAGTGCCAGGCCGCAGCAGGCCTCCAGCTAGCCTGGGCCGCGCCCCAGATTCCGCTGCCGCCAGGCCCCACTCTTCTCTCCGCTCCGCCGAGCTACAGACTGCAGCTTTTTCCAACACCGCACCTCACGTCACAATGCGAGTTTCAAGCGAAACGGGCCGCTCTTTCAGCGTGAGTATGCCAACGGCACAGGCCCAACTATCACATAATTTTCCTGTTACTTTTTCCAACCCTTTCCCCTGTCCATGGCCTGCAGCCCCACCGCAAGACTCTAGCGCGAGGCTGCTTCAGCTAGAGGTGCAGGCCCAGACACCTTTTCTACCTCCCCAGCTCCCCTCCTTTCCCACTTTTCCAGTTCCTCCTCAAGCTTTAGGGGCCGACCCAAGTGTGAGGCTGCCTCCACAAACGGCCTCGGCCCCGGGGGGTTTTCCTCCTAACACCTTTTCCCAAAATAGTTCTCCTTTCACTTTGTTTTCCGCAACGCCGATGCCCATCCCGCCGAACGCTACAGCCATGGAACCGCCCCCTGTTGCCAGCAACATCAGAGCACAGATCCTCACAGGTGCGGACATCGATTTATGTTCCCTTCTATCTTTACTCCCTCCTTCTGTTTCAAATCACCAAATCGACTGCACCGATTTTGCAGTCACCCTCAAAAACCCAGTTCATAATTTATCCCGCATTCTGTCGTTTTCCGAATTTGCAATTGCTTTCAGCCGGTATAGGAAATAATTTGTGCTGCACTTCCCCACAGGAGACGAGAACTAAATGACTATCTCGCAATAATCGCAGAGCTCGCGTTATCGTATAGAGCAACCCATTTCTATACTTAACACAAATTTTTCTCAGCAAAATGCGCCGTCCGCGTAGCTCAGTGGAACCATTGCCCTTACTGCGGCGCCCTAGACACAGAGCTACACAATAGAGTGTTCCTAGCCTGCCGTAATATATCCTGCGCTGTTTGCAGATCCGTTTCGCACTCCACCACGGCTTGTCCCTTGATTAACCCTGCAAACCCTCCCCGCCCAGATTCACCAGCTGGAAAATCAACCAGTTATATCCCGCGGCCAGCAAACATAAATTTCAACGACTCAGCCACAGATTTTAAAAGAAGAAAAACCTCCTTCCCATCCAACAACCAAACCACTAACTTTACTGACTATTTACTGTCTGGTCTCGAGCATGGCTTCAAACCCGGCATATTTTCACTCCACATACAACCTGCCTTTTCCCAATTTTTCTCTGCTCACCGTCACTTCATTCATATCCTATCTCAACAGCATCAAGAACCTCAAAGCCTGCTCCATCAAGGGTTATCTAAGCGGAATCCAATTCTTCCACAAACTCCTTTTTGGTTCACCTTCCACAGCCATAGCAAATTCTCAAACATCAATGCTCATCAAAGGCATCCAAAAAACCCAACCCACCCGCCCTGATGCCAGACAACCAATAACTTTCGACATACTGATTAAGTGCATCTCCACCATCTGATGAGGCTACCACTCCACCAACACCGCCCGTACACTGGACGCAATGTTCATATTGGCTTTTTTCAGTTTTTTCAGATGCTCAGAACTCACCATCACTTCCAGCTTTAACCCAAAAGTCCACCCCACAATCACAGATCAAGAGTCATGTGCTGACATAGATAAACTTACTGATGTGGTCAGCTGTTATGTGTCATACTGTGTGGATAAAATTATTCCTGTAAGGTCTGTAAAGGTATATCCAAATAATAAGCCGTGGATAACAAAATCACTTAAGGTCCTGTTTTAAAAAAAAACTGTGTGCATTTCGGGAAGGTAATCTTGTTGAGTTGAATCGGTTAAAAAAGGAAGTGAAATTTGAAATAAATATGGCAAAGCTGCGGTATAAATAAAAGATAGAATGGCAGTTACAAAATTGTAATTTGGGCTCAGCATGGGATGGCATGAAAACTATCGTCGGGAAACAGCCTAAAAAGGCAAGTAATTACAAAGCTCCAAACTCACGTTCCCAGATTGTTCCTGGCATTGGAAGGGTATAGAGATGATTTTCAGCTTGCAAAAGCATTTAATGAGTTTTATGTAAGGTTTGATACTTGTGACTTTGAGGCTATTCGTTGTGAGCAGAAAAATAATTTAACTGTTAATGGATCTATCCCTTTTGCAGACAGGATGTAATTAATGGGTTGAGACATTCAAAAGCCAGGAAAAGTGCAGGCCCTGATAATATTGAGGGCCGGCTGCTTATTTCCTGTGCAGAGCAATTGGGACCTATCCTTTATTTTTCAACTGTCCCTTACTCAACAGAAGGTGCCGAGATTATGGAAAACCTCCACAGTCATTCCAGTGGTGAAAAATAAGAATTCAGTAGCACTAAATGATTTTAGGCCAGTTGCTTTTAAAAAAATGTATTAAAAAAGAGCTTCTTACAAAGGTGGAAGACTCACTTGACCCTCTTCAGTTTGCTTATAGGGCCAGGCGTGGGGTAGAGGATGCTACAGCTACTTTGTCGAATTTGGTACTTCATCTAGAGGGAACTAAGACTCACGCCAGGATTTTATTTGTCGATTTCTCATCTGCTTTCAACACGATACAACCTAATATTTTAGTAGAGAAGCTGTTAAGTTTTGGTTTTGATTTTAGTATTGTTGGTTGGATCCTTGACTTCCTAACTGATCGCATTCAGAGAGTAAGGGTTGATGGTTGTTTATCAGAGGTATTGTATTCATCCACAGGGTCCCCTCAGGGATGTGTGCTTTCTTCACTCCTGTATATTCTATACATCGATGATTGCAGAAGCAGGCATGACAATAGATTTATTGTAAAATTTGCAGATGATTCAGATATTGTCAGCCTTCTTGGTGCTGGCGAATGCGACCATGGCCCTGTGGTTGAGGATTTTGTACAGTGGTGCAACGATGCATTCTTGCAAATAAATGTGCTAAAAACTAAAGACATGTTTATTGATTTTAGGCCTAATCAAACTGATCTGAAGAGAACAACTATCAAAGAGCAGGAGGTTGAGGTTGTGGAATCATATAAGTATCTGGGGTGTGTGATTGACAACAAGTTGAATTTTAATGTTAATGTGGAGATGATTTGCAAAAGGGGCCAGCAACGTCTGTACTGTCTACGGAGACTGTCCAAATTTAAAGTTGATAGGTCCTTGATGATTTTATTCTATAAATCTTATATTGAGTCGGTTTTAACATTTAGTATGTTATGCTGGTATGGAAGTCTTGGTGTGAAGGAAAAGACTGCTTTGGTGAAAATAGTAAATACTAGCAGTAAGATTTTAGGAGTTCAGCAGAGTCACCCAACTGACCTGTACAACCGGCAGGTAGTTAGGAAAGCCCGATTCATTTTAATGGTTACTTCACATCCTCTCTATTCTGAGTTTCAGTTTTTACCCTCAGGATCTCGACTGAGATTTCCCTTGGTTAGAAGTAACAGGTATAAACATTCATTTATTCCTACTTCCATTTCTCTGTTAAATTTGGGTATGGGGGGAGGAGGTGGAAGGAAGTAGTTGTTTGTGTTATGTGTGGTACTGTGTGTGTGTGCTTATTTTAGTGTTAATTTGTAAAGGTACCTTTTAACTTTTACTGAAATTATTAATGTATTGTAAATTGTCCTTTTGTATGCTGTCTTGGTGTAAAATCAATTGCTCTTCGGGGACATATACAAATAAAGTATAAGATCTATCAGTGCTAGACAACAAAACCATCTCTTACTTCATAAAGCAAAGTAAGACAGATCAAATGAAAAAAGGCCATTTCATATACATCTTCAATCTCCCATCACCAATCCAACCGTACCAATCTCTCTTAGCATACTTACATTTCAGAAACTCGCAGACCAAGTCCCCTTCCGACCCACTCTTCACTGACGACTCCAATCGCCCCGTCACACGATTCTGGTTCCAAAAACACCTCAAGTCCATTTTGCTCCAATCAGCCATCCCAGCAGACCACTTTTCCAGCCATTCATTCCATATAGGCGCAGCAACCACAGCTGCCCAAAAAGGCCTCTCAAAGCAGCAGATTCAAAAGCTTGGCCGCTGGTTGTTGGAGGCCTTTAAAAGTTACATCCGTTCAAATCGCTTCCATACCAAAGAAGCTCAACGAACCCTCATCAGCAAAAATTCTCCAGTATCAACTTTCTCATACATCCAACCTTACATGCCCACTACTCCCGCAGGAGCCCCGTCCCCCATCCTAACTCCCTCCACTGCCACAGCAGTGCTATCTCTCCGCTCCCGCAGGAGCTCACCTTTTTCTCTTCCAACTCGCCTTTAGGCCGCTGGAAAGCAAGTCGGGTTCCACTCCCTCTGCAACGTCATCTACTCTGCTCCCCCAGGAGCTACGTTTCCCAACTCCAACTCGTTCCACCGCCACAGCAGTACCATATCCTCTGCTCCAGCAGGAGCTCAGCTCTCCTTCCAACTTTCCTTCCGGATAGCCTAGAAAGCAATTTCAAAGCAAGTTTGGCCCACTGCCGCAGCAGTATCATCTCTTCCACTCCCGCAGGAGTTCCATTTTTCTTCTTCCAACTCGCACCATTCCCGCGGAATCATTATCTCTGCCGCTCCAGCAAGTGCCCAATCCTCCTCTCAACTTACCTTAGAATACCTGGAAAGCAAGTCGAAATCAAGTTTGTCCACTGTCGCAGCAGTGTCGTCCTCCCACAAGACGCGAATTCGCCTCATTCGCGCGTCAATTTCGCTTCAAACGCTTGCTTTTTACGCGCGTCAATTTTGCTTTGGACGCGCAAATGGATTCAAAATGTTCAAACGTATAACTAGACACAGTAGACGCGAAATTGACGCTCTATTCGCGTTTGGTGTGTACGCAGCATAACAAGAAGGAAGTCACCAAATAAAGTCAACGCAGTCGTTCAGTAACTCTTTCTCCATATAGCATTCTGTTAGACCAAGGTCATTATTTCATTCATTCCTTAAGTAAATACAAATGCAACGCCTAGAAAATCCCCCCAAAAAAGTGTCAAGGAACTCCGTTTGTCAGATGTCACTTCTCCTTTGTCGAGATAATCCATCCACCTCACAGGTGTGGCATATCAAGATGCTGATGGGGGGGTCCGGGATCTGCAGTCAGGTCAAGACCCCCAATGAGGACGACGAGCATGCAGATGAGCTTCCCTGAGACGGTTTCTGACTGTTTGTGAAGAAATTCTTTGGTTATGCAAACCGATTGTTGCAGCAGCTGTCCGGATGGCTGGTCTCAGACGATCTTGGAGGTAAAGATGTGGAGGTCCTGGGCTGGTGTGGTTACACGTGGTCTGCGGTTGTGAGGCCGGTTGGATGTACTGCCAAATTCTCTGAAACGCCTTTGGAGACGGCCTATGGTAGAGAAATGAACATTCAATTCACGGGCAACAGCTCTGGTGGACATTCCTGCAGTCAGCATGAATTAATGTGTTTGGGATGCTCTGGATCGGCGTATACGACAGTGTGTTCCAGGTCCTGCCAATATCCAGCAACTTCGCACAGCCATTGAAGAGGAGTAGACCATCATTCCACAGGCCACAATCAACAACCTTTTTTTTTTTTTACATTTCTGTTGCTGTCCTACATTGTCAGGATATAGAACGTTAGTATCTACTGATATGAATATATTGCAGGAAGAGGAAGCCAGTGACGGTTTCATATTGAACCTGGAAGCAGTCCACACTGTTGTGACACACAAGAGTCCTCCATTTCTCCAAGGACGTCCACTCCATCACCGCCACCCGCAGCAGCTATGTCATCACCCACACCTTCCTCATCTTCCACAAGTGAGGTTTTTTCCTCTTCTCAGAAAAGGAAAAGACCTACACCTACCACACCCGTTGAAGATGCTATCCTCCAGCGGCTTCAACAAATTGACAAAGAAAAAGAGAATCTGAATGACGAGGACCACGACTTTGGTGTGATGGTGATGAGCATGGCATAGGCATATCAAAAGCAGGCATATCAAATGAACAGCAGTCAGTAAAAGGACAGTTAATGCATTTGTTGGCGTTGGGTGTTTGTACATTGTCAAATACATTTGTAAAGATTTACTGTGTGTTCCATGTCTTTTTGTCTGAGGTTTTAAAAGAACAACAATCAAAAGTACCTAATCAAACAGCTGTTTATTTATGAAGACAATACACAAATTTAACACATTTAACAAGTAACGTAGTTATTTAATTGCAAATAGCAAAATACAAACTGCCCTCCCCTTACAGTGCGTGCACAATTATGAAATAATTATGCACCCACTGTAAGTGGAGGGCAGCTAAAACGAAGGTTTGTGAACTGTACTTTCATTTAAATGTTTTGGAGACCCCTCCTAACTACGTTGTCTTGCCACGGCACAAGTCCTGCTGGTGTTTGGAAAAATGTTGTTAGATTGTGCCTTGTGTTGAGTGCAACCCGTGATGCCCTTCCGGCAGACAGCTGCGTTGCCTCAAGCAGATTAGTGTCGCCTGCCACATGCCGCCTCCATTCCCCTGGCTGGATGTCTCCATTTGCGGTGGGGCTATCAGTCAAAGTGGATGGTATGTATCTGATGTTACCGGGATTTGCTGCATCAGTGTGGGTTAAGTAGTTGTGTAAAGCCACAACGGCTTTCACAATGTGTACCACATTTTCTGGACTGCAGTCAATTGGTCGGCCAAAAATCCTCCACCGGGATGCCATGATGCCGAAGGTGTACTCAATGATCCTTCGGGCCCATGAATGTCGATAGTTGTACACTTGCTGTACAGTCGTGAGGTTGGAGCCTATGGGATAAAGTGAAATGGCAAGAACATTTCACCACCAAATTGATGATAATGTGGTCCATGTCATGTTCTTGTGACACTGTATTACTGCAAAATATCATTTTATAATTATTTGTTTACATTGTGATAAACAAAAGACTTTACCTGGGAATGGGCGCATGAGATTTGGGAGCAGTGGGAAATCTGCATCTGCAACAAACACATGCGGGTTGGTGACATCAGTGCCAGGCAGGGTGGCTGGTTGTGGCAGCTCCAGAGTCCCGCTGATTAGCTTGGACCCATATTTGCTTTCTTTGAAGACGCCTCCATCGCTTTCACGTCCATAGGCCCCCACGTCCACCATCATGCTCCGTTTGCACTATGAAAGCTGGTAATGGTAATGGGCATCACAAACAGCCATCAGAACAAGTGAGTGACTCCCCTTATAATTAAAATAGTCACTACCAGCATTTTGGGGGGCTCTGATGGTGACATGCTTCCCGTCGATGGCGCGGAGACACAGTGGAAAGTTCCAGATTCTCCAAAAATCACGCGCTATCTCCTTCCATTGTGTCTGGGACGGGAAGGGGACAAATTCCGGCTGCAGAGTGTCCCAAATAGCCTTGCACACCTCTGGAATAATCGTCGATACATTGCAGCTACCCAGTCTGTAACTTGCAGCTACACCGACCTGAGAACATCCAGATGCTAAATAGCGTAAAGTCACTGCTAACCTTTCCACCACACTGATCGGAGCACTGTGTGTTTTATTGTGTTGGATGCGCTCACCGATGCTGTGGACCAGTAAATCAAATTTTTGCACGGACATTCGGAAGTACTGATGGTGCTTCTCCTCGTCCATTGCATGCATCTCCTGCACCAACGTGTTAAACTCCCCGTCTTTTAACCTATTTTCATTTAGTGGCCTGCACACACCACTTTCATACTCTCCGCTTTTTCTTCTTTTTCTGTACTAAGTATAACAGACAAAGCAGTTCTTACTCTTGCATTGACGTCGCCATTTTAACTACTGTCCAAGCCGATCTACTGCACATGCATGGAACACGTTCACCGAGCGGACTTCAGCAGACAGTATAAATACAAGTAGTCCGCGTCCGTGCTGTCCTCAGCTGTCCTCAGCTGTCGATGTACGCATCAAAACTGGAGTATAACCGAGCCTTTACACGGCACATCACGGGATTGCGAGACTATGGGACCAAGCTGTATTTTTTTGACCGCCCGCTGCAAAGGTAAAACGCCCGCTCCTGCGAGAGTTGCGATCTCTGTACAGACTGTAGCTATATTCAAAAAAAAAAAAAAAAAAAAACTTTACATTTTCATCATCATTATTTTGATTTTGCAGCAAGACAAGCATAAAAAAAAAAGACAAATTGTGCTGCAGCAAACACACCAAGCCAGCGTTGTTATATACGCGTGTGACACATCTGAAGGCATGCATATTCACCACCCATTGGAAAATTGCTGTTATATAAATGTACAACAAGGGAGTTCCCTTTTTCAAACTTTTTCAGATCTCCATTGCTCCCAGGTCACAAAAGCCTGCCCGGTGGCCACTTCCAACATGAGAGCATATTATATGGAACTGAAGCGTTTCTAGTTCTGAGGGATTAGACGTGAAGAGAGTTGAGGTGAATGTTATAATAAACAGGCCTCCTCCCCTGCCCCGTATGAGCCTTAATTTCTCCATATTCACATTGAAGTGTCGAAATCGTGGAGGTGTATTTATCGGCTTGCATAGCATTTTGCTTGACTCCTTCGGGGTCAAGCAAAACGTCAGTGGTCCCACTCATCGTCTAAATCATACACTAGATTTAATTATATCATATGGAACCAATCCAACCGATATAGATATTATACCGCAAAGTGATTATGTCACTGATCATTACATGGTTACTTGCATACTACGTACTGCTGAAATTTGTCATGTTGCGACACATTATCGACCAGGCAGAACAATCCTTCCAACCACTATAGATAGATTCTCAAATAGCTTACTGTCACGGGTACTAGTACAAAAACAAGGAAGAGAACTCAAGTGCAAAACAAGGAGGGTTTAATAACAAAAACAGTACAAACACAAATCAAAAACCCACGAGGGGGAAAACATAATAAATGAACATGAAACCAACACTGACTCTGAACATCTGAACATCTGAACATCTAAACATTGACAAGGAACTGGGAAGACGTATGACAACGAACCGACAAAGACTGCATACAAGAGGAGACTTAAAAAGGGAACAAATCAAGAGGGAACAGGTGGAACAACTCAAACACTAATCAGGTAACGAGGAGGAGGGATCAACAATCACAACAGCACATGGCACAACATAACAACACCCATGTGCAACACAAGACAGGACAGGCATGTGACATAACCCCCTCCCTACGGAGCGGCTACCAGACGCTCCATCAGGCTAGGGCGGGGCAGGAAGGAAACATCAAGGCGGAACGGAAGGGACTGATCGGAGGGACTGAAGGGATAGACCAGGGTGGGACAGACCAGGGCGGGACGGGAGGGACAGACCAGGGCGGGACAGGAACATCGGGCGGCCAGGGCGAAACAGAGAGTCCATAGGGCGGTGAGGGAGAAACACAGAGTCCATAGGGCGGCGAGGGAGAAACACAGAGTCCCTCGGGCGGCCAGGGCGGCGAAGAGCCCTCGGGCGGCCAGGGCGGCGAAGAGCCCTCGGGCGGCCAGGGCGGCGAAGAGCCCTCGGGCGGCCAGGGCGGCGAAGAGCCCTCGGGCGGCCAGGGCGGCGAAGAGCCCTCGGGCGGCCAGGGCGGCGAAGAGCCCTCGGGCGGCCAGGGCGGCGAAGAGCCCTCGGGCGGCCAGGGCGGCGAAGAGCCCTCGGGCGGCCAGGGCGGCGAAGAGCCCTCGGGCGGCCAGGGCGGCGAAGAGCCCTCGGGCGGCCAGGGCGGCGAAGAGCCCTCGGGCGGCCAGGGCGGCGAAGAGCCCTCGGGCGGCCAGGGCGGCGAAGAGCCCTCGGGCGGCCAGGGCGGCGAAGAGCCCTCGGGCGGCCAGGGCGGCGAAGAGCCCTCGGGCGGCCAGGGCGGCGATGAGCCCTCGGGCGGCCAGGGCGGCGAAGAGCCCTCGGGCGGCCAGGGCGGAGCAGATCTTTCGGGAACAGACACCGGCTCGGGAACAGACACCGGCTCGGGAACAGACACTAGAACAGAAACAGTCACAAAGACAGACACAAACACAGACACAAACACTGGGTCCGGCACCGACATGAGCTCTAGCTCTGGAACAGGCACTGGCTCTGCCTCCGGCTCCGGCTCAGGAACAGGCACTGGCTCCGGCTCCGGCTCCGGCTCCGGCTCAGGAACAGGCACTGGCTCTGCCTCCGGCTCCGGCTCAGGAACAGGCACTGGCTCTGCCTCCGGCTCCGGCTCCGGCTCAGGAACAGGCACTGGCTCTGCCTCCGGCTCCGGCTCAGGAACAGGCACTGGCTCTGCCTCCGGCTCAGTAAAAAGGCACTGGCTCTGCCTCCGGCTCAGGAACAGGCACTGGCTCTGCCTCCGGCTCCAGCTCAGGAACAGGCATAGGCTCTGCCTCCGGCTCCAGCTCAGGAACAGGCATAGGCTCTGCCTCCGGCTCCAGCTCAGGAACAGACATAGGCTCTGCCTCTGGAACAGGCATAGCACAGACCTGCCTCTCCAAGATCCGAGTCAGACGCTCCAGATAGTCTGTCACAACTTTGGCGGCCACGCCAAAAGGGATCTCTGGCTCTCGCTGGGCAGACGGGACGTGAGCTGGCTCTCGCTGGGCAGACGGGACGTGAGCAGTCTCTCGCTGGGCAGACGGGACTTGAGCAGTCTCTCGCTGGGCAGACGGGACGTGAGCAGTCTCTCGCTGGGCAGACGGGACTTGAGCAGTCTCTCGCTGGGCAGAAGGGACGTGAGCAGTCTCTCGCTGGGCAGACGGGACGTGGCAGTCTCTCGCTGGGCAGACGGGACGTGAGCAGTATCTCGCTGGGCAGACGGGACGTGAGCAGTCTCTCGCTGGGCAGACGGGACGTGAGCAGTCTCTCGCTGGGCAGACGGGACGTGAGCAGTCTCTCGCTGGGCAGACGGGACGTGAGCAGTCTCTCGCTGGGCAGACGGGACGTGAGCAGTCTCTCGCTGGGCAGACGGGCGTCTCCTCCTCCTCCGTCCATGACGGCGAGAAGCCGGCCCAGAACTGTCTTCCACCGGTCCAGGATCGAAGGGGGGCCAGGATGGAGAGTGATGTTGACCCTCCTCTCGACCACCTCCTCCTCCTTTACAACCTCCCACGAAAAATTACCTGGCGGGTCCCCCGAAAATCTCTCCTCTCCCGCTCCTTGGCTGGGGAAGAGAAGTACGAAAACCCCCCGCTGGAACCCAGGTTTGGCGGAGTCCTTCTGACACCGCCGATCGGAGAGAATTGGGTTGATCCAAATGTGGAAATGATGTAATCAGGGCAATCCAAGTCGTCGTCATCAATATACCTCCAGCAAAAATCCTCCATGCTGCTGAGTTCTCAAAGGGGTCGGTTCGTTCTGTCACGGGTACTAGTACAAAAACAAGGAAGAGAACTCAAGTGCAAAACAAGGAGGGTTTAATAACAAAAACAGTACAAACACAAATCAAAAACCCACGAGGGGGAAAACATAATAAATGAACATGAAACCAACACTGACTCTGAACATCTGAACATCTAAACATTGACAAGGAACTGGGAAGACGTATGACAACGAACCGACAAAGACTGCATACAAGAGGAGACTTAAAAAGGGAACAAATCAAGAGGGAACAGGTGGAACAACTCAAACACTAATCAGGTAACGAGGAGGAGGGATCAACAATCACAACAGCACATGGCACAACATAACAACACCCATGTGCAACACAAGACAGGACAGGCATGTGACACTTACCTGATCAATCTCAGCTGCTCAGTGAACCCAAACAAACAGATGAACTAGAGAAAATGACTAGCAGTTTGAGCACCATTTTCTCTAGTACATTAGAAATTGTTGCACCAATTAGAAACTCGTAACTTAGAGCATAAATGGAAACAAACTAATTTAGAGGTCTTTAGAATCACCTTGAAATACAGTATGTCACGTTATAAAAAGGCTCTAAAAGCAGCCAGGGCTGAGCATCTCCGCAAACTAATAGAAAATAACCAAAATAATCCAAGGTTTTTTTCAACACCATGGCTAGACTAACAAATAAACAGACATTACCTGAGCAAAATATTCCATTACAGTATAATGATTTTATGAATTTCTTCACTGAGAAAATAGAAAGCATCCGAAACACAATTGTAAATGTACAATCTTTTGTGTCTTCAGCCTCAATTATCGCCCCTCAAGAACAACTACACCGCTTTACAACTATAGGACAGGAAGAGCTAAATAAACTTATCATTGCATCTAAACCAACAACATGTTTATTAGATCCAATACCCACTAAACTACTGAAAGAAGTGTTACCTGTATTGGAAGAGCCTCTTCTTAATATTATTAACTCGTCTTTATTTTTAGGTCATGTTCCAAGAATATTCAAGCTGGCAGTAATAAAACGTACTCGGTTACTAACGTAACCTCGGTTCTCTCTAGAGAGGGAATCTCGTACTGCGTAATATCTTACGCTAGGGGAAAACCTCTTTTCCTCGAGATATTGAAGCCAAAAAATTATCCTTAATTTTGTATTAATGCAAAACGCATTGCAACAGCAAGCAGACATAGGCAAGGCGGCTTAGCGCGCCTATTGGCTGGCCTGTGGCAATTGCAGCAGCCTATCGAGAGAGGCCATTCAGTGACAGTCCAATGAGGGCGCTTCGCGCCCATTGTGTCACGCTCCCGCCGTAACGGGCGTGGCCTAGCCTAATAAATACGGCTCGATGGGCTGATATACTCTGGTTTTCATCGCTGAAGCGAACCAGCGTACTGCATGCACGGCAAGATACACAGTACTCGTTCCCTCTCTAGAGAGAACCGAGGTTACGTTAGTAACCGAGTACGTTCTCTTACGAGAGGTTCTCTCGTACTGCGTAATATCTTACGCTAGGGGAACACAATGCAAAACACCGTGCGTGCTGGGATCCGACACCAAAGTCCCAAGGGCATGTGCCCGGGGCTCATATAGTGCACAATCACCAGGGACTCACACAGAGTCTGAGAAGAGAGGCTGGAAGCATCATTCTCAATAACATTTAGCATCCTAAGGGAGCTAGTCACTTAAGTGTTCCACACAGCCAGGGTGAAGCATTCAGCCTGAACTGTGCAAAAAATAACAGGTCTAGTTGCCCATGTTAGCTTTAGTCGGCCGCGAGCCGTGCTCAAGCGGATGCAGCATTCTGAGCCGAAGTTCGGGGCAGATAATACTTATTTAACCGACAACAGCTTGGCCTGTAAGGCGGGAACTTCCAGGTTATAAAACCTGATAAATGTAGACGGGGAGGCCCAGCCTGTCCATACAGATATCTTGAAGTGTAACTCTGCTAGACCAAGCCCACGACGAGGCCATACCCCTCGTGGAATGCGCTTTAATGCCTATAGGGCACTCGAGGCCCAATGACGCGTATGCCAGCGCTATGGCATCGACTATCCATCTGGATAGGCTTTGTTTCGAAGCGGCTAGTCCCTTAGAACGCCCGCTGAACGAAACGAAAAGCTGCTCAGTCTGTCTGAAAGCTGACGAGCGAGACACATAAGCTCTTAATGCCCTGACTGGGCAAAGGAAGCTCACGTCCCTTTCCTCGCTACAAACCGGCAGAGCGGACAGGGAGATAACCTGGGCTCTGAACGGTGTATTGAGAGACTTGGGAACATATCCATGTCTTGGTTTGAGTATGACTTTTGAGTCATTTGGCCCAAATTCCAGACATGTCAGATCCCCTACGCGCTTCACTGAAGCGAGAGCCATGAGAAACGCTGTTTTGAATGACAGGTGTTTTATATCCGACGAGCGGATTGGCTCGAATGGGGCACCTTTCATGGCTTCCAGAACCGTGGAAAGGTCCCATATGGGGACTGAGGGGGGTCTGGGAGGATTCAGCCTCTTAGCTCCCCTGAGGAAGCAGATGACCAGATCATTTCTTCCCAGTGACCGGCCGGTCGCAGGTTCTGTGAACGCCGCTATAGCCGCCACATATACTTTGAGCGTGGATGGGGTTCTGCCCTTATCCAGTAGCTCTTGAAGGAAGGAGAGAACTTCCTTAATCCCGCAGTCAGGAGGTGAAAAGCCGTGTGCTTTGCACCATCCTGAGAACACCGACCATTTTGAGGCATAGAGCCGCCTGGTAGACGGTGCTCTAGCACTCCCTCGGGGAGGTTTGCGGGTACCCGTTGATGGCCCATGCGTGCAGGGACGAGTGCTCCGGGTAGGGATGCCAGATTGAACCCCTGGCTTGAAAGAGGAGGTCCTTCCTCATCGGTATATGCCATGGGGCAGTGCTCGTCAGCTGCATCAGGATTGAAAACCATGCTTGGTTCGTCCAGAGTGGCGCCACGAGGAGCACTGAGCATCCATTTTCCCTTATCCGTTCCAGCACTTGAGGCAGGGGGAGATGGGGGGAAAAGCATAGAGGGGGCAACGGGGCCAGACGTGGGCCAGTGCATCCCTGCTCTTGGAGAAAAACTTTGGGCAATGAGCGTTCTCTTGAGACGCAAACAGGTCTACCTGCGCTCTGCCGAATGTCTCCCATAGCAGAATGACCGTCTGCGGGTGCAGAGACCATTCTCCTGCTGGAACATTGTTCCTGGACAATCTGTCCGGACCCAGGTTCAGGTGGCCGGGCACGTGTGCTGCTCTCAGTGAGCGCAAATTGTGCTGGGCCCTCACCAGGAGGCGTTCCGTTAGCCTGTAAAGGTTTCGGGATCTGACGCCGCCCTGGCGATTTATGTAGGCCACCACTGACATGTTGTCTGAGCGGACTAAGACATGATGGCCTTTTATTCGGGGACAGAAGCGCCTCAGCGCGAGATCGACTGCCATCATTTCCAGGCAGTTTATGTGTAGGAGCTTCTCTCGTTCTGACCAATGGCCGAAGAACGGTCTGCCCTCGAGCAGCGCTCCCCATCCCGAGGTGGAGGCGTCCGTGGACACTACCTGCACACTCGAGGAAGTCCCCAGGTTTACACCTGACTGGTACCAGTCGTTCGCTTCCCAAGGCTTCAGGCCGCAGACGCAATCCTGATTGACCCTGAGGCGAAAATGACCGGAGGCCCAAGCTCGAGGCTGTACTCCCGCTTTCAGCCACCACTGCAGTGGGCGCATGCGGAGCAGACCCAGCTGGAGTGTTGATGACGCTGAGGCCATGAGGCCCAGCATCTTCTGAAATCTCCTGAGCGGGACTATGGTGCCACAGCGGAAGGATTTCGCGAAGCGCTGAATGTTCAGCCTGCGCTCTGGCGATAGTCGCGCTGTCATAGACAGCGAGTTCAGTTCTGTGCCCAGAAAAGAAATTTCCTGGCTGGGAGACAGCGAACTCTTCGCCCAGTTGACTGTGAGACCAAGATTCTCGAGGTGTTCGAGTAGCATGGTCCTGTGTTCTATGAGCTCTGGTCGGGACCGAGCTAGAATCAGCCAATCGTCCAAATAGTTCAAGACTCGCATGCCCTGAAGTCTCAGAGGCGCGAGCGCCGCGTCCATGCACCTCGTAAATGTACGGGGTGCAAGGGACAGGCCGAACGTTAGGACTGTGTACTGATACTGATATGCCTGAATCTCAAAAATCGCCTGTGACGTGACGCTATTTGAATCTGGAAATAAGCGTCCTTCAGATATATTGACACAAACCAGTCCCCCTGGCAAATCTGCGCGAGGATTTTGCTGGTTGTGAGCATTCTGAACCGCCGTTTCATAAGCGCTCTGTTCAGATGCCTTAGACCAAAAATGGGTCTGAGACCCCCGTCTTTCTTTGGGACCAGGAAATATCTGCTGTACAAACCCCCTTCGCTTTGAGCTTGAGATACGGGCTCTATTGCCCCTTTGCTCAAAAGTGTCGCTATTTCGGCTTGAAGTAGGTGTGCTACTTCTGTTTTGAACGTGGATTCAACGCACGCCATGAAATGGCGGGGGCGTCGAGCGAACTGCAGTGAATAGCCTCTTTTTATAGTGTTCAGCACCCATTCTGATACCCCGGGAAGCTGCGCCCATGCTTTCGCATGCAGAGCTAGGGGTAGAATGCGATTCGGCTCTGGCCGTAATCTAACGACGGCACGGGGGCTCCGGTGTACTTTGACACAGATACTGTGGGGGCGTGCAGCCTGGCCGCGCTCAAATCCCCTATAGCGGTGTGCTGAGGGAGAGTGAGCGGGGCGAGCCCCGTCGGGCTTAATATGTCCGTGAGAGAACAGCGGGCACATTCACTGCACTGAAAACACCGTCGGCCTGAGCTGACTGAATGTCTGTTGGTTTCGTTTTTACAGAAACCGTGGGACATGTGGTGTGTAGTGTTTGTGGGCACTGGGACGTGGGCACATTCACTACATCTGATGCACAATCGACACGAGGCGATTTTATTTGTGCGAGCCCTGCACTGTGGCGGGCTGTGTTTGTGTGTAGAAATGGGCACAGGTTTGTGGGCATTTTTATTACACTCATAACACCATCGGCCGAGGCCGGAACACCAGAATTTGCAAACTTTATTTGATTTATCTGGGTCGCCGTAAAAACGGCGTTTGGGTGCAGGCAAGAGGGCTGTGGTGCCGACTTGTTTACTGCATAATACACTGGGACAGTCACAATTCTTGGAACTGAACGAGCAAGAAACTTTGGTGAAAATCCGGCCGCAGCGGGACTTGAACACCGTCGTTTTCCTAGGCGTGCTAGGACGACTTCGAGGCCTCGGGCTTGATCTCAATCCTTGGCCGGGGCGCGCGGAGGGGGGCGGCGGCCTGCAGAGCGAGAGCGTGGTCTATGGTCCCGGGCCTGGCGGCGCTGTGGAGCAGCGGCTGGCGGTGGCTGAGGCTGAGAGCTGCGAGCACACGGCTGTTTAGGGCGACCTGCTGCGGAGCTAGAGCGCTTCGGGAGAAAGTGCTTCAGAGCCTGTGATGTCTTTTGAACTTCAACGAACCTTTCCGCGAAATCTTTGACGGAAGATCCGAATAGTCCAGTCGGTGAGACGGGTGCGTCGAGGAACACAGAGTGCTCCGAGTCCGGCATCTCAGACATCGTAAGCCACAAATGTCTCTCGGCGACGGTGAGAGACGCCATGATCCGTCCCACGGCCTGTGCTGCGGATTTCGCGGCGCGAAGAGCCAGGTCTGTAGCGCTGCGTAGATCCGGCACGCTGATAGCCTCCTGGCCTTCCTCGTCCATTTTCCGGAAAAGGTCGGCCTGAAGTATCTGCAGCACAGCCATAGAGTGGAGAGCCAACGCAGCCTGCCCAGCGGCGGTGTAAGCGCGGGAGTGCAGGGCTGACGTGGTGCGGCAAGCCTTTGATGGTAGGGCCGTCTTAGCTCGCCGTCCAGCAGAGGGCGGGCAAAGATGGGCCGCTACGGCTTCTTCCACGGCGGGCAGGGAGTGGTAGCCTCTGTCTTTCGCACCATCCACCGTGGAGAATGCAGCAGAAACAGAGGGACGCACTCAGGCCGAAAAGGGGGCGGTCCAGGACTTCGCCACTTCTTCGTGAAGCTCAGGAAGAAATGGTGCTGGCCTGGACGGCGCTGGGGTGCGGTCGCCTTTTAGGAAGCAACCATCTAGTCGGTTGCGCCGCGGGCTGCGCGGGCGCCTCCCACTCGAGGCCGAGGCTCGCCACGGCCTGCGAGAGAAGGCGCATTAGCTCCGACTCGATGCTGGCTCTCTTTGATGACGGTGCACTGGCAGAGGGGGAGGTCCACGGAGCTCGCCCAATCCTCGCTGTCCGATGCTAGTAGAGAGCAGCTGGCCTCCCCTGCAGAGATCGCTGGCTCGTCGTCATCGATGACGGAAGCGGCGGCAGACCGCGGCCGCTGACCGTCAGTGAGCGAGCAGAGCGAAGCTGCCGGGCGCAGCGGCGAGCATTCGCGGGAACGAGGAGGCTCAGGGACCCGCTGAGCACGGTGCTTTTTACGGCGCGGCACTGTAGCGGGCTGAAGTGCAGTCTCTGTGAAGAATGCCAGATGAGTCCGCAGAGTCACCATTGGCAGTAGCTCGCAGTGAGGGCATCCGCCGTCGGCGAGCGCGAGAGCTGCGTGATCCTCTCCCAGGCAGGAAACGCAGATAACATGGCGGTCCCCGTCACTGAGTGGGGCTCGGCACGAGCCACAAGAGGAAGGCATCTTGAACACACACACACACACACACACACAACACAGAGCAGTGAAAAAGAATGTAGAAACGCCGGGTAGCGTAGCAGGAACGGCGGCTGAAGGCGGCGAGATGAAGGTCAGTGACTTCAGTAGCAAGGGCTCGTCCCGCAGAAAGCTGTATCGACGGCGTGGCTTCTCACTCTGGATCCAGTCGGTGCGAACGCTCCGCTGAAGAGATGAAAATCTGAGTATATCAGCCCATCGAGCCATATTTATAAGGCTAGGCCACGCCCGTTACGAAGCGCCCTCATTGGACTGTCACTGAATGGCCTCTCTCGATAGGCTGCTGCAATTGCCACAGGCCAGCCAATAGGCGCGCTAAGCCGCCTTGCCTATGTCTGCTTGCTGTTGCAATGCGTTTTGCATTAATACAAAATTAAGGATAATTTTTTGGCTTCAATATCTCGAGGAAAAGAGGTTTTCCCCTAGCGTAAGATATTACGCAGTACGAGAGAACCTCTCGTAAGAGAACCTCGCATTAAGAAACCGCAATTAGATCCAAATAACCTAGCAAATTACAGATCCATTTCAAATCTTCCATTTATGTCTAAAATACTAGAAAAAGTTGTGTCTGCTCAATTGTGCTCTTTCTTGCAAGAAAATGATATCTATGAAAAATTTCAGTCAGGATTCAGACTGCATCATAGCACAGAAACTGCGCTATAGTTAAAATGACAAATTATTTACTTTTAGCTTCTGACCAAGGCTGTATCTAAATACTAGTTCTACTCTTTCATGATTCTGCCATCTCGTCCTTGTCGTTCTTTAATTCTTGAGGTAGGATCATGACAGACCCATGTTTTGTGTGCAAGCACATGGCCTTTTGTTTGAGCCATATGCTTGTGTTGTCTCGTTCTCTTGCCCCACCCCCTTGTTATCCTTGTTTTGTCATTATTGCTTTACCTGTGTCACCTGTTGTTTTATCATTAGTCTCTCTATTTAATCCCCTTGTGTTTGCTGTCTTGTGCCGGTTCATTGTGATTCTCAGTGTGTATCCTGTGATACAATACCTGTGTGTAGACCTTCCCGTGAGTACCTTGTGAAGAACTCCGTCTTGTAATATCCTGATCTTGTTGCTGTTGTCAGTTATTTGTCTAGTTATCTGTCAAGTCTTAGTCTAGTGTTGTTAGTTTTTGTTTTTGCCCACCAGCCTTGTTTTGCCCCATCGTGGGTTTTGTTTTCCCTGTTTTGTCTGAATAAAACCGTGTTAATTGCATACTGTCTGCCAGGGCCGGCGATTGCTATAGGCGAACTAGGTGGTTGCCTAGGGCGACAAATGTGTTGGGGGCGCGGGCGCCCTCTAGTGTCGCCCCTGGCCTACTTCCCATTAATCATACAATTAGAATGACAAGCGAAACAAAAACATGTTTATTAAACATGATCATCCTAAGGCGCCCCTCAGCCATACGTTTAATTACTTGTCAACCTGATTATTAGATTGAATGGATGATTGTCGATCAATTCCTAAAGGGGGGGCGGGGGGTAGTTCCGTTACGTTACGTAACGTTCTATGGTTACGTTTGGCAAGTGCTCGGCTGCTGCGCGCGCTGATCGAAAATTAAGCAGTCTAAACCCTCTGGTGCACAGGGACGAAAACGGAGAAAGCAACAAGATAAAAAGAAAGCCCAGTATAGAGGTAAGTCTTCTCATCTCATCCATTAAGGTGTCAAATGTTCTGGCCATCGGGACAACCGGGAGATTCCCGCGGGCCCGACGTGCTTTTTGGGCCGATACATACATCCACTGATCTATATAATGTCATTCTATATAGATCAGTGCATACATCTCATACTTTTATTTTTCTATTTTTGTCTTAACGGCCCATAAAACTCATCGGTGGCCCATTCGTTTTGTTTTGTTTTGCTAAAAGGAGAACTCCGGCGCAAAATGAACCTTTGGTCTAATTACACATTGTTACCTAGTCAACCGTTATCTGAGATTTGTTTTCATGAATGTAAATAGTTTTATCTCTAAAAACAGTTTAGCCTATAAAGCTAGTATAACGCTAGTATATTGGGCATAGTGTAATGACAAATAAAAATCGCTTGTTAATACCACTAACAAGGCTGAAAATAGCCCCCACACTAGCACGGTAGCATAATGAGGGTCCCTACCTTCATACCGAAGCATTGAGAACTTTGCAAGTGTACAGACAGTTTAATAAGAAGATATTTTAAACATACAGTCAACTTCGCGTACACAGGCAGAAGCCATCTTTGAAATACAGCCTTTACCAGTCGATCTACGAACGTCGATCCAAGTGCGCTGGTGAGAATGTGAACGAGCTATAAGTTGTGATAAGGTGAGCGCGAACAGAGCAGGCTTGGATCGGCGTTCGTAGATCGACTGGTAAAGGCTGTATTTCAAAGATGGCTTCTGCCTGTATACGCGAAGTTGACTGTATGTTTAAAATATTTTCTTATTAAACTGTCTGGACACTGACAAAGTTCTCAATGCTTCGGTTTGAAGGTAGGGAGCCTCATTATGCTACCGTGCTAGTGTGGGGCTATTTTGAGCCTTGTTAGTGGTATTAACAAGCGATTTTTATTTGTCATTACACTATGCCCAATATACTAGCGTTATACTAGCTTTATAGGCTAAACGGTTTGTAGAGATAAAACTATTTACATTCGATAATCATGAAAACAAATCTCAGATAACGGTTGACTAGGTAACAATGTGTAATTAGACCAAAGGTTCATTTTGCGCCGGAGTTCTCCTTCAATTGGCGGCGCTGGGTTACTTCCAAATATATAACTTACTTTCAAGTATAGAAATTTGTACAATACTCATGAAAGCGCAAAACTCAATATCGCCTAGGGTAACCAAAGGGTTAGAGCCAGCCCTGCTGTCTGCGATTGGGTTCATCTCTCCACAAATCCTAACATACTCGATCTTAGCGCTGCGTTCGACACTATAGATCATAAAATACTCTTGGATCGACTACAAAACTACACTGGTTTTCAGGGACAGGCATTAAGCTGGTTTAGATCGTACTTATCAGACCGTTACCATTTTTTTTTTGTCTGTTTAAATTTTTTTTAATGAAAAATCAAAGATAACGTCAGTAGACTATGGAGTGCCGCAAGGATCGGTGTTAGGCCCTCTGCTATTCTCAATATATATGCTGCCACTTGGTAATATTATAAGAAAACATGGAATTAATTTCCACTGTTATGCTGATGACACTCAATTATATATTTCATCACAACCAGATGAAAACACTAACTCATCTAAATTGACAGAGTGTCTTAAAGATATAAAATGCTGGATAACGTGTAATTTCCTGCTATTAAATTCAGATAAAATGGAGGTATTACTTATGGGTCCAAAAAACGACCCACAAAACCTCTTACAATACAACTTTAATTTAGAAGGATGTCCTGTTACTTTATCCATTACAGTAAAAGACCTGGGTGTTATACTAGACCGCAACTTGTCTTTCGAAAATCATATTTGATATGTTACAAGAACAGCCTTTTTCCACCTTAGAAACATTGCTAAGCCACGTAACATGCTATCTGTTTCTGATGCAGAAAAGTTAGTTCATGCATTCATGACCTTGAGACTAGATTACTGTAATGCTTTATTAGCTGGTTGTCCTGCATCCTCAATAAACAAGCTACAGTTAGTGCAAAATGCAGCTGCTAGAGTTCTTACTAGGTCAAGAAAATATGATCATATAACACCAATTTTATCATCTCTACACTGGTTACCTATTAGGTTCCATATCAATTACAAAGTATTGACCTATAAATCCCTAAATGGTCTAGCACCTGTGTATTTAATGGACCTTCTATCGCCCTACAATCCATCGCATTCTTTAATGGCTCGTTTCCACTGAGCGGTACGGTACGGTTTGGGTCGGTAAACCATGATCCGGTTAGCGTTTCCACCGCCAATAGTACCCTTACTTGATAGGCGTGGTGTTTGCCGGAAAAAAACGATCGACGTCATTTTCGCGCGAAGAAGAAAGCGACATAGTAAACAATATGGATGACATACTGCAGATCTTGTTCTTGTTTCTAGGCATGTTTGTCACAAGAAACAAGCGCCGGCATTAGGCGTTTCTCAATACCAAGTAGCCTACGCAAAGTCCGACTCAGGAGAATGACTCCAGAGGACGCGAGTCCAGTAATTCTGCTAATGGAACAGCGCGTTCTTGAAAGCGCCACTCAGCTCGCTCTGCTACTCCGGTTATCTCTGTATGTACATTTTAGGCAACAATAAAACGAAATATGTAATAAAAAACCACTCTGCTTCTTTTCGATTTCATTTAAATAGATTTTAAACATTATAAGCACACAAATGTGGTTCAGGCAACGCATATCCTATTGATTATATTCACTGCATGTATGTAGCCTATATTTATAACAAAACTAAATATAAAACACAACCCTGCCTCTCTTCGTTAAAATTATTAAACATATTTCAGGCAATATGTGCATTGGTACAAATGTTGCAATAAACAACATTACAGATGGTCTTGTAATAAAATAAAAAAATGACAAAACTCAACCCTATCTCTTTTTTGTTAAATTTCAGTTTTATCAATAATAGCCATTATAAAAGTATAAGTAAAAGGTACAAAAAGCTATACAGTAAAGCTTTAATAACATAAAGCAAACAATTCAGTCAAATATACAAATTCATTTGCTCAAATATATGAAATATATGAAACTTCAAATATATGAAACTTCACTTAGCCTTCTGCCAAAACTATTGGCTAGGGAACGAATTATAGATTCACGAGACCAAAGATCGCCTGTTAGGTCTATACAAGACGAATTATATCTCATGTTTAACCACTACAGAGGCGTCAGAGTCAGCGGCAAACATCAGAACGACTAGCCGAGGAAAGGCTGTTCCAGGCGGGGTACTTGAGCGCCGAGCACCCGCTGATTGCTTGGAATGGATCTCAGTCAAATTATCATAAATCTATAAATAAACCACAGATTTGAGCTTTAAAAAACGACATTCTCGCCTGAAAAACTCTTAAAACTACTCGGTTACTCACGTAACCTCAGTTCCCTGAGTAAGGGAACGAGTATTGCGTATCTATACACAGTGGGGGAAACTCCTTTTCCTCGATTTACTGAAGCCTTTATGTAAAGTGCATTTGCAGCTGCACAGCTAGAACATGAGCGTCTGGCTCGCTCATAGGCTGCGCTGTGGCACCGCTTTCCTCCTGGAAAATGTTCCCATTGTCACCCCCTCGTGGACGCCATGCAAAACGCTGCACTGAGTAACTGGCTGCCACTGCAACTCAGACCCCTGAGCATACAGAACAAGCCATAACCGCATAATTATGTATAAATAGACAAGACACCGTCAGGTCTAAAATAGTACACATCAGTTAGAAATTAACCCAACATACTACACCAATGAACCCAGACACTGTCGGGGTTATTAGTATATGAACATATAACCAGTCAAGTGGGTTTATATATGAAATTATAACCGGCCAAAGCGGGTTTTATATATGTATGGAATATAACCGGCAAAGCGGGTTTTATTTATGTCATATAACCGGCCAAAAGCGGGTTTTATATATATATGTAAATATAACCGGCACGGCAACAGCGGGTTTATGCATGAAATACAACCGGCCAGCAGCGGGTTTTATATATATATATATATATATATATATATATATATATATATATATATATGTGAATGTGATAGTGCACAGTAATATATGACAAGACCGGCCACCGACAGGTCTTAATCATACCGAAGGCACATTCGCCTGCAGGGAAGGCCCTTCCCTATTATAGGAACTCATAAATGTGGAAGGCGAGGACCAGGCGGCCGCATCACATTTATCACTAATGGGAATGCCAGATGACCAAGCCCATGACGAGGCCATACCTCTGGTCGTATGGGCCTTGATACCTATAGGGCAAACTTCACCCACTACGGTATAAGCCATAGAAATAGCACCAAAACTACCACCAAAGTTTTGGAAGGCATAAAGGGGACGGTTGGGCCAGACATGGGCCAGCGCGTCCCTGTTCTTCGAGAAAAACAATTTGCAGTGGGTGTTGATTCTTGAGGCGAAAAGGTCGATTTTGGCCTCGCCAAACACCTTCCATATCAGACTGACCGTCTGTGGGTTCAGGGACCACTCGCCGAGGGGAGTGTTGCCCCGTGAAAGCATATCCGCACCAACATTCTGGACGCCCGGGATATGCGCTGCTCTCCGAGAGCTCAGGTTGGTTTGCGCCCATATAGAGGAGGTCTCTCGCCATCGCATGCAGGTTCCCTGACCTGATGCCCTCTGGCGATTCATGTAGGCCACCACTGACGTATTGTCTGTGCGGACTAAGATGTGGGGAGCTCTGAGGTTCGACAGAAATGCCTTCAGGGCCAACCCAACTGCTTTCATCTCCAGACAGTTGATATGTAAGCTCTGCTCCGTGCTCGACCAGAGGCCGGATGCAGGCATGCCCTCGTGCAGCGCTCCCCAACCCAGGTTGGACACATCTGTATGAACCACTTTCCTCCTGGAAAATGTTCCCATTGTCACCCCCTCGTGGTGCCAGTTCTGAACCCGCCAGGGAATCAGGGTTCTTAAACAACCGTGATTCACCACAACGCGCATGCTGCCTGACTGCCATGCATGAGTTGGCACACGGCGTTTCAGCCAATGCTGCATCGGGCGCATGCGCAGTAATCCCATGCGGAGTACTGGCGATGCTGCTGCCATGAGACCAAGCAGTTTCTGAAATTTCTTCAGTGGCGCGCGCTCGCGCAATCTGAAAGTGCCTACAAGCGCTCACACCGAGAGCGCGCGCTCTGGTGTGAGTCGCGCTGTCATAGCTCTTGAGTCTAAAACTGTGCCCAGAAAGATCACGCTCTGGCTGGGGCTTAGTTTGCTTTTTGAAACATTGATTGTGAAATTCAGGCATTTTAGATGGCCGAGAATCAAATCCCTGTGAGCTAATAGCTCGATTCTCGACTGTGCCAGCACCAGCCAGTCGTCGAGATAATTTAACACGCGCACTCCCTGATGTCTCAGAGGAGAAAGAGCTGCATCCACACACTTCATGAATGTACGGGGTGCCAACGATAGACCGAACGGCAGAACGGTGTATTGATAAGCCTGGCCCTCGAAGGCGAATCTCAAGAATGGCCTTTGACGAGGATTTATTTGAATGTGAAAGTAAGCATCTTTCAGATCCATTGTGACAAACCAATCCCCCGGGCGCACTTGCGCGAGGATATGTTTGATAGTTAACGTTTTGAACGGCCGTCTCATGAAAGCTTTGTTCAAATTGGATAGCTTGCCAGGCTAGAACCCGTGTGGCTAGGGCTTGACACACTGATTGGGGATGGTCACCTAATGTAGGGGGACCTGATACCCTTATATTGTGATTTGTGCACACATTGAGTATTGGACTGACTGTACAAGCATTTGCGTGTGGGGAAGTCAGTGTTACAACGGGGGAGGGGCCGCCTGATGAAGGGGGACCGTGAACCCATGTGTTGTGCTTGTGAAACTGATAGCTAACATTTTGAACGGCCGTCTCATGAGAGCTTTGTTCAAATGTCTCAGATCTAGAGTGGGTCTGAGGCCGCCGTCATTTTTCGGAATTAGAAAATAGCGGCTGTAAAAACCCGTATGTTTTAGCACAGGGGGGACTAATTCTATCGCCCCTTTTGCGATTTGTTATATATTGTGATTTGTGCACACATTGAATTGGGGGGGGCGCTGATCTCCCTCGAACAGGTCCAGAGATGACTGAGCTGGAGAGAGTGAAGCACGCGGGGACGTGGCCGGCGTGCGTTGACAAACGTCCGTGCTCTCTGGATGCCGTTGGCTGCGGCGCTTTTTCTTCCTCGGCTGTAAGTAGGGCCGGAGAAGGAAGCGTGGGTGACGCGGCGCCGCCGTCTCGAGAGAGAAAGAGAGAGAGTTAGCAGCACGGAGATAGGCATGCACCCGCAGGCCGCACATCCGCCGACAGAGAGTGCATTCTCTGCGTGGTAGAGTCCCAGGCATGAAATGCAGCTCGCGTGTTCGTAGGCCTCGCTTAACACGAGGCATATGGAACAACGCTGGTACAGATATAAACACATAATAAACAGATATTGAAAAGGATATCGCCGGATAGCCACAGGAGAGACGGTGTCAGGAGAAACACGGTTGAGATGTGTAGTCTGCTGAACTGTAGCTCGCTCAGGCTGAAGGCTTGTTCGACGGCGAAGGCTCAGTAATGGTCAGAGACGTGAAGTTTGTCGCTGAAGGAGTAAAATAATGGCGAATTCGGGGACTATTATAGACTGAGGTCACGCCCGCGCCATTGGATGTGCAGTTGCCGCAGCGCAGCCTATGAACGAGCCAGACGCTCATGTTCTAGCTGTGCAGCTGCAAATGCGCTTTACATAAAGGCTTCAGTAAATCGAGGAAAAGGAGTTTCCCCCACTGCGTATAGCTACGCAATGCGAAGTGACCGTTCTAAAGGGAACTATATTTCGTGACACAATAACAGTAGTATTATATTTCAACTGTATATTAAAAAATGGCGCTTCTAATGCCCTTGTAGCACGCGCAAGTGACGATACTTTGTCAACCAATCAACGTTCTGCAGTGAGTCTAGCTCCACCTTTTAGTACCGTACCACTGTGCTAGGTACCCCAACGGAAGGGTACCCAAAAAGTGGGACGGTACGGTTCGGCTTTTTGGTACCATTCACAACATTTGACCGTGGAAACGCAAATAATTGCGTACCGAACTGTACCGTACTGTACCGCTCAGTGGAAACGAGCCATTAGATCACTAAATTCAAGGCTTCTGGTCATTCCTAGGATATCTAAGTCCACTAAAGGAGGGAGGGCGTTCTCACATTTAGCTCCTAAACTCTGGGATAGCCTTCCTGATATTGTTCGAGGCTCAGACTCGCTGTCCCAGTTTAAAACTAGATTAAAGACGCATCTCTTTAGCCAAGCATTATCCTAATGCTTACCTTTTATACTACTGTTGAATCAGATCGAATGCATTAATATTATGAACAGCAGCTATGCTAATTATTTCCCATCTGCTTTTCTGCTGTTATCTCGGGACGGTAGTCTCGAGGTAAATAGCGTTCGTCAGCTCCAGTTTGTATCCAGCCTCTCACGGAGACTTCAGATGCCCCAACACCTGCGATGAGATGACTAAACGCCTGTGAAGAGACGACTCGACGCCTGTGAAGAGACGACTCAACGCCGGCGATATGTTATGCCCTAAATTAATACATGAATAACTAACTGTATTTTTCTATGTACATTTCTGAAATGCACTTTCTGTAAAGCTGCTTTGAAACAATATGTATTGTGAAAAGCACTATACAAAATAAATTTGAATTGAATTGATTTGAATTGTTTACCACACAGTAAAATGATTTGAGTTGGGAGGGGCTGCGTAACAAATGATAGGTCAAAGATATATACTTACCCAAAAAGATCTTAACATTGTAGAACTAAGGTCATATGATTAGCAGATCATTACAAACCAATCACCAGAACAAATCACAGTGAAGAAGACTTGAGTGACATTGATTTTTACTCAACTGTATTATTTAAATGTACATGTATCTTTCTATTTAGGAGACTCACTTTGTTGTTGTGGCCCCACCCGATCACACTAAATGCGTCTCTATAGCACGCAGTGTGTTTATCGTGCAATTTATACGCGGAAATGAGTTTTTACGTGCATAGGATACGCATGGGTTGGTTAGGGTAGGTTTAGTATGGGTGTGGGGTGCGTGTGTATTATAAATTTGGGTAGAATTAATGGTGTGGGGTGCGTGTGTATTACACGCAAATGAACTGCGTATCAAATGCACGTGAAAACTGCGTATCATATGCACATAAAAACTAATTTTCGCGTATAAATTGCACGATAATACACAATGCGTGCTAAAGAGACACATTTACGTGAGAACAGGCTGTGTGGCCAGTGATCTCCCTGCAGTGAATAAAACTAGAAATAGGAGAAATAGATTCTACGCTCAAAAGTCAACAACAGAAACATCTACAGTATGTGGGATTGAGGTAGTAATAGAAGTACTAAAGATTCTACACTCAAAAGACAACAAAAGAAACAGCTAAAGTGTGATTGAGGTAGTGATAGTAGCTTCTTGACGGGACGCTTTCACCATACTTCAGGGAAGTATTGTAAGTATTCAGGGAATTCAGGGAATTACCTCAAGATACTGTAGTTATTATTTTTAACAACTGGAAGTTGTTTAAATTGTCCGTGGTGAAGAAGTCAGATTTAGGTTGTATTCTTATTAAGAATTTCCAAGACACTAGATTATTATATATATTTATATATATATATAAATTATATTATATCCTATTTCACAATATAGACAGAACACAGTGATTGTTTATAAAATGTTTAAAAACATAAAAATAAAATAAGAGCACAGACACTACTGGACAAACAGATTTGCTTGAAAAAGGGAATATTGTCTTTCATCAATCAATCAATCAATCAATCAATCAATCAAATAAATAAATTATTAATTAGTTTCCTCCTACCTTTAACAGAATGTAACTGAATGTCTATAAGAATTTGGAAAATAAGTTAATGTTTAAAATGGTACACCACTGGGCAAATTGAGACATAACTTAAAACAAACTAATATTGTCTTTCATGAAATCCAATAACAATCAATTTCATTCATGAGTAGTCTATACGGGCTACTTTGTGTCAAAAATGATTTATGACCCTTGATTTATGGCCCTTGATGGATGGATTAGACCAATCATGAGGAAGGGGGGGGTTATGACAACAGGTGGTTTTGTGTGCCATTTTGGCCGTGCTTGGCTCCGGTGTGTTTATGATGTGTGTTTACGACCCGGCAATCTGCTTTGTGTGACTGTTAGGAATGTTTTCAGGGAAAGTTTTTATTATATCAGGATAATGTTCACAGAACGCAGAAATTTGCACATGAAGAGGTCCGACACGGATTTTCAGCAGGCGCAGCATCATCCATATTGTCTGTGGGAGGAGTATGAAACAAAATGAGTTTTAAGAAATAGCATTGACAAATAAAAGCTTATAAAATTAAATTAAATTTAGACAATTACATGTATTAAACATTTAAAACATGTCTTGAACTTAATGAGGTGATGTTAAGCGTCTGACTAAAGTCACAGTCGCCTTAAATTTTTTATGAGCAGATGAAATGTTATAAATTAGGTTTTTCAGAAATAAAAAGCATTCCATATAAATAATCATATAAATAGTGATTAAATTAAATAAGATAACAAATTATCCACAATATACTGTCTTATCCACAATATACTGTCTTATCCACAATATACTGTCTTAACCGCAATATACTGTATTATCCGCAATATACTGTCTTATCCACAATATACTGTCTTATCCGCAATATACTGTCTTATCCGCAATATACTGTCTTATCCGCAATATACTGTCTTATCCACAATATACTGTCTTATCCGCAATATACTGTCTTATCCACAATATACTGTCTTATCCACAATATAGTGTCTTATCCACAATAAACTGTCTTATCCGCAATATACTGTCTTATCCACAATATACTGTCTTATCCGCAATATACTGTCTTATCCACAATATACTGTCTTATCCGCAATATACTGTCTTATCCGCAATATACTGTATTATCCGCAATATACTGTCTTATCCACAATATACTGTCTTATCCGCAATATACTGTCTTATCCACAATATACTGTCTTATCCACAATATACTGTCTTATCCAAAATATACTGTCTTATCCACAATATACTGTCTTATCCGCAATATACTGTCTTATCCACAATATACTGTCTTATCCGCAATATACTGTCTTATCCACAATATACTGTCTTATCCACAATATACTGTCTTAACCGCAATATACTGTCTTATCCGCAATATACTGTCTTATCCGCAATATACTGTCTTGTCCACAATATACTGTCTTATCCGCAATATACTGTCTTATCTGCAATATACTGTCTTATCCACAATATACTGTCTTATCCACAATATACTGTCTTATCCGCAATATACTGTCTTATCCGCAATATACTGTCTTATCCGCAATATACTGTCTTATCCACAATATACTGTCTTATCCGCAATATACTGTCTTATCCACAATATACTGTCTTATCCGCAATATACTGTCTTATCCACAATATACTGTCTTATCCGCAATATACTGTCTTATCCACAATATACTGTCTTATCCACAAAATACTGTCTTATCCGCAATATACTGTCTTATCCACAATATACTGTCTTATCCGCAATATACTGTCTTATCCACAATATACTGTCTTATCCGCAATATACTGTCTTATCCACAATATACTGTCTTATCCGCAATATACTGTCTTATCCACAATATACTGTCTTATCCACAAAATACTGTCTTATCCGCAATATACTGTCTTATCCACAAAATACTGTCTTATCCGCAATATACTGTCTTATCCACAATATACTGTCTTATCCACAATATACTGTCTTATCCACAAAATACTGTCTTATCCGCAATATACTGTCTTATCCACAATATACTGTCTTATCCACAATATACTGTCTTAACCGCAATATACTGTCTTATCCGCAATATACTGTCTTATCCGCAATATACTGTCTTATACAAAATATACTGTCTTATCCGCAATGTACTGTCTTATCCACAATATACTGTCTTATCCACAATATACTGTCTTATCCACAATATACTGTCTTATCCACAATATACTGTCTTATCCGCAATATACTGTCTTATCCACAATATACTGTCTTATACAAAATATACTGTCTTATCCACAATATACTGTCTTATCCACAATATACTGTCTTAACCGCAATATACTGTCTTATTCGCAATATACTGTATTATCCGCAATATACTGTCTTATCCGCAATATACTGTCTTATACAAAATATACTGTCTTATCCGCAATATACTGTCTTATCCACAATATACTGTCTTATCCGCAATATACTGTCTTATCCGCAATATACTGTCTTATCCACAATATACTGTCTTATCCGCAATATACTGTCTTATCCACAATATACTGTCTTATCCGCAATATACTGTCTTATCCACAATATACTGTCTTATCCACAATATACTGTCTTATCCACAATATACTGTCTTATCCACAATATACTGTCTTATCCGCAATATACTGTCTTATCCGCAATATACTGTCTTATACAAAATATACTGTCTTATCCGCAATATACTGTATTATCCGCAATATACTGTCTTATCCACAATATACTGTCTTATACGCAATATACTGTCTTATCCACAATATACTGTCTTATACGCAATATACTGTCTTATCCACAATATACTGTCTTATCCGCAATATACTGTCTTATCCTCAATATACTGTCTTATCCGCAATATACTGTCTTATCCGCAATATACTGTCTTATCCACAATATACTGTCTTATCCGCAATATACTGTCTTATCCACAATATACTGTCTTATCCGCAATATACTGTCTTATCCACAATATACTGTCTTATCCGCAATATACTGTCTTATCCACAATATACTGTCTTATCCACAATATACTGTCTTATCCGCAATATACTGTCTTATCCGCAATATACTGTCTTATACAAAATATACTGTCTTATCCGCAATATACTGTCTTATCCGCAATATACTGTCTTATCCACAATATACTGTCTTATCCGCAATATACTGTCTTATCCACAATATACTGTCTTATCCACAATATACTGTCTTATCCGCAATATACTGTCTTATCCACAATATACTGTCTTATCCGCAATATACTGTCTTATCCACAATATACTGTCTTATCCACAATATTCTGTCTTAACCGCAATATACTGTCTTATCCGCAATATACTGTCTTATCCACAATATACTGTCTTATCCGCAATATACTGTCTTATCCGCAATATACTGTCTTATCCACAATATACTGTCTTATCCACAATATACTGTCTTATCCGCAATATACTGTCTTATCCACAATATACTGTCTTATCCGCAATATACTGTCTTATACAAAATATACTGTCTTATCCGCAATATACTGTATTATCCGCAATATACTGTCTTATCCACAATATACTGTCTTATCCACAATGTACTGTCTTATCCGCAATATACTGTCTTATCCACAATATACTGTCTTATCCGCAATATACTGTCTTATCCACAATATACTGTCTTATCCGCAATATACTGTCTTATCCGCAATATACTGTCTTATCCACAATATACTGTCTTATCCGCAATATACTGTCTTATACAAAATATACTGTCTTATCCGCAATATACTGTCTTATCCAAAATATACTGTCTTAAACAGCTAAATAATCAAGTATAATCATTTTAATCTAATACACCACAATATGCTGCCTTACACAGTTTAATAAAACATATACAATTTTGAATAATAGGGGATATTATGTGAAATAAAATGTTAAATTAACAAGCATTTTAATCTAATACACTATACTGACTTACAGATAAATAAGCCATATAATACTGAATAATAGTGGATATTACGCGAAATAAAATGTTAAATTATCAAGTATAAGCATTTTAATCTACTACACTACAATATACTGACTTACAGATAAATAAACCATATAAAATAGTGAATAATAGTTGATATTATATTAAATAAGTTGTTAAATTACCAAGTATACACATTTTAATCTAATACATACGGTTATAGGGCCACACTACGATATACTGACTTACATAGATAAATAAAACATATAAATTAGTGAATAATAGTGGATATTACGTGAAATAAAATGTTAAATTGACTAAGTATTTGAATCTAATACATTATGATATAATGCCTTGCACAGTTAAATAAAACATAAAATGGAGATTTTGAATCCAATTGAAGCAACCGTCTGTAGCGCCGAAACCGGGTTTAGCAGCGTTACCAACCTCACACAACAGTTAGGAGAAACCGGCTTGCGTGCGACAACTGAGTCTGAGCGTAGAGTTTATCAGGACTGCGATCGGGGTCCGCCTTCGTCCCCTGTTGTGTACGGGGGTTGTCTTCAGGAAGCCATAAATAACTATGTCTTGCATAAACAACAAGTCCTGCATGTCACCCGAGAGAATTCAGTCGAAAATTATTTACGATACGGTTTAGTTTATTTAAAAATATTTTTCATTTAACACCGATGTATTAGCTTTCTCATTAAACACATTGCATTACGTTAAACTGACTTGAAACAGTAGCGTTTGGCTTAACTCAATATTTTCATGTTGAAAGAACATGTTTCAGGTAAGTAGACCAAACATAACATTTGATGCTTGATCAATTTACTTAAGTAGGCTAAATGGAGTCAACCATTTTACTTAAGCCATTTGAGTTGAGATTACATAAATGAGTTAAAATAGTAATATAGAAAACTAGGACCAGGATTTCCCCTTCCCATCATGCTGGATAGGGGTGTACATTTTGAAATAAAACGTTATTTATGGGTGTTTTTTCATCAAGATAAAAAATTGGCTACTTGTTAATGTTTATATTTAAAAGAGTTTCTGATATGTTAGTGTTTTTGGAGATTACAATTGTGGTAAAGTGTAGACTGGGGTGAGGACGTGCTAACAATAATTAAAGTGGTTTTAATAATAATAAAAACAACTACTTTGGGCATGCCTTGGATGTAACAAAACCATCTTCTAGCAATTGCCTAACAATAAGAGTCTTTACTGCGGAAAGATTTTGTAAAAGGTTATCTTATTAGATAATATTTGTAAAGGTTATAAAATTGTTGAACACAATCACTAAATAACCGAATCAATTAAACAAATGGATTATTTGTTTTGATATTAATTTTAGGAAAATTGAACTTAATAGTTTTGGACAAAATTAAGAATGTTAACCTGCTTCCACTAAATGGCATTGCATTAATCTTATGTAAGAAACTTAAGTTTACTGAACTGAATAAAGAATGTTAATAAATGCTATATAACCCAGTTACGTAGAACCTGTTGACATAAAAAGTTAAGTAAATCCGCCATATATTTTAGATTTTCCAACAAAATTTTGATTAAACATTACAAGGTCAAACATATGCATGGTGAATTGTTCTCAATAGATTCGTAGCGTGCATTTAGAAAGGATAGTTAGGATGCAATTTCTTTTTTAAGTTAACTTTAACCAAAGATTAAAATGCTAAAGTTCAGTCCCTGTAGCGTTTATTATACTCAATGTACCGATTGTATATAACCCTAAACGTCGACTTTTAAAAAGTAGTTTAAATTCTGAATAAACATATTACGTCTGTAAGATTCTTTGAAAATTGGATCATACAGCAAGAAACTCTGCGATAATGTCGAGTAACACGAGAACAGATACAAAAACTCTATACGTTACAATATCATTCTACCAATAGTGGTTTTGCTGTAACACAATGGTCTTTTCGATACATGTTGACACTTACCGATGCTTAAACAGCTTGTCTATTGTTGAAAAGATGTTGTGTAACACAGATATGGATATAATACCCTGCGTTCGTAGTTATTAAATCACGCAAATTCATGTGAATATTGTCGTATATGAATAAAAGGCTAGAAGACCTGGAGTTCACTAACATGACATAGGAAACAGATATCCATGGGGCAAGTGTAAAGAAAACACCACACAAGCATTACAATCACACCCAGGCATTACAATAAGAATGCTGCTGTTAAGAATGATACCGTAGTAAAAGTTTCAAACAAACTGTTTTAGAAAAATGAGAACAAAATCAAAGAAACATATCTTAATTTTTACAAATGTAAATATTTATTTGTGAGATTGAGCTATATTAAACAAATTTGGTATTCACTGATGATGGACACAAACTGTTTTTCTTAAAGAAAGCCCCGATTGTGAAGACAAACATGACAAATTGTGTGTCTGTGACACCTTGATTCATAATGTGTATAGCTAATCGATAGGTTTGTTTTAAGTGTAACAGTTGTATATACAGTATGTTACAGTACAGAAAAACATCAAGCCTCACGTTTGATGTTGGGCCTATTATGTGTCTTGTGACCTCTTCGTAGACAGACCTAAAATAATATCAGTTTAAATTTTGTAATTTTCTTATGCTGTATTTGTTCATTAATTACTATATGAACATGCTTGACACTGCTCAAAGAGTAGTCTTTGTCAAAAACTGTACAAAGAAACAAGATGTATACAGCGTCATCCGCTAGTGGGGGAAAATAACATAGAATCATGGTTACAAACTTCTTTGTAGTCGGGAGAATGGGTTTCTGTATTTGTTTTAAATGGCTCATGTTGTATTTACTTAAAAAAAAAAATGTTTGGACTTTTTTGTTTTAGAAACTCTAGAATTTGCTTTTGTGCAATTTTATCTGCAGGTTTTACCGAAGTGTGGAACTTTGTTTTGCAACCTCATGCTTTAATGAATATGCATCTCTCAGGGCAATAGTCAGATGTGACTCTACCGTATAACTTAAGTGTAAAACAGCATGCACTTACTTTTTGTGTTAATACTGTGTGTGATGTTCCACATCATAGATAGAG
The DNA here is from genome assembly GCF_029890125.1 of Rhinichthys klamathensis goyatoka. Lineage (NCBI taxonomy): Eukaryota > Metazoa > Chordata > Actinopteri > Cypriniformes > Leuciscidae > Rhinichthys > Rhinichthys klamathensis. Next base: position 779,226 of record NW_026606844.1, on the reverse strand, counting down.
GGAAAGTTGACCTAAACAAAGTATCAGCTTAGTCAAATATTCTCAAACAGAAAGACAATTACTTAAATTAATTGTCATTTATTCCTATAAAACGCAGAATGTTGACAGCTCTTTAAGAAAAGTCTTCACCTAAAACACATACAGTCCAACATACATAATGTGAAACAGTATCATCTGCTGTCTGAACAAGATGACTAAATCTATCGATGTAATAAAACCGCCATTTGCACACTTTTGTGTGTTTATTATAAAAAGAGCTTTTCAACCCTCTATTCTTATACCCTGTACACACTGTTGTAGTAAATTGAGCACGCGTGATTGTTGCATAAAGATTATGCTTGAATTGTATCCATAGCCTTTGCAAGGGACGGGTAACGTTAGTCCTCAAATGTGATTGCATTACAATAATGTGGTACAGGCGCTCTTAACAAATCTGTCAGAATCTATTTACATATTGTAACTGTTTACTACATCTATGGAAGGATCTGGAAGTGTTTTGTTTATTATCGTTTTATGTCGACTTAAACTATTTGTATTGTTGTTGTCTTTTAATTAATTCGTCTTTGCATAAAAATACTTCTTGATGTTAAACACCACGGGATATAATTTAAAATGTATGTTTGTCAAAAGAAAAATCATCTGTATTTTAAACACTGCTTTTCTCAAAACATTGTGTCAGACGTATTTGGTATCATTATCCTCTTGTTCAAAAGAACAAATGGCTTTGTGAAAGTACACATCTTGTCTCTGAAAATGTGTGCAAATTTCTAAAAGATACAACATACCCCTTTAGAACTTGAAGAACTAAAATGGGTGATTTTCACATATTTTGTTTTGACTGTAAAATTATAAACCAATGTGCTATCTTCAAGTGCTAGGAATTATCTTTCCAGAAAAAGATGACTTTCAATAAATTACAGTTATTGGCCATTTGTCTGTGTGTGTGTTGTGTGTTTGTAAATGTATAAAATAGTTTAATTTAGATAGAAACTTGAATAAATTACTGATTTTATTGAGAAAAAAATCGTAATAAATAAAAATAACACGTTTAAGTTGAAAAATTAACTATAATGCACATATACAAGTATTTTTGTGTGTGACATGGAGTTGAATGATAGAAACTTGAATAAATTACTGATTTTTATTGAGATATTGAGAAAAATCGTAATAAATAAATAAAACTAACACGTTTAAGTTGAAAATTAACTATAATGCACATATACAAGTATTTTTGTGCGTGACATGGAGTTGCATAGTTTTCATTTAGGATACTTTTTTCATACGCGACGCACTCATATACAAATAGCCTAGTATACATAACTTTACATACACCGCATGCTAAGATACTTGAAAGAGTATTCGGCCATCCGCCTCCCAAGTTTCATAAAAAATCATCCCTAACACCTCACCTGTTGTCTACCGCTTGAATCACTATGTTTTTGTTCGTTCTTTCTTTTATTTACGCGGTCCAAAACACCCTGTCCTGTTGCGCTCCGTATCTCTCTGTTCAACATTCAAATCCTTCCGCGACCCCGCTCTGCCAGAAAGCTGGCGTCATTTGCTCTCGGAAAGCCTGAAATTATAATAAGCTGTATATTGTCGAATGCAGAGCCGATCCTCCCTATACGTACACTACGCAAGCTGCGTAGGGCCCCGCAAATTACTCAAGGCCCCGCCTCCCCCTCGCGTCAAAGCGCGTCAATCAAAGTTTACAACATCGATGAGATAATTAAGCGGAACTATCCTTCTGGTCACGAAAAGAGAAACTGAGAAACTGAGAGAAAAACACCATGTGAGTGAATTGCGGGAACAGCGATCAGGTAAACTTGTGTTCTCTCCTCTCCAAGTTTGATGTCAGCACAGAACAGAACAGTAAAGTTAAGTTGATGTGCATCTCTCTCTATCTGTCTGTCTCCAGCCCGATCTCATGAAAGCGCGTATTTATACCACAAATTTAATTTCTCGTGCCATTTATACGCCAAAAATAGTTTTTGCGCCATATGATACGCACTTTTTGGCGTGTAATATGCACGCACTCCACACCCCTAATCCTACCCAAGAGATTTACAGTGCGTAGCATATGCACGCAAAAAAAACATTTTTGGCGTATAAATAGCACGATGAATTAAATTCGTGGTAGGCTATAGATACGCACTTTCATGATATTACGTTTGATAATACAAAGGGCAACGGTTTTCGTTTATAAACTGCAGCTCGGAAAAGATAACCGCGTCGCGCGTTAACATGAGTTCATATGCGCGTGCACGAAATGTAACGCGCACTTTCCAGAAAAAAAAAAAATCTATGGGGACCAGTTACCAGTACAATATGGGCGTTATGGCACTCCTCATTAGGCGCTCACTTTAAAACAAGACAATGATTATCAAGTCTCCAAATCAGAATAGTTACAACCCTGCAATAAAGCAAGATGGAAAGCAATCTATTGATATTGACTATTGCATTTAAAATGTTGATTGGCTGGACATACTGGTCAATATGGATGCACATCAATCAGTAAATAATAACCATTAAGTATCAATTATTGCTTTTATTGTACTATTTAAAATGTGAATTATTGATATTAATATAAAATATGTCTATTTCTGATATCAGGAATTACATTTTCATTAGTACTAACTAAACGAGGGAGGATTGTAGTGGGAGAACTGGGGTGTCAGGTGTGACTGTGGCAATGGCAAATGGTTTACATGGCTCATGGGTCAGGTAGGAGGGCCCCTTAACAGATTTTTGCTTAGGGCCCCAGGGATGCCAGGATCGGCTCTGGTCGAATGCATCCATTTGAAATGTTTTGATAGTGGAAAAGGCTAAACAGTTACGGTAACAGGAATACTGCTTGCTGTTGTGTGTCGATGGACAAAATACTGCTTACGTATCTTTGTATAAATTAGATCTAAGACGACAAAGCACAGTTTTGCATTAAAATTGTAAAGTTTTTGAGCAGATACTGTTAAGTAAAATCCCCATTTAAAGATACACTTTATTCAAAGCTATTCATTTAGATTAGGCTATACCAAATGTAACAATTTAGTCTCATCTAATTATGGTCTTATGTGTGGCCTTGGTGATTCGTTGTGTCATTGGTGTTACTGTCTTTTCTGTGATGTTAATGTCACATGTGACATGATAATAATTTTATTATTTAATCCATTTAATTCTTCAATTTCATCCATTTAATTCTGATGCTCTCAAAGTTATTTAAAGGAATGCATCATCAGTGCAGATTAACTAACATCATTCAGGCATACTTTTAACAAACCTGATCAAAATAAATAAAACATAATCTCCTTATTTGTTGCACTAATATTATTTTCTGAGACTCAGACTACATGTGCTGAAAAATTAGAAATAATATTTCATAAAACCTTTAATATTATTAAAGAAGTAAGGTATCACTAGTGTTAATGCCCACATGCAAACTTTAAATAAATGCACAAAAATATAAAAAATCATTAAGACGTCATTTATGTGTATTCATAAAGACAGAGGGTGTTCTAATGTGTAAGTTTAAATGTTAGAAAAATAAACCTGCTCTTCAAAAGGAGTCATTGAGGTGTCAAGAAAAACAGGATGGGGACAACTCCCCAGGAAATAAGGACAATTTATCTTATCATCACAATCAAGGGATAAGAGTAGGCTATATAATATGTAACATTTTGTTTTGACTTTTTCCTGAAGATGCCGGTATAAACATCTAATTATATTGATCTTACAGCCTGTGAAGTGTCAAAATGGCCCCATTTTGGGGTCTCCCCGCCAGACAGGAATGCTTCAGATCAGAAGATTTTATGGTTGGAGACAGTTGTGGTCTTTGATTGTAAAACACCATGTGGCCGCACTATCTTTTAATTGCTTGATGTTTTCTGAAACAAACTGCTAATGCTATTACCTAGCATAAGATAGCAGCTACACAGAGAGGAAGGGGCGGACCCCTTGACCCGGACATGATGGAAGCGATCTTCATTTTCAATTTAGCAAACGGAGAGCAAACACCTCAGAAATTCAAGGATCTGTGATTTTAACCAGAGCCAAAAAGACCTCCTAATTTCACCAATGGTAAGTTCACTTCATCACATGTTTAAAACTAATTTTAAAATACTTTTTAAAATTTTATTTAAAATAATATGAACTATTATTGACTATTTTATATGGTTTATTTATAAGTCAGAAATACTTAGTCAATTTAACAGCGCATGTCGAATAATATGAACTATTATTCTCTATTTTATGTTTTATTTAACTGTGTAAGTAAGGCATTATATCATAATGTATCAAATACTTAGTCAATTTAACATTTTATTTCACGTAATATCCACTATTATTCACTAATTTATATGTTTTATTTATCTATGTAAGTCAGTATATCACAGTGTGACCCTATAACCCTGATGTATTAGATTAAAATGCATATACTTGGTAATTAAACTACTTATTTAATATAATATCAACTATTATTTACTATTTGATATGGTCATTTATCTGTAAGCCAGTATTTCACGTTTATTAGATTAAAATTTGTATACTCTGTAATTTAATACATTTTTTCATTTATCTAATATTTATGGGTTTTATTTATTTATGTAAGTCAGTATATCGCAGTGTGACCCTATAACCGTAGTGTATTAGATTAAAATGTGTATACTTGGTAATTTAACAACTTATTTAATATAATATCAACTATTATTCACTATTTTATATGGTTTATTTATCTGTAAGTCAGTATATTGTAGTGTAGTAGATTAAAATGCTTATACTTGATCATTTAACATTTTATTTCACGTAATATCCACTATAATTATTCAGTATTATATGGCTTATTTATCTGTAAGTCAGTATAGTGTATTAGATTAAAATGCTTGTTAATTTAACATTTTATTTCACATAATATCCCCTATTATTCAAAATTGTATATGTTTTATTAAACTGTGTAAGGCAGCATATTGTGGTGTATTAGATTAAAATGATTATACTTGATTATTTAGCTGTTTAAGACAGTATATTGCGGATAAGACAGTATATTGTGGATAAGACAATATATTGTGGATAAGACAGTATATTGTGGATAAGACAGTATATTGTGGATAAGACAGTATATTGTGGATAAGACAGTATATTGTGGATAAGACAATATATTGTGGATAAGACAGTATATTGCGGATAAGACAGTATATTGCGGATAAGACAGTATATTGTGGATAAGACAGTATATTGTGGATAATTTGTTATCTTATTTAATTTAATCACTATTTATATGATTATTTATATGCAATGCTTTTTATTTCTGAAAAACCTAATTTATAACATTTCATCTGCTCAGAAACAATTTAAGGCGACTGTGACTTTAGTCAGACGCATAACATCACCTCATTAAGTTCAAGACATGTTTTAAATGTTTAATACACTTAACATCTAAATTTAATTTAATTTTATAAGCTTTTATTTGTCAATGCTATTTCTTAAAACTCATTTTGTTTCATTCTCTCCCACAGACAATATGGATGATGCTGCGCCTGCTGAAAATCCGTGTCGGACCTCTTCATGTGCAAATTTCTGCGTTCTGTGAACATTATCCTGATATAATAACAACTTTCCCTGAAAACATTCCTAACAGTCACACAAAGCAGATTGCCGGGTCGTAAACACACATCATAAACACACCGGAACCAAGCACGGCCAAAATGGCACACAAAACCACCTGTTGTCTTAAAACCAACCCCCATGCTCATATCCTGTCATAAAACCCCTCCCCTTCCTCATGACCTGTCAAATCCATCAATCAAGGGCCATAAATCAAGGGTCATAAATCATTTTTGACACAAAGTAGCCCATATAGACTACTAACATGTACCTGAATGTAACTGAATATTTATAATATTGTTACAATAAGATAATGTTTAAATCAGGACATTACTTTTAACATCACATATTTATTTGGAACTTTGGTTTTGGCATTATGGCACATTCAATTCTTTTCAATGAATGTTAGGGTTTCTCGACTTTGAAGGTTCAAGCTTGAAGATGAAGTATATTGCCATTACAACAATAGAGCCATGGTCACATTGTCAACTTCACAGACCTTCTTCCCTTCCATCATTATTTGTAAAAGAGACTCTGCATCCAAGGCACATCCATTTATATAGGCTACAGCGCAGGGTTGGGTGTATGTGGTTCCTAAACAAGGAGAGAATAATGTTATATATTCAATTTCATTTCATTTCATTTCAGTTTATTTATATAGGGACAGTACAAAAAAAAAACATGATCCCAGTCAAAGCTGGAAAATATGTATTGTACATAGAGAGTATAGCAAGAGCTAATTTGCATCTCAGGTCCCTAGAAAAGCTTTTCTAATAAAAAATAAATAAAACAACAAATTACTACTCATAGAATAAAACTACCACAATATGTCACTTATAGACGTAGATGTCACTCAAATACCAACCAAAATTTATACCAGAAATGAGCTGAAGCATAAGAGGCTGTTTACACCTGGCCACTTCATGCGTTTTCTCAGATCGGATAGCTATCTGATTTATCAAAACGATTCCATTTACACCTGGTCACATAAATGTGTTTTTGCCAAACGGATATAAATCCAATCTTCAATTCCCGCGCTATATACAGATTTAATGGAGTGCACATCACCGAAAGCAACAGATAGGAGCTGCATTTTATTGATCATCAGCTAATTTCAAAATCAAAGAGAGCAATAAGAGAGAGCGGCAACAGCCCTGGTAAGATCATTTCGTTTCTTTACTTTTGATGAAGATGATTGTGTGTTAAGCGTCTGCGACTTACTTTCACTTTGATTTGCGATAGTTTGCACGTTGGCTTGATGAAGAGATGCTCAGCTGCTCATCTGCGGTAATGCGTGTTGCAGTAGCGTCATCATATCTGACTATAACATGACATATAGCCTATTGAGAATGAGAAGGTGACGTCACGCGTATCACTCCGTGTTGCATTGTGGGAAGGATTCGCCATCTTGGAAGGATATGCTATCCGTTGTCATGGTTACTTCGACCGTGAGACCGAGAGAAATAGCGACTGTAGAGAGAGAGCAGCTTGATATTTGTTTGCATTTTTGCGATAAGGCACAGTTTCTTGGGAATAAATGAAGAAGGGGCCCACACAGCAGGAGACTCCTAAGCGGATCCGCATTCAAGTCGCCAAACCCGCGTAACTGTCACATTCGTTTTGGGGCCGCCCAGAGGATCAGCTCCGCCTCCGGGAGGCGCCGTAAATTCTACTGTCAAACAACGGATCCAGTGCGGACCCATGTCGGATCCTAGGACGCGGACGCGCCTTTACTGTAGCTGCTAACGGTTGAACTAACGTTACAGCACACCAGGAGCCGATCATCAGTCGAGCCTTTCTTTGCTGGGACACGGTTGCGCTGAACCCTCTTTTGAGTAAGTAAGTTATTTATATATATAAGTTATATATTGCGACATTGACTGTAAACATTGTTTTTTTTATCATCATGTAAATTATTGTAATGTCGTTGTTTGAAATTATTGACAACTTAAACATGTTCACTCGTGGATAATGATTTAGCGCTAGCTTCTAGCTAGCTGTGCATTACATAGTTTAACAACAAATCAAAACGCTAAGTGAACATTATTAGCTAACGTTACGTTTATCATGTTGGTTTTAAAACAGTATCGTTAATACAGCGTGTCGGAGCAGCGTCTCCTGCAGCGGGGAGTCACAGGCAGAGGGTCCCTGCAGCGTTCGCTAACGTTAGCTTCTTGTCTTGGGACTGATAGCAGTAAACACTAAATTCATCAAATTCATAAATAAATTTATTTTCCAATAAACTGTAACGTTAGCTGTCATATTTCACGGCAACGCTACCCACGTGAGTGCGGATTTCAACGCTGTTCGTCACTTTGCCTATAGGCAAATATATTATAATATATTATATACACTATAAATAAGATTCAGTGACAAGTAGTAGGCCTACTCGCCCTGTTTAATTTGGTTGCCATGACTTCGCGTGGGACGACGTCCTGTCAGTTGCTCGAGAGGGAGCTGATGACAGCTTATTTGACACATAAAAGTCAAGTCTTGTTCCGTATTGAACTGATACGGAACGCACTTTGTTCCGTATTTTTGAGAATCAATTCAGTGCAAATCCATGACAGACACATAGCTTCTAAAATATAAATGTCAGGCAGACTATGAATGAACGAAGACCTGCTATAATGGAAAATTCGGGGACTTGGCGCCCCCTCGGCGGGCTCTGACGTGTAATGACGTAGAGTTGGCTCATTGGTCGCACGCAGCTCGCACGTCAGAGGCGCCCGCGCCATTGGATGTGCAGTTGCCCCAGCACAGCCAATAGCCGCCTTTCCACTGCACACGACATTCGCATACGATTGTCGCATTTCGCCTCCTAGTGTCACAGTCGAATGGAACTTTGAAATTAGTCGTGAAGCAACCGTTAAGTTACCCTCGGATATTCACAATGGTTAAATTAATGATTTTAATGAATGTGCTGTAATGCATGCATGAATATCCACACAAAACAAATGACCCTCAATACATCTAAAATAAAAACATTGTAGATTTTATAGAGCTAATCGATATAATTATTGATTTAATAATTATTATTTTTTTTAAATCTGCCATAATTATTAATAACCGTCTTTTGTCAGAAATAGCGTTTACAGAATAAAAATGATGCACTTGTTTATACAAAAACAGGTAATTAGTCAAATGTACTGTCAGTTATTAAAATGGCATATTACATGTGCATCAGATACCTGTGTGTGTTTACAGGGGATTCACGAGAGATACCTGTCCTAACTGTATTACATGTGCATCAGACACCTGTGTGTGTTTACAGGGGATTCACGAGAGAGACGGACATTTTGCAGGCCATGCAGCAGTGAAGAAATGGACCAAAACAGTGGATCTCTTCCTCTATGATCTAGTTCTTGTTCCTTTGCACCTTGACTTGGCTGTAAGTAATTTATGAATAGTAATGCCTTTGTAACAGATTGTTTCCATATTTATACTGTATGATTAAAAGTGTAAAAAAATTATATTTACCTTTACACTATTTTTTTTAACCTTTGACCTCCATTGCTTATCACCAGGTAATTTATTTCCAGTGCTATGACTCCATGGTCAGAGACATGATGAGATCTGCCAGATATTGTTGTGAGTTATGTCCAATTACAACTTTGGTTTTAACCTCAAACGGCTTTGAAGGCATGTATGCATGTCTCGTGTGATTATGTAACAGGAAATACCTCATGGAGGAGAACAAAATCAAAAAAGCCTGCTGCTTTGAGGCTTCCAGATGGACCATCGGCCGAATAAGAACCAACGTATGCATGCCCTCATATAATAAGTTATACAAATATTCTTTAAACTGTGCCCATTTGTTTACCGTTATACTTACTTGGAATTTTGTTTCTAGGCAATTCCCAAACAGCCAAATGGAAATGACTGTGGTGCTTTTATCTGCAAATATGCAGACTTCCTTTCTCAAGGAAAGCCACTTACTTTCAGACCGGTACATTGATGTCTTGTATCGAAACTTTTATGTTAGGCCTATTTACAATATTGTTAGGTTAAAAATACAAGGCAATGCAGATTTAAGCTTAGGTCTATATTGCTGTAGTTACTAGCCTAGGCTAGCCCTATAGTTTTTGGTTTTATCCTATAGTTTAGTTTATCCTATTTTATCCTACAGCAAGAACAGAAGGGATTTTAGAAATGAGATAAACGGGTCCAAAACGGACCCGGGCCAGATGAGCCAGAATTTTATGAGTCCGTTGCGGGTCCGCGGCGGATGTATGTATTAATTTGCGGGTCCCAAACGGACCCGCCGCAGAGGTAAGGTTTTAATGGCGGATGCGGAGCGGATGCAGCGCGGAGCCACGGCGGGTCCGCGATCCGCCTTCGTTGCGGATCCGTCACTGCGAGCAAGTGGACGCCGATACGGGTCCGTTTCGCGGGTCCGTTCCGGAAGCCGCGATACCTCCGCGGTAGATCCGCCGCGGAGTCCTTTTGCTGTGTGGGGGGAAGCAAAAGGAAAGGGGCTCTATCGAGAGAGAATAAATAACAACACAAAGCAGCGTTATTTAGAGAAACTACTTGACATCAACATGGACCCGTACGACCTGCTACAGAATGGACGAAAGACCAAAGCACTAGCACCTTTCACATACGCTGACAAAGTTAATTACCTGGTTTGTTTATGGTATCTGACTAACGTTACTGCCTACACAATGCAAGAGTTCAGAAGCTTTAAGTCATTAGAAGCTGAACAATTCTGCTGCGGCTGCGGGTGCAAGACTTAGAAACCCCCAAACCTGTAACGTTAAACTGCGAGAGTTCAGTCATTGATGTTTCATTCAGGCCTCATTCATATGTGGAAATAAATTTGATATGAATCAGATACGTGCATTTGCACCTGCCGTGCAACGTTAAGCGAACAGATCGGACATTCCCCTGTCAATGCGAATCTTACGTCATTAAAAAAAGTGTATTTTTAAAACATTTCACGGTACAGATATATCTATAACAAATGAAACAACTCTAGTTGAATAACAGAGTATTAATTTCGTTCGTTTGTGTTAAATAAAAGGCGAACTGTGCTGAAATGTGTTGCTTTTGAAAGCAGGCTTTGCTCGCTGTTGCTGCTGTCAGTTTATTGACAAGCAGTTTCTCTAAGCTGGCTAGCATTGTTATTTAGTCTCTCCCGATAGAACCCCTTTCATTTCTCTTAGTCGCGACTCTGAAGTTCTGAAGGCGTTGCCCCTGGCAACCGATAGCGTCTCCTACCATCATGGCCGACCGGCTCAGACCCCGCCCAAATCGGCACGTGACTCCTCACTCTCAATATAACACGCTCTCACACGTTTATTTTTTAGCATTTTTGGGAGGAGTAAAATTTACATATGTGGTTTCAACAACCAGATGCATTTACACTTGTCCAGTTTCGTCTGGAATGCGGCCCAGACCACCTCCTGATGTGGTTTGAGCGATCGGATTCAAATCCGTCTCGAATGCGTTTCGGATAGCTATCCGATCACAGAAAACGCATGAAGTGGCCAGGTGTAAACAGCCCCTAAAACTTCACATGCACTTTTACATTACATTACACTCTTACAGTGCATTTTAATAACATTTAAAAACTTTTACTAAATACATATTACAATTTTACATACTAAAATGGTCACAAAATATGTGAGCAGTTCTGGTATATTTTAAACCACCGCTTTACCTTTAATGTGAAGGACTTTATTTCAGGTATTGCCTTATACTAATTTGGCAGCAGGTTCCAGAGTTTGGAGCCCTCAACAGAAAAGGCTCTTTGCCCTTGTGTGGTCTTACGAAAGTGAATCGTACAATTCCCACCTGCTGAACTCCTAGTGAATCTGCTTGTATCATCCTGTCTCTTTATCAATTTACATAAAACAGATGGTGCCTTATTGTGCAAACATTTAAAGATCAATTTTATATATGACAGGTTCTTAAAATTTTCAAAACTTAGCATATTAATTTTTTTTAAAACGTTGCAGTGATGCCATCGATTTGGCTTTTTATCCATTATTTTCAGAGCTTGATTATACACCATTTCAATTTTTTAAATTAAGGAATCACTTGTCTGACTCCAAACTGTATAACAATATTAACAGGCACATCATTTCTGCAAATATTTGCTTTGAAATACAATTCTACTCACAACTGAGGGGACTTTAAGGGCTGGATATCATGATAATATTTCCTGTGTGGAGTGATGTTTTATATAGTCTGTCCTCTCACTCTTTGTCCGTGCTATGTAGTCCTCTAATAGTCTGATGTGAGTGGAAAGGTGTCACTGCTTTTGGCATACTTACATCTACCATGCTTGCCGTATTTTTAGTGTCACTTTTCTTCAAGGGACTGCATGGTCTACTGAACGTCTAACGTTCGTGGAAATAATAGTCTATATTATTATTATTATTTTCCTCCCTAAACATTAATTTTCTGGTGTGTGAAAAAGGAAGAGATTTTCTGGTTTTGTACAGGTTTGAACAGGTTGCCATTTCTTTGCTTAAATTACCCTGCCATATCTGGACACTCCAACACCTGCTCAGTTCTACTGTGAAGAAAAAAAAATCAACTCTGGGGTTGTCAATCTCACACTGTTGAACTGACGTGAAAAAAAATATCTGATGTGGAATGTAACATCTATAGTATACTTTTGAGTGAACTGAGTTACCATTTGAAAGTTCTGTCAGAACTGTTGGTGTTTTTCTATTTCTGTTTAGTTTGAGCATTATTGAAGAAAGAATAGAGACTTCAATCTGAACAAAGCTTTATTAATTTTTTTTGTATACATTTTGTTGTTTAAACCATAAGTGAAATAGGACTATTCATGACTATTACTCTCTTTATTTTGTTTATTCTCACTGAAAATTTAGGAAAACAAGTTTTAAACTACTGTCCTCTTGGAGTAGGGCATTCCTCCTGTCTTGTAGGCTGATAGTAGGGAAAAGGATAATTAATTTCCTCACAGTCTGAGAGATCGTGTACATTTTGAGTCTTGGCGCCTTCTCCTCACCAGTCATCACAGAGAAAAGCAAACTAGACAATATGAATTATTTTGTTCTAGGAGTGGGGACCTAGATCCTGTTATTTCCCTAGTCATCCAAGGTATAGTGCAGAAGAAATCATTGAAATTTCCCTCTACATTCAGACGCAGTAGCCTAACACTGAATGTGTTCCCTGAGGTGTTGTCATTCAACGCTTACGCAGCCTCTGGTAAGAAGGTAACTCGTAACTCAGTCGTGACTCTTGATGTTTATTGATGCAGTTCAGTCAGTTATTTTGTTTTGTTCACACTGTTACTCCTGATCGGAGGCTTCCGTAAATATTTCGTTACATACAGTTACACTTCAACTAAGTATAGCCTAATTATGGAACGCAAAAATATTTAGTAGTACCTAAGTTGTAAATTAGTGACCTTTTATGTCAAAATTATAGGCTACGTTGTAACTTACGCACAGCTGAGGCCCCAGGTTCTCGTGGTTTGGTATTGGTGTTTATTGAAAGGGTTATCATTTTAACACAATCTTATACTTATGTAAGAAATTACTTTTGATAGGAAACGAGAAAATTTGCTCTGTTTAGAAAAATTTTCAGTTGATAAAATATATAGGCCTACATCAGCTATAATTATTTCCAATGGCTGTTGTAAACAGTACGCAACAGCAGCTGGCGCTGTTGTCGATACTTTGCAGGGGAAAGCCATAGCTTCGTTAGGGTTTATTTCTATACACAGGGTGAACTATTGCTATAATGTGGCACTGCAGCTAAGTACCACCCACTAATACCAACATCAGTCTTTTAACAAATCAGGGACGTCATGTAAACTATAATTAATATTCATTAGCCAAACAGTCACAGTAGGCTATTACGCAGACACACACACACACACACACACACACACACACTAACCATTCGAAAACGCCATTGGACTATTACAAATACATCTTCAAAAGCATGCCTTCAAAAAATAAAATGGAGCTTGCAACTCGGAGACAACACTGTAAGTTATTTCTGAATAGGCTACTTGCCATTTTTTTTTCATGGACATAGGCTAATATAAAAATAGGCTAATATATAATTATTGTATACATTTTATGTAGCCTATGCTTTAATAATGAATTTGGTCACTGATCAGCGAACAATTATTAAAAACAAAAGAAACAAAGATCCCCCTATAGGCACTATAAGGATTGTTTTATATTATCAGTGAACCTATGGTGATTTGCTATATGTAAAATATTATTTGTTTGGGGAAAACATATTTGTGGTCGCCGAATGTTAAAATTGTAGGGGAGAGCCGGGACGATTGAAACGCGAGACGGATGAAACATTGAGATTTCTTAGAAAACCACTCACGTCATAGCCTATAAAATTTGGTCAGCACGTAATGCCTACCAGACCCGCGAAAACAAAATATCTCCAGCTCGCAGCAGGATCAACTTGATGACTCTCTATACTATGGGGCTTCTCCCTTGACTTTATGCCTCCAGACCCACGAAAACATTTCTTCTTTACCTCATGCCGTTTTGGAGTTAAAGCCGGAAAGCTGTTTTTGAGTGCGGTAAGTGAATTCTTTCGTGCGGTAGGCTAATTTCTTTTTGACTGACAAGTTGTATTTATTATTGCATGTGAACATGCCATTGTAATGATAATAGCCTACGGCAGGTGTATTAGTACTACAGCAACACCCTTAAGTGTGCAATATCAGATTTTTTTGTTTGTTTAAGGACACAGGTTTAACTGGCAGGAGGAGCTGTCGGGACGGTTGAAACAGCGACTGCTGCCAGTTAAACCTATAGTCATAGGAAAAAAACTCAATAAAAAAAAGAAAAGTAATTGTAAACGGATTTGTCTGTCTTCTTCAAAATAGCCCATTAGAAAGATTACGCAAAATGTGCAAAGGCGTATCGCCTATTGTTTATTGGGCGACAGAACAAAATTGTTAATATGAACCTTAAAATTTAAATAAATTACAAAATATGTTTGTAACAATATGTAGGCTACATAAGTTACTTGTCAGGTATTGTTCATAAAAACATTTGCATTAGATGAATAATACCATTTAAACTGTGTTTCATCCGTCCCACCCTGTGTTTCAATCAAAACAAAGCACAACTACCGTTCAAAGTCAAATATGTAGCTACTTAAATAATTCTATATTTCTACCGAATAACACATGATGATACTAAGAGAACACATATGTGAGTTGATCACAAAAAAAACAAAAACAAAAAAATCTATCTGTAACCTTCTTAGAAAACGACGTTTATCTGAAAAGTGTTTCACTCTCCGTAGGGGCCACATGCATGGGCTATATCTTGCAATTTTACATGGTTGGTTTACTTTAAAATAACATTAGTTCAGTCTTATTATTATTAACGCTATTTAAAGCTGCAGTCCGTATCTTTTCCTCTTTGTCGCCATCTCTCTGTTCGAAATCTGTAACTGCAGTGATTCGCGGAATTATCATCTTTACGTGGGTTGTAAATCGGCATGAAACAGCGCGGATGAACACAGTGCTTTGAGGCGTGTGCTGCTGTCAGTCACCACGCTGTGTGGATATGTCATACAGAATCACAGATTCACTTTTTGAAAGTTTGACCAACATAAGAATTTTCATAAGAAAATGTCTTCTGAACAAGTAAGTAAAATCCATTTTTGTTCTGACCAACTAAGGGGAAAAAAGCATTCGACATGATAAGCTTCGTTAGATTTAATCAACGCGATTTACAGCAACCGTGGAAATTAGCCTACTTTGTTCTCAAATTGTTCATGTTAACAACATCAGCATTGCGTGACTAATGTTAAATTTAATGTGTTTTATGGTTACCTGTGTAGTTCAGAATTCACATTCTCCATAATAGCAAAACGAGAAAGGCACAACAAAGGAAACTCCATAACTGTGTGAATTAAGAAAACGTACTGTTACACGATTGAACTATTGAAATGTCTTACTTGTTCAGCAGAAAAAAGCCGTCTCTTCTTCCGTTTTGAACCCCTTCAAAACACGGAGTTCACGCACTTTTCAAAAGCCCCGCCGATGTTTAAATCGTACTCGGTTACTAACGTAACCTCGGTTCTCTCTAGAGAGGGAACGAGTACTGCGTAATAGCTTACGCTAGGGGAAAAACTCTTTTCCGCGAGATATTGAAGCCAAAAATTATCCTTAATTTTTTATTAATGTAAAACGCTTTGCAGCAGCAAGCAGACATAGGCGAAACAGCTCGCGCGCCTATTGGTTGCTCTGCAGCAAATGCAGCAGCCTATCGAGAGAGACTCTGCGTGACGTAATGACCAATGGGGGCAATTCGCGCCCATATCGTCACGTCCCGCCAGAAGGGGCGTGGTCTCACCCTATAAATATGCTCGTTAGGCTGATACAAGCTGGTTTTTATCACTGAAGCGAACCAGAGCGTATTCCAAGCACGGCAAGATACGCAGTACTCGTTCCCTCTCTAGAGAGAACCGAGGTTACGTTAGTAACCGAGTACGTTCTCTTACGAGAGTATCTCTCGTACTGCGTAATAGCTTACGCTAGGGGAACACAATGCAACACGCCGTGCGTACAGGGATCCAACACCAAAGTCCCGGGGGCCGAAGCCAAGGGCTCATGTAGTGCATAATCACCATAAACTCACATAGAGTGGAGGAAGAGAGGCTGGAAGCGTCATTCCCTATAAAAAAGCACCCAGCGGGGCTATTATATGACAATAAAACGCGCAGCCAGGGTGAAAGCTTTCAGCCTGATCTGGGTGGCCATACGTGTGTCAACACTCATGGGGCTGCAGTAAACTCAGCATCTGGGCCGCACAGCGGGGCAGATAGCACTGAATTTTAGACCGCCAAAAGCATAGCTTGTAAGGCGGGTACCTCCAGGTTATAGTATTTTATAAATGTAGACGGCGAGGCCCAGCCCGCGGCCGTACAGATATCTTGCAGGGAAACCCCGCTTGACCATGCCCACGAAGAGGCCACGCCTTTCGTGGAGTGCGCCCTGACACCCAAGGGGCACTGTAGGCCCTTCGCAGAGTAAGCGAGCGCAACGGCATCCACTATCCATCTGGATAGGTTCTGTTTTGAGGCGGCGAGTCCCTTGGAACGCCCGCCAAACAAAACAAAAAGCTGCTCCGTCTGTCTGAAAACAGACGAGCGTGACACATAAGCTCTCAATGCCCTGACGGGGCAAAGGAGACTCGCATCCTCCTCCTCACTGAGAACCGGAAGGGCGGACAGGAAAATTACCTGGGCCCTGAACGGTGTATTGAGGGATTTCGGGACATACCCGTGCTTTGGTTTGAGAATGACCTTCGAGTCATTAGGCCCAAACTCCATACACGACGCGCTTACTGAAAGCGCCTGTAAGTCCCCTATGCGCTTCACTGAAGCGAGAGCCATGAGAAACACTGTTTTGAACGACAGGTGTTTCATGTCCACCAGCTGGATTGGCTCGAACGGGGCGCCTTTCATGGCCTCCAGGACCGTGGAAAGGTCCCACGTCGGGACTGAAGGGGGCCTAGGAGGGTTCAGCCTCCGAGCTCCCCTAAGGAAACGCACGACTAAGTCGTTTTTCCCCAGCGACTGGCCAGACACCGGTTTTGCAAACGTTGCTATGGCCGCCACATATACTTTGAGCGTGGATGGGGTCCTGCCCTTATCCAGTAGCTCTTGAAGGAAGGAAAGCACTTCCGAAACCCCGCATTCCACAGGTGAAAAGCTCTGGGCTTGACACCATGCAGAGAAAACAGACCATTTCGAGGAGTAGAGCCGCCTGGTAGACGGAGCTCTAGCCTGCGCGATCGTGTTTAACACTCCTTCTGGGAGGCTAGCGGGTACCCGTTGATGGCCCATGCGTGCAGGGACCACAACTCCGGGCGAGGGTGCCAAATCGAGCCCTCCGCCTGAGAGAGGAGGTCTCTCCTCAACGGTACAGGCCATGGGGCAGTGCTGGTCAGCTGCATCAGGGCAGGGAACCACGTCTGGTTTGTCCAGAGCGGAGCTACGAGCAGCACTGGGCATCCGTTCTCCCTGATTCGTTCCAACACCTGAGGCAGGAGCGAGACAGGAGGAAAAGCATATAGGGGGCAGCGGGGCCAAACATGAGCCAGCGCGTCCTTGCTTTTCGAGAAAAACTCTGGGCAATGAGCGTTTTCGTGGAACGCGAATAGGTCCACCTGTGCTCTGCCGAACGTTTTCCACAGCAGCTGGACCGTCTGCGGGTGCAGCGACCATTCCCCTGCTGGAACATTGTTCCTGGACAATCTGTCTGGTCCCACATTCAGGTGACCAGGCACGTGCGCTGCTCTCAGTGAGAGCAGGTTGTGCTGAGCCCAGACCAGGAGGCATTCCGTCAGCCTGTGAAGGTTTCGTGACCTGACGCCGCCCTGGCGATTTATGTATGCCACCACTGACATGTTGTCCGACCGGACCAAGACGTGGTGGCCTGTTACCTGGGGACAAAAACGCCGTAGCGCTTTGTCGACTGCTATCATCTCCAAGCAGTTTATGTGAAGGAGCTTTTCCCGTTCTGACCACAGGCCAGCTAGCGGTCTGCCCTCGAGCAGCGCTCCCCACCCCGAGGTGGAGGCGTCCGTAGACACCACCTTCACACTCGAAGCGGTCCCCAGACTCACACCTGACTGATACCAGTCGGTATTTTTCCAAGGTTCCAGAGCTGAAACACACTGAAGGTCGACCCTGAGGCGAAACAGACCCGCTGTCCATGCCCTGGGTGGAACCCGCGCTTTCAGCCACATCTGCAGTGGGCGCATGCGGAGCAAGCCCAACTGGAGTACAGAGGCTGCTGAGGCCATCAGCCCCAGCATTTTCTGAAACCTTTTGAGCGGAACTATCGCGCCGTGGCGGAAGGATTTCACGCCGCGCTGAATATTTAGCACGCGCTCTGGTGACAGGCGTGCTGTCATGGACAGCGAGTCCAACACGGTTCCCAGAAAGGAAATTTTCTGACTGGGAGACAGTGAGCTCTTCGCCCAATTGACTGTGAGGCCCAGCTCCTCGAGGTGCTCGAGTAATGCGGCCCTGTGTTCTATGAGCTCCGATCGTGATCGAGCTAGAATCAGCCAATCGTCCAAGTAGTTCAGGACTCGCAAGCCCTGAAGTCTCAGGGGTGCGAGCGCCGCGTCCATGCACTTCGTAAATGTACGAGGTGCTAGGGACAGGCCGAACGGCAGGACTGTGTATTGATATGCCTGGCCCCCGAAGGTGAATCTCAAGAATCGCCTGTGATGGGACGCTATTTGTATTTGGAAATAGGCGTCTTTCAGATCTATCGACATAAACCAGTCCCCGTGGCGCAATTGCGCGAGGATTTTCCTGGTCGTAAGCATCCTGAACTGGCGTTTGACAAGCACTCTGTTCAGCTGTCGTAGATCTAAAATGGGTCTGAGACCCCCATCCTTTTTCGGCACCAGAAAATATCTGCTGTATAGGCCCCCTTCGCTCTGAGCCTGAGATAAAGGTTCTATAGCCCCTTTGCTCAGTAGTTTCGCTATCTCGGCACGAAGTAGATGAGACACTTCGTTTTTCACCGTAGTTTCGACACGCGCCGTATAACGGCGCGGGCGTCGAGCGAATTGTAGCGAATAGCCTCTCTTTATAGTGTTCAGCACCCATTCTGATACCCCGGGAAGCTTTGACCACGCATCTGCGTGAATAGCTAGGGGCAGAATGAAATCCGGGCTCTGGTCGCGGCAAAACGGCAGCTCGAGAGCCCGGGCATACTGGGAACACAACACCGTGTTTACAGCGTTCGAGGCGGGGGGCGCGCTGATCACAGCGGGCGGCCTGACCGCGCTCAGCTTTTTTATGGCAGATTGTGCAGAAAAAGCGAGCGGGGGAGATCCCGTAGGAATCGGCGTGTCTGTGAGAAAATGTGGGCGCGGGGCTGCGGGCACATTTATTACACTGAAAACACTGTCGTTCATGGCCGACTGAATGTGTGTTGGTTTCGTTTTTACAGAAACCAAGGGACGCGCAGCACGTAGTGTGAGCGGGCATGGTGACATGGGCGCGTTTACTACATTGTTTGCACAATCGACCTGAGTCGATTTTATTTGTGCTAGCCCTGCACCGTGGCGGGCTGTGTCTGGGTGTGGGAATGGGCACTGGGTGGGCATTCTTACAACACTCATAACACCATCGGCCGTGGCCGGATTGTTTGTGCGAGCCCTGCATTTTTGCGGGTTGTGTTTGTGTGTAGAAATGAGCCCTGGTTGTAGGCATTTTCAATACACTCATAACACCATCGGCCGGAATACCAGAAAATACACCATTTATGTGATTTATCTGGGTCGCCGTGGGAACAGCATTTGTGTGCAGGCAAGCGGGCATGGTACTGGTTTGCTTACTGCAAAATACACTGGAACAGTCACATTTTCTGGAGCTGAACGAGCGAAAATTTCAGTGGAAGTCTGGCCACGGCGAGACTGAAACACCGTCGATTTCCTAGGAGGCTAGAAAGACTTGTGTTGGTTTCGTTTTACAGAAACCGTGGTAGTGTTTGTTGGCACTGGGTTGTGGGCACATTCACTACATTTAATGCACAATTGACATGCGTCGATTTCATTTGTGCGAGCCCTGTACCGTGGCGGGCTGTGTTTGTGTGTAGAAATGAACACTGGGCTGTGAGCATTTTATTACACTTATAACACCATCGGCTGTGGCCGGAAAACCAGAAATACAATGATGACATGATTTTTCTGGGTCGCCATGGAAACGGCCTTTATGTGCAGGCAAGCGGGCCGTGGTACCAGCTTGTTTACTGCAAAACACACTGGAACAGTCGCATCTTCTGGAACTGAACGAGCGAAAAGTTTCGGTGGAAGTCTGGCCGCGGCGAGACTAAATTTGTATCTGCTGCGAGAGCCGGGATCGAACACGGGTCTCTCGCGTGAAAGCTTCAGGTTCCGCCACTGGGCCACAGGGAGAACTACACTAGCGCAAGCAGATAAGAGAGCGTCATCACAGTTTTGTGTGTGTCGGCGTTTGTATGCAGGTGTGCGTGTTATACAACAGGCTCATTGCTGCAATAATGACATTTTCAGCCGCTCAAACTAGGAGCTGAGAAATGTTTGAGAAATGGAGATTAATCCGGCCTCGGCGGGGACTAAAACACACTCTTTTCTCATTTGCCGGTGACGCACGCCCATGGGGGGCGGGGTAGATTTCTTATAACGCAAAGAAAGCTAGCCGCGGTTTTTAGGGCTCGCGGTCTTGATGCTGGCCCGTTACCTTGACGACTCGCGGACAGAAGGCGGAGGTCCACAGAGCTCGCCTGTTGCGCGGCGGTTGCGCGGGCGCCTCCCAATCGAGGCCGATGCTTTCCACGGCCTGAGAGAGCAGACGCATCAGCTCAGTCTCAATGCCGGCTCTCTTACCAGTGGTCTGGCGGGAAACGCTAGCGGAGGGGAGATCCACGGAGCTCGCCCAATCCTCACTATCGGATGCCAGAAGAGAACACGCCTCGGTGGGTTCGTCAAACTCGTGGATGGACGCGGCGGCAGGCGGCGGCCGTTGTCCGTCAGTGAGCGACTCGAGCGAAGCCGGCGGGCGAACCGGCGAGCTTTGGCGGGCTGGAGAAAGCTCGGGAGCGCGCTGGGCGCGGCGCTTCTTGCGGCGCGGCACCACGGCGGGCTGCGGTGAAGGCTCGGAGAATGATGCCAGGCGAGTCCTCAGAGTCACCATGGGCAAAAGCTCGCAATGAGGGCATCCGCCGTCAGCGAGCGCGAGAGCCGCGTGATCCTCACCCAGGCAGGAAACACAGATGACGTGCCGGTTTCCATCGCTGAGCGGGGCGCGGCACGAGCCACAGGAAGGCATCTTTAAAAAGACGCAGCTCTTTTTGTGAGAGAAGTGTGAGTCGCATCAAGTAAGCGAGCAAACACTCTCAACAGAGTAAATACACACAGAGTATGAAAGGATATAGAACGCCGGAAAGCGCAGCAGGTACGGCAGTTGAAGGCGGAGAGGCCAGCGACTCCAGAGCTCGTCCCGCTGAAAGGCTTGCTTCGACGGCGCGGCTTCTCACTCCGGATCCAGCGATGCGTGTGCTTCGCTGAAGAGGTAAAAATCAGCTTGTATCAGCCTAACGAGCATATTTATAGGGTGAGACCACGCCCCTTCTGGCGGGACGTCACGATATGGGCGCGAATTGCCCCCATTGGTCATTACGTCACGCAGAGTCTCTCTCGATAGGCTGCTGCATTTGCTGCAGAGCAACCAATAGGCGCGCGAGCTGTTTCGCCTATGTCTGCTTGCTGCTGCAAAGCGTTCTTCATTAATAAAAAATTAAGGATAATTTTTGGCTTCAATATCTCGCGGAAAAGAGTTTTTCCCCTAGCGTAAGCTATTACGCAGTACGAGAGATACTCTCGTAAGAGAACCTTGTGTTCGCATGAGACGGTTTCTTTCTCTTTCTCTACTAGCCACCTTAAATCCGAAGTACGAAGTCTTTTGGGTTTTATAACTGCTGAATCTCCAGTTGACACTGATGATTGTTGTTTGGATCTTTCTGGATGCCATAAGTTTAATTATGTAAAGTGCTGCGAGAAAAGCCTATACATCTAAACATCTCGTCACGCGCAGTATAGCCGGCTAGCCGAAATGACGCAAAGACATGCTCGAATTTCCCGCGGAAACCCACCTGTACCACTGGAATTAAAATCATTATTACAAGCTAACCGTTTTGAATCTAGCTATGACAAGCAGATAGTTTTGACCACTGGCAGAATAAGTTTTTTTTAATATAATTATTTTGGATTATTTTTAACTTAAAAAAGTTACGGACTGGAGCTTTAATAATAATATTAGTCATTTGAATTGATTGGGTCATAAGTTACAGATGTGTAGCTATATAATTAGGTAGGGCATTGTGTTAATAGAAAATGGAAAACGCAATTTGTTCATAACAAGTGACTGTGACGACATAATGCTTTTACAGTTCACAGGGAAAGATCACATCTATGGAAGTTTTTTATGGGGTTGTGTCTACTGGTGATCATGAGTTGTCTGGTAAGTTCATTTATCACAACTGCATCTTTTAAAATGGCAGTATTAATTATTCAAATTAAAAATCAACAGGCCTAATGCTTAATCAAACTAAATAGTTAGGCTACAAAATATTAGGTAGCCCTACCAAGTGGATAATGTAAAATTGTGCTAATAAATTTGACAACAATATTCTTCATGATATGTTAAAATAGGCTACCGTCTAGTGCTCTAAGTGATGTTGTGTCGTCACTTATTGTTGACGTTGGAAGTATTAGGCTTGTTTGAGATGAGCAAAATCTGCGCAGAAGAACCGATCACTGGAGATCACCGCGAGATGCATGCCAGTTAGAAATAGGCTTGTTTGAGATGAGCAAAATCTGCGCAGAACCGATCACCGGTGATCAGCGCGAGATGCATGCCGGTTAGAAATGTGTTCGAGTGCGGTCCGCCCATAGACAGTAAAAGAAATGGACAGAGCGATCTCATTGGAACTCAGTTGAGACAGTTGAAGCCCACTTTTAGCGATTTTTGAGAACTTCCGTTCCTGACGCGCAGACTCAGACCGACTCAAACTAAGCTTGATGACGTGAGCAACCTGTCTGACAGACGTTAATCTTCTAGTAGCTGTGCGTGAAAACTGCCAACGTTAATCTTGCAGAGACGGGGAACTTGAGCAAATAGTTCTTTGGCGTGAGTGAGCAGGAGTAAGTATTCCGTTGCTTTTATGGACTCATTATCTATGGGCTTCTCCCTTGACGGGACGTCCCCCCGATTGCCTGCGAGCTTCTCCTCCTGTCTGTACGGTAATTTCTGTACAGCACGACAGAGAGTCGAGTGGTTATGACGCAATAGTTAGCCTATTTTTACTAAATCTGTTTCTACGGGGCCATAGTGTAACATAGAAGGTAATGGAGCCCTTTATACATTGTCGTGTTTCTTTAGAAATAAATAATGGACAAATGGAGTCTTTAAACGCCTCAGATGTAAAGTTATTCGCTGTCAAAGTGACGCAAAAATTAATGGGAGTCAATGGAAATGCTAACGCAAGTGAAGTTCTGCTACAACATGGCGGCACCCGGCCGGCTTCAACTTCCGGTCGATGGATTACCCCCTTGGGTCCGCCTTGCTCTGATGTCATGCCGACGTATGTCAAAAAACTCTCGCGACCGCAAGGCGCACGTGTCGGATTCTGCAGTCGCGCGCAGTTGCTCTCCACCGACTGCGCTGATCAAAAGCACGATGGGAAACGACTTGCTGACGACACAGCTTAATGCTCATTGGTTTAAACAACCGTGATGTATGTTCTCTTTTAAAATGTTTGATTTTAAAACTCTGATATCATGTTTTATGTGTATAAATTATGTGTGGATATTCCCAAACTCTCTGACAGTGCGATCTATGTGATGTAATTTTATTTTTTATTTTTTTTAATAAAAACACATATTAAAGAAAAAAATACTGATAAACACGTAGGCCTATTTAAAATGGAATTAAATAAGTACTCTCTGTCGCACAGTAGAGAAATTACCGTATAGACAGGAGTAGGGCTGCAACTAACGATTATTTTGTTAATCGATTAATCGGACGATTATTTTTTCGGTTAATCGATTAATCGGATAAAAAAATTTATTTGATTTTTTGTTTATTATGACTAAATAAAACCCGGTTACACTTTATTTTAAGGTGTCCTTGTTACAGTGTAATTATTTAAGTACAGAGTAATATTAAGTAACTACATGTACTTACTATAGGAATAGGGTAGGATTAGGTTGAGGGTTAGTTGCATGTAATTATGCATAATTTACTGTTATTACTACAGTAAGTACATCTAACATATGTAACAAGGACACCATAAAATAAAGTGTTACCTAAAACCCTAAATTAGGATATTTATGTGTAAAAGTGTACTTTAAAAAGTGCAAAAGCCACACATTGAGTTTTACAAATATCAATATTTGCATTGTTTTTAATGATAATTGCTGATGGCAAGTTGACAACCATGATTAATGTAAAAAAAAAAAAAAAAATTATATCCAACATATTGTTTTAACACAATTTTTGTTAAAACAAATTTACAGACATGTTGTTCAGATGTGAAGATATAAACTAAAAACATCTCAAATATATAATTCATTTAATTTTTATTTAAAATTAATTGAATTATAAGGGTAATTTGTAAAAATAAATATAGAAAGACTAAAAACAAGCGTGTGAACATAGAGCCGCAGTAGATCACGTTTGAAAAACAATTAAAACTTAATAGTAGACAAATGCTATATAAAGAGAGCGGAATGGAGGTACGCAGCAAGCTAACAGGCTTGATTAAAAAGACAGGAAAAATGATGCATTAGTGCACAAACATTCGCTGAAAACCACTGAGTAACTTACAGTGACTAAAAAACAGTAATTTACTGCTGCTGTTATTAACTGCCTTTATATTTAGTGCTTCGCTTTGTAAAGACCGTTTTAATTTAATATTTCTGCGGTAGCACTATTTTAATCCATCACTTATGTTGCGAGCGAACTGATTGCGCAACCTGATGCTCGAGACGCAAAATACAGACATCCCATCCCAAGTCTCCCGGAAGTTCTGGAAGTCACCCGCATATTGATGGCGGCTCGCATTTCAAACTCCCGGGATTTGAGCGCGCAAGCAAGAGCGCGCATGCGAGACAGAAGAGACTGTGCTCCAAACCTGTAGCGCGAGCGCGCGGCAGAGCAACGGAGGGAGAGAGACCTTGCGTGTGTGCCTCATGAAGCGCGTGTAAGACAGAGGGCATCCTGATTGGCCTGTTTCAACCAATCACCAGCAAACGCTCCCCGTGACGTAAGCAGACCAACTAATCGATAATGACATTTGTTGACAACGATTTTCATAATCGATTATTATCGATTTTATCGATTAGTTGTTGCAGCCCTAGACAGGAGGAGAAGCCCGCAGGCAATCGGGGAGACGTGGAGGCATAAATTCAAGGGAGAAGCCCCATAGAGAGTCATAAAGTTGATCCTGCTGCTAGCTCATGGACAGCTCCTACTCACGCTCTCCGTCTCTGCAAGATTTGGAAGGGAATGATTCAGATTTCTCTTGGCAAAGCTACGCATGTGTACGCGGTCTAACCCCACCCCCAAATCCTTCTTGTCGGTTATTGGCTGGAACACTGTTTGTTATGTTTCGTGGTGCGGGTTGCCGCAGTTTGTTTTTGTTGCTGTTTGTGGAGCCTGGGCTGTCTTTTTTTTTAACAGTGTGTTCAGGAGACATAGTGAGGAGCAAGCGGATAGTGAGGAGATGTTTGCTGTATGTGACAAAAAATGTTTTGGCCTAAAAACGTGTGACATCGCTTAGAGCACCTTTAAGTCGCCTATGTTAGAACTATGGCTATAATATTTTCCCAGTCGCATTGTTTGTCTTGAGGACCTATACTTTGCTTGTTTTTAATCTTGTTACTCTCAGTATTCTGCAGATTTGTACTTTACAATTAGGCATATGTTCCTTGCAGATATTGTTGAAAACTTTTTATTATGATATGAAACGTCAAAATGATTTTGATAGTTTTCGGGCTCTCATCCTTCAACTGTCATTCTGACTGTCATCTGACAGGTCTGAAGATAGCCTATTTAACTCACTGAAGAAAGTTCCTTGACACTTTTTTGGAGGGATTTCTAGGCGTTGCATTTGTATTTACTTAAAGGTGGGGTATGTGATTTGGAAAACGACCGGCAGATTTTGAAAATATACAATTCAAATGGTCCTACCTTCTTTCCTCCAACGCCGGCTCTGACTCCACCCATTAGAAGAACATGGACGCGCAATCATGCACGAGCGAAAACTCAAATGCGCGAGAGATTGTAATGACGATTTACTACTAATCATGGAACCGGCTTTACTGACGAGATGCGCATGCGTCACAAACTTTGAGTATGCGCACGACGGGGGTCACGCGCGCTGGGGGGAGGGGGGTGTGGTACAACCGTTTGATTGACGGACTTACTGTCCAATGATTCTAGGTGGTCTTGGAAATGATTGGCTGGAGTTTTTTGAGTCCTGCCCGTTCCACAGATGATTAAATTGCTTAATTTTCATTTCAGTGCTTCTAACTCTGGCTGTAAGTGGGTTAGGAATAGGATTTCAAGTTATTTTGAAAAAATGTACAAAAAAGAGAATCACATACCCCACCTTTAAGGAATGAATGAAATAATGAATGAATCACTTGGCCAAACAGAATGCTATAATGGAGAAAGAGTTACTGATCGACTGCGTGGACAACATTTGGTGACTTCCTTCTTGTTACAACTTACACGGCACATCGCGGGATCGCGAGACTATGGGGCCGTGTTAAATATTTTTACCGCCCGCTGCAAAGGTAAAACCGCCCGCTCCCGCGAGAGTTGCGGTCTCTGTACAGAATGTAGCTATATTCTAAAAAAAAAAAAAAAACTAAAAAAAAAACTTTACATTTTCATCATCATTATTTTTGATTTTGCAGCAATTGGTTTTGCAGCAAGACAAGTATACAAAAAAAGACAATTTACAATTCATAAAAAAAATAACATAAAAAAAACAACAACAGGCCCAAACAACTACGTCCCCCTTCTCTGCCTATGACTGTCGTGTCAGGTATATGCTGCGCAGCTGAGAAATAGATTCTACGCTCAAAAGTCAACAACAGAAACATCTACAGTATGTGGGATTGAGGTATAGAAGTACTAAAGATTCTACACTCAAAAGACAACAAAAGAAACAGCTAAAGTGTGATTGAGGAAGTGATAGTAGCTTCTTGACGGGACGCCTTCACCATACTTCAGGGAAGTATTGTAAGTATTCAGGGAATTCAGGGAATTACCTCAAGATACTGTAAGTTGTTTAAACTGTCCGTGGTGAAGAAGTCAGATTTAGCAGGTTGTATTCTTATTAAGAATTTCCAAGACACTAGATAGCAATAACATTATTATTATTATATATTATCTTAATCCTATTTCACAATATAGACAGAACACAATGATTGTTTATAAAATGTTTAAAAACATAAAAATAAAATATGAGCACAGACACTACTGGACAAACATAGAGGAATATATTGTCTTTCATCAATCAATCAATCAATCAGGGCTCCAGACTGCGACCAAATGGGCACATTTTGCGACCAAAATTTGAGAGTGTGTGACTGAATTTTACATCCAGTCACACATGTGCGACCAGTAAATTTACCCCTTTTTTTCTTTTTTTACACGTTAAACGTGAAAGGGACGCGTCAATGAATCCGGAATGAGTGGCAGGCCAATGAGCGTGACAAGAATAGGGAATGGCCACTGTAAGTGGCTAATGTGTGGAGTTGGAGGCATAGATATATACATGGGGGGGAGGGGCCTAGAGATAATTGAGCGCGCGTAAACGTCTGTGGGAAGGAGAGGGAGAGACAAATATCACAACCTGCTATGTGCGTCTGAACAATGAGCAAGCGATCTATCGACTCGTTGCCGAGCAGCGAATGCAAACATAATTCCGAAAGCGGAACGAAAATGCGCTACTCATTTATGCTTCACTGACCGTTTATTAGTTCGGACCAATAATAGACAGCGCAGCGGCACAAACTGGCCAGTCGCGGGCCGATCTCGATTACGCGACATTTTTACTAGGAGATCCAGTGAAGAAATCCATTGAATTCGCCTCAGAATTAATAACATCATCGCTACAAGATCCAGTGAGGAACATTCCGCTTTGGCGCAGAGTTCTCTGTTATAAACCATAGATATCAGATCAAACAGCGCTGACGTGGAAACCAGGAGAAACGCTTAGAATGCTTTCTGTCCACAAATCAGCAACCTTCACCATGGATTTAGGCTAATGTAGTAACTCTAACCATAACTATGGTATTGTGACTGAAATAGTCAAACGCTTACAAGTAGCCTACTACACATCTTTTTCCAGCACTTCAAATTAAAACGTCTCGGTTACGTATGTAACCCTCGTTCCCTGAAGGAGGGAACGGAGACGTAGTCAATGTGTCTGATTGGGATCACGCTTAGAGAGCCTGTCATCTTCGAGTACTATTAAAACGAGCCAATGTAATTGGCGTGCGTGAAATGCATTACACACTCCGCCCCCCCGGTGCGGGTATAAATACGGAAGTGGATGCACGCACTAGTTGTTTTTCGCTGAGGAGCCGAGCGTAGGGGTGGGTGGTATGACCAAAATTCTGTTTCACGGTATGACTAATTTTATTTCACGGTAACGATATATTTCACGATATAGTTATATCGTATGTCGTACATACTATAATGTATGGTGGAATACCATAGCAAGTGCTTGGGAGCACTTCGACTCGGCGCATATATATCTATGGACTCGTCGCAGTAATATCACTCCGGAGAGGGGGGAGAGGATTTTTCACGAGTGACGATATCACTGCGCCGAGTCGAAGTGCTCCCAAGCACTTGCTATGGTATTCCGCCATACATTATAGTTATCCACTTTACACGCTTTGAAAAGCGCAACGTTTTATTTTGTGTCACCATTCTTGGTCGAGTTACACTACTCGTGTAACTAAATAGGGAAAACGTGGAGGTGTTTGGTCGCTTCTCTGCTTGGATCCTAATGAATGAACTGGGCTAAGCTAAGTGCTAACAAAGTTTCACCGCAAGACAGAGCGATTGAGTGCACGCACTGAGACGAGAGACGTATGTATCAACTCGTCTTAGTTAAGGGAATAACATAGTTTAAAAACTGGTGGAGTATCCCTTTAATTGTTTTTCTCTTTTTGTGATATATGGCAACCTGTCACCTGGAGCTTTAATCAAGAGAAGTTTAAGTTCAGAAGTGACTAGAAGGAGCAGTATGAACCCAACAGCAGCTACTGTTAGTGTTGACTAAGTAGTTTAAATTATACACACCTAACTGCCTCATTATTTGACCACAGCCCGGTGTGAACACTGACACACCGTGCTCCCTCTCAGTGCGTGTACACGCGCGCGTCTTTTGCATCAGTAAAATGCGATCGGTTAATATGAGTGTCAAGTTGTAATCACGTATCGAATCAAAGGAAGATTTTATCAGCTGGTTCAGTGGCCAATTGTTTGGAGTTAGAAATATATAACTCGCGCTGCATATTTAGTAATTTTGCCTCAGATACAGGATTTTTCGCTTTAACAAGGTTGCTCATTACCACGGCAACCGCTTGCGATTTTCGTGTTTAAAAAGTAACTATACATAAGAGACGGAAAGATGCAGATAAGATAACTATACATTATTTAAGGTTATTTCTATTCGTTACGATATTGATATATGAAATGTTATCAAGTAAGCTTCATGCTTTCCCCGTTGCAAACGTGCACTCCTCTAAACTGTAGTCTACGGGTGCTGCACTGCTAGTTGACGGCTGCGCCTTTCCCCCCGAAAATATCACGTTAACAACAACCCTTTAGAAAACGTAATTCCTTTGTGGATCCTCTTGATATGCTTTCTCCATGTTTCTTTGACAAATCTCAGTGTTTCAGTCTCACGCACGCTGCACGGGAGTTAACCACGCCCACTTATTTACATGTCGCGGTATACACGGAATAACAAAATCTGTTACGGTTGACATTTTCTACCGTGGTAACGATATATACTGTCATACCGCCCAGCCCTAGCCGAGCTTAACTCGGAGTCAGCGGTGGTCCAGCAATAGTGGCGAAGGGACTACGTCTCCGTTCCCTCCTTCAGGGAACGAGGGTTACATACGTAACCGAGATGTTCCCTTTCAGTCGCTCACGTTCGACGTAGTCGACGTGTCGACTGATTGGGATCCCAATTAAAACGCCATCTAGTGCTGCCACCTTCCAGTGCCTAGACAAAAGCCTCCAGATCCCCCCGTAATTAAGGCGGGGAAGGGACAGGGCTTAGGCCAGGGAAGTCAGTGCTGTTCCTACAGGACCACTGGGAAAGCGTTCCCTGAACATGGAAGGAAGGGACGCTGCGGAAGCCACATCCAACAACAACAACCTTTATTTATATAGTACATTTAACACAATACAAATTGATCCAAAGTGCTGTACATAGTGCATAGCATGACTACGCTATAAAAACCCCCAACAAATTACAAGTTTCCAAAAGCTAAAGAATAAAAATGTGTTTTCAGAGTAGATTTAAAAATGACCCTTTAATTTGTAACGACATCGTGACACATTTAAAAGCAAGTGGTTTAAAGATCTAAGTGCCCTAGCAGGACAGTATGGCACAATAACATCACAAATATACCTTGGTATATGTCATAAATGATGGGAAACCCAGCAACGGCGATTATTAGCTTCTCCATTTTCTCGGAACTAATGTTTTGGTAGGAACGAAAGTTTACATCGTATGTTTCTCCGGAATCAGCCAGCGCGAAGGACGTCTATATTCCGATTGGTTGCTGGCATTTTGCCGCTGCTTGCCGCTGAACCGCGTCATTGCTCATTACCATAAAGTTGAGCTTCTTTCAACTTTCTGATTGACGCTCAAAACACCCAAAACGCGACGCCGATGGATTTGACGCTCCTTGGAGCTGAGAGAAGGCAGCTTCCATTGAAAATTAATGACTTCCGGCCGGTTTGGAAGCTCAAGTCGGCGGCGGTGTGAACATCAAGCGCATCGAATACCAGCACAGTGGAGCCGATTGAAATGAGACAAAAATTTAATGCATGCACAATAAACGGAGATGTTCAAATAAATTTAAATAAACAACAATGGAAAAAATGTATCTCTTGTTAGGCAGCATTCTAGCAACTAAATTAATAACATTAATAAAATAGATAAAATAGGCTACCATCAAAATATGTGCCCTTGTGTTTTTATTTATGTAAATATTTAGTAAGGTTTATTTGTAAGTGCAGAGAGAAATTAACGGAATAAACGGAAAATGAACGTTAATTGTCTCATGCTGAGAGATAAGCTATATTTGTGTGAGGAAATATTACATTCTGTGTTTAAAAAAAAAATGAAACCAAGTTTGAGAACGTTTTCCTATGTTTTTCCTGTTGTTTTTATTTGAGCTTTCATGCATATTACACATTGGAATGTTGTTGCTGTTCACGTTCAGGGACTATTTTTTTCAAGCGGAAGGAAGGCTTTTAGTGATTTTACTTCATGAAAGTTGCACTAATACATATTTTTTTTAACTTTTGAAAAAAAAATGTATACATAATATTTTGATTGTGTGGTAAACGTTTTATAAAAGCAATAAGGTACTCAAGGCTAGTGCTGTATCGTGAATGAGTCACGGCTTCGCGTCGTGCCTAACAACGCCCTTCAGCCGTGACTTATTCACGATACAGCACAGCCTATCGAACCTTATTGCTTAATTCGGGTTTCTCGACTTCAAGGTTCAAGGTTGAAGATGAAGTATATTGCCATTACAACAATAGAGCCATGGTCAAATTGTCAACTTCACAGACCTTCTTCCCTTCCATCATTATTTGTAAAAGAGACTCTGCATCCAAGGCACATCCATTTATATACAGCGCAGGGTTGGGTGTTTGTGGTTCCTAAACAAGGAGAGAATAATGTTATATATTCAATATAACAATATTAACAGGCACATCATTTCTGCAAATATTTGCTTTTAGCAAAAACGCACTGTTTTGTGTCTGGCCCTTTAAATGCAAATGAGCTGCTGCTCAGGACACAATGGGCAGAGCTTCAAGAGTGTGTGTGTGTTAGCAGCTCCGATTACCTCACGCAGACACACGCTAAAATGTCAGAAACTGTTCTGCCTTTTATGTTTAAACCGGGTCAGACAAAGATGGAGAGACTAAGAAGAAGTGACAACATGTAGAATGCAACAGGACATCTCTGAATGGTTAGTTGATGAATTTATGTTGCTGATGTGGAGTTAACTATCTTCAATTAGGATTTTCTGTCAGGATAATCTATAAATCACTTGTATAGGAACTGTTGTGA
Organism: Rhinichthys klamathensis goyatoka; assembly: GCF_029890125.1. NCBI lineage: Eukaryota > Metazoa > Chordata > Actinopteri > Cypriniformes > Leuciscidae > Rhinichthys > Rhinichthys klamathensis. Next base: position 746,738 of record NW_026606844.1, on the reverse strand, counting down.
GATGCACACAGAGTGACTTTCTATTGCATGTGAAAAGACAACGCATTCTCATCCTTTGGCGTCATATAGGTGACGCCATTTGACATTTCGTCGAAATCTCACGCACATGGCATCCTTTTGCGTCAATATAACACGCACTGTTATGGGTAGGTTTAGGTCTGGGGTAGGGTACGGTTATGACGCCTTGGGATCTGCGTCTCATATTCACGCTAAACGATGCCATGTGCGTTGGATTTAGACGAGCGTCACCTGTATGACGCCTTGGGTTCTGCGTCTCATATTGATGCTAAAGGATGCCATGTGCGTAAGATTTCAACGAAATGTCCAAAGCGTCACATGTATGACGCCAAAGGATGAGAACGGGCTGGAAAAGATGGATGCTACAGTTTGAGCTGACTCACAAATGTGCTTGACTTCAACAGCTCATCCTCTTCTCAACATGGACTGCGTGTTCCCGGGGGCGGGGTTTATGTAAATTTTAGGGTTAGTGATGTCACTAACCCAGGGGGAAACTCGTGTAGTTCCTACCAGCCGTTTGTTGTAGTCCTTAAAAAACGATTTCTTTAAAAGCAAATATCTCCCTTCGCTTTGAACTTTCAGCGTTGTAACTTTGCAGATGTTGTTTATGCTCAAACAGCAACATTACACACTAACTAAAGTTAGAAAAGTGAAATCATAATCAACCACCCCTTTAATAATCGAAAAGCATTAATCCGACAAATACAAAACCTTTGATTAATTACAATCTTTGTATTTGTAGGTTGTATGGTCTTATACAGGTAATGATTGGAAGAAGCACCCTCCACCCAGCTTTTTGTCTCTGCACTTTGCAGGAATATATACAAACTCCACTTCTCCTTCAGTACTCAGTTCAGAAGAGTCAAGCTCATTTTACCTTGAAAAAGGAATCAATTTAGACGACTACTCCAGGTTACAGCAGGATGTTTACTGGGCCGGGCCTGACAGAGTAATCACAAATGTGTCCATGAGTACTAGTCCAGGCCACACCAAATTCATCATTCAGAACCTGAAAGAGAGCTATCAAATTGGTGAGGAGCTTTATGTTACGGTGCACGCAAAGGATTTTTACAACAAATCCAAGCTTTATGGAGGCGACTTTTTTCAAGCCAAGCTATTCTGGTCTAAAACTAAGGTCAGTTAATGTACACATTAGATTAACTAAAACTACTTGCCTGATTTATTGATCTCCCTGCGAGTTGTACTGAGAATGTACTTCTGTCACAGGCCAGTGTTTTTGGGGAGGTGGTGGACCTGCTCAATGGCTCCTACTCTGTACGTTTCCTCTTGCCGTGGGTCGGCGAGGCACAGGTGGCTGTGCGTCTAATTCACTCCAGTGAAGCTGTGCAGGTCCTGAAGCATCACAGAGATACTGACTCTGACAGAGTGTTCTTTAAAGGATATTATGAGGGACCAGGACCAAATAAGACCAGGCTGAGTGAAACAGTGATGTGTAATGTAAAGTGGGACAACAATGGACTAGAGCGTATGGGAACAGAAGACTGCTGCTGTGAATACAACGATCCCCGTACCGAAGAAACTTGGCGCTGTCAGAGACCCAAATCGCTGCCATGCAGTTCCCTTGTGTATCACTCTATGGGTGGTTATAGAAACCGCCTGACTAATAAGGAGAAAATGCTTATGTGAGATTAAAGAACTCTTGATTGACTGTTTGATTGATATATTTGATGCATTTGAAGGCAGTATGACAAACATGTTCTCTTTGGCAGGAAGCAAACTAACAAAGGTATCAATGAAGATAAAAGGATCATCAAAATTTTTCATTCCGAGGGAAATGAAACTATTGGTATGTTGGTCAATGGTTTAACCCAGCAGAATAATACAGTACAAGGAGGCAGATATGCTGGGAAATGTGTTGCACATAATTAATTTTCTGACATTTAGACAATGCAAGTCATATAAAATCTCCAGTTCAGGCAAATTTTTGAAAACGTATACCTTTGACACAGAACTTACATTTACTCGTCCTGCAGATGTTACAGAGAAATGTCACCCTGGTTTACACACTCCAGTTCCAGCTGGCTTCTACTTGAATGATGTGTGGACGTCATTCGTCTGTAGCACCCGCCATTTTACAACCCAAACGACAACAGAGTGCCTGAAAGACAAACACATCTACATGATGGGAGACTCTACTATGAGACAGTGGTTTGAGTTCTTTGTGAAAGCAATACCAAGTGAGATAAATAGTTGCTTATTTGTTAATTATAATTATTTATACAGTGCATAGATGCATAAATTGTGGGTCTGTTTTTCAGCCCTGAAGCAGATGAACCTGCATGTCCAAAATCAGTCAGGGCCGCTCATTGCAGTGGATGTGGATAACAACATTGACTTACACTGGAGGGCTCACGGCGTTCCTGTGCGCACTCTGAAAACAGCATTCGCTGATCTGCACTACATCAGTAATGAGATCGATGACCTGGCTGGAGGATCCCACACAGTCATTATGTTCAATCTGGGACCCCATTTCACCACGTACCCTCTGGATTTCTTCACCCATAGAGTGTTGAGGATTCGCAAAGCTGTTCTAGCATTGTTACAGCGGGCACCTGATACAACTGTTATAATCAAGACTGTCAATACTGGCTATAAGGTAACGTTAACGCACTTCAAAAGCAGACGCTTCAAATAGTAGCGTAAAATAACTTCCTCTGTAGCCTGTATCAATGGCAGGACATGTGGCAGAGGATTGTTGTGATATATTGATGTACAGTTAATCACAGATATCTATAAATTACAGGAACGTCTGTCTGTCTGTCTGTCTGTGTGTCTGTCTGTCTGTCTGTCCGTCTGTCTGTTAATCGAATATCTCTCGAACCGTTGGTCCGATGGATTTCAAACTTGACAGGTGTCTTGATTCGGCACGAGTAAGTGCAGTGCCGAGTTTGACATTGTTTGGATTAGAAATGAAAAAGATATCGTTAAATATATCTGTAAAAGAAGCACACATTGAAGTTGTGGTTTAAAAATAAACATTCTGACATTAGAGAGGGTTGTGGTTTAAAAATAAACATTCTGTCAGCTAAATATTAAGGCCGTGTGTCCACCAAAGCGTTTTTACTCGCGCCTGGCGTACGTTTTCAATTGTTTTCAATGGGAGCGCCGCGTTTTTTAAACGCCATGAGCTCAACGAGGCGCTGAGCGTGTATTTAATTGATGTTTTATTAACAAGGTTCGGGAGGAACACGTTCTAATGATCAAACAATCAAGTCATTCCAGCCAGCTGTCAGCAATCAGTAATCAACAGGTCCACTCAATCAGCACGAGTAAAGCCTATAAATATACTCAGTCGACTCACCCATATTCCTCGACAGTTTTCAGCATTTGGTTTACCGCTTTGCTACGATGTCCCAAATGCAGTTTTCACCATCCGATGACGAGCTTAACCATGCTCCGGTTCCTCCGCCGCCATCAGCTGGCCCCAGGACAACCTCTCCACCGGATACCGCCTCCAAGCCCCACGTTTCATCTCGCGGGCGCCGGTCTGCGCAAGCAACCCCTCGCACGCCAAGACGCCGAGGTTTACCCTCACCTCCACCGGCGAGGACTCCAGCTTCCTCCCCGGCATCCTCCTATCGTTCGGCCGTACCAACGATTCCGCCTATTGGGAAGTGGACAGTCTTGAGTCTGAGACAAGCGCTGATAAACTCTGATATTCAGCCCTCGCGCAGGATGACTAAAGCGCAACTATACAACTTATACGTTACCTTGCAATCATCAAATCTCTCTCCTAAATCCACCCCAGGTTCCAAGGCGGCCAGCAGGCCGGGAAAATCTCGTGAGGCCCCGAATTCGCCTCGCCCGACTCCGCCACCTTCCCGTGCAAGATTCGGTTTGCCGCACGCTTCAGCCCGCGGCGCCAGGATTTCTGCGAGCCTGGGTCGCGCTCCAGATTCCACCGCCACGAGACCTCACTCGCCTCCCGCTTCAGCTGAGCTTTTCAGCACGGCGCTTCCCGCCGCAGTGCCATACACAGCTGGGCCCGCCGGGTCACCCTCTGCCTCCCAGTGTTTTCCTCCTGCTGTTTCTAACTCTTTTCCTCTGCAGTGGCCTCCGGCTCCCATAGCAGACGCTAGCGTGAGGCTGCCTCCGCTAGCGGTGCAGGCTCAAACTTTCCACCACCTTCCCGCGACTACTGCTAACCCCTCCCATTTTCAGTGGCCTGCAGCTCAAGCAAGTGCGAGACCGCGTCCGCCTGCAACACAGGCTCAGGCATCTCATTTATTTCCTCCTTTTCCCCCTTATGCTTTTCTCAATTTTCCTTCTCAAGCCCCACAGGCCGACTTAAGCGTGAGGCTGCCTCCGCCGATAGTCGCAGCCCAGGCTTCTCTCCCTTACAGCTCTCTCTTAAATGCCAAATCACAATATTCTCTTTTCACAGCTACCCCGATGCCAGTCCCACCAAACGCTGTCGCTCTGGAGCCTCCCCCAGTGACTCAAAACATCCGAGCACAGATTCTGGCAGGTGCGGATGTAGACCTTTCACATTTACTTTCTCTGCTTCCCGTATCCGATTCTAACCGTCAGTTAGACTGCGGGGATTTTTCAGTCACTTTAAAAAACCAGAATACACATTCATCACGTTTACTTTCTTTTTCGGAGTTTTCAATCGCTTTCAGCCACTTCACAGAAATCATTTGCTCAGCCTTCCCTCATAGGCGACGCGAACTGAACGACTATTTAGCGCTGATAGCCGAGCTCGCGTTGTCCTACGGGGGAGGGCACTTTTACACATATCACAAACTCTTCTCAGCAAAATGCGCTGTTAGGGTTTCACAGTGGAACCAATGCCCATACTGGGGAGCACTAGACACTGACCTGCACAGCAGAGTTTTCCTTGGCTGCAGGAATATTTCTTGCGCGGTCTGCAGGTCAGTGGCACATTCCACAATATCGTGCCCTCAAGTTAACCCCTCCGTTCCTCCATGCCCGGAAACGGGACCAGTCAAATCCACCAGCTACACACCAAGACCGGCGACTAGCAACCCATATCCACACGAGGCTAATTTCCGCTCCAGAGCACTTACGGACAGCAAACAGCCTTGCAACAATTTTAATATCGGCAAGTGCACCAGGCAGCGTTGTCGGTACTTGCACATATGCAGCTTCTGTGGCGGTGCTCATGCCCGTCCTGTATGCCCTGTCTTTAAAGATGTCAATAAAAAATCTAAAAATTATTTATCGACTCCCGTGAATATTTCTCGCCTTTCTATCGAACTAGCTCACCACCCGGACTCTGACTTCACTAAATATCTGCTGTCTGGCCTACAACACGGTTTTAAACCGGGAGTGGTTTGTCCGCTCTCCCAAAACATAATCTGCGATAATCTCCAATCGGCTCTCGCCGAGCCCAACGTGGTAGACAACCTGATTAAAAAAGAAGTCGAGTCAGGCTTCATGATTGGCCCTTTTGACGAGCCTCCTTTCAAAGTTTTTCGCATTAGCCCCATTGGAGTGGCTACGAGAAAGTTTTCAGGTAAGAAACGCCTCATAGTCGATCTGTCAGCTCCACATAAATCCCTGTTCCCAAGCATTAACAGCCTGATCCCACTCGACGAATTTTCTCTCAAATATCACGACGTAGAACACGCAGTCGACCTCATAAAAATCGTGGGTCGGGGTGCCTGGCTCGCAAAAATTGACATCACTTCGGCTTTTAAAGTGATGCCCATCCACCCGGATTCATGGCACTTATTCGGAGTGCGCTGGCATGGGAAATTCTATTTCGCCGTACGCTTAACTTTTGGATGCAAAAGCAGCCCCAAAATTTTTGACATGCTATCTGAAGCCATTTGCTGGATCTTGTCAAACAATTACGCAATTCCTCACCTCATTCACCTGCTGGACGATTTTCTAATAATTTCGCCTCCCGGCGCCATTCCAGCAGCCCAGATCCTCACAGTTCAAAGAGTATTTGCCGAGCTCGGAATTCCCATCGCCCAGGAAAAAACCATGGGTCCCGCCACATCCATCGAGTTCCTTGGCATTAAGCTAGATTCAGTTAAATACCAGGCCTCCCTGCCCAAGGAAAAATCGATAGAATAATCCTCATCTCATCTACCCTCGTAGACAGTTCAAAGTGTTCCAAACGCGAACTCCTATCCATGCTCGGCCACTTAAACTTCGCCATGCGCATTATTCCACAAGGCCGCCCTTTCATTTCTCATCTCCTCTCTCTCGCGTCTTCAGTTCACGCACTAGAGGATCTCATTTCCCTAACTCCAGCATGCCACGACGAACTCAGGCTATGGATAACTTTTCTTAAACAGTGGAACGGCCTATCATTTTTCTATAAGGATCTAATTTCCTCCCCCATCGACATCCAGCTGTTCACAGATGCAGCCCCCTCAGTCGGCTTTGGGGGGTTCTGCCAAGGACGCTGGTTCGCGTCTACGTGGCCCCCCCAAATACAGGACACGCTACAGTCCTCCGCATTATTCGAGCTCTACCCTCTCGTAGTAGCAGCCTTCCTGTGGGGGAAAGAATGGACTGCTAGCAGTATCGTAGTGCATTGTGACAATGAAGCTACAGTCCAGTGCATTAATAAAGGCCGTTCCCATTCACCCGCACTGATGCCACTTCTAAGACGTCTAATCTGGATTTCAGCATGTGATCAATTTATCTTAATTGCTAAACACATCCCCGGGTCAAAAAACCAAATTGCTGACTCTCTGTCTCGCTTTATGTTTCAGAAATTCAGGATGCTGGCTCCAGAGGCAGACAAGCTACCAACTCCAGTACCTCATTATTCGGAATTAATATTCCCATAACCCACCCGCAAAAATCCCTCCTCAACATATCGCTCGACACCATTCTCCAAGCAGTTTCCCCCAGAACTCTCCAATCCTATGTGACCGCATGGAGATGTTTTAAAGCCTTCCACCTTTCTTACAACACGCCATTCCCTGATTTTTCCCTCCTTACAATTACCTCCTTCATCTCTTACCTTAACAGCGTTAAGAGCCTCCAAGTCGGGTCCATCAAAAGTTACTTAAGCGGCATCCAATTTTTTCACAAATTGATTCACGGCGCCCCCTCACCGGAGATAAATAATTCACAAACCTCCCTCTTAATTAAAGGCATCCAACGATCCCAGCCCACCCGCCCGGACACCAGACAACCCATAACGTTAGATATTCTTACTAAATGCATTCATACCCTCCGCTCAGGCTACCGATCCCTTAATACCTCTCGCACACTTGACGCCATGTTTATTCTAGCTTTTTTTGGTTTCCTAAGATGCTCTGAACTGGCTATCACTTCCAGATTCGACCCAAAAATCCACCCAAACATCTCAGATCTTTCAGTGCTTGACAGCGAAACTATCTCTTTTCTGATCAAACAAAGCAAAACAGACCAAACCAAAAAAGGCCACTTCATATATATTTTCAACCTCTCGTCACCAATTCAACCTTTCCAAACTATACTAGCATACCTCCAACTGAGAAACTCTCATGCTAAATCCCATCTCGAACCCCTGTTCATAGACGACTCTAACAAACCCGTGACACGCTTTTGGTTCCAAAAACACCTAAAATCTGTTCTCCAACTATCAGGCATCCCAGCAGAGAATTTCTCCAGCCATTCCTTCCGCATCGGGGCAGCAACCTCAGCAGCCCAAAAAGGCCTCTCCCAACAGCAGATCCAAGCGCTTGGAAGATGGTCCTCAGACGCGTTCCAAACCTACATCAGAACTAATCGTTTCCATATCAAAAAAGCCCACCAAATCCTCATCGGTAAAAAAAAAAAAAAAAATTCTGAGTATCCATGTCTTCTCTTTCTCCATCCAGCGAGTATTGATCTCCCAGCGGACACAGCGAGAGCCTTCCAGGTCAAGCGTCCATGTCTTCTCTTTTCTTCGTCCAGCGAGTATTGATCTCCCAGCGGACACAGCGAGAGCCTTCCCGGTCGAGCATCCATGTCTTCTCTTTCTCCGTCCAGCGAGTATTGATCTCCCAGCGGACACAGCGAGAGCCTTCCAGGTCAAGCGTCCATGTCTTCTCTTTTCTCCGTCCAGCGAGTATTGATCTCCCAGCGGACACAGCGAGAGCCTTCCCGGTCGAGCATCCATGTCTTCTCTTTCTCCGTCCAGCGAGTATTGATCTCCCAGCGGACACAGCGAGAGCCTTCCCGGTCGAGCATCCATGTCTTCTCTTTCTCCGTCCAGCGAGTATTGATCTCCCAGCGGACACAGCGAGAGCCTTCCCGGTCGAGTATTTATTTCTTCTCTTTTTCTGTCCAGCGAGTATTGATCTCCCAGCGGACCCAGAGACAGCCTTCCCGGTCGAGTATTTATATCTTCTCTTTCTCCGTCCAGCGAGTATTGATCTCCCAGCGGACACAGCGAGAGTTCCCCAGGTCAAGCATCTTCATCTCCTCCTCCTCCGTCTAGCGAGTATTGATCTCCCAGAGGACGTAGCCAAACCCTCCCAGTCAAGCATCTACGTTTTTCTCTTTCCTGACTGGTGAGGCTTACCCTTTCCGATGCCGTGACCATTGCCACAAGAACCCTCCCGTTCGAACATCCATACTTACCCGTCCGACACCGTAAGCATTGAACTCCCGTCGGACGCCGCGAGAGCTCTCCCAGCCAAACAACCAGGCTCTCCTTGAAATGCCAGCCCGCCAATCTCTGCGCTCTTTTCGGGGGGTCTTTAAGCAGGCGGCTGTCCTTTATTTACTTTGCTTTATGGGGAGTACTCTGGGTTCGGGCCCAATTTCCGAGCTCGGAGCCCTCCCCCCGGACAGCACGCCAAATACGCATAACCATCTATTCTCTGATCATTTGTAAGTGTGAACTCGTGAATTGATGTTTTATTAACAAGGTTCGGGAGGAACACGTTCTAATGATCAAACAATCAAGTCATTCCAGCCAGCTGTCAGCAATCAGTAATCAACAGGTCCACTCAATCAGCACGAGTAAAGCCTATAAATATACTCAGTCGACTCACCCATATTCCTAGACAGTTTTCAGCATCCCTCCACCACCCCATCTCCTCACACTTGCCTAGTTATCTTCCTAAACAGAGATACGGGGGGAGTACTCTGGGTTCGGGCCCAATTTCCGAGCTCGGAGCCCTCCCCCCGGACAGCACGCCAAATACGCATAACCATCTATTCTCTGATCATTTGTAAGTGTGAACTCGTGAACGCTCAAGCGCTGAGCGTTCGGCGTTTTTTACACGTTGAAGCGCTGAGCGCCCGGCGTTTTTACTGGTCGCTGTGAGTTGAAAAATGTTCAACTTTTGGATAAAACGCAGCGCTCATCACTGTCACTTTTACCCAGCCGTCCAATCACAGTGGAGGAGGGGCGGGACTAATATCACACCGACCAACTGTCACAACATTCTTTCTGTACAACAACATCAACCAGCAGAGCTGACCGAACAAAATGGATGAAAAATTAATTTTCAATATGAAACAAATTATCTGCGAAATCAGTTACAAGTAAACTGTGCTGCGGATATTCTGTATCATAGCAACCAAACGTCTCAACGGAAAAAACGCTTCGCTGCCAAAACGCTCTCAAGCGCCCACTGCTAGGCGTTTTCAGCAGAGCGTCAAGCGTTTTCAGCTGACTAAAAACGCTTTGGTGGACACACGGCCTAAGTCAGCTACACTGTTTACTTCTGAAGTAAAAAAGTAGCAACTCTTTTCGAGAAATGTAGTGATTCTTTTCAAGGTTGTTATACATTTATTACAATGTAATTATACGTTTATTACAATGTAATTATACATTGTTTACAGTGTTATTATACATTTATTACAATGTATTAAATACGTTTAATTCGATGTAATTATACATTTATTACAGTGTTATTATACATTTACTACAATGTAATTATATGTTTATTACAATGTAATTATACATTTATTACAATGTAATTATATGTTTATTACATTATACATTATGATTTCCATTACACGAGAGTAGATGTTAAAACTTCATGCTGATTTGTACTCGGCTTTCGCCAAGATAAGCACAAACTAAGACGTAGCTTTACAGTAACCTATGCTTCTCCATCCATTTACGCTTTCTTCCATATGCTGATGTGAATCTCCTTCTGTCCGGCGTTAACGGCTGCAGTGTACTTGGCGCGTCAGCACACACAACGGCTGCACCTACAGTGTGGTCTCCCCAGTGGACCAGCACGACAACCGTCTGGATTGAGCTGAGTAGGGGACATCTCTAGGGTCTTCAAGTGGGCACCTTACGTCCTCAGTGTTTCGTCGACTAGCCCACGACACCTCAAGAGGGCTCGACAATGACTCTGGCGTCCCAGAGTCACCCCCCTCTGTCCCCCACTCAACTCAGCCCAGCTTACTGACCTTTACATCCCTCCTGCTGCTGAGGTTGCTCCTTCCTCGTAGTTCACATGTGACCTAACCACAATCTCACAATCTCTCCGCAACCCAACCATACGCGCCAACCCGTTTGACTAAGGCTGTCTAGCCCCACTGTCTTCGTTAAAGTAGGTTCAGTGGCATCCGCCCAATCACCAACCCTCATTCACGCAATATACACAGGAACATGATAACTGTAATTACTATGCAAACTATACAAATAAACCAACTGACTCTTCGAGTTTTTCAAGAATTCTACGAAACCGTAGCGTGGCGGCCTGTACACAGCCAGCTAGAATCTTTCCGTCTCAACCACAGTCAGTTGCTGCTCCTCTCTGCTGCTTCAGATAAGTTCTTTACTGTGCGTGCTGATCCAGACCACAAAACAATATCTGGTCGGAGGTTTGTGGTGGCAATCTCAGGTGGAAGGTCTCTCACTCACTTTCCCGATCTGCGCGCGCGATACGCGGTTTGGAGCACAATCTCTGTCTCACGTGCGCGCTCCCTCTAGATTCCGGGAGATTTTTACTAATTTGCGGCATAACTAGTCGATCACGAGTGGTTCAACGGGTAGATATATAGATAAACTAATCTTCCAGGCATTTGACCGACCAGATTGCCACTTCAGCGTGAGAAATCGGGGGTGTGGCGTGTGAGCGTGTGAAACCAATCAAATGCGTGTGTCTCACGGCCAATGCGTGAAGGTCTATAGAGTACCAAGTGTTCAAATAATTAAGGCACTCTGTGATGACAAGATCATGGATGATTTTGTGTTTCTCTGTCTTTACAATAGGATATTTTTGGCAGTGACTGGTATTCTCTACAGCTGGACAGAATTCTACACTGGGCTTTTCAGGATGTTGGCGTTTATATTATAGATGTTTGGCAAATGACCGCATGTCACTACAGCACAGAGAACATTCATCCTGGCCCTATCATCATTAAAAATGAGATTGACATTTTACTCTCTTTTATTTGCCCTTACTGAATTTAAATTAAATTATCTTGACAATTTTGTTCAATAACTGTTAATACAAGAGAAAAACTGTCTAAAAAAACACAGAGAAATCCTATTTCACTTCCCTGAGTTTAATTTCCCTAATTAAATTGTTATAAAATGGTTTAGTACATGTCAGAGACCTCATTTTTTTGTTTTATCATCCTCAAATTGGAAAAGCATGCTTATTTGACTTACTAAATAAACCTGCTGTCTGTGTCATTAATGTTTATCAAACAACTTTAATAATAGCTAATTATTAATAATCAGTTTATTTTCTAATTAATAAACTGAATATGTCAAGTCACCTTAATTTATATAGCGCTTTTAACAATATAGATTGTTTCAAAGCCGATTTACAGTGATAATAGGAAATTAAAGTAACAGATTGTTTTGGCTTCACAGCAGCTCTAGAATAACAAAAATAACAATAATGTGATTATTAATAGTAATTATTACTAATAAAATAATTGGAGGAAAAGATGAAAAGAATAATTGTTTTATAATCAAATTGTTACCCTTTGAATAAAAACGTTTGAAATGTACATTTATTGTTTCGAAACACCTTTAGGAGCTTTGTTATTCATTGTCTGCCATTTTAACGTTTATTAAGACGATAACATTGCACATGCTGTTAACCGATGTTGGGTGACAGCATTTGTTTTTACCGTTCTTGATGTTTAGAATTATTAGAATTATTATTAAGGCTAAGCGTTATGGTCAAAACCTGCTGTTGAAGGCAGTTTTACAGCCGATCGCACTAGAAAGGCACAATGGCCTGAAGAAGCTTGTCTTTAATTCGCTAGATTATTGTTTTGTGAGTCATTCACAATTCACGATATGGAGACTGACAGTGATACCCATACAACACATTTCAAAACAGATCCATACATTGAACAAATCAGAAAAATACTGACAAAAAAGGTGAAAAAAAAAGACTATAGGCTACTAGCCTACTACCTAAATAGTGTTACTTTAGTTACAAAAGGTTTAAATAAAGTGTCGGAATGTGTTATTTATTTAAAACTTTTGCATCGAGTGGTGTTTATTTCCTGTTTGATGCAAAATGTGGAATACCAAATCTTATTCTTATTCTTGCGACATTTTAAATTTGTATTGCCAAATAAAGAAACCATGAAACAATTAGATTGAACACGTCAATTGATTCACGTAAAAAAAAAAAAACTTTAAATAGGCTACATTACAATATTTATTTATTGAGATTTATCCTGAAAGGACCTTTGTCTTTGCCTGCTCTTTAACTTAATTGTCCGAACTGACCCTCCCAACCCCCCACAGGCTATATTTGAGAGGAGAGCAGCGTCTGAGGCTGACTTAAAACAAAGAGAACTCGCCATTCTAGACATTAGCATTATTAAAGTTTTTGATAATGAAGGAATTAAATCATTTAGGCTACACGTCGTAGTATTTCTGTCATTAAAGTTTATCGACTAAATATTTCATTATGTCAATGATTGAAGAATTAAAACAGAATCAGATGCTTTTGCTTAATCAGATGATGAGATGATTTATACATCGTTTTACAAGGCCAGCTTTGTCCAAGCAAAACGAAATAGGCTAGTACAAACTTCAAACTCATGTTCTTTTGTCACCCAAAATTTTCAACTCAATATTAAATTCCGCAGGAATCCTTACAACCATGTTTTTGAAAACTCTTTCTGTATAGGGAACCCCATACTTTTTTTTTCTTGGCGGTTCAGCGAAAAGAGGAGGCGTGGTCCGGCGCAAACGTTCCCTGGTGCTATTTTGCAGTTCCAGAAAACAATTCCGCCACTGACCAGGAAAAACCTAGTCTAAAGTCAGTGGCGCTGACAAACTCATCTGCACAGACGCAGCAGTTCCCATTTTTGCAAACCATATACATAATTACAAGGAAAAATATTCCACACGAGGGAAATCATTGTGGTGTCCATGAAGATATGAAAAAATAGGCATAATAGAGCTTACACATTTACCCAAATTATTATACGCCTGTTTAACCGAAGCTAATTTGGGTGGCTTCTCTGTCTTTCTGGCCCTGACGAGAACGTCGGTCTCCTTGGCTGTGAACCGCTCCTGGCGTGACCCTGGCAAATCCGCCATTATAATAGCAATCCGCCATGGAATGGAATGGTTTATTTCACGTTACGCCCAAACCAAACCTATGAGTAATGTAGCTACTTCAGACCAACCCATTTTAGATTTGCGTCGGGCGCAAGAGTAATTTATCCTGCAACAGCGGGATGCTATAATAGCAACAGCGCCCGAGATCCGCCCACAAAGTTACTTGCGTTTCGTGTTTGATACTTGCGTTTCAGATCATTAAAATAGGGCCTAACTATTATAAGGGATGATGCATTTCTTAACTTATCTTCTTCTAGATTATCTTCTAATCTTATCTTCCAATCACATTCTTCTTCTGAGGTAAATCCAGTGTTAACTCACAGTGTCTTCCAAACTCGAGAAGCAGAGGAATGATGAAGTCGGATTCTTAGTTTTGAGGTAATGAGGGCGTTTACAGGTTTGCTTCCTTTACATGGACTATTTACATGTGAATCGCTTGTGCGCGTGTGGGTGTGGTCACATTAGAGGTAATGAGCACTCGCTTGAGAAACTGTACATCTCGTTGCTTTTATACAGATTACTTAAACAGAGAATATTTGTTTTTAACATGATTTAAAAATAGACACTTCAAGCTTTCTAAAACATATATCTTACGTATGTGTGGCAAGTATTCGCTGAGTTACAGTTCATTTCCTGTCGCGGTTTAGAATGAACTTCACACTGAGAGAGACGGCAGAACACGCATCATGTTTATTTCTTTATTTTATGTAAAGCAGAACATTTTGTAGCGTACACCAATAAACGTAGACATTTAACAGTTTTGAATGATGTATAAAACTTGCCTGTATGACAAAAATAAACAGAGATATTTGAGTCTCTTTTGCACTGATAAGAAAAAAAGCGATATGATCGCGCCGGCGCGACCGCGAAGGCTGGGTGCCCCGAAGGCTGAAGTGCCAAAGCTGGGTCTGCTTCCTCTAAGGGCAGTGCTTGCAGGTTCATCACCTGATCCCTAAAAGTAGTGGTGGGAACCTTGGGCACATATCCAGGCCGGGGTCTCAATATAACGTGAGAGTTAGCCTCCCCGAATTCCAAGCACGCTTTGTCAACCGAAAATGCCTGCAGATCCCCTACCCTCTTGATGGAGGCCAAAGCAACCAGGAGCGCTGTCTTCATAGAGTGGTACTTAAGATTGACTGAGTGCAATGGCTCGAAGGGAGCTCTCTGCAGTGCAGATAGTACCACTTTGAGGTCCCAAGAGGGCATTTGTGGAGGGCAAGGAGGATTTAACCTCCTGGCCCCTCTAAGGAACCTGATGCAAGGTCAAGCTGTCCTACCGTCTTAGACTCCACAAGGTCGTGGTCTGGGGATGGAGTCTCCATTCCCCGGAATATGGCCATAGTCGTGAGAGCTCGTAGGCTGCACGATTCAGCTCTACCAGGATGTGAATGGCTTGAAGCGACCTCAGATACTTTTGACTCCATAAGAGGAGATGACGGGCGAGTTGCGACATACGGTGGGGGCGCAGACCACCCTGATGATTGATGTACGCTACTGTCGCCGTATTGTCTGATCGGACCAGTACGTGCTCACTACCTCTGCGCCGAAAATGGTGCAGAGCTAAACGTACGGCCAGCAACTCAAGACAATTGACATACCATAGGCGCTGGGGTCCTGTCCAGGAGCCCTCGGCAGCATGCCCATTGCACATGGCACCCCAGCCCATGGTGGAGGCATCTGTTGACACAAGAACATGCCTGGAAACTTGGGCTAAGGGCACTTTGGCCTGTAGAAAAGAGAGGTTTGACCACGGGGTGAAGGTTTGAGGGCAGGCCCGAGTGACTAGCCAGGTGACAGTGAGCGTGCCCTGTTGCCATGCCCATCTTGGGACTCGATCGCGAATCCAGCACTGAAGCAGTCTCATAAGAAGCAACCTGAGTGGCGTGACCTCTGAAACAGGAGCCTCTGAAACAGTTTGAAAAGCTGCGAGTACATGGGGACCGAGTCAATTTCCATACCGAGAAAAGAGATCCTCAGCACAGGGGAGAGTTTGATCTCACAACTTTTGGCCATGTTCCCGCAGTGAGAGCATGAGTGTGATTAAAGCCCAAACACGCAAGGCAGCGCTCGTGACTGTCAGGCGGATGGATCACGCGCCCACAACCAAAAACACACGGGTGAGACATCTTGAAAAAGACATGCCCATGCAGCTCTTTTATGAAAAAGAAAAGCTCTCTAAGCAGTGCTGGAGTGCCCAGGGGAGAACACGAGCCATGTGCAAAGTCACTGCACATTGCACTCGCAGCTCCTTTTATACCGACGCGGTGGGGCAGAGTTCATGATGCAAATTCCGCAGACCCATGGTCTGAAAGGGAACAAGGGTTACAGTCATAACCAGAGACGTTTTCAAAATGTTCTCAAAATAACAGCATTCTCTACATGATGCACAATAATGCTTGTTGTTTATTAAAATAGCTCATGTCTTGGACTGAATTCCATTTTTTTTTAAAATACACATTGTATGACCAATAAATCAGTAGTTTGCTTTGCATTGAGTCATCTAAAAGAAAATCTCACTTTTATCTCAAAGGTTTAATTCATCGCTGGAAAAATAGGCTTTTAATAAAACGTGGCTGCCTATAATGACTTTATGAACTTCTTTACTTATAAGATTGATAATATCAGGGAGAAAATTATAACTATGCAACCGTCTACTACAATATCGCATCAGGCAGTGCATTGTAGTCTCCCTGAGAAACAATTTGATTCATTCATTGCTAGAGGAGAGGAGGAATTTTTTTAACTTGTTAAATCACCTAAATCGACAACCGACTAAGCTATTGAAAGAGATGCTTCCAGAGGTCATAGATCCTCTTCTTAATATCATTAATTCATCTTTGTCATTAGGATACTGTGGCGAGCAGGACGAGGCCGAGGGCCGTGAGAGAGCGACGCTAGGCCGGTGGCGTGATTACTGATGAGCGACACCTGCGCGACGCACAGGTCTCGTATCTCTCACGGAGGAGCGGAAGCATAAAAGGAGGAGCGACGACAGTGGAGATCGAGAGAGGAACAGGCCTGGATTTTATGTTGTGTTTTGTTTCTGTTTTGTGTGGCCAGCAGACGTCCGTGAGGGGCTGCTGGCTTATACTTTCATTTTGTATTTGTTTTATTTTGTTATTAAACTTGTTGAATGTTCCGATGGTGCTGGAGCGATTGAACAGCAGGTGGGACGGAGACCTCGCTGCCGTGCTCCTGACTCCTCCGCTCCCTGCCGTGCGAGAGGGAGCGGAGGAGTCACTCGTTCGCCTGTTGCCGTCGGCCATGATGGGGGCGGAGCACTTGCTGCCGGCTGCCCTCGACCGGAGGAGCCATCCGCCAGGAGGTGGAGGAGCGTCGAGCCGTCCCCCAACGGATGTCCAGCACCATCGCATGGCACCGCGAGTGAGTCTCTCAGCTGGCTGAGGACCGAGCGGTAGTGTGTCCGGGAACCAGACCAAGATTTTTTATTTATTTTTCCCCCTCTCCCCTCTCTCGTCTCTGTCGCTCCTCATGCTTCCGTCTCCTTTTCTCTCGCCTCGTCTGTCCAAGGCCGGTGGTGTGATTACTGATGAGCGACACCTGCGCGACACACCGGTCTCGTATCTCTCACGGAGGAGCGGAAGCATAAAAGGAGGAGCAACGACAGTGGAGATTGAGAGAGGCCAGGCCTAGCTGCCCTGATTGCTGTCTCGTGCTAGGAAATAAAGTAATTACTGTTATAAATATAAAATGTCACTAAAGACCTATAATTTTCACAATCATTTTTAATGTTAAAATATATTTGTCGGGACCCCCCAAAATCCAAAAATAAATTCTTATGGGGGATCCCTAATGACTTAGGGTCATTAGGGCTCATTTAGCTGGACAAAAATTTGATGGACTTTTCAGTTTGTTGTCATTTGCCACTAGTCTGTCTCCCAGTTACCATCATTAGTTCATCTGTATCACCTGTGTCCTATTAATTACCATCATCTGTGTTTGCTATTTAGTTCCTCACGTTATATATATATATATATATATATATATATATATTCTTCAAGGCTTGCACCCTGGAACCTATTTCTAGGTTTGTGTTCTCGAGCCACCAGGCACTGTTGTTGCGTGAATGAGCGGGCCGGAGCGCGTTTAGGGTTTTCTGTTAGAACGGTGTTGTGTAAGCGGCCCCTAAGTTAATAAGTAATGATCTTTGCAAAGGAAGTGAATCGATCAAAACTAACTTTTAGCTGGACAATAACTTTATTCTAGAGCTGCTGTAAAGCCAAAACAATCTCTGTTACTTTAATTTTCTATTATCACTTTAAAGTTGCTTTGATATTGTTAAAAGCAATATAAATGAAGGTGACTTGAATTGACTATACAGTAAAAAGTCAAATAAATTGCAGGACGGATTTTGCAGGACAGTCCGAAATAGAGAGCTTTGTCTCGCATCTTGCAAGATGTAAGTGTGTCCTGGATTTCATTTATGTCTGTATTATTATTTTTTATAATACAAAAAAAAAAAAAACAGCCGTCATGTTCTAGCTAGAGCTGGAAAATAACTGACCAATGCATTCGTAAAGAGGATTTTTTTTATTCCCCTGATGATGACAGCGTGCATGGACAGTCAAACTACTGTTGGAAAACTGAGGAAATATACGTTGTTGTTAAAAATGAAAGTAAAAAAGTGAGGAACATTTTACAGTGAAATTAGAGTTCCTTGTTTTTATTCAAATCAACAAATACAAGTTCAAGATGCACTTAATCCAGTAAAATGCATTTAATGATTGCATAATCTAATAAAGGAAAATAAACTTGCCACTACTTAAGGGAATTTATTTTATAATAAAAAGCTATTTTTACCTACTAGCCTTTTATTCGGTTCATTATATTTAGAACTAGTATAGACTATATAGGTCCCATAGACTAAATTACATCGTATCACTCAAACCTGGGTAAATTGAGTGCAAGTTAAGTTTATTTGCCGATTTAAAACGTTATTATCCAAAGTGATGCCAAATAGGCTTTCCAACTAATGTAAAAAATATCAGTATATTTATATGGTAAAATAGCAGTGAACTTTTCTCTCTCACACACGTGTCCCGCATTCACTCAAAATCACATCTACTGTCCTGCAACAGAGCAATGACCAGGTGGTCACCAGAGTAACGGCTGATAGACCCTATTCAGTGCAGCACTATGACAGGTATGAAAGCAAGGCTGCAGAGGATAGACTTATCATGTTTTCAATGGCATCCACTGTAAAAAAAAAAAAGCTCCTAGATCACTTATAATTTTCCACACCTCATGTTGTCTGGAGTTTGTCTTCTGAATTTTTTTGGGGAAAATATGTTTAGAGAACAATCCAAAAACATTAAATAACAGTACAACCCACTGAAGAGTATCCCTCACAGCCTTTCATTCCCGTTAAAAATCAAAGACTGCGCTTCTGTGAATTAGGTCTATTGGGTAACGTCAAAGAAACGCAACAAGGCAAAATCATTTGATAATTTCCCCCAAAATTTTATCTGACTTATAATACACTATGATACATTTTTACACAGTAAGTGTAGTTAAAAAATAAAAATAAAACCATGCAAACTTATTGACCATAAATATGTAAAATACAGAAAAGTAATAGACCACTAATGTGCTGCTGTTTTTCCAAAAATAAAACAATCTCGTTCTTGATAATAGGAAAAGTTAGTTTGAAAGCTAGTTTGATGTTACTGAAGTTATAGTACTACAGTATATTTATTTAGCAAAACTAGAAATAATAGCAGTGGGAAAACAACACACATAAATGTAATAAAAAAATGATGTCATGGATGGATCACCCATCCAGTATATAGTACAATTCATTCATCCATATAATAATAACAAGCCAATAAAAATGATCAGTGACTTAAAACAACCTGTATTTATACAATATCATCCTTTTCCATAATACCGTTCTTTCATCTAGCACCTTTGGATATAAAAGTCAAACTTTCATTTGGATGAATATCAATGCCATCAAGCAGTAGTAACAGTAGCAGTAGTATACAAGACTGGACTCAAGTCTCGGCAAAAGATTCAGACTTCAAACAATTATTAAAGCAGTGACAACAGAAGTGCTTCTGAAATTCAAGTACACTTTCGGACTGTCAAAATCCAGAGGAGAGGTAGAGACCAACCACTCCGAGTCACATGTGTCTTTGCGTGCCCAAGCAAATAAACAAGAGGCACTTGCAAACAAAAATTGATTTGAACAGGGAGGATCCACTGTTGGGAAATCAAACCTCTGAACTGTTGTTGCTATCGAGGACTTGCGTCATCATGGGCTCTGTGCTGTTGGAGCTTTTGGGGGGCTCCGTGACGTTCTTCTCCCGCCTAGATCGCACCACCAGAGCGACGAGAACGACAAGGAGGATGGTGAAGAGGAGACCTACCAAGATTCCTATGATCAAGACAAGCTGGTCGTCACTAGAGTCCCTGTGATTCAGTTCTCTGGGAACGACACCCTCCGCTTGGGATTCCTTGTGAAGGTTGGGTTGTTTTTGAGTGCTGCGGTCCAGCGTTATATGCAAGATGTTTGTGCCACGATTATTTTCTGCACCAATATCCTGAGCCAAATTTGGAACGCTGCTGGCTGACCTTTTGGAAATTGAATGTCTGTGTGTCACAGAATTATAGTCAAGGCTCCTTTTCCCAATGCCCCGGTTTGCGTTGTCTCTGGACCGGACGGTGTAGATGGTGTGAATGTACCACTCCCTGCCTGCCGACACCTGGGAGGAGTGTTACAGTGTTAGCATCAGAACATGATCGCAACATTTCTTAATGTGCCTGCTGTTGTGTGCATCTTACCTGAAACAAAGCTGTGGAATCCATCCTAAAGCCATCAGAGCCTGGCTGCCTTACCAGCACCAGAGCTTGCGGATCGTCTACTGCGAGGAAAGCATTGAAACTAATGCTACCAAATGTTCTCGCCTGAGTCTCTGGCTGAGCTTTGTCCTGTAAAGCAGAACAAGTTCAAACTTATAGGTTATACTGTCATATGATCCTGAAATCAACGCAAAGCCAAGGTTGTTCTCCATGCTCTCAATAACAATTATCAATCCCGAACAGTGGTATAGTTAATTAAAACTATAACTATTAACTCTTTCCCCACCATTGGCAATGTTCTGGCAATCCATGTTTTCAGTGTTATACGGTAAGGGGGCGCAATTACGCATCTTCTCTAAGAGTACAGAAGCTCCAGATCCCAAAACAAGCGAAGAAGCATGGCTTACGCATATGTAATCTAACGCTATTATCAAACGTTAAACTGCATAAAAATCAAATCCTCCTAATATTACCGAATGAAATGTCGACCCAGGAAAAGGTATAGGACTTGAAGGTATAGGTGTTGATGGACTCGATCTATGTTTTGATCATCGTTCTGAAGCCAATCTGGATGTAGTCTTTGACAAAAACGCAATTTTCTTAGCTTTTTGTTCAAAATGTTGCTTTTTCAATAACTTGCCCACATTCAAGTGTTGATAAAAAAAGAATGCATGATTCTGGGGGCATGAAAGTTTTGTGAAAATTATTAAAAAAAAATGCAGGTACTGGCTGGCAACATTTTTAAAAAAGCTGGCGAAGAAAGAGTTAAACAACATTTATGTTAATTGAAATATAATAACTGAAATATATCTTTTTTTATTTCAGTTCCTTGCCAAGGCAACATTTCTAATTTTCATTTAGTTTAAGCTAAAGTACTAAAATTACTAAACTAATACTGAAATAAAAATGATGACAACCAAATTACCACAACTTAAACCTGAAAAAAATAATGGAATTAAAATATAACCTAATTCATGATGTCATTATGTTTAATTGTATTATATGTCTGTTTTCTAAATATGATTTATTGTAACTACAATGTTTGTATGTATTTCTTTAATTCAACTGCATGTAAGTGTTTTTTAGTTATTTTTTTTTTTTTTTTCAAAAACCAACTAAAAAGTAAAAAATTAATTTATATGAATGAATATTTTTTACAATTGATTTAGACTTTAAAAGTCAATATTCAAATAAAAAATTCCAACTGTTTATGCGAAGTTTGTGTCTATACTTACAATGATCTTGAATCGGTACAAAAGAGATGGTGAATCAGCTAAGCAGCCGTACTCAAAGTTGTCAGGGCTGTACTTTGGGATGTATCCATCCGCCCCTGTGCAAAGGAACACCTTCTCGATGTTACAGATGAACGAGTCTCCAAGATTCTGAACAGGATCTACCATTACACGGCCGTAGATGACATCTCCTAGAGAAATGCAACAGCCCTGAATTAGTGAGAGGTGTCATACTTCAGTTCTCATAATCTTTACTTTGGTCACAGGATCAAATCACATATATGAATAAAATGTTGTTTTTAGCATTTTACCCTCTGAGAAAGCAGTATCACTCTCCTGACCAAAGCCCATGGAGCCGTCTGACAACCAGAGAGTCCTCTTTGAAAGTAGGAGCATCTGTGTGTTAAGACTGAACTCTGCTGGCACTGGATCACTCACCTAAAGGAAATAACATACACATTACTTTTAACTAAACTTCATATTACACAAAATTATAGTATTATTATATATTATATAATTAGAATTTTACTAGATTTTGAAATAATCAGTTTTGACTGTGCTAAGTTCTGCTTTTCAGAATTGATTGTTTTGTAAACCTGTCAGACTGTAATGCAGGATTTGCAAAGATGTACTGTACAGTATGTATGATGTGTTCCCTGCAAGCTTTAAGGGCCCTACACACACACACACACAGGAAAACTCTGAGCTCGGCTATACAGCCACTGACGTGAACCCTTTGATGAGTGCTTGTGATTCAGTACTGACCTGTTGGAAGCGTATGTCCAGATCAAAGGTAATTGGCTCTCTGGGATGGCACACAGGACGGAAGCTATACTCGACACTGGGAGGAGCCGTGCAGGGAATCAGTTTCACTGTGTAAGTGCCTGAGTAATCCCTCACCTGGAGGAAAGCATTTCAGGAAAGACAGTAAAGGACCCAATAATGACAAATACAATCATGAACATTATGGGCCCTATCATACACCTGGCGCAATGCAGCGCCAGGCGCGACGCAAGTGTTTTTTGGTAGTTTCAGCCTGACGCAGTTATCATTTTCACATACTGCGCCACATTGTTTAAATAGCAAATGCATTTGCGCCCATCTGTGCGCCCACATGGGCATGCTGGTCTGAAAAAGAGGTGTGTTCAGGCGCATTGATGGCACATTGCTATTTTGAGGCAACTGAAATAGACTGCTTTTTTATTTATTTAAAGAGTGCGTTAGTAATGTGCGCCTATAGGCGGGTCCACAACGCACGTACACTCTGCTTATTACACACACAGGGACACGCAGCACCACACAAACTAGCCAAATATTAAAAATAAAAGGATTAAAATGTAAAAGATTATTATTGTGGACATAAAGATATGGTGGAATTCGGCTTGTCCCGTAGATGGTCTGTTTGCGCGCTTGAACCTCGCGCACGAGCAGATCTGTTTGGGCTCTGGAGACACATTCGGTCTTTCTACTATCAAATTCCGTCATGTAAATAGCGAATCCGCCATGGCGCGAGCGCAACTGGCATTTAAAGGGAATGGGAGATGAGACTCTGATTGGTTATTGCACGTAAAGCCCAAAACACACCCATTACTCAATAAGAGAATAGGGACAACCCTTTTAGACCATGCGCCTGGCGCGACGACCATTTTTCCCGTCGTTAAACTAGCAAAAGTGGATTCGGACACACGCCCAAGTGACAAGCTAAGTGCACTTGCGCCGTGCGCTTTACACCATTTGCTTAGATCGTTAGAATAGGGCCCATAGTCTCAAAAGCAGATTTTGCTTTGAAAATCAGACACCCTAACACTTACAGCAAAATCAGAGATGAAGGTCCATTGCTGCATTGGCTGGTTGTATGTTGGCTCACTTCTCACCAAGCTAAGGTTAAAGGTCAGCCCAGGGTGGTCCGCACACATGACCATGGAAGTCATGAGGGAGGCTGTGTTAACAGAAATGTTATTATTATGATTGAACACAAGTAAGATCATGACACTGCCTCATCGTTACAAGTTTCAATGAATTGACCCATTAAATGAACAAATTTCACAAGAAATGTCTCTTAATTCACCCCCAAATCAATTCTTTTTATATATATATATATAAACTCATAATAATTTGAAAATACTCAAACATTACATTTGACATCAACTGTTATTTTACAAAGGTACTTTACAATTATTTTAATTGAATTACAGTTATAAGAATAGAGCTATAACAAGAGCTGGTTCCAAAAATAAGCTTCATTTTCTATATTCAAAATATAATTTCTTGTGACTTATGACTAGGATTCATCTTCACAGTTTCATCCAGTTGTATAATTGCTTTCATGAAGTCATGAGCCAAAAAAAAAAGTAAATGAAAAACAATTATTAGAACCAGATGAAATCATTTACAGGTACCTTTTGTATTTAATATGCTTAATAAGTTATAACACACCTGAATGTGCAGTAACAAAGAGCCCCCGAAAACGTGCTTCTGTACGGAAGTTGACAACCAAGCGACCTTGTTCATTTATGCGCATGCTTGTAGGATAGAGGGCCCCTAAAAAATGAATTTCACATAATGAAAAAATCCATAAACTACTGTTCAAAAGTTTTGGATCAGTAAGATTTTTGTAAGTGACAATAACGACTTGTACATTGTTACAAAGGAATTGCATTTCAAATAGAATTTTTCTTTTTTTCTATTAATCAAAGAATCCTGAAACAAAATGTATAAGTTTCCACAACAACAAAAAAACACAAACGTTTTCAACATAAATAAATGTTTCTTGAGCATCAAATCAGCATAGAATGATTTCTGAAGGATCATGTGACACTGAAGACTGGAGTAATGATGCTGACAATTCAGCTTTGCATCACAGGAATACATTACATTTTAAAATATATTCAAATAGAAAATTGTGCTGTCTTGCCTTGTAATTCAGCCTCTGGTGGACTACCAATGCCATCTCTCCACAAGATGGCAGTATCATAAACAAAAGTGAGACGCAGCTCCGACTGCAGGTCAAAGTGCTGCCAACCACCAGCGCCAACGGGTGAATGGAACACGTATGACACGTGCAGGGGCACACGCAGGGTCACATAAGACTGCACCAGGTTCAGCACCTACACAGGACAGAAAGGTCAATACTATTGTAACTACCCAGATAACAGATTTGGGAACCTACCCAGAACGAACATACCGGTACTAAGGTTCTCTGTTAATTAGTCAGGAACGCTTTCTTTACATAAATAGAATGTTCCCTTTAGGTTTGGAGAAGGTTTAGATTTGGTTAATTTATGATTATAAAAATCACGTTTAGTTAAAGATCCATAAAGGTTCTGTACAGGTTGTCACAAAAACCTCCCTGATACTTTCTTAAAAGATTTGTTTTTGGTTACAAAAAAGAACATATTTTTTAGTCCCGAAAAACAAAACAAAAACATGACATTATAAGGTCGTTCTGTGTTTGCTGGGTACAGTCTCAAATCATTTAGCACCTGAGAATTAAACTTCTAACCTCATGATTATTACACATACTGTGACATACAGTATACTTTGGTTGCCAAATAAAAATCTTAACTATGTTAAGAGAAGCAAAAGGCTTTTGAAATGACTGTATGTACATATGTGCCACCAGCAGATGGTGCTGTTGCTCTTGCTTTACGTTAACCACTGAAAGCCTCATCAGTTTACCCCATAGACTGGTTTACCCTGAAAATAAAAAAATTGAACTCTTAAAATTACATTAACAGTTAGAATCACACATTTCTAATAGAAAAATGTATCCTAAAAGATTTGCAGTTAACTCAAATTAAAAGTAGGCTACTTTAGCTGTGAGGCACTGTAGCATAGTAACAGCTAACTCTTTAAGAAAGTGTTTCGGATAACTTCACAGATCGACTTCACTGAACTTGAATGTGGCCTGTACACCCGTCCATCCCTGTTTGATGACACTAGTCCACTTTAATTAACTGCAGAGTAAACCAACAGAGCCTGTGTCCATGGTGAAGATGAACAACTGGCTCAAACAGGCATGTAAACAGTTGTCTTCCAAGCTTGTTTTAAGGTCTACGCTTTCCAAGCTAGCTGTTAAAAGGGAAGAACGGAAAAAAAAGACGTTTTTTATGATCTAAAGGTCAGGTTTGACTCATTGTTGGCGAAAGACAAAGTGGGCTGCTTTAACTTGAGGTACATAAAGCAAATCCCTTTGCCAATAAGCTAAAACAGATAGCCACAGCATAATGGTTTGGTGTGATCTCTCATCTGTGAAATAAGTTTAATATGTTTGGGATAGACTGGAAATCCATATATCAAGAGCAGGAGTCTAAACCTTGAAACAAATTAAATACATTCCTGAATTGACACTGAAACAAAACAAAACAGAGATAGAAACATGTTAGCCGCATTTGAGGGCACAAAATACTTACACCACCGTTCAAAAGAAGGCTCTTTTTCTAATCAAAGGCTGCAGTAATTGGATAAAACTTGCAGTAAAGACAGTAATATTGAAAAATATTATTACAATTTGAAATAACCGTTTTCTATTTTATGTAATTTATTCTTGTGATGCAAAACTGAATTTTCAGCATAATTTCTCCAGTTTTCAGTGTCACATGATCCTTCAGAAATCATTCTAATATGCTGATTTGCTGCTCAAGAAACATTTCTTACTGTTATCAATGTTAAACCATGATATTTTTTCAGAATTCTTTGATGAATAGAAAGTTTTAAAAAAGGGGATTTTTTTATAGAAATCTTTATGTCTTTACTGTCAATTTGATCAATTTAATGCATCCTTGCTAAATAAAATAATTTCTTAGAAAAAACAACACTTTTGAACGGTATAGTGTATTTGACTTTTTATTTGCCTGATGCTAAAGGCATGATGAAATGTAATTAAATAGTTTTCTTCTCTTTCCTCACCTGTCCATCAGTCCCGATGTTCCCTCCACAATCGTTGAGTAGTTCAGACATGTCATAGTAGCTGACAAACTCCCACAAGCATGCCTCCAGATGCAGGTTTCGGTAGAATCGTAGGGTATTTTGTCCCCTGAGGGTCGTGCTAAACTGGTAGGGCGCAGTCCCGCCAATGGCATCTGGATTGCGGGTGGCGTCGGAGATGAAACCGTAGCGTGTCCGCACCTCTGTGAAGTCCAGCAGGTTTGAGCAGCGATGGTTTCCAACACGCGTGCCGTCTGGACTCAGGGTCAGTTCAAAGTTGGAGAGCGGCCGAGTGGAGACAACAGGTAACATACCTAACAAGTGAATGAGGCAGATGATGTAACATGGATGTATCTGTTGTTATTGTTAACTAAAACTCAAACTAAAAATATTGAAAATATTTTTTTGTCATTGGAATAAAGCATGCACGCATAAATAAATATGTACTGACCATCAATATGGGGCATGGTAACAGTCAGTTTAATGAGGTTTGGATGGTCTGGATCTTCTGCTCCAGTGTAGCGCAGTCTGGCAGAGAAAGGTTCAGCTCCAACTGTGCCAACAACCCGCGGCTGGCACATACCTGATGCCAAAAGAAAGAAAAATTAAACAGCAGCAGATTAAAGGGGCATGAAATTTTTTTTGCAACCCATTTTACTTCCATATATTTCTGAGTGAAATAGTATATTCAATGAGAAAATTTGTAAGACGGGACTTAATGTTTTCTACTGGAAACCGATTGGATCACAATAAGTGGGTGTGAATTATGCTGCAAATAAGTCAATTTTTTATGCCATTTTATGCAAACTTCCCTTCTGTCTCATTCACTTGGATGTACCGTATGTCATTGCTTATGTTGCACGAGTGCCCACTACTGGTGGAACGTCCTAAGCCCTTAATCACTTAGAATCTGCTATGGTTATACTTTATTATTTAAAGTTTTTCAGTTCACTTATGAATTTGTTTTAAGCTCCATTCTTTAGGCCTTTGAAGTTGGATGCACTTCAAAATGGTGGTGGTGATTCCCCCAAGGAAAAGTGCTTAGGTAAGTTTGCGAGTCTGTGTAACGGTCACCAGCTGGAGTGCCCTTGAGAGCCACCAGAGGGCACTCCACATCAGACTATTGTCATTCCCTCACAAAATACATTTCCCATAACTCACTGCCCGGACTCTTCATCCATTATCACAATCACCTGTGTCTCATTATCTTGTTTAGCTCACCCCATATAAGCCAGGTTTTCTCATTCATTATCTGCAAAGTCTTGTTTAGAGACTTAAATTCTGAATTCTGAGCATTCTCCCTGGTTTCATGTCTCTTGGTTTTTTGGATTTCTTTCCTGTTCTGTGGATTACTCTTTTGCCCGTGTTCCCTGCCTTGTTTGGATTGTTTGTTTGTGTATGACCCTTGCCTGGATTTGGATTACGATTGTGGATAACCCTTTAAATAAATACTGCATTTGGATCCTCAACCCTCGTGTCTCAGAGCAGTTCTCTTACGAGAGTATCTCTCGTACTGCGTAATAGCTTACGCTAGGGGAAAACCTCTTTTCCACGAGATATTGAAGCCAAAAATTATCCTTAATTTTTTATTAATGTAAAACGCTTTGCAGCAGCAAGCAGACACAGGCGATACAGCTCGCGCGCCTATTGGCTGCTCTTGCGGCAAATGCAGCAGCCTATCGAGAGAGACTCTGCGTGACGTAATGACCAATGGGGGCAACTCGCGCCCATATCGTCACGTCCCGCCAGAAAGGGCGTGGTCTCACTCTATAAATATGCTCGTTAGGCTGGTACAAGCTGATTTTCATCTCTTCAGCGAAGCACACGCATCGCTGGATCCGGAGTGAGAAGCCGCGCCGTCGAAGCAAGCTTTTCAGCGGGACGAGCTCTGGAGTCGCTGGCCTCGCCGCCTTCAACTGCCGTACCTGCTGCGCTTTCCGGCGTTCTATATCCTTTTATATCACTTTGTATCCTTACTCTGCTGAGAGTGTTTGCTCGCTTACTTGACGCGACTCACACTTCTCATCACAAAAGAGCTGCGTCTTTTTAAAGATGCCATCCTGTGGCTCGTGCCGCGCCCCACTCAGCAACGGGGACCGTCACGTCATCTGTGTGTCCTGCCTGGGTGAGGATCACGCGGCCATCGCGCTCGCTGACGGCGGATGCCCTCATTGCGACCTTTTGCCTATGGTGACTCTGAGGACTCGCCTGGCATCATTCTCCGAGCCTTCACCACAGCCCGCCGTGGTGCCGCGCCGCAAGAAGCGCCGCGCCCAGCGCGCTCCCGAGCTCTCTCCAGCCCGCCAAAGCTCGCCGGTTCGCCTGCCAGCTTCGCCGGCTTCGCTCGAGTCGCTCACTGACGGACATAGGCCGCCGCCTGCCGCCGCGTCCGTCCACGAGTTCGACGAACCCACCGAGGCTTGTTCTCTTCTGGCATCTGATAGCGAGGATTGGGCGAGCTCCGTGGACCTCCCCTCCGCTAGCGTTTCCCGCCAAACCACTGGTAAGAGAGCCGGCATTGAGACTGAGCTGATGCGTCTGCTCTCTCAGGCCGTGGAAAGCATCGGCCTCGACTGGGAGGCGCCCGCGCAACCGCCGCGCGAGTCGTCAGGGAAACGGGCCAGCATCAAGACCGCGAGCCCTAAAACCGCGGCTAGCTTTCTTTACATTATAAGAAATCTACCCCGCCCCCCATGGGCGTGCGTCACCGGCAAATGAGAAAAGAGTGTGTTTTAGTCCCCGCCGAGGCCGGACTAATCTCCATTTCTCAAACATTTCTCAGCTCCTAGTTTGAGCGGCTGAAAATGTCATTATTGCAGCAATGAGCCTGTTGTATAACACGCACACCTGCATACAAACGCCGACACACACAAAACTGTGATGACACTTTCTTATCTGCTTGCGCTAATGTAGTTTTCCCTGTGGCCCAGTGGCAGAACCTGAAGCCATTGCGTGAGAGACCCGTGTTCGATCCCGGCTCTCGCAGCAGATAAAAATTTAGTCTCGCCGCGGCTGGACTTCCACTGAAACTTTTCGCTCGTTCAGTTCCAGAAAATGCGACTGTTCCAGTGTATTTTGCAGTAAACAAGCTGGTTCCACGGCCCGCTTGCCTGCACATAAAGGCCGTTTCCACGGCGACCCAGAAAAATCATGTAATCATTGAATTTCTGGTTTTCCGGCCACAGCCGATGGTGTTATAAGTGTAATAAAATGCTCACAGCCCAGTGTTCATTTCTACACACAAACACAGCCCGCCACGGTACAGGGCTCGCACAAATGAAATCGACGCATGTCAATTGTGCATTAAATGTAGTGAATGTGCCCACAACCCAGTGCCCACAAACACTACCTAGGTTTCTGTAAAACGAAACCAACACAAGTCTTCCTAGCCTCCTAGGAAATCGACGGTGTTTCAGTCTCACCGTGGCCAGACTTACACTGAAATTTTCGCTCGTTCAGTTCCAGAAAATGTGACTGTTCCAGTGTATTTTGCAGTAAGCAAGCCAGTACCATGCCCGCTTGCCTGCACACAAATGCTGTTTCCACGGCGACCCAGATAAATCACATAAACGGTGTATTTTCTGGTATTCCGGCCACAGCCGATGGTGTTATGAGTGTATTGAAAATGCCCACAACCCAGGGCTCATTTCTACACACAAACACAGCCCGCAAAGTTGCAGGGCTCGCACAAACAAAATCGCCTCATGTCGATTGTGCACTAAATGTAGTGAATGTGCCTACGTCTCAGTGCCCACAAACACTACACACCACATGTCCCACGGGTTCTGTAAAAACGAAACCAACACGCATTCAGTCAGCTCAGGCCGACGGTGTTTTTCAGTGCAGTAAATGTGCCCGCTGTCCTGCGCCCACATTCACTCACAGACATGTTAAGCCCCACGGGGCTCACCCCGCTCTCTCTCCCTCAGCAAACTGCTATAAGGGTTTTGAGCGCGGCCAGGCTGCCCGCCGCGATCGGCGCGCCCCCGCCTCACACACTGTAAACACAGTGTCTGCGTTACAGCACGCCGGAGCTCCCTTGCCGTCACTATGTCTCGGCCAGAGCCCAGATCTCATTCTACCCCTAGCTATTCACAAGAAAGTGTAGGCACAGCTTCCTGGGGTATCAGAATGGGTGCTGAAC
Source organism: Rhinichthys klamathensis goyatoka (assembly GCF_029890125.1). NCBI lineage: Eukaryota > Metazoa > Chordata > Actinopteri > Cypriniformes > Leuciscidae > Rhinichthys > Rhinichthys klamathensis. Next base: position 716,107 of record NW_026606844.1, on the reverse strand, counting down.
ACTATAAAAAGAGGCTATTCGCTACAGTTCGCTCGACGTCCCCGCCGTTATACGTTATACGACGGCGCGCGTCGAGACGACGGTGAAAACGAAGTATCTCATCTACTTCGAGCCGAGATGGCGAAACTACTGAGCAAAGGTGCTATATAACCTTTATCTCAAGCTCAGAGCAAAGGGGGCCTACACAGCAGATATTTTCTGGTACCGAAAAAAGATGGAGGTCTCAGACCCATTTTAGATCTGCGACAGCTGAACAGAGCGCTTGTGAAATGCCAGTTCAGAATGCTTACGACCAGGAAAATCCTCGCGCAAGCGCGCCACGGGGACTGGTTTATGTCAATAGATCTGAAAGACGCCTATTTCCGAATACAAATAGCGTCCCATCACAGGCGATTCTTGAGATTCGCTTTCGAGGGCCAGGCATATCAATACACAGTCCTGCCGTTCGGCCTGTCCCTAGCACCTCGTACATTCACGAAGTGCATGGACGCGGCGCTCGCACCCCTGAGAATTCAGGGCATGCGAGTCCTGAACTACTTGGACGATTGGCCGATTCTAGCTCGATCACGATCGGAGCTCATAGATCACAGGGCCGCATTACTCGAGCACCTCGAGGAGCTGGGCCTCACAGTCAATTGGGCGAAGAGCTCACTGTCTCCCAGTCAGAAAATTTCCTTTCTGGGAACAGTGTTAGACTCGCTATCCATGACGGCACGCCTGTCACCAGAGCGCGGACTAAATATTCAGCGCGTCGCGAAATCCTTCCGCCACGGCTCGATAGTTCCGCTCAAAAGGTTTCAGAAAATGCTGGGGCTGATGGCCTCAGCGGCCTCTGTACTCCAGTTGGGCTTGCTTCGCATGCGCCCACTGCAGATGTGGCTGAAAGCGCGGGTTCCACCCAGGGCATGGACAGCGGGTCTGTTTCGCCTCAGGGTCGACCTACAGTGTGTTTCAGCTCTGGAACCTTGGAAAATAACCGACTGGTATCAGTCAGGTGTGAGTCTGGGGACCGCTTCGAGTGTGAAGGTGGTGTCTACGGATGCCTCCACCTCGGGGTGGGGAGCGCTGCTCGAGGGCAGACCGCTAGCTGGCCTGTGGTCAGAACGGGAAAAGCTCCTTCACATAAACTGCTTGGAGATGATAGCAGTCGACAAAGCGCTACGGCGTTTTTGTCCCCAGGTAACAGGCCACCACGTCTTGGTCCGGTCGGACAACATGTCAGTGGTGGCATACATAAATCGCCAGGGCGGCGTCAGGTCACGAAACCTTCACAGGCTGACGGAACGCCTCCTGGTCTGGGCTCAGCACAACCTGCTCTCACTGAGAGCAGCGCACGTGCCTGGTCACCTGAATGTGGGACCAGACAGACTGTCCAGGAACAATGTTCCAGCAGGGGAGTGGTCGCTGCACCCGCAGACGGTCCAGCTGCTGTGGAAAACATTCGGCAGAGCACAGGTGGACCTATTCGCGTCCCACGAAAACGCTCATTGCCCGAAGTTTTTCTCGAAAAGCAAGGACGCGCTGGCTCATGTTTGGCCCCGCTGCCCCCTATACGCTTTTCCTCCTGTCTCGCTCCTGCCTCAGGTGTTGGAACGAATCAGGGAAAACGGATGCCCAGTGCTGCTCGTAGCTTCGCTCTGGACAAACCAGACGTGGTTCCCTGCCCTGATGCAGCTGACCAGCACTGCCCCATGGCCTGTACCATTGAGGAGAGACCTCCTCTCTCAGGCGGAGGGCTCGATTTGGCACCCTCGCCCGGAGCTGTGGTCCCTGCACGCATGGGCCATCAACGGGTACCCGCTAGCCTCCCAGAAGGAGTGTTAAACACGATCGCGCAGGCTAGAGCTCCGTCTACCAGGCGGCTCTACTCCTCGAAATGGTCTGTTTTCTCTGCATGGTGTCAAGCCCAGAGTTTTTCACCTGTGGAATGCGGGGTTTCGGAAGTGCTTTCCTTCCTTCAAGAGCTACTGGATAAGGGCAGGACCCCATCCACGCTCAAAGTATATGTGGCGGCCATAGCAACGTTTGCAAAACCGGTGTCTGGCCAGTCGCTGGGGAAGAACGACTTAGTCGTGCGTTTCCTTAGGGGAGCTCGGAGGCTAAACCCTCCCAGGCCCCCTTCAGTCCCGACGTGGGACCTTTCCACGGTCCTGGAGGCCATGAAAGGCCCCCCGTTTGAGCCAATCCAGCTGGTGGACATGAAACACCTGTCGTTCAAAACAGTGTTTCTCATGGCTCTCGCTTCAGTGAAGCGCATAGGGGACTTGCAGGCGCTTTCAGTAAGCGCGTCATGTATGGAGTTTGGGCCTAATGACTCGAAGGTCATTCTCAAACCTAAGCACGGGTATGTGCCGAAATCCCTCAATACACCGTTTAGGGCCCAGGTAATTTCCCTGTCCGCCCTTCCGGTTCTCAATGAGGAGGAGGACGCGAGTCTCCTTTGCCCCGTCAGGGCATTAAGAGCTTATGTGTCGCGCTCGTCTGTTTTCAGACAGACTGAGCAGCTTTTCGTTTTGTTTGGCGGGCGCTCCAAGGGACTTGCCGCCTCAAAACAGAGCTTATCCAGATGGATAGTGGATGCCATTGCGCTCGCTTACACTGCAAAGGGCCTGCAGTGCCCCTTGGGTGTCAGAGCGCACTCCACGAGAGGCGTGGCCTCTTCGTGGGCATGGTCTAGCGGGGTTTCCCTGCAAGATATCTGTACGGCCGCGGGCTGGGCCTCGCCGTCTACATTTATGAAATACTATAACCTGGAGGTACCCGCCTTACAAGCTAAGCTTTTGGCGGTCAAAAAATTCAGTGCTATCTGCCCCGCTGTGCGGCCCAGATGCTGAGTTTACTGCAGCCCCATGAGTGTTGACACACGTATGGCCACCCAGATCAGGCTGAAAGCTTTCACCCTGGCTGCGCGTTTTATTGTCATATGATAGCCCCGCTGGGTGCTATTTTATAAGGAATGACGCTTCCAGCCTCTCTTCCTCCACTCTATGTGAGTTTATGGTGATTATGCACTATATGAGCCCTGGGCTTCGGCCCCTGGGACTTTGGTGTTGGATCCCTGTACGCACGGCGTGTTGCATTGTGTTCCCCTAGCGTAAGCTATTACGCAGTACGAGAGATACTCTCGTAAGAGAACGTACTCGGTTACTAGCGTAACCTCGGTTCTCTCTAGAGAGGGAACGAGTACTGCGTATCTTGCCGTGCTTGGAATACGCTCTGGTTCGCTTCGGCGATGAAAACCAGCTTGTACCAGCCTAACGAGCATATTTATAGAGTGAGACCACGCCCTTTCTGGCGGGACGTGACGATATGGGCGCGAGTTGCCCCCATTGGTCATTACGTCACGCAGAGTCTCTCTCGATAGGCTGCTGCATTTGCCGCAAGAGCAGCCAATAGGCGCGCGAGCTGTATCGCCTGTGTCTGCTTGCTGCTGCAAAGCGTTTTACATTAATAAAAAATTAAGGATAATTTTTGGCTTCAATATCTCGTGGAAAAGAGGTTTTCCCCTAGCGTAAGCTATTACGCAGTACTCGTTCCCTCTCTAGAGAGAACCGAGGTTACGCTAGTAACCGAGTACGTTTGTGACACTAAAAGTCTAAAAGTAGAGTTAAACGCAGCCCAGAACAGTGTTCTTTTTTTCTCAGATTTGCAAGATATAAACTCGCAATTGCAAGTTATAATGTCAGAATTCCCAGTTCTAAAGTCAGAATTGTGAGATATAAACTCGAAATTCTGACCTTTTTTTTCTTGCAATTGCAAATTTATATCTCACAATTCTTACTATATAAACTGGCAAGTGCAAGTCCAATTCTAAGGGGAAAAAAGACTTGCGAGTTTATATATCGGAATTCAGACTTTTTTTCCGAAGAATTCTGACTTTTTTTTCTCACAATTGGAAGTTTATATCACAAAATTCTGACTTTATATCATGCAATTCTGAGAAAAAGATGTGAGTTGTGAGGTAAAAAGTCATAATTACCTTTTTTTTTTTATTATTCAGTGGCGGAAACAAGCTTCCATAGGTTTTAAAATGGTCATGGGAAACTACATTTTCCCATGTAAAATTTTTTGGTACAAGAAACCTTAACTAACATTATAAGTGGACTTTAGGGAAAAAAATTAATGGAAATAAACTTTTAAATATCATAGAGATTACTGTCAAAAAATTTACTGTGAAAACTACAAAAGTCCTCAACAATACTGTAAAATAGCAAGGCTACAATTTTATCAGGATCAAATGATGCAGAGCTCTAGAAAAAAAAAAAGAATGAGAAAATTAAATCAGACAGCCACTTGTCTTTTCATTTTGGCCTAAAACTGGTGCCAATTCTGTAATAACTCACCATCTTCCTGGCTGATGGAAACTATGGGGCTGGTGAGCTCCAGGCCTTCATCCCCATTTGAGTTGACAGCCCGGGCTGCACACTGCACACGCGAGCCTGCCTGGAAATACACTGAGTCTAATGTGATTGTTTTGGAGGAGGTGAAGAAGGTGTCAAAATCCACCTCCTTCATGGGGCTGGTCACACCGTCAGGTCCTGTAGGGGCACTGACCAGCCAGCGGTACCGGGTCAGGGTGTTATTGATGTGCTCCGAAACACAGATGGAGCCCGTCCGGTCAAAATCAGGATACTTGGAGTTGCATGACTATAATAAATATAGAAATAAATTAACATACTGTATATCCTGTAGATAGATAGATAGATAGATAGATAGATAGATAGATAGATAGATAGATAGATAGATAGATAGATAGATAGATAGATAGATAGATAGATAGATAGATAGATAGATAGATAGATAGATAGATAGATAGATAGATAGATAGATAGATAGATAGATAGATAGATAGATAGATATTATGTTCATTGTTTCCCTATATAGTGAACCTACCGTGACACAGAGTACGGGATATCCTGCGACTGGCTGAGTATCTCTCGTCCTGCTTGTATCATCATACTGCAACAGAGAAACCACCACTGGCACAGAGGGGAAGGTCACATCAGCCATACTGTTCGCCTCTTCAATGTAGATGATGGCTTTGGTGACCTGAAGGTTTGGAAGAGAAGCTATAATGTGTACAACACAGTGTGGGTCTAATAGACAGCAATATTATATACTTTGTTTCCATATTCCAGGCCAAGCATATTTTGGAGTACCTGAATTTCTGCTACCATGTTCTCATCAGGTTTGAGGTGGACCGTGAAGGCCTCTCTCATCTCTCGCACACCATCATACAGGATTTCCACCTCTAAGATGTGCTCTGTCTCTCCCTCTTTAAACTCCACATCTGCAGTTGGGAAATTGTCATATTACCAATTATATTCTTGGTAGTATTTATTATATTTAAATCAACATAAATTAGGTTAATATAACAAATACTATTAGGAATACAATTGTTTTTCTATTTAAATCAGCATAAAATAGGTAAACTGAAAAATAATTGTATTCATATAGTAGTATTTGTTATATTTACTTATTACACGGCTCTGTGGAATACTTGATTCTGATTGGTCAATAGTGCCATCCAGTGGTATGTTATTCCCAGATAACAACCGCTCAAAACAGATAACGCAGGCTCATCCGGGTTACTGAAGTCAGAGGCGCCAGGAACGGTTTTTCTTTGTCGATGTTTTGCGTTTGCTGAGCAAATAAAATATTAAAACACAGTCGAATCAATATTTTGTGTACAGTTATTTAATTATGCCATCCAGTATCGTGGACTCGCTCTCTCTTGTTTCACACAAACGCAGCTGCTGCCATTTTGTGACTATTGTATTGTTCTTTTGGATTATGAGATACAAACAGGTATGATTTTAAAACAGTTTAATCTGAAATCAATATATCTTATCCTCATAATTATTTATGTGGCGAATTGCTGTGTAATAAGTGGTATGACTGTATATACCGTATCTCTTAAATGTCCGTCTAGTTTGAACTTGCTCCGGAACCGATGTACATCATCCCTTACATAATTTATGCTGATTTAAAAGAAAAAAACTGTTGTTTTCATAGTAGTATTAATTTAAATCAGAATAAATTAGGTAAATATAACAGATGCAACTATGAATATATTTTTTAGGTAAATATAACATACTACAATGATGAATGAAAATTATTTTTTGATTCTATCTTATTCAATGTTTTCTTTTGTATAAGGTTACTGTGAATGTGGGTTGGCAATGTTTTTATTGTTATGACAATGCTTAATTTTCTTTGATCAGCATCATTTGAAAGTCAAAATTATGATTTTGGGGTAAAACATGTTCTTGTGAAATTCCCCGGTGAGCTGTCTTGCAAAACTGTGCTATGATGTTGTGTTTGAACCCACCTTCAGAGATGGGATGGTAATCTTCTCCAGAGGAAGCTGAGCCGTCCTTTGTGTGGACCCGAACCACTGACACTTTGGATGTGTCTCCTGTCCTATGGACCGGGATCCTCACCACTGAGATTTGCCCTGACTCACTGGGTTCACTGACACTGAACTTGGTTGCTCCAAACCTGATAATGGCCTCTGGGGAAGGAGGATTGCGGGAAAGTTAAGACGTATGTCAGCACCGCATTATCACTTCAGTCAAATATTGACCAATCAGCTTAACCAGACTGATGATTAAAAATCTTTAAAGATTTAAAGGGAGAGTTCACCCAAAAAATTAAAATTCTGTCATCATTTACTTACCCTCAATTTATTCTAAACCTATATGAATTTCTTTATTCTGCTGTAACACAAAATAAGATATTTTGAAGAATGTCGGTAGCCAAACATTTGATGGACCCCCTTGACTTCCATAGTATATTTTTCCTATACTTTGGAAATCAATGGGGCCCATCAACTGTTTAGTTACCCATATTCTTCAAAATATCTTCTTTTGTGTTCAGCAGAAAAAAATAATTCAAACAGGTTTGGAACAACTTTAGGGTGAGTAAATGATAACAGAATTTTAATTTTTGGGTGAAGTATCCCTTTAAGCAATCTATTTGCAAGTGAACTTATAAATGTTGACAAAATCATCCATTTATCTTTCAATTAATCTAGCAGATAAGTGCATTTAAATGCTACATTCTTGCTCTTTTATGCTGTTTGAAATATTTATTGTGAAATAATGCATACTATTATACTAACGACTTGTAGGCTTTTCCTCTTTCCACATCTCCTATCCATCTTTAAAATCTACATTTCTGAATTTCTGAATAATAAAAAAAAAACTCATAGGCTTACAGTACATTTTCTGCTCTTAGGCCAATTAAGTACTTTCTAGGACAGAGATTACAGCAATTGCAAGTGAACATAAGTGGGTACAGAAATGTGGGAAAGTAAGAGATAAAAGTCTTACTGTCAGCATCATCCTTTATCTTGATGAGCGTCTCATTCTGAACCCCTATGGAGGCCCCAAACGGAGACTCACTCTTGGGACTTCCCAGCACCAATCTCAGCTCCTCATCTTCCTCATGTTCAGTGCCATCCACGAGGATGAGGACACAAGGCTTTTCCACCTCACCTACACAAGTAATCATTTCAAGAGAGAGTTGTTGTTAAGTATGCATAAAATATGTCAGCACATCAAACAGCGAAATAATTATTTAGGATAAATCAATGGATTTTCTATCAGAATCATGTCTATCATGTTTATAGCTTAAACACACTTAATACTACCTGGTAAAAAGACAATGGTGGAGACGTCTGTGTTTGGCCTCTCATTGAAATCCATCATGACTTGGGCTGTGCCTTGACGGCTGTAGCATCGCACGCTTGACTTGTAGCTCAGATCTCCGCTCCGGTACACAATAACAGAAATCTGTCCATCATTCTCATTACACGTGTACGTAGGATCTCGGAATTGCACTTTGGGCACTAAAAAACAAAAGTCTCATATTTAAACCCAAATCCTGTTTATCGTAATTGTTTTGGTCTTGTTTTTGCATTCTTTATTTTGCCTTTTTAAGGTTTAGTATAAGACTGCTCACAATCTGAGATGGAGTCGTTGACGTAGATTGTAGCTTTTCCAGGTTCTCCCAAAATGCCGTTCATGGGCATACGGAGAACCAGCTCAAACTTCTCTGGCCCCTCTAGCACCGGCTGTCCCAGGTCATCCAGGATCGTAACCTTGAACGTCTGCATGTTGACGCCCGGGGAAAAGTCCAGGTTCTTACTAATCCCAACATAGTCCACACCAGCTGTGTTAAAGGTTTGAAGAAAGTTAGTGGGTCAATGGAGAAACAAATTAAGAAAGTTCAATGACAAAAGAACAATTTCCTCTCACAGGTAAATTAACAGTGGGAAAATAAATGCCTCTCTCATTGTCACATGACTGCAGGAATGGCCAACCTTTTTGTCCCGAATAAAGCAAAATAAATTAAGTATACTGATATTAGACTGGTAAAAGAATACATTTGTGGTTAGCAGTGTTGGGTGTAATTACTTACTAAATAATCTATTAACTGTAATTGAATTACTTTTCCCTTAAAAAGAAGGTCCTTGGTTCGAGCCCCGGCTGAGCCAGGAGTCCTTTCTGTGTGAAATTTGCACGTTTTCCTAGAGTCAGCATGGGTTTCCTCCGGGTGCTCCGGTCCAAAGACATGCAGGTTATGTGAATTGTATATGCCAAATTGTTGTAGGAGTGTGTGTGAGTGTGAATGTGTCTCAGTCCTCGGTTGTGTCAGAAAGGGCATCCGGTGGAAAACCTGTGCCAAATCAAATGTGTGTCTGTGTCAAGCGGACCCTGCAAATGAGCGGGAATAACACTAGGAAGATGGAGTGTTTCTTGATCATGGTAGATAGAGGCACTGAAGACCTTGTCAGTAAGAGTGAGTAGGGCTCTCGTCTTCTGGCGCTGTCTATTTTTGTGTGTGTTGTAAAGCCTGTGGGGCTTGTAACAGCATATTATTGTCTCATGGTGTGGATTTCTTGAAATACAAGCTCGACTATGTATTATATTAACCAAGCATGTTGACAGTAATTATATATAAAAGCATCTGCACAAAGAATTGCCATATGGACAGGTCTGTCTAATACATACCTTCGGCTGAAACAGGGTCAGTCTTTCGAGACCGCACTGTGACTGTTCCGGTTTTGGAAATATCACTTCCTGTTCTCCAAACCCGGACTTCGACATAACCGTCACTCTCATCTACGTGGTACTCCATTTCTCCGAAATAAAATACTGGTGCTGTTAGAAAATAAAAAGAGGTGTTTAATGGAAGGAACAATCTAGATATAAGCATGATCACCACACGAGTAATGTCATAACATAAAATAAAATATTTAGAATAACTGTTATTGTTCATTTTATGAAAGTCAATAGGGTCCAAAACAACACTTGGACCCCTATGAATTTAATTATACGGACAAATAAACCCAAATATAGTTTGTGTTCCGTAAAGGAAAGAAAGTCATACAGGTTTGTATTGGGGGTGAGTAAATTACGACAGAATTTTTTGGCGGGGGGGGGGGGGGGGGGGGAGGGGATGGGGTTTGGGGCAGGGGGGATAACTATCCCTTTAAGAATGAGGAACTGTCTGAGGCAGCTCTGACAAAAGGTACGAGGATGTGGAGACAGACGGGCTAGCATGGACCTGTCTGTCTGCAATTAACACTTTACCCATCTTAGAATTCAGTGCCAAATCCTTGTTCATAGCACAAACACCCTATCTGCTGGTGAAAGGTCTATGTCACACTCAGCTTCCAAATGTGTTTTCTTGGAAGACACAGTGTCATGTACTGAATCTGATTGAGGGTAAGACATTGCGGGTGTTGAAGGAGTTTAAGCTGCTATACGTCCACGGTAGGAAGCACATCTAAGCCCAAGGAAAATAAACAACATGTGTGATGAGACTCTTTTCCTCTCGTTTTAGTCTTGTGTGGCATGGGTGACTCACAGGCGACGTGATAAAAAAAAAACAAAAAAAACAGCAGGTTCATTTTTACCCCTAAACCAGCACTGAACAGTTGACACATTAGGATGGAATGCATTGATGAGGTCATGCGGGGTGTTTGGAGATGGGTTAATTCCATTAAAAAAACTTAAAATAGAACCACTTCAGCATTTGAGCTTTTGTTAAGGCCCATCATAGAATGATTTTACCGGTCACAAAGCTCCAACTCTTACATTATGAGGAAATACTGTCAGGGACAGAGTCAAATTTTGAGTGACAGAAATAGTTCACGGAAAAATGAAATTCTGACAAATATTCTATGCCACATTATGCCAAGTTTGACATCTGAATGCATGTCTTTTGATTGATTACTAAGTGATGTGTTCGAACGTTTAGTTTAGAACGTTTGATTTGTGAATATACAGAGCAGCTTGGACATTCTACAAAATTTTTCTTTCAGAATGAAGAAAAACACACAGGTTTGGAATAACATGACATAATGTGACCTCAATAATTAATACATACTCAGAATAAATTCTGAAGGATCATGTGACACTGAAGACTAATGGCTACTGAAAATTCAGCTTTGCCATCACAGAAATAACTTACATTTTAAATTATATTCAAAGAGAAAACAGCTACTTTGAATTATAATAATATTTCACATTATTACTGTATTTCCTGTATTTTTGATCAAATAAATGCAGCCTCGGTAAGCATAAGAGTCTTTTTATAAACATTAAAAAAAATCACAATGACCCTGAAAACTTTTATGTTAGTTTAAGTGGTGCTTTTCTATTCCAAACTTGCCGTCGCACTACAGATGTTTAGTATTGCTTAAGTATGAGCAATAGTAATATTTTTGTGTTTCATATTTCCTTTTAATGTGCTGAAACTACTAAATTAATAACTTGCATTAATGATCAAAGGCTAAACTTTAACAAAAAAGTTGTCATGCTTCACCTGCAATAACACGCACATAACAAACGTGTGAAGTTGCGTAAAAGCTCACAGGGGCCTAATATGTCTTTAGGCACTGCCTAGAGTTTTGTGTCCAAGGGCGAAAATTGTTCATGATGTGAAAATCCCATTATAAAATGTAGAGACCAGAAAAACGGAGAGGCAGTTATCTCCAGCTTTATCTAGGTCTTGGAGACACATTAAATATAATTGCATGATGTGCCTTGGCACTGCCAGAGCCTGTCCCTGCAGAGACATAAAGTACTGTGGGCGATCGGAAGGTGATATAAAATGAGTGCTTTGGTTTTGCTTTTGTGTGGGTGCGTTTTGGTGTGTGTCTCACTGCTCCCACTATCAGATAAGGTTCATTTCTAAAAGGTACAAACAGTGAGCTTCAAAGCACCACAGTCCATTAACTGAAAGGCAAGCCATTGACTCCTACACGACCCAAACCCAAACTCAGGCGCTTCACGGGGTGGATCAGGTTACCCATGTGGCAGTCTGCCATGGTGCTAGTGGGCTAAATTTGGACAACTGAGTTTTTTTTTTTTTCTTTAAAGGTTCTGCAGTTAGGTACACTAATGCATTATCTTTCCAAAACTTGAATTATCTGGCCTGTAGCCTATAGTGCACTCTGACAATCACTCTTAACTGGCATTTTACTTCACTGCACATTTGACCGCTCAAAAGCTGCTCTTTAAAGTAACTCCAGCCAGCAACCTTTTCACAAGAACAGAACCAGAAGACATTTATGCACAGCTCCTTCTCACCTCATTTCAACTCTCTGTAATTAAACCTCCAGGTGGAAAAAGCTGAAACAAAGGAGGGAAATGCAATCATTTCAAAGACTAATATTTCCGAAACATAAAATATTTCTTCCTATTTCTAAAATATTGTTTAGTGTGACATGGCCAACGATAGCATCTTTATTTATTTATAACTAAATTTTAAAACTGTAATAAATTTCACACACACACATGTATATATATGTATATAGCAGAGTTTACATCTGATTTAAACACTTGGCGTTAGCCTAGGGAGAGAGGCAGAATGTACCCTGGGAGTCTGGTGTGCGGTTCACACATCTACGCACAGACACGTTTGTGCGCTTGAACTTTCCTTAGCATTCCCACAGAGCGACAGCATTTATAAAAAGCAAAGACCTCAGGGTGGAAGAAAATGGCAGAACACATTAGCACAGCGCTAAGTGTTTTTCAGAGTGAACACATTGTACACCTTTCCACAGGAGCTCTCACATGAGTCTGAATTGATTTAAGGTAATTTTCTTGAAAAAAAACACCAGGACAGGTCATTTTTGTGCAAAAAAGCAGGTCACATTTACTTCAACCGCAAAAAAAAGCAAAAGCCATTTATGTTAACATTGCTTAACTGTTTACAAAATGACCTGCATGTAATGTAAAGATTTCAGTCACAATTGCAAGTTCTATATGCTCAAAAGTCCAGAAACTGATGATTACGTAATGAATATGAGATTTAGATTCTTTAAATAACCAGGAATAAACAAACAGTTTCACAACAGGACATCTGCCTCGTCTCCTCCAGGCTGACCCAGAATCGGAAGACTGAATCTTAATAATAGGCTCCAGACAGACAGCCACCTACACTCATTTTGCTCCCTCCGGATACTCCCTTCCAATCTCGCTCTCCAAGTGGATCATAATCATAGCTTTATTAGCCCAACACACATTCACTGCCTGACATCAAGCAGCATATTAGTGAGCCCGATCCTTAGGTACAAGTATCCTCTTGTTTTACAGTTACAACAACTCAGGCACAGTTCTTTCTCTACGCTTACGAGGGTGATTTTTGCCGTATCCAGCGGCAGTTACTGCAGCGTGCGAGAACACGTCCCCAACACACTCATTATCAACAAACAGGTTTTCAACATGTGATGTTGCCAGCTGATTTCTGTTACCAATACAATTACAGAAGGCTTGTGAGGACCAAATACAAGAACAGTAAAACCTGAAAAGGTCTGTATAAAGGCCTGTTCATACCAGGAACAATAACTATAAAGATACCTATATTAGCATCCACACATTACACCAGCGGACGATATTGTTCTGTTTATTCTAAGCGCGTGCTTGTCTGTCACTCTAAATGCTCGAGCTTGTTACAACAGGATGGATTCTGATTGGCTGTCATTGTTTTTATCGTTCTTAAGCTGGATAAAATCGTTCTGAAAGTGATTTCAACGATATTGTTGCTCTGTGCCGTTATCCTAATAGATGTGGTGTGAACACTGCTATTCTTTAATATTGAGAACGATTTTTAGAACTATATCTTTATCATTATCTTTATAGTTATCGCCTTAAGGTTCAGAGGTAATATACAAATGAAAATACCCCTTTCTCACTATAAGCTAAAACAACATAAATCAATAGAAAGTCCCAACCTTGAGAGTAAAACAAACGTGTGTGAGAAGCTCGGTACAGAAAGAATAGAGTAGTACTAGAGGTAAAGCCTGTAAGAGAGGTCTGTCATCCATCCATCCATCCATCCACCCACCCATCACTTTTTTATTAAATAAAAAACTACCAAAGAAAAAAAAAGTCCAGTGTAAGCAGACTATTTTTACCCGGTGTTGCTGCTGTCTGTGCGTGCTTTGAGTACTCTAAGTAGGTGGCACTCAATAAGCTGACACAGTGCTGTCTTTTCTAAAAAAACAGTCGATCAGGTTTCAGGTGTATGCGTCATTTGCAAAGGCGAACGAGCACTGCTGTCAGACAGCAGCTCAAGGCGATGTTTTCTTTCTTTCTTTCTTTCTTTTTTTCTTCTCCTTCTTGCTGAAATTCTTGACATCAGCCAAGAATCTGGACTGGAAAACAAAATAACAATGAAGATGCAAACAAAGCCACTTTCTACAAGGCAGTGTCCTCCACCCTGTGTATTTATACTTGACAAATCACCCGTAAGAAACAGGATCATCAACCTGTCACAGTGTCTGGTTTATGTTCCCTGGTGTCCACTAGAGGTCCTCTTTCCTCACGGTGTCATTCACGTTTGGAACTGCATTCCCCACAATCCTTGTCTGCGCTCATCACTGTTCATTGAACTCAGCTGTTCCCCATCATGATTGTCTTGTTCTGTGTATAAATACCCTGCCTGTTTAGTGTTTGTTACGGAGTCCTTGTATATTGTCACACCACTTCTGGTAGCCTGTTTTTTTTGCCTGTTCTTGTTTGTTTTCGGATTGCCTTTTGGATTTGACCTTTGCCTGGACTAGTTTGTGAGTACGGATTACCCTATTAAATACTGCTTTTGGATCTAACCCCTGTTTCCCGTGTGTGGATCGTGACAGAAGGACTCCGTCACAAAGAGATCCAGCATGATGGGGTTCCGTATCCTCCCTCCTACCACGGAGAAAGAGAGGAGGGGCCATGTCCAAAATTTGATGAGCTTTCGTCAGCAATGCCTGCCGGTGGGTTGCATTGCCCAGTCATTTTGGACGCTCTCGAGGGGAATGGGATACAGTGAGGCAGCATTAAAGGACATTTTTAATACCTGTCTTGATGACCCATTGCCGGGGTGGGAAATGAAGGGTCTGGAAGTCTTGGACTTTTGGAGTTTTACCAGATACCTTGAGCATCGGAGTCAGTGGGATGTATTGGAGCCTCGCCATGCCGACACCGTCACGAGTCCGGTGGTCCCAGTTCCGGTGGTCCCGAGTCCGGTGGTCCCAAATCCGGGGGTCCCGAGTCCGGTGGTCCGAAGGCGGAGGAGGAGGAAGAAAGAGACGTCTACCGTCACTTCTGCCGATTCAGAGACTGTTCACGCTCCATCTGCCCAGCCAGAGACTGTTCACGTCACGTCTGCCCAGCCAGAGACTGTTCACGTCACGTCTGCCCAGCCAGAGACTGTTCACGTCACGTCTGCCCAGCCAGAGACTGTTCACGTCACGTCTGCCCAGCCAGAGACTGTTCACGTCACGTCTGCCCAGCCAGAGACTGTTCACGTCACGTCTGCCCAGCCAGAGACTGTTCACGTCACGTCTGCCCAGCCAGAGACTGTTCACGTCACGTCTGCCCAGCCAGAGACTGTTCACGTCACGTCTGCCCAGCCAGAGACTGTTCACGTCACGTCTGCCCAGCCAGAGACTGTTCACGTCACGTCTGCCCAGCCAGAGACTGTTCACGTCACGTCTGCCCAGCCAGAGACTGTTCACGTCACGTCTGCCCAGCCAGAGACTGTTCACGTCACGTCTGCCCAGCCAGAGACTGTTCACGTCACGTCTGCCCAGCCAGAGACTGTTCACGTCACGTCTGCCCAGCCAGAGACTGTTCACGTCACGTCTGCCCAGCCAGAGACTGTTCACGTCACGTCTGCCCAGCCAGAGACTGTTCACGTCACGTCTGCCCAGCCAGAGACTGTTCACGTCCCGTCTGCCCAGTCAGAGACTGTTCACGTCCCGTCTGCCCAGTCAGAGACTGTTCACGTTCCGTCTGCCTTCATGGACCTGGACCACCTGGAGCGTCTGGCTCGGATCCTGGACATGCCCGTGTCTGCTATTCCAGAGCCGTTGCCCGTTACAGAGCCGGAGCCGGAGCCAGTGACCGTTCCAGAGCCAGAGCCAGTGCCCGTTCCAGAGCCAGAGCCGGAGCCCGTTCCAGAGCCCGTTCCAGAGCCGGAGCCAGTGTCTGTTCCTGAGCCGGAGCCAGTGTCTGTTCCTGAGCCGGAGCCAGTGTCTGTTCCTGAGCCGGAGCCAGTGTCTGTTCCTGAGCCGGAGCCAGTGTCTGTTCCTGAGCCGGAGCCAGTGTCTGTTCCTGAGCCGGAGCCAGTGTCTGTTCCTGAGCCGGAGCCAGTGTCTGTTCCTGAGCCGGAGCCAGTGTCTGTTCCTGAGCCGGAGCCAGTGTCTGTTCCTGAGCCGGAGCCAGTGTCTGTTCCTGAGCCGGAGCCAGTGTCTGTTCCTGAGCCGGAGCCGTGGCCGCCCGAGGGTTCTTCACCGCCCTGGCCGCCCGAGGGTTCTTCACCGCCCTGGCCGCCCGAGGGTTCTTCACCGCCCTGGCCGCCCGAGGGTTCTTCACCGCCCTGGCCGCACGAGGGTTCTTCACCGCCCTGGCCGCCTGAGGGTTCTTCACCGCCCTGGCCGCCCGAGGGTTCTTCACCGCCCTGGCCGCCCGAGGGGTCGTCTGCTTCGCCCTGGCCACCCGATGGACTGTCCGCTTCGCCCGGGCAGCCGGATGAACTGACCGCTTCGCCCGGGCAGCCGGATGAACTGACCGCTTCGCCCTGGTCACCGGCTAAATCGTTATTTCCCGTTTTTGTTCCCCTACATGGACCTGGCCCACCATCCCTCCCCCTGATCCTCCGCCATTCCACCTCCCTCCTGAACTCTTGTGTTGTGTGTTAGTTGTCTTGGAGCGTCTGGTAGCCGCTCCGTAGAGGGGGGGTCATGTCACAGTGTCTGGTTTATGTTCCCTGGTGTCCACTAGAGGTCCTCTTTCCTCACGGTGTCATTCACGTTTGGAACTGCATTCCCCACAATCCTTGTCTGCGCTCATCACTGTTCATTGAACTCAGCTGTTCCCCATCATAATTGTCTTGTTCTGTGTATAAATACCCTGCCTGTTTAGTGTTTGTTACGGAGTCCTTGTATATTGTCACACCACTTCTGGTAGCCTGTTTTTGCCTGTTCTTGTTTGTTTTCTTGTTTTTGGATTGCCTTTTGGATTTGACCTTTGCCTGGACTAGTTTGTGAGTACGGATTACCCTATTAAATACTGCTTTTGGATCTAACCCCTGTTTCCCGTGTGTGGATCGTGACACAACCTGCGAACTGCTATACGTAAGAGACTTCCCATTGTCATTTACGTCACCTTGAAAATCAAGAGCTGAGTTAAAACTGAAAAAGTGCTAAACAAAATATCTTTAGTAAAATTTGTTAGCTCAAATATCTATCTATCTATCTATCTATCTATCTATCTATCTATCTATCTATCTATCTATCTATCTATCTATCTATCTATCTATCTATCTATCTATCTATCTATCTATCTATCTATCTATCTATCTATCTATCTATCTATCTATCTATCTATCTATCTATCTATCTATCTATCTAAAAACAGCAGCAGCTGACCAATGTGCTTTACGACATCAGATAAAATAAATACAAGCAAAAGCAGTAGAAAACTAATTTCACAAATAAAATCAGAGACAATTTTCAAACTAAATAGCAAAAGAAAACCAAAATACTAACAGAAGTCAAATACAAAAACTATCATCAAGGAACATTACTGTAAAAGCAATGGAAAAATAATATGTTTTAAACAAAGATTTAAAAATCTGTAATGTAGGAGCAAATCTAATGTGAACTGCTAACCTGTTTCAGAGTTTAGGGCCTGCAACAGCAAAGGCACGTTCTCCTCTTTGTTTTAATCTGGCTCAGGAAACAATGAGCAATCTATGACTACCGGAGCGAAGAGCTCGAGAGGGGATATGTAGAGATATAAGTTCAGATAAGGGGGCTAAGTTGTTTAGGGACTTCAAAACAAAAACTAGGGTTTTAAACTCCAATCTAAACCACACAGGAAGCCAATGCAATGATGCTAACACAGGAGTAATGTGAGTGAATTTACGGAGGCCCAGTAAAAGACTTGCTGATGGGTTTTGGACCAACTGGAGACGGGCCAAGGAAGTAGCGTTCATTCCACAATACAGTGAGTTACAGTAGTCTAAACGTGATGATATAAAAACATGAATTACTCTATCAAAGTCTTGAAAAGAGAGAAAATGCTTAATTTTGGAAAGAAGACAGAGATGAAAGAAACAAGATCTAACCACTGAGTTCACTTGTTTGTTAAGTTTCAACTCCCTGCCAAGCCAAACGCCTAAGTTTTTAACAAGAGTTTTGGCTTGAGATGCTTGAGATGTGACATGTTGATCATTAACAAACTCTGTGTGACATCTAGATTTTTACATCCTCCAAACTCCTATCTATCTATCTATCTATCTATCTATCTATCTATCTATCTATCTATCTATCTATCTATCTATCTATCTATCTATCTATCTATCTATCTATCTATCTATCTATCTATCTATCTATCTATCTATCTATCTATCTATCTATCTATCTATCTATCTATCAATCTGTCTGCAAACACAGTCAATTATCACCTAAAAGTCAGCAAAGCATCTGTAATGAATGGCTTGGTGACATTCTGGACAGAGTTACAGATTGAAAAAATATTCTCTGAAGTCGACCCTCATAAAAATCCTGACAGAGACATCAACGTGGCACCACAGTTGTGCTGACGCCTCCAGAGCTGACCCTGGAGTCTCAAACACGGCGTTTCAACACACAGCAGTTTAAATTACATCACAACGACCAACTGTTGGGAATTTCAGGCATGCAACCTCTGTCCTCTAAAAATAAGGACACTTTAAAACACCATAAAATGTTGCCATAAATAGTAATAAAATCAGTCTTATCCACGATTCAATTGCCCAGAGATAGGGGAGCTTTGGCAAAGGCAGGCTGTCTATCGTCTGATTTCCCTGCTGTTTTGTTTTCCATGAGATTTTTTAATGAAAGATTTGCTTGTATAAACCAAATTACTTCAAATGGTGTTATACATCAAACACAAACTGAATAAATTTGATTTGCTGAAGTTTTATTTTCTGGCATGTGTGTGTGTGTGTAAATGCAAATAGATTTCAGACCTCCCACACACTTGAGGGCTCTTTTTTTCCCAACAGAATCCGAGTTTCATGTAGGTAGAAATTAAAAATCAGCGGTTTTTTGTTGGATCTTTTACTTCCAGTGTACCCTGTCTGTGCAGGATAAGCATCGGTCTCAGGAGATAGCCGGGCAGCTGTGAGGGGAGGGGAGGCCCGGAGGTGTTGCTGAACAAAGAGGCACCGTGGGGAGATATGATAGAGAACAGCACCTGTAACTACGCCTGGAGATGAGCGATAAGGTGCTTTCTGGGGCACAGACGCACGTGTGCACACGACTGAACACTGCTTTCTACTTCATATTGGATAGTCTTGTTTTTGGTGCACATTTAGAGCCAGATTTACTAACAGAAGCACCAACCCTCTTTTGGTGTTAGAAAACTACTGTCAGGATTTACTAACGACAGGCAGTGAAAAATTAGCGCTGAAAAGGTGTGGACAGGGTTATTTTTGCGGCTGACCTTATTGCATATGCATCTGTAGGAGTTTCCCTTTCAGATTCAAATTTATGAGAGGAGAGTATTGAAATGAATCACGCAATTGACGGTGATTTACTAAGGTTTGCGCTAGTCAATTTACTGGTATTTGCGGCATTATTTAAAGACCAAAAAAAGCATGTCTTAAACCAAATGCTAATTTGCGCTGCTCTTGGTAGATTGTGTTGGTCATTATGGAAATGATCCGGCTGTGTTTGTGTTCTTTTATTTGCGTGTCGTCAGTAGATCATGCACAGAACTTTCCTCTCCAATCTGCGCTTTTCTGGAATTGCACTCTCACACTTATATTTGCCCTGTTTAGTAAATCTGTCCCATAGTGTAATTTTTAATCATTTTAAAATTTAAAGGATAAAATAAACATGCCAGGATCTGTTATATACGTTTTGTTTATCAATAAAAACTTCTACTTTCTAAATGGATAGTTAATCTAAAAAAGGAAATTATGCCATTTTCTATTCACTCTCGTTGCTCACCCAATGTCAGTTCTTCGTACATAGCTTTAGTATTTATTATAAAAGTCGAATAATTCAACGATAATTGCATTGTATGAAAAAATATATACACATGTTTTGAGCAACATGAAGATGAGTAAGTGATAACAGAATTTTCATTTTATTATGAATTAAACTATAATAAATTAAATTAAAATAATTTATAATTAAATACAAATTTAATAATAAATAAAAAAATTCAAGCACAGCTTCACTCTGAAAGGTTCAGGCAGGTTGCTCTTTGAAGCACCAAAAAGAAAGAAAGAAAGAAATCCAAAACACCATATTGGAATAATAACAATCTCTCTACAGACAAAATAATCCATTCTCTCCACTTTAAGGTGAGGCTGCACCCTTCTATGCTTTCATACTTCAGGAATTATGGCTGGAAAATCGTTTCAAGGTTTGCTGTGGTGTTCAATAAATCCTATGAATTTAGATTAAACATTCAGTGTGATCTTGCCTTCAGATTTCTGCGCTAGATCGCTACGGGACTGTGTTAAAACAAAGCCTCCGACAGCTTCCCAGACTGCTGCCTCATATGGAAGCACCTGTCAAGAAAATGTTCAAACATCTGAGCCTGCAAGTGCCCCAAAGATTTAAAAGAATAGTTTGTTGTATAAGATGCCCTGCCTAAAAATTCAGAGCGCTCATAAATATTTTACGATTATTTAAGAATTCTCCAGTCTTTCTGTGCATTGCTTAAGCAGTGCAAAACACTACTGGTTACGTGAAATCCCACTCAAAAGGTCCTGCAACTGTTACAAGCTCTTGCGATTATATTTTCCATGTACTGCAGAACTTAATCCCACAGGATAATTTGTACTTTTTTTTAATGCCTCTGATCATCAACCTCAAACTACGCACTCTTGGTGAAACAATATTACGAAACTGAAATATAAACAGCAAGCATGCCAAACAAATCAAACACATCCAACACAGTGAACATTCTCACCATCATCTGCATCGGGCAGGATGGTCACTCTGGTGGTGGGGAACTCCTGACCCAGACGGCCGCCCATGGGCATGCTTAGGGTGACATTAAAGCTTTCCTCTGCCTCGTAGAGGGAGTCATCGATGACGACCACACGGCAGTGCCTCTCTGTCTCGCCCTTATCGAAACGCAGCACACTGTGGTGTTCCTCAGGCCGGGAAATGTAGTCAGAGTAGGAAAGCACTGTGGTGGGAACTGTGCCCTTGGCCGTACCTGCACGGAAGAGGATAAAGGGAAGATAAGAGGAAGGTTTGAGCATTCAAATTTAATCTCACAGGTTTAGTCAGGGACAAACGCCACTTTAAAGTCTAAACATGTAGTTGAAGAATTCGGATAAGTTTAAAAGTTCACGAAATTTGATTTGGTTAGTAAAGAATGGAAATACCTTTAAGTTAAGTTTCATTCAGTTCCAATCATAATTCACCTTGTTGTGTGAAGCAAACCACCATGAGCTCTTGACTGACATCTCCAGATCTTCGCACAGGAATCAGAAGTTCTCCGATATCTTCCTCAATCGAGTATGTAGCCAAGGGGATGAACACTGTGCATTCTAGGGCAAAAAGCAACTATCACATTTAGTATAAATCCACAAAAAATAACACAACTTTATAGACAAAGAAAGAAAAGAGTTACTGAAATCATCATTATTTGAGGAGCTTCATCGGTTCAGATGGATTCGGTTGTGCTTCATACCTAAAGTTTTGTCAAAGCTTGAAATGTATGTCTTCAAACAAACACCAACGTTTCTAACCTTTTAAAAATGCATGTGTAACTTAAGTTTACTGTATTTTTAATGTGGGATTGATCTCTCACAACTGTGGTCAAAAGGTTCAGAATTTCATAATAATTTAAAAAAAAAACAAGATTCATGATAAGTAATTGTAGTGGGAGAGATACAAATAACAACTCTTATCAGAAGAGTTGGGAATGGATAAAAAAAAAATAACAGGAATAGGAGTAGCATCGAAGAAAACACAAAAGATAGCATGTTAATACTATGGGGTGTTGTTAAGCTCCATGTATTCATAGGTTAAAAAACATTTGGCAACTTCACGGTCACCATTTCAATGAAATGAAACCCCTTTATCCGTATAAGACTTGACTTTAAGTGAGTATTGGGACAATATATGGCTGAGCAGCTCTCTAAGGACACTAACTGGGGTTTCTTTCAGAAAACGAAATTAAAAACTTGATTATATGCTTTGTTCAAATCTGAAGCTTTCTTTGCACTTATAGAGGCAGAAGATAATTAAATGAGATTTAACCTTTCAGACTGTGGCATTAAGTTGCTTTTATGTCCTTCTGCAAGGGAATAACATAGGCTTATCACTGTAATTTATAAATGTCAAATGAGTGTTATGTAGCCTACCCTGCTCCATCAATCTCTCCATTCCAGCTCAACTTGACTATGTAATGTTAACCTCTCAATTAAAGGCGCACTGCAGGAATTCCGTTTTTGTCAAACAGCGACCCCTAGAGTCGATGTGGAGTACTTGTATTTAACGTTACTGTCGTAAATGCCACTCACGCAGAGCGTCTCTGCCATAGACTGGTCTCTGCACTCACGGCCTGACACCCCTTTGAAGCTGTTATATTAAGGTACAAATCTTGCATAGTGTGCATTTTTTGCATTAAATAAGAGATCTAGCGCTAAAATGTGTTTTTGAACTCAAGTTGAGCGCTCGTGTCCGCTGCTATCAGTGTCATGGATACAGTGTTCTCTCTCTGTGGCGTGCAGTCTTCACTCGGACGCGCTCTACAATCTATCGCAGTTGCGGAGACTCTCTATTCATTACGGTGAAATCACAAAATAAAATGAACAAAAACGTGTCCCTGCTTGATATAGACTGTAACCACTGATGAACATATTCAGTTTTGATGAGAGAGAAAAAACGTAGAACCTGTAACCTCTGACACGCTTGGCAAAAGATGTACCACTAGACCATTAAAGAACTCAAACAAAACTTGCGGATTGATGCATTTATTTACGGGTTGAGCAGAGAGGCTCATTCTCTTTTCCTTTTCCTAGTCTCTTCCGACCGCGTTTTCTTCGCTTTTTCCATCGTCGAGTATCACGTCTGAAATGCGCGCAAGTGTCTTCTTGCTTCATATGTTGTTGTTGATGTGTGTGACGTCGTTGCCGTAAAGCATGTTGTGATTCTCGCGAGATTTGTCGGGGGCGCTCCTCTCAAACTTGCATTGCTGTTTTTTCCAGCGGCGTCCCCCCAAGCTTTACTACCAGGATGATTCGCCCTACTGTGAGTTTGTTTACCACCGAAATTACTTTGAAGCTGTTATATTAAGGTACAATTCTTGCATAGTGTGCCTTTAAACACTGAACTAAAAATCGAAAAGATCGGAATCTTGATCTTTGATGAATGTGACTTAAAAATGAGTGTTTGCTGGTGCACAGTTTCTATATACTGTATACATTTGTGTAATTCATTTGTAATGAGGGATGCAATTCCTCATTTTGCATGGCATATAACTTTTTCTGCAGCAGTTTATTTCTACTACAAAAGAAACGATATTGCCATCTACAGGGCAATGAAGGTACTATATATCGTGTGTTTTGCCCTTACTCACCCAAACTTGTCAAAAAGGCTACATTACGTGAATGTGAGTGCATTAGCAGGTAATAGGCTTTATGCCGAGTGTCACGTGACCAAGACGGAAAACAGATCACATCGCTTCCGATTCAGGCCTTTTGTATGTGCTTCATGAAATTTTTTTGCGGTTTTACTCAAGATAACTTAAAAGGAGCAAGCAAAAATGAGCATAACAAAAATAAGTTTTTTTATTTTTCTTCTTCACACTAACGTTTAGATATTTAAATAGCAAAAAATACCAATAACAAAGTGAACTTAGTAGGTTAGCTGATTACCTTAAAAATCCATAGATATCGTAGTTCTTACGGCCGTTAACACTTTCTCTGACAAGCGGATGCAATGAGACCCGTTTTCCAGTTTGGTCACATGACGCTCGGCATAAAGCCTATTGTGAACCTCAGGTGTTTCATATATGAGATGAGGACGTGGTTCCAGCCGGTGATGAGGCTTTGACTATTTACTTTTACTTAACATTGTTTTATTTATTTGTTACATTGAAAAGACCTTTTTGAAGGATTTTTTAGCACTTAAGGCTGTTGTGTCGACCTTGATTTATTGCAATATTGAGGTGTTCCATTTTATTTCGACTTTAGAAAATAAGTTTGCTCTCCTCACAAATCATCTGTTTCTTGTTTTTCACTGGCATGTCTCTTAGCTTTTGAGGACTTGCGTATCCTTGAGCCTACATTCAGTACGAGTAAAATACTTAAATACTGTTAAAATCATATTCTCTATGACTTCCTACCATCAAACTATGCAGTATGATACAATCTCCACAACAGCCATGGTAACATGTCAAAAGAAAACATAATACTATGGTTATTTTGTAAGTGTAATAGCAGTAAAGAGCACAAGATATTTTAGGGACATCAGGCGTGAAATTCGCCATCTTAAGAACAGCAGTGTAAGTGTAAGATCTATGGAGAACGCTCATTCAGTCAGATAAGAGAACAAAGGGACTTGTTCCTGCTATATCAGCCGTAGATCCTGCCATCAAAGGCTTGGCTGCTCTGTTTTGAAGAGGAGGAACCAGGATATTATTCAGATGTTCTGGAGATATTATGCTATGATTACAATGCACAGAAGGGTGACCACTGTGATGTCTGCCCCCACCGACACTCCTTCTCCATATTTTTTCTCTTACCCTTTGCTTGGTTGGATTGTTTGTCTTATACACAAATTATTGTATTGCCTTCAAGTAACACTCACTCAGCAAATTCAATCTAAAATGTAATATTTCTCATTTCATTCATTTAATGTACTATTAAAGTTTCATAAACGGACCCTGTTTACTGTCTCATTACACATTTATGATTATTTCATTGTTGTGGGTGATTCCACCCCAAAAAATAAAGCGTCTTCGTAGCCTTTCCTAAAAAAAAAACATCCAAATAGTTTCTAATTGATAAAATCAGTCCTGGGCAACATTTTGATTTAAATTTCACTCAGCAATAATTAATCTTACAGCAGTAAAATAGGTTGCGAATGACATTTTGTGTTGACGCTAATGTTGTCATTTGATTTGCCAGTTCAGATATTTGCCTGATTTTAATGACACATTATTTTGGGGTAAGATTTTGTAAAGAAATAATTTATTTTATTCAGCAAGAATGTATGATTAAATTGAACAAAAATAAAGACTTTTACATTGTTCCAATAAAATATATTTCAAATAAATGCTGTTCTTTAGAACTTTCTAAGAATCCAGAAAAAAAATATCACACTTTAAACCAAAACAAAGCAGCACAAATGTTTTCATCATGGATAATAATAAGAAATGTTTGTTGAGCATCAATTCAATGTATTAGAATGATTTAGCAAGGATCATGTGACACTGAGGGCAGACAATAATGTTTTTTACAGTATTTTTGATTAAATATATACAGTATATAGCAATATATACAGCATATATATATATATATATATATATATATATATATACGTACATACAGCCGTGGTGAGCATAAGAAACTTAAAAATCTTACCATTCCCAAACTTTTGAACAGTTGAAATGTCCTGAAATTGAATATCTAAGACTGAGTAACAGACTAAACACATAACCCGTAAGCCCAAACATAGTTCATGTTAAATCTATTTCTAATGACTGGCTGAAGTTTGAGATAGTTTGTTTTAAGTTGAAATTTGTTTGAAAAAGTCTGGCTTTTGAACCCCCATACTGATCTTTGCTGCTACCTTAAACCATTCTCAGCACCTGGCTGGAACCCATGTTTCTTTGTTTTTGTTTTGTGAGCTCACCATCTCCGGGGTCAACGATTTCCACCGTTGCTGCCTCTGGGAACTCCAGTGCTCCCATGACAGGCTCTGACAGGACAATCTGGAAGGTCTCGGACTGCTCGTACAGGCTGTCCGACAAGATGCGCACCTTCCAAGTAGCAGTGGTCTGACCTGGGTTAAACTGGACTTGTTTCTGGGCTTTTCCTCGAAAATCTTTGTCCTTTTCAGCCGTACCATCTTTGGTGCCGATACCTTAAGAATGTAAGAGTAAATCAACTTTAAATCAAACATATAAAGCATTTAGTATTTTCTAACATTAGTAGATCAAATGGTAGGTAGGTTAAGCGCTAGATTTAAGGTAAACAGAGTTCGAAAATGTTAAATAGTATGTTCAGGATTTATATTCATTTTATTTATTTGTATTTGTTAATTATTTTATTTACTAATTTATTTATATGTATTATTTGATGTCTGCAAAAAAAAAAAAAAAAAGTCTTTTTAAGACTTTTATGTACAATATTTTTTTATTATTATTATTTATTTATTTTTGTTTCTGTAATTTTGCTGAAATATTCTTTCTGGAACTATACAAACAAACAAATAAATACAGTCTTTTCCAGTGCTTTGGGGTACTAAGAACATAATGTTTTACGAATGTACTTTTGACAAAAACGTTGTTAGTGTCATTTTGACAGACTGCTCCAAGGGATTGGCAAAATCTCCTGTTTGTATCACATCTTCTGTGTTTCTTTAAATCACAGCAGAGCTTTGTTAACAGCTCAATGTAGAGAAGTTGCAGCATGTGTGACGCAACCATTCGGTAATAAAAAGCTTCAAAGAGAGCGGTGTGTCGTTCATTGGAAAGAGAATAAGATTAAGACTCAGAAGGCTAGTCCATCAACATCCTTCAGAAGATCAGATACTCATAGTCCCGCTGGTGGATTTCTGTCCACTTGGGTTGAAAAGGGTTTTACAATGCCAGGAGCTTCACAGCAGGTGTGTCAGGTGGGCATTGTCAGCTAGTGAGCAAGGAGAACACTAACTTTTCAACACAGAAATTGGTCACCAACAAAATAAGATATTAATATAACCCACAAATAAAAAAAAAGAAAGATGAAGAATTTCTGGGGGAAAATGCCAGGGGAAAGGCCAGACTAGAAGGGTTACGATGGACGCATAATGATGAGCTTTGGCAAAGGAGGAGAAATTGAGCTGCCGAAAGAAGAAAGACTACTTTGAAGCAAACTTAGAAAGAAGCGCTTTGATATTAAGGTACATCACATAAAAAAGAGGGGTCCTGTCATGTCCTGCCTGCGCATGTGCCACATAAAATGCAATTATTCATAGAACATCAGCTCTTGAAGAGAAACTGAGGGAGTGAAAAATCTAAATAATAATATAAAAATCATAATTTCAAAGACTTCCTCATCTCCTCGCTTCAGTAAAGGAAGGTCTGTGATCCAGGCCCAGCGAGTGGCAGACGAACAGCAGGACAGCAGCCCGTCTCACCGAGAGGCCCTGGACCGGAACCGAGGTGAGTTCTGGAATGGTGGTCAAGCTCAGCATGTGGATGGAATATTCATCTGTGTGATGAGAACCTGTGGAGGTCTGTCAGTGTGATCCTGCAAGTCTCATGCAGAGGTCTAACCCTTGTTTTTACAGTCTTTTCCATGCCAGTTTTGTTTTGGCCAGAGAGGTGAACACTCCATTTCTGTCACCTGATGGAGTTTGGGTTCCTTGTCGCCGCCACTTCTGACGGCGACCTTGATAGTTGGGGACTCTTAATATTCAGCAGTATTATTAATTTGACTGCACTGACACTGACTGTTGGGATGAGAACTGAACTTAGCTGGACGATGACATCACTGTTGTCTGCAGAGCTGCTTTATAGCTGAGTTGAACTTGAAATTAACTTTACACAGTTGAGTTATTGAACATAACTGAATCAACACTGAACTGACCAGCTGAACAATGACACTTTTTTTTCTTTTTAGAGCTGCTTTACAGCAGAATTGAATTATGTTTGCATCACTGATCATTATTTACTCGTTTATCATTGTAAAACTGATTTGAAACAATCTGTATTGTGACCTTGACCCATGACCTTGGTGTTGCTAGCGCCATGCTCTACCAGTTGGGCTACAGGGACAGATTTAGATTAAAATCTGATAAACATTAATTTCAGAATCTGACGTTTTCTATTAAGGAGTAACATTTGCCCTTTGGAACAGACTTTCAGGTTTTTTTTTTTTTTTTTTACATTATTAAGAGCGATTTCTCCAAAGCATTTTAAAAAAATGTGTCCAAATAATTCAACCAATTCAAAACTAGATCCTATTCTAGACTCAGAATAAAATACTATGAAATATATCAAAGATAACATATAATACCGGGGGAAATATAATACTATGGAAAATTTGTGCTGTGATGCTTCTATGGAATTTTGGTTCATTTCTTTCCCTGATTCCCACACAAGCTCAATCTTTCACAAAATCATGACATTTTTTCTGTTCTTCAAAAATTCATAAATTCTGACAACCATATTATTGTTCAAAGGTTTGGGTAAATATAATTTTTTTATGCTTTTGAATGCAGTTACTTATGTTCACCAAGGGTGCATTTATTATACCAACAAAAAAAAAACTGTATATACTTTAAAATATTCCTAATTTAAAATAACTATTTTCCAATCGAATATATTTGAAAACATAATTTATTCCTGTAATGGCAAAGCTGAATTTTCAGTCTTCAGTGTCACATGATCCTTCAGAAATCATTCTAATACACTGATTTGGTGCTCAAAAAACATTACTTATTATTATCAACGTTGAATGATTTGATCAATTTAATGTGTCCTTGGTGAATCTTCTTTCAAAAAAAGTAAAATCTTACTGACCCCAAATTTTTGAACAGTAATGAATAGTAATGATTTGAAAATTAGTGCAGCAAAGTTTGAAATCTATAGGGTTTAAAGTTTGTCGATCGTTTGTCTCCAATCTCCTGAAATCTCCTGTCTGCATTTCGCATTGGACGGACCGTCTGGCACAGAGTAACACGTTTTTATGCAGTCTACAAATGAACACATCATAAGATCTTACCGCTGATTTGACTACAGTAAGTCTGCAAGGTTACTGAAATAAAGGTACATCTGCCAAACAGAAAAACTTATCGGCCGATGGAGATAATTAAAAAATGCCAAATATTGGCAGATATATCGGCCTTGGCGACCACTTGTACTGAATGTACAGTCAGCTGGTAAATTAATACAAAATAAACCCTAACAGGGTGATCATGACCCCAAAACAAAGCTGAATGTAACACTTATCGCATGCTATGCACCAAGTCAATAAATACTTGATGTTTTACGGTTTAATATAGTATAGTATTTTTTTTTTATAGTTTAATTATAGTTTACATTATTTTATAGTTTAATAATGTAAAGCTGTAGTCCATTATTTTTTTGCATAACATAGCAAATGTTAATATCAATTGAGAATATCCTCACCAATACAACAAAAATGCATCTCTATGTGGCCTCCTCCCATTAATTAACTGCTTTTTGCAGTTATGGTAATCCAACAACTAAACTTTGATCTTTGACCTTTCCCATGTGAGGTTCCTGTTTATAGGGATTTAATGATTTTTTCCTGCTGATTATGGAAACTCAACTTTGCCCTTAGGGGACCAGCAATGAAGAGATGTGTGGGAGGGTTTCTGACTTAAAACAATGTCAGAAAAACTAGTATTATCATTGTGTATGTGGGCGGAAGCGTAGCTATGCCTTGATGCAAATCAAGTAACCAAATCTGATGACATGAGGAGCAACATCTACAGAGGTTCAAAGAAACCAAAATAGTGATATTATAAAGAGACTCCTATCAGCAAATTAGAGGTCACGGTTATTTCACACAACAAAAAGGCTTTTTTCTTCATAAAATCTTATCAGTAGTGCATGATGGGAAATTAAGTACTCTCTTAACATCACTTACTAACAAATGAGGTCTCGCCAAGGTAACCTCTACGTCTCAAGACCACCTCCAGAAACTTAGCCTCTTCATCAACCTGGTAGTACTCTTTCTCCAAGGATATCCATGCCCAATTAAGCCGGAAATGTTGGTTCTTCAGCTTGTTGCCCCCTACAGAAAAATAGAAGAAACATAAATCAGCTAAAGATTAGTATCAAAAATGATTTGGAAAGGATCAATCTCGCAGGGTATGAATTGTTTGCTGTGCACTGATTGTATCAATCCATGTACAAACGTACAAAAGTTAGACTCAACTCTATACATCTTTGTTAGAAGCATGCAAAGGCTTTCTCTTTGAAGTAACAGCTTTAATATGGCCCACTGAGGTTTAATGGAGCTGAATTCTCGAATTCATAAAGGATACCTTATTCATCTCAACAAGAACAGTGTGATATCAGTCAAAATCTCTGATGCAGCGGTGAGGGAAAGTGCAGGTTTAATTGCTTCGTTTCTAATTAAAATAAAAAAAAGGTTTGTCTGTTTTCTATCTGTGTTAGTCTGTTTTATCGTCAGCGTTTGAAGTGCGATTCAAAGTGAGAGCTCACTCCTGGAGGCCATCCCTACCAGTTACAATCTGCACACAAAGACAGCCACTCACACAGACATCAAACACACACAAATGTAGGAATGCAAATAATGGAAAAATGTAATATGTCTAGTCCATCTATATTAATTTAAATATGCATAATTCAGATAGAATTATGTAAATACATTAAATAAATATGTGGTTTAATAAAAATTTGATTTTTGTGGTTTTTTTTACCTTGTCTGTAAGCTTTGGTTACCATTTTGTGCACAAAATGTAGGACACAAATATTTTAGAAAATAACTACATATAATATATATATATATATATACAATATTTGTCTAGTCAATCTATGTTAAATTAAATATTCATAATTCAGATAGAATTATATAAATTTGTATTAAACAATATGGTTTAATAAAATGTAAAACATTGAATTTTGTGGCTGTTTGTTCTTGTCTGTAAGTTTTCATAACCATTTTGTGCACACAATTTGGGACACAGCTATACAAAATAACAAAATTTTTACATAAATATTATTATTATGTGTTTAATTAAAATTGTAATAATTACGTTTTAAAACAGTGATTAAATATTGTTTACATTAAAAGTTAAACCTGATAAACAATAATTATCAATTAAAAATAATGAATAGATTTAATGTCAAATCAACAGATTATGGCCAAAATTACTTTTTTAAAGGGGGGAATAGATTTGATGCATTTAAAACTAGACATTTTTCATACTAAGTTAATTTTATGTTACATAATAGTCTAACAACTATAAGAGACCTCATAAGAAAAACACCGTAGAAGGACACCAAAATTACCATTGTGAAATATACCAAAAGTTATTTAATAAAAGGACAAACCCTGATAAGTACCACCTAATGTCCTGTTTCAAGAGGAAATGGAAAATTGTGAGTCCTACACACACACTGCACACAAAAAAACATTATTCATATAACAAAGAGAAAGATTGATCTGTCTGACAGACCCATCCAATCAGCATTTGGGATCGTTTGTCCAGTCCAGTCTGGCATGCAAAGAGAGAATAAGAGAAAGAGAGGAAGTGAGCAAGGAGAGAGAGAGAGAGAGAGAGAGAGAGAGAGAGAGAGAGAGAGAGAGAGAGAGAGAGAGAGAGAGAGAGAGAGAGAGAGAGAGAGAGAGAGAGAGAGAGAGAGAGAGAGAGAGAGAGAGAGACTTCAATCCATAGGTCTGTTCTGTTCTGGCTTCTTTGTACTATCAGTGGACTGTGGTTTCTTTGCTTTTGGCAACACTACACAGGCCGTACCCACCCCGCACACTCCTCCTCTCCTTCCTCCTCTGTCCAGTTGTCACGCTCTGAAAACCCGTCACGTCCAACTATCTCCGTTTTCCTTTCATGCAAAGGGGCGAGACACACAAGTCTGGATGTTTTATAGTTTACGTAAATGTGCATGTGTGTAAAGCTTGCTAGTAGCACCTGTTAAGAGCTTTTCATGTATTTTTACAATTCTCAAAAAAATCCCATCAATCCAAATATCTAGCATGGTCAATGAGGAAGATTCACAATGTTAAACCACTACAGCACAGACACACCCTATAAAAGTGTGTCACCTCTGATTATTCAAATACTAACCTTGACAAATATGGATCAACAACTAGAAGACACTTTTCCAATGATTCGGTTTCATTTGAAGGATTTGTGAGAGCTGCTTTTATGAAACGTAACAAGCGAAGAAAGCGTCTTCAAACTGCAAGATGAAGCCCTGTCAGAGTAAAGAAATTAACCAACAATGACAGAAGATTCAGATCTGAGCTGAAGTACCTGCCTCATCTTCAAACTCCGACATTTTGCTGAATAATTGGCTGTGTCAACACGCTTTTGATGAAAGAGAATTCGAGATTCGCAGAATACAAAGATTTTTGGACTTCAACAAAGCCTGCTCTCTGTGACAGCGAATAAACAGGATCCACTTTACTTTTGAGGAAAGATGTGAGGTGAAATTTCATTCTGTTTCTAGAGATCTGGCACCTAAAAACAACATACAGTAACTATGTCAAAGTAACAACTCTAAACGATTCTAATTCTCCTCAGTGCAAAAACTGAGAAATCAAAGAGACCTTCGGTTGCACAAAATGACCTCTGTATAAGAGTTTATTTTGTGTGTGGGTGAGATCAAATAGCAAATTCATGTGCTATAGGAAGTTTATTCAGTTAAACATTCAATAGTTTCTGGTAAAACAAGGAAATTCAACAAGTTCATTCACTTGACCTTATCTGCAAGAACCCTTCAAAGAGCATTTTCCAGAGGCAACCCGTACAACAGACTTCCACATGTGTTTCCCACAGAAAGACCATATCAAGCTTTGATTTTAATGCGCATATATGCACATTATTTTAAATGCAATATGATAAGTCATGTTTAACTAACATATGATAGGTCTAGCATTGTTCTAGATCCGGCCCACAGTTCAGGTGTCTGAGGTGAGGTTGTGTTTCAGCTGGATAAACCGACTTCAAAGAGTTCAAGGAAAACCTCACAGTTAATCTATAACTGTAGGTTAAGATTGCTGAGCAGGGGTTTCGTTAACAGCGATGTTTTCTCAAGGTCCCGCTTTCTAGGTCATGGTCGAGTGCATTTTCAGAGCCCCCTTTGAAAAGACAATGCTTTGAAAAACAACTTCAATAATGTAGTTTTCTCATTTCTTTGATGATATGCTGCTTGCTGCAAGCAATATGTTACGAAAACCAAACAATTCATGTAATTAATTATTTGTATTGTAAAACATAATTTTGTAAGCAAGCACATTCTACATCACCTCTTAAAAAACACATGGGCAATACGTACTGACATTGAATCTTTTTACCTGTTATTCAGCATATTTTGGGGAATACAAATAAAATAAATGATCTAATGGTTTTATTCAAGTCAAAAATCAACCTGATTATAGTGGATTCTTTCGTATTGTGATGTACATGCACGTGAAACGGATTATCGAAAAAAAAATGTAGGAGACTTGGTTGGAAGGAAGCAGATCTGAATGTGAGCCAGCAGTCAAAAAAGTTTAAAGTGGACAAAGTTATTGGAGAAGTCTGGCATATGTCACCAGAAAGAAGTCTGTTAATTCACTGGAAGATCGAGTTACAATATTTTATTTAAAAATCACTAAGTCTAAATGTAAAAAAAGAAAGAAACTTATGTATGGAAGATCAATCAGATGCATAGGGTGAATTTCCATTTCACGAACCAGCCCATCATTTAATACATTACAAAAATGATGATGTCACTGATTAATGCTCTGGGCAGAGCTAATATAGATTTAGTAGTCACTACAGTCCTAACATAGCATGTCCTGTCTCTCACCACACGATATTAAGCATGACATCGGCTTTTGATGGTACAGATCTGTTAAGAATGAGACCGGAGGCTCCGCTCAGCCTGAGCTGTGCCAACTCTGTGCCCCCTGTCTCCTCCATAAGCACTGAGTCTGCAGACTACCCTTATTTGGTCACTGAGAGAGCGACCGAGGGGCCCACGGTGCCCACCATCATTCTCCCTCCATCAGACAAACCCGCCTGTTAGGCATCACTGCTAAACACTGACATCTCAGTGCCTAAATAAAAGACCAGCTTGGAGCAAAATTGAAAGTCTGCATCTATAGTTATTGGATACAAAAATAAATTAGGACCCAATATTCCAGTTTTTTTTTTTGTTTTTTTTTACAAACATGAGGTTAATGTTTTTTTCACTACTTTTAGCTTTCTTTACTATTTTAACGTGATTACAAAAAGCTTCTCAAAGGGGTTGATACGATTTTTTAAGGTTTTTAAAGAAGATTTTATCAGATTTGTAATCTGTTATAATTATATTTAATTATATTTCAATTTCAAAAATGTAATTTATTCCTGTGATGCAAAACTGCATTTTCAGCATCATTATTCTGAATCAGTATCATACATTCTGAAGCTCACTTCCTGGGTCACAAAAGCAGGATTCCCACGCACTCTTGAGAGGAGGAGCTGCCTGGAATTCACTGAAGTCAGCGCAGCTCATTTACGTGTGTCTCAAGGAGACTGGGAGTGAGAAATAAAGTGTGTTAGCGCCTAAAGGTCAAACTGAACCTTGGGAGTTGAACCATGCTCTAGTGACTTCACTTGCAATCACTGCTGAGGTCAGTTCCCTCACACATCGGCTTAAGTCCCCTGCCAACCCAACCCCCCATACACACATACCGACAGAGGACTCTGAGAAGTGCCAGAAAATACCTTGCTTGTCTTTTCATTGCAAAATGCCTTTCACTATGCACTTTTCCAAATGGAAAAAGGACAAGCTAAGAGGATGTAGAAGCTTCTAAGAGCACCAAATCCTGTGACAGTTCAAGACGGGGACTTCACGTTGTCAATAAAATGATATGGCCTTCCACCAAACCTGTCAGTGAAAGCTTCTCACCCATAAAGCCTGTCTGCAGTTGTCTCAAACCTCTCAGCTTTCCGGAGATGTTGGTGGTGCTGCAAGGTGTTTTAACATTCTTTGAACATTTTAAAGTGCAATAGGCATTTCTTTCGTTTAGCACACCGCATTCGTATTGTGGTCTTCGCTGTGCATGCACTCTGCTATCTCACTGGGCAGGGGGATTGTATGAAGGTCACTCTATATGCCTGGAAAACACTGGCACACAAAAACTAAATCCTGTAATTTGGAGTCTAATCCTATTAGCACTAGTTCATTCACACAAGTCCATGCTAGACTCTGAACCAAAAGCACAAACCAGTGCCTCTCTCAGGTATTTATGCAAAACTAGATTTCAATTTTATTATTTAAAAAAGTTATTTTTTAAGAAGAAGAAGAAGAACAAAAAGAACAAGAACAAGAACAAGAACAAGAACAAGAACAACAAATGTCTGATGATTTCTGAAGGATCATGTGAGACTGGAGTAATGATTTGCCATCACAGGAATAAAATACATTTGAAAAGATATATGAAAATAGAAAACAGTTATTTTAAATCATAATAATATTTCACAATTTTACAGTTTTACTGTATTTTTAATTAAATAAACTATAACGGTCAGACTATAATCCCACCCACTTTGAAGCGGTACTAACTGCAGTGGAAAACCAAACCGAGCTAAAGCGAACCGAGCCGTGCCGTGCTGAGCCGAGTCGTAGGCTACCACGCAGTGGAAAAGCGAAGCGAGCCGAACCGGGCCGAACCGAATCGTACTGAGCCGTCCCAGCAGTGGAAAAGCGCCATTTGAGACCGAGCTTTATACATTAAACATTAGCTCACTTCAAAATGAAAATTCTGTCATTATTTACTCGCCCTCAAATTGTTTCAAACCTGTATTAAATTATTTCTTCTGCTGAAAACAAAGGAAGATATTTTGAAGAATGTTGTAACCAGACAGTTGATGGACCCCACTGACTTCCATAGTAGGAAAAAAAATACGATGGACGTCAATGGGGTCCATCAACTGCTTGGTTACAACATTCTTCAAAATATCTTCCTTTGTGTTTAGCAGAATAAATAATTTAATACAGGTTTGAAACAACTTGAGGGTGAGTAAATAATGACAGAATTTTCATTTTGAAGTGAACTATTCCTTTAAAACATGTAGCTGATGCACCATTTCAACTAAGCTATTTAAAGGTTCTCCTCATACAAAACTATAGTCTAAGTGGAAGAAACGTTCTCTCTCCCTTCTCTGTGATCTCCTTTAAAGGCAGAATGTCATTCCAAAGCACCAAGGTCGGGTCTTATCCTTGACCGCTGCTCATTAAAAAAAGAGGATTAGAGCGCAGACCTGGATGGACACAAGATTATTTAACAGTGCTTTCTTTCACTGCTTTTTGATTGAATGGCCTGCTCTGAAACAGTTTCTTGAGGATCAAGCAAGTGTTTGAATACAAGTAAGCGATAGTAGGTGTAATCCACAATATTGAGCCTGTTCTAATGTAAACTCTCCTCCCCCTAAAAAAAGACCAACTACAACTATGGAGCGAGTCAATGTGAGAGTCTCTGCTTTCTTCAGTTTCAGGATAGATAACATAACCTCTCCAGGACAATCCAACCCTTTTCTTTTTCTATGGCAAGGAAAGAAATAGCAATTAATAGCAAAAATACATTCCCAATCCCTGCGACTTTGAAAAGTGAACATAATTGTATTCATAACTCGCTGTAATGCCACTGTGGATCCACTGATTGGCTAATGGAAAACTGCAGCAGAAATAGAACAAGGGAATTATCAGGCAGTCAGTAAAGGCGCTTCATGATGAGAGACTTGTTAATTTATGTCCTTGTCAGCTATTATATCCATAGGAAAGTCCTCTCCACCCACTGAGTGGTTTAATTACCACCTTTGTTGTGATGTTAAGATCAGGAATTCATGGTGGCACTGGAAGCAACAACAAAGTCTTTTAGCATGGCAAAACTCTAGTGTGCACACATAAAGGTCACTGACGATTAAATATTGAAAGTAGCAATTATGCACAGCCACTGAGCACTCAAAAAGGACATCTCTACTGAGGTGGGATTAATTAAACGTTTCAGAAATACTGGGTGAGCTGATGCTGGCATGCCAAATGCACTTGTTTATCATGGACATTTTAGCAGGTTGCCATTCCCTTCTAGTATTTCTTAATAATGATAATAATAATAAAAAAACGTTTCAAATCAGCATTTTAGAATGATTTCTGCTTTGCCATCGCAGGAATAAATTACATTTTAAAATATATTCAAAAGTTAAAGTAATTTTAAACTAAAATAATTTCACAATATTACTGTTTTTACTGTATATGACCAAATAAATGCAGCCTTGGTGAGCAGACTTCTTTCAAAAACTTTTAAAAATCTTACCGACCACAACATGTTTGTATTATTGAAGAATTTTTTACCTGAAAAAACACTTGAAAATAGTAAAGAAAATCAATATCTGTATCTATCTGCCTGTAAGACAAATAAGAAATTACAGAAATCTTCTTCAGAAATTACAGTTATATGAATTTCTTTAAAATTCAGTTAACTTCTATACCTTTAAATCTGAATTGGTATTTAGCATCTTGTTTACTACCCCAATTTAAATAGCTGCAATTCCACTGACAACTTTCCCCTAAAGTAAAAGATATGTTATTACTTACAGTAAGTCATGCATGGTAGCCTGTCATTTCAAGTGGACAAATTTGGCAAAGTCTAGACTAACATGTCAACTGGGTGAAAGGAGCATTATATACCAAACTTTAAAAAGCAGTAGTGCGTTTCTCCTCACTGTTGAAAACCTCAATGACTTGAAGAGGAGGCGGCGAAAGGGCCAGAGTGAAAACACTGGAAGCAGAAAGGAAAAAACAACACAGGCATATAATGATTCAGGATGAGAGGGACGTGACAATGAGAGAGGGACTGTGGTTTTTCTTGACCCCTCAATGCCCAGTGTTTGCTGGCTCATCAGGCAGAATAATGGCAGCCTGTTTGCTGAATGGCTTCAGCGCAAGGACACGGCGAGTAAAAGCTGGGCCCCCTGACTGTGTCGAGCTTCATGCTAATAGCTCTCAGGTTGTTTGTAGCGAGCCTATTCTCCCCTCTGGGAGAGTTTCCAACTGAGCTGCCTCTTTTGGAAGGACATGTTTGAACAGTATTAGTCACTTGTAACTTTTTTTTGAGTGGCTTGCCACATCTTTTCTCAAAAATAGGGATCTCTTCTGCAAATTCAAGCAGAGAGAGAATGCCAATTTGCACTGCCTGAAACAATTGATTTTCGAACTGTCAAAAAGGTAACATGGGGAGTTAGTGGAAAAAGACTGGCTATGGGGATGTTTCTCAACTTATAGCTACTGAAAAGCAGCATATGATGTAAGTACATTTTGGGAAGATAAAAACACAGAACACTTCAAAAACACAAAGATTTTGAAGTTGTCGTTAAAGGGAGATTCTGTGTTGTGGGAGTGATTAAACGGAGAAACATTTGATTCAAGATTCTTTTGCATTACATGTAGGAGATGAAAAATGAAAAATAATGGTGCATAGCATACTGGGTTAGAGGTACTGCCTTAAATCAATTGGGTGGTGGAAGTTAGTGCTTTTCACAAGTGGGGAAACATGAGCACAAGATATTGTTTAAAAGGTTGTTTGAACAATAAAACATTATTGTTCAAAATCAGTAAGATTTCTTTTTAAAAATCTTTAATTCAGATGCATTAAATTGTTTAAAAAGTGACATGTTACAATTTCTATTAGATTTCAATTTCTAAAAAAAAAAAAAACTAAAAACATCTATTCATCAAAGAATCCGGAAAAAACGGTTTCCCCAAAAATATTAAGCAGCAAAACTTTTTTTCATCATTGATAATAATAAATGTTTCTTGAGCATCAAATCAGCATATTAGAATGATTTCTGAACGATCATGTCACTGAAGACTGGAGTAATGATGCTGAAAATTCAGCTTTGCCATTTGCCATTTTAAAATATATTAAAATAGAAAACAGTTATTTTAAATTGTAATAATATTTCACAATATTACTGTTTTACTGTACTTTTGATTTAAAAAAATGCAGCGTAAGAAACCTTCAAAAACGTACCAAGCTCTAGCCAACACATTGGACGGTATTGCCATGGACACATAGATTAATCCATATTTATAAAAAAAAAAAAAAAAAAAAATATTATAAATAATAATAAAAATTATTTGCTTTAAACAATGTATACAGACATGTTCCTCTGGTCAACACTGCTTTATGTAAAGGTCAATTGGTAATGCAATGAAATGTTTCATTAGTGTTATTGACTAGCACTAATCTGTTAATGCAGTCTGCAGTCAAAACACATATTTATGCTTTTATACACAGTTCTTTCATCGCAGTTAATTAAATGCAACAATTTCACTGCTTATCAGCAAAGACATGCATTTTGAGTACAGAGCAGCAATCAGAGGCTTTACTTTAAATGAGCCTATTTGGTGTTCAAGCAGACCACAAAAACCTCTAAACAAAGTGTTCTAATCACGGTTTGCAAATGCCCAACATGTCCTTTTCAGTCTTACTCCAAAGGCCAAGAAAAACTTTTTAATAGGTCTGACAAAGTCCGAGTTAATTCAGTATAAGCCTGGTTTATTCCCTGTCTGCCCTGCAACTCTAGCCCATTCATGTCTGATGTCTAACAACTTTCGTTTCGAGACCAAACTGAAGTCTAAAACCCTAGTGGCCGTACATACAATAAAAGAAAAAAGTATAAGATAACATCCCTGGATGTGTAAGAGTTTCATTGTGGTTCATACTAAAAAAGAAGCAAAAATAAATAAATAAATAAATAAATACAATTAATAGAAGACAGATAGAAAACTAGCAAATCAGCAATGAAAACTATCATAAAGATGAACACTGGTTTGAAGTAACAAAATATGACATAGTGAGCATCATACCTGAGTAGTCTGACAGATGTGACATACACAGAGCCGCGAAGAGTGCCTAAAAATGAACATTGCCCTTAACTTTCTCGTTGCACAAGCACGAAAGGCCACTACCATGTTCTGGAGTGGCGTGCTGATGCATTCTCGACAGCCAGTGACCTTTTCATTGAAAAGTGGTATTTAGAGTGCCATTTCTAAGAGATCTTCACTTAAGAGGCTGTGCAAAGCAGAATAGCAACACAGCTGAAAGGAAGAGCTGACAATCAAATGTACTGCGAATAAGAGAAGATACTTCAGAATCAGATACAGGTAAAAGTTGACTTACATGGATAAATCGGCCATGAAATTAAAAAAAATCACAATTATAGAGACACACAAAATAAATATCAGCCTATAATAGAGATGTCTTAGGCTATTTTTACATTTAGATTACATTTGCCATAACCAAACTCTCACTTAACACAGAAGTTAATCTTTAAAAATGCTAATATGTAATCTGTAACACAAGTAATCTAGCAAATCTTAAAATGAATATCCATTTCTCACACTGTAAATTATAATATTGTGATGCAGCATTTAAAACAACTGAAATCAGGTTTCAGTGTTTTGATTCATTTTTGACAATTTATTTTTATCAGCCATGAAAATGAATAAATTATTACAATTATATATAATGTATGTATGTATACATATGTGACCCTGGACCACAAAACCAGTCACATGGGTCAATTTATTTTAAAATTGATATTTATACATCATCTGAAAGCTGAATAAATAAGATTTCCATTGATGTGTGGATTGTTAGGATAGGACTAAGAAGGAATTTTTGGCCGAGATACAACTATTTGAAAATCTGGAATCTGAGGGTGCAAAATATTGAAACATTGAGAAAATCGCCTTTAAAGTTGTCCATTTATGTTCGCGATTGTGCTGCATTCACCCACAAAAATAAATGTTTTATATATTTACGGTAGGAAATTTACTAAATATCTTCATGGAACATGATCTTTACTTAAAGCTGCAGTCAGCAGTTTTTCCACTTTGTCACCATCTCTGTTCGAAATCTGCAATTGCAGTTATTCACGGAATTATCAACTTTACGTGGGTTGTGCCTCGGCACGGCACAGTGCGGATGAATCCAATGTTTTGAGGAGAATGTGCAACTGTCAGTCACCGCACTGGTGTGGATACTGTCATTCGGAATCACAGATTCTACTTTTTGGAAGTATGACCAACATAAGAATTTTCACCGTAAAATGTCCTCTGAACAAGTAAGTAACATCCACTTTTGTTCTGACCAACTAAGGGAAAAAAAGCATTGCAGTAAATCACGCTGATTAAATCTAACGATCGCTTATCATATCAAGTCAAACTGTGCAAATTATAGCCTACTTTGTTCTCAAACTGTTAATGTTAACAACATCAGCATTGCGTGACTACATTTAATGCCCTTCCATTATTATCCTTGTTTTCGCATGGGTCCGGTTGCAGTCTCTTTTTTTCTGTAGCCACTCCGAAGTCCGAACGAAGTCTTTTGCATTTTACAACGGGTGAATCTCCAGTTGTCACTGGTGATTGACGTTTGAACCTTTCTGGATCCGCCATCAAATGAATAAGTTTAATTATATCAAGTGCTGTGAGAAAAGGCTATAAATCTCCACCTCCAACATCCCCACACGCAATATAAGGCTTGTTCGACTTGACAGTCACTGCACAGACCGATCGGTGAATGACATCAAAATACCGCGAGAGCGATTAGTGAGCAGACGGGTCCGTATACTTTTCAATCACTCTCGCGGTACTTTAATGTCATAAACCGATCGGTCTGTGCAACGCCGGTTCAAGTCGAACAAGCATATACCGGTAGTCTACTAGCCAAGACTCCTTCTTTACGTGTACAGATGTGACGTAATGACGCAAAGGCATGCTCAAATTTCCTGCGGAAATCCACCAGTAACACTGGAATTAAAAACATTATTACAAGCTTACCGCTTTGAATCGAGCTAAGGCAACCAGATAGTTTTGAACACTGGCTGGTTATGTACTTGCTCAAAAAATGTTTTTGGATAATTTTTAACCCACAAAAGTTATGGACTGGAGCTTTAATATCCTAATGATTATTGGCATAAAAAAAAAATCTATCATTTTGACCCATACAATGTATTTTTGGCTATTGCCACAAATATACCTGTGCTACTTGTGTCTGGTTTTGTGATCCAGGGTCACATACAGTATATGGAAATGTACTCAATCAACATGAAAATGACCTGCTTTAATAACGAATAAAAAAATTGTAATATCATTGCCTCCTTAGTCACTATAACAGACAAAAACAGTGTGCTCCAAATAAATAACAAACAATTCCATGTCTTCAATGAACACAATGACTGCAAAAGCTAACTAAAGTCAGGGGTCAGTTAACCAGCAGGTCAAACAATGAGACAAGATGGGAGGTGATTGGCTCTGACCTATAAAAACATTTGCTATTGACAAGAAATGGATCCAAAGGGTTCACATACTTTTCCCTACAACTGTATTTGCAACTCAATGCTTTGGAGTAAAGAAAAGTCCAAGTCGCTGGAATCTGAATATAAATAAATCTTAGGGCTATGTAAACATACATTGCTAAACGCTGGCCATTTTCAGGCCCCTGGACAAGTTCCCAAACAGACTAAAGTCCCAACGATATGTAAAAACACATAAATCAAGTGATTTACTTTATTTAGTAGGGCAAAAAAGGCATGCTGAAGCTTGCGCATAAGTACAGTGCTATGATGAAGAGCAGTGAATAGGAAAAGCATTGCAGCTTTTACAGACTAAGGTGCTCATGCTGCTGTCCTGAGGCTTGAAGAGGCGGTCAGCATGCGTGTCATTGATTTACAGGACGAAGGTTACACTCACAGCCGGGACAGATTGACTTTCATCCCCTGGGATTGGGCTGTACTTGTTGATGGCTCTTTAACAGTCTGCAACATGCGCTAAATCCCCTTTAGTTGCTTGTAAAACTCAAGGTTAGGAGGACAGCGTTGAAAAGTGCTACATCTTGGGCAAAGGCGTAGACTGATGATTAGACAAGTGCTAAAGACATGCAGTGTTAATGACATCTATTGACTAATCATGAATAAATGAACAAATAAAATGACTGAATGAAGGAAAAAGGGGGCTTCACTTTACTAGTGCAAAGCCTGTCCTTTCATCAGCTTTATCCCTCATGGTCCATAAAGCCGTTCAGTCACAGTGCTCCTCATTTATTTTATTAGTACTGGTGTCATCCAGAAAACTAGAAAATTATGCTTTTAAACACTTTTTCAGATATTGGTTAGTTTTCAATCATCTTCCTCTGCAGTGAGCTGTTAACCTCACCAAATGGATCACGGAGTCAGAAAGATGAACTTCAGAATCAGTCTGATTCATGAACAAATCATTCAGACCTGCTGAACTGAATGACCTGATCCATTGAAAAGATCCAATTCAAAAGAATGGGTCAGACATCTCTACTAACAGTCTTCCTACCATTGTCCGGGAAGCAGACACACTCTGCCAGTTCAAAGCTAGACTAAAAACACATCTCTTTGACCTAACATTCACATAATACATTATCGACTTCTATAATTCAATGTTAGGCTGCATAGGTTAGGTCAGCCGGAACTGGGAACACTTCCCTTAAATCCTGATGTACTCGTTACATCATAAGAAGAATGGCATCTACGCTAATTTTAGTGTCTTTGTTTATCCAGAGGTTTTCCCGCAGCCTGGCGGATCCAGGCTGTTTTCAGATCTGACGAAGGACCTTCGCCTGGACCCGATGACAACGCAGTGCTGAAGTGCCAACTAGCCTCTCCCTATGGAGGATCCCTATTCCACTCTACATATAAAGCGTTGTGGAAATTAGGGTTCACGTACCTACCCCGAAGTGATAAAATAAAATAAAATTATGTATAAAAATTTATAGGCAAGACTAGTAGTTTGTTTAGGCATGGTTTGCAGGGAATTACAAACCTGCGCACATATATTCAAACGCACATAACTATAGAATCAATTCTTAATGCGCATGTGAACGCCATCAGCGTTTATCACAGGTTCGCGTTTAAAGTCTGTTTAGAGAGAACGGTGTCATCTTAGCGGCCCCTAATTTAATAACAAATGATCATTTCGACGGAAGTGAATCAATCAAAACTAACTTTGGCTGGAAAATAACATTATTCAAGAACCGCTATAAAACCAAACCAATCTCTGTTACCTTAAATTATATTAAGTTTATCTCTGTAAAGCTGCTTTGAAACAATCTACATTGTTAAAAGCGCTATATAAATGAGGATGACTTGACTTGACTTGAACACACAAAAGAGTGCTAAGTAGGGGTGTGACGGTTATTATATAACCGTGAGACCGACGGTTATAGTTGAACACCGTCATTAGATCTCTATAACCGCCAAAACCGTGCTATTAAAATATTTTTTACAAACATGTTTTATCATAGAGAATGTTTAAATACTAATATCAGCTTACGAGGGAAACGGAGGTGGAGTTAGTGGTGCGTCGGAGGCTGAGTGCTGGAGATGATTCGGGAGAGGTCTGTCCCCCTTTACCGATCAGAGCGCGCGCTG
This sequence comes from Rhinichthys klamathensis goyatoka, assembly GCF_029890125.1. Taxonomy (NCBI): domain Eukaryota; kingdom Metazoa; phylum Chordata; class Actinopteri; order Cypriniformes; family Leuciscidae; genus Rhinichthys; species Rhinichthys klamathensis. The sequence continues at coordinate 672,204 of NW_026606844.1, read as the reverse complement.
ACACGGTTAAGCCTTGTTTATACTCGACGCGTCCGCACGTCAAAAAAAAATGACGCGCTGGGTGCGCAAGACCGGCAAGACTTCATTTCGCTTGGCTGTGTGCACGGCTTTTTTTGTAACAGCGCGCGCGGCGCCGCGTCCGAGGATGACCGACTTCAAGCCGAATCTGCCCGAGCATGTATGTCTCACCGCACCGGCACGCAGTTTGCGCGTCTAAATTGCAAAGTTCATTTGTTAAGGTTTTGTTTACTGTGTGTGATTCATTTAATGGAAAGCACATTCACTTCTAGTTGTCTTGCTGTTCATTTTAAGAGCGAGTTGTCCTATAACAGACGAACAGTTATTCAACCGAACGTCCTATAACCCCCCACCCCCGGACGACGACGGTTATGTTACGAACCGTCACATTTGACTCATGTCATGACCGTCATCACCAATCCTGAAACCGGCACACCCCTAGTGCCAAGGCAAATAACTTATTTTTAATTGACTTTTTTATTTGGTCTGTTTCTTGACCAAACGTCTCGGTTACGTATGTAACCCACGTTCCCTGAGTACAGGGAACGGAGACGGGTCGTCGGGGAGTTCCCTGACGAATTGGGATCACGCTAGGGAGACAAATTGCCTTCGAGTGAATTAAAACGAGCCAATGAAAATTGGCATGCAAGATTTGCATTCCGCGACCCGCCTACCAACGCGGGTATAAAAGGCGGAAGTAAACATTGCGCAATGCTTTTCGCTGAGGAGCCGAACGGTGTCCAGTCCTCCGCGAAGGTACAGCAACATGGCGAAGGGACGACACGTCTCCGTTCCCTGTACTCAGGGAACGAGGGTTACATACGTAACCGAGACGTTCCCTTTCGTCCTGGGAACTCCAACGTGTCGTCGGGGAGTTCCCTGACGAATTGGGATCCCTAACAAAACGCCATGGTGCTGGCCCCTTCCAGCGCCCAGCTAAGCTACCCTAAGCAGTTTCACAAATTACAGGAGCTAGCAAGGGAGTCACACTGCTGTTCCACAAGACCCATACAGTGGATTGGACAACACTGGGAAAGCGTGCCCAACCCGTAAAAAAGGGGAAGGGAACGCTGCGGAAGCCAGATGCCTGAAGAAGGCCTGGAATACACATATGTACTAGCCCAGGGGGATAGTGAAACATATGGCAGTCCCTGAGGTAGTCACATCCAAGGGGAGTGGGAGCGTACTCAACAGGGACGACAGAACGAATCTGTCAAGGGGACGGCTGGACTGCACGTGGCATAATGGGTCACCGCAGAGACCACTGGACATAACACCCAGTCTACACAACAACTCCCTTAGAGGTAGTAGACCTGGCGCCGGCGGTCCGCCACGCCTGGCACCGAAGGGGTGATGGAGGAACTCACGAGGCTAACCAACGTAGGGCGCCAACGGAGCGAAAGACGCACATATCCGGCTGAGGCACGGAGTGGCGTAGCAAGCCGAAACAACCTATTCCCTCGCACCACTGGCCGTAGCGAGTACTCGGGAGGAAACAGGTTCCACACGTAGGCTATAGAATCTAGCGAACGTGTTCGGTGTCGCCCAGCCCGCAGCTCTACAAATGTCTGTCAGTGAGGCGCCTTGAGCCAACGCCCAGGAGGCGGCAACACCTCTCGTAGAGTGAGCACGCAACCTGGGTGGACAAGGCTCACCCGTAGCTTCATACGCTTGGATGATAGCATCCACTAACCAGTGAGCTAACCTCTGCTCGGAGACGGCCTTCCCCTTCTGCTGGCCTCCGTAACAGACAAAGAGCTGATCTGAGGTCCTGAAGCTTTGCGTTCTGTCAGTGTAAACCCGCAGGGCGCGGACTGGACAGATAAAAGCTAGGGCTGGGTCTGCCTCCTCCTGGGGCAGCGCTTGCAGGTTCACTACCTGATCCACGAAGGGAGTGGTAGGAACCTTGGGCACATATCCGGGCCGGGGTCTCAATATCACGCGAGAAAGGCCCGGCCCGAACTCTAGGCACGATTCGTCGACCGAAAAAGCCTGCAGATCCCCAACCCTCTTAAAAGAGGCCAATGCCAACAGGAGCTAGGTCCCAAGAGGGTACAGAGTGCAAAACACGAGGTGGATTTAACCTCCTAGCACCCTTGAGGAATCTGATGATCAGGTCGTGCTTCCCTACGGACTTACCTTCTACTACATCGTGATGTGCGGCTATTGCGGCAACATACACTTTGAGGGTGGAGGGAGACAGCCTTCGCTCCAACCCATCTTGTAGGAAGGAAAGCACGACTCTGATCGGGCAAGTTCGGGGGTCCTCCTGGTGGGAGGAACACCACTCGATGAATAGGTTCCACTTCAACGCATAGAGGCGCCTCGTAGAGGGGGCTCTAGCAGAAGTGATGGTGTTTACCACTGCCTGTGGTAGATCACCTACAACCTCCGTGTCCCGTCCAGGGACCAGACATGGAGTTTCCAGAGGTCTGGACGCGGGTGCCATAGAGTGCCCCGTCTCTGAGAAAGGAGGTCCTTCCTCAGAGGAATCGGCCAAGGAGGGGCTGTCGTGAGGAGCATGAGTTCCGTGAACCAAGTCCTGGTGGGCCAATACGGCGCCACTAACAGGACCTACTCCTCGTCCTCCCTGACCTTGCACAGTGTCTGTGCAAGAAGGCTCACTGGGGGAAACGCATACTTGCGCAAGCCCCGGGGCCAGCTGTGAGCCAGGGCGTCCGTGCCGAGGGTCCCCTCGGACAGGGAGTAAAACCACTGGTAATGGGTCGTGTCCGGAGAGGCAAACAGGTCTACCTGTGCGACTCCGAAAACACTCCAGATCAGCTGAACCGCCTGGGGATGGAGCCGCCATTCTCCTAGCAGGGGAAGCAATGGTGAAAGCTTGTCTGCCACACGGTTGAGCTCCCCTGGAACATGAGTGGCGCGAAGCGACCTCAGATGCTTCTGACTCCATAGGAGGAGGTGGGAGGCTAGTCGCGACATGCGGCGGGAGCGTAGACCACCTTGTCGGTTGATGTACGCAACGGTCGCAGTGCTGTCCGTACGGACCAGTACGTGCTTGTCTTTGAGAAGCCCCTTGAGGCGGCACAAAGCCAAGCGTGCTGCTTGCAACTCTAGGCAGTTGATATGCCAATGCAGCTGGGGCCCCGTCCACAGACGCGAGACTGCATGCCCTTTGTACGTGGCCCCTCACCCCATGGCAAAGGGATCTGTGAAAACCACAGCACGCCTGGAAACCTGGACTAGGGGCACTCCGGCCCGTAGAAACGCAGGATCCGACCACGGGGAGAAGGTTTGGCGACAGTGCGGGGTTACTTTGACCCGGAACGTGCCGCTCTGCCACGCCCACCTCGGGACTCGATCGTGAAGCCAGTGCTGGAGCGGTCTCATATGTAACAGGCCGAGCGGCGTCACTGCGGCTGCGGCTGCCATATGCCCCAGGAGCCTCTGAAATTGTTTCAGTGGAACCAACTCCATACCGAGATAAGAGATCCTCTGCACGGGGCAGAGTTTGCTCTTGTCCCAGTTGACCTGAAGCCCCAACCGGCTGAGGTGCCTAAGCACCATGTCCCTATGATCGCACAACACATCTCGCGAGTGAGCCAGAACGAGCCAGTCGTCGAGATAGTTGAGAATGCGAACGCCTTGTTCTCTCATGGAAACAATGGCCGCCTCCGCGACTTTCGTGAAGACGCGGGGCGACAGGGCCAGCCCGAAGGGTAGGACTTTGTACTGATACGCTCGACCCTCGAAAGCAAACCGTAGAAATGGTTCTGTGTCGAGGAAGAATCGAGACGTGAAAGTACGCGTCCTTTAGGTCGATCGCGGCAAACCAATCCTGGGGACGGATGCATTCGAAAATGCGCTTCTGCGTGAGTATTTTGAACGGGAGTTTGTGCAGGGCCCGATTCAAAACTCGCAGGTCCAGGATTGGTCGTAACCCACCGCCTTTCTTGGGTACAATGAAGTAGGGGCTGTAAAACCCGGACCTCATCTCGGCAGGAGGGACCGGCTCGATCGCGTCCTTCGCCAGCAGGACATCGATCTCTCTATGCAAGACAGGAGCGTCCACTGACCGCACACGGGTTAAGTGGACGCCTCTGAACCTGGGAGGCCGGCGTGCAAACTGAATTGCATAGCCGAGCCGAATGGTGCGGATGAGCCATCGGGACGGCCCCGAAGCGCTAGCCAGGCTTCCAGGTACCGACCCAATAAGCCCACCCGAACCACCGGCATACCCGCGGAGGGGCAGCGAGGTGAAAGGCCGGGACCCGGCTCCAGTGGCAATGTAGCCACTGGAAGCGGGGTCTGGGCGGTCCACCGTGGGGCAGACGGCAGAGAGAGCTCGTAGGCTTTCTGCTGCGGGCTGCCCGGTGGCGAAGGGAGGGGGAGAGACGAAGAACGAGGCCCTGACTTCTCGTGTCCTGGTCTCTGCACCTCCGGGTCCAGCTGCAGACCACTGCTATCTGCAAGCTGGGGAGAGGGGAACGGGAGTGGTGCAGCTCGGGGGCGGCACGCACTGCCATTCTGACCCTCTCGGACGGAGGAAACTGGTCTTATTATACTGCCAGTCTCGACCGTGAGGGGAAACGAGGAACGAGGCCCGGGGGCATAGAGTCCTGGTTTCCCCTCACCCAGCGAGAGACGAGAGTGACAAGGCCGCAGCCCTCACTGCCATCTGAGCGCTGGGGCCCGTGAACGACTCAGAGGAAGTGGACTGCTCATGGGTACCGCTGATTACAGGATAACCAGCGGCGGAACAGAAACGAAATTCTCCACCCGGCCCTCCCCCGGGGGAAGGAGTGGTGATGACACGCACTCCCAAAGAGCAGATCGTCACATACTCTGGGTCGCTCCTCTCAGGGTTGTTTCCCTTCCCTCTGCTGGGGGAAAACAAACTCCGAGCGGGCTGGTTTTGAGGTGCTTCTGGACCACCAGTGTGGACATCGTCTAACCGAGGGCCAGCGCTGTGACTAATCACGGTCAGTCACTAAGCACAGCTCAACCCCGAGTTAGAACTACGCACGTGCAGTGGTAGTGAGAGAGGAAAAACTTCTGCAGATTTAGGCATGTTTGGCTTGCCATATTGGCACCAAAATGCTTCCATACTGCCAAAATTCTTCACACACATCCAGGCACTTTAGAACAGCCCAGGAAAGTTTGGCTGTTAAGTCTGAATCTTCAGCATGAGAACACACCATTATAGTAGGAACTCAGCATCATTTTCAGAGTATAACCGCCCTCTCTCCGATGTAGCGATCGACATCTGTCCTCCCTGGGGCCCCGAATGAAATGCCTGGTCCCTCATGAGAAGGACCAGAAACCCATCCGAAAGCCTCGACGGCACACGGCACGCTGAGCGGCTCCAGCCTTTACGAGAAAGGGGAGACGAACAACGTGCCGACGTGGTCATGCACTCCTGAGAGAACATGAACCACCCACGAACGCAGTCTCAACACACTGATTAGGCATGTGAAACCGTGATCGTGGCCGTCAACCAGGCATGCAAGATAGTGAACGTGGCCATCGCTTCGATGACACACGGCACACTGGACGCTAAAGCCTTCAGGCAGGCGAACAACGTGCCGACGTGGTCATGCTCTCATAAGAAAGCATAAACCACCCACGAACACAATCTCAGCATGTTTACGATGCGCTAGAGGAGTGAGTGGTTCGTGCTCACTGAAACCCTCAGATCACCAATGTTATTCGCCAAAGCAGCCCTCTTCTGGTGCACCAGAAGAGAAACTAGATCGGGAAATAAGCAAAGGGACTCACCTCTCGCGAGTCTTGATCTTGACCGCGCATCTTGAGCGCCGAATGACGCGCACTGGGTTGCCGTGACAACCCGCGCTGTCAGCCGGCGCTCGACGGCACACGGCACGCTGAGCGGCTCAAGCCTTTACGAGAAAGGGGAGACGAACAACGTGCCGACGTGGTCATGCACTCCTGAGAGAACATGAACCACCCACGAACGTAGTCTCACACACTGATTAGGTATGTGAAACAATGAACGTGGCCGTCAAATAAGGACAGGAAACGATCGCATCCAGAAACACACAAGTGAAACGTCATCCTAAAAAGGACGCGATCTTCACTCGTGTTGCTCTTTCAGGAAGAAAGTACTCTATCGTGCTGAAGCACACAGGGACCCAACGCGGCAACACAGCGGGGAAACTGCAAGCCCGCTGTGCGCACTCAACCGTTTACCAGCTGTGAAAACAGCTTTTGAATTAACAGCATATAGACGCAGCCGGCAGACAGGAAACCGCGCGGTCGCTGAAACGCCATCTCACCAACACAGAGAGATCCCCTCCCGAAACAGCAGACTCGTAGTCGTAAGAAAAATACAATCTTAAAGCTCACTCACTCAGAGAGGACACAATCGGACGGCTCCGAAGCTAAAAGCATTGCGCAATGTTTACTTCCGCCTTTTATACCCGCGTTGGTAGGCGGGTCGCGGAATGCAAATCTTGCATGCCAATTTTCATTGGCTCGTTTTAATTCACTCGAAGGCAATTGGTCTCCCTAGCGTGATCCCAATTCGTCAGGGAACTCCCCGACGACACGTTGGAGTTCCCAGGACGAAAGGGAACAAAAGTATTGTATGGTTTCTTTATAAGACTTTGAATATAAAGTCATATTAATTATTTGAACTATTGTTGCTTTTGATTAAAAAAAAAACAACAACCAGTAAAATGATGTTCAACAGGGAAAAAATTAAGTCATACCGATTTGCAACGACATGAGGGCAAGTAAATGATGACAGAATTTTCCTTTTGGGGCAAACTATTCCTTTAAGAAAATTCAAAACAAAACCAAACTGTGCTTTTATTTTCAATTGAATGCTTTTTCAGAAGAGCCACGTAACAGTAAATAGCTAGAAGTCAGAAATTAGAATTTATTTGAGGTAACAGAATGAAAGAATGGCGTGACATGGCTCAGGGCTTTAGGAAGTTGCTCATAACCACTCCAAGGGATTGAGCCACTTCTCTATCTTTCATCTCCCCCTGTACTTCCTCCCAGTCATTACACAGATCTAAAAATTCCCTTATCCCGAGGGGAGGTGGAGGTGGGGGCAGGTGGGTAGTGCTTCACAGGTTATCTCCCCGGAGGAGATGCTCAACAGCACCGGCTGCTCACACCTCGCACTCCCCTGAGATACTTGCATCTGACATTCAGCACAATGCCGGAACATACAAGCCAGCTTGCATGCATTAGTGTGGGCTATAGTGGGATCCAAAAGTCTCATACTAAAATAAATAAATAAATAATCAAATATCAAATAAAAATTACACCACAGTCAAAGATCGTGCAGTCCAAAACCAACATTTTAAACACTTTATTCCATACTGGACAGCTCTACAAAATACCTACATCTTTATATCAAGAATTTGGACGTGATCTAATTTCTCTCCAAGCTCTCAAGACGGTACACTGTTCTGATGGAGCTCTACGGTGAGGTGAGCTATCAATTTCAGACTGTCAGTGAGTAGGAGGGTGAGAGAGAGAAAAAGAAAGATAGAGGGAGAGATGGGGTGGGGGGTGGGGTGGGGGACGGAAAGCTTGTCAGATTCAAGTCAAGACACCCAGGCCCTGCGGGAAGGGACTGTGAGGCTGCAGCTTGGCCCTCGCTGTCAGCAGATCCTCAAAGACAAAAACAGGAAGGAGGCGGTGAGAAAGCGAAGGCCAGGGAAGAATTATGCAGCCTGATGTATTGAGTGATAGTGCCAGGCTTACAGATGCAGAGTGACAGCGTGTCTGCAGCACTGGGGCATCCGAAAGAACAGCAAACAACGTCTTTTTGTTTGCAGGATATTACCTTTGAAAACCATGACTGAGGCCCACAAAAAATAAGATGAAAGATTGGCTTTACCGTGAAGAGCATTCATCCTTACATTGCCAACATGAAAACTGAATCACTGGCTTGACAATGTATCATATACTGTGTCACAGTTGTCGTTCTGTGATTTTTATAGTCTATTTTAGTGCTTATAGCCTAAACATGTTTGGAAATGTTACCAATTATGTTTGGATATTTAACTATGTATATATATATATAGTTGTGGTCAGAATTATTGGCACCCCTGGTAAATATGAACAAAGATGGCTCAGTGACACATTTGTGTTGATTTTGACAGTTTTGGATCATTGTCCTGATGGAAGATCCAACCATTATAAGATTTCTAGCAGAGGCCATCAGGTTTAGATTTTGTATCTACTGGTATTTGCAGGAATGCATGATACCATGTATCTGAACAAGATGTCCAGGACCTCCAGCAAAAAATAGGCCCACAACATTAAAGATCCAGTAGTATATTTAACCGTGGGCATTGCATACTTTTATCCCTGTTTGCACCCAACCCATCTGGTGGGTTTGCTGCCAAAAAGCTATTTTTAGGGCGTTTTCACACCTATAGATAGTTTGATTTGTTCCGAAACAGGGAATTAATTTGTTACAATGCATTTTCTTCTTGGTTCGGTTTACTTTCACAAGGCAACCTTTCAAAGCATACCAAAATGGGTTTATGCATGTCACATGCGAGTACAACTGTCCTCTTATTGGGCAGAGTTTCTTCTGCGTCATCCATCAATATGATTGACAAGTTCGCTGAGCTTATTGTGGCTTTATTTGTAACTGTGAGACACACGCAAACACTATACGAATGTAGCCGTCATTCCCACTGTTAAATTATATACTACATTCATATTAATACTACAGCAAATTCAAACATACTCTCTCTGGATCTTCCAGTGCTGTCTAGAGGGTAACAGTGTCAAGACACATGCAAACACTATACGAATGTTATAATGCAGCTAGAGCAGGAATAAAGGCTTTATCAAGACAGCATTCTCAAATGGAGAAGCTCAATTACACAACAAGTTTTCAACTGTGATAACTAATGTGCTCACTCACAGAATCAGACGCTACTGCTATTTATATGGCACATTTCCTCAGTTTGTTTGAAATCGGCGTTAAGGCGAGAAAAACGGGGAGAAAACGCACCAGGTTTCCGAAACAAACGCTCAGGTGTGAAAGCCAGGGTCTTTGGCCACTCAAACTCTCCTCCTCACCGTGCATTAGGACAATAGAGACACATCTCCTCTTCCAAGCAGATTTGTAACATCTTTAGTTGATTGGAACTTCTTAATTATTGCCCTGATGGTGGAAATGGGTATTTTCAGTGCATTAGATACTTTCTATTTTGTGAAGCTCAACAATCTTTTGCTGCATATCAGAACTATATTATTTGGTTTTACTCATTCTGATGAATGATTAAGGGAATTTGGCCTTTGTGTTTCTTTATATTTATACTCCTGTGAAAGAAGAAGTCATAACTGGACAATTTCATGGCCTGCTAAAAAAAGAAGAAGTAAATATTAATGGGAATATACTTCAGAGATATTTTACTCATAAACAATTCTAGGGGTGTCAATAATTGTGGCCAACGTGTTTTTGCATTTATTTCAACAAAAATATTTATTTCACTAATCACACTTAAAGGTAACAACTGCAGGTTAGAGGTTACCACATTTTAGAGTGCATAAACGATAAGAAGATATAGATTTTTTTTTTTAAACACTGCCCTACTCCATACTTCAATAGCCAATTCCAGAGGCAGAACAGGTCTTGAGGTGCACTGGCATGGAAAAACTGACCCAGTTTAATAGCTGGTTTTCTGTAAGCTTTTGGAATGGAATGTGCAGCCTGGTAAAAACTCGTCTTCAAATCCTCTACTGCAAGAGCAACATCCTGAGGGAGGGAATGACGACACTCAAATAATCCGGCAGGGCAAGCCTGGACAGAATGGGGAGAATGTGTGTCGGGCACGTGAACCCGGACAGAAACCTTGCTACTGCCAATAAATACACGACACGCTTCTGTGAGCAAGTAAGACATGCTGCTGCTGCACAATATAGCATACATGAATTACCTGTAGCAGATACAGGTGGAGCTGAGGGAGGTGGAGGGTGTCTGAAAACACCCTACAACTGCTACAGAAAATGCTGACGAGTATTTTGAAGGTTAAGCAGCAAGCTAATTGGCTACTGATACAGCAGGAACCAATCAGCTGTTCCCTATAGAGAATTATGTGATTGCAAGAAGATTGAGATAATGACCTATCAGCCTGCACCATCTAGAGTTTCATGACATTACTTTGTATATCCAATATAAGCAATTACTGCTAATTTGAAAGAAAAGAAAAAAAGTCCTCTAATTACTGCAAATGCCTGATATGGTACCTATATATTGTGTCATTAACATTACCAGGGCTGTCAGCAGTAAAACCTTTAACTCACAATAGTGCTGGGCTGTATACCGGTTCATACCGAATACCGGTGTTTATTTTTGTTATTATATGAATTTTTTTATATAAAAGCGCACTCTCAATCAGTAGAATATGTGGTTAACACATTGCCTGGAAATCCAAACCCAAATCCAAAAGATTAAGGGTCTTGCATTGAGTAATGAAAATCGCCCAACTCGAGGGGCGGCACCAAGCATGCATTTGAAAATCTCACTGCATGCAATTGGATAACACTACGACCAATCACAATACACCCCATACGCTTAGCTACCAGCAGAGCTAACTGGTAGATTAGACTCTTGCCGTATCCGGTCGGCAATACAGCAAAAACGTCCTTCTTGCAATGGAACGATTTGAGTGCCGTCTTCTATTCCTCTATTAGATAAAAAGCCAAGTCTAACTTGTTCATTGTAGTGGCCAAAGCCGTTTCAAACAACTGGTGTTCATCCAATAGCCATCTTGCAATGTTTACTAAGGACTTCGACGTTGCAGCGCTGTCGTCATCTGTTTAGCTCGCCTCTGGCCTGCCTATATCAGATACACCGATGTGATTGGTGCAGCTCGGCTACAAGGGCATAGTTAATAAGCATCATTACTCAATTTGCTGAGCAAATTCAAATTGTGCTCTCGCAAGAACTCTGGATTTCCAGGGTATTTAACACCCAGTCATGCTTGAAAACAAAAAAAATACCGTCATATACTGTGAAACTGGTATAATTTTGAAAAATTATATGATATGAATTTTTGGTCATACCGCCCAGCACAAACTAAAATCAACATTACATTGACAGTTACACTTCTTGTCAAGGTTCCTACTTGAGATGCGCTATATCCCCCAGTGTTAAAGTATTAAATTCACGGAGAGGCAAAAGAACAAATAAGTAGGGCAGTGGAGTTCAAGCAATGCTTTCATGACCTGCTAACCTCATGTATTTGTAAGCAAGCTCCACTGCTAAGAAACATAACTCCCACTCAAGAGTACTGAAGTTACTGCTGTGCAGAAGAGGTGTGCAGAGGAGGATGAGGGGGTGCTTGTTACATCAATAAGTGTAGTGCTTGTTACTTCTTTACTGTAACTATTTTACTTTCTAACTATAAGCCTACATTTCCAAACAGTGGACATGAAAATGAAAGGGATATTAAAATCAAACCACTTCACATTTCCTGTGAAACACAGATGTGACAATCCAGGAAAATAATAATGACACCCTTGTGGGCAGCAGATGTTACCTGTATATGGTCTATAATCCACAACCAGATGGTTTATGTGAATCTGTATCTATAATGTCAAAATCACTATGGCCTGCCGTCAACGAATGTGCTGAATAGCACATGTTTTTGTCTACGGCCCAAAATAGGCTGCAACGATTTATGATTGTGCTTATCCTGTAATTATGACCGACTTTGCTCTAATCGCTGGAGGATCTGTACCATTGCTAAAACACCATTCTGCAAAGCCAAAGGTGGTATTTTCATTAATAATGGAATGTGAACAGATGAGAGAGTGGAAAAATATGCTGATCTATGCACATCCGTTGTGAAGATGAAGGATAAAGCCTGTAAGAGACTCTCTGACCTGACCGGTGCATGTATGAGCTTGTTGTCTTCGTAGCACTTCATGGCATGTGGTGAAACATAATCCTTTTGCTAACCTGAGATTGGAGTGAGGTGGTGCTTCAGAGATGAGCTGGAAAGAGACCCCCTCAATGTCAATGGTTATGAATGAACACAAAAGTTTTGTGTTGAGCGACCAACGCTTGAGCAGGTTTTGGAAGTCAACCTAAACAATTCCTTTACAATGAAATAATAAAGTGGGAGGAATTCACAAAGAATGAATGTAGTGTAGTAGATTATTTGTTTCTGCATTCAATTCAATTCATATTATATTATATTATATTATATTATATTATATTATATTATATTATATTATATTATATTATATTATATTATATTATATTATATTATATTATATTATATTATATTATTATAGTCACAAGTTTGGTTCTTTGTGTTCGGAGAAGATTATTTCTTTCAGTTTTTGGTTTCCCTTTTCCTGTAAGTTTCTGTTTAATTGGTCATCATGGGTTTTAAGTATGTTCTAATTTGTTCCCTTTCTGATTATGTTCGCCACCTGTTTCTTTTGCACTTCTCATTAACTTGGGTATTTAAAGCCCTCCATTTGTTTTGTTCTTTGTCTTGTGTTATTAAAAATAATAATAATAATAAACTTTCATTATAGTTATATGTATTGTGTATTATTTTAATTTAACGTATCATTATATATATATATATATATATATCATGACAGTAAACAGAATCAATGCTATTTTTATACTTACAAAATTGCATTCTCAAAAGGCCTTGTGTAGCCAGATGTTCCCCATTCCTGCTGTAAAAGTTAAAAGTAAAGTAATAAAATAATTGAGGAAGCACCCAAACTTTTTGCATTGTTGGATTGTAACCTATACTTCTTTGTCTTGAAAAATAATGATTAAACCATCTTCACTGGCTGCTCACATTTAAAATAGCATGAATTTAGTGAGCGGATAGATACAACTTCATTAAGAACAGGCAAAAAAATAAAACAAAAAATCAAATCAATGAACCGCAGCTCTTATAATCAAATAAACAACAAAATTGCAGTCTTAATTCATACTTTACTGGCATATTCCTATTACACAAACAGAGAAAACAAGCCTCCCTGGACACAGGAGGTGCAAGCAAGACGGTTAAGTGAGAGAGAGACAACAAGACGGTAAGGTAAGAGAGAGAGAGAGAGAGAGAGAGAGAGAGAGAGAGAGAGAGAGAGAGAGAGAGAGAGAGAGAGAGAGAGAGAGAGAGAGAGAGAGAGAGAAGAAAGAAAATGCAGGAATTGAAAACAAATAGCAAGGTGCAGGTGGGAATCTGTCAGTGGGGACGTCTCCTCCACTGACTGACTGAGTGGATTAGAGGTTGGAGGCAGACAGCTTCTCTAAAGCTCCACAAACAACCCACAGGCAGTGCTAGAACTTGTGTGTGCTCAGGTAAGCTCAATTTCCAGGGGTGGAGGAGAAGAAGCAGAGGAGAAAATGAAAGGGAGGGGTAAAGGTGGCTACACAGAACAATTAAGTGAACAAACATGCCAAAAAATGGCCCTTAGGCCTCCATGTCATCTACTAAACAAAAACCAGACGATGCATCTTCATCCACACAGTCTTGACCACTGCCGAGGGGAATCTTTAGGTTGAAAGGTGAGAGAGTTTGCTGGGTTCAGCCAAAGAAAAGCACAAGTTTCCACTTTCTGTTAATCTCCATTCAGCAACCATGACAGGTCTCACAAATAACAATTATTGCCACTTTCGTCTCCTATTTATTCTTCCATAATACCGTTTTTTCAAGCTTAGCAGCTGCCTTTATTCAAACTAATGCAAAAAAAATGTGGTAAAGAATGTCGTACCTGATAAAGAGAGTATTACTACTCAAAAAGGAGGAAACCAGGCTTTTGTAGTCTACCTCAAGAAGATTAAATTAACTGCTAGATTGTATTTGTGAAGCGTGAGACTTAAAAAAAAAAAACATCGCTGAGAATTTTCTTAAGGTGCCTTCAGGTACCTGCTATTTCAGCCTGTATTTGGCAGCATGACAATGTTCATACTGTATATTCCTTGTTGAGCAGCGTTCAGTCTAAAACTGTATACACGCAGAGGGAATTGAACAAGGCAGATCAGTGTTTCTCTTTTTAAATTTTTAAGTGAAGTAATTTTGATTAAATCAGAAATCAGAACCACATTTCCGCATTGAGGGCTGTGATATAGTATTTCTGTAGTTAAAGGCAGGGTTGGCAATTTTGGAGAGGCTAGCAGTAGCAAGCTAGCTTTGAAAGAGTAAGATCCCACCCCTTTAGAGCATCTCCAAAGCCATGCCTTCTCTAAAAGACTGCAGAGTCTGCAGACAGGGCCGGCACTCCGCACACGCTCATCACGCACTGCGTGTAGGGCACCAAGTGCTTGGGGGGGGCACCAAAAAATCTGGGTCGTGAAAAATCATCACAATAGGCTACTAGTATAAATAACAAATAAAATATGTCTAAAGCATGTTAATATACAAAAGCAATACAAAAATAATATAGGCCTAGACCAAATTAGTCGAGAAAAAGGTGAATCTCCTGTACCAGTCTCCCTCTGGTGCCCCCCCTTCCCCACCTCCCAGTGGTCTGTTCGATTATGCCTCAATCAATGTCAAATTTGGCAGACACCGACCTCAGACATGGCCTCGAAAAGGCACCAAGAGTCGGGGGTGAAAAAAGGAAAAAGAATAGACAGCGGGATGATACTCGCGCGTCGCTTTGCAGTTAAGACAATGTTTTAAATAAAAATGTTAGTTTTGTAGCGCGGGCGCCCTTGCGTCGTGTATGCATGTCCAGGGGGCGTCGCTAGTAGTGCAAATGATCCGGGGCTTTTTTAGCCCTGCATGTTGAATCTTTTATTTTAACGGGGGTCCGGGGGTTTCTCCTCTGTAAAATTTTGAAACTTGGGCTGTTTAAGATGCAGTTAGTTTGTTTGAGAAGAAAAGGAAGACCGCTTAGATACGTTTTTTCGTTGTTGTTCTATGCGGATAATGCGGTCATTTTCAAGAGGTTCATAGGCCAAGGCCCAAGGGCGACATCTGTTGGTGAAACTGCAATTAGAACCCACCCCCCCCCCCCCCCCCCAAAAAGATTAATCGCATCCAAAGTTTGTGTCTACATGATATATGTGTGTGTACTGTGTATAATTATTTTGTATATATAAATACACACACATATGCACGTATATATTTAAGAAATATTTGCATGTATATACTGTATATATTTATATATAATTTATATTATATATAAATTTAAATATTTTATATATAAATAACAAATATTTCTTAAATACATACATGCAAATGTGTATTTATATATATACAAAATAATACACAGTACACACACATATATCATTCATGTAGACACAAACTTTTATTTTGGATGCGATTAATCGCGATTAATCTTTTCCCAGCCCTACAAATTATGTACAGAATTATTATATTGTGCTTCATCAGACTAAGAAATTCTGAATGGTTGTTATTCCTTGGGTGAGAGGGTGAGGGGGTGGGGGGCACCACCAAGCATTTGTGCTTAGGGCACCCAAATGGCTAGCGCCGGCCCTGTCTGCAGAGCATGAGCCTGACTGCTGCAGATTCATGTCAGCGTTGATAGTGTTGTTGACATAGAAAGGCATCTGAGTTTGAGGACGTAAACAGCTCCGGGTATAACGTCACGGGTTGCCATCTCGTAATTACGATTACTGTATGGAGTGAACGCAGCATAAGCTTACAGAGGAACTGTAAAAGGCGTCTGCTGTTTGTTTGTGTTGCTCTGTGACATTCTGTCTACAACTCTGCATAGCCTTACGGAACGCACTGATTGATGTTTGATGTCTACGCGAGCATCCAGATATTAATTTGAAGACAAAAAGAATAATATCTTTGCTTTTTATCAGTCACCTCAGGTTTTTGTCACTTTACAAAGAACATTTACTTCCCACATTGCAAGAACATGAACTTTGTATTAGTCTCATACTCGCAAAGATTTATTAAACTTAAATAGCAATACAAAAAATAAAACGTATTAAATAGAAAAAAAATCAAAACAAATCTAAATCAAATGAAATAAAACGTGTATTTTTCTATTATAATTTTCCAAAGCCATGCACCGCAGGTGGTAAGGAGGGAATCACACAAAAACACTATTAAATCATATTTTGCTGTATTTTATAATAATCTTTTTTGTTTGTTTGTTTTCAGTGTATCTTGTTTCTAAAGCATAATATCTTTTAGCATTCTCATATTCTAGCATACAATTTCTGGCATGTCTTTGGCAATGTGACCACTTCCACTAAGATCTGGAATCATCCAAAAACTATCTTTGGATCCTTTAGTAACCACCTGCTGATATTTGTGTCAAAGTTTGCAAACTTAATCATACTTTGGGAGACCAATTATATTAATCATTGGGAACATGAGCCAAAGGGACAACTAAACTGAAGAATCTGCTGGCAAATAACAGCATCATTTTTAAGGGCAATTTCATGTTAATTAATTACTTGTAATAGATGTACTTTGGCCTCCATTAGAATAGGAGAAGGGCAAAGGTTATTGGCAACAAAAACATTTGAACAACAATTAAAATAAAATTATTCTTAAAGCAAATGCTGATACTATAACAGTGGGCATACGCATGTAAATATAAGGTATTCAATAAGAAAGACATTTGATTCAGTTTACTCAATGAATAACAGACTTAGCAGCATGCACCTGCTGTATAATGCATTGCAATTACTGGATTTATTCACTTATGTGTATGTATATACATACATATGTATGTATTGCATATACATCTATATGGCATGTTATGAGTATTGATATGGCATTTTTTACCTTGTTCTTTTGAGCCAAATTCTCATATGTGCACCTTATTTGGCTAATAGACATGAATTCTGATTCTGAAAGCAAGCCCTCAGATGAGTTGACTGAGAATACTGAGTCTAAATTTCCCAATAGCTCAAGAGTCAAGCCTATGATTTAAATATTTTTATCTGAGAAGACAGATACACTTTTAAACACAGAAACGCCTCATAAAACAAACTGCTTAATCTGACCACACATCTAGTAGCATTTTCTTGACTTTATTCAGCTTAGCCTAAATAAACCCTATATAAACCCAACACAATCTCTACAAGCAACAAAAATGCACTGTTTTACAACCTGTATGAGCTGTACTGCAGCTCACTCACCTTCTGTTGCATTAAGATAAAGAATAAAAACAGTCTTTTGGATTCATCTCCATTTTTGTCCCCCTGTTACTATACAAGCACAACCTGCAGAGTGATTTGGGCTGCTGGAACATGACAGGATACAGCTGTATCTGAGCACTCACAATCCAGTGTGGTTGCCTGATACACTGCCTGTGAAACAGCCGCAGGGGGTCCCTGGGGAATTTAGTTTGGCTGCCACAGTGGCTCTCATGCCTACAAATAACATCAGCAGCCTGGCGGACTTGCTATCAATGATCCAGTATTAGAGTTTCATAAGCACACAATTCACGAATTAAATTCTCAAAACTGACCCTGCATCTGAATATGTGTACTTTCACTGCTACATAGTATGAAAAGAGCCTCAAAATAAGTCAAATAAGTAGGGAATTGGGATGCATCTAATGGCTAACACTAATGAATGGTTAATGAAAAAAGTCCAATATGATTAAGGTAGCAATTTCCACAGTAGGCGAGAAACCACACTGAAGCAAAGCCCTGTGCTGGTTTGGAGATTTGAAGCCCTCAACATGTCTTTATGCTCATCGGTTCACCTGGTGGGTACAATTTTAAACATGTAAGGCACTCTCTTTCATGGGGAGGAGCATGAGTAACTCACCAATAATCAATTGTCAATGCATACTTGAATTGCACAAGGGTTTAGGGGAGCCTCTAGATCTTATCAAGTCCATTTCACAGACGTTTCATGAAGGTGTGGACAAATTCTGTCCATTTAAGGAGGTGTACGTATACCATTATAGGTGCACACTGCACATATGGATTAAATTGATCAAAAGTGACTTTAATAAATGTTTAATACATTGAATTCATTTATGTAAAATAATAATAATATCCATTTCAAATAAATGCTGTTCCTTTAGACTTTCTATTTATCAAAGTTAAAAAAAAATTATTAATGTTAAAATTTATTTTAACATTAATAAAAATAAAAATAAATGTTTCTTGAGCAGCAAATCAGCAGTGAATGCTGAAGGATCATGTGACACTGAAGACTGGAGTAATGATGCTGAAAATTCAGCTTTGCCATCACAGAAATACATTACTTTTAAAATATGTTAAAACAGAAAACAATAATTTTAAATTGCAACAATATTTTCAAAATATTACTGTTTTACTGTATTTTAAAAGAGATGCTGTCTTTATGAGCATAATAGACTTTCATAAAAATCTTACTAATCCCAAACTTTTGAATGGTATATCTTAAAATGTTCGTCCAATTATTGCAATCAGTCCGAATGCAATGATAGGATGTCCTACCTGCCTGTCAGCGAATGTATTTCCATACCTCCGCACACCTGCTCGCTTAAACTTAAACAAAATACATAATTAAACATAGTTGTGATGCAGTGGTAATGATCATGATGTTTCAGAAAGTTACTCAATTCTCCTGCAATTTGTGAATATACACTGTTGAGATAAGATTATGTTTCAGAGTTTATATAGTAAACTTATATAGTAAACTTATAACTGAAGAAGCACAAAATTCCTCAATCTTTTGACAAGCAGTAAAATGAAAGGAGAAATCTTAATTTAGAAAAACAAAACAGCCATAAGACAAAATGAGGGCATCTTGAGCCCTTTCTGAAAGGAGTGTATGACAACATTCAGTAGAATCCTATTGTACAATTGCCAAACTTCAGAAGACACACACACCTCGTGCAAACTTCTGATAGACAAAGGCTCTTTGTGCCAGTTAATTGTGCCAGTCAATTGACTCAGCAAATGAGTAATCTAATTAGCTTGCACACAAAACAACAGCAGAGAATGTCAAATTCATAAAAAAATAAGTCAGTCTTCATTCTTTTATGCTTTTTGATTTTATGATACAAAGCAAATGATTAACAAATTAACCTACTCAGGAAGAGTTCAGCCTCATTCTGCAGATCCGATGTAAACCAAGCGAAACGCTCCGATTTAGTCTTCTCCCAACCTCTTTAAATATTCATACATTCCCCATACAGAACCATGCCAAATGACGCTGGTTTTCACCAGATGATTCCACTGTGGCTACAGAAGATTAGGAGATGGAGGTGAGAGCATTTCTTCAAATTCATGGGGAAAAAGAGAAATCGCACCATCACAATACAGCATGTTTCTTTATAGCCATGGCGGAGGAGAACAATGAACAGGCTGTCAGGAGGGTCTCGAAACGTAAAGCGTCCTCAAAAGCCCACAAAAACAAGCAATCAGCATTTGCATATGTAAAAGTGGAAGCCTTTAATGTTTTCAAGTGGGCTGTGTGTACAAAAACGAATTAGGGAAGACAGGTAGGACCATACGTTTACACGAAAATCAAATAATGAAGGCATGGATTAGCTTTGCAAAAATGTATCAGAGTTTCAAACAAAACTATCATACAACTTACTCAGCATTACCTAATTAGCTAGACAATGGCACTCATTAAGACAGACAGTCATCCTTCTCAAATGATATTATGGTGGCTAAATTTAGACGGAAGCTTTCATCGCACAAGTGATCTTCAAAGTGGAACACTTGTTTCTAACATATGAGCTCTAATTTTATTTGGCAGTCAAGCAATAAGTCCTTAATTGCATTCTGGGACTTCTACCTCACTGGGTACTAAGTGCACTTGGTGGGCTTATAATTGGACAGTTTCATTCAACCCATGAGTGAGAGTCAATGCCAATGTGTCAATCAAAAGACATTCCAGACAGAACTAAATCGTACAGATTCTAGTTATTGCTATTGCAGTCACACCTTCACAAGCACTTTGTGAGCACACAAAGAAATGAAGGATGATGCAGATAGGACTGCACACTTCTGTAATCCAACTAGTCATATTTTAATCATCCTGAGGCAAAAATAATAAATAAAAGTTGAAATGGCTTACCATTGTCTTCAATGGAAAAGTGGAATGCGTCGCTTGTGGCATTGTCTCCATCTCGAAGCACGTAGCATATATGCATGTCATCAATGTCAGCTGAAGGAGAAAACATTCAAATAGATAAGTAACTTTCTTTGAACTATATTAATAAACTAAGTTGTGATGCACTTTATTGCTTTATATAGATACTAAATAGATCAAGATCCATTGTATTATACATTTCAAACATTTTTCAGAATCTATTCCAGTAATATATTTTTATAATGATCACATACTCAGATGCAAACATTTCTATATACAGAATGATATATAGAAATTATTTTATATTGCAAGGAAAAATTATTTTTTTAAATATAAATATCTTCAGCTGTACATGAAGTATATTTTCTATACCTAAAAAATGCATAATACAGGAGGCAAAAGTTTTCAAACTTTTTAATGCCAAGGCCCCCCTAGTAAATAGAAAATCCCAAAAATATAAAGGCAGCTATATATATGTATATTTTAAGACTAATTTGGACTGATATTAGTAATGTGTGATATTAAAAACTAAATAATTGCCATTTATGTTGCCATTTACACCTGTCTTAATGTAATAATATGTACGCTAATGCCCTGCACTCACTTTAGGGGTAGAAAATGCACAAAGAAGACCCCTAAATGTAAAATCTTTGCACATTTTTCCTATAAGTGTAGCCATCCCAAATGGCCCACATGATGTGGACTCCACAGGAACTATTACCTAACAGCCAACAACTCATGTGTCAAAGTATAGACTTTGAAAAGGTGAAAAGTACCATGAGGGCGCAGGGTTCCATTTAGGACAGGGTCTATATGAACCAGGTTGAAAACCACTTTCGAATAAGAGCATATTGTCCATCTGCTCCTGCACAGAGGGTTGCAGGCACCAGACTGCATTATGTCTGAGATTCGTCAGCTGGGCAGTTTTTAATTTAGAGTGAAAAAATATATATGGCACAAAAGCCATGGTACATCAATTCCCTTCTGAGTGAAAGGAGCCACAGAGCAGCAGGTCTCCAGCTGGACCCATCTATCAATTTCTCCATCACCCTCTCTTGTGCCCAAACTTTAGAGTGCATTTCATGTATTTGTTTTCTCTGAGAGGGTGTTACATCCACAGCACTAGCCTATCTTCAATATTTGATGTCAAAACATTTCTCTTCAAAGCGGTCAGCTCATAAAAATGTAAACCCATCATTTTCAAATGCCCGCAAGGGAGCAGCAACTTTATTTACTGTCAGTAGCCCACACCAACACCCCCCACCCCCAACTGTGCTAAATTCCCTTGAAATATTCAAAGAGAATCCTCAAAAAGGAGCTTATTTAGAAAGGGGAAGCACAGTGGCAAGTTGAGCATGTCCCCTGCTAGTTTAGACATTTACAACTTTGTACAACTATACTAAGGCTTTCCTGATATGCCTGAAAGCTCAGAAAGCCCTTTATTGTAACTCTTTGACTTGTGTAACACGGTTGTATAACTGTTTGCTTTGTACTATCTATTGGTGAAAAAAGACTTGTAAATTATTGGTCTTAATTGATGCCAAACACATCTTACAATAGTTCTGATGCCATTCTTCTGATTCATTCTTCAATTTGGGCACTTTTCCAGATAGGCTTTTCAGGACAATCATCCCTCATAACACGGTTCAGAACATTGTAAGACAGTATACAGTATAACAGTTCACCCAAAAAGAAAAATTGTCATCATTTATTAATCCTCCTATCCATGCTGCTCTTCTCCAAATAACAAAAATGAAAGAAACTTGAGGCTGTCAAGCTCCAAAAAAAAAAAAAATTAAAAAAAACGCCATAAAAGGGATCTATACTGTGAAACTATACTGTGTTTTCATAGTGATGAAAAGACTTTTTCACTAAAAATCCTCTGCAATCTGCAGTAGCTCTCAAATCAAACTCAAACCATAGGCTCTATGCACGATCGCTTCCGCGTTTTGTCTCAGCCCGCCCAGTTACATCCGGTGCTGCGTCAGAAGCCGTTTTTTTGCATTATTGGAGATAATGGCAAATTACACTCGCTGTTTACAAAAACGTCCCGCGGTTAACGTAAATGATGTTTACAATATTGTTAGGCAGTTAGCTGTCACACATAAGAGTAAGAAAGAGAAGGGTTAAAAATGATATTTTTCGAGCTACATCGACAACTTTGAGGGTGAGTATTCTCTCATATCATGTGAAATCCGACTAGCGAATCAGTTTCTAAAATCGTTGTCTCTTTTCTGAGAAAATGAATTTTATTAAAGTTTTGCAGCTATACACTTAACGCTATGCGGAAGTAAGGACGCGGGCTGAGATTCTACCGGAAATACGTCAGCAGCGTTCGTGCATAGAGCCTATTGACGTCAATGTTGTTTGGTAATGAGACAACCCAAAGCAATGCTGATGCACCATTTTTCTCATCCATACAGACTTACTCACAAAGTGAGGTTTTATTTTGGGGGGACAAACTGATTAAATTTAAGTCTGCTCCTACTATTTTTATGATAATATTTGTTGGTTTTAGAGGGGTTGTGGGCATTTTTCTACTAGTCAAGCCGGGAGACAAGGTGGCAAAACAACTTTGGCTGGTTTAAGCATATATATATATTTTATTTTATTTTTTCTCAAGAAGGGGTTGACAGACTCATTTCCGATTCACTTTTATTATATGTAGCCAAGATAGCAGCCAAGATATTCTTCAAAAACTTCCCCTTTTGTTTTGCATGGAAGAAAGAACACCTTTTGGGTCTGGGGCAGCATGAGGGTAGATAAATGATCACAGCATTTTCATTTTTGCATGAACAATCCCTTTAATATAGTATTCTCACATTTATGTTAATCCAGTATTCTCTCACATACTATTCTGATGCATTAAGCATTGATCTACCATTAATATTAACCCATTTAAATGTTTTAAATTAATATAACCTATTCCATTAAATTAACATCACAAAACTTACCTTGGGTAAATGTGGTGATAGTTGCATTGCCTTTTCCCAAGTTAATGAGATAGCCATGTTCAGCACCAACAGTAATTTTAAAAGTCACTGCTCCTTGAGGGCTGTCTCTATCCTCTGCCTTTAATGTTTTACTAGTGATTAGGAACCCAAGGTGACCAGTAGGGAGAATTCTTATTGTTGTGCCACCCTTATTAGTTACAACCTGTGGAACTCCGTTGTCCACCGAAAAAATTGTGATTTTCATCATTTGGGGTTTGCGAGTTGCATAAACAGTGTCAGGGAACACGTAAAAGTCTGTGTGAGTTCCGTCTGTGACCGTAAATGAGAAGCTGTCAGAAGAAGACTCGGTTCCATCGTGCTTGTAGCGGATCATGTTTTCATTTAGGTCCTGCTTGGTGAAGAAAGTGACAGGTCGGGTGTTGTTAAACAGCAACTTGCCATGAACAGGCACCTGGGTGATTGTGAACTTTAAAAGCTGGTCGGCTGTATCACGGTCCTCCACCGTCAGCTCAAAAGGAGTGATTAACTTATTTTCGCCTTCATTAACAACCAGTCCGTGAATGGTGACCACGGGCTTTTTGTTGTCAACATCCGTAATGGACACACGAAAGGTGCGGAACACAGGGTTGTAACCATCAGTCACCTCAAACTCGAAGCTGTCCATCTTCACCTCGTCATCAGCAGTGTGGATGTAGTATATTTTATTCCCAGCTAGTTGAAGCTGGGTGAACAAACTAATGGGCATCCCTGGTACATCAGTGCACTCTAAGTGTCCTCGTATAGGGGCACGAGTGATGGTGAACACCAAATGCTCATCAGGGCTGTTATGATCACTGGTGCTGAGCAGGTCTGTGGTTAGAGTCACCCTTCCTCCTTCTTTCAGAGAAACACCTTTGTTGATCACATCAGGGAACACCATGTCTATTCCACCCACAGTTACATAGAAGTACCTGTCAATCAAGGGGTTAATGCCATCAGTAATATCAAATTTGATAAGGTCACGAACTCCCTCTTGTCC
Organism: Rhinichthys klamathensis goyatoka; assembly: GCF_029890125.1. Taxonomy (NCBI): domain Eukaryota; kingdom Metazoa; phylum Chordata; class Actinopteri; order Cypriniformes; family Leuciscidae; genus Rhinichthys; species Rhinichthys klamathensis. The sequence goes on along the minus strand of NW_026606844.1, from coordinate 648,244 downwards.
GTTGTGAATGTACATGATCATATCTTGGTCAACCTCGGTTTGTGTGAAATTCATTCCAACGGTTATGTTTTCAAGTGTTCCAAATGGTGTTCGCTTTTGTAAAAACCCTTGATTTGGACCATAACGGATGATGTAGGTCAGAATGCTGTCTTCTGTATCCAGATCAGTTGCTTTTAAAACTTTATTGTTGATTATTTTCACCTCTCCTATCTCTATTTCAAGGCCATCATTAATCACCATCCTTGGCGTTTCATCGTCAACCAAAATGACCATAATCATGACGGTTTTCTCCACTGTGAATTTGCCATCAGTAAGAAGAACTTCAAAACTATCCTCTGTGTTTTCTGAATCATCATGCTCGTAGAAAATACTTGAAGCCTCTCGTATCTGATCAAGAGTGAAATTTGTGACAGGAAGAGTGCCTGAGGTTAACTGATTGAGGATATATCCATGTTTCGGAGGTTTCGAAATAATAAACGTGAGCTCACCCGCTGGAACATCAGCATCAGCGCCATTTAATATTGGAGTGTCAATCACAATGTTCATGCCTTCCATCACAACAAACTCTCTCATATGGATCTCTGGCTTTTCGTCATTGGATGGGATTATCACGATTGGAAAAAAGTGTCTCTCTGAAAAATTTATCCCATCCGAACACCTGAAAGTAAACCTGTCCTCAACTGGCTCGACGCCTTTATGAATACTTTGCACATAATAAATGTGGTTTTCCCGAATGTCTTTGATGGTGAAAGCACTAATTGCAATCCCTGATCTGGATTTCTCAGAGCCTGGTGCAGGGGAGATGTTTTCTACGTATCCTGAGGTGGGCTGCACAATAATTGTGCAAAGGAGGTCATCATTAGGGGTGTCAATGTCATTAGCACTAATATGCGAAATTTCAATAACATTTTTCTCACCCTCCACGACAATGAATCGGGGGCCCACGAAGACCTCAGGGGCCTGACTATCCAACGGCAGAATGGTGACCTGCACACGAACCCCTTTGATTTTATTTCCCCCAACTGTCCATTCATCAGACATATCAGTGAGCGTCAAATTAAAGAAGTCGAGTTTTGTTGTCAAGCCAATTTCTCCAGTACTATGTGTATACACTACCAATCCACTAATGATGTCTGCTTGAGTGAACCTATTGGACGGCACACCATTCACTAATATTTCACCAAACACTGGGGGTTCCTCCACGATAAAGGTCAACCTGAGGTCATCAGTGTCCTCGTCTCGACCCTGAATGACATTGGTGGTGATCTCAGTCGCTCCGTTCTCCAAAACATCTATGTAAGAACCAATAGTGCCCTCTGGAAGACTGATGGTTGGTGCTTCATCATCAATAGGCTTCACATTGATCCTGACTGTGATTGTGACAACGTGGACACCGTCGCTGACATCAAGCTGGAAGAAATCACTGGTTGACTCATCCCCATTATGTATGTAAGATATTCTACCATTAGATATATCAACCAAATTGAATGATTTCCCTTTAGTCATTTCAGTGAACGTGTACTTAACCTGACCGTGCTTTGGAGGCTGGGTGATTGTAAACAGAATCTGTGAGCTGTCCGTGTCTGCATCTGTGGTGTCCAGCTCAGCACGTGTGATGACATGCACCCCTCGTTCTTGCAGGGTAAAGCCTGTGTTGGTGATCTGGGGAGGTTTGTTGTCAACAGGCTGTAAAAATATAGTGAAAATTCCATTGGCACTGTTTCCCGACATGTCCTCGACTTTGTAATGGAACTGCACCACATGTGGAGTTATTCCGAGCTCTAGATCAGGAGGCTTGTAGGCTATCTTGTGATGGTTTAGCTGTGCCTGAGTGAACTCGGTGACCTCTGAGTTTGGACTCTCAGTTAGAACGATGCTTCCCAGAATGCCAGGGCTGTTCTCATCTGTGTCAGTGGGTGGCTGGGTAATTGTGTACTTCAGGTCCCTGTCTTCTGAGTCCAAGTCTGTGTAGCGCAAGAATTTCTTTCGAAAATGGGTGAGCTGGTACTCGTGGACGGTCACTTGCAGGGTGGTCCCAGGGTACAACTCTGGGGGGATATCATCAATGGGGAGAACTTTGATGATGAAAGAGTTCTCACCTGATTGGTTCGGTGGGTCATTGTCATCTTGCACACGGAAAACAAACTGGTCCATGATGGTTTTTGTATTATGTGGTCCGACATGCCTGTAAAAGAGCTTTCCTTCTGTGATGTCATACTGGAACCACTCGGTCACTACTTTCTCATACATCTCTTCCTCAGCATTGAACCTCCAAGTGGATGGATCCTCTGGTGCATCTGATTGACGAAGCATCACTTCTCCGATATTAGAGGAGGGAGGCACAATGATGAATTTGATAGTTGAATCCTCAGAGTCTATATCTGCCGCACTAAGCATTAAAGGAGAAATGGGCATCATTTGGTTTTTAAACAAAACTAAACCTGTGTTGGCATTGATTATGGGAGGTTCGTCATCAGTTGGCACCACTGTAATGGGAAATAGAAACTCAACTTCATTTTTGCCATCTGTCATTCTGAAAATGATATTATCGCTGTACGTATCGCTGCCATCATGCTGGTAGATGACGCTACCTACATCAAGATCTGCTGGGGTGAAAAATTTTCGCCTGGACCCCAGAACTGTGAGCTCTCCGTGGCGGAGCCCATTAATAACGGTGATTTGGACGTGGTCTAAATTGTCCTCATCGCTAATTTGTAGGTTTTGTGAGCTGGACAGTGGCCTGGACTGACCCTCATAAAGCAGTTGTCCAGTGTTACGGGTCACAACCGGGGCTAGAGTGTTCATGGGCTTAATCACTATCATGAACGCAAAAGGGTCTGATATAGCCCCCTCAGTGTCTACAACTTCAAATTCAATTTGGAAAATTCTCTCTGCATCTGAATCAACAGAGGGAGGCTTGTAGGCTATTTTAAAATCTTTCAGGTCTGCTTGATAAAAAGACGTGATGGGCAAATTCCTGTCATCTGTGCTTACAATGTAGCCCTCCTCAAAGGACAGCGGAGAAGTGATGTTAAAGATTAAATCATCAGGATTAGATTCCACATCCTCAGCGGCAAGCATGTCGTGGGTTATAGCTGTCATTACGAACTGGTCGACTTCCATCATCATCATTGCTACAAAACTCGGTTTAGGAGCTGTGTTTTCCTCACCCTCTTTTATAAGCACCACAATTTGGAAAAACTCTTGTTTCAGTACATTAACTTCTTTGTCTTGTAACTCTAAATACATGGGAATATAATCTCGGTTTGGAGAACGATGTGCAAAAGTGTGCTGATAGCGAATGTCCATTCTGACAAATTCATCACAGTTCACTGGTTTGCCTAATTTTCCATTATCAACCAGCTTTCCATACCTGGGTAATGAGCTGCCACTGGCCAGAGATGTAACTTTACACAAATGAGCATTTCTATCATAAGTAAACTCCAGGATTTTCTTATCAATAGGATTACTCATTCCAAGCAGTTTCTCTACAACTACAGGCATGTGTTTGGTGAGAATCTCAAGCTGAGTGAAAATCACCTCCACTTCCATCATAAAGGGAATGATGACTGTATCAGTCTGAGTATCATATCTGAGCTGAAGTCTTACTCTGTCTTTTGAGGGGCTCCTGGATCCGAAATGCGAGTACTTTACATCATTGGGACCAAATTCACAAGGAAACTTTTTCGGGGACAGCTGTCCCGGTCTCTGTGACAGTGGGTCATTATCCAGAACTGTTATGGTGCACTTGTCTCCGGGCTGAACTTGGATAACCAGATCATTGATTGGATCAATATAAACAGATCTGCCGAAGGGAACCCGTATTCCATTATTGGCAACAAGAATAGCATCCTCTGAAAGTTCAGATCTTAAACCGTAGGTTAATCCCAAACTCTCAAATCCCTGTGTAGATGCATGGCGAATCAAAGTCAATATAAAGAGAAACAAGTGCACATGACACGCTCTACGTTGCCGCTGCTCTGTTATACTCCAAGCCATTTGTAATGTGAGGCAGAATTACTCATTCACGTTCGGCACAATCCGTGGCAAGATGAGAAAGTGGGAAAATTTAAAGCGCACAACAGAAAAATCTCCCATTCGCATCCGAGCAAAGGTGCATCATTCTCCCTGAGCAGCTCGCACTCTGAATAAACTTCATGCCTCGCGGAGCCGTGCGAGGGAAACCACGCCCCGGTCTCACGCTATTGAATGAATTTTACGATGGAATTGGTTCGGAGAGCTCTGATTGGTCGCACGCACTGTCACACAAAGGCAAGCGGGGACAGATCAGCATGTATTCAGAAAGAATGACTTGTTGTGGCGTATTATGGCAAGCCGTATTAGCATTCCTTCCTTTAAACTAACTACTATCTATTATTATTGTGGTCAACTTTTAAGTTTTTCATCTGGGTATATTTTGAGCAAAAACTGTGTTTTTCCTTCTTTTCTTTTTCACTACCTCCTGTCGAAACGAAAACCTGTAAGAAATAAACAACGTTTAATAGTAAGCCTATTTTTAATGTATAGTTTGAACCTGTGCTATAAGCTTTGAAATGAAATAACAATGACATGAAATCCAGCACTTCTGAATTTCTTCTTTATTTTAATTGTAACAGCCTATAGGCCTACTTGTAACTAAAATGGTTTATGCATGACTTTTTCTACAAAAAAAAAAAAACAACAACAACCAATAATAGCCTACAGTAACACATCTTACCACAGTGTAGCCTTCTTGACAGTCATCACCATGAACAGGTAACCTATAAGTCCCATCATAAGAGTGTGCAGACAATCAATGGTGATGTATTCTGTAATTCTAAAATTATTTATTCTTTGGTTCCATGAAATAATCAGAACAAAACAATAACATTCTTATCACCAAATAACATTGGTAACACTTTACAATAAGGTTTCATATTACATTAGTTAACAAGAACTAACAATGAACAATACTGCATTCACTAATCTTAGTTGATGTTCATTTAAACATTTATTAATACATTATTAAAATTTAAAAGTTGTATTTGTTAACATAAGTGAATGCACTGTGAACTAACATACAAAACAATGAACAACTATTTTTATTAACTAACAGTAACAAAGGTTAATGAATGTTAAGAAATATATTTCACACTGCAAATTCATGCATTAACTAATGTTAAATGAGACCTTATTGTAAGTGTTACCATTACATTTTAATTTTGGAACAATTGAAAGGGATAGATGGATAAAAACCTGGTGTTCTTCATTTTGAGGCAAAGCAGTTTGCTTTGACAGCTATGACAAATAAAGTGAAAAATAGTCAGAAAGCATAAAACAAATAATGTAAGATGATGTAAAGATTTTTTTTTTTTAATTTCTATAATGCTCTCTGACATGCATTACATCTGCTGTGTATTGTGTCAGCTCTCTCTGGTGGTGAAAAATAAAATCATGAACTTCAATGTGCAGTAGATCTTTTGAGCTTCACAGAGTACCACTACACTTATTGCAAAAAAAAATTCTGTTCTTTGCAATATATTCAGTTGAGGTGAGTTTTATTCTAACATTTCTCTTATGGGAAAGAAAAAAAGACACCCTATTGATTTAATACAAAATAAATATTTTCCACATTTTTGCCAAATAAAAGACAATCATTCTGTAACCTTGAAAATGTTGTCTTTACAAAAATATCCTCTTTACAAAACTATAGAATGCTTGCCGTTTCTCACACTTCACAAATGGGTCTGAATTTATTAAAATATTCAGCTGCTTTTATATTTTAAAATATAAATTTGGGGTCCTTAACATTAAAAAAAAGAGATGAAAAAAATTGTAGTGATATATTCTGTCATTCAAATATTGCATTGTTCTATTCCAGCCATGATACCCTCTAAATAATACTCTAAATCAGGCATGTCAGTTATTTAGGTCAAATGTTCCTTGGGACCATAGCTTTATTTCACACATGCGATGGGTTTTATTGACTGATAAGACGTGCACATATTTCTGTGCAGCTGCCAAAGGATGTGAGAGAACAGAGCAGGTGTTGGGGAGAGAGGAAGAGAAGAGAACATAATACACTCAACAGCGGTCTTAAGTCAAAGCATTATATTTATTCAATAAATGCGATACAGTTTGTAATACAGTAATGCTTTCATGGTAAATTATATAGACATACCCACCATTTGAAGAGCTTACATTTAACCCCTAGATGCATGACTGTTTCGCCAATTATTATTCCATATTCGGGTCCACCCGGATCGATATCTAACACGGATGGATTTCTACCTCTCGCGATAATATAAAACTCTAATATTTGATTTCGTTCAGTACTTTCTCTGCAGTAAATCGCTCAGCCATTTCTTGCTGATGATATTTCATATTCTTTTGTTTTCTGCCTGCGGTAATTATAAGTGAAACGTCACTTCATCATTGTGTATCAGACATCTCCACCTTGTGGGATAAAGGTGAATTGCACTTATTCAGGCATCAAAGATTCAATTGTTGTTGTGCAGAAAAAACATACTTACACACCTCAGGTCGTTAGCAACCCTATAGAATGTATCCAAAAAAAAAAATGAAAGGGAAAACAGGCATTATTTTATAATTGTATTATTTTTTTCTTGTAATATTGCTCATAATGAATTGATTGAGGAATAATTCGAAGGTTGATGTCTAACTTTAAAAAATGAATTTGGCGGAGGGTAGTGAATGAAGTCCCGGGTCACTAAAGACCTGAGATATGTGTTTAAGGGTTAAGATGGTTTCTTTAGCGGACATAAACAGGGTTATATGTCTACATATACACTTTTACAATTTATCCAACCAGGACTTCCATGATTTTGCATAAATGATACCATGAAACCAATTTTAATTAATTCTATTTATAAACATCCCTGCCATAAATGCACAAATAAACCTCCATCTACACATAAAGTCACACAAAATCACACAGCCAACTATTCTGGCATCCTGCTGTTTCCAGAAAGGCTTAAAATTATCACAGAGGAATTCAGCCCTGTCAACACCCCCAGTGTGAATCAGACAGATCAGATTAGAGGTGCCTAGTGCTGATTTATGGACCTATTGCCCATTTTTGAGCTACAGTATTTGCAATTTTCTATTTCTAATGCACAATCAGAAGAACTTCAAGGGTCTTAATTGGATGACGCATTCTATACCAGACTTAATCTGGCATAGAGTTTTCTCATATGTGTCTTGCATGAAGAATGAAAAAGGTTTTCCCGACTCTGACTTCAGGGAAATGGTCAAAGTGAAAGCTCTATGAGTGTTTATCATCGCCTGGCTGCTGCCCTGTATTTAACATAATGGTTATTTTGGTCTTATTGGATGTGTAGGAAGCTGCAGATGTTCACAAAAGATGAAAGGCGGCAGTGAAACAGTCAGCAGTTTCAGCGTTAGTCAGCCTATATTTTCATGTGCATTTAAAACAGATTTGATCATTTTTCATTAAATGCACTCTTAATATTTATATATTTCATGGTTATAAAGTCATGTTACAGAAAAATAACGTGTGAGACTTTGAAACCTCCTACATCCTCTCGCATGAGCCCAGATTATTGTCATTACCTCAGTCTGATCCTGCTCGACAATTACAGCATGAGCTCTCTACATCTTTATTGAAGGAGTATAAACCCAGTATTACCTGGGTTTCAATTCAAATCCATTTATTTTCTAAAGCACTTCCTCTAGGGGACTTTCCACTTCGGATTGTATGTTCTCTTCGAGGCTTGATTTAAGCATATGCCCTTCCTTGCTTTTATGAGTAACGCACTTTTGACACCAGACAGTACAGCGGTTCGTCTTCTTTTTGATGCATGTTTTTCCAGAATATCACGTGGTTGTGTGCCTAGACTTGACATGTTGGTCAGGGAATTTGTTCCCTGAGGGTGTACTTACACCTGGTCACTTCATGCGTTTAGATACATTTTACTGCAATCTGACTCAGAACGCACATTAAATTTAGACTTCGCCACATTCAATATACTGCTCAAAAGATTGGGTTCAGATTTTTGTTTTCTTTATGAAAGAAATGTTTTATTCAGCAATGATGCATTAAAGGAGTAGTTCACTTTTTAAAAAACATTTGCTGATAATTTACTCACCCCCATGTCATCCAAGATGTCCATGTCTTTCTTTCTTCAGTCGAAAAGAAATTAATGTTTTTGATGAAAACATTCCAGGATTTTTCTCCATATAATGGACTTCAATGGTACACTGTAAAAAAAATCTGTAGAAATTACAGTATTACTGGCAGCTGCTTGCCAGTAACTTACTGTAGTTTTAAATTTATGTTATTTACTGGCAACAGTTTGTTCAAAGTTAAATGAACATTAAACATTAACAAGTCTTTATCTTTACAGAATAAAACTAAAATAACAGCCTGTTTTGCATTCTGGGATTTAGATTTTGGTTCCCAGAATGCAAAACAGGCTGTTATTTTAGTTTTATTCTGTAAAGATAAAGACTTGTTAATGTTTAATGTTCATTTAACTTTGAACAAACTGTTGCCAGTAAATAACATAAATTTAAAACTACAGTAAGTTACTGGCAAACAGCTGCATAACTACAGCAATTTTTTTACAGTGTAGCCAAACGGTTCAAGGTCTAAATGACCGTTTCAGTTCAGCTTTAAAGGGCTTTAAACGATACCAGACGATGAATAAGGGTCTTATCTAGGGAAACGATCTGTCATTTCAAAAATAAATAAAAAAGTTAAAGTTTTATAGCCACAAATGCTCGCCTTGCGAACTCTCCTGTTCGAACTCGTTCATCAAAATGAACGAATCTTTTTTCGAGTCATTGACTCGTTCATCAAAATGAACGAGTTCGAACAGGAGAGTTCGCAAGGCGAGCATTTGTGCCTATAAAACTTTAACTTTTTTATTTATTTTTGAAATGACCGATCGTTTCGCTAGATAAGACCCTTATTCATCGTCTGGTATCGTTTAAAGCCCTTTGAAGCTGCCCTAAAACAGTAATTTAGACCTTGAACCGTTTGGTGCCCAGCAAAGTGCATTATATGGAGAAAAATCCTGGAATGTTTTCATCCAAAACATTAATTTCTTTTCGACTGAAGAAAGAAAGGCATGGACATCTTGGATGACATGGGGGTGAGTAAATTATCAGCAAAAGTTTTTTTTAAAGTGAACTAATCCTTTAAATTGCTCAAAAATGAGAGTAAAGACATTTTTGTTTGAAAATACTATATATTTCTGAATCAGGTTCTGTCTTGTTGATGTAACCTAGTGGGCTTCTATGACAAATTATGACACACAAATATTACCTTGCATCATTTATAACTGGGTGTTGGAATCAAATGTTGAAGAATTAAAGCAGAAACTTGTCTCGTCTTACATTTGAAATCATTAGCCTATAATTTAAAATGGCTTAACAGGAGAATTGTATAGCTATGACATCATATGGATCATCACAGAAAACATGCTGTGCTCTTGGAAGCTGTTGATTTTCCATTTGGAATTCAAAGTTCAAAGCTGCCTAGCCTCACAGTTGTCATTCTGCCTTTCACTGCAACAATTGCTGAGCTTATCGGGTCTATTCTTTGCTCGAAATGCTCTCGGTTGTGTCTCATTACTGCTATTTTAGTTCATACTGCACTCTGTCTTTGATTGGACATGCTTTCCATCCGGAAGAGGGAAGCTTGTTGTAAAAACATGTCAAGGCAATTTTATGGCAGACGAGTTCAGGTCGGCAAACAGAGGTCAAAACAGAATATGTCAGCGGTGCAGATGTCTGGGCTTGTCTTTGAGTCTATAAGGAAAGGGTTGAGAAAACTGATTTGGAGTGAAAACATCAAAGGAAGTATCATCTATAATTATGAAGATAGTTTTAGATCTACAATCAAGACATATTCTTCATATGCGTTTGCATAAAATGGTTTTAAAACTACTTTAATGAGTTGTTCTGTGATTTTCCATAAAGATGCTACATTCTTCTAGGCTTAGCTAGATAGAACGCATATGCTCGTCTACATCTGCATCTTGTCTAAACAGCCATTACATGCACTTAGAGGTAAAGATACTATCGTTCCAAACTTTGAGGTCGGTAAGATTTTATTTTAATGCATTTGAAAGAACTCCCTTATGCTCACCAAGGCTGGATTTATTTGATCAATAATAGGTTTTTTTTAAACAGTAATAATGTGAAATATTTATAAATACAAATGACCGGTTTCTATTTTAATATATTTTTAAAAAGTAATTTATTCCTGTGATGGCAAAGCTTTATTTTCAGTGTCACATGATCCTTCAGAAATCATTCTAATATGCTGACTTGCTGTTTTAGAAACATTTCAATGCTGAAAACAGTTGTGCTTCGTCATATAGTCTTTTGTAACATTATAAAAGACAGTAAAGACATGTTTAATCAAGTTAATCAAAATTACCCCAATATTTGAATGATCGTGTCACACATTTAAAAAGTTTTTTAAAGTTAAATCTGTCTCTAGTTAACACTGTTATCATAATCAAAGTGGTTCACGTTTATTATATTATACCCAATGTGACTTATTTTATATGCATCTACAAATTTGGCCTAAAACTATATTTGCATGTGATGAGCAACTGATGCTGAAATAGTAATGAGCAGAAAGATAAATTCATATTAAAGTTGCGCCGGAGGAGGCGCTTAGAAATAAATTAGTCATAGATCGTTAACATCAGAAATTACTCAGTTATTAAACAAGCTCGCTCAGGAGAAACCCCTCATACCCTAAACTTTTAAACAGTTGTTAATAAGTCTCAGGGCCTCCAGCTGTTCAGTGGTCAGTAAAGCACATTAGGGGTCATTTGTTCTAATCCTGCTTTGGGCCAAATCTACATCCACACCCAGCATGATACAATTTCTGCCTGATGGACCCTCATGCTGGCACATGGTCTACTACACCCACTCTCTACTGTTGCACACTGTAGAAAGAAAATTATTTAGCAGAGATGTGTTTCATATTAGCGTTTTGAAAGCCTACAAGGTCTTTCAACACATAAATATTTAATTTCAAGTGATTTATTTCACATTAGGTTTTTTTTTTTTTTTTTTTTACATTTTGCAAATGCCATCATACCTTTCACTTAACAAGTTTATTTACAGAGTAACCAAGGTCTGTAAGTGTTGTTTGGAATTACACATTTTGAATGAAGAGTAAATAACACTGCATTCGACATAATATTGCACACTGCATCCGTTGATTTGTATCATCCTACAAATGAGCCTATATGTAACGATATACTGTATGACATTCATAACAGTTTCAATACTAAGAGCACGAAGAAGCAATACGCTCTGGTTTCTTACAATTTCATTATTTCAGAGTCCTGTCAAACTGCCTGCTAAAGGTTAACATCAATGGCAGCTAATGCTTCTTTGTTTTGGGGTTGACAAAAATATTTTCACTGTTCCCTGCTTGGCATTAATTAAGTGCAACATTAATCTTTCATTGAGCTTCTCAAAAGTTCCAAAAGTTAAGCTTTTTCCACTAGACTTAACAGCAGGTATGACACTATACAGTCCAAAATATCAGCCTTGAGGGATTGATTTTTTTCTTTATTATTTTTTTTTATGTTGAGTGGATGAACTGGCATTATTACCGGTATCTCATGTTGTACGGAACTATTCAGAACACCTTACACCCTCAACTCAAATTCACTGTTTCAGAAATCAACATAAACTCCCATTTAAACCACTGGCAATTACTTTTTAACCAGGGCTAATCATGTCAGGTTAATATAAGTCTGGTTTGTTAACATATGATTTCCCGGGTATACGTTCATTCCCGCGTAGCCTATACGTTCACAGAAAGTCAAGTCAGAGAGATTTCCTCAGTTCTCAATCCTGCTCCATCACTAATGAGTTCTTGAAAAAGTAACTTATAAGAATGTTATTCGACTGGAAGCCTACCAAATGCTAAAAAGCATTACAGTTTTTTCAAATCCTTACACACATTTTTAAAACCTTGCCTCTTTTTTTCAAAACTTTATACACAAATCCAATAATTGCACACACAAAATGCAAATTGCATCTCTTGCAAAATTAAGCACTGCATTCAAAATATCACAAACACATCTCAAAAGCAAACATTTGTCTTACGTTGCAAACACCATAACATTATATTTTGGATATCATAAACAGTTATTCAAAACCTAAAGCTCTTCTTTCACAAGCTTCTATGTACTTTTCTGTACAAGATTGAAAGTAATTGGCAGCGAGATGTTAAAAAATTCACGGTAAACACGAAAGCAAGATTGAAACCAAACTTTTATTTTTTTTACTGTAAGCATTTGTGGTTGTGAATACAGTATGACACTGTCCGAAAAACCTATAACTTGACCTTTGGCCTATTCATAGGCCTATTCTAAAGCCATGATTGGTTGGTGTTAAGTAAAGCAATGAGTGTTTGCAAATGTGAGGAGTTTGAGTGAGGCACTGATGAATTAGCGTGGCATTTTGATAGGTTGTGTTTGAAAAAGGAAATCAAGATAAGTCCTGTTAGATTTTTGAGTGTTACATAGAGAATTGTGTGTTGTGGTTTGCAAAAAGTGTTTTATGAAATTGAAAACTTAAAATAAGTCACTGCCATTTTTTTTCTCAAGATGCACATCAGTAATGTTTTTTTCTAAGGCAAATTTATAAAAGCTACTTAAATGTCCCAATTGAACGAAGGCCTAACCCTGGCTTAGTCTTAGTCAGTTGCATAAACATATCCATTATGTTAAGACAGTGTCTTAAGTTCTATGACCCACTAGCAGTTAGTCAGGAGCAGTCAGGCTAGGGGTGTGCGATATCACGATTTATGATCGTGGACGTTAAAAATGTCTCCACAATCTGATTTTGAAGAAATATAGTATCATGCTACAGTGTATTCCATAAGTTGCAGTTCTGGAGCCTCCGTCCCAACATACTGTACAATGCGACGTACATTCACATGTTAACGCAGAGGTCGAGTTACACTCACGGGATACTGCAATTCACAAAAGTTTTTTATATGTGAATATAAAATAAATATTAAAATATATAAGATTTATATGTGCTGTAAAGTCTTGCCGGTTAAACATTTCATTCGCGTGCTGATGCTGTTCTAATTTAACGGAGGCAAGTTAGTAGTCGCTGTGCGAGTAAACCTCACTCCTCTGATCTCAATAGGCGCTCTAGGACCTGGGTGTGGGGTTACACTAACATGCGCTTTTCATTCACCTGACAAACATCAAGCCTGTCAAACAGTGTCTGGTTACTGGACTAAGTTATCTTTCGAGTCTTATTGGGTTAATATGGCAAATAGACACAATGTGTATATTAACACAGTTAGATATGTCTAAAGCGAAAGCAAACATTTGAGATAAAATCGGGTGCGTGTCATATGCGTGTATATTAGATGTGTGAGTGTGACGGTCTTACAGTGACAGTAGCCTAATAGAAGATATTATGAAGAATGTGGCTAACACCTAACACATGTGGCCACATTCTTAAAAATAACTTTTATTTTCAACAGAGGAAACTTATTTAAAACAACTTGAAAGAGTAAATGATGACTCAAATTTCAATTTTCATTTTTGTGAGAACTATCCCTTTAATATTAATAAAACAACAAAAAACAAAGAGAAAACCACTCACTGCTCTGAGAACTTTAATAGTAGCTTTGATAAGTATCAATGTATAATTTATACAGTGAAGTCTATATAGTGTTTTTTTTTGTTTTTTTCATTGTTTCTTTCTTTAATGCTTCTGTTAAATACATCTGTAGCTGAAAAAAATAAAGCACTATTTCATTTGTGTATTATATGTTGTGTATATGTAATGTGTTTCTTTGTTCTTATATTTTAATAACAAAGAAAATAATGACAAAGATGTTTATCTTCATCCCTTTTGCCTAAATTGTGACATGACATTTTTGCCATATCGCCCACCCCTAGTGTCATATTCTTATTGGTTGATCGTCTTGATTGTTCATAGGTGTTTCTTATTAATCAAGTCTTGGTGTATAAATAGCCATTGTTTCCATTGTTGTTTCCATTTTATCTTGTCTGGTTTTGTTTTTGTAACCGCTGTTGGTGAGTCTCATGTAACCAAATCAAATTCCCGTTTTTTTGTCGTGTCCGTGCTGGTGCCCGTGTCGGTGCCGGTGTCCGTGCCTGTGCCGGTGTCCGTACCGATGTGTCCATGTCAGTGCCAGTGGCCATGCCGGTGTGTCCGTGTCAGTGCCGGTGGCCATGCCGGTGTGGCCATGCCAGTGCCGGTGTCCGTGCCAGTGCCTGTGTCCATGCCGGTGTGTCCGTGTCAGTGCTGGTGTCCGTACCGGTGTGTCCATGTCAGTGGCGGTGCCAGTGTGTCCGTGTCAGTGCCGGTGTCCGTGCCGGTGTGTCCGTGTCTATGTGTCCGTGTCAATGTGTCCGTGTCGGTGCCGGTGTTCGTACCGGTGTGTCCGTGTCAGTGCCGGTGCCAGTGTGTCCGTGCCGGTGTCCGTGCCGGTGTGTCCGTGTCGATGTGTCCGTGCTGGTGTCCGTACCGGTGTGTCCGTGTCAGTGCCGGTGCCAGTGTGTCCGTGTCCGTGCCGGTGTGTCTGTGCCAGTGTCCGTGTTCATTTTTGTATCCGTGCCGGTGTGTCCATGCCCGTGCCGGTGTCCGTGCCTGTGCCCATGTCGGTGTGCCCGTGCTGGACTCTGTGTCCATGTCGGTGTCCGTGCCGGCATGTCGGTGCCGGTGTCCGTGTCTGTGCTGGTGTCCATGTTGGTATCCGTGCCGGTGTCAGTGTGTCCATGTCCGTGCTGGTCTGTGTCGGGGTCAGTGCCGGTGTGTCTGTGTCAATGTGCCTGTATCCATGTCCATGTCAGTGTCCGTGCCGGTGTCAGTGTGTTCGTGCCAGTGTCGGGGCCGGTGTCAGTGCCAGAGTCCGTCTACATATCGTTGTCCGTCTCCATGTCGGTGTCCGTATCGACGTGTCCATGTCGCTGTCCGTGCCGGTGTGCCAGTGCCAGTGTCCGTGTGCCCATGCCGGTGTGTCAGTGCCAGTGTCCGTGTGCCCATGCCGTTGTACTTGCCAGTGTTCGCCTCCATGTCGGTGTCTGTGCCGGTGTCAGTGTCCATGTTGGTGTCCGTGTCGGTGCCCATGTCGGTGCTCCATGTCGGTGTCTGTGTCGATGCCCGTTCCGGTGCCGATGGGCCTGTGTCGGTGTTCGTGCCGGAGTCCATGCCAGTGTCCGTGCCGGTCTCCATGTCAGTGTCCGTGCCGGTGTGCCGTTGACGGTGTTGTGTCCGATCCGGTGTCCGTGCCCTTGTGCTGGTGTCCGTGCCTGTGCCCATGTCGCTGTGCCTGTGCCGGTGTCCATGCCAGTGTCGATGTGTCCGTGTAGATGTGACCGACATTGACGCCGGCACTGGAATGGACACTGACATGGAGCACCGGCACGAACAAAGACACGGGCATCCCGTGTCGTTGTTCGTGCCGGTGCTCCATGTCAGTGTCCGTTCCAGTGCCGGTGTCAATGTCGGTGTGCCTGTGTCGGTGTTCGTCCCGGAGTCCGTGTCAGTTTCGGTGCCGGTGTCCGTGTTGTTGTGCCGGTGTCGGTGCTGTGTCCATGCTGGTGTCGGTGTGCCCGTGCCGGTGTCCCATCCAGTGTCCGTATCCGTGTTGATGTGTCGTGCCGGTGCCTGTGTCCGTGCCAGTATTAGATCTACACTGTACTGTTCGGACGCTCTTGCTTACCGCTCCGCGCTTTGCTCTATCGCTTTTATATTTTTATATTTTATCTCCTTTTATCACCTAATTTTAACTTCAGCTAATCAGCACAGTGCTCAAACGCTTGGATTACTACAAAAAAGCAGAATACTTTTATTCAACCAGCCTCCCACTGCTTACATTCCGGGGAAGAAAACACAACTGCCTACATTCTAAAGCATAAGAGAAAATGCCTCTTCTGGAATATACTTGCTGCACTAACTGCCACAGACTTTTACAAAGGATTGTAGTTCTTGAAACAAAGTTACTTGTGGGACCACCAAACCAGTCGGAACACACAACAGAGCTTCGTCATGGACGCCCTCAGCATACAGCCGGTGAGTCCCATGAATCTAGTCCTCCTCGACAGGTCATACTGAGTGTAGAGAAACAAGCCGATCGACTTACAAATCGGTGGCACAAACAGGGAGCGAGACCCAAAGGCACTCGAGACATCAGATTGTCACGAGCATTACATACTGCCGCAGTAGCCTCGTCTACCCCAGATACGGCTCTGAGAAGGATTGCAAATACTGGTCTCCTACCACCGCCTATACATCTTGAGAACAGATTTGAAGTATTAGTGAATGTAGATGAGGAATCCCCAAACGTGATGAATGTGATCGTACACAGACTGAACCAGCCAGTAGCTAACACTGCTAACTGGCGCTCAAGGTCAAGCAGACAGCGGCACTCAGCTCAGAGTGCAGCCGAGCACAGGACTCTGATAGTGGGTGACTCCATAATCAGAAACATTATTAGCAGGGATACAACTACGTGCTGCCTTCCACAAGCAACGACTTCTGATGTAAACAGGGAACTTGAGAACATTCTGACGAAACATAAGACTGCAAATCGACTCACCATTCATGTGGGGAAAAATTATATTCATAAAGAGCAGTCAGAACTCCTTAAGAAGGATTTCAATGAATTTTTTGAAACACTTAAAAGACTGAAAGTACAAACATTCATCAGTGGACCACTCCCAGCAAGAGGAACAAACAGATTTTCACGGTTGCTTGGGCTCAACACATGGCTGCAAAAAACCTGTAATATAAAAGGAGTAAACTTCATTGACAACTTCAATCTTTTCTGGAGTCAGAGGCAACTGTTTCAACAGGATGGGCTCCACCCAAACAAACTTGGTTCAAGAGTGCTAAAGGACAATATCTACTTCTCCCTCAATCATCCTTCTGCAGTGTGTGCCAATACAATCAACCTGAATGGCACACACACACCTGGACACAGTATGAATGACCACAGGACTTCACTTCAGCACCTGGATGGACATGCGGTTGACACGTCACACAAGGACAATGATAACACCACTCAGCCACAACAACCTCTGCTCACGGACACAATCTCAGCTGAGCCCTGCCCACAGAGCTCACCACAGACAGACTGTGACATACTAGAACTGCTCCAACATTCAGCACCCAAGGACGACTTGCTGGAAAACCAGGACAGCATTTTACAGCCTCCAATAACACCAGAGAAACAGCCCCCTCCAGCCTCTACCCTCTCACCAGACACGTTATCCCTATCTTCTGTGCTTCTCAGAGAAAATGGAAAAACTGGTGTTTGCTGGAACCAAACTATCTGCAAGCCCCCAGACATCAACCAAAAAACGGCAGGCCCCAAAACCACGAAAGCCTGCGGGCCCAGCTCGCTCTCCGCTTGTGAGAGTTCTTCGGCCTCTGCAAAAACGCCAGGGCCCACACCCTCCTCCATCGGCTCGAGGTGAACCAAAAACAACTTATACCAGCTCTCAGTGATATGTGCCGGGTCCCCGCTATGATAACAGTAACTTTCTCAAATGTTTACAGAACAAGCGGGAACCCAGTGTGCCTGTATCTTTCTCTATTGCTGTTCGATTACATGATAGAAAGTCTAAGGCCTTCAAAAGCCGTACAGCAAACCCATCTAATCTGGTGCCTATTACACGCCAAACTAAGACAAAAGTAACAAAAAGTAAGACTGTTAAGTTAGCACTTTTAAACATCCGCTCACTTAAAAATAAATCACTTCTAGTCAATGACTTAATAACCACATACAACCTGGATTTTATGCTTCTAAATGAAACTTGGCTAGAAGACAGTTGCAGTGGAACAGTCCTCAATGAAACAGCCCCTCCTAAATTTACTTTTATGAGTGTCTGCAGAGCTGTTAGGAGAGGAGGGGGAGTAGCTGCTCTTTTTAAAGATGTCTATCAATGTAAGCAAACTAGAGGTCTGCACGGGCTTTAAACTGAAGCCCGAACCCGGCCCGTACCCGCGATCATTTAACCCGACCCGACCCGACAATTACATTTACATATTAAGCCCGAACCCGACCCGAACCCGAGGTCCATTCTGTTTCTCACAGCAAATACCATTTTTGCAATATGCTATGTTGTATTTAATGATTGCTTGACATATTAAACAAATACATGTAGGCGCAGCCCTATCAGCAGGCAGCACAGCAGTAAGAGAAAAAAACTTACCAATTACGTAACTTTGCTGTGGTCGAACAGGTGTAACAGTCACAAATTTCTCTGGAACTCAAACTCTAAACTTTAAAAAGTTCACGCACTGTTGCAAAACTATTTACACAAACATCCTTCTCAGTATGAGTTATGAAGGAAGAGAACAGCATCGACAGTTGATGGTTTCAGCGCCGTCCTCCTCTGATTGAAAGTTAGTCCAGCTGCACTGAAGTTCCTCTCGCTGCTGCTGCTACTTGCAGGGATGCTGAGGATACTACGGGCCAGTTTTGACAGTAAGGGGAAAACACCGCTGTTGTTTTTCCACCAACCCAAGAGATCCCGCTCTTCTTCCATGTCGTGGTTGCGGCTGGAGTATTGCGTAACTTCATATGCGGTTTCACCGAGGGGCACGTTCACCCACTCCTCAAACTCTGCCACTATCTTGCTTCTTTTAGTGACCGGTTCAGCCACGTGTTCAGCTGGCTCGTTGCCTGTGGTAAAGCTGGCTATCCGAAGCCTGGCTTCTTGCTGGATATCCTCTCTGTCAGGGAGAGACAGCATGCGGAGCTGACAGAACTTTGGCCAAAGGAATATGGCAAGCTTATGTAGTGTCTGGATTTTGATTTTACGGTTCAGCCATTCAAGATGCCGCTCACGAATGATGGCCTGATGAGGACTGTCTGATGCCACAGGTCTGCAGTGGCGCTTAAGCCTCTCGTGCCACAAAACAACCAGGTTAAGTGTGGGGTACTGGTCACCCTCTAGTTCCCTCTGAGCCTCGTAAAATGGGCGAAGAAATTCCAGCAGGAACTCCAAGACATCTGGAGATATTTCGTCGATTTTTCGGCTTTCCCCTCGGCTTTCAAGTTTTTCTCGAAGCTCAGCGTACACCTGCTTAATTGAATCCAAGGTAAGGAACACCGTGCTAAACCTGGTGTCTGACATTTGCCTGACAGTTGTTGATAACTGACTTATTATACCCGTTTGCTTGACATATCGCACAAGTGCCTTTGCTGCCAGTATAGTCTGTGTGACCTCTGGTGTGCTGTCTCGTAGTTCGGCAGAATCAAGCGCGTGTTTGAGAACTGTGTTATAAACATGGTCCTGACAATCCAGTCGATGATACGGCGCGAGTGCAGCAATCATGTTTGATCCCTGGTCAGTGACCCAGACGACTTTGTTCATAACACAAGCATCAAATCCTAGTAGAGATACGAGCAGTCTCTGTAATTCTCTCCGTATGTTGTCACCAGTTTTCGCTTCTTCAGGAGGGAACATCGCTGTTGTAAGGACTCTGCTTCGAAGCAAAAAATCAGGTGTGATGTAGTGGCAAGTGATAGTTAAGAAACTGATCTTGCGATAGTCGTCAGTCCACATGTCAGTGGTCATCCCAACACTAATATCAGACATGATCTCCGATATTTCTTTGACCAGCGCCTGTCTTTTGGAGGCCGTGGTTTCCTTGCATCTCCGAGAGATGGTTGTGGGATCAGGTAACACACTGTCCACTGAGACACGGCCATATGTAGCCCCCACATTTATTAGGTCTTGCGCTAGGTTAATAAAACCTCGTCCAGCAACCATATGAAACGATCTAATATCCCGACAGCAAAACTCCACACATTTTTCTGTTACATTAGATTTTACAGAAGCTGGTACTGACTTGGCTGTTGGAGATAGATAGTCTGAAAGAGATGACTGTCTGTTGTTACTAGCGGCTAGGCCTGCTGTTGGACGAGTGCATCCACGGTCAGTGTGTCGCTGTAAAGAAGATGTACCTGTCTTTTTGCTGTCATACGCCAAGACAGCTTTGCAAGCTCTACACTGCACGTAACCACTGGGCTCTTTACTGGTTGAAACGACAAGATCATAATGCTTCCAGATTGCAGCTTTTCCTGCATCATTTGGAACTGTCATAAGTTTTCCCTCAGTAATTTTTTGCTTTATCAGACTCATGGTTTGCTTGTTGTCGTCTGCTGTCTGTCTGTATTGTGACTGAAATAGCGCGCGAGAGCGGTAGCACATGCGCAAAATAGCTTGTGATATAAATAAAACAAATAATTAAAAAAAATTATTTATATAAAATTATTTATATATATATATATATATATATATATATATCATAATCATTATATTTGAGAGAGAGCCTGTGTGTCTGTGTGTATGCACATATTGCACATCTGCGGCTGCGCACGTATGTACTTTCTCTCTCTCGCGTGCCGGTCACCACAACACAGCAAGCAGGCAAAGCGCACGGCACGCAAACTATATATAGCATATTTAGTTTTTCTTAGTTAAACCCGAACCCGACCCGAACCCGAGGCTGTTCATTAAACATTAACCCGAACCCGACCCGAAACCCGCACATTTTTCGGGACCCGTCGGGCTCGGGTCGGGTAGCAGACCTCTAAAGCAAACATCATTTGGTAACTACCCCTCTTTTGAATATCTCGGTATTGTGTTAAAAGGTGCCCCACGCATTTTACTTATTATTTACAGACCTCCAAAATACTCTCCAGCCTTTGCTGAGGACTTTACAGAACTGTTATCATCAATCTCCTCAGAGTTTGACTGTTTTGCTATTACTGGAGATTTTAACATTCACATAGATAATGATACAAATATGGCAAAAGAAATCAAAACTGTTTTAAAAACTTTTGATCTGACTCAGCATGTACATGGTCCCACACACAATCGTGGACACACTCTAGATTTACTTATCAGTAAGGGTCTAAACATTTCATCGATCGTTATTAAGGACGTAGCACTGTCTGATCATTTCTGTATTTTCTTTGATATATTGATCTCTCCTGCCATTGAAGCTAGATCTGTGTCTGTCAAGAAGAGATGCTTAAATGAGAACACTAGTGTGCTATTTATGAAGGCCATATCTTTAAAACCAAGCATATCTGCTGACTCTGTTGATTTTCTCCTTGATTATTTTAACTCGAAGGTTAAAGGTGTAATAATGCTCCTGTGAAAGTCAGGAAGAGTGGTAGACAAAAAGCACCTTGGAGAAACACAACAGCAGTGCAAAATATGAAAAGAACATGCAGAAAAACAGAGCGCATGTGGCGGAAGACAAAACTTTTAGTCCATTATAACATCTACAAAGACAGCATCCATGCTTTCAATATGGAACTAGGCAAAGCTAGACAGACTTTCTTCTCAAATATTATAAACAGCAACTTAAACAACACACGCACTCTTTTTGCTACTGTAGACAGACTGACAAACACCCCAAGCCAGATTCCCAGTGAAATGCTCTTAGACGGCAAGTGCAGTGAGTTTGCTTCTTTCTTCTCTGAGAAAATCAATAATATCAGCAAGGTGATCAGCACATCATTGAGCCGCACTGGGGTCAGACAGATCAGACCACAACCTGAGAATGTAGTTACTATGTCTGATTTCAAAGAAATTGATGGCAAAATATTGGAAGAAACCGTACAGCACCTTAAAACATCAACCTGCGCCCTTGACGCACTTCCCACATCTTTTTTCAAAAGTGCGTTAAACAGCTTAGAAGCAGATCTCCTAGAAGTGGTAAATGTCACACTTCTCTCTGGTAGTTTTCCAAACTCCCTGAAAACTGCAGTTGTCAAGAAAAAGATCAATCTGGATAAGACCATATTAAGCAACTATAAACCGATCTCAAATCTTCCTTTCATAGGCAAGATAATTGAAAAAGTTGTCTTCAATCAGCTGAACAAATTCTTAATCTCGAATGGATACTTTGACAATTTTCAATCTGGTTTCCGATCGCATCACAGCACAGAGACAGCGCTCATAAAGATAATAAACGATATTCGCTTAAATACTGATACAGGGAAATTAACAGTACTGGTACTACTCGACCTCAGTGCTGCATTTGACACTGTCGATCACGACATACTTCTTGACAGGCTGGAAAACTGGGTGGGGCTTTCTGGGACAGTCCTAAAATGGTTCAGGTCATACTTAGAAGGGAGAGGTTATTATGTGAGTATAGGAGACCATAAGTCTGAGTGGACATCCATGACTTGCGGAGTCCCTCAAGGCTCAGTTCTTGCGCCACTCCTTTTCAACATGTATATGCTCCCAATGAGCCAAATAATGAGAAAGAACCAAATTGCTTACCACAGCTATGCAGACGACACACAGCTCTACTTAGCCCTATCGCCTAACGACTACAGCCCCATTGACTCCCTGTGCCAATGCATTGATGAAGTAAACAGTTGGATGTGCCAAAACTTTCTTCAGTTAAACAAAGACAAAACTGAATTCATTGCGTTTGGAAACAAAGATGAAGTTCTCAAGGTGAATGCATACCTTGACGCTAGGGGTCTAACAACTAAAAATCAAGTCAGGATTCTTGGTGTGTCTCTAGAGTCAGACCTTAGTTTCAGTAGTCATGTCAAAGCAATGACTAAATCAGCATACAATCATCTGAAAAATATTTCAAGAATTAGATGCTTTGTTTCCAGTCAAGACTTAGAGAAACTTGTGCATGCTTTCATCACCAGCAGGGTGGATTATTGTAATGGACTCCTCACTGGCCTTCCTAAAAAGACCATAAGACAGTTGCAGCTCATACAGAACGCTGCTGCCAGGCTTCTGAGCAGGACCAGAAAATATGAACATATCACACCAGTCCTCAGGTCTTTACACTGGCTCCCAGTTACATTTAGGATTGATTTTAAAGTATTATTACTGGTATATAAATCATTTAATGGCCTAGGACCCAAATACATTGCAGATATGCTCACTGAATATAAACCTAACAGATCACTAGGATCACATCAGCTAGAAATACCAAGGGTTTACTTTAAGCATGGAGAGTCTGCTTTTAGCTATTATGCCAGCCGCAGCTGGAACCAGCTTCCAGAGGAGATCAGATGTGCTCCTACAGTAGTCACATTCAAATCCAGACTCAAAACACATCTGTTTAGCTATGCATTTACTGAATGAGCACTGTGCCACTGTTCGTCTGACTGTTTGTACTGTATTATATATATATATATATATATATTTATTTTATTTTTTTATTCTAAACTGTTTTAATTATTGTTATTTCTTTTGATTTTTTTAATTTCTTCTATGTAAAGCACTTTGAATTACCATTGTGTATGAAATGTGCTATATAAATAAACTTGCCTTGCCTTGCCTTGCCTTACACCACCATTCAATAGTTTGGGGTCAATAAGATTTTTTTTCCTTTTTAAAAAAAAAAGTAATTAATAATTTTATTTACCAAGAATGCGATCAAAAGTGATGGTAAAAGGCGTTTAGCTTTTACAATTAATTTCAAATAAATGCTGTTCTTTTGCTCTTTATATTCATCAAAGAATCCTGTAAAAAAAAAAAAAAAAAACTTTCTTAAAAAAAAAAAATCTTAAGCATCAAATCAGCATTTCTGAAGGATCATGTGACACTGAAGACTGGAGTAATAGATGCTAAATATCCCGCTTTGCCATCACAGGAATAAATTACATTTTACATTATATAAGTATATTAAAATAGAAAAGTTATTTTAATTTGTAATAATATAGTCACATTTAGTTTTGTTTAATGTTTATGTTTCATGTCTATTATTTTGAAATGCTCATGTTGCCTGTTTGTCATGTGTTTCCCTTGCCATCATTTGATTATGTCTTGTGCTCCCCTAGTCTTATGTGTCATTCTTATTGGTTTACTGTCTTGACTGTCCTTTTATTTTTAACAGAAGAAAGAAACTTATTTGGGTTTAAAACAACTCGAGAGAGCAAATGATGACAATTTTCATTTTTGGGGGAACCATTTTATTTTTATATTTTTTCCATTTAATTTCTTTCTTGAATGTTTCTGTTAAATACACTTACTGAATAAATAAAGCACTGTTTATTTAATTTGCATATTATATGTTGTGTATATGTAATGTACATCTGTGTTCTTATCTTTTAATAACAAAGAACATAATGACAAAGATTTTTATCTTCGCCACTTTGGCCAAATGTCTGCCATTCTTTTTTATTTTATATTTTGTTGCCTTGGAATGATTTGTTTTTAAAATAGGGACATCAGTTTGCCTGTAATGCTCACTCACTTTAAAGAGAAAAAAAAAAATCGATTTCAAACTTGTAAGACTAGTCTTAGAGGTTTATGCAACCGGCCCCAGGTCTATATTTGCTATAAATTTGTAAGAAAAAGATTCGGGGCATGCAAACATAAATGCAATAATACAGGTCAGGTGTGAATGTGCAATTTAATTTTACTCTATATAGGTCTGAACTGCCCCCTTGTGCCACTTTACAGGTATGCAACCAATTACAAGTCATTATTTATAGAAAAACCCTGTTATAATGCATCTGTTTTAATGATATGAAACAAAATGCAATCTAATAAACCCATAAAAGTATACATACTATCATCTTCAAGAGTTTAATTTAGGATTTAAAATAATTATGTGCCGCTAGATGGCGCTCTAATAAAAAGTGGAACATTCCCCACTGCCTATACATCACAAAACATTGCATTAAAAAAATACATTTTTTAAGAATTTTTAACTTCAAAAACAGGATAAGGGATTGTTATGGATATGATGTATATTAGCTTGCAATTGAAAATACAATAAAAGTGGCATACAAACATCAGTTTTAACCTCATTCTAGTTTCATATTTCATGTCAGATTGGATAAAATTCAATCTGCTCTGTTTACATCTGCTGGTTTTAAATTGCTGTTCTGAACAACAATGGTAATGAAAGTGTTAACTGTCCAATTTATAAAACAACCACCGCCTGAATTCATTTCACCATGACTCTGTATATACAAGCAACTCAGGCAAACTAAACAGTATTTGACCACAAGCAAACTGCCCAAACAGCAGCTTAATGAGCAGCAGATGAATCAGATTGTCATTGTTCATGGGATACTCCCATCCTGTCCTTTTCCATTCTCCAGTGATGATGACTGTATATATCAGCGTTTCAACTTTTAATCAGTATGAAATTCTGAATGGTTGAAAAGGTGGAATGAACTTCAGTGCAATTAGAGCAGGTTGTCACTTCAATTTTAGTGAGTTGAAAACATATATGCCATTGGAAAACAATGGCATATAGTGCAAAACATGACCAAAACTGTTGGTGACATTTACATCAGCAGAATTAACAACAACGTTCTCTACTTTACAGGAAACCGAATGTTTACTTTGTTCAAAAGGTCAATGGCCTTAGCCATTCTTCAAATTGAGCCCTATTACTTTATGTAATCTTAAGAACTACGTTTTGTTTTTAAACAAGTGTAATGACATCTGAATGATCATTCAGGGAACAGATCAGTGGCAGATCAGTCCTCAATGAAACTGATTTGGTTTACTGTCTGTTTAACAGTTGTATTGGCTCTTTGTAGACAGCAATGATGTGGGAACAGGAGCCATGCTGCACACAACCACTTAATATGGAACATTAGGAATTTGTTATTTTCAACAAAGAAATATCTAAACACAGACTTATCTACAGATGTACCTATGAATTTTACTGGTACAGTGGCCAGGTTGATTTATAAAATGAAGGTGCTTTGTTTTACTCTGTCTTTTTATGCAACCTTACCAGGCAGGGTAAGCAGGAAAGTACAATGTCAAAGCGGTAACATGTCAACGTTTCCTTGTAAAGAGAGTTCTCTGTCTAACAACAGCGGCTTTACAAGGATAAAACTATTTCCTATGATGTGAGCAAGACAAGACAGCAATACTAAACGAAATAGAAATATAGCAATAAGGCATAACAAATGATAGTTAGCTACTATCCCACTTATTACAACACTAAATAAATAAAGAAATGGAAATTTAAAAAATGTATTTGTTACAATTATTTTAGAATTGTACCTACATTATCTTAAAGCTTCTGCCCCAAAAAATAGTCCATTAAATGTACAAAACAATCATCCCAACAACAAGACGAACACTGCAACAATATTACTGTAATATTAATCATGAAGTCCTCTGAGCTCATTTTCACTACAATCGATTACTGAGATGCAAGATGACAACAGTTGTGTGATACAACAAGAGACATGACTTTAGAGTGCAACAGTTGGGTTACGCAAGTAAAAATCCCGGCTTCCCCATAGGAGAATAGAATTATTATTATTTTTTAATTATTTTTTTTAAACAAGAATCAGCAACAAACATATTCATACATCAACAACACAGCATATACAGACATTTTGCTTTTACATTGTGTACATAATATAAAGAAAAGAATAATATAAGCAAAACCTGACACCATCAGCATCAGTTCTTCCTGTTATAATTGATAATTTATGAAAGGACGCCACGTGACAGTGAACTTAGATCTGGAGCCCCTTAAATGAAGTCTTATTTTTTTCTAAATTTAGGAATTGTAAAACATCTCTGGCCCACTGTTTAAAAGAAGGGGGAAAGGACTGTTTTCAATTAATTAAAATTAAGCGCCTTGCCAACAAAGTAGTAAAGGCTATACAGTCCGATTCACTTTTTGACAAAGTATTTTTTTCACATACAATGCCAAAGATGGCAGTTAAAGGATTTGCACAAACATCTTTGCTAAATATTCTAGAATAAGATACAAAAATCTACATCCAAAAAACAGACAGACAAGGACATATAACCAAAACAGGCTATTGCAGGGGGATTGCTTACATACACAGGTGGAGTCAACAGAGGAAAACATCTTTGCCAGCTTGACCATAGATAGATGAAGTCTGTACCACTTTGAATTGAATAAGGCTGTGCCTAGCACAGATGCACAGATAGAAGAGCCATGGGTTCTATATTTAGCCTCATCCCATATAGACGGTGGGCCGAGGCCCCGTATCTGCTTTACTTTTCGAAATGAATGATCCCCATGGAGGGAGAACCTGAATTTGTAAAGTTGGGACGGTTGTTTTATCCTCAACGATATGAAAAGTGTTGCCACTCCCATTTGTTGCACATTTTCCCCCGAAATCATAATGCACGACCGTAAATATGCAGGCAAACGCGGTTGCCTACTATATCAGTCGAGCCAATAGCGTGGCAAGATACTGACATAGGATTATTATTAACCAATCAGATGTAGCTTATTTAGAACAGTTGTTACGCGGATGATTCAGCTGTCAGACACGAACAGCATCTGCGGCGGCAGCACAGTGACAATCGCCAAGGACATTGTTTTTGTGATTGTAAGTATTCATTTAATTAGAATATGATATCTATGACAAATGTTTGTTTTGTACACTGTGTTGTTCAAACGTATGTAAGCGTCTCGTTAGTGTCGTTTTAAGTAGGGTAGTTTCAGCTGGCTAACTGACATAGTAGCTAGCATGTCTAACGTTAGGTCACAGCTCTGAACCAAAACTACAACATTACTAGTAGATTAATGCATCCTTCATTTTAATTCCAAAATCTAAACCAAGCTAATCTCCTGCATACGATCTCTTGCGATCGTATGCATGAGATTAGCTTGGTTTAGATTTTGGAATTAAAATGGATGTAAGCGTCTCGTTAGTGTCTTTTTAAGTAGGGTAGTTTCAGCTGGCTAACTAGCAGTAGCTAGCATCATGCGATTACATATTTGATTTGGTGTAAAGTTTTAAGTACTTAATTCTAACGGTAACACTTCGTCCAACTCACATAGGCTACAGCTCCACTGTATGTCCCCGGATAATTACAATGTTTGTTTCTGTTCTCTCATTTTTTTTGTGTGGTCAGGTACCGGGTATAATCTCGATAGCAGGTGAAGTGATACCGTGCTTCACTAGCCACCAAGTCCCTGCCGTGGATATGGAGAAGGAGAGACTCATCCCTTCTCCCTTCAGCGGCGAGAAGCAATTTCCCGGCATGGAGTGTTTCACACTGTGTTAGTTTTTCTTTTACCCTTTTCCTGGTGTGTTTCTGAACCTTGTACTTCTCATGTTTGCAAATAATGCATTGTACTGGAAGGAGGTGTGGGGCTTGCTTGGATGTGTAGAGATCACGGGCATTAGACCTCAGAGCCCGTGTTTTTACTGGAGTTGCCTCACCATCCTCTGCCTCTACCACTAAAAAAAGTGTAAAACAATAGATTGAGGTTCTGCACCCTTCCCCACATCACTGAATTAAGAAATGGTTTGAAACTTTAGGCAGGGGAAAACTCATCCTTCATATATTGGTTTCACCTGTTCCCTTAACAGGTTAATAATGGTTAATAAACCAGTTTCACAGCGTTCAGGTGTCTGGCCTTGTTGATGTTAATAATGCCATAATTGGAAGGGTACATTTTTGCAGGATGTTTTTATTATATACAGTGTATTAACAGTAATATATTTATATTATTTGTACTATTATACTGTTACTGCTATTACACTGCACATAACTGTATGTGTTTGATCGTACTGGAAATCCATATCTATTACACTCTTATAAGGCTACTGCTAATACATTGCACATTTATATTTAATTAATATTACTGTAAAACATACTACTTTCTTAAATGTATACTACTGTACCGAATGTCTTATACTGCGCCACCTATCTATACAATATAATACTGCACTGTAATATACTGCGCCACCTGTCTATACAATATAATACTGCACTGTATGTCTTTTACTGCACCTCCTGTCTGTACAATATAATACCAACCTTCATTTGCAGTTTCTTCAATTAATACTGCCTTCTCTCTTCCCCTTTTGTGCTCGTTCTATCTTTGTGATATTTGTGAAATGGCTGTAGCACTCCCTGTGGTAGCCAATGTTAGCTGGTTTGACTAACTGGTTTGTAGGTTCCTGGCTTTGTAATTTGTATGCCTGTACTGCCTCTTCTGCTATAATACTTTCTCTGCATTCAAGGTCTTTCCACAGAAACACAGATTTAATAAATTTCTCCCAACTTATGTCTGTGAAGGGAATGGTGGGTCTATTTCCCTCACATATATGCATGCAGCACTTAATGTTTTTGCGATTTCATCCATAGTAAAAATGTGCGGGAAAAAGAGAAATGTGCGTTTTTATCATAGACATAATCAATACATAGACGCCCAATTGCCCGCTGGAGCGTACGTCAACGGTGCGGCCATATTGCGGAGGGCAACTTTCCCATAGATTTCATACCGGGAATTGAGAAAAATGTGTTTCGTGTGCTGCTTGGGGCTGTACAAATCGCCACACAATTGAAAACAGGTCTCGAGCAATTACTTTTCACAAGCAAGACTGAAAATTTGTTTCTGGTTGTATTTGGCCATTATATAATTAGAAATTTCAAAATACTACTGTTATTGTGTCACGAAATGTAGTTTTAATAGTTTTTCAGTCGACAATGTAGTTGTCTAAAGCTCAAATCTATGGTTTATTCGTAAAGATAGAGCCTATTTAAAATTTTTATCTGACGTTTTTGGAGTGAGAGATCCGGGCGCTCATGTACCCCACCTGGAACAGCCTTACCTCGGCTATAGTGCTTCTGACGTTTGCCGCTGGCTCTGATGTCTAGTGGTTAAACATGATATATAATTCGACTTGTGTATATCTAACAGGTAATCTTTGGTCTCATTAATCTATAATTTGTTCCTTGGCAAATCGTTTTGGCTGAGGGCAAAGTAAAGTTTCATAACTTTATATTTAGGCTATTTTAACGTTGTATCCTGCTGTAGATGTCTATGGTTTTCATGATGTTGTGTTTCCAAGCAATACCATGGATTAAATGTGTGAAATCAGAACGGTATATTTATTAAAGATTACAACGAAATGACAGGACATCGTATGACAAAAGATGGTTACATAAAATAAAAACAGTGACAATGCATAACGTTACCTCTACATTCACATTTTGTGTCAAACTGAATACGTAGCATAAGTGGGCAAAATTAGTTAACAAGTTCAATCTTTCCTGGGCTAAAATCACTTCTCGAAAAGATGTGCACAGAGCATAGACTGTAGGTCAGACAGCAACTTCATATCAGCGCGCCCGTGTGTTGACAAACGCGTCACCAACACCGACACTTTCCCACGCACGCTATTGGATGAAGGCAACAAATACGTCACGCATGTCGGACCCAACACGTAGCCGCCTGCTCTATTCGCCGGGAAAATAACCTGGACAAAGTTACCGATATTATAGTAATGTGCAAAGTATGTGAGTGGCAACAATTTTTATTTGCTTTGTTGAAAAGTGTAGTGGTTATATATAAAAAACTGGGTTATCCATCCCCAGAGATCGTCTGAAAACACGAAATCCCCCCTCGGCCCACCGTCTAATACCTCGTCCATCAGGCAGATATTAAGGTCCAGTTGCCAGGAATCTCTTTGTGCATTAACAGAAGTGGATAATAATGATGTAAGTTTTATATATAAGCTAGAGATGGTGCCTCTCTGCTCTGGGTCATCAGGAAAAAGTTGATCAATAGGGTTTGGATCAGGAAGGGAAGGAAAATAAATAAAATTCTTACGTGTGAAATCACGTACCTGTAGATATCTGAAAAAGTGGGCTTTAGGTATTTTAAACTCCACAAATCAGAGAATCGAATGTATTTGCATATTTTGCAATAAACAACATATTTTTGTTCTCTCCTTTTTAACATCATGCCAGCTTCTATGGCTATGTTCATGGCGAGATTCTGTTTTAGTTATTCAAAAATAAAAATAAATAAGAGGTTTAAGATTTTTTTTTAAGAAACACCAGCGATTTCAAACACCGTTTTTGAGACTGTCTTTGGTTCACTGCAGATTTAAAGGGATACTCCACCCAAAAATGAAAATTCTGTCATCATTTACTCACCCTCAAGTTGTTGCAAACCTGTAAGAGTTTCTTTCTTCTGCTGAACACAAAGGAAGATATTTTGAAGAACGATTGGAACCAAACAGTTGTTTGGCACCATTGACTTCCATAGTAGAAAAAAAAAATACTATGGAAGTCAATGGTGCCAAAGTTCCAATCGTTCTTCAAAATATCTTCCTTTGTGTTCAGCAGAAGAAAGAAACTCATACAGGTTTGCAACAACTTGAGGGTGAGTAAATGATGACAGATTTTTTGTCCCTTTAAGAAGAAAATACTCTACAGTGGTGTTGACTTATGAATTTGCAAATGGTTTGTCTTTAAAGCATATTTAAAAAACACCATATAAACAACATTAAAATGTAGATTTTTACCACAGGGGGGTTTTAAAATATGCTTGTCACCAATTTATAGCATACAACATTATGCTGAATTTCCTCCATCCATAAACATGATTGAAACTCGGTTATATTACATAACTGAACCTTCAAAATCTCTCTTCTTGTTCCTGAGATACTCTCATCTGTTTGAATGATTGAATCATAAAACAACCTGCAGCAGGAGATTCCTTTCAGATGATGCTACCCAGAGACTGCACAGAAAAATAAACTAGCAGATGATTAAAAAAACAGTTGCTGCTGTATTTTGCTCTCCCACATTCTGAACTTTACAGCTTTGAGATTTCTCATTATTGTAAGGTGGAAATGCTTTGGTCTTGTTACACTGTTTGCATTAAACGGATACATAAATTCTGTTGTTTTCCAGAACTTCGTGTCATTTTACATCAGATACAATATCTGTTCACTTTAGATTATCTGTTTTTCTCAGTCACAAACCAGTCATTGTGACTATAGCTGCAGTAACACCCTTTCACACAAACAGGAAATGACACGGACTGAAGTGTAAGAGCTCAGAGTTCACACATTGGGGATCAGAGACTGTGTGGAGAACTTGAAATGTCTAAAGAGAGATCTGCTCCCTAAAGTGCCATCAGTGAATGATGAAACTCTGGGACACACAAACTCCTACACCAAATCTGAGGAACAGAACAGAATATAGATAGATGTTCCATGAGGAGAAGTTCAAAGTCTTAGAGAAAAACATGCAAGCTACAGATTTACTCAACCAAAGAAAATATTTGTACAGCTCTATGAGCGCAAATGTCGGATACCAAGACCAAAGAATTTAGCAAATAAGCTTGTGAACCACAAATGAACAAAAATGACTTCCAAGAAAGCCCCTCAAATTGTGTCTGAAAGTCAAATAACTTACTTATGTGTGTCATTTCGTGTCTCAATATCAAATAAAGTAGCCATGCGTGCAAACATGCGTTTAAAAAAACTAATCAAATGTATACATTTATTTAATATAGCAGTATTTGCAGAAAAGCCACCTAACAAAGATGACTCAAAGATATTGTTTTGGAAAACTTCACACAAAACATCATTTGAAATAGCTAAAGATCTCCACTACACTATAAAGAGAGAAAAGAAAGAAATATTAAAGACACAATCTTAAGTATGCATCTATTTTTTAATAACAATGAAAATGATTTTGAAACATTTTTGTCTTTTTTTAAATAAATGGCAATTGGCTTGATTTTCTGTTTTATCATACAAAGTCTATATAATGTAATGTAATATAAAAGTAAATGCTAACAACAACAGACATTTTCATTTTATTTTAAACTTCTACTTTTGACTTCTACAAACAAAAAGTTATTTTAGTCACGCAAAGTCCAGGGATCTGCTTTATCTGTCCCTGCCAATCTAATGACAACAAAGCCCATCAGCAATCTGTCTTCTCAGTCTCACAACTAATGTTTAATCAAATGGCCAGTCACTCACCAAAATATAATTTATCACACAAATGCACATTGCTGATACGAGATCTGATTCCATCAATTACTATGAACCAATGCTAATTACTATGAGTCTACCTTAGGAAAGAATCATCTGCAGTGGTTGTCACAATAAATTACCACATGGAGAACTAAACGATCATTCATTCAGGTCTGAAAGAAATATCTTACTAACACTATAAAAATGCAAATCACGTCTATTTTGTTGAGGTGAACCACCCACTCCGTCTGTGGGAATGAGAAAGGATGAGACGTGCTACAGAAGTACCTCTCTCCTATAGGAACAGGTAAACCCACGCCTAGCACACAGACAGATTTATCTCTGTCCAGAAAAAGTGCTGCCCACACTGACTGAGACTAGACAGGTGGTTGAGCCTCTCTCTAAATGTCAGCTATTTAGCTTTCAGAAAGAGCACTTCAGTTAGTCTGACAGATTAATTGTTTATGTATCAATCGTTATACAAAGAGCTCTACCAGCTGAAAAGCCGTTTAAAACTGGATGAACTACCATGCTTGTTCAGTTTATCCTGGTCACCATGAAATATATATTTTTTTTACATAATATTGCAGTATTTATTATAAATGATTTATCGGTGCACACCATTATTATTATGTTTTAAATTTTATATGCTATCATCATCTTTAATCAACATAACTTCCCCTCTCTCTTGCAGTGACATCTCTTCTCTTCTCTGATGACGCGTTTACTGGTGCGAGGGCGGGACAACCTGTCACTCACAAGAGATCGACCAATAGCAAACCACAACCATCCAATCAATTTCCAATGGACAAAATCAAATCCCACCCTAGACTTTGTCTTGTTTGAGAAGCTGTTTCACTTGGATATGTCACAATAGGCAAAAACACACAATCACAACATCCGTTTCATGCCGACTTTCGCGATCAAAAAGATTTTAAAAAGACGTCTTGATGGTTAAGCTATTAAGACTGGGGAAGCAGTATTTAAAGCATCGTGCTTTAGCAAGGGCCATCTAGATTTTTTTTTTTTTTTTTTAAATGAACTACATTAACTTATATGTTAGGTTGTGGAGGAAAAATAGGTTGCAAGAATATAAACATCTAAAAGTAATATCAAAATATGAACATCTAGACTAACTGATATAAATGTTTATAGTTCCTTCAGAATATTTGACATTTCTGAAGGTGTGAAAGAAAAGGATCTAATTTTCAAATATAAAGGCTGACATTTTTCACACATCAAATGGGACGCACTATAAAAAGATTTGAAGACACTTCAAAACAAAGGAATAAAATCCACAAAGGAACTTAAATGAGTGTGATTCACTAGCTTTGCTTTTTTCCTCCTCGGATCTGTCACCACCATCATCACAAATTCTATTTAATTCTGTTCTAACTGTGCTTTATGTCATTATGCTGTGTGTGTGTGTGTGTGTGTGTAATGTATTTGTTGTATATGAATGAAAGAGACAGGTCACCCTTTTCTCTTGTCTGGGTTTCATCCAGTTCCATCAGCAATGAGAAAAGCTGCTCACTCCCCTTTATAGAGGAATATGCAAATCAGAGAATGAAAAGCTGCAATTAATCCACATTTTACACACTGGCATGGCAACAGCTGCAATCAATGTGTCGAGACAGCATTGTATTTACAGAGGTGGATTTTGTGTTTTCTAGGACCTAGATCAATGGTTTCATCATGAAATAGCTGAAGTGATCAGTTTTTTTCTAGTTTTCTAGTCCACATACACACACAAAAGAAGTGACAGTATTTACAGTATTGTATTATATTTACACTCACCTAAAGGATTATTAGGAACACCGGTTCAATTTCTCATTAATGCAATTATCTAATCAACCAATCACATGGCAGTTGCTTCAATGCATTTAGGGGTGTGGTCCTGGTCAAGACAATCTCCCGAACTCCAAACTGAATGTCAGAAATGGAAAGAAAGGTGATTTAAGCAATTTTGAGCGTGGTGGCATGGTTGTTGGTGCCAGACGGGCCGGTCTGAATATTTTTGTATTTTTGATTTCACAATCTGCTCAGTTACTGGGATTTTCACACACAACCATTTCTAGGGTTTACAAAGAATGGTGTGAAAAGGGAAAAACATCCAGTATGCGGCAGTCCTGTGGGCGAAAATGCCTTGTTGATGCTAGAGGTCAGAGGAGAATGGACCGACTGATTCAAGCAGATAGAAGAGCAACTTTGACTTAAATAACCACTCGTTACAACCGAGGTATGCAGCAAAGCATTTGTGAAGCCACAACACGCATAACCTTGAGGCGGATGGGCTACAACAGCAGAACCGGGTACCACTCATCTCCACTACAAATAGGAAAAAGAGGCTACAATTTGCAAGAGCTCACCAAAATTGGACAGTTGAAGACTGGAAAAATGTTGCCTGGTCTGATGAGTCTCGATTACTGTTGAGACATTCAGATGGTAGAGTCAGAATTTGGCATAAACAGAATGAGAACATGGATCCATCATGCTTTGTTACCACTGTGCAGGCTGGTGGTGGTGGTGTAATGGTGTGGGGGATGTTTTCTTGGCACACTTTAGGCCCCTTAGTGCCAATTGGGCATTGTTTAAATGCCACAACCTACCTGAGCATTGTTTCTGACCATGTCCATCCCTTTATGGCCACCATGTACCCATCCTCTGATGGCTACTTCCAGCAGGATAATGCACCATGTCACAAAGCTCGAATCATTTCAAATTGGTTTCTTGAACATGACAATGAGTTCACTGTACTAAAATGGCCCCCACAGTCACCAGATCTCAACCCAATAGAGCATCTTTGGGATGTGGTGGAACGGGAGCTTCGTGCCCTGGATGTGCATCCCACAAATCTCCATCAACTGCAAGATGCTATCCTATCAATATGGGCCAACATTTCTAAAGAATGCTTTCAGCACCTTGTTGAATCAATGCCACGTAGAATTAAGGCAGTTCTGAAGGCGAAAGGGGGTCAAACACAGTATTAATATGGTGTTCCTAATAATCCTTTAGGTGAGTGTAGTAGAGTGATCATTCACCCAAAAATCTCATGCCATTCCATAATTGTATGATTTTCTTACTTCTGTAGAACACAAAAGGAGACTTTTTTTACAGGTCAAATTAAATTAATAAATAATACATCAATGTTGGTCTGTTCCTTAAAGAATATCACCAATTTCATATATGGTTTATTTCAAGCTTGAAAGCCTCAGTCCCCATTTTTGTCATTGCATGTTAAAGTACAGGACATTATTCAAAATGTCTCTTGCAGTGTTCCAAAGATGTAAGAAAAACTTTATGCCTGAGACAGAAGCTATTTTGTAATGGAAACAAAGCTACAGAGCTGCATGGTTTGGTCAGACATCCAAAGCTGGAGTGAATTGATTACAGTAGTAAAGTAAACATTATCCAGACACCGGTTTACAAAAGTTATTTTGCTTACATAACACACGCCAAGATCTGTCTCCGGACTGCCGCCCTGTATCTAGGATCTGATGCACAACACAAGCAACAGGAAATGTGGCACTAAACTACACTCCCGTAAAATTACATCCCCACAGCTGAATTTCCAAGCCACATTTTTGAACATTCCCCAATGAGCCATGTGACACAAAATTTGAACATAAACACAATGCTTTCTAAAATAGACTAGACTGAAGACTACTCTCTCTTTCTAACACTTGAAATAAACCTCATCAGTGTTAAACGCTTTAAATTTAACTCGTTTCTGGCTTGACATAGACATTTTGCTTTGTGCAACAAAAGAAGATTATGATCTGTTCCTCACAACTAAATGAAACGTTGATTTATTATTCAAATGCTACAAAGTCCCATGTGATTATATTACAACCTTATACAATTAAAGGCTTGACATGGCTCTTAAAGCTGCAGTAGGGAGTTTTGAGAAAACGTTGACTTAGCCTGAAAATTTGAACAAGCACAACTTACAGGTCCCACCCCCTTGCTCTCTGCTGCGCTACAGCCCTCCCTCCACAGCTCCTCCCCCACAGCGGAGCCTGCCGTGAACTAGAAGGAACGAAACATCAACAATATGCTTTACATTGACTAAGGCCTGCCCATACTTTGACTACAAACTTGGTCCTCAAATCATTACGCATTTTGCAATACATGTAATGTAACTTTATAACGTTGCACCCTTTCTATAAGTTATAAATAGCTAGTAAGATAATATACCGGATTATATAACTAACGTAACAGTATGTAAGTAATTATTCTAGCGATGCGTAGCCCTAATGCTAGATAAGGTTTGCTAGTACATTTGTAACAGGGTTCAGTTGTTTTGGGAAGAAGGAGGCGGGAACCGGCGAACGTTCAACAAGTTGAATAAGAAATAAACAAATACAAAATGAAAGTACAAGCCAGCAGCCCCTCACGGACGACTGCTGGCACACAAAACAGAACATAAAATCACAACGTAAAATCAGGCCTGTTCCTCTCTCGATCTTCACTGTCGTCGCTCCTTCTTTATGCTTCCGCTCCTCCGTGAGAGATGCGAGTCCGATGCGTCTCACGGGTGTCCTTTATTATCACTCATGCCACCGGCCTCGCGCCGCTCTCACGTCCCTCGGCCTCGTCCTGCTCGCCACAACATTATTTCAGCAACATGACAAGCCAGTGAATTAGCGGGTTTCAATTGTTTCTTTGCACAGTGCGTGACATTTTATCTACATGTTACGCGGCTAGAGTTTTGACACATAGTCTAATTCTTTTTCGCTTGTTTATCGTCATCGGTCTTTTTCCTTTTACCTGTCTTTGTTTTATGAGCAGGTGCCAATCGAGAAATTGGCAGTTTAGGTTGTTTCTCCGCCATTAGCACAGCTGCGGCACACCGGCAATCTTGAGTTTGAACGACGGTACGTGTTGTGCAAAAGAGGGTTGTGATCAGCACGTACACGAGCGTGATTGACACTGCTAAGACATTCCTCCTGGCTCTGATTGGTTGTTTCTGACCGGGAGCGGTGTTAAATGGCAATAGGACCACTGGGAGGAGCCAGAGGAGCTTGATTTTTTCACAGGCCCTATCTTGCACCCAGCGCAATTGACTTTGTACACCGACACATGTATCATTTGTATTTTGAACCAGTACAAAGCGGACTTTTCCCTCCACAGACGCACGCCGGCAAACTAGGGAATGAACTTGCGCTCCCTGGGCGGTTCAGCGCAAAAAAGGAGGTGTGTTCCGGCGCAAACAATCCCTGGTCCTATTTTGCAGTTCCAGAAAACAATTGCGCCGCTGACCAGAAAAAAATCTAGTCTAAAGTCAGTGGCGCTTTGCGCGTACATTCAGATGCTATTTTAAGCGCGCATGCTTGGCCATAATACAGAGTGTGAACAACGCGCATACACTGTAGATGATTCTCTCATCTACACAGATGCATTTTACTTTTTGCAAATGATACATTATTATAAGGAAAAATATTAAAACACGAGGGAAATCATTGTTGTGTCCATGACGATGGGAAAAATAGGCATAAAGCTTACACATTTACCCAAATTAGTATATGCATGCTTAACCGAAGCGAATTTGGGTGG
Source organism: Rhinichthys klamathensis goyatoka (assembly GCF_029890125.1). NCBI lineage: Eukaryota > Metazoa > Chordata > Actinopteri > Cypriniformes > Leuciscidae > Rhinichthys > Rhinichthys klamathensis. The sequence continues at coordinate 609,936 of NW_026606844.1, read as the reverse complement.
GTTTGTCCCATCCCCAATGTCACTTCTCTTTCTTTTACGGCCCTGACGAGAACATCGATCTCCTCGGCTGTGAACCGATTCTGAAGCGCGCCTGGTAAATGCGCCGTTATAATAGTATTGCGCCGAACAAGCGCACCTTGTTCATCATGCTCTTAAAGGGAATGTGATATGACGCTCTTATTGGTTAAGAGCCACACCTATGAATAATGAAGCTACTTCAGACCAACCCCTTTTAGATTTGCGCCGAGCGCAAGAGTCATTTATCCCACCGGTTAAATAGCAACAGCGCTGAGATCCGCCCACAAATTTACTTGCGCTTTGCGCTTGACAGTTGCGTTTTAGATTGTTAAAATAGGCCCCTATCTGTCTCATATTCTACTGTCAGGACATAATGACAGTTTTAACAAATATATAAAAAATATTTTTTTACAAAAGTTACCTACAGCAGCTTTAATCTTACCTGCAGAAATGTCAGCTGTCTGCAAAGTTTAAAGCAAGTTTATTAGTTTATTAATAGCTGATGATGAGTAATCTCTATGTTTTAGACAGAGGAATCGTTGTAACTAATCGTATTCTCCTTTCAAAGAATTGCATAAACTTGCATAATGCACTGTGGGTTAAATGAGCACACAGAAACCCCTTTCTTCCCCAAGGGTTCAGAGATGAAACACTCCACCAGATATCTGAAGAGCTTAGAAGTGGAAAGTCCTCTGGTACAACAATCAGACATCATTATTTGCACTATTAATTGTGTAGTGCTACCAGAGCAGAGCTTATGTGAAATACTTTGAGCTATTTATACTTTTATTTTATTTACTTTGAGCCATTTATACGTAAATAGAGACCTCACTGCTTGGTTGCCTGTCTATAATTTATAGTTACATTGTTAAAATCAACATTTCTTCACCCCATGTTTTACCAAACCCATATGCAAAGTAGAACAAAAAAGTTTAGAAGAATATTCACTCTGCTTTCCCACCCCCAGTGGACTAATGTAGAGAATAGATAACGAGGGTATAGTGGGCGATTTCAGACACAGCATAAAAGTACATGAACATGACACTGAAACAATAAGATATCGTGACATAGTCAAGTTCCAAAAATGACAAAAAATGATTGTTCCCTTTCAGTCGCTCACGTTCGACATAGTCGACGTGTCGACTGATTGGGATCACGCTTAGGGAGCCTGTCATCTTCGAGTATTGATAAAACAAGCCAATGCACATTGGCACGCGAGCTTTGCATCTGTACCCTGCAGCGCGATGAAGTGTACCCCGCAGCGCGGGTATAAATACGTAAGTGGATGCACGCACCATTTGCCTTTCGCTTCGGAGCCGATCGGTCTTCACGTCGATGTCTCTGAAGAGTGTTGAATATTTTCAACGAGCGAGTGTGTCGGTGCTTCTTCTGGAGGTCTCTCCCGGTGCTGGTGTTTTTACAGCACGAGTGCAGCGGTGGTCGGGAGCCTTCTGAGCTCTCAACTTCTGTTTTAACAGCATTCCTTTTTGTGTTTGTTTGTCTGACGGTTGGTTGAGGGAGAAGAAAGTGAGTGCATCACTAGTACAGGCTGCACCATTACTGTCAGTGTTGCTGTGATCATTCCCCTGTGTGCTCCGGCACTGGTGAGAGTCCCAAACTTCCTGAAAGAGGAACACGGGTGCGTTTGAGTCTTTTTCAAAATGTCATACGACCCGTGTGTTTCTGGATGCGGTCATTCGCTGTCCCCCTCTGACGGTCACAATAGTTGTATCACGTGTTTGGGCTTAAAACACGCTGAAGCAGCTTTTGTGGATAGTTCATGTTCCCATTGCGGGAACATGACTATTGAGGTGTTGAGATCAAGAATCACCTTCATCCATGAAGGTGGAGTCCCCATTACCACACCCCACCCTAGGGTGCTATGTGGGATGGGTGATCGGAGGATTACAGTGATGGCTTCCCTGCCCGGTAACCAATCCCTGTGGAGCACCCGGTTGAGCGCGCTAGTCCCTCTGTAATGGAACCACCAGCCATTTCATTCGGGGCCCCTCCAGAGGAGAAGATGCCGATTGCAGCATCGGAGGGTGAGCTGACCTCTGGAGATGATGACTCAGCTGCGTTATCTCCCTCTGGTAGTGTAACGTTGCCTGAGCCAGATCCAGAGATGTCAGCTATGCTGAAACGGGCCGCCAAGGCTGTGGGCTCGAGTGGAATCCTCCACCGTGTCCCAAACTGTCTCGGTTGGATGATTGGTTTCTCGGGGCAGGCCGTGCTGGTTCTCAGCTCGCCGCCCCAGTGCCTTTCTTTCCCGAAGAGCATGGAGAGCTTACCACGTCGTGGACGGCACCTTTCTCTGCCAGAAACCGCATGAGTGGCTCCTCCCCCCTCACTACCCTTGACAGAGTAGCGGTGAAGAGTTACGAGGCTATCCCTCCAGTGGAGCAGTCTGTTGCGACACACCTGTGTCTGGCGGCAGCTGCCTCTTGGACGGGGGATCCTCGTTTCCCCTCTAAGGCCTGTGAGTTCTCGTCCGTTCAGAGCTTACAAAGCCCGTGGGCAAGCCGCTTCCTCTTTGCATGCCATGGACATGTACGAGGGTAGTCCAGACCTCGCCCTCCAGGGCATGAGCGTTGTGGCGTGCACGGTCGGTCTGGCGATGTCCACTTTAGTGGTCCAGGAGCTCCATCGCTGGCTCAACCTGGTTGAAATGATGGATGCGGACAAAGTTTGGTTCCTGGACTCCCCAATTTCCCAGGTTGGGCTGTTCGGCGACGTGGTGGAAAACTGCGCCCAACAGTTCTCTGCCGCCCAAGTGCAGACGGATCCGGCACATCCTGCCCCGGCGGCCCGCTGCTGCCTCCACCCCGCCACCGGTAGAAGTTCCTCCGCCTGCTCTTCCGCTCCTGCTGGGCCTCTGCAGAAGCCTCCACCCAGGCCTCAGCGTTGAGCCAGCCTCAGGCAGGCCGCCCAGCCTGTCTCAGGCACTGCAAAACCAGGTCGCAAGCGTAAGACTAAGCGTCCCTGAGACAGGCCACCCAGGGATGGGGGGACGAACTCTTCAGATGGTTACCGTTCCGCCGCTGGCTCCCCAGAGTTTAGTGGTATCCGAATTGTCAAAAGAGCAAATTCCTCCGTTCCTGGGTCCCAAGAGGGTCAGACTGGCGGTGTGAGACCCTGTAAAGCCTTGCACCCCTAAGCCCCCTCTTGTGTCGCCAGCTGGCAGCTGGGAGCGGTTCGAGGACCCGATTGTGCCTTCTCATGCAGCCCCTGCCGATCCCTGGAGACAGGTAAGTGTCGCACCGCACACTCAGACCCCGCTTCGGGCCACCCCTGGGCCTTCTGAGCCGGGTCCCTGTACTCCACTTCGCTGCACCACCCCGGGTACGTCTGTGGTGCCTCTAGTCCCCCTGGCCCGGTTCGTGGAAGCCTGGAGAGTTCTTCCCAACTGGTCCAGCTGGCTCCTCCGTACCATCAGACTCGGCTACAATGATTCAGTCCTGCTAGCGTCCGCCCAAATTCAACGGCGATCGTTGCACTTCGGTGTTGCGTGAACGTGCACCTGTCATGCGCACGGAGATTGCAGTCCTACTGGCGATGGATGCGATAGAGCCAGTTCCTTCAGCCGATATGAAGACCGGCTTCTACAGCCCGTACTTTATTGCACCCAAGAAAGGTGCTGGGTTACGGCCAATCTTGGACCTGCGAGTCTTGAATCGGCCCTTTTTTAAGCTTCCGTTCAAGTTGCTAACGCAGAAATGCATTTTCGAATGCTCCGTCCCCGAGATTGGTCTGCATGCAGCGTTCGACCTGAAGGACGCGTACTTCAGATCTCTATCCTTCTGCAACGCAGGCCATACCGGTGTTTTTTGCGTTTGAGGGTTCGAAGTCAGTACAAAGTCCTACCCTTCAAATGCTCCACAGCCAGTTGGGTCTTCAGGCCAACTGGGAAAAGAGTAAATTCGCCTACTGGCTGAGGATCTCTTTTTCCGTTATGGAGATGGACATCGGTCCAGTACGTCTGTCATGAGGAACGTGTCTGGTCGGTGCTTACAGAAGTGAGAAAGGGTCCACTGAAAATTTTCAGAGGCTCCTGAGGCATATGGCAGATGCAATAGCAAGGCTTCCTCCATATGAAGACCGCTTCAGCACTGGCTTCACGGCCGAGTCCCGAGGTGGCCGTGGCAGAGCGGCACGCTCCGTGTGACAATCACCTGGCCTACCACCAAAACCCTCAGTCCGTGATCAGACCTTTGTTTCTCCAGGCCAGCCGCCCCTAGAACAAGTGTCCGCCAAACACCGGCTGAGGGGCCATGTACAATGGGCATGCAGTAACGGGGGTCTGGGCGGGCCTCCGACTGCATTGGCATCAACTACCTCGAGTTGCTGCCAGTACACCTTGCTTTGAGATACTGCTGCTCAGCAAGCCTGTACTGGTCTGTACAAACACTGAAACCGTTGCGCTACGTTTCCCTCGTATGTCGCAACGCGCCCGGCACCTCCTCGGAGTCAGAAGCTTCTGAGGTCGCTTCATTCCACTTCATTTTCTGGCCTGCTCAATCGTGCCGCCAACTAGGCCTCACGACAGCCTGGGGCCCAGGGAGAAGTGGAGACTCCATCCCTAGGCAGTCCAGCTGTTCAGGGACCACTACGGGGCCACACGGTTACATCTGTTTGCCTCTCCGGACTCTTCCCATTGCCAGTTGTTTTACTCCCTGACCAAGCGGAGAACTCTCGGCACGGAGACACTGGCACACAGCTGGCCCCGTGGCCTCCGCAGAGATGCGTTTCCCCAGTGAGCCTTCTTGCACAGCCCTGTGCTAAGTCAGGGAGGAGAAAGAGCAGGTATTGCTAGTTGCCCCTTATTGGCCCAACCAGACCTAGTTCCCTGAACTTATGCTCCTCTTTACATCTGTTTGCCTCTCCGTTCTCGTCCCATTGCCAGTTATTTTACTCTCTGACCAAGCGGAGAATCCTCGGCACGGAGACACTGGCACACAGCTGGCCCCGGGGCGTCCGCAGAAATGTGTTTCCCCAGTGAGCCTTCTTGCACAGCCCTGTGCTAAGTCAGGGAGGAAAAGGGGCAGGTATTGCTAGTTGCTCCTTATTAGCCCAACCGGACCTTGTTCCCTGAACTTATGCTCCTCTCGATACCCCTTCCTGACTAGGGTTGGGTATCGGTTGGGTTTTATCCGATACCAGTACCTGCTCTGTATTTTTTAAACGGTTCCGGTGCCTAAACGGTTCTTGAAACGGTACTTAAGAAAACGAAACCGCACACACTTTATCAAAAAATAATACCCTTTTATTTACAGGGCCAAACTGGACACAATATTAACTTAAATCTTTAAACAATATAAATACAAATAATAATAAAACCAATATAAAATAAAAATTAACATTTACATAACATCAAATAAAACAATATTGTATCAAACAATGTAAAAATACTGGAGATTTATAGAGATTACTAGCAGGCAGAGCTGCCAACTCTCACACATTGATCGTGAGACTCACGCAATTGACCCTTTTCACACGCTCTCACGCCACACATCCATTTTCTCACGCAGAGAAAAATCGCGGCCAAAGAGGACACTGACACCGACAGACAAGGTTACTTTTGATATGGAACAAATCAACAGCTGTCAGATTCTGTCAATATTTTTACGAGATTCACACAATAAATAACGTTTTGGCTCTTTGAAATGTGACAGATCGCTGTAGCGCGTCAGTTCAAACGGCACGTGATACAGCAGCCTACAAATACAAATCCACTGCTTCTTAGCTACGCAGCGTTGAGTGAACCTATGAAAGAGAACATCTCTGGTTACTGGTGTAACCTATGTTCTCTCAATAGGGAACGCGACGCTGCCGAGCTCCTTGCGCTGCCGACCAGCTTCCTTTTTCGGCAAAGAAATCTGAGGAGCAGATGGCGCGTGCGCGCCAACATAATGTGACGACGTAAGTGCGTCGAGGCGGCGCCCGCGCCATCAGCCAATGTATTGGCTTGATTCTGTATGGATTCAGACTATCGGCACACCCAGAGGGCGTTCTGACGTGTAATTTTACACGTGAAATGCAGCCAAACCTTGCGAGCAAGAGTGCGCATGTGAGACCGAAGAGACTGTGTGCGTGTGTGCCTGATTACGTCAGGCACCGAAATCAGGCACCGAAATTGTCGTTCTTATTCGGTCTGGTTACTACCGTTTATGTCGGAACCGGTTCCCTATTGGCACCGAGTTTCGGTACCCAACCCTATTCCTGACCCCTTCCTCTGAGACATTCTCAGGGATGGGGCACCGCTGGCACCCGCGTCCAGACCTCTGAAAACTCCATGTCTGGTCCCGAAAGGACGGGACGCGGAGGTTCTAGGTGATTACCACAAACTTGCTGTAGATACCATCACTTCTGCGAGAGCACCCTCTAGGAGGCATGCTTACGCCCTGAAGTGGAACCTATTCGTTGTTGGTGTTCTTCTCTAACTGAGAAGACCCCCCGAAGGTGTTCGGTCACTCCGTGTTTCTTTCCTGCAAGATGGGTTGGAGGACTCCCTCCACCCTCTAAGTGTATATGGTAGGGGTGTAACGATTCATTCGTTTTCTCGATGCATCGATTACAAATCCTGACGATGCATATGCATCGATCTTGAAACATGTATTTCGAATCGTGAATCGTCTATTTCGGTCAATATTCGATTTAAAATGCTAAGAATCGAATAATTTGCGATTCTATATCGATTCAGTGCTTTAAAACATATAAACATTAAATGACTACATGCGCGAATTAATGAGGCGTTGTGCGGAGTCATTTCGCGTCCTCACAGCTCTCACATACTCGCTGCACTCTTACCATCTTTCACTGGATTTCGCTCGCGCTCGGTCCCATATAGCTCTCATCTACAGATTTTTGAGCAGTCCATGTTTGAGCTCTCCTCAGGACAGCCATTGGTGTTCACATGAGCAGATGACAGCTCTCTATCGAGAAAGCAAGCCATTGATAAAGCTGCCATATCATTGCGTGGTCACTGCTATGAAACAACGCGTTCGTTGCGTGGAAACGTCACCGTTATTTTCTTTAAGATAAGATAGGCTACTGAAGTTTTACGGAAATGGGTCATACCCGTCCTGAGCAGTTAAAGTAAAACCCCACTTATTCAAGGGTGCGCATTTATTACATGGAAAGAGAAAACGTATGCTAATAGGTGTCTAAAAGGCACACGCTTCCGATTAATCATGAATGATGAATGAAATGTAACTTAATGTCGTTAAACTGAACTGATGAAATAACTACAACATTAATTACACTGAAATAAGAGCGCGTGGTTTATCCATCAATCAGATGCGCATTAAAGTTGCATTCGTAATCGTTAATTTAGCACAAGTAGACAGCCGGCGCGTTTTCTTTCAGAATCACAAGGACAATGTTCAGTCGGATAAAGAGAACAAAGAGTAGCTATTCCATGAGGAAACTTCATGGTATTTTTAGTCTCACAATGGAGGATGTTTAATGTACCAGGAACACTTTAAGGTTGTGTATCCATTCCTACAAAATAGTTAGCATGATGAACTAACTATACTTTTAAAGCCTTTTTAAATCTTGGTTTACCTTTTTACAAATGCTAATTTATAGGCTTTGGAAATATTTTTTATAATAATAGATTCATTAAAAATTAACATGGACTAACGTTAACAATAGACAAAATGTCGTTGGGTTTTTTTTTTTTTTTTTTTTTTTCACTCTCTGACCCCCCGAAGGCAGCTGTATAATTCACACCCTGACTAAGACCCATTGGGGGAAGCATTGAAATAATCCTATGAATGCATATAAAAAATTAAGAATCGAATCGAATTAACCGAATCGCATCGAATTTTAATGTGAATCGCATTGAATCGAATCTTTCTGAATTTGCAAAAATTGTTCTTGAATCGAAAACCTATGAATCGTGAATCGAATCGATTCGCTGCCTACCCAAAGATTCACAGCCCTAGTATATGGCCTTATTACCGCACATCACGATGCAGTGGATGCAAATCCATGGGGAAGCACGCCTTGATCGTCAAGTTCCTGAGGGGAACAAGGAGACTGAATCTGCCTTGTGCCCCCTCTATACCCTCTTGGGACTTCTCTCGTGCTACCACACTGCAGAGACATCCCTTTGAGCCACTCCAGGCAGCCGAGTTAAAAATCCTGTTTGTAAGAGAACAGTTCTCCAGCTTGCTTGGCCTCTATCAAGAGAGTAGGGGACCTGCACGCTTTTTCGGTCGACGAATAGTGCCTGGAATTCAGTATTGATAAAACGAGCCAATGCACATTGGCGTGCGAGCTTTGCATCTCACGCTCGTAGTCGACGTGTCGACTGATTGGGATCCCAATTAAAACGCCATTAGTGCTGCCACCTTCCAGTGCCTAGACAAAAGCCTCCTATTCCCCCGCATTATTGAGGTGGAGATGGGACAGGGCTTAGGCCAGGGAAGTCACTGCTGTTCCGCTCGACCCACTCAGTCAGACTTGGACAGCACTGGAAAAGCGTGTCCTTTCCTAGGAAAGGAAGACGCTGAGGAAGCCACATCCTGCCCGAAGGGAGGTAACATGTAGAGTATACACATGGACTGGCCGTTTACCAGGCAGGACAACATATGGAATGTCACTGAGGTGGCTCCAGCCTATAACAGGGGGAGACTCACCGGACAGTGATGGCAGACCGGGCTCTGCCAAGGGAAGACACGGGCTCGCTGCAGGGAGCCGTACCATGGAAGAATACACATATGGGATCACAACATATGGGACCCAGCCTAACACAGGTTCCACCAGTGCATACGAGTGTTAGGCCTGGCATTGGACACTCCGCCACGTCCGTTGCCGAAGGGTGTGGAGGAACTCAACAGGGTTCGGCTAAAGAGGAACTCTACTGGAGCAAGAATGGCACACGTATCCAGTCCATAGGAGAGGAATGGCGCAGCAAGCTGACACTTCTAACCGGGCTTACAGTGAAACTGGCTTAATGTGAAGGGAGCCCATGGTAAGCAACCGACTCAACACATAGGCTATTTTTCTAGCGAACGTGTTTGGTGTCGCCCAGCCTGCAGCTCTAAAAACATCTGTCAGCGAGGCACCCTGTGTCAACGCCCAGGAAGGAGCTACACTCTCTCTTTGGAGAGGCTCACTACCCAGGTGGGCACGGTGCACCTTGGGTAAACACACCAAGATGATGGCAACCACTATCCAGTGAGCCAAACCTCTGCTTGGAAACAGCCTTCCTTTCTGCTGGTCTCCGTAACAGATAAGAGCTGATCTGAGGTCCTAAGGCTTTGCGTTCTGTCCAGCTATAACCACAAGGAACGGAAGGGACTGAGAAAAGCCAGGGCTGGGTCTGCTTGCAGGCTCACCACCTGGTCACGTTTAAGGGAGAGGTTGGAACATAGGGCACATATCTAGGCCGGGGTCTCAGAGTTGGTTCCATCATATGTAAAAATAAGTTCCATCATATGTAAAAGATCTTCATGCGCAATCGGTTTAACTTACACTACAAGCTAAACCTTTAATTACACACACGGTTTGGGGTCAGTGTGATTTTTTTTTTTTTTAAAGAAATTAATAATTGTATTCATCAAGGATGCATTAAACTGTCCAAAAGTGAGTAAAGACCTTTTACATTGTTACAAACAAATTCCATCTCAAATGCTTATCTTTTGAATGTTCTTCAAAGAATACTGAAAAATAATTATCAAGGTTTCCACAAAAACATTAAAAAGCTGTTTTCAGCATTGATAATCATTATAAATGTTTCTTGAGCCCCACATCAGCATATAAGAATGATTTCTAAAGGATGGCACTGAAGACAATTATGCTGAACATTTAGCTTTGCAATTACAGTGATTTTAAAATATATTAAATAAAAAACAGTTATTTTGTACTAATATTTCACAATATTGCTGTTTTTACTGATTTTTTGATCAAATAAATGCAGCCTTGATGCGCATAAGAGACATCTTTCAAATCTTACTGACACGAAATTTGTATCCATTGAAAAACAACCACAACCAAATCAATAATAGGCAGCAGGTGACAGTCTAATGCGAATGACAATTTATTTGTGAATGAAACAAAGCTGGGCAAAACGGCAATCTGGAAAACATAATAAATCTTATGTTTTAAAAGTCTCAGTTAAAGTGACAAGGAAACATGAATTTGTTGCGGCTGATGCTTGAATGTCCATTCTCACCTACGTAGTTAACACTCCCATAACTCTCACAGACTCTCATTTGCCACAGAGTATGAAACATCATCTTGTTATCCAACTGGTCAAATGTAATTATGTGCATGCTGAGTCATACTGGTCTTCTGTATTGGAGAATTACATCTCTAGAAGGTGTTAAATTGCATATCAAGGATCAGGTCTTGTTGACCCATAGAATACTGTAGATGGCCATACCCACTAAACACTTAATTCACACAATCTATCCATCCATATATCTAGTTTTCAGAATCGAACGTCAATAATCTATATAGCACTTGGAAGGCTTGTATGCTGACTGTTATGCAAATATTCATGTGCACATCTCAAAATAGTCTGATTTATGTTCACCCCAGTTTGTTGTAAACACATCATGCTCGAGGGTTCGACCTATTTTGAAGCTCACTGAAAACAACCTTGATTGTTGAATATTACCATTCTTGATCTTGCTAAAAATGCTGCATGTTTTACATATAAATAAAACTAAGATAAAAGATAAAAACTAAAGATATGTTTGCAAATATTAAATTGGGAAGAAAGACATTATGAGTGTTCACAGATATGGCACCAGCGTGAAGGAAGTGTCAGGACTGGGACGTGCTGACAGGCTGTACAAAGTGACACTGATTTCACTAGAAGTGACATTTATGCCTTTTGGTTCCCAGAAGGGCCCACTTGTCTGTGGAATCAGCTTTCAGAATTAGAGTAATTTGTTATTTTGCATTATTTAAAGATAATCTTCACATAGGTCTAACACTGAACAATACTTTTGCAGGAGAATCAAAAGACACATAATGAACAACGATCGTTCAATTAACCAACACAACGATCTCATTATTAACTGAAGGTTATAGCCAAGATAATAGAATTTCTCTCTCTTAATTGGTTCAAGGAAGAACCATTAAAACAGTGTCCTATCACCTTCTTGCAATCTTGTTCCTCATGACAGAATGCAGGTCAGACCATCTCATGGGAGTAACGTCTAGACAACACAAAACATTTCGAGAAACTTTTCCCCCTCCCAAAGTGCTGTCTGGCAAGCAACAAACTTTCTGAAATGACTGAGTGGTGACTTATGAATATGATAAATTGAATTACAGTGCACTCTCTTTTCAGAGAATATAGGCTACCCTAAGAACAGCAGCGGCAAGATAGTCATTATGTTTTCTGAAAAGAGGACTATTAATATTCATTGAAAAGTAACAAATGATACAGGCAAACAGGTAACTGATATTTATGTTTTTGTATTCATCAAATTAACTTAATTTTATGGGAATATACTAGATATTCTAACAGATATTCACATGGTCATGGAAAGCTAATTTAACAAAGTACAATTTAACTAAAAGTTATATTTTAAGAAAAAGTTGAATCCCCCAATTTCCAAATCTGAGCTGCATTCCAAATATGTGGTGTTGCAGTAATGGATGTTGCCCATTTAAAATAAAGGGGGGGGGGGGGGGTGTTAACACACCACTGTCTGTGGTGTTACACTGATAATTTACAGATTTTTACAGATTTTCACCTAAATTTCGATAAATAGAGTCTTATTAATATTTCTAAAATATCCCCATTCGTGGAAGCCATTATGATGGCAGCCTCCATTTTAGAAAAGTCCCCTGGTTTCACAGACAAGGCTTAAGTCTAGTCCCAGGCTAAAATGCATGTTTGAGCTGTTTTAACTGAAAGCAACTTGCACTGACTCTCTTAAAATATGTCACTGCCATTGTTTTATCTCAAGATGCACATCAGTAATTTTTTTTCTAAGACACGTTTATAAAAGCTGCTTAAATCCTGGCTTAATCTAAGCCCTGTCTGAGAAGGCCTATGTCAACTCCGCCGACAATAAATAAAATGAGGCATTTATTGTGATCATGTGGATAGAGCGGACAATATACAACCAGGGATGTTTTATTTTTACTAAAAAACACATAATTTGCTTTAGGATATTCATAATCGTATTTTATAACTCTTGTCGGGTATGGCAAAAGTATCCACTGCTGAACAGCAGGGTCTTTATAGACAGCATATAGATGTAGACCTTGTTGTAAGTCTATAGTGTTATATTACATCTGTGATGAAACCCCTTAAAGTTTATTAGACTAAAGAGAATTACACAAACAACGTTATGCAATATAATTACTTTTGTTTCTAGTTATTTGATATAGGTATAAAGACCCCAACTGCCAGCATTAAATTGCATGAAATTATCACGTTGCTTCTTGAGACCACCTTTGAGGAAACTCGTATACGGGAGACTGGGAGGGTGTAAACACTTGTCTGTAACTTTTTTGCTTTATGTATCCAATTTCAAACTTTATATAATATTCCTATGTTTATTTGCAACACATTAAAGTGGTTTAGTTATTAAGTCTACAACATATCCTTAAACTCTGTAAATAGATGTTGAATACAAAGAACTCAGTATTTCGTGTTGAATAAGCAGGAGGAAACATGTATATACTGAGTAAACTGAATTTGATGAATAACATTTTTGAGATATGCAGGTGTGTATGAATATGGGAATGTATACATCTGACTGCCTTCTCCATTTTTCCTTTGACCCATTGATGGTAAACTATGAAAGACAGAATAATTTTGGTCCGGGAATTGTTAAACAAGTAATGTACAACTTTATATATAGGGGCATATATTTTAAGACATGTCAGTGCAAGTTGCTTTCAGTTGAAACAGCTCAAATATGCATTTTAGTCTGGGACTAGGTTTAAGCCTTGTCTGTGAAACCGGGGGATATTTTAACATGCAAGTGTTTACAGTGCTTTATTTTGTATGTCAATACTTTACATTTTAAAATAAACTTCTTAATGTCAAGTATGTAGCCTAACAGACAACACAACTTAGTAATTGTGGGTCTTAAGTGATAAGCTGTTGCAAATGTTGTACAAAATACACGAATAAAATGTGTAAAACTTTGTTTTAAATTGGCTAATTAATTTAACTTACAGTATGTTTTCCTTGACATCTTGTGATTTCGGGGCACATGAGTTCCTGAACACGATGCCTGATCCAGTGCACTGCGCTTTGGGACAGTCTTGCTCACTTAACCTTACTTCCTGTTGCGTGCACGCGCCCTCAACATGATTCCCAAACAAATTACCCTTATATGAGTCGGTTAGTGTGACCATTGTCGTCAGATTCCCGAGCTAATGATTCATATGAGTCGATTCTTTTTTTACTGAATCAAAATACAGCGCGACCAACTAAAACACCTTTTCAATAACTGTTTTAAATATGTTTATCTGTTCGTTGAAATCTGTAAATTGGACCCAGAATTATTTACACACCCCTACGGGTCTCCCTAACATTTTAACAGGTATGGCAGTCTTTCAAGTATAGTAGTAATGTACTGTTTAGCTAAAATGTCCCTCATTTGTAGTTGCAGCATTGGCGCGCGCAGTCTCTTTCAAAGAGCGCACAAAAACAAACAAAAAGAGCGCACAAAACGCCGCTATGTGATTTACGAAAAATAACAACTTTTTTCTCGGATTTTAAGACTGCATTAATGATTTTCTCTGACGAAGCACGTGCATTACGTAATTCACTAATTTGTTTACCATTTTCAGCATCATCTACGTCAGACTACGGCTCAGTTTAACTAAAATAACAGAGAGGAAATTATGCTAATACAATGCACTGTGGACAATGATAGACGTCTACTGGGGCGTAATGAATGTGCAATTCCAGCATGATGATTCCAGCGGTGCGGCGTCGGTGCCGTGGCAGCACAACACTCACCATGCGCAACATTCCTCGTGTGGTCGTAGGAATACTCCTCCAAAAGTATTTTCTGTGATGAATCGGGTAAGTTGACCGCAGAAACTAAATAAATCTGAGAATCAAATTTGTTCTGACAGCAAGGTAAGTTTTAGGATTTAGTATTGCATTGAGCTTAGTCGAACAGTAGGACAGCATTATTTTCCAAAGCTTTGAACTGTGCATGTTGTTTATTTGACCGCATGTGTTTAATGCAAATTGTGATGTTAACGCATACACCTCCACATGATCTTTTTAAAGTTGAGTCGTGATTCTTGATGAAAATGAAGCCGTATGAAGCGGTGAAGTTTATGATGCTATCACTGCGTAAGCATGCGTAATTTTGAGTTTGGCAGGTTTGCGTGGTTTTCTGTTCAAACCAAGAACTGTTTCATTTTTATTCTCTAAAACATGAGCTGGGAAGGTCTGTGTAAAATATGCGTAATTTGAAGAGTAAAGCTTCCTATTAGTATTTCTTGCTTTATTTCACACCACCAGGGACTAATGGTTGTACTTTGATATGGAAGTTTCTTTCATTTTTATTTCCTTTTTATTCTTAAAATGTAATAACTCCGATACAAATAGTTGTGTTTTATGTAAATATGTGCAAAGCCTTTTGCACGACTTTCTATCAATCAGCTACAACAAATAATAATAACGGGTATGTTCTATTGATGGTTTTGTGGTCTACCATCTTGCACCTGCTATACTTAGATCAGCTTAGAACGGATTTTCAACAGAATGTCATTATAAAACCATCAATTCGAGGGTGTATACACGGGTATGTTTGTCTTTAGGTTGCTTCTTCTCCTCGCTCTCCACGTGTGTTGTGATGGATTGAGCCACAATGTCGCAGCTGTACTACCGCAGAACGGATAACTCCTCGTACCGGGACCGTATTCCGCTGCGGATAGTGCGCGCCGAGTCGGAGCTCTCGGGGCAGGAGAAGTCCTACCTCAGCGCCGTGGAGAAGGGCGATTACGCCAGCGTGAAACTATCGCTGGAGGAGGCGGAGATCTACTTCAAGATCAACATCAATTGCATCGATCCTCTGGGGCGCACGGCGCTGCTCATAGCCATTGAGAATGAGAACTTGGAGATCATTGAGCTGCTCCTCAGCTTCAACGTGTATGTCGGGGACGCTCTGCTCCACGCCATCCGCAAAGAGGTGGTGGGGGCCGTGGAGCTCCTGCTGAACCACAAGAAGCCCAGTGGAGAGAAACAGGTTTGTGTAGCCTAAAGCACTTGTCTGCTAGTTCATAGTTTGCTAACTCACATAGACCTATCTATTTAAACCTGACAATCAAATTAATGTTCCAGAAAAACTATAACAATATTTCATAACATAACTTAAATGTGCATAATTAAAGACTTTGAAGTGGTTTACTGTTTTAGATGCATGGTTTTCGGTGTTTACTGATTGGCTGACCCATAACCCTGCCCAAACTCCTTAAAAAACGTCAAACAACCAGCCTGACTAGTGGAAACCAGATTGATTCAAAACTTATTGTTAAAAAAAGTCAAATAAAATAAAGCATATCATTTTATTTTAACTATGCAACAACAATATGTAAAATATTAACATGAATAGGAAAACACATTGACAATTTTGGTTTTGATAAATGATTTTGAACTTTAATGATGTCATGCTGTCTGCACAAAACAATTAATTGCCAGATTAAGCAGGTGCCAACAATTGTTTTTAAAAATGTATTTGGTCAACTTCTGCCAAGTGATGGATGCATTTCTGGCAAAGTAGTTTTATCAGGCCCACTATCTGTGATGTCAACAATAACAGAAACGGGAAGCGTTTTCTTCTCCCTGCCGCTTAATAAGCTTATTTATTTTGCTATCCTAACTGTGCATTACTATATGAGTAGTTTAATTTTGTTATTTGCATTTTGCATGTTTTTTTCCCTTCTCTCTGTTACCCAGAACAGACATGTAGTCATTTTTAGTCCTGAAAAGAAACCCTCAAAACGACAGAACTTGTACAGTAGGTCTGAATTTCGCCATTACTCGATTAGCTATTGAGACTCTCTGGAAGCGAAACCCTCAAAACATCTCTTATCAACTTCTCATGTAAAGTAAACAACCCATTATTGCAGATCGGAGTGCTTTTAGGGCTGAAAGGATACGTCTTGTTGTCAATGCTGATTTATGAACACTTTAGAAATAGTGTGCTTCTAGTTCTACGCCTGCTTTTTTTCAGAGGACAAAACTGCCTGCTATAAAAAGCTCCATGTTCAGACACTCAGGCATGTGAAATAATAACTGTTGTTCTAAAAGTTTGCTTTTCAACTTTGCTGGGCCTTACTTTTATGTCCTCTCCTCTTAACTTCGATTTAATTTTCCTTTATTGGCTAGTAGGGATATATACTGGATGCTGAGGCACTGATTCAGAGAAATGATGGCATGGGTGCACCAGAGCAGCTGTACATCTGATCTTTCCTTCCACAATCCCATGAGCACTTTTTTTTTTCCTCTGTCTCTGTGTCTCTTCCTGTCTATGTCTGTTAATGTCACATTTATGAAACTTTTTGATATGCAAATGAATAAATCAGCATATCTAAAGACCACAAGAGGGCGAGTGAGTACACGGGCACGCGGTTGTTTGCTTTGATTTCCTAAATGATGATTCTGATGACGAAATTAGGATATTATGATTCTGTCTTCGTGGCATGTGATCTTTATATTAGCAAGTTGTTCACGGAACTAGTAATTTCTGAACAAGTATTAAATAAGCAAACTGGATATTATGTAAAAAAAAAAAAAAAACGTGTTCTCTTTTGTTCTTAAGGTGAACGGAGTAATTATTATTATTTTGCACAAAGGTCTTGGACTGATACTGACATCTGTCTATGTTGATGCAGTTTCAGGCAAAATAAAAGATTTTCAGTCATTGCATTCAACCTGAAGTCTATTTTGCATGCATATTGTCATCCATGATTAATTATTCCACAACTGAAAGCATCTGATAATAGGTCCAATTATTTTCAAATGGAAATGTTATTTTTAGCATCCTTTTCATTTTGGGAATGAGTTGCACTGCTCAGATCATGTCATTCAAAATTACACTGCGGTAAAAGGTCTTTTTTCTTTAGCAGTTAAAGAAAAACAATCCTGTCTCTCAGCTTTGTTGGAATTGTAAGTAATGAATCATGAGAATGGCTGCTTTTCACTTATTAAACACAAAGCTCACTTGAACTGTCATCTTACTGACATTTCAAGTCAAGCCGTCTACTTTTCCAATTCGTTTCCTTCCCCTTTCCGGTCTATTGTGGTTAAGGATGAGCTTCAAAGCGTCATATTGCAGTAGATAATCAGTATGGCTGCCAGCCTGAACACGTCTCTCCAACTGGAGCCTTCATTATCTTCCTCAAATAGTCAAGCTTTTGCTGTTGTCACCGTCGGCTTAGAGCTCTTGTGAAAAGGATGGAGATATCGGTCAAAATGTGCTAATCACCCCCCATTCCCCCTACCTTCAAATCGCTCCTTTTCTTCTCATGTGGCTTTAATTTATAAACTCTCTACTCATTTTCTCTCACTTCACTCCTTCCTAATTCATTATTCTTTCTCACTTTTAGTCACTTTTTCTAGCACATGCTGCTTGGTTTTCTCTTTCTTTCTGTCTCTCACTGATTTTTTTTTATCCATCTCCCCCAAATGTTTTGATATCACAGAACTTCATGTAGCAGTGTATATCTTACAGCTCCCCGTTTAAACTGCATCAACACTTGCAACTAAATGATTAGACACTGTATTATCCACTTCACTGTTTTTAAAGCAGTGGTTATAAGCAGGTTTTGCAGATTTTACTTTAAAGGGATAGTCCATCCAAAAATAAAAAAAATATTTTTGATCCCACGGAATTTCAGTCTAAAAAAAAACCTAAAAAAAAAAAAAACTGCAAGATTTTTCTAAATATCTTCTTTTGTGTTCTGACCTTGAAATGAATTTTATTAATAAAACCATGAATTGCAAATTTTGTAAATGCATTCATTTTGCAATTGCTTTCAATACATAATTGCTGGGCGATAATAAAACACCGTCCAGACATTTCCTAAGAATGTAGCTGAGAGTCATTCAATTCCCTTCATGTGCCTCGTGGATGTTTAGAATGTTCATACTGTTGTCTTTTCATTATGTGTAATATATTAATTGCAACACCTCAATGTTTTCTCCAAGCCCCGTTTAAGTTTTATAAGCCAGCAGGTTGATATATGTGAAAAGTGTAACTCTTTGGTATAGTTTGAGCATTTCAATACATCATTATGGCTTAATTATGCTGCCTGACCAATGGCAGGTGAGGGGAGTGTTCACCAAACCTGTAGGATTTATTTTTTATTTTTTTATGAGGGTGCGTTTACACGTGAACGGTGAATTTTTCGTTGTACAGATGACAACTTTGTCAAAATGATCCCCATTCACACAGATCCACAAAACCGAATAAAAACGCTGTATTATTCATGCCAGGCCAGTAGTTGGCGATGTCACTTTGCAAAGAAACACTACGCACCTTAAGACTGAACATGTAATATGCATCCGCAAGACGTCACTGTTTTCACAAATTTGCGTTTTTTGTATTTTACAAACGTTTTTTTGTAATTTTTTTTAGTTTACTGCTTTGAAACAATCTATATTGTAAAAAGCGCTATATAAATAAGGGTGACTTGATTTAACATGGAGATGATAACGGTATCATTTTCATAAACGTGCACTTTGAAACCCGTTTTCAAAAGTTTGCATTTTCAGGCACCCAAAATCCCGCTGTCGTGTAAATGTACTGCCAAAACGTATAAAGTTTTCTGTTTTTGGTTGAAAACCGTGTTGTGTAAATGGCCCCTGAGTTTGTTTTTCATGATGTTAGTGGTGCAGCAATTAAACTACATATTTAACCAACTCTCTCATTGTAGTGCATTAAAAGTCCTTTATTAGATGGTTTTATCTCTGCAATATTTCAAGTTAAAGCTAGATATGCTTCTATATTAAAGCTAAAACACTGTAATAGGCTGATTATTTTTGTTTTATTGGTTATTATAATCTTTTTTTAGTGTTGCATTTGGCGAGGATGACATCTTTAAGTCTTTAAATGTCAGACCATGCATTTCACATATGATTTTGGCCAGGCTTCTTGGCAGATTTTTCTCTAGTTTCTTAGGATAATGGATTATTCTTGAGCAAAAGGATTCAAATACTGCATGTACTTCATGGTTGGATAAGGCGTATGGATTAGTTCTTAAACTGTAGCATTTTAGGACATTCAGTATCTTTTTCTTAAGATGCTAATGATGTCAATTTATCCTTGGCCTTGTCCATATCATTGTCCTGAAGATAAGCTTCCTCCCAAACTTCAGACCGAAACAGATTGCTGTATTTTTTCTTTCATATTGTACTGTTCATGATTCTTCCCTCTATTTTAATAAGGTGTGCCATCGTTGCTGATGAATAGCATCTCTTCAGCATTGTGCTTCACCCAACGTAATTTATTGAAGGTATTGTTGTTTGTTGTTGTGGGCACTTTTAGATTTGTCACACATATTGCTTTGGCTAGAAAAGCTCACAAAATCTTCTCCCTTTGCAACTGGGTCACTATTATTCTTTTCAAGCAAAAACCTCGCCAAACTCCAGACAGGATTTCACACGGTTCTTCTCTGCTACCGAAGCTCTGTAGCTGCTTCAAAGTGATCATAGGCCTCTCTGTAGCCTCTCTCCCAAGCGTTTTTCTCATGTGCTCAGAGGATTTTCAGGAAAGACCTTTTCCCCGGCAATGTCTGGGTCATTTGATGTAGCTTCCATTTCATCATGATTGAAGCAACAGTGGATGCTCCTATTGTTTTATACCCTTCTTCATGATTTATGCATTTGTTTTTCTCTCCCAATTGGCATATTCTTTAGTGTTCATTCTCATAGCTGTCCTTCACATCTGAATAATAACAAGGGCTTAATTGTGAGGTTTCTATCCGGCAAGTGTGGCTATTTCAGCTATTCACAGTGAGATGGCAATTGGAAAGCAAATGCATCCTCATTAAGACAATTGTTTTCATCACGAAACGCTTGTCAACACGGGCTCTGAATACCAGTGTTATTTTATTTTTATTTTTTACTTCTAATTTATTACTTCTCGCTGTCATTTGGGAATAAGATTGCATGGGTGTTTGCATCGAGATTGTGATCTTTTATCGATTAATTGTGCAGCTCTATTATTATAGTTATTATTAATATTTTGAAATCGATTTTGTTTAGATTTTCTGTTTTTATTTTAATTTTAGTTTAAGTTTTAGTCATTTTGTTGTGTGTTTTGGTACTTTGTAATTTTTCTATTGTCTATAAGTTTTTATTCATTTTTATTTTAGTTTTTTTAATATATCAAGTTAAACTAAATGCATTTAGTTTTTATGTTGCTTTGGCAACTAGCTGAAATAAAATATGTTTTTCACATTTTATTTTATTTATTAGTTAACGCTTATTTTATTAAATATTATTTTAGTTTTCCGTTGTAGTTATAATAATAATAACCATGTTGAATACTCATTCAATGTGTGCATAAATATGTATCAAATTAAACTAAATCCATTTAGTTTCATGTTGCTTTTATAGCTGAAATAGTTTATTTAATTTTTGTTAACAACATTTTATTAAATATTGTTTAAGTTATTATAATAATAACAACCCTGTTGAATACTTATTCAAGTGTATGCAGTTTTACAAATATTTCATAGCATTGGACAATGTCACTAATAAATATTTCAGTAAACTGTGAAAATTAAATTTTTTGAAGTTAAATAAAAAAATGATTGGAGTAGGTTATACAAGAAAATACTATTTCAGTCTTTTATTTAAAAATGTCATGTTTAATTCAGTGTGTTACTTGCCATTTCTTTGCAATAATTTGTGAAATTTACTAGCAATTTCTGAGTGAAAATGGTTTCAATACCAAATATATACAGTGTACAACAGTATTTGGACACTTAATTCACAATTAAAAATTTTATGACAAAATCTCAATCTCAAGTGACTTTGTCTAAATGTGTCATTCATTATTTGGGCCGCTGTATAGTGAAATCCAGTGTATATGTTTCATCAGATGAATTTAATCCATTGTTTCCCATTTCTAACCAGGTACCACCCATCCTGCTCGATAAACAGTTCTCAGACTTCACTCCTGACATCACCCCCATCATCCTGGCTGCCCACACCAACAACTATGAGATCATCAAGATGTTGGTGCAAAAAGGTGTGTCGGTCCCCCAGCCTCATGAGGTGCGCTGTAACTGCATAGAGTGCGTCTCCAGTTCGGACGTGGACAGTCTGCGACACTCGCGCTCCCGGCTGAACATCTACAAGGCCCTAGCCAGCCCCTCTCTCGTTGCCCTATCCAGCGAGGATCCTTTCCTCACCGCGTTCCAACTCAGCTGGGAGCTCCAGGAACTCAGCAAAGTGGAAAACGAGTTCAAAACTGAATACGAGGAGCTCTCCCGCCAGTGCAAACGCTTCGCAAAGGATCTCCTGGACCAGACCCGGTCCTCACGCGAGCTGGAGTTGATCCTCAATTTCCGTGATGATGTCAACCTGCTGCAGGATGAGGCCAATAATGAGCTGGCTCGCCTGAAATTGGCTATCAAATACCGCCAAAAAGAGGTACAGTTCTGTTTTGAAGATGATGTATTTTCTTACAATGGTCCAAAAAGTATTTGGACACCTAAAATGGATAAACCAAGTTGCATTTACAAACACAAACCCATCGCCAAACATATTTTTACATTTGCTTTTAACTGGTTTCAGGGTCATTTATATATATTTTTTGAAACCTGCTTGACGTCGATTGACAGAAATGTTGCACTATTTAAATATAGTTTTATGATCATTCAAACTTAAGTAGCCTAGTGTGCGGGATTTATATTTTTCTATTTTATATTGTAATTTCATCCAATGTACAATTAATTATCGTGCGAGAGACTTTTTTTTTAGAAACCTGAAACTTACTTTTATTAGATGTTTTGCTTACTTTTATTTTTTTTAAATGCTATTTGGATTGATATTTTGTTATATAATACAGTGACATTCATATGTTTATGTGTAACTAAAATATCCAGATATTTTGGGGCTTTTAATGCACTGTAAAACATTGTTGGTTCAACTTAAAATAGTAAGTTACCTGGTTGCCTTAGAATTAAGTTCATTGAAATTAAAATTTGAGTTATACAATTAAGGAGATTGGTTTAATAAAAAAAAAACTCAACATATGTTATCTGAAACACATTAATTATCCAAGTTGATTAGACAAAAGATAAAAAGTTGTGATAACAAATCATTTACAATATGGGTAAAATACTTTAAAAAGAAAACTTGCTGGTTGTGATTAACACTCTCCTAAGATTGACTAAGCTAAGGACATTTGAACTCCCACATATATTTTAATGTTAAGAAGGTCCTCTTAGCAATACTTGAGGGATCCCAGATGAAACTCAAGCCT
Organism: Rhinichthys klamathensis goyatoka; assembly: GCF_029890125.1. Classification (NCBI taxonomy): domain Eukaryota; kingdom Metazoa; phylum Chordata; class Actinopteri; order Cypriniformes; family Leuciscidae; genus Rhinichthys; species Rhinichthys klamathensis. The sequence continues at coordinate 587,476 of NW_026606844.1, read as the reverse complement.
CTATTGTGCATTAATTTAAAAGCACTGAAGTGTTACAAGCACAAACTAAAAATCGGGTAATTTTCTTCACACTTGACAAGGTCATCACATGCCTCAGCGCCATATGGATCTCATAAAAGATGCCCTTTTGACCTGTGATGACTTACTGCAGTGTAGGAGTGAAGAGTCCTATCCACTTTCAGCATGTAGTGTGGGTTCATATAATTACTTTGCCTCTTGAATCAAGTCTGTTCACGTTTCATTGCTTTGTTCGAAAATAGTCCACATCAGAAGCCATATTCACAACCCTTCTGCTACTTTGTCATTTTTTTAAATACAATGTGAAAATGAAGCATCATAAATTCCAAAATGTATTATAATTTCAATTACAGAAATGATATTAAACACAGCAATTTGTGACACATCCTGGAGCCATTTTACTAAAATTATTTTGCCACCTTTTGCCAATACGTTAGGATTTTTTTAGATGAATTTGTTATGCATTTGATTTGTTTTGTTGCTTACTGTATGCGAATCAAGTCCCCTTTATTTACTATGTTTATAAATATAGCGCTTTTTACAATACAGATTGTTTCAAAGCAGCTTTATAGTGATAAACTGGAAAACAACGATTCAATGATGCAAACAGAATTCAATTCTGCTGTAAAGCAGCTCTAAAAAAAAGACAACAGTAAACCTGTCATTATTCAGTAAAGTACATTGTGTAAAGTACATCAATTATGAAACGAGTTCAATTCAGCTATAAAGCAGCTCTGCAGAAAACAGTGATGTCATCATCATCCAGCTAAGCGGAGGCCAATAGCCAGCCAATAGTTTCAGTGCAGTCAAATCATTAATATTGAATGCGAGTTGCATAAATATCCATTGGTCATATTCTTGGATTCATATTCCCGTGATTATATTAGACATGACACAGTTCAGATTAAATGGCATTTGTTCCAGTACAATCATTGGAAATGGCAGAGACGGTCACACCGGCACTAATCTTGTTATTCTAAATGTTACTAGAATGTCTCCAATTAAGCATGTGAATATCCTCTATAAAATCAGAGATCAGATCAGAAGCAGCATGCTTTGTATTACCTCAGATTTTTGATCATTAGATTCTAAGAGTTGAGGAGATGGATTAAAAAATACCTTTGCTATCTATCGATCGATCAATCTGTCTATCTCAGATTGTCATGCATTGTGCGGCAGTGTATCCGATTTGCTTGGAAATTGTACTTGTTCACATATTCATGCTCTGAGAAGAACGTCTCGGTTACGGATGTAACCCTCGTTCCCTGAGTAGGGAACGGAGACGTTCCGTCGGATAACGACGAATGGGGTTTCGCTTAGAAAGCCTATCGACTTGGAGTATACAAAAACGAGCCAATGGCAAAGAAATTTGCATAGCGCATCTCCGCCTTACCTCGTGGGTATAAAAGGAAAACGCTGGCAATATGCAGATATGTTTCTTCCCTGAGGAGCCAAGACTGAGCTCAGGCGATCCCCGCGGTACAGCGGAAAGTGGCAGGAAGACGGAACGTCTCCGTTCCCTACTCAGGGAACAAGGGTTACATCCGTAACCGAGACGTTCCCTTTCGTTGTCACTCCGAGTTCCATCGGATGACGACGAATGGGGATGCCGGTCTAATCACGCCACCTTCTCGGCTGTCTTCCAGTGCCCTACGTAAATCTGAGATCCCTGTCGTGACTGGCATGGACAAAGGACTCCTATTTAGCACAGGAATACCAAGGTACACTGGGGGGCATATCCCATAGCTTAGAGGAATATGCAATTACTGCCAACCCGGGGGGGGGGGGGACTTACACATATGACCCGGAGGGATGCATATGGAGAACACTGGGGTGTCCAGCCGCAGGTGGAATATTTCAACCCCAGGGGTGGCAAGGTGGCTTGCCAAGGGAAAGACACATGCTCAGAGAGGCTTACAGTGGAAATACACATGTGGGGGTCGCTCAGAGGAGAGACCATGCACACGGGAGGCACCTAGCCGACGCGCAGGCAATAGACACTGGCGCCGACGTCAGGAGTGCTGGAGGAACTCAGGGCTTTCGGGGAAGCTCACCTGAGGAATATATCGCACATATCCAGTCCGTGGAGTGGAATGGCGAGCAAGCGAAGACACCTGAGCGGGTCCAGTACTAGCTGGTTGAAGCGAGTACATGAGGACACCGGCTCCACTCGGAGATTATAGAATCTGGCGAATGTGTTCGGTGTCGCCCAGCCTGCAGCTCTGCAGATGTCTGTTAGCGAGGCGCCATGCGCTAGAGCCCAAGAGGACGCCACACTCCGGGTGGAGTGGGCAGTCACACCAAGGGGGCATGGTCGGCCTTGCTGCTGGTATGCCAAAGCAATGGCGTCCACTATCCAGTGAGACAGCCTTTGCTTGGAGAGAGCCTTTCCCTTCAGCTTCCCACCAGAACAGACAAAGAGCTGGTCTGAGGTCCTGAAACACTGCGTTCTGTCTACATAGGTGCGGAGAGCACGAACTGGACAGAGCAGTGCCAAGGCTGGGTCTGCCTCCTCCAGGGGCAGCGCTTGCAGGTTCACCACCTGGTCCCGGAAGGGAGTGGTAGGAACCTTGGGCACATATCCAAGCCGGGGCCTCAGGATCACGTGAGAGTAGGCCGGCCCGAATTCCAGGCATGCTTCGTCAACGGAGAATGCGTGCAGGTCCCCTACCCTCTTGATGGAGGCCAATGCAACCAGGGCTGCGTTCCAGTCCAAAATTGTCTTGCCCTTCACTTGCTAACTTCCCTCCGTCTTGTTCACTCGGATGTACGTCATTGTTTACGTTGCACGAGTGCCCACTACTGGCGGAAACTGCAATTGGCTGAATTGGAACGTCCTAAGCCCTTGATCACTTGGAATCAGCCATGGAGTTGATATATTATATACATTTTTTTTTCCTTTAAGAATTTGTTTAATGCAGTATCCAAATGTATATAGGTGTGTTTGGGTTGTTTTAAATTGATATATTAATTATATATATATTTAGAGTTGTTTGTGGTGGTGGTGATTAGACGAGACCTGCGATGACGTCACAATCGTGTTGCATTGTGGTATATGGAGCTGCCTGAAGTGTACATATGAAGTAGACTCGCTCCCTCGGACAAAATCGAGGGAACAAGTGTCTGTCCATATAAACTTCCCTTATCCACTTCACGAAGTGGAACGCACTTCAAAATGGCGGCAGGGATTCCCCCGAGGGGAAGTGCTTAGGGAAGTTCGCAAGTGCGTGTCTAAAAGTTGACTGGAACGCAGCCCAGGAGCGCTGTCTTCATTGACAGGAACTTAAGCTCCACTGATTGCAAAGGCTCAAAGGGAGCACTCCGCAGGGCAGTTAGAACCACTGCGAGGTCCCAAGTGGGAACGAGATTCAGTCTCCTCGCTCCTCACAGGAACCTAACGATCAGGTCGTGTTTCCCCACAGACTTACCTTCGACTGGGTCATGGTGTGCGGCAATAGCGGCAACATAGACTTTGAGGGTGGAGGGAGACAGCCTTCGCTCCAACCCATCTTGTTGGAAGGAAAGCACGACACTGATCGAACATCTCCGGGGGTCTTCTCGGTGAGAAGAGCACCAGTTGACGAAGAGTTTCCACTTCAACGCATAGACGTGTCTCGTGGAGTACGCTCTAGCGGAAGTGATGGTAGCCACCACCGCTGGTGGTAGGGTACTCAAACCTGCCTCGTCCCGTCCAGGAGCCTCACGTGGAGGTTCCAAAGATCGGGACGAGGGTGCCATAGGGTGCCCCGTCCCTGAGAAAGGAGGTCCTTCCTCAGGGGAATCGGCCAAGGAGGTGCTGTCGCGAGGAGTACAAGTTCGGAGAACCAGGTCCGGGTGGGCCAGTACGGCGCGACCAGAATGACCTGCTCCTCGTCCTCCCTGACCTTGCGCAGGACTTGCGCAAGAAGGCTCACTGGGGGAAACGCATATATGCGGCCCCGCGGCCAGCTGTGTGCCAGAGCATCCGTGCCGAGCATGCCCTCAGTCAGGGAATAATACTGGGCGCAATGGGTCGAGTCGTGAGAGGCAAACAGATCCATCTGTGCGTCCCCGAACTGGTCGCAAATCAGCTGAACCGACTGGGGATGGAGTCGCCATTCTCCAGGGAGGGGCTGAAACCGTGAGAGCTCGTCGGCTGCACAGTTCAGGGCTCCGGGGATATAAATGGCACGAAGCGACCTCAGATGCTTCTGACTCCATATGAGGAGGTGGCGGGCAAGTTGCGACATACGGCGGGAGCGCAGACCACCTTGACGGTTGATGTACGCTACAGTGGCGGTATTGTCTGATCGGACTAGTACGCGTTGACCCTTGATCACGTCCCGGAAGTGGCGCAGGGCAAGACGTACAGGCAGCAACTCGAGGCAATTGACGTGCATTGGCGGTGGGGTCCTATCCAGGAGCCCGCGGCAGCACGTCCATTGCACATGGCGCCCCAGCCCGTGGTAGAGGCATCTGTCGTTACAACAACATGCCGGGAAGCTCGTTCCAGGGGCACGCCGGCCTGTAGAAAACTGAGGTTCGACCACGGGGTGAAGGTCTGACGGCAGGTCGGAGTAACTGGTACTCGGAGGGTGCCGTGTTGCCATGCCCACCTCGGGACTCGGTCGCGAAGCCAAAGCTGAAGCGGTCTCATATGAAGCAATCCGAGCGGCGTACCGCGGCTGCAGATGCCATATGCCCCAGGAGCCTCTGAAAAGGTTTCAGTGGAACCGCACTCTTGCCCTCGAACTGTCTCAGACAAGTCAGCAGTGACTGCGTGCGCTCGCTCGTAAGCTGCGCGGACATGGCGACCGAGTCGATGTCCATACCGAGAAAAGAGATCCTCTGCACGGGGCAAAGTTTGTTCTTCTCCCAGTTGACCCGAAGGCCCAGACGGGCTAAGTGCCGGAGCACTAAGTCCCTGTGTTCGCAAACCTGGTCTCGAGAGTGAGCTAGGATCAGCCAGTCGTCGAGATAGTTCAGGATGTGAACCCCGTGTTCCCGAAGGGGAACAAGGGCTGCCTCGACGACCGTCGTGAAGACGCGAGGAGACAGGGCTAGACCGAATGGGAGAAACGCGTACTGATATGCCTGCCCCTCGAAAGCAAACCGTAGGAACGGTCTGTGTCGAGGGAGAATGGAGACCTGAAAGTAGGCGTCCTTCAGGTCGATCGCTGCAAACCAATCCTGGGGCCGCACACATTCGAAAATGCGTTTGGCAGTGAGCATCCTGAACGGCATCCTGTGAAGGGAGCGGTTCAGCACTCGCAGGTCCAGGATTGGCCGTAACCCAGCGGTTTTCTTCGGGACAATGAAGTACGGGCTGTAGAAGCCGGACCTCATTTCGGCTGGAGGGACAGTCTCGATCACACCCTTCGCCTGCAGGGTAGCAACCTCCGCTCTCATGATAGGGGCATTGCCACCGACCATAGTGGAGCGGACTCCCCCCTCGAACTGAATCGCGTAGCCGAGCCTGATCGTTCGTGCGACCCAGCGGGACAGGTTGGGAAGCTCTAGCCAGGCTCCCAAGAACTGTACCAGCGGGGTCACGCGAACCACAGACTTCCCGTCGGTGGGGCAGCGAGGCGGTATGACTGGCCCGGACGTGGACGGCATAGCGGCCCGATGTGGGGCTACAGTCATAGACCGCGTCCTGACAGAGGAGACCAGGGAAGGACGAACATTCCACGGGGGTCTGCTCTGCCAGGGGTCTGGCGACAGAGGAGGATGAGAGCGGCACGGTCCGGGGACGGCGCGCACTGTCATCCGGCTCTGGGACAGAGGAGGACGCGGGGTGCACGGCCCGGGGGCGGCGCACCGTGTCGTCCGAGAACTCTGTGTGCTCAGAGACAGGAGAATCAGTTATTTCTGAATAAGGATTCTTCCCCGGCCCTCCATCGTAGAGTGATGCTACGATGGACAACAGATCCGATTCTGGAGTGGGGGAATGAAGAGGGGGTGTGGTCCACGGACAAACAGTCGGCGGATTTGTTCCACGCTCACACCCTCAGGTCACTGGCCACCAGCCGAAGTAGCACCTCACGTGGAGAGTGTTAGATCGGGGTGTGGATGAGGGGACTCTCTCTCTAACGAGATCATTGAGTCTCGACCGTAATGACGCGATGGTCACGTTCCCGCGGGGAGAACGTGAGTCATTCACAAACGCTGCTCTAGTGTGATCAAGCCCAAGCACGCAGAGCAGAGAATGTGCCCATCAAAATCGGAAATGAGTCGACCGCAACCAGAAATGCACGGGCGAGCCGTCTTTAAAAAGAGCTCTTTTGTGAGAGGAGAAAAAAACTCTGCGATGTTGAAGCGAGCAGGGAGAAACACACTCATTGCAGATCACTGCACAGATCAGCAGGCAATGTGAACTCGCTGCAGATCGCCGTCACACCAACACCGGAGAGAGTGGCTCGTCTCGTAGAGTGAAGTCAGAAATGGCTGTGGAGTGAAGAGATACTCTTGGCTCCGAAGCGGAAAACATATCTGCATATTGCCGGCGTCCTCCTTTTATACCCACGAGGTAAGGCGGAGATACGCTATGCAAATTCCGCAAACCCATGGCATTTCTTTGCCATTGGCTCGTTTTTGTATACTCGAAGTCGATAGGCTTTCTAAGCGAAACCCCATTCGTCGTCATCCGACGGAACTCGGAGTGACAACGAAAGGGAACATGGGCTTTCATGTGCCAGATGTTTGTATAACATGATGGCATGGTGGTCTTACATCTGCAGAAGATCTGATAAGAGCCTATACATCATAGCCTAACCTCCTTAAAGAATCTGATGGAGTGGGAAATGGTAGCATGTGTTTTGTAGAGGTAAAGCATTTTGTGCTTAAATAGTTCATAACTCACATAAAGGCCATGCGATGTAGATTTTGTCACGTTTTCCTCACTTGTCATATTCCGGTAAATGCGTTTTATTTGTTATGTGAATATTTCAAGCTGTTGCAAGTGTAGTTCTGAAAGCCTTATTGTGAAAAAGAAACAGGAGAAATTAACTTGGTCCTGTATAAAGTCAGTTGGCATGTTTTTAATTTTTTTTACTGGTTGCTGTAGAGTGGAGCAGTAAAAAAGTACACGTTCCACTCCAGACTGACAGTGTTTGCTTAGCATGTTTCTTTTATTTGAAGTGGCGTCCCTATTTGTCCCGTTGAGGTGTATTAAGGTGCTGTTGTCAATTGCACAGCAGCCCTGTGACAGTCCTTTATTTGATCCGGAGAACAGCTGGTACCGCGCTAATCGGCCCTGACGGAGAACACTTAAACTCATCTCAGACTTGACCTCATCGCCTTCAGAACGACTGGCTCTGCTGTAATGAGGATGCATTTTGTTTGTAATTTGGTTAGGCGCCCTCCCACTTCCGCTTGACATTTTAGATGCTTTGTTAATGGCTTTGGGCTGAACACAGGAGACAAGATGAAGAGGATGAGGGAGAAGAACAAATAAGCAGCTAGAAGAGTCAATGCATGGCTGCAACTTGCAGTTTCAGGGCCAAGCACATAATTACAAAATTATGATTATGAATTTTTATCTCAATTATTGCAAAGAATATGAGCTTATTTAACTTCTTATTTTCTCAATCGCTTTGGCACATTTTAAAAAAAACTTTTTTAACGTTCTCTAATCTGTAAGTTCAATTGTCACAACTGTTTGCTGGAACATCAGAACTTAATTGCTTTTCTGCAAAATGTAGTTACTCACCCAAAACATTTAATTCATGCTTCAAATAGTAAATTGGCCAATGCCACCTAAATCAACTCATCAGTATTGATCAACAAGCCATGTGCATTTATTTACTGTGCAAATTGTAGACAATTGCACTTACTCTTTTGCACACATATGCCAAAAGACATGCAATTCTAAATAAGAAATTCAAATCAGATGTGAAGAACAATAAACGAATTGTTCAGAGATCTGAACTTATTGCTTTGAGGAAAAAAAAAAACTTTAATATAACTTAGAGTAGGTGGCTTAGAGTATAGTACTTGGTCATATACTGAATTCTGCATGCTCACGAATGATATAGTGGATGTGTTACAAAGGGTTATTATCATTTTTAATTTAGTAATTTTATAATTTATATTTATATTTTGTTCTCAGAATGTCCTTTTGATTTTACATTTTTGTTATTTTTCACTCTGTGACTGTTAGTTTAACTGTAGTTTAGTTTTTTTCTGTATTTTATAGTTTTCGTTTTTATTTTAGATTTAATTTTTATAACTTGTATTACAGAGAAAAAAAATGTCTAATAAAGGACATGAATAATACAGCATTTTTAGCGTTTCACAACACCTATGCCTTTGGATCTTGGCATCTAAATGGCTGCTTTGTTTGTTTGTTTTATTTTGGGCTACAAAAATATGATTATCAAATCACGTTACAAACCTTTGCGTACGCGTTTGACTGCCATGCAGTATGAAGCAGCATGCTGACTGTATTGTGTTGGAGGCTCAGCAGTCTGATGGGGAATAAATGAGAGAAACTCAGACCTCCTGCCTTACTGTTCATGTTCACTTCATCATTCTGACTTTATTAGGCACTAATGCTCACTTTACATGGGTATATCCTGGAGTCTGGCTTTGGCAAACTGCTTTGAATGCAAACTGCTGAAAACACTGATGTATAGTTTGCTTGTGCTGTAATTTAATTTTACTGACAGTTTATTGCTCAGTTAGACTGGAATACATGGCGTAATGATGTTTCTTTAAGTTGATGCTCCATTAAAAAAAAAAAACTATGCCAGAGTAATATGTACACAGACATACAATTCTAGTAAGTCTTGTAAATGGTAAAATTGAATATTCTGGGAAATCTGACCGGAAAATTACTGATTTGGCAGCTTGCTTCCCAGACCACCTGTTCATACTTGGATAGTAACGTATGATTTCCCTGTATTCTCCTCTCTTCTTTTCTCTCTCAGTTTGTAGCACAGCCAAATTGCCAGCAGCTGTTGGCCTCTCGCTGGTATGATGAATTTCCTGGCTGGAGGAGACGTCACTGGGCTGGCAAGTTCATCACCTGTGTCTTCATCGGCCTCCTATTCCCCCTGCTCTCCCTCTGTTACCTGGTGGCACCCAAGAGCCGCTATGGCCTCTTCATCCGCAAGCCTTTCATCAAGTTTATTTGCCACACCGCCTCTTATTTGACCTTCCTCTTCCTCCTGCTGCTGACCTCCCAGCACATAGTCTCTAACAATCCTGATCGTCAAGGACCAAAGCCCACCACGGTGGAGTGGATGATCCTACCCTGGGTTCTAGGTAACACCACATCCCTACAGAACTGATATGATTTCATAATCTGGTCCTAAACTGAGCTACTGTATTTGTTTGTGTATTAGTATACACTAGTGCATAGAAAAGTTTATATAGGTCTAAAAGAATTTGAGCTAGAATTGTGATTCAATACTTTAAAAGGCAAAAATATCAAAATATTATAAGATTATATATAAATTATAATGATAATAATTACCCTTTACAATAAGGTTTAATTCATTAACATTTTACAGCATTCTTTAAGGTTAATGCTACTCAAAAGGTTTGCTGTATTTATTTGATCAAAATACAGTAAAACAATAATAATGTGAAAGATTATTACAATTAAAAATGTTTTTTTTTCTATTTCAATACATTTTATTATGTCGTTTATTCCTGTGATAGCAACGCTGAATTTTCTTCATCATTACTCCAGTCTTCAGTGTCACATGATCCTTCAGAAATCATTCTAATATGATGATTTGCTGCAATAAACATTTCTTATTTCCATCAATGTTGTAAACTGATGTGCTGCCTAATATTTTTGTGGTAATCGTGATACGTTTTTTCAGGATTCTGAGTAGAAAGTTCAGCATTTCTTTTACATTGGAATCTGTTGTGACATTATAAATCTCTTCACTGTCACTTTTGATCAAATGTGTTTTTGCTGAATAATTCATAATACATTCATTTTAACCTTTGACATGTGTAATGTTAAAAGATGTATTAGTACATATACAAATTAACATTACCCATTAAAATGAATTTTTTTTTTATTTTTTTATAATTTTTAGTTTGATACCTAATTCATTAACTAATACAATAGTTTATTGTATAAAGTTACTAAACTAAAATAATACAAATACATGTTTGTTGTAATTACATTCAAATAAAATTGCAGTTTTACTGTTCTCTATGCAACATTTGCAAGATTCTTCTTGGACCAGAAAACAAATAAGTTCTTTGAACATGAACCAACAAAATCTCTTGGCTGCTCTTGCAGGATTTATATGGACGGAGATCAAACAGATGTGGGATGGTGGATTTCAAGATTACATGCATGACTGGTGGAATCTTATGGACTTTGTGATGAATTCCTTGTATCTTGCAACCATCTCACTGAAGATTGTTGCATATGTCAAGGTATGTTACATCACAACAATCACTGGTGGGAATCACTTGGGAATGGAACAAGAGTAAGTTACTCTTCCTTCTTTCCTAACAGTACAGTGGTTGCAAACCCAGGGAAACCTGGGAAATGTGGCACCCCACATTGGTGGCTGAGGCAGTGTTCGCCATTGCCAACATCTTCAGCTCTCTACGCCTCATCTCGCTTTTCACCGCCAACTCTCACCTAGGTCCTTTGCAGATATCATTAGGGCGGATGCTCCTGGACATCCTAAAGTTCCTGTTCATCTACTGCCTGGTGTTGCTTGCCTTTGCTAATGGACTCAATCAGCTTTACTTCTACTACGAGACTAGTGATGGCATGAACTGCAAAGGCATTCGCTGCGAACGTCAAAACAATGCTTTCTCAACGTAAGTCTTGGTAAAGGCCTAATATCTACATTTCTAATACCTCATATCTCAATACGTAATTTATCTATTTTCATTGTCTACTACACCTGCATTTTTATGTTTATAAATCAGCTAAATCTTAAATAGTTAGTCATCCCCTAGGTTACAATGAAAGCTGAAAAGTTGTGTATAAGTTGCAGCTGCACATCCTAATTTTGTTTGTATTCCCTTTGTAGGCTATTTGAGACCTTGCAGTCTTTGTTTTGGTCAATTTTTGGATTGATCAGTCTGTATGTGACTAATGTCCAAGCTGACCACAAGTTCACAGAATTTGTGGGCGCCACAATGTTTGGGACCTATAACGTCATCTCCTTGGTGGTCCTCCTCAATATGCTTATTGCCATGATGAACAATTCATATCAACATATCGCTGTAAGTCCTCTCTGAGGTCTGACCTGAGCACTTGTAGACATATCTTCATGATGTCCTACTCTAGGAAATTGTTGCATATTACATATACCGTATTTTCTGAAAAATAAGGCACATATGATTATCGCACTGGGTCAAAATTGCACAGATACAGCAAGTTGCATCAGTGTTTAAGTCTCATTTTATTGTTATATTCAGAAATAATGTGAAATACCATATTAAATATTTACAGACAGTAAACTATAAACAGTGTTGGGGGGGTAACTCATTACAAGTAACTTGAGTTACATAGTCAGATTACTTTTTCAAGTAACTAGTAAAGTAACAGACTACTTTTAAAATTTACAACAAAATATCTGTTACTTTTTAAAATTTACAACAAAATATCTGAGTTACTTTTCCCATTTATTGACTGACAGCTCTCCTGTCCCGAAGTGCAGAGGCTTTGTGTGTAAACATGATGGTTATTGTAGTTCTAGACTAAATGTGAGCTTGCATTTACTCATCTCACTTGCACGAAAAAGATTCAATAATCCTCAAAATGAATAAAATCAGTGAAAAGCAGAATCAGAATACTATGCAAACCTGCAATAACTAAATATGTTAAATAAAACAATTGTTTATGCATTTAATCTCACTTTGACCAATGTACTTGCCTTTGATGGATTAAGTTAAACCATAAGCAAAAGTGACTATAGATTTTTTTGTTTTTATTGGTAAAGTGCATCTCCTGCATCCTATTCTTCTGTTAACCAGAATGGCGGCACAGCTGAGAGGTTTGCTTGAGCTGCGCCCTCTACTGTACACACGTGAATTTGCATTTCCTTCAGCCTGAGGCTTATTATTTCACTTTTGGTGGGAAAAGGTCTTTACATTTGGCAAAATAATCACTTTTTTGTTATAAAAAAGCAAAGCCCAGCCCAGGTGGGAAAAAAGTAACTCAAAAGTAACGTAACGCATTACTTTTCTTAAAATGTAACTAAGTAATGCAATTTTCCCCCACCACTGACTATAAACATATATTTTAGTTCCCCTCACTACATACCAACTCCTTTAAATTTAACAGCATTCAGAGCAGAACAAAATGAAAAGTAAAACAAACATAAATTATAGTGGAATTCATTCTAAACAAAATTTATTAAAAAGGCCAAGCCTAAACAAATTTATTTAAAGCAAAACTGAAAACTACTGGCATGTGAGAAACTCACATTTCTCTCTTATTCAGCACGGATCCAAATATGTGAACTTTTTTTTTCATTTTTTGACATTAGTTGCATTATATAAGTATCTTTGTCATAGTACGTTTCAGATGATAAAAAAAGATGTGACTTATATTCCGGAAAATACGGTACAGTGTGCGGTACCTTGTTAGTCACTTTTCTATGAAAGCATCTGCTGAGAACAGATTCTCATATTTATGTGTTCTGGCTTTTCTGAAGGACCATGCTGATATTGAATGGAAATTTGCCAGAACTAAATTATGGATGAGTTATTTTGAGGAAGGAGGCACCCTGCCACCTCCCTTCAACATTATCCCCAGTCCCAAATCCATATGTTACCTGATTACATGGATTAAGGTGAATGTGTTCAAGAGGAGGTCAAAGAGGACTGAGACATTTGGGACAATAGGGGTGAGACTCTGTGAAAAACTGTTTATTTTATGTCTCTTCTTCTTTGGTCTTAAATTTTCTTTAAATGAATAATCGCAGACATCACAGAAATGTGAATTGTATTAAAAAAAATTAGTGAAAAGGTTCATATTATGTAATAGCTTAAGGGGAATTTCATTACAACTAAATATGTGTCATAAGATGTCTAGTGTGCTTGGTTGTCTTTGAATCAGCAGATACTTTAATGTTGTTGGGGACAGAGAATTAATGTATTACAAATATCCTTCCTTTTGTCCTTTCAGAGAAGAGCTGCTGAAAACGTGAGACTCAACCACCAATACCAGGTAGTTTTCCACCCAAAAAAATACTTTAACTGTTTCACCATACAGTTCTTTCTCCATGGTTTGATTTCTTTGTCATTGTTCCTCCAATTAATTGTACTGCTATTTCCCTTTAATCCAGGAAGTCTTGAGAAACTTAGTAAAACGATATGTGGCCGCCATGATTCGAGACGCCAAGACTGAGGAGGGTCTCACAGAGGAGAATTTTAAAGTAAGCATTGAAATATTATTTGTCAACAAATAGCTTAGTAAAAAAAATATGGTGACATTTTACTTTGAACATTCTGTTGACTATAAGTAACTTTGCAACTACATTTCAACTTATTCTAACCCTAACCCTACCAGTCTACTAACACTAAGTTAGTAGAGTTAGTAGACATGTAGGTGCAATGTTACTTTAGTCAACAGAATGTGTTAAAGGGACCATCAAAATAAAGTGAAACCAAATATTATATATATATATACACTCACCTAAAGGATTATTAGGAACACCTGTTCAATTTCTCATTAATGCAATTATCTAATCAACCAATCACATGGCAGTTGCTTCAATGCATTTAGGGGTGTGGTCCTGGTCAAGACAATCTCCTGAACTCTAAACTGAATGTCAGAATGGGAAAGAAAGGTGATTTAAGCTATTTTGAGCGTGGCATGGTTGTTGGTGCCAGACGGGCCGGTCTGAGTATTTCACAATCTGCTCAGTTACTGGGATTTTCACGAACAACCATTTCTAGGGTTTACAAAGAATGGTGTGAAAAGGGAAAAACATCCAGTATGCGGCAGTCCTGTGGGCAAAAATGCCTTGTTGATGCAAGAGGTCAGAGGAGAATGGGCCGACTGATTCAAGCTGATAGAAGAGCAACTTTGACTGAAATAACCACTCGTTACAACCGAGGTATGCAGCAAAGCATTTGTGAAACCACAACACGCACAACCTTGAGGCGGATAGGCTACAACAGCAGAAGGGTTCCACTCATCTCCACTACAAATAGGAAAAAGAGGCTACAATTTGCAAGAGCTCACCAAAATTGGACAGTTGAAGACTGGAAAAATGTTGCCTGGTCTGATGAGTCTCGATTTCTGTTTCTGATTTCTGAGACATTCAGATGGGAGAGTCAGAATTTTGCGTAATCAGAATGAGAACATGGATCCATCATGCCTTGTTACCACTGTGCAGGCTGGTGGTGGTGGTGTAATGGTGTGGGGGATGTTTTCTTGGCACACTTTAGGCCACTTAGTGCCAATTGGGCATCGTTTAAATGCCACGGCCTACCTGAGCATTGTTTCTGACCATGTCCATCCCTTTATGGCCACCATGTACCCATCCTCTGATGGCTACTTCCAGCAGGATAATGCACCATGTCACAAAGCTCGAATCATTTCAAATTGGTTTCTTGAACATGACAATGAGTTCACTGTACTAAAATGGCCTCCACAGTCACCAGATCTCAACCCAATAGAGCATCTTTGGGATGTGGTGGAACGGGAGCTTCGTGCCCTGGATGTGCATCCCACAAATCTCCATCAACTGCAAGATGCTATCCTATCAATATGGGCCAACATTTCTAAAGAATGCTTTCAGCACCTTGTTGAATCAATGCCACGTAGAATTAAGGCAGTTCTGAAGGCGAAAGGGGGTCAAACACAGTATTAGTATGGTGTTCCTAATAATCCTTTAGGTGAGTGTGTGTATATATATATATATATATATATATATTTATTTATTTATTTACATTGATTTGAGATTTGAAACAAGTTGCATTAAGCAAATTTATTGCTCATGATTCACTGCCCCTAGTTTTTGTTTTTGTTAAAAACAATGGATACAACAGTACTTTACTGTACTTTACTCTGACACTTATTGGTGTGGATGAAGCATTACATCACAGCAAAAGTTTGAAGTTATCAGTGCCATTGTAGAAGTACACCTATATGATATGACTCTTGATTAAAGTATTTTGCAACTGTCAATAGTAGAAAGAGATAAGATCGCAATACAATTCTGAGATAAAGTTGTATGTGGCGGGTCATGTGATTTCAACATGGCAGCCACCATGAGGTGACCTTCTCTTAGGTTGAATAAAATATATATTTTTTTCCTGTATCAAATTAGTACACATGTACATTCAAATTAGTCTTCATCTAATTTAAATGAACATTTTTAACATGGTTATCAAAATTCCAGTAATTGTGAGAATTTTTTTTAATGAAAACCTTTAATCTGCACCTTTTAAATAAGCAATTCGATTAAGAGACATAAGTAATTGTGGACTGTCATCACTTCAACAGGAGCTGAAGCAGGACATATCTAGCTTCCGTTATGAAGTCATTGGAATGATGAAAGGCAGCCGGAAAAGTACTCGTGCGAATAAGCCGGGCTCTGCGGCCTCCGATGCTTCTCATCCAGACTGTTCGCTTCAGTATTCCTCGGCTCTTCAGCAGAACAAACTACATTTGTACGACGTCACTGCAGCGCTACAGCAACAAAACACTGAGGAGACAAGGGAGTCTCTCGGTTGTCTGGTCAATGGATCACCAGTAGCTTTGACTGACCCGATACTCAAAGACAAAGCCAGGAAGGACTTCCCTAAAGATTTTACAGACTTTGGGTTATTCCCGAAGAAACATACCAGTCTCAATCCAAATAAGATCTACTCACTCGCTGAAGAGGCAACAAAGGAATCAGATCCTGATATATTAGACTGGGTGAGAGAGGAAATGGTTGAGAAACCTCTGGCTGGAAAGGTTGAACAGGAAGAGAATGAATCAAAGTGCCTGATGGAGGAAGAGGGAAGTGTGTTGGAGGACCAAGAGAAAGAGCACATTGAATCTTCACATGAACATTAGATAAACAGATCTTTTGTAACTAAGGATTATCTGAACCTCATATTTAGCTGAAGTGCTTTGTCAGAGATGGAGCAGTGTCCTCTCTTATGCACAGATATGGGCCAGGTTTTGTGAGATGAAATTTGTCTCAGGAAAAGATATTTGGTTGGTTGTTTTTGGAATCAAGAAACTTCCCAGCACTACAGACTCCAAAAACAACCATAAATCTAGAGGAAGAGAAGTGAAGAAAGCCCGGGAAAGCACTCCAACTGACCTGTTAAAGAGTTGTATTTTTTATTTTATTTTAAATATTTATCATCACATTGCAGTATCCTTTCACTCTTTTCATGACAGATTGGAAAATAACAATTGTGTTATTCCCTGAAAAAAGTATTAATGTCCAGAGAAACTGCCTATTAGTGTTGGTATTATTATTATTATTATATAACAATATGCGTAGTGCATATTATGTTATATAATAATAATAATAAAGGCATGAAGTGAGATAAAAAAAATTGTTTTAGTTTTTTTCCAGCAAGGATGCAATCAAAAGTGACAGAAATCTTTTGTAACATTATAATTTCAAAGAAATGCTGTTCTTTGTCATATATCAAACTGTTCTTTGTCATATATCAAAGCATCCTAAAAATGTATCATGGTTTCCACAAAAATATTAAGCAGCACTATTTTTAACATTGATGATGATAATAATAAATGTTCTTTAGCAGCAAATCTGATATTTGGTAGCTGATATCATCAAATATTAGAATGATTTCTGAAGGATCATGTGACACTTAAGACTGGAGTAATGATGCTGACAATTCAGCTTTGATCAAAGGAATAAAATACATTTTATAGTAAAATAGAAAAATATATTTGTAATATTTCACAATATTAATGGTTTTTGGTCAAATAAATGCAGCCTTGGTGAGCATAACAGACTTCTTTCAAAAACATTTAAAAACCTTACCGACTCCAAACTTTTGAACAGCAGTGTATAAATGAATAAGAATAGAGTTTAATCGCATTTGAGCTCCAAATCATCTAGATGTAGTTCCATATGATGCACAGCCTAATTTAAAAAGAATAATGACTATGCAATTTAAGTATATCACTCATAATACAGATGTCTGTGGGTCAGGTTACCAGATTTCAAAGCACTATCCTCAATATTGTGTATAAGTATCTAACTCTTGAAATGTGCTGTGCTCATATAAATTACAGTTTCACCAGACTTTCATGGACCACATGACATTCAGTAATAATTCAGCTGTGGTTATTTCAGAAATAAATAAATAAAACTCTCCTGGCAACATGCTCCAAGTTTCGGATTATTTGTTATCTTTATGTTCTGCTTACAAAGTATTTTTTTTTTCAATTTCATATTAAGCATGGATTGTAAAACTCGCCAATTAATGCTCAATCTGTTGTTAAATTTATACTAATATTATTCTTATTTGAAAAATGAAGACATCATGTACTGGAGTTTTTCTCTATGCACACAATGTCATCTTTAATTTTTCCAGTCTTGAGCGGCTGGTTGCACTACGCTAGCTGATTGATATTACAACAGTCAGAGAATATTTCACTCTCATAATCACTTGCTATTTGTCTTTTGTTGCCATGGCAACACAGTGCCCGCTCTTGTTCTTTAATTAATTGACTTCACATTAGTTCCTTTATCTGAGGGCACACCACGCTGTTTTCAATTATAAGTGAATAAAGTGTCAGCAGATAATTTCTCAGACTTTGTTTCTGTTGAAATGTGCCGCTCCCTGTGATGCTCCCTCCCAGTGTCTTTGAGGTAAATGTGGTATGGTGCAAATTTGTTGTGAATCTATGTTCTAGGAATGTTCCTTTTATGGTTTTATAAATAAGTCCAAGAACAAAAACTGTTAGGCAATATAACAAGAAAAAAATATACAATTATAAAAGATTGCCTGTTTTCCCATGATTTTTTTGTAAAATTGTATAAGGTCAGTCACTAACGACCTGAGGTGTGTAACAGTAAGTTTTTCTGCACAACAATAATTGAATCTTTGATGACTGAATAAGTGCAATTCACCTTTATCCCACAAGTTGGCAATGTCTGATACACAACGATGAAGTGACTTTTCACTTATAGTTACCGCAGGCAGAAAACAAAAGAATTGGAAATATTATCAGCAAAACTTGAAATGGCTCAGTGATTTACTGCAGAGCAAGTTGAATGCAATCAAATATTAGTGTCACTGTCACTTGATGCTGGATCTGGTGAAGAAGCAAAATATTATTTTAAAGATGAAAATATGTTTTAGATCACGAATATGAGCCAGATGCTGAATGTAGCCTACTGGGAAATGAGCTCTGACGAGGACATGATGATGGTATAAAACATCTGCTCGAACGGAACCCTTCCAAGCTCCAAAAGGTAACACAATATGCTTTATTTTATTCTTCTGTAATTGTTACTCTAATATCAGAGTAGTTTTATATTATCGAGACAGGCATAGAGATCCATCCGTGTCAGATATAGGTCCGGGTCGCTGAAGACCCAAATATGTATAGACTGGCAAAACATTCATGGCACATTAATCCTTAATGGCACAGATTCAATAAGGTTCTGGAAACATTCCTCAGAGATTTTGGTCCTTATTGACATGAATCATGATAGCATCCAGCAGCTTCTGCAGATTTGATCCATGATGCGAATCTCTCATTCCACCACATCCCAAAGCTCTTTTGGATCCTGAATGTGGAGGTCATTTTAGTTTAGTGAACTATATTGTTATATAACTTGGTGGTTTTTTTTTTCAATTTTAACTTTTTGTTCTTTTTGTCCTTTACTTTTCTTTCACATCTCGTGCTCTTCATCTGTTTACAGCAGAATCCCTCTGCAGCTTGAGGGGATTATGTTCATGTTCTGATATTTACTACCAATGTCTCTCGGCTCGCCAGGAAAGCATGCAACACTTGCAGCACGGCTTGTCCAAAAGTCATAAAAGCACAGACGGGGAGGGGAGGGAAGAGTGAAAGAGTGGGAAGAAAGCACAGGAGCTATTTCCAGATGCCTCTCTTCTGTCTTCATGTACACATTTTCACTTCAGGAACACGTTTCTGTGCGATTTATTCTAAATAACACAAATCTTGATTTGATGTAGTTGGTGTTTACTAGGATTTTTGAGGACAATCAAACAATTTGGTTGTTGCAGGCCAGAAGAAAGAAAGGCCCTTAAAGGTCGATATCTTTTGTGATAGTGTTTGGAAAAACTTGTTCGAAAGGTGGTTATTTATTTTCACTTCACCTTTATGCCTTTTATAACTTCTTCTGGATGTCCAGGTCCAACAAAGTGCACTTTAAGGGTGGCATCAGGCAGAGAGATGGCTGACTTCAAATTGGGCGACATCCTTATAAACCATACTAATATGTCTGTACAGTGTGTATTGTAACAATATATTTGTTTTTCCGTGTTTTTATTTATTTATGTATTGCTGTTGTTGCAATAGCTTTCCACAGGATGGAGCCACTCATTCAAAACGTTCTAAAGGTTGTCAAGATACCACTATCTTTCCAAAGTTATGTTTGCATCTGGCCACAAGAGTGAGCCAAGCACAGAGACTTGAATCTGGATGAGACTGATGCTTCAGGGCTTGATTTGTATTGGTGTCAATATGCTTGGAGTGAAGCTATGGCGTTATGTAAAACTTTTTTTTACATGATTTATACTTCACTCCTGCAGCCTTCGTTTTGCACAATTTTGTTCTTCATGTTTTATTTCTAAAATATTTTACAGTAACAGGTTTACCAATAGACTTCCTTTAAAATAGATTTACATTATATAATATACCTGATTAATGTAGCACGAGGTCGGAAAGTCTGAGACAATAGTGAAAATATGGGATTTACTTTATGGGATAGTTACTGAAAAAAATATGTATCTAGAAATAAGCTTTGAAAAGATTTAGAAAAATTTGCAACAAAGAAAAGTGCGTATAAAACGTCAAATGAAGACGTATTTAAGATTTAAATTTGTGACATTGAGCATGTGATCTTCATACAAAAGGTCAGAAGATGTCCTTGCTTCCATTGAAACAAAATATGCTATTTGGATCATTCTCAATTGTTGGTTATACATGATCATTAGTTTTTACACAAACTAGTTTGAGTTCTGCTGTCATACCAAAGACATTCTTAAATTTCTTCTTGAGTTTTCACTCAAATAGTTATTCTGATTAAATAATTTGGAATGAAAAATTTGGAATGAAAAAAAGCAAAATAGAAGCATTTCTCAGATTTTTGGACTCTAAGTCATTTATGAAAACCGCAACATATGTATGCTGCATATTTCTGCTGATTTTTTCATATGCCAAATATCACCAGCACAGAACAACGATTATCAAATTAAAAAGAAAATGTTTAAAGTTCCACACCAGTCCTAATATGGAGTAAAAGAGCTCTGCATGTACTGTATATAATTATTCTTTTGTTAGGAATTCGACAACATTTCCTCCTCACACTTCAGCTCGTTGTTGAATTAATCCTCCATTCTTTGTGTTTTGCTTATTCGGTGTTGGAGGTGAGATCATAGAGACACACTGGTGAACAGGAGAGGCTGGTGCACTGACAGTTTGCCAGTCTTTCCTGCTGCAGAAAGCTGAGCTATAAAAGCCCTCTCCCCCTCAGCTGGAGCCCATTCTTGCTCTGAAGTCTCACAGTGGGGAAAGCAGGGATGAAGCGACTCTTCACGGCTACTTTTGCACTCTTTGTGCTGTCTGCCTTTGACCAGGCAGACTCCTCAGCCTATGACAAGATAGTTGCCCATAGTCGTATTCGAGCAAAGAAAGAAGGGTAAGAGTTATTCATTTGATGTATTCAATTGTTATATTATAAATAGCATATATCATTTAAATATATTTCAATTAAGAATAACTTTCATAATTCATTTTTTTTTTTTTTTATTCAAATGTATTTTAAATATTTTACATATGGTTATTATTTTACATACTCTTACATTGCTGTTGTTATTATTACTGTATATTTGTATAACTGAAGATTTATTTGTCTTTGTGAAACACATATGCAAACTGTGTGAAAATATTTATATTATTATTATTATTTTGTGTAACCAAATCTTGTCAGGTTGATTGTCATACTAAATAATATTATTGACTTACAAAATATAAAAATTATTTGAAATTATCTATTTGAAATCTGTTGCACTTGTGGGTCCAATTCTCACTATGAACTAGTTGCTTATTAGCATGCATATTACTAGGATATTGGCTGTTTATTAGCACTTATAAAGCACATATTAATGCCTATTCTCCGTGACCATATTCTACATCCTTTAATCCTACCCAATACATAAACTGAACAACTACCTTGGTAACTATTAATAAGCAGTAATTAGGATTTATTGAGTTTATTATTAAAGTTCTCAATAGTTAGTTAATAGGGGCGGCAGTGGCTCAGTGGTTCATGTAGGTTGTCTACAAACCAGAAGGTTGGTGGTTCAATCCCCGGTTCCACCTTGACCAAGTGTCGAGGTGTCCATGAGCAAGACACTAAGCGCTATATAAATGCAGTCCATTTACCATTTAGTGAGAATTGGACCCTAATCTAAAGTGTGACCTCCCAGCTTTACTCATTCCATCCTGTCTTACCTTTACCTCTCTGCAGACCAAATGTGTGCGCTCTCCAGCAAGTCGTGGGGACAAAGAAGAAATACTTCAGCACTTGCCGTAATTGGTACCAAGGGGCCATCTGTGGAAAAAAAGCGTAAGTGTGATGGTTTATGATTTCTGGAGGCTATTACAAATCCTGTCTCTTTGACAGAAACTGGAAAGTTCCAACTGCTCCAAAGGTGAAAGGTTGCTGTCCCAACTGGTAAGAGTGTGTGAAGACTTCCAAGTTACATTCACAGATGAATTCCTACTGAAGCTGAGCTCCAAATGCAGCCTAATAGTTGAATTTACAATGCTTCCTATCCAAATGACTTTTTAAAATACATAAATAGACAGCAACAGTAGATTTATAGTTCAACATGGCTGCCAAAACAAAGACAAAGAATTGCTCTACAGCTACAAACCAAATTCCATGTGTTTCTACGGCACAAACCACCGGAGAGCTGCAGAACCTTAATTGGTATAAAATGGTGAGACCCACTGACGTTGTCAGGACATGCCATCAATGATTAAAGAAAGCAGTAGAGCTCGCCTGGAGTGCTTGGCTTGTGTTGAAACACCTTTCTTTAAATTTCTGTCCTAGGGCGAAAATACACAGCTGTCTACAAAGTGGAAATGTCAGCAGGCTCTTTTGTTTTTTAAGAAGCTCTTTGGCAAAACTAAGTGAACTTAATGATGTGTGAAATGTAAAACAACAACAGCAAAAAAAGATTTCAACATCTAGATCAACAATATACCATAAGATGAGCAGCAATGTCCTACTGTGAAGGCTCCAGTAATGACGTTGTGGTTTCTGGAGGCCAACATGGTCAACCACAACCGTTGATTCATGTAGAGTATGTTATGCCTCCGGTTTCTTTTCCTTTTTCTGTGGTTGGAAAAGAGTGGAACAACAACATAAAGAGTTTTCCTGGGCCTCTCATATGTGACCAAACAGCACCGATGTGAACTAACCTCCAGTGGTTTCAAACTTCCTTTAGTTGCAAAGCCAGACTTGCCTGAGATATTCTCTAGATTTTCTGCTTATCTTGCAGTTTTGTATATCGAAAAGCCAGGAACTGTTCTGCTCTGGGGATTTTCTCTGCTCTCAGCAGACCATTACATAGCGGTCTGGCAATCTTTGTAAATATCTGGTTTAGTGTGCTTAGCTTCCATAACTGAGATGAGAATGACAGTCTTAGATCTCCTTCAAAGATTGGTGAAAAAAAAAGTTATATCACTGATGGTTGGAGAAGTTGGAGAATTTTCCATTTTGTAGTGTTTTCATTCAAGTCATTGGTTTGATGTTCTAGTACAAAGCTTATCTCTATATATTTTTTTTAGAAATCTCCACCATCTGATGGTTTTAGCTCCATCCTAATGGTTTGAACATATTCATAATGTTGTGGATCCTTTGAACTGGTGACTCACAAGGGAGAACTTAATTTCAATTGGAAAATTTGACCTTCTCCCCGATGATTCATGTGGATGCATTCCCTCAGCATGTCTGGTCAACAGGAGTCATGTTTTCCTCCCGTTTTGGGGAGAGATGCTTTAGAAGCTCATGTTCTAGTGAGGCTCTAATGATCTCATCAGCTATCCTTTCCCTGCACTTCACTTCTATAGAAGACGTGGAGCCCAGCCATGAGCCAAAACTATTCCTTCTGGATCCTCATACGGCGGTCACATAGAGGACAGCTTTGAAATCCCCATTAGTTTCTTAGTCTCGTGATTGCCCAATCTAAGGGACTTGTCAGTTTCCACTCTTCCACAGAACTCACCACTGACTGTCAGTTCTCATTTGGTGATTTGCAGGCTGTTTTATCTTTCTGCGGAATTCAGCAACATGGAACCATTTTGCTGGTGTGGAGATTTCCATGTGCACTAACCTTGACTAGTGTTTCTCTCTGAATCTCCACCACTGCTGGAGTTTGTTTATTATCAGCAGCTTTGAGAACTTCTCAAGGGATTGTAACACTCCAGGGGTGTTTTCTCAGAGGACCTTATAAAAAACCTATTTCCCATTAACAGCTATTTATTAACTCTACAATATGGCTGCTGTATAGTTGGTATAATTAGCTTAGGTGAGTTTTATTGAACCCATTATTCATATTAAGAGCCTGTTATAATGCAAATGAACTTGCAACTGGTTAAACGCACAGTAAAGGGAATGGGGAAAAAAATTTTGATGCACAAAAATACCTTGGTCTGTCAGAAGATGTTTATGGTGGCATTTGAAATTATAATTCAAGTTCTGAAGTACAACAATGAATTCCTTCTTTTACATGATGCTTAGTAAAATAGTTGTATTTAAAAGCACATATGTATAGATATATATTCAGACGGTTTAATAGTTATATTTTTTGTTTCTTAATGCTACAGAGCAAAATGACTTCTCATCCATGAGATTCCATTTGTGTGGTCATGGAAACATATTTACAAGCTTGGTTTGAAGGTTTAAAGGCCGTTTTCATTGAAAACAGAAAAACCAGAATGCAACCTCCATTATGGAAAACTGCTGATTCGACATTTCCTTCCCATTGTACATTGTAACTTCCAAACCAAGGGTTTTCACTGGGTTATAAATTTACTTTAAAGGCTTCCTGGATCCAAAAAATACCCCTCAGCTTTACTAAACCACCAAGTTGGTCTCAGCGCTTGGCTTCAGGGCACTTTAAGTATTAATGCAATGCTATGACAACATAATGATAGTGGAATAAGGCACAAACCTCGGGACCACATAGCATGTTTATTTACAAAGACAGTTAATGGTTGCCATATGGAAAGACTGTCTGTCCAATACCATGAACTGTGTTATCATTAAAACCAGGATTGCTTGTAACGACGTGAGAATGGCATCCAGGAAGAAGAAAAAAATGAATTTGAGCATGTACATTACCGGTATTTTATTTTTTCAAGTGGCACCAAATGTCTGGGCTTCAATATTCACTTAACACATGTTCTTCTGGATTTATGTATTCCCTCCCTTTGTCCAGGACCGTGTTGTATGAGTGTTGCCCAGGTTACATGAAGTTGGACGGCTTGAGAGGCTGTCCTGCAGGTTGGTTGATTTCGTAATAGTTACTTACTGACCAGTCTGACATTGGAATGTCATAAAAGTCTGGTTATATTGTCAATAAAATACAAATTTACAATGATAAGTATGCTAAGTGTGATTGATATATAGTTTGAATGCTATAATGTAGGAAACAATTTTTATTAGGCTGCAATCTTGCGGCTAATCTGAGTCACTTTCCTTGCAGTTGCTCCCATTGACAACGTTTATGGCACCCTCGGCCTGGTCAAAGCCAAAAATACCCAGGAATACTCTGCTATATCCAAGCTACGAGAAGAGATTGAAGGTTCCGGGTCGTACACCTTCTTCGCACCCAGTAATGATGCATGGGATCTTTTGGATACGGTATCATCACGTTCCTTCTATATTCAGCACAAACTTGGAAATTGAGTAATTCCTTGACTGTTTTGCATTGGCTTCCTCTCTGTTCTATAGGAGGTGAGGAATGCTCTGGTGAGCAATGTTAATATCGAGCTGTACAATGCTCTGCACTACCACATGGTCAACAAACGCCTTCTCACCAAAGACCTCAAGAACGGAATGACCGCAACCTCCATGTACAACGACTTGAGCCTGCTCATCAATCATTACTCCAATGGGGTAATTTGATATCTTGAGAAATGGAGGGTTATGTTTCAGGTTACTTTCTTCTTTGTGAGGGACTTAATTTACACATGGTTCTTGTTCAGGTTGTCACAGTGAACTGTGCCAGGATCATTCACGGCAACCAGGTGGCCACCAACGGAGTGGTCCACGTCATTGACCGCGTCATCACAGCTGTTGGCAACACCATTCAGGATATAATCGAAGTCGACGATGAACTAAGCACTTTGAGTGTAAGTGTTAAGGAAACTTGGAGCTGTGTAGTTCATGAACCAAACTGTGTTAACCAAACCACACACAACCCAATTAACCAAAAGTTGTTTATGCTCCGTTTCTTTTCCAGACTGTGGCTACTGAATCCGGTTTGATTGAGAAGCTGGGTCAGCCGGGACACTTCACCCTGTTCGCCCCCACCAACGATGCCTTTGAAAATCTGGATAGAGAGGTTATGGACAGGCTTATGAAAGACAAGGTTTCCCTCCAAGGTAAACCCAAGACGTAAAGCCCACATGATTTCCCATTGCACTATTCTCAAATGGAGTGCTTTAAGTTGTCGAAGGGACACGTTAAATCCCATATTGATGGCAGACTTGGCACAAAGAAAGGCTTTATTCTTATTTAATGAGACAAAGATGCAGGAAATCAAGGATCTGGCAGTTCCCTCGTGCCGTGTTTGTTGATATGAGTCAACTGAGTGGGGCCAAGGATTATTTTGCCCCCTTTCAAACCAGATGGGCCTGCTGCACCCTGAGCTGTAGAACTGGAATTCTCAGACAGTTGGCAAACAGTGCCATAACAATACTTATAGGACTATTTTGAGAATTAGACAGGGTTACAGTTGAGCCACTTGGAGAAGAAATCATATCTGAAGGTTCTCGGCAGCAGAACTGAAGTTTATGGGTACGTCTTACAGTATTTTCAGAATACTGTGGTTGATGTTTGCTTTGGAGTTGCATTAACTTTCCCAGTGATCATGTAATAGAATGACATAATACCCCACTCTCATGAATATAAGGTTTGTCAGAAATGCCCTAAGGCTTACGTTAACTGCTTGAGTGAAAACTAAAATAAAACTAATATTATGGCCAAATCTTTTGTGCCAAGCGGAAAGACATTTGATCTGCTACTTAAGCAATTTTCATTGAGGGAAGCCATGGAAATGAAAAAGAAAAACTCCTAGCTTTACCTAGATACTGATGCATTGTACAGTTAACCATTGAATGCATATAATTCCAACACATTTAACACAATGAACAATACAGTGAGATGATAGCCAGCTTGAACATATGCACCTATTTGGCTCCAGTGGTTCATGTTTTCCAGAGTGATGCGGAATACATTTTGTAACCATTAAAGCGATAATGTTCATTGTAAGGGCCAAAGGAGAAAGATCTAAGACCTTCTGAAAAGAGCATAATCCTTGTCTTGCCAGAGACCTATTAGACAGGAAACAGCTGTTAGCTTTACGATCGAGTGAAAAATGGTGGCGATGGGATCTCAGCCCTCTTATTAGTCCCTAGACTTTTGACTTGAGACTCGCTCTATTTCCAGTCAAATGGTTTGTTGCTGCTGAGAGATTCACTCGGAGTGGACCCAAAGGCTCCCAAGGCTCCCCAGGATCCCTTTTGGGAACTAATTGGAGATGAAATGACATAATGGATTGCATGCATATCTACATAATCTATATATTAAATCACAGAATTTAAATAGTCTTTGACAAATATTAAAGGTCATGCAATCAAAGTCCATGTTGGAGCTACTGTGTCTATATGCTAGTGTAAGCCTAGCAGATATTGCATTTTAAATTTACAACCATTCTCTCAGGAAAACTGTGCTTGGCAAGTGATTTCATGTACATTCATTTAAAGCAAATACTGTGTTAAATCACTGTGCAAAATTGTCATTTAGCATGTTTGTATGAAGCATTTTCAAACAGACTCATTTCCATTTGTGATTTTTACCTGATGTGGTATGTTCTAAACACCAAAAAAATATATTATATCATTTTTCCATGATTTCCTCACATCTCAAGAGGCGTGTAAGAGGAATAACAGATGTGCTTGGATGACAGAGACTGATGTTTCTTCTCTTCCAGCTCTCCTCAACTACCATCTGTTGAACTCAGTTCAGTGCTCTGAGGCCATCATGGCCGGCACGTCTCATGAGACCCTGGAGGGCAGCAATATTGAAATTGGCTGCGATGGCGATAGCCTTACAGTCAATGGCATAAAGATGGTACTCAAGAAGGACATTGTCACCAGCAATGGAGTCATCCACCTCATCGATCAAGTCCTCATGCCCGACTCTGGTAAGCTTATCCTATCTGTCTCTTTTATCTTTTTTTCCTGAGAGTGCAGAAATGACTGAAATAGCCTTTAAATGCTGTGATTTTTGCTTTTTTTAAAGCTAAACAGGTTATGGAGCTGGTTGGACAGTCTCAGAGCACCTACGGTGACATGTTGACAGAGCTAGGCTTGTCTGCAGCCATGAGACCCCAGGCTGAGTACACGCTCCTGGCTCCACTCAACGCAGCCTTCAACGGTGAGCAAATACATGTCAATCTCCCTCTCCCTCTGTTTAACTAACTTCCATAGTCTCTTTGCCTTTACTCAGCTGCTTGTTTCTTCTCTGTCATTGTCTGTTTTAATTCTACCTTAGCAAGACCTCTGTTCTTTCAATTGCTTATGTGCCTTGCCTTTGTTAACTTCTGCTGTCCCATAACTATAACTTTGATTCTTCGCGGGATAGCAGGTGTAAAAACATATGATTTAGTCAATGCCTGTTTATGGAAAATGGCAGCTTCTGTTAATCTATGGGCCTCATCGGGCTTCCAGCACTGAAAAGATGTTGAAAGAAAGAGAAGATGAAAACTTCTGATATCCCACCTCCCATACAGAGCGTTTCAGACCTCACAGGAGGACCTCGCTGGATCTTTCACCTCATCATCACATGTTTGTAGTTCATTTGTGGCTAATGACATGTGAACATATTCATCACATTATATTTACAGGGGTAAATCGTTCCTTTTACTAGGCTGCATGGGGGAAAGGGACAGTGCCTGCGGTTACAATAACAGAAAGTCCTGTCTGGGAATGCACATTCTACAAACTGCTCACCACGAAAGGCTGGCCAAGTCTTAACATGTTGCAGTTTGAAATATATAATATTTTAATGGTACAGCCTCTTTGGTTATGTTTTAATGTAGAAGATGTTAATTGGTCTTTTTAATCGTTCTAAATCCGAGTTGCGTTATATCATGTTATTGATTATGCAAATGTTATCACAAAACTTTTTTGTCATGATGGTAAACCAAACCAGGTGCAAATCATTTTTTTCCCTCTGCAATCCAGATGAGGTGATGTCCATGGACCAGAGCTTCCTGAAGATCATTCTGGAAAACCACATAATCAAGAACAAGGTTGTGCTGAGTCAGCTGTACAACGGTCAGCGCCTGGAAACACTCGCAGGGAAATTTCTCAGAGTCTTCGTCTACCGCACAGTCAGTTGTTTTATATGTCTTTGTTCTTGATTTTCTTATGATTTGGAATCTTCCATTTGGCAAAAAATATGCATATTATTTATATATTAATTAATCAACTAATTTATAAATTGTAATATATATGTCAGGAAAATATACGTGTATATTATATATACATTTCTCCAATGTACTAAAATAAAACAACTTTTTAAGGATGGATAAACACACCAATAGTTTTATGAAACGTAAAAAAATATTTTCATGTATTCGTTCTTGTTCTCCCTATGTGCTCGTATAACTGAACTGTATTCGAAATGTATTTTCTTACCTCTTTTAAACTAAATATTTTTACAACACATATTTACAATACATTTTAAAGCCAGGGGGATAAAAAAAGGATTTTTATTTTCACAGGTGTATGAATTTTTTATTTAAAAATTTTTTTTTACATTGACATTTATTGGCATTGTAATTTTTAAGTAATAGCTCAAATAGTTTCCATTAGTAGACTCAGAGGAAGTGAACTGTCTTGTAATATCTTACCTATGAAGGCAGTCTGCATTGAGAACGCCTGCTTCATCCGTGGAAGCAAAGAGGGAAGTAATGGTGCCCTCCATCTCATGAAGACCCTGATCACGGCACCAGAGTCCACCATGTACCAACTTCTGGTGAAAAACGGAGCATTCAAGTAAGAAAAAGTGAATTTTTATCAAGTCAAAGTGAAGATCGCTTTCTTGTCCTTGTGACTATCACTTCATTGCTGCAGGATCTTTTTGTCTCTGATGGAAGCAGCTGGTCTGACTGATATGCTCAAACAGGAAGGAGATTTCACACTCTTTGCCCCTACAGATGAGTCTTTTGCAGGGCTCAGTGAGAGAGACTTGTCTCTTTTGAAGAGTGAGTTCTTTCATACATGTCATTTTCAAGGCACACCACATCTAGAATTACTGTTTAGCTTTGTTTTATACAGGATTAATGAGATTAAAGATGAAAGACGGAGGATACAGGATATGACAGCGTCTCTTCTCTGTGATCAGGTGACGTTAACGCCCTCAGAGCCATTCTGCTCTATCACTTCAGTAACGGCGTCTTCATCGGTGGAGGCTTGGAGACTGGAGTCACTAACCTCCTCAAAACTCTCCAGGGCAGCAATTTGAAGGTGTTGTATGTAAGTATCAAGCACTCCTGCAGTCCAGCCTTGAAATTAATTTCAAGTCATAACATCTGTTATAGGAACACATGCAAGAACCTTCATCAGATTATATGATTCCGCTCTGTAATATAGAGTTTTATGGTGGGAATTTCCTGTGAGTAAAATTAAACCATGCTTTGTAGTAAACCACTTACCTTGATACAACCTCTGAATTTATTTGATATACGGAAGTATTAAACAGGTACAGAATGTTTTTTACAGGTTTTTTTAGTAACCTTAATATACATTTACATTGGGAAGGTCACATAAATCTTTGGTTAAATAAAATGTTGTTGTAAAGGTTATACTGTAAGAGTAAACAATGTCAAATAACATAAAAAGTCTAAATTAGCAGACAATATATTATTTAATATTACTAAATCTGAATACATTAGCTTAAACCAATGAAATAAAAAATAATATTCAGATCATTATTGCTCCTAAACATAACAAGAACCTGTATTACCATTCTTTACATTTATGTTTTTAAATTATTATTTTTTATATATATATATATATTAGTGTATTTCTATTTATTCATTTTTATACAGGTAGAGACATATATACATTAATATAATTTATTTGTTATACATTTCAGCACTTTTTGTCTGTTTGATCTTTGTTGTTATTGTACTTGTTTGTTAAAATTACATAATATAATAATATTTACTATGTATGTTTTATGATAACATTTATTTATTGAAAAATATATTGCAATTTACAGGCAAATCAGAGCATGCAGGTCAACACTGTGAAAGTTCCTGAGTCTGATTTAATGGCCACAAATGGAGTTGTTCACTTCGTCAGGACTCTTCTGTACCCTGAGGGTGAGAGATGAAATTGCAGTTACTGTGATGTTTTTTTTTTCTTTTCTTTCTTTTTTTGTGTGGAAATCATTTTCCAACTACTAAATGTCTGTTTTATTTTAAAAGATATACCTGTTGGTAGCCAGGAACTCCGTTCACTCCTGACAAGGATCATCCGATACATCCAGATTAAGGTATTGAATTGCAACATGCAACAAGCATGAAGTCGTTCACAGAAAGACCCATTTAGGGGCTCGTTTGCCCTGAGGATCTGGACTCGATTATGTGCAACCAAATTCAGCCTTCATGCCATAATATGATCTCACAAAACAGATGTCCAGTGGGATCCTAATGCCATCTTTTCTTTTTTTTACTTGTGTAATTTTACCGCCATGCCTTAAAAAGTGTAATAGACAGGATATTTTCATAAGTGAATTTCTGTGCCAACGTGTATTTTCTTTCCTTTGTAGTATGTTTCTGGATACAGATTTCAGGAGATCCCTCTGACATTTATGAGTATGTATATCAAAAATGGTTTTCATTTCAGTGTCTTTTTATCTGTTTTCTCAAAGATTCGATTTTCTTGAAATCTGACAATCATGTTTCACCCTTTTCCCTCTAGGAAGAGTCATCACAGGTAATTGACACCAATGAAACTCATTACTCACGAGAGAGCTAGATTATTACTCTGTGCTGCATGAAGATTGTTTGTTTAATGAGTACTGTGTTTCTTATTTATGCAGTTCCTGGTGATGTTACAAAAGTCACCAGAGTCATCCAGGGAGAGCCTACTATCACCAAGGTGACACGGGTTATTGAGGGTCAACCTACTTTCACTAAAGTCACCAGGGTAATCGAAGGACAGCCTTCCATGACTAAGGTTACGAGAGTCATCGAAAGTGATCCAGCTATGACCAAAGTCACCAGAGTCGTTAAAGGTAAACACCATTAAACACATCAATGATAGTTATTGCACATATCATTGCATTAAAGCTATTGTCATGTAAACAATGTTAAGTAATCGTACATTTATTGTGTAACACTTTAGTTTAGGGTCCAACTCTCACTATTAAGTGGTTGCTTATTAGCATGCATATTACTAGGATATTGGCTGTTTATTAGCACTTTTAAAGCACATGTTAATGCCTTATTCTGTATGACCATATTCTACATCCCTTAATCCTACCCAATACCTAAACATAACGACTACCTTAGTAACTATTTATAAGCCAAAATTAGGGGTTTATTGTGGCAAAAGTCATAGTTAATAGTGAGAATTGGACCCAAATCTAACGTGTGACCACTTATTGAAATTTCATTGAATGAAAAAGGATTTATACCAATTTTTGACTGATCCTCTGTTGTGCCATTTCTACCACAACCAACAATTTGTTGACTAATAAAGATCTTTCAAAAGTTACTTGGTGAGATAAATGTAAGTAAAGTAAATATATTTGTTGTAATCTTGTCAGTATTACAGTCAAATTTTGCTTATTTTTGTTACATTGTTTAAGTTTGCAAAAAGTGTTAGCAAAATGCTAGCTATGAAATGACCAGCCAAACATTGTATTCTTAAAATGTTTAAAATGTAATTTTCACCCCACACCGCTATTACACAATACAATACAACAATATAAGATGTGATGAAAATGTTCTGACGATTAAACAAATAACAGAATTCTCGTGTGATGCTTTGATTTTATAAGTCCACTGGGCCAAATGCACCCACAGTTAAATAAACGCCCTAATAACTATGAATGGCATCTCAATGTGTTGCCTTTTAGTCATACTCATACTCCAAATGTTTGGTCATTCTCCAAAGGACAAATGTGTGATAATGTGACATGGAATATGTCTATGAAAACCAACTGTGATATTTCCCAACAGTGCGTGTTGCTAAAGCCATGAACCCATCCTTTCCTGGACCTGGATTTCACAAGTATTGACACATGTTTAATGTTTTGTATCAACAGGTCCTGAATATTCAGTCACCAGCTCCTCCGATATGGAGCGTTATGGTAGTGTGACACTTTGAACCCTTTATTAGCATGCTAGCATCAGAGCTAACAGTTAACCTCATTTTGCCTTCCTTCCAAATCTTTTTTTCCTTAAAGTTTGTCCTATTCCAGGTTACAGAATACGATATCTTTCTATTGTGCTAAGGGTACTGGTAAAAGACAACTAAAATTTTTCATTTATTGTTTTTCCTTTTATACTCTTTTAGAATTAGCTATGCTACAAGCTGCGGAGTAAAGCCGACCCAGTCAACCACTGAACTCTACTCCCTTTTCCTTTTCTCTCTAGTTCTTCATGTATAATCAGATAAATGTCAGTATTATTCATCATTTCTTCTTCTTCTTTCACACTAGATTTCAGCGAGGACCCTGACAGCATCACTAGTTACATTCAAGGTGAGATTCTAACATTTGCAAAGGTATGTCAAGCTAAACTGTCCCAACATGGTTGACCTCTTTGTCTTTTGCTAATCTGTTTCCAGAGGGAAGAAGGGTGGCTGGAAGAAGGCCAGGTAAATAATTCACTAAACATCAGTTTGACACTTTGAGATTTTGTCATGCATATTGCACGCACGTCGATTGAACAAGCAATGTGCTACAAGCTTTGACCTCTCTTTTCATAATCTCAGGAATACCCCGGAGGAGAGTCTAGATCTAGACTGGACAGAGATTGCACAAGTTGAAAACAAGACCTGAAGAGTACTTCCTTCATTTACTTGCGCAGTGGTCCAGAACCTACCAGGTTGAAGTTGAGTTTAAGGCAAAAGAAAAACATACTCAATATTGATCATTCCTGTTTGTTCCAAAGATAATGGTGATTTTTGTTCAAGTACATTTGGTCCACATCATGGGGATACAACATTCCCAAAATGTGTATATAAATAAGCTCTCTCTCTCTTTTTGTTGTCAAGTATGGTCTGAAAAATCACAGTTTCACCTTCGTCATAAATAAATGATCATGTGTGATGTTACACAAAACAACATCTGATGCTTTCTGATGTTTTTGTTACATGATTTGGAAACATTTGTACAACCATGTATTACCGTTTGTATGAAACAACTCAAAAAATGGAAGCATTCATATACATGGTATAAGGAACAGTTAAAATGAACAAATGACTAAAACCAGCAGTATGAATTTATTTTTCTGGGGTACGGTTTACAGTTGCATGGACAATGATTTTATGGTGCTCATGTTTAGATGGTGTAAAATTTAAAATAAAAATAGAAATGATGTTGCAGTGTTTTGTTAGAAAATCTTGATTTTATTTCCATGTTCTTTTCATTGTGTGATAGAGGTTTGATTGTTCTTCCTTGGTGTTTTTGTATGTGTATGTAAGTGTGTCCATTTGCATAAACCGTGCACAAATGTGCTGATTTATGTTACCAGTCCAAGGTTAATTTGACAAACAGGTTTTGGCTACTTTCCATTTATTTTTCAATTTCCATAATAAACTCAACTTTTAGACATGGAATTGTGTGTCAGTTTTTGAAGTAACAAAATGTTAATATTATTTCATTATTTGTCATTATTTATTTTTTAATATTTTTTAAACGTTTTATATAAAAGTATAACAATAAAATATTAAATATTAATGAGGAAAATAATAGATAAATATTTTAAGCATTGAAGTGCCATCTTTGCCAAGTTTTACTCGAGAAAGAGAATATTTCTCATGTGGAAATATCTAGGATATATCTCAAATGTGAGTTGCAGGCTAAGAAAAAGACCACCATTTCCAGTATAATGATTCATATTTTAGCACAGAGAAAAATCTGCACAAAAAGTCCATATTTATATGTGTTTTATAAATTTCAATGTATTTGTGCATTCATAAACTTTTCCATTTAAGACATTTATTTGTCCTCTTTTTTTGTCTTCCCTCAGGAGATACACATTCATTCTTATTGCCTGAGTTCAAGCAGTCACTGTAATGAGGGATAAGTCAAGGCACATCTTTATTACAGAATTTGTTCCATAACTTCGTTTTAGCATGTCATACACTGACATTTTGTGTCAATATGGAATGTAGCGAACATGTTATCTAAAGAAAGTCTGAAAAAAAGAATCCATGTATGAGCTTATAGTTCAACTTTCTTCTTTAGCTGTTAAATAACTTTTTGAAAACACTCTGTTTTGTTTTATTGGTTAATGTAAGAAATGCTGGCTATGTAAGATAATGGGCAAAATGGTAATGTTTTTACTTTTACTAAATATTGTTATATTTTTAACTGTATAAAAAATATAATCATTCATACACAGTTTGGACCGGTCAAATGATCAAACTATATACATAATAGATTAACTAAATGCAAATGTAAACAGCCAACCCAACTAAGAAAGCAAAGGCTGTGAGCATTTTTTTCAGAACGCAAGACTAAACTTGCTGCTGCTCTTTTCTATATAGATGTGGAGGTCAAAGTGGGACATTTCAGACGGGGGCTAGTGGTGACATGCATCCCACTGAAGTTTGCATACAATGCAGCTGGATTGATTTGAGCTGATTCCAAGAACTACAGTCAGATACCAGCATGATGTTTCTGACAAGTGATTTTTGAGTCACTTCACTTCAGCTATTCTAATTATAAGAGCAGCAAAGCTTGTGATCATTTCCCAAGCTTTTGTTCCAGCATTTTATATATCCAAATGCTATATCACTATCTTTCATTAGCAGCAGGACCGTCGCTAGAGGGGAGAAAAGTGGTCACAATTCTCAGGGCCCCTGGCTTTGGGGGGAGGCCCCAGCTATTTTCACCGGAGAAGGCTCACAGCAACAACCTGCACTGGGGCCCCGGATCCCCTATAGCTACAGCCCTGAGTAGCATTTTTGTAAGAGCCCAGCCCTCAATAGCTTGTTCAGGCAAGAGGGGCATCGCAAAGAAGCGAGCTGGGAAACGGATTGTTCGGCACATTCTGGTGGGTTGCAACTCATACACTCCCTCTGAAACAATCTATCCGGATATTTGAAATGATACGAACGAATGAATAATACGAAATGAATGATATGAAAATTTGTTGTGTGTGATTGCTTTTTGAATCAGTGCATCTTCAGTTTGAGACTTACATGTACAATACAAGACAACTAAAAAAAGTATGGGAAAGGGTGTCACAATAGGGAAGAAAATGCTATTGCAACTTCCATTTCATGCCAACTTTAAATGATGTTTTATTAACAAAGTTCGGGAGGAGCACGTTCAGATAATTAAACCTAATTAAACACATGTGGAGCACATTTAGATAATCAAACCTAATTAAAAACGAGTGGTGCTTAATCAACGAGTTAAGCGCTGTGTGTATATATACAGCAAACTTACCTCCGTTCATTGACAGTTTAACAGCATCCCTCCACCACCCCATCTCCTCACTTATAGTCCTAATACTCTTACAACAACGGGGGGGGGGTACTCTGGGTTCGGGCAAAATTCCGAGCTCGGAGCCCTCCCCCCGGACAGCACGCCAAATACGCATAATCTTTACTCTGTTTAATTGATGTAAGTGTGAACTCGTGAAAATGTACGCGCATATGAGCATTATGAACACTTGTGACAGACATACACAGGTTCAGACACGCCTAAAGGTGCAAAAATCACAAGTACTAGACCTCTACATCTCAACAAAACAGGCACTAAACAAATTACTTCCAACCATTGCAATTATGTGACATGTCTGAAATGGGGAGTTATACTGAAGAGGAAGAACCATCGCTGGATTTATTAATACCCACTTAACTCAATTTGGATTATTAAAATACCGTACGGATGAAAATCCAGGCCTTGGTATTCATGGACTCCCTACATTGCAGATTTTATGAGTGGTTGAAATGGAATGCTGTATTTACTAATGATACAGTGTTGTACTTAACTTCCTTTTGCTTTCTTCCCTCCTCTTTTCTTTTCCTTTCTTTAATAGTGTGGTTGAATGGATCTTCATGATAGTGGAAAGAATTGTTTAAAACTAATGAATATAAAACCAACCGTTTTTACAATGTCTTCAGAAAATGGCAACTAAAAAAGGCATGACAACTAAATAGAAAGGAAACACAAGAAATACAAACACAAGGACAAAAAGATAACTAAACTGACCATAACTCTGAGATACACATGTTAGGTTTTCATGTTTTATGGGGACATTCCATAGGCATAATTATATTTTAGGGACGTGCACAGGAATTTTGAGGGGCAGTTACTCTGACCTGAAAAAAGGGCACCCCCAAAATTCTGCTAAGGGCCCTCTACCTGACCTGTGACGCCGTGAGCTATGTAAACCATTTGCCATTGCCACACAGTCACACCTGACACTTCAGTGCTCCCAATACAATCCTCCCTCCTTTAAACAAAACAGTCAAAGAATAAGTACAACAATATAGAACAGAATGAGGTTCAAACAAACAATATTTATTGAATAGAGTATTTTCTATTGAATGTTAAGATAACAAGTGAATATTAATGTAAACATAAATAAGAAGAAAATTATAAATTATAACCCTGAGCTTTGGCTTTTGGGATTAACTTTGGTTCTCTCTACAGCCTGCGTATTTTCGGCATCAGTATGATTTTTTATTTTTTTATTATGCATGTTGAAGCAATTCTTGATTTATGGTTATTATTTACTGAGGGATGTGCATCCATATTGACCAGTATGTCCAGCTAATCAACATTTTAAATTCAATATAGCCTACAAATCAATCGTCAATCAATGTCAAATTGTCAATACATTGCTTTCTATCTTGCATAATTAGTGTAGTTGTTTAGAGTTTTTAACTACACTGAGACTAGATAATCAGTGTCTTGTTTTATAATGTGTACTTTGATTGGGAGTGCCATCATTCACGTGCATGTATTGTACAGTATGTCTGGTCTTCACATATTTCTGCTTGAAAAATGCGCGTTTCATTTTGTGCACGCGCATATGAACGCACGATATGAACGCGGCGACGCGGTTATGTTTTCCGAGCTGCAGTAAACAAACACCGTTGCACTTTGTCGTTTATCAAAAACAAACGTAATTAATTTTTATTTTACGTATTTTACTCTCACTTTTGTCAGGCACAAAGTGATGAAAGAGATGCACTGCCTGGCCAGCTAGGTAGGTTAGCAAGACCAACTTTGCTAACATCAAACTTAGAGAGGAGAGAACACAAGTTTACCTGATTGTTGTTCCCGCAATTCGCTCTCATGGTTTTTTTCTTCTTCCTCTTTTCGTGACCAGAAGGATAGTTTCGCTTCATTTTGTCATGGATGTTGTACACATTAATTGACGCGCAATATGACATGGTATGGAGGCGGGGCCTTAAGTAATTTGTGGGGCCTTACGCAGAATACGCATCGGTCGCGTGTAGCGCTGCAGCCACGTAAACAGTTTGCCCTTCCCTTACTGACT
Organism: Rhinichthys klamathensis goyatoka; assembly: GCF_029890125.1. Classification (NCBI taxonomy): domain Eukaryota; kingdom Metazoa; phylum Chordata; class Actinopteri; order Cypriniformes; family Leuciscidae; genus Rhinichthys; species Rhinichthys klamathensis. Next base: position 549,301 of record NW_026606844.1, on the reverse strand, counting down.
TTCACTTTCGGTGCCCGAATGGAAGTGAATGAGGCTTTGCGAATTTTTTTTTTTTTTTTGTTATCTAGGCCTACGTGAAATTCTGCATCCATTGTACGATTTTTTTTTTTTCTCGGAAGGGCAACCTGAGTGGAGAAGGGCATATGGGCAGTTGCCCGGGCAACCTGAGCAACCCCCCTGTGCACGTCCCTGCTGCACAAACTGTCTATTCTATCCCCTATCCCCTTTTTATCTCAGAAAAAAAGGTACAAAAGCTGTCACTGGGGCGGTACCCTTTAAACAAGTTCACCTTTGTACCTAAAGAGTGCAAAAATATTTAAACATTTTCTTTAATGACTTTCTGGGCCGTCAAGTATCATTCCCTTTGGCAGCCTATGTAGCAGTGATCCACCTCTCAGATTTAATCAAAAATATCTTCATTTGTGTTCCGAAGATGAACGAAGGTCTTACGGGGTTGGTACAGCATGGGGGTGAGTAATTAATGACTTAATTTTCATTTTTGGGTGAACTAACCCTTTAAACTAATGTTTATTGCATTTTTTAAATTTCATGTGTTACCATGATGGTGTTTAATGTTTGTGCGAATGATACTGTGCAGTTTCTGTATATTAGTATTACAGTTTCTGTATATTAGTATTACTGTAACTCTTTAGTGGCAGAGCTGCTTGTGATGAGCCAACCTGCTCTCAAGGCAATTCGTATGAATTCATACGGTTTTTGCTAATTCGTACATATTTTTCAAGTTACCAAATTCGTATGAAATCGTACGAATGACCTATGCCTGACCCCGCCCCTAAACCTACCCTTCACGTTGGTTTAGACAAATCGTACGAACTCGTACGAGTGAGGTCGTACGAATTAGCCACCTTTTAATCTCTTGTACGAATTGGTCGTGAGATAGCGCTGAATGAGCTTTGAATGATCATGTGACTCTCATCACCACTGTGGTTGTTGGTTGACAGTGTATTACAATGGTACAAAACAGATATTAATACTTCAATAGGTCAGTAAATTAACATTATATCAGATAATGAAAGATATTTTTGTGTAGAATAACAGTAATAAACCATAATTATAGGATAAGAAATTACCATTTTGTTACAGTTTTTTTCCTGACAGTATTTTTCCGTTTTTTAACAGACATTTTCTGGCGCCCCAGCTGCCAGAATATTTCCGTTTTTTTACGAGTTGGTTTTTAACTGGTATTTCACGGTATTTTTCTGGCGCCCCAGCTGCCAGAATATTTCTGTTTTTTCACTTTTTTTTTCTAACAGTGTACATAATAATAATAAATAATAATATGCTTATTTTGTATAGATCCTTTCAGAAAACTCAAGGTCGCTTTACAATAAAGTACAACTAAACATGACATAGAATCATGACAGAAACGATACAAATAAACTGAGATCGATAACATAGATAAAGTTACAAAAACATAAAAATCAGATCATGGAGTCAGGGTCAGGGAAACCTTATATTTTAAGGTGGGTTTTGAAATTGTGTAATGATGAAAGGTCGCAGATGTGTTTGGGAATAGAATTCCAGAGAGTTGGGGCAGCGGTATAAAGCCCTTCCACCAAACGATGATAGTTTGTGCCTACGGATCGTCAACAGACCGGTACCGGAAGATCTAAGTGCGCTAACTGGGGAGTAGGTATGGATGAGATCAGAAATATAGTTGGGGGCAAGACCATGGAGTGCTTTGAATGTGAAAAGGAGTATCTTGTATTGAATAAGAAAGCGAATGGGTAGCCAATGAAGTCTGCGGAAAATCGGAATAATGTGGGAAGATTTCTTTGTGTATCTGAGGACCCTAGCTGCAGAGTTCTGAATATATTGGATCTTATTTATTGATGAATTGGGTAAGCCATAGAAAAGAGAATCGCAGTAGTCAAGCCGTGAAGTGATGAAAGCGTGAACTAGGGTCTCATCATCTTATATTATCTCAGCATCTTATATATTAACAGCTTATATTCAGAAATTGAGGTAAGTGTGAAATATTAACGAAGGTGAAAGAAGGCAGACTTAGTGAGCGAGGAGATGTGTGGAAGGAAGGAAAGAGAGGAATCAAATATTATACCGAGGTTTTTGACAGTGGTGGAAGGTTAAACCAAAACTCCAGCAATATTAACATTGTCAACACAGAAACGGGATGTAATTTGAGGTGAACCAATAAGAAGTAGATCTGTTTTATCACTGTTGAGTTTGAGAAGATTACTGGTCATCCAAGCATTTATATCATCAATACAGGCTGATATGGAATTTGTGGGGAAAGGAGCATTGCGTTAAGAATGGATGTTGGGTGTCATCTGCGTAGCAATATAATTTAAAGCCATGATGATGGATGATGTTACCTAATTGGGATATAGATGATGAAGAGAAGAGGCCAGAACCCTGGGGAACACCGTGTGGGACAGAGGCAGTAGTGGACTTAGCCTGGCAGATAGAGATGTAATGCTGGTGACCAGACAGGTACGAGATGAACCAGGATAGGGCAGTTCCAGAAATACCAAGAGCAGAGAGTCGTGAAATGAGAATACTGTGAGAGATTGTGTCGAATACAGAGGAAATGTCTAGAAGAATTAGAATACTGGTGGAGCCGGAGTCAGTGGCCATAAGGAGATCATTGACTTGACAACCCATATACATATTGGTACCAAAAATGTACATATAAGTGCCTAAATGATACATGTTAGAACTATTTTTTTCTGAGAGTTTCCCCATCACAGAAAATGTTCTGAATTTGTACATTTTCAAAAAACATAATTATGTATGATTGATTCTGTTTTCCTCATGGGGACCAAATAATGTCCCCACAAAGACAAGGATTTTGGATATTTCCATTTTTGGAGGACATTTTGTAGGGGTACACCTGAGCCACACAGACACACACTGCTTAATATTTTTGCGGAAACTATTCAACTAAAGTTGTATAGAAAGTTTATTATAAATCATTTGTAACAATATAAGTAAGCAATAAGTTACGAGAGGCTGTGCTGTATCGTGAGTCACGGCAGAACTTATTTACGATACAGCGCTAGCCTCGAGTACTTTATTGTTACCACAAAATACAAATATTAAAACCAACAAATATGTATCAATGCAACTTTCATGAAGTAAAATGAAAAAAAGCCTGCCTTCCGTTGGAAAAAATAGTCCCTGGCAGTGAACAGCAACAGAAGTTACGGCAAAGATTGTCTTTACGAGTGAGTCAGTCAGTAGAGACGACTTTTATATTGAAAGGACTGAAACTTGTTATGAACACGGAGAAGCGAGACGCAACTGACAAATGACTGGCGTGTCAGGGCACGGAAAACCCCCTTAACTGTTAAAAGGACAAGATATTGCAGACATTCAACTGTATCTAAATGCAGGTATACACTCCCTTACTCGATCTCTCACAATACACTTCTCTAAGCTTCAATGAACAATATCAATAAGAACATAATGTTTACGTTGCTAAGAGTGGTTGCTAAGGGTGCTGTGTTGTGTTACAAAATCTTTGGGGAGAAGCGGTCATGAATAAAACACAGGTATTATTGACCAATCAGAATAAAGGACTGGAACTAACCGTTTTATAAATTTCTTCACTGCCTTTTGATCAATTTAATGCATCCTTGCTGAATGAAATTCTTTAAAAACAAATCATACTGACCCAACAGGACTGGACTAGTAATACATTTATTCTGTTTATCCTATGACCTTAAGTATGTTGTTCTTTGTAAAACCACATCCTGCATTTTTTCTCATTAGTTCCCGTCTGTGATTCAGTTTTCAACTTTAACTGTAGCAGCTCCACATGACAGGGCATAAACAATACAACTCACATCATCTGTTAAATAAAACCGGTTAGTTTAGATGTTACAACATGAAGCTTATAGGTTATCAAAACATTTTTACTGCATACTTGAATAAATTTACAAGTACTTCTATGTCCACAAGCAAATGTGTGTGTTACACACACACTAGGAAATCCTAAAAAATCTACTTTAGCGTTTGAAATGAATCAAATACTGGATCAATAATCTCATATTTTATTATATCAAAGCTGACATCAAGAGTATACATAAAAACAAAATACATTGTCATGCAGAGCTGTCTCTCCCAAGTAAGCCTTCAGATTGAGAGCAGCTGTCATGAGATATTTTGCATGCTGGAGAATACAAATACTTTTGGGTATTAATACTTTTATATATACAAATAATATATAAAGGACACTAAACTCAGGAAATGTCCAATGGTTTATCTATTATCAGTTCATTCATGTAGTTGTTTTCATAATATTTTTATTCTGTTGGTTTCCTTCCATCTTTGGAACTACCTTTACTTTAGCAGCCTCTTTAGCTGACTAGCAGGAGGAATTATCTAGCTCTCCATCCTGGTCTTGGAAGATCTTAAGCTCTCTGAATTTTTTCGCACATAATAAGGTAATAATTTCGTGGACAGCTCCATCTGAATCAGCATTCCAATACCTAAGTTGGATCCATAGACACAGGATTTTGAAGCGCCATCCAAGAAACGCTATCTCAATTTACATAACCTCTATGAAGGATCCAGAATGTTGAGGTTTTTGGATTTGCAAATGTTATCTCTTGTTTTTTTGTTTTTTGTTTTTTTTGTCAGAGATCTCACGTTTGTCTTCACAACACACATGGTACATGCTGATACCAACTAAAGCCACATAACAAGTGCATTTATCTCAGAGCTTTCAACACCTCATACTGTATGGTTAGTGCATGCTAAATCTTCATTAGAGCCCTCTTATAAGTTGTTTATCTTCTCAATGAAAGACCATTTGACTTTGTATACATGAGATACTTGAGCTTTGAGTTGAGTGGACAAAAAAAAATGACAAATAATTGGGTTTCCAGATGTTTTCAGTTTCCAGCAGTTTCAATGCTAATAGATTCTGCATAATAAACATAGTAGTCAAAACATGGCAAACCATAATTCGGAATAGTCCAAACACTGAGTATTCTATACTTTTATATGTACATATAGATTACTTACAAATTGTAGTCCTTTACTGATTCCAAATTACATGACAAAAAGTAGTTAAAGCTGCAGTTCGTAGTTTTTCCTCTTTGTCGCTATCTCTGTTCGAAATCTGCAATTGCAGTTATTCGCGGAATTGTCAACTTTACATGGGTTGTGCATCGGCACGGCACAGTCCGGATGAATCCAATGTTTTGAGGAGAATGTGTGGCTGTCAGTCACCGCACTGGTGTGGATCCTGTCATTTGGAATCACAGATTCTACTTTTTGGAAGTATGACCAACATAAGAATTTTCACGGGAAAATGTCATCTGAACAAGTAAGTAACATCCACTTTGCATTGAATTGCATTGCACACAAAAAAGCATTGCAGTAACGACCGCTTATCATATCACGTCAAACTGTGCAAATTATACTTTGTTCTCAAATTGTTAATGTTAACAACATCAGCATTGCGTGACTACATGTAATGCCCTTCCGATATGTATCCTTGTTTTCGCATGGGGCGGTTGCAGTCTCTTTTTTTCTGTAGCCACTCCGAAGTCCGAACGAAGTCTTTTGCATTTTACAGCGGGTGAATCTGTTGTCACTGGTGATTGTCGCTTGAACCTTTCTGGATCCGCCATCAAATTGATAATTATATCAAGTGCTGTGAGAAGAGGCTATAAATCTCCACCTCCACCAACATCCTCACATGCAATATAGCTTATAGCCGAGACTCCTTTATGTGTACAGTGACGTAATGATGCAAAGACATGCTCGAATCTCCCGCGGAAATCCATTCAATTTAAAAACATTGCAAGCTTACCATTTTGAATCGAGCTAAGACAAGCAGATAGTTTTGAACACTGGCTGGTAATGTACTTGCTCAAACATTTATTTAGGATAATTTTTAAAAGTTACGGAATGCAGCTTTATTAACGTAATCCATTAAATTGCACATTTTAAGTAATATAATCCGACTACTTTTTGTTTAGTTTTAGAATAATTTTTACCTAACTCGTTTATCACATTGAATTGAATAGGATAATATTGTACCATATTGATATAAAAATACAAAGAGAAGGTAAATATATTCCATTCTTTGTAATCAACAACATGAAGTGCATTAAACATTAAGTCATGGTTTCCCAGACTGGGGTTCGTGAAGGAACTGCAGGGGCTTTGTGGGTTTAATGAAAAGCTAATAATAATAAACAATTTTTTTTAAATAAATACTTTTAAAATAACAAAAAATATATATATAAAAAAAGTGTTTGAAAGACAAAAGCCTTCCAAAGACACATGGTTAAATTACTTGTTGAGTGATAATTCGAATAATAACTATTGTGTTCATCAGGAGTTGATTATCAATGTTGAGAAAACACTTCTTAAAAGTGAAATGATTTCTGTAAATCCAGTGATCAAATGCTGTGTGGCCTCTCAATTTAGAAGACTTTCTGAATGTATAAGTTGTATGCTTTTTTTAGAAAGGAAATTTTAAAACGTGAAAAAGAAGAATTTGGAAGAATCAAAATTATGATTGATTTACTGCCATTGTAAGAATAATATGTAGCCTAATCATGTAATCAATTAAAAAGTAACTGTAGTCTTATTACGAGTATTTTAAAACGTAATATAATCTAATTACAAGTACTTAATTATATTACTTAATTTTTTTTTAAATATGTGCATCCTGTAGGAGAAAAAAAAACATCTACAGATAAAAAGTGATAAAAGATAATCCTAGTGTATATCATAAACAAATTATATTAATCATAAAAAACGTACTGGGTTACTAACGTAACCTCTGTTCTCTCTAGAGAGGGAACGAGTACTGCATAATATCTTACGCTATGGGGAAAACCTCTTTTCCACGAGATATTGAAGCCAAAAATTATCCTTAATTTTTAACCAATGTAAAACGCTTTGCGGCAGCATGCGGACATAGGCGAGGCAGCTCGCGCGCCTATTGGCTGCCCTGCGGCAAAAGCAGCAGCCTATCGAGAGCGGCCCTGCGTGACGCCATGTCCAATGGGGGCACTTCGCGCCCATTTCGTCACGTCCCGCCAGAAAGGGCGTGGCCTCGCCCTATAAAAGCAGGTCGATAGGCTGATACAAACTGGTTTTCATCGCCGAAGCGAACCAGGGCGTATATTAAGCACGGTAAGATACACAGTACTCGTTCCCTCTCTAGAGAGAACAGAGGTTACATTAGTAACCGAGTACGTTCTCTTACGAGAGTATCTCTCGTACTGCGTAATATCTTACGCTATGGGGAACACAGTGTAACACGCCGTGCGTACAGGGATCCAACACCAAGTCCCAAGGGCGGGGCGCATGTAGTGCATAATCACCATAGACTCACAGAGAGTGAAGGAAGAGGGGCTAGAAGCATCATTCCTTATAAAGTAGCATCCATAGGAGCTAATCATATTAATAGTATACCGCGCAGCCAGGGTGAAAAGCTTTCAGCCTAAACTGGGTGGCCGTACATGTTTCAACATTCATGGAGCTGTTGAATCGGTCAGTGAGCGATGCGCAGGCCAAACTCAGCATCTGGGCCTGCACAGCGGGGCAGATAGCACTGAATTCTAGACCGCCAAAAGCTTAGCTTATAACCTTCAGGTTATAGTATTTTATAAATGTAGACGGCGAGGCCCAGCCCGCGGCCGTACAGATATCTTGCAGGGTAATCCCGCTAGACCATGCCCACGAAGAGGCCACGCCTCTCGTGGAGTGCGCTCTGACACCCAAGGGGCACTGCAGGCCCTTAGAGGTGTAAGCCAGCGCTATGGCATCGACTATCCATCTGGATAGGCTCTGTTTTGAGACGAGCGGGACACATAAGCTCTTAGTGCCCTGACAGGGCAAAGGAGACTCGCGTCCTTCTCCTCATTGAGAACCGGAAGGGCGGACAGGGAAATCACCTGGCCCCTCAATCTCTGTTGAGGGATTTTGGCACGTACCCGTGCCTAGGTTTGAGTATGACCTTTGAGTCATTAGCCCCAAACTCCATACACGACGCGCTTACCGAAAGCGCTTGTAAGTCCCCTATGCGCTTCACTGAAGCGAGAGCCGTAAGAAACACCGTTTTGAAAGACAGATGTTTCATGTCTGACAAATGGATTGGCTCGAATGGGGCACCTTTCATGGCTTCCAAAACCGTAGAAAGGTCCCACACCGGGACTGAAGGGGGCCTGGGAGGGTTCAATCTCCGAGCTACCCTGAGGAAACGCACGACTAAGCCGTTTTCCCCCAGTGACTGGCCAGACACAGGTTTTGCAAACATTGTTATGGCCGCCACATATACTTTGAGCGTGGATGGGGTTCTGCCCTTATCCAGCAGCTCTTGAAGGAAGGAAAGCTCCGCAGTCTACGGGTGAAAAGCCCTGAGCTTGACACCAAGCAGAGAACACGGACCATTTCGAGGAGTAGAGCCGTCTAGTAGACGGAGCTCTAGCCTGCGTGATCGTGTTTAACACTCCCTCCGGGAGGTTAGCGGGTACCCGTTGATGGCCCATGCGTGAAGGGACCACAGATCCGGGCGAGGATGCCAAATCGAGCCCTCTGCCTGAGAGAGGAGGTCTCTCCTCAGTGGTACAGGCCACGGGGCAGTGCTGGTCAGCTGCAACAGGACTGGGAACCAAGTCTGGTTTGTCCAGAGCGGAGCCACGAGCAGCACTGGGCATCCATTTTCCCTGATTCATTCCAACACTTGAGGCAGGAGCGAGACAGGGGGAAAAACATATAGGGGACAGCGGGGCCAGACGTGGGCCAGCGCGTCCTTGTTTTTCGAGAAAAGGTTCGGACAATGAGCGTATTCCTGGGACGCGAACAGGTCCACCTGCGCTCTGCCGAATGTTTCCCACAGCAGTTGGACCGTCTGCGGGTGCAGCGACCATTCTCCTGCTGGGACATTGTTCCCAATTGTTCCCCACATTCAGGCGACCAGGCACATGCGCTGCTCTCAGCGAGAGCAGGTTGTGCTGAGCCCAGACCAGGAGGCGTTCCGTCAGCCTGTAAAGGTTTCGGGACCTGATACCGCCCTGGTGATTTATGTATGCCACCACTGACATGTTGTCCGACCGGACCAAGACGTGGTGACCTTTTATCTGGGGACAAAAGCGCCGTAGCGCGTTGTCGACTGCTATCATTTCCAAGCAGTTTATGTGAAGAAGCTTTTCCCGTTCTGACCACAGGCCAGCGAACGGTCTGCCCTCGAGCAGTGCTCCCCATCCCCAGGTGGAGGCGTCCGTAGACACCACCTTCACACTCGAGGAGGTCCCCAGACCAGAGATGCTCACAAGTCTCTGAGCTAGAGTCCAAGTCAAGTCTCAAGTCTCTGAGCTAGAGTCCAAGTCAAGTCTCAAGTCTCTGAGCTAGAGTCCAAGTCAAGTCTCAAGTCTCTGAGCTAGAGTCCAAGTCAAGTCTCAAGTCTCTGAGCTAGAGTCCAAGTCAAGTCTCAAGTCTCTTGTGGTCATAAGTGTTGCATCACGTACAGCGACCCATCCAGGTTGCTTAGAACACTGCATAGCTTTATATTAGGAATTCAAAGCATGTAATATGTTAGGTTACAGTTTATTTCGATAGTCCACTTTAGACATTCTACTAACTATGTACATTTTCAACTACATGTCAACTAACTCTCATTAGAGTATTCGTAGACTGTAGTAGACTGTCAGGTTATGATGTGGGTTCGGGTTTGGAGAACAAGTTGACTTGTAGTTGCCAAGTTACTTATAGTCAGTAGAATATCTGTTGGGGAACCAACAAAATAAGATATTATAATACATAATTAGCAGATATTAAGCCTACTAATACTCTAATGAGAGTTAGTTGACATGCAGCTGCAAAGTTACTTATAGTTAGTCGAATGTATAAAGTGGACTATCAAAATAAAGTGGTACCATATGTTATTATGACTCCTTTATCTATTAGCATACAGTATCAGCTTTGATTTTGGTATATAATCAGTGTAAACAGGCTATTGCAACATGACAAAAAACACCAAGAATTCTGTACTTTTAGTTAATTTCTTTATTTTGCCTTGTAGCTTGAACATACCAAGACATAAGACCAAATATAGAAAATGATATGACTCACAACACTAAAATTGACACACTCCTATTTAGTGCAAAACATCAGTGTAGCTAAATGCAAATAAACTATTGCGTCCAAATGAAATTAACACTACAGTGCACTTCCAAAACATTCAAATGCTCAAAATCTTTAGTGTAAATGTGAAGCAACTGACCAACTTATGGCATGTAACTTGTTAAGAACAAAATGTTTAGAAATAAAAAAATCCAAAGGGTGAGATCAGACTGGTTAACCTTCTCTTCTCTCAACACACTAGGTATGGGCCACAAAACATTTCTGGCTTCTTCTGGCTGCACTGCCTATGCAACTAATCATAGCTTATATACTGTAAGTCAACACATCCCAGACTCTCAAACCAGTGTAACGTTATAACTAAATGAAACTGTAACGTTACATAAACAACAATAATCCTGTAACCTGTTTGTAGACAACGGGCAGCCAGCGGCACGCAAATGATTAACATTACGTTAATCGACCACCACAAGTTTGGCAATTAAACAAACGCTCATTAATATTTCATAAGGAAGACAGTCGGAGTTAACCTCCCGTAACGTTAGGTAGCTAAAGCAATAAGCAAGCTAACGGTAGATGGTCAATGCTGAGCTAAACATGTTTACTCACCTATCAGGGTGCGTTTTCAGATGCCTGATAAAATTAGATGTAGTTGAGCCAGAATCTTTTATCGTGATACTGCATTTTTGCATTTTGCGTCTTGTTTGAAGTTTTTGAACCCAAAGCTAACGATGAATGGCACAGCAGCGGCCGGTGCAGTCGAACTTTTTGTTTGTTATCCTCTCATGTGTGGTCGCGCGCGCGCTGCCAGCAATAAGCCACGTAGTACGTGGTTACGTAGGCAGGTTATAGGTAACGGAGGGAGGGGGATAACAGCGAGCTCATCAGACGTTTCCTAAAAATAAACATTGTTCACGAGTCCCGCAGCTCGAGTCCGAGTCGAGTCTGAAGTCTTTCGAGGACGAGTCTCAAGTCGAGTCTGAAGTCACTGTGTGTGGGACTTAAGTCGCACTCGAGTCCGAGTCTCAAACTCGAGTCCCCATCTCTGCCCCAGACTCACACCTGACTGATACCAGTTGGTTACTTTCCAAGGTTCCAGAGCTGAAACGCACTTTAGATCGACCCTGAGGCGAAACAGACCAGCGGTCCATGCCCGGGGCGGAACTCGCGCTTTTAGCCATATCTGCAGTGGACGCATGCGAAGCAGGCCCAGCTGGAGTACAGAGGCTGCTAAGGCCATTAGGCCCAGCATTTTCTGAAACCTTTTGAGCGGGACTATAGAGCCGCGGCGGAAGGATTTCACGACGCGTTAAATGTATAGTCCGCGCTCCGGTGACAGGCGTGCTGTCATGGATAGCGAGTCCAGCACTGTTCCCAGAAAAGACATTTTCTAACTGGGAGACAGCGAACTTTTCGCCCAATTGACTGTGAGGCCCAGATTCTCGAGGTGCTCGAGTAATGTGGCCCTGTGTTCTATGAGCTCTGAGTGTGATCGAGCTAGAATCAGCCAATCGTCCAAGTAGTTCAAAACTCGCATGCCCCGAAGTCTCAGGGGTGCGAGAGCCGCGTCCATGCACTTCGTAAATGTATGGGGTGCTAGGGACAGGCCGAATGGCAGGACTGTGTATTGATATGCCTGGCCCTCGAAGGCGAATTTCAAGAATCGCCTGTGATGGGACGCTATTTGTATTTGGAAATAGGCGTCTTTCAGATCTATTGACATAAACCAGTCCTCTTGGCGAACTTGCGCGAGCATTTTCCTGGTTGTAAGCATTTTGAACTGGCGCTTCACAAGTGCTCTGTTCAGCTGTCGCAGATAAAAAATGGGTCTGAGACCTTTTTTCGGTACCAGAAAATATCTGCTGTATAGGCCCCCTTCGCTCTGAGCCTGAGATAAAGGTTTTATAGCCCCTTTGCTCAGTAGTTTCGCTATCTCGGCTCGAAGTAGATGAGATACTTCGTTTTTCACCGTAGTTTCGACACGCGCCGTATAACGGCAGGGACGTCGAGCGAATTGCAGCGAACAGCCTCTTTTTATAGTGTTCAGCACCCATTCTGATACCCCGCGGAGCTTTGCCCACGCATCTTCGCGAATAGCTAGAGGTAGAATGAAGTCTGGGCTCTGGCCGCGGCATAACGGTGGCTCGAGAGCTCCGGTGTGCTGAGAACTCAACGCTGTGTTTACAGCGTGCGAGGCGGGATTCGGCGTGTCTGTGAGAGAATGTGGGCGCGGGATAGCGGGCACATATACTGCACTGAGAACACTGTCGGCTCGCACCGACTGAATGTGTGTTGGTTTCGTTTTTACAGAAACCAAGGGACACGCATCGTGTAGTGTAAGTGGGCACTGTGTTGTGGGCACGTTCACTAAATTTTTTGCACAATCGACATGAGTCGATTTTATTTGTGCTACCCCTGCACTGTGGCGGGCTGTGTCTGGGTGTGGGAATGGGCACTGGGAAGTGGGCATTCTTACAACACTCATAACACCATCGGCCATGGCCGGAACACCAGAAAATGCACTCTTTATTGGATTTATCTGGGTAGCCGTAAAAACGGCCTTTGTGTGCAGGCAAGCGGGCTGTGGAACCGGCTTATTTACTGCGAAATACACTGGAACAGTCACATTGCTTGGAACTGAACGAGCGAGAAGTTTTGGTGAAAATCCTGCCGCAGCGGGATTTGAACACTGTCGCTTTCCTAGAGAGGCTAGGAAGGCTTTGAGATCTCGGTCTTGATCTCAATCCTCGGCCGGGGCCCGCGCTGAGGGGGGCGGCGTCCAGCAGAGCGAGAGCGTGGTGTTTGGTCTCGGGCCTGGCGGCGCTGTGAAGCGGCGGCGGCGGTTGGTGCAGGCTGCGGCTGAGAACTCCGGGCAGACGGCTGTTTTGAGCGGCCTGTAGCAGAGCTAGAGCGCTTCGGCAGGAAGTGCTTCATAGCCTGCGATGTTTTCTGCACCTCAACGAATCTGTCCGCGAAATCTTTGACGGCAGATCCGAAAAGGCCCGCTGGGGAGATGGGCGCATCGAGGAACACGGAGCGCTCTGCTTCCGTCATCTCAGATAGCGTTAGCCACAAGTGTCTCTCAGCCACGGTGAGAGAGGCCATATTCCGCCCAACGGCCTGTGCAGCGGCTTTTGCAGCGCGTAGAGCCAGGTGTGTAGCGCTTCTTAAGTCCGCCACGCAAATCGCCTCCAGTCCTTCCTCGTCCATTTTTCGGATCATGTCGGCTTGGAAGATCTGCAGGACAGCCATAGTGTGCAGCGCTGAAACTGCTTGCCCGGCGGCGGTGTAAGCGCGACCGTGCATGGCTGATGTAACTTTAGATGGTAGCGCCGTCTGAGCGCGCCGTCCAGCGGAGGGCGGGCAAGGAGGAAGAGAAAGGTACCCTTTATCTTTCGCACCGTCCACAGTGGAGAATGCAGCAGAGACAGAGGTACGCAGCCTGGCAGAGAAGGGGGCGTTCCAAGACTTCGCGACTTCCTCGTGAAGCTCAGGAAGGAAGGGCGCGGGTCTCGACTGTGATGGGGCTTCGTCTTTTCTGAGGAAGCATCCGTCCAGCCTGTTAAGCGTGCGGGTTGCGCGGGCGCCTCCCAGTCGAGGCCGATGTTATCCACGGCTTGAGAGAGCAGACGCATCAGCTCAGATTCAATGCCGGCTCGTCTCCCAGAGGGCTGGCGGGTAGCAGGGGGGGAGGTCCACAGAGCTCTCCCAATCCTCACTGTCCGATGCCAGGAGAGAACATGCCTCGGTAGGTTCGTCGAGCTCAAGGGCGGAAGCGGCGGCAGACGGCGGCCGCTGTCCATCTGTGAGCGACTCGAGCGATGCCGGCGAAGCTGGCGGGCGAACCGGCGAGCTTTGGCGGGCAGGAGAGAGCTCGGGGGTGCGCTGAGCACGGCGCTTCTTACAGCGCGGAACCACAGCGGGCAGAAGTGCGGGCTCCGAGAAGGATGCCAGGCGAGTTCTCAGAGTCACCATAAGCATCAGCTCGCAATGAGGGCATCCGCCGTCAACGAGAGCGAGAGCCGTGTGATCTTCACCCAGGCAGGAAACGCAGATGACATGGCGGTCCCCGTCGCTGAGTTGGGCTCGGCACGAGCCACAGGAAGGCATCTTGAAAAAGACGCTAGCTCTTTTAGGAGTTTTTGAGAGAAGTGTGAGTCACACTCTCAGCAGAGTAAAGGATATAGGCGCCGGAAAGCGCAGCAGGTACGGCGGCTGAAGGCGGCAAGGTGAAGGCCAGCGACTTCAGGCTCAAGGGCTCGTCCCGCTGAAGGCTTGCGTCGACGGCGCGGCTTCTCACTCTGGATCCAGCGATGCGAGAGCTTCGCTGAAGAGATGAAAATCAGTTTGTATCAGCCTATCGACCTGCTTTTATAGGGCCAGGCCACGCCCTTTCTGGCGGGACGTGACAAAATGGGCGCGAAGTGCCCCCATTGGACATGGCGTCACGCAGGGCCGCTCTCGATAGGCTGCTGCTTTTGCCGCAGGGCAGCCAATAGGCGCGCGAGCTGCCTCGCCTATGTCTGCATGCTGCCGCAAAGCGTTTTACATTGATTAAAAATTAAGGATAATTTTTGGCTTCAATATCTCGTGGAAAAGAGGTTTTCCCCATAGCGTAAGATATTATGCAGTATGAGAGATACTCTCGTAAGAGAACACTTTTGAAGACATGCAATGTCTAGTGAAAGTATAGATGTTTTCTAAATCTTTTTTTATTTTATTGTTTTTTTTATAAATGCTGGAAAACCTTTTTTTTTTTACTGTGGTAAATACTTTTGGTAACACTTTATTTCGATAGTCCACTTTAGACATTCTAACTATAAATAACTTTGCAGCTACAAGTCAACTAACTGTCATTAGGGTATTAATATCTGCTAACACCTTATTTTGTTGGTCCCCCAACAGACATTCTACTGACTATAAGTAACTTGGCAACTACAAGTCAACTTTTTCTCCTAACCCGAACCCTAACACCTAACCCCTAACCCTAACCTAACAATCTACTGACAGTCTACTACAGCCTACTAATACTCTAATGAAAGTTAGTTGACATATAGTTGAAAAGTTACTTATAGTTAGTAGAATGTCTAAAGTGGACTATCGAAATAAAGTGTAACCATATTTTTTAACATGGTGCAGTCCTGGATCAGCTCAAGAGAAGTACGTCAGAAAAACACATTCGCAGGGCATCCCGAAGAGGTGTATGATATTTATGGCTGGATTTAGCCAAAATATATCAGGCAAGACGCCACATTACATAGGCCATTCTTTCACAATAAACTTGCATGGAAACAGTTAAGGACAAACTGCAGACAGTTACAAGCAGCAGTGAGATATGGAAGGATTTTTTTAAGGAATTTTCTGTGTTACTGTTGCTTAAGTGCTCTGTAGCATGACATTTTGTTCTGCAGTTCTCTGCCCTGCTTCTGATAAGTAGCCTGCTTAATATTTTGCAGATATTTCCGCAGCAGTAGCTTTGGCAACCTGTCAAAGTCAGCCTGCTGTGAAATCCTCCTTAGTACATTGTAGAGTTCAGGGTGTCACGTTATGATGTAAGTATAGGTGTGACACCGGAGAACGGTCTTTTCCACACACATGGTTTGTATGAAAAACACATTTCCTGTTCTCTCTTTTAAATATGGCCATGTGTCACCAAAGAACATTATTATTTTCAGTCTGGTCTTGCATGGACAATTTTATATAACATGTATATCGCCTCGTTCATCTTCTCAGGGAGAAGCATTTCTCTCAACGAACGGCAATGGCAGAGGAGAGAACCCACGATCATTCGAAATACTACTGTTGTTGTGTCATCATGGAATGCATTTTTATATTTCATAACAATGTAATTATGTTTTTATTTGGCAAGTAGTGTTGCTGCTGCTGCTAGCTTGCCTGTTGATCTGCCTGATGTGTGAAGTGTGAATTTAGGTTTTGAGTTTAGATTGATGGCAATCTCATTTCTTTTTTGTCAATTTTGTAAATTATTTAAAAATATCTTTTCCACACTTGTAAGCTGTAGGGGGCGAGTACCATTCCTTTGTAAATACTGTTTTCTGCCGTTTTTCATTAGATAGGGAGGGCCTTCGCTCACCCCTGAAGATGTGCTTCACTTGTGATCCTGTAAATAAAAGTGTATAAATGGTCTTTGATTGCCAATTCCAGCATATGTTCCTGCCTCAACCTATAGGTCGTAACAATAAAAACAATAAAGATGCAGTAGAAAAAAGTAAGAGATGCATATAGAAAAATGTTGAGTGTTCATATTGCCATCATTTTGATCTATTTGCTGCTTGACTGGCTTGTATGGGTGCAGCCTGCAATACACGTTACACAATGCTGTAACCTGGAGGACATTCACCTGCCACCTGCCAGAACACATTTACAACAACATAACTTGCTTTTAATCCATTGCCAGTATTTACAAAATGATCACAAACAGAACTGAAAGCCACAAAATAGAATATAAATAGGCTCCGTTGTGTCCCATGCTGTTGGAGATCAGACAGTCTCCAGATGGTATTTGTGAAACTACATCAAAACCACATGTATTAGAGCAAGTATTAGAGTTATAAATTCTTTGAAGAAATCGGTTTGATCGGTTGCTGATGGATATTTGCCATTATATTACATAAATTGAGCGTCAGCGTCAGTTCTGGCAGGCCAGGTAGTCAAGCCGCTGCTTATGCTATTTGCTATCAACACTGTCCCGTCAGCTGATCTGCTCCAGCTGAGCCGCATTAGCTGGTTAACTCCCCTCGCTGCTCAATGGCCAAAGCTCAAACAAGGCGCCCTATTTAAAGCTCATTCACCTTGCTCATACATGCTTGCTGCTCGCTCTGCTGGCTCGCTGCTCGCTTCTGCTGCAATATTGACACAGGATTCGACGTGATTCGTTCTCCATTCATCTCTGAAGTTTCACGAAGCTAAGTTCCTTTTAATATTCATTGCTAAAAGCATCGGTGTGTTGGCAACATGCTTGTTGTTAATGCTATCCGTGTGGCATTTGGGCTTATCTAATAGTCGTTTTCGTAAAAATGCTATGTGATCATATTGGCTATGTGCGTTACTATTGTTGTCATTGGCAACTGATCGCGTTGCTCACGCTGGCTTTTACCACTATGCAGCGCAGATTCAAGCAGCTTGCTGTGATAGGATTTAAACTCTGCGGACTGCCTCCGGACCGTATACAGCTCATTCTTACGCATTGTGCAGCAACTATGGCGGCGACACTCGCTCCGGTTTAACCCTTTAAACTATGGGGCGGTGGTTTCTGCTGCTTACGAACGATACCTCCGTCCCGATGTTCGGGATATTGTTGACGCCCAGAAAGCCATGAGCTCAAGTCTCTGATTTGTTTCGTTAATAAAACACATTTGATCATTATTTTGCTCGCGCTCTGCTCAGTTAACGCCCCTGAATGCGCTATCAGCTGTTAATTTATTCATCTAGCTCGTTCTCAGAGGTGGATTAGTCATCTATCCATAGAGCTTACACTGTAAGACAGAGCTGTCAAACAGTTTAAAGACAGATAATCTAGGTAACAGCATGTTTTAGCTATTGCGGTCTTGATTAGTAATTTCAGTAATAAATTAATATTTTTACTATTATAAATCGCTAAATTAGGGCGGCTCAGTCGACATTGTTCGAGACACTCAATTTTGTTTTGGGGGAATTAGCTCATGTAGTCAAATAAATCATCGTCTGTATCACAGAGGATTGCCAGGTGTGGTTTTGTTTGGGGGGATATTTTAGCTCTCACAGTCTAAAACTGTGTGAGCGTTCCCTAATGCTGCTGCTGCTGTCCTCTGACTCTCTGCTATTTCATGGTGCTCATGAAAGGTCAGAGGACTCCCTGAACAGAGCCATACCGCCAAATTTCAATTCAGGAACATCAACCTGTTTGCAATCTATTCAATAAAAATTCTAAATTATTTTGTTTGTGTGTTCTTGACTTAATGGACCTGACAGAAATTGAGCGTCAGCGTCAGTTCTGGCAGGCCAGGTAGTCAAGCCGCTGCTTATGCTATTTGCTATCAACACTGTCCCGTCAGCTGATCTGCTCCAGCTGAGCCGCATTAGCTGGTTAACTCCCCTCGCTGCTCAATGGCCAAAGCTCAAACAAGGCGCCCTATTTAAAGTTCATTCACCTTGCTCATACATGCTTGCTGCTCGCTCTGCTGGCTCGCTTCTGCTGGCTCGCTTCTGCTACCCGCCACCTCCCCAGCTCCTCCTTATGCATAACGTGGCATTTGCTTATGTCATGTTGCCTGCTCTGTTCACAGGGGGATATTTTAGCTCTCACAGTCTAAAACTGTGTGAGCGTTCCCTAATGCTGCTGCTGCTGTCCTCTGACTCTCTGCTATTTCATGGTGCTCATGAAAGGTCAGAGGACTCCCTGAACAGAGCCATACCGCCAAATTTCAATTCAGGAACATCAACCTGTTTGCAATCTATTCAATTAAAATTCTAAATTATTTTGTTTGTGTGTTCTTGACTTAATGGACCTGACAGAAGTAGTAGGATGATTGATTTCAGTCAGCAGGAATCAGTCACTGGCTTCACTCCATCACAATCAGGTATTAATTATAATCTTTCCATTTTGTTCGTTTAGCCTATTATGAATTTGATCATTTATTTGTTTGGTATTAATTGTCATAAATTAATGCTGACTGGCAAATGAACACATTATTTCTCACACAAAGCTATGTTTATTGCTATTTTACATTGATCTGCCTGCATACGTTATATTGTTGTGCACTGCTTATGGGTAGGCTTATAGGCTAAGGGTTAGGGACTCAAAAACATTCAAGATAACATCATATAATATAATTGTCATAATTGGCGACTCTGTAACCTGTCTGCACTTCACTTCCCAGCATCCCTTCTGGTCCCCACCTGCGCTCAGTCAGCCATCACCACACCTGCTGCTGATCATCACCAGATACTGATTCCCTGCACCTGCCTATATCAACCTGCATCACCCTCACACCAATGTCTGGGCTCGGCAACGTTGCAGTATACACTGCTTTATGTCAGACTCCTTACCAATCTACTCACCTGAGATCGTCTCGTCCTGTATCCAGTCTTTTTTCATCAAATTGGAGCCAGATATAGATCACTTTTACAATATTTGCTCATCCCATGGATAGTTGTATAATACACAGCACTCAATGTTTTTGAGGATCTTAACTTTAAGCTTCAAAGAAGAAGAACTGAAGAATTGAAGCCCTAAAGCATGACATTCCCACAAAAATCCCCCCAAATATCCAGATAACATGTCAGACTAAACTAAATAACAGACTTGAAGCTCTTAATGGATCATAAAACATCTTCTGATATAAAAGCTTCTGCTTTAAGTACACATGCTCAGACTACTGCATCACCTTATGTAATGATTTTTTCACTAATACTTTATTAGCTATCACAACCTTTTTTTATCGCCCAGCACCTGCACTGTTTAAAATATGTATAGAAATATATGAATCATGGCAAATTAAAGAGATAGTCCATGCAAAAATGTCTCTTCAACAGACTTGGATTTAAACTGCTTGATTCATATGGATTTATTTTATCTCTTTATGAGCTATTTGAGGTGTCAGAACCTTTGGTAAATATGGAAGGCCAGAAATCTCACAGATTTTATCAAAAATATCTTAATTTGTTTTCCGAAGATAAACCAGTCTTACCGATTTGGAAGGACAAGAGGGTGAGTAAATGATGACAGAATTTCATTTTTGTATTTTAAGTTCATTGCTTACATTTATGTAATCAGTACAATTTCCATGCAAGCTTTTTAAAGTTGAATACCTATTTCTTTCATACCGTGTGCGGTATTGTCAATCAGGTTACGTGTGCCATCCTATTCCAGCTGCACTGGATTTCCCTTTTTGACACGAGAGTCATTTACTTATGCTGAAGGATTGAGCCTGTCAGAGAGATAGAGCAGATGTTACAGACACTTGCCCCGAGCTGCCAAACTCTTGTCCTCCTCATTTTTCAAGATTGTGTGCATATGTTAGGAAAAGAAAGTGGAAGGATCCCCTGAAGGTCAGCTACTGGGAAAGCACTTCCTTTGCCAAATTCGTATGGCTTTTCCGCATGTCAGGGTGATGAATTAATCTTTAGCACTTAGCAGGTGCTGATGAATATCACCACACATGTGGATTACACTGATCTCACATGATACCTCATTTATTCACATTGAATGACGGCAATGTTTTGACATTCTGAGAGATGTGGTCACATCCATTAAATAGATGATTCTAACATGACAACAAAAAACTCTTGAGATCAGTAAAAGGGTTGTGGAAGGATCGCATTTGAGTGTTTACAAACAGTGTCTGATAGCCATCTGAAATTCTTGAAAAATTGTGCAAGGAAAACTTCTTGCACATAAATCGTTTTCTATGAATGTGTAAGTCTCTAAATACAACATGATTTATTATATGCAATAAAAACTGAACTTAAACAAAAGATCAGTTATGCCTAAAGTGCAAGGGTAAAATTCAAATTTTATTTAATTTTTTTATTCAGTGAACCTTAACACCAGTTAAACCTTGTAGTCCGGGGGTAAAATACACCTAAAACACACCTTTATTTTGTCAAAAGCAATGAGCCGAGAAAGGCTTAATACACCAAGTATCTTTTCTCTTTCATATAAAACTGTATTTCAGCATTATCCAAGGAATGTGCAAAATGTCATACAAATGATACACATTCAAGATGTTCATATAAACAGCTCTTTCAACAAAACGTCGTATCATTCCCTGTTATTTTAAGTCATGGTAAGGGAAACTGATTGATTGTCACGTTTGTTCCAGGAAGGGAGGACATATTCTTCTTATTAACTCCCTTTGAGAAGTGTATCCACAAGTTGAATGAACATCTGTGTCAGTACATATACTAGAGACAATCAGACAACAAACTTTAAAGTGTTGCAAAATGGAAAACTAATAGGTAACATTTTTCAAATGGACAGTTCTATTCTAAATGGCTTAAAGAACTTTAATGGAGAATATTTTGTGGCCTGGATGGGATTTTTAATTATTTATTTTTTAATTGGGCATGCAGACACTAAAATCCTGTCCCACACACAGACAGACAGATTATATCAAGCTGAATGCTCACTGAACCATTATGCATTCAATCAAGTTACTCAAATACTAATTTAAGTGCAGTGTAAATAAATCCAATGTAAATAAAAAAATATATATATATATTTTACAGTCCAGTTTTGGTTGTAATTGTAGCTGCTTGTGGGATATTTGAATGATAATTCAGGATTAGTGTGCATCTATTTAAACAACTTATGACCAAATACTTCATTATTAATTCATTATTACTGTTCTTCCGCTGTCTTAAATACCTTGTCTTAAACTTTTTGATTTTGAAGCCCAAAAAAGCGCATCCATCCATCATAAAAGAAACCAATTCGGCTCCAGAGGGTTAATAAAGGCCTTCTGGAGCGTTTTTGTAAGAAAAATATCCATATTTCTAACTTTATAATCACTGGCAGTCGAGTTCCGAAGGAAGAGTGACCTCTGACCCGACGCATGACATAGGATGTAGGAGGAGCGTAAGCTTAGGTGAGTAGTAGACGCTTCTCAAAGTTTAAACAAATAAGGCTGGGCAACAAACTCAAGCTCCTCTGACATTTCTCTTTTTAAAATTCTCGTTTTAGACTTCTAATTCATGACCGGCGTTTTGTTTTGCTATCCTCTGTGCTTCCGTGTTCATCAGTACGTCATGCATCAGGTCAGAGGTCAGTCTTCACTCTTGAGTCGCAAAAGGCCATTACCCTTTTTTTTTTATATAACTCGGATTGTGTTTGGCTGAAAGATTATAAATTATAGTATAATTTTCATTTTTGGGTGAACTATCCCTTTAAGCCACGTAGATGGGGATCCCTGTTCCTTGAGGCCAGGTTTCCACTACAGCATATGTGTCATGCAATTGAGGGCCAACAGCCTGCAAAAACAGAGCGCTGTTCCAAGTCTTTGTCCCTCTGCTGATCCAAGTTAACAGCAACTGCTTGGAGAACAACACTAGTATTTCTATAATGTAATACATACACTCATATGTAGATCTTGAATTAAGTTGGTCTGATTATCGAAGGCTAAAGAAAAACTTATATAACTACAAAACTTAGGAAAACAGGATGATAACCCTCATTCATTTTTCCATCCGGAAAAGGGAACAGAAAATTGACAAAACAGATGTCTTTTCTGAAGCATTTCATAACTTTCTAAATAATATGGCCACTTGTGAAAGTATAAAATTTGTTTGAATCACAACAACCAAAATGAGATCACTGAATCAGCATTTTTGAATATAATATGGTGACTGTTCAGTAATAATAATAAATAATTGAAAATTAAAGGGTATTGATTGCACAGCTAGATCATGTCAAATAGCAAATCTCTAAATTCCCTGTCGATTTGATGAGTAGAGCAGGTGCTCATGGCTCATGTGAGTTGTTTACAGGGATACAGGTTCATATCTCGCCTTGGTCACGTACTGATCCCATTCCCTTAAAGAGATAGTTCACCCTAAAAATTAAAGTACTGTCATTAATTACTCACCCTCATGTCGTTCCAAACCCGTAACACCTTCGTTCATCTTGGGAACACAAATTAAGATATTTTGATGAAATTAGGGAGCTCTCTGACCCCACATAGACTACAACGTCATAACTACTTTCAAGGCCCAGAAAGGTAGTAAAGACATAGTTAGAATAGTCAATGTGACTACAATGGTTCAACCTTAAAGGGATAGTTCACCCAAAAATGAAAATTAGCCCATTATTTACTCACCCTGAAGCCATCCTAAGTGTATATGACATTCTTCTTTATCTAAAACTTTATCGACTAAAATCGACTTCCGGCAGACGGCAGTACGCATCGACTCACGCCAAAAAAGTAACACTTGAACTTGACGCACCACGCACCTTTCGGTCTTTGACATACACCTCTTCAAGTTGAACACACCTAATCCTTTGTCGCCACTTATTGGTGCAACAATGTAACTTTCAGAAAGAGTCACTAAAAATCACAAACTAATGCGATGGTCTGTCTGGAATAAATAGAAGCAATATATTGCTTGTATATACAAAATCTAAGTGCTGTTGGGCAATGAAATTCAAGCTATCTCTGCTTCAAAGGTAACACGGATTGCAACAGTTATGGCCTCTATTTTCCAGCTTGAGGCATTCTTATTTGTGCTAGCATGATTCATTTTAATATAAAAAGCTAAAGGAATTCTATATGCATGCCAAAAAGCTAACTTTTATGTGAAGGCCCCTGCTATATTGTATGCTGATGTGCTAAAGAAAATGTTGGCACATGTTTAGAACAAGCTTAAATTGGCCCCAAGATTCAATTCCGTGTTAAATTATTTCAGACATGGATCAAATCCCAGAAACAAATACAGAGATTAAGAGTTTTAAAGGAGTATAACTGTTCCCGTGAATTTGACTGAATTCAAATAATGTATTATAATAATTATAATAAATTAATTTGGTATGAAATTATAATGATTGCAAATTAAACATTTATACAGAAGTTATATTCATAAATATATTCAACAATTATTGAACTGAATGACATTTTCCTATATTTTATATGGCCTACAATTACATAATTAGGAACTCATGGCACGTGTGCCACCCTCAGGGCAGTTCAGATTAATTTCATTTCACTATGAGATATTTTTCTTACAAGTCTAAGAAAATGTCAGTAAATTATCCCTCACTATTTTCACTGATTTCTCCAATTTGTGAATGTTTACGTAAGCTAGAAATGAACCTCACAAGATAAATCATTCACAGGTTATTAAAAAAATGTTTTATATGACCGAAATCACGATGGCAATGTTCTGAATGTACTCATCTGCAAGCATTTAAAGGAATGGTTCACTCACAAATTAACATAGTCATTTTTGAAGGACCACAAAAGTTAATACTATATTCATTAAATTACATGTGCTATATTACTTATTACTATATAACTGAATTAAGTATATTACCTATTACTTAATTCTGAAAAAAAAAAACAGAGTTTCTAATGATTGGATCAAAAACCTTTGCACGTACTAACCTAGAATATTGTCTAACAATAATGGCTGCTCTGTCAAGTCTTCGTCGTCTGTTAGGAACCTGGGTGTGCTCTTTGATACCAATCTTTCATTTGAAGCCACGTTTCTAGCATCTGTAAAACCGCATTCTTCCATCTTAAAAATATATCTAAATGACGACATATGCTTTCAATAAAAAACTGCGGAACAGTTAGTTCATGCGTTCATGACCTCAAGGCTAGATTATTGTAATGCACTTATGGGTGGTTGCCCTGCAAGCATAATAAACAAACTACAGCTGGTCCAAAACGCAGTAGCTAGAGTTCTCGCTAGAACCAGGAAGTATGACCATATTAGCCCGGTTCGGAAAACACTGCATTGGCTCCCTATTAAACATTGTACACATTTTTAAATATTGCTGATTACTTACAAAGTACTAAATGGTTTAGCTCCCCAGTACTTGAGCAAGCTCTTAATGCATTATAGTCCTTCATGTCTATTGCGATCTCAAAACTCTGGCCAGTTGATAATACCTAGAATATCAAAATCGACTGCTGGCGGTAGATCCTTTTCCTATTTAGCACCTAAACTCTGGAACAGTCTTCCTAACATTGTCCAGGAAGCAGACACACTCTCTCAGTTTAAGTCTAGACAAAAAACACATCTCTTTAACCTGGCATACACATAGAAATTATACATTCCAATTACTCAAATTAGTTAAATGATTATTAGGCTGCATAAATTAGGTCAGCCGGAACCGGGAACACTTCCTATAACACCCAATGTACTCGTTACATCATATCGTTACATCATGAGAAGAATGGCATCTACGCTAATGTTAGTCTTTCTGCTTATTCCGAGGTTTAGTGTAATCAGCTGGATCCAGTCCGTATCCAGATCAGATGGTGGACCTGTGCCTAGACACGTCCACAACGCATGTAATCAGCCGGATCCGGGCTGTATACAGACCAGATAGAGGACCTGCACCTAGAAAACGACCACAAAGCATCCCTGAAGTGTCAGCAGAGATTGTGTCAACTAGACTCTCCCCTGTGAAGGCCTCATTTACACAACAGCCATCGGCACTGATCCTCAACAAACCCGTCTCCACACCGGCGTGACTCCGATCTTCAACCATATGGAACTGGATAATATTCTGATTGTTCCAAACCAATCTGACTTCTGACCTTTATGCTGCCTGAATCATAATCATACACTGTCCGTTCATTTGCCAGAGGAGAACTGCCCCCCGACTGAGCCTGGGTTCTCCCAAGTTTTTTTTTTCTCTCCATTCTGCCACCTGATGGTGTTTTGGTTCCTTGCCACTGTCGCCTTTGTTGCCATTGGCTTGGCTTGCTTAGTTGGGGACATTCAATTTAACATTTAATTTAATATTCAACAATAATATTGATCTGCCTGCATTGATACTATTATAGAAGAACTGAACTGAGCTGGACTATGACATCATGGTTTACTCCAGATCAGCTATATATATATATATAAATTAAAGGGATAGTTCACCCAAAAATGAAAATTCTGTCACTAATTACTCACCCTTTTACTCATGTTGTTCCAACCCCGTAAGACCTTCGTTCATCTTCGGAACACGAATTAAGATATTTTTGATGAAATCTGAGAGCTGGATCACTCCTCCATACTAGTCCATAGGCTTCTTCAGGGATTGAACTTGCCGGCCTCGAAAAGTTATTAAAGACATCGTTAAAATAGTCCAAGTGACTACAGTGGCTCAATCTTAAGTTTATCAAGCGACGAGAATACTTTTTGTGCGCAAAAACAAACAAAAATAACGACTTTATTTCAACTATTCATTTCCTTCTCTTTGGGCCTCTAGTCAGTTAACGTAGTGTGATTCCGTAGAGCTACGTCACACGTAGGCTCACTATTGGCCGACGCTGGTCATTTGTGTGATGCGTGTGACGTACAACAACAGAAGCTTACGCTATTACACTAGTGAACTGACTCGAGCCCCACAGAGAAGGAAATGAATAGTTGAAATAAAGTCGTTATTTTTGTTTTTTTTGCGCACATAAAGTATTCTCGTCGCTTGATAAACTTAAGATTGAGCCACTGTAGTCACTTGGACTATTTTAACGATGTCTTTAATAACTTTTCGAGGCCGGCAAGTTCAATCCCTGAAGAAGCCTATGGACTAGTATGGAGGAGTGATCCAGCTCTCAGATTTCATCAAAAATATCTTAAAGGCCGTGTTGCAGGGTTAATTTTTCAACTAATTTGTGCAATTTGCTTGTTGGTAATACACATTTAAACTGTTATCCATTGTATTTTATGTTGTTGGGTATTACAAAACGTAATATAATACGAAAAATTACAGCGGTTTGCAACGATTCTCCTTTCCACCACAATGCATTGGATGACGTCACCTTGGGGAGAGAATTTACCAAAGCCCGCCTTGAGAGCATTAGAGTGACTAGAGAGACGAGTAGTAGAGACGAGAGTATTCAGATAGCGCAGATTATAGATCAATAGATAAATACATAGATATAGGTAAATAGATAGTCTAGATATATAGATAGACAGACAGATATATAGATAGATAGGCTAGTATGCGGCAACTGCACATCCAACGGCACGTGCGACCAATGAGCCAACTCTACATTGTCAATCTACCTACTATGTATATTTCTATCTATTTATCTATCTAGCTGCTAGCTTGCTATGCTAACGTTTATGCTATCTGGATGTCTGCCTATCTCTCTCTATACTGCCCACACAAGCACTTGCCAAACACAGCGACCGGACAGCGACAGACACGTGGCGGCTAAGTTTGCAACAACATTTTCACCGGAGGAAGAGATAAACACTTGGAAACGCCAATATAGCTAGCATGATGCCTTCTATTTCTAGATGACAAAGACCAAGTTTACCAGTACTAGACACTATGACAAAGGTTACCGGTACTTATCTGAACTAACGTCATGATCACTGCCACTAGATATAAAGAAAACGTTGATTTTTCACTCGGTCCTATTCAATGACAGTAACAATATATATATATGTGTGTCGTTATTGTGCACTGCTGCTCGTAGACTAGCTCCAGTGCTCATTGCTGCGGTGTTAAATGATAGCAACTCACCAGGACACTTCACCAACTCTTCCTCATCCCAGTCAGTCGCCATAGTTCTAATACTAGGCTGAGAATGTCTAATACGGGCTCTGATACTAGGCTGAGGCTGCCTTTCCTCCACTTCTCCCCAACGTGACGTCATCGCCGAATCGCGTTAAAAAAACCGTTAATACCAAAAACGTAAAAAAACTGGTCTTTAAGACCATTTTTGAGACATTTTAAAAAGGATATACATATCCTGAGTGATTTATGTACCCATTAATCGACAGTGGTGGTTAACCTGCAACATGGCCTTTAATTTGTGTTCCGAAGATGAACGAAGGTCTTACGGGGTTGGAACAACATGAGGGTGAGTAATTACTGACAGAATTTTCATTTTTGGGTGAACTAACCCTTTAACTAAATTAATAACTTTTTTAAAACAAAAATGAAACATCACTCTGGACTGTGACGCTATTTTCTTTTGGAAACAAACTTTTTGGATTATTTTCCTGTTATCTCTGTAAAGCTGCTTTGACACAATCTGTATTGTAAAAAGCGATATATAAATAAATGTGACTTGACTATATCACTCATTTTCTAAAATCAAAATCTTCCTGTGACAAACAGACAAAACAATTTTCTCTTTTTTTTTCAGAATTTATTTTCCACGGAAGAAAGAGAGTAATAAAGGTTTGGAATGGCATGAGGGTGAGTAAATGATAACAGATTTTTTTTTTGTCCTTTAATCTATAAGCTTTAAAGGGATACTCCACCAGTTTTTCTTATTAAACTATGTTATTCCCTTAACTAAGACGAGTTGATACATACCTCTCTCGTCTCAGTGCGTGCACTATATCGCTCTGTATTGCCGCAAAACTATGTTAGCACTTAGCTTAGCCCATGCATTAAATATGGGCCAAGCAGAGAAGCGACCAAACACTTCCACGTTTTCCCTATGTAAACACAGTTACTCGAGTAGTGTAACTTGACCTGGGCTGGTGACACAAAATAAACCGTTGCGCTTTTCTAAGCGTTTAAAATTGATGACTATATTGTATGGCGGAATACCATAACAATTGCTTTTGAGCACTTCGACTTGGCGCAATAATATCTTCACTCGTGAAAAGTCCTCTTACCGGTTCCCGCTTCCTCTCCCCCTCCCTCTGACATTTCCGTCAATACAACCAACGTGACATGCGCCGGTAGTAGTAGTTCGAGCGGAGTTGACGAAGTAACAGGTTGTTGGAAGCTAGTTTGTGTACAATAATGGTTAAAGCGTGCATCGTAAAGGGTTGTGAAAATAAGGAGAATGTACACAGTGCTGTCATTTTTCACCGAATTCCAACACACCACATACAGCGGAGAGCTTGGTTAGCTGCTTTGAACAAGAATCCCAAAACACCATTGATGACTCTGAAGAAGTGGCGTGTTTGCTCCGAACATTTCACAAAGAAGGACTATACCTGCACAGGAACACGCCTAAAGGATGAGGCTACACCAACAATATTCAGATCACTTACAGAAAGCCCGTGGTCTTTCGCCAGCTCCGGTCTGTTCTGGATCATATCTTTCTTGCCTCTCACGGTCCACAAGAGCTAATTCCTCCTCCGTGTACTCGGGTTCAAACAGATATGGCTCTGGGTCTTCTAAAAGAAGTCATAATCATCTACAAAGTCCGCCATTGCAAATGATCTGCAGTTTGCTAATAGCACAGGTAGTAAAAGTCACGTTGGTAGTATTGACGGAAATGTCAGCAGCTGGATGCTATTGGAGGGAGGGGGAGAGGAAGCGGGAGCCGGTAATCTTTTCACGAGTGAAGATATTATTGCGCCAAGTCGAAGTGCTCAAAAGCACTTGTTATGGTATTCCGCCATACAATATAGTCATCAATTTTAAACGCTTAGAAAAGCGCAACGGTTTATTTTGTGTCACCAGCCCAGGTCAAGTTACACTACTCGAGTAACTGTGTTTACATAGGGAAAACGTGGAAGTGTTTGGTCGCTTCTCTGCTTGGCCCATATTTAATGCATGGGCTAAGCTAAGTGCTAACATAGTTTTGCGGCAATACAGAGCGATATAGTGCACGCACTGAGACGAGAGAGGTATGTATCAACTCGTCTTAGTTAAGGGAATAACATAGTTTAATAAGAAAAACTGGTGGAGTATCCCTTTAAGCTCAGTTGATTATGCGATCAGACAGATGATGGACAGACCATTAGCAGAACTCACCCTTTTGTTTTAAGTTCAAGATGAAGATAATACAAAGAAACCACCTTTATATTTTCCCAACAGCTAAGATTGAACATTTGACCTACTGAATGAATATTTGAGCAATGTCAAGTGAGCCCCTGAGTCACCGGCGCAGCATTAAAACTTCCATATTTGTACAGTGCATAGAAGCCGATCAAATTATTCAGCACACGCTTTGACTTTCTGTCTTTTTGTTAAAACAACAAATCAATGGAAGACAAAAAACCTTTCCAAAACGTGTTTGGTTAGCAAAGCAGTGAGTCAGTATCCATTTAATAACCATGATGTAGTGAGGTGTGTGTATGTGTGTGAGACTGTGAGGTATGTCTGGGCAGAATTAGTCAGGGCTTTCGGTGTTGGTTTGGGTAGCATCTGGTACCCTGATGTGCGGTAAGATGGAAACAATCCCTGTGGCTAATTGAGTCACTCCTAATTAACTAAGAGCTTTAGATTCAACCAAACTCAGCTTAAATACTATGATCCTTTGTCTCTATGTCTACCAGTGAAGTCATGATCCAACTTAATCCATGTAATGGCCTCACAGCAGACCAATTTCAAAGGCTTTCTCTGGAATCTTAATGCACACGGAACAGATAACCATGGCCTCTAGAGAAGTTTTATGTAAATTGAAAGGGACAGGTCTGTGGAAGATCACATGTGCTACAGACTGCAATCCAGACCAAAACTTGCCTCACAACAGATCATTAATATTTTAACAGACCCAGAAGGAATAGAAGACCGAATAGAGTTTTTCAAATATGATGTGCCTCTTTTGAAGGACTTTACAGGCCTCTGTCTCAGGGTAGTAAGATTTAGAGTAGACATTTGGTTGGAACAGATTTCTTACCATTTATTCAAGGCATTACCAGACCTATTATTATTATTAGAATAATTATTATTTTTATATTGGAGCTGTGGTCTAGAAGCTAACATATTTTGACTTGTGAGGAACGTACTACAACATAGTGCAATATGGGGCTAATGCTAATGCTAATGCTAATGTGGGCCACTCATTTTCTGAACCTTACCCCCCCCCCCCCCCCCCCCCCCCCCATCTTTTTTGTTTCCTTTTTTTTATACCTGTCAAACTCATTGATAATCAAAGCACACAAGTTAAATAAATTAAATGAATTCAAAAGGAAAAGTATCTCAATGTACACACCCTCTCAGATTACCAGTCAAAACATGCAGGGAGCCATAACACAACTATACAGTGCACATGTCTTTAATAAGAGAGAAATAGAAAATGGGGTCAGCTTCAATGGCCCAGCATGCTATTTTGTATAGCTCTAGGGTGTATTTGGGTTGAGTAACATAGTATGTATTTGCAATCACTTCCCACCTTCCAGTTGTATAAGATGAAATTTTAGGCCAAACTCCATAAAGAACACATTTCACATAATTTGCTAATTAAAGTTATTATTATGGTAGAGTAATAGACCGGTTTGAAGGGCTATATTTCAGAGTGCACCATCCAATTAAACATCATTATCTCAACATATTACCACTGCTCATCTTGTAGGGCAGAAAACCTTGCCACTGCATGCTCCAAGTACATGATGCAATCAGAGAAGGTGTTAGAAAGTGTTGTAGACATTTTGCTATATTCTGTTTAAAAGTGTGATAATTAGTCTCCTCTTTTTACTTCAAGTGAGTCACTCACTTTTATCAAACATTTATCAAGTACATTTCTGAGAGAGACGTGCCTGAAAAAAATAGAACATCCAGTTCTTCTCTCTTCCCCAAGAAACATACTTCTATGAGCAGATGCAAACAGCCCATTCAATATCACTTCAGCACCATAGGTTTTTTTGATCTTGAGCCACATCACATCAGTTGTACATACCAGTTTGTACATGACGGGATAAACATAAATTATAAAATTTTTGCATGATATTATTAAGACGTTATATTGTATGCATTTTATTGCATAAAAGGATTTTTGAAGAAATACAGATGTTTGTGTATGATGAACAGGGTGGCCGCTTTCCAACGGTGCCCCCTAATGACAATGAGACATTTGTTATTAGGTTTGGTTAATTTATTACTAGTTTTGGCTTCAACTGTAAGAAGCTTAAATCCTTGGACAAATCTTTTAAGTTCCTCAGGCTCAATTTTTCTTCATCTTGAAGTAAATCTGTGCAATTTAGTTCTAAGCTTAAACATTTTCCAGTCGCTGATATGCTTTTACAAGTTTACCCTAAATTTCAACTTGCCATGGTTTTAATAAAGAAACATAGGCCTATATATCTGAAGACATAGTGGCCGCGTTTTACCTCTCTGCTGAATGTTAGTGTCTTGTCAGTTTCTTGGATGAAGAAAAGAGAGCATTATGCAAAACAGCAATGAATCACTCCCTCAGAGATATCTTTACAAGAAATTAGACAGTTACACAACATTCAGCCAAAGGATGAGAATGTGTTGGTTCTACACCCTATATTAGCTGCCTCTATTTACATGCCTTTCAAAGACTTGAATATATATATTGGACACACACACACACACAGAAATATTCTAGAATTATACATTAGGCCCTATAGGATATATACACTCACCGGCCACTTTATTAGGTACACCTGTCCAACTGCTCGTTAACACTTAATTTCTAAGCAGCCAATCACATGGCGGCAACTCAGTGCATTTAGGCATCTAGACATGGTCAAGACAATCTCCTGCAGTTCAAACCGAGCATCAGTATGGGGAAGAAAGGTGATTTGAGTGACTTTGAACGTGGCATGATTGTTGGTGCCAGAAGGGCTGGTCTGAGTATTTCAGAAACTGCTAATCTACTGGGATTTTCACGCACAACCATCTCTAGGGTTTACAGAGAATGGTCCGAAAAAGAAAAAACATCCAGTGAGCGGCAGTTCTGTGGGCGGAAATGCCTTGTTGATGCCAGAGGTCAGAGGAGAATGGCCAGACTGGTTCGAGCTGATAGAAGGGCAACAGTGACTGAAATAACCACTCGTTACAACCGAGGTATGCAGCAAAGCATTTGTGAAGCCACAACACGCACAACCTTGAGGCGGATGGGCTACAACAGCAGAAGACTCCACCGGGTACCACTCATCTCCACTAAAAATAGGAAAAAGAGGCTACAATTTGCAAGAGCTCACCAAAATTGAACAGTTGAAGACTGGAAAAATGTTGCCTGGTCTGATGAGTCTCGATTTCTGTTGAGACATTCAGATGTTAGAGTCAGAAGTTGGCGTAAACAGAATGAGAACATGGAACCATCATGCCTTGTTACCACTGTGCAGGCTGGTGGTGGTGGTGTAATGGTGTGGGGGGTGTTTTCCTGGCACACTTTAGGCCCCTTAGTGCCAATTGGGCATCGTTTAAATGCCACGGCCTACCTGAGCATTGTTTCTGACCATGTCCATCCCTTTATGGCCACCATGTACCCATCCTCTGATGGCTACTTCCACCATGTCACAAAGCTCTAATCATTTCAAATTGGTTTCTTGAACATGACAATGAGTTCACTGTACTAAAATGGCCTCCACAGTCACCAGATCTCAACCCAATAGAGCATCTTTGGGATGTGGTGGAACGGGAGATTCGCATCATGGATGTGCAGCCGACAAATCTGCGGCAACTGTGTGATGCCATCATGTCAATATGGACCAAACTCCCTGAGGAATGCTTCCAGCACCTTGTTGAATCTATGCCACGAAGAATTGAGGCAGTTCTGAAGGCAAAAGGGGGTCCAACCCGTTACTAGCATGGGGTACCTAATAAAGTGGCCGGTGAGTGTATTACAAGATAATATATTATATAACATCCATGAAAGTCATAAAATAATAATGACCTAAATTATAATAATAGCCTATTACAGTAGCTAATCACAATAAGGTTCCAAATACATTTTTATAAAAAAATTGGTCTGTGATGCATCAACGCTATTACATAATTAACGTTAAAAAGTGATGTTGCTTTAGCATCACTCTTGCACCCTCAGTTAATGTTAAAGTCCCCATGAACCGGAAGTTGCAAACGACTTTTCTCCAGTGTTGTGACGTATTTCCGAGAGAAACGGAATACTAAATGAGGCAAAATAGTGGGCGTGGCTTTTTTTCCAACTAGCACCTGATTGGATCTAGAAAAGTAGGTGTTTTCATTCAGCCTGTCTACTGTCAGTTGGAGGGGCGTGGTTACGGATGTTAAGCAGACACCCAAACCGTCAAACCTACGTCATCAGGGAAGGTCCTCCAATGCAGAGGGGAGGGGAAATTTCTGATTTTGATTAAAGATTATGAAGCCAAAAAAAAATGTTGTGTGGATTGACTTGCATGGATGAATTGTTCACCACAAAACGATCAATTTAGGCAAACAAAGTAAGTATGGTCAATTTTGAATTCATGGGGACTTTAAAGCAATATTTTAACCACAAATCAATGGTAATAATATTGATTCAACATTACAAAGTGATATTTTGTCAAGAGCTCTTTGGCACTGTTGAAACAATGTTGAGGTTTCAACCATAAATCAACTGTAATGGCATTGATTCAACATTACAAATTGTTATTTTATCAACATCACTTTTGCACCCCTCAGTTACTGTTGAAATAATGTTTATATTTCAACCACAAATCAATGACTATATTATTAAATCAACATTACAAAGCTGTATTTTTTTTCAGCATCATTTTTGCACACTCAATGTTGAAACAATGTTGACATTTCTTTCAGAATTCAATGGTACTATTATTGATTACACATTACAAAGTGATGTTTTTTAGCATCACTTCAGCATCCTCATTTGTTGAAACAATATTAATATTGAAGACA
The DNA here is from genome assembly GCF_029890125.1 of Rhinichthys klamathensis goyatoka. Classification (NCBI taxonomy): domain Eukaryota; kingdom Metazoa; phylum Chordata; class Actinopteri; order Cypriniformes; family Leuciscidae; genus Rhinichthys; species Rhinichthys klamathensis. Next base: position 515,010 of record NW_026606844.1, on the reverse strand, counting down.
AAGAACATGCTCATACCATTGAATCAGTGTTCAATCTACTATATTAATAATAATAATAATAAAACACTTTTCCACTAGTTCAATCACATTCTTATTTATTTTTTGCAGTCGTTTTTCTTTTAAAGGCCAACGAGGAAGGGATGTTTGGTATAGTCACAATTGACAATTGCAAGAATTGGCCTAGAAATGAAGTGTACAGCTTTTGAAAAGTGGAAGCCCATCTAAATTGAACAGTAATTTAACTGTTTGCAATTGTGAAGAGTGGAGGCGAATGATTGCGTATAGGCGCAGGCAGCTAGCCATCATCTGATAGGCCTACGTGCAGCAGCAGGTCGGTCGTTCACAAGTTAAATATAGAATAAATGTATTTGAATGCTATATCAAATTAAAACGTGACGTTTCAATTCACCATACCCTGCTGCCCACGGGGGTTTGATTGACAAGCGACCTGACCAATCATAACGCCGAATACGCAATTTTGTCCGACAACAAAGCTGTCAGTAGATTAACGTCGGTGGACTTGAACTTGACAAAACGGTATTGTTTAAATTACTTAAATGACAATATTTGAAAGTTGAGACTTTGTTTCATATCAACAGTAAGCTGCTCTGAGCTCTCTCTTGTATGTCGGCGCGTAGTCACTCAATGTAACGTACGTCTTTGCCCCGCGATGTATTTTTCACTGTGTGAGTGAGAACATGATGTGCGTGACTCGTGAGAGCCGCCTGGCTTGTCACATGCACAGTAACTAAAAAAGGCGGGTCTTTGCGAACGGTCACTATAATATCAATGATAATGATTCCATGATAATGCATGTAATATACGGCAAAGCGCCACTGAATAACAGGGCTAATGCTGCATTCCAGGCAGGTTTTTGAGCACGTAAATCACGACTTCAAACCAAGACTCACGACTTTGTAGCATTCCAGGCCAGTCACGCCAAACTACCTGAGCGCAATATACATACTTATTTTTTCAGACACATAACAATGTAATACATAATCGTGTGTGTATATACATACTTATTGTTTCAGACACATAACATTGTAATACATAATCTTGTGTGTATTATTATCATTATTATTATATTATTATTAATTTGACTGCAACGTTATATTGTCCTAAAGTGTATTCTCACTGTGTACCGCCTGCAGAAACACTGCATCCGTAGGGGCTGCCATTGTTGTTTTGTATGGTTTTGCGGGCTATGTGACGTCAGAACTCGTAACTGGGAGTACATCGATCTAGTACGAGTTCACGGGTGGGAAGTCACGGGTTTGACTGCCGTTCCAGTGCACTTTCACGGGTATAAGGTTGGAAAAACACGGGTTACAGGTTGCCTGGAACGCGGCATAATTTGTGGGGGGCGTGGTAAGGCAAGTAGTCAATCTGCTCCACAACCAATCACGGGCCCCCTCCTTGCTCGGGCCCCGGGGCTTTAGCCCCGCCTAGCCCTACTGTTAATGCGGCCGTGACATCATGCATATTGGTTGGATGCAACAGAACCTCATCAGTGACTGAATCATTACAATCTGAACCAGCTGACTCTATAAAAAACTTTAGGGTACTCAACATAATCTTTTACTGCTTCAACACGGTTTTCTTGTGACAGAATTTTGTGCACTGGTTTCATTAAATTGTTTTAGTATTTCTGACTCTGTGAACTTAATCATTGTTCCCTTTCGTTGTCACTCCCGAGTTCCGTCGGATGACGACGAATGGGGTTTCGCTTAGAAAGCCTATCGACTTCGAGTATACAAAAACGAGCCAATGGCAAAGAAATGCCATGGGTCTGCGGAATTTGCATAGCGTAACTCCGCCTCACCTCGTGGGTATTTAAGGAGAACGCTGGCAGCAAATAGGCATGTTTTCGCTTCGGAGCCAAGAGCATCTCTTCACTCCACAGCCATTTCTGACTTCACTCTACGAGACGAGCCACTCTCTCCGGTGTTGGTGTGAGGGCGATCTGCAGCGAGTTCACATTGCCTGCTGATCTGTGCAGTGATCTGCCAATGAGTGTGTTCTCCCTGCTCGCTTCAACATCGCGGAGTTGTTTTCTCCTCTCATAAAAGAGCTCGCACGCGGCACGTCTTTTTAAAGACGGCTCGCCCGTGCATTTCTGGTTGCGGTCGACTCATTTCCGATTTTGATGGGCACATTCTCTGCTCTGCGTGCTTGGGCTTGATCACGCTAGAGCAGCGTTTGTGGATGACTCACGTTCTCCCCGCGGGAACGTGACCATCGCGTCATTACGGTCGAGACTCAATGATCTCGTTAGAGAGAGAGTCCCCTCATCCAGACCCCGATCTAACACTCTCCACGTGAGGTGCTACTTCGGCTGGTGGCCAGGGTGACCTGAGGGTGTGAGTGTGGAACAAATCCGCTGACTGTTTGTCCGTGGACCACGCCCCCCTCTTCAGTGACGCAACCCGCGAGTGTTCAGGGGATTCCCCGGGTCTATTTTCGGATGCCCCGCGGGTTTCCCTTGACGCTCCAGAATCGGATCTGTTGTCCATCGCAGCATCACAGGGCGGGCTAGAATCTTCAGGAAGTGAAGATTCGACAGTGCTGCCACTTTCGGGTGTGCATATGGTATTTGTCGAGTCAGATCCTGAGATGACGGCCATGCTTTACCGGGCCGCTGCGAGCATCGGACTAGAGTGGAACCTTTCACCCTGTCCGAGCGCTCGCTGCTGGACGATTGGTTTTGGGTGTGGCCGCTGACTCCTGTCGGCGTCCACTCCAATGCCTTTCTTCCCGGATGTGCATCAGGAGATCTCGAAATCCTCGAAGACCCCCATGTCTTCCAGCGATCCCTCGTTGATCTCCTCCGCCCTTCCTTCCCTCGACGGGGCCGCTGCCCATGGGTATACTGGGGTCCCCCCGGTTGAACGCTCTGTTGCGATGCTACTGTGTCCTCAGAGTGCTTCCTCTCGGCGCGATCCTAAGCACCCGTCCAAAGCCTGTAGTTTTTCGTCTACACTTGTGGCGAATTCCTATAGCGCTATAGGACAGATAGCCGCCTCACTGCATGCCTTGCTCTCCGAGCGACGAAAGTGGCCGTACGCTCCCTGGGTCAGGTGATGTTCACCATTCTGTGGCTGAACCTGTCTGATGTGCAGGATGTCGGGCGGACCCATCTGCTTGACACCCCCATATCCCAGCTCGGCCTCTTCAGCGGTGCGGTTGAGGGCTTTGCCCAACAGTTCTCAACCGCCCACGAGCAGACTGAGGCTTATTCTGCTCCGACGGCCCCGCCGTCCGAGCAGATCCCTCGGTCTGCCCACCGCCGAAGGCGCCCTCCTGCGGCTCCCACCCCGCCCGTTCACCCGGGCTGGCTCTGGAAGCCGCAGGGGGATGCCACAGCCCTCTCCAGCCCCGCCCCCCGCTATACGCGAAGGCTGTCTCCCTCCACCCTCAAGGTCTATGTCGCCGCCATTGCCGCACATCATGACCCGATAGAAGGTAAGTCTGTGGGGAAGCATGACCTGATCATCAGGTTCCTGAGAGGAGCGAGGAGACTGAATCCTCCTCGCCCTCCTCTCGTACCCTCTTGGGACCTCGCAGTGGTCTTAACTGCCCTGCGCAGCGCTCCCTTTGAGCCTTTGCAGTTGGTCGAGCTTAACTTCCTGTCAATGAAGACAGCGCTTCTGACTGCATTGGCCTCCATCAAGAGGGTAGGGGACCTGCACGCATTCTCCGTTGACGAAGCGTGCTTGGAATTCGGGCCGGGTGACTCTCACGTGATCCTGAGACCCCGGCCTGGATATGTGCCCAAGGTTCCTACCACTCCCTTCTGGGACCAGGTGGTGAACCTGCAAGCGCTGCCCCCGGAGGAGGCAGACCCAGCCTTGGCACTGCTCTGTCCAGTACGTGCTCTTCGCATCTATGTAGACAGAACGCAGTGTTTCAGGACCTCAGACCAGCTCTTTGTCTGTTATGGTGGGAAGCTGAAGGGAAAGGCTCTCTCCAAGCAAAGGTTGTCTCACTGGATAGTTGACGCCATTGCTTTGGCATACCAGCAGCAAGGTCGACCGTGCCCCCTTGGTGTGACCGCCCACTCCACCCGGAGTGTGGCGTCCTCTTGGGCTTTAGCGCATGGCGCCTCGCTAACAGACATCTGCAGAGCTGCAGGCTGGGCGACACCTAAAACATTCGCCAGATTTTACAATCGCCGAGTGGAGCCAGTCTCCTCCCGTGTACTGTCTTTTTCAAGCTAACATGGGATCCGTTAGGTGTCTTCGCTTGCTCGCCATGCCACTCCACGGACTGGATACGTCCGATATTCTCCTCAGGTGAGCTTCCCCGAAAGCCCTGAGCTCCTCCAGCACTGCTGACGCTGGCGCCAGTGTCTATTGCCTGCGTGTCGGCTAGGTGCCTTCCGTGTGCATGGTTCCTCCTCTGAGTAACCCCCACATGTGTATTTCCACTGTAAGCCTCTTTGAGCATGTGTCTTTCCCTCGGCAAGCCACCTTGCCACCCCTGGGGTTGAAATATTCCACCTGCGGCTGGACACCCCAGTGATTCCCCATATGCATCCTTCGGGTCATATGTGTATTCTTAAGTCCCCCCCTCTGGGTTGGCAGTAATTGCATATTCCCCTAAAATCTGGGATATGCTCCCCAGTGTACCTTGGTATTCCTGTGCTAAATAGGAGTCCTTCGTCCGTGCTAGTCTCACGACAGGGATCTCAGATTTACGCAGGGCACTGGAAGACAGCTGAGAAGGTGGCGTGATTAGACTGGTATCCCCATTCGTCGTCATCCGACGGAGCTCGGAGTGACAACGAAAGGGAACGTCTCGGTTACGGATGTAACCCTCGTTCCCTGAGTAGGGAACGGAGACGTTCCGTCTTCCTGCCACTTTCCGCTGTACCGCGGGGATCGCCTGAGCTCAGTCTTGGCTCCTCAGCGAAGAAACATGCCTATTTGCTGCCAGCGTTCTCCTTAAATACCCACGAGGTGAGGCGGAGTTACGCTATGCAAATTCCGCAGACCCATGGCATTTCTTTGCCATTGGCTCGTTTTTGTATACTCGAAGTCGATAGGCTTTCTAAGCGAAACCCCATTCGTCGTCATCCGACGGAACGTCTCCGTTCCCTACTCAGGGAACGAGGGTTACATCCGTAACCGAGACGATTTCAATTTACGCCTCTTTGACCACCGTGGCGTGCAGTCATTATTGCTACAGGTGGTGCAACAGTTCAGGTTTTCAAAAACGGGCTCATTGTATGTCAGATGTGCCTCTTTTCTTTTGGGTTCTCTGAAAAAGCAAGCGTAATATCGCTTAATAGCAAGTCAATTAAATTCTCATACATACCTGTACAGACATACAGTCACATATAAGAGCATAACATTTACTTTTTACAATTTATGAATACAGACAGATGCCATCTTGTTATTTAGAACATGATTTTAGTATCATTGATTTTTATTTTTATTTTAATATAAAATCTATTAGTGCTTCAATATCTTTTACATTTTGTGCAGTAAACATGTGTAAATGGAAGAGTTATAAACAGGACTTCAGTATGTTGACAGTTTGTAAATTATATGGCAACTAATTTACCAAGAAACTACATATTGTAGCAAGTGACAAGTGTTCTGAGTTTAGCTTGTAAGAACAGCTCAATTATTTTCAATTTCAATCATTCTTCAAAATATCTTCCTATGTGTTCAGCAGAAGAAATAAACTCATACAGGTTTGCAACAACTTGAGGGTGAGTAAATTATGACAGAATTTTCATTTTTGGGTGGAGTATCCCTTTAAGGATACACAATTAAGGAAATTAGAAGCACCAATGAACCCATGGTCATCAACTACAAATCAATATTAGTCGAAGTCATTAGTCTACGTCATCACCCAATTTGGCTCTTGGCTTTCATCAAAATTTCAATGTTGATTCAACATAAATCAAACTTTGAAATTTCAATCTCAACCAAAATGATGGTTTGGATCAAAACTCAACATTGTATCAATGTTACCATGCTATCTGGGGTCTTGCTTCAAATGTATAACTTTATTGTGTTTCTTTAATTCTTTCCTCTTTCTTTTTACCTGCCTCCATATGTTTAAATCATTTTTTTCAACTATTAGTTAGTGCAGTGTTGGTGAGACCAGTGCCAGAATTTATGGTCAATATGGGCCATATGGTCTGCATTTGGTCCAGATCTCATGCACACCACTGTGTGTAAACCTGTGTAAATATCCCCTAAGCAGCGTTTTATAAATAGGTCTTCAGGGGTCCAACATGACGCATGTGGTCTTGCAGAAACCTGCATGGAGAGCTCGGTGAAAAACATCACAACTCCTGTGACCCAGTGATATCATCCAAGCAACATAATGTGAAGCGGTGGTGGGTGTATAAAGGATCATACATGTTGACCATTATAAACTTCATATTAATACACAGCTTTAAGAATGTAATATGACTTTAATATACATATTTGAAAGCATGCTTGTTTACAATCCCTGAATTTGGATCCTTCACTCCTGAACTTTAAGGGCACTGTTGTGACAGTTTATGAAGATTTATAGGGCAATAACTTTCTCTTTCCCCAGGGGGTGTTTATGTGAATTCCTGTTTTATATATTTTACATGCACTGCGATATAGTGCAGTCATATGCTTTGGTTTAGTTTGACGGTGTTGTGATGTCATGCTTGCAGTGATGTCATGCGCTTTGAGTCTATTTTAACGCATGTTTTCATATCTCACCCTTTACATGTCTATGTGTTCTGTAATTAATTAGCGCTTGTGTGAGTGTGTCACATGTGTACAAACAACAAAAACGATTTTCCAGCTTGTTCTCATGTAAGTAGTTTTGTCTGTTGGAAGTATATATTTTGCTGTTCAGCTGGTCGGCGGATGCCGTTACTAATGTTGAACACGAGGCCTTTCAAAAGTGAAGTAATGCATGAAGCAGATGTAGTAGCATGCACCTTGAGAGCTTCATGAGGGTCGCCAACTATCTGTCTGACTGTCTCAAAATCTTAAGCTTTCTATACTTTCCCCCCTTTTTTGCAAAACACAGCCAGAGCTGTTCTCAGACTGAACTTTACTTGCCTCCTGCTCCAGGTGTTTTCCAGTGTACTGTACCAACACAAAAAACTAGACATGGACTGCATAGCCTCGAACACCCCTTGTTTTCAAAACTGGAGTTTAACATACAGCGCCCTCTGTCGATCAATGGCTGTAAATATATTGTGATAAAAGGTTTTTCATCAGATCAGTTTGTATTGCATATGTTCCCAGCAAACTAAAATATGCTCTCTCTGAGAATGTTTTGGTAATGTTCCTATTAATGTTCTCTGCATGTTCAAAACGTCTAGTTTAAAAAAAAAAAAATTTCTTGGTTGTGTGAACATAGAGAAAACATCGCTATCATTTTACAAGTATGAGAACGTTCATTTGTGAATGTTCTCTGACCCATCTGAAAAAAAGTAACATTTAAAAAAACATTAGACTAACGTCCAACTTAAATGTTTCAGATAAACATTCCATAGCCGAAAATGTATTAGGTAGGCTACTGTATTATAGTTACCGCCATGCGAGCCACAAATTAAAGTTTGGCAAGCCGCAGGAGGCTTGCGGAGCCGCACAATGAGAAGCCTAATACTGGCCTAAATAATAACATTTAAAATATTCAACATATTCAAAGACCTGATGACTTTGAACGAATGTTCTATAAACATTACTGGAAGAAATACCATAAATAGATCAGGCATGAAACTCAAACCGAACGTGGATTGATTCTTCCAATGCTGTGGCACCAGCCAATCAGAAGTTCCAAATTAAATCATATATGTCTTACCCTAGCCTGCAATCGGTTGCGCGATTATGAAAGCTAGCTTTTAATATCCCTCCTCCTCCCCAGCGCCACCTGTAGAGATCTGCTATGGGGCTTCATACCATTTATTGCTAGCAGCCTTTCCTTTGTTTGTTATTTTTGCTCAGCTGCAGCAGCGTAGCATATCTTGTCCACAAAAATCAAGCCTATCTATGCCCCATGCCAATAAATGCGGGTCACTCCGAGAGTTGTCATGACTGAATGTTTGTTTATAACTTTGAGAGCCTTGACAGAACGTTAGCCAAATTTCTGAGAACGTTCCCTGTTAGCTAGACTAGTTTTAGATTACCTTTACATAATGCTCACTTAAAGTTGACTTTAAATTACTAATAATTTAATAACACTGTTAAATGTAATATAGTAGCCTAAATCCCAAAATGAATATTCATTTTTACAATGTATAGGCTATTATAATATTGTGATGCATACATTTTGCGCATTACAAATAATTCATTTTTTATTTATTTATTTGTATTATTTATTTAGAGAAAAAGTATAGAATTTATATATCAGTCATTTATTGGATATTGGTCATAACATAAAAATAATTATTGGCTTATTAGTCAAAATTTTAATTTCTGTGTATATACTGTATTTAACTTCATCCTGAATAGGGTTTCTTAAATAAAGTCTTAGGCCTATACAAAACCGGTCTGCCCAAGATCATTTTCTTTCAGGCAACTATAGATGCCTGAACTCAATCATGCACACGTAGCAATAGTCTGTGAAGAATTATCTTCATACCTAAAACTGTCTGGAATTAATCGGTTGATAAACACAAATATTTGAGTGCTAAAGCACATTATACTTTTTTTTTTATAAGTGACTGCTCTTAATTAGATGGGGTGGGAAACATTTTGAAAACAAATACAAAGAAAACCTGCCTTTATTTAGGCTATTAATCCAGTTAAAAGGAGAAAGGAGAAAACATGCTCTGAAAATTTACAGGCGTTTCAAAGGCTGCAGGAAATTCCTCAGTCGGTTGGCTACAAATTAAAACCTCCTTACACTAACTTCATGTGCCAACAATATGAGAATTAAAACGTCACATTCAATCTGATTTAAAGGCATATTGAAAAATGGATAAGCTTCAAAGTGTCAATTACAGAAAGATGTCAGTCTTCTTAATTAAATAAAGATTCGTCTAATTATTGGTTGGCTTACCTGTTAACGTTTACTAAGCATATTCATTACTTTGTATCAAATACCCTTTTGTTGTTGTTAATGTTGGTGGAAAAAACGCTTGACTAAAACACGTGAACTAGGCGGCTACATCTGTCCAGAGCCTGCATCTGTCGAGCAAACTCCTCTAACCAATCAGAAACCTCAAAACGCAGCAGGTGACTGAACGCGGAAGCGCATGTCTAGTGGACGCGCTGCAATCTATGCTTGATAAACTTCTTTATTCGATCACGCAACAGACACGTCCAAGTCGAGCAGCAGCTCAGCTGTCAGAGAGCTGAAGCTGTTCAATCAACAAACCCGGAATAACGAGAAACACACATTAAACTCCATATTTCACGTCATTTATCACATCTCCTGGTGAGTTACCAAATGGAAATGCTTGGTTAAATGCCTCGAATGTTACCAGTGAGAGGCAGAGGTTTATGTGGGCTTTATAAAAGGCTGTTAGCCAGTAACACTCTTATTATGTTGGATTCTGTGGCTTTAATACTTAATAAGTTACTCGTGTTTCAGGATTCACTCGATAAACTACCAGCTGGGCCTCTTCTTTAATTTTGAATGTCACTTCGCAATGTTAAGCAGGTGTTTTGTTTGTAAATTCTCATATGTCACGGTCTGTGTAAGTTGGTTCAGTGCTAATAAGCCTGGAAAGATGTGGCAGAAAAAGGTTGTTTGACTAAATTTCTATGAATACGCATAATAATTTAATTTAATGTATGTTGATAAGTTCTTTCTTTAGAAAAGTACTATAGTGGTAACATGGTACAATTATAACATATTAAATTGCATGGAGTTGACAGCATTTCTGACCTTTACTTTCAGTTATGGAGCAAGCAAAGCAAGAGGCATTTGATCAAGCCAGGCTGCAAGTGATCAAAGATGGGTACGAGAAGGCATTTGAGTGCATCAATAAAGGCCTGACCGAGGATGAGGCGGGCCACAACGCAGAGGCACTAAAACTGTACCGGCAAGGACGGCAGCACCTCCTCAGGGCTCTTAGTGTCCCTTCGCAGGGTGTAGAGTGCGTGGGTTCCTCCTGGGAAGCGGCTAGGCAGATGCAGCGCAAGATGCAGGAGACCCTCAACAACATCACCACCCGTCTAGCCATGCTGGGGACCACGCCAGACCCCAACGGAGTCTCGGATAGCAGCGCAGCCCCTCAGAAACTCTACCCTGAAGTCCCGAGGGTCAAGCCGGAGAGGCCAACTCCACCGCAGATGCTCCCTTCCAACGTTGCAGGGGCTTCAGGTGGGCCAGTTCCGGTCTCCCCAACTATGCAACCCAATATGTTAAGCGACCAGCCCCCTGAGTACACCCCTCAGGCCGCTGACGGACACCTGACCATTTCCTACGGCACCGACTCTGGCGAGCTCTCCTTGGTTGGCGATGAGTTCTACAGCCAAACGTCTAATTCCACACCCTCTCTTCAGAGTCTGGGGGAGGATGGGGAGGAACTCTTTTTCCTTCCTCAAGGAGTGCAGATCTTCTTCGTTACCCCTGAGGGGCAAGTGAGCGCTCCCTCTTACCCAGGGTACCTACGCATCGTAAAGTTCACCAATGAGTGCTCAGAGAGGATTCCAAACAGGCCACCTGCCTTCCTACAGGTAAGAAATCACAAGTACTGTTATTTAATTCCTCTTCATATGCCTGAAAGAGAGAATCTCACAAAGAAATGTGCAGGACATGTTTTTTCCCAATGGGGAATATATATATATAAATATATATACACGTGTGTGTGTGTGTGTTTGCGGAAAGAAAATTAAGCCTGTTTTAGGAACATTAAGTTGTTTTTTTCATTTATTTATTTTTCATTTTCATTATTTTCATGACAATTACAATATGCTCCCCAAATTCTCATTACTTGAATACGCAAAAATGTTATATGGATCTAATCTATATAATCCCCAAAATAAAAACACAACGACTGCCTCATAGACAACTGCCACATAAACTATAATGAAAAGACAACATAAATTCCAGGCCTGGTCCTCTGTCGTCTTCCACTGTCATCACTCCTCTTTTTTTCCTTCTGGAGCTCCTCCGTGGGAATTGAGACCGATGTTGGGTGCTGGTGGCGCTCACCGGCCTTATTCCATTCCCACGGCTCTCGGTCCTGCCCTGCTGCCGCATAGAATTTCTTATTTTTGTCTTTTCATTTTCTGGGTTAAATGTGACCCAGACACATTTTAGGCAAGTTTCGTGATATTCTACCAAAAACTGTTGCTTTGTGTGTGCTCTTTTCACCCATAGAGACTAGTAGATTTAGTAAATTCCAGGAATTTGGACATAATGGTCCAAGGAGGCTTGTTTCAAGTCATGGTGCCTGTAACCTACTTTCACAACATTTTGTCTGGCTCTAAAACTCCCTTCACTTTTGAGATGGTGTTGTTTTAAATAAAGGCTGACCTCATCTGTTGTTTTTTAATGGTGTCATGTGAGTGTATGCTCACTGCTAATATCCAATAAGCTTTCACTGAGTGACATCATCCTGGGACAGCCCCAGTTATCTGGTGGAGCGGTGTTACAGAATGAGCTTTATGACTTGGTAGTATTTTTTTGAAATGAGAGACAATATAAACAACACAATATGAGACGAGTTTACACTTGAACCCTGCTGTTGTTTGTGATAACGGTTGATAATATGCCTAATGTAAATTCATAATTCAAAACATTAGGTAATTGTATGGAAGTCAGAAAATTGAGTATTAATATGTAAGCCTTGCATGACTTCTGGACCCTTGGCCCAAAGATTCTAACGTCCTAAAGTAAACTGTATCATCTCTCCACATGGACATTGAGGTCATATATTAGCTGTGTCATGAAGCTGAATAAAGAGCCTCCAGTTGCTGCGCTTTAGGCTTTGACGGTAATCCAATTTAATGCTAGCAGTCATGAGGACACGACGAATGAATCTAACTGCAGAGCTGTCCACCATTTCAACTTGAAGGAAATCCAGACCTGAACTTTAGATTCTGGTCCTCCCTAGAAATACAAGGGGCAATTTCCATTTATAACTTTGCACCAGATAACAAGTTAACCCTTTACAAATCTAAAGAAAAGATATTGTCAGTCAGCAGCTGGATGAGAAACAACAAGGGTTTTTTTTCTTTCTTTTTTTTTCTTCTTTTCTCGTAGCTCTACAATAGTCTGCAATATCAGGTCACTACAGGTCTCATAAAACCAAGACAGTACTTTAAAAGCGCTACTTTAAAAGAATATTTATTTAAATTAATATATTAAATCATAAAAGTGATTCCCATACTTTTGATAAAGATTTAGATTTTTATCGTTTGGTCTGTAAAGTAAGGCTTTTAAAATCACTATTTTAAGGCAATATTAATATTAGTTTAAGGAAAATATTAAAATAAGACATATGATTTGTATATTTTTGATAAATCATTTATATGAATTATTCAGTAGGAATTTGTATGATTTGATCTGTCTACTATAAATCATTCTTTTGAGGTGGGACGATATATCTGGTAATGAGTATGTCCCAATAAGAAGGACATGTTCTTGGGTCAACATCGTCATGCTCACAACTTTTTATTGCCCGCATATTTGGGTGGCTTTTGGGTAAGGGCCAACATTACGACACATTCATATCAGCCTGCCAGTAGCTGCCCTTTGATTGTATGGATAGTTTAAAAGTTAAAACTGTTCTAATTTCAGGTTTGTGACTGGCTTTACCCATTGATGGCCTCTGACTCCCCAGTCCTGCTGTGCAACACTGGGGTCTACATGTTCCCTGACATGATGGCTCCCAACCCGGGCTCGTATGTTGGGGTGGTCCTTTCTTCCGAGCTTCCCCAGAAGGAACGTGAACTATTCCAGAATGTACTTTCTCAGTTGACTGACCTGCGTGTCCAGGTGAGCTGTCCCTGTGTCCCCTCAGGTCCCACCTCAGAAACACAGGGGTCAGCTGTGGCTTCAGAGCAGGTGTGGTTGCGCAACATCGTCTCAAACTTTGTGTTTGTCACTGACTCAATCTCTGCTGCTTTGAATATTAATTCCAGTATCTCACTTGTTGGTCCCTCTATTTGGTATTTTTTGAGTTTTTCTTTTTTTCTTCAGAACAGACTAGAATCAAGAATTTTACACTGTGGTAACATTTTTATGTATTTTAGATGCATAATGTTCACACCCTTTAAGTGCATGTGTTTGGAATGGCCTTTAAATCAGATTTTTGCATGTTACTTGCATTGGGCACATATCATTGCACCTGCCTGCCTCATTAACCCTTTACTATCTTCACAGATTTCAGGTGTATTTGAGAGTTTAAAAGATATATATAAGGTACTAAAGCATTGCAGGACCACTGAATGACAAGTGCATTTGGGTTGTGTATATTTATGCTATAAATAACAACACATCGGGGTGATCTTTAAGGATCACATTGGAGTGCTTGACTTAAAAGTGCACTAACTAAGTTTTACAACCAACGCACCTTTGTCAAATATGTTTAAAATGTACCCCTTACATACGAGAAAGACTCCAGGCACATTAATGGCCAGTACTAATATGGATAGATAGATTTCCTAGAATTACATTATTACTAGATATAAAAAATACTTTCAAGTTGTTTGTTGTGCTGAATGGAACTACTGTATCTTTTATCATTTAATGCACTTGACAGTTCTTGTGGTCCTTACAATGCTTCTATGTTTACTGCTGCTTGCACTGCTGTTACACAGATATTCAAGACTGTTCTTACACCTTTGGCTTTGGGTATTATGTTCATTATTCATGAAATAGTGAGCCGGCTTGGCTTGCGCTTTTTATCTGGCACACTCCCCTGCGGTTCCATGGATTGAGAGCATACATGAGAAGGAGAATTAATTAGCTGTAATGCTCTTAGCAAACCAAGAACACCTTTGTTTCCCTTCTCACCACAGGATAGTTGTCGACGAGAGCGCAGCCAAGTGTAACAGTAGCTCACCCGCATCATTCTTCTTTGTCTTTTAAATTCAGTTGCTTTATAATGAGTCATAGTCCTATTCTTGTGGTTATGCGAGTCATAATGAAAAAAAACATCATAATGCTTTTAGAAGTCATTTCACAGAGCAGCTGCTGCTGAGTTTGGAACCAAGTGCCGCTGTTCCCTGTAAAGGACGGGGCGATGACAAACACCCCCATTGTTGTGGAAATAACAGGTTGTTGTAGCAGACCATGCTGACTCACTGGCTCAAGTGTTTAGAGACAACAAAGGTTTTTTTTTGGCAAAGTGGGATAAATCTGGAAGCATTCCCTCCTTGTGTCATTCACAATACTGGCTTATGTCCATATAGTCATCCTACAAGTCACCATTTGCTTTTAGTGATTGCTTGAGCCTGGTTCTGCACTCTTTATGATGCTCTGTTTTAACTGTTGCCCGCTATCCTGTGTCTCCAAGGCATCAGATGGCGCAGCCGATACCATTAACCTGGGTCAGAAGGTGCCGATGGGCCCTTCTGCAGCTGAAGCATCACCCTCTGCTGCTGAGGAGGACATGGTTCTTCCTGAATGGAGCGAGAAGGTGGCTCAGGGGATCCTGACTGGTAAGCCGGGGGGTCTGATCTCCCTAAAGAAGGCTCGAATAAAAATAATGAATGAAACATATTTAACATGTTTGGGGTTGTTAAAGAAATATCTTATGCTCACCAAAGCTGCGTTTTATTTTGATCTAAAATACAGTAAAAACAGTCATTTTGTGAAATATTATTAGGATTTCAAATATTTTATTATTTTATTATAAGTATTTTATAAGGAACAAGTAATTTATTCCTGTGATGTCAAAGCTGTATTTTCAGCATCATTACTCCAGTCTTCAGTGTCACGAGCCTTCAGAAATCATTCTAATACAATGATTTGATGCTCATGAACATTATTAATGTTAAAATTAGTTGCGCCTATTTATATATACATTGTGTATATATATATATATAATATGATATTATTATTATTATTATTAAATGAATTTAACGTTCAAAATAACAGCATTTATTTCAAAATAAAAATATTTTGTAATATTATAAATATATTTGTCACTTTGGATTATTAATTGTATCCTTACGGAATAAAAGTATTTTATTTAAAAATGTGTTGAAAAGTAGAGTATCTTCAAATCAGTTTTTACAGTATTCTAATTCAACAGCTTTTTCAAATGTCTTAAGTAAAAACTTATATTTATATATTGCTTATATAACTTATATTTTCACCAGATGCCAAATAGACACATGTAAACAGAAGTTATGCCTATGATTTTTATGCCCATTATTAAACAATACATTGAGAAAACATAAATACTGTCATTGTTTATCACTTTGTGGATTTAGAAATCATAAACTTCCCCCTGGTTTCACAGAAAAGGCATATTTGAGCTGTTTTAACTGAAAGCAACTTGTACTGGCATATCTTAAAATATGTCACTGCCGTTGTTTTGTCTCAAGAAAGATGCACACCAGTTTTTTTTTCTAAGGCAAGTTTATAAAAGCCATTTAAATGTCCTACTGTAATTGAACTAAGGCCTAATCCTGGTTTAGTCTAAGCCCTTTCTGTGAAACCGGGCCCTAGTGTTTTAAGCATTTAGGACAGTTGGTTAATTGTCCAACTATTTGTGTTGTGCTAGAAGAACCTAAACAGTTGTTGCCACCAAAAATACTTATAGAAAGTCCTTAAAAAAAGAAATGTCCGATAAAAGAGACAGGAAACACTTTATAATGTACAGTATTTAAAGCAGCGTAGTCAGTTTACTTCTTGAAATATATCGACAGGGGCTTCATGGCTGAGCTGGGGGTTGGTGAAGGGGGCGGAGTACACGGGGAAAGCCATACATAAAGGAGCATCCAAACTACGAGACCACATCACTCCAGAGGACAAACCAGCCCAAGTCAGCCCCACGGTAACCAGGAGCCTCCATGTGGCCAAACAGGCCACAGGAGGAGCAGTAAAAGTCAGCCAGTTCCTTGGTAAGGAAGGCTTTATCAATTCACCATTACTATCTTTGGGAATTCCTCATTTTGTTGATAATAGTCAATAAATATGAGATGCACTTAATTTACTGTGGAGGATTTGAGCAAAAAAACATGTTCTGTACTGTTGTAGTGGATGGACTGTGCACTGTTGCTGGATATGCTGGCCGAGAGCTGGCACCCCATGTGAAGAAACACGGAGGGAAGCTAATCCCAGAGTCTCTGAAGAAAGACAGGGATGGACGCTCCAATATTGACGGTGCCATGGTGGTTGCAGCAAGTGGAGTTCAAGGTGAAGTGAATCATTCAACCCAGAAATGATGCTCTTCTTTGCTGTTTTCGGTCACATACATTTACTTTACTCACTGTTTATTTATGTTCTGTCAGACTCTTTCCTTCCAAAGCAACTACAATTACATTATAGACGTTATTGATCAGACAGTTGATGTGATTTGTCAAGTTAGTTACCCTGGAGCAAATTAAGCAAGCCAAGTGATTCATTAGATTTGTTTTAAATACCGACAGTAAATGATAGTCATTGAAATGGTAAATACCAAGACTAAGGTTGCAAACATACATTTATTACAAAAGTTAAATGCTGCCAGTGCTACAGTAAATGTGCTTATCACATTACACTACCATTCAAAAGTTTTTTTTTATGTTTTTGAAACAAGCCTCTATACTTTTGTCAGGATTTGCAACGATGTGGACGGGGTTGGAGGTTGCAGCAAAGAACATTGCAAAGAGTGTTGCTGCTGAGACGGTTACCACGGTAAAACATAAGTAAGTACAGTAACTCCACAAGGTTCTCAGATCATTTCACCTGCTTTTAGGTTGATCATGCCAATGTTTTAACTTTCTGCATTTGCAGTTGCTCACCAGTAACTTTGATCAGAAAAATAAACTGCACTCACACTAGTTTCTTCCATGTATTTGTTTACAGATTTAGGGGTCTGGGGAACATTTCAGACACCCCAATTGAAAACAAGTAGAACTTTTTTTCCCTGCACCCTGTAAAATGGCCTTAATTAATGGTCAGGAGCATGGCTGAAGCTTATGGATGTGTCTGAATCAGTCAGCTCTTGCACGCAATGCTAATGATCTATTGGACATGATAACATCACGTCCGTTGGCATCCTGTGCTGCTTTGCACACTGATCCATAGCTCAGAGATGGAATGAATATCTTTTTCTAACAGCCAAAAGTAATTCATCTCATTGCTTCGTTTTTCTTAACTTTTGAACCCTTTTAATTATGACTTTCATTATGCCGTTGGATCAGCAGAAGGTTTTACCGGGTTGGATCGGATGGCAAACATAATCACAATTCGACCAAGATGTACAGTATACAGTATACACACTACTGTTCGTAAGTTTATGGTCAGTGAGTTTTAAAAAAATAAATTAATACTTTGGAGCAAGGATGCATTAAATTGATCAAAAGTGACAGTAAAGACATAATTTATATTTCAAATAAATGCTCTTTTTGATCAAAGAATCCTGGAAAAAAAGTATCACTGTTTTCACAAAAATATGAACTGTTTTCAACATTTGATATTAATAAGAAATCTTTAAGCACCACATTTCTGAAGGATCATGTGGCACTGAAGACTGATGGCAAAACTGAATTTTCAGCTTCATTACTCCAAAGGAATAAATTACATTTTAAAAGGTTAACAGCAAAATATTTAATAATATTTCACAATATTACTGCATGTAATTTTGTTCAAATAAACACCGCTTTGGTGAACATACATACAATCTTACTGACCTCAAACTTTTGAACAATGTCTAAATCCTCTTATACTGTACTAATAAGTTTAATCTTTCCAATAATTAAAAGTGGGAAATAATTGGTGATATAGCTCATATAAGATCATATACAGTTCGTTTGTTTTATATCTTTTTTTTTTGTTAACAACCATCCTTCCCTTTCTAACTGTGCTTAAAAGTAATGGCCATTTTCATTTAGACCTTTGCTCATTAAAACATAATAAACATTTGTATGCCACCTGTAGGATTAATTTGACATTTTAAATCAGATAATTTTTCTCTAGAGAAATAACTGAATCCCTGCATGTATGTTTAACTGCTTTGCTCTGCATTTGGTACTCTCCATCTCCTAAAGCTTATTTTTCAATCACCTCTTTCATCACCCCATCCTCTCTTTTACTTAATCTGGGTTGTCTATAATCAAGGTATGGGGCAGAAGCGGGCCAGGCCACAGACCATGCTGTCAACTCAGCCATCAATGTGGGCGTCACCGCTTTCAATATCGACAACCTGGGGATCAAGGCAATGGTCAAGAAGACCGGCAAAGAGACTGCCCATGCCATTCTGGCTGACTATAAAGTCAAAGAGCCAGACAGTCAAGTTGAGAAACATAAAGACCAAAAGTAGCGTTTTAGATTCAAACCTCTCGTTTCAGGTGTCCATTTTTAAGAGCAAACCAAAAGTCATGCTTTCAAAAAAAGATTGAAGAAGTGAATGGATCGTTGTCCGTGTGCTTTTGTTGTTATTTGTATGCGACTGACACTGAATTCCAAAGGCCTCACTACAGTAAATACAGTTAATTGTGCTGTCATGTTTACTATTTTCACTGGTTAAACTGTAAATGCAAGTCAAAAATTCCCTTTACAAGTTGACTGACTGACTGCCCTGCCTGCCGGACAAAATTCCTGACCATGCCTTACACTTCACCAGCAATGTAAACTCAACATATCACCAATGAACTCACAGATCCATTGTTTAGATGGATCATATTTACGTAAATGTCAGTAGTTTTGCGCGGTTTGTGTCTTATAAATGGACCCTTAAAGCAAAGTGCAAGCCAAAGGTGGAATTTATGATTTTCCCATAGAGCCTTAACAAATATAATATTCTTATATTTAAGATGAAATCTATATCTAAGCTTTAATATATATGCTAAGAATGCTTTATGGTAGTTGTTTTTTATCTGCAGACCTGTTTGCTCTTGGTACTTTCAGGGTTTTTTATGTTTTAAAATATTAAAACGCACTTTAACCCTTGCTAGGAACAGACACGAATATTTCTTGAGGATGATGGCTGCTAGGTATTCTTGTGGAAAATAGTGCAATAAAAATATAATTGCACATGGAGTTGGATTAAGATATTGATGTCAGATATTAGAAATCTGATTAAAATAAGACTTTTTGGGAAATGTTTAAAATCTAGTAATTTTAAAGTATATATTTTAATAACATTTTAAGTTAAAGAGGCTTATATTTAATATAAACTGCAACATGTCATATATATGGAGTTCTCCCACTGTAGATATTGACCACTCATAAAACATCTCTATGCAGTTGTCGTTTTTTCTCATTAAAATAATGGCTGCACTTTTTCCTTTTTTTAACTTGACTATAGAAAAATATATAAATGTTACCTTGAACTGTAATGACATTTCACTGTAAGCATTAACAAACGTGTTAATTCTACGTGTATGTCTTTACAAAATATTTGTCTCATTTCGAATCGATGTATTGACACCAAAAATAATGTGTAAGCATTATTTAAGTTTAACCACAAGTCTAGATTTGCTCAATGACTGAATCTAATAGCCTATGGTTATCTGACATAATAAATTAAACATTTAAAACATATTGTTTTGTATGTACTCTAATTTAAACACAGTGTGATGTTCTTTGTGTTGGAATAATTGCTTTGAATGGATTGATTCATAGACCTACTGTAGGCAAGACACTAGATGAGGTCAAACTATAGCTTGATCAAAGTGCCCTGAAACGGCAGCATTAAACTTCCTTTCATTACATATAAACTGCACAAAATATTGTTTTCTCTATGTATAAATATTTCCTTTTGGCCTCCCTGTTCACATCTAAACTGCATACATAATCTTGTATCCAGTGAGATATTATTGCTGCTTTTTTCAGATGAATTGAATTTTAAGTGAATACTGCCATCTAGTGTCACATTTTGTAAATTGTACCAGCTCACTGAAAGAAAAGTTGCAACTGTTCTTATGACTGATACAAGGTAGCTACATATGTAGCAAATTAACTTTCTCTACCCATATTTAGATAAAACTCCAGCAAAAGTCACATGTAGGTTTTGACTTGATGTTAGCTTCTACAGATATTTAAAATGGGGTTGTTTTTAGACATCACATTTATTATTACTATCATTTTTTAATGTTGTGAATGTCAGTTGATGTCCTGGAGGTCTTAGTTTGAGGTGAATTTCATCCACTTTTAAAGAAAAATATACAAAAATAAACGAATAAAATTAGACTTAAATTAAAAAGTAGTATATCATTAAATAGTAAATATTTATACTAATAGTAATTTTAGTCACTTAGGCAATACAAATAGTAAAATGTTATTATTTATAAATGTCTATTAATATTTCAAATATATTTAACATAATATGATATAATATTACATCTTTATAAAAATTTGTAATTTTTACACTTAAATCTACAAATATATTACAAAGTCATTGTAAAAATATATTGTAGGCCTATATAATATGGTTTGTGTTTGGCATTTCGGTCGTAAGTAATTCCAAAATAATTATTTCCTGCAGTAGGTTTAGGTTATAAATAAAAATAAAATAACAAATATGCAAACAACTAATATCCAAATCATGACCAGGCGTCTCTTGATCGTAAGCTACTGTTATGAAAAATAACTGGTTCTAGTGTAACGTTCATACGGTTCTCATTGGTGCAATAAATGATCTACCTTAAGCGTACGGGTGTGAAACATGAGGAATCATATCAAAGGTCATATGCTATCATAGCTCATTTATTTAAATGTAGGCAATACGACCGTTTGAATAGAGCTTGTACCATTGGAGTGTGTCTGCCGGACAGAAGCTGTGCTCCCCTCCCCACCCACGAGGACCCGCATTTTAAACTGTCTGTAGGCAGCTCACTAGGTTTTGAAACACAGCCCTGCTCGCTCGTATTCATTCATTGAGGGATTTATTTCTCCATGAATACGACAAAGACTGCCAGTCTCTCTGCAATGCATTAGAGGGGCAGAGAGACACCGGCTGCAGCCCATCCCATCACCAGCATCCTCTGGAAGAGATGACAAGCCATTAGATGTGTGCTTTCATATCGACTGTGCTCATCGGATAGCTACACGCGCACAAGTAAGATGACTATTTTTTTGTCTTTGAAGCAAGATGCACCATATCAGACATCGCACAATTAGATTTATTAGTGCATTAATATCGCTTTTTAATTGATGAATCGCGAATTCTTCATTGTGCTTATACCCTTTGGGCGTGTTTAAATAACTTGCAATAGTATGAATTATTAAAACATCGTGTTATATAATTTTAATACTTTAATGTTTATTGTTAAAAACACAAATGGAACATTTTTATAAATTATTTAATTTGATTAAATTATAGGCCTATTTTGTCAGTTTGATAAGCAAACGGAAATGTACATTTCCAGCAGGTTATTTAGCCGTTATCTATCTATCTAGCCTAAAATGCATTTTATTGTATTAACAAGCATATTCAAAAGAAGAAGAAGAGAGAAAAAAAGCTTTGTAGCCTAATAAATGCAATTTTAATTTGAACATGACTCATCTACGCAACCCACATTTTCCCACACAATTTTCCATAGCCATACAACTACAGTCCCGGGTGTTGACATGGAGCTGGAGCATTTCGACGAACGGGACAAAGCACAAAGATACAGCCGCGCTGGTTCACGGGCGAACGGCCTCCCGAGCCCCACGCACAGCGCCCACTGCAGCCTGTACCGAACCCGCACCTTACAGGCTCTGAGCTCCGAGAAGAAAGCCAAGAAAGTCCGCTTCTACCGCAATGGAGACCGGTACTTTAAAGGGATTGTGTACGCTATCTCCAACGACAGATTCAGGTCTTTCGACGCTCTGCTCGCAGACCTCACCCGCTCCCTATCAGATAATGTAAATCTGCCTCAGGGGGTCCGGACCATTTATGCCATTGACGGGTCGAAAATGACCAGCATGGAGCAGCTGGTGGAAGGTGGGTGTCAGTAACCTATCCAGGTCTAGGGACACCAGAATATTTTGTTTCTTGTTCAGTTTGAGGCACATGGTGGTGTTCATCACGTGTGTAGATTGTTTAGGTTATACATGCCTATTCTCCATATGAGGACATCATGTTTAACCTATTTACTGTCACCTCCTTTTTGAACATTGATCTAAACTTAGATGGTGTGTAAGTCATGAATTATACAGACATAATGTCTCTCATTAGATTATTGCAGAAATGAAAGCAGCTTCTAAAAATGAAAGTGTACAAAAAAAAAACGTTTAAGCTTACTGCAAATCAAATGTAGCACAATCAAAATTTGATACAAAATATATATTTTACAACATAATTTGGACTCTAAAATTGCTAGAAAATCAAAACTACATGTCTAACAAAGTAGCCTACTGTTTCCATGGTAAAGCAATGTCCAATTTAAAAACGGTTTTCACAGGAAAAGTTTTTTGAGTGTTTAAGATTTCGAATTTAGCTGGTGTATTGCTGGTCCTAGATGGCCTACAAGCTTGCACAAGGAAATGATCAGCTTCGGCCAGCTAATGGACATCTAGAAACCAGTTACTACCTTAAAACTAGACTTTCCAGTGGTGCATTATCATCTTTTTAAAGCAATGAGGAAACTGAACATTTTTAAAGTGCTTTTGTCCGTTTTAATTAACTTATACCTCATGCTCTGTTGTGAATGACAGTAATAATGTCAGTATACTATGAAAGTAGTTATTTTGGAATTAACCTTTATTTTCCTTCAGTTCTTTTCATATGTTCCTCTGACCTAATCAAAACCCATTGGTGCATTATCATCTTTTTAAAGCAATGAGGAAACTGAACATTTTTAAAGTGCTTTTGTCCGTTTTAATTAACTTATACCTCATGCCATGAGGTATAAGTTAATTAAAACGGACAAAAGCACTTTAAAAATGTTCAGTTTCCTCATTGCTTTAAAAAGACGATAATGCACCAATCAAGCTCTGTTGTGAATGACAGTAATAATGTCAGTATACTATGAAAGTAGTTATTTTGGAATTAACCTTTATTTTCCTTCAGTTCTTTTCATATGTTCCTCTGACCTAATCAAAACCCATTAAGCACATAATATATCGTATGTGTGCAACAATTAGATAATCTACTATGTGAAAAGTCATTGTATTATTTACTTGTGTTTATATCCAGGGTCTCTGACTCCACAAACAGAGCATGGGTTGTAGCCTAGTCCTGAACAAGGATCAAGCTTGTATTGTCTGTGAGCAGATAGTGATACCAGAGTGCCCTGTGATTTAAACCGATAATCACGTTAAAATGCTCATCAATATTTAACAGCTTCTTCATCTCCATACCACTCCCTTTCTCTCAATGTTGACCAATAAATCAAGCATGAGAGCTGAAATCATTAAATATAAGTTGGTCCTTGAATTATGTGTTAAATGACTCTGATTTGATTATAGCAGTGGTATCTCTAGTGCTTTTCTCTAGGCCACCCAACCATTCATTCATTCGTTCATTCTGACTGATGGCAGAATGAGAATGAATGTAAATGAGGGAGTTGGAGGTTATTTCAGTCTCAGCTGGGCACTTACTTAACCTTCACCGTGTGACCTCTCCGTCATTATGGACTATACTTTTTAGGAGCTTAAATGTCTATTGACTGTCTTAACTCACATGTATGAAATTTCTTCTGTGTGCCCTCATGATACTAAACATAGGATAGCCTCGTTATAGGCATAGTTTACCCAATAATACAATTATGGGTTACACTTTATTTGAAGGTGATGTAGTTACATTGTACTTACTCAAATAAGTATGGACTAATATTAATAAACTACATGTACTTACTATAGAGTTACTGTTAGGGTTTGGTTTAAGAATATGGTTAATCAAAGCAGAAGAAAGAAATACATACGAAAGTGGTTCATACAAGTTTTCCGAAGCCAGACAAAAGCTTTTTATGATGAACAAACCAAGATTTAAGTCAATACTCTTAAAAATAAAGGTTCTTTATTGGCGTCTACAGTCCAATGAAGAACCTGTCCATCCATGGAACATTCCCTTGCAATAAAGGTTATTTCTTTCTTCACACTAAGATGGTTCTTTTAATAGTTCTTTTAAGAAAGGTTCTTTGGGGAACCAAATATGGTTCTTTTATGGCATCGCTGCGAAAACCACCTTTTGAAACCTTTATTTTGAAGGATGTTCATAAGTTTTAATGAGAGAATTATCAATGCCTGATTCATGAATAAAAAGAGTAAAAAAATATGTTCTGTGAATCTTGTTGAAGCGGTTCAGAAAACCAGTCTGCATGATTCCTTTAGAAATCTGATTAGGTTCTCACTGATTATTTCTGTTATTTTATTTTGTATCACAGGGGAGAGCTATGTCTGTGGATCAATTGAGCCTTACAAGAAGTTGGAATACACTAAGAATGTCAACCCCAACTGGTCGGTCAACGCCAAGACCGTTGGATCAGCACGAGCGCCCTCCTCTCTGGGCAGCGCCAAGGGTGGGTCTATAGAAATCAAGGATAACAAGGATTTCATCCGGCCCAAACTGGTCACCATAATCCGCAGCGGGGTGAAGCCTCGGAAGGCCGTGCGCATCCTTCTCAACAAGAAGACGGCCCACTCGTTTGAGCAGGTTCTCACAGATATCACAGATGCCATCAAACTGGACTCTGGAGTGGTCAAGAGGCTTTATACGGTGGATGGTAAACTGGTAGGTACAGTGGGCATGTCATTTAAGTTGATAATTCAGCTTTTGTATTGGATGCATGCAGCAGTAATGATACTATTGTTTGGTTGAAAGTACTATTTGAATAGATCAGTGGATGCGCTATATAAGCAAAAGTCTTTATTTGTCAGAAGCCAATGGATCAGGAGATGCTTGTGGTTCAGAAATACAGCTTTAATTTAATTCACATCAGCTTTAAATAAAGCAAAGTTAGTATCTTGAGTCTAACCTTGGTTACTCAAACAAGATGTTTTTTTTAGTGTCCTGGTTTCCTTAAAGGTAAATGCGTCATCATCTCAAAGGGGTCACTCTGATCTACTCATAGACTGCCATTCGGGCTCATTGGAAAGTGGTGTCCTTACTCTTTCCCTCTTCAGTGCCCTGCTTTTTTCTTTATTTATTTGGTGAAAACAGTTGCTAGAGCTCTCTATGTTTGTGTTAGTAAAAGTTGGTGGTTATGAGACCAATTTTTTATGTTAAATGCTGGGCCTACTTTCAAACGTTATTCCCTTTGGGACTTTTTTCAAACAAACACGAAGAACTGTAGATAAGATGCTCTCTGCTTTAGAGTGTGGTGTGGTGTGGAGAATACTTTTTTGTTGTTTTGGTTCAGTGTTATTTTAGGATTATCTAGATACCATTATAGTAATCATTAATGTTTTGAATGAGCTTGTATTGTTATATTTTCAGTTTTTTTATTTTAGTTGTAGTTTTAGTAATTTTCTTATGTTACTTTTTATTTCTATTTAGCTTTAATTTATTTTTATTTTTAGTATTTTAGTACTTTAGTACTAGCAAAATTTTACATTTTTAAGTTAAATCTTTTCATCTATCATACTAATGTTTTATTGTATTTCAGCTTAATTTCAATTAGTTTTAGTTAACAATATTATATTAACAACACAATTAAATATTAAGACTTGCAGTACATTTTTACTATAGGGATGATCTGTTTGGTATGGAAGCTTGTTTCCACCATGGAATAAAAAAAAAGTAATTGCGACTTTTTTTCTATTTTCTCTCTGAATTGCAAGTTTATATCTTGCAATTTGCAGTTATCTCAAATTTGAATTTTTTTTGAAAATTTGCATTTATATTACGCAATTCTCAGTTAGAATTAGAGGAAAAAAGACAATTGCGAGATATAAATTCGTAATTACAAGAAATCAAGTCAGAATTTTGAGAGATAAACTCGCAATTATGAGGAGAAAACATAATTATTTTAAAAAGTTGCAATTAGCTTTACTTTTATTACCTTTGCAAAAAAAAAAAAAAAAAAATCTGTGTCGAAAACAAGCTTCTATAAATTGGAGCAACGTGTGGTTAAATGTTTTACTTCTGGGCACAAGAGTCAAAGTTCTCTTCTGCACTCTGATCCTGCAGCTTCACAAGCTCATACACTCACCTAAAGGATTATTAGGAACACCTGTTCAATTTCTCATTAATGCAATTATCTAATCAACCAATCACATGGCAGTTGCTTCAATGCATTTAGGGGTGTGGTCCTGGTCAAGACAATCTCCTGAACTCCAAACTGAATGTCAGAATGGGAAAGAAAGGTGATTTAAGCAATTTTGAGCGTGCATGGTTGAGTATTTCACAATCTGCTCAGTTACTGGGATTTTCACACACAACCATTTCTAGGGTTTACAAAGAATGGTGTGAAAAGGGAAAAACATCCAGTATGCGGCAGTCCTGTGTGCGAAAATGCCTTGTTGATGCTAGAGGTCAGAGGAGAATGGGCCGACTGATTCAAGCTGATAGAAGAGCAACTTTGACTGAAATAACCACTCGTTACAACCGAGGTATGCAGCAAAGCATTTGTGAAGCCACAACACGCACAACCTTGAGGCGGATGGGCTACAACAGCAGAAGACCCCACCGGGTACCACTTATCTCCACTACAAATAGGAAAAAGAGGCTACAATTTGCAAGAGCTCACCAAAATTGGACAGTTGAAGACTGGAAAAATGTTGCCTGGTCTGACGAGTCTCGATTTCTGTTGAGACATTCAGATGGTAGAGTCAGAATTTGGCGTAAACAGAATGAGAACATGGATCCATCATGCCTTGTTACCACTGTGCAGGCTGGTGGTGGTGGTGTAATGGTGTGGGGGATGTTTTCTTGGCACACTTTAGGCCCCTTAGTGCCAATTGGGCATCGTTTAAATGCCACGGCCTACCTGAGCATTGTTTCTGACCATGTCCATCCCTTTATGGCCACCATCCTCTGATGGCTACTTCCAGCAGGATAATGCACCATGTCACAAAGCTCGAATCATTTCAAATTGGTTTCTTGAACATGACAATGAGTTCACTGTACTAAAATGGCCCCCACAGTCACCAGATCTCAACCCAATAGAGCATCTTTGGGATGTGGTGGAACGGGAGCTTCGTGCCCTGGATGTGCATCCCACAAATCTCCATCAACTGCAAGATGCTATCCTATCAATATGGGCCAACATTTCTAAAGAATGCTTTCTGCACCTTGTTGAATCAATGCCACGTAGAATGAAGGCAGTTCTGAAGGCGAAAGGGGGTCAAACACAGTATTAGTATGGTGTTCCTAATAATCCTTTAGGTGAGTGTATATTAAACCACTAAGCCACCATATTGTGGTGCTTTCAGTATTTGCTCATTTAATTGTTGCGGTTATCATGCTGAGATATGAATTTCTCTGGATCTTTTGGGTTTAATGTTGCTTGAATAAGAGCAAAAGAGATTTGATAGGGAGAGAAAGGTAAATACTGTGGTGAAGAAGATGGAGGAAAAAGATCTGACAGAGGTATGTTGGTGACCTTTCTGTGTCTCTACAGGAGCAGGTTGATGAAGTGACAAGCTGTCTCCTGAGGGCCTTAAACTCGTTGGCCTTCAGTGACATTATTTTCTTCTGTTTACACCCACCGCAGCAGATACAGAAACACTGGTGCTGCACTAGCTCATCTCCAGTGCAAACTTGCACTGTCCTGTCAGATCGATTAATCGCTTCTAACATAAAATACATATGTATATATATATATATATATATATATATATATATATATATATAAAATTTTGTCTAATATGCGATTAATCGCAATCAATCGATTTGACAGCACTGACACACACACACACACACACATATTCAAGTGATATATTACTTATATAGGCCTTTAAAATAGATATCATTTACTAAAACATCCCGAAATCAAAATTTAAGGTGGAATATTTTGCAAACAGTGTGGAATATCCCCCAATTTTTCACATCACAAGTGTGTCTCTCCCCTCTCTGTAATTTCTCTCTGTTCGGTTTCTATGGCAATCTGGTTGCTGGGGGTGGTTGCTTAGGAACAGTCTCTGTGGCAGGAGGGGTGCAGTGGTGATGTTACAGGCCTGGGTTGGGATGATGGATGCTCAGGATTTGCAATGAAACAGGCATCTCTCACGAGGCATTGATTATGCAAAGCATTAATTAGGCAAAATTGTCTTTAGAATGCAATATAATGTTTGTTTTATTTCTACATAATTCAATACATTTCATGTTAGTGTTTAGAAGGGAGTGCAGTTTGTAATTCATAGTGAATCATTTAGAGCCTTTAGATATTTCATGGAGCGGAAATTTAGAAGATTCACTGTGGCGAGCAGGACGACACAGAGGCCTCGTCCTGCTCGCCACATTCACCATCTAGTAACAACAGTTAGTGTGAAAGCACTTAGTGAGATGGGCATTTCACCATGAATTGTGCTCTTATAAACAATACCTGAAATAAAATGTGGCTTTTACTCGCCAATTACTTCCTATCTTCTGAGCAACTGATGCAAGCTTTGAGATGTGTTAGAGTGTCATGATTGGTTTGTTGATCTGTTGACAAGCATTTATCAGGAATGCTTCCTGATGAGCAAGCTAGCACACTTTGCATTTGGTTAAAGTGCTCCAGATGGAGATTTCTGATAAAAGTTGAATGCTCAGCCTGGCAGAATCTATATGTGAACTAAAAGATAGCATTTAATTAAAGAATATACTTATTTGATTATCTCTGTCCTTTTTATCCAAAGCAATTATGGTATACGGAAATACAAAGCTCTGTCATGAAACTCTAGATGGTGCAGGCTGATAGGTCCTTAACTCAATCTTATTGCAATCACATCATTCTCTATAGGGCACAGCTGATTGGTTCCTGCTGTATCAGTAGCCAATGAGCTCGCTGCTCGGCATTCAAATACTTAGTCAGCATTTGCTGTAGCAGTGCAGCGCTTTCAGAAACTCTCCTCCTTCCCCAGCTCCACCTGTATAGATCTGCTACGAGTAATTCATGTGTGTTATCTTGTACAGCAGCAGCGTGTCTTACTTGCTCACAGCAGCGTGTCGTGACTCGTGTATGTATGTATGTATTGGCAGTAGCAAGTCCCGTACTTACTCTGCAGCAGCAGCAATAACCAACAGCAGCAGCAGAGTAGCAGATCTATTCCTCCAAGACCAAACATATCAACATTACCATGCCAAACACTCTGAGTTGTCATGACAGAAATAATAATAACAAAAAATATATAATGCACAGCTTTCTGGAGTGCTTGATTCTGATTGGTCAATCATGACATTCATTGATTTGAAATTCGCTCTCACTGTCGTCCATAGCAAAACGCTGTATATCAGTCCACACATCTGAGTAATTTGAAAACTTTATACATGTAATATTATAAAATAATTTCACATTAAATCACATCCATGTATTTATTTACTTGGAAAGTGGTCATGTAATCTAAGCATGATAGTGTTCAGTTTAGTTTTGCATAATATAAAGTATTTAAAGAGCAAGGAAATTTGTGCAGGAAGAAGCGGAAACCCCGTAAATGAACATACAGAACTTTATATGACTACATCAAACTAATAAAAATTGTATAATCATTACAACAACAAATATCATGTTCAGTCAGCTCCTAATCATACACCCTGCCTGGGTTTTATTTTGCGATAATGACTCACTTAAAGGTGCTCTAGTCTAAGCGATGTTGGGTGACGTCACTTGTTGACTTTCGAAGTATTGTCAAACAAAACTGAGGCTAGCTAGACCTCATCCCTCATCCCTCCTCATCCCGTCCCCTGCCCCTGTAGTTTTAATGATACTTCATTCAAGGTGTAATGTCGCCAATTTAGATAAATGCTTTCATATAATGCAGAAAAAGATTTGCATTACCAGAAACACACGATAAAACGTTTCGCCACCTGAGGTTATAACTTTAGCTCCCATACAAGGACACAATAATAGCAAGATAACGTTAGCTTCGCGTTTCCCAGTGAACATAAACAACGGCTCTGTCGTTGACAGATTTAGTCAAAGTTGTCAATAGGCTGTATGAATGAACATTCAAATTCATAACAAACAGTTGGTGAAAACAATCATTCACACAACTACTGTCACCCTACTGTGAGTTTGCTTGATCATTTACAATAGAGATCGATAGCTATAGCTGCTAGAAACCTATATGTTGTATTCACCAAAGTTAGCGCTGACTGCATAGCTCTAGCTAATTATATCCTTGTTTTTGTTAGGCGAACATGAAAGTCCATTTAGAAAAACCGAAATGGATTTACCCACCTGTCCAGCAAAAACAGGGCTACCTGAATGTCGGATTGGAAGCCCTTCTGCCGGCGGAGATCTTGCCACCTTTCAAAGGCTTTTCCAATGTAAATTCGGGACTTCGCGCGTTCCTTCTCCTTTTCCCTCTTCTTTGCATTTTTGCAATCTGTTCATCGGAACGTCGTCTCTTTGGTCGTGTGTCTGCCATATCAAACTTAAAGAGAATATAATTCTAACTTCCCTCTTCATGCTTCTCTCTCCTCCACACCCCCCTTCATGTGTACGCGCACTAACCCCACCCCCAAATCATTCTTGTCGGTTATTGGCTGGAACAGTTTGTTATGTTTCGTGGAGCGGGTTGCCCCAGTTTGTTTTTGTTGCAGTTTGTGGAGCCTGGGCTGTCTACAGAGACCGCGTTTTTTTACAGTGTGTTCAGGGGACAGCCAGCTAGCGGATAGTGAGGAGATGTTTGCTGTATGTGACAAAAAAAAAAAAATGTTTTGGCCTAAAAAAACGCGTGACATCGCTTAGAGCACCTTTAATTTTCATTTTCCCTTACAGAGCAGACTTATGTTACCACTAATCTGCCAACAATAAAGAAACTTAAGTTTCTTTCTTACCACAGTGAAGTGATCCCTGGTTATAATCCACCATTCTTTTGAAGCCTTTTGTGATGATGCCACTGGCGTCTTTATGTAAGATTATTCTTATCATGTGAGACAGCCCGAGGACAGACAGACAGGCGTTTCCCCTTTAATTCCCCCGGGTGGCATGTGTCTCCTGTCGCCTGTGCCATAAATGTTAGCTTAAAGGCTGAGAGGACTGTTTCATTCACGTGTTAGCTTCCACACTGATGTGATTTCCACAGGCGGTCATGCTCATGAGGGCTGAACAGTGGCTGTGTAGGATGAGAGGAATCTTTTTTCTGCTTGTGTCAGACTCTGGCGGGGTTGAATGAAGCATTTGCCTACAGGATGTCCCTCTCGTGAAGAGCACTGGGGCCACGTATTTGTCCCTGGCAGAGCTGTGTCAGTAGAATCGAACATAGTGCCCTATGAAATCCCTTTTATTTTTCCCCAAATTCAGTTTTTTTTTCTGCTTGATTTTTTCTGGATTCATTTTTTAATGTATTCTGTATTCTGTAGTTATATTTACATACAATTTTAGTAATCAAAAGCATGTCTTAAATAAATACAATTTTAAAAATTTGGGTTTAACACATTTTTTAGGACTATTTGAAATCAGTTTAATTTTTACATTTTTAATTTTAAATATTTATTTTTCCAAATTCCATTTAATGTTTCATAATTTCATGTTTTGTGGTTGATTTTTTCTGGATTCCATTTTTAAGGTTTAGTTCAATTTAAATAATCAAAAAGCAAGACTAGCCACACACACACACAAAAGCAAAAAATAAAATAAATTTATAAAGCTTTATTATTAATATGAAATGAGTTGTGAATATTTATTATCAAAAATGGTGGTAATTAAATCAAGGAATAAAACATTTATTAACAATTTAATTAGTGTATTAAAATGTAATCAAATTAAAATGTCACAATTCCTTTTATTATATATTTTTTTGGCAATTTTCAAAATAATAGGTTACATTTAGGGTGATGAGATATAATTATTGAAAGTGGCTTCTTGGTTTGGTTATCATATAGGCTAGAACAGTCATAAAAAAAAAAATATGGGTCCTCTTTTTTTGTACACTAATTATTCGTTTATACCCTCCTTGGTTATATATATGCAAATAAATTATAATGCATTTTAGTTTTTAGAGCACTAAACTAACAGCAAACTTAAAATATATTACTTTTTTAGCACTTCAAAGAGCCATCCAAAAAAAACGAGAACCAGTATCTATAATGAAATATATAAATACGCCATCTACCAGCAGGATTTTAACTGTTGATTTTGAACACTAATGGGGATCGAATCAGGTCTGTTAGCCATGTGAATGTACAGTCATTCCTGACAGTACGCTGGCTCCGTTATAAACCTGTGTGTGTGTGTGTGTGTGTGTGTGTGTGTGTGTGTGTGTGTGTGTGTGTGTGTGTGTGTGTGTGTGTGTGTGTGTGTGTGTAACGGGGCCACATGTTACTGCAACACGCTGACTTGCATTTATGGAGTGAGTCATTACTCTTTATCTGCCACTGCTGGACTTATATAATGCACCTCAATAGTTCAATGTATTTTAAAAGGTCACCTCTTGCCATCACTGTGTGGACATGAAGAGTCCTTTCAGACCAAACAGTGCTGTCATTTCAAATTATAAGCACATAAATTTGACTGACATAACATACATGGGTCAACATCAAGAATCGGTTTTGTTTTCAATTTCCTTTGTTCAAAGGTCTTATTCACAGGGTTTCCACACCTTTTGCCCATTGCATTTCCACCTTCAGTGAACTGTTCTTAAAAAAGAAATTATAATAATTATTTGTGTAAAGAGGTGTAAAGGTTCTTCCAGGAACCCCAAATGGTTCTTCTATGGCTTTACTGTGAAAAAACCCTTTTGGGACCTTTATTAATAAGAGTATAGGCTACGCATCAAGCTGTTTATGTTGCAAAGTGGCATTATTGTGCTAACAACAACAAAAAAAGAAACCCTCTGTAGTCTGTAAGGAAGCACCGCAAGTGCCACCTTCAGGACTGTAAACTTTTCTAACAAGATTCGAGATTCCTTATCTTCTGATTGGCTGAGAGGACACCATCATGCTGAAGCAGTGCATGCAAGGTTAACTCTAATGGTGCATTCCCACCCCATAAACCTCTCAATAATAAATGAAAACTCTCAACCAGGATGCTATTACCCAACACAGGAAGTGTTTTCTGATGGTGTAGATTAGACATCATTTGTGAATGGCCTTTTATCAATGCACACTGCACCCCTCATAAATAAATGTAGTCACTCATTTATATTTTATAGTAACATTGGTTTTAGAGTCTCATTAGGAAAGTACAATTTTGAGATTGAATAAACTTCCCCTCCACAGTCATGCCCTGGTGTTTTTAGCCTGTGTTTAAGAGACTCTGAATGGCATGGGTGAGCACAGGCTGCCTGCGTTTCCCGATGAAAGCTTCCGAGTGTTAACAGCGGGAGTGTGTCCAGATCGATGCTCTGTGGGTTTTTGCATGGGACACGTGGCGGCCTGCACTGCTGCTGCTGTGTCACTGAGTCCATGCCGAGAGCAAATCAATACTCTCCCAGCTGCACCATCTTACTGTGTTTGGCTTGGCTTTTGTGTTCACTTTTTATTTTGTGTTTTCTCGTTCAGATCTATGGCAGGGAAATGATCCATATTTTAGTGGCTCTTTGTAAATCCAATTTTTATTTGTTTTGCTTTGTGACAGATGATGAACAGATGTCTGCTATAGTGGAATCTGGCTGTGTTTGAACTGTGATTGCCCCTCTGTCTCCATTAAGTCTCAGTGGGAGGTGGGTTGAATTATAGTAGCACATACAGTGCAGTGTGGTAGCTGGAGGTCAGACCTCAATGAACACTGAGACTTAGGCTATACAGCAGACAAGACTAACATGGTGATGTTGAAGTGTAGTATGTTCATGCAAAAATGAAAACTCTGTCTTTATTTACTCACCAACATGTTGTTACAAACCCATATGCTGCTTTTTGTATTTATCTAAAAGAATCTTCACATAGATCTTTTCCATTCACCAACAATCAAATAATATGTTAAGTTTTTGATAGTCAAATATCAAATTTGATTGAACAAATTGGATGTCAGTGACATCAAACGTCATTACATCAATCCTTAGCCATAGTTGATATCAAGATTATTAGTGAATAATAGTTTAAATTCATCATTTAAAATGAATGTATGACTTGAAAATACTTTATAAAGCACAAGTCTATTATAAGCATAGGTCTATTAAATCTGCTTTTTTAGTTTTTTTAAGATGGAAGTTCATTATGGACAGTTGTACACTTATTACAGGTTTATTTATTTATTTTTGCAGTGACGTTGCCTAAGGTGAGCCCCTATGACTTGTGGTAGGGCGGGGTCGTCTTACTCTCCCGTACAGGTCCATTAGCCTTCGCTCCTTAGCCTTCCGGGAAAATGCCTTGCCCGCGTAATCCTTCCAAGGCTGCAGTGTATTGCTGACCAGGTGCTGCCGGAGAGTCAGTGCGGCTTCCGTGCTGGTCGTTCGGCCTTGGACATGATTTTTTCGGTACGCCAGCTTCAGGAAAAGTGTGCAGAACAGCAATGCCCATTGTACATGGTGTTTGTCGATCTGACTAAGGCTTTCGATTATGTGAGTCGCTCTGGTCTCTTCCATGTTCTGCAGCGACTCGGTTGTCCGGCAACTCTTTTGGCAATACTCCAAGGCTTCCATGATGGGATGCGGGCAACCGTACAGTTCAACGGTGCCCACTCAAATGAGTTTGATGTCTGCTGTGGAGTAAAGCAGGGGTGTGTCCTCGCTCCCACCTTGTTTGGCATCTATTTCTCGGCTGTGCTGCGACGGGCGTTTCCTGATCCGGTTGGGGTTCTGCTGCACACTAGGTATGATGGCAACTTCTTCAGCTTGGCTCGTCTGAGGGCCAGAACCAGGGTGAAATGCGTCCTTGTGCGCGAGTTGCTTTACGCAGATGACGCTGCCTTCGTGGCTCACACTGAACAAGAAATTCAGGAGATGTGCAATTCTTTTGCTGCTGCCTGCACAGAGTTCGGACTTACCATAACCTCGGACTTACCTCGGCTCAACCTTGACAGCAAACAACACCCTTGATGCTGAACTGAATACCAGGATCGGTCGTGCCTCAACAATCTTTGGGCGGCTTCAGTCTCTCGTCTGGAACAACGGTCACCTTTCTCTCAAAACAAAGGTGCGCGTATATGAGTCCTGTGTGCTCTCCGTTCTGCTAAATGGAAGCGAAACGTGGCCTACATACCAGCGGCAGGAGCACAAGCTTAATGCTTTTCACTTCCGTTGCCTACGACAGATCCTTGGCCTGTCATGGCAGGATCGGGTCCCGAACACCACCGTGCTGAAGCTCACTAACAGCAGTGACATGTACACCACGTTCCGGAGGAGGCGACTCAGATGGATCGGCCATGTACGTCGTATGCCAGATGAACGTCTCCCAAAGTCCATCTTCCATGGGGAGTTAGCTGTGGGACACCGCCCTCGTGGCCGACCCAAGCTCCGCTTTAAGGATGTCGTCAAGCGGGACATGAACGTCTTTAACATCAACCCTGACCAATGGCATCACCTTGCGGAAGACCGGGCAGCTTGCGGTCTGCGCTGACAGAAGGCACAACTTTGTCCTGCCATGCTTACACCAGCTTTTGCACAGAAAGACGGCATGCTAGACACTGTTCAGATCGGCGCTTGCGCTGTAAAAGGCCTTGATGATGATGACGTGGCTTTGAATAACCATTTT
Organism: Rhinichthys klamathensis goyatoka; assembly: GCF_029890125.1. Classification (NCBI taxonomy): domain Eukaryota; kingdom Metazoa; phylum Chordata; class Actinopteri; order Cypriniformes; family Leuciscidae; genus Rhinichthys; species Rhinichthys klamathensis. The sequence continues at coordinate 479,303 of NW_026606844.1, read as the reverse complement.
GGGTTCCCCAAAGAACCCAAAGAACTGTTTTCCCACTATAAAGAACCATTTGTGCACTTAAAAGGTTCAATTGATGTTAAAGGATTAGTTCAGATTACTCCAGAATTAAAATTTCCTGATAATTTACTCACCCCCATGTCATCCAAGATGTTATTCTTTCATCAGTCGAAAATAAATTAAGGTTTTTGAGAAAAACATTCCAGCATTTTTCTCAATATAGTGGACAATTCCTATATAGTGGGGGTGAGTAAATTATCAGGAAATTTTACCAAGAAATTGGTGAACATTCATGGAAACTGTGTGAATGAATGTTCTTCAGAATCCTCCTCTGTGTTCCACAGAACAAAATTACAGCTTACGGGGTTTGGAATTACATGAGGGAAGTAAATAATGACAGCATTTTTATTTTGGGTGAGTTTAAGGTTGTGCTATTATCCTTTTCAATACAGCAGTGATGATAGTTTAAACTGTATTCATTCACCCAATTCATTTAAACATACTTTCTTTCAACCAAAGCATAATGAAATGTATTTTCCCCATGATAACATAATCATGGTAGATTACATTTTATTTAATCCAGTTTTCATCTCAGCATCTAGTCTGTGCACTTCTTCAATCTGGCCTGGATTTCCCTTACTCTTCCAATGACAGATCCAGCGCTGTGCCTCCCCCACACGACCTCAGAACCCAGACAGACTATTTCTAGCAAATATGCTAATGTGTTTCCCTCAGAAAAATCCTTCTGCTGAAATGGGAGGCAACCCCCACACAGGTGATCTAAAACTGTGTAGCAGTGTAATGGAAATGTGGGACATCACAGTGCGAAACACTATAAATTATTGAAATACATGAAGGCCTAGCTTGTACTATTATTACCATGTCTTTGATTTATTGATTTATTTTTATAAAATATATACATATGAATAATTTTTATTTATTTAAGTGATTTAGTCATTTTTCATCCTGTATTTATTTATATATAATGTAATATATAGCTAATTATATTATGTACATATTAATATTTACTTTCGAGTATAGATCATGTACTAAAGGCACCTACACACTACAAGATTTTGGGCCCAATTCTCCCCTTTGGACAATCCTAGGTAAAGTCCCTATTATCTTGATGGTTCTACATAATATTATATCAGAATTTCCTGTGGTGTGATGTGTTTTAAGTGTAATTGAATCTGCTCGGAAGAATGTCGGGGCCACACCGATCTCAAATCGTAAATATCCAACATGAATATTTACGATCAGAAATCCTGTTGTGTGGCGGGAACCCCCAAGGACGCGCACGCACCGAAATCATACCCAATCAGAAAGCGAGCTGATGAAAGACAGAAGCAATACTACTTTATCCAAACCCTTTTCTTTTTTACCCAAAAAAATGTCTGTAAAAAGCAGTCAACATTTCTTTTTGCCCATCGTTTGTTTTGTTGGTTTGATAGTTGGCCCTAACCTCTCAAAGGCTTTATCCACTATGCATTTCTGCATTAGATTCTCTTTAGATAAGTGTCAGTAATGGCTTTGCAGATGAGCTGCTCCTAGTAATGCATTGAGAGGAAGTCCCAGTGAAAAGCTTCCTGTCAAACAGGACATAAACCTGCAGGAGGTGCTCATTAACTCTCGCATACAGCTGCTAATCACAATTAAAGAACCACAGAGAAGGTCATATCTCTGTATCGCCTTGATTTATTGATGATACATCCTCATTTGCTTGCTTGCAGTAATTCCTGACCAGTTCTATCCCTTTGAACACTGACACATGGACTTGATGCTACCTACTAGCTTTGTTTTAGTAGGCTACATAAAGTCAACCAGCATCCACACTGAAGTCTGAAAGACATTTTGCTATATTTTAAGAGGTTCAGAGTCTTATCCAATGAATGGAGTACATCGTATCTTGGCATCTTTTCACTTGAAAAGTGCTTTACTTGTGCAGTTTTAGTCATCACTTCAGATGGCAGATATGGATTAAAAACATAATTCATCAGATTAGTGTATGTTTTTGAGGTTCCACAGCTCCTGCCTGGTACAAGCGGTTCCTGCCAACCGACTGACTTAAAGCCAGAAGATTTACACTTTGCAATCAAAGCAAAATGTAGGGAGACTAGTTTTCCAGACTGGCTTATCTGATCTTTATTTATTGAATGTAATCTGATGTCATATTAGGTGAATAACATTGACTGTTTGAATGTTACTAGTAAACTAGTCTGTTCTTCATTTTTCTGACCTAAATGTGAGTGGTGTTTGCCATCAGGTTTTTGAGGTGTGCCTCTGTATACTGCCCTGTGCCCTCAGTTAAATGAGCCCATTTTGTTACTATGATATTTTGGTGCTGAGATATGGCAGGTGCCCACAGTAGCCTCAGAGATGAGTTAAAATGCTGACGTCTTGGGCAGAGGAAGAACAAGTATTGCTTATAAGAATTAGTTCTGTAGTCCTGACTCCTTGCTTCGTGGCATCTGCAAAATGAAGTGCTTGTGCCATCTTGTGGTGATCAGGAGAAATGATCACTGGAATGCAAATGGCATGTTTAAAGTTATTATTTGGTTTTCTGTGCAGTTTAAATTAGTCAATGGAAGTTTTTGGTCTTGTCTTGTCTCAAACATTTGATCATTTATATCAGCAACATGTATCGTCATATCGCCCAGTCCTTTTTAACTACAGACCTAAATGTTTTACACTGATCAAACAAAAATTGTATTCACTTGATATGTGCTCTTCTCCAATGTATAAATGAGTCTAAAAAACATGATTTGTGCATTTATTATCAGATTTTGTTTTCATGTCCACTACACTGGACAACAGGACTGAAGCAACAAAAAAAATCTTCATATTTTATGAACTAGAGTTTAAACACAGTGTGAGAACTAGCATTGAAGATTTTTTTAACATACTGCAACAATGAGCAATACAATAAGACTGTAGAAAAAGGTAAGATGATAGGATGAAGTCTCAAAAAACATCTCGGTTACTGGTGTAACCGTCGTTCCCTGAAGGACGTGAGACGTAACGTCAACGTGACGACTTAATTGGGATCACTTCAGGGAGCCCTATCATCTTCGAGTGTCTACAGATCGAGCCAATGAATGTTGGCGTGCGTGAATCGCATCACGCGCCCCGCCCCACAGCGCGGGTATAAACAGGAAGCGGGCGCACGCACTCATTTTTTTCCGCTGAGGAGCCAAGATCGTGATGGCCGTACAGTGATGGTCAGCAACCGTGGCGACGAGATGTTACGTCTCCCGTTCCCTCCTTCAGGGAACGAGGGTTACATCAGTAACAGAGAAGTTCCCTTTCAGTCGCTCATGTTCGACGTAACGTCGACGCGATGGCATAATTGGAATCCCATGGAAAACGCCACGGTTGCTGCCACATCCAGCGCCCTACGCAAGACTCTCAGCCAGTTGGCTGGGGCGGAAGGCCTGCGTAGAGGGAGTTCAAACTGCTGTTCGTTATACCCCACACAGTGGAACTCTTGGATAACACTGGGAAAGCGTGCCTTTCCAGGGGAGAAGGACACTGCGGAAGCCACATCCTGCCGAAGGCAGGTAACGTGGAGAATACACATATGGACTGGCCGTTAGGGGCAGTGCTACATATGGAATGTCACTGGAGTGACTCCAGCCTGAGAAGGGGGAGGCTACACCAGACAGTGACGGCAGAGCGGACTCTGCCAAGAGAAAGACACGGGCTCACCGCAGGGAGCTGGTCGTGGAAGAATACGCATATGGGATCACTGCAGGGATCACCGAACCCAGCCTAGCACAAGTTACACAAGCATACGATCACTAGGCCTGGCGTTGGACTGCCGAAGGGGTGCGGAGGAACTCTACAGGGTTCGCCTGAGTGGGGAACTCGACTAGAGCAAAAATGCGCACGTATCCGCTCCATGTGGAGGGGAGTGACGCAGCAAGCCGACACTAGAGTGGGAACTTCGGTGTTACCGGCTGGTTGAAGTGAGCACACAGGAAGAAACTGGCTCAACGCGTAGGCTATAAAACCTAGCGAACGTGTTAGGTGTCGCCCAGCCCACAGCTCTACAGATATCTGTCAGCGAGGCACCGTGTGCCAGCGCCCAGGAAGAAGCGACACTCCTAGTAGAGTGGGCTCTCAACCCAGGTGTGGGCTTCGTAAGCCAAGGCAATGGCATACATTATCCAGTGGGCCATCCTCTGCTTGGAGACAGCCTTTCCCATCTGCTGGCCTCCTTAACAGACGAAAAGCTGATCTAAGGTCCTCCTGAGGCTTTGTGTCCTGTCCACGTACAGGCGCAGAGCGTGGACGGGACAGAGAAAAGCCAGGGCTGGGTCTGCTTCCTCCGAAGGCAGCGTTTGCAGTTTCACCACCTGGTCCCGGAAGGGAGTGGTAGGAACCCTTTAGCATAAGGGATTGTGTCAACTACCGCTTGGCGTAGGTCACCTAGAACCTCCGCGTCCTGTCCAGGGACCAGACATGGAGTTTCCAGAGGTCTGGACACGGATGCCATAGGGTGCCCCATCTCTGAGATGGCAGGTCCTCTCTCAGAGAAATGGGCCAGGGAGGGGCTGTCGCGAGGAGCACTAGTTCCGGGAACCAGGTCCGGTTGGGCCAATACGGCGCAACGAGCAAGACCTGCTCCTCGTCTTCCCTGACTTCTGTGCAAGAAGTCTCACTGGGGGAAACGCAAACTTGCGTAGGCCCCTGGGCCAGCTGTGTGCCAGAGCATCCGTGCCGAGGGTCCCCTCGGTCAGGGAATAGAACAACTGGCAGTGAGACGTGTCCGGGGCGGCAAACAGATCTACCTGTGCGGTCCCAAAGCGCCTGAAAATCAGCTGGACCACCTGGGGATGGTTTTTGCCATTCTCCCAGTAGCACCTGCTGCCTTGAGAGCTCGTTGGCTGCACGGTTGAGCAGGCCTCAGACATCAGATGCTTCTGACTCCAAAGAAGGAGATGGCGGGCGAGTTGTAACATGTGGCGGGAGCGTAGACCCCCCTGACGGTTGATGTACGCAACGGTCGCAGTGCTGTCTGTACGGACCAGTACATTCTTGCCTGGTAGTGACGTTTTGAAGCGGCCCAGCACAAGATGTACTGCTAACAACTTGAGGCAGGTGATGTGCCAATGCAGTTGAGGCCCCGTCCACAGACCTGAAGCTGCATGCCCGTTGTATGTGGCTCCCCAGCTGGTGGCAGAGGCATCCGTGGTGACCATAGAATGCCTGGACACTTGTTCTAGGGGAACACCTGCCCGCAGGAACGAAGGGTCCGACCACAAGCTGAAAGTTTGGCGACAGTGTGGTGTTACTTGGACCCGGCACGAGCCGCTCTGCCACGCCCATCTCGGAAATCGATCATGGAGCCAGTGTTGGAGTGGCCCCATATGAAGCAATACGAACGGTGTAGTAACAAAAGTTGCAGTGGTGCCGCTGCTCTGCGTCTGAGCTCCTTCTCCTCCTGTCTAGTTAGTTAGTCATGCATGTCTTATGTGATGCCTGAATTTCAATTAGATTAAGTTATGGGTCATACTTTCATTGTAATTGGTTGATAAGGGACCAATCAGTGACCAGGCAGTACTCATATTATAAAAACGTAAAATATTATTGGTTTAAACCAAAAACCATGTGCTGTCCATTGCAATGGTTGCAGGGTCTGAAGGGGTTAAAGTCCCACTCCGATCATATTTTGAGCTATTTTTAAACATTCCTAGTGGTCTTTAAATTATGATTATGCCATTTTTAGCCAAAATCACAAAACCTGTGCCGTTTTCTGGGACTTCGCTTCAGCAGAGCGGCAGTAGCTCATTAGCAATTCGCCTCTGCGTTGTGGGCGGAGCCGTTGGCACGGAGACGACCCTCCCCCTGCCCGTTGCTAAGAGCTCTGTCTCTCCCGCTAGCTTACATCCCCAATACCGGTGGGGCAACAGTATTATATACACGTTAATTATTATTATCCGAAGTTAATCAAAGCTATCACCGATCACCGATCATTATTTCACTCCAAGACGTCGCGTGTGGAGACGCCCAGTGGAGTTACTACGTCACAACTCCAGTCGATTTTAGCCGGCATTTTAGCGTCTGCTACTGATTCACAGCCATTTGGATGTAGAAATACTCAGAAATACAACTATGAGCTGATTTTTCTCAAGATATGTCCTCTAACATCAGAAAAATGCCACAAGAACATGTTAACACCTAGAAAAACATTATTTTCATCGGAGTGGGTCTTTAAAGCATTAAGGCATTATGGACATATGACTTTCTGCAATTCCTTTCGCCTTGCTCCGCACTGTGAGCCTCCGTTGACTGTACGCGCACGTCCCCAAATAGATGAGGCGTTTATGCTCACTGCAGAGCCAAATGACATCCAGCTCCCCCTCTCTGGACATCATGGGTTGAGCTTGACCTATTCCGGTTCCACCTCTGTGGATCTAATGGGTGGAGGGATAGTTATTATGGGTAGGGTTGGGGTGTAGTTGGACCTTCTAGCTCCACCCAAATTACATCCAGAGAGGGGGAGCTGGACTTCATGCTCTACCATGGCTCTGCAGTGAGCAGGCTCTCTTTATACTTGACATGCTCGTCGTTGTACTATTCTTTGAAACGACAGGGGGCAACTCTGCGTAATTGTCCTCTAAACCATCAGGAAGCAGTGATGAGAAGTAAGGTACACGTGTGACGATGTTTGTTTTTATTACACTTCACCAAACCCACACAAAGAATCAAGGAATCGTGTAAAACCCAGTAAACCCTGAGATTAATCTGACATTAGAACAAAACATAAGGATATAAGAACATATATAAATATAAAACTAAATTAAAGGTAGGGTAGGCAATTTCTGCAATTTCCCACCCTCCCTTCAGAGCGTCTCCAAAGCCATGCCTTCTCCAAAAGACATGAACACACACACAGCAGAGTCTGAAATACATTACGAGAGATGGTGTTAAACTACCTCATGTATCTTGAGCTCTTACTTGTACCACCTGACTGCTGCAGATTCATTTCGGCGTTGATCGTGTTGCCATTTAAGCGCAACAATCAAGTCTAAGGACGTGAACAGCTCCTGGTAGAACGTCACGGGTTGTCATCTCTCAATTACGTTAATTACGACATGGCGTGAACGCAGCATAAGCTCATTGTTTTGGTTAAGGAGGAACTGTAAAAGGCGGTTGCTATTTGTTTGTGGTGCTCAGTGACTGTCTGTCTACAACTCTGCATAGCCTTACAGGATGCGCTGATGATGTGTGATGTCTGTGCAAGGAGGTGTGCGGAGCTTTGGAAATACATATGTTGACAGGCAGGTAGAACATCCTATTATTGCATCCGGACCAAATTCAATGATTGGATGAACATTTTTTGGTCCTGAGACTTCCACAGAAGATACTAATGTTTTAATATTTAAACCACTTATATTATTGATTGCTATCAGGATGTGAAGAGAGTTTCAACCAGTATATGAAACAAATTGCCTACCCATTTTCATTTAATCTTCATGAACATATTTTATAAAACATGGACCTTTATTTTCATTAAAAAGTCTTATTGTAAGTTCATTTTGTAAATGTAAATAATTTAGACAAGCGCAAACTGGGTGCTGGTGTTCTAAAAATTTGGTGTCTGAGATTGTCAGTGACACTGGGTGGAGCGTACATGAATATTCATGAGTTTCCTGTTTTGTGTGAAAGTGACTCTGAAAATATTAGCGCACACTCCTCGGCTTACAGAAAGGTATTAAGCCTACATTTCAGAATTAAAGGAAATTAAACTTATATTCTTTCTTTCTAACTGATATTTATGCACAACATTGCTCTTTCTAACTGTTATTTATGCACAACATTGCTCTTTTTATTCTATTCACAAATGCACAAATGCAAAATATATATGAGTAACTTTTAGCTTTGACATTTACAGTAGGCTAAATGTGCAAAAGTTTATGTTGAACTAACCCTCTGCTGCGCACAAAAGATCACTTATACATTAGGCTCATCAGTGATGCCATTTATACTGCTGTAATATCACTGAATATCGGATCATTCACTCTTTTTGAGCTCAGCTTGAGCATTAGGTCACTTTTTGCCACCTGACTGAGTCATTACTCTGCTCTTGGTGATGACGTCGCTGTTGCTACAGCAACATGTTCTCAATGGTATGTGTAAATGATACATAAAAGTGAGATGCTAAACCGCCTTCTCATTCATGCAGCTGTATGAATCACTTATCACTGACCTTTACAATATAAGGATGTCAAACACGGTTTGAGACACTGATCAAAATGACCCTAACATTCTGAGCCTTGAATTATTGACTTAATATGAATGCATTATTTTATTTAGCCTATTTTAGCCAATTCATTTATTTAGCTTCATATTTATGTAATGTTTTTTATATTTAATTTGAAAACACATCTATTTACATGCAGCATTTTTTTTTTCCAATTATGTTATTATAATGAATGTTATATTGGGAATTGCTTAAGAAAATATGCTCAAAAGGTTTTAAAAAAAAGTCATTAAATTGATCAACAGTGGCAGTAAAGACTTTTATATTGTTAAAAAAATCTATTAAAAAATGTATTGCGGTTTCCATTAAATTATTAAGCGTCACAACTATTTTCAACATTGATAATAATAATAATAAATGTTTCCTGAGCAGCAAATCAGCCTATTAGAATGATTTCTGAAGGATCATGCGACACTGAAGACTAGTAATGATGCTGAAAATACAGGTTTGCCATCACAGGAATAAATTACATTTTAAAATATATTAAAACAGAAAACAGTTATTTTAAATTGTAATAATATTTCACAATATAACTGTTTTTACTGTATTTTTGATCAAATAAATGCAGCCTTGGTGAACAAAAGAGACTTTAAAAAAATCTTACCGACCCCACAAACTTTTGAACAGAAATGTTCTTTCAAATGCATTGATGTTTAGGTGAATAAGTCGTCTACCTGTGCTGTGTTCATAGATATCATGTCTTCAGGACTTCTTTGGTGAGGATGATATATTTATTGCCTGCGGCCCAGAGAAGTTCCGCTACCAGGATGACTTCCTGTTGGATGAGAGTGGTAAGTTAATGGATAATGTATCCCTCCCTTTTTAAAATGTGACACTTTTCCTAAGACCAACAACAACTATACCACTTACCTCAGTTACATGGACTTCTGTGATTGTCAATATAAGTAAGTTGCTTCAAATTCTGTTTTAGCGGTTAGCAATTAGGTTTAAATTTAAATAAGCTGTTTTGACTAATGCACATACTTTCCAACATTGTAATATTTGAGATTCAAATTCATAACATTAGATAATAATCTCCTCAGCTGGAGTCTGTTACTTAATTACCTGTAGTATTTGTTTCCCGCTGTCTCATTGTTGTTATTTGCATATATTTTAAAGCTTTACAATTTAAAATCCCACTTCTTGTAAACAAAATAACATATTCAGGTAGGAATTTTTATTTAACAGTACAACAATTTACTGACATTTGTAATTATTATTATGACACTAGTTACTATCCAGTAAACTAAATTAATTGGCATTGACGTCGTCAATATAGAAACAGGCATCAGACTATGAGCTATTTTAAAATCCTATTGATAGACATATTGATCTGGTCTGAGAGCAACCCAGCCTGTCAGATCTCCTCTGATCAGACCTCCAGGATGTCAGGCCGTCATGCTTGAGCCCGACAGAGGTTGCGGTAGATTGATCGGCAGTGACATCAGGTGGTCCACACAGATGAGACTGTCTTCGGTGTGTATTACAGAGACAGGAGGATCTGAGTGTAGACTGAATTCAGATGTGTTTCTCTTTTGCTACCTTTCTCAGAGTGCAGGGTGATGAAATCGCAGTCCTACGGCCGTATTTCTCCCATGCAGGGCCGCAGCTGCTCTCCCCGCAGTGGTGGACGCTCGAGAAGGAGCAAGTCCCCTGGTTCCAGCTGCTCAGGTACGTCTCTTCAGACCAGACTGTTGTTTAATAGTCCCATTATGCTTATACATGTGTCTGACAAGCATTCCTGTAGCTGTAAACTGTAGGTTGTGTGTAGTAGGCTGACACTCATGTGTGCAAGAGCGACTCATGAAATCTAAACTGGGTGCTTGTCAGTTTATTCATTGCAGTCTCGGAATTCAAAGGTGTACATTTCAAACATGGATGAGTGTGGTTTATAGCCTTAATTATCTCCAAATCACTCTCAGCATTCTCAGAAGATATGTTTGAGGAGTAATGTCCCAAATTAGGCAACTCATTTATTTATCATTTACTCATAGTCTCTCCATCTGATTGGCTGGAGCTCTTCATATGGTTTTGGTGATGTAAAAAAACTAACTTTTACATAAGTGCATGATTAGAATTATATTACATCCTACACAGCCTAATGGAGGCTTAGAATACTGAACCAATTTGAACTCACCCAGCATACAACTGGTTGCATTTGCTCTGCTCAAGCAGACTCCAAAAATACTAAAAGCCAGAATAGACTATAAAAAAGATTCTAATCTATTCTATTCAATTCTATTATTTTCTGTTCTGTTCTGTTTGCTTCTATTCTATTATGTTCTGTTCTATTCTATTCTGTCTGCATTTTGTGTTGATGTAGTCTGATTGTCTGATTTGCTAGCGGTCTTAGAGGTTTGGTAATGTAAAAAAAAATATATACATTAAACTGATTTCATTTGTTCTGCTCAAGCAAACTCCAAAACCAGCCAGAATATTTCTTGAATAGAAAAAAAAGATGCTGATCTATTTTTGTTTTAGTTTTATTCTGTGTTTTATTCTATTCTGTTGTTTTGTTCTGTTCTATTATGTGTTTTTTTGCTCTATGCTGGTCTCTTTTGTTCTATTCTATTCTATTCTTTTCTCATTGGAGTTTAACTAGTTTATCTGTTGGCTAGATGATCTCCCAATCTGGATAACTGAATGTGCCCAAACTCTTTTAAAACCAGCAAAGTAGACCGTCTTAACTGGTTTGGTCATGCTAGGAGACCTAATCTTAGACTGGTTTAAGACATTTTTTTCAGCAAGGTTCTGGATGCTTTTCTCTGTTTATGACACATTGGCACCCTTTTGCAGTGTTACGTTATACGTGTGTGATCAGATGTTGACACATTTCTGACAACAGTGTGTGTTTGTGTAGGGGGAGACCGAGGAGTGTTATAACACGGGATTAGATGTATCACTGTCAGTTTGACAGGTCAGAAAAGAGCTGTGGTAACGTCATCATTATCAAACACTCCCATCTTCTTTTTGAGCTCACAGAAGAAATTGCATGTGACTGTGAGTAAATTTGTAGATTTTATGTTCAAAAAATAGATTTTCAGGTAAGAAAGTACCTGGCAATCATTGAATTGTAGAGACAATTATTTAACTTACATGACCTGAAGTAGCTGTTTCTCTAGTTTAATTTGATGCTTTGTATTTATGCTAACTTCAAAGCCACATGCTAAAACATTTAGCTATGTTATGGCTGTTTGGGGTGTGGATAGTTGTAACAGTTTATTAAAAATGTTACAACCAACCCGTATGATGAGTCCAGTTATCAATCATATCCTCTGTTGAGGAAAAGTCACGTGAGTTTTTTGTTGCGTATCGAGGGATTTATTCAGTAAATGTGTTCCCATCGTAGTTTATGCGTAGTCTTCTTACCAGATAAAAAAATGACCTGCCTCATTTGAACGCGCAAGGTTTTTTTTTGTGCACATTCATAGAATTTATGGTTGGTGCTTTCATCCAGTGTTTTTTTAATGCAATATCTCAAAATTCACATAGAAATATGTGGATCATGGAAACATAGCCAGTGACTGAACCCTTATATGACAGGAAAACAGTACACTTACACACACCCACAAGCACGGCAACTGTTTTGCACTACATTTTAAAGTTCTAAAAAAATACAATAATGTTCTTTGTCAGTTTAAATTGTTCACGTTAGTTTTTCTTTGTTCTTCAATGCAAAAAATTGCATATTGTGGGTGTTATTTCAGAAAATTACCTCTCAGTGTTACATCTATCCCCAGCTAGTGTTACAACTCACCCTAGTAGTGGGGTGCATTGTAACAACAGAACTCTTTGTATTTGACATTAACTCACATAATCTGTGATTGTGTTGAACATATCCAAGTGAGTTATATTTGCAGTAGACAATTGTGGCAACCATATATGAAATTTTGAGATATCTAGGACAAACAACCAGTGAGGTACTGATGCTCGAACAAAACGTTTTACAACCATCTCCGGTTACATGCAGTTAGACAGCCTATTTTTGTGCGTTTCTCCATTAGTGTGTGTTTTCTGTTTAAAACGGGATTGTGTATCTGTTCCTAACTAAACGACAAATCCATGAAAAGTTGTCCTGAACATCCAATTGATCCAAGTTTCATTCTTTTTCCTGCAAGAGATCATGAGTCATCACTTCCTGTTGTTGATGTTCCAGATAAACACCAGGCATTCATCCTGTCAGGCATCCGCCACTTTGTAAGCAGTATAGAGACATGTCAAAAACAACAACAAAAACAGAACAATTATTGTGCTTCAGCTCGAGCCTGTTCTTCAAATTGAGTATTCCGGCCAGGTACAAAATGAGCCCTTAGAACCGACTCGCTGCGCGTTGTTTTGTAATGAGCCGGTACGAGTATGAGTATCAACCTCATTCTCTGAAATAGTTGACACAGTCTGGAAATAACGTTGATGAGCATTAACTGGGTGGTTGGGCCAAATTGTTTACGAGAGATATTGCTAATGTTGTTTTGGGAGAACAGAGGTGCCTTATCCCAAATATAACTCATCCACAATCTGGCAGAAGGTCTCAAGGAACAGAGATCTGCCATGCAGTCTGGACAAACATACCTAGATTTATTGTTTTTTATTGATCTGAAAGCTCATTCAAACAGCACCAACCTTTGGGATAAGAGGAAAAAAAGTTGCTAAATAATAAAAGGGATGTTTGGTGTGGTTTTGTGACACTTAGTAAATCAGTAAATGAAATGAAAAAGAAGATATTTTAATGAATATTTTAATGAATATTTTAATTAGAAAATGCTTTGGCTGGTAATACATTTGTTGGTGCCTTTTGTATTTATTTCAAGACAATAGAATAGTGAAATTAATAGTGGACTAAGCAAAAACAATGAAATATGGATATTACTTAAAAAGCTGAACACTGTAAACATCAAGTTTGAATCATGAAGTTTGATGTAATTTGATATGCTAGTGTTAGTCATTCCCTTCTGTGCTAGTGTGGGATGAAATGTATAATTTATCATTTTTTAATACGTTTTTATAGAAAATATATAGCTACTAAAATGATTTTCAACCCCAAGAACATTGCAGGTGCTTGTTTGATTTTGGCTTGATTTAGCTGTCTGCAAGATCTGTTGATTAGGAGACCCACAATTCATGTGAGGATTGGAGTATAAAAATGTGCCATAAAATATAAATTCTCCACCAAAATCACAAGCCATCACTTATTTAGTAGTTTAGTTAAGGCTATGCTTAAATATATGGATTTTTTTTATTGATTGTATTTTATTTAACATGTTTTTGTGCCTTTTTAAATTTAAAATCGATTATTTAAAATCAACATTAAATAAATTATATTTGCCAGCCATTTGACTTTTCTGAAGTTAAATATTCATGTTGTTATATACAACATATTTATATCATGAAATAAATAGTATTCTATGTTAAACAAGAACAAAATATGGCATGAGACAAGAACCTGATTTTATACATGTGAAATTGACTCGATCATAACAATAATTGTGTTTTATTGAATATAGATATAAACTATTCAAAAGTTTATATCTATTCAAAATATAAAACTGTTCAAAAGTTTGAGGTAAGATTTTTTTTCAGAAAAGACATTTGTAATGATACAAAAGATTTCTATTTCAAATAAATGCTGTTCTTTTCAACTTTGAACATTAAAGAATTCTGAAAAAAAAATATCCACAAAAATATTATGGAGCAAAACTATGATATAATAATAAATGTTTCTTGAGCGCCAAATCAGTATATATTCCTGAAGGATCATGTGACACTGAAGACTGGAGTAATAATGCTGAAAGTTCAGCTTTAACATCACAGAAATGCATAACATTTCAAAATATATTTAAAATAGAAAATATTATTTCAAAATATTACTGTATTTACTGCTTTTTTGATTAAATAAATGCAGCTTTGGTGAGCAAAAGAGACCTCTTTCCAAAACATTAAAAAACATTACCCACCACAAACTTTTAGTTTAAAATAGTTCATATAAAATTAAATTTCCCTCTAATCACCAACATCCACCCATCAGAAACTATATATGAAAGTGTATGAACTATATATATCCAGTTTGAAAGTGAAGTTCTCTGACTAATATTTTCCCCACACTAGTTGCATTTACTCACCCAAATTTGTTGTTCGGTAATCACACACATAAATGAAGGCTGATCTGATAGTCCTTCAAATCTGTTTTACATTCCAAAAATAACACTATGATGATGCATTCTCACTCTCCACATGCTGAATTATGTCCGCCTGTGATAGTGTATCACAGATGGCGAGGGAGCACTATTAATATGTGGATCACAGTGACACAAACATAGAGTAACATTGATATTTGAGACTGAGATGGCTTTATTTGTTACTTGATGTGCTCTGGGAAGCTTTGAAAGGAATCATATTAGTGGCCGAACCTCTGAATCACAGCATAACCAGAGCTTCAAACAGCTTAATTTGTATTCACACATTCCGTGGTGATACTTCAGAAATCCACTCGAAACACCACGTCATCCACTCGGCTGCACTTACGCCGTTCAGAAACATCTCCACAGTGTTTTGCCATGAGATCTTCTCTGAGATCTTTGTAGTCACCCACACAGACAGCACTGCAACTACGATATGGCATGTTTATGAGATAAACTCCTCCCTCTGTGGCTGTTTATGACGTAAGGTGTGCGCAGCCAGCAGGAACACACTACATACATCCTCTCCTCCTCTCCCACACTCATTCATCCTCTAGCTCCTCACAGTCACTATGAGCGCAGGAGGAATCGCAGTTTGCTCTGGCCGCCTGCTGCACTTTTTAGCAGGTAGGACACTGTGTGTTGTGCGGCAAATTCATAAAAATGATTTCTTTTGGAGAGATATTTTGGATTTCATTTGTTTTTCTTGTTTTGAGGTGGTGAAGAGGAATTAAAGTAGGCGATCATTTTTGTTTTGTTTTTCATTGTATCTAAATGAAGGGTTAATATTATGCTTTGTAGATTTTTCATGGCTGTTAGGCTTGTTTTCGTCATATTTCTCATGGCTGTTAGGCTTGTTTTCGTCATATTTCTAAGTGGCACCTGACATGTGTATACTTCTAATATTGAAGCAACTGTTTGTTGTAATGTTGTAGAGATCAATACTTGGATTTCATATTGCACTTAAAATGCCATACATGACTTGTTTTAAAATATTAAGCAGTCTTGTGTAAGTTATGTGAGATAGCTTGAAGTAGCCTTTACGCCTGTGTATATATTTCAATAATTTTCTTATAGCAGTCTTACCTTTACTAACTGGTTGCATTTTGCATTATGTGCCTATATTTATACAAGGCTGTTCAATATTTTAAAACAAGTCATGCACAGTGCAATTTGAGATAAAAAAAACATAAATAACTTCAACACCTTCGCTAGAAATATATGTATAAAATTATGGAAAATATATTGAATTATATTATGCAAATAAGAATACAAAAAAATATATATTAATAAAAAAATGGTGAATATTGGTGATTTTTGGACTGAAAAGCCTTCTATAACTTTATAGAAGATAATACTCACTGTATATATATATATATATATATATGTGTGTGTGTGTGTGTGTGTGTGTGTGTGTGTGTGTGTGTGTGTGTGTGTGTGTGTGTGTGTGTGTGTGTGTGTGTGACCCTGGATCACAAAACCAGTCACAAGTAGCCCAGGTATATTTGTGGCAATAGCCAACAATACATTGTATGGGTAAAAATTATCGATTTTTCTTTTATGACAAAAATCATTAGGATATTAAGTAAAGATCATGATCCATGAAGATATTTTGAAAATATACTACCGTAAATATATAAAACATTTATTTTTGTGGGTGAATGCAGCACAATCACGAACATACATGGACAACTTTAAAGGCGATTTTCTCAATGTTTTGATTTTTTGCACCCTCAGATTCCAGATTGTCAAATAGTTGTATCTCGGCCAAATATTATCATATCCTAACAAACCATACCTTATTTTTTCAGCTTTCAGATGATGTCATAAATCTCAATTTCAAAATTGACCCATGTGACTGGTTTTGTGGTCCAGGGACACACATATTCTATATATACACATGCAGTATAAGTGAATTGGAGACGCTAAATTGTCCATAGGTGTTGTTAATGTGTGTGTGTGTGAGTCCCGAGCCATGTAAAGGGGAGGTAGGGGAAAGACCTGGCAACCTGGGAAAATCATTGCTAAGAAAATTCATGAACAGTCTCTTGCGTATGGCGAGAGATGACCCATAGAATCACCAAAAGTCGTATAAGCCTGAAATGTTTAATAAATTTTTTTTTTTTTTTTTTTTTTTTTTTTTTTCATGCAAAATATATTGTCACATTTTCTCTTCCCTATGATTTTGGGGTGAAATATGACTAGGACAATCCTAATAAAATCTTTGACATTTACCAACCTGTTCCTCTGTATTTCAGCTAATGGAACAGCAGGAAGTCAGCTATCGACCCCACGGTCAGGCAAATCTCCCAGTCCATCTCCCACCAGTCCAGCCAGTCTGAGGAGACGAAGGGTGAGAACTGTCACTTTAAAGACCTTTCACATCTGCTGCATTTGCTGTAATGCGCTAAAAAGACTTTTAATAAAATACCATTTACATGATGTTAGTCTATGTGGAACTGCCTTATTCATATTTGTAGTGTCTTTCACTGCATCAAGCAAAGGCATCAAGCACTTTCATCTTTCTGTTTGACCCTTATTATATTTCAGGTGCTTTAATTTGCCAACATAGTACTGAATCAAACTGAATTACAGCTGAACACATCTGAATTAAAGGGGCCATATAATGGTACATGCACTTTTACAAGTTGATTGTACTGAAATGTGTGTTGGCAGTGCCTGTACACAACCATCGTATAATGATAAAAATCCATCCAGTGTTTTTGTTTTCATCTCCTTATATGTTTTCCCCTGCCTCAAATTGAGCCGTTCGACCGTGTGACGTCACACGGTTGGACACCCCTCCCACGATTGTTGATTGACAGCAGCGTCCGCGCCGCATAGTCCGCGCGGACCGGCGCGGTCATTGTTGATATGCTGGAGCTGTCTATGAGCAGAATGGCGTCTCAGCGATTGTGGTGTTCTGTTCTTGGGTGTAATAACGAACACAGCAGTCATTTTAATGTTCCTAAATCCGAACCGCTGAAGACGCAGTGGCTGAGTTTGTTTTCAAAGGGAATATTCCCCACGAGCAACGTCAATGCTCTCATGTTTGCGCGAATCATTTCACACACCAGACTGCTTATAAACGAGGATCAGTATAAACCTGGTTTTGCTAAGAAGCTGCTCATGAATAAAGGATCGGTAGAACTATTCGTGTTCCTGCTGAACCTCCAGAAGAACTGAAGTGAGTGTAACGTTTTATTAACCTTTATATTAATATTTATAATAATCTTTGCAAATCGCTTGCACGCTTCACAATGAATGCGGCTAAGGTTTACACTCAGGGTACATTACGGCATGTTTTCTATGTATGATGTTCTCAATATAATTCATAATACAACGTCTATAATGAACAACGCATTATGGTTATTGTGTTATTGTGTTACAAACGGTGTACGCAGAGAACAGAGAGGCGGGGTGAGCAAAGCTCATTATCAGTTAAAGGCATATGCCCTGAAACGGCGTGCTGAAAACAGAGCTGTTTTTGACCAGGTAAAATAAGTGTTTTCTTACAATACTAATGATAATTTTTAATTGAAGTATATTGCAAACTTTTAATTTAGACCCTAAAGAATCATATTAGCTTGTACAAAAATGGCATTATATGACCCCTTTAAATAATTCCACATTCACCCAAAATGTTTCCTAGCAACAGCAGACCAGAATCTTGACCTGGCTGTGTGCTGTGTGCCTGCTCCATTTCCACTCTTTCTGTGATTGACCTAATTTATATAGTTTGACAACATTACCCTGTTCTAATAACTGATGATGTTCTGTTAAATTAGATGTATTTGTTTGTGTTCTGTAGATTAAACAAGTGAAATTTCACTTTTAACGTGCTGTTAGCATTAATTTATGTACAGTATATACTGTATATATACAGTATATATATATATATTAGTTCAGGCTCTTCACTTAACCAAAAAACGTTGTAAAATGACTGCCTCTCTCTGGCAGGGCTCTCAGCACAGTGGCTCCTCTCTCTCTCTGGCCTCCACCAAGGTGTGCAGCTCCATGGATGAGGGCGATGGGCCAGGCAGTGAAGGTGAGGAACCCTGGGAAACTTTGACAAAAGTCTATAATTATTGTTTTATCATCTTCTTCATCAGAATATTACATCCCACATCTTTTCCCCTTCTAGCTGAGCTGATGGAGGATTGTCCTCAGGTTCCTGCTTCCATAGCCGAGAGGTACAAAGTGGGACGAATGATTGGCGATGGGAACTTCGCCGTGGTCCGAGAGTGTATGGAGAGATCCACAGGCCGAGACTACGCTCTGAAGATCATTAACAAGAGCAAATGCAGGGGAAAGGTGGGACTTTAATATCTCTGATTCTTGTTCAGTGAAATGCATAAATATGTGTGTGCACTTTGCACTTAATAATGCAAGATCACTGTATTACATTGCATGGCTTGTCTGTGGCTCACAGGAACACATGATCCAGAACGAGGTGTCTATTCTTCGGAGAGTTAAGCATCCTAACATTGTTCTGCTGATTGAAGAAATGGACACATACAGTGAGCTCTACCTAGTCATGGAGCTGGTCAAGGTGAAATATCTGACATTTACATTATAAAAGTCAAAGCTCCAGACTATGTTCAAATTGTCGCATTTTGTGATTTTTGTTCTCCACCACGTTCCCCAACTGATAAGAGCTCCCATTTCTGTTGCATATGATATTAGAAACACCTAACGATGTAAATGTAATGAAAGCGGAAACGAAACCGAGCTACTTGTTTGAGCTGCGCACCCCTTTTATCAACTCAGACCAATAATAGACAAACACAGCGCGAGCTCAGAACAGGTTTACTCGCAAGCTGATCTTTGATCACACGACACTGTTACTACACAGCACTAAGTATTTCAAACAGTGCTGATGTGGAAACCAGGAGAAACATTGTGCCATGAGCAAAGTTATAGAAGGCTTTTCAGTCTACAAATCACCAACATTCACCATGGATTTAATGCAGGAACGCTAACTGTAATTATGGTATTGTGACAGACATAGTCATTTCAGGGTTCCTACAACCTTTCGAGAGTGAAATCCATGCACTTTTCAAGTACTTTTCAAGTATTTAGATTTAAGGTGTGGCCCTACATTTTCTGCTTGTGCTCCTAAAATGTTCAGTAACAGTGCTCCTAGTTAAAAAATAAAAGTCTGGAATCCTGTTAGTTTTAGCCTAAGTTAGTTAAAGTGTTTTATTTAATAGTAAGTTTTATTAAGCAAGGATGCATTAAACCAATCAAAAGTAACAGTAAATAAATGTATAATGTTAAAAAATATTTCTATTTTAAATAAATGCTGCTCTTTCAAATGCTCTGTTCATCAAACAATCCTAGATAAAAAATGCATCATGATTTTCATAAAAATATTATGCAGCAAATGATTTAACATTGATAAGAAATTATTCTTGAGCACCAAATCATATTAAAAATTATTCAACTTTGCCATCAAAGGAATAAATCAATTTTTGTTATATATTACAATAGAAAATGGATATTTTAAATTGTAATTATATTTCATAATATTACTGTTTTTACTGTATTTTGATCAAATAAATGCAACCTTGGAGAGCATAAGAGACTTCTTTCGAAAATATATATAAAAAACAAAGTTTATATGCTTTTTTATTTGACTTCTTAAAATATAAAACTGACTAGTTAAGTGTTTTAGGTTGCATTAAATTTGACTGCTCAGATATTGTTCCTGTATAATCTCTGAAATTGTGTGTGCATGAACAGGGTGGCGACCTCTTTGATGCCATCACCTCCTCCAACAAATACACAGAGCGGGACGCCAGCGGGATGCTGTATAACCTGTCCAGCGCTATCAAATATCTGCACTGCCTTAACATTGTTCACCGGGACATCAAACCTGAGAATCTCCTGGTGGGTGTTAATGTATTGACCAGAGAATATTGTCACTATAAATGACAGTATCTCAGTGTTACTTTCACAAATGCACCTTGGAATAAATGTCAGAACTTAAATGTTTTTCCCCCTCCTCTCTAGTACAGAAACCTTAAATAACCCATCTTACACAAGCTTTAAAACAAGATCAACTCAATACGGAGACTATTTTACCCATCTTATCAGACACAACACTGTGTTGAAACTCGTGTATTTCTGTAATGACAGTATGAAGAACACAACAGCTTTGACAAAGGCTATTGTGCCTAGCACATATTATTATCCTGTGAGTTGTGTAAAGTTGTGACTGATAAGGTTTACGCATGCTCTGAATTGACTTTGCAGAGATTCTGAATCTTTTTTTAACCAGTTTTACACTTATAACTGAGATCAACAAACAAATCAGACAAACAGTTTGGAATCTCATTTGAGCTTCCCCTTTCAACAGCTGCTAAAATATAAAATTGTATTTATTTGATTTATAATGCAAAACAAAATATATTATTTAAAGCTGCAGTCCGTAACTGTTTTGGGTTAAAAATTATCAGTACATAACCAGCCAGTGTTCAAAACTATCTGCTTGCCTTAGCTCGATTCAAAGCGGTAAGCTTGTAATAATGTTTTTAATTCCAGTGTTACTGGTGGATTTCCGCAGGAAATTCGAGCATGTCTTTGTGTCATTACGTCACATTTGTACACATAAAGAAGGAGTCTCGGCTAGTATGAGCTATATTGCGTGTGAGGATGTTGGAGATTTATAGCCTTTTCTCACAGCACTTGATATAATTAAACTAATTAATTTGATGGCGGATCCAGAAAGGTTCAAACGTCAATCACCAGTGACAACTGGAGATTCACCCGTTGTAAAATCCAAAAGACTTCGTTCGGACTTCGCAGTGGCTACAGAAAAAAGATACTGCAACCCGGCCCATTCGAAAACAAGGATAATATCGGAAGGGCATTAAATGTAGTCACGCAATGCTGACGTTGTTAACATTAACAATTTGAGAACAAAGTAGGCTATCATTTGCACGGTTTGACGTGATATGATAAGCGATCGTTAGATTTAATCAGGGCGATTTACTGCAATGCTTTTTTTCCCTTAGTTGGTCAGAACAAAAGTGGATGTTACTTGTTCTGATGACATTTTCGGGTGAAAATTCGTATATTGGTCATACTTCCAAAAAGAATAATCTGTGATTCTGAATGCTAGGATCCACACCGGCGCGGTGACTGACAGCCGCACACTCTCCTCAAAACATTGTGTTCATCCGCGTAAAGTTGATAATTCCACGAATAACTGCAGTTGCAGATTTCGAACAGAGATGGCGACAAAGAGGAAAAACTACGGACTGCAGCTTTAATTTTATTATATATTTTATTTACTTTAATTTTAAATTATATTTAATATTTAAATTATATTTGTATTTTTAAAAAGAGAAATCTATTTCAAGAACCTAAATATCAAGTATGTTGATGTAGATTTGTTTGTATTTATATGTGCTTCAGGTCTATGAGCACCAGGATGGGAGTAAATCTCTGAAACTGGGGGATTTTGGCTTGGCAACAGTCGTGGACGGTCCACTTTACACTATATGTGGCACCCCGACCTATGTAGCTCCAGAGATTGTCGCAGAGACTGGGTCAGTCACGTCTTCATTAGCATGGGAATGTTATTCATAAATAGTCATATGAAAACCAGAATATAACTGTCATATTGTGTTTTTCTCTCCACGTTACAGGTATGGCTTGAAGGTTGATATCTGGGCGGCGGGGGTCATAACATACATTCTGCTTTGTGGCTTCCCTCCTTTCCGTGAGTAAGTACAGCATCATTGTAAGTTAAAGTCAGCATTAAACGGAAGTTGTGATAGACTTCTTGAATAAGAAAACAGCTTAAAAAAAGTTGGGCGGGACATGATTTTATCCATCGGGAATTGATTGGATTGTTGTGGCTTGCTATTGGTCGATCTCATGTGAGTGACAGGTTGTCCCGCCCTTACGTCAATAAACACGTAATCAGAGGAGAGAAGAGATGACGCTGCAAAAGGGAGGGAAAGTTAATAAAAGATTGAGATTGATTTGCACATTTAAACCATTTATAATAAATGCTGCAATATTTCATAAAAAATAAGAATTGTCTATTTTCGTTTCATGGTGACTTTAAGCATAGGTTCAATTTAGAGAATTTTACAGCTCAAATTATATACAAGTAGAACACAGTTAAATGACCCAATTTTGTGAGTTTGTTGACTGAAGTAAGGCTGTATGTAAACAGTATTAGAGACTCTGAATAATTAAGCTGTCAAGACTTAAAAAAATCTGTTAGCTTTACAAAATAATGATTTGATATTTTTATACCCAAATGCACCTTTATTCGGATATTTATGTAATTATCCCCTGGCACCCTTTTCTTTTTCTTTTCTATTTTTATATAGTTGCTATTTTTTTTTATTATTATTTTTTGTATGCATAATGTTTAGTACTTGTATTTGTACAAAATATATGTTGCTTGAATAAAAAAAAGAAAAGAAAAGAAGTTAAATTGTGATGTCTTACTCCCTCTAGTGGCCGTTTTCTATCATTCTATTTTGACCCGCACATATGCGTAGGATAGATAGTGTGAGCTGTACCTTCAGTTCTTATTGCAAGAGCACAATACATATTTATGAATATTCAAAAACTGTTTGCATATCTGTTCAGGAGCACAGATGATCAGGAGGCTCTTTTTGACCACATTCTGATGGGACAGCTGGATTTTCCTCTTCCATACTGGGACACTGTATCTGACTCTGCAAAGGTTGGTGTACCAAAACAGTTTGAACGTTCTGGAAAAAATAATTACCTCACTATCTTTCTTTCTTGTTTTATTCTACAGACACTTATCACCTGCATGCTACAGGTGGAGGTTGACCAGAGATACACAGCTCTACAGGTGTTAGACCATCCCTGGGTTAATGTAAGACTTTGTTCTTTTTTTTTAATTACAGATTTATGTATATGTACCATTCTCAGACTATTGGAAGGTAAATGATATGTGGAGGTGTTTTCCTATTCTTTCTCAGGATGACAGAATGTGTGAGAATCAGCACCAGTTGTCTGTGGCCGGCAAGATTAAGAAACATTTCAACACGGGCCCCAAAGCCAACAGCACCACTGCAGGAGTCACTGTCATAGCAGTAAGAATCATCTGTAGCTATTATGTTTATATTCTTTATGACGGTTTATATTATCCACATGAATTAAAGCCAATATTCTCGAATCAATCATTGGTGCACAGATGATCACTTTATAGGCAGCCGTAATATTTTAGTGGACTATTATTGGCATGAAAGGGATAGTTCACCCAAAAATTTATATTATCACATAATTTACTCACCCTCAAGCCATCCTGTGTGTATATGAGTTTCTTCTTTCAGCCAAATACAATCAGAATTATATTAAAAAAATATCCTGACTCTTCCCAGCTTTATAATGGGAGTGAGTAGATTCCAGGGGGAGTTTTTGAAGCACAAATAAAGTGCATCCATCCATCCATCCATCCATCCATCATAAAAGTAATGCATATGGCTCCAGGGGGTTAATAAATGCCTTCTGAAGCGAAGCGATATGTTTTTGTAAGAAAATATCCATATTTATAACTTTATAAACTATAATCACTGGCTTTCGGCAGCGGTCGTACGCGAAGAGTGACCTCTGGCTGGAAATTAGAAACTCATATACACCTAGGATGGCTTGAGAGCGAGTAAATTATGGGATAATTTTCAACAATCCCTTTAAAGCATTGTATTTTTCTCTTGGTCAAGTATGTGAGCTTTTCTGCGAGAGATTTCTGTGTCAATTTGATGTGAAAAATCAACTTATACAATTAGCATTGTTTTGAGATTGAACAGCCTTTGTCTTTTGGAACATTACACTTAAATATAGTTTGAGGTATTCAAATGTTCTGGAGGTTGTGCTCTTATCTCATAGCTTTTCGCTGACTCATCCATCAGCTGTTCTTCTCTCATTCCTCTTCTCTCCTGGCAGACTTCATCCTTCTGCTTTCTTATGGCTGTGACATCTCCTCCTCTGACTCTGCTTTCTGCTTATATAACGACTGTCCGCACTGTTGTCAGGGACTGGGTCAAATTAGCCAAAATAGTTTCCTCTATTTTTATGTTTTTTTTTTTTTGTTTTTTTTTGCGTAGAGGACAATTGCATAAAATAACTAAATCCTTATGTAAATTTAAAGGTAAAAATGTAAAGGCCTAAAATATAAACACTTATAATATATATAGTGAACCAGGGTAAGACAAAAACACGTTTTAGAAGAAGGATTGATAAGTAATGACTCATTATTTTAATTTTGTTAATTTTGAACAAACAAACAAAAAAGTTACCTTTCAACAAAATATTTACTTTGAAAATGTTTCCACAGTTTACTTTCTGTTTTGTTATTTGATGTATTTTAGTTTTGATTTTGCATATAGGTCGTTTGTTGAATTCAAATTAATTCATATACAATATATACTGTATATATATATATGAACAAAGTCTTCTATGCTCACCAGGGTGCATTTATTTGATCAAAAATACAATATAAACAGCAATTTTCAATTTAAAATAACTGTTTTCTATTTTAATATATTTTAAAATGTAATGTATTCCTGTGATGTTAAAGCTGTATTTTCAGCATCATTACTCCAGTCTTCAGTGTCACATGATCCTTCAGAAATCATTCTAGTATACTGATTTGGTGCTTAAGAAATATTTCTTATTGCTGTTGAAAACACTTGTGCTGCTTAATATTGTTGTTTCTTACTGACCCCAATATATGTATATATGAACATTTAGCATACTTTGTTAGCACATTGCTTTGCATGTTTACCGTTTCATTAGCTTCATATACAGTTGTTTTTATTTCCCAAACTGAGTGTTTGTATAGAACTGGTGAAACATTCTGAACACTTGGTTTGCTCACTGCTACTGTTTTGTAAAACTCTAAACATCACACCATTATTGAACAGCACTTCATGGCTCAAAGCTTGTGCTGTTTTACACGGTGACATACAAATCTAATCTATTGAGTTCCACTCATTTCTCCCTGCTCAGCCGGACGAGGGGTTTTCCATCAAGCGTTCAGGGTCTTTGGACTGCTACCCGAACCCAGGGATGTATTGGATAAGGTACGCCCACAGAGCGGCTCAAACCGTCAGTGTTTCCATGGCAACGTGCTGGCAGTCTCCATAGTCCCTTTCCTTCCACACTCGGCCTCTTGCTATAGAGTGGGGATGCTCTGCTTCTTTGCCATTCATGCTTCTCAGCTCATGCTTTCTGGTGGTGCTGTGCTGAATTGTGTTTGTCAGTGCTTCACTTTTCCCTTTCTTTGCTCTGTGTTACTGGTCTAAGAAGCTTGTACAGTTGAAGTGTACACTTATGCATGACACTGCTGGTTATGGGTTAAACACTAGTTTGAATGTGCGGTCCTGTGCTGGATATAGAACACACTGAAAGTGCACATGTATGTGTTGGTGGAAAGTAAAATCCATAATGAAAACAGAACTCATTTTGATTAGTTAGGTCTGCGCTTAAAAAAAGTTAAAAGGTAAACCTTACAAACCCCTTCATGAAACAAATGTTACACTTTACAAAAGGAAGATTTACAGATAATTAAAAATGATAATATATATAATAACAATATATATATATACGGTATATATAGTAGTCAACATTTGAACTTGATCAAAAAAGTTAATCAAAATTGTCCTAAGAAAAGAATGGGTATTGTTCAAAGTTCATTCATGTTTAACTTTGATGAAAGGTTTTGATCCAATTCAAATATATATATATATATATATATATATATATATATATATATATATATATATATATATATATATATATATATATACACTCACCTAAAGGATTAGGAACACCATACTAATACTGTGTTTGACCCCCTTTCGCCTTCAGAACTGCCTTAATTCTACGTGGCATTGATTCAACAAGGTGCTGAAAGCATTCTTTAGAAATGTTGGCCCATATTGATAGGATAGCATCTTGCAGTTGATGGAGATTTGTGGGATGCACATCCAGGGCACGAAGCTCCCGTTCCACCACATCCCAAAGATGCTCTATTGGGTTGAGATCTGGTGACTGTGGGGGCCATTTTAGTACAGTGAACTCATTGTCATGTTCAAGAAACCAATTTGAAATGATTCGAGCTTTGTGACATGGTGAATTATCCTGTTGGAAGTAGCCATCAGAGGATGGGTACATGGTGGCCATAAAGGGATGGACATGGTCAGAAACAATGCTCAGGTAGGCCGTGGCATTTAAACCATGCCCAATTGGCACTAAGGGGCCTAAAGTGTGTCAAGAAAACATCCCCCACACCATTACACCACCACCACCACCAGCCTGCACAGTGGTAACAAGGCATGATGGATCCATGTTCTCATTCTGTTTACGCCAAATTCTGACTCTACCATCTGAATGTCTCAACAGAAATCGAGACTCATCAGACCAGGCAACATTTTTCCAGTCTTCAACTGTCCAATTTTGGTGAGCTCTTGCAAATTGTAGCCTCTTTTTCCTATTTGTAGTGGAGATGAGTGGTACCCGGTGGGGTCTTCTGCTGTTGTAGCCGATCCGCCTCAAGGTTGTGCGTGTTGTGCCTTCACAAATGCTTTGCTGCATACCTCGGTTGTAACGAGTGGTTATTTCAGTCAAAGTTGCTCTTCTATCAGCTTGAATCAGTCGGCCCATTCTCCTCTGACCTCTAGCATCAACAAGGCATTTTCGCCCACAGGACTGCCGCATACTGGATGTTTTTCCCTTTTCACACCATTCTTTGTAAACCCTAGAAATGGTTGTGCGTGAAAATCCCAGTAACTGAGCAGATTGTGAAATACTCAGACCGGCCCGTCTGTCACCAACAACCATGCCACGCTCAAAATTGCTTAAATCACCTTTCTTTCCCATTCTGACATTCAGTTTGGAGTTCAGGAGATTGTCTTGACCAGGACCACACCCCTAAATGCATTGAAGCAACTGCCATGTGATTGGTTGATTAGATAATTGCATTAATGAGAAATTGAACAGGTGTTCCTAATAATCCTTTAGTTGAGTGTGTGTGTATATCTATATATATAGATATATATAGCATTCAAAGGTTTGGGGTCAGTAAAATTAAAAAAGAAGAAGAAATAACACTTATATCCAGCAAGGATGCATTACATTGACCAAAAAGGACAGTACAGACTGTTAGATTGTTACAGAAAAATTATATTTCAGTATCCTAAAACAATGTACTGTATGGTTTCCACAAAAATGCTATGAAACTCCAGAGTTTTTAACATTAGTAATAATAAATGTTTCTTGAGCAGCATATTAGCATATTAGAATGATTTCTGAAGGATCATGTGACACTGAAGAATGGAGTAATGATGCTGAAAATTCAGCTTTACCATCACAGGAATAAATTATGTTTTAAAATATATCAAATAGAAAAGAGTTATTTTAATATTCCACAATATTACTGTTTTTAGGCTACTGTATGTTTGATCAAATAAATGTAGCATTGGTGAGCATGAGACTATACTTAAAAACAAAACAAAAAAATCATATCAACCCCAACCTTTTGTTACGGTAATGTGTATGTACGTAGTCTACATATAATTTATATTTAAACAAACAAATAATGCTGGGGAAAAAAATGCTGGAAATAAAATGAGCCTTTTATTAATCAGATGTGAGATAAAGAGTACACTATGCTTGGTGCACCATATCTAAATAGTTCACTATCACCACCATATTTGCTTGTTTTTACACTTTAACCACAGTTCAGTGTTAATTCAAAGACAGATTTTGATTTAAGTCGTCTTTCGAAGTCACTGTTTAATTATAATCCACACACAACTGAAAACCTGTTTATCTCTGCACTATCCGAACTCTCCCCCCGTTGATTCCCGAGCAGTCAATAACACTCCCATGCTCTCGTGTTCCCCAGACCACCCCTCTTGATAAGGAGAGGCAGGTTTTCAGACGAAGACGCCACCAGGATGTGAAAGCCACCCAGAGCACCTTCCCCTGCAGCCCCGGGACCGTCCCGACCCTCTCTCCGGCAGACTTCACCTCAGAGTCCGAGGACATTTCCCCCTGCTCGGCCGAGACCGTCCGCTCTCCCACATCACCGTTTTAAGCACACACAGAAATGAATGGAAAATGACCTTTAAGTAAAAGGTAAATTGACATGGGAATAGCAAAGGATGACAGTTTTTGAAATCGAACGTTTTGCTACGTGGAACCGATGTGATTAACTAGGAGAGGATGGGAGAGGGAAGCAGCACACCTGAACAGAATAAAATAATCTTTTGCTTTTAGCCGTTTTTCATCGGAAAGGAGAAGTCCTTGTCAGAGTTTTCGCTTCATCGTAACTACATGTTTGCTGCTACATGAGGTTTTGTTTGTAGACCATGGCTGCATCCGAAATCGCATACTTCCCTACTATATAGTAGGCGAAAAACAGCATGTGACAAGAGTAGTATGTCTGAATTCACAGTACTTCTAAAACAGTGTAGGCAAAAAAGTACCCGGATGACCTCCTACTTCCGGCGAGATTCTGAAGTGTGCATATGATGGACACTTTACTATCCCGAGAGGTTTTGTAAATGGCAGTGAAGCGACGTAACTGACGCTAGTTGGTCACATGATAAGGACAACATGGCAAAAATAGTATTACATTCATACTACACTTATTCTATATAGAACGTACTTCTTTAGCAGGCGCATAAGTACCTACTCAAGAGAGTATGCGATTTCGGACGCAGCCCATCTGTCACAATCTGCCTTCGTATCTTCCCTAGTACAGTAAACCACCTCTCTTTTACACCCTCTAGTGTTGGATAGGGAGTAATGCAGCCAAACCTACCACTCGGTTTCAAGTGAACAACAGTATCCAGCTGCAGACCCGCAGCACCACCAGTTTCAGAACCCCAGCGCCAGAACCGGAAGTAAGGGGCGGAGCTTACGTTCTAACACCAGCGCCAGGACCGGAAGTGAGGGGCGGAGCTTACGTTCTAAACCGAGTAACGCCACCTAACGTTTTGGAGCGTAATTTGCTTAGACACGAAACGGCATTTTTACACACAAAACGTCATACTTTATACGAATTATAATGATACATTAAGGTATAGTACAATAAGCATTTTAAAACATTGATTTTGTGTAATATAATTCTATATAGTTATCCGTTTCATTGTATTATGAGAGTTACTTCCTGATCATGATGGTGAAAAATAATACTTGAAACTTATGGTCATTTTATATAAAATATACTTTATTTCACAAGAACATGTGCAGCATGCATTTTTCTTTATGTAAAATAATGTCAAAAATCTAAAAAGAGAGAGAAAATCCGGCATTGTTTTAAAAGAAACAATAAAAAATGTACCGTACTTGTCTCTTTTACACGCCTGGTGTGGCTGCAGGTCTGGGTAAATTATAAAGGCCGGTCTCAAATAGAGGTCGGGTCTGTTTTTTAGTTTCAGGTTGTATTAAATCTTCTAAAACCCGTCAGATCGTCTGCTTTTTGGCGGCCGCCAAAGCAAATTTGTGTCCCGCCAAAGCCTATTTTTATCGGTGAGTGATGTAGAATAGAATGACTGCTGCGCATGACCTGGCCGCGCGCGCGCACTCTCACGTCTTCAAACAACACGAGCGCTGTCTTGCTCTTTATTTGTCACATACCAGTTATAGTTCATACAACGAGCAGTGACTCACTGTGTAATAAAAACATACCCTAAATATTATTTAAAAGGTGCAACAATTTTAAATATTTTCAAATACTTGCAAAAATAACCAAGCTTGTGTCATTGTAAATAATTCCGCCCCTCCCTCACTTCCGGTTCTGGCGCTGGGGTTCTGGCACTGGGGTTCTGAAACTGGTGGTGCTGCGGGTCTGCAGCTGGATATATCTCCAAGTGAACACACACACACACACACACAGCCATCTGTTTGATCCCTATAAAAAGTCTCCGATGTCTTAGCAATTCCTCTTTCAGTGCAAAAATCTTGTATGTGGGTTTTTACCTTTTGTATGAACTTTTTATATTTTAAATATTTTAGGTTTATACATTTTATTTTAACCTGATAACTATTTATTTCAGCATTTTTGAGAAACATGTTGGTTTCTGTCTGTCAGTTAGACATTAGAATGTTCTTTATAAAATGTGTAAAATGCCTGAATAGTTGAAGATTTATTGATGTATGTGGCTGTAGAAATGCTTGTTTGAACTTAAAATAATCGGTGCTGGTTTAACATGTATGACCTTGAATGACTAGAAACTTGTCAGTCCAATCATAGATATATTTACGTAGATTCCTCATTGGCGGCTGTTATTATGGGCCGCTATACTTAAACCGTCTGCCATATTGGAACGGTCAAAGCCGATCTGTGAACATTTCGAGAGCAAGTTGACTGAGCGTCTGCAACCGTAGTCAGACGCATGAATCTCTATATCTGCAATACACTTTAGCAGATGATTTTGCTAAACTAACACAATACAAGAAGACAAAGGTGTCAGCTAACATAACATTAAAAATGTACCACAGTAAAAGTAAACACATTAAAAAGTACCATAGTAAAAACATGTAATTTTGAGTTAATACATATAAAAACACAAGCCAACACATTCTCACCTGTGAAAGTTTATCCCATTTCTTCAGGCGTTTAAATCTCAGCGGTTTCACTACCAGAAACTGTGCAATGTTGTGGCATCATTGATTCTTACTGTGACTGAGACATGCTGACCGTTCCAAGATGACGGACGCACCAATGTGTCTGTAGTGGTTGAATGTGGCATCTACGCATGCATATCTATGAGTCCAACTGCTGCTGCTAAAATAATCTCTTCGTCAGTAAGTTCGGTTCTGTCAACACTCTTCATGAAGATAAATAGATTGTAAAGCTACTTCCTGGAATGTGTGTTCATTGTCAGAGCGCACACTAATTTCTGGTTGACAAGAGAACAGAATGTATGATTTATTTAAAAAGTGTAACGTAACGAAAAACAAAAACGTGCTAAATGTACGCTAGCGATTTTAACGTTTGGATTGTACATATTTGTCTTTTTTTTTGTTTGAATGTAATATCATAATAACATTGTTTTTTTTTTGCATTCAGAAGTGAACTGACTAGCAAAAGGTCCATTTTAATTTGAATGTATCGTTTGTTGTTTTTGAAATACGACCACTGATTGATCAGAAGCAGTTTATGTGGCGGAGACAAGAAAAACAGTACATCATTATTCACTTTTTACCTTAAGATTGTAAAACAATTTAAAAAGAGGATGGATATCTTAATGAAGGTGATGCTAACTAGCATAACTAAGTACGTTTTTAAAAGCAGTTTATTCATAACTGTTCAAATTCCAACACATGGACCCATTTTATATTAGGACCCAAGTGTCTTAAACTTCTAGACATACTAACATTTAGGCTAGTCATGTGATACAATGCACTTATTGTTTACATGCATGTGTTTTTACATTGTTTGTACCATTATAAAATACCTGCATGTCATTTCTGTAATCAGATCTACTGTACAATAACACTGTTGATCCTACCCCTAATTCTACTCTTGAACTTAACAAAACTTGTCTTTTACCTTACCAGTCTCCCATCTCAAAATCAGCAAACGTGTTTGGCAATACAACATGAACACAATAAGTACATTAATTGTGCAGTATATACAGCAACAATATTATTGTGCTGTAAATACGTAGAGGTTAAAGACGCCTAATATAAAGTGGGACCCAACATAGTAGTTGGCTACACACAGACACATACAGTTCACTAATAAATTGATCTTCTTGGCTCAAAATGTTTGCACATTAACTGTAAAGGACAGTGTGTCAGTCTTGCATGTGTTCTGAGAATGAGTGATAATCATTTTAATATCCATTTACTGTACCATCAGTATGTTGACCCCATCCACAAGCAACTAGTCTCAGTGAAGACCAGTCTTGGTTATGTTTGTTGCTTCTCAATATTTAACATTGTTAAACTGCTTATTGAAGCCTCCAGCATGTAAAGGCTTCCGGTGACGCCGTGAAGGGGTAAATGAAAAGCACAAAGTCTAAAAGAGTAGTCCTTTAAGGTATAGCATGTATTTGCTTTTTAATTCAAATGTATCTGCTGTATTTGCTTGTCAAAATTAGACTAGAAAACAATCAGTGATCAACCTATTTTTGAATAGGATGTAGATCAAGTCATTATAATAAAGGAACTAATCTAGCTCATATGCAAAATTCTGTGCACAAGGATTGATTACACACTGTATATTTGTATAGATGTATATCCATCGCTTGTCCATTGTCTCTCCCATCAAATGTCATTTAGGCTTGACTTCCTGGAAGAAGAGTCTTTGCTTCCAAGTAGCATTGAACAGTGGTGCATTCAGCAACAAGCCAAACCTGTGAATAAATGATTCCTCAAGCAGAAACCAGTTTTTTTTTTATGTCTGTTTTTGTTTACCGAAATTGATCATGTATTTTCATTGTTATGTTTTCTGCAATCACAACTAAGCAGATTAAAGCTGTGGTAGGACATTTTTTTCATAAACACTTTTTGTTATTGGTTGAAACAATATACAATCAATAATAGAAGTAGTTTAAATATTTTTTTTTTAAATAAATTACATAGTATTTTCTGTGGAAGTCTCAGGAGCAAAACATTTTTGTCCAATGATAGTATGTCCTACCTGTCAACTAGTGTTTATTTTGTCAGCTATTTAAAAAAATGTTCTTAGTCCTGTCCCGT
This sequence comes from Rhinichthys klamathensis goyatoka, assembly GCF_029890125.1. Lineage (NCBI taxonomy): Eukaryota > Metazoa > Chordata > Actinopteri > Cypriniformes > Leuciscidae > Rhinichthys > Rhinichthys klamathensis. The sequence continues at coordinate 446,147 of NW_026606844.1, read as the reverse complement.
GTTAAATGTCCTTGTTAGTTTTTTATCATATTTAGTCAACCTTATCCTATTTTTTTAGTCACATTTTAGACGACTAAAAGTCTCTGCAATTTAGTCTAGTTTTAGTCAATGAAAACGACATTTTAGCAATAAGATTATTGTGTAAAGTTCATGCATTATGAAATAAGTGGTATTACACTTACACAATAATTACTTTATGGAGGTTTATCCTGCATAAAGTTCTTGTAGACATTTGGCTTTTATAACATTAATATGGTGGTTTTTATAACATTAATGATAAACTTTTTTTATTTACTTATTTAACAGTTCAAATGAAACTTCAAAAAATAAGGGAAATACAATGAATTTGCATATTGGACTGTTGTATGGATAGTTAGCTCATAGCCTACTACTGCGACGGGTCACAATCAACGGTTAATTGGTTCAGTTTAGCTATCAAATAGATCCATTCGAATAAAAAATAATTCACAAAATAGCTAAATCAAAAGATGTTGTAAACCTACCTTGATTATTAAACCTATCGTTATTAGCATTGATGTGCAGCTTGAGGTGTGTTGTGTTTTTTACTGCAATTTTGAATCCATTTCCCTTCCCTATATGTTAGAATCAGACATTTGCTTTTTTTCTGCTTCGATATAGCCTACAGAAAATGTTCCCAAATATCAGGTCTTCTCTTTTGCCCTAGTCCTGTTGCTGTCATAGCGAATTAAAGATGACAGTGTTTGAAAATGCCAAGTAAAATATGCTGTCGCAACTCGCGACTCCTCCGCAAAGAAACTACAGACTATACCGCGCTCTGACCTTGAAAAAAAACTTCCGCTCATGCCATAGATGAATGAATAGCGGATTGTAACAAAAATACATGTTAACGAAAATAAAAATTTTGGTTAGTTTTGATTTTTTTTTTACTACATTCTAGTCTCGTATTTTTTCGTCAATGATATTGTTGATTTAGTCACAGTTTAATGACATTGGTGCCAGATCATCTTCGTCTCCTCTTAGTCATAGAAAAAAAAAGGTTGTAAACAAATATTTTTCGTCATATTTTGGTTAACGAAATTAACACTACAAGCAGGAGAAAGAGATACATTTAGCCGTTTAGCTCCATAGACTCCCATTCATTCTGCACTCACCTGCGATCACCTCCAGTGGAGTTCTAATGGAACTGCAACCAAGATGATACACAATGGGGCTAATAGGAAGTGCCAAGGCTTTCCGTTAGGCCTCGATTACACTGTCAGTGAAATGTGACCCAATTCCGATTTTTTACTCGTATGCGACACAGATCGGATGTGTTCTGTCTGTGTAAACAGGAAAAAAACGCATGCATTCGGATATTTCGAGATCGGTTTCAGGCCTCGTTCATATGTGGAAATAAATCAGATGTAAATCGGATATGTGCCAATGCGACTGTCATGTAAACAGGCGGATCGGATTTTCCGAGGCATTAGGCTGCGTCTCGCGGTTTAATGACGAAAGAAACCCCGACGCGCTGCGGATCCGATGGACGGATGGCCCGATGAAACATTGTGTCGTCGTAGGAGAGGAATGTGGACACACGTTGACACAACATATCAAGGTTGGCTTGCTCATCCTAAAATTTCGGACCCACTGCTCGTTAATGCCCGCCACGATCTCATGAAAGTGCGTTTATTGCACGATTTTTTCACGTGGCATTTACACCAAAAATAGTTTTTGCGTGCATGATACGCACTTAATGGCGTTTAATACGTATCATATGCAAGCAAAAACTATTTTTGGCATATAAATGGCATGAGAAATAAAATGTGTGCTATAGATACTCACTTTTATGAGATCGTGTTGTATGTTCCCAGCTGTCCTGAGATCTCGCTGCACGTTCGTCCATCTGAGCAAGAAGACCCCTTTAAACATGCGCCATATGTTTCAGTCAAGTGTAAACACATGGTAAAAAAAATATAGGCAACAAATCAGAATTGGGCATCAAGACCTGCAGTGTAAACGAGGCCTATGACAGGCTCTGGTTGTAGACAGACAATCACCGAGCGCCACAAACAGCAGCCACTTTTACAGTTCCTCCTGAACCAAAACAATGAGCTTATGCTGCGTTCACGCCATGTCGCAATTACCGTAATTAAGAGATGACAACCCATGACGTTCTACTCATGGAACTATGTTTCTATGGCTAAACTATCAACGGCGAAATGAAACTGCAGCAGTCAGGTGGTACAGGTCAGTGCTCTTTAAATGGTTTATGTTCATTATTATTGTAATGTTATGTGCTTTGAGACATGAGGTAGTTTAACGGCAACTCCCGTCTCGTGACGCTGTGTAGACTCTGTTGTACATGTTCATGTGTTTTGGAGATGCTCTGAAGGGGTGGGATCTTATCTTTTAAATTTAGCTTGCTATGGCTAGCCTCTCAGAAATTGCCAACCCTACCTTTAAATGATTGAAAATATCGTTTCATTCAAAAATGCACATGTAACGCACTAGCGCCATTTATGCTCTAATAATAGGGAACAGCACTCAATGCAGTACATTTGATCATCTTTTATTATAAATAAAAAGTAGGCTAATACATTTCATCACAATGATTCACTAGGACATCCTGAACAGTTTGAACTAAAAAGAAACTAACTTAAACATATCTGCTGAATTAGCAGGCACCATTACTTGCAATGCCAATGTTCCTGATGGAAACTGTTCACATCAAATAAATCATTTGAAATCTGAGGCATTTCAACATAAAAATGACATTAAGGTAAACTTAGAGGTTTTAAAAATAACCATTGCTCAGTATATCAAATCTAAATTGCTATTCTTGTAAATAAAATGTTAACTATGGCACCATATTTATTGTGTGGCTTGGCAAAAAAAACTCAATGCTTTGTCTTACAGCAGAATATTTCACAAGTTTGCACTAAAACAATTAAAAATAGTTTCGTTTTTTTGATCCATAAACTCTGAGTAATAGATTTGATTTACATTATGCAATATAATTAAAGATGCGCATACATTGTACATAATGTATTGCTTACAGCAGTGAGTTTACAATGTTATTTTCTGTTAACAAGTGCAATTCTGAAAGATCTTGATGACAGTAGACAATTTAAGACAGTAAAATAATATAACAAATGATGTTTAGCATACCCTCTTCATCCTCAAAATACTTTGACATCTTGAGAAAAACTAAAATTCAGAGTTTAACAACTGATATGTTCTTAGATGTACTTGAAAATACAGCAAAACAGCTCAAATAAAAAAATCTGTTAAAAGTGCAAATACTGGGTTTCAAACCTCACTGTTTTCTTTTCACATGTGTAAAACCATATATATAATTTTAAGTGGTAAAATTGCACAATAATTACAATGATATTTGCCCAGTTGATCTATTCCAGCACCATCAGCGTCGACCCTCATTTAGTGCGTGAAACGTTGAGTATTCCTGGACTGCACATGATACCAAAACAATGTGTTAAATGCTGCATCCATCGAGAAGTGCAGATGCAATCTGGTGCACAATTTGAAATGAAATACATCCACAACAGACAAACCATTCATCCACACATGAGGAGAACAGCTGAACGAACATTACAGGACGTCACATTAAAACAAGAGCTTCTCCCTCTCTTTTTTTCTCTTTGTAATCATATCAAAAAGCATTTGTCGATGTCAAACGCATGAACACAGGACAAACATAATTCAACCGCAGAATAGTTTAGAAAGCAGCCTCAGAGACAAGTTTGAAAGAAATAGTATAGCATTTACAGTACACACATGAGCTCAGCATCAGAGAGAGGACATTTCATTATGCATTGTTCATGTAGCTTTTCTTTCCCGCGGGCCTGTAGAAAGAAAGTGAAATATGCTGGAAGCCAGTAGAAAATAAACCTCATAAAAATATTGTTATTGGTTCTCTATGCAAAGTGTTACTGTCAGTTCAAATGACGGGACTGTGAGTAAAGAGGCTGTTTTCAACAAGACTATTGTTGGCTCTGATGACATTTAGATCAAATAATTTGTGATGAAAAAACTGCTGGCCTCCATCTGTGCTCTCTTGATTCGCTTAGAAATAATCATCTATTAATCGCCGCTGTGCGTGTTTTAGACATGTGTACATCTGCTCAAGCAGCTGAGATCCCTTAAACTGCTGTGATTTCTCCAACTAGCCTTGTGTTGCTTCTTTCATTCCATATGTTTTCTTGGTTTTTTTGTTGCTACGTCGCCTCTCGTAACGACACGTTACCGTGCGAGGCTGCAGCTGCCCGTCATTGGCTGATCGCTCTCAGTACCTGTTCTGATGCTCAAAGTGCCAGCGATTAAAATCAATGTTGAAAGCCACGATGCTACCAGATGCCATGCCCGTGATCAGAGTCCTGGAAACACAGGAGACGACGTCAGGTTTAAAGCAGTTTAGGGTTTGCTGTACGTCTCTGTGTAGTAAAAGTGTACCTCTGATCATGTGACAGGTCCATGGCTCGGATGCCGGCGTCACAGCCAGGGTAGACGTACAGCTGCTTGAAGTCACAGGCCTGCCACACCTCCACCACCCCGTTATCTCCTCCAGTCACTAGATTCTGCCCATCACTGCTCAGGAGGACGGCCTGAGTGTGTGAAATCACATATCAAACATAGCTCATTCAAGGTACACTCACTGTGTAACTTTTTTTGTTCAAATTCAACAATTTCTATAATTATGAGTCAATACATCATCAATCCTTCTTCCAAAATGTGTTTTTGTCTTCTGATTCAATCTTATCATGTTGAAAAGTGGTTCAATAGAGGGTATGCGCATGACGTCACCGTCGGCCGAGTGAATGCGGTCACGCCCACAAGTGGCAAAAAGACTGAGCGGCAGCATTTGTTTTCAGCGTGAATGCCGTGAAAAACACACAAAACACATCTAAAACGGGAAAGAGCTTTGCGATTGACTGTACAACTAGATTTGACCAGAAAACTGAGGTACTGCCGTAACCAGGGTTTGAAAATTAGTGAGGTCCGGGGTGTTGTGTAAAGAATTTTGCTATAATAATGGTTTGGCCATTGGAACCACATTTCCCAATGGACATTAAGCTGTGACCCTTTTTTTTTATGGAATTTGGCATATATATATATATATATATATATATATACAGGGGTTAAATTTGGATTTAATTATGTGTGGGGTAGTCTCTCACTAGGGGGGTCCGAGGGTTTGCCCCCCCGGGATTTTTTGTGTGAAAAATAAACCAAAATGGCACTTTCTGGAGAGTTTTGTGCAAAGAAAAAGTAGGTCTAGCAAGTTCAACGCAATCTCACGACCAATTCGTCCGAATTTGACGAGTGATTAAAAGATGGCTAATTCGTACGAATTCGTACGACCTCATTCGTACGAATTTGTACGATTTGTCTAAACCCACGTGATGGGTAGGTTTAGGGGCGGGGTCAGGGTCATTCGTACGAATTCATACGAATTGGGCAACTCGTCAAATATGTACGTTTTAGCAAAAATCGTACTAATTCGTACGAGTGAGGTCGTACGAACTGTTACGAATTAGCCATCTTTTAATCACTCGTCAAATTCGGACGAAATTCACACAGATCAAACACAAATATGCTGACTGAATAGATTGCTAGTTGAGAAACACTGCTTTAATTAATGTTTTTATGATGGCTTTGTGAAAGGTTAACTAAACAGCATGAGCCGTCTTCCAGCTGGCCAGTAAGTTATTTGGCAAATTTCATTCTGTAGGCTAACATACAGATCTGTTTTATGCTATTGTTTTTGATAGTGTTATACATTTCTTACAGATAATCGATTGTCATTGCGTTTGTCTTACCGAATGTGGTAGCTTTATGCAATTACAGTTTGTCTATAAGCTTCTTTTTTTTAAAATGTATTAATGCCGACAGTTAAATGTTGCCAGATATTGCTACGAAAAACAAGCAAAACAAAATAATAATAATAATCCGAAATAAGTTCAAAGCTTGTGTTTTGGAAATAAGGTTAATATATCACTAAACCTTCCCACATTAATAACTTCCTAAAGTGTCACATTAAATCAGAAAAACAGGTGACTACTGCCACCTTTCTATTAGGTGGATCTGGCAACACGGAGGCTGCACCCGCGTTCACAACGCGCTCTCAAGCCCCGTTCAGTTCACTGCGCCAGCTTCTCGCAGCAACATGAATTGCAAACACTCATATGAGGTGGTTTAAACACTGCTAATTAATCATTCAGAGAGCTTGACATTTTATTTTTGAATGTAAAAAAAATGACCGAGGTCCGGACCTCGGTGACCTCATAGCTGGCTACGGCCATGACTGTATATTTTTAAAGACTGCAAAAAGCTACAGAACAGACTATATTCTGCATAATTGGATGTTTTTAAATAAACACTGACAAAAAACTATACAAGTTTTAGGGCTGGACGATACCCACATAGCAAAATTTGTCTGGCCCACCTCTGGGCCTCAACCTTGCTTCAATTCTGGCCCAGTTCTGGCTGGGTCCCCGGCCCAAAACTGGCCCAACACACTGACAACGGACTCAAACAACTTCCTCTGGCCCAGATGTGGCCCACACCCTGTAAAATGACTCTTATTAATTGATATGGCCCAGGTCTGGCCCAGGCACTGTAAAATGACTCTTATTTATTGATATGGCCCAGGTCTGGCCCAGGCACTGTAAGACGGATCTGGCTGAGAGTCGGCTGGGTCCCCGGGCCAGATGTGGCCCAGAAACTGGCAGACAGTGAAACACAAATTCAACCGTTTAAAAAGGGTTTTTATTATAAAATTAACAAATACACTTTAATACAAACGTATTAATGAACAAAATACACTTTATTAACATTTAACAACAAAACAATTTTAAACAAAATAATAAGTGAATTGTATTTATGATTAAAAGAAAAACATCATTCTCTTTCACACACAAACTCTCTTTCACTCTTTAACACTAAATAAATTCCTTTTGCAAATGTCAAGTCACCATTAAATATATAGCCAGCCATATACAGTAATGACTGTTTCAAAGCAGCTTTAAACAGGAAAATGATCAATGATGCAAACAGAGTTCAATTTGGCTGTAAAGCTGCTCTAAAAAGAAGATAGTGTCATTGTTCAGTTGAATTCAACTGTGTTTATTCAGTTCTGTTCAATAACTGTATAAAGTATATCAATTATAAAAAGAGTCCATTTTCATTAAGCAGCTCTGCAGAAAACAGTGATGTCATCGTCCAGCTCAGTTCAGTTCTCATATAATGGTGTCAATGCCGGCCGATCAGTAATATTAAGAATAAGTGTCCCCAACTAAGCAAGCCAGAGGTGACAGTGGCAAGAACCCAAACTCCATCATTGACAAAACGAAGAAAGAAAAACCAGGCTCAGTCGGGGGTCCAGTTCTCCTCTGGCCAAACAACGAACATGGTGTGTGTTAGGGTTCCAGGCTGCTTCACAAGTCAGATTGTGGATTGATATCATTCAGAGTATTTTATTCAGCTCCTTTTGCTTGAAGATTGGAAAATATTACACCAAGGTAAAAGAGTAGCAAAACTCGAGAGCATGTAGATGTGAATTTGAGAATTTGTACAATAAATATTTGTACTTGTACAATAAAATTTACACTCACAGCTCTAATGTAAAAACCTCCAATGTGAAAACCCTGTATTAGGCATTTGCAACTTCTCAAATCTGCCATTGCAATTGTTTTAATTGCCCCGCCTTTCTCTCATCGCCACTCAGTTTGCAAATGCACAAGTTAGTTACGCATCTAATATATTACGAAAATAGTTGCAAAGTCAATGCGTGAAGATTTGAAATAGCAATGGCAGATTTGAAAAGTTGCAAATGCCTAATTGAGGTTGTACTGCGAATGTGAATGAACGAATACAAGTTTTGTGTCTGTCATTGTATTTATGTGAATGGCATTTTACACATTTGTTACTTGTCTGCAGCTTCAAATTCAGAATACAGGTTTGTGACTATTGTCTGCGAGTGAAAATCTCAACATTCAACAGGTTTTCAAGTGCAAATAATTATTGTACAAGTTCTTAAATTCACATCTATGTTCTCCAGTTTTGCTCCTCCTTTACCTTCATAAGATCACGCCGGTGTCGGTAAGAGGGGAGTTGAAGCTGGCCGTTGGGTCTGTGTGGAGAACTGGTCTGTTTCTCGTGGATCTGATTCGATGACTGTGCCGAGGACTGCTGTGTCAACGAGGTCCTCACAGACGTTTGTTTCTAGGTCTTGTCTAGTTGTGATGTTCTCGTCTGGCATTTAGGCTGTTGTGGTCATCTTAGGGTGCAGGTCCACCATCTGGTCTGGATGCAGACTAGATCCGGCTGACAACAGTAGCCTAACCTTGGGATAAGAATGAGACAGAGAGACTAACATTAGCATAGATGCCATTCTTTTTACGATGTAACAAGTACATTTGGTGTAAGCTACCTTACCGGATGTGAATTATAGAAATGTGGGAGTGTGTTATGTTTATGCTAGGTTAAAGAGTTGTGTTTTTAATATAGATTTAAACTTATCTTGTGTCTGCCCCTGGATCTGCTGCCAGTTCATGGATCCCTCGATCTCCATTTCAGCAACATTAGCCATGAGAGGGTTTCTCTGAACTGCATCTTTTAAATAAAGGAATAGATATTGTGAAGTCAAAAAAATTCAATCTTAAGCATTAGTTTAAGCACATAGGTTAGACAAATGCTGTTGCCAGAGTTCACGCAGCAGTTTAAAATATTGGTAACACTTTATAAGGTCTCATTTGTTAAAATTAGGCTAGTTAATGTGTTAACTACAGTAACATTAACATTGACCAATACATTTGTTACAGTATTTATTCATCTTTGTTAACATTAGTTAATAAAAATACAACTGTTCACTTTTGATTTAATAATGTATTAGTAAATGTCAAAATGAAAATTAACTAAGATGAATAAATGCTTAAGTATTGTGCATTCTTAATCCATGTTAACTAATGTAGTTAACTTATATTAATGAATGAAACCTTATTGTAGCAGTGTTACCAAAATATCTGTAAAAAGTGTTGGTGTCAGATTCCAAACAGTGCGTTCAGATGAAACTTCAGTTTATGTTCGCTTAGTCATAGTAACGTTATCATGCCCACTGCAGTAAAAATGTTAAGAGAACTACCATTTTAATAACATTATACAGAGATATACGCTTTATTTTTCTTTCACTCTAAAGAGCTGCTCTAAAAGCAGATTACGTTACATTCAAAAACACAAGACGTGCCAATCAATGAATTAAGAAGCTGCACTTATTTTGCAGCTTCTTTTGTTTATCTATAACGCTTTTCCGTTTCGGAGTTCCCCACAGGAGTGTTAAAACCAAATAAATCGTATTTTTAATTTCAGATTATACACGTTGTCTCCGCGGGTGTAGCTGCTAACGTTAGTTGTACTGCAGCAACAGAGTGTAACGTCAGTTCGATTCACAAATAAATGACTCTTTCGCAAACATCTAGATATTAAACACTGTTTTTATCTTGACAATTTAAACATCAAACAACTCTAGAACAATAAATTAATTAAATTACTTACTCGTTTTTGCAGCTGAATGATTCCTGAATGATTCCTCTGGAAAATGTTGGTCTGCGTCTGCAGGATCTTCCTCAGGATTTAAATTAACCGCCAAAACCTTTTTTCAGGCGGCTGAGTTCTTTAATTCTAGTAGTGGCCCGAATGTGACAAAACTAACTCGGGCCGATGGTAAATACACACAGCTACACCGAGCATGGACCTGACACCAGTTGAACTGCTTTCAGCCGATATTGGCCCATACAGAAAAAGCCGTCAGTCAGCCAGATGTGTTATGCACAGTCGGCACGGATCTGGCCCATTATCTGTTCACCGATGCCGACAGTGAGCCGACACTGACGCATTTCAGCCGGAATCGGCCCAACTGTGCTTGCTATCTGGGTATGATGATATACAGTATAACATTAAAGGGACACCAGGCAGAAATCACGTTTTTGTCAAACAGTGACCCCTAGAGTCGCTGTGGAGAACGTATTTAACGTTAATGTCGTAAATACCACTCACGCAGAGCGTGACGTGTTACATAGAATACAATAGTAGCTACATTGTGTTTAATTTGTCGTTTAATGAGATCTAATATATGTTGTTAGTGGTGAGAATTTTCACGTGATTAAATACATAGATCCGACAATTATCCCCATGTACTTTAATGGTCCAGTGGCAGAACTTTTGCCAAGTGTGTCAGAGGTTCTGGGTTCTAATCCGTACTAGTAGTATAGTTTATTTTCCTCATCAAAACCGATTGTTTATTAGTGATTGTATATCAAGCATGGACAAGTTTTTTGTGCATTAGGTTTTGTGATTTCACCGTAACAAATTAGAGAGTCTCTCAGTTCCTGCAACGGATTGAGGCGCGCGTCCGTGTGAAGACTATGCGCGTCACAACAGAACACTGTATCCACGCCACTGATCGCAGTGGCAACAGTCTATGAGCAGCAAGCACTTTGGTCACTTGATTTCAAAAACAACACATTTCTGATCGCCTCTTATTAAACAAACGAACGAAATGAATGCTCTACTAGAGTTAACTGGAGATGTTTTATTTGTTTGTAATGGTACATCCGTGCCGCGAGATGTTTCAATGGGGACATTTCACACCTGCAAATTACGCCTATGGTCGACTCGTGTCCGACTCCTCGCTCGGTCAGTCTGCCGTTTCCTCTTTCTCTGTTCCTCCGACAATGCTTTCCTAGCTTTCTGCATCTTATATGCCGGCTCAGCCATGCCAATAGTGTGACAAACTCTCCATCCCTCTCTACATTGTTCCTGGATGGGGGTGTGTATGTGTGCAGTGCCGTAAAGGAATATGTTACATCGCGAGAGCTGATATCACGCGATACTTCCTGACGCGGCCCGCCGCACCAAAGTTGCAAGTGGGATTTTTCCGCTCACAGGCACCAGGGGGGGGCGAGACGGCCACCATTCAACCCGAAAGAAGTCATATAACCATTTCAATAACTCTGAAGCTGTTCAGTTAAGCTAAAAAAAAACTGCATAGAATCCCTTTAATGTAAGTGATCACTCGGATTTAGATCTATCTATATTGTATTTATATAAAACGTTTACAGGCAAATTTTTAATTTATTTCCCCGGCGTCGAAATCAGGCACATATAAATGTCAGGAAACACGATTCCTGGCTGCATGTCAATATCCATGGATCACTGGATCTTTGATAAGTTGTAAGGAACACTATATCGAGTCCAACTTTTAGTTTAAACTGATAATACTAGTTTGTTTTACTCGCGTTTTCGCAGTTTCCCCTATTAACTCCAGTCACGCAGCAGCTCTTTTGCCACTCAGTCCGGCTGAGGGGGGCGTGTTCCGGCGGGAAAGTGACGTTAATGCATTCCCTCTATTGACCAGAATTCACTTTCAGAATTCATCTTTTTCCTCAACAAACGGTAATGCGACTTCTGCCATATGGCATTACTAGACCAATGGGGCTTTGCTATAGAGAGAATGCATTGACGCCACTTTCCCGCCGGAACACGGCTCCCTCAGCCGGACTGAGTGGCAAAAGAGCTGCTGCGTGACTGGAGTTAATAGGGGAAACTGCGAAAACGCCAGTAAAACAAACGATTATTGGTTTAAACTAAAGGTTGGACTCGATGTAGTGTTCCTTAAGCCGCCTTTCCACTGCACACGACATTCGCATACGATTGTCGCATTTCGCCCCCTAGTGGCAGTCGCACGGAACTTTGAAATTGGTCGTGACTCGTGAAGCAACCGTTACCATCGGCTATTCACAATGGTAAAATTAATGATGAATGTAATGAATGTAATGCATGGATGAATATATCCACACAAAACAAATGACCCTCAATACATCTACAATAAAAACAATAGATTTTACAGAGCTAATCAATATAAATATTGATTTAATAATTATAAAATATTTTTTCTGCCATAATTATTAATAACCGACATTTTACAGAAACAGAATAACATTAAATAGTTGAAATATTGGTAATTCTAGCCTCACGCTCATAGTCGCATACGGTTTAGCCGCAGAAGTTCAGATATTTCAACGGATCCAAAGCTCAAATCGGATACGAATTTTCCGCATACGCATATGATCGGAACTCCCCGCAGCTCCCGTACGACTCTCCATTGGAAATGAATGACTTCCTGTCCAACGGCTGTCGTTTGTCGTGTGCAGTGGAAAGGCGGCTTTACAACTTACCAAAGATCCAGTGATCCATGGATATCGAAATACAGCCAGGATTTATTTCTCAGGTTTCCTGAGATTTATGTGTGCCTGATTTCGACGCCGGGGAAATACATAAAGCAAATTTGCCTCTGAACGCTTTATATAAATTCATCGGTTAGGTCTAAATCCATTTGATCACTTATATCAATGTTTTATAGATCGTCATATCGTCCAGCCTTAAAACTTGTCTAGTTTTTTTGTCAGTGTTTATTTAAAAAACGTCCAATTATGCAGAATATACCATGGTAAATATTTCATTGATGAGTTGTCAATACAATATATATAGTGTATGATTTTCCCCCTAAATTCAGCGTACTGACACAAAATGATAACTGCAAATCCACCTTTCGCTGCCTGGAGTCCAGTTGTTTCTATGATTTGCAGCGATACATTTGCTTCCCTGTTCTGTAGCTTACGGCAGTCTGTAAAAATACACCTCTATAGAAATCTAAATGGTTCTTTTTACACTGGCATGTTTAGTATCAATGTAACCAGACCATCATGTGTATGATAAAGCAAAGAGCTGAGAACATACACGTGTGGAGTCGTTGATCTCCATCTGGGCCAGCAGTTTGCCGTTGATGCTGAAGTTGCAGAACTGGCCCCTGTCGTAGTAGATGATGCAGTGGCCCTCACTGGACACGGAGATCAGGCGGGGAAGCACACAGCTATCAGGGCCCTCCAGAGCCCTCAGAAGGTCCCCAGTGATGGTGTGGACCAGACACGGCCCCTCTGACAAACACACGTGTCTGATGAGTGACGCTCTTGTGGCATTACACACCGCCTCATATTATTTCATATCCCACAATGCTCTTCTCACTCACCCTTTGCTCCACTGATTACAATTCCCAGCTCAGCACACACTGACACACACACCACCTCATAGTCATGACCGGTCAGAACCGCACGGGGAGCTGGGTAATCACCTGCGAATGAGCACAGGAAACACACATTAGAATTCAAATGAAGATGAAAAACATTAGCAGTGGAAACGCACAGCAGTAAACTGAAATATAACACTAATGGAGTCGACGCATGCAGCAGATCCATGAGTCAAAGACCACGGGTTACAATTAAACACAATTTTAGGATTTTGAAATATCAAATTTAAAGTAAATACATGAAAAATAGAAATAGAAAAAAAAGAAGTGTTCTTACAGGTGAGGAGATTTTGTCTTTAGGATTTTGAAATATAAAATTTAAATGATAGTAACAACAATTAATAATAGTAGTAGTAATAATAGATTACAAAAATAAACTGAATTATAAATGCAGTATTCATAGGCCTCTAGTTTTAGGCCTAATAACATCTGGCAAAAGGACTACCGATGAAAACAAGCCTTCGGGCTAATTTGGGTACATTTACATTCATGAATGTTGATTAATCTACACTGTCCCTGTTCTACATAAATAAAATGAATAAAAAAACATAGGATTTAGGACAAAAAATAGGATTTAGAAATCATATTAAAAAAAAATTAATAACAACAATACTACTACTACTAATAGATTACTAAAAATAAGCAAATCATAAATACATAAAAAATAAATTAAATAAATAGAAGCATTAGATTTTGAAATATAAAATTAAAAAATGATAATAATAATGATGGTTAAGGAGAGACCCCTGATATGACTGTAAAGTGCTTTGGGTGTATAGTAGTACATAGTAAAGAGCTATATAAATGCCTCATTTCATTTCAAGAATAAGATTGAATACATACAAAAATACTATTTAAATTATGATAATACTAATAACAATAAAACTTAAATTAAATTATAAATCGATTAATAAAAGTAAATAAAAATAGAAGCACCTTCTCTAGATCCTGATGTACACATCATTAAAATGATTTATTAAACTGCTACTGGATTAGTTTTAGCCGATTTTTACAGTGCATATGACCAAAACCAATGAATCTGATTGTGTCTGGAAGGTAATTCCAGTCACAACACTACACAAGTCCACAAACACGATATAACCGATGTGAGGAAACCACAATAAAGCAGGTCAGATGCCCTAGAGAACATCTGCTTAAGGAGGCGTCCCCCCAAATGATCACCGGCAGTGGCCCAACAGCCTCTGGACCCCATACATTGTCAAATGATGGATGAGGGGGAGGGAAGAGGTGATATGAGGTCATTTAAAGACACCTGTGGTACGTCAGCACCGGCTGGTCAGCGGCCATGAAAGGACTCATTTTGGAAAAAGTGGAAAAACTCATTTCAATTCTGCCCAAGATGTGATATAAACGGTGTGGAATACATCCTCATCCCTATCACATCTAAATTTTCCTTGTTATAAGATCCACTGCCTCAATTTCCAAAGCAGTTCATTTGAGAAATAACGGGTAGAATCATTAAAGTGCTCGCCCTCTTGGGTCTGTACCCATCACGCTTGAACACACTTATATTTGTACACACTGCAGTGAGTTAGAGAAGCAATTCAACCGTAAGGAACCCGGGGCCAGTGGTGTAATTAGCTTGATTTGTGCAGTGAGGAAGCAAAACAGTCATTATTAGCCGGGGGGATCAACATTATGTTTCTGGACGGATTAAACATTGCTTTTGGAGAAGGTGTGCGTGTTTCAGTGGTTTAAAAAGGATTAGTTCATCCAAAATTCTGTCATCCTTTACTTCATTGTGCGTACAGTATGTAATCCAAAACACATTCGACTCCCTTCTTTGGCACACAAAAGGAGAAATTGAAATAATGTAATGGACACACATCTCCTTGCTATTACACTGAATGGGAAATTAAGCTTTCAAGCATCAAAAAGGCTGCAAAAGCACCACAAAAGTTCCAAATAATAGAGGCTTTTTTTGCTATTATCTGCAACTTTTGTGGTGCTTTTGCAGCCTTTTTGTTGCTTGAAAGCTTCTCACATACTAGATTATAAGTCAAATATATTATTCAATAGCATTGAGTGATGAACAAACCCAAACTCGACCATTTTTCTTCAGGATTCTTTCATCAATCTTAACATTATAAATGTCTTTGCCACTTTTGATCAGTTTAATACGGAGCCCCAAAAGGGAAGAAAAATGAGATGGAGGAAAAAATATTTGTCAATACTTTTGCGTTCTCTTGCAAAAGAAACTGTGCTCCCTCTTAGAAACTTTTGCGTTCCACATCGAAATTTTGAGTTTGCTCGCAAAGAGCATAAAAGGTTTTGCGGGTGAATGCAAAGTTTCTCAGGGGAACGCAAAACGTTTTGCAAGCAAACTCAAAGTTTTTGGTTGCAAACACATTTGTTCATGACTCCTTACTTGAATGCGGCAATCAAAATGTCAAGATTTTCAGTAAATAAAAAATAATTCTGGTCGAGCTTCAGAAGACTTCTGGACTACTTTTATAATGCTTCAATGTCCTTTATGAACCCTGAAAGCCTCAGTAATGATTCATTGCAATTGCATGGTAAAAGCAACAAATACACTTCTCCGCAGAAGACAGAAAATCTATATTTTTGGAACGATATGTATGACTTTAAATTACACTGAGTCTATGATCATTTCTTTAATAAATGATAAAATCTTGACGTTAAAGGTGCTCTATGTAACTTTTCTACTAAAATGAATCCTTTTTTTATTGCCTGTGTGTGAAGGGGTTGTAATCACACATTAAAATGATTCACTTGTCGAGTTTTGCTATTACCTCTGAAGGCCAGTATTCCTATTTCTATGTGAAGTCTCCGGGTCGGATTTACCGCGAAATCCAACGGATGTGACGTGCATGCGCGCTCCCGAGCCTCTCTCCTTATATACAGTCTATTGTAGACGGTCAGGGAGTTACGTCCGGGTAAAGGCGCACGTTTTTCGGCTTATATCTCAGTCAAACTTTGATCAATATTCCCAAGACTCTAATCGTTCGTAGTGCTGGACGGGGGCTTTCGAACGAGCCCACCCCCGAGGTCCAACTCGCCCTGCTCCCCGAGTTATAGCCGTTCGAAATCGGGGGTCCCAGCGAACGGCGATCCGGTAGGGGGCATCCCCGAGGCCCGCCACTCTAGCGTTCGGGCAAGGGTTCCCCTGGGACCTCCTCCCCCGAATTTGAGCTCTCAGGGTCTTTGCGTTCCAGAGATACGAGCGATTTTCTTCTGAGATCGTGACGTCACCGGCGTCCGCAATTTTGCAGCGCGCCCGATGGTTTTCTGCTAATATCTCCACGAAAACACCACCAAAAACTATGGAACTTATATGGTTCTTTTCAGCTCGACTAGATGGTCCCAACGAGCTCGGTGCTCGCCGAATCCGTCTAGAATTCGCCGAGATATTTGCGTAATAGACGGTATTGTCTATGAGTTCGAGCACGAGCGCTCTTGTAAAATTTGGTTGCAATCTGAAACATCACCACTAGACGCCGCTAAAAGTTACATAGAGCACCTTTAAGTGGCCACATAGTATGGTCTAATTGGTGTATTGTATAATGTGCAGGCAGAGGGATTTCTAAAACAAAGCTTATAATATTGTACAGGGAGAACTCACGGCTACAGGTTCATCCCATTAAATGCCTGAGATCTTTTCAATTTTTAATTAACACTAAGTTCATTACCTTCCACATAATTAAGACGCATGCCACTACTTTGCATGCAGAACACCGTTAAATGAACCCAGGAATCGATAGAGTGACCGATCCAAATGCAGATGTTTTATTAAAGTTGGCGAACAATCAAAGGTTCCTCAGTCCTTGATCAATGCGGTCCCGTGTTCACAGAGGTCTCCACAGGGGCCCGTCTGGCAGCTGTCAGTGATCTGGGTGGGAACGTGTGTCACGACTGGATCCCTCGGGAGATCCCAGATCACCTTCACCACAAAAGATTTAATCAGTCCGCACCCGGGCCCTTCGAAACCCTCGCGCTAAACCCCAGCAGTACAGCAACACAATTAAGAGGTGTAAATTGGAGAACGGCTGCTGGGGTCGTGAAGCACCGGGGCCTTGATTGAGCCGGACGGGATTTTAATCATTGCACATTTAAGACACACTTCAGCTTTCACGGGCAACTGTGAAATCAATTTCTACACCACGTCGGAGTGCCGCGGGGGCTGGTACTCGGATATCTGCTGAATATTCATGGAAGTTCCTGTCCCGACTGAGAAACAGATGAAAAGAAAAAAGAAGTGCAGTGTGGAGATGCTTGATGAAGCACAGCTGAACTTATCATTGACACAAAAACACACTGATGAGGGTTTGTTTTTCTTTACTTCATGCTACACTGATATCGTCTTAACAACCTCAAAGAATTCTGGCTAGAAGTTTTTTAGAATGTTTAATGAGGGAAAAATTATTCTGCATTCCACTTTAGATCACCAGAGGATTATGGAGACACGTTCGTGTAACTGTGGAAGTTTTGCCTCAGGTCCTTCTACAAACACTGTTATATACTGTAGCTTACAAATGCAGAGAATCAAAAAAGAAAAATACATTTTTGAAATTCACCACTAGAGGGCACTGTTCATTTCCTAAAGGACATGCTCAAAACATTTATCCATTAGATGCCATTTTAAAAATCACTGCTCTACAAACATCATTCCGAACTAGATTTTTTTTTTTACATGTAATGAAATGTAAATATTAATAATGACATAGTATGAATTATTAATATTAATATCAATTATTATTAAGCTGTTCAAAAAAATAATTACATACAAATAGTGTTCACTAGTATTACTCAGAAATGACTCTGTAATCACACTATCATATTGCATATGACATAATAATGCCAGATTGTGTACCGTGGGCTTGATAAAGTTACCATTGTTAGGTTTATTCCTCATTAAATATATAAATAGTTCTTTGTTCATAATTCCCACCAGTTTTAAGCACACAGACCATTAGTCGCCTTTGTGAGGGCGCACAGTGAGCAGTTGTGTGTGAATATCATGGGAGTTTTGTTTCCTGTGCACTGAAAACAGGAGCGAGGCTGTACCTCGCTAATTGGAGGCAGTCGAGCCGAAATCCTTAATTAACTGTCTGAGCATCACTGAAGTTAATTAGAGAACAAGTTCTGCTAAACCACAGCTCATGACATGTGCAGAAGACAATACATCTAATACAACCCAATGGTGCAAATGCACAGATTTCTTACAAAACACATACAAAAGCAAGCTCAGACGTGCAGGCTTGTTTTCTTGTTAACGTGTTTGCACCTCGTTACAAAAAAAACAAAGCTTTCTGGTTTCAGTTTCAGTAGTGAGGAAACCTGGAACAATTATGAGCTGTAATGCATTCATTAGTGATGCAATTATAGCTTTTGTTACTACAGTGATTAAAAAAATAATAATAATATATTGGCCAGAATATGAGCTTTTATAATCTCCTCTATAATTAATGTATCATCTAATATTAATGTCTCTTGTTGGATGATTGTATAATGTAGTATGCTTAATATTGATGTAATTGTGCTTAGGTTCAGCTGTTACTCACTGTTGTTAGGGTTGTCTCCTATGATATGGTGCCGCCCACTCCAGTACCAGAGCAGCAGAGTGGCATCTCTGGATCCCGACACAATGTAGCAGTCGCCTCCGATGTAAGACTCGGAGCGTGCCAGACATGTGACCACGTCCCAGTGACCGAACACTATCTGAGTGAGCTTGCCTGCAAACAAACACACGGACAATTCAAAGCACAAATATGTTGGTCAGACCATTACACATATTGTCCATTTATTTCAATGTAATGAAAGTGAATGAAGACTGAGGATGCCTGCAAAATTACAAAGAAGAACCATAAAAGTATCACAGAATTGCACTATAAGAGTCGTCTAATAACATTTCATGAGAGTTCTTGAGAGAAATACATTTTTTGTCATGACAACTCTGGTGTATGGCATGGTAATGTTGATATGTTTGGTCTTGGAGGAATAGATCTGCTACTCTGCTGCTGCTGTTGGTTATTGCTGCTGCTGCTGCAGAGTAAGTACGGGACTTGCTACTGCCAATACATACATACATACACGAGTCACGACACGCTGCTGTGAGCAAGTAAGACACGCTGCTGCTGTACAAGATAACACACATGAATTACCTGTAGCAGATCTATACAGGTGGAGCTGGGGAAGGAGGAGAGTTTCTGAAAGCGCTGCACTGCTATAGCAAATGCTAACCAAGTATTTGAATGCCGAGCAGCGAGCTCATTGGCTACTGATACAGCAGGAACCAATCAGCTGTGCCCTATAGAGAATGATGTGATTGCAATAAGATTGAGATAAGGACCTATCAGCCTGCACCATCTAGAGTTTCATGACAGAGCTTTGTATCTGTAAACAAATAATAATTATTTTTTTCTGATCTTTTTAATGAATCAGTTGACTCAGTTCACATAACTGATCTACAAAATGATTCATTCACAAATCAGAGTTCAACTCACTGACTCGGCTACTGAAGGGGAAGATAAACAGTAAATAACGACTTAAGTTTGACACAAAGCCATCATATGGCTTCAGAAGTATACAGTACAAACTATGGACTACTTTCAGTATACTTTTATTTAAAGTGAGTAAATGATGACAAAAAGTTACATATTGGGTGAACTATTACCTTAATGTCCAATGAGCGTCTCTTACCTGTGTCTGACGAGTAAACGCGGAAGCTCTTGTCCCAGAAACCACACACCAGGATGTAGCGGTTATCTGCCGTCACCACAAAACACTGAGTGTTGATCTGAATGCTCTGGTCAACCAGGTCAGTGATTTGTCGCTTGTTTGTGCCCAAATTGTTCGCTGGAATAGACGTTTACAGAGTTTTGAAATCATACGATTAATATATATATATATATATATATATATATATATATATATATATATATATATATATATATATATATATATATATATATATATATATATATATATATATTTATATACCGTATATAAAAGTCTAGTTTATTACAATCTTCAAGAGATTCAATTCACACTACACTGGGGTCGGTACAATGTTTTTATAAGTCTCTTATGCTCACCCAGGCTGCATTTATTTGATCAATAATTATGTAAAAATAGTAATATTGTGGAATACTATAAGGATTCAAAATAACTGTTTTATATTTTAAAAAGTAATTTATTCCTGTGATGACGAAACAGAATTATCAACAGCCATTACTCCGGTGATTCATTGCAATCTTTTTTAGGATTCTTTGATGAAAGTAAAGTTTAAAAGTATATCATTTATTTTAAATAGAAATTTCCATTGTGTGACAGTTGTGCTAAAAAATAAAGATGGCATCTGAAAGTTGCGGTTGGTGGTCAGTTTGTGTGTAAGTGTACGTTTTCCACTTCTGATGTCATTTCTAGCGAGGAATTACTATTGTAGTCATTAAATATTTGCTAAGTTGTCACCAGTTCTCTCTATTTTGCTGTGGATCATTAAACATCTACGTTGCCTCAAAAGTCTGTCCGAATTCAGTTTCATAATGTGCCTTTGTGCGCAAACGCTGCCTATAAAGTCATTGCCTGATAAAGCAGCGAGGCAAAGAGTCTGCTGCAAGCTTTCGGTAGCAGACACTATATAACTAACATGTTGAAAAAAGGACTGTTTTCTAACAAGTCTTCCAAACACACCCCACATCTGCTATTGGTTTGGAGAAACAGAGAGTCCCACCCCAATCTCATGGTATTGTTGAATCAATTTTGCTGTGTTGATTTAGTTGGGATACTCATCAAAACAGAGCAATGTTTTTAAAGCACCACAGGGACACTTTTCAGGGAAATAAACCTACTGTTTGAATTGATCTCTTAATTTAGTTAAGGTTGGGACCGAATAAAGTATTTAACAACAAAACAATTCAAACCCACCAATCAGCGAGTCCATCTCAATGGGGAGATGATGGGCCTGCTCTAGTGAATATCCTGGAGCTCCTCGAAGACCTGTCTCACACACACAGAGACAGTAAAAAAAGTAAAAAACACATTGATCAGTATCTTCACTCCCATTATTTTCAAACACACACACACACACACACACACACACACACACACACACACAGCTTTGTTTTTGTGATATATGAGGACATTCCATAGGCGTAATGACTTTTATACTGGACAAACTGTATATTCTATCCCCCTACACTGCCCCTATCCCTAAACCTACCCATCACAGGAGACATGCTGCATTTTTACATTTAAAAAAAAACATTGTTTTTTATGTTTTTTAAGCTATTTGAAATATGAGGACTCATGCAATGTCCTCATATATCACGTGTAAGTTGTAATACCAGTGTAATATGCATGTCATTATACACATTTGTGTCCTCATATATCACAAAAACAAACACACACACACACACACACACACACACACACACACACACACACACACACAGTTGGGTTTCATGTTTTATGGGGACTTTCCATAGACATTGATTTTTATACTGTAAAATCTGTATAATCTATCCCCTTACACTAACCCTACCACTAAACAAAAAGTTTCTGCATTTTTATATTTTAAAAAATACATCACTCGGTATGATTTATAAGCTGTTTTCCACATGGGGACCACAAAAAAGGCCACACAAAGACAAGTATTTCAGAGATTGCCATCTTTGTGGGGACATTTTGTCACCATTATGTTGGGTTTACCAAAAAAAAAAAAAAAAAAAGTTATTCCTTTGTATTTTGTACAAAAAGTATTTTGTCTCGTTTTCCAGTACAAATATCTAAACATTCTTAAACCAAGATACATTTACTTGAGAAGCACAATTATTTTGTTGACTTTATGCTTAAAAAAATATCTGCCAATGGGTTAAGAAAAATAAATTTAATTTAAAGGGAAAACGTATTTATTTTTCGCCATTGCCAGACTTGTCACAATCAAGTCCACTCCCTGACCCCATCCCATTTATGAAGACCCACCAGCCAGATCTCCATGGTGCTTATTGATTTCTCCCCCTGTCCTGTGTCAGACGGGCCAGAGCTATAGCACCCCTGAGGCAGGCCTACAAGGCAGTGATCGCCATTTTGAGCTCAACGTGGTGGCTTTATTATTTTGGGGGACCCACACACACACACACACACACGTCCGGAGAGGGTTGGTCCTGCAGCTGCAGCCATTAGTAGTGTGAGAGAGCGAGGTTGCCACATTTGGTCCTGACATCACTATGTGTTGCCGTGACAGCTGGGGAGGTGTGAGGCGAAAGGAGAGGCCGTGATAGGCTAATTTAGCCAGTCGCCACAGCGCCTGACCTCTGACCTGCAGGTGAGGGGGGCTCCGGGGGAACGGCTAGTTGGGTAATGTTGTTCACACATGGCCAAGTGGTAACATGTGGAGTTAATCTGGGTTTTTGTTTGGGTGTGAGTGTGTTTTTTAGGTGAAATTAAGCCACTAGCTGGTTAGTTAGTATATACTGTAGTATGCACAAAGATTGGCACTCACCCACTGTGTTGTGCCAGCGGTTGACGGCGAAGAGCCGGCTGCAGGTGATGGTGACGACGGCGGGGAGGGTCAGGTGGGGCAGCGTGTTGGCGGCCACATGAGTGACGGGAGAGTTGGAGGGAAACTTCAGCACCATGATGACATCCTGCTGCATCTGATCCTTAAACATCAGCGGACTCTGCGGAAGGAAACACTGTTGAACAGAGAAAGCAAAGGAACAGAAGGATGGAAAAGAGGGAGGGAAGGGAGAGATAGATGAGGAGAGGTTGTTAGCGAAGAGGAAAGTGGTCAAAAAAAGAGTTGGAACACAGAGGAAAGACTGTGTGGTAGTTTAGGAGGAGAGTCATGGAGAAGGGGCCTTTAAAGGAGTAAGTTGAGGCAAATATTCATATATATTTATGTATTTATTTGATTATAATACAGTAAAAAATAGTAACAATGTGAAATAATGATTTTCTATTTTACTATATTTTAAAATGTAATTTATTCCTGTGATGTCAAAGCTGTATATTCAGCATCATTACTCCAGTCTTCAGTGTCACACGATCCTTCAGAAATCATTCTAATATGCTGATTTGCTGCTCAAAAAACATTTATTATTATCAATGTTGAAAACAGTTGAGCTGCTTAATATTTTTGTAGAAAATTCTTTGATGAATGGAAAGTTCTAAAGAACAGCCTTTATTTTAAATAAAATAATTGTGTAACAATGTAAAAGCGTTTACAGTCACTTTTGATCAAAATATACAACATAGTATATACAACACACACACACACACACTTTAAATAGACGTCACAGTGATGTAAATGTGCTATCATGGGGGAATTTGTGGGTTTTACTCAAACTCAATTGACGATTAAAACTTAAAGCATTAGGCTGCACACATTTACTTTGGAATATAAACAAGCACTAATTATAAATTTAGTATTGACAGCATTACAACATTCACTTTGTAAACTTCAGTGTGATTGTTATGACAGATGCTTGATTGAGATAGGAATGAGTATTCAGGTGTGAGGACTCAAAAGGCCAGTAGGGAGCACTGTTCTCCCGACACAACTATCTTCTGCGGCTCTGTGATGGAGCTGTGTGCTCCTGTAAGAATGCCAGGTCTGTTTGACATGTATTTGTGTTAGGGACGTGGAAGTAGCAGCACTTGATTTTAGTGCAAGTAAGGTCCAAACTCCAAATTGGTTAAAGCCTACAGTTTCAAAGAGAAAATTGACAAAAATGCTCAGGCACCACTGAAACACCACTCCTGCGGTATAGCTGATTAAATATCAAGACACAATAGCTGTCATTTGAGGGTGTCTTATCATCAGCTGGACATGTTAATAAAACCATCAGTGTTGAGGAAGCTACTGAAGCCAAACTACAGCTAAATTACAAGCTAATAAAGTTTTATGAAGTAACTGCCTCACACACATGCGCACGGGCGCACGCACGCACGCACACACACAATTTTATATCAAATAGGAATAGGACTAATAATAATAATATTAATACTAATGGTATGTGTGTGTGTGTGTGTGTGTATACTTTTTATTCAAATGATTTAATTGTATATAATATAATTTATAATTTATTATAAATCTACTACAATGAACCATATTTTGAACTAGTAGAAACAGTAGCTTTTAATGGATGGAATATGTAACTTTTTTTAATGGTTCCATTATGGATTCATGAACCAACCAAATGAACCATTTCACTAGAAAAAATCGGCCCTCCTGCACCAATGGGAGTGGAAAGTGTGAGTGATCTACTGACGACACGCATATTAAAGAACACAAACACAGCCGGATCATTTCCATAATGTCCAATACAATCTACCCAGAGCAGCGCAAATTAGCGTCTGGTGTTAAATAATGGTGCAAATACCAGTAAATTGACTAGCGCAAACCTTAGTAAATTAAGTTGCATGATTCATTTCAATTCTTTCCTCCCATAAATGTTCAGTTTGAAAGGGAAACTCCGACAAATGCATAATGCAATAAGGTCAGCCGCAAAAATAACCCTGTCCACACCTTTTCAGCGCTAATTTTTCACTGCGTGTTTTTAGTAAAACATGACAGTAGTTTGCGCTGGAGCAAGCCGTTAGTAAATCTGGCCCTAAGTGTTTTGTCCCTAGAAAAAGTAGATTATTTCACTGGGAAAATACATTATATTGAAAACATGCAGTTAAATGAATACATTTTAAATGTAGTTAAACTAGTATTGTCACAATATTTAGTGACTTCACACAACAGCAGATTGTTCTGAACTACACCATGACTGCAGAAGTTGTGGGCATATGGAGGTGAGACTGCTGTGTTGGGTGTTGGGGAGCGGTCCGAAGGTCAGGCGTCACTGCCCTTGTTCCATATAATAACTTCCCTACTGCCGGGCAGGAAAAAAAAACACAACAAACATGCACACACTGATTTTATCACACACACACACGCTGTTCTCACCAGGTGCATGGCGGAGCTACGGGGAGGATGTGGCTCGATGAGCAACTGAGATGGCGTCTGTCCAACACTTTGGATCTGAGCCTCGGTGGCCTGCAGCAAAAGAGAGAGAAAGATACAGAGGAAAGGATAGATGGAGAGAGGGAGAGAGAAAGAGAGAGAGAGAGAGAGCAGGCTGTCAGTATCGATACGCATCAAAGTGATGGGTCAATGCGTTACTTGACAATGCAAGCAAATCCAGCCTTGCCTTGGAGGGGGGGTTGTGGAGGATGGGGGGGGGGGGGGGGGGGGTTGGTTGGTGACTATGAGTGGGTGAGTTCCAAAACCCAAAACTACCCCCACCCCTGCCCCCTTCAAAGCCTGCAGAGTCATCCAAGTGTTAGTATGGAAGAGACAAGCCTTTCCTTATTAACATGCTTCAGTTAACCGTTCCCATTTCCAGGAGCAGGGTCCACGTACACCCCCTCACCCACCCTTCGTGAGCAGACGTTAACCTGGACTGACGCACAGCCAGGACTGCGGCAGAACCCTCCCTCTCAGATGTTATTGTGCCGGAGACAAAGGGCAGAAAGAGCACGCACACACACAATATTATATAAAATAGGAACAGCATTATTAATAATAATATTAAATATAGCTGCGAGCAGCGATTACGGGCCCAAGCCGGTGGCACCGCAACCCCGGTGCCTTTAGTTACCTAAAGGCACCGGGGTGGCGGTACCACCGGCTTTGGCCCTTCATCGCTGCTCGCAGCTATATTTATATATATATATATATATATATATATATATATATATATATAAAGCCGGTGGCACCGCCACCCTGGTGCCTTTAGGGTTATTGTGCACGACGTGCAAAAACGTAACCCTGCTTTGACTGTCGAAAAGAAGTGTGCTGTAGAGCTTGTATCAGTGTGGGCTCTGCAAAAGTGTGCATTGAGGGCACATATCAACCACAAAGTATGCGAGAGCAACCTTCTGAAAGGTCAGGTCTACATCCAGGTCTACATCTGCCGTGTGTTTACATCATAGTAGTGAAGTTTGAAGCAATCAGGTGACTTCAAAGCTTTTTGAAAGTGACAGACTTCCTGCTGCCAGTTGGTGGCGCTATAACCGGGGTGGCGGTGCCGCCGGCTTTGGCCCTTTCATCGCTGCTCGCAGCTATATTTATATATATACACACACAAACACACACACACACACACACACACGTATATATATATATATATATACATAAATATATATATATTGTTTTTTTAAGAGACAAGACAGAATATTACTTGCCTGATCTGATTAGAAAAATAGTGTTGTGTGTGTGTGTGTGTGTGTGTGTGTGTGTGTGTGTGTGTGTGTGTGTGTGTGTGTGTGTGTGTGTGTGTGTGTGTGTGTGTGTGTGTGTGTGTGTGTGTGTGTGGCGTAATTGAACAATGTAGACATAAAAACATACTCCGTCCTTTTGTTCATACAGGACATTATTCAAACTGCAAAGTGTTTACTTATATTTGTGTACACTTGCAATAAAACACAACATTGTGCTTTTGTCAAGCTATAAACTCTTGTCAAACTGTAAACTACAACTGTCACCCAACCAAAATCTCTTACACACACACACACACACACAGTTTAAAAGCAAAAAATATCAAACAATCCTATTTAAAAACAGTCTGTGGGAGCCATCTTTTGGACATTCATCATATCGCATTGGTTTTCATTTCTTGTCATCAAACAGAGCCCTAATCTGTTTATTTTTTCAGTTACACATTCTACATTGATTAAAAAAGAAAAATCAAATGTGTTTTTATTTTATACAGAAATAAATAATCTATCATTCAGATGAGAATAAAGTTAGTGTTAGTTCAAATTTTAAGGAAAACAAATATATGATCTGAAATATAGCACATTCATTTAAAATTCATTCAGGTTCAATTACCAAACATACAATCTTAATGTAATTTAAAGCAAACAATACATTTAAAATATATGGGTTGTATGACTATTTTTTAATATAAAAAGATATATATCCAAAAAGACAAGGCCTAAAGTTTAACAAGGGTTAAACTCTTATCACTGTAACAGACACAATCACACACACAATCACACACACACACACACACACACAAGTCAAATCACTTACATTTTACATGCAATATTGACTTTTTTTCTGTTTCAGCAGCGAAAATAGTTAAACAAAGATCACAGCAGAACCATCGCGCATCTCACAGCAACGCGTTCTCATTACTGAATGATTCAGCATTTTGAACGAATCGGTTGACTCAAAGATTCAATGACCAATCAATCCATAAACATCTATCTCATTCATGAATGACTCAGTCGTTCAAACGAATGAATCAATGACTCGCTCATTAAGACGGTCGCCTGGCGACACCTAATGACGGTTTAGTGTTATGTTTAAAAGTATCATTCTTTCCAACGATTGTTAATTAACTCATATTTGAAACATAAGCTATATTTATATATATACATACATATACACACACATACACAAAAATAAAATAAAAACACATTTGAAACGTGTTTGCTTACTAAATTGTGAGCTGAACGAAAGTTGCAGCAAATATCAGCAACAGGAGTCAAATTTCATTAATCACGAGAGTGAAGAGCTGACTGAAAAGATGATGATGGAATAGGCTATTTTATGTAAAAACGCCTATTTAAGCGAATCTGTCATTGTACTCTTTTATTGTTGTGTTTTCCGTGAAAAATAATAGACTATTGAACTCACAATTCAAGCAATCGGCCCCCGAAATTGCACTAATTTTAGTGACACTAAAAAGTATGCGGCTGCACTGGCATTCATAATGGTGCGCGTCCATGGCGACGAGCGAGCAGAACAGAGCGAACGTTTAGTTAATTTCTACTTCCATAGGAATTCATTCGAGCGCCACCATTTCAATGTCTGTGCGGACGTCCATATTATACTTTCGCTTTCAAGTTAGTGTTTTTAAACCCCCCAGCGGGAGGTTTACACAATTGGTTTACACAATCACACGTTGATTAACCGGTGGGAAAATATTCCCATAGTAACATCCCTAATATATAAATATTTATAAATTCAATAGGCCTACCTGATTTTGAACACAAGAGGGCAGTATAGCACTATATATGATTTGGATTATTATTATTTTTGACTAAACAACCATTCTGGCTGTTTTTAAACTTAAAAATAATTCTTAAATTGAAAAAAAGGAATAAAATGGGTTTAGTTCTAATATTTGTATAATTTTATATAAAAATAAATGGTGTATAATTACATTTTAGAAAGATATGAGACATGCCCTGATTCTTTTTTTGACATTACTTGAATCCCTCAACCATAGCAAAACCGTTTGAGATATTCAATATCTGTTCACAATTTAGCATCTTCAATGTATTTTCATCATGTTGAAAAAGTTTGGCATGAATAAAATAAACTACTTAGGAGGAGTAGCTAAAAACTCAGAATCTGAAATCCACATTCAAACCAAAATATCTGACTTCCTGTTGGTCGTAGCTAATTACGGTAAATTAGAAAGTTGTCCGGCTCGAAGAGTACAATATACATATCGAGTTTTGTTACTGTAGATAAAACTAACCCCCCCACTTTTGTCAAAAGCATTTAGAAAGTGACACACTTCCTGCTGCCAGTTGGTGGCGCTATAACTTTGACTCACAATAGTCACATCCATGTGATCGGCCTCTTACAGCGATCACACTGCTGAAGTTTCATCAAGATCAGTTAATGTATGCAGAAGTTATAACGCACTTCTTGTTTGTTGTTTCTCGCCATAAATTCGTTTCCTCGCCACGGCCAAACCGTTCGAGATATCAAAAATCCCCTCGCAAACTTTCATCCTCAATGTCTTGACTTCATGCTGACCGAGTTTCGTGCCGTTTGTTTGAATTCTCTAGGAGGAGTATTTCACATTCCATTGCGTGTGTTTTACCAACAACCCTAAATAGCCGACTTCCTGTTGGGCTGGGGTAAAAAGTAAGAGTGTGAAGTATATATGAAACGAGGAGATCTACATGTGTACCGAGTTTCATATTATTACATGCAAGCGTGTTTGATTTATGGACCATGTTTTCGGACCCCGTTCCAGGGGGCGCTGTCGAGCCCCCCTGCCACGCCCGGGTACCATCTTCAGCCCGGCCCTGATGGCCGCGGGTTCTGACATGTGTGCAAAGTTTCAGGAGTTTTTGAGCATGTTAAGGCCTCCAAAAGTGTCCAAAAGGTAGCAGAAAAATAATAATAATAATAATAATAATAATAAATATAGCTGCGAGCAGCGATTACGGGCCCAAGCCGGTGGCACCGCAACCCCGGTGCCTTTAGTTACCTAAAGGCACCGGGGTGGCGGTACCACCGGCTTTGGCCCTTCATCGCTGCTCGCAGCTATATTTATTTATATATATATATATATATATATATATATATATATAAAGCCGGTGGCACCGCCACCCTGGTGCCTTTAGGGTTATTGTGCACGACGTGCAAAAACGTAACCCTGCTTTGACTGTCGAAAAGAAGTGTGCTGTAGAGCTTGTATCAGTGTGGGCTCTGCAAAAGTGTGCATTGAGGGCACATGTCAACCACAAAGTATGCGAGAGCAACCTTCTGAAAGGTCAGGTCTACATCTGCCGTGTGTTTACATCATAGTAGTGAAGTTTGAAGCAATCAGGTGATTTCAAAACTTTTTGAAAGTGACAGACTTCCTGCTGCCAGTTGGTGGCGCTATAACCGGGGTGGCGGTGCCGCCGGCTTTGGCCCTTTCACGCTGCTCGCAGCTATATTTATATATATATATACACACACACACACACATATATATATATATATATATATATATATATATACATAAATATATATATATATTGTTTTTTTAAGAGACAAGACAGAATATTACTTGCCTGATCTGATTAGAAAAATAGTGTTTGTGTGTGTGTGTGTGTGTGTGTGTGTGTGTGTGTGTGGCGTAATTGAACAATGTAGACATAAAGACATACTCCGTCCTTTTGTTCATACAGGACATTATTCAAACTGCAAAGTGTTTACTTATATTTGTGTACACTCGCAATAAAACACAACATTGTGCTTTTGTCAAACTATAAACTCTTGTCAAACTGTAAACTACAACTGTCACCCAACCAAAATCTCTTACACACACACACACACACACAGTTTAAAAGCAAAAAATATCAAACAATCCTATTTAAAAACAGTCTGTGGGAGCCATCTTTTGGACATTCATCATATCGCATTGGTTTTCATTTCTTGTCATCAAACAGAGCCCTAATCTGTTTATTTTTTCAGTTACACATTCTACATTGATTAAAAAAGAAAAATCAAAGGTGTTTTTATTTTATACAGAAATAAATAATCTATCATTCAGATGAGAATAAAGTTAGTGTTAGTTCAAATTTTAAGGAAAACAAATATATGATCTGAAATATAGCACATTCATGTAAAATTCATTTAGGTTCGATTACCAAACATACAATCTTAATGTAATTTTTAAGCAAACAATACATTTAAAATATATGGGTTGTATGACTATTTTTTAATATAAAAAGATATATATCCAAAAAGACAAGGTCTAAAGTTTAACAAGGGTTAAACTCTTATCACTGTAACAGACACAATCACACACACAATCACACACACACACACAAGTCAAATCACTTACATTTTAGATGCAATATTGACTTTTTTTCTGTTTCAGCAGCGAAAATAGTTAAACAAAGATCACAGCAGAACCATCGCGCATCTCACAGCAACGCGTTCTCATTACTGAATGATTCAGCATTTTGAACGAATCGGTTGACTCAAAGATTCAATGACCAATCAATCCATAAACATCTATCTCATAAGTGTTTACTTATATTTGTGAACAATCGCAATAAAACACAACATTGTGCTTTTGTCAAACTGTAAACTACAACTGTCACCCAACCAAAATCTCTTTTTTATTTTATACAGAAATAAATAATCTATCATTCAGATGAGAATAAAGTTAGTGTTAGGTCAAATTTTAAGGAAAACTCTGAAATATAGCACATTCATTTAAAATTCATTCAGGTTCAATTACCAAACATACAAATCTTAATGTAATTTAAAGCAAACAATACATTTAAAATATATGGGTTGTATGCCTATTTTTTTTTATATAAAAAGATATATATCCAAAAAGTAACAGACACAATCATACACACACACACACAGCTTTGTTTTTGTGATATATGAGGACATTCCATAGGCGTAATGATTTTTATACTGGACAAACTGTATATTCTATCCCCCTACACTGCCCCTATCCCTAAACCTGCCCATCACAGGAGACATGCTGCATTTTTACATTTTAAAAAAAACATTGTTTTTTATGTTTTTTAAGCTATTTGAAATATGAGGACTCATGCAATGTCCTCATATATCACGTGTAAGTTGTAATACCAGTGTAATATGCATGTCATTATACACATTTGTGTCCTCATATATCACAAAAACAAACACACACACACACACACACACACACACACACACACACACACACACACACACACACACACACACACACACACACACACACACACACACACACACACACACACACACACACTGCCCCTATCCCTAAACCTACCCATCACAGGAGACATGCTGCATTTTTACATTTTAAAAAAAACATTGTTTTTTATGTTTTTTAAGCTATTTGAAATATGAGGACTCATGCAATGTCCTCATATATCACGTGTAAGTTGTAATACCAGTGTAATATGCATGTCATTATACACATTTGTGTCCTCATATATCACAAAAACAAACACACACACACACACACACACACACACACACACACACACACACACACACACACACACACACACACACACACACACACAGACACACACACAAGTCAAATCACTTACATTTTATATGCAATATTGACTTTTTTCTGTTTCAGCAGTGAAACTAGTTAAACAAAGATCACATCAGAACCATCGAGCATCTCACAGCAACGTGTTTTCTCATTACTGAATGATTCAGCATTTTGAACGAATCGGTTGACTCAAAGATTCAATGACCAATCCATAATCTGTCTCATTCATGAATGACTCAGCCGTTCGAACGAATCGTTCGAACAAATGAATCAATGACTCGCTCATTAAGACGGTCGCCTGGCGACACCTAATGACGGCTTAGTGATATGTTTAAAAGTATCATTCTTTCAAACGATTGTTAATTAACTCATATTTGAAACATAAGCTATATATATATATATACACACATATATACACACAAAAATAAAATAAAAACACATTTGAAGCGTGTTTGCTTACTAAATTGTGAGCAGAACGAAAGTTGCAGCAAATATCAGCAACAGGAGTCAAATTTCATTAATCACGAGAGTGAAGAGCTGACTGAAAAGATGATGACGGAATAGGCTATTTTATGTAAAAGCGCCTATTTAAGCGAATCTATCATTGTACTCTTTTGTTGTTGTGTTTTCCGTGAAAAATAATAGACTATTGAACTCACAATTCAAGCAATTGGCCCCCGATATTGCACTAATTTTAAAGTGACACTAAAAAGTATGCGGCTGCAGTGGCATTCATTACGGTGCGCGTCCATGGCGACGAGCGAGCAAAACAGAGCGAACGTTTTTTCATTTCTACTTCCATAGAAATTCATTCGAGCGCACTGTGAGCGCCACCACTATAAATGTCCTTACTTTACTTTCACTTTTAACTTAGCGATATAAAAGCCCCCGGTGTTACACGTCAAATAACCGGTGAGAAAAAATTCTCGGAGTCACATAGCAGCTACCTATATTTAAATACAACAGGCCTACCTGATTTTGAACACAAGAGGGCAGTATAGCCCTATGTATTATTTGATATATTTATTTTTTAACTGAATAGTGCATCCTGGCTGTTTTTAAACTTGTACATTATTCTTAAATTGAAAACAAGAATAAAATGGGTTTAGTTCTGATATTTGTATAATTTTATCTAGAAATAAATGGTGTATAATTAAATTTTTAGAAGATATGAGGCTTTTAGTGTTTATTTTTTTTTACATGACTTTAATCCCTCGCCATAGCAAAACAATTAGAGATATTCAATAGATATTCACAATTATGCTTCTTTAATGTATTTTCATCATGTTGAAAAAGTTTGGTGGGAATAAAATAAACCACTTAAGAGGAGTGGGTAAAAATGTAGAGCCTGGTTTTGCAAAACATCCACATTAAGACCAAAATAGCCCACTTCCTGTTGGGCTGGCTTAAAGTTGTTTGGCCCGATGAGATCTATATGTGTACAGAGTTTCATAATATTACATGCAAGTGTGTTTGATTTATGGACCAAATTTTCTGACCAAGTTAATTTAATTAATAAACTAATTATATAAAACTATTTTCAATGCACTACAATTCAACTGGTTATATGCCTTTACTTATTAATACAACTTATTTAAAAAATACAAGGCGTAAGACATTTTTTTTTCTTTTTTAATGCAGGCCAAACCACACAGCAGTCAAATGGTTAATCTAGCCCCCCTCCCCCTCCCCACACTCACAGACACACACACACACATAGACGTAGGCTCAGAGAGAGAGAGACATAAAATGACAATTTTCAAACCAAAATATCTGACTTCCTGTTGGTTGGAGCTATTGAGTGTAAATTAGAAAGTTGTCTGGCTGGAGGAGAACAATACACATACCGATTTTTATTACTGTAGATAAAATCAATCCCCCCACTTTTGACAAAAGGTGGCGCTACTGAGCCCCTCACCACGCCCGTTTCTGAAACTCTGCACATGTCTACTGTCTAATAAATGTGATGTGTCTGTCGGGTTTCATGCAATTTCAAGTATGTTAAGAGTCTCAAAAGCATCAACAAAGAATAATAAAGTTTGATGCGTTGCCACGGCAACAGTATCTAAGATATCAATAATCCTTTCTCAGGTCTACATCTGCCGTGTGTCTACATAATACACATAAAGTTTGAAGCAAATTGGGTAAAAATAAGAGGGTGATTTCAAAGCCTTTAGGAAGTGACACACTTCCTGCTGCCAGTTGGTGGCGCTATAACTTTGACTCACAATAGTCACATCCATGTGATCGGACTCTTACAGCGAACACACTGCTGAAGTTTCATCAAGATCAGTTAATGTATGCAGAAGTTATAACACACTTCCTGTTTCCTTTATTCGCCATAAATTCGTTTCCTCGCCACGGCCAAACCGTTCGAGATATCAAAAATCCCCTGGCAACTTTTCATCCTCAATGTCTTGACTTCATGCTGACCGAGTTTCGTGGCGATTGGTTGAATTCTCTAGGAGGAGTATATCGAATTCCAGGGGCATACGCTTCCAAACAAACCATAATAGCCGACTTCCTGTTGGGCTGGGGTAAAAAGTAAAAGTACAAAGGATATATGAATCGATGAGATCTATATGTGTACCGAGTTTCATATTATTACATTCAAGCGTGTTTGATTTATGGACCAAGTTTTCGGACCCCGTTCCAGGGGGCGCTGTCGAGCCCCCCTGCCACGCCCGGGTACCAGCTTCAGCCCGGCCCTGATGGCCGCGGGTTCTGACCCGTGTGCAAAGTTTCAAGAGTTTTTGAGCATGTTAAGGGCCCCAAAATTGCGCTGAGAGTCTCAAAAGTATCCAAAAAGAATATTAAAGTTTGATGCGTTGTCACGGCAACAGCATCTAAGATATCAACAATCCTTTCACAGGTCTACATCTGGCGTGTGTCTACATTATACACATCAAGTTTGAAGCAAATCGGGTAAAGCCTGTTTGATTTATGGACCAAGTTTTCGGACCCCGTTCCAGGGGGCGCTGTCGAGCCCCCCTGCCACGCCCGGGTACCAGCTTCAGCCCGGCCCTGATGGCCGCGGTTTCTGACCCGTGTGCAAAGTTTCAAGAGTTTTTGAGCATGTTAAGGGCCCCAAAAGTGCGCTAAGAATCTCAAAAGTATCCAAAAAGAATATTAAAGTTTGATGCGTTGTCACGGCAACAGCATCTAAGATATCAACAATCCTTTCACAGGTCTACATCTGGCTTGTGTCTACATTATACACATCAAGTTTGAAGCAAATAGGGTAAAGCGTGTTGGATATATGGACCAAATTGTCTGACCCGTTCAAGGGGGCGCTGTCGAGCCCCCCTGCCACGCCCGGGTACCAGCTTCAGCCTGGCCCTGATGGCCGCGGGTTTTGTCCCGTGTGCAAAGTTTCAAGAGTTTTCGAGCACGTTAAGAACCCCAAAAGTGCCCGAAAGCATAAAAAAGCATGAAAAAGCTTAAAAAAAGGAATATTAATGTTTGATGCATTGCCATGGCAACAGTATCTAAGATATCAATAATCCTTTCACAGGTCTACATCTGGCGTGTGTCTACATTATGCACATGAAGTTTGAAGCAAATCGGGTAAAAATAAGAGGGTGATTTAAAAGCATTTTGAAAGTGACACACTTCCTGCTGCCAGTTGGTGGCGCTATAACTTTGACTCACAATAGTCACATCCATGTGATCGGGCTCTTACAACGAACACACTGCTGAAGTTTCATCAAGATTAGTTAATGTATGCAGTAGTTATAACACACTTCCTGTTTCACGTTTCTCGCCATAATTTCGTTTACTCGCCACGGCCAAACCGTTCGAGATATCAAAAATCCCCTGGCAATTTTTCATCCTCAGTGTCTTGACTTCATGCTGACCGAGTTTCGTGCCGTGTGTTTGAATTCTCTAGGAGGAGTATTTCACATTCCATTGCATGTGTTTTCCAAACAACCCTTAATAGCCGACTTCCTGTTGGGCTGGGGTAAAAAGTAAGAGCATGAAGTATATATGAACCGATGAGATCTATATGTGTACTGAGTTTCATATTATTACATGCAAGCGTGTTTGATTTATGGACCAAGTGTTCAAACCCCGTTCCAGGGGGCGCTGTCGAGCCCCCCTGCCACGCCCGGGTACCAGCTTCAGCCCGGCCCTGATGGCCGCGGGTTCTGAGATGTGTGCAAAGTTTCAAGAGTTTTCGAGCACGTTAAGGCCCCCAAAAGTGCCCAAAAGGTAGTAAAATAATAATAATAAATATAGCTGCGAGCAGCGATTACGGGCCCAAGCCGGTGGCACCGCAACCCCGGTGCCTTTAGTTACCTAAAGGCACCGGAGTGGCGGTGCCGCCGGCTTTGGCCCTTCATCGCTGCTCGCAGCTATATTCATATATATATATATATATATATATATATATATATATATATATATATATATATATATAAACAAGCCGGTGGCACCGCCACCCCGGTGCCTTTATATATATATATATATGTCTACATTGTTCAATCACGCCTCACACACACACACACACTTTTGCAGAGCCCACACCAATGCAAGCTCTATAGCACACATCTTCTCAAAGGTCAAAGCGGAGTTACGATATTGCCCGTCATGCACAGTAACCCTAAAGGCACCGGGGTGGCGGTGCCACCGGCTTGTTTATATATATATATCGTATTATTCTAACTTGTAAAAAACTATTAACTTTTGTTAATATTCAACCATTTCACAACTAACTTTTTTCCATAGATCAAACACAACATAATTATATGGTGGACTGAAACAAAAATTATTAATTAAATAAAATTATTGTTTTCCTCTGAAATAGCAAAAGCATCACACACTAGCTGTACCTGCTCTAAATAAAAAATAGTAATTCAATAAAAATACAAAATCGAACTAAATAAAATAAATTATTACAAAAACAAAATCAAACCAAAGAAAATATATCTTCGAAAAAAAAAGCGAGTGTCATGAGGAAAGGCGCCTCAGGAATCGTCAGGATTAACTCCATGTGTAAGGAATTTTGATTGATTTTATTTGTCACTTGAAAATTATTGTTAAATGTGTGCCTGCATAACTTTAATAAGATTTATTTTCTTTGATTTGATTTGTTTTATATAATTTATTTATTTCGATTTTGTATTTTTATTTAAATACTATTATTTATTTAGAGCAGGTACAGCTAAGTGTGCGATGCTTTTGCTATTTCAGAGGGAAAAAAACACATTTTATTTCAAAAAGGCTTTTCAATTAAATAAAATGTTCAAGCTTTGTTTTCGTTTTATTATTTTGTTTGTTTTAAGCTTTGTTTAATTTATATTGTTAATCATCTGACACAAAACAAATGCATAAAGTATCATTTTAACTTTTAAAAAACTATTAACATTTGTTAATAGTACATTGCCTGTCTTTTGTTAATAGGACAAAACATAGTTATTATATTTTATAATATTTTATAAATATATAAAATAAACATTTGTAATGAAATCGTTCAAAAAAATGATATTAGCATTGTTTTAAACTTTGAAATAGAAGTAGCGCAATGCCTGGCCACTCCCGCGCCGCCTCCTTTTCACAATCTGAGGGAACCGTCTCCGGAATATTAACCTCACTCCTAGAAGTCCAATTCTCATTATTCATGCCTCTTACCTGGGATTGATTGCACACACACACACACACACACACACACACACACGCACGCACGCACGCACTCACACGCACACACACACACACACACACACACACACACGTGTCAAGTCACTTACATTTTAGATGCAATATTGACTGTTCTTCTGTTTCAGCAGCGAAAATAGTTAAACAAAGATCACAGCAGAACCATTGCATCTCACAGCAACGTGTTTTCTCATTACTGAATGATTCAGCATTTTGAACAAATTGGTTGACTCAAAGATTCAATGACCAATCCATAAACATCTGTCTCATTCATGAATGACTCAGTCGTTCAAACGAATCGTTTGAACGAATGAATCAATGACCCGCTCATTAAGACGGTCGCCTGGCGACACCTAGTGACGGTTTAGTGTTATTTGATTATACACTCAAAATATTCCACAACAAATCCTTTAAATTTAATGATATTCAGAACAGAACACGAATAAAAAAATAACTATAATAAAGCCAAAACGAAATAATTTAAAACAAAAGTAAAAGTAAGTGGTGTTAGGCTCACGTAAATCTCTCTTTAGAATCTAAATGTTGCAACATTTGCGATGTATTTGGATGCTAAACTATTCTTTATTACAGGCTTTGTACTTCACTCACGTTCCAATATCGACGGAAAAAATCATCCTCTTCACTTGTGCAAAAATGTGCTTGGAAAAATCACAGTGGAGCGGTGCTTACTGTGAATGATACAAATTGTACTACTGACTATTTCAACATAGCAGTGTAATTTGTATATGTTAGGTTGAATGTTTTATTATTGTGTGTGTGTGTGTGTTTGTGTGTGTGTGTGTGTGTGTGTGTGTGTGTCAGTGTGTGTGTGGGGGTCTGGGTGGCTCAGCGCGATTGAACAGTGAAACATACTCCGTCATTTTCTTCATACAGGACATCATTCAAACGTCAAAGTGTTTACTTATATTTGTGTACACTCGCAATAAAACACAACATTGTGTTTTTGTTAAATAAATTAAAGTAATACGTCCCCCGAAATGGCGCTAATTTTAAAATGAAACTAAAATGCTCACGGCTGCACGGGCATTCATAACTCTGCGCGCCCACGGTGAGGGACGAGCAGAACAGAGCGAACGTTGTTTAGTTCATTCCTACTTCCATAGGAATTAATTGAAAAAGCTCACTCTACTCTGCACCATTATTAATGAATTGTGCAGACGTCCTTATTTTACTTTCGCTTTTTACCTGATTTTGAACACAAGAGGGCAGTATAACACTATGTATGATTTGGAAAAAAAAATTTTTTGACTAAACAACCATTCTGGCTGTTTTTAAACTTAAACATTATTCTCTAATTGCTCTCACCATGCCCGTTTCTGAAACTCTGCACATGTCTACTGTCTAATAAATGTGATGTGTCTGTCGGGTTTCATGCAATTTCAAGTATGTTAAGAGTCTCAAAAGCATCAACAAAGAATAATAAAGTTTGATGCGTTGCCACGGCAACAGTATCTAAGATATCAATAATCCTTTCTCAGGTCTACATCTGCCGTGTGTCTACATTATACACATAAAGTTTGAAGCAAATTGGGTAAAAATAAGAGGGTGATTTCAAAGCCTTTAGGAAGTGACACACTTCCTGCTGCCAGTTGGTGGCGCTATAACTTTGACTCACAATAGTCACATCCATGTGATCGGACTCTTACAGCGAACACACTGCTGAAGTTTCATCAAGATTAGTTAATGTATGCAGAAGTTATAACACACTTCCTGTTTCCTTTATTCGCCATAAATTCGTTTCCTCGCCACGGCCAAACCGTTCGAGATATCAAAAATCCCCTGGCAACTTTTCATCCTCAATGTCTTGACTTCATGCTGACCGAGTTTCGTGGCGATTGGTTGAATTCTCTAGGAGGAGTATATCGAATTCCAGGGGCATACGCTTCCAAACAAACCATAATAGCCGACTTCCTGTTGGGCTGGGGTAAAAAGTAAAAGTACAAAGGATATATGAATCGATGAGATCTATATGTGTACCGAGTTTCATATTATTACATTCAAGCGTGTTTGATTTATGGACCAAGTTTTCGGACCCCGTTCCAGGGGGCACTGTCGAGCCCCCCTGCCACGCCCGGGTACCAGCTTCAGCCCGGCCCTGATGGCCACGGGTTCTGACCCGTGTGCAAAGTTTCAAGAGTTTTTGAGCACGTTAAGGGCCCCCAAAGTGCGCTGAGAGTCTCAAAAGTATCCAAAAAGAATATTAAAGTTTGATGCGTTGTCACGGCAACAGCATCTAAGATATCAACAATCCTTTCACAGGTCTACATCTGGCGTGTGTCTACATTATACACATCAAGTTTGAAGCAAATCGGGTAAAGCCTGTTTGATTTATGGACCAAGTTTTCGGACCCCGTTCCAGGGGGCGCTGTCGAGCCCCCCTGCCACGCCCGGGTACCAGCTTCAGCCCGGCCCTGATGGCCGCGGTTTCTGACCCGTGTGCAAAGTTTCAAGAGTTTTTGAGCATGTTAAGGGCCCCAAAAGTGCGCTAAGAATCTCAAAAGTATCCAAAAAGAATATTAAAGTTTGATGCGTTGTCACGGCAACAGCATCTAAGATATCAACAATCCTTTCACAGGTCTACATCTGGCTTGTGTCTACATTATACACATCAAGTTTGAAGCAAATAGGGTAAAGCGTGTTGGATATATGGACCAAATTGTCTGACCCGTTCAAGGGGGCGCTGTCGAGCCCCCCTGCCACGCCCGGGTACCAGCTTCAGCCTGGCCCTGATGGCCGCGGGTTTTGTCCCGTGTGCAAAGTTTCAAGAGTTTTCGAGCACGTTAAGAACCCCAAAAGTGCCCGAAAGCATAAAAAAGCATGAAAAAGCTTAAAAAAAGGAATATTAATGTTTGATGCATTGCCATGGCAACAGTATCTAAGATATCAATAATCCTTCCACAGGTCTACATTTGGCGTGTGTCTACATTATGCACATGAAGTTTGAAGCAAATCGGGTAAAAATAAGAGGGTGATTTAAAAGCATTTTGAAAGTGACACACTTCCTGCTGCCAGTTGGTGGCGCTATAACTTTGACTCACAATAGTCACATCCATGTGATCGGGCTCTTACAACGAACACACTGCTGAAGTTTCATCAAGATTAGTTAATGTATGCAGTAGTTATAACACACTTCCTGTTTCACGTTTCTCGCCATAATTTCGTTTACTCGCCACGGCCAAACCGTTCGAGATATCAAAAATCCCCTGGCAATTTTTCATCCTCAGTGTCTTGACTTCATGCTGACCGAGTTTCGTGCCGTGTGTTTGAATTCTCTAGGAGGAGTATTTCACATTCCATTGCATGTGTTTTCCAAACAACCCTTAATAGCCGACTTCCTGTTGGGCTGGGGTAAAAAGTAAGAGCATGAAGTATATATGAACCGATGAGATCTATATGTGTACTGAGTTTCATATTATTACATGCAAGCGTGTTTGATTTATGGACCAAGTGTTCAAACCCCGTTCCAGGGGGCGCTGTCGAGCCCCCCTGCCACGCCCGGGTACCAGCTTCAGCCCGGCCCTGATGGCCGCGGGTTCTGAGATGTGTGCAAAGTTTCAAGAGTTTTCGAGCACGTTAAGGCCCCCAAAAGTGCCCAAAAGGTAGTAAAATAATAATAATAATAATAATAATAATAAAATATAGCTGCGAGCAGCGATTACGGGCCCAAGCCGGTGGCACCGCAACCCCGGTGCCTTTAGTTACCTAAAGGCACCGGAGTGGCGGTGCCGCCGGCTTTGGCCCTTCATCGCTGCTCGCAGCTATATTTATATATATATATATATATATATATATATATATATATATATATATAAACAAGCCGGTGGCACCGCCACCCCGGTGCCTTTATATATATATATATATATATATATATATATATATATATATATATATATATATATATATATATAAACAAGCCGGTGGCACCGCCACCCCGGTGCCTTTATATATATATATATATATATATATATATATAAACAAGCCGGTGGCACCGCCACCCCGGTGCCTTTAGGGTTACTGTGGATGACGGGCAATATCGTAACTCCGCTTTGACCTTTGAGAAGATGTGTGCTGTAGAGCTTGCATTGGTGTGGGCTCTGCAAAAGTGTGCATTGAGGGCACATATCAACCACAAAGTATGCGTGAGCAACCTTCTGAAACCTAAAATGAAAAATGAGACACCCTACGGTCTCATGGACTTAATGGACACATGAAATAAGTACACAAGTTTGAAAGTTATATGAAGTGTGCCAAGACAGAATATTACTTGCCTGATCTGATTAGAAAAATAGTTGGTGTGTGTGTGTGTGTGTGTGTGGCGTGATTGAACAATGTAGACATAAAAACATACCCCGTCCTTTTGTTCATACAGGACATTATTCAAACTGCAAAGTGTTTACTTATATTTGTGTACAATCGCAATAAAACACAACATTGTGCTTTTGTCAAACTGTAAACTACAACTGTCACCCAACCGAAATCTCTTACACACACACACACACACACACACACACACACACATAGTTTAAAAGCAAAAAAAATCTTTTGGACATTCATCATATTGCATTTGTTTTCATTTATTGTCCTCGATCAGAGCCCTAATCTGTTTATTTTTTCAGTTACACATTCTACATTGATTAAAAAAGAAAAATCAAATGTGTTTTTATTTTATACATAAATAAATAATCTATCATTCAGATGAGAATAAAGTTAGTGTTAGTTAAAATTTTAAGGAAAACAAATATATGATCTGAAATATAGCACATTCATTTATAATTCATTCAGGTTCAATTACCAAACATACAAATCTCAATGTAATTTAAAGCAAACAATACATTTAAAATATATGGGTTGTATGCTATTGTTTTTATATAAAAAGATATATATCCAAAAAGACAAGGCCTAAACTTTAACAAGGGTTAAACAATCACTGTAACAGACACAATCATACACACACACACACACACACAGACACACACACACACGTCAAATCACTTACATTTTAGATGCAATATTGACTTTTTTTCTGTTTCAGCAGCGAAAATAGTTAAACAAAGATCACAGCAGAACCATCGAGCATCTCACAGCAACGCGTTCTCATTACTGAATGATTCGTTGATTCGTACTGAATGATTCGTACTGATATCGAATCGTTTGAACGAATGAATCAATGACCCGCTCATTAAGACGGTCGCCTGGCGACACCTAGTGACGGTTTAGTGTTATTTGATTATACACTCAAAATATTCCACAACAAATCCTTTAAATTTAATGATATTCAGAACAGAACACGAATAAAAAAATAACTATAATAAAGCCAAAACGAAATAATTTAAAACAAAAGTAAAAGTAAGTGGTGTTAGGCTCACGTAAATCTCTCTTTAGAATCTAAATGTTGCAACATTTGCGATGTATTTGGATGCTAAACTATTCTTTATTACAGGCTTTGTACTTCACTCACGTTCCAATATCGACGGAAAAAATCATCCTCTTCACTTGTGCAAAAATGTGCTTGGAAAAATCACAGTGGAGCGGTGCTTACTGTGAATGATACAAATTGTACTACTGACTATTTCAACATAGCAGTGTAATTTGTATATGTTAGGTTGAATGTTTTATTATTGTGTGTGTGTGTGTGTTTGTGTGTGTGTGTGTGTGTGTGTGTGTGTGTCAGTGTGTGTGTGGGGGTCTGGGTGGCTCAGCGCGATTGAACAGTGAAACATACTCCGTCATTTTCTTCATACAGGACATCATTCAAACGTCAAAGTGTTTACTTATATTTGTGTACACTCGCAATAAAACACAACATTGTGTTTTTGTTAAATAAATTAAAGTAATACGTCCCCCGAAATGGCGCTAATTTTAAAATGAAACTAAAATGCTCACGGCTGCACGGGCATTCATAACTCTGCGCGCCCACGGTGAGGGACGAGCAGAACAGAGCGAACGTTGTTTAGTTCATTCCTACTTCCATAGGAATTAATTGAAAAAGCTCACTCTACTCTGCACCATTATTAATGAATTGTGCAGACGTCCTTATTTTACTTTCGCTTTTTACCTGATTTTGAACACAAGAGGGCAGTATAACACTATGTATGATTTGGAAAAAAAAATTTTTTGACTAAACAACCATTCTGGCTGTTTTTAAACTTAAACATTATTCTCTAATTGCTCTCACCATGCCCGTTTCTGAAACTCTGCACATGTCTACTGTCTAA
This sequence comes from Rhinichthys klamathensis goyatoka, assembly GCF_029890125.1. NCBI lineage: Eukaryota > Metazoa > Chordata > Actinopteri > Cypriniformes > Leuciscidae > Rhinichthys > Rhinichthys klamathensis. The sequence continues at coordinate 402,327 of NW_026606844.1, read as the reverse complement.
TAAATGTGATGTGTCTGTCGGGTTTCATGCAATTTCAAGTATGTTAAGAGTCTCAAAAGCATCAACAAAGAATAATAAAGTTTGATGCGTTGCCACGGCAACAGTATCTAAGATATCAATAATCCTTTCTCAGGTCTACATCTGCCGTGTGTCTACATTATACACATAAAGTTTGAAGCAAATTGGGTAAAAATAAGAGGGTGATTTCAAAGCCTTTAGGAAGTGACACACTTCCTGCTGCCAGTTGGTGGCGCTATAACTTTGACTCACAATAGTCACATCCATGTGATCGGACTCTTACAGCGAACACACTGCTGAAGTTTCATCAAGATTAGTTAATGTATGCAGAAGTTATAACACACTTCCTGTTTCCTTTATTCGCCATAAATTCGTTTCCTCGCCACGGCCAAACCGTTCGAGATATCAAAAATCCCCTGGCAACTTTTCATCCTCAATGTCTTGACTTCATGCTGACCGAGTTTCGTGGCGATTGGTTGAATTCTCTAGGAGGAGTATATCGAATTCCAGGGGCATACGCTTCCAAACAAACCATAATAGCCGACTTCCTGTTGGGCTGGGGTAAAAAGTAAAAGTACAAAGGATATATGAATCGATGAGATCTATATGTGTACCGAGTTTCATATTATTACATTCAAGCGTGTTTGATTTATGGACCAAGTTTTCGGACCCCGTTCCAGGGGGCACTGTCGAGCCCCCCTGCCACGCCCGGGTACCAGCTTCAGCCCGGCCCTGATGGCCACGGGTTCTGACCCGTGTGCAAAGTTTCAAGAGTTTTTGAGCACGTTAAGGGCCCCCAAAGTGCGCTGAGAGTCTCAAAAGTATCCAAAAAGAATATTAAAGTTTGATGCGTTGTCACGGCAACAGCATCTAAGATATCAACAATCCTTTCACAGGTCTACATCTGGCGTGTGTCTACATTATACACATCAAGTTTGAAGCAAATCGGGTAAAGCCTGTTTGATTTATGGACCAAGTTTTCGGACCCCGTTCCAGGGGGCGCTGTCGAGCCCCCCTGCCACGCCCGGGTACCAGCTTCAGCCCGGCCCTGATGGCCGCGGTTTCTGACCCGTGTGCAAAGTTTCAAGAGTTTTTGAGCATGTTAAGGGCCCCAAAAGTGCGCTAAGAATCTCAAAAGTATCCAAAAAGAATATTAAAGTTTGATGCGTTGTCACGGCAACAGCATCTAAGATATCAACAATCCTTTCACAGGTCTACATCTGGCTTGTGTCTACATTATACACATCAAGTTTGAAGCAAATAGGGTAAAGCGTGTTGGATATATGGACCAAATTGTCTGACCCGTTCAAGGGGGCGCTGTCGAGCCCCCCTGCCACGCCCGGGTACCAGCTTCAGCCTGGCCCTGATGGCCGCGGGTTTTGTCCCGTGTGCAAAGTTTCAAGAGTTTTCGAGCACGTTAAGAACCCCAAAAGTGCCCGAAAGCATAAAAAAGCATGAAAAAGCTTAAAAAAAGGAATATTAATGTTTGATGCATTGCCATGGCAACAGTATCTAAGATATCAATAATCCTTCCACAGGTCTACATCTGGCGTGTGTCTACATTATGCACATGAAGTTTGAAGCAAATCGGGTAAAAATAAGAGGGTGATTTAAAAGCATTTTGAAAGTGACACACTTCCTGCTGCCAGTTGGTGGCGCTATAACTTTGACTCACAATAGTCACATCCATGTGATCGGGCTCTTACAACGAACACACTGCTGAAGTTTCATCAAGATTAGTTAATGTATGCAGTAGTTATAACACACTTCCTGTTTCACGTTTCTCGCCATAATTTCGTTTACTCGCCACGGCCAAACCGTTCGAGATATCAAAAATCCCCTGGCAATTTTTCATCCTCAGTGTCTTGACTTCATGCTGACCGAGTTTCGTGCCGTGTGTTTGAATTCTCTAGGAGGAGTATTTCACATTCCATTGCATGTGTTTTCCAAACAACCCTTAATAGCCGACTTCCTGTTGGGCTGGGGTAAAAAGTAAGAGCATGAAGTATATATGAACCGATGAGATCTATATGTGTACTGAGTTTCATATTATTACATGCAAGCGTGTTTGATTTATGGACCAAGTGTTCAAACCCCGTTCCAGGGGGCGCTGTCGAGCCCCCCTGCCACGCCCGGGTACCAGCTTCAGCCCGGCCCTGATGGCCGCGGGTTCTGAGATGTGTGCAAAGTTTCAAGAGTTTTCGAGCACGTTAAGGCCCCCAAAAGTGCCCAAAAGGTAGTAAAATAATAATAATAATAATAATAATAATAAATAAATATAGCTGCGAGCAGCGATTACGGGCCCAAGCCGGTGGCACCGCAACCCCGGTGCCTTTAGTTACCTAAAGGCACCGGGGTGGCGGTACCACCGGCTTTGGCCCTTCATCGCTGCTCGCAGCTATATTTATTTATATATATATATATATATATATATATATAAAGCCGGTGGCACCGCCACCCTGGTGCCTTTAGGGTTATTGTGCACGACGTGCAAAAACGTAACCCTGCTTTGACTGTCGAAAAGAAGTGTGCTGTAGAGCTTGTATCAGTGTGGGCTCTGCAAAAGTGTGCATTGAGGGCACATGTCAACCACAAAGTATGCGAGAGCAACCTTCTGAAAGGTCAGGTCTACATCCAGGTCTACATCTGCCGTGTGTTTACATCATAGTAGTGAAGTTTGAAGCAATCAGGTGATTTCAAAGCTTTTTGAAAGTGACAGACTTCCTGCTGCCAGTTGGTGGCGCTATAACCGGGGTGGCGGTGCCGCCGGCTTTGGCCCTTTCACGCTGCTCGCAGCTATATTTATATATATATATACACACACACACACACATATATATATATATATATATATATATATATATACATAAATATATATATATATTGTTTTTTTAAGAGACAAGACAGAATATTACTTGCCTGATCTGATTAGAAAAATAGTGTTTGTGTGTGTGTGTGTGTGTGTGTGTGGCGTAATTGAACAATGTAGACATAAAGACATACTCCGTCCTTTTGTTCATACAGGACATTATTCAAACTGCAAAGTGTTTACTTATATTTGTGTACACTCGCAATAAAACACAACATTGTGCTTTTGTCAAACTATAAACTCTTGTCAAACTGTAAACTACAACTGTCACCCAACCAAAATCTCTTACACACACACACACACACACACAGTTTAAAAGCAAAAAATATCAAACAATCCTATTTAAAAACAGTCTGTGGGAGCCATCTTTTGGACATTCATCATATCGCATTGGTTTTCATTTCTTGTCATCAAACAGAGCCCTAATCTGTTTATTTTTTCAGTTACACATTCTACATTGATTAAAAAAGAAAAATCAAAGGTGTTTTTATTTTATACAGAAATAAATAATCTATCATTCAGATGAGAATAAAGTTAGTGTTAGTTCAAATTTTAAGGAAAACAAATATATGATCTGAAATATAGCACATTCATGTAAAATTCATTTAGGTTCGATTACCAAACATACAATCTTAATGTAATTTTTAAGCAAACAATACATTTAAAATATATGGGTTGTATGACTATTTTTTAATATAAAAAGATATATATCCAAAAAGACAAGGTCTAAAGTTTAACAAGGGTTAAACTCTTATCACTGTAACAGACACAATCACACACACAATCACACACACACACACAAGTCAAATCACTTACATTTTAGATGCAATATTGACTTTTTTTCTGTTTCAGCAGCGAAAATAGTTAAACAAAGATCACAGCAGAACCATCGCGCATCTCACAGCAACGCGTTCTCATTACTGAATGATTCAGCATTTTGAACGAATCGGTTGACTCAAAGATTCAATGACCAATCAATCCATAAACATCTATCTCATAAGTGTTTACTTATATTTGTGAACAATCGCAATAAAACACAACATTGTGCTTTTGTCAAACTGTAAACTACAACTGTCACCCAACCAAAATCTCTTTTTTATTTTATACAGAAATAAATAATCTATCATTCAGATGAGAATAAAGTTAGTGTTAGGTCAAATTTTAAGGAAAACTCTGAAATATAGCACATTCATTTAAAATTCATTCAGGTTCAATTACCAAACATACAAATCTTAATGTAATTTAAAGCAAACAATACATTTAAAATATATGGGTTGTATGCCTATTTTTTTTTATATAAAAAGATATATATCCAAAAAGTAACAGACACAATCATACACACACACACACACACACACACACACACACACACACACACACACACACACACACACACACACACACAGACACACACACAAGTCAAATCACTTACATTTTATATGCAATATTGACTTTTTTCTGTTTCAGCAGTGAAACTAGTTAAACAAAGATCACAGCAGAACCATCGAGCATCTCACAGCAACGTGTTTTCTCATTACTGAATGATTCAGCATTTTGAACGAATCGGTTGACTCAAAGATTCAATGACCAATCCATAATCTGTCTCATTCATGAATGACTCAGCCGTTCGAACGAATCGTTCGAACAAATGAATCAATGACTCGCTCATTAAGACGGTCGCCTGGCGACACCTAATGACGGCTTAGTGATATGTTTAAAAGTATCATTCTTTCAAACGATTGTTAATTAACTCATATTTGAAACATAAGCTATATATATATATATACACACACATATATACACACAAAAATAAAATAAAAACACATTTGAAGCGTGTTTGCTTACTAAATTGTGAGCAGAACGAAAGTTGCAGCAAATATCAGCAACAGGAGTCAAATTTCATTAATCACGAGAGTGAAGAGCTGACTGAAAAGATGATGACGGAATAGGCTATTTTATGTAAAAGCGCCTATTTAAGCGAATCTATCATTGTACTCTTTTGTTGTTGTGTTTTCCGTGAAAAATAATAGACTATTGAACTCACAATTCAAGCAATTGGCCCCCGATATTGCACTAATTTTAAAGTGACACTAAAAAGTATGCGGCTGCAGTGGCATTCATTACGGTGCGCGTCCATGGCGACGAGCGAGCAAAACAGAGCGAACGTTTTTTCATTTCTACTTCCATAGAAATTCATTCGAGCGCACTGTGAGCGCCACCACTATAAATGTCCTTACTTTACTTTCACTTTTAACTTAGCGATATAAAAGCCCCCGGTGTTACACGTCAAATAACCGGTGAGAAAAAATTCTCGGAGTCACATAGCAGCTACCTATATTTAAATACAACAGGCCTACCTGATTTTGAACACAAGAGGGCAGTATAGCCCTATGTATTATTTGATATATTTATTTTTTAACTGAATAGTGCATCCTGGCTGTTTTTAAACTTGTACATTATTCTTAAATTGAAAACAAGAATAAAATGGGTTTAGTTCTGATATTTGTATAATTTTATCTAGAAATAAATGGTGTATAATTAAATTTTTAGAAGATATGAGGCTTTTAGTGTTTATTTTTTTTTACATGACTTTAATCCCTCGCCATAGCAAAACAATTAGAGATATTCAATAGATATTCACAATTATGCTTCTTTAATGTATTTTCATCATGTTGAAAAAGTTTGGTGGGAATAAAATAAACCACTTAAGAGGAGTGGGTAAAAATGTAGAGCCTGGTTTTGCAAAACATCCACATTAAGACCAAAATAGCCCACTTCCTGTTGGGCTGGCTTAAAGTTGTTTGGCCCGATGAGATCTATATGTGTACAGAGTTTCATAATATTACATGCAAGTGTGTTTGATTTATGGACCAAATTTTCTGACCAAGTTAATTTAATTAATAAACTAATTATATAAAACTATTTTCAATGCACTACAATTCAACTGGTTATATGCCTTTACTTATTAATACAACTTATTTAAAAAATACAAGGCGTAAGACATTTTTTTTTCTTTTTTAATGCAGGCCAAACCACACAGCAGTCAAATGGTTAATCTAGCCCCCCTCCCCCTCCCCACACTCACAGACACACACACACACACATAGACGTAGGCTCAGAGAGAGAGAGACATAAAATGACAATTTTCAAACCAAAATATCTGACTTCCTGTTGGTTGGAGCTATTGAGTGTAAATTAGAAAGTTGTCTGGCTGGAGGAGAACAATACACATATCGATTTTTATTACTGTAGATAAAATCAATCCCCCCACTTTTGACAAAAGGTGGCGCTACTGAGCCCCTCACCACGCCCCTTTCTGAAACTCTGCACATGTCTACTGTCTAATAAATGTGATGTGTCTGTCGGGTTTCATGCAATTTCAAGTATGTTAAGAGTCTCAAAAGCATCAACAAAGAATAATAAAGTTTGATGCATTGCCACGGCAACAGTATCTAAGATATCAATAATCCTTTCTCAGGTCTACATCTGCCGTGTGTCTACATTATACACATAAAGTTTGAAGCAAATTGGGTAAAAATAAGAGGGTGATTTCAAAGCCTTTAGGAAGTGACACACTTCCTGCTGCCAGTTGGTGGCGCTATAACTTTGACTCACAATAGTCACATCCATGTGATCGGACTCTTACAGCGAACACACTGCTGAAGTTTCATCAAGATCAGTTAATGTATGCAGAAGTTATAACACACTTCCTGTTTCCTTTATTCGCCATAAATTCGTTTCCTCGCCACGGCCAAACCGTTCGAGATATCAAAAATCCCCTGGCAACTTTTCATCCTCAATGTCTTGACTTCATGCTGACCGAGTTTCGTGGCGATTGGTTGAATTCTCTAGGAGGAGTATATCGAATTCCAGGGGCATACGCTTCCAAACAAACCATAATAGCCGACTTCCTGTTGGGCTGGGGTAAAAAGTAAAAGTACAAAGGATATATGAATCGATGAGATCTATATGTGTACCGAGTTTCATATTATTACATTCAAGCGTGTTTGATTTATGGACCAAGTTTTCGGACCCCGTTCCAGGGGGCGCTGTCGAGCCCCCCTGCCACGCCCGGGTACCAGCTTCAGCCCGGCCCTGATGGCCGCGGGTTCTGACCCGTGTGCAAAGTTTCAAGAGTTTTTGAGCATGTTAAGGGCCCCAAAAGTGCGCTGAGAGTCCCAAAAGTATCCAAAAAGAATATTAAAGTTTGATGCGTTGTCACGGCAACAGCATCTAAGATATCAACAATCCTTTCACAGGTCTACATCTGGCGTGTGTCTACATTATACACATCAAGTTTGAAGCAAATCGGGTAAAGCCTGTTTGATTTATGGACCAAGTTTTCGGACCCCGTTCCAGGGGGCGCTGTCGAGCCCCCCTGCCACGCCCGGGTACCAGCTTCAGCCCGGCCCTGATGGCCGCGGTTTCTGACCCGTGTGCAAAGTTTCAAGAGTTTTTGAGCATGTTAAGGGCCCCAAAAGTGCGCTAAGAATCTCAAAAGTATCCAAAAAGAATATTAAAGTTTGATGCGTTGTCACGGCAACAGCATCTAAGATATCAACAATCCTTTCACAGGTCTACATCTGGCTTGTGTCTACATTATACACATCAAGTTTGAAGCAAATAGGGTAAAGCGTGTTGGATATATGGACCAAATTGTCTGACCCGTTCAAGGGGGCGCTGTCGAGCCCCCCTGCCACGCCCGGGTACCAGCTTCAGCCTGGCCCTGATGGCCGCGGGTTTTGTCCCGTGTGCAAAGTTTCAAGAGTTTTCGAGCACGTTAAGAACCCCAAAAGTGCCCGAAAGCATAAAAAAGCATGAAAAAGCTTAAAAAAAGGAATATTAATGTTTGATGCATTGCCATGGCAACAGTATCTAAGATATCAATAATCCTTTCACAGGTCTACATCTGGCGTGTGTCTACATTATGCACATGAAGTTTGAAGCAAATCGGGTAAAAATAAGAGGGTGATTTAAAAGCATTTTGAAAGTGACACACTTCCTGCTGCCAGTTGGTGGCGCTATAACTTTGACTCACAATAGTCACATCCATGTGATCGGGCTCTTACAACGAACACACTGCTGAAGTTTCATCAAGATTAGTTAATGTATGCAGTAGTTATAACACACTTTCTGTTTCACGTTTCTCGCCATAATTTCGTTTACTCGCCACGGCCGAACCGTTCGAGATATCAAAAATCCCCTGGCAATTTTTCATCCTCAGTGTCTTGACTTCATGCTGACCGAGTTTCGTGCCGTGTGTTTGAATTCTCTAGGAGGAGTATTTCACATTCCATTGCATGTGTTTTCCAAACAACCCTTAATAGCCGACTTCCTGTTGGGCTGGGGTAAAAAGTAAGAGCATGAAGTATATATGAACCGATGAGATCTATATGTGTACTGAGTTTCATATTATTACATGCAAGCGTGTTTGATTTATGGACCAAGTGTTCAAACCCCGTTCCAGGGGGCGCTGTCGAGCCCCCCTGCCACGCCCGGGTACCAGCTTCAGCCCGGCCCTGATGGCCGCGGGTTCTGAGATGTGTGCAAAGTTTCAAGAGTTTTCGAGCACGTTAAGGCCCCCAAAAGTGCCCAAAAGGTAGTAAAATAATAATAATAATAATAATAAATAATAATCCTTAGGAAAACAATAGGGCCTTCGCCTTTTCAAGGCTTGGGCCCTAATAATCCTTAGGAAAACAATAGGGCCTTCGCCTTTTCAAGGCTTGGGCCCTAATAATAATAAATAATAATCCTTAGGAAAACAATAGGGCCTTCGCCTTTTCAAGGCTTGGGCCCTAATAATCCTTAGGAAAACAATAGGGCCTTCGCCTTTTCAAGGCTTGGGCCCTAATAAATAATAATCCTTAGGAAAACAATAGGGCCTTCGCCTTTTCAAGGCTTGGGCCCTAATAACTAGGGAATCACTAAACCGAGAGAATTAATCTGTTTTGATGATACACTCAAAATATTACACAAGCAATTCTTTAAATTTAATGATATTCAGAACAGAACAAGAATAAAAAAAAACTATAATTAAGAAATAACCGAAATAATTGAAAGCGAAAGTGAAAGTAGGTGGTGTTTGGCTCACGTAACTCTCTCATTAGAATCAAACTGTTTCAACATTTGCGATGTATTTGGATGCTAAACTATTCTTCATTATGGGCTTTGTACTTCACTCAGGTTTCAATATGTGTGTGTGTGTGTGTGTGTGTGTGTGTGTGTCTGTGTGTCTGTGTGTGTGTGTGGGTGAGGTGCGGGTGCGGGTGCGGGTGCGATTGAACTGTTACACATAAAAACATACTCCGTCATTTTGTTCATAGAGGACATCATTCAAACTGCAAAGTGTTTACTTATATTTGTGTACACTCACAATAAAACACAACAAAGTGCTTTTGTCAAACTATAAACTCTTGTCAAACTGTAACCTACAACTGTCACCCAACTAAAATCACACGCACACACTGTCTAAAAGCAAAAAATATTTATCCAACCCCATTTAAAACAGTCTGTGGGAGCCATCTTTTGGACATTCACCATATCGCATTGATTTTCATTTATTGTCCTCAGAGCCCTAATCTGTTTATTTTTCAATTACACATTCTACATTGATTAAAAAAGAAAATTCTAATGTGTTTTTATTTTATACAGGAATAAGTTATTTATAATTCAGATGAGAATAAAGTTAGTGTTAGTTCAAATTTTAAGGAAAACAAATATATTGATCTGAAATATAGCACATTCATCTCAGGTTAAATTACCAAACATACAATCTTAATTTAATTTAAAGCAAACGATACATTTAAAATATATGGGTTGTATGCATATTTTGGAATTTAAAAAAAAGATATATATCCAAAAAGACAAGGCCTTAAACTTGAACAAGGGTTAAACTCTTGTCGCTGTAAGAGACACAATGATTCAGCATTTTGAACGAATCGATTGACTCAAAGATTCAATGACCAATCCATAAACATGTATTGTCTCATTCATGAATGACTCAGTCGTTCGAACGAATCATTTGAACGAATGAATCAATGACTCACTCATTAAGACGGTCGCCTGGCGACACCTAATGACGGTTTAGTGTTATGTTTAAAAGTATCATTCTTTCCAACTCATATTTAAAACAATCTCACATTATTTAATGCATTGTTATTTTTCAGTGTAAACGATTTAATTTGATCACCCCTACCTAGAGTAACAGCCATATAGTGTCTTATTATTCTAAATAATTGAATTTATTGATCAAATTTACAAATTAAAAATGAAAGATGAAGCATACATTTAATAAGACTAGACTAGGGGTGCCCAGCAGATATTACAATTGGCAGATTTAAATATACCATGGCCCCCCACCGTCAATTTGGTGTGTGTATAATAAAATCATTTAGTCACTACAATTAAAACTTGAACGTATTTGCTTACTAAATTGTGAGCAGAACGAAAGTTGCAGCAAAGATCAGCAACAGGAGTCAAAATTCATTAATCACGAGAGTGAAGAGCTGACTGGAAAAATTATGACGGAATATTTTGTGTAAAAGCGCCTATATAAGCGAATCTGTCATTTACTCTTTTGTTGTTGTCTTTTCCCTGAAAACCGGAAGCAATCGGTCCCCGATATGGCGCTAATTTTAGTGACACTAAAAAGTATGCGGCTGCACTGGAATTCATAACGGTGCGCGTCCATGGCGACGAGCGAGCAAAACAGAGCGAATGTTTTTTCATTTCTACTTCCATAGAAATTCATTCGAGCGCACTGTGAGCGCCACCACTATAAATGTCCGTGCGGACGTCCTTACTTTACTTTCACTTTTAACTTAGCGATTTAACACGTTTTACACGTCAAATAACCGGTGAGAAAATATTCTCGGAGTCACATTTGCTACCTAATATATTTAAATACAATAGGCCTACCTGATTTTGAACACAAGAGGGCAGTATAGCCCTATGTATTATTTGATATATTTATTTTTTTAACTGAATAGTGCATCCTGGCTGTTTTTAAACTTGTACATTACTCTTAAATTGAAAACAAGAATAAAATGGGTTTAGTTGTGATATTTGTATAATTTTATCTAGAAATAAATGGTGTATAATTAAATTTTTAGAAGATATGAGGCTTTTAGTGTTTATTTTTTTTTTACATGATTTTAATCCCTCGCCATAGCAAAACAATTAGAGATATTCAATAGATATTCACAATTATGCTTCTTTAATGTATTTTCATCATGTTGAAAAAGTTTGGTGGGAATAAAATAAACCACTTAAGAGGAGTGGGTAAAAATGTAGAGCCTGGTTTTGCAAAACATCCACATTAAGACAAAAATAGCCCACTTCCTGTTGGGCTGGCTTAAAGTTGTTTGGCCCGATGAGATCTATATACCGAGTTTCATAATATTACATGCAAGTGTGTTTGATTTATGGACCAAATTTTCTGACGAAGTTTATGGACCAAGTTAATTTAATTAATAAACTAATTATATAAAACTATTTTCAATGCACTACAATTCAACTGGTTATATGCCTTTACTTATTAATACAACTTATTTAAAAAATACAAGGCGTAAGACATTTATTTTCTTTTTTAATGCAGGCCAAACAACACAGCAGTCAAATGGTTAATCTAGCCCCCCTCCCCCTCCCCACACTCACAGACACACACACACACAGAGACGTAGGCTCAGAGAGAGAGAGAGACATAAAATGACAATTTTCAAACCAAAATATCTGACTTCCTGTTGGTTGGAGCTATTGAGTGTAAATTAGAAACTTGTCTGGCTGGAAGAGAACAATACACATACCGATTTTTATTACTGTAGATAAAATTAATCCCCCCACTTTTGACAAAAGGTGGCGCTACTGAGCCCTCAACACGCCCGTTTCTGAAACTTTGCACATGTCTACTGGCTAATAAATGAGATGTGTCTGTCGAGTTTCATGCAATTTTAAGCAATTTCAGGCATGCTAAGAGTCTCAAAAGCATAAAAAAAGAATATTAAAGTTTGATGCGTTGCCACGACAACAGTATCTAAGATATCAAGAATCCATTCACAGGTCTACATCTGCCGTGTGTTTACATTATAGTAGTGAAGTTTGAAGCAAATCGGGTAAAAATAAGAGGGTGATTTCAAAGCATTTAGGAAGTGACACACTTCCTTCTGCCAGTTGGTGGCGCTATAACTTTGACTCACAATAGTCACATCCATGTGATCGGGCTCTTACAACGAACACACTGGTGAAGTTTCATCAAGATCAGTTAATGTATGCAGTAGTTATGACACACTTCCTGTTTCACGTTTCTCGCCATAATTTTGTTTCCTCGCCACGGCCAAACCGTTCGAGATATCAAAAATCCCCTCGCAAACTTTCATCCTCAATGTCTTGACTTCATGCTGACCGAGTTTCGTGCCGTTTGTTTGAATTCTCTAGGAGGAGTATTTCACATTCCATTGCGTGTGTTTTACCAACAACCCTAAATAGCCGACTTCCTGTTGGGCTGGGGTAAAAAGTAAGAGTGTGAAGTATATATGAAACGAGGAGATCTACATGTGTACCGAGTTTCATATTATTACATGCAAGCGTGTTTGATTTATGGACCATGTTTTCGGACCCCGTTCCAGGGGGCGCTGTCGAGCCCCCCTGCCACGCCCGGGTACCATCTTCAGCCCGGCCCTGATGGCCGCGGGTTCTGACCAGTGTGCAAAGTTTCAGGAGTTTTTGAGCATGTTAAGGCCTCCAAAAGTGTCCAAAAGGTAGCAGAAAAATAATAAGAATAATAATAATAATAATAAAATATATAGCTGCGAGCAGCGATTACGGGCCCAAGCCGGTGGCACCGCAACCCCGGTGCCTTTAGTTACCTAAAGGCACCGGGGTGGCGGTACCACCGGCTTTGGCCCTTCATCGCTGCTCGCAGCTATATTTATATATATATATATATATATATATATATATATAAAGCCGGTGGCACCGCCACCCTGGTGCCTTTAGGGTTATTGTGCACGACGTGCAAAAACGTAACCCTGCTTTGACTGTCGAAAAGAAGTGTGCTGTAGAGCTTGTATCAGTGTGGGCTCTGCAAAAGTGTGCATTGAGGGCACATGTCAACCACAAAGTATGCGAGAGCAACCTTCTGAAAGGTCAGGTCTACATCCAGGTCTACATCTGCCGTGTGTTTACATCATAGTAGTGAAGTTTGAAGCAATCAGCTGATTTCAAAGCTTTTTGAAAGTGACAGACTTCCTGCTGCCAGTTGGTGGCGCTATAACCGGGGTGGCGGTGCCGCCGGCTTTGGCCCTTTCATCGCTGCTCGCAGCTATATTTATATATATACACACACACACACACATATATATATATATATATATATACATATATATATATTGTTTTTTTAAGAGACAAGACAGAATATTACTTGCCTGATCTGATTAGAAAAATAGTGTTTGTGTGTGTGTGTGTGTGTGTGTGTGTGTGTGTGTGTGTGTGTGTGTGTGTGTGGCGTAATTGAACAATGTAGACATAAAGACATACTCCGTCCTTTTGTTCATACAGGACATTATTCAAACTGCAAAGTGTTTACTTATATTTGTGTACACTCGCAATAAAACACAACATTGTGCTTTTGTCAAACTATAAACTCTTGTCAAACTGTAAACTACAACTGTCACCCAACCAAAATCTCTTACACACACACACACACACAGTTTAAAAGCAAAAAATATCAAACAATCCTATTTAAAAACAGTCTGTGGGAGCCATCTTTTGGACATTCATCATATCGCATTGGTTTTCATTTCTTGTCATCAAACAGAGCCCTAATCTGTTTATTTTTTCAGTTACACATTCTACATTGATTAAAAAAGAAAAATCAAATGTGTTTTTATTTTATACAGAAATAAATAATCTATCATCCAGATGAGAATAAAGTTAGTGTTAGTTCAAATTTTAAGGAAAACAAATATATGATCTGAAATATAGCACATTCATTTAAAATTCATTCAGGTTCAATTACCAAACATACAATCTTAATGTAATTTAAAGCAAACAATACGTTTAAAATATATGGGTTGTATGACTATTTTTTAATATAAAAAGATATATATCCAAAAAGACAAGGCCTAAAGTTTAACAAGGGTTAAACTCTTATCACTGTAACAGACACAATCACACACACAATCACACACACAATCACACACACACACAAGTCAAATCACTTACATTTTACATGCAATATTGACTTTTTTTCTGTTTCAGCAGCGAAAATAGTTAAACAAAGATCACAGCAGAACCATCGCGCATCTCACAGCAACGCGTTCTCATTACTGAATGATTCAGCATTTTGAACGAATCGGTTGACTCAAAGATTCAATGACCAATCAATCCATAAACATCTATCTCATTCATGAATGACTCAGTCGTTCAAACGAATGAATCAATGACTCGCTCATTAAGACGGTCGCCTGGCGACACCTAATGACGGTTTAGTGTTATGTTTAAAAGTATCATTCTTTCCAACGATTGTTAATTAACTCATATTTGAAACATAAGCTATATTTATATATATACATACATATACACACACATACACAAAAATAAAATAAAAACACATTTGAAACGTGTTTTCTTACTAAATTGTGAGCTGAACGAAAGTTGCAGCAAATATCAGCAACAGGAGTCAAATTTCATTAATCACGAGAGTGAAGAGCTGACTGAAAAGATGATGACGGAATAGGCTATTTTATGTAAAAACGCCTATTTAAGCGAATCTGTCATTGTACTCTTTTATTGTTGTGTTTTCCGTGAAAAATAATAGACTATTGAACTCAGAATTCAAGCAATCGGCCCCCGAAATTGCACTAATTTTAGTGACACTAAAAAGTATGCGGCTGCACTGGCATTCATAATGGTGCGCGTCCATGGCGACGAGCGAGCAGAACAGAGCGAACGTTTAGTTAATTTCTACTTCCATAGGAATTCATTCGAGCGCCACCATTTCAATGTCCGTGCGGACGTCCATATTATACTTTCGCTTTCAAGTTAGTGTTTTTAAACCCCCCAGCGGGAGGTTTACACAATTTGTTTACACAATCACACGTTGATTAACCGGTGGGAAAATATTCCCATAGTAACATCCCTAATATATAAATATATATAAATTCAATAGGCCTACCTGATTTTGAACACAAGAGGGCAGTATAGCACTATATATGATTTGGATTATTATTATTTTTGACTAAACAACCATTCTGGCTGTTTTTAAACTTAAAAATAATTCTTAAATTGAAAAAAAGGAATAAAATGGGTTTAGTTCTAATATTTGTATAATTTTATATAAAAATAAATGGTGTATAATTACATTTTAGAAAGATATGAGACATGCCCTGATTCTTTTTTTGACATTATTGTCCTCGATCAGAGCCCTAATCTGTTTATTTTTTCAGTTACACATTCTACATTGATTAAAAAAGAAAAATCAAATGTGTTTTTATTTTATACAGAAATAAATAATCTATCATTCAGATGAGAATAAAGTTAGTGTTAGTTCAAATTTTAAGGAAAACAAATATATGATCTGAAATATAGCACATTCATTTATAATTCATTCAGGTTCAATTACCAAACATACAAATCTCAATGTAATTTAAAGCAAACAATACATTTAAAATACATGGGTTGTATGCTATTTTTTTTTATATAAAAAGATATATATCCAAAAAGACAAGGCCTAAACTTTAACAAGGGTTAAACAATCACTGTAACAGACACAATCACACACACACACACACACACACACACACACACGTCAAATCACTTACATTTTAGATGCAATATTGACTTTTTTTTCTGTTTCAGCAGCGAAAATAGTTAAACAAAGATCACAGCAGAACCATC
The DNA here is from genome assembly GCF_029890125.1 of Rhinichthys klamathensis goyatoka. Classification (NCBI taxonomy): domain Eukaryota; kingdom Metazoa; phylum Chordata; class Actinopteri; order Cypriniformes; family Leuciscidae; genus Rhinichthys; species Rhinichthys klamathensis. Next base: position 386,543 of record NW_026606844.1, on the reverse strand, counting down.
GAGCATCTCACAGCAACGCGTTCTCATTACTGAATGATTCAGCATTTTGAACGAATCGGTTGACTCAAAGATTCAACGACCAATCCATAATCTGTCTCATTCATGAATGACTCAGCCGTTCAAACGAATCGTTTGAACGAATGAATCAATGACTCGCTCATTAAGACGGTCGCCTGGCGACACCTAATGACGGTTTAGTGATATTAAAAGTATCATTCTTTCCAACGATTGTTAATTAACTCATATTTGAAACATAAGCTATATATATATATATATATATACACACATATATATACACACACATATATATACACAAAAATAAAATAAAAACACATTTGAAGCGTGTTTGCTTACTAAATTGTGAGCGGAACGAAAGTTGCAGCAAATATCAGCAACAGGAGTCAAATTTCATTAATCACGAGAGTGAAGAGCTGACTGAAAAGATGATGACGGAATAGGCTATTTTATGTAAAAGCCCCTATTTCAGCGAATCTATCCTTGTACTCTTTTGTTGTTGTGTTTTCCGTGAAAAATAATAGACTATTGAACTCATAATTCAAGCAATCGGCCCCGTTATTGCACTAATTTTAAAGTGACACTAAAAAGTATGCGGCTGCACTGGCATTCATAATGGTGCGCGTCCATGGCGACGAGCGAGCAGAGCTGAGCGAACGTTTTTTAGTTCATTCCTACTTCCATAGGAATTCCCTCGAGCGCTCTGCACGTGGCCATTATCAATGTCCCGTATTTAAAAGCTCTCGGTCCTCAGTCACATACCAAATATATGTATAATGTATATATAAATATAATTTTGGACACAAGAGGGCAGTATGGCCCTATGTATAATTTTGTGTTTAAACTAAAAGAGCCCCTCCCCCCCTCCCCACACAGACACACACGAATGGCAGGGTGCATTCTCTCTGTCAGAGGGAGAGGGAGAGAAAATTCTCAGAAACATCCACATTCAAACCAAAATATCTGACTTCCTCTTGGTCTGAGCTAATGACAGTTAATTAGAAAGTTGTCCGGCTTGATCTGAACCATATGCATACCTGTGTCTGTCGAGTTTCATGCAATTTCAAGCATGCTAAGAGTCTCAAAAGCATCAAACAAGAATATTAATGTTTGATGTGTTGCCACGGCAACAGTATCTAAGATATCAATAATCCTTTCACAGGTCTACATCTGGCGTGTGTTTACATTATACACATAAAGTTTGAAGCAAATCGGGTAAAAATAAGAGGGTGATTTCAAAGCATTTAGGAAGTGACACACTTCCTGCTGCCAGTTGGTGGCGCTATAATTTTGACTCACAATAGTCACATCCATGTGATCGGCCTCTTACAACGAACACACTGTTGAAGTTTCATCAAGATCAGTTAATGTATGCAGTAGTTATGACACACTTCCTGTTTCACGTTTCTCGCCATAATTTTGTTTCCTCGCCACGGCCAAACCGTTCGAGATATCAAAAATCCCCTCGCAAACTTTCATCCTCAATGTCTTGACTTCATGCTGACCGAGTTTCGTGCCGTTTGTTTGAATTCTCTAGGAGGAGTATTTCACATTCCATTGCGTGTGTTTTACCAACAACCCTAAATAGCCCACTTCCTGTTGGGCTGGGGTAAAAAGTAAGAGTGTGAAGTATATATGAAACGAGGAGATCTACATGTGTACCGAGTTTCATATTATTACATGCAAGCGTGTTTGATTTATGGACCATGTTTTCGGACCCCGTTCCAGGGGGCGCTGTCGAGCCCCCCTGCCACGCCCGGGTACCATCTTCAGCCCGGCCCTGATGGCCGCGGGTTCTGACATGTGTGCAAAGTTTCAGGAGTTTTTGAGCATGTTAAGGCCTCCAAAAGTGTCCAAAAGGTAGCAGAAAAATAATAAGAAGAATAATAAATAATCCTAAGGAAAACAATAGGGCCTTCGCCCTTTGGGCTTGGGCCCTAATAATAATAATAATAATAATAAATAATCCTAAGGAAAACAATAGGGCCTTCGCCCTTTGGGCTTGGGCCCTAATAATACTAATGGGACATTAAAGATCATAAAGACACCACAAAAAGGATAATACTGTAATAAGTATTCTCTAGCATACTCTAGAGTCTAATGCACACATATAAATCATTATGATGTAATTTATATCTAGTCATTTAGCAGACATTTCATCCAAGGCAACTTACAAACGAAGAACATCAGCAGCAACTCAGAAACAACCTCATAATGCCACAATATCAAGTTTCAAGACTAAGCTAAAGTTGTACAAAAGTGAGAGCAGAAGTTCTATATACTCATATACTATAGAAAAAATGATATACACTCAAATACTATAGAGAAATCAGTATATACACTCAAATATAGACAAATGCAGTTATTGTACAATAACCTCTATTCACTGACAAATCAGTGAATGTTAATTTACAATTCCTGCAAAAAAAGAAGAAAAAAACCCCTTGAATTTTGAATTTAAAATTTTGAATTTTAAATTTCTCCGATTTTAATGCTGTTCAAGTCATGTCAAAATGATTATAGTTGACTAATAATTTCACACAAAACTCTTAAATTCATAATTGGGCAATTGACATGAAATACACTACCATTCAAGGATGCATTAAATTGATCAAAATAATAATGTCACAAACAATTATATTTCAAATAAATGTTCATTTGAACTTTCTACTCAACAAAGAATTCTGAAAAAAGTTAGTAAAGTAAAAAGTTCACGAAAATATTAAGCAGTCAACACTCGATAATAATAAGACATGTTATTGATCAGCTAATAATCATAAAAGAATGATCATGTGACACTGGATCATGTGACTGGAGAAAGGAAAAAATGACATTTTAAAATACGTTAAAATAGAAAACAGGAATTTTATTTCCAAATATTATTGATTTACTGTATTTGTGATCAAATGCAGCCTAAAAAGAGACTTCTGTCAAAAACATTTTAAAAAGTCTTACTGACCACAAACTTTTGAACGCTATCGTAATTTTGGGCAACAGTCCATCTAAAACCATTTTAACCAAGGTTGTTGCCTAGTCACTATGTTTAAAGTTTACTTATAGTGTTACAATTACATATAAAGATTTGACACACTTATGTGATTTGAGCCAACTCAGATGAAGGGTCAAAACAATTGAAGAAAGCACAGAAAGCCTGCACTCATGTTTCAGTCCTCACACATCCCTCATGTTATGTAACGCTGACAGACGCATGTCGCTGTGAGTGTGTTGGTTATTGATAGAGTGTATGTTTGTGGTTGTTTGTGTATGTGTGTGGAGCCCAGGAGTGTGCCACTGTGCACGCAAGCATTGACAGACACCTACAAGCTCCCCTCGGCTGTTCTGAGGCTCTGATCCCATCAATCTTTCCTTCCCGCGTGGAGCGCCTCCCACAGTCTAACAGAACAGCTCTCCCTCAGTGCTCTGAAGCCTGGATTCTCATGTCAGATCAAACGTCCCCACGCCGTCCAGATCAGCATGTTAAACATGTCACATGACCTACACGCTTAGAATCGGAACCAATCGGAATTCTAAACTCACTACATTCTAAATTCACTACTTGCAATTTGGAGAAATGTGTGATGTCATATGCCTTTCACTTTCAGAGTTTCTTTTAAAATAGTTGGTTTTCCAAAGCATTTCACTTCAAAGTCAACACAAAATCTAAATGGACTCTGTTTCCTTTCTTAAATTCTCTCAACGAACACCCCATTTCACTTACAGAATCAAAATGGTGTGCAAATGATGTTTCACGTCGACTTCAAAGCACTTTGGCAGCATGAAACAAACCCACAGAATTATAATCATTAGTGCAGCTGAAATGAGAGCAACAGAGTTCTCACTGAAATACTTCAAATAGGAACAATCAAACTTAAACGATCTTATCTAAGCCTGACCCTGTTTGGCAAAATCTGACACAAGCAGACCTCTCACGACTCACAGCAATCACATTTGGTAACAATTAAACATCAGTCTGTGCTGTTTTTACGATGCTGTCTGTCAAATAATAATGCGCTCACATTATAGCTATTTTAGGTTAGACTCAGGAACAGGGGTCAAAATGTCTGCTCAAATAATGTAATCTGATCTGAAGATCTGAGAGAAACAGCCAGCCATGTGGAAAGTATCAACTATATTTCTGCCATCCAACAGTGAAGGAAAGAACGAGAGGAAAAAATCATAGTCCAGAAATATGAATATAAATGGTCAATATACTTCATGTCAAAACAAAATATATACAACATAATGTTTTGATAAAAAGAAGTCTATTATGCTCACAAATGCTGCATTTATTTGATTCAAAATAACAGTAATATTGTGAAATATTTTTACAATTTAAAATAACTGTTTCCTAATTTATTATATTTTTATTTTTTTCCTGTGATGGCAAAGCTGAATTTTCAGCAGCCATTACTCCAGTCTTCAGTGTCACATGATCCTTCTAATATGCTGATTTGGTGCTCTGCTGATGTTCTGGTGCTTTATATTTCTGTGAAAACCATGATTTTTTTTTACGAATATAAAAATTCTAAAAAAGAAAAGTATTTATTTGAAATAGAAATCTTTGTAAGGAAAAAATATATTTCTTTAAAAAAAATCTACTGAACCTTAATGATTTATCGTTTGTTGCGTGAGAAATAAGTTAAAATCAAGGAAAAACTGAGGATAAACACAGCTTATACTCACATATTTGAAGACTGCTATTGGATAATTGAGGATAAAAATCATATTATGTGACTACCCATTACTTTACAGAGAGTTTACGACCTACTATGACCTACGATCTACGTTCTGCCTTAAAGGGGTGGTAAAATGCCATTTTCACAAGATGTAAAATAAATCTCTGATGTCCCCAGAGTGTGTGTGTGAAGTTTTAGCACAAAATACCTCACAGATATTTTTATATAGCATGTTAAAGTTATCACTTTTTGAGGGTTTGCAAAAACGCACCGTTGTGTGCCTGGCCCTTTAAATACAAATGAGCTGCTGCAGAGGGCGGGGTTTCAAGAGCTCTTGTGTGTTAGCAGCTGCGATTACCTCGCAGACACACTAAAATGACAGAAACTGTTCCCCCTTTAATGTTAAAACGGAGTCAGTCAAAGATGGAGACTCAAGAAGAAGTGACAACATGTAGAATGCAACAGGACGTCTCTGAATGGTTGGTTGATTGGTTTATGTTGCTGATGTGAAGTTAACTATCTTCAATTGGGATATTCTGTCATGGTAATCTATAAATCGCTCATATAGGAACTGTTGTGAGATGCACACAGAGTGACTTTCTATTGCATATGAAAAGATGGATGCTAAAGTTTGAGCTGACTCAGACTCACAAATATCTTATACAACAACTTTTCCTCTTCTCAACATGGACTGCGTGTTCCCGGGGGCGGGGTTTATGTACATTTTAGGGTTGGTGATGTCACTAACCCGGGAGGAATGTCATGTAGTCCCTACCAGCCGTTTGTTGTAGTCCTTTTCTTTAAAAGCAAATATCTTCCTTTGCTTTGAACTTTGAGCGTTGTAACTTTGATACTGTTGTTTATGCTCAAACAGCAACATTACACACTAACTAAAGTTAGAAAAGTGAAATCATACTTTACCACCCCTTTAAGAACAAATGGTGCAACCAAATAGAGTTAGTTACAAACTAGCTAGTTACTAAGCCTCTAGTGTGGACTTTACGTTCCAATTGAAGTAAGGACTTACGAATGGCTGGTGCAACCCTACTCAGCACATTAACTTCCAGAATGTAAAGTCCAGAAAAACATCCTACATTTATAGCAACTGTACCTTGTTATACATCCAATTCTGACACAGTATGTCTAGCCAAAGCTCCAGGTAAGGATATGTGAGAGACACGTCCTTTAAAACATCTTAATGTTGTCAACTGACCCACAATGTCAACCGGTTGATAATCTCAGCTCTGGAGAAAAAAACACTCTTTATCACAAACAGAAATCAGTAACTCATAACTGACAGTTCATTACGATAATCCACTTTAAGCCCCTGCCCTTTACGACAGATAAGAAACACCTCTTGCATAAGCTGTGCGGTGATTGTCTCCCACTGAGCTTTAAGCCGTCATGCTTAGATGGACATAAAACATCCATCACAACCTGGGGCATGTCAACCACAGATTCATCTTTGTGTCAGGTTAGATGTGCAAGTATGTCAAAATCTGATGTTTACCTCAGGTTCTCAGAGAAACATAAATATATATACATTTTAGGTGTGAGTTTAGTAATGGCAAGTAAAGGGTAAAAAAATAGCTAAATGGAAAAGATAGGCCTTTTATATATTTGTGTATGTGGAATAAAGTGCCGTTTACACCAATGCTAATATGTCATGCAAGCTTTCACCACAAATGTATTCAACCATGTTGCCAAATCATTTGCTTAAAGGACAAGTTCGGTATTTTACACTTAAAGCCCTGTTTCAAGATCGTTTCTGATGAAATAGAACGGTTAAGATTCAAATTTGGACACATGCTGCTGTCCCGAGAAATTTCGCCAAAACAATCCTTCCTAAAACGCATTAAACTTTAGTTTACAAAGACGTTAAACGCACCGAGTGGTCAAGGGTGTTCACTGATATGCTCACACAAAAATTGCTGCAAAAGATGCTTTACAACGTAAAGGTTTTATCGTAGTTTTTGAACAACTCCATTTGACTTGACTTGGACAAAAACTACGATAAAACCTGTTGGAAAGCATCTTTTTCAGCGATTTTTGTGTGAGCATATCAGTGAACACCCCTGACCACTCGGTCCGTTTAACGTCTTTGTAAACTAAAGTTTAATGCGTTTTAGGAAGGATTGTTTTGGCGAAATTTCTCGGGACAGCAGCATGTGTCCAAATTTTAATCTTAACCGTTCTATTTCATCAGAAACGATCTTGAAACAGGGCTTCAAGTGTAAAATACCGAACTTGTCCTTTAAAAAAGTTTGGACATCTGAATGTATCATTTGCATCCAATAAAAAAAAAAAAAATCAATGTAGACTAAAAAGTAGGGTGTTTATATCCATTTTGTCAAACACAGAAGACTGTGAAAGGATCAAATGCACTTTTTCTTACAGAGACACTCCTTTGACATATTCTACTCATTTGTGAATGTATAATTTAATGCTTATTAGTGACGGATAATTCACAAGCAGTGCTCTCAGATTGTGTATTATGTTTACATGCAATAAAAATCTGTATCAAAAGATTGCTGGCATGTTCTTCATCCGTAAATGCTGTTTTTCCAGTGACACAACCCTGCCAACTCGAGCCCTGTGACTCCATCATCAACTGCTGCCATTTTGATTTGACTCTGGAACGAGTTATGACCCTTAACTCCAGAGTTTGACATTTTAAGGCCGTAATTGCAGTGCTTAATGTCAGAGCTGTGGATGCACCTGTCAGTGGGGAATGAATCAATAGCCTGAAGGTGACGGTCACATTTCTGAGCGAGATACCACGAGCCGTCTTCCCTCTCCCTCACATCTCAGGTGGAGACCGAGAGACCTCAGAAACGCTAGTGAATTTAGCGTACTTGAGGTCAATATATTTTGTCCATGAGGTTATTCCTTTAATGTTTTTAGGTTGGTTAACCACTTGGAAAAATAGAGCAAAAATAAATGAATTCCTTCATGCATTCAAGAAGTCAAGTTGAGGTCAGCTTTCCTCAGCATTTAAGTGTCTGAATGCCATTTGATAAGCGCTTGGATGACATAAAAAGCAATATGGACTTTATGAATATACTATAGTGGAACATGAAGGCTTCTCAAACTCCAGAACTGACAAATAAAAGCCAGTTTTCTGGCTCTTCCGAGGCTAACAAACCTTGCTGTCAGCTACCATTGCTCTCAGAGTGCTGGACTGCTTGTGAAGAACGCGGCCACATGAAAGAAACATAATTGCTATTGTCTGGGATGTAGAGCTGAATGATGAAAAGCAAAGCTTTATCCATATTGTTTGATAATTAGCCCCCCTGTTCCGTGAGTGATTTGCATAGTGGTCACTTGACAAATAAAGGCAGTCCTGGAAGTGACAGTATATAAATGACTTGTTTTGCAGACAGCAGATGGTGGGTATCACAGGGAGCAGGAGAGATATAGGGAATGAGAGAGAGAAAAAGAGGAGCAAGGGAGGGAGGTATGGGGTACACACACTGCTACAAACACGCTGCCTACCAGCTGCTGCTGTTGAATTGGAATCATATCCACAAACACAATTAAGTCTTCTTCCAAACTTACACTAGTCAATAAACACCATTGTGTGGAAAATCAATAAAATTGATTTACATCCTAATTGCTTGATGAATTCAATTGTAGTCGATAACCAGAAAATAAATAAATCATATATTTGTATTCATGTCAAAGAGTGTTTTTAAATGAATCAACTAAATCCTTAAAACTAAAACTATTAAAACATGCTCTTGATAATTCAAATAAAGTAGAGCTGCATGATTCTGGATAAATTGAGAATCATATTTTTTTTTTGTTTCAAACAGAGACCACTATTCTTCTGACAAAATGTTACTTAATCTGAATTATTTAAAACACTAAATGAATGATTCAATGACTCACTCTTACAATACTTCACTTGTTTCATCACTGGATGAATCAGTGTTTTTGAACGAATGTCTTGAATGAATGATTCAAGTCGCCAAAAAATTTAATCGATACAATCATTGAAATCGATTGTATCGAAAGCCAAGTTACTTTCAAAAGGTGATTTGCGATCAAAATAGCTGTTAAGCTGTTTCATGTTAACTGCTTTCTCTGGGTCAGCGGCAGCGTGGACACAGATTTGAATGTTCCGTTGTGATTTTGTCAAATGTTTAATAGACATAGGCGAATAGTTGACATTTAGGAATAAGTAAATACAAATATTTCAATAAAACTAATGACAAAAAAAGACAAAAGCAAATAACAGATTTGCTAAAACTTAGACTTAAATTTAAAAATCTGAAAAAAGATGATTCAGAATATTAATGAATACTATATAAATTATGCTAAAATAACACTGGTTTGTGCACCATCTATGATGTGAGCATAAAAGATCATTAAAATCATGTGTCTAGATGTGGAAAAGAGTGGTTCTACTTATATGGTCAGATTTTCTAAAATATTTGCCAAGTGGATGATAAAACAGGCAGAAAACTGATGGAGGGACTATAGCATATAGTCTTTTGACTGTAAGCAACCCCACAGAGAACACCCTAACAATGCCAACCACCAAGAACACTTTAGCAACCATATAGCAACACATCGGCAACCATCCACAACATCCTGGCATGTGGGGGTGACTTTTGCATAAGCAAGAGTAAAAATAAAATTTTCATTATAAATTTGTCTGATGTCGGCACAGATATACCATCTGTACTTAAAGTATTTATATGTACCTAAAGTGTTATGGTTACCACTCATTCAGAGTAAAAGATGCAACGCACGTGAGTAAGCAGTTTGAGTTTCTCTTTCCCAGAGGACATATTTGCATGGCAAGCTCTGAATGACACATACTGACAGTCTCTCAGATATATTCAACTGACACTGGGCTCATTCATGCTTGAACTGCGGTTGACGAATGTTGATATTGCGAGTCTTACGCCATCATTTTTTAACCCGTTGCATCCAGAGACCTTAAAAAAATGGTTAACCTGCAAATATATCAATAAAAAAAAAACATCCCATGTTTCTAGCTACATAATACACACAGTGGTCCATCTAGTGGTGACATTTATAAAGCATTTTACCCATAGGAAGAGGGTGAACCAACTCTAGGCTAAGGAGATGCGCTTCCCCTTGAAAACACATTACATTTCCATGAAATAGTTTCAGGTTACGTGTCACGGCACAATACACATCCCAGCATAAACACTCCCGATAAACTATTTGTTTTTAATGTGTCTTCGTACACAAACCAAAAGCAAGCATACTATAAGTGGGATTTGGGATGGAAAGAGCGCTCCCTTTATAGTCCCTAAAAGGCTGTCACTCATCTTAGTTCATTGCATTTTCACAAAGTTCTGTTATAATCAATGAAGCCCACTGCACAATGATGAATATCTTATTAACATAATTGTTTGTTATAATAAGAGGATTTGCTTGCAAACTCAGAATCTGCTCACCTGAGTTTTTGTTCAGTGCTAACGTAAACACCTCTGATTGGCCATTGCGTTCAAGAAATCAACATATATGTCTGTGATTGGCTACATTGCTCAACTCAGCAAAAACACGTTGTAAATAGAAAGGTTCTCCAGAGCACAAACACAGATACGCACTGGATCGTTTGCCAAATATGTTTAGCCCAAAATGCTATTATTACAGAGAAAAGGTGCCCATAACTGCCCTCTTTTCTTTCTAAAAGCAATCAGAAGCAGCAGCAGCAGCAGGCAACGCCAGTCTCAAGTCCGTGGCCAGGGAAAGGCTAAGTCTTGCCCAGCCTTATACACTCCAACTATGATTTTAACATTCACTGACACAGTCCAATTATAAAAATGGGTAAAAAAAGAGATGTTAGCCACAAATCCCAGAAACCTGTTGCCGTTGTCATGGCAACGCAGCGGCAGCGACCTACCTCGCACAATGGGGGATCACTGGCGAGGCTGTCGAGGTTGACGGAGCCCTCGTAGGTCAGGTGGTGAAAGACGTTGAGGGCGCGTGCCGCCTCGGGCCCACGTTGTTTGTAGCCAAAAATAAGGTCAATCCACTGGTGCAGCTGACACGACACAAACTCGCTTTCCAGAGCCTGTCAAAGAGAGCGGGGCAATTAGAGGTGAAAGGTACACATACATACACAACACGAACACAAACAAACACACACAGACGTACAGACACAAACACACAAGCACTAGACAAACATACACTCGGGGCGACGCTTCTTCAGAAGACTGCAATAGCCTGAGACCAACATAAAAGTGTAAATAAATCAACTTGTGTTCAATATTTTAACAGCTGTCTTTCCATAAAATATGATAGATGCACTTCTTGAAACTCAAATCATCTAAATCAACAATATACAGTGGCTCTAGTATTTGGACACACTTAACAACAAGATCAACTATATAGTCTCACATGCTCACCAAGGCTGCATTTAAATGGTCATAAAATAAAGCAAAAACAGTCATTTTTTAAAAATGTAATGTATTCCTGTAATTGTAAAGCTGAATTTTCAACATCATTAGTCCAGTCTTCAGTGTCACATGATCCTTCAGAAATCATTATGAAATGCTAATTTGGTGGTAAAAATGATTTTGAAACAGAAATCTTATACATTATAAATGTCTTTACTGTAACTTTTGATCATTTTAAAGCTTCCTTGCTGAATAATAGTATTATTTCTTTTTAAAGAAATGCAGTAGTAGTAGTAGATTTATTTATTTCAAAAAATGGTCAGTTATGAATATAAAGCATTATTCTTTTCCAATTGGGATCTAGATACTACCTGCTATGGAATGGTAACGCACATTCTTTATTATAGATATACATCAAACCCCATTGAAAGATAACAAAGGGAAAAAAGAAAGATGGAACAAATAACACAGAATGGCACACAAATACACACTTTTCACTTCCTCTCACACACAAACACACCCAGGGACCCGCTGCTGGATTTTACACACTCACTCTCACATCAGAAATAACAGCTATTACCAACAGAGCAAGCCGTGGAGCGCAGGGGCTGAGCTACCCCCAGGGCATGTCATTACAATCGAAAGTGACACATGCAAAGATGGGAACACTAAGTGAAAGAAAGAGAGGAAGAAATGGCAGAGAGAGAAAGGGAGCACAAAGACAAGGAGGGAAAGAGGGGATTAAATGAGACAGAGAGAAAGAGAGCAGCAGCGAGAGAAAAAGAAAGGACAAGATCTAAGGGCAAAACCGAGCCGTAGCCTGTTTAAAAATGTATGTGCTATTCACCTAACCTAAAATCCTGTGAAAAACACTAGTCTTTCCAACAAACCAAAGAATCACATTCAAAATATCTACAAAATGAAATTAATATTTATTGAAACGTTCGTAATCATTTTTGTGTGCTCACTCAGTGTATGAACCAAATATATATATATATAAAAAAGTCATATTGTTCTAAACCATGTATGATTTGATTTTCCTTATACCATGGAACACAAAAATATATTTTACAGAATGTCCAGCAAATATGGCAGGATAAATATTCAAACATGGCGCGTCAAGATGTCTGGTGTCAATGATATCAAATCAGCTTCAAATGAGATTTGAGATCTATACAACAACAGGAAGGTTTTCAGCAAATATAGACTTTCGATCTATTCCTCACAAAAAGCTATCACACAACTTCAGAAAACTTGGAAAATATCATACCAATTGTATGGACCAGTTTTATGGTACTTTAAATGTGTTTTTTGTCATAACCTAAGCAGACTTATACTGTAAGTATCAAAAATGAATCAGTGAATCATTTATGTGATCAGTGAACTTTTCAATGACATGAATTTCAATGAAAAAGTTCAGAAATTCATCACTAGCTTCATTTGAAAAAATTCTGAAGCTAAAACAAATTAATTGCTTTCATTTAAAGTCATTTTTTAATGAAATCCAATATTCCTCAAAAGTGCTAAATTAATTGTTAATGAAACTGAATCTGAATTGTTAAGAGGAATCAGAAATGTTATGGAAAAGAGCACACAGGACTTTCTGCTAAACTTCTTTTTTTAGAGGAAATGAAGTTAATATGTATTATAAAACTGTCTAAACCAGTGTGGAGATGTCTTATCCACAATACTTACAACTTACCAAATCAATGATTTTGAGGCACTATACAAATGCTGTTAAGGAAAATTTTGAGTTTCCAGAAAGAGGAACCAAACTGTGAGACGTGAACACACTTTTGCATCATTTAAGGCTCATGTCAGGTAGTCGTGTCAAATACATTCTGAGGTGTTTTGACATCCTCAAGCCCTTTCTTTAAGAAAACCTCGCTTTAACAGACAGGTATTGTTTGATCTTTGGATATGTCCATGTATATGTGTGAGTGCGTGTGTCTGAATAGTTGAATGTGTTAAACCAGGAAAAAAATGAGGCCGGAGGAAAGGTCACCTCCACAAGACACACACACACACACACACACACACATATAGACCCCAGCATTGTCACTGCAGCTGAAAAGGTCAAGTGTGTTTGCTGTAGTGCTTTTTCCTCGGGCAGTGTGGCCCACAACACACCTCTGATACTTTGATTTGGCAGCAGTTTTGATACACAATCAGTAGCTTTAAATGCATAAACACACACACAATATTAAATTACACACCCTGCAGCATAGGCTATACAGTTCCCATGTCTCGCTGTTGTTCTCTCGTTTTTTATGAGTATACAGCATGTGCTAGATAGAGCCATTATAAAAGGCAGTACACAATTTCGACCCCACTGCAGTCTAGAGGGATTGGTGGACAGGACACACACACACATCCGTGAGGTCCTGTCTGCTGTGAGCCAAATCATGATTGATGAGGCCGGCATTAGGGTAACATTATAAGGGACAGTGGCCGGGCCTGTCCTCCTCGACATCATTCAGGTCAGTGGTAGATTACATTAGTATTGAGCAGTGCACTACATTACGACCTTCATTGAGGGAAAGCAGGACGCAGAGGCCTGCAGAGGACCAGGATGCTGTATCATATGAACGAATGAGTGTGATCTCAGGGGAAAAGATGGAAGGAAATGGATTACAAATTAAATACTGAACTAAGAATTTAAGATAGCAGATTCTGTTCAGACATTACATCAGTTGATGTAATATCGTCAGCAGAGCAATACGACATCAGTAGGCCTACGTGTCTATCTATCTATCTATCTATCTATCTATCTATCTATCTATCTATCTATCTATCTATCTATCTATCTATCTATCTATCTATCTATCTATCTATCTATCTATCTATCTATCTATCTATCTATCTATCTATCTATCTATCTATCTATACTTTATATATTTACTATATTTATAAAAAAATGTATCATGGTTTCCACAAAAAAATGTAAGCGGTACAATTAGAATATGACAATATCAGCATATTAAAATAATTACAGATTAATGTGACACTGAAGACTGGAGTAATGATGCTGAAAATGCAGCTTTGCCATTACAGGAATAAATTACATTTTAAAATAGAAATTAGTTATTTTAAATTGTAATAATATTTCACAATATTACTGTTATTACTGTGTTTTTTTTTTTTTTATTAAATAAATGCAGCCTTGGTAAACATAAGAGACTTTTTTCAAAAACATTCAAAACTGAACCTAAATTTACAAATAAACCAATTAAATGCAATTTCCTAAAGAAAGGATTCTCATAAGTCGGTTATTTTAGTACAAAAAAAAAAAACTACAAAAAATTATAATATTTCTTCCTCAAACCTAATAAAATTTTTGTTAATGGAATGGTTGAGGAAAAAGAACCGTTAAGATGATTCGGAATAAGATTTCCAATTCTTGAAACATTTCCCAGTATACCCAATGCCACATAGAGCAGAGAGCAATGGTTAGGATGGGACAAGTAGGAAGACTAGGCTCTGAGGTCCTCTATGGTTTCTGCAAACTTCTGCAGATTCTGTTCTGGCCTAGACATTAGCCATGTTTATTTTACACCAGACAAAGAAAGTTGCAGTTAGGCAGTGAGTTTGACTTACCATCCTGTTGATCCTGACAAAGTCCTCTGGTTTCTTTGCCCAAGCTGGTAGTTCTACATCACAAACAGGAACACCGTCATCCCTGTCACCCATACAGTAGCCATTACTGTTCACAAACATCTCTGGCAGGTAGTAGAACTCCGGGATCAACTCCTATGAGGTGGAGAGGAAGAGGACAGGTGGGAGAGAAAAAGCAAAAGAAGCTCAAGTCAAATCCAAACATTTCCAAAATAGATGTATTAATATTGTATAGGGATACAGGGGAGTTCAAATGTACATGCAAAAATACCAATGCATTCATTGCATGTTTTGTAGTTTAATTACTCAAAATGTTGGCCACGTTTCAGGCGGTCATGAAAAGCGACCCCAGGAGACCAGTGAAGGACCATCAGAGTACATTTAAAAACACTCGGAGAGTGTGGGAATGCGGCAAACACACAGAGATGGGGGAGGGGGGATATACAAAGGAAACACGAGAGATGACAGAAAACTTTCTTGCGGTTTGAAGTGAGCTGATGGATGGATCCGCTGTGTGTGTTGAGGTACAGGAAGCAGGTTTGGTTTTGTTGGGATTTTGGAGGAGTAACCATTGATCGGAATGATAGTGGGAAACGTAATGCTTAATGTAACGAGCACATATTTTTTAAAAACCATTATACTCATTAACTGGGTCATTAAAAACAAAAACTGGACTTGAACTTACTGTATATGGATGGACCGGATTGATAAAACTAGCAATAGGGTTTTCTCTTTTAAAGGTGTTGCAATTACTACAACCGTTGTTCTTCTAAAAGTTAAAATACACAAATAAAAACTTTAGGTGGAAGTGAATGCAGTCACATTGTTCTACTGAATACATTATTTTTTTTACATGCTTCCCTGACCTTGATAGCCTCATATCCAAAGCTGCCACATTCCCAATCCTTCTCCGTTCTCACTGCCGAATCAGTGCAAATTACCCATAATTCCCTGTGAGAGACGCCTCTGTACATTGGGGCATGTGCACACGAGGAATGTGACCTCCTCCCTGTTTAGTGTCAGTCAAAAGCTCTTGCCTTTGAAGAACCTTTAAAACCATTTAAAATCATTTAAGACCTCATTCTGCCCGCACACATCTGAACCTGACAGGTTGAATGTTTTCTCCTCAACGCTGCTGTTTTGGATTCAAGTTGCTGTTATACGCCGCCTGTTGAAATGAGTTGTTTAACTACGTCCCGTTGGTGTGTATAAGAGAGTTCTTTAAAGCACCATAAAACAAGAGGACTTTCACATGAAGGGTCACTAGAAACAGTATGCTTACAATAAAACACAGCTTGCTTTTGGTGTAGGGTCAGGATTTAAAAATGCACCCTATTTTATGACGGTTAAGTCCCGGTATTTCATCAGTCCTTTAGGATGTCTCAAATATCTCTCACAGCTCTAAAACGCTAACATCATTTCTACACTGTAAGCAACCAATAGACTGTCTGCACCAGAGGACTTGAAGTCATCTATGAATATTCACAAACACAGACCATTGACCAACCCCCTTTAAGCTTCAGGTTTCACTTCAGCAAGCAAAGCAAAACAAATAAAATAAAAGAAAGAAAGAAAGAAACAATGCATTTAATTTTTAACAGAAATGGCTCGGGCTAAAACTGATTTAGTATTATATTAGGATTAGGATTATTGTAAATGAAAATTATACATTTTTAATTAATAATTACATTTGAAAAGAATTGTATTATATGACATACATATTATAAAGCAAAATTAACAACCAAAATTGGACCGAGCTCCGTCTGTACTCCCACAGGAGGGTTGGTTTATAAACTTTGCAGACAGTTACTTAGTTGCGAACAGTTTGGGAGGCTAGTGCCGTGATCCACGTCTTCAACCCGCTTCGCTCGTGAGCCAATAATTCCTCTACAGCCTCATAATGGGCTGACAAGTCAATCACACTCAAACTCTTCAGCTTTACACCGTTCGCCCTAATGACACCCTCCTGGAGAGCTGTCACCGGCCACGACTGCCTCATCACACTCCCTCAGACAGATTATTGAGAAGATGTTGACGATTGGAGGAGTTACTCTTAGCAGGAGGTGAGCTGATGACTGGCTGCATGTTTTTTGACAAGGCTATCTATCTATCTATCTATCTATCTATCTATCTATCTATCTATCTATCTATCTATCTATCTATCTATCTATCTATCTATCTATCTATCTATCTATCTATCTATCTATCTATCTATCTATATGTATATATAACCAAAAAAGATCAACGACATTCACCATAATGACCTTTAATGGACTTGGCCTGTTCTGAGGAAGTGGTCTGGGAAAAAGGGCCAGTGAACAATGGATTAGCGGTTTTGTGCTGCATATGATCATTACAGAGAATTGTGGGTAATGACTAAGTTCAGGGTGATGTGATGCAGAATAAACCTCTAAAGGCCACTGCAGCGTTACTAAAGGACATAAAAGCAATAAAAAAAACGAAATATCTAAATAAATTGTACAATTATTTTGCATACTTTAAACAAAATATTTCTAAAAAAGACAAAAAAATGACCTTAATATCTACCGAACTTTAGATAATGTGCAATTTTAAAAATGCACATAGAACAAAAAAGCTGGAATATCAGAATATCAGATACATTATATTATATTATATTATATTGCGAAAAAACATTTCACAAAGACAAAAAAAAAAGTATAGTTTTGTTAGATTGTTTTGTTCAAACCAAAAATTCACATTTAACACCACACACAAGTTTTTACATACATATTACAAACATCTGATGCTCTGTATTATTGCTATAAGCTCTATTAAATAAACAGTCATTCAAACAGAATAGGAATACATATAGCAAGGTAATACAATACAAAGCTAGTCGTTTATGATAAAAATCATGCTGCTCATACATAATAAAAATCAACTCCTGCTACACAAGAAAATACAAAAAAATCCCTATTTTCTGACCATTAAATGTGTTTAACATGATCCATGCAGACACCGTAAGGGTTCCGAGAGGCCTGTATTATTAGCTAACATATCTAGTGTTTCGCTGTACAGCCGTTCTCTTGCCGTGCACAGCGCCTGCACCTCGTGTTGTTGGATGCTGTTCCCCAGCCCGGGGAAGTAAAAAGCCCTGCCTTTACATAAAAGACTACATTTTAAATAGCTTTTGTCATTAATGCTTTATTAATTGCCTGGGGCGAAGCTAACCCGTCACTGAGTGTGTTGGAAAAGTATGACACTTTTAGGTCAGCTCGAGTGCGCTTGCTGAGCCGCAGCGCGGGGCTGAAATGGAACGAGAGGCAACAGGGAACAACCATTACGATGATGAAGTGATGGCGCTCTGAAATATGTGCATGTTGAGCGATGTTTTACTTAAAATGTTTATGAAGAAAAATGTTGATTTCACAGAAATGTTGATTTCGGAAAAAAGACATAGCTGAAGCTGCTCGGAAGCTACATGAACTAAATGTTGGTGCGAATCAAAACAATAGTAGGCCCTATCTGTTGTTTTTGGGAACTGGATGATACCAATTTTGGTTGATTGATTGGACTAAAAAGAGAAACTCTTGGAGGAATTGTTTATTCAATTCCTCACAGTTGGAGCTAGTAATGTTGTCCCTATATCATCACAACAGTCAGGCACTAATGACTCGTTTTTTGACGGCAACAAGCCTGTTTAGACATTACAGTGTACAAAAACTGATATCTGATTACCTTCACATCTGCAGTATCACGCTGGCAGTGCCTCCATGAGCGGGCGATACCGGAGAAAGTGCGGTTTGGGTGATCAAACTTGTTGCCGTTGGCGTTTAGGAAGAACGTGGTGAAAGGCTCCTGCAATTGAGCAGACACAAAAACAACACTGTCACTTGCATTGACCCAAATAAGCTCAAAAACATCTTGTGTGAAAATAACTGTAGCGGGATCACATGATTCTGACTGCTAATTAGGCGCTTGTTTAGACAAATCTGCACTGTTTTGTAAAGTGCTAATGCTATTCAGAGCCCAAGACATCAGCGGAATAAATAAAGTAAATTCATCTGCATTCATTTCTATGGTAATTGGATTCAATCTCGTGATGGAGACCTTCTCCATTGCTCTGGGAAACGTTCCGTTTGCAAAAACATCTCAATGTAGGGACTCATCTGTCAGATTATGGAGAGTTTGTGGAGGTTTTTTATTTTTTTGTCCTCTCATTTTCTATAACAGTGCCTGAGGCAGAGTTAATTATATGGCCTGTTGACTGAGGAGCCCAGCTCTGGCTCTAATTGGCAGATTCAGGGTCATCAGTCTGGGCTGGCAGTGTGAGGAGTTGACATGGAGATGCTGGATCAGCCAGAGGAAAAGATGATGGTGTCTACAGACTCAGTCAGGCCTGGTGTGAGAGCTGCCAGGGGAACCTTCCAAATCATCATCATCATCATCATCAACGCAATGGTCCGCCTGGGAACTGGGAAGTTCTCATTATGTGTTTTAATTTTTTTTCCCTCTCAAAGATGGATAGACCGAATCCTCATCCTCATTAAAAGAGGTTTGATTATACAGTCAGCAATCTTTTAAAATGAACAAAATGATACATTTTCATGCATTTTCAATCAAATTACACAAAAAAAAATTTGCTTTGAACACAAATACACTCGGTTAAGACTGCATTCATCATGAATTCTGATGCAAAAGAAATCCAAATACTATGCATGACTGATTTGAGCTCTGGCATTAAATGAAATGCAGTGGAAAAACTCCATTATGCAACAAAACAATTGTTTATTATTGTGAGACAGCGTGATATGATGTAACAAATGTAGGAAAACTAAAGCTTCGGGAGACACTCAAACCCAATCTCCTCTTAACCTCAGGAACAACTTCATTTTCTTTGCTGATCTAGGCTTCTTTTTTTTTTGTCCCAGTCCATTCGTCCCCCATCAGCGATTGGAGACTCAGGGCAAGCGAGGACGTTAGCAGGAGACAATGATGGACATGTTTCCCAGCGCTCCGCATGCTGTCTGAGAGGCATAAAGCTGTCACGTACCAGCCTGTAAATCATTACACAGAGGTTTTTGACTTCTCTTTCACATATGCCTGTTTACCAGCCTGTGAAATCCACTCACCGGCTCTCTGTAGCGGAACATCAAGCTCGCGGATTGAGATGTAGGGGCTGATTCACTTGTGCAGTGAAAGGACGCGCTAACGTACGCTTTGACTGACGGAGATTTGATCCACTAACTGGGCTCGGGGTTATCCTATTGGAATGTTGTATGTATACACAGACTCTTGACAGCATCATTTCTAAAGTAATGCCAAAATTGCATGATGCATTTTGAAAAATGTTCATATTCTGGATAAAATTTTACACGGGGCCATGTAAATATGAGGATTTTAATGCAATTCAAACCTTCAAATCCAATAAAAGTATTTGTGTTGTAATCATTGGAATATTCATGAAGGGGTGACGTAATTGTGCTTCTTCCCTTTCGAAAACTGATCTGCATGATATAACAATCACAGAGGGCATAATATGAGCCAGAAGCAGCTCAACTCGGTTAACTACCCAGTAAAAACTAGGTACTTCCCAGATGGTGAAGGTATCAAATTCCTTGCATCCATCCAATCAACAAGACTTACGTTTCGGACCAGCCAGTGGAGGGTGGAGGCTGCGGTGGAATAGTGAGTTGTGTAGTGGCAGGGTGGAGTTTCCTCATCCCAGGATTCATAGCGATCGGCGTAGAAAACAGCACGCTTTGGGTTCAGCGCTCCGATTGGCTGAGGAAACACACATAAAAAAAAAAATCAGGAAGGTTGTCTATATTTAACAGGTCAACATTGCATTATTTCTGTTCTGTGCACTTATGTAAGAAACATAAGCAATATTAAGGACATTTTCATTTTTCAAAATCTTCTGATTGATTTAAATGACATCCAGCAAGCACGTGTGGCAGGATGGACTGTGGTTGAATCCAGTCCCTCCTCCCCATTTGGTTACATTGGCTGTTGTCCTTCCTATCCGGTTCGTGATTGGCTTGTGGTGAGTCCGTGGTGGCCAATCATGTTAGGAGGAGGAGGTTAAAGCTTGAAACGTACCCTCTAGGGCAGTGCGTGACGTTGTAGGCTTGTGTTGTTTGGGTTCACCCAGTTCCTGGTGGTGTTGCAGGTATGTAGAGGTCTATTGCAAATGTTGTACTGTGTTAGTTTGCTTGTGGTTTATGTGGGATTCCGATTTTTCATAGAATTCCTTGTGTTGCGGCTAACCCATTTTCCATTGAGTTGAACGGAATAACGTGTTACTCGCCTGTTTGTTGACTCGCCTGCGAGATGTGTGTGTCGCGCGCTGTGGCTCAGGTAAGTTTTCCCCATTTGGGTAATGTATTTGCCTTATTTGGGCGGTAGCTTAATAAAACCATTATTGTGTGTTTTAGGGATAGCTACTATAGCAAGGAAGCGTTTGCGGCCTGCCTTGGGGCAACTGCTGCTTTGCTTAAATACTGTTACTGCACGTCCCCCTACGTGTCGAACTTGTTTACGGCGAGTCCAAGTTAATGGACTGAGTTCATTTTTGCTCAAGGAAACTGCATCGTAGGCCACTTGTGTGGCCGACTGAGTATCTGCCCTCAGATGTGTGTATCAACGGATGAGTGTGTTTGTTATGTGATCATTTGAGTGGGTTGTGCGTTCTTATTTTCTAAAAGCGATTTCATTTGTTTCTTTGGTTATTTCATTTGCCAGTATTATAGTTGTTTGGTAAAGTCATTTAATTTGCCTTTTTGTTTATTTCATTTACCCGCATTATGATCGTTTTGTAAAGTAATTGCATTTGTTTCTTTGGTTATTTCATTTGCCAGTATTATAGTTGTTTGGTAAAGTCATTTAATTTGCCTTTTTGTTTATTTCATTTACCATCATTATAATCGTTTTGTAAAGTACTTTCATTTTGCTTCTTTGTTTATTTCCTTTACCAGCACTATAGTCGTTTTGGTAAAGTAATTTCATTAGTTTCTTTGGTTATTTCATTTGCCAGTATTATAGTTGTTTGGTAAAGTCATTTAATTTGCCTTTTTTGTGTATTTCATTTATCTGCATTGTTGTTGGTGTGCATGGTTATTCCATGTTTTTGTTTGTTTATTTGACTTAAAAGTATTACTGTTGTTTTTTTCCTCTATCTCATTTTCTTTGTTGCCGTTCTGGAAAAGTTCTTGTTTTTTTTTTGTCTTTGTCATCATTGTTAGTTTGATTTATGGTGTGAAATTATGACTTATCGTTAATTTTGTTTATTCTGTCTTTGTTATATGTGGCGGCGCTGAGAGCTGACGGTGGGGACGGCGTGCTCGAGGTGGTGGGCCCTCTTTAGTGTGTAGTGTGGTTCCCTTCACAGTGTGACCGTTGCTGTGCTGGTTGTGTGGCTGTGCACGTGCGTTTGGGGTGGATTATTTGGATACTCATGCCCGAGTCGCTGGACGCCCACCAGTAAGCCTCAAGCCCGGTATTGTGAGTGTGCGTGTGTGAAATATACTCTATGTCCGGACACTGATTCACACATCCTTGTGTGTTATTTATTATTGTGTTTTATTGATGATTAATTATTTGATCCCCATTGGAGTGCTGTGATGTGGTATTGATTCTTACCCAGTGTGTAGTGTTTTAAGAATACGCTGACGTCAGCTTTTCAGAGTGTTTACTATTTTTGCTGTGAATTTGATTAATAAAATTGTATTCCTTTGTACGAACCATTTCTCTGTTTGTTCAGTGCGCGAACCTGATTGCCTAATTCTATAGAAGTCTTGGTGGTTACTTACAGTTCCCCGGGTTAGACCTCGGGGTGGCGTAGTCAAATTATATTTACTGCCGCTGCTACATTTGGCGTAGCCGGCAGGATAGACTGAAATATAACAGAGAAGTGTATCCTACATGTTTTTTTTTTTTGTTTTTTTTTGGTTGTTGTTTTGTGGATAAATGTTGTGTTTTGTTTTGAGGGCAGTTGGATAACGTTTCTTTTTGAGCAAAGCAGCAGTTGTTCTCACGTGGACCCGTAACTGTCAGGTAAGGTTGGTGATTCGAGCTAGCTATGGACGAGGAACTACAAGAGTTGAGGGACTTAGTGGCCCAGCTGAAAGTAGATAATGAGAGGCTTCGCCAACAACAGGCTTTAGTTGCACAGGATCCCAATGTAGCCCCTGTACCACCTAATCTACCACCAGCTGTTAATGTCGCTAGTGATGGTGCGGCTGCTGTCCCCATAGCAGAGAGGATGGTTTTCATCCCGCGAGAACGTACATGTCCCATATTTAGTGGGAAATCGGGCCAACGGCTGAGTGAGTGGCTTGAGGAGGCACAAGCAAGTATGAGAGTACGGCATTTGGCAGCTAATGATCAAGCCGATTTCCTTTATGACCACTTAGAGGGGGAGGCTCGTGACGAGATAAAGTACCGCCCTAGCGTTGATCGGAGGGACCCAGCTCGCATAATTGCCATATTAAGAGAACTTTATGGTTGTACTGATTCGTATGTAGTATTGCAGGAGGCATTTTTTTCAAGGAGACAGCAGGAAGGCGAAACCCTTCAAGAATTTTCTTTGGCCCTGATGAGTCTCATGGCCAAGGTAAAGGGTCAGGCACCTGATGGTATGCCAAATGCTGAAGCCCTACTTAGGGATCAGTTTAACGAATATGTTCTTGATGGTGCTTTACGCCGTGAGTTAAAGCAAATGGTGCGGCGGCAGCCTATGGCCACCTTGCTGGAGGTCAGAAGGGAGGCCATGCGGTGGGAACGAGAGGGGTTGCCTGGCGGCATGAGGGGTCGCAGCCACTCTGTTCCCTCGGCTATTGGCATTCAGTATAGGGTACAGGGTAGCCCACATGATCCGCCTCGGACACCTCCGCCGTCTGAGGTGAGTGAAATAAAGGAGATGTTGAAATTTCAACAAGAACAACTGCGATGTCAACAAGAACAATTACAACAGCTTACCCAAAATCTTGTTCACTTGCAACGCCCCGACATGCGTGGTCGCTCGTCACGTAATGGGCCGTTAATATGCCGCCGTTGCCAACAGCCTGGCCATTTTGCTAGTGAATGTGATGGGGTTCGGGTCCCTTCTCGACCCCAGTCTCTGGGACGAGGCCCTCCCTTTGGTAGCCAGGCCCGCCCAACTTCGGCCTCGGAAAACTAGTGCCCACCGTTTTGCAGAGCCACACATCCGGTGGGGCAAGCTCTGGCTCAATAAGTGATTCCTCAAATTTGACCAAGGTTTCAACGTTAATGGCCTCCTGTCCATATGTCGAGGTAATATTGGGAGGGGTCAAAGTGTCTTGCCTGGTAGATACTGGGTCAATGGTGACCACTGTCACAGAGAGTTTTTTTTCGCAGCATTTTAAGCCTTGGGGTCCGGAGCGTCTTCACTCTTGCCATTGGTTGCAGCTTAGGGCGGCCAATGGCTTAGCCATTCCGTACCTTGGGTACTTGGAAATGGACGTGGTGCTTTGTGGGAAGTTGATGCCACAGTGTGGTGTATTGGTGGTTCAGGATCCACCAGGTAGTTCCCATACTTTAGCACCCGGCGTTTTGGGAATGAATGTGATTCAAAAGTGTTTTCAAGAGCTCTTTGGACTTTATGGTCTGGCTTTATTTGAGTTGCCATCAGTGTCGGAAGCACCTGTTTCTGTCCAACAGGCTTTCCAACGATGCCATAGTAGTAGCCTGCAGTTGTCTGGAGGGGCCAGGGGTAAAGTAAAGGTTCGGGGTAGGAGGGCTTGTAGAATCCCTGGGGGCACAATGAAGCTGGTGGCTGCTACTTGTTCATCCCAGTATTCTGGGGCCACTGTGTTATTGGAACCCCCAGAGGGGGGGTTACCGGCGGGTTTGTTGGTCTCTCCTGCTCTCATTCAAGTGATTCGAGGCATTGCCCACGTACCGGTTGTCAATGTGGGCACCGCAGATGTCCTGCTCTATCCCCGCACAGTTGTAGGTGGGTTAGAACGTGCCCACATTGTTAGCTTACCAGCGGGTGTCACCGAAGTGCCCTCCTACACCGCTACTGTGTTTTCTCAGTCAGCCTCCCCTACGGTGCCGGACCAGATTGAGGCTTTGGACCTGTCCCCCTTGTCCAGGGAGGACCAAGAACAGGTGCGATTCTTGGTAAGGAAATACACCCATGTCTTCTCAGTTAATGAATTAGACCTGGGGTGTACTAACTTAATCGCTCATGAGATCCCCCTTCAAGATAGTGCCCCAGTGCGACAACGTTATCGGCGCATACCCCCATCGGAGTATGAGTTGGTAAAGGAACACATTAATCAACTGCTGGAAACACAGGTGATTCGAGAAAGTTGTAGTCCATACGCTTCCCCCATCGTTCTAGTGAAAAAGAAAGATGGCAGTCTCCGTATGTGCGTGGATTACCGACAGTTAAATAGCAAAACAAGAAGAGATGCATTTCCTCTTCCACGTATAGAAGAGTCGTTGGATGCGCTGACGGGGGCTCAATGGTTTTCCACTCTCGATTTGGCTAGTGGCTACAACCAGGTACCGGTTAGAGAGGAGGATAAGTCCAAGACCGCTTTTTGCACGCCCTTCGGATTATTTGAGTGGAACCGAATGCCTTTCGGACTGTGCAATGCCCCCAGCACCTTCCAGCGATTGATGCAACGGATATTCGGTGACCAACAGTGTCAGTCGTTGCTTCTCTACTTGGACGACATTGTGGTTTTTTCCGGTTCGGTTGGGCAACATCTGGAGAGGCTGGGGGTGGTGTTGAGTCGGTTGGAGCATGAAGGGTTAAAGGTGAAGCTCTCGAAGTGTGCGTTTTTCCAGCAGCAGGTACGGTATTTGGGTCATGTAATCTCAAACCAGGGTGTGGCCACTGACCCCAGTAAAATCGAAGTGGTATCTTCTTGGCCAACCCCTACCACAGTCTCTGAGCTACGGTCCTTTTTAGGATTCGCTAGCTATTATAGGCGATTTGTCGAAGGTTTTGCTAAGCTGGCTGCCCCGTTACATCGGCTAGTGGCAGAGCTGGCCAACGTAGGGTCAGGAAAAAGGCTACAGAAGGCAGCCATTCAAATCTGGTCTAGTGAGTGTCAGGCCAGTTTTGATTCTCTTAAGACAAAACTGACTACCGCTCCAGTATTAGCGTACGCAGATTTTACACTACCTTTTATTTTAGAGGTTGATGCGAGCTATGGGGGTTTGGGTGCAGTATTGTCACAGGAGCAAGGGGGCCGAGTGAGGCCAATAGCGTATGCCAGCCGGGGGTTGAGACCTGCAGAAAGGAACATGCAGAACTATAGCTCCATGAAACTGGAGTTCATGGCCCTTAAATGGGCCATGACAGAAAAGTTTCGTGAGTATCTGTTGGGTCACAAATGCACGGTCTATACAGACAACAACCCACTGAGTCATCTGGCCTCAGCGAAGTTTGGTGCTACAGAGCAGCGTTGGCTAGGCCAACTGGCGTCATTTGACTATGAAGTCAAATATCGGTCGGGGAGGAGTAATAAAAATGCAGATGCACTATCTAGGCTGCATTTACCAGACTCCCAAACCATAGAAGCTATAGTCCCGGGCACTACTCTCCCTCAACCACTGCAACAGGTGTTACAGTCCGGGTTGACAAAGGTCACGCAATTGGCCATCTCTGCTCTACCGGCTCATACACCGGCGGAGATTTCTATTTTTCAGCAGGCAGACCCTACCATTCAGGAAGCTTTGGTCTTTTGGAGGAGGGGGGAACGACCCAGCCCTCAAGAGCGCAAACAGGTTTCACCACAGACGCTGGCCCTGCTTAAACAGTGGGATCGTTTGGTTGAGTGGGATGGTGTGGTTTACCGTAAGGTCTTCCGTTCAGACGGGGGAGAAATAGTATGGCAATTGTTGCTGCCCGAGGCCATGCAAAAAGAAGTACTAACACAGGCCCATCAGCAGCATGGCCACCAGGGAACCGAAAGGACCCTGGAGCTTTTACGGCAGCGGTGCTTCTGGCCAGGTATGGCTTCGGATGTGGCACGTTGGTGCCAGTTGTGCGAAAGATGTCAGGTTGCCAAAGACAATCATCCTACTGCACAGAGTTTCATGGGCCACCTTCTGGCGGGGCGACCCAACGAAATCTTGGCAATTGATTTTACTACTCTAGAGCCAGCTAGGAGTGGGCAGGAGAATGTCTTGGTAATGACTGATATTTTTAGCAAGTATTCTGTAACACCTCCTTTTATCAAAGATGAAACCTCTGAGGGGGATCAACAGATTTCGACTGGTACCGAAATTTCAAACCACTTCACTCAACAAATACTATTTTCCTATTTTATTTCCCATGTACATATAATTGCCCACAATAATAATAAAGAATAGAATGACCCCACCAGTCTTTGTCTCTGTGTAAATGATACAATTATAAACACAACTTATCGTCAGTGTCCAGTCTTTAGAAGGGTTGAACTGATGATGGTGAAGAGATATTTGAGATCGACGCAATGATATAAATCCAATAATCCAGTATGAGAATGAGATGAAGGTGTCAATGGCCTTTGATGCCTCGCTACAGCGTGGTGATATCCTACGGATTCCTACTCCTCTCTTCCAGGAGACGTATAGATCATCAGATCATCCAAAACAATGCAGGATAATAAGTGTGGTTTGAAACAATGGTGACAAGTGGTTAATTATGAAAAGTCCTTTCTACAAAAAGAAAAACAGCTAACATAAGACTTATTCATGACAATAACACCAACATTTTTGATTAGAAGACACATTTAGAACATACTCACGTTTGAGCTTAAACTCCCTGAGTTCTCAAACCAGGACTTCAAATGTATCAGCAGATAGCATTTAGATGAACCATGCGGTTTCCCTCTACCAAACTGAACTGACTTCTTCATTGCTTACCAGGCTTATATCTAGCAGGCCCCACTCACTAGTGCCCCCAAACGGGTTTTAGTGGTACTACCACTTGACCCAGGTAATTTCCCAGGCAATAGTCAGAAAATAAACTATAAAAAACTCAGGTAACATTTAAACTGTTACATACCCCTCCCCGTGGTCTAAAAATTTGACTCATGGTAAATTTTTAAATTCTGGGTATGATAAGTGTCTACCTGACCAGGATCAGACAACATGGCTACCTTGTAGTTTACAGGTCCTAGCTTTTTCACAATCTTAGCTGGGCCTTTCCATTTAGGTGAGATCTTAGCCATGAAAGCATCATCTGCACTAGAAAGAGGGTGTGTTCGCACCCAAACAAAATCCCCCTCATTGAAGTTTTGAGCTCTTCTCTTGAGGTCGTAGTACTTTTTTTGTTTAGTTTGTGCCTTCTCTACATTCTCTCTTACTGACTCGTACAGAACCTTTTGGCGTTCCAGGAGACTGTAAGCTGGTTGGTCCGGATCTGGTGGATTCTGTAAGGCTCTCTGCAGAGGACCTTTAAGTTGTCGGCCTAGGGCTATCTCAGCAGGTGAATACCCGGTACTCTCATGCCATGCGGTATTTAGTGCAAATCTGAACTCACATAACCACTGATCCCAGGTACGGTGGTTTTGGTCGACGTACGTGGCAATCATAGTTTTCAAATTACGATTGACCCGTTCAGTGAGGTTTGACTGAGGATGGTATGCGGTGGTGAGTTTTTGTGTTACTTGCCATTGCTTACATAACTGGGCTAAGAGGTTTGAGGTGAATTGAGCACCTCTATCAGACACGATGAAGGCTGGTGTTCCCCATCTTGTGAAAACCTCCTCTATAAGAATTCGCACAATGGTTGTAGCTTTAGCAGCTCTCATTGGGAAAACCTCTACCCACTTAGTGAAATAGTCCACTATAACCAGAAGATAATTATTCTGGCGAGTGCTTCGTGGAAATGGTCCCATGATGTCCATTCCCAGCATATAACCAGGTTCAACTAGTGGTACACTTTGTAAGCCCCCAGCAGGTTTTAAGTTAGTCGGTTTGTGTTGCTGACATTTCTGACAATTCTTGCAGTGTTGCCATACATCTGTACGAATTGAGGGCCAATAGGCGAACTCTAAAAGTCTCATCAATGTCTTAAATTTACCCAAGTGCCCACTCAGAGGATTGTCATGTGCATAAGTTAAAATTGCTTCCTTCAACTTTGCAGGAATGACAACTTGGATTCTCTGACCTTCTTTGGAGTCTGGTACACTCCTAAATAAAACTGCGTTCTTGAAAACATAGTGTGTTCTCTTCAAGTCAGTGGATTTCTGGTTTTCGGCTTTAACCATCAATTCTTGGCACTCTGGGTCTAGTTTCTGTTCTGCTGCAATTTGTGCCAAATCCACTGGCAGATCACATGTGACAGATGAGTGCAACAACACAGCTGGTGACTCAGCTGCATACCTTCGGGACAATACGTCAGGCACTACATTACATTGTCCTCTCCGATACCGTACAGTAAAGTGATACCCTTGTAGTCTGATCGTCCATCTTTCCAGTCTGGACGAGGGTTTTGGATGTTGGAAAAGCCAGACTAAGGATGCATGATCAGTGATCACCTCAAAAGCTCTACCCTCTAGGTAATGGTGCCACTTCTCTACAGCCCACACTACCGCTAGACATTCCTTTTCTGATGTCGAATAGGACTTCTCTGCACCTCTGAGCAAACGGGATGCGTATGCAATTACTCTCTCTTGGCCATCCACCTCCTGTGTTAACACAGCTCCTAAGCCCACATCACTTGCGTCAGTCTGTACTTTAAAAGAAGCCTCGAAATTAGGTGTGGTTAAAACAGGAGCCTTAGTGAGTTCATCTTTAATAAGCTCAAACGAACATTGGCACTCATTAGTCCACTTCCACTTCGCCTCTTTTTTCTTCAGTGCGTGCAATGGTGCTGTTTTACTAGAAAAATCAGGGATAAAACGATGGTACCAAGCTGCTAGACCCAGAAATCGCTGAACCTCTTTTAAGTTCTTAGGAGTGGGAAATGTCCTGATCGCATCCACTTTATCTACATTCATCTTAACTCCATCTGCAGTGATAGTATGTCCTAGGTAGTCCAGTGAAGAACAGATGAACTTACATTTTGTGAGGTTGAGCGTGAGACCGGCGATGTGTAAACTCTGGAACACCTGCTCGAGATGGTGCATGTGAGACTGGATGTCTGGTGAGTATATAATGATGTCGTCGATATAGACCATGCAATATTTGTTCTTGTGCTCTCTCAGAACTTGCTCCATCAACCGTTGGAAAGATGCTGCGGCGTTTTTAAGGCCAAAGGGAAGACACAAGAATTCATATAACCCTGAAGCAGTAATGAAAGCGGTCTTTTCCATACTTGCAGAATCCATTTCAACTTGCCAGTATCCGCTCTTTAAATCCAGCGTGCTGAACACCTTGGCTCCTTGGAGAGAATCAAGAATATCCGTGATTTGAGGCATCGGATACGCGTCGAGGTGTGTCTTTGCATTCAGTCCACGGTAATCAATGCAAAACCGGGATCCTCCATCTTTCTTATCCACTACCACCACAGGTGAAGCCCACGGAGACGTAGAAGGTTTGATGATTTTTAATTGAAGCAACTCCTTAATTTGCTCTTCAATGAAATCATTCTTCACTTTCGAAGCTCTGTACGGTCTCTTTCTTATAGGAAGTTCGTCAATAGTTTTAATCTCGTGCTTGATCAGGCTTGTACGTCCTAGATTTGTGGTACAAACTGAAGGCCAATCACACAAGAGAGCTTTCAATTGACTCTTTACCTTGACTGCAGCATGAGAGTTTTCCACGACTTGGTCGATTAACTTCGACTTCTCATCGCACCCCAACTCATCTTTTCCTTGGGCAGCATAAAATCGTACAGCAGGGTGCTCGTGCATTTTATTAAAACACATTGGATGACTAGAGTTAGTATCAGGCAGGCATATACGTGAGACATTAAAATCGATGGTGACCTTGGCTTCTCTAAGGAAATTCAAACCTAAGATGATAGGCACTGCCAAATCTTCATCATTCATCACATAGAATGTGACCTCATGTTTTGATCCGTACATCTCACATTCCCAGAGTACTTTACCCTGAGCTTTTTGACTCTGGCCATTAGCCAGCATGAATGTCTGAGCGCTACTGGTCAAAAGCTCATCCTTTCTCTTTAGTCTCTGCCATACTTTCTGCTGCATCAAAGAAAAAGTGCTTCCCGTATCAATCACGGCATTGAAGAATGAGTGATTTAAAACCAAAGGCGCCTGCAGTACATTGTTACACTGAGAGCCAGCAGCAGGATCCATCAGCATCAAGCGATTAGGCTGATTTTTTCCACCAGCAGAACTCTTCTTCTGTTCCTCACCTCTCTCTTGACTCCATCTTCTCTTATTCTCAGTCCAGTCCTTCTCTATTTGGGTCCCGAGACGAACCAGCTCATCAATAGTTTTCACCGTTCCCCTCAACAGTGACGCCAACCGTGGATTGCAGTTTCTTAATGTTGCCTGCACTAATTCGACTTCAGGCAACAAAGGGTTAATCTTTAGTGACATCGCTCTATAATTAAAAGCAAAGTCTCTCACAGATTCGTCGACTCTCTGTCGATAATTTGCCAATTTCTGTGCAGCTACTTCCTTGTGGTCTTCGTTCAAAAATGAAAACAGGAATTTCTTTTTGAATGAATCCCAATCTCTAATATGCGGTTTCTCTGCTCTCCACCAGCTCTTAGCGGTTCCCTTAAGACTCACGGACAATGCAGCCAACACCTCTTCGTGGGACATGGGTCTCAATTCATTATACTCTTCAAAGCGATCTATAAATTCAATGGGCTCTTCTGAATTCAAATTACTAAAGGTAGGTAAATCCATTTTAACAGCAGAAGGATGAGATGTTGAAGAAAGATGTGTTACTTGCCTCGACGTATCTTGTGGTATTGAACTAATCTTAGAGGAGGCGTGAAATTTTCGTTGAGAAGTATCTGTGCTGAAATGAACCGGAGTTGACATGGCCGGTTGGATAGTCTTGAACCGCTGCTCCAGCTGGTTATCACGTCGTTTCAAACAATCCACCATGCTCTTAGCTAGATCATCAATTTTGCCATAGCATTGTTGGTGAATTCGATCTATCTCTCTCTTAAGATGATAATTCATTCTGTCTTCATATGCTCTCAGTTCCATGCTCAAAGTCTCTGAGGTAACGAAGTTACTGATTCTGTGTTCAAGATCATGAAGGTGCTCTTCTATACTACTCATTCGTTGGCCTCTTTCATTACTGCCAAATTGTAACTCATCTTCTTGGAAAACCTGAGGCGGAGGTGGTAAGGGTAAGTCCCTAGTTTTATCATCTTGTTCAATTCTCTGGTCTGGTGACTCAGCTCTACTTTCTCTTTCTTCCTCTGTATCTAAATACAATTCGCTAAAAGTATCTATCAAAGTTGTCACTGGATCCCTACGCTGAACGAAAGCTTCATCAGAAAAATCAGTGATATGCTCTCTTTCTTCCATAGCAGATGATAGTAAGGAATATTTGTTTGTGAAGGGCTTTCAGTACCGTCGAAATTTATTTTTAAATACAAGGAATCCCGCAAAAGTTCAAGCGGGTCCCTGTTCGGGCGCCATCTGTAACACCTCCTTTTATCAAAGATGAAACCTCTGAGGGGGATCAACAGATTTCGACTGGTACCGAAATTTCAAACCACTTCACTCAACAAATACTATTTTCCTATTTTATTTCCCATGTACATATAATTGCCCACAATAATAATAAAGAATAGAATGACCCCACCAGTCTTTGTCTCTGTGTAAATGATACAATTATAAACACAACTTATCGTCAGTGTCCAGTCTTTAGAAGGGTTGAACTGATGATGGTGAAGAGATATTTGAGATCGACGCAATGATATAAATCCAATAATCCAGTATGAGAATGAGATGAAGGTGTCAATGGCCTTTGATGCCTCGCTACAGCGTGGTGATATCCTACGGATTCCTACTCCTCTCTTCCAGGAGACGTATAGATCATCAGATCATCCAAAACAATGCAGGATAATAAGTGTGGTTTGAAACAATGGTGACAAGTGGTTAATTATGAAAAGTCCTTTCTACAAAAAGAAAAACAGCTAACATAAGACTTATTCATGACAATAACACCAACATTTTTGATTAGAAGACACATTTAGAACATACTCACGTTTGAGCTTAAACTCCCTGAGTTCTCAAACCAGGACTTCAAATGTATCAGCAGATAGCATTTAGATGAACCATGCGGTTTCCCTCTACCAAACTGAACTGACTTCTTCATTGCTTACCAGGCTTATATCTAGCAGGCCCCACTCACTAGTGCCCCCAAACGGGTTTTAGTGGTACTACCACTTGACCCAGGTAATTTCCCAGGCAATAGTCAGAAAATAAACTATAAAAAACTCAGGTAACATTTAAACTGTTACAATACTTTGGCCGTCCCGACTAGCGATCAACGTGCCCCTACAGTGGCACGGGTACTGGTGGGGGAATGGTTTTCAAAGTTTGGGGTCCCTGGCCGAATACATTCGGACCAGGGCCGCAGTTTTGAAAATGGGCTTATTCAGCAGCTTTGTGGTTTATATGGAATCCAGAAGACGCGCACTACTCCGTACCACCCCGCGGGAAACGGGCAGTGCGAGCGTTTTAATAGGACCATGCACAACCTGTTACGAACTTTACCAGTCTCACAAAAAAGAGACTGGAACTCTTGCTTGCCCCAAATCCTGTATTGTTATAACACCACCCCCCACCAGGCCACAGGAGAGTCACCATTCTTCTTGATGTTCGGGCAAGAACCACGTTTGCCGTTGGATTTTCTATTAGGTAATGTCCCTGAGCCCTCTGGTGTCACGGTTCACGAATGGGTCAGAGAACATCAGGCTCGGTTGCAACTTGCCTTTCATGGAGCCAGAGAGCGGCTGCAAGCAGCAGCTACACGCCGTAAGACAAACCATGACCAGCGAGTTCGCGAGGCACCTTTACAGGAGGGCCAGTTAGTATATCACCGTGACCTCAGTGTGAGGGGGCGCCACAAAATTCATGACATGTGGAGCTCAGTAATGCACCAGGTACTGAGAGTACCGAAGGAGGGTGGCACGGTATATACCGTGGCACCAGTAAGTGACCTGAGCAAGGCTCGTCATGTGCATCGCTCCCTGTTGAAACCGGTGGTTTGCGAAAATGTGCCAATGCCTCCTCTTATTGACCAAACTGTCGCCCAGCCACTCACTTCACATGTAGCCAGGCAGGAGGAATGGCTGGGCGATTATGACTTGATGATCCAGGGCTGGCCAGCTTCTCGGCTGGCGTCTGAGTCTCCAGCGACAGGGTCAGCCAATAACGATCACAGTACGTCGCCCCTTTTAGCCCCTCCAGTGGAGGTGGGTGGCTCTCCACTCCCTGGAGTGGCTGTGTTGCCTAACTCCTCCGATGGGACGGAAGTAAGAGCACGTCAGACCTCCCGGTCAACGGCTGGACAACATTCAAACCTCCACCATCTCCCAAGATCGGTGTGTTAGGGAGACAAAGTACTGTTTCATTGATACAAATGGTTCACATGCCTTGTCTTTCTGGTGGCCCATCGTCGTGGCGCCGACTTAAAAAGGCCGGGTAGATTGTGGCAGGATGGACTGTGGTTGAATCCAGTCCCTCCTCCCCATTTGGTTACATTGGCTGTTGTCCTTCCTATCCGGTTCGTGATTGGCTTGTGGTGAGTCCGTGGTGGCCAATCATGTTAGGAGGAGGAGGTTAAAGCTTGAAACGTACCCTCTAGGGCAGTGCGTGACGTTGTAGGCTTGTGTTGTTTGGGTTCACCCAGTTCCTGGTGGTGTTGCAGGTATGTAGAGGTCTATTGCAAATGTTGTACTGTGTTAGTTTGCTTGTGGTTTATGTGGGATTCCGATTTTTCATAGAATTCCTTGTGTTGCGGCTAACCCATTTTCCATTGAGTTGAACGGAATAACGTGTTACTCGCCTGTTTGTTGACTCGCCTGCGAGATGTGTGTGTCGCGCGCTGTGGCTCAGGTAAGTTTTCCCCATTTGGGTAATGTATTTGCCTTATTTGGGCGGTAGCTTAATAAAACCATTATTGTGTGTTTTAGGGATAGCTACTATAGCAAGGAAGCGTTTGCGGCCTGCCTTGGGGCAACTGCTGCTTTGCTTAAATACTGTTACTGCACGTCCCCCTACGTGTCGAACTTGTTTACGGCGAGTCCAAGTTAATGGACTGAGTTCATTTTTGCTCAAGGAAACTGCATCGTAGGCCACTTGTGTGGCCGACTGAGTATCTGCCCTCAGATGTGTGTATCAACGGATGAGTGTGTTTGTTATGTGATCATTTGAGTGGGTTGTGCGTTCTTATTTTCTAAAAGCGATTTCATTTGTTTCTTTGGTTATTTCATTTGCCAGTATTATAGTTGTTTGGTAAAGTCATTTAATTTGCCTTTTTGTTTATTTCATTTACCCGCATTATGATCGTTTTGTAAAGTAATTGCATTTGTTTCTTTGGTTATTTCATTTGCCAGTATTATAGTTGTTTGGTAAAGTCATTTAATTTGCCTTTTTGTTTATTTCATTTACCATCATTATAATCGTTTTGTAAAGTACTTTCATTTTGCTTCTTTGTTTATTTCCTTTACCAGCACTATAGTCGTTTTGGTAAAGTAATTTCATTAGTTTCTTTGGTTATTTCATTTGCCAGTATTATAGTTGTTTGGTAAAGTCATTTAATTTGCCTTTTTTGTGTATTTCATTTATCTGCATTGTTGTTGGTGTGCATGGTTATTCCATGTTTTTGTTTGTTTATTTGACTTAAAAGTATTACTGTTGTTTTTTTCCTCTATCTCATTTTCTTTGTTGCCGTTCTGGAAAAGTTCTTGTTTTTTTTTTGTCTTTGTCATCATTGTTAGTTTGATTTATGGTGTGAAATTATGACTTATCGTTAATTTTGTTTATTCTGTCTTTGTTATATGTGGCGGCGCTGAGAGCTGACGGTGGGGACGGCGTGCTCGAGGTGGTGGGCCCTCTTTAGTGTGTAGTGTGGTTCCCTTCACAGTGTGACCGTTGCTGTGCTGGTTGTGTGGCTGTGCACGTGCGTTTGGGGTGGATTATTTGGATACTCATGCCCGAGTCGCTGGACGCCCACCAGTAAGCCTCAAGCCCGGTATTGTGAGTGTGCGTGTGTGAAATATACTCTATGTCCGGACACTGATTCACACATCCTTGTGTGTTATTTATTATTGTGTTTTATTGATGATTAATTATTTGATCCCCATTGGAGTGCTGTGATGTGGTATTGATTCTTACCCAGTGTGTAGTGTTTTAAGAATACGCTGACGTCAGCTTTTCAGAGTGTTTACTATTTTTGCTGTGAATTTGATTAATAAAATTGTATTCCTTTGTACGAACCATTTCTCTGTTTGTTCAGTGCGCGAACCTGATTGCCTAATTCTATAGAAGTCTTGGTGGTTACTTACAGTTCCCCGGGTTAGACCTCGGGGTGGCGTAGTCAAATTATATTTACTGCCGCTGCTACACACGCACAAGCGAAAAACAAACCATTCCCCACAAACTTGTTCTCATTCCGTGCACTTTCCATACACAAACGATAACCAACCGTCACATAAAGAAGACTTATGCCGCGCATTACATCTGCGGAGCTGAGAGGTTTGCGTGCGACGGTGAGTGAGTGTGTGTGTGTGTGTAGTATCTTCATGAATGTTTGATAGAGGAGGCAGAACTCCTTGAGGAAAAACAAGTGGATTTTTTCTTGAGGTTTATCTGTCATGCAGTATTACTATCCTATGTACTCTCAGTGGAGGACCTTGAGGATTCGCTCTGGGTCAATTTGTGCCTGCTAGTGCACTGGGTTTAGAAATGCAGGACATACTGCCGAGTAACGCTGTCAAATCACTTGCCAATTTGGCATATTTAGATCAAATACTTAACTCGTGAGTCATCATGATATATTAGCATATTGTGCAGAATCTGCACATATCTGGCTTACTTGAACATACCCGTCACTACGCTACAAATAACGGCACGCTTGGTCATTTGCATTGAAGCAATAGCGAAGATTAAAAAGCATTGGTTAACAGAAAAGACTGTTATTTTCCAACATCCTAAAATGCTCTTTGTATTGATCTGTCCACCTAAAATACATATTTGGTAAAAAGGATGAAAGAGCAAGGGAGGAGATTGTTGGATGAATTGATGTTTGAATAAGAAATGAATGTATGAAATCCAAATTTGATATAAGCTGTGGGGGTGGGGGGGTGGGGGGGGGGGGGGGGGGGTATGGCTGGTAACTTAAAAATTAAGTAGCCAAATTGGTCAGTGAGTGAAAAAGTTAATTTCAAACCCTGGTTATGTATGCTATTTCCATCAAGATTTCCATCTTTTCTTTCAATCTGGGGCACAAAAGGAGAAATTTTGAAGAATTGTTCCAGTGATTTGCTGAAGGAACTAGTGACATGCGGAATTAATCATTCAGGCTGCAGGTTTTGTGAAATGATTCATTGAAAATATTTAGCTCAAAATAATGATTCATTCACAAAGCGAACATTATTACTTCTCTCATGAACGCTCCAAATTTATACTGAATAACAACCTAATTTTTTAAGTGAAAGTGAGAAGACGGTGACAGAATTTACATTTTTGAGCAAAAAAAAACAAAAACTTTCATATTTGTAGACAGAATAAAGTTATTTTGTTGGCCTGTAAACTATATCTATAGAGTTAGCTGTACCATGTCTGTTTCTATGTGTTTATGTGTGTGTAAGGCAAGCTGAAAGGCCTCAGATAAAGACAGAGAGTAATCTGGCCTGGCTTAACCCTGTCTGACCTGATTTACACCCTGTATGTCCACACTGCTCTGCCTTGACCATCCTTCTGCTGTTAAACCACTCCAGAAAATCCTGCACAATGTCTAGAGTAAACACTCATACTGGCATTTATTCGGCCCTGGAATTTTCTCTCCCTCCCTTTCACTCTCTCTTACACACATACGGATGTTGATAAACCTGTCATCATACAACATAAACAATTTGTAACAGTCTCTCTTCTCTAAATCCTGTAATGGCTGAAAGTCAAACTTAGACAGAGGATGTATCCAACTACATCGTAAGCACTATTCAGACTGTAATTGTTTCTCAGGGTAACATCTGTAAAAGAACATCTGCATGGATCCCCCATGATGAAAACATCTTCATATTTGTTAGTATTGCTCATTGCATGCAAACACATCAAACATCAGCACTTTGCGGTGGTCAAAAAAGATTTTCAGAACAAGTCTTGGGCCAAATCATTCAAAGTCAGAAATTATGATATACAAGTATCAGTGTTATACTAAATATTTGTTATTATATTTTCCGTTTTCATTTTAATTTCAGTTTAGTTTAAGGTTTAGTCATTTTGTCTGCGTTTTTGTCATTGTTTCATTTTCCTTTTTTGTTATTTAGTATTTTTTATATTTTATTTCTGTTCATGTTTATTTCAAGAATTTTTTTTTTTTATGGTTTTACCTATAATTACCCTGATATATAAAACAATCATATAAACTATTAGACTCCACAAGCAAAATATAAAATGATTCAGTCAAAACAAAAAGGTAATTGGATGCAGAAGTATTGTACCAGAAAACACCTGTTTGCATAAATATCTGTTTACATAAATATATATATATATAGTCTCATTAGAAAAATAGAGATGACAACATTTCAAAATTAAAAGCATTACTACTAATGACCAAATGATTTCATTTTGCCACTGGCGACTTCAAGCTTATTAGTTGTTTCGTCAGACCTTGCTGCAAATGAGGATTGTGACCAAGTAAAATATTTCGGTAACGCTTTCTTTTACAGTACAGTACTTACGTGTACTTACAGTGTACTTACCTAGAAAGTACTGGCTAATATAAGGTAAGTACATGGGTCAGGGGTAGGCTTAGGGGTAGGTTCAGGGTTAGTACCTAGTTATTACCCAGTAATTATAATTACTATAATAACAGTACATAGTAAGTACATGGGTAACAGGACTGTAAAAGGAAGCGTTACCAATATTTCTTTAAAATAGCTCATGAAGCCCAGTCAAGCTTGTAAGACTCCTATCGTTTTTAACTAAATAAGCAGTCATCATTCCATGAAGAAACTTTTAGATTGGATCAAATTGGCCTCCACAGCTTTTCAATCAACGGGCGACACAGGTTCTTGGGCAGTCAATATTAATATACTACGTGTTATTGACGACGAGAAGGACAGCTCCGGCCCTAGAGGGAGATCAATACTCCCTGAGATCTCAAAGAGTCGAGTGTGAGCGTGGGAGAGCGACTGCTTGTTTAGAGCAGTGTGGGAAATTTGTCTAGACTCAAAGCATGGCATAAATAACAGAGCAATGTCATAACAAATATCTCAAGATATATCTGGCATTTTCTAATCGAAAGGAAACAACACTACACGGTTTAATGCAGAGGATAATGACCACAAACAAATTCTTCATTTGCTTTTTTCCCCCAGAAAGATCTGAGCCTAACTTGGATCACGTTTTCGTAAAAAAGTGACTTTTTATTTTCTTCCCTCACTTCAAAACCGTTCCTCAACCCTGCTGCTTTTCATTCCTTTCCTTTCTAATGACCATCCAACGCCGATGTTAGCACGGTTGGGGCGAATGAAAGAGAAGTTTATGGAGATCTGCTGAGATTTATGAGCTGATAATGACCTGCCATGTGACGTCTAGGGCTGACCGTGATTGGGTGAGCTGCCACAGGAAGTCTAGCACACTGTAAAAACCTTCTTAGTGGGACCAGCGCTGGCTGCAAGATGAGTCCATCTCATAGCAGCAAAAAGACCCACTTAACCAGGGAAATATTGTGCTTGGCAT
Source organism: Rhinichthys klamathensis goyatoka (assembly GCF_029890125.1). Lineage (NCBI taxonomy): Eukaryota > Metazoa > Chordata > Actinopteri > Cypriniformes > Leuciscidae > Rhinichthys > Rhinichthys klamathensis. The sequence goes on along the minus strand of NW_026606844.1, from coordinate 347,075 downwards.
GACATGGAGTGTTTTCCCAGTTCAGCACAGCAGCTGTGGAACAGACAGGCAACACAAATGTTTTGCAGCGCTAAGTCAAATAGCAGCAAAACTGTCCATCTTTGTTTTTAGTTTTTTTTTTTTTTAAAGGTGGTTTGTGTGGGTATAGTCCTTTAAAAATATTTGAAGTATGGAGCTTTTAGGATTTTGTAGTACATATCACAAAATTAGTTTTGTATCAACAAGCCAATTTAAAAGGACAAAGCAGGGCAGTTAACATCTATGCTAACCTCACTAGCCATATAGCAATTTACTATTTCCTATTCAATGTTCAATGACATGCTCAGTGCACTTAACAGGGTGAACAAAGAACCATGTAATTGTCTTGTGCAAGACCCTGTGGGGAATCGGTCTTAAATAGAAAACAGGGCTTGGTGTAAATTTAAGGTTTTCCAGACTCCCGTTCCCCAAACTAGCCTGAGGAAACACCCCGCAACAGATGCTAATAGTGAAAGCAGGGCAGCCGATAAAAGAATCCCAACCCCCCCAAAAAATTCAAGTCATACAAAAATGCTGTCAAAGATAAAAAATAATTTTGGCAAAGCAGCAAAACGTATTTAAAGCACATGATTTGTCTAAAAAAAAAAAAAAAAAAAAAAAAAACTCCATTGGAAAAGGGTACTAGAAGTTGTAATATGAATACTAATAGTAATATTATACTGAAATGTACACGCACGCATACACACACACACACACAAATACACCCAACCAGATTATTCAGTCATCCATTTTTTTGGCATAGATTTTTTTTTCTTTTGGTGTAGAATATAAGAAAGTGCTAATTAACTAATTAAATCTGTGTAAACTAATACAAAAATATTCACTTAGAAGTTAATTTTTATTCATTAATTATAATTAGGAGGACCCATACATCTGTGGGCACAAAATAAAAGTCACCCACATTTATATCACATCACACATCTTCGTCAAGTAGGCTATTTAAAGAATATGAGCTCATCCCTTGTGACCTAATTAAACCAAATCCTCAGGGACACCTGTGCAGGGACAATACTAGTTCAATAAGATAATTAGCTGAAAATTAAAAAGCCATTTGCTGCATAAGAGGTGATACGATTCAAGAGCCCACAAAAAAAGCTTAAGGCATGCATTTATTTGTTAGTTTCTCTATAGCTATCTATTAAAGAAAAGCATTTGACTTCGGGTTCAGCTAAACATGAAGACTGTCACGTTTTAAATAGTTTTTATAGAAGATGTAAAGATTTATTGTGCTAATGAACTGGAAGGATTTAAATGCAGACTTCTTTATGCTGTAAGTTTTAAATAATCGCACTGGATGCGTATGTCATTTTGTCTTCGTGAATTCATCCGTTTGCATGTTCTTACAGAAATTAAAACTAGAGTACCATGAGATGAATTTATAAATACACTGTCATTATGGTTTACCCACGCTCTAATCACAGTCACATAGCTACAGCAGTATGGGCAGCAGATAAAATGAACTTTGTCAAAAACTACTTCTGACAGGTCTGCTTTGTGAAGCCCATGGAACGTAATGACAACTAACCACAAAACAACATTTGAAACGATGTCTTCCTCTCACCATGTTACCTCATTTTGCTGCATACAATCTACAACCTCAAGAACAATTATCATTCAGTGGGCCACTCTCTCATGTTCAAAAGATAAGCTAGTCATTTATCCATCGCAACGCGCCAGAGTGCCGTCTTTTGGTGCAATCTGCGCTACCTCCCCTGGAGAGGCTCATTCTGTATTTCATATATCAGAGAAAATTGCATTAAGGGTGTGTGTGTGCAGGCAGTGCGCTGTCAGGAGGAGTAGCACTTGTTTTCACAGGCCTCGTCAGCCTGCGAAAGCACAATGTGCAGCTTCGGTCTAATGCAATAAAGCTCCTGCAAGTCACAACAAAGCAGACGCGGCTCTGAAAAAGACTCGAGGAAGTGGATGAGGGTGGTGGCAGAGAGGAGAAAAAACAGATATGGCATCTCTGAGGGTAAATGCAGCAGGGTTTTTAGAAAGCCTGCTCGGCATTACCAATAATGCACTTCTCTGCAGTGAGCTGGTAAACAGCCGGAAGGCAGAAAGAGGCTGTAAGGAAAAAGTCTTCTTTAAAGGCCCACTGAAGAGCCTTGGAACGCGCAGCTTTGTATGATGCGTTGACGTAATTTCCACTGAAACATATTGAATGGCTCCTCCCCCTTTTCAAATGGCCAATGGCTAGTTTACCTCACAGCGAATCCGAGCACTAATGATACGTTGGATTCAATACTAGAGGTGGGATTAAATTCTAGCCATTTCATTCTTAACCAACATACAGTTTTTAAGCAACCGAACACACATCTCCAACCAATATTGCTCCGTGATGATGTGTTAACGGTCGCTTTGGCCAGGTGGTATTTATAGCATAGGGGGCGGGACGCTTTCGATTCTAGAGAGCATTTGATTGGACAGAAGATGTGCTGAGAAGCTGAAGTCTGCGGTGATGTCATAAACATCTGTGTATCCATTTTAGCGGAAGTGAGAGACTAAGTTTTGAATGCTTACATCTCCTAAATGCGAATTTTGTCATTGTTTTGGAACACACAAGCTTATTAATAACCTTAAGGCTAACATATTCATACTAAAAGCTAAAAAACTAAAAAATTTATTTCCGGGGGCCTTTTGATTTTAAGTTTTAACAAAAAGGACTAAAATGTAATTAGAAACTAAATAAATAAATAAAACACAATACATAAATAAAGAGAGAGAGAGAGAGAGAACTGGCAACCCAACATATAACTTAACTACTATATTTACATATTATATAAGTTATGTAAAAATGATAAATAACTCATGAGAAAATGTTGACTGATGATACATGGGGATTCATATTTGGCGAGATAATTGTGTGAACGCAAGTCCAGTCAACTAGAATTATGTTCGCTTGAACAATCAGACATTCATAACAAGAGATTTGCACAACTCAGGTAATTATGTTTGCTGTCAGTTCTCCGCTCCACCTCACTAGCCCACTCGAAAAGATCCGTTGGAGACACTTCATCTAATTTCCTGTCAAAGCAGGACAAAAGAAGTGGAATAATATGGTATCGCAGAAGAGAGTTTGGCGTGGTTGCGCTCCGTGCGGGTCTAGGGTATGATGGCTTCGCATTAGCACGCGCCAATTAATAGCTGCGAGCGAGACGGCTTCCCCTTTCTATCAGCCACCTGTCCATCAAAAAGGAAATAATCATTAGATTCTAATAAATCTGTCTGCCATGTCAATGTAGCTGCCATGCAAAAATGTGCTAGTCTTAGCCCCAGGGTGCCCAGAGACCTGTTTTTCGTTATTCGCTGTACAGTTGAATGCACACACTATTGGTGGAATAACTTCAGGTGTGTATTGTCGGTGGTGTTGAGAGGGGAATTATGGTACATATCAAGCGGGATATTTCGGCAGTTCTCCACAATGCTGCCCATCACCACAGCGCTGCAGGGCATTCTCACCAGTATGACTGGCAGCTGTTTCCTGCCGGGCAGGTCACGTGACCACAGCTCACGGAACGGCGGAGAATGGTTTGCGTGTCTGGGGCTCTGGGAGTTGTGTGAGAATGGCAGGTGAGAATTTGAGGGTGTGTTCAGATGAACCGGCAGCCCAACTTATATGTTTTCCCAGGAAAGTTTGCAATGCAAGATGTCAATATGTGCTTTTTGGGTTTATTATATTTACACATCTACAAGTAGTCAGTAACTGTACATAATTGGATTGTGTGCTATGTAAACTTTACAAAAAACAAATCCAACAAAATTTCATTTAAACGAATGCCGTTTAAATTCATCTTCAATCCCCAAATTTGAACTGAGGTAGCAAACTTTTAACTTTAAAAAATTGGTCAAGATAAACTTCGAATTTTGGATTGATAAAGTCTTTTTAAATCGTGATGTAGAGAAGCATAGAATGATAGACAAACAAACAGACATAACAATAGACGGATGGACAGACTAGATAGATAGATAGATAGATAGATAGATAGATAGATAGATAGATAGATAGATAGATAGATAGATAGATAGATAGATAGATAGATAGATAGATAGATAGATAGATAGATAGATAGATAGATAGATAGATAGGTAGATAGATAGATGGATTCCATTTCATATTCCAACTGAACTTCCGGTAGGGTGTGGCCAATTCAAATTCACACTCGTGAAGGGAGTTTCCAATTCTTTAGTTCTGAATTTTGCCCAAGCCTGCCGCATGGATGAACACATATTTTGGCAACATTGGGGGGGAAAAAGAACAGGAACTGAACAAAGCATGTTCACCACAAAGCCAAAAAAGCCGCCTACCTCATTATCTACAATAACACACACTCCCCTCCTACGCACATTCACCCCCAAGGCTGCACACCCCTCCATACATTATTGAACAAAGGCAGGGGTCTTCACAGCAAGGGACTCGGGAGGGAGGTTAAAGCCCTGTTTTTGTTTCAGCAGCACTGAACCTTCAGAGGTTAGAGCCCCAGGTTGGCCAAGGACAAGCGTCAGGACGGCCGCAGGCCTGTGAACTCCTGCTAATGAAGGCAGCTCAAGCTGGTAAACAGCACAGGGTGGATGTCACAAGCATACATTACAATACATCACTGTCTTCCTCAGGCCAGGGGGCTTCCTCTGCCCACCTGGTGCCACGCTGACATGTTCAGGGACTACAGCGCTGTTGGAGAGACATTTTAAACAGATATTGCTGATGCTGAATGCAGAAAGGGTAAGAATTATCTTGCAAAGCCAATGGCATTGGATCTGGTCCACAATCTTATTCCGGTCATGAACCATCCACTAGTTTCCACGAAATGGTTGTCAGGAAAAGCCAGAACAATATAGAGTAATAGTCTTCTAGTCTGCAGATTTAGAAATGATTTGGAAATGAGGATACGAGTGTATAAGGAAGAGAGATAGCTATATAGAGAGAGATACGCTCAGACAGGAATGTGGTTGTTTTCAGGTCAGTGAGCTTGTGAGATGTAAACGTAAGGAAATGAGTGCATGAGAACGAGAGAATGTGACAACTTATAGACTAGCTGGAGAGGAGAAATGTAGGCAGAAAAGCAGATGATTTACTGTACCTCTAAAGCATACAAATCTAAAATGATGAACTCTGTGAGTGTGCTTAATTAATATATGAAGTCCTCTCCATCTAAAACCAGATTGAAGCTATTGAGAGAAAATACCTGAAAGAGAACACTGACCAACCCTAAATGTTTGTGCAGATTGAGGATGGCTGCTTGATGTTGAGTTTGATTTGTTTGTAATGTGCACACGCACACACACACACATAGAGATAGACAGACAGACAGACAGATGATATTATAGATGTAAATATGTGTTTTGTACCTTTGAAAGATCCCTGAAGTTGCTGGGAATTGTCAGGTCCAGCTCTTCTGACTCATAGTTTGTAAGGACCCACGGGAAAACAGGATACTGGTTCAGATCATTGTACGTCCTTCCTGAAAGAGTAAAGGTATTTGAAATTAGTGTAAGGCAGGTGAGAAACACAGTGGCAATCCAACATGCAGCACTGCAGCTGTCGACCCATTGTCATGTTGGTCCGAGATATTTTTGCAGGGCTCATGACTACGGGTTATTGTGCTTTCCATTATAAATTCATAATTTGGATAATATCAATGACATGACTGCCTCATTTTTAAAAAGACAGAAACAAGTGTGTTGCGTGTAATGACAAACACAGTATCCCACTGCGAGCTAAGATGATAACAACAACTCAGGTTTTCATAATAACATGTACAGTAATAGAGTTTTCAACGAGATGAACAAGCAGATGTTGGTGTGGTTGTCTGTCACAGCGCCTAATGACTGTATTACAAGCAGTGGAGGGGTTTAAAAGCTTTTCTTGGTTAAAGTTTCTTGAAAGTGAAAATTGTGCGGTGAAGTTGTGGAGTGGGTGTAATTAAAGGCATGCAAATTCTTCCAGAAGATGACACCGTACCCTTGACACCCCTCCCTGTGGCACAGTCAGGCCTCTCCTCTGATTGGCCAGAGAGTTGTGGTAACCATGGAGACCTATACGAAGTATCCATGACGGAGCACATATGCGGCAATGCAATAGACGCCAGATGTGCCTTTGTCTTTTTCTCCTTCCATTTCTCTCTCTTCATCTTTCCTTATCTCGCTCTCTCTCTTTCTGCCCTGCGTCTGTTTCCTTGCTGTTAGGAATATGGATTTCAGATGGTAATAACTGTCACAGGAGATCCAATCATAAAAAGAAAGCTATAAAATGGCTTATCTCTCTTCTAAATGCCCTATAATTTCTCTCAGATGACAGTTTTCACTGAGTATGATATGTAAGACACATAAAAAGCTATGACTGCAAACTTTAAATATACATATATTTTTTTTTTTGTGCACCACAGCTGCATTTATTGGATAAAAATACAGTAAAAACAGTAATATTGTGAAATATCACTATTTTTATATAACTGTTTTCAATTTTAATATTTTTAAAATGTACAGTAATTTATTCCTGTCACAGCAAAGCTGAAGTTTCAGCATCATTACTCTTCAGTGTCACAAGATCCTTCAGAAATAATTCTATTCATTTCTTTCTTATTAATCATTTATTAGTTTATTTCTAATTTTTTAGAAATTTAGAAATTATTTCTAATCTTTCTCTTTATATATGTATACTTGTAAATTTAGAATATATAAAATATAATTTTTAAAACTAAAGTTAAAAGTTGAAAACGTTTTTATATATTCACTGTATACACACACACACACGCACACACACACACGTGCACGCACATGCACATACACACACACACACACACACACACACATACACACACACACACACTTTACTTCGTTTGAAAAAAACTTGTATGTGGCAGATTCTGCTCCAATCTTATATATCGGATTTTCTATGAAAGAAAACTGTAGTCAAGAAATAAACCTCTCCAAAAAAACCTAAAAAATGATTTTTGGAAAATGACAATTTGATATATATATATATCCCTGTAAACCCTCTATGAGACATTGCAAAGGTGCTGGCGTGATTTGTGCTTGTGGACAGAAAAGTTTCCAGACTCGTCTGGCTACCGCTGTGATCTGGAGCTGTGAGGACGCCACTGAAGCTTGGTCATGTTGATATACAGAATCTCTTAAAGAAGGGATACAGTGGGGCTATTTCATCTTTACAGTGCGATTACTCACACAACGACTGGAAGCCAGGTATTTCCTGTGGAACTCTGAGAGGGCACAAAGTAAACCTGATCCTGACCTTTAATCAAAAGGTTAAAATCCTCCGAAGTGGTACTAACCCACAGGGGCATCTCAGTTCAGATGACTGACTGAGAATAGCAAGAGAGCATGTGTGGAGACTCGAGAGTTTGATGATGTGGGCTTTGGTTCTGGGTTCTCCAGGCCTGTCATGATGGTTGGAGATGATAGTGTGTGTGGGCTAATTACCAGACCCATCACAAATGACTGTCATTAATCTTCCTCTTAAACGGCCACCTCTTAGAGCGCACAGATAAAACAGTATGATTTATAAAGCTCTCAAGTGGTTTTATACAATATGCGCAGTTTAGTTTCAATGCTGTTAATTAAACAAACATGCCATTAATTACTCCGTTGCCATTATTATGATAAACATTATATTATTACTGATTGTTTTAAGTAACAATGCTACAAATAAAGGACAGTATTTTTTCTTCTTATAGCTCTTTGCTTTTTTCTATCAACACAATACGTTTATATGCACATAGAAAGAATAATCAATGCAAAACACTGGTCTCGTCAGAACTGCAACCTAGCTGTGAGGCTGCAATGGATAGACAAAATAATAAAATAAAATAAATAAAATAAAATAAAATAAAATAAATAAAATAAATAAAATAAATAAAATAAATAAAATAAATAAAATAAATAAAATAAATAAAATAAATAAAATAAAATAAAATAAAATAAAAAATAAAATAAATAAAAAACAATAAAAATAATAAATAAATACAAAACAAAACAAAGAAACAGAGCGAAGCGAAACGAAAACAAAACAAAACAAAACAAAACAAAACAAAACAAAACAAAACAAAACAAAACAGGGAATCATAGCCTGGTATTATGGTATTCAGATACTTACACTGACACTAAACCAATTCATCCCGAACCCTGAGCGTAATGATCTTGAGATATTCTGGGTTTAGGATGAGGTAGACTTGATTAACCAGGTTAATGCCACATGGTGAAGTGGGGCCGGGAGGAGGAAAAAGGTTGAGATGAGGGGAGGTTGAGCTGACAGGGCCGAGGCCCGGGTGGAAGATGTTAATATCACCGCAATAGTGTTTAATTAGGAGCGGACCGGCTTCACATTAACACCCCTCTTTCTCTCCTGTCGGTGGGCCCGGGCTTCACTGACACCTCTGTCAGCACAGGTCATTACCACTCCTGCCTTTAATGAATTTTACCCCATTCCAACTCTGCCTTACATCTAATTAGCTGACAATAATGTTTCGAACTCAAGCCGGAGCTAAATATAAATATGCATGAATGTGCAGCACGAGCAGGGATGACACATTTCAGTGTCAAGAGGAGGTGTGTGTGTGTGCGCACAAATTCTCACTAGTTCACATCAGAGACTTTGCAACAGAATATTTCAACTCTGCACACACTCCCAGAGACACACTAATTAGCCCAACGAGTCCACAGCTCTCACTTTTGCGCAACGATAGAGCGTCTGAGTACGAAGGGAAAATATAGCTCCTAAATAAATAATGAGGGGAAAGACAGTAAATTTCTTTTTGTTTGAAAAAAGAAACTGATAATAACATTTAAACCAAATATATATATATATATATATATATATATATATATATATTTGGTTTAAATGTTATTATCATGTTATAATAACATAATATAATTTGCCATGTCCAACCAAAAGATTCTAGCGGACGTATTTTATAAACACTGATCAGTGGACAAATTCATCATTCACATCAAAGCCGATGTCAAACTTGATTGCAAATGGTCCAAAATACTTTAGTTTAAATGACTGGTTAATACTGACAAGCAAATCAATTCTGACCTGCAATGGTATTGAGAAACATCAGGTACTCAAAGTTCGAGATCTCTCGTCTTTGCCAGCGCTGAGTCATGTTAGAGGACTTGAAGAGCTGACGAGGGGTGGCCAAAGAAATCCGCCTGCAAAAAAACACATAAGCACAAAACTTCACCAATAAGCAGGGCTCAGGTCCAGCTTGACATTTGCTTTCATTTACTTTGATTATTGTGGACTTGGCTTGTTCCGCAAATGGATTATAACTCAAAATATGACATTGTAACATTTAGCTTCCAAAAAAAGACAAAAGAGTACACCAGCTCACACACGCAAGGCTGTCACGCTCTTTACTGTGGTGTGTAATGAATGCATCAGTTCCAGCAAAAGAGATTCTTTGCAGATGACCATAATGCGCCTTTGCTCTTGAAGTATATGCAGCACACATGCTAAAAATATGAGAACAACAGAGGATTCTGGTGCAGCGCCTGAATCGGACCTCTCTCAGGGATTCGCATTCACGTGCAGGACTTTCTTTCTATGTGTTTCTTTGAATAATTCTGTGCAACTTCCCTGCACTTATTCTGACTAAAAACAAGAGAATGGAGTACTTATTATTAGCTATGAAAATTCATTGCTGAACATAATGAAGCATTAATACACAGATGAGCAAAACATGTTGGTCCTCCGCGTGCAGCTAAAACAGGGCCAGGAGGCCAGGCCATTTGGAGCCCAAGGCAACACCTTGAACTCTTCATCATTTTTCTCAAACCATTCCTGAACAATGTGTGCAGTGTCCATTTCCTGCTGAAAGGGGTCACTGCCTTCAGCGAACACCATTGTCATGAAGGAATGTACCTGGTCTGCAACAATATTTAGGTAGGTGGGACGTGTCAAATTTACATCCACATGACTGGCCGGACCCAGGGTTTCCCAGCAGAACATTGTCCAGAGCATCACACCCCCTCCACTGGCTTGTTGTCGTCCCAGACTGCATCCTGCCTCCATCACTTCCGCAGGTAAACGGCACACGTACACGGCCGTCCACGTGATGTACAAGAAAACAGGATTCAGGTGACCTCCTTCTACTGCTCCACGGTTCAGTTATTATTACACTCGCGAACCCATTGTAGGTGCTTTCGATGGTGGACAGGGGTCATCATAAGCACTCTGATTGGTCTGCGGCTACACAGTCCCATACACAGCACCACTGTGGTTGTGACACATTCCTCCCATAACCATCATTAAAAATGAGTGTGACTTGTGCCACAGAAGCCCTTCTGTTGTCTCAGACTGCCCTTCGTTGCCGTCGTTGCCCTGGTGCATCGATGAGCCTTGACGCACAACACTATGTGTACACTTATTGTTACTAGCATGGCAATAGACTTCAGTTGAAATACTCTAAAGAATATGGGTTTATTTGGTAGGGTCAGTCAGGGACAAACATGCAAAAACACCCATGCCGCAAGTACTTTAACTACCTCTACCTCCAAGTATTCCAAACAGTTGAACAGCAAAGGAGTACACTCAGGATCAATCGTTTCTGACATTTGATGTGGTCATCATGCTAGACTTTTAAACAAAATAAAGGCGAAGTAAACATTGTTTTGAACAATATTTTGAATGGCAACCACGTGCAGGTGTTCCAGAGAACTAGAAACAGACTTGCCTGGCCTGTGGAAGGCCGTAACTTGTGCCGACGCCCACGCGAGGAAGACTGTAGACCACCTTCTTCACTGTGGCCTGATCGGGGAAGTTAAACATGACGGACGCTGAGGGAGGCAATGACGTCACAAGTTAAACAAAGGCCTACAGTAGAGTACATCCAAATATGAGTAAACATTTCCACAAACGGTACAAAGACTTCAGAACGGGTAAACAAATACTGCTTAGCGATCATTCAGTCTATGCCCTGAATCTGAGGAAATGGCTTAAAAAAACTTTTGATTGGTTTGTTATCAAATTCAAATTTGGACTTAATTTGGACTTAAATGTGTAGATATTTTGTACTTTACACTTTTGTAGTTAAGTATAGCTCACTTATTGGGCCTGTAGAGGGGGATTTATCCATAAAAAGTGTCCTGGGTCAGCTTAAACCTAGTCCCAGACTAAAATGCATGTTTGAGCTGTTTTAACTGTAAACAACTCGCACTGATATTTCGTAAATATGTCAAAATGGACATATGGGAAATTGACATTCCCTGCATGGTTTCTTCATAGTTTTCATTTTTTTTGAATCAGTTATGTACATTAGGGTTTTATGTTACATTTAATGTTGTTAAATTAAAGGGATAGTTCACCCAAAAATGAAAATTAGCCCATGATTTACTCACCCTGAAGTCATCCTAGGTGTACCAGTATATGACATTCTTCCCTTGAACTTGACGCACAACGTAAACAGGGCTGGGCAACTGCGTTCGTCATTACGTTGTGTGTCAAGTTCAAGGGTTACTCTTTTGGCGTAAGTCGATGCGTACGGCCGTCAGCCGGAAGCTAGTTATTTTAGTCGATAAAGTTTTAAATATGGATATTTTTCTTACACGAACGTATCGCTTCACTTCAAAAGACCTTTATTAACCCCCGAAGATGCGTGGAGCACTTTAATCATGAATAGATACGCTTTGATGGACTTCCAAAGACATCCAGTCATTCACTGCCATTATAAAGCTTGGAAGAGCCAGGACATTTTTTAATATAACTCAGATTGTATTTGTCTGAAAGAAGAATGTCATATACACCTAGGGTGACTTCAGGGTGAGTTAAATCATGGGCTAATTTTCATTTTTGGGTGAATGTTTATTGCATTTTTCAAATTTCATGTGTGTTACCATGATGGTTGTTTAGTGTTTGTGTGAATGGCACTGTGCAGCTTATATACTGTATATTAGTATACTTTCTCAGCGTGTGGAAAAGCTGTTTATGATGAGCTTTGACTCATCATGTGACTCTCATCACCACAGTGATTGGTGGTTGTCAATGTATTACAATTGTAAAAAACAGAATTAGTACTGCAATAGTCACATGGGTTAACATATCAGATAATTAAATATGTTTTTTTTTTTTACTGTAAATTTAAGTTAAGTCTGTAAAACCTAAAATGTTGCTACCGCAACCGTATTTTTTACGGTAAATTTCTGGCAGCCACAGCTGCCGTTTTTTTTACGTAAATTTAAAGGAATTTTTTTTTACAGTGGGTGTGGACTTTTTGAAGCTGGTTGACCAAGCATGTTTCGCTGGTTTAGAAAGTTTTGAAAACTCAGGATTTTCAGCAGGACAGAGATCCAGAGCACTAGATAGTTTGAGTGGTCAATGTTTTGGAAAACACATAAGACAGTTTTACTTCTGTTGGCCATGAAGATCTCCAGCGCTGTGTTCTGAAGCAGGAAGCGTCGGGTGAACACTGCTCGGATCTCGCTGAACATCCATTTGCCATGAAGCCCCTCAGAGTAGACCAGCACCTACGCACAGGCGAAAAGGAAAGAGATTCGTTAACTCAACTGCAATCCAACAGATTTTCCAGGCTGTTTTTCAATACAGTGTCACGCGTGTTATGATCGTTGCTCGGGAAACACATTCCGTAGTTGCAGTTTGATTGTCACTCCAATCATAATGGCATGAAGCCACTTTGACGGAGCACTGCGAAACATTCCATTCCCGTCAGAAATGTTGGCTGGAATCTCCTGAGTGACAGGCAAGGCTTTGATAGGCTTCTCAAAATGGAGGCATCTCAGACGCTGCTTTCTGCTGATGATGCAAAGGGCCATCTTTCCACCTTTCCTCTATTTTGTTTGACACGTCTCTCTCACTCGCTCTCACTGTGCTTTTGGAACACAATCCCTACGGGGGTAAGGTGGCCGCAAATAATCCATACTAACACAGGGCTGGGGCAAGAGGGGGATCATTAGTGAGTTTCTCCTCGGAGACCCCCGGAGACCTCGGAGACTGGATCAAGAGCTTCATCCTGACAGGTGAGAATGAGCCAAACTCCATTCCCCACCTACCACTTTAACGGACCAAGAGGTACACACACACAAACATATGCGTACACACTCACATTCTTCAAGCCCAAAAAAAGAGAATGGTTTGTGGCACATAGATAAGAGGCCATTTTGGGTGGGTGCAAAGGTGAAGAAAGGTTTTGTGGTAGAGGAAAGGTTTGGGACATTGTGTACAGTAACTGTGAATGGGAATCGGTTAAGTTTATAGCACCGTAAGAGAATTCATCCTAAGAGATACTGAAAGCCTCCACCGACCAGACTGGCCTTGCTTAGTTTCTCCCCAGAATAATATTCGGCACTGACACAGAAGAGCCTCCTGTCACATCAGTGGCTCTAGGGATCAATTAAAAATGGATTATATAAATGCTCACCATCCACCACTGTAGGTACTCCATACAAACCCCTAACAACCAACGTTAGATATAGATAGGTTCGCCCTGGCTGACACCTCGACAGAACTGAACTCAAAGAGCTGTCATAGATAGGTTGTGTGGAAAACAACAGTTTAGTGTGTAAGTAGTTAGAAGAACCATTTGGGAGATTTGGCATTAGAGATTCAATGACTTCCCACATGCTGAGAGAACAATGGAGAGAACAATAGTAACAACAAAAAATATATATAAATATATATTGAAGGGAAACTATCGTGTTCAACAATCCGGAAATGAAAAAAACATAATAATAATAACGATAATAATACATATTATTAATATAATAATGACGAACAAATTAATCATAAAACGGCAATAAAAACAAATGATTGACAATAATAAAAACAAATGAATGCAACATTATTACAATAATAATAACAATATTTAATAATAATACATGTAAGAATAAAACAATGCTAAATCAACAATAATAATAACAATAGTAATAAACAATAATACATTAACCAAAATACTACCTACTACTACTACTAATAATAATAATAATAACATTATTAATGATAAAGATAAAAACAATCATGATTTCAATAATAATGCTAAAACAAGTAAAATAATTACAACAACAACAATAAATATTAATATAAATCTAAAAACTAAATGAATATATAATAATACAACAACAATAATAAATGTATCATTATTATTATTAGAAGTAGTAGTAATAATAATGTATTATTCATGTAATAATGATAAACAAATGAATCATAAAACAGCAATAAAAATCAATAAATATTATTAATATAATTTTAAAAACTAACTAAATATGTTTTTTTATTAGTAGTAGTAGTAGTATTATTAATAATAAAACAAATAAATCAATTTAGAAGAAGTAGTTTTACATCTGAACAAAATGTGACAGGTGCTTGCCCCCAATAATAATAATAAAAAATAATTAAATCAAAAATACAAGACCTCTTTGTGTTTCAGTGGACATATTCAAATGTATATGCATCTACACATGCCCTTGCCTGTCTCTTCCTGAGACAAAGCGCAGGTCAAAGGGTTAGCCGACAACAAAAGATACTGCTGGAGAAAAAGCATCTCAAAATAGGTCACATCAGAAAAAAATTTGTCATAACAACGGAGCTGGCACATCAAACATCAACAAGCCAGTGCCCCTGTAGACACAGAGGTCTCTGACAAAGTGCAGTCGTTATTCTCTCCCGTCTTTTTGTTCTCATCGTGGAGAAACAGAGAAAACGAGAAAGAGAGAGAGAAAGAAGAACGGAGGCCCAGCTGTAAAAAATGGGGCTTAATGAACCTGTCTGGCTGGGCTGTCCGCTGCCTGTCAGAGGTGTCACAATGGTGACGAGTGTCAGGAGCGAGCGGCCCCGGGTCCCGGGTCCCAGACAGGCCTGCCAGCTGGAGGCTTCTGCCCCAATCTAATCACAGGCTCACTGCGCACACACAGCTATACCTAGCTCACGTTTGGATGGTTATGTCTGTTGTATATGCAGCTGTTACGGTTGTAAAAGGTTCCTAACAGATGCATATTAACATGTTTATTGCATCAGTGGAATAATCCAACTGTTTTGTTGTCAATGCAATTAATTACGGTAAGTTGGCTACTGTAAATAAACACCGGGCCCTTATTGACAATCGGCCCCCGCAATTCTTCTCGTTTTGTTGGTGTTAATAGCCATTATTGAGCATGACATCCAAGGCTAATCTTTTTCACCATTCGTATTCTTCAAAGGACGCCCCGAAACTGCCCGCCTGAATGAAACGTTATGACAGGGGTGAATATATCAAAAAGATCTGTCATTCTTAAACCGGACACAATTTTTCACACAGCCCCTCGAGAGATGAGTGCAATCCCTCTCCATGTCAAATGTGTGCTGAGTCTGGCCGGGGATATAACAGCCAGCATGACTGATATGTTTATAAAGCCGGTCGTCTGTCGCACTGACAACCTGCCATCATAGCACCTCTGCTGGGCTCGCTGCAGATTTGTCTAATAGGCTTCCACTGCTGGGACTGAATGCGAGTGTGTGTGTGTGTGTGTGTGTGTGTGTGGAATGAGAGAGGGGAAAATGTGTCCAGAAAGTGAGAGCACTTGTCTCATCTCAAGAATGGTGACTACTCCCTATGGTGCGCGAGAGAAAATGTATATATGAGCTAAAGAGGTTCAAACCCCACAGCCTAACTGTCATTTTATCTGCACACAGATACATTTAAAGGAACAGCGCACCCAAAATTACAATCCTTTAATTATTTATTAACCCAAATTTTGTTCCAACCCATGTGACTTTTTTCTTCTTCTGTCTAACACATTTGGAAAAGTTTACCTAATGCTTGTTCCAAAAGCTCCAAAAAGAAAAGAAAAAACACCATAAAAGTACCATACATTTATGTGACTACATCTAGAGACTCAATAATAATAATAATATTTTTTATTGAAATATTAATAATAATAAATATATGCTATATATTAAAAAATATATATATTTTAAGTCAAATTATTGCTTTAGTTTGGCTGAAATTGAACTTTTAAAGTGCATTCAAGCGTACTGTGGACATGTCTGACATGCGATACATTTCAAATTTCCTGAAGCCATATTATAGATCAAAACCATTATTCACCGAAAACCTTGAATGACTAGCTCTCATTCAATTACGAAACGTGAGAACCTTGGGTGAACTGATGACCTTTTTTATTTTAGGCTGTTCCTTTAAAGAGATTAAAACGAAATTAGCAGACCTTTAAAACAATCACTGCCACTCAACGGCAGTAATGGACACAGTAAGAAAAGGCTGACTGACTTTTGTAGCTTGTAAAAGGCTTTACTGCATGCAGGGTACAGTGTGTCTGGTGTAAGGGGCAGCTGAGTTTGCAAGCAGACATGCTGTGGCACTGTAGTTGTAGAGAGGAAAGACCAGCACAGTATGTGACAGTCTTTACCAAAGGGCCTGTTTTGGAACAGGTGGGGGTCTGGACTGTTTACCACCGGCTGTTGCTGGCTTCGGGCTTCAGGCTTCAGGAGAAAAAGCACAGGATGACAAGGTGTGACTACTCCAGTCTGCTCACTATGAATGTGTGTGTGTGTGTGCCCTATCACCTAGCCTTGTTGCTGCCAAATTCATGCTTGCATACTTCGTCCTCAGAGCTGCTGCTGCCCTTTCAACCTTAATTTACATCACAAGGAATTTTTTGGTCAATATGTCCCCATACATGTGCTTCAAAATATGACTTAGTAATGAAGTGTTTGTAATCAAATATGCAAAGCTGTGTTCTAATTCACAGGCTGTGTTCTAATTCACTTAACTTGAAATCATTTTTGTTCATTTGGAAAGCCCTGCGAACACATTTTTTCACAAAAGTATTAAGCAGCACAACTGTTTTTAACATCGATCATAATAAGAACTGTTTCTTGAGCACCAAATCAGCATATTAGCATTGATTTGTGAAGGATCATGTGACACTGAAGACAAATGGCTTACAAAAATTCAGCAGCGCCATCCGCAATAAATTATATTGAAAAATATTAAAAGAGAAAAATGCAATATATCAAAATATTACTGTATATACAGGTCCTTCTCAAAAAATTAGCATATTGTGATAAAGTCCATTATTTTCCATAATGTAATGATAAAAATTTAACTTTCATATATTTTAGATTCATTGCACACCAACTGAAATATTTCAGGTCTTTTATTGTTTTAATACTGATGATTTTCGCATACAGCTCATGAAAACCCAAAATTCCTGTCTCAAAAAAATGTAAAAGAAGTGTTTTTAATAAAAAAGAAAAAAAGTCAACCTTCAAATAATTATGTTCAGTTATGCACTCAATAGTCAATACTTGGTCGGGAATCCTTTTGCAGAAATGACTGCTTCAATGCGGCGTGGCATGGAGGCAATCAGCCTGTGGCACTGCTGAGGTGTTATGGAGGCCCAGGATGCTTCGATAGCAGCCTTAAGCTCATCCAGAGTGTTGGGTCTTGCGTCTCTAAACTTTCTCTTCACAATATCCCACAGATTCTCTATGGGGTTCAGGTCAGGAGAGCTGGCAGGCCAATTGAGCACAGTAATACTATGGTCAGTAAACCATTACCAGTGGTTTTGGCACTGTGAGCAGGTGCCAGGTCGTGCTGAAAAATGAAATCTTCATCTCCATAAAGCTTTTCAGCAGATGGAAGCATGAAGTGCTCCAAAATCTCCTGATAGCTAGCTGCATTGACCCTGCCCTTGATAAAACACAGTGCACCAACACCAGCAGCTGACATGGCACCCCAGACCATCACTGACTGTGGGTACTTGACACTGGACTTCAGGCATTTTGGCATTTCCTTCTCCCCAGTCTTCCTCCAGACTCTGGCACCTTGATTTCCGAATGACGTGCAAAACTGAGCAACAGTCCAGTGCTGCTTCGCTGTAGCCCAGGTCAGGCGCTTCTGCCGCTGTTTCTGGTTCAAAAGTGGCTTGACCTGGGGAATGCGGCACCTGTAGCCCATTTCCTGCACACGCCTGTGCACGGTGGCTCTGGATGTTTCTACTCCAGACTCAGTCCACTGCTTCCGCAGGTCCCCCAAGGTCTGGAATCGGTCCTTCTCCACAATCTTCCTCAGGGTCCGGTCACCTCTTCTCGTTGTGCAGCGTTTTTTGCCACACTTTTTCCTTCCCACAGACTTCCCACTGAGGTGCCTTGATACAGCTCTCTGGGAAAAGCCTATTTGTTCAGAAATTTCTTTCTGTCTTACCCTCTTGCTTGAGGGTGTCAATGATGGCCTTCTAGACAGCAGTCAGGTCGGCAGTCTTACCCATGATTTTGAGTAATGAAACAGGCTGGGAGTTTTTAAAAGCCTCAGGAATCTTTTGCAGGTGTTTAGAGTTAATTAGTTGATTCAGATGATTAGGTTAATAGCTCGTTTAGAGACCCTTTTCATGATATGCTAATTTTTTTAGACAGGAATTTGGGGTTTTCATGAGCTGTATGCCAAAATCATCAGTATTAAAACAATAAAAGACCTGAAATATTTCAGTTGGTGTGCAATGAATCTAAAATATATGAAAGTTTAATTTTTATCATTACATTATGGAAAATAATGAACTTTATCACAATATGCTAATTTTTTGAGAAGGACCTGTATACTGTACACTTATACATACACTGTAAAACCAGTAATATTGTATGTACTCTATGTACACACATACATATATAATTTGCCATTTCACTTCAAAATGTCTGAAAACTTTGTGAAGCACTTCGTTGGACATTTGGAGCGTATAGTTAAGCACAAGTATAATTTATTTTAACGCACAAAGGATGATTAAAAATTGAATAAACAGGAAAAACTGAGCTGAGCTCTTTCAGCTTCATGTTAAATAAACAATAAAACCAAAGTAAGATTTGTGAAATTCATTGATCCAAATCTCAAACTGTTTACCAGAAGTTTCTGTATATCCTTTTAAAAGATGAGAAACACTCATCTGAAAGGAAAACACACTCAACACACACACACACACACACACTCACACACGCACGCACCCATGCACATCAAAGGCTGTATTTCCCATCTGATCTCTCCTGCTTGTGACATGTGCTCTAAGGGGTGAAAATAAGCAAAATTTAAAATTCCTTCAGATTATCAGAAGCCTCTCATTGGACGCTCCTCACGGAATCCATTTTTCAGCCCCAGTAAAGGGGAATGGCTCCCTGAGCAGGTATCTCCGGAAAGAGGATGTGGTTTTTGCATAATCACTGTCAACACACATTTGGGGTGTGCGAGAGCGTGTGTCGGGGTGACACGGTTTCAGTCGTGAAGCGAGACTGCGGTGATAAACGGATGAATATGAGCTCTGCTCGCTGCTCAGATCACTGCCTAATATGTCCAACCCAGTTTGTCAATAGTGGTTTTGCTGCAAGGGCCGTATTTCAGGCATGCTCTTGAGGTTGTGCGTGCCATGAAAACCGATATGTTGGTGATGGTGAAATCTTCTTGCGGTCGAGCCATTTTGTTTTCTATTAAATATTGGTTTGCTGGGAAATTAGAAGCTCATTAAAAGTCAAAATGGCTACAAAAGGAAACAATGAGCAGAAAGAGGCATATAAATGTCCCCGTAGGCACATATACACACACACGGCTAACAGTAATCTAGATAAACAGCTTGAGAGGGCTTGTGTTAAGGGCTTTTTAAAAAGACGGAGTGTAATTTTCTATGGGGTCCATTTGCTGAGCCCTCACTAATGGCCCTTCTTAAGAGACTCATCACGCTTAAGATGACTGGAATCGCACTGGCTTGATGAATAGCCTCTTCAGCCTGACAGAGAAATCGCAAACAAAGCTCTGCACTCATCACATGGAAAAACAGTAAGGTGGAACGGAAAGGGCCAAAAATATGTGGAGATCCCCTACCAACGGACAAGTTTGCCTAAATCGGTTAATACGAAGTGCTTAAAATCAAACAAAAGACTATAACAATCTCCTCAGGCTGTATTTTCTGTAGAATTGCACATACCTTTTCTGCTTCAGTATCAAGATGCGCCTGAGCATAAAAAGAGAGATCCATAGAGATGATTTGATTAATCTTCTGCATGTGGTAAAACTTGCCTAACCTGCGCAAAGCCAGACCTGAACATCTTTTTGAGGATTTTTCAGTGCCTGACCTCACTGATGCTTGTTAATGGGAGCAAATCCCTGCAGCCATGTTCCAACATCTAGTGGATAACCATTCCAGATTACAGGACAAAGTCTCTATTAATGCCAATGGTTTGGAAATGAACTGTTCAGCTACTGTAGCACATATTGATGTAGCGTAGATAAAGCAATGGATATACTGTAGTCTGGGGTAACAAGAGTATGAGGGGGCTGTGCGATACACAGTCTTTGCACCATACAATTAACAAGACGTTCGACCGAACTCGGCTGTTGTGAACATCACACCTTCGTCTATTATTCTTTTAATCGTCAATTAATCTATTAATATCCACCCAAACCGCGAAGGCCTCCTCCCCAGTGCCAACAGACGCACTTTGAAGATACATGTACCATAGAGCCATTTGTACTATTTGTGTAATAAAATAACACAAAAATATGCTGGCACAAAAAGTAAAGATATTAGCTGCTAGCACTAGCATGTGTATGCTAGGAAGTCTCTGCGTTGAGTGGGAGGGGTGTTGCTTTCATCCTCAGGGGTAAGTCAGAGGGAAACAGAGGAGGGTAATCTGGCTGTTGAGCATGGTAGATAATTTGCACTTGATCCCCTTGTAATTATATAGTTTAAATCTTTTTACCCTCACTAATCCAGCGGCGCATGGAGACGTTTTCCGGGCGGCGTTGAAGGGGCTTGTTGGACAACCCTCGTCAACTTATGTCAAACGCTTCCAAGAGGATTTCGGGAGTGGGAGGAGAAGGCTGGGGTTGATATAATTATTTTGACTGTGTTTATTTCATGCGCACACATACTTTGCATATCACTCCCCACCATGAGGAAGAGATGGAGGTGGAGGAAGTCTTGAAAGGAACAGGATGGAAGGGGGAACTAAATACAAGTTGATGTTAAAACCAAGTATTGCAGTTAATTCTCACAATTAATTACAATTTGTGTGTATTGCAATAATTTAAACACAACTTGCAGTATCTTTTCAGAGTAATCATTAATCAATTACAAAATCAATACTACAATGCCTGTTCATAACCGTTTAATGCAGTAATATCAACTGATAAGAAAATCTAGTAATTTAGAATACAATGAAGAGTTTGCGCCAATTTAATAATAATCTTTTATTCATTTTTTTTTTTAAACAACATTCACTTGGAGTTTTTAGACATTATTTGTTTTCAAATCAAGTCGATGCATGTTGTTTTAGACTTAATTACACAATGTAATCAGTAGATCATAATGTTGCAGTCGGACACAAACAGAATCTCCGGGTCCCCGATGACCCGGGGTTGATTGCTAAGCTGAAGCACGAGGGAGTGTTACGTACATGTATGTGCACTCGGTGGTATCCCTGCCGGCCAGCGGGACAGCGGGCCATCTTGCACGCCTGCCAAAGCTGACAGCCTGTGACAATCTGCTTGGCGTGCGGCTATTTGACTAATTACACTGGATTACAGCATATTAATGCAAGCTGTTTTCTCCAGGGTTAGTGACCTAGACATGCTAGCTCCAACACACGCTAAGCACACAGGAAAAAAAGATTTTTCTTTTGCGGAAAATAAAAATAGAAGTGGCTTCACTACTTTGTCTTAGTTGATCAGTGAAAGTGTATCTCAACTGGAGGCCTAAGTCATGCTGTCTCTTCTGAACCCCCATAAGGCCATTCCCATATAACAGAGGGAAATACAGAGATTAACATTTCTATCTGTTTCCTTTTGTCTATCCCTGATTTGAAAAGGGAAATGCTTGTAATTTGAGCAAAAGACAGAAACTTTCTTCAGTGATTTATTACTCATAAGAGTAAATGTTTCCCAAAGCTGGATCATAGGCATTTTCCCATTGATTGTGCTTTTGTGTTGAAATGAGATCTTGATTAATGGTGGAATGTCACATGGGAGAGATTTGGTCTGTAGGATAAAATCTTTATTTTCCAGTCATTTCCGCTTGAGAAAGTCTGGGATTTCTCCAAAACGAATCACTTGCTAGCATGTGTGTAAGACATATCTCAAAATCAATACTAATTGAAAGAGGAGTATGATTTTTTTTGTGCAAAAATTGGCTGAGTGAAAGTGTTAAGGATTTTTCATTGAGTCTTTTTGCAGGTTATAACTGCCTTTATAAGCAAGTCATTAAACCTATTCGTTCAAAACACTGATTCATTTAGGAATTAAACAAGTGACTACATTAATGGGTAAGCCACTGGTTTCTTCCCAGTGAACCATTGAATCATTCAATCAACTGATTCATTCTGCAGACATGCCACTACTGTGTTTAAAAAGACACTTAGCAACATTGCCTCAACCAATGGCCTGAGTTTGTGGGCGGGACTACCGGTTTCCCTAACCAATAGCAGAAAGAGGAAGTATATAAACCAGCTTGAGACGAACTCATTTTAACAACTGTTGTCGGTAGAGTATTTTTTAACTAAAATACTTTTTTACTAGTCAAAACTGTCTTTATAAGCGGGTCATTAAACCATTCATTCAACTGATTTGTTCAAAACACTGATTCATTTAGGAATAAAAAAAGTGACTACATTAATGGGTAAGCCACTGGTTTCTTCCCAGTGAACCATTGAATCATTCAATCAACTGATTTATTCTGCAGATATGCCACTACTGTGTTTAAAAAGACACTTAGCAACATTGCCTCAACCAATGGCTTGAGTTTGTGGGCGGGACTACCGGTTTTCCTAACCAATAGCAGAAGGAGGAAGTATTCCTATAGAAACCAGCTTGAGAAGAATTCATTTTAACAATTGTTGTCGGTAGAGTATTTTTTAACTAAAATACTTTTTTACTAGTCAAAACTGTCTTTATAAGCGAGTCATTAAACCATTCATTCAACTAATTTGTTCAAAACACTGATTCATTTAGGAATAAAAAAAAGTGACTACATTAAAGGGTGAGCCACTTTGTCCTTCCCTTAACTGATTTGTTTATAAGTGAATCATTCAATCATTCAATCAATTGATTCATTCTGCAGACATGCCACTACCATGCGTAGTTTTAAAAGACAATTAGCAACATTGGCTCAACCAATGGCTTGGGCTTGGGGTCGGGACCATCGGTTTCCCTAACCAATAGCAGAAGGGGGAAGTATTCCAAGAAACCTGCTTGAGAAGAAATATTTGTACAATTGTCGTCGGTAGAGGTACATAAAAGCAAAAAAAATCTTTTAACTAAAATCATTTTTTAGTAGTCGTCAAATGGTGAAATTCTTTTTGCCAATCAAAGTCTCAAAGTACTGCTTTCTCATAGTATCCACTGGGCCTGCTATCTATTCATATGCAATTGCCAAAGTAAGCACACACTGTGTCTGGGCCTCTGCTATCAACAAAAATGGAAGCCGAGACCTTAACAAAGGCAAAAGAGGAGAAATGAGGCGTACAATGAGTGTGTTTAGAACACAACGACTCTCCCGATTGTGCTAAACCAATCCCAGACTTGCAACAAAGAGAGACTGGAGCTTTGCTATTTGTATCCTCTCCTCTGGCTCAAGCGCAGTGTAATAATAGTCTTAAAGTAGGCATTGTAGGAAGAGAATACTTGAGTGGCTTACACAGGCAGTCTTATGAAACATTTAGGCAACGGTTTCCAAGGGTCCAAGGAGGATGGGAGAAAAGGTAACGCGGCAGAATGGTCTTCTAGCGTTCTGCCGGCCTTATTGTACAGAAGTCACATCAAATTAACTCTGAGGGCCATTTGGAGGGCCTTTTTCTCTCTGCCGAGCTTTTCAGAACAGATTAAGCTATGAAAACTTCAGAATTACTAAAGCACCTATTAAGCATTATGCTCAGTCCTTTCTTCAGCTCTCCCTTTGAACACGATTGAATGCACTGGGGCGCTCAATAGACTCTGAGAGGAGAAAGACTGGTGTTATTGGGGAGGAAACATGATGACAGAAATGTTTAAAGGATAAAGAAGACTGCCACAGATCTCATGATGAATTGACAAAATGTGTTTACAAATAGCCTCTGCCGAGCTTAAAAATGTACATGAAAATTCTGGTTTGTGTGTGTATTTATTACCAGTTAGACAGTTCGTTATTCTCATCATCACTGGAGCTCAAACTATAAGCCATTGTCAAACTCTGGATTGTATAGAAGAGGTTTCAAGATAACAGGCAAGTGTTTTTATAACTGTTGCATTTATGTTTTTTTGTCCACTACCAAGCTCTGCAGGGGACATGGAGCTAGAGCAGTTCAAAGCAGCATGGAAAGAGCATGAATAGTAATTGTACTTAACAGGATTGGAGAGGGTCCTGACAGTGGCTCTTGAGACGCAGGTCGTGTGGCGTTAAATGGCTGTCACCCACTCAAAGATCCACGACTTGGGAAAAGCCCCCGCTATTCGAGAGCAACGGAGCTCACATGCAATGTCAAGAACAGGGTCCCGACAACTTCAGGCAACCTGAAATATGTTGTTCATTAAGTCCTACGGTCTTGGGTATCTAAACTTCAGGACTTAAGGAATGCAGACTAAGGTTTCAACTAAATGTTATATAAATATGCAACAAGGACATCTACTATAGGGCAATATAAGTGAGAGATTGGTTGTTCTTTTATAAGCTATAATGAGACCTCAAGGGGAATCTGCCTATTAAAACAGCAGGTATCTAACACCTGACCAGCAAAATTATATTGACCGTAGCCCTTTCAAAACATCCATACAAACAATATATAGATATAGGGGCCCTATTTTAACGATCTAAAACGCAAGTGTCAAGCGCAAGTAACTTTGTGGGTGGATCCCGGCGCTGTTGCTATTTAACCGGTGGGATAAATGACTCTTGCGCTCGACGCAAATCTAAAAGGGGTTGGTCTGAAGTAGCTTCATTATTCATAGGTGTGGTTTGGGCGTAACGGGAAACAAACCAATAAGAGCGTCATATCACATTCCCTTTAAGAGCATGACGAACGAGGTGCGCTTGTTCCATGGCGCAATACTATTATAACGGCGCATTTACCAGGTGCGCTTCAGAATTGGTATCATTTTCAAAAAGTAAAATGCATCTGTGTAGATGAGAGAATCATCTACAGTGTATGCGCGTTATTCACACTCTGTATTATGGCCAAGCATGCGCGCTTAAAATAGCATCTGAATGTACGCGCAACGCGCCACTGACTTTAGACTAGGTTTTTTTCTGGTCAGTGGCGCAATTGTTTTCTGGAACTGCAAAATAGCACCAGGGATCGTTTGCGCTGGAACACGCCTCCTTTTTTGCGCTGAACCGCCCAGGGAGCGCAAGTTCATTCCCTAGTTTGCCGGCGTGCATCTGTGGAGGGAAAAGTCTGCTTTGCACGGGTGCAAAATACGAATGATACATGTGTCGGTGTACAAAGTCAATAGCGCTGGGTGCAAGATAGGGCCCATAGTGCTTTTGCACTCAAACTCTTAGCCTGCAAATTGCCCTTCAATACAAGGAGAATGACAATTTGGGGGACATAGAAGACATATATCAATTACTCTAAACTAATCTTGCCCTTACCCCTTAAGAAATCATTTTATAATTAAAATAAATGATATAATAATAACAACAATAATAAAATCAGTATTTTCTTTATGACATATTTTTCCAATAAAGGATGTTTCTGAATATCTCCAAAGGGAAGTTAGATTTGTCAGACTTGAGCTCACTTTTTGGTGATGTATTATATAAACGCACACAATACTACAAAAACTTCTAGCATGAAGCCCCCTTAATATGGTCCTTATCAAACCTCTAATTGGATTGCCAGTGCTTGGAAGGAAAGATTCTGGGCCTTCTGCCTTTTATCCTTTTGTATTCCTATCAGCCACAAAATACCAAAACAATTGGATTGGGATCAAATGGACTGAGAGCTTTTTTGTTCCCCCAAACACAACAGGTTGACTAAAATCGGACCGGGCAAAAGCCTCAGCCCTCCGTTCGAAGGATGGGGAAATTTGAATTTCACAGGGTCTAAGTGACGTATCGAAACAAAGCTCCACACTGGCCATTGTTTGGCCTTTTACCAGTCAAGTCTTAAAACAGCAACATGTGGTGCGCCATTCAAACCAGAACTCCGGTTCAGATTTCGAATGACATTTTAGAAAGAACTGTCCTGAATATAACCCTTCAACTTTACTGGATCCATTATGAACGACTAGAGGAATGAGCCATCGCACCTTGGTCACGTCCTGTGTGCTCGAGGAGTATCCCCTCATCTATTCAAACGCCAAAATAAACCCTCCCCTAGCACCAACATCAATCACGTTAATTACGCCAAACACCATAATAACAATAATTACAATAATATCTCATTAAGAAGGAGAGAGTGAATGACGGGGGAGAATTAATAGCAGGCAGGTGTACAACACGCTGCAATTATGGAGCCTGAAATTAGTTCATCGCCCAAAGGCAAACCGAGAAGAAAGAAAGAGAGAGTGAGATGGAGGGAGGGGAGGTGGAGAGGAAGTGGGAGTGAAGTTTCACTAGCCAAAAAGTATTAAATAAAAAGAGAATTGCAAATAAGCAAATAAAAATGTCTTAAATGTGTAAATTAGGGGGAATAAAAAAAAGGAAAAAGAGAGGAGGGGGGAGGAAAAGCAGCTTTTCCTGGCAGAGTTGTGGGCAGGGATGAAAGGGGAGCGGCCCACCGTGATCAAGGGATCCACAGAGCTCTGCGGCAGCCATCAAGCCTGCACCTCTGCCGCCGACTGGCAGCGCATCCTTCTCCTGCCAATCATTCATTACGCCAAGCCGGAGTCGTAGAGGAAGCGCCTCCATGCCTTGACCTATCATATTACAGCTTCTGTAAACGGCTAATCCTCGTTCGTCAGATGGTGTCAACACCTCCGCCTGTTTTTGCACGCACTCACCCCCGCCAACAGACAAATTGACACAATAATACAATCATTTGAATTTCAGCATAGTGTAGTAGTGCAAAAGTTAGAGCATTTATTGTATATTTCCCATGTATATATATATATATATATATATATATATATATATATATATATACACACACACACACACACACAAGGATGGATTAAATATACACATGCATCCTTGCAGAAAATGTTTTTATTATTATTTTTTTAAATCTTACTGACCATATATATTTGAAAGAAATGATTCATTTTTGTTTCAGCAAGGATGCATTCAATTGATCAAAAGTGACAGTAAAGACATTTATTACAAAAATTAAATTTGTATTTGTAAGTTTGTATTTCAAACAATGTTGTTCTTTTGAACCTCCTAATTATCAAAGAATCCTGAAAAGAAATTAGTTTCTACAAAAATATTAAGCAGTTTTCAACATGTGTCACAATATTAATTTTTTTTACTGTATTTTTCATCATATAAATGCAGCCTCTCATCTAGCTTCTTGCTTTGAAAACACTGTGTAAAATTTGATAAAATATGATTGTATTCAATAAAGTTACATTTATTATAATAATAAGTATTATTATTGTAATTAAATTTGACTGTTAATTGGACTTTGGTGTCTTTTATCATTGGCAACTGCAATTGTTTTAAAAGCAAAAGCCAATATACGTATATTTGTACATTTTTACTTGATTTATCCATTTATACAAATCTGAATATAAAACGCCATGGCTGCTGAATATTTTATGGTAAGAGAGCACGGGGTCATCAGGATAGCTCTTTTAGCCCGAGGGCTGTTCCAGCGTGCAGTGAGAGCCCTCGAGGCAGGAAGCGGCATGTCAGCTCTTCCCTATGCCCTCTCCAGGAGTTTCGGCAGGAGCTGAAACACACCTACTGAATTTTGATTATGGAAGCCAGCTACCTCAACCACTACATTAATGAGGCCGGTCGAGAGCTGGAACCCAAAAAACACAACAAAACACTAGAACAGGAGGCCACTATACATGTATTAAGCTTTTGAGTCTGTAATCTTTATGTGTGACGGTGATTCAGACGGAAAAAAAGCTAAATAGCATTAGCAACATAGCAAAATGCTAAAATGCTTGCAAAAGTGCTTAAGTTTCGCAATCAACATGTAAACTTAAAATACTAGAAATGTACTAAAGTTATCCTCTGATGATTAAACAACAAATCTGCCCCTTTGAATCTGTTGTAGGCTACAGCAAAAAAAAAATGTAAATAACCGATGCTAGCTTTGTTTAAAAGAGGCTAACCGATTAATTGGTTAGTTATTTTTGTCATGGCCTGTTCTTAAAAGCACCACAGACCATAAAATGAGCTGCCTAATTCCTTTGGCCCTAAAATCAGACTTTCACATAAAGCAGAGGTAAGGATATCAATCATTTTAACCTTCACCGAGGCTACGTGTCAGCGTCACAAAACAGCTCATGTGGTGTTAATGAGCGTGTAATATAAAACACCAGCCACTAGCTCCATATGTCGCAGCATTATGGAAAACAGAGTCTTGCTTCTGTTACCAGAGAGATTTGAAGAGGTTTAGTCTGACACAGGCTACTCAAATGAAATATAGTCGTTTTTTAATAGTATCAAAGGATTCAGATCAAAACTGCAACAAACTTTCTGCCTAATTCTACATAAATTGGGTAAGTCTTAAACCTCATCTCCATAAAAAAAACATCAAAATCAGGTCCAGCCAGTCCGCTCTTCATTTTACATTGTCAATTATGTGTCATTGTGGAGGGAATCTCTGTACAAGTCAGCAGGCGGAAACGAGGCGGGGGCTCATCCACGTTATTAATGGAAATGATATACGTCAATATGGCCGTGTCGCCTCCCACGTGTCAGCCTGTCGTCTTACACAAAGGAACTGGCAACTTATGAACTGCCTGCGCCGCTACGTCGAGTCCATAAAACAACTGGCCCCGGTCACCGGGGAGCCCCCCTTGGTCCCGCCCCCTCCCTTGAACAGAAACCGCCCCCCTCACAACAGATGACACAGATGGGGAGAGGGCAAACAAAAAAGGGGGCTTCCTTTGTAGCAAGGGAACCTTTTCAAAAAGCCATTCATGCAACAAATTGGGGAAAGCTGGACCTCACTGCATCACTATAGGTTCTTGCTTTTTCAATGGCTAACCTATAAGTGCAGACACATTTATGAGTTTCTTTGTGATAGCGATTTAGGAGCAATAAAATATGAAGCCCAAAGTTCAAACGATTTGGGTATTTTTACTATAGCATTTTGTTTTGGCAGCAAATCTACATTAATACAAGTTTAGGTCACACGTGCATTGAAATGCTATTGTTGAAAGATTAAAAATGTAATTTAAATGTCTGTCGTACCAAGTTCTGCACTGATTTATCTAATGGACTTGACTTTTCTCATACTTTAAAGCATTGAAAAAAAACATAACCTCCCCCTCTTGAAAGCTCTATCTAGTCTTTACCGCTTCATGAGACGTTTCGCTAGAAAGCACCTGTCTTACTTTGCAGTTTGCTCACTTTCTTTCGGTTTATTCTCGCTCTCCTGCGGCGGCTTCTTCCCCCCTTCTACCTTTTCTCCTCCCTTTTTGCAATCTGCATAGAGAGACATTTGTCATCATTAGCCCAGCTCTGACAGTTGGCACCCAGCACCTCAGATCTCAAGGACTGGCAATTATGAAGCCTTCATCCCTTATTTGGGTTACATGGCCTAATTTCATCATGGGCTTCAACCACCAGCATTTCATTACTCGAGCCCCCCAACCTGGGAAAAAAATGCAGTCTTTTTCTTTCTCTTTGTTTTCACTCTCCAGAACCGGCTGTCAAGCGCACGTGCTTCTTGGAATAGGGCCGTATAATTAATTTGAAATGCATCAAGGCATTGTCCTCACCGGGGCTGTTGAGAGGATGTTCTGGTTGAGTATCATCGGGTCAGTGAGCGAATGATTACGGACTCAACCTCTAAACATGGGATGTCTCCAAGACATTAAGATTAATCACAGGGAGCTGAAGAGGTTGGTGTCTTGTGACGGCCGCTTGTTAAAGGTGTTTTACCGAGCTTGGGGTTTGTGTACGGCACTTGAAAACAAACAGATGAAAACAAATGGATCTGCTTACTGAATACAAAATGAAATTGATGCTTCACAGGAAACTTTCAAAAGTTTGAACAGTTAATAGAAATGTAACCCTTAAATGCATGAATGTTTCGCCAACCATTATTACATATTCAGGTCTTCAGCGACCCGGACCTATATCTAACACGATTAGATCTCTACCTGTCTCAGTAATGTAAAAGAAATATAATATACAGAAAAATAAAATAAAGCACACTTTTGGAGCTTGGAATGGTTCAGTTTGAGCAGATGTTCTTCACTGTCCTCATTTCCCAGAACATTCGGCATCTGGCTCATATTCGCAATCTCAAAACATATTCTCAATCTTCAAAATCATTATTTTGATCACGGATAGCTTCTTCACCAGATCCACCATCAAGTGACAGTGACACTAATATCTGATTTGGTTCCGTACTTGCTCTGCAGTAAATCGCTGAGCCATTTCAAGTTTTGCTGATGATAATTCCCATTCTTTTGTTTCTGCCTGCGGTAACTATAAGTGAAACACCACTTCATCGTTGTGTATCAGACAATGTGGAATAAAAGTGAATTGCACTTATTCAGACATCAAAGATTCAATTATTGTTGTGCAGAAAAAATATACTTACACTGTTACACACCTGGGGTCCTTTACAATTTTTACAAAAGATGAATGTGTAAACAGCCATTCTTTTATAATTTTACTTCTTATTATATTGTTTATAATAAATTGATTGAGGAGTACTAAGAAGGTTGATGTCTAAATTTAAAAAATGAATGATGAGTAGGGCAGTGAGTGACGTCCCGGGTCACTAAAGACCCATGCTTAGATATAGTTCATTCAAAAATGAAGATTCTGTCATCATTTACTCACCCTCATGTCATTACAAACCTGCACAATTTTTTCTTAGTTTTTGTCCATACAATGAAAATCAGTGGGGTTCAAAACAACATGGGACCCCAAACGACTTTGAGGGAAAACAATTATTTATTTTTTTCAAAATATCTTCTTTTGTTTTCCACATAAATTCATACAGGTTTGGAATGACATGGGAGTAATTGACATACGTAATTAAAAAAAAAATTGGGGTGAAATCTCTATAATTCACCATAGGCTACATACTGTATGCGGAATATGTGATTCTGTAATCACTTTCTTATAAGTGAACACTCCTCAAAAAATCTTCAACAGTGTAAGATTTCAGATTAAAGGATATTTAAATCAAAAGGTCCTTTTTTGAATAAACTAATGAAATCAGTGCTAAATCTATGCAAATAAATTCACGCCATTAATCAGAGAAGCTGACATGCAACAACGCATATTGCTGTTGGGGGGGTGTAAGGAAGGGTGATGGCAAGGCTAAAAAAACTGATTAATTTTCCAATGTTCCTCTCTCTCTCCCTTACATTTGGGGGTTACTGTTTACGTTTAGCCTATCTAGTCCGCTATACCAAAAAATTTTTACATTTTACGGAGTGGATTTTGTCCTCTTCTCCCAAACCCAAGGAGGAGGCTTCTAATACAGCATGAAAAATAAAACAAATGGAGGGAGAGCATTCAAAGCGTGAGAGGTAGGGGGCTGACAGCCGATAGGCAAGAGAAAATTAACTGGGAGCCCTGCAGTGTGGCCATATTGCCTGGAATAACTGAATTCGCTTCGGAAGAAAACTCAATGACAATTTTGATATCCATTTGCAGGAAGCTGAAAGGGATATGTCATAATAAGTGTCCATCTTATATAATGCAATCCCCACCAGCGCCAAGCTCCACGCTAATATTGCTTGTCTTAAATGGCAGGGCCTTTAATATGATTTATATTTGACTTCTCCACTCCATTAAGTGCACTCGATAATCTGTGCTTTGACCTAGCGACGCCTTTTGGCTCAGATCCAGTTTTGATATTCGCTGTCGCAAAATGATGATGGGATCAGTGTAAAAAACTGTCCATGAATGATGATGAAATAAAGCTGAGCTGACCTCCTTTTGTCACTGAATAATGGGATTATTAATATTAGTGTAAAGAAGTGACTATTAACTTCAATTAAGACTCTCTTAAGCTCTTGATATATTCAAATCTGTGAATAACTCTCCTGGTACTATTAATATTGGCATACAATGTTCTAGCCACATAAGAAGCGCTATCTAATGTTGTCCCCTGATGTCGTTCTTTTAAATTAGTATGCTGGATTATTAATGCAGGATTATAATTAAATGCACTGCATGATGCAAAGACGGCAGCACTGTCTGCAATGTCTTTTTTTTCTTATACATCAAGAGAAGCAATCAAAGAAACAGGACAACAAATGTTAAATGTCATATTAAAATTAAATTAAAACCAATAAACAAAAAATAATACAATTTGAAATATATATATATATATATATATATATATATATATATAAAGTATTACATTTATAATAATAAAATAATAATAAAAAAAATATTTATCCAAGTGATTTCAATCAGTTAATCAAAGGTTAAAGTACTTACATAATCAAAGAAATATACTGACACTATACAATCTATTTTAATGTACCTTTAAAAACATAATACTGATATAATCCATTACAATACCCATTTATTCTATAAACTACACAATTTACGTTCTAGCCGACTGCAGTTTTGAACATTTAATGGTGACTAAAAACCTGCAAGACCTTAACCTAAATCATCAATTTGTTTAAAAACAACACTATTCAGTTAAACATGGTAATGTAGGGCCATTCTGACATGGAGAATCGCTCTTCAGTACAAGATGGGAGGGAGAAAGAAAAATGAAGAAGTCATTGGCGAGGAAACTCCAGAACAAAGAGGCCTTCAACGAGCTAAACGTTTCCTGGGTCATATGCTCGTCCAAAAAGGGGCGGAAGCCAGAGTCATTGTATTGATTTACACAATCCAGCATCCTATTCGCTGGGTCAGAAATAGCACCCGTACTGTTGTCACACCCTCATATATCACAGCGAAGCCTGTGGATAGTGCGTTATGGTCACAAAGACACAGACTGCAATGTTGCGGAGACGCGGTGAGTGCGTGAGAGGAGAGGGGGTCTGAGGTCAAGGGGGTTTTGAAGTGACTTCAGGTCACACTTACCAGAGCGCCTAAGTCAAGTATACAGTATTGAATGGTTTTGTATTTAAATTATTTAAGATGCAGCATAAACGTTTCCAAACGAACTGAACAGCTCTCGTTCATTTAATTTTAAGTGTGTTTATAAAATCTAACACTTCCTGAACTTGATCTTGAATATTTATGTATTGCAGTATCATTAAACGCTGCAATTAAAATACTGATAAACAACAATTTGAGTTCTGTTTCATAAAGTATATGCTCTATGTGTTTAAGTGTTTGAAATAGGCTAATTTTCAATATGGAATGTGAGAGTCGAGGACTAAACGGTGCTAACAGATTAACATTGCTAATCCGAGATGAAATTATGTCTGATACTATAACACTGTACTACTGTTTACTGTAACTCACAAACAAACAATAGACAAGCAACTGATTCAGACATACAAAAGCAGTGCTGAGCACATCAGAGCATAGACCAGTGAAGGGAGGGAGACCGTCTGATCCGATATGGTTGGGTGCCTGCCATGTAATGTGTGTGCAGAGAGAGAGAGAGAGAGAGAGAGAGAGAGAGAGAGAGAGAGAGAGAGAGAGAGAGAGAGAGAGAGAGAGAGAGAGAGAGAGAGAGAGAGAGAGAGAGAGAGAGAGAGAGAGAGAGAGGAGAGAGAGAGAGAGAGAGAGAGAGAGGGGCTGAGGTGGAAAGCAGGGATAAACAGAGAGCACCAGCCATTTTTGAGAGTAACAAGGTGTCAGAAAAAAAAGTATTTTGCAATCCTCCCATTTGTTAAAATGTCACCAAATACATGTACTGTAGTCCAGAATGAAATTAAAATATCAGATTAATTGATTAATCAGATAAAGTCTTCTGGGCACAAGGATAGGCTACATTCTTCTTAAAAATTTAATAAATAAATAAATAAAATGTTTGATTTTAATAAAGTGCCATATAACTGCCAAAGGCCTAAACAGCATTCACTTTGCTTTCAGTTCCTGACAGAGGCAAAGGAGAACTCTGATATGTGTGATCGCTGCCTGCAAACTGCAGAGCTCTATTAATTATGGTTGGCAAAATCCTCCAGACATAAGGTGCCAAGCAGACTACAGTGAGGGCTGGAGCCAACGACCCTGATGCCTCAGTACAGTGACCTGTAACAATCTGCTCTGTGTACTGAAACAGACTTGCATATAGGACATATATCTACAACATGTATCACATTTATTCAAATAAACGTTCAAACGTGTCTCTTAATTTCTAAAAAAAGAAAAAGAGAAGCCTTTTTTCTCATAATCAGTGATGCATCATGATTGGGTTTGGAAAGGGCACGATGAATCTTGCCTTGTTCTCGTTGTTCTCCATCAGATTTCAGATATAGCCTAATATCGCGAGAAAAATTCGGCTACACAACTTAAATCACACGCAATCACGATATCTAGAAAAGTCACACAAAAAAAAGTTTCTCATATCGTTAAAATATTTCCTAACGTTTGTACAATTCAATTATTGTACGTTCAAAGGCAAAAAAAAAAAATGGGAAAAAAAGGTTAAAATGAAAATACGTGCACGTTATGTAAAAGTTTGATGTTTTAATAGCCTATAACGATCCAAAAAGATTAAATTAAAACGAACCGTGACTGATTTGACTGACCTAGAACAGAACAAAAGTATACGACACTATAGCCTTAAAACAATAATAAAAAGACGTTCAGATCAGGCTTTTATTTGTCTGTCCCTGGAAGAAATAAAGAACTAGTTTTAATTAAAATCATTCAAGAACTTTTCATGACAGACGAATTAAAAAGATCAAAATACGTTTTTCCTATTACATTTGCTACACCACTGCGGAAGCAAAAATGTTCAACAATATTTTTTTATAATCAATTGCAATTAAAATAACTAATTATACACAAATGCGAGACTTTTAAATTTGCTATGTTAAGGAGAACACATTAACGAAATGTTACTTAAGCCCTTATAAAGGCCTTCATCTTCATGTCATGAACTTCAAAAAAACTAAACCTAATCGTTTTTATATTTTACACTAAGCAAGTAAGGCGACACCACGACTATAAATGCATCTAATGCTCTATTTGCTGTGCTATAGGAAAATAAATAATACGGATTAATGTTCGACGTGTTTAAAATAAAACAAAAGATTCCGGCGTTTGGTACCGAGACGCGTAAATTACGGCATAATCGTTAACCATATATCATGTACGCAGCAACATATTAAAAATAATATTTCTATTAATATATTATTCAAAACGAATTTTAAATAACATGCACTATAAAGAGAGAAAGATAACGCATTGTAGCAATATAAATGTAGTCATTTAAACACTGAAAATATCATCATGTGAAACAATCCTGCAACACCAAAAGAAAAATCGAATTAACATATCAACGAAAAACTTTGTCAAACTACACGCATCAGTGAAAATTAAAAAACAAACTAACAAATCTATATTTTCGACAAATTATAGCCTAATCGAGATAATGAAAATGGAAACTTCAAATTACCAAGTAAGTGATACAGCCTAAATATTCTATTAACAGAAATATGAAATTAGGATTTCTGATAGAAAAATAAAAAATAACAGACTAATAGACGTAGTCTGTATCTAACAAGAAGAGCAGGAAAATCCAGTATATATCACGAATAAACCTGTATCTTCTCCCTCCAACGTGTAGGTGTGTTTCCACCAGACGATGTGGTTGTGTATAAAAGCGGAGGATTAATTTGTCGTCAATAAACTGAAGGCAGTGACGACTCGGGCCGTGATTGGACGAGCTCCTCTCAAACCCTCCCTTTATAATTTCACAGGAGTGAGTTCGGAGTCTTAAACAAACCTACAACGCTTGGACACACACTTAAGAGCACCCTGCACTTTCCAACCTCTATTACAAACAGAGAAAAGACACCGCAAGTGGATTCAAGAGGTTAGCTGAACTACTGATCCGTGCGTATGGACTTTTAATTGCTGAATTAGACCAAGGGGTTTGACTTTTTTTTTGGTCGCAATTGAAAACAGAAGCTGATGATTTAACTCGCAGACTTTG
The DNA here is from genome assembly GCF_029890125.1 of Rhinichthys klamathensis goyatoka. Classification (NCBI taxonomy): domain Eukaryota; kingdom Metazoa; phylum Chordata; class Actinopteri; order Cypriniformes; family Leuciscidae; genus Rhinichthys; species Rhinichthys klamathensis. Next base: position 310,888 of record NW_026606844.1, on the reverse strand, counting down.
CATGTGCTCCACGCACAAATAAAAAACAAGTATTTTTTATTTATTTCAAAATCCCTTTTTTTCCCTCTAAATAGTCTACTTCTTCTCTAAAATTGGCTCCTGTACAAACAGCCGCGTTGGATCCCTCGGGTTACTGCGAGACTCCGGTGTACAACCCGGATCTCTGTCCAAATATGATCGCCGCCCAGGCCAAGCTGGTGTATCATCTCAATAAATACTACAACGAGAAATGCCAGTCTCGGAAAGCGGCCATCTCCAAGACCATCCGGGAGGTGTGCAAGGTGGTCTCGGATGTCCTGAAGGAGGTGGAGGTCCAGGAGCCCCGCTTTATCAGCTCCTTAAACGAAATGGATAACCGTTTCGAGGGGCTCGAGGTCATCTCCCCAACTGAATTCGAGGTGGTCCTCTATCTGAACCAGATGGGGGTCTTCAACTTCGTGGACGACGGCTCTCTGCCGGGCTGCGCCGTGCTCAAGCTAAGCGACGGGCGGAAGAGAAGCATGTCCCTCTGGGTCGAGTTCATCACGGCTTCGGGATACCTGTCCGCGCGCAAGATCCGCTCCAGGTTCCAGACGCTCGTGGCGCAGGCGGTGGATAAGTGCAGCTATAGGGACGTGGTTAAAATGGTCGCGGACACCAGCGAGGTGAAATTACGCATCAGAGACAGATATGTGGTTCAGATCACCCCCGCGTTCAAGTGCACCGGCATCTGGCCGCGAAGCGCTGCCCACTGGCCGCTGCCGCACATCCCGTGGCCTGGCCCGAACAGGGTGGCAGAAGTCAAAGCCGAGGGGTTCAATCTCTTATCGAAGGAGTGTTACTCGTTGAACGGGAAGCAGAGCTCGGCGGAGAGTGATGCCTGGGTGTTGCAGTTCGCCGAAGCGGAGAACCGACTGCTCCTGGGAGGGTGCAGGAAGAAATGCCTGTCGCTGCTCAAGACGCTGCGCGACCGGCACCTTGAGCTACCCGGGCAGCCTCTCAACAACTACCACATGAAAACTCTTGTGTCTTACGAGTGCGAGAAACACCCGCGCGAGTCGGACTGGGACGAGAACTGCCTCGGGGATCGACTGAACGGGATTTTATTGCAGCTCATTTCGTGCTTGCAGTGCAGGAGATGCCCCCATTATTTTCTGCCAAACCTAGACCTTTTCCAAGGGAAGCCACATTCGGGCCTTGAAAACGCTGCCAAACAGACTTGGCGACTGGCTAGAGAAATTCTAACCAACCCTAAAAGCCTGGAGAAACTCTGAGGTAAAAAAAATAAAAATAAACGGCATGTTTATGAATAGAAGGCCTGACTGATCAAAGTTCTGAGGCCTAGACGCTAATCAGGAACTCTTCCACAAAATGGTCACTGTTGTTTTTGTTGTAAAAAAAAAAATATTTTAGAGAGCTCCGTTTAAAAATACTTCACATGACACGAATGTGTCATAAGGAGGGAGCAAATTGTATCAACAATCAAAATGAATATAGTTACCTGTCAGTATTACTGTTTCTTTCTTTTCTTTTTACGAACCCTGCCCAACAACACATTTTACCTAAAAGCTTTCGAAACAAAGCTGTACGTGACAGAGAACCTGTACATTTTATACTGTAAATAGACACATTTGTAGATTGTGAATCCGGTGGTCTGCAGTTGTGATTGTTGTTCTGTGACACGTAAATAGAAGTATAATTTCACATGTTTTGACATTCGCCTGGATTATTTCTGAAGAGAGAAAGAAGAAAAACATGCATCCACAATTTAATCTATTGTCAATGGCAAATTTCTAAAGTTTACATTTTGATGGTACTATTTCTTAAACATTCCATTCGCATACTTGAATTCTTATTTAAAGTATATTCGACCATTTTTGTTTGTACCTTGCTTACATGATAAAAGACTGAAATTGAGAATATATATATGAAAAAAAATATACCTGAAAATAATGCACTTGAAATACACTGGAATATAACATTTTGTGATTTGATTTTTTTTTATATCTGTCTCTGAGTTTATTTAAAGATTTAATAAAAGCAAATTAATATTTGTGTCCAAAAATGATTCATGCTACATAAATATTGCAGTGTAATATAGGCACGATGGGGGGGGGGGGGGGGGGGGGGGATTGTTAAGCCTCTTCGGCGTGGAAATTAGGCTACACGATGTAGTCAGATTTTTACTAAATAAAAAAAATCGGAATACACAAAACAGGAAAATAAGAATATTTCTTCCTGTGAACAGTGGCTATTGACAGAAGGACACAGGTGAACTGAAATATGGATTGCACAGACAGGTCAGAAATGTGTGGCTTAACGATATAATTCTCTCATGACAGTTCTGCACATCTGAATTGCACCCCTTCATTTAGATACGTTCAAATTGTTTTTATTTTTCAACCTAAAATTAGTTAGATTATATTTCCTTCACTCAATGTTATTCCGTGTTATTCATGACAAAACTAAAGATTGCCGATTCGCGCAATTATTAGTTTAAAAAGCATACGTTTTGGTTAATTTTAGGCTGTTGTACATGAACACTTTAGATGACATTTTACCAGGCACGGGAAAAAAAAACACACACAAAAAAAGGACATTCAAGGCATGGGCCTCGATTCAGAAAGACATGCCTATATTTTTAACGTTTTTGAATTGACGGTTTTTATAAAATGGTACAATTATTAAACACTTTATAGTATTTGATTTTGTTCCATGTCATTTGGAGTGCAATTCTGCTTGGTATTTGTGCACAGTTACAAATGCGCAATAGAAATTCAACCTACTTTGCCATCAATGCGTCTGAAGGCTGGGTCATCTTCGTCCACTTCAAAATAGATTTCCGTGGTTGTGATAGAGAGAGTCCCACGGGCTTCAGTGACCGGGGCAATAAGCTGGGCCGGGGTGCTCAAGACAACAGGGCCTATAGCAAGGAGAAATATTTTATTTTTCACAGGGGAAATTACCCAGGATATGTATCGCCAGTCCGTCATCAACAAGCGATACGCAGTCAGTAACTGATGTAGTTATGGCTGCACAACCATACAAGTATTCTTCTAAACAATGTGTGTCATCTCTTCAGAATGAGTTTGCAATAATTTTTTAATTTTCAATTTTTCGAATAAGGTTTTGTAGACTTTGACGAGGTCTATCGATGCATGTCGTGCGAAAAAAAATTGTAGGGCCTATGTAGGCTATTCATAATAATCTCGATATACACCAACAATAATTGTTTTAGTAATAGCCTAATTACAAGATAAATATGGTGCAGAGTTTTACACAAAATAGCCTACGCATGAAAATGAAACAGGAAAAAAGGGGAGAATATCCTATGAATTGTTGAAGAGAATCGTTTCAGCAATTTACACGATTAGACTTCCAAATTGAGGCATTGGTCATATGGCATTATATCAAGAAATAATGCGAATATTTTAATAGGTGAGCGTTCTTATGAGACTCAACAGCAATCATTTCAAAGTCACTTTCCTTTGTTATTTTGCGCAAATCAAATCCTATGTGAGTGATACGCATTTACGCGGTTCCTAATCAAATCAGCTGTTGTGATTCAATTTTGATTATATGAAACCTGTAAAATTGACCTTAAAACATTATTAAAATATTTACAGATGTTGTGACCTCCGGTCAGATGACTAATCTAATCCCAAATGTGTGTGTGTGTGTGTGTGTGTATGTGCGCGCGCGCGCGCTCTCGCTCTTTATATTTTTCTCTTTGACCAGTCCTCTGTCTTTTATTAGGCTAGTTGTAGCAGCCCACGGGTCTGTCCTGGATGTGAGGAGAGGCTCTTGAAATTGGGATATTTATCGATCCCCTGAACTCCAAAGAGCCACTTTAACGTCTCATCAATCTTAATCTGCTCTCCTCGGCCAATTATGCTCGATACTGTTGCAAGATTACAAGTGGATTTGGGTTTCAATTCCCAGAGCTCTCCTTCACTGCTCTCCCTGACCGCTCGTAGAAACCCAAGCCACTCTGCCTGCTTTTGTACCAGCTAGAACATTCGCCATTTCACCTCCCAAATGTTACAGTTTGAAATGAATGAAAACAAGTATGATTATAGCACAACCGGACTATAAAGCAAAAGTATGACTAAAAATAAATAAGCGAAAAGTCTTCTGTGGTTTAGCTACAACAGCAGACGACACGAAGATTTTACCTATAAATGAAAAAAATAAATACTGCTTTTTGGGTAGGTTTTTAGTGCCAATTAATATCTGGTTGAAACCACAAGTCCAACTCAACATATATTAATACCAACTCGAAAACAAGAAGAAAATAGAAAGTAAGCATTAAATCTATCTTTAGATAAATTATGTTGAACGAATAATTATTTTATTTTATTTGTGATAGCAAATTATTTGAAAAGCTAATATCGGTTCACCTGTGTAATTGTAATGCTAATCAAGTCCCTCTAACACGTTTAATAGAAAAAGAGGCTATAGGGGGCACTTGTGAATCCAGACACTACAGCATTAATCCAATGCGCAGAGGGGATTAGAGCTAAAGCCTCCCGGGACCTTTAAAAAAAATGGGGATGAAGCAAAAACTTTCGTATTACAGAATCAGAGCGATCAGGTTTCACATGTGATCTCATCTGCCGCTTGGACTGGACCTTTACTCCAATGTTGAAAATCCATATGTACAACATTTAGGCCCATGTTTCTTATAAATGCCAATTTTATAGCACTATAATATAGGCCTGCCTACTACTATACTATAGGCTATACTATACTATATTATAGGCTACTATAGCCTATACGCACCCAAATAATAATAATAATAGCTAATATCTGTCAAATAATTTGTAATTTTCCATGGGAAGCCTATGGTGAATTTGTAGTGATGTAGTGTTGATTTGAGAGTACTAGTGAGGATTATCAGATTATCATGTTGGAATGAAACAGGTGCAGTTGTTCTCAGCAAATCTGAGCTGCATGAGGCCCGGCCGCGCGCGCTGTGTCCTGACGTCAGCTGCTAAACAGGCTGCCTCGCGCTATCGACTGTGATGTCACTGTGGCGAGACAAAGGCTTGCTGGGAAAACATGATTGTTTTCTCTATCTCTCTGTCACTACAGGGGCCTAATAGGAATATAAAAATGAGAAAAAAATATGTGTTTGATCAGAGTTCAACGTAGATATTAAACATTAGGCTAACTGATACAGAACATGAGATATATATGGGTCTTTAACAAAAAAATAAATCTTTAAAAAAAAATTCTACATATTTATCAACTTGCAAAATGTATGAATCACTATTATAATCTAATTTAAATAAAATGTATAATTATTATTTATTAAACAATTTTAATTATTTTAAAAACAGCTTCGTACAATTAATTAAAATGTACAATTTGGTGTGAAAGGCATTGTGAATAAGTATGAGAAAACAGAGTATGCGAAAGAATAAAAACCAAATCAGTACCATATCTCTCTCACATCACACCTATTCTGTCTATGATTAGTTGTGGGTGTAAATACAGTCATGACAGCTCCTGTACTCTGATTGGCTGCAGGCAAACAGAGCCCCTCCCATTGGCTGTGAGAAGGCTGTTGTTGATTGGCCTGTTGTTTACACTGATCTCATTAGCACTAGCAATAGCTTGTAGGTCTCAAAATAGAAACAGCGCACACATTTTGCATGCTGACACAGATAGCACAGCTCCCCTTGTGGTGAAGATACACAATTCAGATAACAGAACTAAAACAAAACACACAATATAGACAACAAGCATAATTATACGTTTTTTTAAACTAAATGTTGAGCAGTTAAAATTATCATCACTGAAAAGAGGTCACATCATAAACCTACTGCCATGAGTCGCAACAAGAGCATTTTCATTGATGAAAATAATGTTTATGCTGATTTCTTTCATTTATTAACTAAAAGTTGCCTTTAAAAAATCAGTACTGAAAAGTAGGCCTACTGCAGCATATATAATTTTTAAGTGCTGGAAATACACAATCAGTGAATTTGATGCTTTATATTAGTTAACGGTGGTGCTTATTTAAATATCAGGAATTTATAAGCTGTGCCAGGATCTGTGATTGATAGCATTCCAGTAAAATTACTTTAAACATAGATGGAAGAAAAAGAACAGCAGCAACACACCAGTCTGCATTCCTTTAAGGCAAATTGGCTGACATCAGTGGGAAAATATTAGAGGTAATTGAGGCAATCCTAATTTAGATCTAATAAATGTAATCTTACAGAGTCAAAAACAAAGTAGATTACTTTATGGCCTACAAAACTGCTCGGATAGTGTGAATGAGTTTTGACAGGTTGTGTGCTGCAGGGAGCTTTAATATACAAAATCAGCTACATAGAACACTTCAGATAGATAATAACATAAATAATACAAAAATAGATAAATTAGAGCATTGGCTTATTTCTACAGACGCATAAATATCTCACCGCTCATTTTTAACCTTCATTGACTAATGAAGGTCTGCGGAGCGAGTCGAGGCATTGATTATTCTAGGTATTATTAATAACATGTCTGTTGCACATTCAGAATACATATATCACATCAACATCTTCCGACATAGAGCTGATAAAAATGTACTATGTTAGCGTAGTACAACTAACACCGAGAGGACAACCAGTCAGAAGTAATTCTGTTATCATATTGCAGCATAATGGAAATTTAAGTGATTTTTTTATTTTTATTAAATGATTCCCTTTTTAAAAAAAAGTGATGAGACCATTTTAGTCATGAAGGAAAAATCATCAGATTCATGATCTTTCAAAGATTAATCATAACATTTGTAATTGATAACTGCCAGTAACAGCAGTTGAAATTTTTGGAAAGGTATTCAGGTTGTAGCTATAAATAATTAACTCATCAATATTGATCTTGATTGTTAGTTAGATTCATATTTGATTTAATTCTAAAAGTAGTAAAAGTTTGTTAAAAAGTAGTATTATTGGTTTTTGAAGGGTTAATCTCTCTTCAAATAGTCAAACCTGCCTCTGGAAATAAAAACCCGGGGACCGAAACTTGCTGTGAGAAGAAAAAAAAGAAAGAAGAGAAAGACATATTTAAAATAATGTTATACTATAGTCTTTAAAACATAAATAAATAAACATTCAGCATAAAAAAGAAACACTGTCCAGAGCAATACTTAACCCTACACACAGCCAGAAAAACATAAACACAGTCCTAAAGCAAAGTAACCACACTAACTACACTGCTCTGCATCTAGATTGACAAGTAAGATATATTTATATATCTGTTCTGTGTCGAATTATGTCATTCTGCCAAAATGCCCCGCTTAAGCTATATATAAATAAATACATGCAACCAAATGTGGAATTAATTCAAAGTGCTCAAGTCAGGACCTCTCTGTACAGGCAGGCTAAACCTACAGGTACGTAGTCTCATTAATATAACAAATAGTGTTTAAAATGCTTTTTATTATTATTTAATGATTAATCCAAACCCATGTGACACATGGAACCTTTAATTGAAGGACTGAAGGAAAGTGTCATGTCAAGGAGCTGAAGTATGACTTAACTTAAAAACAGTCTCTGCCATACAGATTGCACTCTGTACTATGTATAGACCCACTCACCAGCCAAGTTGTCCACTTCTTTCTCCTGTAGTAGACTGACAGCGTCATCGTCCGCCTCGAGCATCAGCTCTGTCTCGGGGCTCTGGCTGACCACCGTCTGGCCTCGGAAGCCCTTCCTCCCTCTCAGGGCCTCGTCTTCCTCGGGGTCTGCAAGGAGACAATAGCAGACAATATCTGTACTTAAGCACATTTGAGATTCACAATACCTACAAATTATACATGTACTGTCTATATATGTAGATTATAGGTGTTTTTAAAACAAATATTGTGTGCATTCTTGGCAAGCTTCTTGTGTCTCTTAATGAATCTTATTGATTTTCTGTGCTCTCAAATATCTCTAAGCCACAATGGATAAATGGATTATGGTTGCCAAGTAATGCAGCAACTTGGTGGATTATTTTTAACGCATTATATCTGAGACGTCTTGAATTTTCAGAATAATAAGACAAATACTGCGGATTTTGCTCTAGGAACAAATTATATCTGGCATGATTATCTGCAATGATGTCAAAATGTGTAACACTTTTTAGTTCAAAATCCTGACTGGAAACACAGGTAAACCTTCACGTTTCACTCAATGATCCATCGATCCAATCAATCCCCAATGGACAAATTCAAGTCTTGGCCAACATTTTTTCTTGTTCGAGAAGCCATTTTACTCAAATATGCATTAGAATAGTGATAAAAAAAGATAACTGCAACTTCCATTTCATGACTTTAAAGGCCCCGTTATACTTGAGGCGAAGTTCTTTTTTCGTTCTTTGCTTAGGGGCAAAAAGAAGTGTGTTCTTCAGTGTGTTCATGTTTTTACTCGTAGATGTTCGACCTCGACGGACTGAACAGAAGAAATTAACAATACGATTTCGGCAGCAGCTATTTACACTAAGTGCAAATAGCGCTAGATTCTATTTACACTATGTAAAAATAGCAGTATTTTCTTTGCAATAAGTGTAAATAGTAGTTAGATGCTATTTATACTTAAAAATAGTGGCAGATACTTATTGCACCTCAGTATTGTTACCAAGGGGGTAATCCATCGACCGGAAGTTGAAGCCGGCCGGGTGCCGCCATGTTGTAGCAGAACTTCACTTGCGTTAGCATTTCCATTGACTCCCATTCATTTTGGCGTCACTTTGACAGTGAATAACTTTACATCTGAGGCGTTTAAAGACTCCATTTGTCCATTATTTATTTCTAAAGAAACACGACAATGTATAAAGTGCTCCATTACCTTCTGTTACATTATGGCCCCGTAGAAACAGATTTAGTAAAAATAGGCTAACGATTGCGTCATAACCACTCGACTCTCTGTCGCGCTGTACAGAAATTACCGTACAGACAGGAGGAGAAGCTCGCAGGCAATCAGGGGGACGTCCCGTCAAGGGAGAAGCCCATAGATAATGAGTCCATAAAAGCAACGGAATACTTACTCCTGCTCACTCACGCCAAAGAACTCTTTGCTCAAGTTCCCCGTCTCTGCAAGATTAACGTTGGCAATTTTCACGCACAGCTACTAGAAGATTAACGTCTGTCAGACAGGTTGCTCACGTCATCAAGCTTAGTTTGAGTCGGTCTGAGTCTGCGCGTCAGGAACGGAAGTGCTCAAAAATCGCTAAAAATGGGCTTCAACTGTCTAAACTGAGTTCCAATGAGATGGCTCTGTCCATTTCTTATACTGTCTATGTATATTACACGGTATGCAATAATAACACAGAGTGTAAATTATTATATTTATTAAAATTATTAAATAGATGCCGCCTTATTGGGACAATAGACTCCGCCCTATACCTACCTCTAACCCTAAACACTTTATTATTAAACACACGTTAGACACTTTATTTCCACTTTTCGAATATTTTTATTGAAAATAAATGCCTTTCTGATTTGATACTGTATGTGATGGGAAAAGGGAGTAGAGCGAGTTTGGCAAAAGCTGGATTCGAACACGGGACGATTTGCGTCAAAACTTTCCACCACGCGCCTTACCACTACACTATTGCTACTGTTGATAACAGCATCTTCTGTAATTTTGTCTGGCCCAACCAGACGTCAGAGGGCAGAGTAAGTGTAAATAGCATCTGCCTAATATTTCCACATCAATAAAGGCGGAACCTCAGACCACACCTACCTATTACATAATCGCCACGAACCAATGGTAGTATGAAGGTGAACAGCTGGAGCGAACTTTTCCGGAAATTCACTTTGGAAAGCCACTTCGAACTCCTGAAACGAACTTAGTTTTGGCCTGAATTGTTCGAAATGACGTCATACCAGTTGTTCTTCGATTTCACTTGAAGTATATCGGAACCTTAAGACACTTTGATTCTCCCTTAAAGAGACTCAAGATAAAGCACGTGCAGACCGTTATACACTTCGAAGCCCATTAGGCATAATGCAATCTGCTCTCTATATCCGGACGAGAACGAGATTGAACCGACAGTACAATTAAGCGACTGCAGACACCACCAAAGCTCATCACGCAGCCTTATCAAAAAGAAAAATTATGCAAAAAACACTTTTGTATCGAACAAAATAAGATTCATTCATCAGCTTTAATTACTGAAGAAAAGAAAGAAAAAATAGCAGTCAGGCCTGACACACATCACTGCACACTGGATTTGTCTTGTATAAGGTCAGATTTGCCTGAGACTCTAGAACAGAGAGATTTGTGGGGGAAAAAAGGAAATAAGAAACGCTTATCAGAAATAGAAAGTGGCTGACACTCTTTTGACATGTTTCTTTTCAGTGTTTAAAATGTTCCCTACACTCCCGTGGGGTTCATGTACCTTGTCTCAAAGCGGTCACGTTCGAATGTTGTCAACACCACTACACAGATGAAGAAAGAAAAAGAGAAGGAGAGAGAAGAAAAAAATAACACAGCGGGCTTCCTGCTCAGTCTCATATCTCAAGAGCTTTCATCAGAGCCAAGGAAGAAGTGGGACCGCTTTTCGGAAATAGGGAGCATGTAACATTTAGAGGCACAGAGCCAGCGAGCGGTCATGGATCAAAGCAGACGGAGGGAAACTTAAGACCGTAATTCTGTAAACCGTCATTACGCCTGCATTAAAGCAGGGAGAGCTGATGGGGCTGAGCTTCAGTCTTGACTGGCAAGATAAAGCTTAGGACCTCGGTGCAACGCAGACAAAATAAACCAGGCGGGTTTTGACAACAAAATGATCCTGGGAGTTTGGGAGTAAAAAAAAATAAATAAAGTATTTAGCTTTAGGATGTTTTACACAAGAAGGCCACAAAAAGTAAAACAAACCAAATCTGTACATACATAAAGTCCCAGCAGACCTGGTCAATGCATTTCGTCATTTGTGGATAACCCCATTGGCGCTAATATATCATTGCATGTTGACACTGAATCAGTTTTATATCACTAATAATGAACATTCTGGTGGGAAAAATGTTGTACATTAATTGCACCACTGCGTGACGAATCACATTAAAGATTGACGTTAATCAACGTATGCTCTTTATTGTCATCTTTATATGCCAACAGCACAAACATTATATAAGAGTTTACAATTAATTGTCATTCACGCAAAACTCAATCTCCACAGATAATTCTAATCTCTCCTCCATCTTGCAGATACCCGAGTACAGTAGCTGACAGGAAACCCCAAAATAAAAATCCATGTTTCAAAGTCACTGAGGTTCAAAAACAACATTGGACCCCATTGACTTTCATTGTATGGAAAAACCCTTGCGGGCAGACAAGAAAGTCATACAGGTTGTTCAGGTTGTGGGTGACAGAATTATAATTTTTGGAAGAACCATTTCTTTCATCATTTGTTTCGCATTTACATTGAACCCTATCCAACTTTATTGTGCACTCTACATAGGTAACAACTCATACAACAAGTGTGATACTCTAAAAACATAAACAGATTACAATAATGTTGGGTAAAATGATTTCTCTCTAAAATCCGCCATATTGGATTTTTTTTGTGTATTCTGTCTGAAGAATACGTGCAGTGCTGCCACAAAAAGTCAATTTACCTTAGGAACTATGGGAAGCTTTAGGAAGCTACTGTATAATTATGTTCCTACCTTTTGGTCGGGAGTGCCATGAATTCTGCTTACGAAAGCAGCTCACTAGGTTCTGGAATACAGTGATGCATGTTGCTATTTTGAGCAATGACACCGGTACAGAAGCTTCCTGTTTTTTTCTCTTGAATGGCAAGCCTTTGATAGAAAGCCTGCATGGTCACATATAAGAGCTCTCTAGTAACATAGACGATCATTTGTCAGTCTTAGGAATGAGACTTGATGGGAACTCGAGATCGCTACAACTCAGACCTCCCCAGTGACTCAAAAGAACCCCTCGCTTGTATTGTCAACCACCTCGTTTATCGGCACCCCTGAAGCTCGCTCACTGGACTCCTGTGAGCCATCACGGCCAACAGTGAGGCTATTCAAGCCCAGCACGGCTTACCCGCTCTGCCATCAGAGGGTTTATGTTACCCAGGGCACAAATTTGGCATGACGCAGCAGGGTTGAGAAAGACCAGGTGATGGCTGGCCTGCCAGTCGTTGTGGGACTTGAATGATGTTCTTCGCTAAAAGCTTGGATCTGATCCATACAGCTGGGGGACGGGGAATTGTCATTGACTGACTGACATATGTGTAGAATAACAAACAAATCAAAATGCGATGAAGTAGATGTAGCTCTGAACTTATATCCAATGACTAGCACGATATGATGAAAACCAAACATTTGAAGTGGGCTCGAAATAGATCCTTCATTGGCGGAAAACTGTTACTTGATAAACGCCAAGGAGAAGTGAGTAGCTTGGGGTTTTGAAGGCTTCGAAAAAGGAATGAAAAAAAAAAAGACTACTTTGCTATTCAATTCTGTCATTCCATCACTATGTGACTTCTTCAACACACTGATTTCTTTACTTGCCTCTTTTCTTTCAAAAGTCACATCAAAGGAAAAAACTTGTGTGCATAGCTTGTGGCAAAAGGAATTTTACAGTTTGTGAGAGAAGCTCTCAAGGTGGAAATGTTTAAGTGCTTGATAGTTTTACGGTTCAATTTCTTCAGCCCAACTAAAAGGCTTCAAATAGGCCTTCATGTGTTGCTCAGACTATGTTTTATGTATGGCTGGAGCTGTGAGGTATTGGCTTTGCACTTTTATTGTCCAACTTGAGTCATGCCCACTTGTAGCCATGAAAGAATGATCAAAAAATTTGAGAATATATACACCTCTACTGTATTTCCATTCTGGGATTGACAGATGAGATGCATTTTTGTGAAAATACACAATGTACGATCACGGAAAAAGCGATTGTGGGACATGTAGATGTATGTCTCAGCAATTGAATGATATATATTAACTCAAACAAAATGTTGCACATGTGCCATAAGTGCATTCACGCACAAACAATGTGGCAAAGTGGGCTTGCTGCGCTCGTCGATCAAACGCCAGGAATTCTGCAGTCAGCTCTGGAAAAAGAAACCCAACTTCGTAAAGTGAAACCGGAGACCCATGCAAAGTTTTTGTTATAGTTTTACTCATATGAGAAGCATTTCGTATCACACATACAGACCCATGTGGCTGATTAGGAGGCCCACATGAAATCTGTGTGCACAGAATTTAAAACGCCTGTGCATTTAAATATTTGGGCTAATTTGATCAGGCTTTGACATGCTAATTAAAGGAAAATGACAGGTTCAATCCAACATAAGCTCAATCGACAGTGGCATATTTGTGTAATATCGGTTAACACAAAAAAAAATCAATTCGTCTCTTTTAAATCACACTATCTGCAGAGTTTTTAAATTTAAACAATAGGTCGTATCGTACTTCCTGTTTTCTCGTCTTTAAATTTATTTAAATTGTTTTACACCATTTAATATATTTAAGACTTTTTATGACCTTAAATTTGATAAGACTGAATTTAAGGCTTTTTAAGGACCTGCAGGGATCCTAAAAAATAGATTTTTTCTATATTATTATAGTATTAAATATTATTATTATTATTGTATATAACTACACAAAAAAAGGTTAACAAGCGATTTTTTGTAAAAATGCATATTGTTTACGTCTTGAAACAGTGAGTATTTTACCATTTACAAATTGGCCTCATTCACTTCCATTCTACGCTTCTCACTGTAACCTACAGTTTTGCTTTTCATAATCAAAAGAGGCACAAGTTGATATTTATTTTTTGTGGTGATCAACATTAAGAGTTGTCGATTAAACTTAACTTGTATTGAATCATCATCACACACCCTTACTTCCGCCTTTCCTCTGGCTCTCTTTTACTCTTTCTCTTATAACAAGCTATAAAGATCTCTGTCCAAAGGGGTTCAATGGGTCAGGCAGAGCTGCTCACCTGAAAATGAGACTGTAAGGACACCCCGAGGTAGAACAGGCTGTTAAAGAGCAGGATCAATATTAACCTGACTTCCATTTCATGCTTGCCCAATTCCAATCAGCTAACAACATACTCAGCCGCTCGTGAGTAAGGGGGAAGGTATCAAAGTCACTCACTATTGTATATACTACATGAAACACTCACTATTTTGTCAGCAAGTCTAATAGGCTAACCTGAGCTGTTTTAAAGCTAAGTTTCCCACAAACATATGCAAAGGTACCTGGGAATGAGGCACAGAGCAGTACAGTTTATCAAATGCTTATACAACATGGTCAGCCGTTTGAGGTCCCATTAAATTCAGCCTGTTCTTCTATTTTCAGTGATTGAAGATCGTATTACATCCACAGAAAATACATTAAATTACCATGAATCAAATATAATGATGTTGTTTCTAGGGTAGTTAGAATATTTTTCGAATGAACCTGAGACATATCTCATGTCCACCCATGTCATTTCGCACAAGAGGAAATTTGAAATATTGCTAAAACACAGCATACGTTCTAACATAGACAAGCGCTATAAAAATATGTCATTGTGAATAAAAACAAGCCCCATATGCAGTGACTGCTGTCAACTGCCAGTGTTCTGACAGTTGAGAGCAGTCATTTTTCAATCTCTTTGGTTTCTGGCAAAAATAATGGAAACTTATATATGCGCTCTTAACAGTTTATTCATTTAAATCACCTACGTTAACTCAACGTACCTCAACCCCTGGTTACAAAAGCAGCTGTAAACCTCCACTACTGCCAGTTCAGCAAAACACAGAGAAACTTTCTACAAACGATTCGATACAGTCCTACCGCACATATGTACAGTGTTACGTATAGCTTTCATTACAGTTAAAGGCAAAGTAGGCGATTTGTTCCAGAAAATGTTTTTGTTATGCTGGTTGAAAGTCTCTTCACATCCTGATAGCAATCACTAAGTTAAGTGGTCTAAATGTATTTATATGTATATATATCGTATGTGAATGGCGTAGGATCATAACATTTTCGTCCAATCATTGCATTCGGCCCGAATGGTGCAATGGTACGATGTCCTACCTGCCTGTCAACGTATGTATTTCCATACGTCCACGCACCTGCTCACACAGACATCACACATCATCAGCGTGTTTCATGCTACGCAGAGTAAGACAGACGTCAGTCACCGAGCACCACAACTGAAACAGCAGCTGCCTTTTACAGTTCCTCCTGAACCAAAACAATGCTTATGCTCCGTTCACACCATACAGTAACTACCGTAATTTGGAAGAGATGGAAACCCGTGACGTTATATTCGGAGCGGTTCATGTCTCGAATTTATGCATTTCAATGGCAACACGATCAACGGTGAAATGTCAAGTGGTACAGGTCAGTGCTCTTTTATTATTATTAGCCAAGTGTCCATCCACTTGTCAATCGAATTATCTGAAGTTCGGTAAAAAAAACTCATGCGAATAAAGCTGGTGAAAGTGTGTTTCCATCCAACGGCTTTAAAGCGAATAAAAACCTGTGCATAATGACGTCACATGCTGTTTTCCGATCAATTTGGTATATCGAATTGATTTGAGACATTTTAAGGTGTTTCCATTCATTTTCGCACTGAATCGCACAACATTCAAGCAAACATTTGCGAACAAAGTTTTGCTAGACAAAATGGATCGCGCCATCTACCAACAAATGATCAATATTGCACAAGTTGTATATAGTGCTTATGTGCCAGCTGATAGCGACATATGTAAGGGATAATGTATAGCAAGGAGGTTGTTAGCCTGAAGGGGTTGTATTCGCTATAATAACCGCCTCGCTATACATTATCCCGCTTATTACATGGCTACCTACCAAATAAATCAATAATTTGACAAAATATTGATTTAAAAAGGAGTTTATTGATTTAAAAAGGAGTTTATTGATTTAAAAACGATTGTATTGCTTCCGCTAAAGAAAATAGTCTGTTCCGTCTCTGAACTGCGTCCATGGCAACGCTCTGTTTTTCATGGCAACTGTGTGTTATACTTAGCAGCGGTCTGTTATCAAGAAATAACAGACCGCATTCTACATTAGAATTCAACCAAGACACGTAATAACAAGCTACACTCACCTAAAGGATTATTAGGAACACCATACTAATACTGTGTTTGACCCCCCTTTCGCCTTCAGAACTGCCTTAATTCTACGTGGCATTGATTCAACAAGATGCTGAAAGCATTCTTTAGAAATGTTGGCCCATATTGATAGGATAGCATCTTGCAGTTGATGGAGATTTGTGGGATGCACATCCAGGGCACGAAGCTCCCGTTCCACCACATCCCAAAGAAGTATTGGGTTGAGATCTGGTGACTGTGGGGGCCATTTTAGTACAGTTAACTCATTGTCATGTTCAAGAAACCAATTTGAAATGATTCGAGCTTTGTGACATGGTGCATTATCCTGCTGGAAGTAGCCATCAGAGGATGGGTACATGGTGGCCATAAAGGGATGGACATGGTCAGAAACAATGCTCAGGTAGGCCGTGGCATTTAAACAATGCCCAATTGGCACTAAGGGGCCTAAAGTGTGCCAAGAAAACATCCCCCACACCATTACACCACCACCACCAGCCTGCACAGTGGTAACAAGGCATGATGGATCCATGTTCTCATTCTGTTTATGCCAAATTCTGACTCTACCATCTGAATGTCTCAACAGAAATCGAGACTCATCAAACCAGGCAACATTTTTCCAGTCTTCAACTGTCCAATTTTGGTGAGCTCTTGCAAATTGTAGCCTCTTTAGTGGAGATGAGTGGTACCCGGTGGGGTCTTCTGCTGTTGTAGCCCATCCGCCTCAAGGTTGTGCGTGTTGTGGCTTCACAAATGCTTTGCTGCATACCTCGGTTGTAACGAGTGGTTATTTCAGTCAAAGTTGCTCTTCTATCAGCTTGAATCAGTCGGCCCATTCTCCTCTGACCTCTAGCATCAACAAGGCATTTTCGCCCACAGGACTGCCGCATACTGGATGTTTTTCCCTTTTCACACCATTCTTTGTAAACCCTAGAAATGGTTGTGCGTGAAAATCCCAGTAACTGAGCAGATTGTGAAATACTCAGACCGGCCCGTCTGGCACCAACAACCATGCCACGCTCAAAATTGCTTAAATCACCTTTCTTTCCCATTCTGACATTCAGTTTGGAGTTCAGGAGATTGTCTTGACCAGGACCACACCCCTAAATGCATTGAAGCTACTGCCATGTGATTGGTTGATTAGATAATTGCATCAATGAGAAATTGAACAGATGTTCCTAATAATCCTTTAGGTGAGTGTATAATAAGAAAACAATGACGCTATCAACACATTGCTATGATGATGCAGATGCACGTAAATGCCCGGCGACAACGGAGGCGGCCTGTGGTGTGGGAACGACAGCGCTGCAAACAGCTCTGGGAGATCGTGATTCAGTGACACTTCACGGAACTTACATCTGTCTTTCTTGACACCCGTCATGTGTGCGCAAACAGAGCGGAAATACTGGGCGGAAATGAACTAAAACTTCTTCTTCTATGTTTTGTGGCGTGTTGCAACCATAAAAGGACATAAAACTTAATCGGAATTCATTATTTATTCGGCAAATAACGTTTCCATCAGCGTTAATCGCATAAGCCTGAACGTATTTCATTTGAGTCGATATTCATGAAATTCAATCGAATTTTACTGTTTCCATAAGGCATTTTTCATTCGATATCGCTTAATTCGGATAAAAACATGTGGATGGAAACATAGCTATTGTAATGATGTGTTCTTTGAGACATGAGGTAGTTTACGCTTTGCAGACTCTTGACGCTTTGCAGACGCTGCTGTACACGTTCATGTGTTTTGAAGGAGGCGTGGCTTTGTAGATGCTCTGGAGGGAGGGTGGGATGCTTTCAAAGCTAACTTGCTATTGCTAGCTTCTCCGAAAATTGCCTACCCTACCTTTAAGGGATCTTCTTATAAATATGAGTGCTGTTAGATGCAATGGACTACATGTATATAATCAAATTCAGATTATTCAAATTAATAATATTTAATAAACTCATATATATTTATATAAAATAAAAGCGTAACTGTGCTGGTTTAAGAAAATTGTCTTTCCTTTTGTATAAAACCCATCTAGATAAGCCTCTCTTTTCTCTCCCTCGGTCTCTCTCTATGGCATTGTGGGGGCAACATCTGACTACAGGCAATCCCTTTCACATGACAATCTTATGCATTATTCCACTCATTAAAGACTGGGAGAAGCCTGGGGACCTCAACAAGTCCTCAATCACAGCGGCCCCAGACACTAGACCGTGGGTCCACAGAGACGCACTGACAACTTACCGAGGACAGGCAGAAAAGGGAGCCGGCCAGAGGAATACTGCAGTGGTGTGAGCTTCTAAAGAAATGCATGAGATATGCTGTGTAATATGTTTGAAAGACAGTGTGAATTTAGATATGGTGGCAAAAATGAATTGGAGGGGGAAAAAATGTCTGCTGTGACATGAGCAGGGGCCACCTGCAGGTCAAGGAACAGCTGGGATGTGTATGTACCAGTGTGCATGTGTGTGTTCTGGCTCTGACACACAGACCATCTGACATGGCCTCCAAACAGTTGGCCACAAAAGGCCAGACATGTAGATAGACACAATATTACTGCATAACAAGTCACAGAACACACTTTAAAATGACATATGTACACCAAAATTAATCAAATCACTGGTTAATATGTGGCGTTTAGGGCAAAATCTAGATGTAATGTCTATAATCAAAGAGTATAATTTTCATTACATTAAAAAGTGCAATCCATTAGCACCTCAGGTGGCCATTAGTAACATTGTAGCAAAACATGCTGTCAAATAACACTCCCATATGCCTCTCTATATTTATGAGCTAATATCAAGGGTTCGCTTGTGTATATTTTTTTTAATAAATGGGCCTATTTCACTTGCCTTTGCCCCTAGTAGGTTTCCCCAAGTGTAATGGAAATAGTTACAGTAACTATTCTGAGCACAGGAGAGAAGTCGCCCCATTGTACTTGAGAATCAATAGATTTGCCCTTGTTCGGTTAATAAACTCCCCCTCGTATCTTCAATTTGATGCCTGGAGGAGAAGCGCCCGCAGTGGTTAATAGTATTGAACCGTTTCTCTTTTAAAGCCTCTGTTGCGAGACACAGAGCCAAATCGACAGCCGTGCGGTGGGCAACGCTGCAAGATCAAACGGGTCAATGAGGAAAAATGTTTGAGTGCAAAAGGCAGAAACGGTTAAAAAAAACCCAAAAAAACATGGCGCACAATTTTCTTCTCAACAATGTGTGCAGTTAGAATATAAAATCCTGTCATAAAACCCTCTTGCCATGTTCAATTGACAAGGCCCATAAATATACAACCTATAAAGCTGACAACGAACTATTTCTCAGCTCTGAGAATATTAGTTGCGTCCAAGAATTGATTGGAGGTTTTCTAATTCGCATATGTGTATCCCATTTGGTGAACAATGATGTCATTGTATGAAATGAACGCAATTTGGGGATAATGAGCTAGACTGACAGAGTCCAGCAACATTTTTGATTGGCTGTTGGCAGAATTACTGACCGTAGTCCTCCAGTGATTTGCACGAAATATCCAAGTGGGTGGAGCCAAAAGGGTTCCGGATGAATCTCCGCCTTCTCCGGAGGTCATCCTCCCAGTAATCCAGACGCCAGAAGTCATGCAGCTGACTGGAAAAGGGGAAAAGACTGGAACTCCTGTTAGGAATCCGAAAAAAACAAGTTGGAAATCTAAAATGAAAGCAATACATATACATATATATACAATATACAATATGTACAATAGAAACAAGCATATATTGTACCCATTTCCATCACATTTGAAAACACCATGCTTTGGTAAATTGGTAAACAATAAAAGGCAAATTATTAACTACTAGAGGCAAATTATTAACTACTAATTATGACAAAATGTCATAATTATGACATACTTAGTCATACATGCACTTTTAAGATCAAAACTGACAAAAAGTTTAAGTCATAATTATGACAAAAGGGTGATATTATGAAATAATAAGTCATGATTATGAGATAAAAAGTCGAAATTGAGTTCCAAATTATGTCAACATTTTGACTACTATATGTCATAATTCTGACTTTTTATTTTATAATTCGTATTTAGCAAATCATCCCACCCACACCCACACACCCACACACACACCCACACACACACACACACACACACACACACACACACACACACACACACACACACACACACACACACACACACACACACACACACACACACACACACACACACACACACACACACACACACACACACACACACACAAGAAAGCACTTAGATTAATATAGTAGTGTGATATTCTACATACAACGCTATGGAGAATTGCATTTTGGAGGGCACCCAAACCAAAGGGTTCCACATGAGGGAGAATAAAAACGATATCTAGTAAAATATAGCTAATTCACGAAGTTCATTAAAGCTCCAGAAACCCAGACACGTTTTTCCACGAGAACCCCTTAGGCATAAAACAGCAGCCGTGGCTATCCAGCGCACAAATAAATAACAGCAAGTCCCATTAACAAATACTGTATCAAATTACAAGTATAAATGGCGCAGCTTGCCTCCTTTTTACTGTGTTTTTTAACAAGTCTTGTAAATCAGAGGTAGGACCCTCTATGCAGCCGGAGAGGGGTTTTAATGATGCTGGGGTCTCACCATAGCCACACCCCAGGCCAATAAAACAGAGACCCCCTCCCTCTGCATATGTGCAGCTGTGATTAAAATAACATGCTGAAATATTCATTGAAATGATTCCCAGGGCCCTGGAGCAAGCTGCAGAAAATTGCGTTTTTATTCATTATTAATAACAGCGAATTAGAGGCCGTATAAAAGAAGAAACGAGAGGCCGAGAAAAAAGGGGAGCGCGGGGAATGAGAGGGAAACAGCTACAGCATGTGGTAACCATCTTTGTAAATGATTATTCCAACATTAGCAGGGACCTGGGCTAATTTTATTGCTTGCAGCTAATGCAAACCATTAAGGACGGGACCAGCATCAGGTTACTAAGTGCAGAACGTTTCGAGCGCGCTCGGGCTGGAGATGTTTCAAAGGCTTTAAAACGGTGTGTGAGAGAAAGGGAAAGGAAAAAGCAGGCCAGCACCGAATAATACTGCAGCTAATTTACTCCAAAGAGGATTTAGAGAGTGATGATTGGTGTAATTGGGGGATAGATGACAGCATGGTATGGGACAATCATCAAATTCCACATGTGGTTTATCTTCATTACCAGCTACTCATGGGGAAAAACACCAGCCACTTTGAGCCATATACTAATTCCCATCATAAAATATAACTTGAGTCATTAGTCTATGTTCTATCTTACAAAAAGAGACTAAAGAACTATCTTATACAATATTGTAAAAAAAGAAAGAACATTAATTGATTTGTGCAAAATTTGTAGATGAAATAGGACATAATTATATTTTCCACACAATAGCTTTGTTTAAAATTGTTAAAGTTGTCATTCATTGATAATCTTGTTACGTCTATGCTAAGAAGTGTCAAACTTTCATGTCATTGAGAAACCGACGCCATCGTTTCTGACGTCATAACTAAGCCACAACAGTTTGAAAATGCGTATTAGCGACGGATCTTTATCAAAAAAAGGATGGAGGGTTTCAATCCATCGTTTGTTGATTGGACAGAGGAAGATCTGGATGCCTCAAATGTCTGTTGTTTCATCGGAGGATCGAGTTATGACATTTTGATAAAAAATTACAAGGTAAAAAAAAAAAAAAAAGAATGAATCATCCACAATAATGTACATTTAGAAAATAGAAGATGAATGTCCCTTTCATGCCAACTTTAAGAGCTGCAATGGAGGGGAAGATTTTCAGTAAATAACAACGCTAGTTTACACAAAACTGTGTTTTCGGTATTTTTATTTTTTGGACTTTTTATCATTGCAGTCACTATAAACTGTAATTATATGGAGATTGCATGAAGATTATAAAAAATGTTTTCCATTTAAAAAAGAATAAAGACATTTTTGGTTGAACTATCCCTTTAAGATCTTTTTTTTTATGCATCCACATGATTAAATCCAAATGAAAAAAAAAAGCTCTGGGATAGCAAAAATAATAAGAACAACTTTATTAATGCCCACAAAGAAAAATGAAAACCAAGAAAATTATAAAAAGAAAAGCCAACATTCTCACTTTATCACAAGGCAGCCATTCCATAAAAAAAAATTATCTTCAGATCCTACCGAGGTGTTTGCCCCAAGCTATGGATTGAATTGAATGGGCCTCTCTCCACTCTGCCATAATATTGAGGCAGTCTAAACAGATTAAAGTGTTACAGCAGGATCACATCACAAAAGCTGCTCCTTGTTGCGTGAATATTATATCTACAAATGTCAAGAAATCAGGAGGCTCAAGGGACTTAACCGAGCTCTGACAGCAACACGAGTGCTCGTTCTCAGTTTAACATCAATCAAGAACGTGTGTGTGTGTGTGTAGGAAACAAAGCCTGTTTGCATACATGAGCGGCATGCCAAAAGTTCATCACTCGCCGGGGTATGAAAAGCAAAGCGCTATGTCTGGGGCTTGTCTGTTGTCAGTCTTTACCTCGAGAGCCAGACAGAGATGTCAAGAGGCGTACGGGCCAGAGTCACGTAAATGACATAGTAAATGCAAGATTACAGCGTGAAAAAAAATGTAAATCCCACTGAGGCAGCCAGGCGATTACCATTTAAGATTAGAACATCCAAAGCTGCATGCGAGTAGGCAATGTAGCGCGCGGCCGCAGGAGAAATCCAAGCACGTACACTTTGAAGATTTCTGAGTTTCCCCTCCCTCAGCGTACATGATGATTTTGATTTGGTTTGACAGCAGTATGTCGGCTGTGTACAGCAATTCAGAGGAAAGCCCAAACATTTTCGTTTTCTTCTTAATAAGGGGATTAGACAAGCACTCGGTATTACAATGAACGATAAACCGAAGGGTGCTCGATGACACCGTTTACATTTCTTCACCCTCTCTTTCCCCTAAAGCATATGCTTTTACTTTGGTGGTGGTTTCCGCAGGATTGGACGGGGGTCCAGTGATACGTTAAACCCTGCGGTCAACATATAGAGCCGGATTTAGTCAGTGCCAAAAGTGCCATGACGTGAGTTTCCTCACCCAGGGTGGTCCAGCTCAAAAGAGGGGTCTTTCCACAGGGAGATTGTGGATGTATACTGTAAACTTTTAACAATTTATTTAGGCCCATTAAAACGGTTACAGCAGTCCTTTTCAAAAGCAACAGCTATATATATATATATAAGCAATATGACACAAGCAGGAATGCTGATTGTGTGTAATTTTACTGTTTGTAATCCACAAAAGAATTAAGGCCAGTTCACACAGAAAGCAATTTTGCCTTTTAAAATTTTAAAATGGCAGACACAGGGCAATAAAATGAAAAAAAGAAGCAAATTTTTTTTTTTAAATGTACTTATTTTAACTTGAGCGGCATGTTTTTAGAATGCTGCGTTATGCGCGAGTTGCTGAAAAAGATGTGAGCAGAAAAGTCAAATATGTCCGTCTACTGCAGAAAAACAGAAAAGCAAGCAACTTGACCCAACAAATGTGTTTTGCTCACTGATACAGAACAAATCGGACGAATGAACGATTCACTAACTCACTAATAGATAGCCACTTGTTCATTCCTGGATGAATCAGTGTTTTAAACCAAAGTCCCTTTAAGACAAGTCATTTGGCGGCCATCTTTGAAGCGCCTCTCGGGCATGCAAGTGCAGCTCCTAACTCTTTAAATGGGGAAACATCAAATTCTCCAAAAGAAGTTCGCCAAGCTTACGATTAAATTTCATATTTGAAATTACCAATGAAATTCTGACAACAACTGTCTCATAAATTTTTGTTCTAAACGCTCAAATAATGACAGAAAATGTCATTTTTCAGGCTGGATCAAGCTAATGAGCATGCGCAGTTGAAGCGTGCGTCTGACTGTTTCTGTAGGCAATACAGAAACTGTTACTGTAGGAGCTTCTAACGGCAGCTGCAATGAAGCATTGACTTTACCAATTGGCGATTGGCTCTTATTTAGAAGAAGGAATTGTTCTGCCATATTGAGCGTTGCACTTTTCCCCATTCAATGGATGAAGCCTTGTAAGGGTAAAGAGGGAAAAATCTGCAAAAGATTTTGCATCAGCTGACCATTAACAATATCAAAGAGGAAAATATCAAAAAAGTGAACTGCTCTATATTCATTCCCTGCCACTGGACTTATCTAGCATTTTTCCAAAATATGTTGAACTCTCATACACTCAACAGTCACAGATTTCCTTACATAGCAGAAGGGAAGACAAAATAACCTTATAAAATCCATACACTAGACAGTTGAGTACATGGTGCATAAGTACACAGTATGTAATTTAGGACAAGTTCAGTAAAAAGTATATTTGATGTTATATCAGCACTTGTTGTATAAATATCAACATTAGCTGTTAGTGCTGTTGTCCAGGAGTCTTTATTGGAGAATAAAAACAGTAATAGGCTACTTAATTGTTTTAGATTTTTAAAAGGAAAGACTATATTCTTGCTGGTCTTCACATTAAAGAGTGGATCCTGATAGTCGTTTCATCTGAATGGCAATCACTCACTGGAATTAGCTTCCGACACGCTCGACTTTACCAATCGTGCGGCTCATGATGACAGCCATAAAGGATGGTGGAGGGCCGGCCCTCCTCGAAAGCGGCTCAAATTTATTAGTCACATCGCCCATCAATCACCCAAATGGATTTCCAACTGCATTTTAAAAGCTAATTTCCCTGCACTGATAACCAAAACTATCAGCCGACCAGCATGCCAGTCATTATTTACTACTGCTTTGGGTCTTTTTTTTTATTTTTATGCATCACAAAAGACTGGTATAAAAATTGTGTGTATCCCCCTCTCTCTACCACACATTAAAAACACTCTCAGAGAGTGAGAACAAGATTTAGGACTCTTGAGTCCATAGGGCATGTGTTGTTTGTGAAAGGTTGTAAAAATTTGACAGCCATGATTCAGTATAAAATGGCAAACTGGGAAATAAAGGAAAGGATAACAATTTAATCTTAAAATACAATATATATAGCTATGTTCTTTTTCTTTTTTTTTGGAAAGCCCAGCTGCAGATATGATATATTGGGCTTTTACACTGGTATTGTGGGGGATTATGGGATGCTGGTTCATGAGATGGATTACCCTGTTACCGTGCTGCTCCGCAGGGCTTGAACGGTCAAAGCAAGCAGACCTTCATTGTACATCTCCAAAGATTCATTTAAGTGGGAGGATTCAGGGGTGCAACTGTTTCTAAGTAGACAGCTGTTTTGACCACCTCTGAGTCTCTTTGGTCTAATAGTCTTCTGAGCGGAGCCTTTTTGAATTAGGCATTGTTCTAACAGACAAAAAAAATAAAAAAATAAAAAATAAACGCATGGAATCCCAATCTCAATCTAAACCACATATAAAGGTGGTTTGAAATTGTTTCAAAATGGTCAAATAATATATTATTATTATTTGGCCTTTGGGACTTGAATTCAAACACAATGTGTAGTGTCTCTTTCCCCGTATGGTTGCATTTGCTATGTAGTAAATATTTGAACATATAGGTTAATGTACAAGTGTTTTTTTGATACAGTATATGCAATAATGCATAAAATACAGTAATATCGCAGGCACTTATTTTGTGGACGGACATGAGCAAAGGCAACATTTTCAGTTGCCCCCTTTTTCTACAGACATTTGCTCAGTTTAGTAGAAGAAAGAAGCTGACTCTACATCACTATGGCAACCGACTGTCTGAACAACTGAATCTGATTTCATCACTTGACACTGAACAGTAATAAAAACAGATATTATTAAACAAATTAGACTTGTTTGCAGGCACTGTGAAAAGGCCTACAGTATGTCTACCCATCCATCCATCCATCCATCCATCCATCCATCCATCTATCTATCTATCTATCTATCTATCTATCTATCTATCTATCTATCTATCTATCTATCTATCTATCTATCTATCTATCTATCTATCATTTGTGTGTATAAATATAGTAATTTTTTATACTGCATGAGTGTGTTTGTATATTTATTTCTGTAAAAACTAGCATAACACACAAATAGAAAGAATAATAAAATAAAAAAATAAATAAAAACAAAAGTATAGTGAATGTCCAACATATAACAGAAAAATAGGGCTTTTAATAAAAAAAAAATATATATATATTTTTTAATGGGGTTCTATTATGCCCTTTTACTTAGTCTTGATTTTGTTTTTGGGCTGTACTAGAATATCCTGTTATGCTTGATTGTTCAAAAAACACATTATCTCTCCTTCCGAAATACGAAATGTGCTGTGATGGGATAGTTGGCCCAGTGTGTTGTGATTGGCAGTGCTTAGACAAGTCCCGCCCCTCCATAACTGCGAATTCTGCTCTACTGTAAATATTAAGGATGGCGGCAATTTCAAAACCAATTCAAGCCCGATTCAGACCCTGACAATGTTAACAAACAAGAGGATCGTCCAGAACATATTTCATGCACGGACTTTGCAAGCACGGATTTCACAGGACGTTTCAGAGTGTTTTTTTTTTTTTTGTCTAATACATTTTAGACCCCGATGTTATAAACAATTTAATCATGATATTTGTTGGAAAACTAAAGTAATACAAACAGTAAT
The DNA here is from genome assembly GCF_029890125.1 of Rhinichthys klamathensis goyatoka. Lineage (NCBI taxonomy): Eukaryota > Metazoa > Chordata > Actinopteri > Cypriniformes > Leuciscidae > Rhinichthys > Rhinichthys klamathensis. The sequence goes on along the minus strand of NW_026606844.1, from coordinate 284,208 downwards.
CGATCACAAAACCAATGTTAGTTTTCCTAAGGGGCGGTGAACAGTCTTACAAAAGCGAAAGCTTACAAAAGCTACAGTAGACACTATATCAACACTAATGTTGGCTAGCAGGCGAGCGGAGCAACAAAACACGTATAATTGGAACTGTTAATATAGAAAATGCAACTACAAATAATATAAGACATATTTACAAGTTGTGATCCACAAACAACAGATTGTCCCGACAAAGTGGGAACTGCTCCATTTCAGGAGAAGCTTTTGTGCGTAGCCTGCATTGTGGTTCTGGAAGCTGTTCTCTGTAAAATGTGCAGCACACAGAACAACTCTGGGGTTATAATATTCAAGAACAGTGTTTAAAATCAATTTTAACCACTCTAAGTTTGTCAGCCTTAGGAATGTCAAACAAATGAGTTTTGGAAAAGGGATGAAATAAAACAGTCTTTGACATAGCAGCAGCTCAACCAGGCCTCATCCACTTTTTTGCATATTCCGTGGGCAGGGATTATTTAAATAAGTAACATTGTGACTTCACAAAGCCCGGAAAAAACACATTGTAGGCCAAACGAGTCGTTCGTTGTAGTTCTTGGAAAGTGGATTCTGTTAAAAAAAATCTCCCTTTTGAGTGGACTTTGAGCTTTGTAACCTTGCAGATCTTTGTTATGCTCAAATAGCAACATCACACATGAACTGAAGTTGAAAAAGTGCAAAAACATAATAGGACCCCTTTTAAATTACATTTAATAAAGTTAGGTTAAATAAAAACATTTTTAATTATGATATGCCACATATTTTGAATGAATCATATTTTATTGCAAAGATTAATATTTATTTGTTTGGAAAAGTCCCCAAATGCAGATTTTTGTGCCAGATAAAACACTGATAGTGTATTTATAAGTCACTATGGTTTATTTATATATGAAGAGTTTGGTTCCAAAACGCAATAAATCCATTTAGATTAATTTGAGTAAAAATGTGTTTTCTTTACCAAGAAAGTGGAAAGATGAAAACCACTATTTTCTGTTTCAAACTTTCACATAGCATTTGTAGGTCATAAAAAAAAAAAAAAAAAAAAAAAATCCAGGTTTTGATTTTCAAAGATTTATTATAAAAACGGATTATTTTTCCCCCCAAAATGCAATAAATCCTTTTTTTTTTTTTTTAAATGCAATTAATCCATTGAATCAATATAAAAGTTTTTTTTTCATATTGAAACTGTTGAAAATACACAACAACGTAAGTTTATTAGTATAATATTTTTATTAAGAACTGTAAAGAAGATTGAAAACATTTTTCCTCCTCCCGAGTGCCTCATCTTCTTAATCTCCTCACGTAAATGATTCGATTTCGATGCCTTACGTTTCTTACCCACCGGAGAAACAACCACAGGTTCATCAATGCCGTCAAAATTATAAATTTTTTTGTTTGTTTGTTGATCGAAAAGTACAAAATAGATAAGAAAAACTAGGAAGCCGGGTGTATTTAAGGCGCTGCCCGTTACTGTTTACATTGCGTGGAATGGTGCGTTGTGATTGGTTGAGAGCGGATATATCGCATTCTGCAGAGAAGGGAGACTGGCGTTTGTCGCGGTTTGGAAAGAAAGGGAGAAAACATGACAGAATAACAAGGCGGATATCGCATTTTACTTAAAATTAAACATTGACTTTTCAATACCAACCAGATACAATACTGATTTTTGCAGTAACTACTTTTTTTTAAAATGGCGTTTTGGAACCAAACTCTTCATATTACTGTATATAGCATACAATCCACAGTAATCAATTTAGAGTTTGTCAGTTTGTCTGCATGTGCTGTTTTTAATTCATTGGTTTAAGGAGCCCATCCAGAATGATGCCTTTGGCTGGGACACTAAATGAACATTAAATGAACATGTTTAATTGACAGCTCAAGAGAAGAATACAGTCATGATCACGGTCACTGAGGCCATTGATGATTATCTGGAAATAACATCACTACAGATAGTCTCTTGTTGTGGCACATGAGAGAATGGCAGGGAAATTCAATAAGGCACCATTATGTTCTCATTAAATGCATCCATTGGGGACATAAATGGAACATAATTAGTAAAATAGCAGTAATCAGCGACTGGTTTCTATTTTGGGGGTTGCCTGGCTTTACTCAGTGCCACACTGACTCTGTGACGTTACGGCTGCCATTCTTCATGTTCATGACACAAAACACACGCTCAACACTTTCAATCAAGTTAAGCCAAGACGTGCCCTCTCTATTCCCGTCGCATACGTCTGTTTAAAATTTAGCACAACTTCAAACTAATATAGCTTGATCTTTTGGGTTTGACAGCCAAACTCCATTCCAAGATGGAGATTATTTAATATGCTTTTACGATTTTTATTTGAGGCAGTATTCCTCACGGAATTGCACCTCAGATGGAAATTATTTACGCTTGAGGTAGCCTAACTGCAAAAGCCACAAAAAAGGATGCCTCATGCAATATTTCAAAAACAGCTTTTGGTAAACAGATCTTCTCTGAATATATTCTCTATAGCTTGAACTTTTCATCTTTGTCCTGGCTTTCATTTCTTCCAAACGGTGTATATCTAAATCAAAGCCAAATCATATACATAAACACTCCAGAGTATCCAGGCATTTTTCAAGTCTCATCCTTCAAGTTAAACATTTAAATATGATGCAAGTTTTAGTCTTAAAAATAAAGGTGGTAACACGGTGTTTTAACAACGATGCATTATTGGTTCCATAAAGAACCTTAACATTTTAATCATTTAAAGAATTGTTTTCCACTATAAAGAACCATTTATTTAATGAAAAAGTTCCATGGATGTTAAAGTTTCTTCATGGAACCATAAATGCCAATAAAGAACATTGTTTTTATTTCTGATTACATTTTTTCTTTATAATCTTTGAAATGTGACAAAATGTGATACATGTGATAGTCCACAACCCAATCAAATTACTGGACAGAGTATTTTTCCGGTGAGGAAAAGCCTTCATTATGTAGCTGAATAAAACTAAAATACTTGAGCAGACACATAAAAAGCACTTTGGCTGAAGACCGGCAAGGCCTGCACTGCGGGTCACTGCTTTGGATGAAGACAGACGCGGCTGCCTGGGTGAGAGACAGAGTTCTAGTACAGGTCAGGCGTCCCTTCTCGCCCGTTTCGGCGAACCGTCCATCTCTCGTCAAAGACAAAGCCAACGGAGTGGTAAAACTCTAGCAGTCGCGCTCTTTTCTGTTGGAATTGATGATCGTTCCAACGGCCCTCTTTCCAGAGATAATTAGCACAGGCTTTGAGGTTAAGCATGCCTAAGGGGAAGTGACTTTGTGTAGGTCAAAAACAAAAACAGCTTGTAAATGGTGGCCACATGTCTTCAGCTTACCAAACTTTTTGCAACAAAGGAAGCTTCAGTGGAAACTAGCATAGTGGACTTTATTTCAAGTTTATTTCGAGGCTATAGAAACGACAATGAAAGTCATTCGGGGAAAGGTGTGTTTAAGAGTTGTTTTAATATTTTCTCCATCAGTCTTCAAATGTCATTTGAAAGATCATTTGAATCACATTGACTGTTCTCTCCTGCTTTCCCTCATTAGCTTAAAGAAATACTGTAGAACAATTCAGTCACACGCCCTCTTATTTCCCCCCAGTGGAACACCAAAGGACCATTTTTAAAGATTAAGACAGACCATTCAGGACAATTCAAGTCTCTAAAGGTCCAAAATGAACATGTTTGTTCTTTTGAACTTTCTATTCATCAAAGAATCCTGCATAAAATGTATCACAGTTTCCACAAAAATATTAAGCAGCACAACTGTTTTCAGAAGGATCATGTGACACTTCCTGAAGGATCATGCGAGTAATGGCCTGTCTTTAAAGTTTAGGGTCGGTAAGAATTGTTAGTGTTTTTGAGTAGGGTACAACGGGGCTAAAGGCAAAATATATATGTGTGTACTGAACATTTATGGTGCAACAGATTTGGCGTGAAAATAAATCATAAAATTGGTTTATTTTGTTTTTTAAAATCTTATAAATGTATGTCTTTTACCACACGCACAGGTAACTCACCAGCATGGGGCAAAAGGCAAACATTATTTATACAAATACTTTAGCTAAAATATTGTTTTTATAATGTCTATGTTAATACTTTTTTTCTGTTTATTTTGATAAATAAAATAATTCATTTGTGTTCAATAAATATACTGTCATTGAAATATGTTAATACAAAAATATATTTTAAAAAGAAAAGATTCTGAAAGCATTAAATGTGATCCCACAATTTTGGGGGGTCTAAACCCCATAAGAGCAGTATATATTTCCCTTCAATTGCTGCTATTAGATTTGATAACCTTTCAACCACTCCCAGTGAGACTACTTAACCAAGCCATATGTAACTGGAAGGCTCCATTCTATCACCGAGTTATTATCCAGTACGGGACTGCTGCCATCCATCAAACAAGAGACCACGCGCACCGTTATTCAAGGGAAATGGCGCCTCCCCCATTCTCCACCTCCAACAAATCAATTCATGCCACTACTCTCCATCTCTTGACACTGTCTTTTTTCTTCATCTCCCTCCTTACAGTCAACAGAAAAAAGAAAAAAAAAGTAATTATACAAGAGAAAGTGTTGACAATCAATACACAAGTCAGGTTAAGTTAAGGTCTGAGGTGGTCCAGGTATGCTGGTCCTCCATCAGCTGTCCGCTATAGTGCTGACGTTGACAAAGGGCACGAACGCAACACCGGGACGCCTGTCCACTGTGACCGCAGACTTTACATTTTTTTGTCACGGACAGCCATTTTGAAGCAATTAGCACCTGAAAGACTGTTTCAAGCTACGTTAAACTCCAGGAAACGGACGCTAAGAAGAAGTTTTATTGGACACCTAGCACAGTCAGCTACGCGCCACTGCGTGGCAAAAAATGCTGATTGGAAATCGGTGGACGGCAGCTTTATTCAGTGTCACAAGATGCTTGGGAAGAGTGCTGAGACCGAGTGTGTTCTGCACAGCTAGCATGAGAATTTAAACAGACAATGGCTAAGTTTTCATTAGCATACTACCAAACTACTTGTACTGTTATTGGAATACCAAAAGTTTAGACAACTTGGATTAAAAAGAAAAACGCATTATGACTCCACTTCCCGAAGATAGCAACGTAATGCAACACAATGAAGTAATGCGTTTTGTTTTACAAAAGTGTGTAATTTCTGTGCTATTTATTTACTATGGCTATGATAATGGAGGATTGTGAGTGGCATAATAACAAAACTTAATTGAAAACAATTTGGATAGAACATAAATTACACACATTTTAAAATATCCTATTAATCCTATTAATGAGTACAGATAAAATAATGAACTTAATACAGGATTACACAGAGAAAAGGTCAAAGATTTGTGATCTAGTTAATTGATAATGACAAAAATGCGCCTTAGGTTGCCTCCGAATATGACATGAGAATTAGAGAACTGGATAACAGGCCAGTGACATGCAAATAAATGGCTCCATGATTTTTCAATTTCATAGATTTCTTTTCCATCATTAATCCCGACGCCGACGTCTTCTCACTTTTGACACGACTGAACTTTATAATTCACTGGTGGAGGTCGGAGGTCAACAGGAGAGGGAAAGGAAAATAACTCCCTGAGAGGAAAGCGAGAAGAAGAAAAAAATCTGACATCCAATTTTCGACTTGATTTATCAGTGTAAAGCCAAAATTGATAGTGTGTCATTACTGGGCTCAGAGCTGTCTGGCAACGTCCTATCAAAGCCTTCTCCTTCTGATTTAGCAGCACAGATCAATACAACCCTATACTGTTTCAATTTGAGAAGTATTGATTTTCTGATGCCGACTCAATACAGGGGACATTCATCATCAGGCAAGCATAAAGTATGATCGAACTGAAGATTCCTGGGTTGGAGTTGGTTATTTGGCTTTCAGCTCATGCAGCCATTGAAGAATTGCAATGCACCGTTGCATCTTCGCATCTCTTGGTGCGTCATCCCTGACGGATTATTCAATTTTACACAACGGAGAATATTTATTTATCTAATAATGTGCACAATTGCTTCTATATACTGTTTGTTAAAATAGTACAAAAGCATTTACAGTTGCTCCGCAGAAAACAATGGTGAAAATCAAAGGGGTGCTCCGAAGGAGTACCATTTGTGTTTTCAGAAGCCTAAAAGTGAAAACATTATTTCGATCATTTTTCACGTGTCCCTGGGCTGTAGCACAAAGTAAAAGGAGAAAACCAATCGGAGTGCGTTCATGCTTAAAGACGCACACAAACACACTAATACAAATATATTTTCAGGCGGACATGCTAACACACACATATGCAAAGTACACACACACACACACACACATGCTTCAGAACACTGCAGGCTTTCTATTTTACAGAAGCTGCATAAATGGGAAAGTTAATGTAGCATTGAATAAGACTAAGCTGCTCAGCTGTAACAACGCCTTGAGCTCATGAACATATTGCATCATTTTTCTTCTCCAGCAGGTTACCATTAAATTTGAATTTGTTGGAAGTTTTGTGGGACCATTTACAATGTGCCCCAGCTCAATAACCTTTTGTCTCAATGCAAATGTTATGCCTTCCAGGTGGTTTTCATAAATATTTGAATAAGTCTGAATGGTGGCAGAGACTTTCAGCCAATTCACCGTATATATAGATTTTTAGTATGTTTTGTAGTTGGTGTTAGATGCACTTCATTATTATGGCATGAAAGACTTTGAGCCGATGAATTTAAGGCAGCATTTGAGAGTTTCGATACCACAATTATATTATATTATTATATTGTATTCAGAAAATGGTCAGACTACTGTCATTTATGGAGGACTGCCAGTGCCATATTAATAAATAAATTGTTTAATTAACTAAAAAGGTTAATAAATGCAAATTAATGAATTACATTGATAAAGATATTGATACATATATATATATATATATATATATATATATATGTGTATATATATATACTGTATATATATGAACATGGAACTGACAATCTAACATAGTCAGAACCATAATAAATAAAGAAAAAAAATAATAATAATTAATCAATCTGCGAAATAAAACCACATAAAACTATGATTCAAATTAACAATACTTCATTTTTTTTAAAATCAAAATAACAAAAAATATAATAGTGAAAAAACAAATACAAAAGTCTATAAAACAAGGAAAACTAGGCCTACATCAAACATTAGAACAAACCGCAGTGAGTTATATCTTTTCTTTTATACTGTAAGCACACGGGACTTAAAATAAAACTAGGACAACCTTCATATTCAGCTATGAATGGATACAGTGCAGTTACAGCACCGCTAATGTAAGGCTCTGTGTCTGACATCATGTCAAAAAAACAAGTTCTGACAGATACCATTATGGGACGTCTAGAATCTTTGGATTCATCAAAACTGATAACAGAAGTACAATCAGTGAAAGCAGCTGAGCTATGTTCTCTATTTCTACTCACACAGTTCAAGCTGATGTTTCTTATTGAAGTGGGTAAACATGATGCCATCATGGACATTCAACCATCTGCGGTGGATTTCACAAATTTAATTAGAAACCCACAGCCACTGTTTCTGCAAATCGAGCCAATTTGGAAGGCAAATAAGTAATTGTGCTTGGACTGTGTGTGTTTGCGTACACATGTTTGTAAGTGGGCCTTCTGGCTAACAGCCAATGTTGGCAGAGAGAATCTCAATCCAGTGATCATATATATATATATATAAAACTTTTATTGTATATTTAATGCAAATGTGTCATGTGTGTTCACACATTTTTAAATAGCTTAAAACATTTGAAAAATTGTATTGTATTAAAGATGCATTTTCTAAAAATGTCTTATGTTTTAATATTGTTATATTTAGTGTTGCTTTACAAATACATTTGTCTTGTTTGTAGGTATTTTTAGATTCTAACTGGACAAGTAAAACAAATCTTAAGTAGTACATTTTTGTAGTGTATGTCTTCATGGTGTAAGGTAAGTCAAGGTTAAAGCACATTTTAAACACCAGTAATTCAAAGTGCTTTACCTATATGATAAAGTAGAAAAAAAAGAAAAAAACATACACACATTACAATTAAAATATTAAAAGTCACCTAAATAAAAATGAGCATTATATTACTGTGTAATTGCTGGCCCTGTCACCAAGAGGAATTGCTAAATTAATGATTGTTTTCAAAAATGACTGTCATTGGTCAAACAAACAGATAGTCCCACCCCAAACTCATCATTGGTTGAGACACAGACGGCTTACTTATAGCCGTCTCAGCATATTAAACAGCATATTAGCACATGTTAGGAGAAAGTATTGTAATTGTATTAAAAGCATTATATTTAAATTATTACTTTACCACATTCCAAATTGTTGTGAGCTATGGTTGTTGTTTCTTAACTTCCTTCTTGCTCATGATGTTGAGTTAAAACTGTCACTTTGTACAGAATTATGTCTCTAAATCTTGGATTATATTCGGTCTGTTTGTGTGTGTTTGGTGGGAAATGGAACTCAAGTCAGTATTTTTTTAACAGGTCCCTTGAGACCACCGTAACAACTGCCAGGTGCTCCAATGTGACACTGAGAGGGAGCGCTTCACACACACACACACACACACACACACACACACACACACACACACACACACACACACACACACACACACACACACACACACACACACACACACACACACACACACACACACACACACACACACACACACACACACACACACACACACACACACACACACACACACAGCCTGACCACCAGTGATCTGTCTCTGAGGATTCAGTGGCCTGGCCTGGTGTGGTAATTGAGTTTGCTGACCTGTAGACTGACCCGGTTGGAGAGCAAGAAAATGACATTAAATAGGAGTCACATAAAAGGCCAGGCTGTGTGTGTTTGTGTCACAGAGGTAATAGTGTAATACTCGCCCCTAAAAAGACCGTACACAGACCATCAACAGAATACAAGCTATACACATAGTACACAAATACACACACACTTACATCCGCAGGTGTTTCTTCAACTACAGCAGATTTATGTCTCAGGGGTTGAGTTTTTATAAAAGGGACAGATTACAATAATTTTTTTTTTTTATATATATATATATATATATATATGTGATGATCACAACTTGCAAACTTTTCACCATGCATTTCTCTTTTATTTTACACAAAATATTAATTTAAACAGCAATATTACTGTTTTGACTGTATTTTGGTCGATTAAATGCAGCTTTGGTGAGCACAAGAGACTTCTTTCCAAAACATTAAAAAATCTTACCGACCCTAAACATCTGAATGGTAGTGTATGTATATACACATGGAAGTTTGTTAGCAGACTAAATTAAACAAACAAGTCATAATGTGAAAAGTTTATTATAGTTTTATTAAAACTCTACACTGTAAAAAATTATTGTTGGTTTAGCTTAAAAAAGTAAGTAACCCGGTTGCATTAAAATGTTAAGTTCAGTGAAATTAAAATAATTGAGTTCATACAATGAAGGAGATTGGTTTAATCAACAGAAACTCAAAATATTAAGTTATCTGAGCCACATCAATTATCAGCTGATTTGACAAAAGAAAAAAATGAGTGATAACAACTAACTTATTATTTTTTTTTTTTTACAGTGAACAGGCCTAAGAGTGCCCATAGTTGAAGAAACACCCCCACACGTGCACCAAGCTGTACCTCTGTGCTACTGTGCCCCACGCTCCGTGTTTATTGGTGAGGATGTTGAGGATCTTCTGTTTCAGCTGATTGGCTGTCACATGATCACGGTGTTTGGCAGCACTGATGAGGTGATCACACATCGTCTCCTCTTCTTTCCTGTCTGCCGTATACTGTGCGCAGTTAGACTGACCAAAATATGGATGAAAGAAAGAGAGATAGATTAACATCTCCGTCACAATGAATCAGCATACTGAAACCAAGAATGATGCTACTGCATCAAGCAGGACTGAGGGATAGTTCATCCAAAAATGAAAATCCTGTCATCATTTACTCACCCTCCACTACGTTCCAAACCTGCATGACTTTCTTTGTTCTGCAGGACACAAAAGAAGATATTGGGCCCTATCATACATGCTGCGCAATGCAGCGCAAGTGTTTTTTGCTAGTTTCAGCCTGACGCAGTTATCATTTTCTTGTCCTGCGCCACGTTGTTTAAATAGCAAATGCGTTTGCGCCCATTTGTGCGCCCATGGGCGTGTTGGTCTGAAAACGAGGTGTGTTCAGGCGCATTGATGGTGCATTGCTATTTTGAGGAAACTGAAGTCTTAAATCAATGGCAAAGTATTAAATTTTTTTGTTATTTAAAGAGCGCGTTAGTAATATGTGCCTATAGGCGGGTCCACAACGCGCGTACACTCTGCTTATTACACACACAGCAGGGGCACAAAAACTAGCCAAATATTAAAAATAAAAGGATTACAATGTTAAAGATTAATATTGTGTACATAAAGATTGGTGGAATCCGGCTTGTCCCGTCGGTGGTTTGCTTGCGTGCTTTAACCTTGTGCACAAGCAGATCCGTTTGCGCTCTGGAGACGCGTTATGTCTTTCCGCTTGTCGTTAAACTAGCAAAAGTTTAAGCCGTGCGCCGTGCGCTTTAGACCATGCACTTAGATCGTTAGAATAGGGCCCAATATAAAGAAAGTATCAGTGTTATTTTTGTCCATACAAGATACAACAAAAGTCAATGAGGTCCAGTGTTGCTTTAGGACCCTTATTGGCTTTCATTATAAGGACAAAAACTGTTTTCTGCAGAAGAAAGAAAGGTTTGGAATGACTAATTTTTATTTTGGGGTGAACTGTCCCTTTAAGAACCAAGAATGTATTCCATTACTTTACCATTTTAACATATATTGTAGCACTTCCCCGTTTAAAGTTTACTTTGTACACAGACATAATCTTAAACCAGGCACTATAAAAAGCACTGAGACTAAAAGGCCTCTCAGACTAAGGGTGACGTGAAGCAGCCAGCAGACTTTATCTTCTCCACTACAATAAGACTGTCTTCCCACGTGGACCCCAGGGGGGATCTCTTGCTAATATTCAAAATCTAATTTGCTAACACAAGCTGGTGGGGTGCAGGGGAACAGGGAGGAGGGGCGAGACGAAGTAATTGAATTTCCTTCCCTATATTTGAATTCTGTCAGATACTATACCTCGACATATTCTTCAAACGGCCGATAACTCAATCTCCCGGTGTCATCTCGCCTTACTGTGCGCCACGCTGACAAATATCAAACGTTATTTATCACTTCAAGGGAGGATATGAGGGTTGAAAGTGACACCAGCTTAATTGTAAAAATATCTAATCTGCTTACAAAATCTTCAATCTGCAGACGGAGGTAATAAAGAAGAGGAAGAACAAGAAGAGTTGAGAGGCAAGACAACATCTTCCGTTAGCTGGTGACATCGCATATCTAGCGCCTGCTGCGTTTTATCTAGTAGGTCAAGGATCCTCAAGAGCAGTATATAAAACAACCGTCTCAGACAGGCTGTGCGTTCCAGATAAGAAACTCATCACTCCATCACTGCATGTACTCGTGCGTTTCTGAGAAAGAGTGTGTGTATCCCTCATACTGATCATGCACGTGCCTTCAGAGTTTCATATCATAGATGCATGATTCAACAGTAAGTTTTGCTAAACCTTGATTTACATTTGCAGCACCCACTGCATCACTGTCAGAATAGTACAGATAGGCTGATATGATATTCTAAGTAGTTAATGTAACATTAATCTTCACATTTAATATATTACATTTAAGTTATGATGTACACAAGGGAAGGCTGCTTTATGTTGTGAACTAAAGGCTAAAGCATGCTATTAACGGACACCATTGTCTCTTTGGTAAAAGTATCTTTTCATGAATACATTTATAATTCTATTCTATTCTATTTTTCCTCTAAACACTGTGCCTTACTTTTCAGAGGGGGCAAATGAATAATTTAGGGAACAGTTATTACATTTCTGTTGTAATTGGTATAAAACATTGATATAAATCTCTGTTAGCCATTGTTTTGTAAAGCCATGTTTTTTTACATAATAAATACAGTAGGCTATAAACAGTCAGTTGTAATTGGTATAAAATAAAATAATATTAATACAAATCCCCTTCAGTCATGACTATATTCACAATTCATCCTGTCCTCAAACGCTTCATATATATATAACGCGATTTCAACCGAGAGGTCAATGTGAGTTTGAATAGTCTCACATTGACATTACAGTACAGAATGGCTCTTTCGGCATCATCCTGAATATTGTATAAGCATTTGTTTCATGAGTCATAGAACGGAAGAGAGGCTCTCAGGAGTGTGTGTAAATGTCACATCCATTTGAATTTCCCGGCAAAAAGTCCTTCACATAAAAATCACTCTACAGGCTTTCAAAGACGATCTACTGTCGGAGGTCGGGGAAGGTCTCGTTTTATAACATTAAGTTTCAAGCGGTTCACAAATTGACAATAAAAAAGCGATTAATACATGAGAATTCTTGAATATAGCCCCTTTAACTGACAGAAGTACTAATGTTAAGACCATTTTCTATTTTCATAATAGTTTAAAATGAGACATGAATACAATCACTAAAAAATTGTTCCTGACTTTTCCAGAGGGTGCTTAAACATAATTTTGGGAAGGGTTATTCAATTTCTCTCTACTGAGCTAATATATGTGGATTAATCCCCTTTAGAAGGCATGAGCAAAGGATTATGGGCCACCCCCACTGATAGCTTTACTAGAGATTTCCTCTCTCGTGCTGTTTCTGATTCTCGAAAACAGATTTTATTGTAGATTATTCATGTTTCATATGGATTCAGTGTGGGATTAGAAGTCTGTTCTGGGACTGATTATAATCTGGTTTGTGTTAGAAGATCTAGCTACTTAATTCAGGCTGGTAGTTAATACACTGAGTCATATTACAACATAAAAGATCAAAATCCTGTAGGGGATCTATAAAATGTGTATGCATGTGCTTTTGGTTTAAAATGATTCTCCACCTCAAACTCTGCATGCTTGTGGACGTCCTCGGCTCGCTGTCTGTTGAGGATAAACTCTGCTTCATTGGCCACTCGAACGATATGATCCTTCATGGCATGACAAAGAAGTCTAGAATGAAGTAAAAAGAAGAATGGGAATTTAAATAATGACATTCAGTCAGTCCCCAAACACGCATAAAATACACATCTGCACATCACACACAATCAATCCTGCAAATTTTACACCCTTATAGAAATTGCAGTCATTCATCTTTTATGGGATCTATAGGTTACTTTGTGTTAATTGTCATTTTACACATCGTTATGTCAGCTTTGTTTTAATTTAAGAACCTTGGTGTTTCTGCGGAACATAATACTGAGCATAATTTCTCCTCCCCGTCCCGCAGAGGGGCTTCAATCTGGTACGGCATTCAAATGTCCATACTTCTTTAAGTGTTGACAAGCAATAAATAACATTTGGAGTGCAAAGGAGGGAAAGCAATTGTAAACAACTTTTTTTTTTTCAGCATATTAACAGTACAAAATTGAATCTAGGGCATGGCTTTACTTCTTCAGAACTGGATAAGAAGTTATGTGAAGAGTGTGTTAAAAAATCCACAGCAACACATTTAGTATTTCTAGTGTTTCAAAAGGTAGAAACCGTTGTGAGCTTGGTGACTTATATGATGGTGCGAGTGAAACAGAACAGGGGCTCCAAATCAGTGGCACAGGGGCCACATACATCCCAAACTGTGACATGGTGTGGTTCATAAGTCACAGATGCCCTACCAAAATTAATGCATCACAAATAAACTGGAATCGACTGCTGCATAAACACTGCAAGGCTGAAAGTTCCTGCATTTAATTCAGAACTAACTCCACATGCTTAGTTTTACAAAGTACTTTAAAACTTGTAATGCAGTTTATTATTAGAACATAAGCAGACGTTCCAAGAGGCCAAACACAACATTAGTCTCATTAAATAGTTCAAATAAACTATCCATTGCATATATAGAGTGTAACTGCAGGTTTCTGGAAGAAAAAAACTCCTTCATTCTGTCCAGAGATTTTCTTTTTCTTTTTGTCTTTCATACAATCCTTTAAAGACAGACCTAACATCAGCTCTTAGGTTAAGTGATTTATGTTTAAAATAATTTATCATAATTACTGTATTTCGTATGCATTTTTATTTGTTTTATTTTTGTAAACATTTTAACAATTAAAAATACTTTACACACTACCGTTTAAAGTCTTTTTTTAAGTCTCTTGTGCTCACTTAGTCTGAGGAAGGGTCACTGCCAAAAGAGCCAAAACTTGGCAAAATACATATTTAAGTCATATTTAATTTCCTTCCTTATTTTTTTGTAAATCACTATGAAGTAAATAGTAAAAAGTTTCTTCCAGACGATTACTGTTGAACTAGATCCACTGAGGTAGGATTTGGAATGAGGGCCAGTGAGACAGACAGGCCGAGAGACAGATAGACAGACAGGTAGAGAGGGAGAATGACTGATGTGCCAGCACCCTGGACAGCGACTATTTCTGCTGACTCAGCCTGATTGTCTGAATTTGTGTGTGTGTGTGTGTGTGTGTGTGTACAGATGGGTCAGCAGATGGGTGTGCAGGCTGATCCACCCTGGATCAGCTCGACAACAACGAAAGCCTAAACCTGACAAACACATGGACACACACACACACACAATCTTTCAGTGAGATAGAAAAGTAGACTTAAGAAAAGCAGCATTCTGGATTAAAAAAAACACAAAAAAAAAAACAGAGAAAGACTGAAATTGAGACTGTTGACATGATGTACACATTCTAGACAAGAGGTATGTCAGAAGGTTTATACAACCACCCACTCTAAGACAAACTGTGGCCACACTACCGGGACGAGAGGCTTAGGGGTTAATCTGGTCCCATTCCTTGTTATCAGTGATGCCATGGTAACCCGTCAACCGAACAGACCAGCACCAGATAACCAGTTTGAAGTGACATAAGCTACAGTGATCTGTGAGCTAGTAATGGTGTTTCAGGAGCAGACATGAGACTTTACCTTCCCTCGTTGATAAGCTCAATGAAAGCCAGGCCAGCGTTCTTCTGTATCGAGTTCTGCCACTCCTGAAAGAAACAACATTTTGTCATTCGTATGTGGATTGTGTTCTTTTGTCTATCAGTATGCTTGAATACAGCCTGTGCAACAGGGGGAAAAGTGCAGTTATAATTACTATTTTATATATTACCGTATGCTGTCCAAATGCTATACCTTTGATCTTAAAATCAATCCATCATAAAAATATTAACCATTAGATTTCTAATATATATATATTAGAAATACATATATATATATATTAGGATTTTTTTCAATTATCCTTTATTTTCATATAATACAATATAAAATTGAAATATTAAATGAAATGAGTTACAAACACAATTACATACATATTTGTTATATATATATATATATATATATATATATATATGTATATATATTCATTTATGATTACACCTAAATAAGTCCTGGTAAAAATGGATTGTATAACATCGGTAAAACAATAAATAAAAATAAAACCAGTGGCAAAAGCATCTGCAGAGAAATCTTTCTCCTAAAGTCTCACGCTAAGCCTAAGTGAAACATTTAACGATAGTGATCGCAGCAAATTGGATTGCTACGTTTTTGAGAAAGCAAAGATCTACTTGAGGTCACATATCCGCGATCGAGAGCCAAAGCCATAAAAAGCCTGGAACTTGGCCCTGTGCGTGTGCGAGCATCGTTTCTTCCTCTGCGCACAGATCCGTAAACACAGGAGAGATGTAATTGCTGAATGAAACTGAATCCTCTTGCCCCTTAAACACAGTCATTTCCTCTCTGTGAGCACCCAGTGACAGATCACCGAAGACCTCCGTCTCGAGACCGGCCCTCTCGCCTAGCCTCCAGCGCTTTGGAGGCCTTAGGGAACGTCTCACGCCCTCCCTCTCCCCGTTTCCCGGGCTCTCCTTCCTCCGCTGTCTCTCACACACACAGCACGGGTCTGGAGATGATTAAAAGGCAGTTGTGCTTCTCACTATGGGAAATTCTCCTCCGTTCTCTTGTTTGCTCTCAAAGGTACGAGTTGAGGGGGAAGAGCATGAGCTGGGCTGGAGTTTAAAAGGAAAGAGGGCATTTGCAAAAAGTTGGCCTTAAAAATATTCCCCTGTCCTGCGGTGAGGGGATCAGGGTGAGAGAAGAGCCACTGGGGATGGGTGTGAACGGTTCCCTCAGAACGAGGACATCTGTAATACATACATTCTATGTGTCTTGAGTATTTTTTTTATTTAATTCTGTTATATTCCCCAATTTTATTATTCTATGACATTTATTTTTTTCTGTAAAGATCTTTTGTAAACACTTGTAAAAGGTGCTGTACTTTACTTTGCCAGCGATGACGGGGAATGCTTGATGCACAAGTCGTTTTAAACTTTTGTAAATGTCTTTACCATCACTTTTATTCATTAATGACAAAAAAAAAAAATTATGAAAAAAACCCCCATCCTTCTGACCTTAGACTTTTGAGTGATAGTGAGTAGATTATTAGTTGAAGCACAACAAACTTCTTTTTGTTAAATGTTTTTCACGAATAACGGTAAAAATGGCACTTGCATTTATATTTTGTTATAATGCACAGAAGATTTTATAATGTGGTCTTAAGGGATAGTTTGCACAGAAATTCTGTGGAACACACACACACACAAAAAGATATTTTGATTGTTTTGTTCATACACTGTAAAAAAAAAAAAAATATATATATATATATATAATGGGTGGTTGCAGGTAAACAGATGAAGATGATGAATAAAGTTCCAACACCAAGTTTAATATTAATGTTCCCCCCAAAAAAAACAGGCAAACAGGCAGGAGCAACACACACTAAATGTTGACGTGACCAGATAACAAAAAGAGGAAAAGGAGGAACTTAAATACACAGTGATAATGAGGAGATAAACAGGTGTGATGATCTGATGAGTGTCCATGGTTGCTGATGATGAGTGGCAGAAAAATCAGACAAGGAACACACCTCAGATTCAGTGGCGTAACTTTGTTTTAAAAAGTGGGTGGGACAGGTGTAGGTGTGTATGTGTATGTGTGTGTGTGTGTGTGTGTGTATGTGTGTGTGTGCGTAAATTGGCGGTGATAAAAATACGGTAGCAACATAGTTGCTTAGTTTTTACAGATTCAACTTAAATTTACAGTAAAAAAAAAACTTATTTCATTAACTGATATAATGTAAATATACCATAGTCTATTAAAAAGGTACAATATATTAATATGACTACCACCAAAAACATGTGGTGTGAGTACTTCACATGATGAATCAAAGCTCATCATAAGCAGCTTTTCTACAAGCTGAGAATGCAAATACTAATATATAAAAGGTGCACAGTGTCATTCACACAAATACTAAACACCATCACGATAACACTAAGATAATGCAATAAACATTAATTTAACAACATTAGAAGTATCATAAAACCTTAATATATCTAAATGATTAGAAACAACTAAGAAGAAACTTTATTTCAACTAAAATACATCCAATGTGAAGTGTCACGCAGATATTTCTGGGAATGTCAATTTACGCTTTTTCCTTGTGAATAAGAATGAGTCATTGTATAATTTACTTCTAAAAAAAAATGTAAAATTACATTAAATATAAGGTTAGATCTATTACAGTTAATCACCGAATGGAAACTTACTGCTAACCAATTAACAGGTTTTTACTCTTAAAATCACGATAACTATTTTACAGTCAGTGGGGATCAAAACAATTTCAACTTTAAATGTATGGAAAAAAAGACACTAAGGATTTTTTAAAAAATATCTTCTTTTTGTGTTCCACAGTAAAAAAAGAAACAAATAGAGGTTTGAAACAACACAAGGGTGAATAATTGATAACAGGGTGAACTATCCCTTTAAAGTGTAAAATACTGTATGGGCTCTGCTCAGGTTTAAAACTGCATTGCACAACTGCATGGTAATATGAACACACAATAAAAATAAAAAAAGTCAGAGAAAAAAAAAGCATCACACACACTGGTGATCATCCTCACTACCCCTCATTGAGCCAGAAAGAGACAACACCGAGGCGCATCTGGTCTCCAAATGTTGTAACTGACCCAATATGCCTTGCTCTTTTCTCTTCCACCATTCATTATCTACTCTGCAGTCAGGCGCTTTGTCACTTGAGCTCAGCTCAGTGCTTCATCACTAGCCTACGCTCAAGTAGAGCAGCACCCACGTGACAAAAATAAATAAGGAAATACATGCAGATGTGGGGGTACACTGGCCTGCCAAACGAAAATCACATCAGCCAAGAGAAAGAGCCAAGTCCCGCTCCACTGTCTCTTCTCAAGTAGCCTTTGCACCAGTGCTGGAACACACTTCTTTTGAGCCATTTTTTTCTCTTTCTCTTCAAGAAGGAGAGTGAGGGTCCCCAGTGGGAGGTGAGTGTGATTGTGAGGGGATTTTGGGGGGCTCAGACGAGTATGCCGTCCATGTGAAGTGCATTAGCGATGACATATACCTCCAGACTGCGGTAATGTGATCCCGCATGTAAAAGAGAAGATCTCTTCCGGCCTGCCATCTCCAGCCAGGGACTTATACTGGAAAAAGCTGACACGCTGGGTTTAAGAGATGACAAAGAGTTCATCGCACAGGGGATTTTAAACCGGTCCTGGGACCCCCACTGGGGCCCTTAAAAAAGTTGAGAAAAATATTTACAAATAAAGGTATCAACTTTCTAAAAAGTAATAGTGTCAACTTGAAAGTAATGGTAACACTTTACAATAAGGTGCATTAGTTAACATTATTTAACTATGTTAGTTAACATGAATTAATAATGAACTGCGCTTCTACAGCATTTATTAATCTTTGTTAATGTTAATTTCAACAGTTATTAATAAATCATTCAA
Organism: Rhinichthys klamathensis goyatoka; assembly: GCF_029890125.1. Classification (NCBI taxonomy): domain Eukaryota; kingdom Metazoa; phylum Chordata; class Actinopteri; order Cypriniformes; family Leuciscidae; genus Rhinichthys; species Rhinichthys klamathensis. Next base: position 265,254 of record NW_026606844.1, on the reverse strand, counting down.
ATCAAGAGTTGTATTTGTTAACATTAATGCACTGTGAACTAACATGAACAAACTATGTACAGCTGTATTTTTATAAACTAACGTTAACAAAGATTAACAAATACAGTTACAAAAGTATTGCTTATGGTTACTTCATGTTAGGTAATACATTAACTAATGTTAACAAATGAACCTTATTGTAAAGTGTTACCGTAATAATAATAATAATAATAATAAAAAGAAAAAAAAGTGTCACTTAAAAATAAAGTTGTAATACTACTACTATTAATAATAATACTATTAATCATAAAAAATAAATAATTATACATATTAAAGAAAGAAAGATATTATACATATCCAGATAATATTTTAATATTTTATACACATTTATTTTTTAAAGTATAAATATGTCTTTATACAGTGGATGCAAATAATTGGCCTTTATATTTTATCAAGGGGGTCCCTCTAAAAAAAGATCATAACTTTTGGGGGTCTGTGGCATGAAAAAAGGAACACTGTTTTACCACACACAGGGATGCTGAGTACATCATGTTTGACCTTAATATTTACTCGTGAGTTTATGATTTTATGAGATTATGCTTGTGTGTACTTCCTTTATTCATGTAATGGGATAAAAATTCCCCATTTTGAAAACAAACCAATTGGTTCTCTTATCCCTCAAGATTATGACAAGTCACATTGTTGCTGCACTGAAACATTGAGTACATGCTTTTTTTGAAGTCAAGAACTTAATTTCACTCAAACTCAGATCAACTTTAACCTTCAAATTCCAGTCACAGCTGTCAAGCACTCCTGTCAAAACTGCCTGCCAAAACGTACTCAGCTGAGAACGCAGTCATTAGCCAAAAATGTGCACCACAAAAACCGTGGGAGGAAAAAAACCCCGTCGTTGTAGCACTTACGCTTGAGCTGTGCACCTCGGCCAGCCAGTTTTTTCCTCCCTGACTTTGTAACTCACAAACTTTAATGGCTCTTGAGAATTTGCAGCATCTCAATCCAACCTGTCAAGAGACAGAGGGAGCACTTTGCTTTTATCTGCTCAGCGCTGCTCCCGACATCTGGAGGCCGTCCATCGGTAAATCTCTCTCCGGCTCCACGCTAGATCTTTTATGTATGTTTAAGCTGTTACACGAAACAGACCCGGCTGACCTCTGCGGCACCCGCTGCCACTTGACTGGATAGAGACACCGGCTGTCTGCGGCCTTAGATGAATAACAGTGATTAGGAGGCATAAATAAAAAAGTGCAAGATGATTATCGCTAATTTATTCATAAAAATGACAGTTCGCGAAACCGAGTGGGTCGTAAGGTCACGAGCGGAGAACGTCCCGCTGTCTGGGTGCATTAGTGCGGAGATGAAAAGGGGAAAGGCTCGAGGTTGTTGGACTCGCAGCAAGGACGTCTCTTACCACAACATGATTCGTAGTGGGATGCGGCCTGTGTTCAGGTGTGCACCAAGCATTTAATAAAGTGATAGTTCACCCAAGAATTAAATCATTTACCCACTCTCATGTCTTCAGATGTTCAAACTGCTGTTTTCTATACAATGAAAGTGAGTGGTGACCATAGCTGTCAAGCAGATTTTTCAGTGAATTATGACTTAAATTTCAGTCTGTTCCTCATACAAAGCTATTGCATGACCTATGACCTTAGGTCTTACGGACTATATTTATTGTGCTCTTACTGTTTTTCTTTTTTTATTGTTTTATTTGACAGCACCTGAGCCTATCCACTGCCTGTGTATGGGAGAAAACACCATGAACAATCTTAAACAAAATATGTTGGGGGTGCAAGAAACAAAATCAGGCCCATGATTTGAGGGAGGGAGGGAGGAAGGAAGGAAGGAAGGAAGGAAGGAAGGAAGAAAGGAAGGAAGGAAGGAAGGAAGGAAGGAAGGAAGGAAGGAAGGAAGGAAGGAAGGAAGGAAGGAAGGAAGGAAGGAAGGAAGGAAGGAAGGAAGGAAGGAAGAAAGAAAGAAAGAAAGAAAGAAAGAAAGAAAGAAAGAAAGAAAGAAAGAAAGAAAGAAAGAAAGAAAGAAAGAAAGAAAGAAAGAAAGAAAGAAAGAAAGAAGGAACGAACAAAATTAAAATACATAAATGCGTGTTCATTTTTAATCATAATATTTAAAAATTAAATAATCAAAATAAATTAAATTAATTAAACAATTGTTTCATACATATATACGCAATACCGTTCAAAAGTTTGGGGTCATAATTTTTTTAAAATAAATTAATAATTTTATTCAGCAAGTATGCATTAAATAGATCAAAAAATAACAGTTAAGATGTTTATATATAAATATATATATACCATGTGATACTGAAGACTGGAGTAATGATGCTGAAAATACAGCTTTGCATCACAGAAATATATTACACTTTTAAAATATATTAAAACAGAAAGCAAAACAATTAAAACATTTTTAAATTAAAAGACTTCTTTCAAATCCATTAAAAAATCTTACCAACCCAAAACTTTTGAACAGTTGTGTACACACATTTATAGAGTCAAAGTGAATTTCAAAGTGAATCCCTTTCACTGTCTTTTCCTCCCTCTCATTCTCTTTTACTTCCTCTCTCGCTCACCCACTCATCTAAAGAATCAAGCCTTTTGTTCATTAAGGCTCTTGGTTTGGGCAACGTGTTCTAAATCAGATCCTACGGTGAGCCAGTTTTGAAGGCTTTGGCTCCAAAGAGACTTCCCTGCGTCTGAAAGCCATTTTGGGCCCAGGCTCTGGTTTCACCCCATCTTTGGGCAATCGATATATCAGGCTGTTTCTACCCTGGGAGCTTCTAATGGCAAGAACTCTGGTAACATTATACGTCTAACAGGGGCGGAGGAAGAGAAAACCAGGAGCTTGAGTCTCAATGTGATGCTTCGCTCGGCAATAAATCCAAGTGGCAACAAAGTAAGTAGACTGCATAAAAGAGATACGAGCAAAAAAAAAGGAATAATTCCAAACATTCAATGCAACAAGGGAAATGTTGGCTGAAATCTTCAAAAGGAGAAGAGCAGAACAGCAGGACGTATCCTGAGCGCCACAGTGTCTGGAGGACTCCACCTTTTTCGGGGCAAACTAAGAGCAAATGCACAGATCGACTCTCGAGTCGCGAGGTTAGCGGTATGGACTTCATAGAGTCAGAGGTGCCATTCAACCACTAAAAGCTCCCGCCCCGCCGAGCTCTCCGACCGGCTGGATTCTGAGGAAGAGATGCTGAGGTAATGGCTTCCTTATGGACTCCCGGAGCAAGAGTGATGGGCTGACAGAAGGTATGTTAAATATCTCCCGCTCTGACTACAACATCGGGACCCTGACCCCTTTGAAAGAGAAGGCTTAACAAGGGACTCCGAAGGTCAGCGAGCTGTAATATGTCACTGGGATTTAAAGGGAAGACGATTGCGGTGTGTTTACATGAGCTGAGGTTACACTATTTTCACCCCAAGAAGGAAAAATGTGGGAAAAGGTAGGAATAATATAACCCTTTAAAGCCTGCTGTATCATATTTGATACACACATTTCTAAGGCCTCTAAATTATTAACATGATCAAAACTTGCTGAAAAAGACTTTTCATAATCTATTAAATGCCTTCTTTCCTCCAAATTGATAATTTAAAGTTTTTTTTTTTATATAATTCTAAAAAGTCGTCCACCTTCAGGTCATGGTACAGTGTCTTTCTGCTGTGAAATCGTTAATGATTTTTATGAAGTAAATATAAGAATGACTTTTATATTGTTAGTAATAATTCAAGATGAACACTGGAAAACTTGGGTTTAGTTGATTATAAATACATAATTTTTTAGAAAACAATATGTAAAAATGTGAATATCTAATATGATAAATTTGTACTTTTGTACGTCTCAATCATCATGGTATTGTGTTGCAATATATGTTTGGCGCCCAACTCCACATCATAAAACTAAGCATTTATATATCATCTTACTAAATCATAATATACTGTATGAGCCATAAAAGTCTTATGTATCAAAAATGATACCCAACGAAAACACATATGAAAACCTTTTTTTAAATATATAAAAAAAATAGTCTAAAGGTTCAATAAACATCTGTTTAATTGTTTATTTTATGTGTCAGACTTTACAGGGTGAATATTAACTATTTCATGTAAATTTCAAAGTTATGAAAATAATTGTTTAATGTTTATATGTCTATGTGGTGTTTTTAATATGTTTTAAAAACAAACCATGTGTAAATTCATCAGTCAACACAAGTATTTCCTCCTTAAAACGGCAGTGTTTGAAACCGCCCGTTTCCTACTGAAAAAAATACATTTTAATATGTAATTTTGATTATCAAAGATGAGTTTTACAATTATTGACTACTTTAATTTCACATGCCGAGTGCAGCTTGACACACTTGAGGTTGGCTTTGAGAAATGAACATGTTAATGGACAAAGTCATGTTTGTGTATTGCTTTCTGTCATTCAGACAAATATTTCAGCAGCTCACCGTGACCAGTAACAATAGCCAATGTGTCATGTAGCTGGAAAACAACATTAGAAGGATAAATAAAAGAGAGACAACTCACCTGAGAGCATAATAACATAACTAGTTCCACCACAGAGGTGCTTGATTTCATGCACACCAGACCTGGACGAGAACAGAAAGGAAAAACAGAAATAAATAATTATGATTCACAATATTCATAAACACAAAAAACCAAAACATCTGCAAGGACTGTTGGTGAAGGACATGTCATCCACATGGCCTCAGAAAAAGTATGGTGTAGATGAACTAAGCGGTCTGAAAATGCAACCATTTAATGTCACGCAAACAGCCAGGCCATTTCTGATGAGTTATGTTTTGAAGTTGAGATTGAATGTCTCTTGTCGTCTGTGCGTTATGAATCAGATGGCTAACAGCTCGCGGGGTCACTAATAGTGTCTCTTGAGAGGTCAGAGGTCATCTGCTGCATGCCAGTGTGAGATCAAAAGCCAAGGCCATGGTCTCACTTGCAAATTTGCAAAAGAAGAACACTCATTTTATGTACAGATTTTACACATACAAATATGTATTCTAAAAATGTGAGTGCAGAAATATAGGAGTAAATAGTATTTATATAGTGTGCCCCTTATATAGGCACCATTCTCTTAGAATCAGATGTTGATTTAGTAAAAAATGTAGTTTTAAATAAAAAGTCTGTTGTTCATTGAATATAAAGGACAGTCGGTTAACCTCACAGATAAACAAGGTAATTGTAAATGACATGTGCAATTATTGCCAGACATACAAGACAAACTTTCTCTTCCAAACACATGCGTACACCTGCATTTACATACAAACACAGCGCATGGGTGATGCCCTTGTTTGCATGAGCCAGTTGAGTCAGTGAGACAGGACTCTAATGAGAGTAAGATGAGCGAGAGAGAAAGAAAGAAAGAGAGAGAGAGAGAGAGAGAGAGAGAGAGAGAGAGAGAGAGAGAGAGAGAGAGAGAGAGAGAGAGAGAGAGAGAGAGAGAGAGAGAGAGAGAGAGAGAGAGAGAGAGAGAGAGAGAGAGAGAGAGAGAGAGAGCGCTCTGCATGAATGTGGTTTAATGAGACTCAGTGTGAGTTGTTGAGAAGATGTGAAGATTACTTTTCTAACTGATCAGGCTTATTTTTTTCGCATGGTGGACAATAAAAACAGAATCGTTTCAGAAGTTCTAATTCTTTAAATCAAAACTGTAAATCCCAATAATTAACCTTGTATACACACAATCTGTGTTAAAACGGTCCAGTAAACTGAGCTTTAAGCTCAGCTCTTTTCCGTCTGAGAGCACCACTTGTCTCGTTACCCACTTAAACATCCTTTTACAATGAATGATGAGTCCTAAACCATTCAGTCCACGAAGTTATGACCATAATATTTCAGAGGCCAAAAGTTCAAGTCCCAACAATCTCTCTGTCTCATTTATGAGGGTGAGACGGGGCCGTGCACACAGCCATTCCCTTTAAGCCTGACTGTCGACCCCGCTCTTGTGGCACCCCACCAGGGTCTCTCTCTTGAGTCAGGTGACAGTACTGACCTCTGGATCACGCTGCTGGACAAACTAAATGCATTCTATTTAAACAGCAAGTTCCCCTGCTTTCCAGTAAGGCCACATTGGCGTGAATGTGACATTGTCAGAGAGGGCCGTAGCATCGCAGGCTTGGGCGGTTTACTCTCACAAGAAGCATAGTGTTCCGCCCAGGGGCTTCGCACTCAAACTCCAAGTGTCGGGAAGCTGTCCGAGGGCGAACAGGGCATAATTGCCCCCAGTGAACGAGTGTCTTGAGGGGGGCCGGGCGGGGGCTTGACCCCTAGTGCCGGGCCGAGTGATGGATGAAGGGTAATTATGGGTAAATAGGGCGCCTTTGCACCGACTGAACAGTATTTCAGCTGTGAAAGGTTGATGTAGAGTGGAAGGGAAGGAGGTGGGAAAACAGACATCACTTCTTCTGGTCATGGGATGGTGTTAACATACTGGACAAATTAATGAGGGGGTAAAGAGTCATCTATGAGGAAGTCGCTGTTATGTGTTCGGGATTGGGGTTTATTTGAGGACGATTGCAATGCAATTGTGGTTGGAAAGCGAGAGGACTGGTTGGTCAGATGATGCCATTAATAGGATAGTTCAATCAAAACATTTATATTCTGTCATTGTTTACTCACCCTCATGTCATTTCAATCCTGCAGAAAGCAAAATAACATTCTTGGGATTTAAACATCTTTGTTTTAGTATACTTAAAAATAATAGTTTTACTGTATCCCATGCGGCAAAAAAAAGTATTTTCTTTCCGGTCTTTATAACATATATTTAAATAAGTGATAAATATATTTTGTAAATAGGATGGATTAAGGAAATATCACTTTAATTTAAAAAATATATTTCATTTAAACTTTCAGATACCAAAATATATAACAAAATGTACTTCAATGAGCAAGAAAATATATTTCTACTCTAAAAATACAGTGTAGGTAATTCCATATTTGTATATGTATATTATCTTCTTTTTTGTTTCACAATCAAATAGGTTTGGAATGACATGAGCATGAGTAAATGATGACAGAATTTTCCTTTTGGGGTGAACTATTCCTTAAAATTTGTTTAGCCTTTGGCAACCATCCACAACACCCTTGCAACCGCATAGCAACGGGCTAAAAACCACCCAGCAACCTCACAGCAATGCCCCAGTAATCACTTAGAATTTGTTTAGGAAAATTAACTCTTAGAAAACCAAGGGGTCAATGTTTGGCAGGTTAGGAAGGTCTAGTTCTCCCCTGCTGGTAAAGTCTGTATAACTACACCATCTGAGAGCAAAAAAAACAACAACAACAAAAAAAAACCACAATTGACAACTGACAAGAATTCACACTAGTAAGTTTATAAAATTGACACCTTAGGCAAACATAACTGTGAATCTTCCTAATGTGGACATGATTAGGTTTGACTACAAAGATAAAGACAGAAAACTGGCTGTTATAATTCATAAATATATTCAGCGTTTGAGTCCAGGGCAGAATGCGTGTCTGAGTATTTCTTTCATGAAATGGCTGCCTGAGCTGTAGACACACATATTTGCAGCATGCTGTAATGTGGAGCAAAATTAGTCTGAACAAACTGGCATTGAGCGGTGAGAAGGATGTATACTATGATTTGGCACTGAGGCTGAAAGGTAAAAAAGCCTCAAAACAGAGCCTGGAGTGTGGGTTCCCGTTCAGAGAGAGGTTGCTTTGCCATGTGAGGCATGTGTGTGAGAGAGAGAGAGAGTGTGTGTGTGTGTGTGTGTGTGTGTGTGGCAGCTAGAGAAGGGAAGTAGATCTACGCAGGAAAGAAGCTCTATGCACGCTATGCAGAGCTCAGGAACAAAGAACGAGCATGCACGACCAAATAAAAATAAAAATAAACATACAAAAAAAAAATATATATATACACTATTGTTCAAAAGTTTGGGGTCTCCTATGCTAACCAAGGCTGCATTTAATTGATCAAAAAATACAGTAAAAACAATAATACTTGGTAGAAATATTACTACCATTTAAAATAACTGTTTTTTATTTTAATACATTTTAATGTAAAATTTATTCCTGAGATGGAAAAACTAAATTTTCAGCATCCTTACTCCAGTCTTAAGTGACATATAATGTTTGAGAAATAATTTGAATATGCTGATTTGCTGCAACAAAAAACTAAAAAACGTAATTATATAAAAATATTGTGCTGCTTAATATTTTTTCCCAAACCACGATGCATTTTCCTATGTGTGTGTGTGTGTATATATATACGTATGTTATGAAATATAAAAGGTTTGAAACCTTATGCCCTCTGCATTATAAAGCAAACAGGTGTTATTCAGTGCATGGTTACAACTTGCACTCTCCTATACCAGCATGATCACATATAAGCAGGCAGAGAGAGAGAGAGAGAGAGAGAGAGAGAGAGAGAGGAGGAACACAGCACCATTACCTTCAATGAGCAACTCTTGACCATGACTGCCCAGCAGAGTACGAGACAGGAAAGGTGCAAAGTCCACAAAGATCTCCCTCAGCAATGGAGCCACCTTCTCCAGAGCTCGCTCCAGTTTAGTGGTGATACTGTGTGGATAGACAAAGTAAATGAGGCTGTGCATTAGAGAAACAAAGATTTTTGAAGACAAAAGTGTATTGTGATTAATACTTAACCCGTAATCTAGCCCCTACAGACCAAAACAAATTCACACACTAATAACCAGCTGTAGATAACTTCAGAGTCAACATCTTAGGCTCTGGCAACAAAGAAGCAAGCCAGCTTGAAAACTACATGTACCCTACAGGAATCCAACCCCAATAGAATACAAGCATGTTAGTGGTCACGCAAAACACACTGGAAGTGCCGCCTGGGGTCCTGACAGTCAGCTAAATGAAGAAACCTTACACAAAACTCCAAAACACAGAAGTGCTGGTACAAAGACCAAAACACACAGGGGGAAAAGGTGACTTTACCGTGAAATAGTTATTTTTTGACAATCATTTTTCATCCAAATCCAATGAAAATCCAAATGAAAGCCAAATAAATGAATTCATACTTTTTTTTGTTGGAATTGTGACAAAGAACAAGTCCTTGGTATAATTTTATTGTATATGGCATTACTTATAATTTTAAGTTATTAAATAGAGTTTAATAAAGAGCAGACCACATTTTATGAGTATTCAATGCAGAAATCCAAATAATTTCAAATGGCTTACAAACGTACTCTTGCCACTATATGTAAAATGTATATTTGTCAACTTATTTTAAGAATCTAAGAATCAGTTTTGAATCAAAAGGTTATTCAGATAAGAAACGTGTAAGTTTCTGTCTAAAGGTTTGTACCAGTATGCACATTGGATTGTGCTAACACCAAAATGTTAGAACAGTCCTTATATGGTATGTATACACATTATTTTAAGTTATTACAGTCCTAATATTGATTCAAAATGTACAGTACAAGCATATTTACGATCCTAGCATTTACAAAATGTTGTGCAAAGACAACATTTTGAGGCTTGGGTATCACAATATTACGTTAACAGTAATATACTGAGCAAAACTCCTGGGGATTTTGTTGTATTGCAAATTTCCTTGGGTTCGCTTGTCTAGGTTGCAAATCTGAAGATAATTAGATCGTAAGCTTTGAAAAATACATGGTTTCCTTTTTGGTGTCTTTATTGTGAAAGATTCAACACTAAAGCTATTGTGTGTCATGAAAGTGCAGAAAATAAGTGGGAAAAAAGAGAAAAACTAATGAGACACAGGCAGCGACAGCGAAACCCATCTCTTGTCTCTCGAAGTGCGGGTTAGGCATCACAGCCTCTGCATCCAGACAGTTTCATCATTGACTTCACACTCCCAGTAAGTGCTGTCGGTTACCGCTGCCATGGAAACTGATTTGCGATTCCTGGCGCGGCAGAGGAGCCACAAAGAATGCGTATATGTGTGTATGTGTGTGTGTGTGTGTGTGTGAAGTGTAGAGGCCCCCGGAGAGCATGAGATAGAGCTGCACACACACACACACGTGCTTTCTCCTGTGTAGTCAGACGGTGGTGTGTCTGTGAGATGTCTGTCACAAAGCATTAGACGAGGTGAAGGGATGGAGCCAAGGTCAGCACGGTTTTCCACACACTCCCCAAAACACCTACGCGCACTGATTTCTCTGCATTAGTGCTCACGTAGCCCCCTCTAACAGCCCAAACACACGCGGTGGGCAGTGAGAGAGAGGACAGACGATGTATTTGAGGTGTGGGGTGTCTTGTTTGTCGAAACCACAATAATAAAAACAAGCAAAATGATCGTCGCTTGATGCCCTAAACAAAGGAAAGGTACAATGTCTGTAAACATGAAAAAACAAGGCTGAGTGCTGACCCCATCTTGTGGCGGTGATGATAAAAACTCAGGAATAGCATGGCTGGCTGAACAAACAACACAACTGCATGTGATGAGCTGCTGACAGAGGAAACATTTCCCACTCACAAACACACTCAAATAAAGCAATACGCTTTCTGAGGGCGTGTTTTACAGTGATTTTACCATGTTAAAGGGGTACTGTGAGAAATCATGTCTATTGCTTTTTTTTTTAAATGGTGTCTACAGAAATATAAGACACACATTCAATAAATAATTAAATGCATTATTAATAATTAAAAAATTAATCTGCCTGGAAATATGGACCTTAGTCAAGGTAGATAGCCTATTTGCAGTGAATGCAAATTCAACTGTGAGGGACTGACACATTGACGTACAGTGCACATAAAATTTGAATTATGAAATTTAAGTGGGGATGCACCGCCAATTATTTTTATGTTATGTTGCCGATAAAAAAATTCTACTTCTAAAAACAAAACAAAAAATATAATTCAAGTGAGAAATACTCTATTGCTATCTGTACATTAAACAATTTTAACGCACGAGATGGAGGCAAAGAACGACCTGACGCGAATCGTTTAATCCATAGAGAGCCGTGGGTTATCCTGCTTATACCATGGTCATTTTCCAGCATTGACAACTTAAAGCTTTTATTGATGTTTGCAGCGCAATATTTGACCGGAATGATAAAAACAACAGTTATTTTCATAAGTTACGGCTCGTTAGATCTAGCATTCTGCCTACTTTAAATCAGACACAGAGATAAAGCGGTGCGAAAGCATAAGATTGCATTTATTCGAATGAATCAACTATAGCATTTACTTGATATTATCGCGTGAGAGAGAGAGATGAGATGTGTGTGTGTGTGTGTGTGTGTGTGTGTGTGTGTGTGTGTGAATCACACGCGTCTGTGCAGTGTCTCTCTATATTAACAACGAAGCTGAGTTTAATGACTTCAAAACCAGCGATGTAACCCCTTCGTTGCAGAGAAATATAATGTAGCGATTCAGTAGCTAAGTTAATTTGTTAATAAAAGTAGCAGGATAGCGTTGATAAGTTTCTGTATGTATCTGTATGTGTGAAGTGCGATCTCAGAGTGATGTATGTGTATGTATGTTTCAATGAAAACAGCGCATTTATATAGAACGGTGATTAAAATGACTTGGAACTACCTGTGCATTAAACAGTTTTACTGCACACCTTCCAGTCAATCAGAATCGAGTATTCAGACAGACCATGGTTTAATATTCAATTCTATACTCTTTTGTCTGTATAAATATAAAACACTAAAATCTAAGATGTTGATAGCTACAAATGAACAACTTTATAATATGCCTGATGTATTTTATGTTTTTCTGTGCATCTGTTTTACTTTACCTGTTAGTTTGTTTAATTTTTTATTATTGTTATTATTATTTTTTTATTAGGTACAAGGTTGTTTTGAGTATGTGTTTTGTTTGATACATTTCAGGGTTTTGTTCTTCAGTATCATGGCTTGTCAAACTCTAAATAAAACTAAACTAAACTAAATATACAGTATGAAATAATGGATATCGAAATTTGCTAAAAATTACATTTAACAGTGTTATTAAATTATTACTGTTTTAGAGATCAACTTTAAGTTAACATTAGATGACAACAAAGGTAATATAAATATAAAAATAATGAAAATTATCAGGCACAATGAAATATCCAATACTGGTCAATGTATATTTAAATTCTAATAAATAAATAAATAAATAATCGACTGATAACTGATATGCTACTGATATATTGTGCGTACCTATGCTTAAGACAGAACAGTGCATACTCACAGTCTTGTTTTCATTAACATAAATCTACATATGTTGTGACCTCACAGTCACAATCGCTTCAAATTTGCTTCATCCAGACCTTAGTCAGGTTAGACGACATATTGAATTTAATGAGGCTGTTAGGGATAGACTTGCACTCTTTATTTATTTCGTTTTATAAGATGAACAAAGTGTGTTGTTAAACAACAGTACAATCTATTGGACACACAGTATTCTATCACTCACAACCTTGGTTTCATTCCTGTCAAAAAAAAATGTAATATGGCGCTACCCTGATTAAGGTCTATCATCCAACTTTCCTATTCCCATAAACATCAAGCTGCATCTCTATCCAGTCTGTCTTATACCTCAACACACATCCTGGGACTCTGATTCACCTCATGTTCTCCATGGTGTCCTCAGGCATGGGGGCCACAGTCTGAACCGCAGGCAGATTCTTGCTGGTGGCTCCATTCACAAAGCTGGAAGAAGAAGAAGTGGAAGAATCCGTGGCTCCTGCGAGACAACAAGAGAGAAATCCGAGGTTAGAAACATGCGGATTTTATTCATTTAATTATGCATTGTGACTGGCTAAATAAAGTTTTGGTGCAAAAAAGTGGACTTTAGGGGGAAACAAATAAATAAATACATTAAAAACAGAAAAATATTTTTTAGACACTGAAAACAATTTTTCACTTTACATCCAAAACAAATGCCCACCAAAACCTCAGAAGCAGTAAGATAAAATACTCTTTCGGGTTTTTCATCAGGTAACAACATAACTAAACGAATCATCACTATTACTCTCGCCTCCCCATGAGAAAGTGAAGCACCATCTTACAGTTCCTCTTATTTCTCTCTCTGTCAAAAGGCACAGTGTCCACAGTGCAGCAGGGAGCTTCTGATAGATACATCACAGCAATGGACTGTCATCCTGTGAAACCACAAGCTGTCACGGGACATCTGAGGATGGGAAATCTATTACGCAGCCATCAATCGCTGTGTCAGAGATGAGTGTCCACCCATAAGCAAATACACCAAGATGAAGGGAAACGTCAAGAGGGACATTCTGATGGATTTCACTGGAAGCGCAGCTTGGCCTGATTCAACCTCAATCCAAATCAACGTCCCTTGTGCATTCGAAGATCTCAATCTATATAATGGACAAGGGGGACTAAAAGTCTCTTTTAAGGAAAATGTGATATATTTTTCGGTTCTCAAAACATACTGTAAAAACATTTCAGAAGTTTGGGGTTAGTATGTTTAATTTATTTTATTTTTTAAAGAAATTAATACTTTCGTTCAGCAAGTATTCAGTTAATTGATTAAAAGTGACTGTATAAAGGTGTTTATGATGTTACAGAAGATTCCTATTTCCTATTATAAAAGTATTTCCCACAAAAAAAATATTAAGTGGCACAACTGTTGTCAGCATTAATGCTAATAATAATAAATGTTAATTGAGCATCAAATCATCATATTAGAATGATTTCTGAAGGATCATGTGACACCAAGACTGGAGTAATGATGCTGAAAATACAGCTTTGACATCACAGGAATAAATTACATTTTAAATATATTAAAATAGAAAACAGATATTTTAAATTATAATAATATTTCACAATATTACAGTATTTATTTGATAAAAAAAACATTATATTGAAATATTATTACAATTTAAAATATCTGTTTTCTATTTTAATATATTTAAAATGTAATTTAAAAAGCAGCCTAAAAAACCAACAAACTTTTAACTTGTTGTTAAAATGTTTTTTTTTAGCAAATAAATAAATGCAGCCGTAAAATTATTTATTGTATTATCATTTATTTATGTAACAGTACATGGTGATTTTTTTTACTTAATACAAGCGGATAAATATTTAGACATTTGTGTAAAAATAAGTATGTTTTGTTATATAAATTTGTAATATATATGTATAAATCCCATCTGAACTTGGCCTACAATTCCCAATCAATCTAAACTATTTAAATAAACAAATGGAGAGAATTTGGATTCCAGGTATTTTCAATGAATCCCACAGAATCAAATATTATGTAACCAGGCATGAAATTACTGCCTACAGCAATAAACACATAGACACACAAACACATTCACACAAAATAGGTGTATAGAACAGCTCAAGTTTTAAGAGCAAACTCTATAGTGTTCACAGTGTGCAGCCTGAGGCAGGCACTTGACATATAAGTTCCTTACAGTCTCCATGTGGCTGCCTAACAACCTTGAAATTTCATACAGATCCTATCTTCATGAGACTGCAGTCACTGTGGATCCATGACATTCTGAGATAGAATATATAGCGAGGGGTGCCCTCTAGTGGACAAACCGCTTGATGCCACCAAATCTAATTTCCTGACCCCGAATGGGTTTGAATTCTTTTAGGAATGGCATCTTTAATTATTCTAGGAATAGCAGAGGAGAGCCTGCATTTCAGTGGAAATTCACTTAAGCACTAGCACGTTCAAATTAACGTCTCATTAACAACACAGAGAGCGGTTGTGACCATTATATCTATCCTTATAAAGTTAGTTAACAACATAATAGAAGAGGTCAAGTTGGGATGTAATGAGACAGGATGGGTCAGAGCGATTACCTGTAGTGTTGATCATGCTCTTGGGTGCAGCCGGTGTAGCAGCGAAGATGTTTGGGGTGCTAGCAGAGGTCAGGGCACTGCTGGAGCCAGAACTGCCCACTGTGTTCACCGTCAGGCCCGACACAGGCTTCTTGGCCTGTACCACCACACTCCTGCAGAAAGTGTACACAATCTATTGATGCACTGGAAAACTGTTCCCATAACCTGGTGAGAACAAGGCACTGGGGTCGGCGGATGTGTAAGTAAGCATATAACCAACCAGAGTGGATTTTACCAAGCGCTTCCCAAAAGGGGGCAAGTGAACCACACAGGCTTCCAGACTCTGCAAGAGTGAAAGGAAACATCTAACAAAGCTAAATAAAACAGTTCACCTGCAACAATAAATACACGATTGGTTGTGAAATTAGTTGATTAAGCCGGAGGGAGATAGATGGCAGTTTTCCACAGTCCAGTCAGACTGGATGAGGGGAAACCAGCAGCAGGCAAAGCAAACATCCTGCTGTCCTGCCGACCCGGGCTTGCCTCCCGATCTTACGCAAGGAGAGCTCAGGGCAAACAAACAGTAAAATCAAAAGGAGTGACTGCTGGGTTTTGGGTATGCTTCTCTTTTCTGCTGTTTGTCCAGTGCTGTGCCTCGACATAATGTCAAACTCAGAGAGGAATTCATCAAGAGAGGTTTTCCAGGTGCGTCACCAAATGTTGCTGTTGCTATAGCGGGGCAGTCTTGAGGTTCACACCTTATTTGTACTGTGCAATTCATTTACATGTCCCCATTCTATCTCACTATATCGGATGAAATATTAATATCAAATATTATTAAATTATAAAAACATTAAATAAAAAATGTATATATCATAATACTCGACTTTCTTTAATAACAATTAGCGCTGTCAAATCGATTAATCGCATCTAACATAAGTTTTTGTTTATATAATATATGTGTGTGTGTGTATATATTATTAAATCTTATATAAATAAATAAATATATGTATATATATATATATATATATATATATGCACACACACGTATACTGCATATATATAAATAACATATATACACACATTACACACATATATTATATAAACAAAGCTTATGTTAGATGCGATTAATCGCGATTAAACGATTTGACAGCACTAATAACAATATCACAAATAAATTAACACAGAAGTGAATTTTCAAATAGTAAACAAACGGCAATTGTATTAGGAAATATTGGTATTGCTATTAAATAAATAAAATGTAATTAAAAAGCATTTTATTAGATTTCTTTAATCACGATATCACACATGAATTCTCACAGAGGTGAATTTAAAATAATTTAAAAGTACTGCACTAAATAAAGAAATACATGAATAAATCTGGTCGTCAATTCATTTTCATCTTGTTGTTCGTAATATTGATTTAAACAAAAGCTAGTTCCTCAATGACATCATCATTCAGCAAGTGACATCATTTTGTCGGAAAACAACATCACAAAAGTCAGCAATGGACCCGATCGATTCTGTTCAATTTTGTGGTATTAGTTGGCAGGCATCAGTCCTGCATTATTCTAGCCTTTATGTAAATAAAAATCTTAAAATGAATTAAAGTGCCTGAGCAAGACGACACAGTACGTCTGAAAGTTTAGAACATCCTTTTATAGAAATACTTCCTTAAACACAAGTTTAAAAGTATCAAATAAATGTATAGAAAGTACTTCAAACAGGATGGCATAACAGTAACAACCCTCTTATAGCAGGAAATGGGGCAAAATGACAAAACCACCCTTCATCTTTTCATCCTTCTTTGACCCTCTAACTGGCCAGCTGCAATCTCTGAACGGATAATTAAAGAAATAGTCTCTAAATATAGCTGCTAAACATATTAAATCATTAAAAAGGGACTAAATATACTAATCAACTTAATTATGCCTTCAAGAAATGACATCTGTTTTTTTCCAGCTTATTTATAGACGAAGCAGAAAATCACATGGTTTCCAGAGGCAACGAGCTGAAAATAGCGCTGGATCACGAGTTCACATTAAACTCTTGACCTCGCCGATAATCTCCTGTATGTTTCCACAGACATTCTGGAGATTCACGGAAACCCACCTTAGCCTGATAGCAAAGAGCAGGAGAGGATTAGTTTGATATTATACACATGACAGAGTCAAGTGTTTTGGAGGATGGAATGATATTTTGTTTGTGTGTGTGCATCGGTCTGGTTTTCTTATCGCAACTTGACGTGGTCCGAGATGCTGGCTGATTTTTTTGGGTGATGTAGCGCAGGGCTGGTTCTAACGTCACCTGCTAAACCCCCTGATGTGACCTCAGAGCAGACACTGTACAGAGAGAGGATGGAGCCATTAGAGCACTTGTCTGGGACACTGCGACTCGTCCCGATAGCACGTTCTCTTTAACGTTCTCTGAGATCGCATGCGAGGAAGCAAAAACATTCTTTGACACGTGCTTCCCCTTAAGTACTACAAACAGAGAATAACAGACCCTCAAAATCATACGTGTGTGCCATTGTCTGACTTATGAGGGCTTATTCTTGCAGGTGCAAATATGTACTCTACCATTCAAAAGTTTATAACTTTTTTTTAAACGTTTTTGAAAGTAGTCTTTTTTTTTTTCAAGGCTGCATTTATTTGATTATAATTTTTCACAACATTACTGTGGATTATTAGAGTTAAAAAAAAAAACTCTTTTCTATTTGAATATATTTTAAAATGTAATTTATTCCTGTGATGGCAAAGCTGTATTTTCAGCATCATCACTCCAGTCTTCAGTGTCACATGATCCGTCAGAAATCATTATAATATAACTGATTTGGAGCTCAAGAAACATTTCTTATTACAATTAATGTGGCTTTTCCACAGTATTTCTGTGTGAAAAAAACGTAATACCGTTTTTTTCAGGATTCTTTGAGAAATAGAAAGTTCAAAAGACCATCATTCATTTAAATTGTGTCACTTTTGATCAAATATAATGCATCCTTGCTGAAGAAAAGTGTTACATTTTTGTCTTCTTTTTTTTTTTAAATCATACTGACCCCAACCTTTTGGTTCAGTAGTGTAAAAGGGTTCTGGGATGTAATTCTGAAGCTTCTGACAGCCTCTGGTCAATATTTATGTTTATTTATCAAAAATAGCAGCCAGGACTTTCTGCAAAAACAGTCCTTTCTCATACGCAGCAGAACAAAGTCACACAATGGTGAAAAAATACAAGAAAGTAATTGGTAAACAGTTCCATTCATATTTCATTATTTTGTGAAAACAACATCCAAATGCACTTTATCAGAATAATTACTACTAATTATTAATAGTAATTAAATTAATATTCATTAAATAATGGTCTGGTTTCACAGACATGGCTTAGACTAAACCAGGATTAGGCCTTAGTTCAATTAGGGCATTTAAGTAGCTTTTATAAACATGCCAATGTTTCTTCTTGAGACGAAACAACGGCAGTGCCGTATTTAAAGATCTCAGTGAAAGTTGCTTTCAGTTAAAACAGATCAAACACACATTTTAGTCTGGGACTAGGCTTAAGCCTTTGTCTGTGAAAACAGGGGTTATAGTAATATGTGTAATATGGACACGTGATATGTTATTGTGCATTTAACATAGAATCACCAGTCAAATACTAATCCTAAATCTCAGTTTGCATTTGATCTGAACAGTTTTGAGCATAAAGATCCACAAAGCATGCTTACCCCAACCCCCCGAGCATACAGTATTTATTACTCATAACATGTCGGCTTCTTGCAGGTATTTGACAGGTAGAGTTGATAGTATTAGACTGATAAACAAGCTTCTAATACAATATGAACACTCCTCATGAATCATTCATTGGCCGGGGGCTTGTGAATGATGTATGAATTATCTGCCGCATATATTATTAATAGTTTTTCTTTTTAATTGACTTGCTTTGAATAAAGCACGGATCAATCTTGTGTAGACTATGAATATTGCAAATAGTTTGTTTTATTTAAAATGGCTTTTAGGGATTACAAACCGTGTCGGGCTCATGAATGAACATTAATAATAATAATTAAATGTGTAGGTCTCATATAGTGGCAAACTATATTGGTATCACTCGGTTTATAAGCAGACCATCCACTGACACTGACATGGGCCCATGTTAACGTATTAAAGTGTTTCTCCACCAAACTCATTTGAATTGACTTTCAAAGCCAAAGCAAGTCCTTTATGATGGCGGCCCCATCTGCAAACACGGCTTCCTGCTTATTCAATACTAATTGAAGAAATTCACCTTTGGAAAGTCCCAGAAAGACGGTGATGTCAGTCCTCATCACTCCTGTGTTTGAGGCTTTTTTTGATGTCATTCCCAATCTATTTAGGTTCTGACACACAATCGAAGAAGCCTGTCCACGTCTGGCATCTCATTTGGTGGCAGGTGGCAAACAATTAGACACAGCAATTTCAGGGCCGGCAGATGACATTAAAGCATGCAGGAGTGAGTGGTACGACCCGGCGTCAGCGGACAGCCTATGTGAAAGCATTTCAAAAATAATACACTCTGCCATGGCAACTCATTTCTGCCTGCCAGCCTCCATTAGGGTGCTGAGGGGTGAGGACGACAGGAGGGGAGCTGGGGGCGCACGGGGCGCTTCTGTTTAATCTGTCATCAACGCCCTGGAGACCCTCCCTAACACTCACAAACACATTTACACACACACCACCTTTACTACTGCAGGCACACCTCATCTGTGGCGGCTGCATGCATTACTGCGGATCCATTGTTCCTGTGACTCAATATCTAAGAAGGGAGAAGCACATTGTCTGGGCCTAATCTCTCAGGAGACATACGTTTAAGTATTGGCATAAAGTCTGGTGCACATTGTAACTTATTCTGGCAAAAAAATCTGCCTGCTTACTCATGTAGGAGGGGACATTCTTGCGATCTTTAGCAACGCTCCCTAAAAGTTCTCTAAAGGTGACGAAAATTGTTTATAAAAAAGATCAAGTGAAAATTAAGCAACCCTCTACGCACACCTAATAATAATAATTATTATTATTATCATTATTATATTGAGACGTAGCTAAATCTACTGTACAACAGTAGCCTAATATATTTTGGGTTTATGAATGTTTATGATATGACAATTGTTTTTTCTCAAATGAAATGGTAAAATGCTCAAGTGACTCTCAGAGTGGCTCTGGAGATGAAGTTCATGCATTCATGTTCTCATATAGTGAGGCAGCAGAGGCTGAACACACCGCAAGCGTCACGCTTGCTTCAGTGTGTGTGCGGTAAATAAAACCACGCGTATGCGCCATTCATTCACACCAAAACAAGCAGAATATGCAGGATTCATATTTAACTAGTCCTTTTGATGTTTAAAGCTACACTGTGTAACTTTTTTAGTTTATTCTTAGCTAAAAACACTTAGTTCTTTCAAAAATATATGTGCTCATTAATGTATTTACTTCGTTCAAGTAACAAAGTATTCTCGTGAGTGTATAATATGCCATTGAAAATACATACGGGTAAGGGGTTCTAATGTCGGTCGCCATGTTGCCCCTCCATCTTGAAAGTACGTTAGCCAAAGAGGGACATACCCGTTAATTCAAGCTTCGCCTTTCGCGTTTTAACACTCGATGGCACCGTGTCGAATGTCAAGAGGGGGATTGCTTGAGACTGATATATAAAAACCTGAAACCCTTTTTGAAAGTCTGTTGCTGATGGAGGATCACTCTTATTCTCGAGGATACGTATCAGAGTCGCCAAGGAAGCGAAAAAGAGAATTAAGACGGCAACGCAACAGGCAAATCAACAAGACAAAAGAAAATATTGGAGTGGCCTTTCCAAGATGGAAAGAGCTCATGACGAGCAACGATTTTAAAAAGGACGCCGACGTTGCCTGCTTTCTTCTCGACAGGTAACGTTAATTAAGCCTATTTGTGTATATTGGAAGTTTTATTGTTGCTTGGCTAATTATATCATGGTGTG
This sequence comes from Rhinichthys klamathensis goyatoka, assembly GCF_029890125.1. Lineage (NCBI taxonomy): Eukaryota > Metazoa > Chordata > Actinopteri > Cypriniformes > Leuciscidae > Rhinichthys > Rhinichthys klamathensis. The sequence goes on along the minus strand of NW_026606844.1, from coordinate 244,532 downwards.
CTGTGCATAACGCTAGAACGACATCTAGGATAGGTTTCCTCGCGTCAATGATGAAAAGTATTGTTTACCTTGTAACATAAATCCGTAATCTTGGACTACATTGGCCACCGTAGGAGTTAAAACGAAATAGTAATTGAGAGGAACAGAAACTAATATTCACTGGATGGTCATATACCTTTTCACCGCTAGATGGGGGTAAAAATCACACAGTGTAGGTTTAATATTCACAGACACTAGTATACACTCACCTAAAGGATTATTAGGAACACCTGTTCAATTTCTCATTAATGCAATTATCTAATCAACCAATCACATAGCAGTCTCATTAATGCAATTATCTAATCAACCAATCACATAGCAGTTGCTTCAATGCATTTAGGGGTGTGGTCCTGGTCAAGACAATCTCCTGAACTCCAAACTGAATGTCAGAATGGGAAAGAAAGGTGATTTAAGCAATTTTGAGCGTGGCATGGTTGTTGGTGCCAGACGGGCCGGTCTGAGTTTTTCACAATCTGCTCAGTTACTGGGATTTTCACGCACAACCATTTCTAGGGTTTACAAAGAATGGTGTGAAAAGGGAAAAACATCCAGTATGCGGCAGTCCTGTGGGCGAAAATGCCTTGTTGATGCTAGAGGTCAGAGGAGAATGGGCCGACTGATTCAAGCTGATAGAAGAGCAACTTTGACTGAAATAACCACTCGTTACAACCGAGGTATGCAGCAAAGCATTTGTGAAGCCACAACACGCACAACCTTGAGGCGGATGGGCTACAACAGCAGAAGACCCCACTGGGTACCACTCATCTCCACTACAAATAGGAAAAAGAGGCTACAATTTGCAAGAGCTCACCAAAATTGGACAGTTGAAGAAAAATGTTGCCTGGTCTGATAAGTCTCGATTTCTGTTGAGACATTCAGATTGTAGAGTCAGAATTTGGCGTAAACAGAATGAGAACATGGATCCATCATGCCTTGTTACCACTGTGCAGGCTGGTGGTGGTGGTGTAATGGTGTGGGGGATGTTTTCTTGGCACACTTTAGGCCCCTTAGTGCCAATTGGGCATCGTTTAAATGCCACGGCCTACCTGAGCATTGTTACCATGTCCATCCCTTTATGGCCATCCCATACTTCCAGCAGGATAATGCACCATGTCACAAAGCTCGAATCATTTCAAATTGGTTTCTTGAACATGACAATGAGTTCACTGTACTAAAATGGCCCCCACAGTCACCAGATCTCAACCCAATAGAGCATCTTTGGGATGTGGTGGAACGGGAGCTTCGTGCCCTGGATGTGCATCCCACAAATCTCCATCAACTGCAAGATGCTATCCTATCAATATGGGCCAACATTTCTAAAGAATGCTTTCAGCACGTTGTTGAATCAATGCCACGTAGAATTAAGGCAGTTCTGAAGGCGAAAGGGGGTCAAACACAGTATTAGTATGGTGTTCCTAATAATCCTTTAGGTGAGTGTATATCGTAATATATATCGGCTACAGTGCTCCTAGTATAAAGAGTTAGTCCGGAGCCCTGCGCTTAGACAAACACGGAAGCGACTGAAAGCAACTTCCTATTAGTGGGTACTGAATATACCCGGTACTCGGTACTACAGAAATGCTGGTCACATTTTCAAAATTTCAGTACCCACTTGGTACCGAAGTACCAGTACTTTTTACAACCCTTGTAGAGACCTAGAGGGAACTTCCTATAGTAATGTTCCCCTAAACATTCCCAAAACAGCCTGAATGTTCCCTGAAGGTCCGTCAAATAACGTCCCCCAACCCTTTAAAGAACTGGGAACGTTACCAGGCGATGTCCTTGATACCAGTGGGGACGTTCTGGGAACATCAAATTTCCAAATAAAACATGGTCCCCTAAACGTTCCAAGAATGTCCTCAATGTTCCCTGAAGGTCCGCCAAATAACATCCCCCAACCTTTCCTGAAGGTCCGCCAAATACTGTCCCCCAACCCTTTAAAGAACTTTACATCATGACCGTCTCAGAACATTCTGGGAACCTTACTAGGCGACGTCCTTGACACTGCAGGGACGTTCTGAGAACGTAAAATTTTGAACTGGGTAGACAGTAAGGGGCCATCTAGCTGACAAAAAAAAATATAGCAACCATTGTCAGAGATGTTTACAGACAGATTAATGGTTGCATTATCATGCAACAGAAGGCAGGCATTTAACATACATATTTATGTACGTTTGCATATACACTAAAAAGTACATTATAAGCACATTGAAAGCATCCAAAATTCATATGAACAAATCAACTTGATCCTTTTAGGTTCATAGAAAATTGAATACTACATGGTATTTAATCAATCAGATTATTATTCCAATCACATTTAACACATTTGCCTATTTCTGCAATTTCATTCTGTTCTGAGTGATTTTTGGTGTCGTATTCAAGTATAAATTTGAAATTGTAAAAAATGTTTTTTAATAATAATAAGTCAGAATTGCGAGAAAAAAGTCAGAATTGTGGGATAATGATGTTATAGGTTTAAATGTTACCTATGTAAATTGTTATAGGTTTAAATATTATTTCATGCTGTAACTGTAGGTCTAATACATTATGTCCCCTCTGAACTACATATGTGAATATTGTATTTAATTTGAATATTTAAAGGTGGGGTATGTGATTTTCTTTTTTGACCATTTTTTTCAAAATCACTTGAAATCCTATTCCTAACCCACTTGTAAGGCCACTGAGTTAGAAGCACTGAAATGAAAATTAAGCAATCATCTGTGGAACGGGCAGGACTCGAAAAACTCCAGCCAATCATTTCCAAGACCACCTAGAATCATTGGACAGTAAGTGCGTCAATCAAACGGTCGTACCATACCCCCCTCCCCCTATCCCCTAATCCCCCTCGCGTGCGTGTCCCCTTTGTGCGCATACTCAAAGCTCGTGACCCAGTCACAGTAAGTGTAAGTCGTCCCGGTACAGAGAGAGAGAGAGAGAGAGAGAGAGAGAGAGAGAGAGAGAGAGAGAGAGAGAGAGAGAGAGAGAGAGAGAGAGAGAGAGAGAGAGAGAGAGAGAGAGAGAGAGAGAGAGAGAGAGAGAGAGAGAGAGAGAGAGAGAGAGAGAGAGAGTGAGTAAGTGCAATCTCGCGCATCTGAGTTTTGCAGATGCATGATTGCGTGTCCATGTTCTTCGAATGGGTGGAGTCAGGGCCAGTGTTGGAGGAAAGAAGGTAGGACCTTTTGAGTTGTGCATTTTCAAAATCTGCCGGCCGTTTTGCAAATCCCATACCCTACTTTTAATATTTGAATATTGAATTTAATAGAAGACTAATCATCGCAGGTTTCATCAGTCCAGTTTGTGGCTTGCTACCATATACGTCTGTGTTTAGCTTCCAAGGGCGTCTTCAACGGCAGTATTCTATAAAAATGTAGACCATATTTTTATGCATTCCGATTCTGACATCCAAAAGGCACAACAAGACATTTTCCCTCTCATTCTGTGGATTTTACTCGTTGTGCTCTATTTGTTACCACTGTATTTCTGCCACCACAATGCTAACTGTGTTATGTCTGCTTCCAAATGGTCTGTTATCCAAAGATACAAAAAAGTAAATAAACATCATGTGCAAAAACAAATGAGATCAGGCTGAACAAATCGCCAAGAGTGCGGGTCAAAGAGTGAGACTTAGGCCTCGAAAACAGCAAAACCCTCTTAACATCCAGCTGGAGATAACTTTTAGTCAAAGTGAACAGGTTATTATCAAAAAAAAAGTTTCCATTTACACTATTTCTGTTTACATGTGTTGATTTGAACAGCAACAGCTCTGCAGTGCAACTAAAGACATGTGTTAAGAGCAGAGACTTAAATCACGTTGAGATTTTATCTGGCCTTGGAATGTAAACACACCACAAAACGCTCAAACACATCTCTGAGACATTTTCAAACACAGCAATTCTTCGTGATAGAAAGTATGGGGAATTTAAAGTGAGTTATGGCTTGCTTATGACCAAGAAAATCATTATGGTCATTCCTCAGGGAAAAGACTAATCTAAGAATTCATCATGGTTTGACTGAGATGTATCGTGTAGTGTTTAAAGGCACGGAAGGGATCACATGCACACAGAAAAGGTCACGGTACTTTTAAGGGCCTTGCACGTATACATCTGCAGTAAATGGGCTACTGAAGTGCTATTGGTGACAAGAAACATTCAATCAAGATAAAGCCACATGATTTTCACATTTGGCACCCATGCTGATGTATATTGCTGCCACCTGGTGGAGGTTCATATGAATCCATTTTAACACTGTTACAGTACTTCTGGTTTGATACAAGTGGAGTTCAAATCAACAGCTTTTGTAGTATAATGTTAATGAACACAAAGATATTGACTGTAAACTAGATTTAAGATGAATGGGGACAAAGTTGGAGGATTTAAAAGCATAAATGTAAAGTTTATAATTTTATAAAAGCAATTATAGTAATTCCTCTGTTAAAATGTTTTATTATTTGAGCAGTAAAGCTGTTTAAATCATAATTTGAGTCGTTTCAGGGTTTTAGGCTTTATGTCATTGCACTGTCGTGGCGACAAACTTGTAAAATTGAATATAACATCACACAGAAAAGGTTATTAAGTTCTTTTTTTCACACTAAAATCATGTTAAAAATATTTACGCATTGTGGCTGTACTATTGAAATACTGAGTGTTTTAATGTTTACAAATTGGCCCCATTGACCTCACTGTAATCCAGATTTCTGCTTTTTTAAAAGAAAGGAGGAATGAGTAGAAATAAACATTATGAGCTTATTATGAACTTAACTTGTACTAAATCAAGAATACAGGACATATACATCTCAAAATGTCTGAGAATACGGTACCTGTCAAAGGAATGGAACTGCATGGGTAACATGGCTTGGGCTTCCCTCTTCATGGCCTGGTGGTCAGGGTAAGGCAGGCTGTCCGGCCCGCTCTCTGTGCTCTCCACGGGAGCAGCTACCAGGCTCTTCAGGATTTCCTTGACATTGATGCCTTTGTTGGACTGGCTGATGCTGGAGATGGATGAGGCGGGTTTGAGGTGCTCCACGGTTGATGGCTCAATCAAGCTTTCCTGTGACCTGGCCTCCGATGACAGGGTGCAGAACAGACCGCTCATGCCGTTCGGACCACCCATGGCGAGCTCCAGGTCGGCCCCGTTCATCACACTGGATACCTGCTCGTCACCCAGTCCCGAGTCAGAGTGAGGGAAGGATGACTCCTGACGGGACTCCTCCAGCACACTGAGAGCTTCCTTGCGGCCATCAGAGAGGGCTGATGGGTACTCTGAAGGTCACATATCATAGTGCAGAGAATTAATAGAATACAAACAAAAATATATATTTTTTTTTTTTGTGACGACAGTCAAGGACGAGAGAGGACCAGGCCTATTTTACATAGTGTTTTGTTTATGTTTGTGCGGCAGTCGTCCGTGAAGGGCTGCCGCTTTACTTTCGTTTTTATGTGTGTTCATTTTGAAATAGAGCTGTCACGATATCATATTTTTCACACCATGACCACGGTTATCGTGGCTAAAAAAAAAAAAGTCACGGTAACAATATATCGTGATATCTATAGAAACCTTGAAAAAAAAACTTTTTGTATCAGTCGAATTCATCTTTACATTGTTTATTTTGTGTTTCGCTTTCTTTTTTTTAGCAAATGCATCACAGCATTGCATACAACGATTGAGACTCTGGCTTCTTTTGACACTGCCTAAGAAATAAGCAGGAGAGAGAAAATACTGTAAAGTTCAACCGTATTATGAATAAGCTTTAACAACACAACTAATACCTTAATCTGTTAATGTGTGTCCCCATTTGTAACCCAAATCCATGAAATGGCATACCCAAATTAAAATACATAGTTCATGAAGCCTTTAGACTTGTAGAATAATTTAAAACACATTTAGCAGCTTGTTGTCATATCGTCAGAATTAATTCAATGATACAATTCTGAGATATTTGGAACATTTATAAGATGCTGCTATGTGATTTCATTTAGAGGAGACTAAGATGCTAACCATGTTTAGCTTAGCACAGTGTTAAAATACAATTTATGAGAATAACAGCATATTTTACTTCAAAATCTAGTTATAGCCTCAGTCGAGTGATTGAAATAACTGCCTTCTGTGAAATGATGTGGCTTCTTATCACAGAATGAGGCAGAAATTATTATTTTATTGTATTCTATGCAGTGATAAAGGCTATGTCGATAAGCATTGCATTATAAATATACAGTATCCTTTACGAAAATAACCAAGATGGCTTGAAGAATACAGATAAACATTATACTGTCACAATGGTGGGTTATATATAATGGATAGATCTATCTATCTATCTATCTATCTATCTATCTATCTATCTATCTATCTATCTATCTATCTATCTATCTATCTATCTATCTATCTATCTATCTGTCTGTCTGTCTATCTATCAATCTATCTATCTATCTATCTATCTATCTATCTATCTATCTATCTATCTATCTATCTATCTATCTATCTATCTATCTATCTATCTATCTATCTATCTATCTATCTATCAGACAAGTCTCCAATCTCTTCCTGTTGTGCTCCAGATGTTGGCTAATATTCATCTAGAGCCTTTAGCAAGGTCACTAGGCCCGTTTCAGTCATGGAGCACGTCTGGATGCCGATTTGGGTGCAGACAATGGCCTGCTACATGCTGTTAGGAAAAAATCCCATCCATAGCCTTTCTTTCCTGAAATTTATGAGGGCGATGCAGCGTAGTGCCTCAGCCTCTATGATCCCATTCTCCTCTGGTGGATTGCTTTCCTAATGCGCACTGACAGATGGGGCTGGAAATAGCAGCGCCTCTCCATGTTCATTCTTCATGGATCTTCTCTCTTTACCCTTTTTTCTCTTTTTTTTCTTTCTCACTCTATTTCTTTTCACTATACTTTCCCAACAAAAAAACTGCCTAAAATGAACACTGCCTAAAATGAACACAATTTCTAGTCATTTGATGCATCGATCAAACTACTGGACGTTTATCCAATTTTGTGACCGATTTACAGACAAAGCCAGCAGTGATTTCCTTCAAGAATTTTGTAAGGGCTGCATGTTTAATTTTATGCGGGATAATTAGTGGTGCTTATGAATAATAGATGTGGTAGGTGGTGAAGAAGAAGGTATTTGACATTAACTTGAAACTGAACCTGTGGAGACTTAAAAAAATAATAATTTGTGTCTAGTATGACATATAAAAAGAAACTACCTGGCTAATTAAAATACATTGTAATGCAAATAAGCAATACAAACGAAGTTGTTCAGATTATTGTAAATATAAGTTAATAACTTTAGTGCATTAAGCTGCATCAACAGACAAAACATTAGACACTACAACACCTGTGCTGGTGGGGGAATTTATCTCCTGCCGAATGCCTCTTCCTGATTGGCTGATAGACCTGACAGTCTCTCTCTGGGGTTCCAGGATGTCCCGGTACTTAGACACCATGAGCACTGAGATAAAATAGACAACGGCGAGAGCCAGGAACTGGGCCTGCTTGCTATCATCCTGTGAAGCGCAACACAAAAGAACTAAAGGTTATGAAGAAGAGTCAACATGACACTAGAACATGACATGAAAAGCAGAAATGCTACTCTGAACTGATTCTAATTCTGTTAACAGAGTTATATTACAGAGTATAATTTCAAAAATAAATGAATAAATAAAACTAAATAACACAAATGCATTAAAATCTGGAATTCAAAATCATCTAATATTAACCTGGAAGAATAATATAATATAATATAATATAATATAATATAATATAATATAATATAATATAATATAATATAATATAATATAATATAATATAATTCTAAAGGAAAAAACAAGCAAAGAAACAAAATTGAATCATTTAAATTTGGTAAAAACATTTTAGATTTCACGGTCTTTAATCATAAAGGCAAAATTGTGATGCTGACCATGTGAACAAAAAGACTTAGAGACTTGTATTAAAGCGAACAAGGTAATTCTAGAAAATTCTTGAAACTGCGGGATACACATAGGCCTACACACTTTCAAGGGACATTCGAGGACCATTTGACATTAACTCACAACGTCACGAAAGACAGCCGCTCGCAGACGGTTGATGTCCACGTCTTGCAGAAGTCGGTCCGGGTCCTTAATTGGAGAAACATTACTTGGAAAATGTTCTATGGTGGTCTAAGGCAAGAAAAGCAGATATTTGAAACAGATATTTAACACTTTAAACAGTTCTCACATTCCAGATCTCATTTACACATTCACACCGTGCCCACAGCACCAAATCACACATAAAGTGACAATGTTATATTGTTTGGGGAGACAACACCACATACTTTCACTACTTTCACAAAGAGTGTTTTCACACCTAGTTCGTTTGAACCCTCCAAACGCTCTCGGAGCGGTTCAGCGTGCAAACCAAGTGATCTCAGACCACCCTAAATGGACCAAAAAGCGAACTGAACTCAGACCACCTCAGGGTGTGTTCTGATTATGGTTCGTTTGTGGGTCCATTTATGGTTCGATTTCTTCATGATATGTGAAAGCGACGAGGTCCCGGACCCGGTCCACTTTGCGTTTCGTTTCAACATATGTAGCCTACTGCTTTTGAAGAAATATCGTAGGCTACTATCGTGCTACAGTGTATTCTATGCAGTTCTGGCGCCTCGGCCCCAACATACTAGGCTAGTTACGCTCACATGACACTGCAGTTATTCGCAGTCATGAACGTTTATAATTTGCATGCGTAAATAAATGCATAACATAACATTTCATTTGCATGCTCTTCTGAGCGCGTACACGCGAAACGCACGCACTCTAGAAGCTTGCAGTGCGTGAGTACTGAGCCATCTTATCTTTTGCGTCTTGTTGGGCTTAAACTGTCAAATACACACACAAAAAATACATAAACACAGGTTCTGTCTAAAGTGAAAGTAGACAGTTGGGATATAATCAGATGCATGTCTTTATCCGTGCTGCGTGAGCTCAGCAAGTGGCACCAAATAATACACTGCCGTTAGTCCTTAATTAAAACAACAAAAGAGAAAATCACTCACTGATCTTCACTGAAAAACTTCAGTAGCTTAAATAAGAATCAATGTATAATTTTTACAGTGAAGTATATGTAACATTTTATTTTTTTACATGTGTTTATTCAATTTCGTATTTGAATGGTGCTGTTATATAGGTATCCTACACCTACTGTGGCTGAAAAAATAAAGTAGCATACTGTTTATTTCATTTGTATAGTAAGTTTTGTATTTGTAATGTGCAGCTTTGTTCTTATTTTTAATAACAAAGATAAAACAATGAAATAAAGATTATTATCTTCGCCCACTTGCCGTACATGGTCCGTCTTTCATTTTTCTGTTATATTTTGTTAAGATTTTTAATAGGGACATTAGTGTGGCTGTAATGCTCAGTCACTTGCAAAATAGTAAAAACAACATGAAAAGAATCATGATAAAATCATGAATCGTGATAAAATCATGAATCGTGATTTTCCAGAAAAAATCATGATATGATATTTTTTGCCATATCGCCCACCCCTAAAAGAGGGTATAACAGAAGAACAGCGTTACAATGGCGCGTAAAAGTAAAAATAAAAAAACAACAGAAGTACATGAGCACCTGTGACAAAATGCGTTGAAGTGGGGAGTCCGCTGAAATTAAGGATTCCTGTCCCTTCTACGACAACCTGGATGAAATTTTGGGTGCAAGCGCTTGTGATTGTCTCACAGATGTTGTCGAAGGTGGAAGTGTGCACATGCAAAATGCCCAGAAAGCTGGGATCTGAGTTCTTTTGAGGTTGTAGTGTGAACAAGAAAGTGTCTGAGATCACTTCAATGCAGAAGAGGATCAAAAAAGGAACCGGGTTCTCTTTAGAGTCACCAAAAGGACTGAGGTCACTTTCGGCTGGTTCGCTTTCTGGTTCACTTTAAGTGAACTGGGTTTGGTTCTTTTAACGAACTATATGTGAAAACACCCTTTGAAGAATCAAGATTTTAAATTCTTTAAAAAATAAAACAAGTAAAAAAATATAAAAATAGATAAATAAATAATGGAAAATATATTTTACAATAAAAAAAAAATGTAAATACTAAAATCTTAAAACTATAATTTAAGATATGGTGTAATAATATATATAAATTATAGATCACTTTACGCATATATAAGACACTTATAACATGAAAATGTCACTCTAATTGCATTTTTTTTCTATTATATCTACAATTGTGTAGAGTGCCTGGATGCAGTGTAACAGTGTGTGTAGTAAACTGGGTACCTTGTTGGCCGTGGACACACTTTGCAGGCCCTCCTGAGACTTACTGCAGGAAAAAGAGGACTTCAGACTTCTGTCCCTCTGACGCTGACGACACTCTAAACAGTTCCTCACGGCCACACAACATACTGAGACAGAGAGAAAGAAAAGAGCACGAAATATAAATGTGGAAAAGTAGAATTATAAAATAATTCTAAATAGTTTTAATCCTGGTTGCTGACTGATCAATATAGTGTCCCTATGGGCCCCTTAATTTAATTATAGAGACAATCTATGTTGGGCAAAGTTACTTTTAAAAGTAATGCATTAATATTGCGTTACTCCCTAAAAAGTAACTAATTGTGTTAGTTACATTTTATAGAAAGTAATGCATTACATAATGTTTGCGTTACTTTTCTCACCTGGGCTGGGCTTGCTTGTTTGTTTTCTAATAACAAAAAGAAAACCTCTTCATAAATAAACAAATATATATGTTTATATAAAAGTAATTTGTTGCTTATTCGTATGGTGGAACTAGATCATCGGAGGTCAGGAGCAAAGATATTGGTTAATAAAGTGAGGTTAAATACATAAAGTTCATGTGTTATTTAACATATTTGCATAATATTGTGAGTTTGCATTTCACAGTTTTTCTATTTTTATTCCTTTTGAGGAATACTGAATCTGTTTTTGTGCAAGTAAGATGAGTAAATGCAACAGTTGCTGGGGACCAGCAACTGTTTGGTTAGCCACATTCTTCAAAATAACTTTTATTTTCAACAGAAGAAACTTATTTGGGTTTAAAACAACTTTAGAGAGTAAATGATGACAATTTTCATTTTTGTGGGAACTATCCCTTTAATGTTAATAAAACAAAAAAAAAAACAAAGAGAAAATGACTCACTGCTCTGAGAACTTTAATAGTATATTTTACTTTAAAGTATCAATGTATAATTTAGACTTTATTGTATATGTAGTGTTCTTCTTCTTCCATTTTTAAATGGCAGTTGACAACTATTTTTTGCATTACCGCCACCGCTGGACTGGAGTGTATAACAAGATTTATATTTTCTCTATAAAATTAAATTCTTTTTAAAAGCCCTGTATACTTTAAAAACAAAAATGAAAAATGAAAAATCTTCCTAGCATTTCTTTGTAAAATATTTCTGTATTCAAAGATAATTTCATTGGCCTCTACTAGAGCAATAAGCCTCTGCCTCTCTTGATGATATTTCTGACATAGTCTCAGCCTCAGACGTCACGCCCACGGAACGTTGGCTAAACGTCTGATGCATATGGTACACTTAACTGGAAACACTTCAGGAATGTCGAAGTCGTCATCTGATTGGTTGAATTTTATCGGATTTCCGGGGGGCGCGAGTGTCGCGTTTATTTTCGGTCCGCCGGGAAACAAAGCGCAGACGTGTGATTGCGGAAGAAAAACTGTTGTGTTTACATGAGTGACACTGAGCATTTATCAAGATCAGCTAAACGTAGGATTCTCAAAAGTATGCGAGGTTCACGGCATAGACTCTTGATGTTTTCTTCTCCTTCTTTGATTTTCTATGCTGACTGACTTGTTGCACGCCGGTCTGTTGTTGTGGGGACATTTCCACGCCCCGAAACGTGACGCTGAACGAAACGAACTGTAATTGGTTGTTTGACATGTCGGTCAAACGGCCTTATGGGTGGGCCTTGGCCAAAGAAAGCTGCTATGAATTCCAGACCTTCAGCCGTCAGTCTGAAGGTCTGGCTACGCGAGACTATTTCTGACAATGAATCCTATGTAGTGTCATCGTGTCCATATCGTGATATATTTTTGCAATATCGCCCGGCCCTTGTATCATATTCGTATTGGTTGATTGTCTTGATTGTTCACAGGTGTGTCTTGTTAGTCATTAGTCTTGGTGTTTAAATTGCCCTAATGTTTCCATTGTATCTTGCCTAGTTTTGTTTGTTTAACCGCCGTTGGTGAGTCTCATGTAACCAAGTCAAATTCACGTTTTTTTTGTCATTTTGGTGTGTTGGTGCCGGTGTCCGCACCAGTTTCCGTGTACGTGCCGGTGCACGTCTATTTTGTCTAGTTTTGTTAGTGTAAATGCTGTTGGTGAGTCTCATGTAACCAAGTCAAATTTGCGTTTTTTGTCGTGTCTTGTCAGTGTCCGTGTCCTTGTCAGAGCCGGTCAACGTGCCGGAACCGGTGTCTGTGCAGGTGTCCGTGTCCGTGCCGGAACTGGTGTCCGTGCCTGAGCCGGAACCTGTGGCGACACGGACACACCAACATGAACACACTGGCAAGAAAACAGGCACGGACACGGGTTCACGGTTCCACTGCTGTGCCGGTGTCCTTGCTGGTACCGATGACCATGTATGTGCCGGTGCACAAAAGAAGAAAGAAACTTATTGGGCTTATTAAATGATGACAATTTTAATTTTGGGGGGAACTATCCCTTTAATGTTAATAAAACCACTAAAAAACAAAGAGAAAATCACTCACTGCTCTGAGAACTTTAATAGTTTCTTTAATAAGTATCAATGTATAGTTTATACAGTGAAGTCTATATAGTGTTTTATTTTTATATTTGTTCATTTCATTTCTTTCTTGAATGCTTCTGTTAAATACACCTACCGTAGCTGAAAAAATAAAGCACTTTTTATTTCATTTGTATATTATATGTTGTGTATGTAATGTGTAATTTTGCTCTTATAATTTAATAACAAAGAAAATAATGACAAATATTTTTAACTTCGCCACTTTGGCCAAAATGTCTGCCATTCTTTTTTATTTTATATTTTGTTACCTTGTAAGGCTTTGTTTTTAAAATAGGGACATTAGTTTGGCTGTAATGCTCAGTCACTTGCAAAATAGTAAAACCAACATGAAAAAGAACTGTGATAAAATCGTGATTTTCCTTTATGATATTTTTGCAATATTGCTGAACATCTTCAGGTGTTTTCTTTTCTTGTCACGTTCTTTAAAATGTGTCCTGACACATGCAAACACTTATACACATACCTAGTCTGAGGCACTGTCGCATCAGTCCACCTGAGGACATGTTTTTCTCAGCTTCAATCTCGCTGAAGTTGAGTGAACTTGCGAAGACCAGCACATCGACCATAGCCATCAGCCGGGTCAGAAAGATCAGGGCCGTCTCAGAGGACATGCCCTGCGTCGCCTCGATGCCATCCATTTCAGTCTGACACGGACAGACAACGGTAATAGAGAGCACAAGGTATTATCTGAGATTACGGCAAGTCATCACACTATCCTGTTTGCACATTTGTTATAACATTGATCACTTGTTATCTTCAGTAAAAAAAAGTGAAACATTCAGGGTGTGAATGGGTGGATTAGGTCAAATGTGACAAAACACAGCACATGCTGTTAACTAGGATGAGAAAGGACATGCAAAGCAATGGTAGATGCTTTGAAGGATGCAGGATTGCTAACGGCAATCTTTGGACATCTTTTAGATGAGTCTGGTGCACTGAAATTTAGCATTTAAAAGTTTTAATCCTAGTTAAATGAGTGTAAACCTTGTTTGTGGTCGGTAATATTTTTTAATATTTCTGAAAGAAGTCTCTTATGCTCACCAAGGCTGCATTGTTTGGTCAAAAAATAGTACAAACAGTATTTGGAATATGATTACAATTTAAAATAACTGTTTTCTATTTTAATATAATTTAAAATGTAATATATTCCTGATGCAAAGCTGAATTTTCAGCATCATTACTCCAGTCTTCAGTGTCACATGATCCTTCAGAAATCATTTTAATAGGCTGAAGAAACATTTATTTACATTTTTGTAGAAACTGTGATTAAAAAAAATCTATAAAACATTTAAAAAAATTCTTACTGACCCCAAATTTTCGAACATTAGTGGATATGTGTATGACATTCATCAAATTATCCCAAATGAGAACTAGCATTGGTTTTTAATGTGTGATTGCATTAATATGTAAATTAGCACTTTTATATTGACTAAATCCTTAACATACAATTACAAGAGATACTAAGCAAATTTAAAACGAAAACTACTAAATGGAAAGTAGATCCTGTGACCCGAGCTTTTAAAAGTCAATATTTCCATGTTTTTCTTGAAAAGTCACCATGACAATTCTTGCGTTTTTTATGGAATATTGCAGCACTTATTATACATTATTTAGCCTATCCGTCCACATTATTATTACTTTCTTTCTTAAATACATGTGCCCTCCTAATCTATAATCAAAATAACTTCCCCTCCTTCTTGTAACAACATCCCCTCAACATCCCATCCTGGGACAACCTGTCATCGACATGAGATCAACCAATGGCAAACCACAACGATCCAACTATCCAATCAATTCCTGATGCACAAAATCAAATGCTGCGATACATTTTTTCTTTCACTCATACGTCACATCATTCATAGGGAATGATTCATAGTTTCATGCTGACTTAAAAAAAAAAAACATATAATTGTATAATCCGTGTGTGCTATGAGAAAGTATGACATGACTGAGAGAAAATGGAAATGAACCACAGAAGAACATTCTAAATATAGCCTACTGATAATTGGTACTAACCTTGGTATTCTTGTCATAAACAAAAAATAAATAAAGCAAAAGAGAAAAACTTAGTTAAAACGCACTCAACAGTGAAGAATATATTTAAAATAAGGTAACCTGTAGTAGCGTCCTCCCTGAGGCATTCTGTTTCTGTCCACACTAATAATGTTTTAGTTTGAAAACGCACATTTTTCTCTCCGTTTTGGCCTTCCGAGACATAGAGACGGCGTTTTTGAACGAGAGATGACAGAAAATGTAGCCTACTCACATTTGCTGTCCTGCGGCAAATATGAGAGCAGTTGCGTTTTAGACCAAACAAATAATGGCGACTGAGTGCGAATCTGGATGCATCAGTGAATGGTGAGATATTTTGCTAAATAAAATGATCCTGTCAGAGGAATTGTGTGATACCTTTTCTATGTCTTGTTCCGTCTCAGTGAGCTTTTATGAGTACTCATGCGCAGTTAGGTGAATATAGCGTTTTTCAACGTTTCAGTGGGGACGAGAAACTTTTGGAAAACGCTAGTGTGTACCGTGTTCAAATGTATCTGGATTAATGTAAAGTAGACGTTTGAGCAGCTGTGCTTGCAGTAATCTATGATGGCCACTGGGTGTCAGTATTGTCAAAGCTCTGGCACACTCACAGAGGGCGAGGTGGCAGCGGACAGCAGGGGAAGGATTCCTCCACAGGCGATGATGATGTTATCCACCATCTGTGAGATCAGGTGAATGGTATTGTGTACAAAGATTATGTTCTCGTTGCTGTTGACAAAGTCCATAATGGATTTTGTCGAATGACTATGATGGGTAAGAGAAAAGGAGGGTGAGAAAGACAAAAACAACGATAAAGAGACATCCATCACAACTCAAGTTGATTTTTGTTGTTATAGGCTACAATAATAAGAGTAGACAGAATTTATTATTTGACATAAACAAAAAACAAAACCGCAAGACACAGAATTACAGTCCTATTGGGGGGAAAAAATAGGCCTAGATAAAGTATGATATAGTAAACGGATTTGTGTTTTTATCCCTCACTGTTTTTGTTCATGTCAAATAATTTATGGTGTAAACTGTAGCCACTGACCTTCTCCAAATGTGTACATCTGATTCTAGTGCAAAGAGCAGATCTGTAAGTAAGCGCTGGTGCATTGGGGACCACTTGAACTCTGGGATACGGAACATGGTGGTGCGGGGACCAGGGCTGAACTGTCGACGCTGCTCTTCTGTCATCGGCATGCCTCTGAAGCCCAGATCCACACGCACGTCTCTATCCAGATGACTACCAGAACGGCCGTGCAAACTCTGAAAGCAAACCAATGCTTTTAAAACACAAAACTAATAAACTTAAAAATCTAGGCATCTTAGAAAATGTATACAGCATTGACTGTTTATGACAGGGGTAATAATGAAGCGTTTGTGTAAAATTTCCGGTTGTATTTCATGGCATGGAGGAGAGATTGTGTTCTTTCTTCCAAAAGACTTACAAAAAAAGCCTTCATGCTGGAAACAACTTTAAAGACCTTTAGTTTCTTGAAAGTCGGCTGTAGAAGAATGCAGGTTGCAGTTGAAGTTATGTCATTTCTTCAGGCAAGTTTTTTATTTTTTTGTTTTTGTTTCAAGCTGGCTTTGCCAAGCTGCAGACTTCATATTCCTCTAGGGTCCACAATATATCACACAACACCTCAGATGCAGTTTTGGCAGTCATAAAGATGTCAAAGAGTGAACCCTCTTACATTTTGATGTTTTTTAATGCTATGGTAAATTATGGTAACTATGGTCAATTCAAATATCACCATATTTTTGTAATAGCTGATGGATAAAATTGAACACAATGACATTTAGACAAGAGTCAACTATTAATTAAGATATTGGGATTTATTTTTAATTGAAAGGCTGAGCTGTCTTCTCAGGAAATTTTCATAAATGTCAGCTCAATTTATTTATTATAAATTCGGTTGGCCAAAACAATGATTTCATATATTTAATTTCCCCCTGTTTTTTATTTCATAATTGTTTACTTTTGAATTGTTTTCAGTTGTCTACTGAACTATAACTTTCATCCCGGGCTATAATGGTGGAAAATGTTCAATAAAGTAAAAAAAAAAAAGGATAAATAAATGTTTAAAGATTAGGAACAAACAGTTATATAATAGTTACATTATATTAAATATATTAAATGTTTATCTAAATTGTCAATAACAATAAATAAATCAAACAAAACAAAATAAAATAAAATAAAGGTTTGACAACTCCAAATCTATACTAGCCTACTGCTCAAAAGTTTGGGGTCAGTAATTTTTAATGTTTGTTTTTTTAAAGAAATCTCTAATGCTTAACAAAACTGCATTTATTTATATAAGGAAAAAACTGTAATATTGGGAAATATTCTTACAATTTAAAATAACTGTTTTCTATGTTAATATATAATTTATTTCTGTGATGGTGAAGCTGAATTTTCAAGGTTCCACCTTGCAATCACTTCAGTGACTTCAGTGTCGCATTATCCTTTAGAAATCATTGTAATATGCTGATTTGGAGTTTAGGACACATTTCTTATTACTACCAATGTTAAAAACAGTTGTGTTGCTTTTTTTTTTTTTTTTTTAGAAAATGCTATGTTTTCAACATTAAAAATGTCTTTACTGTACAATTTGATGCATACTGCATATATATATATATATATATATATATATATATATATATATATATATATATATATACACACACACACACGTACTAAGTCATACTAACCTCAGACTTTTGAAAGTTAGCATACACGCTAGTACCAACACTAATAGTTACCTGTGTTGTAGTAGTAGTCTGAATCTTCTTGATCTCTTTATCTTTGCCATCATCTGATTTCTCTGTGTCTGATGCGGTGCTGGTAACATCTGCAGTGCTCTTTACCCCAGAAACCCCTGGCTCCAACTCTACAGCAACCGTCTCAATCTGCCCAGGGCATTTAGACAGGCTTTCCCCTTCAGAGACAGTAAAACCACTCAAAGTAGGCTGCATCTTAAAGCTGTCATCCTCCAAAGCCGTTGGCTTGGCGTCCAAGTCTTTCGAGCTCTTGGTCATGAGAGCCAGAAGCCCAAGGTCTGCACTAGTGCTGGTGTGGACCTGAGGTTCCACTCCTGAGAGCGGAAGAGGTTCAGATGGTCCCATTTCAGGCAGGAGATTTTCCCCAGAGCTGGTCGCCATCGGGCCAAAGAGGAAGGTGTTGTTGCTGGAGATGGCATCTTTTTCGTCAGCCAGGGTGATAAGAGGACCTGAGCTTGTGTCTTCTAGGCTGGCTTTGGGTACCAGTACGCTGTTTACACTGCTGTTCAGCTTCTCCACCACAGCCGAGTAGACGTTATCAAGGAGAGAGTCCACTTCCACCAAGCCACCATTTTCTGTGACTGGCAGGAGGTCCATGTCGTCCATCTTCACCTCTGTGGCCTCAACCTTCTCAGCTTTAATATCTACAAGCAGGTCATGAACTTCCACATGGACACCTGACGCTGGGTTCTCCTCATCCAAACTCTTAGATTCAGACAAGAGGTTTCGCCCGGAATCTGCCGTCTCTGGTTCATCCGCTTCACTCTCAGGAGTCTGGGTTTGGGAATCTGGGTCCAGCTCTAGAGTGCCTTTGATGGCGGAAGCCTGGGCTGAAAGCCCCGAAATGGTGCTGACAAGCCCCTTCTTCCCTTTCTTAATGTTCTCCTCTTCCTGTCGCTGGTATTCCTCATACATTTTGGCTAAATATTCCTTGTGAGCCTCATATGTCACCTGCCAAACAAATCGACAGATTTAGGCTTCTTAAATGTAAACTCCCTAAAAAGTAAAAAATATAAATAAAAATTATAACGCTCTGGTTATGACAATGCAAAATATACTAATACTAAAAGAATCCAGTAATTAGTTTACATTTTGTGGTTGTGCATTTGGATCCCTTTTGAAGTTGAAAAATTAAATTGCAATTCAAATAAACTTAAAAGGGTATTGTGGGAAATCAATCTATCTATCTATCTATCTATCTATCTATCTATCTATCTATCTATCTATCTATCTATCTATCTATCTATCTATCTATCTGTCTGTCTGTCTGTCTGTCTGTCTGTCTGTCTATCTATCTATCTATCTATCTATCTATCTATCTATCTATCTATCTATCTATCTATCTATCTATCTATCTATCTATCTTTCTATCATTCAATCCATCCATCCATCCATCCATCCAGCCTCTCAAACAAAACTTTGTCAAGCCCACATTTAGTGTGCTAACTTTGCTTTTTTTATTTTAAAACTACAGATATACGATTTTTAACTCTACTTCATTTAAATTTGAATTGCAATTCTGCATCTGGTTTGCTACCTCAATTTTAAATCCAATTCAAATTTAGGAATATAATTGGCGTTTAAAGGCATTCTCTTAAATTAATTAAATCATCACACTTATGGAGCCCACTGTAATCTACATCTGGATTATATCATCCATCTCTGCTCTCCATGTAACTCTAATCAATATTGGCCAATTTAAAGCTTATAAGATCTACCACTACATGTTTGTTCAGCTGGTAAAAACCATCTATTTACTTTGGAGTGGGCTATGGAGAGTGTGTCCACCCACACACGCCAGCCGCCCCACTCATGCTTGATGGCGTGGTAGAGAAGAATCCGGAAGATGTTGTAAACCATCTCTGTGATCTTCTGTTCCTCTGAGTTCTTAGGGTTAATGTAGCTGAGAGAGAACATCCAGTCCTGCCAAACGGAACACTGCAGCAGACACCTGTCACACCAGAAATGAGATGGATTAAGCTTGGGGCAGTCACTCGTGTTAAACCCTCCTCTCCTCCGCAAACATCTTTTTTTACATTCTCAAACGACACTCAAAGGTGGAACCTAATTCACAAACCGACAAGTAACACAAAGCAATTTCAGCTCCAACCTCCATTAAACTTCAGATCTGCGAGGTAACACTAAGAATGACTGGCAGCTATTTGAATAACACCTGAAGCACTTTGTGTTATCCACCGTATTTTTTTTTTTCTCTGTGCATTGTGGCATAATAAATGGATCTTTAGATGAGGCGGAAGGATTTAAGCTGGCTTCTTTTGCTGAAACACTCCGGGTTGTAAGATTGTGGTAAGGATGATTTAATTTCGAACCCATCCCTATCGGCTATTAGAGAGATAAACTACGGCATGTAAACCATCGCTACATGATTAGTTTATCCTGAAATGAAAATTGTCATAATTTACTCGCCCAACAATCTATCTTCAGTGGAAAACAAAATAAACATTTTTGAAGAACTGGGTCACTTTACAATGAAAATAAATGATGGGTTTCAAGATACAAAAAGGACTCCAATAAAAGTGATCCATACTAATTCTGCATTATATTCAATGTCTTCAGAAGTCACGCGATCTTTATTTACAATCTGGACATTTGCACTGGATTTCCTTGGTTCATGTGCAAAGTACCAATTGTCCAGTTTGTGAACAAAATGTTCCTTTGAGTCAAATCTTTAACACGTACACAAAACTGATCTGGGCAGCAGATCAGAAACTTTTGGCACCAACGGTCTCTACAATCTATTTAAGCTTCTAACGCTTTTTGTAAATGAAGCTCTGTAAGATCAGTTCAAGAACTGAACTGAATCTGGTTCTTAACTCACTGGCTCAATGATCTATCTCAGGATTAACAACTCACTGAAAGGGAAGAATATGAGTGGAGAAAATTGGATCTTTTTCCTCACATAAATCTATTGTATGGCTTCAGAAGAGTCATGTGAATCACTTTTAAGGTTCTCCTTCATCCTTTTTGAGGCTTGAAAGCATCATTTCCCATTCGGTATAATTGCATAGGGAACAGTGTGAAGCACTGTCTTCATAATTCCTTTAGCATTGCACAGAAGAAAGAAAGCCGCAAGGAACAACATGGGGATGAGTAAATAATGACACAATTTTCATTTTAGATGAACATTAAATTCCATTAAAAGCGAAGACAAATGTCTGGTCTAGTTAGCAGTCACTGTTTACAGACGGTTTAGAAAAGCACTTTGGAGACGTAACGACTTCATCAAGTCTAAAAAGCTTCTTGACTGGCTCACTGTAGAACGCAACGATGGAGATGATGAAAAGTAATAATAACAGCCAATTGAGATTTCAGCACACACTGGGCGACTGATTGACTGCCAGACTTGTGATTGCACAGAGGAGCCCTGCATACGGCTTGCGAGAGAAGAAAAGAAAAACCAACAGCCATAGGACGGCAGTGAAACTGGTGTGGATTCGCATGTGTCACTGAAACATCTGCTGTGAGAGAAACACGGCGAGGATTCGGAGGATTATTTAGCGTCACGGGGGTGCCCATTAAACACAACAACAAGGGAGAACGTCTTCTCTCTGCTCTCTTTTCTGATCCGTTCACTTGGCGGTTAATTGCTGTCATTGGGGATGGGGCGAGAAAGGAAGAGACCCTCACCGTCTGTTTTCACGGCTGTTACTGAAGAGCTTGATCATGTCAGAGAGGAAGAGACGCCGCACCTCCATCAGGTCTGCGCTGGCCGTGGAGCTCTTCAGCAGTGTGGCCACCACCTTGAGAATCACTGAGAACAACCAATAGGAGAACACGCATCAATCACTCAGCCAATCAAAGCAGAGTTGTATCTGATTGACACAAGATGCGAACCAATGAAAATGCACAACTGACACAAATGAGACGGGCATCTCTATGTGTAGAAGCAAACATGTGTAGAAGCAAACGTTTAATCATTTGCTTGTAAACTTTTAACTTCCACAGATGACAGTTAATGTATTAGGACCAGACCACACAATAATTAATGGGCTGACAGAAAGAATTACTTGGGTTCTGGATCTTCACTGTAGAATCGGGCTCGGCATGGGGCTTGTGGACGACCTGTGTGCAAACCTGCTCTGTCAAAATCTAGACAGGAAATAGATCAGATGAGATTTATGAATGTTAATTAATCTGAAAGATTAAGAGTTCTATATAAATATTGTTTATTTTAGTTTTGTATATTGCATATTGAGTAGTATATTTTAGTACAACTATAATACTGTATTGACCAATCAGCATCCAGAACAGAACAATCTGTTTTATATTACCTCATATAGTGTGTTGTACGTAGTTATCGACAGTGTGTTGGAGTGCAGCATCAGTCGTTCCCCAAGAAGTGTGAAGAGACTGTTTGTGTGCATTATTTCCACCTTCCTCCTGTGACAAAACACACACACACACACACAAATAGAAAACATACTGTAGTTGAAATACATTTCACAGTTAATGTCAAGCTAGCAGGAACAGGCCTTGATGGCAACTGAGCTTGGCACCTTTTGCATGGTGTCAGGTACCTTCAGTTTTTCACTCAGAATAACGAAGCAACCACCTCTGCGCTCTCGTCCTGGAAGAGCTGTGGCTTTCACAATCAAACTATCCAGCAGCACATCATTCTGAGGTACTGTCAGGATGCTAAGCCTCCTAAATGCAATCCTGCCCAACAGCAAGTATAGACAAATGGGGACTGTAGTAAAATGACAACCAGGAAAAAGTATGTTTTAAAGTGCCTGTGAGCATTCAGGATGTTAACCACTCAACGATGGATATGCTAATGATGACAAAAAGCAAATGTGGGTTTTATGTGCACTCTAGGCTAACTGCAGTACAAGTCTGCAAATGTCGGTGGGCCTGTAAATTTCTAAAAACAGCATGGTTGCCCTTATATTTTTGTAAGTGTTTATTTAAGGGAAACCGTCTTACGCATGAATTTGCCCTCACACCAATATATATATATACACAAAACCAATATACAATGTGTGTGTGTGTGTGTGTGAGTATGCTCTTGTTTTGATTACATTGTGAGGACCAAATGTCCCCACAAGAATAGTAAAACGTGAAATCACCTACATTGTGAGGACTAGCCAATGGTCCCCACAAGGGAAATTGATTAATGAACATACTTAATTATGTTTTTTAGAAAATGTAAAAGAGCAGAACGTTTTCTGTGATGGGTAGGTTTAGGGGTAGGGTTAGTGTAAGGGGACAGAATATACAGTTTGTACAGTATAAAAACCATTACGTCTATGGAGAGTCCCCACAAATATAGTGGACCAGACGTGTGTGTGTGTGTGTGTGAAACTGAAAAAATTAATTGCATGTGTTAACGCGTTAACGTTGACAACACTACTATATATATATATACACTCACCGGCCACTTTATTAGGTACCCCATGCTAGTAACGGGTTGGACCCCCTTTTGCCTTCAGAACTGCCTCAATTCTTCGTGGCATAGATTCAACAAGGTGCTGGAAGCATTCCTCAGGGAGTTTGGTCCATATTGACATGATGGCATCACACAGTTGCCGCAGATTTGTCGGCTGCACATCCATGATGCGAATCTCCCGTTCCACCACATCCCAAAGATGCTCTATTGGGTTGAGATCTGGTGACTGTGGAGGCCATTTTAGTACAGTGAACTCATTGTCATGTTCAAGAAACCAATTTGAAATGATTAGAGCTTTGTGACATGGTGGAAGTAGCCATCAGAGGATGGGTACATGGTGGCCATAAAGGGATGGACAGGGTCAGAAACAATGCTCAGGTAGGCCGTGGCATTTAAACGATGCCCAATTGGCACTAAGGGGCCTAAAGTGTGCCAGGAAAACATCCCCCACACCATTACACCACCACCACCAGCCTGCACAGTGGTAACAAGGCATGATGGTTCCATGTTCTCATTCTGTTTACGCCAAATTCTGACTCTAACATCTGAATGTCTCAACAGAAATCGAGACTCATCAGACTAGGCAACATTTTTCCAGTCTTCAACTGTTCAATTTTGGTGAGCTCTTGCAAATTGTAGCCTCTTTTTCCTATTTGTAGTGGAGATGAGTGGTACCCGGTGGAGTCTTCTGCTGTTGTAGCCCATCCGCCTCAAGGTTGTGCGTGTTGTGGCTTCACAAATGCTTTGCTGCATACCTCGGTTGTAACGAGTGGTTATTTCAGTCACTGTTGCCCTTCTATCAGCTAGAATCAGTCTGGCCATTCTCCTCTGACCTCTGGCATCAACAAGGCATTTCCGCCCACAGAACTGCCGCTCACTGGATGTTTTTTCTTTTTCGGACCATTCTCTGTAAACCCTAGAGATGGTTGTGCGTGAAAATCCCAGTAGATTAGCAGTTTCTGAAATACTCAGACCAGCCCTTCTGGCACCAACAATCATGCCACGTTCAAAGTCACTCAAATCAACTTTCTTCCCCATACTGATGCTCGGTTTGAACTGCAGGAGATTGTCTTGACCATGTCTACATGCCTAAATGCACTGAGTTGCCGCCATGTGATTGGCTGCTTAGAAATTAAGTGTTAACGAGCAGTTGGACAGGTGTACCTAATAAAGTGGCCGGTGAGTGTATATATATATATATATATATATATATTCAGTCATGAAACTCTAGAAGGCGCAGGCTGGTAGGTCCTTCTTTACATGCAATCTGCAAGCTACTGTATCACATCATTTCCACATGGAACAAGATGATTGGCCTCTGCTGATCCTGCAGCCAATGAGATTGCTTGCTCAACATTTAAATAGTCTGGTTTATTTTTTGCTGAAAAGCTAGTCCTGAAGAGCACTTTCAGACTTTCTCTGAAACCCTCCCCCTCCCCCAGCTCCACCTGCCTAGATCTGCTACGAAATGTATGTATGTCTATTCATGCATCATATCTTACATGCTGTGTTTCTCTTAGGAGTAGCTCTGCAGCAGCAGCATCAATTATCAACAGCAGCAGCCATATATTGTCCTTCTGTATATTAAATCACATGCTAAATGTATTAAGGGAGTTGTTATGATTGAAATATATATAATTAAATAAAATTGTAATTTGAGGTGACTTCCGTTATACCACTCATCCCTACACTCACAAATATCAACAAACACAGTCACACACTAGTTAAAAGAAGAGGCTTATGGGTAGAGTATCTCACTATAGGTATCTTTCTTAACAAAAGCCCTGGAGCCATTTAGAGAATATTTCTGAAGAACTTTAAAATTTCATAAAGACATTACTGATGAGGACTCTGTCCTTATGCAACCACCTTATTTCACCTTGTCGGATTCACTTGAGAAAAGATATCTCTTGGAAGACTTTGTATGTGAAAGTGACTCTGGAAAAGAGAAGAATGGATGTACTCACTTGTGACCTAAGTGTTTGAGAAAATATGCCAGAACTTTCAGAGCCTGAACTCGGATGCTTTCACTCTTGGAAGCCAGAAGTTTGTACACCACCCTGGAAAGAAATTACTGTAAATTAAAATAAAACTAAAAAGAGAATTATTGTGATTTAATTAATTAAATATTATGTTAAAAACAAGAATCAGAGGGAAAGTGCCAAACACTTAATTCTTTCGATTAATCAAGTGGCAGATAAAAAAAATAAAAAATCGAATTTGGCAGACAATAACAATAAGTAATACTTGAGAGGAAATGGCATTGTGTAAACCACCATGAAGCTGTTCATCAAAGTCATATCAGTTATTTTGAGCCAATCCCGAAACTTTATCAAATCCATCTATATTTCATTAGCTTGACATGCAGGGTGTGAGCTTTATCCTGCTTGTCAGAAAATAAATAAATAAATATGAAAATATCATTCCAATTCTTATGTCGAGTCTTGTGAATAATTCATGATTGTATCAACTCCATCATGGGAGACAAGATGAAATATAATGAAATTTGACTCTGTGTGGAGTATAAGGCTTTTTACCGGATTCCATTCCTCTGGTCAAATGCAGGAATCATGGAGGCAGGGTGCTCAGACATGAGGGCCACAAGCAGCTGAAGAACATCATGGAGGTTCTCATCCTGAAATGAGTAAAAGCCATAAACACACATCCTGCATTTAGAGGGGTACTTTACTGCTGGTAAAATGGGCTATCAATAAAACATAATAAAGCATGCGCGCACACACAGACACACACGCAGACACACACACACACACACGCACACACACACATTGTATATTGGTAGTATATATATATATATTTCTTTAATGCAACTCTGTGTTGAATTGTATTCCAATCTTGAAGCACATGGTACCAGTTAAAAGTTTGTGGAGGCCTAATAATTTTTTAGTAGGACTATTTTCTACATTTTAGAACAATAGTAAGTTGAAAACTATTAAATAATGGAAGTATGGAAATTATTTAGTGACCAAATATTAAATAAATCAATACCATCTTATATTTGAGTTTCTTCAAAGATGACACGCTTTGTCTTGATTTGAGTTCAGCTTACTTCATGAGGTGCATCCTGGGATGCCCAAACAGTATAGAACAAGATCAAGTGTACACCACTGTTCAAAAGTTTGGGAGTTTGGGGACTGTAAGATTTTTAAATGTTTCTAAAAGAAGACTCCATTTAATAGATCAAAAGAACAGTAAAAACAGTAGTATTGTGAAACATTATTTCAATCTAAAATCTAAAAAATTAACACAGTCATGTATTCCTCTGATGTCAAAGCTGAATTTTCAGCATCATTACTTCCAGTAAATTTTTTTTGTTTGATTTACAGTAGTTTATATATATATATATAAAAAACAGTGCAAAACAGTTATTATATATATATATATATATATATATATATATAGTGTATTATTTTATCATTTTTTGTGTAAATAATTAATGATAAAAAAATATATATAATACACTATATATATATATATATATATACAGTATATATATATATATATATATATATATATATAATGACTGTTTTAAGAAAATCATGTTAGCCTGAAGATGGGTGTTCGGAAATGTGTGTAGTGTATAACTATAATCCACTTTTAAATGACTAAAGATTTAGTGCAATAGGAAGTCGTTGAGTGACTGATTTGAATTTTTTTTCAGTCAAATCTTAATTTAAGGTGTAAAATTGGGCCCATTTAAGAATATGAATGAAGAATAGGAAATGTTCTAAAACAGATATATGTCAGATATATGTATGAATACTGAAGACCCACCTCATGCATGGTCAGCAGGTAGTTTAAAATACTTTGAAGCTCATCTTCTTTAACACCTCGGTCCTGACGAATAAAAAAATAAACGTCAACAAAAAGCTGAGCTGTGCTACTTTTACAATATGCTGTTGTTAAACACCCAACTGCACTTATAAGCTGCTACTTCCATCAGCATGCTGACAAACTATGAAATAGAAATAGAAAGAAGAAAAAACCCACAAAATAACAATGAGTTAAAATTCATTGAGGCTGTATGCTGAAATTAATGTTCACAGCAAATTTGGGTCTTGACTTTTACAAGCTATCTCTTATTATTAGGTAAGCAGCGTTTCCCATTACTACGAGAGCACAGGCAGCTTGAGAGATAATTGTTGTTTGCTTGTGCCTTGGCCACCTGACAGATTTCTTGATATGTTAGCACTGGTCTGAACAAGTGTACACTTCTTCCTACAGTCCTGTTAGAAAATTGTAAACAGCTGGGGCTGGTGAATGAGAGCGAAAACCTGCCAAAGCAACTACAGCCCTAAAGCTGTAACAGTTATATAGTATATAGTAACTCTATATTTTGGTAAATCAATACAGGCACAAAATGAAAATGAATTGATTTTACTAAACTGTATTAAATGTAGTATTCTAGCAGGTTAATATAGTCTTGATACAAAAACCACCGTTAAACTATGGTTAGTTAATACACATTCAAGGATGGTATGATTTGGGACAGATGTCAAGTCTTTTTAGTTTCATTATCATTTGTCTGCATATGCTACATATTATCCAGTTATATGTGAATACATGAAATGCTGCTTACCTTCAGTATGAGCTGTTTGAGGAACAGCAGCATGAAGGCTCTGAGGGAGGTGATCTCTTTCTGCAAGGGCCGGGGACCGTCTGCTAACACAGGAGTCACAGAGGAACCGTTACAACAAACCGCACTACATCTCAAAAATGTCACGTTTAATGTTTCACAGATACTAGCAATAAATTCATAGTGAGAGTGTCAAAGAGCGCCTCGCTCTCAGTCAGTGGAGAACCGTGGCATGGACAGGGGCTTCTGCCAGTCGAGAAGAGCGGAGAGGTCAGAGCTCTCAGAAGAAAAGCTAAGCCCTTATTAACTCCAGACGGGAAGACAGCTAGAGGTCAGCAGGCCACAGTCTGCACTCATTTCGAATCCCTCCCTGGTAACCCTGATTTTGCTAAGTAAGACATGTTCCTGGGTCAACATATTTTATTGATCCTGGAACAATATTCCAGTCCAAAAACGTAGTCCTTACCTAAACCTAATTCAACCCATATCCCTAAAGTAAGAGGGAAATGATAGGTGTAGAAGAACCCAACACTGATTGTAAGCCTAAACTTAACATGAACTGTTAACTTGTCCTTTAAATCTGATTGGTTGATTGGAATGTTTAACCAGGAACATGTTTGGTAAAGTGATGTTCACCCTCATACTTCCAGAGCTCCGTTTTAGTACTGTGTGTGACAGATTTCCATTTACTGTTGGAATGGCCTGAGCATAAAAAGAAGAACAAATTGATTAGCTGTCATATTCACAGATTCATCTCAGGAGGTCTGATCACCACCAAGCACTTGCTATTACACTGTCTAAAATGATCAACTCTGCTTCATTTATGATGTCTCTTTCTCTATTCATATCAGCGGCGACCAGCAAAAAGAAAATCTGTTGGAAAAAGTGACGGCTTTAAAGGTTTCATTCTTCAAGAATTGTAAAGCACAATTAAGCAACTGGAGCTGTTATTACTTTTACAGATCCATTTCCAAAAACAGATTAGCCTCTGCAGTTTTAATCTCACAGTCCAGTTACCCATGATAAAATTCGGCTAAACATTCATTGAATGTTAAATTGAATATTAAATAATTCCAACATTCATTGGATAAACACATTAAATGATAAATGTTACATGATTTAAAATCACTTCCCTGCAAGTTTTTCTTTTGTTTTCTATGGAAGCATGTTTCCACCACAGAATAAAAATCTTTAAGAAAAGATCATTTTCTCCTCATAATCTCACAATTCTGACTTTTTTCCTCAGAATTGTGAGATGTAAACTCGCAATTGCGAGTTATAATATCAGAAATGAGAGATATAAACTTGATATTGTGTGAGTTATAAAGTCAGAATTGCAGGATATAAACTGACTTTTGACTTCTTTTCTCGCAACTGAGAGAATCTCGCAATTCTTACTTTTTCCCGCTTATTCTGACTTTCTTTCTCACAATTGTGAGTTTATATCTCACAATTCTAAGAAAAAAAAGTAAGAATTGAGTTTATATCATCAGGATTGTGAGATAAAAAGTTGCAATTACCTTTTATTTTTTATTCAGTGGCGGAAACAAGCTTCCATAGTTTTCATAGTTTCTGTCTTTTGACAAAAGTATGCTTTGAAGTTTGTCGAAATTATGTCATGTTATTTTTACAATTGTAAGCGGACATCTGCAAAATACCACACACACAAAAAAACATACCTATAACACAAACTTTCAACCAAAGATTTTTTTCATTTGTAATACTCTATAATGTATTAATTTAAAAATGTATCAGACAGATAAGATCAGCAAAACACATGTTCTAAAACATCCTAAAAAGCTCCTAAAATAATATACGAATAGAAGTATGATTTGTCACATAATGAGTACTGAATTATTAGCTTTTTTTATATACGGTAAGTTACTGTATTGTGAATTCTCTATGCTTTAATAGACTGCTATTACTGTTTAAAGTTTTAAACCTATTTACAATATTGTGTTACGTGTAGCGGGCTGTAACTGCAATCGTGTATTCTCATTTGCATAAGATGCATTTGAGTGAGCTAATCAACACACTAGTAGTTAATTAGCTCCGTTTACCAGTGTTCAAGACAGCTCAAGCGGGTTTTAGTTGTCATGAATGATGCATCTTTTTTTGCATTGTATTTCTAAAGCTTTGACATTTTCATCAATCATTTTATTGATGAGATTAGCATTACTTTTATTAAACAGATTGTCTAGTTTAGTATAAGAGTCTGCAATTGATTGTCCATTGTCTTTGTCGCAGTTTTTAAAGAGAGATCATGGGATGTTATCTACCCGGTCAATAAGATGACTGATTAGTGTACATTTATTTATAAATATTTGATAATTTGTCTCTCTAAAAAAGAACCCAAAAAATCCAAACAAAATAAAAGATTCCCCCGCCCACATTAATCTGAACAGCCATTACAGTATTAAAATTAATATTAAAAGCGTAAACACCACAATCTGCAATCTAAGAGACTTTGGAGCAACTGGGCGTAGATTGGTTTATCTCCAAATTGGGGGGGGGATTTATTTTAAACAATTTGCCTGTCTACTGGATCTCATTAGGAGATCAAATTCATGATTCAAGCTAAACTAAACAGATCAATAGAATGACTGATATCTCTTTTACTCAATAACACTTCTCCCTGCACCATTTAATTGATTGTGAATATGAACACTCACGGCAAACACTGTCTCTTATTTGCAAAGAGTAATGAATCTGGCATGGTGTCAAACAGATAATCAATGCATATGTACTCTCAGTCTCCCTACGCAGTGCACTATCCTTAAGATCATCCCAAACAGCAGTGTACGTGGAAGCTCCTTATCAAAATGGATCTGTGGGACATTTACAGAAGTGAAATTAAAAACAATCCCTTCAGAGGGTGTATGTATTAATACGGGCCACAGTAAATATACAGTAATCGGATCTGGTGTCATACTACGGCTTATCTTCTGAAGCCAGGAAAATGGGAAAACGAAGCCAAAAGAAGAATTTATTCAGCCCCTGGAGTTTTACACAAAAGCTTTCTCACAGCAGAACTGGATTTGGGTTTTGACCGGCTAAACATTAACTGTGATTAACTGTGTGTGTGCTCGAGCATTTAAACACCAAAACATGTCTCTACGCAAGTACATGAACGTTAATGCTGTCCCAAATAAAAGAGGGAACTTTCAGAAATAACGTTTTCATAACATAATGGGAACGTTAGCAAAGCGTTCAGTTGTCTGGGATTGCAGTCAAAGCTACATTTTTGCTAGTTAGTTAAAGTCCCCTTGTGGTGAAAATCTAGCTTTTAATGTTGTTTATATGTCTATGTGGTGTTAAGACAAACCATGAGCAAATTCATAAGTCAACACCATTGCTGCGTATTTTCTCCTTAAAACCGCAGTGAAAAAAAGTCAGTCTCAAAAAAGCGGGTTGAAATCGCTGGTGTTTCTGACGACTTTGTAACCAATCACGTCAACATGTGATCGTCAACGAGTGGATCTCTGAGCTGGCATGAGTGAGTGGAGGCGGGGCTCATTTGCATATTCATAGAACCACGTCATTTTGGTGATCAAAGATGAGTTTTAAGGGATCCAGTTATTGACTATAGGGGGACTTTAAAGTTATTCAATCTGTCAACATGTTTATAACTAGCTACATGAACAAAAACAGATCCAATTTAATAGCACAGACATCCACAGACAGCTCTAGCAGTGTCTACTACTGAGGTTTGTTACTGCCACTTTAAATGCAAGAACTAAAGTTATGCACAACAGGACTTTTCGCTGTGCTTGATGTTTCTTGAGGGAGTCTTTCTATGTATGTCTCTCAAGACACTGGTGAGAAAAGGCTGTCTGTGCAATTGAAAACAATGGGCAGGAGTGATGCATGACTTTAATTTGTGAAGTCTTGCTTGCTTTTAGAGAGATAGAGCGAGTGTGTGTGTGTGAGAGAGAGAGAAAGGTTTGTGGTTAGCTGATGTTGCTCCAGTGTTAAACAGAACTCTTTGTTGCAGTAATTGAACACTTCATTATGTTATACTGCTTTCTCTATAACCCATCCCTTTGTGGAAAAGACAAAAAAGACTGCAGCGTTTGACAAATGAAGAATAAATCAATGCAGTCCGCCACATAGAATTACCCACTTGGCAAGCCAGAGACAAATTCTTTTACATACTTTAGGAGAGCTCCTCTAGGACCTCTTCACCTGGTGTGACTGCGAAACGTGTTTGAGTGTTTCTTTGTGTGTCGCAGAGGTTTAAGTTTCATGATGGTGTAATCTCAGCACCAGCTGCTTTTCAAGATAAGAATAGTCCTTCATCTTCTGCACTTGTGTGTGGAATGGATATGTGTGTACTACCTGTTAGGTTCTTTAGATATTTATTTAGTTTTAACCACAATCTGAAAGGATTCTGTGCTGTTTTATGCAAGCCTGAAGAAAAAGGAATGAATTATCTAAGTCACAGTACTAACAAATCTGATATCGCAAATACTGATACTGATTTCCAAAGACTTATCCATGATTTAAAGGAATATTCTAGATTGAGTGCAAAGTTGTTAAGTAAATATACATATGAAAATAAATTGAGTATAATTTGGAAAACGTATTGAAAATTGAATAAAAAAATAGATAAATTATTATTTTTATTGTATGTATTGGGACTACACTCTAAAAAATGCTGGGTTGTTTCAACCAAACTTTGGGTCAAACATGGGCAAACCCAGCCATTGGGTTAAATTTTAAAATTACTTTTTTAACCCAATGTTTTGGTTTGTCCATATTTGAACCAAAATTGGGTTAAAACAACCCAGCATTTTTTAGAGTGTATCACTTCTGATCAATTTAGAGCATTCTTGCTATATATCGGTGCTATATTTCACATGAAACTCTCTGTCTTCACTTGGCTTTCACATCCATAGACAGCACTAGACAATTTGAATAGCTGTAAGGGTCTTTCTAGCGCCTGGCCCTCTTAAAACCAGCATTGCCACTGACCAATAGGTGTAAAAAAGTGAGATTGAGCCCTCATTTCAAAACAAAACACAGCATATTTGGCACAACCCATGCTATACCCTCTCCACTCGCGCTCCATTCCCTGCACCAGCCAATTGCAGCGATCTGAATCTGTTTACGTGTAACCGAAACCAGGCTCAGGGGTCAACAACACAAAAAAGCTTCAGCAACATCAGTAATCCAATCCACTACTACTAATACAAATTACAGGCTTAATCGTGTACTGCTCTGTGAAAAAAACATCACGCTCTCTAATTTTTTATTGATAGCAAAAGAGAAAAGAAGGAAGGAAATTGTGGAGAAGCAAATCGCAACAATCTGTGAAGATTTGGTATTACCGTCACTCTGATAATGAATTACTCTTTCTTCAGGCTCACCAGAATAATTTCAGATTGTGATGAAGACTAAATGGATATCTATAGAACATTACACAGTAATAACACACACACTCATTATAAAAAGATTCTTATTTTTTTGGACACTACTTGGACACTGTTTGTAAATCCAGGATCATCCCACAAGCCCTGCCGTTTCAGAGATACTCTGACCCAGTCGCCTTGCCATAACAATTTATTGCATCCAACCATAAATGTCTCCTGAATCCAACACCTTGATTATGAGAACTGATCTAATCTACCCAGACCTTAATATGTGGCCTTGTTAGGAGATGATCAAAGATATTCACTTCATCTGTGAATGGTCATTATGTTTTAGCTCATCGGTGTATATGATATTAATCAAATATTTACACAAAACATTAACTGCTGTACACTCTAAATTACATTAGAATTTCAGAAAATCTAAGTCACATTGTGAATACACTGTTTTAGTAACAGTGCACTAAAACGTCATCAAAATTATTATTATAATTAACATCAAAATTATATATAAAATGCTACAAAAATTGGAATCTTTGAAATTTGGTTCAATTTAGCACAAAAAAAATGTATTTGTCGACTAAAATGAGATGCAGTTTAGTCACAATAAAATAACTGAAAATGACATACAAAATTGACTAAATTTCAAGGATATTTTTGTCACAAGACAAAACTTATGGCATTTAAAACTGTGAAAAAATTAAAGCAGCTGTGTATCCTGACGATAAAAAATACTTGGTGCTAACCACTAATCTATAGCTCTTAACTCTGATATACAGTAACTAAAGATCACATGACTTTCAGGATCAGAATAAAAGGAATGATTGAGCACAATTATATGTCTCAGTCCCACAGTGAGTGTGCAAGCATTCAGCAAGCACACCGAATCTCTGAAATTATTTTAAAACACTCTCACAAGGTCATTTTTGCCTCTATTTTAACAAACAACTGAACTCAAACCAAGTGATTCATTCAAAGAATATTTGTGAATTATTCAGAGGACATGAAACTCTAATAGATTCTAGCTGTAGGTGCTTTCAACTTCAGCGGGAAATCATTGCAGAGAGCTCTGGCATGAGGAGAAAAGAGACAACACAGAATAGAGGAGAGGAAAAAGAAAGAGTGTGTACCAGAAAGTGTGTTATAAGACAGGAAAGAAGAGGAAAAACAAGTATGGTACAGTTAAAAGTCATGATCTATAAAAAAGAAGGCAGTAAAGGGGGGTAAGAGATGAAAAGGAAAGCATGCCCATGGTGAGCCATGTGAAATTCAGAAGACTAGTTCTAGTGTCATAATGTGGGCTACTCCACTGTGCACTTTTTTTATACCTCTACGGGAAGCATTTAAAACATGTTTGAAAGGATGGGAAAGTTACGGAAGCCCTGAACCGCAACGTAAAAAAAAAAAATCTGTAAAAAAAAAAAAAAAAAAAATCTAGCATTTCGAGATTAAAGTCGAAACAGTTCGAGATTAAAGTCGAAACATTTCGAGATTAAAGTCGAAACATTTCGAGATTAAAGTCGAATTATTTCGAGAGTACGAGAATACAGTCTTCCGTAGAAGTTGCGTGTGTGCTTGCCATTGTTTCACATTGCCATTTATAATTCATAATGGTGCATAGCGAGTGTTTCACACTGTGTGTGTGTGTGTGTGTGTGTGTGTGTGTGTGTGTGTTTTGTTTCAACAAAAGGAAATTCAACAGGTGCCAATCTACCAGCATTAGGCTACCATTATAGGACTTTATAAAATATACTGCGCCGGAATAGACTTTAGCCTATAGGAAAACCACCCCGGAAAACACTTTTCAGATTGGATGGAGATACCCAGCTTTATGAATGAATAACCGCATGAGGCATTTATATAGCGCTTTCATATGTCTACTAGGCCTACACCCAAAGCGCTTTACAATCATATCAGAGAATCTCTCCTCAACCACCATTAGCGGTTATTAAATCTGAGGAAATCACGGGATCCGGCCAAATGATTGGATACAGAATGACGCACTTAAAATGTATCCAGAACGTATTTACGGTGAAGAGGGAGACAGAACGGTTACTGTTGTGTTCTCGACCCAGATAGTGTTGCCTAGACGAGCACGAAAACACTTCAAAAACACTGCCACATAAAGTTTGGACCATTGTGATACCTACTCCGGCCGGCGGAGTCTGTGCGCTCGTCTATAGGCAACGCCATGGTAATTCTTGTTGGTAGATTAGCACCTGAGTAGAATTTTGTTGAAAGCCCAGATAAAAGTAAAAAGCTACTATTTTGTGTTGATCCATGGCAGTTCGACTTCACAAGTGCATTTCTTTACACACACACACACACACACATGCGCGCTCTGAGCACTGTTATGAATGCACACACTTCTATGGAAGACTGTATTCTCGGAATGTTTTGACTTTATTCTCTAAATGTTTCGACTTAAATCACGAAATGTTTCGACTTTAATCTCGAAATGCTAGATTTTTTTTTTTTTAAGTTGCGGTTCAGGGCTTCCGTAGAAAGTACACCAAATTTCAGAGAAAAGTGCGGGCAGTTACAGAGCTAGGTTTATTCAAAAGTTGCAGGTGACAGTGTTGAGCTTCATTAAAATTCACTCTCAGAAACTATAGACTGTTTATTAGACCAGACCATCAGACCAAATGTGCCATGTTTGCAACTCGTGTATAGTCTAAAACCCTGATTCATGTAATTTTATTATTTTCAAGCAATAAATAGTATCAAATTAGTATCAAATAATTTATATTTGTATTAGTATAAAATAATTACAAAAAAAATAAAAATAATAATAATAATACAATGTATTAATAATAATAATACAATCAAATTAACATGTTTGCAAGTAGCAATAAGTGTATGGAAGTAAAATATATGTTTAACCATTTTTTCTCAGATCAACTTTGGTCACAGGCTGAAATGGCAATAATTTTTTTTTTTTAAATACAAAAAATGAAATAAAAATAAAATTATGAAATAAGTATTAATTATACGAAATAAAAAAACATCCTAATTTTCAAAATGTAGAGGAGAAATCATGCAGTAACTGCAAAGTAACACTGCAAACTATGTCCAGGTCAATAAAATGATTAAACATTTAATCAAAATAATATATAAATATCAATCATTATTTTACATATTTATTATAGTTCTTACTCCAATTGTGTGCTTTTACTACCTCAGAAAAAGTATTAGGACACCAAATTGTACCATATTTGTGGAAAGTGGCAGTTATAGTATGCTGCTTTTTTGGAAGGGGCAACTTCAAAAATAAAAATATATTAAAAAAATATATAAATGTAGAGATTCATTTAGATTAAATTGCATGCAACGTGTTGTGTGTGTGTGTGTGTGTGTACAGACCCAGGCCTTTGGGTGTGATGCCGCTGGTGTGGGCAGGGTTCACAGCCCAGTAATAGTACTTCAGTATGTGCATGATCTGCAGGACGGTCCCCACTCGACGGATGGTGTTGTAGATGGTTGCCGTGCCAATGAACTCTGCCGAAAGGTACGTGTACAGCGAGAGCTGCACCTGAACAACACAAACACACACACACAGATATATGGTTACAAAAGGTCACAGCTGCCTTGAGTAAGAATACAAAACTCTGATGATTACTTCTCATCATCCTTCTGTTGTTTCTAAACTGCATCCCAAGATTCCTCATTAAAATTCTGTTTTTGTTGGATTTTTGGGGTGATGTGATGGGAAGGTAAAAAAAAACATGATGCAAGTCCATGAACTCTTCTGGCCCGAGGAGAGAACACTGTTCAGCTCCCTCCTCACACCCCCTCTGTCTCTCTTTCTTGGTTTCTCTGCCTCTTTCTTTGGCGACTTCTCTTTCCTTTTCATGACTCCCGCTGTTTTTCTTTCTTAGACTTTTCTCGGTCCTTCAGTCTTTGCTTTCTTTTTCTATTCATCCATCTAGCCATGTTTACTTTTTCTCCTTCCTATTTTATCTCCATTTGTGACTTATTTCCCTTTTGTTATCCGTTTTAATCTTTTTTTTATTTTATCATTCGGTTATTTTTTTTTCATTTTCTGCATTGTCTTTCTTTTTTCTTCCTTCCATCATTGATCTATCCATTTTTCTTCTTACTTTCTTCCTTCTATTTGTTCCTTCCTTTCTTCCTTCTATCCATCCTTCCTTCTCCACTTATTATCTCTTTAGAGAGAGCGCGAGAGAGAGAGAGAACTCCCACTATCTCCCTCCTTTTGGAGCCATGGCAAGCATCCAGTGACCAAAGGTCTTTGTTTTGATCCTGTTTGTGTTTTCGTACCTCCTTTATTTATTCATGACAGTCAGCAGCAGTGCAGAAACTGAAGTGAGCAATACATATTAGCAGCACAGTCTTGCCTCTTTTAGAAACGCCTCATCCTCTCCTTTTGGGGTCATAGCAAAGCAGGGTCAAATTCTCCTTTTTCAGCTCGAACTTCACTCTAAATTTATCAACCCATCTGTGCCAATAATTTTGTAAAATTCTTTAAAGAAAAATATCACTTTTCTTCAAAGCTGTGACATTTTGGCAGGTGACAAGGTGAATGAGGTGGCAGACTGTGAAGTTATTACTGTCAAAATAATTCTGATAAAAAAAAGAAAAGAAGCAGTTTAGGAGTAGTGAACAATTTTAATATAGAGCTTTTCTTTAAGTGTCATCTGCTTTTAGATGATATGCAACTCATTATCAAGAGAGATGAATATTAAAAGTCAATAAGATTGTTGTCTTTCATTAAAGAGTATTCAATGAGAAGGTATAGGAAAAATTTCAAATTTAAAAAGAAATGTAGGATGGGACTCGATTTTACGGTTTAGGGATTTATTGAATTGAATTTTGAACAAACCTGTTCTTGTCTTAGGACAACTCTGATTAACTTTTTTGATCCACTTCAAATGTTGACTACTGTAGTTGCTTATTAGCATGCATATTACTAGGGTATTTGCTGTTTATTAGCACTTATAAAGCACATATTAATGCCTTATTCTCCATGACCATATTCTACATCCCTTAATCCTACCCAATACCTAAACTGAACAACTACTTTACTAACTATTAATTAGCAGTAATTAGGAGTTTATTGAGGCAAAAGTTGTTAATAGTTAATAGTAGTTAAAAGATAATTAATAGTGAGAATCGGACCCTAATCTAAAGTGTGTCAGGATTTTAAAAAAAGAGAGAAATCTGTGACGTCAGCTGAGAAGAAAAATGTTTCATATGCAGTGCAAGTTGACTAATTTGCTGTTCTGATGTGAACACTTGAGCCTTATGGTTACTTCAGTAAACATCACCGTGTGCTCATCTGACCAGGTCACTACGATCTCCGTGGCACCAGTGCCCATCACAGTGTACTCAGATGCTCCTAATTGCTGTCATGTTTCATGGGGATGTATCTGAATATCTTCTGGAAAAGACATGACCTTGCTCACCTTCGCGGGTATGTGAATCCAAATAGCCGCATTGAACAGGATATGGTCACAGAGTTGTTTGAGGAGAGGTGCACCGTGGGAAAGGCCATCCAGGTATTTGGCGAAAGACAGGAACTGCTCCAGAACGGCCCTGGTGATATGCACCCGTGATGACTGAGAAACAATTGTGAGATTTTTGTTAGTTTACCAAACCAACCTCTGATTTCCAAATAAATAAATAAACCAACAACTTAAACTTTAAGCCATAGTTTGACTTTGTAGCTAAACACGGACTTTAACTTTGTAGAGACTTTCTGTGTTATTAGTCTCAGCTGGCACCTGAGGTCCAGACTGGTGTGTGGTGTGAGACAGGAGTGAGTATAAACGAGACACAAACAGATGGCCGGCTACGTGTGAACGGGACGGCAGGCAGTGGGATCATTCAGGTGCCGTCCAGCTCAGATTTACAGCTGCTGCTGTTAAATGACAAAGTGAGGCTTTTACTCAAGTGCCAACTTCAGATGGAGCCAATGGTACATTGAGACTATGAAATAAGGACAGCTATGAATAGGTAAAGATAGCGAGAGGAAAAAAGAATAATGACACTGAGATAATTTGTGTCATCGCAATAAACGCATGGACAAGGAAGAATATAATAGCGCCGTTGAACCGGCATTCGCCGAGGAAATGCTGAAGTGTGCATTTGTCATTCATCAACCATAATGCGCCTTTCTCCTCTGTCCTAGCAAGTGAATTGTGTGCGTGTTTTTTTTATTATTATTCAGCTCAATGCATACAAAAGCTCGAGTCAGTCGAGGTCATGACAACTCCTTCTGAAAGAGCAAATCTTAATACTCTTATAACCATTTAAAGTAAAGAGCAATTCATTGTTAGCTTCATGCATTGAGTTTTTTTTAAAGGTGCAGTTTGTAATATTGACAGCTAGTGGGTGAAATGGGTACTGCGATTCAAAATATTGGAGAGAGTTGTTTCCCCTGCCCTCTCCTCCACAGACTCGACGCTCGTGAGGGTTGCCAGAATGGGGACACGCAACAGGAACAAGCACAATTGACAATGGAAAGTTGATCAGCTAATGTATTTTTATTGTTTGCAAATTACGATCTCTGACCTAGTTTGTTTGCTGGCTTCCATGGCTGCAATACGCCAACTGGCAACCTGGAGTGTCGAAATACTATTGGGTAAATTGGGTGTGGGCGGGATCACACAGACCAAAACAAAAACAGACATTCTGTCCTGGAATTATCAAATCTTTTTGTTTTTATGAGGAACAAGTATTTGGATTTAGCATGTTTACTAAATCTCTGCAAACATTCTATGGTATTTTAATGCTTTAGTATATTGCATACAGCACCTTTAGAATAGTATTTTAACCAGTGTTAAAATATCTACTTCATATCTAGCCTGGGAAAACCCAGACAACTTCCGGCAAATTTAGATTTGCTCTGAAAGTTAGTCTGGCAAAGAGCTCATTCAAGCCCATTTCCAATCCGTCGAAATCGCGGCACCAATCAGAAACGTTGGGGCGGGCTTTACACGATGACGACAGCGCTGGGATTTTGAAGCAGATTTTGTAGCCTACATTACAAAGATGGATGCCGCCGTCGAACATCACTCGTTCGAATCAGCTATCGCGTCTGTTTTAAGCGATTTGAACGTTTCCTTTTTGTTAAAAACCGAGCAAAGAACAACACACGGAGATGTTTCTCCACCGCTCTGCATACGTCATCTCCTTCATCGCTCTGATTGGGTTTAGTTCTATCCGCGACGTCCATTGGTGACGCCCCTCTGGAAATGATTTGTCTATGACGCTTTGCCAGACCATAACTCAGTTATAACTGAGAATGGTCTGGTTTTAACCAGGCTACTTCATATCTAGATTAATGTGCAACTATAAGATATTTTCAGGCGTGTCGTGTCGCGAGTCGTGAAACAACCGTTTTGTCTGAACAATAGTTTGGGAAAATCTGCTTGGAAACCACTATTTTTGCAATTCCGTTTGGTGTTGCTAACAGCACAAAATTTTCAGACTTCAGCTTTAACCAATCTAAATTCTTTGTTAGAAAATGAAATCCAAAAGAAAACAGTCACATCACCTTTTCCAAGAGGTATCCAATCACCAGGAAACCCTTCCCACCAAGCATCTGCTCTTGCATTGCCACTGAGCTCTTGAGAAGCTCCATCAGGAAGGCCAGGAGAGTTGAACTGCACCAAAACATCTCATTACACAACTTTATTGGGTAACCGCTGCTTAAGATTCAAGATTAAAGACTTGTCGACCAAATATTAATGGAAATAATGGCAAGAACCATCCTGCACTTGATGCTATTGGTTGATTGTTAAGATTATTGTATCAGCCAATATTGGATATTTAATTGTGCATCATCTAAAGCTCACTTAAAGTTAATCTTTAAAAAAAAAAAAAAAAATGTAATAACACCTTCAAATGTAATCTTTAACAAATTTCAAAATTATTTTTTAATTTTCATATTGAACATAATAAATGTTGTGATGCCCAAATTCACTTAATTATTCAAAAATACTGTTTTATTTTTTTAGTGTTTTATTTTGACCAAATAGAATTTGTATATGTGCCATTTGCTGGTTATTTATGGAGGACCAACTCTACCATATTTAAAAATCAATACAGAAATAAATAAATGCTCAATAAATAAATAAGCATACAATTAATTGCCCCAAAAAATACAATAAACAAATAAATGTAGGTAGAAATTAAATTATACAGTGAGACATACATGTATATATCTCTTTTAATTAGCTTCTTTATTTATTCACCTTTGTAATAATTACCTTATTTATTTATTGTCCATTATAATCTTCAACTTTATTTATTAATTACTTCTTTTTTGAAGTATTTATTTATGTGCATGTTATAATATTTTTGTCTGTTTTATTCTTCCTTTGTATTTTTTTACCCTATTTATTTCTTCAATGCTATTTATTTCTGCCTGTCGTTTTTACATTTCTGTATGCATTTCTGCCTCATTATGCAAATGACGAGGGGCTGTGTCTTAAGGGGTCAACTTCTGCCCATAGAGAGCCTAAGTCCCTCCCCTCCGCTTCCGGCTCATGGGACCTTATTTCGGAAAAAATATGTATGGTATGGCGAGAGACAACTTATCTTTTTATTCCGTCTGAACTGTGCCCTGAATTACACATATGATGTTTGTCAATTTAAAAGATAATTATGAAAGTCAAGAAAGTCGCAGTTTGTCATAAAAAAGAAGAGTGACATTTAGTTTTATGTGAAAATCGCTCAATGAACTACATCTCCCGGGAAGCGAAACAACGAGCGAGATCCGCTGCTCGTGTGTGTGCAGTCTGGTACAAAACACTCAGGCATGACGGCGTAACGTTACGATTATAACGTAAGACTATAGAACAAATGACAGACGTTAGCTTCAGTAAAGTTAGCTTAATTCATTGAGAGAAAATGTGCGCCTTTTGGGTTTGTAGTCTTTTTAATTACGTATTTTCAGTCTTATACCTCAACAGTTTTACATCAAACTGCGACTTTCTTGACTTTAAAATGTATCTTTTAAATTGACAATCAGGGATGAGTTCCCTAATGAATATTAATGAGTCTTCCCCTACCACCCTGCAAAAAAAGAAATCGCGGCCGGTGGCATGTAGATTCGACCGATGCAGTAAAATGCTAACCAACCAATGGGCAGAAGTTGACCCCTTAAGACACAGCCCCTCCTCATTTGCATAATGAGGCAGAAATGCATACAGAAATGTAAAAACGACAGGCAGAAATAAATAGCATTGAAGAAATAAATAGGGTAAAAAAATACAAAGGAAGAATAAAAAATAAGTAATTAATAAATAAAGTTGAAGATTATAATGGACAATAAATAAATAAGGTAATTATTACAAAGGTAAATAAATAAAGAAGCTAATTAAAAGAGGTATATACATTTGTGTCTCACTGTATAATTTAATTTCTACCTACATTTATTTGTTTATTGTATTTTTTGGGGCAATTAATTGTATGTTTATTTATTTATTGAGCATTTATTTATTTCTGTATTTATTTTTAAATATGGTAGAGTTGGTCCTCCATAGTTATTGGCCTTAACATGAAAATAATAATTAATATTATGCACTATAAAGTTCAAAAGTTTGGGGTCAGTAAGATTTTCAATGTTTTTGTTGTAATGTCAGTCTGTGTTCCCCTGTCATTTCTTGTTTTAGCAGTTTCCCATTATGTCTATTAGTCTTCCCAGGTGTCCCCGGTTAACCACGCCCCCTTGTTATCTTGTTCAGCTCGTTTGCCCTTGTATTTAAGCCCTGTGTTTCAGTCCAGTCTTTGTGAGTTCTTGTATTGTTACTGTTAATGTTGGATGCCCTGTTCCTGTTCTGAGTCTGAGTCTTTGTGAAGTTTTCAGTTTATTTAATAAAGTGTACTGCATGTGGA
Organism: Rhinichthys klamathensis goyatoka; assembly: GCF_029890125.1. Lineage (NCBI taxonomy): Eukaryota > Metazoa > Chordata > Actinopteri > Cypriniformes > Leuciscidae > Rhinichthys > Rhinichthys klamathensis. The sequence continues at coordinate 201,641 of NW_026606844.1, read as the reverse complement.
TCCTGCTTCCTCCGTGCTTCAACCACCATCGTAACAGAAGAACTCACCGAAACTATGGATCCAGTAGTCACAAACAACCAGGCCCTAAGGAGATACCTGTTGTCAATGTCACAAGATGGCCAGCCCATAGTAAGGTATGTGAAGGACTTCTGGGCTTGCTGCCATTTAGCGTCCCTAGACGACGTCCAGCTTATAGAGCTGTTCCGGAGCGGACTAGACGAGGGCATCGCTTTTATGATGCCAGATGACTATACCGACTGGACGCTAGAACGGTATATCGACCTGGCACTTTTCCTGAGCGATTCGTCGTTTGCTGTGGACATGAAGAAGAAACTCCATCAACCAGTAGTATCCCTTCAGTCTGGTCTTTACGTCACTCCCATTATCAAGCCACCCACCAGATCGATCTATAGCCGTCTGGTGTCCAGCGTGGCCGATCCCCCGCTGAGGTCAGCACGGGTTGCCAAAAAGGCTAACCTGCTTGGGACTCGTTTCGTCCAGACCGTCCCGCCTGCCGAGCCAGAGCTTCACGTCAGCCACGTCCAGCCAGAGCTTCACGTCAGCTACGTCCAGCCAGAGCTTCACGTCAGCCACGTCCAGCCAGAGACCGTCCAGCCAGAGACCGTCCAGCCAGAGACCGTCCAGCCAGAGACCGTCCAGCCAGAGACCGTCCAGCCAGAGACCGTCCAGCCCACTTCTGCCCAGCCAGAGACCGTTCACGTCACGTCTGCTCAGCCAGAGACCGTTCACGTCACGTCTGCCCAGCCAGAGACTGATCACGCCACGCATGCGCCGCCTGAGCCCTCAGTGACCGCAACACTGGCCATTATGGCCACAGCCATGTGGTGTGTGTGGGCTACGCACACACTTGAGCCGGTGTCCGCTGATCCTGCGCCAGAGCCCGCTGATCCTGCGCCAGAGCCCGCTGATCCTGCGCCGGTGTCTGTTCCTGCTGATGACCCCATGGCTGCCCCTAAGAAAATTTTGGGGGGGGGCAGTAGGACCCTGGATGGGACTGTGAAGGCCGCACCGCCATGGCCGCCCGAACGGTCTTCTCCGCCATGGCCGGCCGCAGGGTCCTCTCCACCATGGCCGCCCGAAGGGTCTTCACCGCCATGGCCGCCCGAAGGGTCTTCACCGCCATGGCCGCCCGAAGGGTCTTCACCACCGTGGCCGCCCGAAGGGTCTTCACTGCCGTGGCCGCCCGAGGGGTCTTCGCCGCCGTGGCCGCCCGAGGGGTCTTCGCCGCCGTGGCCGCCCGAGGGGTCTTCGCCGCCGTGGCCGCCCGAGGGGTCTTCGCCGCCGTGGCCGCCCGAGGGGTCTTCGCCGCCGTGGCCGCCGGAAGGGTCTTCGCCGCCGTGGCCGCCGGAAGGGTCTTCGCCGCCGTGGCCGCCCGAACTACCTAGTCCACCCTGGTCGCCTGCGCAGCCAGCTCCTTCCACGTCCCATGGCCCAGGTCCGCCCACGTTCCTGGCCCACCATTGCAAGGCCCTGGTCCTGTTCCCCGTGCGGACCTGGCCCTCCATCCCTCCCCCAGGACCGCCTCCGCTCCACCACCCTCCTGAAATGTCTGTTTTTTGTTTTTGTTTTGATGGGCGTCGGGAGCCGCCCATTGAGGGGGGGCTATGTTGTAATGTCAGTCTGTGTTCCCCTGTCATTTCTTGTTTTAGCAGTTCCCCATTATGTCTATTAGTCTTCCCAGGTGTCCCCGGTTAACCACGCCCCCTTGTTATCTTGTTCAGCTCGTTTGCCCTTGTATTTAAGCCCTGTGTTTCAGTCCAGTCTTTGTGAGTTCTTGTATTGTTACTGTTAATGTTGGATGCCCTGTTCCTGTTCTGAGTCTGAGTCTTTGTGAAGTTTTCAGTTTATTTAATAAAGTGTACTGCATGTGGATCCTGCTTCCTCCGTGCTTCAACCACCATCGTAACAGTTTTTGACAGAAGTTTCTTATGCTCATCAAGGCTGCATTTATTTGATCAAATACACAATAAAAACAGCAATATTGTGAAATATTTTTACAATACAAAATTCAATATCGTCTATTTTAATATAATTTAAAATGTATTGTATTCCTGTGATAGCAAAGCTGAATTTTCAGTATTCATTACTTCAGTTTTCAGTGTCACACGATCCTTCAAAAATCATTCTAATATGCTGATTTTGTGCTCAAGAAACATTTCTTATTGCATGTTTTATCAAAATTGAAAACAGTTGTGCTTTTCAATATATTTTGTGGAGATTATACATTTTCTTCAGGATTCTTTGATGAATAGAACAGCATTTATTTGAAATATAATTATTTTGTAACATTATAGATGTTTTTACTGTAACTTTTTATCCTTGCAGAAGAAAAGTATTAATTTTGTCTTATTGACCCCAAACCTTTGGTGGAAACAATATAACTTACCACACTGTGGTTTCCACCTGGCTTTCATTGTGCTGATGGAAATCCAACTGTGCAAAGAGAGGAAACAGCACCTGGATACCGCCAATGGAGTGAATGGCACTATGAATGGAGTGTGTAACGATGGCCTTAACATCCTTATAGAAACAGAAGGGAAAAATCACATGGATAAAAAAGTAGTGATCGATGCATTCAGTAATGAACTTTTTTGCCATTGTTGAAAGTACCGACTCACATTAACCACTGACTAATCTCTACAAACAATTACCATTGAATGGCAAACACTGACATTATCCCATGGTGTTAGCTAAACAACACAGCATCTGATTAACATTTAGTGACATTACTAACCATTATGCAGTTTATTAAGGATTAAGGGAGTAGAAAGGAGTCTTAAAGTGACATTTAATGTACCTGTAGCATTAGAGCGTGAGGCGAATGCACGAAAATGGACGGGTTTTCTCTGGGCGAGGACTCCAGGCAGAGCTGAGCGTCTGTGGCTTTGGCGTTGTAAGTGAAGGAGACGCTGTTTGCTAACTTTCCATCGTACAACACTTGTTTATGGTGGTCAGCCAGATGGATATCGCTTTCCGATTTAAATTTAAAGGTGCTCTAGGGAGATAAAAAAAAAAAAAAAATAAGACAAATCTAGACCAACACAGAAAATCTCAGATGAAAATCTGGCCTAAATGATGCAATATTCACCTCTAAAAGGTGCCTAACAAAGTGAGACATGTAGGTGAAGGTGAGAGAATTCACCAATGATTGAATTATCACAAAACACATGAAAATCTCACAATGTATATTTAACAGTACATCTATGTAAATCGTATTATTCCATGAGATTATTAAAGGATTTACTATTCCTAGCATGAAAAGGAGAAGATTCTTTTTATGTAGTGATTAAATCTTATCCAAAGTCGTGGGAGCGCGATGAATAATAAATGAGCTCAGTGACATGAAATAATCATGAAGATGAAGTAGGGGCGATATGGGAATCCCCCAGCTGAATTATCATTCATGAGGTTGTTTCGTGTGCTGTCAAATCAAAGGCCTGCAGCACAACACCTGCAGCACATCCCCGGTGATGATGTCATCCAGATGTGACCTGCTCCAGACGTCTGCTAACTGTATTAACTTGCAGTGAGCAGACAATGATATCAAGGCATTTTTAGAAAACCAACTCTCTTTTTATCAGAAGACATGTACTTGACAGCACTTGCATGAACAAAAGCAATGTTTATAGTTTGTCATGTGACCAGATAACAGATATGCGCTTGGCATGTGTGGATATATCATTCTATGCACACTCAAGGGCAGCAAACTTTCTCTTCCCCACAGATGCACATAAAAACATGGGCTATGTTCAAAATCGAATACTAGTGCATTACGTACTGCATGCGGTGGAGTATATAGTATTTCTTGCTATATACAGTAAATACTATTGCTAAAGTCCAAATAGTTGTAGTGCACTACATTTTGTTACATGATATCTTTGCAATCAATTAATTCATTATTTCAATAAATATCATCTAGTTTACTTAGCATTTTTTAACAAATCTTATGTAAAACTGTCCTTCAGCTAACTCAATGATTAAAAAAGAAGATGTTAACAACTGCATTCAGAAACAAACTACCTGGCCCTTTATTGTATTCATATTTCATTATTCATGTACTAACTGTTCAGTGTCTATTTAAAGATGTAGGAGGGTGTCTGTAATTAAATTGTTGTCATTAAATAGATTATTACCTTGCGGATAGGTTTCTAGCAATAAACCTGATATAATCAAATATTTTTCCATATTTTTCCTTTCACAATCTGTGAGAAAATAAATACAGCATTATATAGAGGCAAGTATGTCTGTTCAGCTAATGTTAGCTTTACTGTTATCTGTATTCTATTCAAAATAAAGAAAACGGAAAGAAAAAAAAGAAACTTTGATGATCTGTATGGTTATTTTGACCTAAAAAGATTCATGTTGTTTGGTTTTCTCTGCTGAACAGATAGCATGAATGTCACCTGTTGCTGGTCAGGTTTCTGCTGCAAACATATGATGTAGCTCAAAGCTAATCTCAAAATATACTGTATCAGATTGACTGGGAAAATAAATATCACAGCAGGGAAATACATGGCGACAGTGTGCAAAAAAGTTGAAATCACTGCCACAGAAAGAAATGTATCTGACAGGACGCTGGCGTAACGTCTAATACACTTCTGTCAGAAACTGATGATGTCATGCTCATATGTTCTCTCATAGTGAGACTGCAGTAGTAACAGAGCATCTGTCTTCCATAACAACAGGGAGAAAGACAAAGTCAGGGACTGTCTGACACAAATATAGATATTATACATCATCATAAAAGAATAATAGTCAATGACGATAATAATAAGAAATGTTTTTTTGAGCAGCAAATCAGCGTAGAATGATTTCTGAAGGGTCATGTGACCATAGATATGTATACATAGATTTCACATTCGACCGCTCCAGGCACGTCAACATGTCCGCCATCTTGGAACGGTCAACATTTCAGATTCTGTCGTCACTCATAGTAAAAAAAATTTTTTTATGAGTTTTCCAAGATTCCACAACACTGCGTAGAGATTTAAATTCCCGGAGAAATGGGATAACCTTCACAGGTTATTATTGTGTTTTTATATGCATTAACTCATAACAACAGGTAACTTTCTTTTTTTTTACTATGTAACTTTTTAATGTGGTGTCTTCTTGTATTGTGTTAGTTTAGCAAAATCATCAGATGAAGTCTATTGCAGATATATAGATATTCATACATGCGTCTAACTACGGTTGCAGACGCTCAGTCAACTTGCTCTCAAATGTTCACAGACTGGCTTTGACCGTTCCAATATGATGGATGACTTGCATATAGCGGCCCATTGAAACAGCCACTAATGAGGCATCTACATAGGCTACTGTATATATATATATACATTGAAGACTGGAGTAATAATGACTGCTGAAAATTCAGCTTTGCCATCACAGGAATAAATTAAACTTTAAAATATAAAACTTATTTTAAATTGTATTCATGTTTTACGACGTTACTGTTTTTTTTACCTTGATTAGCATTAGAGACTTATGCTCCCAAAACATATTCTTCCAAACTGAAACTGCTAATCTGAGACCAAACCTGTTTATTCTATCAAGGCATTAAAGACAAGAACACAACTAAATGTGTCTGACTGGAGCTCAGTGTTTGTAGGCAGCAGCAACAAGACGGTAATCGGATCATCTTCAGATCAGTCACATAAATCCCTGGAGACTGTGAGTTTTCAGCCTGCCACAGCCCACTGTCTCGACGTATCCGGGCAGGTACTCTGCTAAAAGGCTAAGAAGGCTATAAGGACCTAAGGGAGCCAACACATTACAGTCAACAGAACAAATAATGGTGTCAGTGGTTGTTGAGGGCAGGAAGCCAAAGACAGGGAAGGGTTGCAAACTGGAAGAAAAATACCATTTAATAGTTATTTCAGCTAACATGGTTTGAGAACACTGGCACATTCACAATGCATGCGTTTGCGTACGCACAAATTTGTGCATGAAATCTGCCTATGAACATTTTCACAAACAAATCAGCAAAACCTGGGGATTCACCAAAAACGGGGGACTGTGACACTCTCAGGTGCTGCTGTAAAAAGCAAGGAGTCAAGTGCATTTCTGTTTGTGGGAACTGTCATGGTAACTCTTGCCAGAACATCAACCAGCCAGATGATAACATGAGTGAGAGAGATGCAGGGGAGTTGGATGAGGTTTGTTAAATTTGAAACTGATTTAGGAAGTTTTGTTTTGTAATTGTTCAATAAAAACACCTTTTATGGATTTTTGCATGGACTTGGAATCATTTTACTCAAAACTAATGGCTTAGATAGATTCAGCACCCCTAAAAACCCCTAGTTAGACATCTCAAAAGCTAATTTTGGTTAAAAAAAATCATTATTTTTACCCAGGCCCTCTGGGCACCCCAACTTTGATTGGCTCTCCAGGCGTTTCACTGAGGATTTGGCTGTGGATATATTGGGAGGTGTTACTAGACACCTATAGGAACACATGGTAAAAAAAGCTATTGGTAAGAATTTTTTTGCAGATTGGCAATCAAAATGCCTATCTTTCCCTAACTATACACGACAGCTGCGTTTTGGGTGCCTGCAAACTTTTTAAAACGTGTTTCAAAATGCAAGTAAAAAAAAAAAAAAAAAAAAAAAAAAATTCACTCAGTCGACATTTATTGTTTGTTTTGCTACATTAAAAAAGAAGACTTTCCCTTATTTTCCGACAAGCAATGGTGCATTTATTTGAATTTTTCTCGCTTGCATGTGATTTTTTGGGTTCCCTCAGTCTGTCGTTCTGTAGACAAACACCGTTTTAGAAGGCAATGCTTACGGTAGATCCATCACAATTAAAAACTCATTTTATCAGGTTTTTCATCAAATGAGGGCCAGGCCCTGCGGTCTAGCCTTGCTATAAACTCTGAAGGCCTTTGCCCTATTCCTAAACCAGCTAAATTCAACTGATCAGCCACAGAGCTGACAGGTAGTCTGATAGCTGACTCTCCATTGAAATATACAACCCCTTTTGAGAATTCAAGAGACTCCATTCACAGGTTTATCTTGGGTGGGTAATTGCTTTCTCCCTGAAGCAGACTGCTCATTATTTCTGCCAACCTGTCCGTCATGACGACGTGAGGGGCAGTGGGAATCAGAGGTCTAGAAGCTCAATTAATAAGGGAAATGATCAGCCCACACTGATTAGAGAAAAACCAGTGCAAATGTCTAACAGGTAGTTTAAAAACACACTAGGTACAAATAAATAAATACATTAAGATGGGGTTTTCGCAGTTATTTGCCCTTTTAGATTGCACAGCTCATGAGTAAAACACTGCTGTAATGGAGCAAAGACAATTGAGATGGTGTCAGAATTTGGAATTAAATTAGGAAAAGCTCATCATTCATAAACAATGGCTTCTGTAATGTCATTTTTGGAATACATCTGCTATCCGTTCCATGCATGTGGTTTATTGTTTTAGATAATGAGTCGCTAATCAAAGCCTGGTGCTTCAGAGAAAATTAGACTTTGCACAATGAGACTGAAAAACTGCTGCGAGTCCCAATTACTAATAGGACAGAGCTTCATATTTAATAAGGATACAGCCTTGGAAAAAAAAAAAAATCCACAGTAACCTGCTCTGTTTACCCCATGGATGCAATTAAATGCTAAATCGCTTCAAAAGCACCTTGAGAATAAGCGACAAAAGGTCAGAGACATGAAAGGGAAAGAAAGACTATAAACTATCCGGAGGCAGACTTCATCAGCGTCATTAAGAAGCAAAACCGAGAAACTTTGCTGTCGTCAGTGTAAAAGCAATAATGCATGACGACGAAAAGAATAAGGTTCGTAAGTAAATATGTAAATGCAGCATTTCCCACATCCGTTTTTCCAGCTTAGGCGTTTTTGTAACACGGTACAGTAGCTGGACAATAATGACCAGCTTGAAATCAGCTGAGATTTAGATCTCAAAACTGCGCTTGTTTCCTCAGGGTGGTGAAATCATGTTTGAACGCACATCAATCAATGACCAAATGCCACAGACAGAGGAATAACATCTCTTGGAGATCAATGGTGGCTGTGAAGCGTTGGGGTGTAACGCACTTTGGCAAATCTGATACATACCTTGTATCCTGGGCCTAGTTGATGGATGGCAAATATCTGAGCAGGGTTTAGCGCTTCACTGAACACATAGATGGCTCCGAGCTGTCCACAGAACACTCGGTTGGCGTCTGCCGTCTCAGATGAGCCGAGGAAACATTTGTCATAGCTCTGTGATAAGCACAAGAAAACAGCTTGGAGTTCTTAGTAGCAATCTCTCAAAAGTGGATAGATAGTAGGGAAAAAATAGAGAGCTGGAGTGGAAATATAGTGGGATGTCAGTATGCAAACTCCATACCAAGCGACTAATGGTTGGTCCACAATGCAATTGAGATGTAGCATTACAGAGATGTTATTCTGTGCTGAAACCTGCCTATTAGTTTAATCAAAATCAGCACCCGGGAGAGCTGAGGTTAAGCACTGCTGGTCCAATCTTTTAATTATCTGACATTGCTTTCAGTGAGGTACAGAAAAACAGAGGCAAAGGTCTGTGAATTTTAATCTAATCACTGAATCTACAAGATAATGTCTTATATAAAGCTTGAGCTGGCAAATAATATATATATATATACACAGTATATTAGGGGTGTAACAATATATCGCAATACAAAATGCAACAATATGTATCATGTATACTAGTGACAATATGTATTGTGTATAGTTCACCCAAAATAAAATGATTGTGTGAGTAAAATTCAAGTTTTCAGAGTTTTAGGTGTCAGTACTACATTAAACTACAATATATAATGTTGAATATAATGTATAATAATGCAACGGGGGAATATTTGTGCGTCCTGATAATGCCAAATGTCTTATGTTACCAGTAAAAAGTGGCCTACATTATTTTAAATATATCTAGTCAGTGAAAGAGTGCAAGCATATCCGTCTAAAATAATTCAGTATTTTCAGCTTCAGAATCATGAATATTTTTATATTTTTATATTTTGTCCTGTGCATTGGGTTATCAGCACCACGTCTATTAATTTACACCCACAATGTAATGCCAAATTTAGCATTTTAATCAACAGTAAATTTTTTGTTAACCTTTTACCAAATGTCTTGGAGTTTTGCAATAATATTGTATCGTGAGTTCAGTATCGTGATATGTATCGAATCGTGACATGAGGGTATCGTTACACCCCTAATAGTCTGTATTTATAGATATAAAGACAACCTTTATCTTTTCTACATTAAAGTGTCCTATTTTCATCATATTGCAAAAAAACATTAATCAGCATCAAAAAGACATACAGTAAAACTGATTAAGAAAATAATTTCTCTGTATTTTCTCTATATTTCACTGTATCGGCTAAACGACATGATCGGCTGTACGTGCTGGCAGCAATAAATGTCATTTATTTATTCTGAAACTGTGGTAAGTCGATGCATCTTTTATCATTTCATTTCACACTGTGCACACAGTGGTGATGATATTACCCTGAGAGAACCACCGGCAGCTACAGACAGAGAGAGGGATAGCGATAGCAAAGCGTTCTTACGTCGTTGGTGTTGACGTGCCAAGCCATGTCACCGTAGGAGACGAGCTGACCATTGACGTAGCAGCGAATCTCACTGTTCCTCCAGCGGTTGTAGATGTGAACAATGCTGATCATGTACCACTAGAGAAAGAAAAAAACATTGCAGTGCATGAGGAAGGTTTAAATAATGCAAATCAATAGTTCTCAACTGGTAGGTCACAATCTAAAAATCAGTTGTTCTGAGAGGGTCGTGGCGAGTACAATTAGTACTGCATATTGCAGAAGCATCGGAGCATACATTTGTATAAATAATAATAATAATTATATACTGTGATACTCTCAGCATGAAATTAAATTGAACCCTTTTATAGTATTAATGCACAGTCAACGAATGATCAATGTTTGTTTTTCTAAAGATAATAGTAACATTTGTCAGATATCACTGTCAAGTTGCATTTATATTATGTATAAAACACAGATAATTTTACAGTAATTGAGGTACATACAAAAATCCCAGCAATACTTCTTGATAGCAAAATAATTCAGCAGTCATCGAAACACTTCCATATAAAAGCCAAATGCTGTAAGAAATCAGGCTTGATCAGGGAAAAACAGAAATTGTAGAATTTCAGATGGACAGAATCTTTTCAGAATGTTTTTTTTTCTTTTCTTTTTTCAAATGCGGTTTTAGCTGTATTTTTCTTTTCTGGCACTGGAAGCACAAAATTCAACCCAAAACCATTTTCATGGGCAGCAGGCAGAAGGTCTAATGCAGTAAAAATTTGCATTTAGATATAAATAATACATCAGATCTTGAGTGAGAGGAGAAGAGAGGAGAGGAAGAGGACAGAGGCAGAGAGGAAATCAGAGTAGTGAGGGAGTAAAGGAAGGTTTACTTAGCAGGAGACAAGGGTCATTACAGATTTCATTTCTGTCAATGTGCCACCACACGAAAGAGAGTCGCGATATGGTGCAGTGTTTCAAACACACACCATTCAGGACAAGAAGCATGTTCTGTGTGTGTTCTGTTCATTGATTGTAACATCTTACGGAGCTGTTTTTATTCAACGTTTTCTCTTTCATGCTCATTTTTAAAACAACATAACTAACATTTCCATTTAGCAACATTTTGAAAAATACATAATCATATATGCATGAACTGTAATGAGGTTCTATTGCCATTCTGTCATTGCAAATTATCTGCATTTTTTTTTATCCTCAAAGCAAGACCACATCAAAATGTACTAAGAGAGTTTCTACACAGCTTGTTCTTGCTTATATTAAGTCACTAAATCAAAAATTCCATTGTTAGGAAGAAGAAAAGAAAAAGAAAGAAAAACCCTATGAGTCTAAACCACTGGAGATCAGAAGAATTAAACAGTTCATTTGCACGTGCATAACAAAGGTTAATCCAAGCCACAAAAATGTATTTCTCTTCTTAAACTGTGGGCCACAAGAGGTCTGAATCACATTGGCGTATCTGTACATCGACATATTATTACATTAAACACATAGAAGTGGCTGAAAATTAAAACATGAATGGGTCTGACCTTTTTCTGTAAACAGATCAATTTAAATGTGCTATTTAAATGAAACTATGTAGACGTAAAATTTGTGATCATTTTTTTTTTTTTTTTTTTTTTTTTTTTTTTTTACATTTAATAAAGCATCATCTTGTGCGGTTTCACACAATATGCAAACTTGTACCCACGTCTGTAAGACTGAACTGTAAGTTTTGAATTTGGGAAAGAACTTCAAGACTTTGGCAAGCCCATTCCCCTAAGGCTCAAAAGAGCAAGTTAACAAATATTAACATTTATAAAGATTACACCAGCTAAGAGCATTAAATATTGAGTAGAAACAAGGAAATCATTTATTAGACAGATGTTTCAAAACTGCAGCAGCTGTGCAGTGATTTCCAAGAGATTTCCCTTCGATTCAACAAAACAAAAACAAATACAGAATGGCCTCAGTTATCTCATGTCCTGGGGTTCGCTAACAGTTTGTAAACAGCATATTTAGCCCAGTTAACTGGATCATACATCCTCCGGCACAGCTTCGTGGTTTTCACTGAGCATCACAGCAAGAAAATTCACAAGTGCATCCACTCAATTCGAACTCCTTCACGACACAATCACTAGATTACTACAGATGCTAGAAGGAGAGAGAGAAAATCAAAGCTGGAAATGAAAGTCTACCTTGCGGGGCTGAAAGTCATATTTCACGCAGTGCTGGAAGCCCTTTCCTTTCGACTTCAGTGACGTCACAATCAAGCAGTTACCCACAAAATGTGCCGAGTAGCCGATGCCTTTGCTTGTGCGGAAACTGAAATATCAATAAATACACATATAATATACAGTATTATATAACACTTTAAGGTGATGTATTTGCAAAATATATTTTGATAGTAGTCATTGGCAATCCTGCTTAAGAAAAAAAAAAAACCTTTAAACTAGCTAACATTTGATTTGCTGGTTTTAATTGGTGTTTCAGCCTGGGTTTATGAAGGAGACCAGCTATCCTAGACCAGCTACAACCTATTTTAAGAGGTTCTTGTTTAACGGGATAGGAAAAATCACATCTTATACTTTCTTGTATAAAGAGATGGTTTTGCTGGTTTTAGCTGGTTTAGGTTTGCCCCCTAGCCTGTGCTGGTCTACCAGCGGAAAGGATTAGTTCACTTCAGATAATTTACTCACCCCCACGTCATCCAAGATATTCATGTCTTTCATTCTTCTGTCGAAACGAAATTAAGGTTTTTGAGGAAAACATTCCAGTATTTTTCTCCACATAGTGGACTTAAAGGGATAGTTCACCCAAAAAGAAAATTCTGTCAGTAATTACTCACCCTCATGTTGTTCCAAAAAAGTTTATCAAGCGACGAGAATACTTTTTGTGCACACACACAAAAAAAAAACGACTTTATTCAACTATTCATTTCCTTCTCTGTGGGCCTGAGTTCACGTAGTGTAACAGCGCAAAGCTTCTGTGTTGTACGTCACACGCATCACACACATGACCAGCGTCGGCCAATAGTGAGCCTACGTGTGACGTACAACACAGAAGCGCTGCGTAGTTACACTACGTGAACACACTCGAGGCCCAAAGAGAAGGAAATGAATAGTTATGTAAAGGTTTTTTGTATTTTTTTGTGCACAAAAAGTATTCTCGTTGCTTGATAAACTTAAGATGTCACTGTAGTCACTTGGACCATTTTAACGATGTCTTTAATAACTTTTCTGGGCCGGCAAGGTTCAATCCCTTAGAAGCCTATGCAGGAGTGATCCAGCTCTCAGATCTAATCAAAAATATCTTAATTTGTGTTCCGAAGATGAACGAAGGTCTTACGGGGTTGGAACAACATGAGGGTGAGTAATTACTGACAGAATTTTCATTTTTGGGTGAACTAACCCTTTAAACGGTTATCAACGGTTTGAAGGTCCAAATTGCAGTTTCAATGCAGCTTCAAAGGGCTCTACACAATCCCAGCCGAGGAATAAGGGTCTTATCTAGCCAAACCATCAGTCATTAAAAAAAAAAAATATATATATATATATATACTTTTTAACCACAAATGCTCGTCTTGCACGTCCACGACTTCACGCATGACGTGATCACATTGGAGAGGTCAGGTAGGTGGAAAATGTAGTGTAGGGCGAAAAACTCCACCTCATTTTCTCCTCCAACTTCAAAATCGTCCGACATCGTTGTTTTACCTTTTGTTCATTTTGTTGATTTTTTTTGTAAAGACCGTTTGACGTTTGCTTTGTAAAGACTAGGTCGGTACTTCCTCCTACATCGCGCGTGACCTTTCCAACGTGATTACACAATGCGTGGCGAATCGCAGAGCTAATGCAAGATGAGCATTTGTGGTTAAAAAGTATATAAATGATCGTTTCGCTAGATAAGACTCTTACTCCTTTATTTTTATTCCCCTTTGAAGCTGCATTGAAACTGCAATTTGGACCTTCAACCCGTTGAAGTCCACTATATGGAGAAAAATCCTGGAATGTTTTTCTCAAAAACCTTGATTTCTTTTCGACTGAAGAAAGAAAGACATGAATATCTTGGATGACGTGCATGGGGGTGAGTAAATTATCAGGCAATTTTCATTCTGAAGCGAACTAATCCTTTAAAGTGTCTAAAACCCCTCTAAAACCAGCCAACAGATCAGTTTGACCAGACTTGGAACCAGGAAACCAGCTTAGGCTGCTCTACAATGTTTTTAACAGGGTGCGTAGGTGTCCTGATACGCATTAGCTAGTTTCCTGTTCCAAAACAGAGAGAGTAAAGATTTCAGTCTGCATTTCAAAATGTCAAAGACAGTTTTGTGTTCTCTGTTCCCTACAATAGGACTATAAACACTCACACACAAGAAAACTAACAACACAAGAGATCGTTTTAGTGTCTTAGATTCTCAGCGTGAATCAATACTCTGTTTCTTTGCGAACATCTTTTTTTTATTCCGAATCTGTGTCACGCACAAATTGAACTCTTGAGTTTGTGTGTGAGCAGTCCTGTGCTTGGCAGCTCCAGGCTACAGATCTGGCAGAACAACAGCAACAGCGGGACACAGCGCTCACTCTCAAACCCGGCGTTTAGGAGCAGTAGCTAGCATTATTAGCGTGGCAGACTTCAACAACACTGTTTTGTAACCTCCGCACAAAGCCCGTGGCAGTTTCTCAGTTCCTTGATCTACATAATGCATGGAGGAATTTGAATATTCTGAACTCAAGAACATGTGAAAAATGCTTTCTTTAAAATTATTTGTTAGATGGGCAACATGTTGGTAAACTAATATCAGAGGGAAATGACTTTTAAAAAAAAGACCAAGGCTGTTAAAAAATGGATGTTATCCTTCTTTTTCTCTCTCCAAATGCACTCCTTCTCCCTTGAGGACCATTTTCCCTTGCTCCTGGAACCCTGGCCAATAAACACGCGTCTGTGCTATTGATCTGAGCCGTAATTACCCACAAGTCTCTACATACGACGCTCTTTTTGCCTGCCTGACATTAAAAGCCCAAATGAATGTCTATTTCCACCCGGTGTCCCTCAGCAGAGATTTTCCAGCGATTCCAGAACATTCTGCCCCGGGTTCAAACACCTATTGGTTTAATCAGCAGAATCTGACCTAATTCCCTTTTATGCCTGCATAATCCACCACATCATCAGAAAACAAAATCTTCAAACAAAGCTCATTATATAAGTGGCAAAGCAGCCAGAACTCTCTCTCTCTCTCTCTCTCTCTCTCTCTGTTAAACGCTAAAACAAAGTCTCTCAGTTTAATGTACTTACAGAAGCAGGCCCTGAAGGTCATTTTCTTTTCTGCTAAGCAAGTTTTATCACAGAGTTGACAAAGTTAAATATAACCGCATTAAAGCGTAGGCTGTGTGAATGTAGTCACCAGTAAAGGTAGGGTTTGTCTTTGTCCACGTTGATGTTGTTCAAAGGATCCATGCGAAACCAGGTGTTGAGCGTGAAGCCGTTCTGATAAGGCCATTTGGCAATTGGAGGTAACGCAATTGCCTGGCAGAAAACAGAAATTTACAAACAAAAAAATTCCTTGGAGTCTGTATATGTAATGTATGCTAGACAATTTTGTTTGCATCCGTTCATTCTTCTAAAAATCTAACAGTTATAAAATGTTCCCAATATATAGCTACCCAAACAAATATACTCTTATATATTCTAATAGCTTATTCTTTTGTATATATTACAAAAAACAGTATTTCAAATAAATGCAAACCCTTTCAATGTATCAAAGACTCCACAAAAATATTATGGAGCACATATGCTTTCAATATTGATAATAATAAAGGAAATGTTTCTTGCAAAATCAGCATATTAGAATGATTTCTGAAGGATCATGTGACACTAATTCAGCTTTGCCGAATAAATTACATTTTAAAATATATTAAAATAGACAATTGTTATTTCAAATTGTAATAATTTCACAATATTGCTGTATTTACTGTATATTTAAACAAACAAATGCATCCTTTGTGAACATAAGAGACTTTCAAAAACATTTTAAAAAATCTTTCTGACCGTAAAATTTTGAACAATAGTGTTTTGAAAATTTAGAAAATATTGCTTTGTTTAGCTTTAAAATTATTTATTTCAGGGGTTTTTTTTAAACAAAACTGAGTTTCAATATTATTTTGTCAGTTATCATCCATATCATGAAAATAACAGTTTAAAAACAACATTAATTGAATTGAACTTTACGACAAATGAAATGTACATTAAAAGAAAATGCAAATGTGCATTATGGGAAAAAAAGGTGGGGTCACTCACAGCTGCACTTCGGCCAGGGAAGTTGAAGAAAGTGTCGGGTCCGTGTCTCTGTGCCATTTGAGTGAGAACTGAGAGTAGTTTGACTGCATGTCTCGGCTGTGGAAGACAGAAGTACGTGAGCGGTAAGATAAGCGACTTAAGGAAAAAGCAAATCACAATAACTAAACTCCCACAGGACTTTCTCAGCAGGAACTTCTAAAACGCTCAATTTTAAATCTAGTGTTTTGCTTCACTAAAATCGGTTTTGATTTAAGAACTTTGATCCAATCTGTCATATTCGCACCTGTTTTGGCAAGCTAATGAAAACACTGCTGATCAAAACATTTTATTTCCGTGTCTCGTAACTAATTGTCTTATTAAAGCGCAAGTCTTCACACAATTCTCGATTTTTTTTCTCCAGAAGGGGTACTTCACTCGATCCAAAAACTTAAAGCTATTGTGACAACATCCTCACTGTGGTGTCCGCCAGCAGTTGATGTTCTGTCAATATCCCTCACTCGAGAGAACGGTGAATCGATACCTGGGCAGGCCTTATCTGCTCTGCGGTTGATTGCTCCAGAGGTCTAAAAAGGCTCCAAAACGATCTCCAAAAGCGGAGAGGCTAACAACCCCTAGGAGCCCCAGAGCCCTACACGAGTTTTCACTCATTTTCAGTGGCTTACCCACAATCCTCCTTCTCCTCTCAGCATGCTGAAGAGCAATTTGAGTTCTTTGACGGTGATACTGTAGCTGGCCAGAACTCCAAGCATATCCACCAACAAGTCTGTTCATCATGGAGAAAAAAAAAACAGAAAGACAAAATAATTTAGCTCTGTATTACTGAAGTGGGCACAGTGTGGATTTAAACGGTAGGATTCCCCGAGGCACAGGTGTGCAACTTACACAAGACATTGTATTATATTATAACACAGTGCAAAATAGCAATTTCACAGTAAGACGTGCAGGAGAATCAAACAGACCCCAGAAAGCACCTTTCCTGAGTCTGGTAGCATAAGCCAGCAAGCCCTTGGGAAACTTCCATTGGTTAAAAATATTGTAATTCAGTATAACATAAAAAGGTTTAACGGCACAATACGTACTATTTTTTGATTAAAATATCCAAAAACCACTAGAACAATATATTTTGTTCACTTGTGTACTTGCATTATCCCAAATGTTTCCAATAATGTTTAAATCCAGAGAAATCAGCAATTTTAGGCGTCGCCTGTCAATGACGTCATATCCGTGTTACCCTCGATTTCCAGTTTTACTTCCGTAGAAGCCATGGAAACACCGAAGACGCTTTAATGTGTTTTATTAGAGAGGTGAGCAACTGTTTGGATACATTTATCGACAGAAAATTATTCCTTGTTATATAGCGCAACACGTTTAGTCTTATTGGTTGAATCTCTTGTTTTCTTTATTTACCGCTGGTAACATGTTTGTACCAAGTGGCTAACACAGCATAATCAGGAGGACTTTATTTGTAGAAACAGTAATGCAGCATTTTTTCCACCATACAGTATATTTTAAAATGAATTGCATGCTATTTAGCAACACAAGTCATCCAGCTTTTATTAATATGTGATATTCTAATATCGATCTGACTTAAGCATTGTGCAACAAGTGTCTCATAGCAGCCACCGAACGTAACGAGAGTGTAACATTATAACATAACTTTCAACAGACTCAAACTTATTTTTAGTATGATTGTTTTGACCAAGTAAAACAGCCATGCGTTACCCCACAATTTTAATTTGTCCAAAAAATTTAATAATGTGAATTTAAGTGAATAAATAACTTTAATACTCTAGCTCATCCATGAACATGATTTCTGCCTGAGTCCCGAGCTACGCCTTTGATTTTGTTTTGAATAAGCGACCTCTAGTGGAGAAACTTACATACTGTGCCTTTAAATTAACTAAAGTTTTAAAAGGTATTCAATTAAATAGAGTGATTAAATGGAATGTACATGTCAGGCAGTCAGGCTTTTAAATGTCTAAAATGGAGCTACCTCTTCCTTAATAAAAATGTTCCAGGTTAAATACAGATTAAAGTCGACATTAAACAGCATTTGTAACAAATTTTACTTACATAAAATGACATTTTAGAGCAAAACTGGATATTCAAGTAGAAAAAAATTGGAACACTACGATTGTACTCTAGTGAACTGCACATTTTAATATAAATTATATATCGTTGCTGTCGGATGGACCTTATATCTCCATATTTTGTAAGTGTCTGACCATATATAAAGCCACAATTTCAACTTTGACAACATAGCATTTTCACAATATGCAGTTCATATATATATTTCTTAAGCACCAAATCAACATATTTCTGAAGGATAATGTGACACTGAAAATCGGAGTAGTGGATGTTGAAAATTAAGCTTTGCCATTGAAGGGAAACAGTTGATTCAGCTCTTTCGTTTCAGGTTAAACACTCACTGCTCTGAGGACAACATGACAACTTATGCTAATTAATGCCATTTTACACTTTAATTTTGAGTTTCAACAAGACTGCTGCTGAAACCTTCCATGAGCCAATTCACAGCCTCTGCCTCTTAAAAGATTCAGATTGTGAAAAATGGCATTTATGCAAACAGAGGAAGATGTTGGCCATGAATTATAGACGGAATGAATAAAAAAACATTCTTCTTCATTCATAAATGGCAACTAAAATGTAATATTGCTCTAAACTGCCACTCAATCTCATAACGAGAGGGTGCAACTAATGAGATTTTTCTCTCGGTTTCTCTACTGCCAATGATGAATTCCACTGCTGAGAAGATTGCAGTTTAATCCACATTTCTTTCACAGCGATTCGCACCGCTCTCGAGCGTCTAAAAAATAGAAATCTACAAGACATTGCTCATATTCTGCATGTGCTGTTCAAAGCAGATTTAAGAGTGTTATCTTAGACCTTTTAAGATAGGCTACATAAACAACAAGCTCCATTTAAGATGCAATGTAAAATGTATAGAAATTGTTTCTCTTTCGAGGAACAAACTGACATTTAAGTCATTTCCATTTCAAATCCACCTTCTCGAAACCAAGTACGTGACGTTTCTGACTGTATTGTTGCATGTCATGAACCATTTATAGAACTTCGGGAAAATAGAAAGAAATGGGTTTTGCAAGAGGTCAGCTTGAACTCTCTGGGGTCAGGTCGAGGCCACTCACCTGCGATCATGTCATCCACAGAACTCATTTTGAGCAATAGCCTTTGAATGAGGCCAACCTCAGTGCTGGTCTGCAGGTTTCGGACACTCTTGCGCAGTATGGCGGTGAACATGCTCCAGATTTCCGCCTGGCACGTGACTTCACAGTGTTCCAGCAGCTCCAACATGCAGATGATGGCCTCTGCATCCTGGATGATGAAGTTCATCTCCAGGTCAAACTCACCCCCAACCAGCTGGAGCAGAAGGGACGGTTCAAAATAAGGAGAAGAGAAAGAAACAGAAGGGAAAAAGACAAGGATTAGATTAGACTCATAAGTAACAAGAAAATGGTGCTTTTTATACTAGAGGTTTTAGTGTCAGTTTGAGGTCAGACTGACTTAGACAAATGCAAATGAACCAGTTGTGACAACAAATTGCTTAAAAAGGTACATATGTAACTTTTGTCCCTCTAGCGATTAAAAAACAAAACTGCATGCATTTTGCGGATGAACGTTGCTTTGGTTGTTCTTAAACCAAAGATTGTGCAAATGAATATGACCCTGCATAATAGAAAATGCTTTACAATGAACTCTGTTAGAGAGACACATTTGACAATTTATCTCTTCATTAAAATACCTTGTTGAGGTTTATTACTTGCATGTTGAGTAATAAAAATGGCATGCACGTCGCTTTTACATTTCAAATAATGTTGTAAATAGTGTTCAGTTTCTTGCACAGACCGATCATTTCACTTCATACGACTTCAATGAATCGTCAGGAGCCACGGGTATTAATTTTGTTTTGCCAGAATATGTTATGGTAGCCATTGACTTGCATTATGATTTACCAAGGAATATGGTTTCGGCTAAAAATCTTCTTTATATTTCTAGCGAAGAGAAAAAGACACCTACATCGTGGATGGCTTGAGGGTAAATTAACAGCAAATTTAAATTTTTGGGTGAACTGTCCCTTTAAATTTCATTAATTTTAAGGGAAAAAAAGAAGAAAAAAAAGTTACAAAGACTTTAAAAAAGCAGATGTGTCAACAACAAAATCCTTGAGGCCCTCTTCCGGTCATAACAATCATCATTAGGCAATTATAAACAGCAATCAATAATTGTGTTCCAAGGATTAAGCAAGCATGAAATTGAAGATTTCAAGACTTGTCTCGGGCACATGGGAAGACTTCAGGCACATTCTTCAGAGAGCAGCGATGCACAATGTGGAAAATAAACCCCTGCTTCTTGTGGCTTATTTGACCAAATCCAGAGTCGACAACTCTAACTTGTTGGAAATTCTTATGGCATGTAGGAATTAACTCATGTCGTGCCTCAGAACCCTTAGATATTAGGTTCTTAACAAAAACTTGTTCGGATTGTTTATTAAAGACAGCAAAGGAAGAAAATAACACCAAAATTTAAATAATAAAATGGGACTAACCATAATAATGTTTAGAATAGCAACATAAGTTGATTTATTTCAAAATAAAACATCCCCTAATTTTTGTCAGCTTAAAGTAAGTCATTTTTATTAAACTTAAAATGATGCCACAAATGTATAATTTCAAGCCAGAAAAAATAGACAGATCCTAACATGAACAGGATGCATTACATGAAAAATAAAAATAAAATAAAATAATACATAATAAAATGGGTTCACTTGAATTTGTATTTATGAATATGTTTTGTATGGTCAATTACTGGCTTCCTAGAGCATGAAACCATTAGAATTCAAGAAAAGGTATAAACCAAAATTATCAAAGTCCTGAAACAAAACCAGCTCAGATCCACTACTTTAAAAGAGCTAGCTATGTAATTGTCCTGCTGCTTTGATTTGACTGACAGTCTCCTGTCTACTGTTTTCATTTCTGAACTGAACAGCTGATGGGCGTCATGACAACCGCACATTATTTTTGCAGCCATTATTTGAGGAGTGGTTTGCATGGATGTGTTAGAGCTGTACTCTCTCTCTCTAACGGACCGAAACAGCATGACGAGAGGCAGTGGAGGAAGCGATAAACAGTGTCTCATCGCTGGAAAAAAGAGACAGGCGTTTCATTTATGAAAACGTCCATCAGTCAGTTTTCTCAGCCTTTTATAACATCCTAATGTGTGCAACGACTGACAGTAAAGAAGACAGCAGCAACAATTATAGAGCACAGAAATGCACAGCATGTTAAATCAATTAAAATAGCATAAAAGACAGTTATCCACGTTAAAAATGCATATGATTAAAGGAAACCTCCAACAAATATACTAATACTTTAAAAGGACCATATTGTGAGAAGACACGCAAACTCCTACTATCTGCTATACAACAATGGCGCAAATAAGCAGTTATTCACCAAAAGCAATAGAACAAGTTCCTATTTTAATGCCTGACTAAATGTGTTAAGACAGGAATGTATGCAGCATCTGTCTGCTTCCTTAAAACTAATTAGTATGAAGAGTGAACAGAACAAAAGTGTTTCTCTGAAGTCTCAGCTGAAAACACATCTGGCCTCAAAGCTGAACCCTGAGGCACACCAATAACAGTTTTGCTTTAAAAGTTTTATGCTGAGGGCATTTCAAAAACATAAAAATGACTAAAAACAAAAACTGGAAAGTTTGAGAGTTAGTCAAAAAAATCCCTCTTTGAAACCCTGACAAAATATACGTATATACTTGGTTTGAATTTAGGTCACATTAGTTAAAAATTGTACTTTATGTGACCACTTAATTTATTTTAAATATAAAAAGATCAAGATGAAATACACTGCACATCGATTTAGAAATGATCACGAATTTAGCCCAGTCTGTTTTGATCCAACTTAATTTGATTTCCAATTTGCAATTAAAAATGTCCCACAACAATCGTTCAACCAATAGGCAGTCTCACTGCTCTAATAAGACTTGCATAGATTTATTTCTGTTTTAAAGAAGACTCAGTGAAGTGTAACAGCATATCAATGAGAAACTAAAGGTTTTTTTATTCCTACATTACACAGAATCAAGTACAGAATCACGAAAACTAATTTGCTTTTAATGACTAAATTCAATCTCCTGAATAAGTAAAGAATATCCACGGTGGCACAGCTTTTACTTTAAAAACAAATGGGATATTTCCTTCTTGCTAGTGTGTGCACTGCATGTTGGGTTGAAGACCGTTGTTTTGTCTAACACCAGAGGTTGTGTACATTTTTTGTGTCTAACTTTGACAACAAGACTAATGATAGCGTTTACCAAAACATTAAATAATAATGTTCTCAAATGAACACTGTAGTTCTGTTTTTTTGTTATCACTAAGCTGTGAAACATATCATTCAACATCTTCACTTTTAATAAGTTATAACCAGTGCAAAGGTGTTAGTGTGTTGCTAGACAAGGCCTGCCCGTTCCACAGCCTCTCCTTTAATCACAGAGCTTCGTCACACTCTGAAGTGAGGTGTTTAATTGCATGCTCAGATCCTAGGAGTAATTTGCATCCATTGTGTGACAAGAGGTAAATAGAGGCACAAAATCATAGATTAGACACTTATGGTAAAAGAAAGCACTCCCTCTCAGGCCAAACAGGAACTACTCACAGTGAACAGTTAATCTCTGTTAATTTGCATTGAATTTCAGTGTCTAGATTAGCGAGAGTCGCTATAGCTCAAAACACTCAACTAAAAGAACTATTCATATTTCAATGAAACAACCATTGATTTGCTATAAGTGCCAGTATTAGGGTCAATATTGCTTGAACTATGTGCTCAAATGAAAACCCAAATCTTTACATTTAAGTACTGATCTGCTGAACACAAAATGATCACGATTATTGAACATTATTTTATATATAAACTACAGGTCAAGTTACAAATTATTACGATTTTTTTTGAAATGTGAAATATTATTGCAATTTAAAATAACTTTTTTCTATTAAATACATTTTAATAGTAATTTAATCCTGTAATGGCAAAGCTGCAGTCTTCAGTGTCACACGATCCTTCAGAAATCATTCTAATATGATGATTCGCTGCTCAAGAAACATTTCTTATTATCAATATTGAAAACATCTGCTTAATATCTTTGTGAATATTTTTTTTTTTCCAGGATTTCATGATGAATAGAAAGTTCAAACGGACTGCATTTATTTGAAACAAAAATCTTTTATAACATAAATATAAATTATATAAATGTCTTCACTGTCAACTTTTGATTGATTTATTGGCATCCTTGCTATATAAAAGTCTTAATTTCTTCCAAAAATGTACTCATCAATTCCCTATGTCACCATCTACATTGGGTGGAATTGTAAACTCTTGAAAAAGGTTTAAACACAATGGCAATGGGAAGTGTTAGTTTGTTGGTTCCATTTCTCGTTGAAAAATAGCTAGGAGTGGAAGTCGATATAAGAACAGCTCAATCTAGAATCCGCTGATTTGGCACTCAAAGCAAAAATTAAGTGGGACAGAGAAAGGTAATTAAACATTATGGTCAAGGCATTTATGAGTCAACATTTGAGTTTTATGAGCTTTGCTTAAATGATCATACTTTTTACAAAGCTCATATAAAGGCCTCATTACTGGGAGGTGGACTTGAGATACTGTATAATTTTAGCGCACGTTTGGTAAATGCTGAATTAATGGCCACATAAAGTGCTGTCCTAGTGAGATGTAAGGATAAAATACAGATGATTACGGAAAAAATACAAATGACTGACCCAATAGTGGGGGTGATTTGAAAATGCAACTTTTTTGAGCATGTAAAGATGCAAAATAGCTTAACAGCCACAAAAAAAAAAAAAAAAAAAAAGTCCCTACTTAAACGACAAATGAGACGCATGCAATTAAATTTGCCCTTAAACTCTTTCTTTAATGTTAAATGTAACAAAAAGTCTTTGTTCAGTTATCTGCACTTTTCTGAAAAGAAAACGCAAGGCACATCAATTTTGGCATTCACTTTTTTTAAACAAGGAAAACTATTTTTGTCTTTCATATAAATAAATAACAGTGAAAACAGGCACTTGCAATTTTAGCCATTCGGGTATACTTTTACCTTTCAGTTTTTTACAATGTTGTAATCAAAATCATTTCCTCAGAAACACATGCTAGAATGAACGCGTCATATTATTAGATTAGTGTCATAAACCACTAATATAATAATGCGCAGCTAGCTTGTCTGTACACAAAAGCAGTTGCCGTGACAACACACCCAGGCACTTCAAAGTAGCATTTGGCACGGTGAAAACATTCAAATGGCATGCAAATCATGCATTGGCTCAAAAACATGTATTCGCAACCATGCAGTATGTCATTTAAAGTCTACACACTGTCTGCAGATTCCAGACTCAACGAAAGTGACTGCTGATATCATAACAAGCATAACCCGATCTGATAAGCTGAGATAAATTTTGAACGTTTAACTTTGCATGGACTTGATTTTCTTTCTTAAAGCTTGTGAAACATTTGAGGACATCATGACAATTCATCAACAATATACAGATTTCAAAATATATATTTCTTTAATTCAACCTCATTTTTATGTTCTTGTATGTCATATTTATATTGTTTTCTCTATGGTGGGGGTAATTCCTAAACTATATCCACCACAAGACTTCAGCTTCAGAAGAACCCCAACAAATCCCTCACTTCAAACTGCCGGCATCCCTTCTCTGGATAAAGTTAAGCACAGCGCTTCCTGCTTTCCGATTTCAGAGAAACTACCTCGCAGTCCTCAGACCTGTGTTTAGGTTCACTGTAATCAGATTTGAGATCTAATGTCGAATAAACAAAAATGAGGAACAGGATTGCAGTTCCAACTGGAAACAGTGCAGGCTTAGGGTACGTTTACATTCCTTCGCGTTTTCCGCGAATAGACGACAATGATGTCTATACAAAATTATCCCTGTTCACATGGATCCATGAAAATGACTTAAGATGCTGTATTATTCATGCCAGGCCAGTAGTTGGCGATGTCGCTATGTAAAGAAACACTACGCGCCTTTAGACTGGACATGTAATACGCATGCGCATGACGTCACCGTTTTCACAAATTCGCGTTTTTGTACCGGAAAAAAATAATGGTATCATTTTCATTTGGCCTTTGAAACCCGTTTTGAAAAAGTTTGTTTTCATGTCCCCAAAATGCCATTGTTGTGAAAATGAACTGCACAAATGGTTTAGTTAAAACATTTTTAGTTGAAAACGGTGTTGTGTAAACGGACCCTGAATTGGCTGATTTAAACTAAAGGAAAACCAAAAATTTGAATTCATTAAATTTGCTCAAACAAGTGCACTACTGTTCAAACCTTTGGGGTCTGCAAGAAATATTATTGCAATTTGAAATAATTTTTTATTTTTATTTATTTTTTAAATGTATTCCTGTGATCGAAGCTGTATTTTCAGCATCATTACTCCAGTCACATGATACTTCAGAAATCATTCTAATATGATGATTTGCTGCTCAAGAAACATTTATTATTATTATTTATCAATGTTGAGAACAGTTGTGCTGCTTAATATTTTTATGGAAGCTCTGATACATTTTTTGGGATTTTTTGATGAATAGAAAGTCAAATAGTACATAATAAATTTGAAATAGATTTTTTTTGTAACAACATAAACAACTGTCACTTCTGATCAATTTAATGCATCCTTGCAGAGTAAAATTACTAAAAAGTCAAGAAATGTATTAAAAAAATACTTAAATTTCAATAACTTCAGACTTGGAAAATCCTATGGACTATTTTTATAATACTTTTCATTGTATAAATCACCAGTGTTAGCATGTATGATAGTAGTGTGATTTTTACCTATCCCTTTAATTGTCACAGGGACACTTAAAAAAAGCATGAATGCGTTTATGCTGAGCTGGAAAGTGAAAATGAATATCATGGCCTCAATTTATCTGCAAATGAATCAGCTGATATGCAATTTCACAGGCACAGTCAGCATTTACACACCTATAAAGAGCCATTAAAAAATGACCACTATTATAAAGATTGCCCATTAAGCAGCATGAAGTATGCCAGGTCGGTAACCAATACTCATCTGCATGCATAATATATCAGAGACAGGTTCATGAAATGTTCATAAGAGTTCATGACTGTTAACTTAACAGCTTTGACCATATAGCCTACGAAATGATCCACTCAAGAGCTGACATCCTCAAGCCTGGCAATGCAGACGTGACGGGGGCGAAGAGTTTATGATTAGCAAACACGACGATCAGAGGCGTTTTAATAAGATCCTGATATGTCACTCTCCCGAAGGAGAGCAAAGTCATAAATTAAACCTTTTTAATATCTCAATTGTTTCAATGATGCTGACTCTCTCAAAAGTCAGACTCTGTGTGTACATCAAATGACCTGAGCTTTTGTATCGACATTAATGTTATACTCTATACTCTTACTATATCTTCTCCCATCTATTAGTAATTTTAGTATAAAATAAAAGCTGTATAAAAAAAATTAAAAAAAAAACCTGGAAAAAAAAAAGAGTCTCCTGAGCTTTCCCTCCCCATCCACCACTTTCTGACTAGTTGAATCTCTGGTTCAGAGATTCTCGGTTGCCATGGTTATGGGTAGCACAGATCAGCCATTTTTTTTCCACTGTACACTTTTTTTGGCTATGAACACAGTGGAAATAAACAGCGCTGATGTATTTACTGAGAACTGTGAGAGAAGGAGAAGGAGGTAGGGATGGAGATCTCTCCAGGGAAGAGCATGTGCTCTATCTATTTTATCATGTATACATTTGTCAATCAGGATTCCTGGAAGCTTGTGTCTTCGTCTGGTTTGAGGTGATAAAAGCGAAAGCGCAAACAGTGCAGGCTGGTTGAATTTTTTCATGCCTGAAGCCACTGTTTGATCAAATCTGGTGAAGAATAACTCCAGGAACAAGCAAACATTACTAGTATGTTACCTGTAAGGCTGACATGCTGGTTCTTCAGATATGAAATAAATGCTAAAATAGAATATATTCAGAAGTATGCACCTGAGGTTGATGAAAACGTAATGCTGGCTGATCTTGTGTTTTAAACATTGTGATGCCTGCTGTTTACCCTATTATTCTATTTACCCTATTAATTATTTTATTTTATGCTAAAATTAGGGTTGGGTGACAATAAAAAATAAAATATTTATAGAAAGTATAGTAACAAT
Organism: Rhinichthys klamathensis goyatoka; assembly: GCF_029890125.1. Lineage (NCBI taxonomy): Eukaryota > Metazoa > Chordata > Actinopteri > Cypriniformes > Leuciscidae > Rhinichthys > Rhinichthys klamathensis. The sequence goes on along the minus strand of NW_026606844.1, from coordinate 174,536 downwards.
AGAAAGTCGCTGATGACTTGACTTCCGTGAAGACGCAAACGAATCGTAGAATCTGAGTTTTTATTTGATTCAATGAATTGAACAGTTGAACAGATTCACAGAAACACACTTACCAATTAAAAAAAATGTTTAAAGTCCTCATGCTTTTTACAAATGTCAGTCGTGATATGAAACTAATATCTCAACACTTCAACTGAACAATGACACTATTTTCTTATCAGAGCTGTTTTACAGCAGAATTGAACTCTGTTTGCATCATTGAATCATTATTTTCCTGTTTATCCCTGAAAAGCTTCTATATGAGACAATCTGTACTGTATAAAGCGCTATATAAATAAATGTGACTTGACTTGACTAGTGTCATGACGCACGCTCTTTAGGAAAGTTAACTGTCAAACAAACAGAGGATTCAAACTTTCAAGAAGTTTTCATTTAACACCACTAAAAAACTCTCTACGAAATTTGGTCGAGTGGATGGGGGAAGTGTATTTGGACTTGAACCTTGAGCCCTCGATTTTAGATAGTGAGTCTACTCATATACACTTCAGGCAGACCCATAGCACTCTCAGAAAAAAAGGTACAAAAAGCTGTCTGGGACGGTACCCTTCTTTAAAAAGGTTCCAATACCTTTGAGGTACTATTTTGCAGTCTTTGGGTAAAGGTGTATCTTTTGAAAGGGTGACAGCTTTTTTTCTGAGAGTCAATGAATCAGGATCACAACAGTAACTCGCAGTGCTCGCACTTAATTTACCCACACAGCTTACACCATTCAAACAATGGAGGGAAAACTAGATTAGTTAAAGTGATCAAGGGCTTAGTGTGTTCCATTTAAACCCATTGCAAGGGTTTAAATGACCAGTAGTAGACCAGTAGTAGTGGCACTCGTGCAACGCAAGCAATGACATACATCCGAGTGAACGAGACGGAGGGAAGTTGGCGAGGGAATGGCATACAAAAGTGGACTTAAACGCCTGTGTAAAACGTAACATTTCATTTTCTTAGTTATGAAAAGCAGTTTTTAACTGAGCAATTCACTAATTTTCGACTTCGGCACAAAAATTGGTTGTCCTATGAACTTCATAAGTTTGGTGCTGTCACTCTAACTGCAATGTTTATTTATTCACCCAAAAATACTTTTTTATACCAGAAAAAAAGGTCTCAGATTAAATTACTGGCTGTAGTTACATAGAATATGAAAAGCATAGAATACTATTCCAAGTAATTAGAAATTCAAATCAAATAATTTGGTAATACTCCAGTCATTATTAGTGGGTTACCATGATCTTCACAAATTAACTATATATTATGCATTATCCACATTAATTATGAACCTGTAGTTCTTAGTATTCCTCTGTGAGTATGAAAAAAGTAGTTACTGATTAGCTAATAGTGAACCTCATTCAACTGAGCTCTATTATAGTCAGTTAATCAGAGTTTCTTGTTAGTTAAAAGTAGTTACTATTGAGTTACTCATTTGTTCCTGTGTAGTTATTCATTATTGAAGGAACAGTATTCTAAAGTGTTACCGCAAGATTAAATATAATTGAATAACTAAGTTGGATAATGGATGTCAAAACTCCACTCCAGATGTTCACAAATGAATAGTTCCCTTTCGAGGGAACTCGCGATGCGTCACTTGACGCTTTGGGAACGCCCCCAGCGTGAATGCGTCTGAGCATCAATGTCAACTAGTCCAATGGAAAGAATGAGCGTCACGGGCGGGTGACGTCATGACCAGGAAGGGATAAAGGCTCACCCGGTGAAACGCGGCATTAGCTAATGCGTCTCAGCAAGCGATCTGTGTTACTCTGTCTCTGTCTATTTATTGTTGTCTGTTCGATATTATTGGGAAGAGTTATGGCGAAACAACTTTACAAACTCTGTGCTTCTCCCTGCCCGCGTTATTTAACGGGTGGGGACACACACGAGCTTTGTGTAGTTTGTTTGGGAGTGGAGCATGCGGTATCAGCCTCCGAGGGGGCTGATTGCAACATTGTGAGAAGCTTTCGCTTCGCATGCTCCACTCCCGCCTGTCACTTTTCGAGGAAAGTGGCCAGGCTCGCGATCCTCGGGGTGCAGGACACGCGTCTGCCGAGGCAGCGCGGAGAATGCATTCCTGTGGATCGCGAATAGGATCTCGTTACGGGGTTGGAGACGGGTCCGCGGATCTTATCTCCTCCCTTTCCACGAGTGATCCAGTGCTCTCTCTCCGGTCTCGGAAGCCCGCGCTGCGGTCTCTTCCGCCCGGGGAGAGAAATCAATGCTTCAGTGCTCTACCTCCGAGGAGGTAGATGTGCTGGGCATTGAAAGTGTACACAATCATGGGGGAAGTGGATTTGCCATCTCTTCCCCAGCGTATGAGAATTATATATAGCCTATATATATATATATATATATGTTAGTTTATATATTATATATGAAATAAAGTGTATATATATAAAGAATGTATATAAAATATATATATATAATAATAAGCTGGTGGAGGTGTTTACTAAGGCTGTAGATAAATTAAATATTTAATGGCCAGCAGAAATAAGGGGGCACTCGTCCTTAAAATAAATTGAACGAGTTTCCTTCCCTCTATTTTTCCACCTCCATCACGGGGCCTTCCATTTTTCCCGATCTGCACAGCGAGCTGTCTAGATCATGGAAAAAGCCTTAATCATTTTTTAGCCCCACATTCATGTATATTCAGATATGTGGGGGTTAAGAGAGTATGGCTATGGGACAATACCCCGGGTAGTACAGACACTTGCGAGCTATGTCTCCCGGTTCAGTATCGTCCCTGAAGGCGTCGGCTTCTCTCACTAAACCATTAAAGAAAACTATTTTTTTCTAGTGGGAAAAGCATATATGGCAGTGGGTCTAGCACGAGCCTGCTTGCACACTATAGCAGTGCTGCAAGCATATCAGGCTGACCTGCTGTGGTATTTGGACAGAAGTGAGGGAGTTTGGCCCGATGGGGTTTGAGAACTCCGTCGGGCCTCAGATTTATCTCTCAGGGATGGCAGCCAAATAAATGTGGTCACTGAGAGACACCTCTGGCTCAATTTGATGGGAATCATGGAGAAAGATACAAGATAATCTCTCCCTCGCTATGTCCAACCCACTGGGGCTGCTGGGCTTGAGCAGCTCCAGCCGGCTAGTTTCTCATACACAACACAGCAGCCAAAGCCTTCAAAGCAGAAGCCGGATCCGAGGACCGTTCTTCATGCTGAGAAGGCTGCGGCTCAAAAGAAAAGGTCTGGCGCCACGGCGTCAGACCGGTGAGGGCAGCCCCAACCGGGGTGGAATGGTGTACACCTCATTATACGGTGCCCTTTCCATCTCTGTGCCCTCAGGGGACCGTTCTGCCAACCCCGCCACCCTTGGTGCTTCGGGGCGCAGCGTTCTCCAGCGAGCTTCTGGCGCAGCGTCAACTCGACGTTGCGTCGGACTCGCGCCCTCTGAGGGCTGTCTGTCTTTATTACACCAGAGGCCAGCCTCGAGGGGCTGGTTCCCTTGGTAGATTTTCTGGCAGCGTGGAAGCTCCTGCCAAATATATCTCTATGGGTAATGGAGCAAGGGGTAAAGGCCCTGTTAGCAAAGAAAGCTATAGAGCAGGTGTACTCACCCGACATTGCGTCGGGTCTTTACAGTCGTTATCTCATTGTTCCAAAAAAGGATGGAGAGCAGCGTCACATACTAGATCTTCGTCTGTTGGAGTGTTTGGTGCTGGAACTCAAGTCCAAGATGCTGACACTCAAACAGATCGTAACTCAAATCAGATCCGAGGACTGGTTTGTCACGATAGATCTAAAAGACGTATACTTCCATATCTCCATCCTCCCTCAGCACAGGAGGTTCCTGAGGTTTTCTTTGGGGCAAAGAACACCAGTATCAGGCACTTCCTTTCGGTCTAGCTCTATCACCCCGCACGTTCACGAAGTGTATAGACGCAGCTCTGGCCCTGCCAGGCTGCAGTGTATACGCATTCTGAATTGCATAGATGACTGGCTGATTCTAGCGGAATCAGAACAGTTAGCGGTTCGGCACCGAGGTGTCGTTCTCGCTCATATGCAGATGTTGGGGTTGAGGCTCAATGCCAAGAAGAGTGTTCTTTCTCCAGTACAGAGAACCACTTTCCTTGGTGTGGTATGGGATTCAGTGACGATGCGGGCCAATCTATTGCCCGTTCGTGTAGCTGCTATCCTGACAGCCACCATAGAGCTAAAGCTAGGCCAGTCACGCACTGTAAAACAGTTCGAGAGACTGTTGGGTCTTGTGGCAGTAGCGTCCAACGGGATACCTTTTGGCCTGCTGTACATGAGACCTTTGCAGTGGTGGCGCAGGACCAGAGGGTTCTCCCCGAGGGGAAACCCACTTCGTATGATCAAGATCACGCGGCCGTGCCTTCATGCCTTGGTTATATGGAGGAAACACTGGTTCTTAACCCAGGGTTCGGTGTTGGGAGCTCTTTGCCATCGAGTTGCTATCTCGACAGATGCTTCCCTCACCGGCTGGGGAGCGGTATTGGAAGGCCGCTCAGCTCAGGGCTTGGGAGGAGTCATCATCTCGCTTGGCACATGAATTGCCTAGAGATGATGGTCGTCTTCAATGTGTTGAGACATCTCCTCCCAGACCTGAGGGGCCATCATGTGTTGTTCTGAAACAGTGACTGTTAGGCCTCAGGGCAGCAGCGTTCAATGTGATACCCTTTGACCTGCTGTACGTGAGACCTTTACAGTGGTGGCTCAGGACCAGAGGGTTCTCCCTGAGGGGAAACCCACTCCGTACGATCAAGATCACGCGGCAGTATCCCCGCGCCTTGGTTATATGGAGGAAACTCTGGTTCTTGACCCACAGACAACACGTTGGTGGCCTATTATTTTGGTCCCTCAGGAAATTACGCTGTCTGAGGGCAGTGTATATTCCAGGGGGGGCAGAATATTGGAGCAGACACCCTGTCGAGGCAGGGGCTGAGGCCAGGGGACTCCACCCCGAGGCGGTGGAGCAAATATGGGAGTTTTATGGCCAGGCAGAAGTGGATTTGTTCTCGTCTCAGCAAAAGTACGACGCACTGTCCACTCTGGTTATCCCTCACTCAACCAGTCCCCACGGGGCTGGTTGCTATGGTGCAGACGTGGCTGAGGCTACGTCTGTACGCATTTCCCCCTGTTGCTCTGCTCCCAGGAGTTCTGGAGTGATTCCGCCAGGATGGAATAAGCCTATTTAGTAGCACCACCCTGGCCGAGCTGAATTTGGTTTGCGGACCTAATTTTTCTCCTCGACGGACCTCCCTTGGAGGTCCCGATCAGGATAGACCTTCCGTCTCAGGCAGGGGATGCAATATTGCACCCCCGGCAGGGGATTTGGAAACTGTGGGTTTGGCCTCTGAGGGGGCCCAACTCATAGAGAGTGGTCTCTCAACCGAGGTTGTTGAGACCATTCTAAGCTCCAGAGCTCCCGCTACGAGGAAACTATATTCACTATTTCGAGAGTTTTTCACTTCTTGGTGTTACCAGCGTCAGTGAGATCCGGTTAACTGTTCAGTAAACACAGTATTCGAGTTTCTGCAAGAACGCTTTGTATCAGGTCTATGTCCTTCCAGGCTTAAGGTATACGTGGCGGCCATTGCGGCTTTCCACGCCCTGGTGGGTAGTACATTTTTGGGTCGAGACCCCCTGATCACTCGTTTCCTTCGTGGCACTTTGAGGCTGAGGCCTGCAACTTGCACTAGGGTGCTGGCTTGGGACCTTGCAATAGTTCTAGAAGGCCTATCTGGGGCTCCCTTCGAGCCCTTAGATTTGGTCTCAGAGAAGTTCCTTTCTTTTAAGACTATTTTCTGCTAGCTATTTCGTCCCTATTAGAGTCAGACCTTCAGGCCCTTTCGGTCCCCTCCTGCCTTGAGTGCACCGGGGATGGCCAAGGCATTCTTACCCGAAACATGGATATGTTCCAAAGGTGCCTACCATTATTCCGAGGCCTATTGTGCTGCAGGTTTCTGTCCTCCTTTTACATCTGCGGACCAGGAAAGGCTGAACCTCTTGTGTCCAGTGCGAGCACTGGATACTTATGTTCATCGGACATCTTCAATGAGGAAGTCCGACCAGTTATTTATTTGCTTTGGATCACCTAAGAAGGGTCTTCCTGCTTCTAAACAGACGGTTAGTAAGTGGATAGTTGAGGCTATTTCACTTGCATACGAGTACTCTGACCTGCCGTGTCCTTTGGTGGTCAGAGCTCACTCTACGAGGGGTATGGCGGCCTCTAAAGCCTTATTATTTGGAGTTTCTCTTCAAGACGTATGTGATGCGGCAGGCTGGTCCTCACCGCTCACGTTCGTCAGGTTTTACAGTTTGGACCTGGATGCTGCCCCAGGTTCTCAGGTGCTTAGTGCTTAGTTCCAACAGACTGACACTCAGGTACTTGGAATTCTGGCGTTTTGGGTATTCTCGTTCCCAAAGCGTCAAGTGACGCATCGCGAGTTCCCTCGAAAGGGAACGTCTCAGGTTACTACTGTAACCATAGTTCCCTGAGAAAGGGAACGAGACGATGCGTCACCCTGCCATACTTCCTGCTTCCCTGTGATCGGCTTGCTTCGACTTTTTGAAGCTAATGCCGCGTTTCACCGGGTGAGCCTTTATCCCTTCCTGGTCATGACGTCACCCGCCCGTGACGCTCATTCTTTCCATTGGACTAGTTGACATTGATGCTCAGACGCATTCACGCTGGGGGCGTTCCCAAAGCGTCAAGTGACGCATCGTCTCGTTCCCTTTCTCAGGGAACTATGGTTACAGTAGTAACCTGAGACGTTTTTTTTTTCAGCATTTGCCATGGAGGGCTTGATTATGAGAAAACAAATTGGAAAAGAAAGAATGAGAGTAGCATACACTGCAAAGCGCATTGCAAGAGGTTCTCATGCGCTCCGTGACACAAGCTCTCTAGAGAAAAGACTCAGATTCTGCCTGCAGCATTTCCTCTTTCTTCTACCTTTGAACTGTCAAAATGTCACAACTATAAAGGTCAAGGGAAAAGACAGATGAGGAAGGAAGAGATCAGATACACAAATTAGTTTATTGTTCCCTCTGCCCCATTCATTCTGGTTAGTTCTTTGCGTGTCACACATCAGGTCCTCTGAGCTCATGACGTGGAGCTGACTGTCAGAGCAGCTCCTGATGGAGTTCTGCTGGAGACGGTTGATGTTGATGCAACTCAGCCGGAAGAAAACACTCGGGAATCTGAATCCATTTCAAAGGAAACTTTTTATATGGTGGAAAAGTGACTTTCTGTGATGTCCTATCATGTTTCTTTACTGTGCAAACATTGATCAAATGTTTTGAGAATATCTACTGTAGTCAACTTTTTTTTTTTTTTTTGGACATCACATCCTTGAGCACAGAGATTCAAATCCGGCGTCTACATCTGCATATTTATTGGTGACCAAAACGGCTTCATCAAGGAAATTAACACTTATTTTCCACAATATTTACTTTTTACTATTGTCTTTTACTATTTTACTATTGCCTTTTTATTTTATATTTTTAACAAACTAAACCGGTATGACAAGATTTGCCAATCATTACAACCATCATTTAAATATAGACTAATCGTCTTACAGGTATGATATAATAGTAAAATAGTCATGAAAAATTAAATTAAAATAGTTTTTGCTGCAAAAAATCTTAAAACAAGTGGGCTTTAGCAGAAAATTAAAAATGCTAAAACGAGTACAAATATACAGAACTATACAATATAGCCTTTTTGACTAAATGAAAGCATCAGAAATGAAAAAGAAAATTCAGTTTTGATCAAAGTGATTGCTCACAAAGCAGGTTCACAAAAGACGTCCCTAAAGCCTGTGATGTCACCAGTCAGTAATACTGCTCAATAAATTAAACTCATGAAACCAGACGTTTCTTTGTGCGGAGATTCACAAAGCGCATTCCTTTGAATGTGTTATCTTCAAATCCTTCATTGATTCCACTGCTGACAGCCCATGACTATAAATTGAAGACTTTCTGACTCATCGCTCTTCATTTGTGACCAGTCATCAGGTCCTGCACATGAAATCTTGTGGTCTGCATTTCCTACCCTGCTTAGAGCTGAACACATTAGCCTAAGCATTATTACAGCTTGACTGCATTTCATAAAGAAACTCAGCATGATATGAATGTGTGATACCGCACACTTTTGTGGAGTTGTTTGTTGAAATAGATTGAAACGTACGCACAAAGTAATTCTGTGTGGTGCTGTAATCACAGACCCGCACAAGCACACAAATTCAGTCTCAAACAGTTGGGCGCAAAAAGGGAAAGACAAAAGCCATTAAGCCAAAGAGTAAATGTTGGCGGAAATATTAAAGAGAGAAGAGACGTTGACACAGAGCAGCGGTATGTCACAAAAATAGAAACTATAGGCTGAAATACCATGATAGATAGATGGATAGAGGGAGGGATGAATGGATATATTGATGGATGGATGGATAGATGCAGCCTTGGTGAGCATAACAGACTTCTTTCAATAAATAAATAAAAGTTGACGTAGAGATTTCTTCAACACATTAAGCTGTGGTGATTTTTCCAGTCCTGTGTCTGTCTACTATTCCTTTCAATAATGGAAAGGCCAAATAAAATAAATAACTGAAATTGAGTGATAATTCACTGCGCTTCAAACGCAACCTAGAAGCACCAGTACATATAATCAAACACATCAGGATGAACCACAATCACCTCATTTATCTTATTTCATGAAACATTATCCGTACACCCACATTCTACCTCCCCTTATGTACATTAGGGTTTCAATCCGCTCCATGAGTTTTCTATATTCCTCCGCTATCCGTCGAACAGCAATGAAGTGTCTCTCTCAGACGATTCCGACAGCGCAATTATTTTGATCAAACAGCAAATTATCTCATATGTGCCGAGCTCTCTGTGGCACCATGGGGCTGTTTCTGTTTTATCGGAGAGGAAGAGCAGGTACATGTCATGCTGTGAATACCAATGCAGGAGGAAGTAAAAGGAAGGAAGGAAGAAAAAAAGTTCCTGGCAGAGGAAGAGGTGCTACTCTTCGTCAGCCTGAGAGGGGTGGAAAATGAGGTGAAACGTCAAGGTGAATTTGTGGGTATGCGCTCTCACTTTTAGAGACGTGTAATTATCTGAGGAGTGGAATGGCAAGGAACTGACGGACACCTTCACAAAGGTCAAAGACGTTTTATACTGAGAGACAAATGTGCGGCCGAGGCCACGGAGGGAAAGTGTCAATGACATAAAAATGTCTCCACAAATCCAGAGCTTCCAGAATAAAAAAATAAAATCAAGATTGGAACGGGATGGTCTGATTATGAATGATTTATGATGCAACATAACTCTTTTCTGTCCATCTATTTATCACGTCAAGCTCTGAATGGAAGCAAATGCACAACATACATACAAACAATAAATAAATCAGCAGGTTCTATTTGATAAAGCATCGCTGCTACGGTGCTCAGTTGAGGTAAAACTGGAACGTAGCCTCAAATGCACCTAGAGAGAATATAGCCATGCTTTTCCATTTGATATGACTGATAAAAGAGAAGGCAGACACCTGGTGAGCTCTTCAGCTGACAGACTTCAGCACTGCGGACAGCTCCCGAAAACTGCAGTCTACTTCAGTGCCAATGGCTGCGAATCCCAGTCAAATCAATGCATCACATGTACTCTATTTACCCCATTTGCTGTTTGCTGCTTGAACTTCCCCCCTATCTGCCGTAGGCACTTACAGACTGCACGGGGACCTTTTGTAGACTCTGTAGAGCTAGTTTTTGGAATCATAATCACACTGAGTAAGGCAGAAAAAACATGATTGGTAGAGGTCTTAAAGTCCCTTTCCATTGGCATCATTTTATGGGGCAGCAAAAAAAAATAAAAAAACACTGCTCTTTTACTTCATACACAGTCAACTAAAAAATCACTACAAAATTTAACGTGCTATGTAAATATATATGAAATATATGTATATATTATCAAATAAGTAACTTTTTTTTTAAGAAACCAGAAATTCTAAATTGTAATAATATTTCACAACAGTAAGGTTATTACTGCATTTTTTTATCAAATAAATGTCATTTTAAAAAAGTCTAATAAAATTATATATACTGTATATATATTATATAGTCTAATTTTATTATATATACCGTATATCTCAGTGGCGAGGGGTTACTTTTTAAACTGGGTATGCTGGGTGGAGCGTTATGTCAAAAACGCAAGTGAGGCGCGACGCAAGTGTTTTTTTGCTAGTTTCAGCCCGACACAGTTATCATTTTCAACCGGCCACATTGTTTAAATAGCAAATGCATTTGGACCCATTTGTGCGCCCATGGGCGTGCTGGTCTGAAAACGAGGTGTGTTCAGGAGCATTGTTGGCGAGTTGCTATTTTGAGGAAACTGAAATAGACTGCGCCAACTGAAACCTGGTCTAAAGTCAATGGCGCAATATTGTTTTTTTATTATTTAAAGGCCGCGTTAGTAATGTGCGCATAGCAACATAGCTAAAAGTTTCCATATATATTTTGACCATTTATAGAAAGCAGCCTACATTTATCTGTTGATGACTTCACAAGCACCCGTAAAAGCTGTTGAGTTGTGTTTAAGTTGTCCCAGAAACTACATGCTTCACCTTTAAACGGTACTGCGCATCGGCTGAGGACACACTAATCTAAATCAGAGATGAGATGACTAAGAAACACCATGGTAGGTGTCAATTTAAATGTATGCCAGAAGTGTTTTTTTATTAAGAATTTCAAATACAATAAATATTCGTAGCTTATTATAAATAAATTATAAGCAGAATATCATTTAAATAAATGTAAGTTTAATAAAAATGTAAGTATTCTTTTAAAAAATAAGTTGAAATAATGCAAATTGATGACTTTAACCCTCGCTTTTCTCCCTGCTTCCTTTAGGCTTGATTTTGAGAAGGCATGCTATCTTTCCATTTTTACGCGGACGATACACAGTTCTATCTGCCGATAAAAAGAAATGACCCTTCTGCATTTAAATCTTTATTAGAATGTCTCGATGGGGTAATTAAAGCTTTGGCTGGTAAGTAATTTTTTTAACATTGAACGATTCAAAGACTGAGGTTATAGTTTTTGGCTCATCTGACAAATTTGAGTTCGATAACAACACTCTAGGTAATCGTTTTTAATACCAGATGTGTACAGAACCTTGGAGTTCTTTTAGATGGTCGATTAACTTTAGATAAATAGGTGTCCTCTTTTGAATCTGTCTCTTTCAAATAGGTGTGAGCTTTTTTTCAGCTCCGCCTTCTTGCTAAAATTAAACATTTCGTGCCCGAAAAATCACTTGAGACAGCTATTCATGCATTTATAACCGGATTATTGTAATTCTCTGTACTGCGGCATTTCCAAGTCCCAGATCGTTCATCTTCAATTGGTTCAAAATGCTGCGGCCAAATTTCAGAGGAGAATTGGGTTGTAGCTCGTTGTCTAGGTTACTGTGATTGTAAATAGGAGTCGTTTGTGTTTTAACAACGTTTAGCTCAAGAATATTGATCCGGGAAGTTCGAATAGCCTACGTGAATATGTTGCACTGACCGCATTTCTTTATATTTGAGTCCAAGTTCAAACACTATGAAACGCTCCATTAACGTATGGAGCTCTGAAACACTGCCAGCGGGACATTAAACATGACGTGTCTGTCCGAACTCCAAACAGGTTTTGTGTGGGAACGCAAATACCTTTGTGAGGGAACGCAAAAGTTTTGCGAGGGAACGCAAAATTCCACTGGGGAACGTCACACATTTTGCAAGGGAACGCAAAAGATTTGGAAAAAAACCACCTTCTTTTTCACCACCACGTCCCTTTAGGGGCTCCATACTATTCGGATCATTTTGCATTACTTTTTTCAGTTTGTGGTCATGTGTTTTTACATTTTTGAATCACGCTCATTATTTTTTGATCCGTGGCCGCAATACATTTGGCGGGATATTGATCCCATAGAAATCCCTCATATACCAGCAAACCAATGAGAACGCGGGTCACTGATGACGATACATAACAACAGAATGTAAGTGCCAAAGCTGTTGTGGATCCGCTTACCCGAAACCCTCCATAACTGCAGATTTGAAGAAAATGATCGTCGTTTGGCAAATAAATAAATGACAGAGTTACATAGGCTAAGTATTACTAACATATTCATGTAAGCTTTACAGTAAACAAGGGAATTTATAGTAGCCTGATTTACAGTGTTAAAACTAATTGGGAATGCAGCGCATTCACAGCTTTATATCTAGACCCATTAAAATGCATGGGAAGCAAGCATTATTCTATTGTCTTTATGGAAATGTGGGTACTGCATATAGGAAAATCTGTCAATACATTCTAGAAGCTGGAATCGTGGGAGGATTGTTTTATGAAAATGAATACCCTCTCTTTCAAATTTTCACAAAAACTGCTGACCACAAACTTGTCTTTCTATGGCACGTCTCCAGATCTAAAATTCTGTGGCGAGAGAACAAGAGAGAGGTGCATGCTTCTGTTAAATGGATTTCAGACCAAGCTGAGCTTTACAGAATGAGTTTTTAGAGCTTGACATCTGTTGATGTCTTCTATTAATAACACCTGCTAAAATTGGGTTGCAAAGTGAAACAATGGCAAGCTGTCAGCGGGGAAGACTGACTACTCCCATTCAGCCAAAGCTTATATTAAAAGAAATAATAAAGAAAAATTATATATATATATTTTTTTGTTTATTATTATTATTTTATATTATAATATTTTATAATATATATATATATATATATATATATATATATATATATATATATATATATATTATAATATTTTATAATATATATATATATATATATATATATATATATGTGTGTGTGTGTGTGTGTGTGTGTGTGTGTGTGTGTGTGTGTGTGTGTGTGTGTGTATGTAAATATTTATAAAAAGCTATTTGTGTAACAATATATGCAGGGGCAGAATGGAAGTAGGAAGTATGAGTATTATGGAAACCTCTTTTTGGAAATATTCATTATTTCTGCAATCCCATTTGGTGCTGCTGAAATAATACACTTCAACCTTAAGTATGCCTTTAAGAACAGTCTCTTAAACCTAAAAAAAAAACTTTTAGATTTATGAATTCTCTCATATCAAAAAGGTTTTTTGTGGCTGTAATAGAAAGGTTAAAGAGCTCTGAAGCCATCTGTGGAGATCAGAAAGGAACAGCTCCTGCGTGGAAGAGAAGGGACGTCTAAGAGGCACGTGAGAGGGGAAGCTGGCTGTGCGAGGAAATGAGCGAGTGCTCCAATATGACACAGCTCCAGACATTAGCATATGTTCACCGAGAGGCAGTCAGTTTGACAAGAGATAGTGCGGGTGTGTGTGTAGAGAGTCTGAGAGAGAGAGAGAGACTGCTTTAGGCTAGGTCGGCCACATTCACTATATCAGTTTGGCTGATGACATGAAGGTAGCAGGCATTGTGCATTGCATTCTGGGACTGAACTGCATTATGGTATGTGCATTCATTATAGCTAAAATAAAAATAGAGAATAAAAAGTGCTCTAAAACGACTGAAACAGGCAACCAGAATGATGTCAATGAAACTCTTTGAGTTTAACTGCTTATAGTTATTTACATTGGAATGTGATATAGGGAGATCATGCAACACATATTGTATCTGTGCCCTCAATTTTATGCAGCTCTTTTCTTTAAGCTTACAGTTAAAATTGCAGATTGATCCAGGATCAAGATTCATCTGTTTTTTTATGACGGATGTCAAATGCCTTTCAATTTCTAATGGCTAATTAAGTCTTTTCACAGTTGTCACAATGCATTAACCTTATTAAGTTCTGAGTTCTGAGGCCAATTAAATTAGTCACAGGAATGTGGAGCACATGGAGGACTGGCTTGTGGCCAAACTGAGAGGTTCTGAGGACAAATATGGGACACCAGGTCAACAGCAGCCTTAGTTAATCTAATGTCAGAGAACAGACGGTCCTGCACTGAACAGCTCCAGTAGAGAGAGTTTTGCGAAACCTATGATAATAATAAAAAAATACAATTCTGTCATCTTGTTGACTCACTCCAAACCCATTATTTTATTTTCAAAAGAAAAAGAAGTAAATAATGTCAGGTTTGACAACAATTATGCCAAGCATTTTTATAGCATAATTATAAGTCATAATATGTGGAAGTATACAAATTCTCAAGACTTTCATGGAATAATAAGGAAAATACTAAGTGTGATTTTTTTTATGCTTAAAATAATTACAAAATTATAATAATAAATAATTAACTTTGGTAATACCACTTGTGCAATAAATATTTTGATCAAAAGCAAAAACAATTCCTCTGAAAACACACACACACAAATACAGCAAATACATGCATACATAAAATATTTTATAAATAAAATAAATAATAATTATAATGTTGCTAGAAAATAGAAATACTGTAAACATGTCTAAACTTTGGAAGCAAAATGTATCTATATTGTGCTAAACAAGAGCCATTTGTGAAACTATATATGCAGGGGCAGAATGGAAGAATAAAGTAAGAGTATTAAACATTTTGGAAATATTCATTATTATTTCTACAATCCCATTTGGTGCTGCTGAAATAATACACTTCAACTTTAAGCATGCCTGTAAGATTAGTCTCTTAAACCCTTTCGTTTTATGAATTTGCAAGTCACATGGACTGCTTGGTTCTTTATCTTTAATGATTTTGTGTTGTCATTTTTGGAGCTCAACAGCCCTCATTCACTTCCACTGTATTGAACAAAGAGCAGGCAGGAAAAAATACATCGCACAAAATAGCTCTTTTTGTGTCTCACATAAAAAAAAAGTAAGTCACACGGCCATGGAATAACATGAGGGTGATTTAATTATGATAATTGACATGTTATTCAGCTCTTTTCCATATAACAATTCATAGTAATCAAGCTCCAAAGGGACAAAAAACATCATTAAAAAAAAAAAAAAGCTACATGAAGTTTCTTCAAAATAACATTTTGTGTTTTACACAAAAAATAAATAAACAAAAGAATACAGGATTGAGTAAACAAAATGAGGGTGAGTAACCAATGGCAGATTTCTCATTTTTGGGTGAACTATCCCTTTTTTTCTACTATGTTCTCGTTTAGCTAATGTTCTTATCAAAACCATCTTACACTTCTGAGGCCAATCCCAAAGGAGCAACCTGGGGTTTAGTGTTTTGCTCAGCGGTGATAGTTCATGGATCGCACCAGCTCTTTATAGTCTCCAGCTTACACACCCACACATAACAAATATGGGCTGCAATAGATGGCTAAAAACCGAAGAACCCCCATGGGGTTTACCAGAAGCCCACTGCAATGCAGACAAACACATTGTGTGTGTGTGTGTGTGTGTGTGTGTGTGTGTGTGTGTGTGTGTGTGTGTGTGTGTGTGTGTGTGTGTGTGTGTGTGTGTGTGTGTGTGTGTGTGTGTGTGTGTGTGTGTGTGTGTGTGTGAGTTGGTTTATGTGATTTATGAGGACACAAATTTGTATAATGACATGTGTATTACACTGGTATTACAACTTATGGGTGGTTTATGAGGACATTTCAAAAGTCCTCATAAATCAAATGGCTTAAAAAACATAAAAAACAATGTTTTATTAAAAAATTAAAAATGCTGCATGTCTCCTGTGATGGGTAGGTTTAGGGATAGGGGCAGTGTAGGGGGATAGAATATATAGTTTTTACGGTATAAAAACCATTACGCCTATGGAGAGTCCTCATAATGCTGTTGCACCAACATGTGTGTGTGTGTGTGTGTGTGTGTGTGTGTGTGTGTGTGTGTGTGTGTGTGTGTGTGTGTGTGTGTGTGTGTGTGTGTGTGTGTGTGTGTGTGTGTGTGTGTGTGTGTGTGTGTGTGTGTGTGTGTGTGTGTGTGTGTGTGTGTGTGAAGTAAATGAAGTAGAGGAAAGGAGGAAGAAACAGAACAACAGTGACTGAGTGAGTGTGTACGACTGGCTGGATTCAGAGTCCCTCAGTGCCACTGCGACACACTATATAGCAGGTATGAGGCGGCGTTAGTATGCAGGTCACACACGCTGGTGAAGTGGAGAGTGGCCCTGCAGTACACACACACACACACACACATCTTTCAGCCCAGTCAGTATGGCCTTTACACACCTGTTCTTACGCACTGCAAAGCCTCTACACTCAGAAATGAAGTTCATTACAGTTTCTGTCTGGGTGCTAAAATAGGGAGATGGAACAGAATTCCACCATATATCATCAGGATATGATTTTACCATGTCCTGAGCCATAAATGCCATGTGATTAATCACTCTAGAGTTGCACTATAATGACATCATGACAACTCCGATTGGCTGATGGCACCAGAGGAACACAAAGCCTGACTATTCTGAGCTGACATCAAAGGCTCTACAAAAATTTGAAAAATATAATAAAATATTATCAATTAAAAAGATTTGCGAATTAGACAGTGTAGGAACAAATATCCAGTACCAAGCTAACAATTTAAACATTGTACAATTGTACAAAGCTACTTATTGTTTAATATGCAGTGATGTCATAATTATGCCTTTTTTTAACCATAACCTGGAGAGTATCTACGACATGGTCTATATAAAAGGTGTTTTAGAATAATTAATGCATCTTTACTGTCTATCCGTGAGGAAGACCAGCTATTAGTGACACTCAAATTCCCTGCATCGGTGACAAACCTGGGAGAACATGTACCTGTAACTCACCAGCAGCAGCGACCCCCAAACAGATTAGATCGAAACAAGGGTCAGGATCCACGACAAGAGCAGTCACATCAGCATCACAGAGAATGTGTGTCGCTAGTATCGGCAAATCCCACTCTGCCTTAACAGCTAGTTTATCAAAGTGCTCAATCTAAACAAACAGCCTGAGCCAACATGGAGGATCCGGGTTTATATCCCAGAACCAGGATGTCAGATACCACTGAAAACCTATAGTAAGTCTAAAAATGAATATTCGTCAAGCACATTCATAAAATGATTTCTAATTCATATGCAAATGTATTCTAATCTAATATTTTAACAACAACATATCAGCTGGTGACACAGCTGGAAAGAGAGGGAAGAGTATGATCTGTGATGTGGAAATCTGAGTTCTGGAACCAAGCTAGACTGTGATGACCCATTTTAATGGCCATCAGCATTGTGAATCCTGCAAAGTTTTTTTTTTTTTCATTTTTTTTATTTTTTTTATGAACACGTTTTGTCTTATTTGCCGCGGTTTACCCAACATGACGACTTCTGCTTCTGAGAAACCCGGAAATGTGAAATGCATGGTCCATTGTGTTTTTCACTTATCTTTCACTCTTATTGTAAATTTTTGACTCATGATGGCCTCCATAATATCAAATCAAAAAAGTTCATTAAAATTACACTTTTCATTTTTTTTAAACGGGAATCAGGACAGGATTATCGTTAACTAGAAATATTCAAAACATTTCTGTCAACAGAAATAATGCTGAAATAAAAAAACATTTAAATATTAGTTGCAAAACTAATAAAATATTAAATATAAATATAATTTGAAAAACTAACTAAATGAAATTTTGCCTTGGCAATAAACTGAAATAAGTTTATGTTGAAGCACTAACAATTATTAACTGGAAATAAATAAAAACAAAAATGAACAAACTCAAACTGAAATAAAAACAAATGTCAAATAGTAACAATTTAAAAAAAAAATAACAAAATGACAAAAGCACATAACGAAATTACAAAAACATTTGTCCTGTCAAATCGATTAATCGAGATTAATCGCATCTAACATGAAAGTTTGTATATATGTGTGTTTGTATATATGTGTGTTTGTGTGTGTGTATATACGTATATCTATATATATATACAGTATATATATATACACACACACACACACATTTATTATATATTTACAAACTTTTATGTTAGGTGCGTGATTAATTGATTTGACGGCGCTAAATAAAATTATTACAATGAAAAATATAAAAACAAAAGAGTATTCAAAATATTAATAAAACTATAAAATAAAATTTCAGCAAAATTCGGCTACTTTCACATTTTAGTTTCTCAGCTGTTACACACATGGGTGTTTGCCCTTTTAGTAATTGAAGACTGCAGAACTATGGATTTTTGTGATTTTAGTGTCCCAACTAATGATAAACCAAACCTATACGCCTTTGATGCAGTGCCTTGATCCTTGCAATTCCAAGTTTCCGGCAGCTGCCAATTAGCAGACACTCTTATCCAAGTGACATCCAAGCGCAGTGCAGTGGGAGCAGGTATTAAAGACACTCAACACGCCCAAGGGCATTGACTCATTCGGATTCAAACCAAGAACCCTTCGCTACCAAGTCAAGTATCCAAAACTGCTGTTACTCATAGTCTACCCACATGTTGCCCGTCCCCGCTGGGAGATCTGGCTGTCTCCTCCAAGCTTCCACTTCATCCTTCGCAGATCCAAAGCCAGTGGCGCGCAGTGCCGTAAAGCCAATATAATCGCACTTATCTTTGATGTCATCTCTACTTACAGGCCTCATCAAGAGCATTGCACCGCATGCTTCACCAACAGCAGAGGAACAGCAAGAGACGGGCGGGATTATTCCA
This sequence comes from Rhinichthys klamathensis goyatoka, assembly GCF_029890125.1. Taxonomy (NCBI): domain Eukaryota; kingdom Metazoa; phylum Chordata; class Actinopteri; order Cypriniformes; family Leuciscidae; genus Rhinichthys; species Rhinichthys klamathensis. The sequence continues at coordinate 155,932 of NW_026606844.1, read as the reverse complement.
TTTTCTCACCGTCCTTAAGAGATATTCTTCAAGTTTCAGAAATAGGTTTTGATTTTGTTCTAGTTTGGAAGGATTTTGAAAGTCTTAAGCTCATAGCTCATATCATAGGGTTACAATTTGGAAAATTCAGAGATAAACATCTATTGTGACAGCATGTATTTAATGTGGAATCAATGATCTTTCATTTCCGTTAAAAATGTACCACTATGAAAGTGAAAAATGATTCCACAGACGATTGACTCGGGAAGAGTAATAAAGCGGTTCAAAGCGCTGAACAGAATCTTTTATTATCACAATGGATGGTCTAATAATCAATCCAACAAAAATTGAGATGCAGTGCAGCGTTGAAACCAAACAAGCGCTTTTATTCTGTAAGAATGCATTAAATTGATTGAAAAGTGACTAGTCAACATTTGAATTGGATCAAAACCTTTCATCAAAGTTATACATTAATTTTGAACAATACCTGCTCTTGTCTTAGAACAACATTGATTCACTTTTTTGATCCAATTCAAATGTTGACTACACAAAAAAACTATATGTAAAATATGGTAAATGCTGTTCTTTTGCACTTTCTATTCATCAAAGTATCCTGAAAAAATATTGGTTGTCACCAATATATTAAGCAGACACTGTTTTCATCACTGATAATAATAAGAAATGTTTCTTGAGCACCAAATCACCATATTAGAATGATTTCTGAAGCATCGTGTGACACTGAAACCAGAGTTATAGCGGCTTAAAATTCAGCTTTGCCAACACAGGAATAAATTACATTTTAAAATATATTACAATAGAAAACAGCTGTAAAAATATTTCACAATATTACTGTTTTTTTCTGTATTCTGCATTTCTGTACTTCAAAAACATTCTTACCTCAAAAATAAAACCATTCGTTTTAAATGCTACAAGTACATTTATGCACAACATATATAATGTACAGTACGAAAATTGGATAGTCATTTAAATATGAAGTTTAATTGAGTGTTAGATGCAAAAATAAACTAATTATAATTGGGAAAATTAACATATACAATTACATATCCAAAATCAACCACTACCAATAACTGATACAGATGAAACTGATATTGCATTCCTAGAGATTTTGCTAAATGTCAACACAGCCATGAATGTCAAGATTGAAAAGGACGAAAAAAGTACCATAAAGGGAGTCCATATATGGGTTGGAGCCATATGATAACTGTAGAAAACAAGCGCTACAGACTAAGAGTCTCCACCGGAGAAGGAGAATGGATTTAAATTTGAGGGTAAACTGCCTCTTTAATTTCTTGTTACAAGATCTGTTCATTCAGGAGTAGAGACTTTCAGTGAAAATCTGTGAGTGGAAAGAACTGTATACAGTCCAGTGAGTGCAGCAATCGTTTCCCCATGACTAAAGCAGGGAAAAAGCCAAATTGTGGCTAAAAGTCACTGACTGGACAGGTGAAATGTCCTTCTTAAAGAAGTAGTTCACCATGAAAAGCCAGAACACAAAAGCAAAAATTCTAAAGACTATGATGGTCAATACAATTACAATGAATGGGAACTTCAAAAAGGACACAAAAGCCCCATCATATTAGTGGTCGAAATGGCTTAGTGTGAGTAAATTTGGGGTAAACTACAGAGATGAGGTGGAGCGGCTGTCAACATGTCGCATTAACAACCTCCACTGACTGAGACCACCCTATAGATGCTCAGGACTCCGAACATCCATGTACTGCTGGTTCTCGGTAGGCGAAGACAGCCGCCGCTTCCTGACATGCGCTTTCATCTCTCCATCCTGCTCGGCTGCATCTCATTTAAATGTCTGTCATGCACCCTGTCAGTCGACTGAAAGAAATAATTATCTCCTTAAGCTCATTATACCAAGAACAGCTTTAGCACTTATAGCCCACTGAGCAGCTGTAAGCTAACACAAGGTGAAGCAAATCTAAAGCAGGAACCCATTATATGCTTTTCTTTGAGGGATGAATTTGACGGTTCATAATGTCAAACCTGTCAGTGATTTATATATGTTTGTATGTTTTCTTTAGTAAAAGAGCTGAATGTTAATATGAAGCACTAAATGTGTGACTAGCCTGCTAATATAAAGGAGTAGTTCACCCTGAAATTACAGTTTGGTTTCATTTGGTTTGAAATAGTGGAGGAGAATATTAACTTAAATTTAGGTAATTTCCCCACACAAAGCTATTAGATTTAGCATACAGAAAATACTATCTATCTATCTATCTATCTATCTATCTATCTATCTATCTATCTATCTATCTATCTATCTATCTATCTATCTATCTATCTATCTATCTATCTATATCTATATATATGTATATATATATATATATATATATATATATACAGTATTATATCTATCTATATTATATAATAATATTCTTCATACAAAATGAGATAAATACAAAAATAATTATAATTTACTGGGTGAATTAAACAATTAAAATGCTGAGTATTAGCAATAATACTAATATTTTTTGAAAATAATGTTATAAAACATTGAGGTATTATACCACTGTATTGTTAATTGTGATCATCAGTATTCATCAACATCTGGCTTGTTTTATTAATTACAGTTTTGTATATTAACGCATATTCAAAGGTTTCTCGCTGTAGTTAATGGGGAAAAAATCATTTAAATCACATTTACTGGACATTTGACATAAACCCATCTTTACTGCATTTTTCAATTTATGCCCACCCATTATTACAACAGACATTTATTAGCAATAAATAACTAAAAACTGTATTGCAACTTGATAGGTACTAAGTTCCATTTAGAAATCACACACACACAAAAAAATTCTCAGAATAGAATCTTAAAGCTATTACTGTACCTTTGAAGCAAAACTGCATTTTAATATTTAAATATTTGAATATGTAAAAAAATATTTAAAAAATAAAAATAAAAATAAATTATTTAAAACCCACACTCTTAAAAATAAAGGTTCTTTATTGGCATCTAATGGTTCTATGAAGAACATTAGGTTGGATTTTTTAGGGTGAACATGAAGATAAGTTTTTGTTTATACCATTCTGTAAAACATCATTTGACACAGGGCCCTTTAGCTAATGCTTCCCCCAGGACACAACGCACACCTCAGGCCTTCTGTCCATCATCCCATCGTTCTGTCCGCTGTGACCTTGTCTGAGAAATTACCTCTGCCCCCTACCTGTTCAACCTGTCAGGAGTGCACACATCACTCATCACGAAGGTGCGGTACAAAAAACAGCTGCCATCATAAATTTGGATGTGCTAAACACTTACACACATATGCACTGTTTTAAAAGCTAGTGAGCCACATACAGAATACACACACATGCATGTATATTTAAGAAAAAAATATGATTTATATATAAAATATTTATATTTATATATAATATAAATTATATATAAATCTATATACAGTATATACATGAAAATATTTCTTAAATATATACAAGCATGTGTGTGTATTTATATATATATAATAATTATACACAGTGCACCCACATATATTATGTAAAAAAAACTTTTATTTTGGATGTGATTAATCACGATTAATCATTTGACAGCCCTAATATAAACATTAATCAACTCACACATCAGATATGGTAAACGGAAGCTCAATACTGTTTGCTTGAAGTGTGAGAACCAATGAGGTTCATTCTCGTGTTACACAGCACGTTTGAGCTTCAGCAAGAACCAATGAGGTTCATTCTCGTGTTACACAGCACGTTTGAGCTTCAGCAAGAACCAATGAGGTTCATTCTCGTGTTACGCAGCACGTTTGAGCTTCAGCAAGAACCAATGAGGCTCATTCTCGTGTTACGCAGCACGTTTGAGCTTCAGCAAGAACCAATGAGGTTCATTCTCGTGTTACGCAGCACGTTTGAGCTTCAGCAAGAACCAATGAGGTTCATTCTCGTGTTACGCAGCACATTTGAGCTTCAGCAAGAACCAATGAGGTTCATTCTCGTGTTACGCAGCACGTTTGAGCTTCAGCAAGAACCAATGAGGTTCATTCTCGTGTTACGCAGCACGTTTGAGCTTCAGCAAGAACCAATGAGGTTCATTCTCGTGTTACGCAGCACGTTTGAGCTTCAGCAAGAACCAATGAGGCTCATTCTCGTGTTACGCAGCACGTTTGAGCTTCAGCAAGAACCAATGAGACTCATTCTCGTGTTACGCAGCACGTTTGAGCTTCAGCAAGAACCAATGAGGCTCATTCTCATGTTACGCAGCACGTTTGAGCTTCAGCAAGAACCAATGAGGCTCATTCTCGTGTTACGCAGCACGTTTGAGCTTCAGCAAGAACCAATGAGGCTCATTCTCATGTTACGCAGCACGTTTGAGCTTCAGCAAGAACCAATGAGGCTCATTCTCATGTTACGCAGCACGTTTGAGCTTCAGCAAGAACCAATGAGGCTCATTCTCGTGTTACGCAGCACGTTTGAGCTTCAGCAAGAACCAATGAGACTCATTCTCGTGTTACGCAGCACGTTTGAGCTTCAGCAAGAACCAATGAGGTTCATTCTCGTGTTACGCAGCACGTTTGAGCTTCAGCAAGAACCAATGAGGTTCATTCTCGTGTTACGCAGCACGTTTGAGCTTCTGCAAGAACCAATGAGGTTTATTCTCGTGTTACGCAGCACGTTTGAGCTTCAGCAAGAACCAATGAGGTTCATTCTCGTGTTACGCAGCACGTTTGAGCTTCAGCAAGAACCAATGAGGTTTATTCTCGTGTTACGCAGCACGTTTGAGCTTCAGCAAGAACCAATGAGGTTCATTCTCGTGTTACGCAGCACGTTTGAGCTTCAGCAAGAACCAATGAGGTTCATTCTCGTGTTACGCAGCACGTTTGAGCTTCAGCAAGAACCAATGAGGTTCATTCTCGTGTTACGCAGCACGTTTGAGCTTCAGCAAGAACCAATGAGGTTTATTCTCGTGTTACGCAGCACGTTTGAGCTTCAGCAAGAACCAATGAGGTTCATTCTCGTGTTACGCAGCACGTTTGAGCTTCAGCAAGAACCAATGAGGTTCATTCTCGTGTTACGCAGCACGTTTGAGCTTCAGCAAGAACCAATGAGGTTTATTCTCGTGTTACGCAGCACGTTTGAGCTTCGGCAAGAACCAATGAGGTTCATTCTCGTGTTACGCAGCACGTTTGAGCTTCAGCAAGAACCAATGAGGTTCATTCTCGTGTTACGCAGCACGTTTGAGCTTCAGCAAGAACCAATGAGGTTCATTCTCGTGTTACGCAGCACGTTTGAGCTTCAGCAAGAACCAATGAGGCTCATTCTCATGTTACGCAGCACGTTTGAGCTTCAGCAAGAACCAATGAGACTCATTCTCGTGTTACGCAACACGTTTGAGCTTCAGCAAGAACCAATGAGGTTTATTCTCGTGTTACGCAGCACGTTTGAGCTTCAGCAAGAACCAATGAGGTTCATTCTCGTGTTACGCAGCACGTTTGAGCTTCAGCAAGAACCAATGAGGTTCATTCTCGTGTTACGCAGCACGTTTGAGCTTCAGCAAGAACCAATGAGGTTCATTCTCGTGTTACGCAGCACGTTTGAGCTTCAGCAAGAACCAATGAGGTTCATTCTCGTGTTACGCAGGCATTTTGAGCTTCAGCAAGAACCAATGAGGTTTATTCTCGTGTTATGCAGCACGTTTGAGCTTCAGCAAGAACCAATGAGGTTCATTCTCGTGTTACGCATCACGTTTGAGCTTCAGCAAGAACCAATGAGGTTCATTCTCGTGTTATGCAGCACGTTTGAGCTTCAGCAAGAACCAATGAGGTTCATTCTCGTGTTACGCAGCACGTTTGAGCTTCAGCAAGAACCAATGAGGCTCATTCTCGTGTTACGCAGCACGTTTGAGCTTCAGCAAGAACCAATGAGGCTCATTCTCGTGTTTCGCAGCACGTTTGAGCTTCAGCAAGAACCAATGAGGTTCATTCTCGTGTTACGCAGCACATTTGACCTTCAGCAAGAACCAATGAGGTTCATTCTCGTGTTACGCAGCACGTTTGAGCTTCAGCAAGAACCAATGAGGTTCATTCTCGTGTTACGCAGCACATTTGACCTTCAGCAAGAACCAATGAGGTTCATTCTCGTGTTACGCAGCACGTTTGAGCTTCAGCAAGAACCAATGAGGTTCATTCTTGTGTTACGCAGCACATTTGAGCTTCAGCAAGAACCAATGAGGCTCATTCTCATGTTACGCAGCACGTTTGAGCTTCAGCAAGAACCAATGAGGTTCATTCTCGTGTTACGCAGCACGTTTGAGCTTCAGCAAGAACCAATGAGGCTCATTCTCGTGTTACGCAGCACATTTGACCTTCAGCAAGAACCAATGAGGTTCATTCTCGTGTTACGCAGCACATTTGACCTTCAGCAAGAACCAATGAGGTTCATTCTCGTGTTACGCAGCACATTTGAGCTTCAGCAAGAACCAATGAGGTTCATTCTCGTGTTGCGCAGCACGTTTGAGCTTCAGCAAGAACCAATGAGGTTCATTCTTGTGTTACGCAGCACATTTGAGCTTCAGCAAGAACCAATGAGGCTCATTCTCATGTTACGCAGCACGTTTGAGCTTCAGCAAGAACCAATGAGGTTTATTCTCGTGTTACGCAGCACGTTTGAGCTTCAGCAAGAACCAATGAGGCTCATTCTCGTGTTACGCAGCACATTTGAGCTTCAGCAAGAACCAATGAGGCTCATTCTCATGTTACGCAGCACGTTTGAGCTTCAGCAAGAACCAATGAGGTTCATTCTTGTGTTACGCAGCACATTTGAGCTTCAGCAAGAACCAATGAGGCTCATTCTCATGTTACGCAGCACGTTTGAGCTTCAGCAAGAACCAATGAGGCTCATTCTCGTGTTACGCAGCACGTTTGAGCTTCAGCAAGAACCAATGAGGCTCATTCTCGTGTTACGCAGCACGTTTGAGCTTCAGCAAGAACCAATGAGACTCATTCTCGTGTTACGCAGCACGTTTGAGCTTCAGCAAGAACCAATGAGGCTCATTCTCATGTTACGCAGCACGTTTGAGCTTCAGCAAGAACCAATGAGGCTCATTCTCATGTTACGCAGCACGTTTGAGCTTCAGCAAGAACCAATGAGGCTCATTCTCGTGTTACGCAGCACGTTTGAGCTTCAGCAAGAACCAATGAGGCTCATTCTCGTGTTACGCAGCACGTTTGAGCTTCAGCAAGAACCAATGAGACTCATTCTCGTGTTACGCAGCACGTTTGAGCTTCAGCAAGAACCAATGAGGCTCATTCTCATGTTACGCAGCACGTTTGAGCTTCAGCAAGAACCAATGAGGTTCATTCTCGTGTTACGCAGCACGTTTGAGCTTCAGCAAGAACCAATGAGGCTCATTCTCGTGTTACGCAGCACGTTTAAGCTTAAGCAAGAACAAATGAGACTCATTCTCGTGTTACGCAGCACGTTTGAGCTTCAGCAAGAACCAATGAGGCTCATTCTCATGTTACGCAGCACGTTTGAGCTTCAGCAAGAACCAATGAGGTTCATTCTCGTGTTACGCAGCACGTTTGAGCTTCAGCAAGAACCAATGAGGCTCATTCTCGTGTTACGCAGCACGTTTGAGCTTCAGCAAGAACCAATGAGACTCATTCTCGTGTTACGCAGCACGTTTGAGCTTCAGCAAGAACCAATGAGGCTCATTCTCGTGTTACGCAGCACGTTTGAGCTTCAGCAAGAACCAATGAGGTTCATTCTCGTGTTACGCAGCACGTTTGAGCTTCAGCAAGAACCAATGAGGCTCATTCTCGTGTTACGCAGCACGTTTGAGCTTCAGCAAGAACCAATGAGGCTCATTCTCGTGTTACGCAGCACGTTTGAGCTTCAGCAAGAACCAATGAGGCTCATTCTCATGTTACGCAGCACGTTTGAGCTTCAGCAAGAACCAATGAGACTCATTCTCGTGTTACGCAACACGTTTGAGCTTCAGCAAGAACCAATGAGGTTTATTCTCGTTTTACGCAGCACGTTTGAGCTTCAGCAAGAACCAATGAGGTTCATTCTCGTGTTACGCAGCACGTTTGAGCTTCAGCAAGAACCAATGAGGTTCATTCTCGTGTTACGCAGCATGTTTGAGCTTCAGCAAGAACCAATGAGGTTCATTCTTGTGTTACGCAGCACGTTTGAGCTTAAGCAAGAACCAATGAGGTTCATTCTCGTGTTACGCAGCACGTTTGAGCTTAAGCAAGAACCAATGAGGTTCATTCTCGTGTTACGCAGCACATTTGAGCTTCAGCAAGAACCAATGAGGTTCATTCTCGTGTTACGCAGCACATTTGAGCTTCAGCAAGAACCAATGAGGTTCATTCTCGTGTTACGCAGCACGTTTGAGCTTCAGCAAGAACCAATGAGGTTCATTCTCGTGTTACGCAGCACGTTTGAGCTTCAGCAAGAACCAATGAGGTTCATTCTCGTGTTACGCAGCACGTTTGAGCTTCAGCAAGATCCAATGAGGTTCATTCTCGTGTTACGCAGCACGTTTGAGCTTCAGCAAGAACCAATGAGACTCATTCTCGTGTTACGCAGCACGTTTGAGCTTCAGCAAGAACCAATGAGACTCATTCTCGTGTTACGCAGCACGTTTGAGCTTCAGCAAGAACCAATGAGGTTCATTCTCGTGTTACGCAGCACGTTTGAGCTTCAGCAAGAACCAATGAGACTCATTCTCGTGTTACGCAGCACGTTTGAGCTTCAGCAAGAACCAATGAGACTCATTCTCGTGTTACGCAGCACGTTTGAGCTTCAGCAAGAACCAATGAGGTTCATTCTCGTGTTACGCAGCACGTTTGAGCTTCAGCAAGAACCAATGAGGTTCATTCTCGTGTTACGCAGCACGTTTGAGCTTCAGCAAGAACCAATGAGACTCATTCTCGTGTTACGCAGCACGTTTGAGCTTCAGCAAGAACCAATGAGACTCATTCTCGTGTTACGCAGCACGTTTGAGCTTCAGCAAGAACCAATGAGGTTCATTCTCGTGTTACGCAGCACGTTTGAGCTTCAGCAAGAACCAATGAGACTCATTCTCGTGTTACGCAGCACGTTTGAGCTTCAGCAAGAACCAATGAGACTCATTCTCGTGTTACGCAGCACGTTTGAGCTTCAGCAAGAACCAATGAGGTTCATTCTCGTGTTACGCAGCACGTTTGAGCTTCAGCAAGAACCAATGAGACTCATTCTCGTGTTACGCAGCACGTTTGAGCTTCAGCAAGAACCAATGAGACTCATTCTCGTGTTACGCAGCACGTTTGAGCTTCAGCAAGAACCAATGAGGTTCATTCTCGTGTTACGCAGCACGTTTGAGCTTCAGCAAGAACCAATGAGGCTCATTCTCGTGTTACGCAGCACATTTGAGCTTCAGCAAGAACCAATGAGGTTCATTCTCGTGTTACGCAGCACGTTTGAGCTTCAGCAAGAACCAATGAGGTTCATTCTCGTGTTACGCAGCACGTTTGAGCTTCAGCAAGAACCAATGAGGTTCATTCTCGTGTTACGCAGCACGTTTGAGCTTCAGCAAGAACCAATGAGGTTTATTCTCGTGTTACGCAGCACGTTTGAGCTTCAGCAAGAACCAATGAGGTTCATTCTCGTGTTACGCAGCACGTTTGAGCTTCAGCAAGAACCAATGAGGTTCATTCTCGTGTTACGCAGCACGTTTGAGCTTCAGCAAGAACCAATGAGGTTCATTCTCGTGTTACGCAGCACGTTGGAGCTTCAGCAAGAACCAATGAGACTCATTCTCGTGTTACGCAACACGTTTGAGCTTCAGCAAGAACCAATGAGGCTCATTCTCGTGTTACGCAGCACGTTTGAGCTTCAGCAAGAACCAATGAGGTTCATTCTCGTGTTACGCAGCACGTTTGAGCTTCAGCAAGAACCAATGAGGTTCATTCTCATGTTACGCAGCACGTTTGAGCTTCAGCAAGAACCAATGAGGTTCATTCTCGTGTTACGCAGCACGTTTGAGCTTCAGCAAGAACCAATGAGGCTCATTCTCGTGTTATGCAGCACGTTTGAGCTTCAGCAAGAACCAATGAGGTTCATTCTCGTGTTGCGCAGCACGTTTGAGCTTCAGCAAGAACCAATGAGGCTCAGTTCTGTTTATGTTCGCTAATCAATGTTTAAATGTGAATAAAAAACATTTGAATAAAGAACATTTTTTATTAATATAGTGAAGAATATAATCGAAAGAACCTTTTTTCCACTATAAAGTACCTTTAGTGCAATGGAAAGTTTCCATGAATGTTAAATGTTCTTGATTGAAACCACAGATATCTATAGAGAACTTTTATTTTTAAGAGTGCAGTTAGAATCCTGCCTTAGAGAGTTGCTGTAGTGAGGCAGGTTTTAGAACAGAGCTAATACTTGGAATCTTAATGCAATAGTTTGCAATAATGTTAATGCTTGATTATGTCGATTTGCATGGATATCTACTGAAATAAGTATTTATTTATATGTTTTTTTTTATTTTTTTATTTTTTATTTCTCTGTGAATTTGTGACAGCATTTCCAAAGTTAGTTTTCTGATGAAAAATAAGAATAAGATATGTAGGATTGTGATACTAGCATGGAATTCTAATCAAATTCTGTTATCCTTTGTAATGCCATCCTCCATCAATCAAGGACAACACGCTAGACTAATGGAAAAGTAATCTCATTTAGAGATACAGGTAATGGAAGCTCTATCCACATTTGGACTCTTCTCCTTCACAGTGGGTTGTCATGTCCCCACCAGAAAACAAGTGAAAGACTTATGAAAAATTCACAGCCAGCCAAGGTTTGCTCAGGTACAGAGACTTGCACCTCCTGCCACAAGACAATCTCAAACAACCTTACCAGTGACAGGCCTCTGTCAAGATACATGTTGAGTTGTATTTCCAATATGCACCATTGTTACAGCTGAGCAAAATGTTAATAAACATATATATATATATATATATATATATATATATATATATATATATATATATATATAAAATGGGTTTTATAAAATATAAAACATTTTAAAAAAATTACGCTAGAGCAAATCAGCCGGAGTAGGATCTGAAAATATCTGTGAAATGATAGAGTAACAAACACAATTCATCAAATGTGAGCTCTTGCATTTAAGAAAGGGATTGAAGACAGCTGAACTGTCTGGAAATGACACACTTCCTGAGAACGTGATTGATGGCTCTATTACTGGTTTATTTGATCAACGGTGTAATTATTTGCATCAACAAATCTTGTCAGGCCTAATCTAGAAAACTTGTCAAGGTTCTCCTCTTTCTAGTGAACATGCCACACACAATGAAAACTCAAAAGGATGTTCAACTTCATCGCAATGCACAAGGCTTATTTAAAAAAAATTAATATCTTCATGCACAGAGTATTAGTACAGTGATAGTTGAGTGCTTCCTAAAGTATGCAAAATTGCTGCAATTTACAGCTCCTATTCTTCTATTTGAGAAGCAGGTTTCTCGCATGTGTTACAGGCCAGAAGAAAGATTGGTTCCATCTAAAACCCATTTCAATTTCAAGAAATGGAAAATGCTCTTTTGAGACTTTCCTATTTTCGATTTAAATTCAGCTTGAACCTGGACTCAAAAAAAAAAAGAAAAAAAAAAAGAATTAGGCCAGTGGGTTTATTTCCCCAAAGAAATCGATCCTGCTATGTATTAATGCAATGTTAGAATTTCCATTTATGCTCTGCAAATGTGGATTTTACAGGACTGAATAGTACACAAAAAAACGGGTTCGAAAAAAAAAAACATTCAAAGAAAAATGCAAATTCTGTCCTGACTGTTTTAATTTTTAGTTGCGCTATATCGTTAAGCATATCTTTTTGAAGCCATATTTTGGATGCCACAGATGGATTCAGATTTTTTTTTAAATGCAAAGAAGGCCATACAACCACATTTAAATAGTACAGATAACTCAGACTGTCAGACTTGTAACAAAAGAAACGAGACATTGAACATGTGCTTTCAAAAGCAGTTATCAGCTCCACTAACAAAACAGCAAACCTTTACGTTCTTTAAAGAATATAATCAGGGTCAACTTATTTCATTCTGAGACAAAAAAAGGGCACAGCAGCTTTCTGATAATGCTCTGAGAACCACAATTATGGTGGAAGATAATTATATGGCTTCACACAATCAGACAGAAAATGATCCCATAAACACTTTGTCTGACTGATTCAGTGTTCTGATGAGAAAATCCCATTATGATGCAAAATTACAAACTAAAAAAGTTCACATGAAAGCAGTCGCTGTGAAAACACCCCCATACATGAGCTTTCACTTAAGTTATGACAATCATCAATACTGTTTTAAAATGAGGTAAAGACAAAATATTTGCTTGTATCTTTAAAAAAAAATAAAAAAATGCTCACATCATCTTAAACTTTTTTTGTTTTTATTCTTTAAACATTTAAGAATATTATACTAACTGACATAAAGCTGACATCTTTTTTTATTTTATTTTTATTTGAGATTTCTACCCAGACCTGGCATTTGTCAGCTATTTTTTTTATGTATAACATATATTTTATAATAATATTAATAAATTAATAAATCTATATGTATAGCTAAAAAAAATGTAAACGCATTAACGCAAACTGTTGTCAGGATAAAGATCAATTCAATTAAATCTCTCTCTAAAGAAAAAAAAGAAAAAACAACAACAAATACATATACACACAGTGTGTATATATATATATATATATATATATATATATATATATATGTATTTGTTGTTGTTTTTTCTTTTTTGTAATATATAATATTACAGCTTTTATATACAATAAAATAATAAAAAGATATAAGCAAACTAAAAAAAAGTTTAAACGTATAAATAGTATTAAATAAATATTGTTAGATTCTATTTGTTAAATTGTTTATTTTCTTCATTCGTAAGGTATAAACATGTCTTCTAAAGGAATACATTTATATCTAGTAGAATTGTGCAAAATAAATGGCTTTCTTTCTTTTTATTTCTGTCTGTCACTTCATATCAGTCTGAAACCAATGATGTCTTTCAAAAAAAAAGAGGACCTGTTAGTTGCATGCTGGGAGAATGAATAGTCATAGTAACGCTCTCTGCATCTACACATTTTCAATCTCCCTTTTCTCCTGTGTCAAAGTCATGGTAACCCGCTCAAATTAGGTCAGGATAAACCTAATACAGCAGTACCTGACTGAAGGAAAACAATAGCCAGAGGCTACGACATGTCGCCTACCACAGAGACAGAGATTACACAAGAGCTCCCTACACTGACGGGATGGATGGGAGGATAATGAATGAGAGGAGGTGACTAAAAAAGCAGGAGATCAGGAGACAGACTCGCTTGGCTGTAATGGAGCTGCTGAGCTCTGGTCCCAGAGGACAAATGCGGGGCTCAATGTTTCACCAAATGATCTGTTCGAACTAATTGACACAGCATGTGGGTGATAATTGAGGTTGTGTTGAGGCTGTTTAGATCAGCTAACCCTATAGCTTTCCCTCTAAGAGATCAGAACATCTACAGAATATGGACGAGCCATGCTCCATATGTTGGAATTTGGATGCTGCCGTTTTGACATACTCATCATCAGTCTGCTTAAAAGACTTACATGGTCAGCTGGCTTTATCAGAAAGGCCGTGCTCCATGTTTTGCTGGTAAACAGCATTAGTGATTCAACAAGTACACTTGCACCAAACCAGCTAATTAAAGACTGGACCAACATGCTGGTCTTTTTAGCAGGGTCAAATGGCAAATACACAAGAATATCAACATGAAATAATTATGCTCATTCTTATCTATATCTATATGAGTCTAAAACCTATTAGTGAGCATTAGCAAGCTAGTAAGATCATTGGACAAAAAACAACTCGCAAATAAATAAATATTTTTTTTCGCCTATCTCATAGAGGTAGTACTAAATCAGATCTACAAGGACTATAGGCTTAGTTATCCTCTCCATTTTGCATTTCAGAAGCATCTGTCTATAGGGTGAAAATGTACAATAGCTAGGACAAACACACAATCCTCAGTTCCTTTGGCAGAAATTATTTTTAAAACTATTTGAGTATATATCTTAATAAATATATTTAAATTACGCATGTCTATTGTCAACAAAATCCTTTGTTTTCTTTTGGCAGGGATTATTTTAAACAAGTTCCTTTCTGAGTAGAGTTTATGTATATTAAATAACTTAAACTTGATCAAATAAACACATTGATAATTTAATATCACTTTATGATCTTTCAAATATTTTTTATGCCTATCTTGTATTTTCACCTAGATGTCTATTTATTTTTAATGTCCATTTATTGTTGTCACAGTCATCGTCTGCACCATCCTGTCTTCGTCTTCACTACACTTCCCAGAATCCTCCTTGTCTCCACACCTGAACTCACTCCCTCATTACCCACCTGTTTATCGTCATCATCATCTGTGTCACCTGTCCTCACCTCGTTAGTATTCATTTGTATCTGTATTTAGTTTCCCTCTGTTCAGTCAGTCCTTGTCGGTTCTTGTGTAAAAGTTTGTATTGGAGCCTTTTGACTCAGCCTCTCCTTCAACCTGCACCACACCCGTGACAATTGTATTTGTATACATTTGTTAATTTATTTGTTAGGCCAGTGTCAAAAACAAATTTCCATTCTAATGGATAATAAACTAATAGAATAGAATAGAATAGAATAGAATAGAATAGAATAGAATAGAATAGAATAGAATATCTGGACAGTATCTGTATCTGGACAGTAGAAGCAGGTCAAGAAATTGAACATTGAAAAAAAATTCTCAATTGAAATACATGCTTAGTTTTCCCACAGATACAGTAAAACCTGGAAATATAAGGGAACTTTGTCCTTTATTGAAATGGAAAAGTCCATTTATAAATGTATTCTACTTATGCTCAGCTGTAAAATATTTAAACTGCGCTTTGGGAGTGTAACCTCTATAATAATTAGATAAAAATTATTCTAAATGACTGAAAAAATGTCAGAAAAATCATCAAGTCAAAAATAATGGGAGCCCTGCATGTTGAAGAAGTGAAAGCCTTAAGGGGGTCGCAGACCGGACGAGAAGCGCAGCGCCGCGTCGCGCAGCGCCAGGTCTTTAAAATTCGAACACATTATTCTCTGAGTGTACACACACCGGCGGCGCCATTCGGCGTCTGTCCGCGGCGCCCAGCAACGGCTCAGGACCTTGTTCAAAACCCTGCCGCGCCACAGAGCGCCATTTGCATAGTTTTATATTAAATTTGCATTTATTTGTCTCAAATCGTCGTTAATGTACATGGCTTCACCCTGTGCTGTTTTGCTCGGGTTAGCTAAACGCTAGCTAAATAAATACTATTGTATTATGTGACATAGTTGCCTAGACAACGGATAACATTACAACAAAATAACAGACTCAACGTGATAGACACTTTTACTTGATTAACGTTCAAACATCAGCTATTATTCAATGAACAAAAAAATAAATAAATAATCAAGATAAAACACACATCATGCAGCTCTTCTACCAGGAGTTGATTCAAAATTGTGCTCCCGCGATTAGAATGTGCGCGTCCGGTGTGCGATACCTGGAGTTGTCCTAGACGTGGCGCGGCGCTGCACTGCGCTTCTCGTCCGGTGTGCGACCAAGGGGGTAATCCATCGACCGGAAGTTGAAGCCGGCCGGGTGCCGCCATGTTGTAGCAGAACTTCACTTGCGTTAGCATTTCCATTGACTCCCATTCATTTTGGCGTCACTTTGACAGCGAATAACTTTACATCTGAGGCGTTTAAAGACTCCATTTGTCCATTATTTATTTCTAAAGAAACACGACAATGTATAAAGGGCTCCATTACCTTCTATGTTACATTATGGCCCCGTAGAAACAGATTTAGTAAAAATAGGCTAACGATTGCGTCATAACCACTCGACTCTCTGTCGCGCTGTACAGAAATTACCGTACAGACAGGAGGAGAAGCTCGCAGGCAATCGGGGGGACGTCCCGTCAAGGGAGAAGCCCATAGATAATGAGTCCATAAAAGCAACGGAATACTTACTCCTGCTCACTCACGCCAAATAACTCTTTGCTTAAGTTCCCCGTCTCTGCCAGATTAACGTTGGCAATTTTCACGCACAGCTACTAGAAGATTAACGTCTGTCAGACAGGTTGCTCACGTCATCAAGCTTAGTTTGAGTCGGTCTGAGTCTGCGCGTCAGGAACGGAAGTTCTCAAAAATCGCTAAAAGTGGGCTTCAACTGTCTCAACTAAGTTCCAATGAGATCGCTCTGTCCATTTCTTTTACTGTCTATGTGTGCGACCCCCTTTATCCAATAGACCTTATTCACAGCAGCGCCATCTTTGATTTTTAACGGGAATGAGAGCGCGGCTGTGAGAGGGATAGACATACATCTCTTCAGTCGGTTATGCTGTTATTTAATGAGTTTTTGGATTGTTCTGCAGATGAAACACTGCAAAAATTTAATAATATGATTTCTACTGACATGTCAGTAGCAAAAAACTCCAGAAAACACGAGGTGTGGAAAATTATAAGTGATCAACAAGAGTTTACAGTGGATGCCATTGAAAACACGGTAAGTCTATCCCTCACAGCCTCGCTTTTATACCCGTCATGGCGCGTGTCTAAATAAGCTCTATATGCTGCTCTTGCTCTGTCATCAAGCTCTCTCAGCAAGATCTATGCCATCGAAGAACGCAGTGAAGAAAAACCACAGAGGGATGTTTTCATGGTGTCTGCCGGGCTCAGATAACTCACATCTGCTCACAGCGACCGCCGTCGCCTTTCTCTGACTCTTCGCAACAGTCCTCACTGAGAGAGGACCATCCGCTGGCAGCACACACAGACAGACAAGAAGAGCAAAACAAAAGACGGCCTGTGAGCATCTGCCTATGCCTGACAACTGGCTACTGCGATAACCCAGCAGGCAAACAGCACATAAGGACTTAAAAATCCTGGAACAGCACATGGACTGCAGAGAGCACTCAGGGACGTGGCGGTAAAAGCATTAAAGACCAAGGGATAAGTACAGAGGATGGCGGGCTTACACATATTTGGTTAGAAAAAGAGACAATTAGTGTGTGAGCACGATAGCAAGACTTTTCTGAGCACAAAAGCACTGTGCGTTGTCATCTCATTCTGAAAGCTAATACGCACTATAGACAAAAGAACTCAAACTTTTCTGACGCTAAAAGCATGTTACATTATCATAATGAGTTACACAAATCCCACAAGAATATGCACATCCCTTTCCCAACCACTTGGCCTCCTTCCCATTGTTCAGAGACACGTCTGAGGAGACCACGATTGCCAGGACCTGTTGGAACAGAAGTACTCCGAATGCATTACACATCGAGCTAGGCTCTAAGCTCAGGCTGTTTGAACATGCTGCTCACTTACTCGTCTGTCAGGGTAGATATATCCCCACCGGTCCCTCGGCACAAACACACAACAGTTATCTCTTTAAGATCCTGCACTGCAATTAACCGTACCCCATTCACCCAGGTGTTTAGGAAGGAAAAGGACCTGGAAATTAAAGAAACGCCTCTATACTTTCGACCAAACTAACTTGGCTTCTCACCAGCAGTTTGTTGATAACAATTAAGCTTGCCTAAACGCTGCCTCTGGAGGCTTTTTTAAAATAACACAGAGTCTATCCATCCTGAACGTTAAAAAACGCTAAGCGTTGTAATGTGAATCACGGCCAGTCAGAAGATATTTGATGATCAATGGACATTTGGCCTGCATCCGAAATCGCATACTACCTTGAGTAGGTACTTATTTAGGTAAATAATTACTTTACAACCGCTAAAGCATGTTCTATATAGTATGAGTGTGTGTAGTATTAATGTAATCTGGACGTACTACATGTTCATCATGTGCACACTTCAGAGTCTCGCCAGAAGTAGGAGGTCATCCGGGTACCTTTTGTCTA
This sequence comes from Rhinichthys klamathensis goyatoka, assembly GCF_029890125.1. NCBI lineage: Eukaryota > Metazoa > Chordata > Actinopteri > Cypriniformes > Leuciscidae > Rhinichthys > Rhinichthys klamathensis. The sequence goes on along the minus strand of NW_026606844.1, from coordinate 137,979 downwards.
CTCTTTCATACTGTGAATTCGGACATACTTCTTTTGTCACATACTGTTTTTGCCTACTATATAGTAGGGAAGTATGCAATTTCGTATGCAGCCATGGACTTTAGATCAATAAGATTTGAGGTGGGTAGGGCTAGCCAATTCATTGCTGCAGAAAATAAAAAAAACAAGTGACCGATAAAATGTCCCATTGCCTGCTGTGATTGGTTAGGAAAATGCTCACAAAACCAAGTTATGACTGTTAGGAGAGATGCACTACTGTAATTTCATGAAAGAAATTTATACTTGTATTCTGCAAAGACACATTGAATTGATCAAAAGTGACAGTTAATTGGTTTAACTTGAGTACCAAATCAGCATTTTTGAATGGTTTCTGTAGGATATACACAGGATAGACACTCACCGGCCACTTTATTAGGTACACCTGTCCAACTGCTCGTTAACACTTAATTTCTAAGCAGCCAATCACATGGCGGCAACTCAGTGCATTTAGGCATGTAGACATGGTCAAGACAATCTCCTGCAGTTCAAACCGAGCATCAGTATGGGGAAGAAAGGTGATTTGAGTGACTTTGAACGTGGCATGATTGTTGGTGCCAGAAGGGCTGGTCTGAGTATTTCAGAAACTGCTAATCTACTGGGATTTTCACGCACAACCATCTCTAGGGTTTACAGAGAATGGTCCGAAAAAGAAAAAACATCCAGTGAGCGGCAGTTCTGTGGGCGGAAATGCCTTGTTGATACCAGAGGTCAGAGGAGAATGGCCAGACTGGTTCGAGCTGATAGAAGGGCAACAGTGACTGAAATAACCACTCGTTACAACCGAGGTATGCAGCAAAGCATTTGTGAAGCCACAACACGCACAACCTTGAGGCGGATGGGCTACAACAGCAGAAGACTCCACCGGGTACCACTCATCTCCACTACAAATAGGAAAAAGAGGCTACAATTTGCAAGAGCTCACCAAAATTGAACAGTTGAAGACTGGAAAAATGTTGCCTGGTCTGATGAGTCTCGATTTCTGTTGAGACATTCAGATGTTAGAGTCAGAATTTGGCGTAAACAGAATGAGAACATGGAACCATCATGCCTTGTTACCACTGTGCAGGCTGGTGGTGGTGGTGTAATGGTGTGGGGGATGTTTTCCTGGCACACTTTAGGCCCCTTAGTGCCAATTGGGCATCGTTTAAATGCCACGGCCTACCTGAGCATTGTTTCTGACCATGTCCATCCCTTTATGGCCACCATGTACCCATCCTCTGATGGCTACTTCCACCATGTCACAAAGCTCTAATCATTTCAAATTGGTTTCTTGAACATGACAATGAGTTCACTGTACTAAAATGGCCTCCACAGTCACCAGATCTCAACCCAATAGAGTATCTTTGGGATGTGGTGGAACGGGAGATTCGCATCATGGATGTGCAGCCGACAAATCTGCGGCAACTGTGTGATGCCATCATGTCAATATGGACCAAACTCCCTGAGGAATGCTTCCAGCACCTTGTTGAATCTATGCCACGAAGAATTGAGGCAGTTCTGAAGGCAAAAGGGGGTCCAACCCGTTACTAGCATGGGGTACCTAATAAAGTGGCCGGTGAGTGTATATTCCTTTAGAAATCATTTTAATACAATGATTTGGTGCTGCTGATGTCTGTATACAGTATATTAGGGATCGGTCGCAGATCGGTATCGGCCGATAATCACGTTCTATGACTCGATCGATAGTCACTAAATTTGGCCGATCTCACGAACCGATCCCAATTTGATGACGTAAAACGTTAGCGCCGCGGTCACGTTTTAATACAATAAACCTGATTCGCTGCCTCTGTCATCCCTGTCATCTGCTCTCTGTGTCTGAGGTGGGGCTCAATCAGGCAGCTGCTCCACACACACACACACACACAACGACAGGGAACTGAGTGTGTGTGATTACCTGTGTCTGTCCTTCTTCAGGTCAAGTCATATATTGGTGAAAAAAATCAGTTTTCCATCAGCTGTCAGAAGATAAAAGCGATATCTTTGTCATATCCTTTCAACATTTCAGGGGATTTCCCATGACTAACATCAGCGCTGTTGAATGCATTGATCTCTATGAAGTGAAACATCAGCTTCAGCATTACCTAGCTCCTATGGCGAGTATTCTGTCCTTTTTTGGGTCGCATCTTGTGACATCACATCCTGTTTTTGGTTCTTGTTACATTCCTATTTCAGTCGAACAACACCAGAGTTCGTTTGGAAGACGAAAGGAACAATCTTTTCAGTGGTCTCGGTCCACTTGTTTGGTGAGCAACTAGGTTCGGATGGCAGCGTTCACACTTATTAAAATGATCTGCACTAACAAAGCAATCGCACCAGAGTTCGTTTTAATCTAACCGAACCTGCCAAGTGTGAACAAGCATTTTCTCAACCATAGATTCAACTCAGTTGAACTTCAGTTAGTACAACCAATGAAAGACAAAAAAGGAAAAAGAAAAGGATGAAGCATTGGAAACAAAGAGCAATAGGAAAACTAGCATGTAGATTCAAGAACCAGCAGAACAGCTTGTTAAAGCCACACGTTATTGCAAACTGGTGTGTAAGTGGTGCCAAGGCAACATGTGCATCTTGCATCCTTCAAGATTTTCTCACCTCAATGTTTAAAGCAGAAGGACTGAGGAAGACTCAAGAGAAAACAAGTTTTATAAAAAAGGATGGAATGCTTAGTAATGGGGCAAAAAAGAGAAAATAGATTTTTTAGAAGAGAACATTTTACATTCACTGTGCTCCTTACAGGACCGAATCTAATGGCATCTGTCCTGCTTTTTTCTTAGGTCAATAGGTGACGTGTATCAGGACTGGTTGCCTGGGCACTACTATAGAAAAAAAAAAGCTTTTTAGAAACAGATGAGGTACAAAATGAAGGTAGAGCACCAGGAACCTTCCATAATTCACTTCCTGCTGGTGATTGTGCCTGTAACTATACCAGAGCACAGCTTTCTCCATTCATCAAAAGCACAGAACAGCCACTCTCCCACTGAGCAAATGCTTACAGGGGTTTTCAATGGCCATTCCTGTAAACACCATTATTTGTTTTTCAATCATGGTTCTGTAAAAATAAATAAATACATAAATACATACATACATACATACATACATACATACATACATACAAAACTAGATGTGAGATTCTGCTCCACAAAATTTGTGGCCATATTAAAGGGATAGTTCACCCAAAAATGAAAATTATGTCATAATTTACTCTCCCTCATGTCATTCCAAATCCCCTTTCGTTCATCTCCGGAACACAAATAAAGATCTTTTTTGATGAAATATGAGAGCTTTATGTACCTCCATTGACAGCTACGAAACTACCACTTTAACGCTTCAAAAAGTTCATAAAGAAATTGTAAAACTAATCCATATGAATTGAGTGGTTTAATACAAATTTTCTGAAGAGACTCGATCACTTCATTTGATGAACAGATTGAATTGAGGCTTTTATTCACATATAAACATTCATCAACTCAACACATCAGCTGTGGTAAATGGAAGCTCAAGCGCAATAATATTTGAGGTGGTCAGGGCTAGCCAATGCATGTTTGACGTGCGAGAACCAATGAGGTTTATTCTCGTGTGTCACGCAGCACGTTTGAGCTTCCACGAGAACAAACCACTTGAGCTTCCGCAAAAACCAACAATGTTAAAGCTGCAGTCGGCAAGTCTGGCAGATTGAGTGGACTTAGGCAAAATTTTGAATGTTTACAACTCTCATGCCCCTCCCCCACTATCAACGGATACCCTCCCAACCAAGTTCGTGCTCGTCAGTGCGTGTGCACCAGGTTATCTGTGAACGCGCCCGTCTCGTCAGCACCATAAACACCATGGAGTATTTGGAGGTATGCTGCCCTGGCTAATCTACCGATAGATTGCAATTGCTAAAGTCATTTATACTTTAAATGAGCTTAGCCTACTTGATTTGTTAGTGTTTTGAAAGCGAGATACATCCGCCATCACTCTTCGTTACTGCGCGAACTTCCGGCGTGCGCATGTGATTGTAACGTGCGCGAGGGGTGGCGTGTGCCCGGTCTGTGATTGACTGTCAGATCTCACACCCCCCTGCGCTGATTGGACCCGATGATCCGGGAGCTGTGGATTTTTGCAAAACAAATAACACGCTCCAGGTGGAGTTAGAAGCTCGGGTTTTTTTCTAAAACCACTTTATTTATGTTGTTCTGTCGGATTATAGTGTCGATTTCACTGAATATGATCAAAAAATGTTGCCGACGGCAGCTTTAATTCTCGCCCGTCAAGCAGGTTCATCATAGCGATCATGTCTCCATAAAATTTGAAATGGCAAACTCTACGACAAACTGTGCACAATGTGTTACGTGCTGAAGTTTTGTCCAGAAGAATAATAAATATGCAAGAGAAGAGAACAGTAGTGATGCTTTGCAAGCACCACTAATAATGATAATTTAAAACAAAATATCCAAGAGTTAAGAAGATGTTTAAAGCTGCAGTCCGTAGCTTTTTTTGGGTTAAAAATTATCCAAAATACATATTTGAGAAAATACATAACCAGCCAGTGTTCAACGCTATCTGCTTCCCGTAGCTCGATTCAAAATGGTAAGCTTGTAATAATGTTTTTAATTCCAGTGGTACTGGTGGATTTCCGCGGGAGATTCGAGCATGTCTTTGTGTCATTACGTCACATCTGTACACATAAAGAAGGAGTCTCGGGTAGTATAAGCTATATTGAGTCATTACGTCACATCTGTACACATAAAGAAGAGTCTCGGCTAGTAGGCTATATTGCGTGTGAGGATGTTGGAGTTGGAGATTTATAGCCTTTTCTCACAGCACTTGATATAATTAAACTTATCAATTTGATGGCGGATCCAGAAAGGTTCAAACGATGATCACCAGTGACAACAGATTCACCCGCTGTAAAATGCAAAAGACTTCGTTCGGACTTCGGAGTGGCTACAGAAAAAAAGAGACTGCAACTGGGCCATGCGAAAACAATGCTAAATATCGGAAGGGCAATACATAGTTACGCAACGCTGACGTTGTTAACATTAACAATTTGAGAACAAAGTATAATTTGCACGGTTTTGATTGATGATAAGCAATTTTTAGATTTAATCAGCGCGATTTACTGCAATGTCAGAACCAGAACAAAAGTGGATGTTACTTGTTCAGAGGACATTTTCCGGTGAAAATCATTATGTTGGTCATACTTCCAAAAAGAATAATCTGTGATTCTGAATGCCAGTATCCACACCTGCGCGGTGACTAACAGCCTCACAGTCTCCTCAAACATTGTGTTCATCCGCGCTGTGCCGTGTCGAGGGTGTTGAACTACAACTCACGTAAAGTTGATAATTCCGCGAATAACTGCAATTGCAGATTTCGAACAGAGATGGCGACAAAGAGGAAAAACTGCGGACTGCAGCTTTAAGGACATTTGCTTACTTTTGTACAATAAAAAATACAAAATCAGAACCAAAGCGCATCTAAGAATCACATACTGTATCTGCATGTATGACTGTAACAAAATATAAAGCTGCCATTGCTTTCCATGAAAAAATGTTTATACACAATGGAGACACACATACCACTCATTTTAGGAAAAAGAATGGTGACAAAAATTAATCAAACATCAATCAAAAGTAAAAAAAAATGTATCTGAATAGAATAAAATTGAGTGTGCAGGCCTGATCTTCAATGGAAGAACTCAAGCAGGCCGAAAGCTCTGAAGTAAAGGGCAGACCGCAGACGGAATAAAACAGAAGCCTCAGAGTAATACAACATAATCTAATAGGACTCTGATAAAAGGAAATAAAATATAGGATTTATACAAAGCTCTGTCATGAAACTCTAGATGGTGCAGGCTGATAGGTCCTTAACTCAATCTTATTGCAATCACATCATTCTCTATAGGGCACAGCTGATTGGTTCCTGCTGTATCAGTAGCCAATGAGCTCGCTGCTCGGCATTCAAATACTTGGTTAGCATTTGCTATAGCAGTGCAGCGCTTTCAGAAACTCTCCTCCTTCCCCAGCTCCACCTGTATAGATCTGCTACAGGTAATTCATGTGTGTTATCTTGGACAGCAGCAGCGTGTCTTACTTGCTCACAGCAGCGTGTCGTGACTCGTGTATGTATGTATGTATTGGCAGTAGCAAGTCCCGTACTTACTCTGCAGCAGCAGCAATAACCAACAGCAGCAGCAGAGTAGCAGATCTATTCCAAACATATCAGCATTATCTTGTCATATCCATTACCATGCCAAAGACTCAGAGAGATGTCATGACAGAACTACGTTCTTCAACAATTCTGAATAGATTGAACTGATATTTCATTAATAACAGACCAAAGGAGATGCACACCGCTTCAATAATGCAGAATTGGAGGTTAATTGAATTGTGGTTTAGCTATGAGCAGTCAGAGCATTACAAACGAAATTAGTCATTGGATGTTTTATCCTGCCGTTCCTCGCATATTGGAATAATGAGCCATAAACAGTAATGGCATCTTTAGTCACCTTTCTGATCTCTGTACAGTTGCTGAAATAAACCCCCTGCAGCTGCACTTATTTCCTTTCCTTCAGCCACATTAGGTCTGAGTCACTCTTATACAATTTTATGCCTCTGTATCTCTGCAAAATTGATACATCCTGGCTGCACGGGGCCAATAAACATCATAAAAATTCACAGAACGGATTGCATTAACCTTTAGCAAAAGCTAACTTTAACAAAACCAGGGAGCAAAGAAGCCATACCCTCTACTGTATTCAGTATACGAGCACTAAACTTGGGGCCTTATTTTCTCTGCATACGGAATATTATGATATTATGGGTTAATTATGGTCTATGTTTTTTTTTTTTTTTTTTTTTTTTTTTTTTTTTTTTTTTATAAACTTAAGGCTATTTTAATGTTTATAGAGATGTATTTTATACGTTTTATATAGGTCTATCTTAGAATTTTAAATTGCCATTTTTTCTGTATTACGCTGCTGGTCCTGGGAAACGAATTTCGTTCCTTCATGTCTAACATGTTCGAATGACAAATAAATGAAACTGAACTGAATTCAAATGAGAAAATATGACAGGTAAATTGAGACTACAGCTTCCTGCTGACATGCTAATCACTTTCAACATTTGAATACATTTGCATCAAAGTGCATTTCTCAAAGTGAAAAATACACATTATCAAACAAATGTAACATGCCCCTCAAAACAGGGGACCGCGAGTTGAGATCTAACACAGCCTCAAGCAAAAACCTACAATGAATCATAATAACAGGTTTATCTTTTATAGACAAAAAATGTCATGCTGTGTAACAATGTTAACACAGATACTACAAAGTTACGTTACTAACTATAATTTTCGTCATGTAATTTGTAATCCGGACTACAATCTGCAAGTAATCTGCCAAGCACTGTATATGTAATTAATCATGCACTAATTTTTTTTAGCTTTATTATAATTTATCCTTTAGAACAGAATGCTTTACACACACACGATTCCATAAACTATAATAGCTTAAAAATATAGTGTCTGAGTAATTATCATATTAAAACACACACACACACACACACATACATACATACATATATATATTTAATACTAACTTCTTACATTTAATTTAATAAACTTAATAAACACAAGTTCAGAGTGCTAGCTAACTTGCTGTGCTAACAAGTCAAGTAACTTTTTCAGTAATGAATGTCATTTCCATCACACACACAATATCAAGAATCCATGAACCCATATTACATCAACATTATATCCACTTAATCAAGGCCATGACAGTTCTTTATTGTAGGGCATGTGATAAATGCTTTAACATAGTTTTTTTCTTCAAGATTTCAAGTTGCCCTAAGATTCAGCCATATATATAAAAGATCTGACACCTCTCAAAAAGAATGCTTTGTCAGAGGATTTTGGCAGACTTTGGACTACACAAGTATCACATTTCCCAGACTCTGTTGTTGGACCAGCAGTGCACGCCAACACTTACTGAACGTTATAGCAGAAATTGATTTCCACCCAAGTCATAATTTCAATCTGCTTACTATGTATTACATTCCTCCCATAAAAGAATGAGACAATAACCTCATTTATCAGTGGGAAGTGAGATGGGTATTGAAAATCTCCCTCGGTGCCAAATCTTCTTAACAGTGCACAAGCAACAACTTTGAACAAACAACTGAGTGCTTTCAATATAGTCGTACCGCTGAAGAACAACCCCCGGTGGGACTTCACTGAATACTTCAGCCCGTTTCCCAACAATTAGACTGAATTTAAAAGAGAACAACTCATGCTAATAAAGCAGATGGCAGGCTGGAGTTATCAGAGTCCCTCAGGTAGATATATGAATGTGATTACATATTACTTCTGATAAGAAACTGTATCCTACAAAAAAAAATTTCAATTTGTTTTTATGTTGCGCAAAATCATTCTCATGTGACCTAGTTACAACTTTAAGTTGTGCTGGCTAATTTCTTTAAAATTCAACCAAAACCATCCCAACATGCAAGACTTCTATAGACTTAGAAAAGATCAAATGATGGATGGCAACCTTTGCTAAGGTACTGTAGGATTGGTCTGAATATTTTCAAAGAGGACGTATTATGCTGCTATTTTACATTTGATCTTTAACAAGGCCTGCAAAGTTACAGAGCACAAAGTCTTTAAAATCAGTAAGCACCGTTTGTGAACTCTCTGAAATGCCTCGATAGTAGTCTTGAGTTTTCTTCCGGAAACGTTCAAGTCGCAGTGTCAATCATTTAAATAGGTTTCCGCAGAAAAGGGCCTGGTTGAGTTGTGTTAATAGTGGGTTAAAACTTGCGGTTATCGTAAGGGGTGTGACATTTCAGAAACAAACGGTTGACCAATCACAGCACACTGGTCCAGCCGACCAATCAGAGCACACTGCGCTTTTCGAAAGGAGAGGCTTCATTGAGACAGGAAATAAACAGAAGGTTACTAACAGACTGGAAAGGGAGGTACTGAAATAATGTGAAATATGTGAAAAATAATGTGTTTTTTGATCATTCAACCATGAAAAACTATTCAAGTATACCCCAAAAACAAAATCAAGCCTTTGTGCACGGGCATATTATGACCTGTTTAAGGTGATGGGTCAATTCACGTTGTCAATTTTACAGCAGTTCGAAGATCCAATGTTTGCAATGTATAGCACATGGATGGTGACTGGAGAGTACTTATAATGCAGAGCTATACATCACAAACAGACTACAGATCCCTGCTGCTGCTGGAGACTAAAGAACATCATGATCACTCCAGACACATGAGCCGTGAGCGGCAGGGACAAAGACTCTGCAGACCACTTTACTGCAATCACAGAAAGACATGAATGAGGGTGTTGGACAGCCACCAGCTCTGGTTGTTTCTGTCAAGCATAGACTGAAATTACAGCTGAAATGATGCAGATACAGCTAGTCTTTGCTGTAGCCATAGATGTTGCTCACTCTGAACTAGAGTAGCATCATGTATATATATATATAGAGAGAGAGAGTATTACTATTCTTATTATTTTTGTTCACAAAATTCAAATCAGCTGAAACTATCTGTCCTTTGCATTAATATCAAAATATTCATCTTCAATATTGTATTCATAATACATGCTGTAAATGAACCTCACTGTGAAACCGGCTTTGAGACCTCTGAAAACCCCTTTCATGAGCCTCACACACACTCTGAATATACCTCTTCACTTTGCAGCTGTGTATGTATTTAATTAAATCACAGCCTTTGCTGTTTAGTAATCACACTCAGCCGTATTGCATATCTGCACACGTTCTTTAACACCTATGTGTTGCAGCACAAGTGCAAGTGTCAAACTGAAAGCATGTCATCTACAGTACGTGCCGTCAAATATAATGAGGGCCACTTGCCACGAAGCCCATTACACACACACTGACATCAAGTGCCATACGTGGACGTCTCCAGAAACGCACATGATCGTGTGCATTTCTGGTGAACAAACATGTGGGTCTCCATGGCGATGACCATCTGCACAGCTTCCAGGGGGCTGGTGGGGTGATGGATTCAAGCCCAGGCAGAGAAACAGTCCATTCATTCCCAGCTCGATAACGTGTGATGTCCAGAGAATGAGACTACTGACACCTATTCATGTGTCGCCCGTAAACAAACTTACCAAAGATAACTTCATGGTGCCTGTGATGACATGGAATGACTTTAAGGGAATGGTAAAAGTTGTGAATGTGATAAAAGGTAATGTTTACATAATGTCATCCCTGTCAATGGAGCAATGAGCATTCCAAAGAGTCACTTATGAGGTTCTGTTTCAGATTGTATGCTACTTTAGAATACATTTGCATACTTATGCAACTCAGTCGGTTTTGGAACAGATCTACAGTATGGTCAAATCTATATGGTCAGAGACAATGTCTAAATTTCAACCAGCTGACCTTGAATGTAAGGCATGGACATTAAAGGGTTAGTTCACCCAAAAATGAAAATTCTGTCAGTAATTACTCACCCTTATGTTGTTCCAACCCCCGTAAGACTTTCGTTCATCTTCGGAACACAAATTCAAATCTGACAGCTGGATCACTCCTCCATAGGCTTCTAAGGGATTGAAACTTGCCGGCCCAGAAAAGTTATTAAAGACATCGGTAAAATAGTCCAAGTGACTACAGTGGCTCAATCTTAAGTTTATCAAGCGACGATTGACGAATACTTTTTGTGTTTTTCAAAAAAAGTAGTTTATTCAACTATTAATTTCCTTTTTATTTTGGCCTCTAGTGAGTTCACGTACTGTAACAGCGCAGCGCTTCTGTGTTGGGCCGGCAAGTTTCAATCCCTTAGAAGCATATGGAGGAGTGATCCAGCTCTCAGATTTAATCAAAAATATCTTTGTGTTCCGAAGATGAACGAAAGTCTTACGGGGTTGGAACAACATGAGGGTGAGTATTTACTGACCAAATTTTCATTTTTGGGTGAACTATCCCTTTAACAACCGCCAAATGCGGGTAGATTTCAGCAGTGGCGTGTAACGCAGTCACTCCTTCAACCCACTTTGGCGGGTTGAATTTTATATATACTGTATACATTTTTCAATTGTCTTTAAAAAAGGCATCTGAAATAATAAACTAAGTGCAATGTAGTGTTGTCAAAAATATAGATTTTTCGATACATATCGATACTGAAATATCTGAAACAATTCCAATACTTAATTTCCGCAGAATAGATACACGATGGAGCTGCGCTGTCTCACTCTCTCATCTCTCCGACAGCGAGTTGACACACAAACCTGCCTCCCCTCACTCACTCCTTTTACAAGACTTGAATTTCGGCGTGAGATTGCACATAATTGTACTCATTCCCGCAGATTTTGAGCTCACACCCAAAGTGTGCACACATAAAACTGCTTTTCAGTACTAAATTGAATTCTTTTTTGCTGCTTATTGCGCTTAATACCGGTCAGTCAGTTGTTTTAAGTGAACAAGTGAAAAGCACTTAAGTGAAATATGCACTATGTTACATATTCATTGTATTTTTACTTATACAGTATGTATGTTTGAATAAATCCGTCGTTTTCATGACAGCCACCTTTTAAATTAAATTGTTCACCCTTTATATTTTAAGAAATGAGAAACAATTGTCATTAAAAATTGTCATTATTATTATTATAACGTTGTTGTTATTATATAAACTTCCTTATGTATCATTTAAATGTAAGTAGCCTATACAAATCAGTTCATTTGAACCTTTCATAGGAATGGTTTCCTTATGGACAAAAAAAAAAATACAGTTATATTATTTAATCCAATCGTATTATTCTTATTCCACTGTTCAATCAGAATTCATCATGATAGATTTTAATATCACTAAGATTTCAAAGAACATTTTGATTTCACTCTTTCATGTCATAGCAAAGATACCATCTGAGGTTGGTTGTTCATAAAAAAAGATATAAAGGTCTAACTTGAAATAATATCTTGTAAAGGCTCTTTAGATGCAACGAGCTAAGATTGAGCTACAAGTATATAAAAGCTTAAAAACACAAAGAAAAAAGGCAAAGGAAGCCGGGATACTGTCTGCTTGGATCATAAATGTACACAACATCACTTCTGTGGGCCCACATAGTTCAACAAGGGTGATGACTCACCAGCATAAAAGAGCTTCAAAGGCACATAAATATAGCCAAGTACACATCAAATATAGCATAGTCGGTGTGGGCATGTGTGTCTTCTGAGCAGTCTAACAGAGCGGCCGTTCGTCATGCAGGTAGCATCCAAATGATGCTCCTTTTTGCATTAGCCTTTGTCCACTGAGGTTCTGAGGAATTCAGACAGCCCTTTCGCAAAGGCAGACAGGAAGATAATGCACATCACTTCCTCCCCCGGAGTCACAGAAGATAAGAGAGACGTATGAGAGAGAGGAGAAAGAGACGAACGGGATGGCACCATGATATATTTATTAGGACAACCCAAAGTGTCTATATTCAAAGATTGTGTGAATCCTGTGACTCAGAGTTTGCAAACTTCTTAAAAGTCTATCCCCAAAAAAGGAGCAGAAATATGACTTTGGAACTTTAAAAGTAAGGCAATATGGCAGTGAGGTCTGTATCTTGCTGTGCTTAGACATTAAAATGTGGCCTGCATTTAAAATGTGACATAATAGACTTACAATGTAGACTAGCAAACAAAAGCAAAGGATATTTTAGGGCATTTTTCACACTTTACTCAAAAAGTTTAACAAATTTGTCTACTAACAATATGAATATACACTCACCTAAAGGATTATTAGGAACACCTGTTCAATTTCTCATTAATGCAATTATCTAATCAACCAATCACATGGCAGTTGCTTCAATGCATTTAGGGGTGTGGTCCTGGTCAAGACAATCTCCTGAACTCCAAACTGAATGTCAGAATGGGAAAGAAAGGTGATTTAAGCAATTTTGAGCGTGGCATGGTTGTTGGTGCCAGACGGGCCGGTCTGAGTATTTCACAATCTGCTCAGTTACTGGGATTTTCACGCACAACCATTTCTAGGGTTTACAAAGAATGGTGTGAAAAGGGAAAAACATCCAGTATGCGGCAGTCCTGTGTGCGAAAATGCCTTGTTGATGCTAGAGGTCAGAGGAGAATGGGCCGACTGATTCAAGCTGATAGAAGAGCAACTTTGACTGAAATAACCACTCGTTACAAACGAGGTAAGCAGCAAAGCATTTGTGAAGCCACAACACGCACAACCTTGAGGCGGATGGGCTACAACAGCAGAAGACCCCACCGGGTACCACTCATCTCCACTACAAATAGGAAAAAGAGGCTACAATTTGCAAGAGCTCACCAAATTTGGACAGTTGAAGACTGGAAAAATGTTGCCTGGTCTGATAAATCTCGATTTCTGTTGAGACATTCAGATGGTAGAGTCAGAATGTGGCGTAAACAGAATGAAAACATGGATCCATCATGCCTTGTTACCACTGTGCAGGCTGGTGGTGGTGGTGTAATGGTGTGGGGGATGTTTTCTTGGCACACTTTTGGACCCTTAGCGCCAATTGGGCATCGTTTAAATGCCACGGCCTACCTGAGCATTGTTTCTGACCATGTCCATCCCTTTATGGCCACAATGTACCCATCCTCTGATGGCTACTTCCAGCAGGATAATGCACCATGTCACAAAGCTCGAATCATTTCAAATTTGTTTCTTGAACATTACAATGAGTTCACTGTACTAAAATGGCCCCCACAGTCACCAGATCTCAACCCAATAGAGCATCTTTGGGATGTGGTGGAACGGGAGCTTCGTGCCCTGGATGTGCATCCCACAAATCTCCATCAACTGCAAGATGCTATCCTATCAATATGTGCCAACATTTCTAAAGAATGCTTTCAGCACCTTGTTGAATCAATGCCACGTAGAATTAAGGCAGTTCTGAAGGCGAAAGGGGGTCAAACACAGTATTAGTATGGTGTTCCTAATAATCCTTTAGGTGAGTGTATACATATATATATATTGTTGTATATAATTTAGGAATGTATATATAATCAAGATCAGAGTAAAAAAAGGTCTTTATTTCTATTTATATTCTTCACGGTTCACAAGTTTTTATATTTCATTGTTTCTTAAGCTTTATTGATAAACAAGTGTGCTAACCTGAAAAAAAAACATTATTTGGGCAAAATAGACCACAGATGTAGGACAGGCATAATTTTAAAACATAATATGTATAACAAAAACACAAACAAGAGCACAGCACTTTCTATAAGTAAATCTCACTGAATTCAGATGATTAAGTATTTTATAACTCCTCTTTGGAGTTTGGGTTCTGTTTCATGTTAACTGATGATAGATTTTCATAATTTACTGCAGTTATTAAAAGAAATGCTTCTGCATATGGGTTCATTGTGAAACAGGTCTGTCAAGGAGAATCTGGTTATGAGCCCACGGGAGGAGACACCTCAAACACACCATGTGTTTGTTTTATCTTGTGAACTGCACTGTAAATAAAACTAGCAGCTTTATTTCCATGATTGGAGTCATTGTGCCTCATTTCTGATGTGCCGTTTTCCGGCAAGAGGCAAAACTGGGGCAACATGAATTTTAAATGCTTCCTGTGAAGTACAAAAGCAGTGCGCTCAAAACACGGAGAGTGAAATCTTCCCCTCAAACCATCTTCAGAAAAAAATAAGACCCGTTTTTGGTAATAAACGGATTCCAGTGCCTGCAACTGATATGGCCCTTCCGGAACAGCCCTATCTGTCAACCCGGCTGAGTAGAAACAGAGGGCTGAGGCAACGCAATGATCCCTGATTGTTCCAAAAATGTCAGCTTTTCATCATCACTAAATCCTCCGTCTTGCGGAGGGCATGGACGATAGATAGGAGCACACATGCCCAGGGTCCTCCCAGAGGTCTGAGGCTTTACACGCGCTCCGCCGCTCAATGCCTGCTGTTCTGTGACATCAGAGATGGAGTCGGTGGGGAGGAAAGCGGAAGACACGGAGCATTAACTTCCTTTAAGCTCTGGTCCCACACCATAAACATCTTCTCAGTATTGGACTTTAGTTTAATGACAATCTGAGATTTATGAAGGACATTTCACCACTTAAAATAAAATACAGGCTATATATAAAGAATGACACTGTCTGTGCTGCATGAGGTACAATATTTGAGATATTATTGTTATTTCAGGACTTATTTGATTTTATTATTTAAGTTCTTTCAAGGAATACATATTTGGAAAAAAAGAAATGAGATCATTAAAATAATAAATTAGCGTTCAAAACAATTCTTCCAAAAAGGTGTTTACGCAGACTTTTTAAACACAAACTAAGCATGTGGTAACATATTTTAATCACTTATGTAAAAGAACCAGCACATTTGTTCAGGTATCAGACAGACTCGAGCTGTGTGCATCGCGATGTACATTCAAAAGCGGTGTTTCGGTGCCACTAAAGGTAGTACTGAAGGTCTGTCAGAATATTTTAGTACTGTATTCCGACAATGAAAGAATGTATGTGCAAAAGCCATTAACAGAAGTGAGCATTGTTGAAATAAAGGTGCGGTTCCATTAGCAAAACTTTGTGGTCAAAAAAGGACCACTGTCCAAAACGTAGCAATGTATGAAGCACCACTCACTCACACAGAATTTACTTTCAAACCAAAGTCTTTCTGTCGGTGAAGGTGGAAAATTTGTGTGACCGATTTTGAACTCGAGCGAAATCTGTGTGGGGAAGTTTTTTGGCTTCCCGTTACACTCCTTCAGTTGCACAGTTTCCAACTGAAATGATTTTGCCCACAATATTTTGTTGAGCAGCTGTAAATGTGACCACCACACTATTCAAAAGAATCAAAGATCATATTGAGTTGAATGCCATCACAATGTCGTAATTACGAGTGGGAATCTCTGCAAACCCAGTTTCCAAGTTGTGGGGGGGGGGGAGGAGGGGGGGGGGGGGAGGAGGGGGTGGGGGGGGGGGGCGATATAGCGGATACAATGGATAGTATCTGTATTAAAATTTGTTTAAATGTATCATTTTTTTCATTTAAAATAAAACTAGCTGCATGTAAAAAAAAAACGGTAGTATTGTAGAATTATACAACAAATCAGTTTACAGCACCTGAATTACTTGAATACAAGCACAAAAACGCAAAAACACATCTGATACACATTCTTTCTTTTTTTTTTTTCATTTTGTAGAAGCAGTTGAAAACCTTGCTGTATTTGTCATATAAAAAGTAAATCACCATCTTGTTCAGGCCAAAGTGATATTAACACACCTGACGTCGCAATTACGACATTCCAACTTATAAATACAAATTTCCCACACCATATGAATGAACCACTTTAAATGTATACCCATATACATCATTCAGAGTCAGTAAGTGTCATATGAGGTTCTCGCTGAATTTGAATACCTATAATTTGTATTATTTCCCCAAATCATCTATTGACGTCAAGTCGGGGAAAAAATGATTAAACCGCACACTCACTGGAGAGTAAAATCACTGAATATAAGGAACAATTTCAGCAGTCACCAATAATTACTAATGATCCTACTCATTTCAATGGCTTAGGCTTAGATTAGTGCTTCCAACACCCTTACAATTTGTCCTTTTAAGAAAGATCTTCTTATCTCTAGGGGTGGGGGAAAAAATCGATTCTTAGATGCATCGCGATGCGGACGTGGACGATTCTGAATCGATTCACAATTGTCAAAAATCGATTTTCAAAAAAAAAAAATTTTTTTAGATATATATTTATAATAACGTAATATTGACGGAACGCGAAAGACGGAACTCTGAAGCGCGGAAGTGCAGTGGCCGGACCGTCTGTGGCGTGCACATAACAGACGCGGACGCACGCGATGGCTGAGCGCCAAATCCAAACACCCTCCTCGTTAAAAGCTGACGTGTGGAAATATTTTGGCTTCTGAAGTTGAAGGGGGAAAGGAGCTGGACAAGAGCCACACTAGTTGTAAGCTTTGTAGAGTAAAACTAAAATATTTCGGAAACAAGACACATGAAGCCAAATGACACGTTTCCAGCCAGAGGAGGAAAAACACTCGGCTGTAACGTTACCGGTCGTTGTTATATTATTAATTTACTACAAATATGCTGCTGCTAGTTCAGACACACATGTATTTTCCTGTTGGTTCTTTGCAATGTTAATAAAATATATTGTACGTTAATTCTTTATGGGTCATTACTTTGTACTTTTAAAGCAAAGTATTTATAGTCACACACACAAAAAAAAGATTCTGATAATCGATTTAGCATCGAATCGCAGCCCTCTGAATCGTAATCGAATCGAATCGTGAGGTGCCTAGAGATTCCCACCCCTACTTATCTCATCATTTGTCTTTTTATTTTAAATGCACCCCAGTTACATCATGAATCACTATTGCAGCTATTTGTTTCATTATGAGTCACACAGACTTCAGAAATGTATTACACTGCACATGCAATGTTAAAAACAGGCCAGATGCCCCTAAAATGTCCTTTAAAGACCCACTCCGATGAAAATAATGTTTTTCTAGGTGTTAACATGTTCTTGTGGCATTTTTCTTATGTTAGAGGACATATCTTTAGAAAAATAGGCTCAAAGTTGTATTTCTGAGTATTTCTACATTCAAATGGCTGTGAATCAGTAGCAGACGCAAAAATGCCGTTTGAAATAGACTGGAGTTGTGACGTAGTAACTCCACTGGGCGGGGCCACAAGCTCATACTGTGCTCTATAAGTAAACTTAAATTTAAACTTGATTCTGCAGCACTATGATTTATTCTTTGTGTGATAGCTATGAAAACTTCAAAAAGGTTAATCTGACTAAATGTTTGGAGCATGTCCACAAACATATTTATTTACTAACATGTTAGGAGTTATTGGCCTGAAATAGTCAATTCAAGAGATTACAAAAACAATAACGTTACCATTCTGATACATCCACTTGTAGACGACTAGATCTATGTACGTCCTCTTGTTCCTCGTCCGAGCTGGCATCTGGCTCAAAACTGTACGGCTGGATAGCTCCAATATTGTTTTCCATTTTTGTTGCACCGGTATTGACAGGTTGGGGATGTAAGCTAGCGGGAGAGTCGAGACAGAGCTCTCAGCAACGGGGAGGGGGAGGGTCGTCCCCGTGCCTCCGTGCCAACGGCTCCGCCCACAACGCAGAGGCGAATTTCTAATGAGCTACTGCCGCTCTGCTGAAGCGAAGTCCCAGAAAACGGCACAGGTTTTGTGATTTTGGCTAAAAATGGCATAATCATAATTTAAAGACCACTGGGAATGTTTAAAAATAGCTAAAAAATATGATCGGAGTGGGACTTTAAAAATAAGATCATCCAGTCAGGATAACAGATGAGGTTTGTATCTTGCTAATTCGAGATAAGCTTCATGTATGTGTTGCGATCAAAAAGAGAATTTTCGGATTAGCTGTGTCATTTCCCGTTTTCTAAAGGCATGTATTTGCTGAAGCAACAGTCCTGCGCGTACCATTCCAGAACTCTACACACAATGCCAGAGGACTGTGACTAATGCTTTGGACACAGTTACACTTTATCCCTGACGTTAACAGGACTCACTAGATATGC
The DNA here is from genome assembly GCF_029890125.1 of Rhinichthys klamathensis goyatoka. Lineage (NCBI taxonomy): Eukaryota > Metazoa > Chordata > Actinopteri > Cypriniformes > Leuciscidae > Rhinichthys > Rhinichthys klamathensis. The sequence continues at coordinate 119,396 of NW_026606844.1, read as the reverse complement.
ATGAAAAGCACAACTCTCACATTAACCATCAAATTTCACCATGAAATCAGCAGATTTAATTTATCTGAACAGCTGTTTCACTTCCAAACCCTTGGATAGCCATTATTTCCTTGACTGCTTCTCTAGTCTTGTATATCGACTGCCCATAAGGTCACATTTGCATGGTCTGCTATCCGCACTCGTTCATGACTGGAATAGTTTGGGATATGGCTTTGGAGAGGAGTTTAAAAGGTGAGCTTTTGACTTTGGGTCTTCCCAAAAGTTTGGTTTTAAATTAACCTATTAATAACGTTCATGGAAGACAGCACATGACTAGGTCAAGTAAATGTTAACGGTTTACCTCCCTGGCATATAGCTAATCGTTAATGGAATGATCAGAACATTCCCAATTATCTTTGTCAGGGAAAATCAATAATTCATTATTAGTCTGTGCTCTTTTCAGTATAAGGACAGAATATTTCCTCACACTTTAAGAATATCAAATATAACTTATTTAACAGGTACATGTAGATAGACAGACAGATAAATAGAGATTTGTCCATAGAATACTTGGCTCTGATTGGTCAACCACAGCATTTACCGGTGAAATATGTTATTTGTTGTATGGCACCGTGGACTTAAATTATTTTATGTTTTTGAAAGAAGTCTCTTGTGCTCAAAAATACAATAAAACAGTGATATTGTGAAATGCTATTTCAAATAATGGTTTTAAAATGCAATTTATGATGCAAAGCTGTATTTTCAGCATCATTTACTCCAGTCTTTCTTCAGTGTCACATGATCCTCCAGAAAACATTCGAATACGCTGATTTGGTGCTCAAGAAACATTTACTATTAGTACAAATGTTGAAAACAGTTTTGCTGCTTAATATTTTTGTGAAACCGTTGATAAATTTTTGTCCTGAATTATTTGATGATTTGGAAGTAAGAAAAAAAAACAACCTTCATTTGAATCAGTCACACATCAATTTAATGTACCGTTGTTGAAATATTAATTTATTTAAAACAAACTTATTGGCCCTAAAATTTTCAATGGTAGTGTAAACATTGTACATATAAGGAATTGCAAAAATGATGACTATTTTCAAATAGGTTTCCTGAACACTTTCAGGCAGGTCAGACAGACAGGTAGTCCCGCCCCCATACTAAACGTCATTGGTTGAGGGGGCATTTAAACTACACCATTTTCAACTAAAGTCGGTAAACTTTTTATGCATTTTGGCCGACAACGATGTTTTGGCAGCCTGAAAATGCACGATTTTAAAATCAGGTTACAAAGTGCAAGTTTTAGAAAACGATTCAGTTATCGTGTCATTGTAAACTACAAAAACGCGGGTTTGCGTAAACGGTGACGTCATGCGCATGCATATTACGTGTTCAGTCTATAGGCGCGTAGTGTTCCTTTACAAAGTGACATCGCCAACTACATCGTTTTTAGTCGTTTTCATGGATTCATTGTTGTATGTGCGCGAAAAAAGCAAAGGAAAAGGACATTTTTAGTACATCGTTGTTGTCTAAACACCCTGAGTCAGTGTTGCTGTGTCAGATGTGTCGGGATACACTTTTTTGTGTGTTTTAGTCAAGTCAATCTGGCTTATTTATCGTCTTTGTATATTAAACTGGCACTAGCGAAAGTATTTAATACAAGAAAAAAAAATACACACTTCAGATATTTAATATCATCTAAGATTATGCTAATGAAATTAGCAACTAAAAACAGAAAACAATAATTAAATCATTAACTATGACATTAAGTTGAATACTGAAAAGCAAATAAAGTTGCGTTCATATGCTATTAGCACAGTCAGATAAACAGCTCTTTAAATTTTAAAAGCCTGGTGACTATGTTTTGATGGAGTTTTTCATGCCTACACCAGGTATTCAGTCTTTATCGGCAGCCAGGGGAGCTGATAATCCATGCAAGCACACAGCGCAGTGGGGCGGCAGAAACAAACCTAGAACCTCATTACCAGCGTTCTGGAAGTAAGCATGTCTGACCTCTGAAAAATTTGCTGTTCCAGCCAATTCTACACAGCCCACTTAAGAATTCGAGTTTTAAAACCTATATTTCATCTGGGACAGCGAGGAGAAATGGAGCAAATGCAGGTCAACACTTTATCAGAATTTAGTGGCTCTCAGCACTGCGAGGAGCAATATCTAGCACCAACAGAACTTTATATTAGATAGCAGAAGAGAGAACGATTTTTGTCCCAATTGAGGCCCAAAGTCACGATGGCAGAAATAAGTCAAAGAGGGAATAGCCAAGCGGCTGCTAAGGTGAACCCCTCTATGTACACTCTGAAGCTCGAGTCGCCATTGGCTAGTAATTTTTTTTTACTTTTTACATGGAATGCAAGAACAATGCTAATGAAAAAAAAATCTATATAAATAAAATATAAAATATAAATTTCAAACATTAAAAGACAAGTAAACCGTCTGTAATAAAATAAGAACAAATAATCAAACTACAAGCAATAAACCCAATAGAACAAAGATACAAATTAAATAAACAGTGCTTTTCAGGTTTTTCAGGTAGATCTAACATTAGTTAAAGCTCCAGTCTGTAACTTTTTTGGGTTAAAAATTATCCAAAATAATTTTTTGAGCAAGTACATAACCAGCCAGTGTTCAACGCTATCTGCTTGCCTTAGCTCGATTCAAAGCGGTAAGCTTGTAATAATGTTTTTAATTCCAGTACTGGTGGATTTCTGCGGATGTCTTTGTGTCATTACGTCACATCTGTACACATAAAGAAGAGTCTCGGCTAGTAGGCTATATTGCGTGTGAGGATGCTGGAGGTGGAGATTTATAGCCTTTTCTCACAGCACTTGATATAATTAAACTTATCAATTTGATGGCGGATCCAGAAAGGTTCAAACGACAATCACCAGTGACAACAGATTCACCCGTTGTAAAATGCAAAAGATTTTGGACTGAGAGTTTGGAAAAAGAGACTGAAACCGGACCCATGCGAAAACAAGGATAAATATCTGAAGGGCTTTAAATGTAGTCACGCAATGCTGATGTTGTTAACATGAACAATTTGAGAACAAAGTATAATTTGCACGGATTGACGTGATATGATAAGCGATCGTTAGATTTAATCAGCGCGATTTACTGCAATGGTTTTTTCCCTTAGTTGGTCAGAAGAACAAAAGTGGATGTTACTTGTTCAGAGGACATTTTACGGTGAAAATTCTTGTGTTGGTCATACTTCCAAAAAGTAGAATCTGTGATTCCGAATGACAGGATCCACACCGGCGCGGCGACTGACAGCCGCACACTCTCCTGAAAACATTGGATTCATCCGCGCTGTGCCGTGCCGTGCCGAGGCACAACCCACGTAAAGTTGATAATTCCGCGAATAACTGCAATTGCAGATTTCGAACAGAGATGGCGACAAAGAGGAAAAACTGCGGACTGCAGCTTTAAGATACAGATTAGGTAGATTATACAATACAATACAATACAAACAAAAATTGAATAAAGTAATCAAATGTAAAATAACACAGCATAGTCTATAAAATATAGATTAATCCTTGTTAAAGTTAAAAAAGTTATTCAGTCAAGAGTCTGTTGTTTGATTAACATGAAAAACACAGATAGCAGCAGGACTATTAGGCTGCTGTCACTTTAAGACATGCGTTGTCTTTCACAAATGTTTATGTTAATTTAAGATATAAGCAACTATGTTTACTAGGATACTTGCCAAGACACAGGCAAACTTTTTTTTTTTTTGGTTTTTGCCTCTAACTGAATCGCAGGCGAGTGAAATCATACAATTTACTAGCTATTGGCTAATTAAAGACATATTTAGTCACCTAGCGAGAAATTTGGTCACATATTCGAGTGATTTACTCGCATTGTAGAGGGTTGACCAGGTGGTTACTAGGGCATTTCTTGTTAGTTGCTTACTCGCCAAGGCCAAAAAAGCACAGGTCTCAAGGACATTTTGGTCCCTAAATAATGCCCAGAATCTTCCTTCAATGGGATTTTACCACGGTTTTGTCTACTAAGTAAAAATGGTCAGATTTTTTTTTAAGTATTAAGGTGTGGTCATTTACTCTTGTTTGGCAAATTTTTGTGGGCAAAATCCAGTCATTTCAATAGAAATCCACACAATCTGGAATTTTTTGCCCAGAATCCTACTTTATTTCACATCTGTTTGTCTACTGAAAGTCGCAGGTCTGAACACTTAGAAAAGTATTCAGATGTGGACATATTTACCATTGTTCTACGAATTTTTTGTGCAAAATCCAGTAATTTTTTTTCAATGGGAATCTCCACAATCTGGAATTTCTCGTGAAGACGGATGATTTCCGCGCACAGATTTCGCGAAGGGTTCAAGTGGTCACAAGAATTTGCCACGTTGACAACAGATTGAACAGAACCCAACTTTTGACTGAAATTTCTCTAATGAAATCTATCCTTTAGCTGCCAAATTTAAGATATTATTCACCTGCATAGTACAAACGGTGTGAGATACACATTGCAGTTTGATACTTATGGTCAAGCAATAGCAATGAGAGAAAAACCACAACAGGGTTTGCAAACTTTGACCCAGTGCTGAGAGTAAGTGCTCATATATGGCATATTTCTTTTAAAATGATGAAAAAAAGATTGTCTGGACTCCACAATGGTAAGGTCAAGGTGGATGTCATCTCTTTCAACCCTTTGATTAATATGGCAGACGTGCAGCAAACAACCAGAACAGAACGGCATCAACATGCATTCTAAGACTGGAAACATCGGTAACGCTTCCTTTTACAGTCCTGTTACCCATGTACTTACTATGTATAGTAATTATAATTACTGGGTAATAACTAGGTACTAACCCAAAACCTACCCCTAACCCATGTACTTACCTTATATTAGCCAGTACTTTCTAGGTAAGTACACTGTAAGTAGTACACGTAAGTACTGTACTGTAAAAGGAAGCGTTACCGAAACATCCTATGTGGGATATGACAAATGGAGAAGAAAACAAATCACTGTGGTTTATCAAGTCAGCATTTTTTTTAATGGCATTTATTTGTATTCCACTAACATATGGCTCTTGACTAAAGTAAATGCGCATGGATATAAAACAGCAGTGATTGTTTAAGATTATACCGATTATTCCACAAATAGATTTATGTTCACATTAACCTAATTGAACAATTTTCTAGCAATAAAAGCTACCTACAGGGTGAAACATTCCCACTTTATCAGTATAACAGCTTTCATTTTAGACTTCGCTGCAGAGGGAGATTAACGACATAGTCGTTCTTAATTAGTCCAGATAAGACACATTGTCGAGACTCAGTCTGGTAGCACATGACTGGGAACACGAGAGATCTCTCTCTACCGCTAAAGGTTCCCGTGTTCGCTTCTGCGGAAATTATGGATATTTGTTGTCGATTAGGCCTCTGAAAAGCTTTGTATAGGAATCAAACTGTTGAATCAGAGGCAACAACATTAACCTCCAAGCTTATTATTTCACATTATTATCATGAAAAAGTCAGCTTATCACTGAGGTTAGGCAATCATTTGAGAGGGTTCATTATAGTTAAAAAGTCATTATTTACTCAACCTTGTTTCAAATCTGTATACTGCTATAAAATTCGAATTTTGAAAAATATATCCACACCTCCATACAATGACAGTTTATCGTCATGACCATGGGCTGTCAAACTCCACAAAGGACAAAAAGGCAAAATAAAAACTCACACTTCGGATGAGGAAAAGACTGAAATTGTATGCCATGGGTCCTTGTCACCACGTCAAACCTGTGCCATTTAGGAGCCATTTTTATTTGAGAGCTGCATACTGAGTTGAATAATTCACTCTCAAATTAATGATTAGAGTTAAAAAGCACTTCAGTTTCAGCTCGTGGTCACGAGAAATTGTTGAGGAATGGAAGAAAGCCGTGTGAAGAGTTATTTTGCATTTCACAGTAAGTAGGTTTGGAATGACATGAGGGCGAGTAAATAATGACAGTTTATATTTTTGTATAACTATCTCTTTAACTCTAATGAACACAATCCTGTTCACTTTCAAACTTCAGGGCGAAAAAAATTTCATTTAAAGATTTCACCTCACAGTACAAGGCACAAGCATGTGTTCAAATAACCCTTTGAGGCAAGACCATGTCCCCATATGGAACCACAGAGTATTAACAGAAAAAGGCGTCCGCTGACCACCATAGTTCAATTGTCGAGCACCTAATCCTTATGCTCAACAAAACTTCATCCTGGAGTTGGTAGACAAGTATAAAAGTGTATGGAGGATGGAGGGGGGAGGGGCAAAAAAGAACAGCATAACGTAAGATGCTTCACTTTGTGCAAAGAAACAAAAACAATCCCTGTCTCCATCCCTGAGCCTTCGCTTCTAAAATGTTGTAGTTAAATTTAGTAGCAATGCAAACATTTCAGATATATTCTAATACGTATTCTAAGGTTTATAGTGCTGTAACTGAATACATCACAAATATAATCTACACATCAAAGACTGAATGCAGCTTCCAACTCAGAGGAAAACATGACCTTCTGGAAATGGACAATGCTCTGTATACATATTTGCTTTCTCAAGGGATATTTTCTAGACAAAAAAAAAAACAAAGGTTACACTTACACTGGACACAATGCATTTACGAACCCAATGTTCCAATTCTTCATTGTCCATTTGCGGTTTCTATATTGGAGAGTTAGTACAGTACCATCTATGAATAAGCAGGCGCAATTATCAATGAAAACAGAGAATGTCTTTGTCCATACAATGAAAGTCAATAGGGTCCACTGTTGTTTGACTTTCATTGTACATAAACAGCTTTTGGAACGGCACGAGGGCGACTAAATGATGACAACATTTTGAAAACTACACTTAAAAGAGAAGATCAGAAGTAGAATTTTCTAGACATATTTTTTATTTCATTCAAACTCTTCATAAAATATGGAATCCTTCTGACTTGGTTCACAGAATCATACAAAATACATGTTTTAGATCCAGCTTTGAAAAGATATTCTTTTGCAGTTTGTTCAAATCCTTGAAAGCGCTTCTTAATTGTTAATGTTCTCTGCATCCTACTAGTCACTGTTTCACCATCCACAGGTCTGAGTTTTAACTCAAACAGCCCAAGTGTAACAAACAGCAGCATCCTTGGAAAGACAAAATAGGAAAGAAACAAATAGGGTTGGAATTTATATTGGCTTTTACACCGGATGCCTAGTTTCCTTCAGCTAGATTGAGTCCGGCTTGCTGGCTCTGCCTTAGTGTCTTACCTGGCTGACTAATGGCCCTATTTCCTGTTCCTGCTCGAACACATCATCCTGTCCAACACGAGGGATGCCTGTGACACAATGCACTTCCGGAAGGACAGAGTTGCTTTGTCAAAGTCTCTCGGAGAATCAGACACACAAGATTTAAAGTGTGCTGAAAGTACAATGTGACAAACAAGGTGCGACTTCCCACCGTTTCATTCCTTTGGATCAGATTTAACGATACGATAAAGTCGAGTGAGAGTACTGCCTCGGTCAAAACAGCGAGTGTAAATCTAGCGGGATCAATTCCATTACACATCTCTGAGTCATTGCACACTAGAGACTCCAGCGATCAATTCTTAATCGAGACATCAAAGCAACCAGTACTGTTCTTCTCATATACTGTGTTTCTGAGGCGCTGACAAGAAAAGCGGTGATAACACAATGGCGGTGTGATTGTAACTATTAATGACGATACAAAAAATTTGCACTTCTCAAAAATGTCTCTGGAACGACTCACTTTGACAGTCACATCATGACATGTGAATTCGCCTCTCTGGTGAGATTTGCCTGGGCGTGCTGTTCTTCTCACTTCGGTTACTCAAGAGATGTCCGAGTTGCACTGAGAGTATCAAAAGTCAATTAGAGTCACAGGACTAAGCCTTTGCCCTGACATGCCAAGTGCGGCAACACATTTGCCCGGTATGGTCTCATCGCTCCCCACTGTGACAGAACGGCTGGTAATTAAACTCTGTAGCAGGAACAATGAGATTGCAAATATCAAGGTTCAGATATGTAGGGGTTAAAGCAGTGTGGCACATCGAAAAGAGCTGGGCCTGGATCGCTCGGGTGATATCTCTAAAACGTAAACTAATGAAAAAGAAAAATCGAGAGCTTGGATTAAACAGAGGACCAGCTCTTCATTATGCTGATCTAACAGTGGAAAGTATCAAATTGACAGTACAATAAAAAAAAAGACTTAACGATACCAATCTTTCAGTGTGTTGCAGAAAAAGTTAAATGTTGACGTTAAAAAATTATATGTCCACTTGCCATTCACATGAGATTGCAGCAATAGCAAACAACCAACAATCCAATCAATTCCCAATGGACAACATCAAGTCCTTCTCTAGTTCGAGAAGCCGTTTCACTCATGTCACAATAGGGAAGAAAAGGCTATCACAACTTCCGTGTAATGCCGACTTTAACCTTTGTTCACATAATAGAACATCAACTGTTGTCTAATTCGGTCAAAATCCCTGTCTTGGTGATGTAAACACTGTTGGTCTGTCTTAAAGGGATAGTTCACACAAAAATGAAAATTGTGTCATCATTTACTCACTCACCCTCATGTTGTTCCAAATGTGTATGAGTTGCTTTCTTCTGTTTCTTCTGAACACAAAGGAAGATATTTTGAAGAATGTTGGTAACCAAATTTGTCCTGGTTACCAACATTCTTTAAAATATCTTCTTTTGTGTTCAACATAGGGTGAGTAAATGATGACAGAATGTTCATTTTTGGGTGAACTATCCCTCCTTTAACTGATAAACCCTTTTTTCACCAGGGAGTCAAACAATAAAGGTAATTGCAACTTTTTATCTCGCGATTCAGATTTTCTCCCCCCTCGCAATTCCAAGTTTATATCTCACAATTTTTAGTTAAAGTCAACATGAAATGGCTTCTGAAAATGTAGGGTGGGACTGGATTTCGCCCTCTGGAACTGATTGGATGGTAGGAAGTTGGGCGTTGCCAACTAAATGGAGGCAGATCTGAATGCCAACTTACAATCAGCTGTGGAGGATTTTTAGTCCCACCATCCACCAAGAAGAGAACAGATACCGTTTTGAGGGGGAGGGGAGGTTTAACGTTTTTAATTGAAGATTACGAGGCATATTCATAAAAAAAAAAAAAAAAAAATGATGTGCACGGATACGTCATTTATAATAAACACTGCAACATTCTGTAAAAAAATTAATTGAAATTGTCAATTTTGATTTCATGGTGATTTTAACATCACTCAATTATGACTTTTTCCTCCGAATTCTGAGTTTAGATCTCTTTCCAGTGGCGCCTAGCCTACTTTTGTGAATGAAAGGACCAGTCTGTATCACCAAAGCCATATTTTGTATAAGAAATATTTTCCATTTCATATTCATAATGCATGAAATCACATATCACATACACCAAAAAGATACAAAAGAAACTCTCTCTCTCTCTCTCTCTCTCTCTCTCTCTCTCTCTCTCTCTCTAAAACAACTGAAAACAACTATCTGACTGATAAACATCGTTTATAAAAATACAATTTGTGCATCGTGGCTGAAGAACCCTTGGCAAATGGTTTCTAAGGGAAGGGCAGTAATTATTCCCTCCACTGTCAAATCAGAAATGTACCCTGGCGTGCCGTAAACAGCAGCACCTGTGAGCTCAGGAACAGACCTGTTGTCTAAAATGCTGTCAGCATCGCCTCCTTGACTCACCATGAGCTGCTATTGTGTGAGACAGACAGCAGTCACAAAAGAAACACCTGATCCTGAGTTTTTCTATGCTAGATGTGCCTCTGGTTTCTTAATCTTTATTCCTCAGTTAAATGCATCAAATGTTGTTAAGTCTGTGATTGTCAAATCAGTCAAATACTGAAAATCACACCCAGGCGGATGAATATCTTAATATCTTAACATGGTTAGTCTACTCCAGCAGGTCAGTGTTGTTTGCCCGACAGCTCATTACTCAGGCTATTAACTAAGAATCACAACGAGTACAAAAGTTTGTAATACCACAGTTAAAGAATAAGTAATGTTTGACCAAACATCCTGGTCCAGGTCTTGTGTGCTCTATTTGAACAAATAGGCTACTCAGCAAATCGACTATTAACTTAAGACTAAAGTTCATTAAAGCTAAACAAGCATGCCATAAGCCTGCTGTTTTTACACAGTCAAAGAACAAGCATGCCGTAATCAAATCAAATATATATTTTTTTGTTGAAAAACATGTTAAACTTTAAAATTAGATTTTTTTTTTTTTTTGTCAATATCAAACATATCTTAATACACTGCCAAACAATTATTATTATTATTGTTTTTTGGCAAGATGTCCAGTAATGAAACATGAAAGATTTAGCCTATTTGAAAAACAAACTTGTTTAAGACAAGATTTGTTTTCAGAAAATGCATGTTAAGTTCTTGCTTTAAGGATGTTTTTAATGAAGATCAAGAGTATTTTTTCCAGTGTAGGATAGAAACACGGTGTCATGTTAACTGCAGCAGGACACCTGTTTGGTTACTACTGTTAACAAGTAGCTAGCCTATGACAGACACTTTGCCATATGTCAGTGACTGTAATGAGAACATAAGGGCACAAAATAAATGCTGCATCCGAACACTCACAATCTGTGATATAATGTCACAACATCATTCATTCATGGGGTTATTATGACTCCCAAAGTCAGTCTCAAAACCTGAAAAGCTGCCTATCTAGAGTCCATTGGTTCGTTCTAGGAGCCCCAACAAAAAATGCTGTTAGCCTAGTGAATAGGTTTTGAAACACAGCCACAAGAAGTATAACACTTACCAGATTCAACACTGTTTCCACTATGTCTCTATTGCTGACCTCGCCGACTTGAATGAGACCGGAGAGCACTGCGAATTTCGTCTTGATATTCCGGATCGGAACCGAGGGGTTTATCACCCCGGCCGGTAGCACCACCGAGCCGGAGCAGGACATCATCATCATCATGTCACCGGTACTGGAGCCCGCGGTTGCGGCGGCTCCGTGATGCCTGTGGCCGGGATGAGGTGCTCTGTCGCCCGGCGTGGCCACCGGCTGAACGCTCGCCATATCCTGTCAGCCGCGATGTTTAAAAACAGCGCTGTATCATCAAGAACAGGAGGTGTTTTAGTCAAATCAAGTTCGATTATATATTTTGAGCCACTTTAAAAGAGGGAACAAAATCTCCGATAGTAATTAAATATCCACCGGCTGTGAGTCGAAACGCATGTGGCAGGTTCACAGTATAGCCTACTCTGGTCTGGATGCTCCGCACTGTGCTTGAGCTCGCCGGCTTCCCTCTCTCTCTCTGAATTGTGTTCAGTGATGTAGTATGTGGGTTTGCATTGCCAACTGGGTGTACCGATCAAATGTTTCTCACGCTGGGAAAACGCCCTCTATGTGCAGTAGACTACCAGGCTGCAGTGTGCGTCCTGTCTGCACATGGGTCGAAGGGAAGATATCATAGACTGATCCCTACCGATCAAACAGGTAGCCTAAACATGTGGTGCATTGTAACACACACAGCATCACTGTACATTTTTACATTACCGCGCAGCAGTCAACATGTTTCTCTGTTTTCTCTAAGATAGATAGATAGATAGATAGATAGATAGATAGATAGATAGATAGATAGATAGATAGATAGATAGATAGATAGATAGATAGATAGATAGATAGATAGATAGATAGATAGATAGATAGATAGATAGATAGATAGATAGATAGATAGATAGAAGGGATTCCCTAAAATGGATGGATTCTCTAAAATAGATGGATTGATGGATGGATTCTCTAAAATAGATAGATTGATACCATTCTCTAAAATGAATGGATGGATTCTCTAAAATAGATAGATTATAGATTCACCATCACCTAACGATATCAGTCCACTGACTGAAGCCGGCGCTAGTTTCATGTTATTGGTGTGGTAATTAGCCTACTATAAAATAATTTATAAAATATTTTTAACTAAAACATGTTTATTATCCACGTCTGATCTGATGATGACCTGCTGACTGTATATTATGCCTTACATGGGTCACTGGTGCAATCATCAGCAAATACATGTAATATCTGTAACATTTCAGCAAACCATACTTTTGAATTATTTGAGAAGACGACTCAATTTTCAAAGATGTCTTTATTATTAAGTATTTGGACAGTGATCAATAACATTCACAACCTCATCTTTAGATGAAGCCAGTAAATGATCAGGAGACACAAAATGTCTGACTGCATTACAGTGACATTAATGCTTTTAGAATGATTATTCCTGATCTATTGCCTGCTGAATGTACACACACTGCATAATAAACATGAGGTGTAAACGGATGTCTCTTGTGACTAAAAACATGATCATATTTGTGTTTGTTTGTTTAATGAATGAATGTGGATCTCTTTGTGTATCTGTGTCATAAAAAAACGTATTGACTCACTGGTGAGAAGATATTATTCTGTCAGTGTGATGCTATATAAACCACACAGTTCACTAGATGACAGAGGCCATCTGATGGATTGATTCTTTGGCTGTCTACTGGAAACCACACCATGAGGTTTGATGTCTGGATAGAGTGTGTGTGTGTGTGTGTGTGTGTGTGTCTGCATCCATCTGTAACGCTTTCAAATGATTAAAAACCATTCAAATTTATTTACAGCAACAAAGTGTTATTCAAAGTTCATTTGGTGTACTCCATGATTGCATAAACATGCATTAAAAATTAATCCTTTTTTGTTTGTATCATTGTTGTCTCTCATTTTAACATCCAAACAAATTATGATAAAGCAGTTTGATATCAAAACACAGTAAACAAGCTGAGATATTTGTAACTGCAGCCTTTGAAGCATTTATAGCCTATATATATCTTTATATTTATATTTATATAAAATCTGGCAGTCATTGACATGAAGGAAAGGTTTGTCATAGATAAAAACTGACATCTAGTGGATAAGAGAAGTACTTCACCTTTAAGCAATAATATTTTGGTTTGCGTTTAGAAAATGCTTAATGAATTCATTGTCATTAAGGAACCAGACCGTTCAAAAGTTTGGGGTCGATACGATTTTTTAAAAGTTTTTGAAAGAAATAAAAATTAACATTGTGAAACAATTACTATTTTAAACAACTGTTTTCTGTTTTAGGAATTATATTTTAAGTGTCACTTGATCCTTCTGAAATCATTCTAATATGCTGATTTTGTGCTCAAGAAACATTTTTTATTATTATGTTAAAAAGCTATTTTTGTAGAAACGGTCAGATATTGTTTTCATGAACTGATGAATAGAAACAGGATTTTGTTTTTAAACATAAATATTTACTAACATTATGCTGTCACAGTTTAATACATCTTTCAAAAAAAAAATCATAATAACCCTAAACTTTTGAACGGTAATGGCTATGATTATGGTTATGGTGTTATTGTTATGAAAAACTGTTTTATATCAATGATCATGTAGATGATAGGACAAAGAAAAATACCATCAAAAAGACAGTAAACAAATTAATATTAATTAATTTACATAGTTTAATTAAAAATCATTGTCTCTGTCATTAATGTAATCCAGTACTACAAAAGCAGGTCTGAAAAAATCAAACCCAAGTCATTTTGTCCATCCTTTAAAACAAGCGAGTTAAAATTCCATAATATTACACCCATTCATGGACAAACATTAAAATAGAAACAGAGAAAGCAAAGTAAACCCAGCTTACAACTGAGTAACATTTTGTACCATATGAATTACACTGATATCTGTGCAAAAGGAGATATCAAAGACATAAATGCAAAATGTTCGTACTACATGAGCATTTAAATATATATATATAGTCTATACAAGATGCGTGTTGATACACACAAATACAAACAAACACATACATGGACATGCGGTGCATGCATGTGCAAATATAGCTTTCTTTTTTTAATTAAATAACATATGCTTCCCAGAAGCACTTAAGAGCTTAGGTGTCCTATACATTGTATAAGATCATATAAAAGAATAAAATAATTAATTATAATACAAATAACAATAGTTACAATAAGATAATATTAAAAATGGACAAGCTAAATGTACATTGGTAAGTTGGCGACATTCCTGTTTGGGTTTATTACCCAGACCAGGCAACTCTGCCCATTGTGCAAAAGGACAAAGAGCTGCAGAACGTTTCTCAGGGTATCGAGAGTCACAGAACTGAGATTTCAGGTTCCAGAATGATATCACGGCTCAAATTTTTGTTTCTGGACCCTCTGTCTGGATTGGCTGAAAGGAATTGCGAATACGAGCGGCTTCGGCGGCGCAAAGGTGTCCGAATGCTTTGTTATACCACTCCGGAGTTCTCCCCCTGAAAAGCAGAGCAGAAAAAGTTACAACACTGACATGCTTTCATTTCTACGAACAAAGCCGTTACAGTCGAAGAGTTCAATACTAGTTGTAGTTGTGTGTGTGTGACTCAATCAGCTATATATATACTCACTTCAGGTCCACTCTGCAGATGTGGGTGAGTCTGGACTTGCCAGAGCCACAAGGCTCCAGTAAGTAATTGGATTCCATCACTATGGCTCTGATGCCCCCTACAGGTAGACAGTCCTCATGCTCGATAGACACCGACACCAGAGAACACGTCCCCCGCGGGAGATCCGTCCTCCATGACCTGAAGACAAACATCGTAACTTTATATACAATCATACAATCGATAGTAAACAAAGTAATCTATTTGAAGTGGATCAAAACCTTTCATCGAAGTTATACATGAATTTTGAACAATACCCGTTCTTGTCTAAGAACAACTTTGATGAACTTTTTTGATCCACTTCAAATGTTGACTACTGTGTGTGTATATATATATATACATACATACATATGTACATGCAGATTTGTACAGTATTCAGCAGCTAACAAATTAAGCAGTTACTCTTTATGTATAAGACATATATGTTGAACCAAAACATTTAAACAAGAGTAATTTCTCAACAATTAAAAGTGTTATATAGCCCCATTGAATCATTCTCAGACTCAATGCTGCCAACAATGGAACCACTTGGAAGAGAATTGTCAGAAGACTTATTTATTTGCATAAAAGAGGACAATGGTACAAGAGGATTACCAAAGCAACATTATAAGTGTAAAAGTAACACAGAGACTCAAAAAGAATGGACTTGAAACAGTCAGGCCTTCATTTTGAGACGAGTGATTTTTTTCTTAGAAAAGAATAGGAGAAATCCCAAGCGTCTCAGAGCTAGTGAAAGCTGTGAAAAGAGTGTTTCAGCTCACACAGTAAAACGCAAGTGCAGAATTGCATTTTTGTTGTCCACACAGGAGGTACCAACTGTAGCCAAAGCACAAGAAACTCATTTAGACTTTTCTAAGGCCCATATTAACAAAATATAGACTTATGGGAATTCATACTCTGATCGCATGAGACCAAGTCAGTCATTTTGGATCTAACACCATCCGAAATGTGTTTCATTGCAAGGGGGAGGAGTAGAGTTTTTCATCACACTTTTTCATCATGACAATCACTCTATACATTTCTCATGGTGGACAAGTATTTCAACCGACCTTAACACTACCTGTGAGGGATTTGGTAGAGACAATGTGAGCAACACTCCTCCATGACTTGAGTATTTGACTAATTTATGACATTCTCAGTTCTGGAACCCACCTGAGCACTACAAAGTCTCTGCTGGGATGTGGGGGCATACAGTTGAGGACATACTGGAACACTTCCGTCTGCCTGTCCAGGACCTCACACACTTTCCAGTTCATCAGATCCACGTCCCACAGGTGGCGTTCCCGAAGAACACGGTTCAGAACCACAGACGGAGGAGCCTCCACCTCCACCGAAACCCGCCAGCATCGCAAAGGGTTCCCATCACCCACCTGGAGTCAAACGAAAGCACTTTTCTTAGTATTAATTCACGAGTTTACATGGACATGAAATCAGATTTAGTAAAGTATGCTTATGCGGGGGAGGGCTCCGAGCTCGGAATTTGGCCCGAACCCAGAGCACTCCCCTGCTTTGACTGGGATAGGAACCAGCCAAGAGGGAGGCGATGGGGAGGTGGAGGGATGCTGTGAAGCTGTCACGGGACAGAGCTGAGGGACGGCTATATATACACTGCAAAAGCAGTAAAAATTCTCTATTCATACCTTCTTATAGGACAGCTCGGTGTTGCCGGTGCTCTGGCAGGACACCCAACCTTTGGCCTTTTCCCGTGATTCTTTGAGGAGACCCTGCAGTCTGGCCTCCATGAAAGCAGGCCAGGAGCCTTCATCTTCCCCCTCTTCCTCTTGATGTTGCCGCTTGCAGAGCTCCTCAATCGTGGGAGCCTGAAGCTCCGCCTCCACGTAAGAGTTCCGCGATTGTGTCACCATTTCATGTGGAATCTGTGGGAAAATAAAAAAATTTGCATTCAACAGTTGGGATAATTGAAAAGGCCAATAAAAAAAACTTTAGTGTGTGTATGTGTCTCACCTCAAACAAGCGGTTGCACTCTGTGATCATGTGTGCCAGGCCCTGAGTGGCAGCCAGGTTTTCATTCAGGTCCTTTTGGTCTGGCCTCCCTGCAGCATACTTTTTCTGCATCTGCATCGCTCTGTTGACAGATCAGAAAATGCTTTAGTTAAGATGACAATAAACTTTTATCAAATGTATTTTTAAATATTTACTTATTTTTTACAAAAAGTTGAATAAAAAAATATTTAAAATAATACAATGTAAAATAACAATAATTAAAATAACAATATGATAAAAAACGTAAAGTAATGTCAAACATAAACTCAGTATTAATTATTGGGAAAATGCATCTTAATTTAGTGTTGCTTTATGGATGAATTTAATGGGTATGTATAATAGTAGATAAAATGGTATATAAAATAGTTAATATAATAGCGTGTGTGAATGTAGTGTTGAATTGTTATGTATAGTTGAAATAATGGCAAATTAGTTTCTCCTTTATGAGGATTAATAAAGATTTCTAACCTAACCTAACCATTGATAGTTAGGGGTGTAACAAAATATTGTGTCACAATATATCGCAATACAAAAATGCAACAATATGTATCGTGGATAGTGACTATATGTATCGTGTAGTTCACCCAAAATAAAAGTTTTTAGAGTTTTAGTGTCAGTACTACATTAATTTACTATATAATAATGTTGAATATAATGTTTATTAATGGAATGGGGGAATATTTGTATGTCCTAATAATGCCAAATGTTTTATGTTACCAGTAAAAAATGGCCTACATTATTTTAAATATATCTAGTCAGCGACAGAGTGTAAACATATTCATTTAAACCCACAATGTAATATAAAATGTAGCATTTTAATTTTAACCTTTTATCATATGTCCTGGAGTATCACAATAATATCGTATCGTTAGTTCAGTATCGTGATATGTATCGAATCGTGACATAAGGGTATTGTTACACCCCTATTGATAGTAGATATAATTGCTACCTTGGTGCATGATTGTCCTTCTTCAGGATGTTGAGATGAAAAAGCGAAGGTGCCAAACACACTGCGATGTTCATGGGTGTCATTTGATTCTCTTGCACGGAAGTGACATCGCTCAGGAAGCAGAGCAGTGTTTGCAGTACTTCCCTGTTTTCATCTGACATCAGCATGATGGCCGCCTGCACGGCCTGTAAGCGCTGCTCTTTGGGCACATCTAAAGAGGAAACGAGGATCAGATGAGTAAAGGAAGTATGTATTTCTTTTCCTGAATGCATGAGATGGATGTAGGAGAAGAGTTAGGTTAGAGTTTGGGGAGGGAGTGTTTCTTACATTGGTAAATGTGGAGGAAGGTTTCACCCAGTTTACTGGTCAGAAGTGGCTCAGGCAGATCCCTGAAGAACTGTTTGACCATGTCGGCCACATCATACGCAGACTGGTCTTCATAGTTGACATCATCTGGAGAACTCTCATTCATCTGTCTGAGAGCTTGGATACGAGACTTCACTCCCGACTTGCGAAAAAGACCCACCTAGGAAACAGAACATTTTAAATGTAAAGAAATTAAGTCGACTTACAAGGAAATGGAAATTTAATGTGCACATACAGTATAATGTACGTTTGCATTTAGAAGAATAATAACATTAACATTTATTTACTGTGTTTTCAGATTACCGTTAGATTGTGATAGTTATATTGTTGATTTGAGGAGCCTGACTGACCTGATCAAGGCACTGGCTCCTGAGGTAGCGCAAAGCCTGCTGCACACCAAGAGGCAGAGGCTGGCCAAAGCGTTGAACATGCACAATAAGTGGAACCCCGAACACATTCTTATCCTTATAGTCTGGAACCTTCATCCTCTTCATGAACTTTGGCACAGACCTGAGAGACATAAGGAATAATTGAGAGGTTTGTATACCATTTAACCTATTTCACAGTGGCATTTTTTATATTTTATGTTTTAAGAGTAGTACAGTCATCAATACAAATAAATGAAACAAGTTCAACAATAAAGCTTTGTGAAATTATCACAGTTTTATCAACAGTAGGCTGCTGTAACAATAGTGGCCAGTAGAAGGTGCATGGGTTAGGATTTACTGGTACTCCCTCTTGAGCTAATCACAACAGCTTTAAACTACAGTTAAACAGTAACATAAATCCCATAGGATCTGAACAGATTCTTACCAGGTCCAGCCATGTTTGTTGGACATGGAGTACTTCTCCATAATGGCAGTGAGACGGAGCAAGGAAAATTTCTGTAGCAGACTAAGCTGGGACGCAGATTGGCTGGAGATCTGGAGAGAGGCGACCGAATGGCTGAGGCGGTTAGAAATCTGGAAGCTCGGCCATCGCAAGCTAAACAAAGAGTAGGGAACCATGTTAGGGATTCAAACCTGAGGGTGAATGAATGGCTGACTTTGAGCACAACGACCCAAACCAACATTTGGACAATTCTAAAACTACAAGAGATGCACCGATCGCAATTTTCTTGGCTGATTCCGATTTCCAATTTTTTTGTTAGTGTGATCTGTGGATACCAATTTTTGCTGATTCCGATTTTCTTTCTAAGAACTATAATTGACAGCATATACAAACAAAAATCGACTTTTCTTCAATGCAACATTTTATTTTCATAAAAAAATCAGTCTGCATAAATGAATACAACAGAATAAAGACAGATATGAAATAAACACTGCTTAAGTTTTCCAGGTGGGTTTACTGTAACAGTTGGTTAGTATTCAAGAAATACTACAGAAATTAAAGCAAACAAATGTAAAATAACACTTGGTAGCCTTCATTGTATAAATTAAATACAGTTTAATCCTTGTTGATTCTTTGCAGTGAGTCTGTTGATTGATTAACTTTAAAACACAGACAGCAGCAGGACTATTAGGGCTACTGTCACTTTAAGAGCTTGTGCAAATAAACTGTTACAAAATATTCGTTTTTCTCTCAACTGTTTACGTTCTAAAACTGACTCTGTTTAACTCAGGGGTAGGCAAGTTCGGTAGTAGAGAGCCGCTGTCCTGCAGAGTTTGGCTCCAACACTGAAAAAAACCTCTCCTGCCTATAGCCTTAGTAATCCTGAAGACATTGATTAGCTTGTTCAGGTGTGTTTGATTAGGGTTGGAACTAAATTCTGCAGGACAGCGGCTCTCTAGGACCGAATTTGTCTACCCCTGGTTTAATTGAATACTCGCCAAGACGGTCCGTGGTCCACACACTTTTGGTGTGAGAACGAAACCTGCAGGAATTAGTAAAATTATGCGCAATACAAGCACTATTTAACCGGAGCAAATGAGAGGAGTGACAGTGCGAGTCCACTGGCGCAGAGCGAGCGGAGCCGAGCGAGTGTTTCCAATTAATTCCTATGGAAGTTGTGCTTCACGCTCGTGCGTGAGCGTGAAGCTCAACATCCATTGGAATGAACTGAAAACACTCGCTCTGCTCCACTTGCTCCACGCCAGTGGACTCACACCGAGAGTGAGAGGAAGCGGGTGTATGTTACTTCGCCGTCAGAGAAAAGAGAGCGAAAATGCGCAGTTGGCGTTATTGCCTGTGCCGCTGGCACAAAAACGGACCGGCTAGAAACTGGAAAGACGTGAGACTGAACGGCCGGTCACCGGTCCGGGCTAAGCATGCGGAAAATCGGCTGATTCGATCAGTCGATCGGTGCATCTCAAAAAACTACTACATAAAGGTTTTGTTTAACATACACATGTATACATACTAATTTACAGACCAGTGAACTGATTGTTATTTCCAATTAACTTCTACAGTTCTGAATGCAACACATACTGTATATTATAGCATTGTTAGCTCTGAATCTTACCGTTTTGGTCTGGTAAGCGAAGCCCCGACACCAGAGTCTCTCCTTTCCCTCATTCCTGTGGATTCTGTTTCATTAAGCGACACCCCGTCCCTGTCTACATCACTGAGGGTAGCCTGACCCTCCAGAACTGATTGTCTCTCAAAGTCCAATGTGATCTGGCTGGATGACTTCAGGTCCCCTCTCTCTCCATTACAATCAACTCGCTCCTTCCCTGCATTTTCACTATTGGGCAGTACATTCTTGGACCAGTGGTCCACGATCTGTTGCAGCCCATTAACATGTTGCAGAATATCGTCCAAATGTGGGAAAAGGTCTTCCTTTTCCAAGTCTATGAGGTCACCGGTGCTGGCATACAGGTGTGAGCCAGGTACGTTGTCATAAATGCTGATCCGACTGCCTCGTGTGCAGCACTGCGTGATGGGCCGAGGTTCTTTGATGCTGGGTGGACGTTTGACATCCGAGTCCATGCTTGCCGAGTGCCAGTTGATGGAGGTTGCCGTTGAGGGTGAAAGACTCTCAATGGACAGAGCTTTGGGAAAGGTTCCAGGTTTGTGATCTTTAGGAATATGCACCACCAGGTCCTCGTAGGAGCGGAACTCATTGCGGCGGTTCTGCTCGGCCACGCGCTTACCCTGGATGAGACTGGAAAACACATCCAAGTCCTCCAGGTACATCCCGCTACGCTTGTGATTGGCCCGGTGGACATTGCGTTCCTTCAGGTTTGGCGTACTGACGGCACTCCCGCTGGACTGACTGCTGCTCCCTTCGCTGCTGGACTGGGATGGCAACCCCATGCCGGAAGGTTGCTCCAATAAACGCACGTCGCAATTGATAATCTCCACACAACGGAGAGTTTTCACAGCCTGGGGTTCTTGTTGGAGAACCGGGGCACTTACAACAAGGCTCCTGTTCTCTGGTCCACCCATCGCTCCCCGTAACTGCAAAGTCTCCATGCGGCGTAAGAACTCCTTAGCTCGTGTCCGTCCTCGCTTGGTATGCTTTACAGGCAGCGAAACATAGCTCGAGAAATTGGCCACACCTAGGGATGTGTGGTCAGGCATGGCTGCAGAGTCCGAGCAGGTGCGGTGTGAGCTGTCCGAGTCATCCGCGCTGTGCGCAGGAATAACGCTGCTTCCACCGCTGCTCTCGCTGTGGAGCGAGGAGACCTCTGGCTCGCTCAAATCTGTTAGAACACTCTCGCTGCTGGTTGTTGGCCTCAGGGCAGAGTTCTCCCCTGAATTCTTGTTTTCCACACCCCTCAGCAGGCAATCAATGTCTTGGAGCCTGGACCAGCGGCGACTGCTCCATTCAAAGGTCCATTTGTCACTGATGGCAAAGAGGTCATCTTCATCTGAGTCTTCGCTCTGTAAATCAACAAGGGAATGAATAAATATGTCTTTCTTTTTATTGCCATACCTTTTCCTTTACTAGGTTAGCAATTCAACACTTGAATACCATCCCAATCCTTCAAGAAAACTGTTTCTTTCACTCTCTCTTTTTTTCCCTTTTTCCTTCTCCACAATCCAGAACCCCCAGAGGTAACAGTTTAGATTCACTCAAATGGCTTTTTCATGTTTTCAAAGGGCACATTCCTTCCTCTGTTAAATGATTACATAACCAGTGTGATATAACACAAAGTATCAGTTTCTTTTCAATACCTTTAGGTAGTACAATAAGTGATACTATACTTTAGGAAAGAAAGCAGTAATATCAATTCACTCAAGACTATGCTAGTGGCTTTCTCATATATCAATCTTATTGTGATAAAAAAAGGGTTGTAGTTGTTTTTTAGAGTTAAAACACGAGGCGTTTTGTGCTAGTCATTATATAGCTTTTTGCAGGCATGATAACCCTCTTAATTCTAGCAGCAAAACCACCATAACATGAATTCGCTAGAACAATGCACATACACTGCTAGTGTTAAATAGAAATTATGCAACACTTACTTTTTTCTTGGGAAGGTGTACGTCGAGTTTCATAGAGGCACACTTGTTCAGCGTATTCAATCGCCTAAATAGAAAAAAAAATGGATAGAAATTCAAAAAGCCTTTCCTACCAACTGGCTTTATTTTGCATTGCGTATACAGCAGTGATGTGGACACAATATCAGAACAGCCTTCTGTGGCTGTTTCTAATATAATCAAGCTATAAGATCTATGTCCTTGCTATCCAACACTCAGCTCTGGTGAGCAGAAAACCTAATTAGGCACAATAATTGGCCAATGTTCTACTCTCTCTCTCATGTACACTTGCTTTTAATTGGCGAAACCTTGCGAGCTGCAGTTGTCATGGTTTTCAATGGCCCTCAAGACCAACTAATGTGGTGTTGATTCCAGCTGCCACATAGTCACTCTTCCAGGTCTGAGAGGCCAGTTTTTACCCTCACATTCAAAACATCGAACAAAAACCATAAGAGCTTGCTTTTCTTTGATGCCATTCCCAAAACCTCTTGAAAATAGGTCTTTCTTTTTTAGTCATTTGCGTGGTCCATCAAATATGAAAAACTCCTTTGGGATAAAAGGAAAGCAGCTTTCTGAGCTTTTGACAAAGTTGTGGGCTCAAGCTTCTCTTTGAACTTGAGTCATTTTGAATAGCAGAGCATTTAAATTACAACCTTTCACAATAAAGGTCTTGAAGCAACACCGCAACGTATCAATATTTCCAATAAAACGTAAAAGAAATAAAGTAGTCTCCTCCTGGATCTGAAAGTGTGCAGGGAAGATTTATTAGAAGCTGTTAATGCTGTAAAGGGAAAGAAAAGAATAATGTGGAAAAGACGACAACACATTGCGTGCCTCAAGCATGCATGGAAACCAAGCCAGTGTTTGTGATGTAATAATCATGACATTTTATGACTCTTTATATTGTTCAGTGGTCTGTGTGAGTGCCATGAAAGCAAAAAGACTTAAGATATAAAACATGAATTGCAGAACACAGTGGGTGCATAATGAAACAAACTGAAAGACATTGGCCATAGAGAATGGAGAGCAAAGATTCAACAATTCACTCAAGAAAATATGACACTGGTCCCAATAAGACAAGGCATCACCATTTGTAGATCTAGATCTAGATTTGTAGTTACTGGAAGGCTCTTTTCATCTTAATTTGGGAACTCATTGAGAACATGATGTACTTTATTTCTGAGGAAACACAATGAGTGTAATTTACAAACTTTATTGAGTCAGTAGTTGCTTTCATCATGTCATTATTTACTTCTGCATTACAAGAAGATTTTTTTATTGCTGTCATTGTGTATTGCGTCAATTAAGCTCAGGTCCAGTGTAGATTCTCTCATGTCAACCTTTTTGAAATGCACAAGTAAATAATGTCATAATTAAAGCAACAACTGGCAACTAACTTTGTTTGTCATTTGTATTGATATTTAATATAATATTAACATAGTTTTTTATTGTGGTATCAAAATTTGCATTAAGAATTTCACTGGTATTGGTATTGACCACTGAATTATTGGTATCACGACAACCCTACATTTGGCGAAAATTATGAAGAGTTAATAGGGCTACTTTGATGACTTCCTGATAATTAATTTATTAAACAAGCTAAGTTATTAGTCCACAAATCAAGCAGTCTTCATCTGCAAATTGTAGAGAGCAAAGTGTCAGAAAGGTTAAAGATATTAACTTTTTAACTGGTGCTTCCAAACATCCACAACTAACAAATTCCTCTTGCAACGCTCTTACTGGGCATGTCGTGCTAGAATTGTTTACCGGGTTGTTCCCCTCCGGGGGCTGTAGAAAAGTGAGAAGTCAGGGGGAGAGGTGGGAATGTCGGACATTGTTTCCCATACAACAGTAAACAGGTTTGGAATTTCGATGAGTTGCTTAAGGGTTGTTTAGAGTCACAGTAGACCAGCTTGAGTACGCCCCCCTTTGCCCCCAATGCTCTCCTACCAGGGTAGTCTCCAGGGCAACCTAAGTTACTGGAAGGCTCTTTTCATCTTAATTTAGGAACTCAAATTCAGTGTCTAAACAAGAGGAAAAGCTAACTCGTTGAGAACATGATGTACTTTATTTCTGGGGAAACACAATGAGTGTAATTTACAAACTTTATTGAGTCAGTAGTTGCTTTCATCATGTCATTATTTACTTCTGCATTACAGAAGATTGACATGAGAAAAACTACACCAGACTTTTAAAACACACAATGACAGCAATAAAAAAGAAGGTCCTGTTGCCACTACTGATGACTAAGACCATTTAAAAGCCATTGATTTGCCATTGCAATGTCTGTGAAGGGTTACAACCCTCAACCACTACAAAATAGTAGATCTAAATGAAATCCTGTAATTGACCATTAGTTTATCACCATACAATTTCCTTTAGTCATCAGTAATGACAAGGTCCTGAGAGTCAAATTTGTCGTCTTTTTTTATTGCTGTCATTGTGTATTGCGTCAATTAAGCTCAAGTCTAGTGTAGATTCTCTCATGTCAACCTTTTTGAAATGCACAAGTAAATAATGTCATAATTAAAGCAACAACTGGCTCAATAAAGTTTTTCAATTACACTCATTGTGTTTCCCAAGAAATACAGAAAACACAGAATGTTCTAAATGACTGAAATTGAGGTGTTCATTAGGTTCAGTGGTTTATGGACTATGGAAATTTTTTGGTTTAGGAAGTACACAGTCCTTACCGGCACAGAGGTTCAACAAGGTCTTTGTCCAAGAAGTCATGGTCTTTCTTCACAGGAGAGATGTCAATTGGAAACTGAGAATCTGTAAGAAGCACAGGCATATCCCATTTCAACAATCAAGCTCATTATAGTCAAATGCTGGAATAAAACAGATGTCTTTTAGGGACGTAATGATTTCCCTCTGATTCGTTAACAGGCCAATCTTGCATGTTCACAGTGAACACAGAGGAATTCAAGCGCCCACACTCTTAAATAAAAAAAAACCTGACAACACATTCTTTCCAGAGCGATAGCCAAGGCAAAGAGAGTAGCTAACTTGTTTTAGACTTCCAGATGCTAATAAACTGAGACAGGGTTTGCCCCCCAAAAACTGAGCTTGGCTTTGAGAAGCCATTACGTCTTCCATTGAGTATGGTGTCCAACTTATGTAACAGGGTGACTGGATCCAGACCCTGCTGAAGCTAACATTCCTCTGGTACAATTAAATGTTTCATTATATTTTTTTGTCTTTGCAGAATGACATAAGTAAAAACACAGATTCAGGGAGAGTCACTGGGTTCTGGCATTGAAATGCTGGAAATTCCAAAACGACACTTTTTAAAGAGACGCATAATGGGAAGATTATATTATGCACTTTGATTTCTGTGTCTGCCATTGAGATAACAATGTAGTAATATTAATATATAAAAAAATAACAAAAAATGGATTGCATAATAGGACACAATTTTTCTTACATAATAAGCTGCAAATTAATTCATTTAAAAATGTGGATTTAAAAAAAATTCTAATATAAGTGCCCCTATTATTCTTTTTCGATTATTACCTTTCATGCAGTGTGTAAAATAACTGTTTGTGAATGTAAAAGGCCATCCAGTCTCACTTCATGTTACATACTATGTAACAATGGAGTTTTAGGACACCATCGGGTCACTTGATGGAGTTTTTCGGTTCCTTGCCACTGTTGCCTTTGGCTTGCTCAGTGGGGGATATTCAAATTAAATGACCCATCATACCACTGATCAGCTCTCCCAAACTTGGATGTCTTTTCCAGTAATAAACAAACACTGTTAATTTGTTTTGATTGATACTGTGAAGCAGCTTTGATACAATCTGTATTGTGAAAAGCGCTATATAAATATATTTGACTTGACTTGACTTGACAATGCAACAACAGAGCTGAAATTCAGATACATTAATAGGCATTTTGTTTCTAACACGCGCTGTAAGCGGTGGACCAATCACAACAGACTGGGCCGTCTGACCAATCAGAGCAGAATAGGCTATCGGAAAGGAGGGGTTAAGAGAGACAGAATCTTCGAATTAACCGTTTTCAGACTCTTTGAAGAATGAGGTGATGTGCAATGTTATGAGAAAATTAAAGTGTTTTTGACCTTGGATGCATGTAAATCTATTGTAGGACACCTTCACCTTTAAAATAGCTTAATAGAGGCACTTTAATTATTGTTTATCTTGCTACAAAACCTGTAAGCCAATGTCTTATTTCCAGGTTTAAGTAATAATCTATAATTTCACATCTATTTTATATGAAATATCAAGATGTGGAAATGCACTAAAACTTCAAATGGATTCTAGTAAATATCCATTATACAAAAATATCCCAAAACACCTAGGGTGCTGAAGAAATATAAAAAGAAAAGAAAAACAGAGACTGTTCACACAATTGCATCCAAAGACTAACACTCCAACATGAAAAGCGTCCGCCAAGGGCGAGTGAAAAAGGCAGTGTTTTTGTGGCAAGGTTATTCCCATGACCTCTGTTTCCCTTTGAAGATGTCATACTCTAGTATGTTCAAGTGGTACCTCTTAACTGGAACCAGTTTGACCAATGACCTGTACCTCTTTGCATTTCAGATGTAGGAGTTAAAAGAGACACATTTGAGGTGATATGAAAAAGATACACATCCCACCACAGGGGAAATGAATGAGCTAAAACCAGCTTAACATCATGAGGTCTGGCAGCCATTAACACGAGCCTGTCGCAACTACATCGGAAACTAAACCCCACATTAAAAGCTTGTGTTTGCGCTGAATGAATTGGGTGTGATTTACAGTTGGGTGTGATAACATTTGTGAGGTTTTATAAAAGTTTCTGGCGTGGCGAAGTGTTACCTTCGAAGAGCTGGGCGTACTGGGGGAATCCTGCCGCCCGTAGCCAGTCACAAGCTTCCTTTGCCTCGATTTCTGCAACACAAAATATTTGTACATGTCAGACTCATAAAGCATGTCTATCTGTTCGATATGTAAAGACAAAGAAGAAAAAAGATTCGAGGGCCCGGTTTCATGGGTTGCTTCGAACTTTGAGATCATAATGACCACATAATAACAAAGTCAGGCATCTTTCATGTCTGTCTAAAACAAAGCCAAAGTATACAGCATATTCACATGGATATATTTTGTATACAATCTTGTGCCTTTTAGCATTTAACCCTCTGGGGTTGTTCGGCCCAAATGGACCCGAATCATTCAAATAAAAAAATGTTAAAAATCACAGGAATGGTCCGAAATTTGGTGACTTTGTTGGTATTTGGTATGTGAACACCCAAAAAAATTGGGGACAGGATGTGAACAGTCTAAGTGGTTGTAAAAAAAATAGTCACACTCAGGACCTTCGGGTCCAAATGGACCCCCATAGGAAATGAATGGGAAATTGGCAAAAATGTGAAAAAACAGTTTTTTGGGGCGTACAATCTACAAATCAGCCACAATCCATAAAAAAAGCACACAACAGTGAAGGGGAGAATCTATAAAACATCAAGAGTGCAAAACAGACACATCCACACACACACACAAACACACACACACTTTTATACACATACACACTCATAAATTCAGATTACTGTACATAAATCTGTTTTGAATTTTTAAAAATCACAGCTTAATCGGAATGTTACGAAACTAGGTGACTTTTATGGTATTAGGTATGTGAACACACAAAACAAATGGGGACAGGATCTGAATAGTCTAAGTGGTTGTAAAAAAAATAGTCAAACTCAGGACCTTCGGGTTCAAATGGACCCCCATAGGAAATGAATGTGAAATTGTCAAAAATATGAAAACACAGATTATTCAATATGAAAACACAGACTATTCAAATAGAATAGTCTATTTGAATAGTCTAAGTGGTTGTAAAAAAAATAAAAAAAATACTCACACTTAGGACCTTCGGGTCCAAATGACCCCCATTGGAAATGAATGGGAAATTTTCAAAAATATGAAAACAGTTTTTTTGTGCATACAATATACAAATCAGCCAGAATGCAGAAAAAATGACTCAACGGTGAAGGGGTGAATCTCTAAAACATCAAGAGTGCAAAACAGACACACACACACACACACACACACACTGTATTATATATTTATAATAATCTGTATTATAAAGTAAAACTGGCACTTCAAATTACCATTTAAACCAACCAGACAAACAAAAAACAAGACAAAAATAGTCTTTGAGAATCTGTTATTATATTTTAAAAATCAACAACCTGAAAAAAAATTGGTATATTTTTGCAAAAATCACTAGAATCCCCAAGCCTTGAGAGCTGTAAATCCACTAGTGGTAAAAATGTGCTATTGCGTGATAAAAATGCTCAGTGTGTCCACCAGATGGCATCTATATTTTTTTTAAAATTGCTTTCATGAGGCCTAGGCTTCACTCTAAAATGTAATACAGCTTTGATAAAATTAAATAAAAAAAAAAATATATAAAAAAAAAATCTATTATGTTCAATGGGAAAAAATGGGTCATAATTATTGCATAAATATTAATTATAAATCATAAAATATCTCAAAACACCAAAAAAGAAAAGAAAAAAAATTATAGAAAACAAGTTAAAAAAAAATTATGATTTTCTTTTTTTAAATATGAATTCTGCCCTTTGGGTCCATTTGGACCCGAACACCCCAAGTGTGACTGTTAAACGAACAACCCCAGAGGGTTAAGATACTCTCAATATAGGGAAGATAAACTTCTGGTTGATTTACAAATAATGAACTATACTGAGTGGCAAAACTTTCACTCATTATATTTATTTTATTATAACACAGTGACTGCAACAAGTTCGCTGAATAGCTCCGCCCACCGTGAAATCTCATTGGTCCAAATTACATCTCCACATAACTGTTAAACATAAAATACATGCTGATTGGTGATTGCGTATGCATTCAACGTCTGTGTTATGCATGATTACGCATTTGGTGATTGCATATGCTATGCAGCAGTTTCGCGTAAAGTGTACTGTCAAAAAAGTTAATCAGTATTTTTTCTTTATTAATACATGTGTGTACGCACACACACTCACAATGTATAAAATATCCTAAAATATATATATACACACACACACAGACAGACCATCAGGCAGACAGATGGATGTTCAGATAAATTTACTGGCAGTGTGTATGTCACTGGAAACTTGTTGCATCCTAGTAAGGGCACAGTGTAAGGAGACTAGGAGGACCACACTAGCATATTGTTTCATAGACAGTTATCAAAACTATTTTTAGAAGAGCTTGTGTGCTCTTGGACAGGAAGAGAAGGGGGAGCGAGAGAGAGAAAGAGTGAGGAGCTATTACATAACATAATCAGTTCTGTGTGATTTAATTATGTTTCTCTTCCTGCCACTGCATGAACAAGGTTATTCTTGTAGGTCAGGAAGCAGCCAGGTTACAAGATAATCACACAGCCCTGCGAGCCTGTAAAGTCTGCTCGTGATCCTACATGATAAAACGAGGATAGCTCAAGATCTTCAGGATTAAGAGATCAGTTACATATTGGCATCATGATCCTGTTCATATAACCAAAGACTTTTACGTGACATGTCCCAATAGACATCACCTGACGCAAAGCTTCTGGAGGGTTAACATAATGTAGTAGAATGTCTGAAGCCTGTTTTTGATTTTTCCTCTAATAAAAAAAAAGAGAAAGCTTTTAGTGGTCAGCTTTGGAATAACGCTAGGAAACTGTGATTAATATTATCTTCCAGAAGACATGGAACATTCATAAATATATTGATTTGTGGGTCCACTGAGCAAAACTATTTTTTTAGGGTTGACCAAAAAGGTCAAAGACCCTCCGGTCATAAAGACAGAAGAGTGTAAAAAATAAAAACGGGGATGAAAATCACAAATAAATAGCAGCAATGAGATAAATAAGGAGTAAATGGAGAAAAAAAACCCCAATAAACCCACATGCTCAGATCAGGCAATATAGCAAAGTCTGCAATAAAGAGATTTCAATATCAACTCCAACTTTTCTCATCAAAATCTTTCAATGCCACATTATATGATCTATACCATCCACATTAGTTTTACAGACCTATACTTTTACTGCATGTCAATAATTGTCTCATTTGTGCTATTTTTTATTTATTTATTGTAGAAGGAGAAATATGTGAGACAAAGATGACAACAGTCAGTGACATAAGCTGTTCATAAGCTGATCTCACAAAATATGTGTAAAATACACAAAATTTAAGTCAGTGTTTGGGCTTGAAACAGCTAAATCCGATATTTGGAAAACAATATAAGAACATAAGCACATACTTTCTTTTGTTTAAGATTTCATCGCTTTTCAACCAGCTATCAAGTTACTCAAGTTCACTGTCAACAAATCATAATAAAAGACATCTACTATTGTACTACGTACTTTAATACCATATAAGAATGACTGAAAGTCACAAGTTCGGTTCAATTACAATGTATTTGTACATTGTACAAATGTACTTTGCGCTTTTCACAATACAAAACGGTGCCTTACAATCCACAGGGATCAAGCCAAAAATATTCCCTAAGATATTTAGATAGGAAGAAACCACGGGAGGAACCAAGACACAGACCGGCAAGTTTAAACAAATGCAGACTATACATACACGCACAGACACCCATTGACAATATATAATGTAGGTAGATCCTGTTTAGTTCATTTGTCAAACATTAAAACTGTATATCATCCAATGTATCTTAAAACCTTTGAAATATTAGGATCTAACAGAAACTTTTCTACTGATTCTTAAATCTTCAACAAAGTTACTTTATCAGCCATTCTCACCTGATTCAGCAGTACAGGAGTGACTCTATAAGGTGACCTTCACTTATACAACTCTCAACAGCTAAATTTAAAAAAAATAAGACCTGAATCTCATGCCAAGCCACTTGACAATCCAAATCACGCCCCAAGGGTCTCCTGTGGGTGGGTGCAGCCCATATGCCCACCCTCCAAGCTGCGTCAGAAAGTCAATCGCCTGGGTTTCCATTCATCATATTGACAGTAACATGTACAACCGTGGTGAGAATTCCTGCGCTGCCTCCACCCCACTAAGATTACATTTCTTTTGTGTCACCTCATTTACCGAACAATACGGTTTGTTCACTTCAGCAGCTCCTGTGGGAAAGACTAAATGCTGCAGACGTCAACTGATATAAGATTTTTCTTTATAAGCATGTCACGAAACTCAGAGCCTATAGCTACTCAGCACAACTATAGCAGTAACCTCTGAGGGATTTATCTGACTGAAGTAAACTAATGTATGTAACAAGATCTACATACAAAATATTAGCAGATAAAATGTCCTTGAGGTTCAAAAGCCCACGATATGACATGAAACTACAAACATTTGATTGTATACATGTATTTTCACATATTTTTCACTAAATATGTCACAAAAAACTTAATCGGTGATACAAATACTTAGACAAGGTTGACCAATGAGGCCTATATTTTATATATATATATATATATATATATTAATAAAATAAAATAACCTTTTTCTATTTTAATAAACTGTAAAAATGTATTTATTCCTGTGATGGTAAAGATGAATTTCCAGCATTATTACTCCAGTCTTCAGTCACATGATCCCACAGAAATTATTCTAATATGCTGATGTGCTGCTCAAAAAAAAATTCTTATTATAATCAATGTGTTGCTTGATATTTTTGTGGAAACTGAGATAAAAAAAAATTAAATCAGGATTCTTTCACAAATAGAAAGCATTTATTTGACAAATATCCATTAAAATTATATATAAAAAAAATACAGGGAAACTTCTAACTTGGTACATTACAAAAAAACGATTAAAAAAAATTAAGAACAGACCTCAAACTCCGCCATTCATTTGCTATTTAACATCTATAATAATCAAACCAACCAAACCTGCTCTGGATATCCCAAGTGAATTTAAATGACATTTCTTGTGTAAACCACTGGAGTATAAAAAAACAGGTAACACTTTATTTCAGGGTTCAATTTTCACTATTAACTTGGTGCTTATTAGAATGCACATTACTAGGATATTGGCTGGTTTTTATTACGTATAAAGCACATATTAAAGCCTTATTCTGCATGACCATATTCTAAATCACTTAATCCTACCCAATACCTGAACATCGCAACTACTTTACTAACTATTAAGAAGCAGTAATTATGGGTTTATTGAGGCAAAAGTCATAGTTAATAGTGAATATGTGTTCCCGGAAAACAGTAACAAAACAATAAAGTATGTAACATTTAGTTAACAAATTCCCTTGAAAGATTAAACAAAGTTTGTTCACAATAGTGGACGGAACACAAAATAATCCTCGCCAATAGAATTTTTTTTTATCTATTTAAAAACAAATATCACTGTTATATAAACGGAGCAATTCCTCTCACCACCATCGGTGCTCTGGCCCTAATAAACCATCAACATGCCTGTAACTGAACACCGAGCGCCATTCAATTGGTTCAACAGAAGGTGAGGAAACCTCCTTTGTGACTAAGCATCAATTCCCAGGAGTGCTGTGGCTGCTACATAGCACCTCCTGCACTGTACAGTAACACTGAAAGTGTAGCGGCATCCTAATCAACGTCCCACAGCTGCAGCCAATACGGTAACAGCCAGAAACCTAAGCTGGGAATTCCACGTCGCACAGTATTTCGTAACACTATCCCGAAAGCTACGATTTCTTTTCCGTCATTGTGTTTTCTCAAAGAATCGGAAGGATAAAGAGCTCAGCTACTGGCTCGCCACCAGCGGGGGAAACTCTCGCTTTTAAATACGGCCAAACTGCGTGCAGAGTACAATGACTGCCACAACAATAACTTCGTAACACAGCACGCCACCGACACAATGCTAAAAGCAGAGTGCCGCTTAATATGTGCGAAACACAGACACCTTCCTTTCCTCGTTGAATAACCTTATGTAAGATACGGTGTTCACTCAAGGTCAGCCATGGCACACGCTGGCACTTTGGCAAGCGGTCACAAATCCTGTTAGGAATTTAATACACTGAAAAAGAATTTGGTGTAGGATTTTTTTCTAAACCATTTTCACTTGGAAATTACAAGTAAATTTCACAAATAATTACAAAGAAATGGCAAGTAACAAATTAAAAATGAACTTCGAAAGACTGAAATTGTATTTTCTTGAAAAATGTCATCTAGACATCTAGCTTCACAGATGGATTCAGGGAGTTATTCAAATGCCATGCAACGTACAAAAACTTGAAATAAGTCATAAATAAATGAAACGCAGTGGAAGAACAGATCAATGAAATTTAATAAAGTTGTACATTTACTTACGAGAGACTTTCATCCTGTTAAAAAAAAAACAGTCCTGTGAAGTTTAAACCAGGATTGCTTCTTCCCAGAACATATTTTCTGTGCACTCTTAACTGTCTCCTCTTCTGCTTCTCTCTCAGCTTTTGTGTTTCTCTCTCTCTCACTTCCTATTTCCCTCCCCTTTATTTTTCACTCCCTCTGTCTTTGATTTACTCTCATTGGTCCTCAAGTCCAAGCCCCCTTTCCAGTATATCTACCCCCTCCATTCCTCTTCTCTCTTCCACTTAAACCATCACAACTCACTCCTTCTCTTGGCACTGCCCTTTCGGCCGCCCTCTAAGTGGCAGGACACTGGCAATGCGGGACTTTCTTTTCTTGCCGTCTTATGACGTAATCAACCCCCACTGATCCCTTCGGTCTCCCAAACCTACAATCTAGCTCATGTAGTAAAGACTGCAAGATGTCTCACATCCCTTAACTTTGAGTTTTATAGCTTGGGGGGGACGACCTTGATGTTGGCAAAATATTCCTGTACAAGCAAGCAGGGTGAAACAGTCGCCCTCTTCCCTCTTAAAAGGTTCTTTGGTAGAATCTACAGATTCAAGTAGAACCTTTAACATTCATGGAACCTTTCCATTACACAAAAAGGTTCTTTATATTCAGATTTTTAAAATGTTCTTCACTCTAAGAAATGTTTCTTTTGGGGAACCCAAAAAAATTGAACTTCAATGGCATCGCTCCCTTTTGGAACCGTTATTTTTAAGCGTGTTGCTGGGAAAATGGGACAGACTGGGGGAAACCAAAATGATCCAAATTCCTGTAATGCCCCTCTGGATGACGGAAAACCGAAAGAGAATGTAACATCAAAAGAAGTGAACACTAAAAGAGATTCACTGGGGAAAATATGGCACATTATCGAGTGTCTGCTGAGTGTTTGCTGCCCACCGATTGTTACATACATCAGAAATGTGACCCAAAGCATTATGGGAAGGCCCTTGTGGGCTGTAGCTACTGCAGTGGGATCAAACAATAAAGAAAGAAGACAAAAGACTGTCGCCAACAGAATGCCAGAAAGCATTCCACCAAACTCAAAAGAACATCTTTGTTGTCTGATCGAGCTTTTTTAATAATGGTTTTGGGCCATATCATAGTTGCAAATGCATTACAAACAACAGTATTTATTTTGTTAAATACATATAAAGTATGTATATAATTAATATTATCGGTACCATAATGGTTATGTTGATAACCAATATGGTACATTAGATATTGTGCATCGATACTTTTAAATATATTTAACATACTAAAAACATTAAATACATTTAAAGGTATACAGTGTAAATAATGTTAACATACAAAATAATATAATTAAAAATGTATAATATATAAAAAATAAATTATTTAAAAATATATATATATTATATTTATATTTTATATATATTTCTTTTTTTTAAGGGTTAGGGTTATGACAATATATAATGTATAAAATAAACAATATATACAATTGACATAATAAACCCTGTAGGATCTTATTTGGATATATAATCCTATCGGAGTACAAGCTCTCCGTAACGTCAGTCTAAATATTTCTGCACATATTTTATCTATGAATCTTAAAAAAGGCTTCAGGCAACTACACCAATAAACCCAGGAACAGCAATACAAGGAACGGCTGTGAAACCCTTTTTTGACCACCTTACAAAAACACAACTTGCGTTATGAATCAGCCAGACGGGGCTGTCGAGTGACTGAAAACAGCCCTGATACAAGCTCACAATCTCTTACAGTAAAGCCTGATGCTTTCATTGGAAAACACCTGGAGATAATTCATGGCACAGAATCAAAGTTCCACCGGCTGAGTCAGACGCCCCTGAGGGGACGCAGGACTGACAGACACCTCTTGGAACTCAAACACATGCTTTTTTCGACTTCTGATTCCACTGTGTCAGAATAGACTAGGTTCCTTGTAAGAGGAAACTGTCTTCTATACTAAATGGCAGACAAACATGAGACTGTTGTCTGTGGAAACCTCTGTGCTGGATGTGTCATGGTAAAACATCCGAACATCTGGTAAGACAATGGAAAAACTATGCATCAAAATCAGTGGGCCAAACATTTAAAGATATACACTGACCAACTCTCTCTCTCTATATATATCCTAAAAGAAAACTTCTTTGGCCACTGTTCTGGTCATAACATTACATGTAGCCCTGGTTTCACAGACAGGGCTTAGATTAAACCAGGATTAGGCCTTAGTTCAATCAGGACATTTATGTAGCTTTTATAAACATGCCTTAGAAAAAAACATCGCTGATGTGCATCTTGAGACAAAACAACGGCAGTGACATATTTTAAGATATGTCAGTGCAAGTTGCTTTCAGTTAAAACAGCTCAAACATGCATTTTAGGCTTAAGCCTTGTCTGTGAAACTGGGGGAAAATGACATTTTATGCTCAAACATGAATAGATTTTAAGCCTGTGTTCAATTTCCGAAAGCTTTTATCATCAGCGGTACTTCACTACCCCACATCCTGATCTAAAAGTAATGTCCTTGAGCAAGAGCTAAATATTTACACGTGGTAATGCGGCTCATGTGCATGAAAAGAGACGCGATGTGTATGGGGACATGCAGACGTACCCAAAATCTGTATACGCTCTGTCTGGCTAGTGATGTGGTGTGTCACGCCAAAACAGACATAAATCCGGCTCAGATTACAATCTCCCTATTGTTCGTATGGGGATTATATTACGACCACACAATGTGTATAGCGTAAAGGGCAGCAAATGTATAAACATGTCTGCGGTTGAGCGTAACGTGATTGATTGCCATGTACGGTCAAACATTTTGGGACACTGGGTTTTTAAAACACCATTCACTGTATGTGTGTCTACGTCAGATGAGTCTATAGACGTCAAAGAAGCATTCATGCATCACCAAAACACATAAACTGGTAATGATTCATCTCACCCAGCATCATCTCACCTAAACACATTTGACCAATGCAGGAGCGTCATGTACCTATTTTTCTGAGGGCATGCCAGTGCTAGGTGAGATAAGACATGAGCAAAGAATTAAACCATTTATACGGATGGCTGTGGTCCACTGCCATTTTCGACCATGCTTTTATCATTTATTTTGGCTACTTTTCTAATGACTTTTATGGATAGATTTAGTTTTACCTTTGTCACAGATCCGTCTTTCATTATTACAATATGGAAATCCATCATAAAAATATGAATTATCATGGTTATAAAAATGCAATTATCTTGTATGCATAGAAATAAATTATATTTCAAAGTATATTCAAATAGAAAACCATAATTTTAAATAGTAATAATATTTCACTTTATTACTGTGTTTTTCTGTAGTTTTGATCAAATAAATTTCATGAGCTTAAGAGACTTCTTCCAAAAACATTAAAAAATAGTAATGTTTCCAAACTCAAATATATATATATATATATATATATATATAGTTACTGTACTTGGTTACAAAGGAAACAATGAAAAGCATGCTTGGAATGAGATATAAAAAATATCTGTTAAATATCTATAGTAAACTGAAATTTTTTTCCCACAAACGCAATCAAAGCTTTTATTACAATTCAAAATACATTTTAATTTCTGTGAAAAATTGTACTTTTG
Source organism: Rhinichthys klamathensis goyatoka (assembly GCF_029890125.1). NCBI lineage: Eukaryota > Metazoa > Chordata > Actinopteri > Cypriniformes > Leuciscidae > Rhinichthys > Rhinichthys klamathensis. The sequence continues at coordinate 82,257 of NW_026606844.1, read as the reverse complement.
TGAATATATAATAAACAAAATTCAAGCTATATTATTAGCCTTAACAAGACAATAGTTTGTTCCAAATCTTTTTTAAATTGCATTTTCCGACATTAATGGACCAACAAAAGTGTGCAAACTGAAGAAACACTCTGTGTGTGTGTGAGAAGGTGATCAAGCATCAAGCTGAGCACAAACAAGTTTTCATTTGAAGAATTACAGACAGCGCCAACAGCTATTGAGAGCCCTATTCAACTCAGAGGTCAGAACTGCTGGTGAAGCAAAACGTAGCTTTACAGGGAAAAGCCCTGGGTCATGGTGGCAACGGTGTGGGAAATCTCCTCTATTATCTCACTGCCTAGGTTTTAATTAACACTAGCACCAGAGCTTCAGGAACCCCTGTTGGGCAACATCCTACATACAATAGTCAGGAATTAAAGAGAGGTGCCACTCGGTAATCTCACAACATCACACGTCCACTCCTCGGTGGCAGGAGTTTTGCCGATAGAGGTTCACAGCTGGGCTGTGGGCCAAAGGAAATTACAATCGCTGGGAAGTACGCACAAAAGCAGCCCTCCAGATAAGATGTAATAAATTCTTCTTTCTGACAAAACATTTGGAAGAACTGCTGCCTTCATGGTTGGCAAAAACAACAAGGATTAGGTCAGTTGGGGGTTTTTGGGAGGACATCACGCTCGTAATACTCATTTCCCGATCGTGTCATGGGTTTTAAACGAGTATAATTTTATGATGAAAACAGTAGGTACGTGTTAGCACCAAATCAGGGTTAATAAAACAACCACATGTAAAGTCTCAGACAGTTAGTGTACTCGTGCTATTTTTATGACTTTCCTCCATGGCATGATGTTGATGCAGCACGTCTAACTCAAACTATAAGCCAAAAAGAGCCATTTCTGATTCTGATTTGCTAAGTATCTGCTCGGCTAACCCCTTTCGAAGAACCCGATTTGTGGGTGCAACATGTACATGGATCAACATCTTTGTTGATCCTGGAACAACATTCCAATCAACCAATCAGATTTGAGGGACACGTTTTTAGTTTATGTTAAGTTTAAGCTTACAACCAGGGTTTGGTTTTGGTCATTTCCCTTTGATTTTTGGGATAGCTTATGGGTAGGCAAATTTTCGGACAGGAATAGTGTTCCAGGATCAGCAAACTATGTTGACCCAGGATTGCATCTTCTAACTTGGCAAAATCAGGACGTGCAACCCCTTTCGACGAAAAACAAAACAAAACAGGAGTGTGGTTCTACTTTCAAAGGCACACAGTGAGAGCTTATTGATTTTGAGAGTGAAAAACACTTGTTGACTGCTGATAAAGCTCATTGGGTCACAAGTCACTCTGTGTGTTTTTGTCCTGAAATGAATTCAAACAAGACTGGCGCAGCTGTGGTAACACACTCGCCTGATCCATTCAAGGACACCCACTGATCGTCTGCTTTCATCCACAAACCTCAGTCAGGGTAAGCCTTATTTTAGGTCACTCACCATAAAAATATACCATCTTTCACTATAGTTAATCAATTCAATGTACCTAGCATACATTTTGGTGTTCTGTGTAGACTATTCTTATGGTGCTTTTTTGTCATTTGTGGAGGCTAAAATATGTGGTCATTGTGTCTTTAATGGAAAGAACTGGGTGAAGATACTTCAAAATAATATTTTTTTATGGTGAGTAAATGATGACAGAATCCCATTAGGATTAAAACTACACATAAAATAGATGAAGGCTATCAAAGAACTATCAACGTTTAATGATATTTTTACATTGTGTACATTATTCATAATGATATTGTGAATACTGACATCAATGTGAACCTAAATGCAGTCAACATTGTTTTAATCCTAACAAAGAATGACAGCTTAAAATGATATGTCCATTTCGGGAGTCCTGCACGTGGTGAAAGAGCCTCGTCTGGTAAATATTTGGATCGCTCTAACCACGGAAAATCGCTTTGGATTGTTTGTCACACTGCACATTTGTGTAAAATATGATACACAACAGAACGTTCCTCCACAAAAGGAAAAAAAAAGGAAATATATGGGAGGATTAAAGTATAGCCGTATACCAAATAAGCCCATGACAGCTCTGGGTCTTAAATTCACCGGCCCCATAGCTGTAAATTGATAGTACATTTCTGACATTGTGGCTGTTATGGACCAAGCCGAAAAGCTACTGCAATAAAGAATGCCAGGTCTTTATGGCAAAAACCGACACTCCTCCAGTTTCAAGTAAAACCGAGACATTCATACTTTATCAACTTTCCTAACCGCAGAGCAGTGACTCTAAACTCCCCAAAATAGAGGGCTAAATAAGGATTGGCGAGTAATATTCAATGCTCTGAATATTACCAAACATCTGGGAAATGTAAAGCGTGACACTTTGTAAACAGGTTGTGGGGTTTTTTGGGGGGGATTTTAACCAAAGTGAGGTGACAGGAAAAGTGCAGCAAGGATTTTTGCAGCCTTTCTTTTTCATCAAAAGCTTAGTTAATGTTTCTTGACAGTCAAAACATATTTAAATGTTAAAAGCGGGTACTGACCAAAACATTTTCTAAGCTGTGGCCAAAAGTGTTAAGAAACTATAATCCAGAGCCATAGAGCAGGTGTTCGCTTTATGACCTCAGGGGTCAATATGTCTCTCCGCCACACATGTCTTCCATTAAAACCTCTCAAGTGAGCAGCTATACAAGGAAAGGCAGCTCAACCTGAACCACAAGAATACCTCAGGACCTTCCCTCCAGACACAAGATCCTCTAAACAAGCCAAAAAAAAATATCAATCAGATGAGCTCCCTGAAAAAATACATCTAGCAGACATTCTCTGTGTGCCAGATAAACACTTCCAGGCGCTGGACTACAGCCATTTTCCCACATGCTAAAGTGTTTTGACAGCCATTTCAGGAGCTCTACGGTTTTATTTTGTGTATATATTCAGAGAATTAACAACATTAATGTGCATTTCAGCAGAATTTGTTCATCAAAGCTTGCTGCCGTCATCCACTCAGCGATACTCAAAGACTTGCAGGAAGATCTGTTGGGTGAACCTTCGAAAACCATGTTAAGACAAACAAATCATGCTTGAACCATCACAGGAGAGATGAACGAGTCTGGACGAAGGAGAAGAAAAATATGTATCTACCAGACAATATCAAAACAATCCACTCACGAAAAATAATAGTTCATACGAAACGAAAATCAGGTCAACATTTACTCACTTGAAGAGTGTACCGGTCTCAAAATCATTCGTTTGAGTCTGATCTTTTCAATGAATCATTTGATTCGGTTCAGATTCATTACTACTTCTATCTTGAACTCTCATGAACAAGACACAGAATTAGGGCATGTGTCAATATATTCAGTGAATATCTGCATAAAATTCAGTATTTTTTCAAACCCCTTTTTTGCCCTTTTTGAAGCTTGACAGCTCTAGTTCCAATTTGTTATAAGTTTTTCACAACTTAGTCTATTATGTTCTATGGACGACAGAAAGTCATACAGGTTTGGAACGAAATAAATGAGGAAAAGATGGCGCTGTTTTTGTCATAACAGTTTATCAAAAATAAGTGGACTAATTATTTATCTGCTTCTCAGTCACTTCCTCTATTTAGTTCTTCCCCACCTCAGGACGTGTGAATGTTTTGAGCATACTTACACAAAGCACAATGACAGCCTGTACATACGTGTTCAGCGTGTGAAAAACACCTCAGACACTGTTATAATGACATGTCAAATCTTTGCACCTAAAATCAATAGGTGATTTTAAAAATACTGTTTCACAACTATTTTCCATGTCACGAACACAGAGTGTATCCTGTAATTCACGTTGCTTTGTGATACAGTATAAACATTCTCCCAGCACTGCAATTTGGCTTTCCGTGCCAATGTCTCACAGCTGTAGGATGTTGCAATTATCAGCACACATGTCTTGCTCTTGCTGCATAGCAGGGTAAAAGAAACTACAATCTCTGTAATTTCACTCAAGAGTGTCTATATATATTAAAGAAACATGCTTCTTACAAAAATGTATGTGGCGGTACCAGAAGGAAATGAATAGCATATTGAAGTAAAATGGTGTTTATGGCACTTCCAGGAATTTCAAAAAATATTATTGTGCTATATCATATTCACATGGTATTGCCTTTGCACATGGTATTATTATATATTATGTATTATATATAATAAAAAGCCAAACTATCCATATAAGCTTTCTAGTTCAGTATAGTGAACATCATTTGAGTTAAAAAAATGATAAAGCATTGAGGTCTGTGATACACTTGACTGCAAATTCACATTTGCATCAGCAGGGGTCTCTCTTCATCTAAAAACAGTGTCTAAGCTAATGCAACTGGAAAAAAAATAGTCTTAAAATATTTAAAATAACATTTTCTCTAACAATAAGTATAAAGACAGAAGACAAGACCTGTGATTCCATGACTTCTTGCCGTCTAACTTAATTGCATCATATATTAAAACATGCCAGCAGAATATTTGAAAAAGCCAACAAAGCACTATTCACTGAAAGGGGAAAAAAATTAAAATTACCTTATACATTCTTTATTCTATCCTTGAACAGCCACTGAAATAATTCTCAGTCATTGGTGATTTATTCATCTCTCTCAGACTTTGTCAGCGCCAGGGTTATATTTAGAAATGCAGAGAAAGTCACGACCCACAGGTCTGTTAATATGTCACGTCATCCATGGTCACTGCATTCAGACTCTGGCACACATTAGTGAAGGTTGTCAATGATTTACCCTCGTGTGACACAGATAACCCTTACCAGCTGTGCAGATACACATTCACGAGCTGGGTTTAACAACAGCAACACAAAGCATCCATCATGTATGAAATACAATAATGTAAAGAAGTTATAATAAAGCAGTTTAGGAGAGTTACATAGACTGCTGAGAACTTCTTACGTAATGGATAGGACTGGACTCATTCACTTTCAGGATAAATGGGTTTACCATCACAGCCACTGATGGTTTGCCACTGGAAACATTTATGCATCCTCAGTTCACACATTTTCACCATGCCTCGTCTACCATCGACGAACGTCTCTAAATCTGAGGAACTCTGAGGAGACTACATTCTGAAGGGAAACCCACCAGAGCCACGTCTAAGAACAAAACCTGAGGAGCCTGTTTACTTTACGAGCTTTTTAAGTTCTCTGGGAATCATTTGTCCCCTGCACTAATGAGCACTCAGCCTGGAAATCAACACTCATTTTCTTGTGGTTTCTAAGGCCCCTTTTGGTTTTGACCTCTCAGGATATTACAATCTGACAATGTTCCAGATCAAATGTTCGAATCAGATCCCCTTGAGCAACGGAAAAGCCACTGTCACTGTTGAATAAAATAGACTTCACCTCCCTACAAAGAATCCTTCATCAGAGAGAGTTTTGGGCCTGATGGGGCAGCATTGCAATTGAGCTCTTCAGAGAAGACCATTTCAATGAATCCGATATCTACCACTTAAGCATGCCAGCATTTGGCCATCCTGAGTGGCACTACGCTTTCAGAGAATGGGATATATCCAGTGAAGGAGCGAGAGAAAAGGTGAAGTGCTTTTGCTGGCTCGAGTGGCTCAGGCCTCTCCCCCACTTATACTTCCAAAAGCAGACATGGGGGTCCAGCGGTGTGCTTCTCAAAACCTTCCAACCATGCAGCTCTGATGGAAGTCCTCATCCCAAATGACCTGCTCACCCTCACAGCGAAGAATGTAAAGACAGTTTTGCATAGATAAATGAAATACAACTTCAACAGCAAATAACAAAAAAATCACTTCTAGGTGCCCATAAATGTTGCATATCTAACTAAAAACTCTCAGATGGATGGATGGATGGATGGATGGATGGATGGATGGATGGATAGACAGACAGACATTATAAATTAGTAAATTAAAACAGTCAGAGGAGATGTGGTTAGAAAAATAAAAGCATTGCCCATAAAGGTTGCATGTCTAACTAAAAATATGATAGATAGATAGATAGATAGATAGATAGATAGATAGATAGATAGATAGATAGATAGATAGATAGATAGATAGATAGATAGATAGATAGATAGATAGATAGATAGATAGATAGATAGATAGATAGATAGATAGATAGATAGATAGATAGATAGATAGATAGATAGATAGATAGATAGATAGATAGATAGATAGATAGATAGATAGATAGATAGATAGATAGATAGATAGATAGATAGATAGATAGATAGATAGATAGATAGATAGATAGATAGATAGATAGATAGATAGATAGATAGATAGATAGATAGATAGATAGATAGATAGATAGATAGATAGATAGATAGATAGATAGATAGATAGATAGATAGATAGATAGATAGATAGATAGATAGATAGATAGATAGATAGATAGATAGATAGATAGACAGACAGACAGACAGACAGACAGACAGACAGACAGACAGACAGACAGACAGACAGACAGACAGACAGACAGACAGACAGACAGACAGACAGACAGACAGACAGACAGACAGACAGACAGACAGACAGACAGACAGACAGACAGACAGACAGACAGACAGACAGACAGACATTATAAATTAATAAATTAAAACAGTCAGACAAAAGATGTGGTTAGAAAAATAAAAGTGAGCATCACCCGTAAACAACACCATATTAAAATGACTCTGGGAGAGGATGGGAGGTGACAGCAATACAACAGTGTGGTGATGATCTTTACAGGGAGAGTCATTACGAGCTGTGTGGGAGAGGTCGGGTACGACACAGCCCTTTGTCCTGACTCCTGACCTCTGCACTGGATACTATAAATTAAGTATGACAACTAATTAGGCTTGGTTACAGTACACCTCTGTTGAGTTTTACACTATCTTAGATGACACATTGTTGCTTAGTACCTCTCTCCCGTTTGATGGCTTGAGACCAGATATTTATATTTAATGGGCACCAGGTGATCAATTTTTATACTGCCAAATTGATCTAAATGACTCCGCTAAGTTCTTAGTCTGTTTCAATGTCATGAGAGTTTTATTTATTACTGTCAGCAGCCCTTGGCATTCTCATTAGCTATTGGCGAATCAAACGTTCTTCCAAATTGTATTTTCTGGCATCTATATTCAATCGAATTACATTCAAATAAAACTATTTTGGAAATATCTGTTAGCTCAACCCAAGGAGGAAAATCAGAAACTATCATTAAACATTTTTTTCCAGAGATATGAATAGCTCATTGATTTTATGCTTGGACAAAATGTGTCTCTGTGTGTTTGTCTCCATGTATGAATGGGTGTTTATGTGTTAGGATGGGATTTTTTGAATATTGTGTGTGCAGCTGTAACAGATGTGCAGAGTGTCTGGTGTCCAGATGGGCATCTAGAAGAACTCAAAGCACCAGTGCACCACAGGAATCAAAGCCGCTCCATTACTATAAACATCACTAAAGTATCTAGAGCTTCATTTCAGAGCTACCTCAAACAACAAAAGGAAAAGTAAACTCTTTATGGAGACTACGTCCATCCGAGTAGAGTATTAAAGATAAGAAACAAGATAAGTAAAGGATACTAATGGTGTCTTCTAGGTTGGAATGCTATATCTGAGTGGGAGAAACTAGAGCTCAACTTCCTGTCTACGGTTGCCACAACAACAGAACTTAAATAATCACACCCAATTCCTCAAGCCTCATTTTAAAAAATGATAAATATATATGCCTTTAAAAAATGTTGGAGGAATGCACTTATTTTTAAAAAGCCATAAAAAGCTCTTATAGGCTCATACCTGGCTGGCAATATATTGAACATTTATGATCTATATTTAAAGATGATTTTGTACACAATCAAATAAAATCAACCAACATTGTGAAAACTGTAAGACAAATTTAATTTTATGTGAGTGTAAGAGTGTTAAGACGAAGATATTTAGCAATACGAAGTAAACATCAGCAGCAAAAAGGCTGACAAAAAGAATATATATTAAATATCAATATTTAAATAGATATTTATATTAAAACATTTTAAAGCATGTGTAATGCCACATGAGGATGTTTGTGGACATTCCTGAGTGATAATGCAAAAAAAGGCTTTAATTCACTGAATAAAAAGAAAACAAATTTGTGGAAATCGATCATACTTCACAACTCCATCAGGATGTTTTCCACTGAGGTTTATTTCCCAAATTAAATTAAAATATCTATATCTTAAAACTCCCATACTCTTCAGCCATGTAATAAAACTAATAACACGAGTATGGTACTTAAAGAGGTCCTATTATGCTTTTCCACTTTTTCAACTTTAGTTTGAGTGTGACGTTGCGGTTTGAGCATAAAAAAGATCTGCAAGGCTCCAAAGGGAGATATTTTAGATATATAAATAAAGAACTGGTTGTTTCTTTTTTTTACTCAAGAAACACTAGTATATATACGTACATAAAGGCTAATATTTTATGTATTTTGAGGAGCAGAGAAGAGTGTCTTAATTTAGCATTCGTCGTCGAGTCAGCCTGTGCGTAAGTTTATGAAAACGTAATGCGATGCACTTACTGCCAAAAGGACAAAACACATATGTCCGATATTCTCAGAAATTCGTTGGTCAAAAATTGAGGAATTTTTATATTTTGGTCCCCTCAGTGTCAAAACAGAGTAGGTGGAATTGGAGCATTTTGCCTCCAACCCTCCTTAGAGCTTAGTTTGAACTCACACTCTTCAGCACTATGCCAACATACAGGAAACATCCTTTAGGAGGGAAAAAACCTTTACTGTGTAAACAAACTATACATCAGATGTTTTACTGGTTGTACGTGACTGACATAAACAAGAACTTTCTACAATATATATAGGTTGATTGTCTATAAAACTTGTGAATGGACTCCCTGTTTGGAATGGATTTGTCCTTTACCATTTCCACAAGCATGCAGCAGATCCATCAGGATTTGACACCACCATAATACCACAAATAAGGAAGGTATTACAGCAGTTGTCTGTCTTGTGTTCCTTCTAAACTAGATACCCCTGATGACAAACCAGACACCACAAATTCAAGAGGACAAGACCCAACCCACCCTGCCGTAACACCTTATCGCAGCCCATCAAGATCTAAACGTGAGACGTATACCTGCGTTTCTGAGAACATCTCCATTCAGAGAACATTCTGCGTCAGGTAACCTGAGAACATTCTAGGAAACAACTCTGAGGTCAGTTAAAGCTGCAGTACACTCAAAAAAAGGAATTTTTGATGTTGTTCACTTTGTTTAAACCATTCATTTTGATTTAACACCATTGTATCAGGTTTAATGTTCAACACTATTGCATCATGTTAAACTGACTTGAAACGGTTACTCTTTGACTTAACTTGATGTTTTCATTTTAATAGAACACGTTCCAATCAAGTAACTCAGCAATTAATTTAATCTGATATCTTACGTCTATGCCTGACCACAAAATATATATATATAAAATGTCTTAACTTACTCCATGATTTCTAATTTCTTTTAAATCATTTTCTCTGAGAAATTACGTTTGTAGGCTATAGCATAAGGGCTCATTTTATTATGCTGTTTTCTTTTATAACTAAACTAAAAGCTAATCAAATAAAAACATAAACAATAGTAAATACATAAATCTATTTCATATTAAGCATACATTAAGCCTTAACTACTTTTACTAATGGCAAAATATTATCCAGGAGTGTTTCACAAGAAGCAAAAAAAAGAAAAGAACCGCGCATTTTCTCTCAGGCAGGCAGTCGTTTGCCCAGCCGCCCATCCCCCACTGCGCGCTCACATCACTCCACGGGTCACAGCAGGACGGCTAACGGTCAAGAAAAATAACAGGTAAGCATTTCGAACTTCTTTATCCCCATTTAAAGCACATTTGAACGTTTTATGTCTTATTGTCGTACTTCTCTATCTGAAGGTTAACCATCCCAGTAACGCTAATGTACTTAACGTTAACGTTAGCTAGCAAAGAAGCGGAGCCAACGCGCCATTAGCAACTAGCTAAGTTAACTTACATCAAAGACAGATAACTTATCAGCGGCAAGTGTTAAATATGCAGCGTTTTACGCCACAGTTTGTCAGTGGGAAATTAATAAATATTTTGTGTGCTTTCTCATAGGGAGTTTTAAGAAAACGTTGACTTAGCCTGAACATTTGAACAAGCACAACTTACAGGTCCCACCCCCTTGCTCTCTGCTGCGCTACAGCCCTCCCTCCACAGCTCGTCCCCCACAGCGGAGCCTGTCGTGAATGCGCAGGCTAGTAAACAGGGCCACCGATAACACCGGATAAAAAGTGATGGCACATTCACTAATAGGGACTAAACGTCAATAATATGCTTTACATTGACTATGGCCTGCCCATACTTTGACTACAAACTTGGTCCTCAAATCATTATGTATTTTCCAATAGCCTACATGTAACTTTATAACGTTGCACTCTTTCTATAAGTTTTAAATTTGCTAGTAAGATAACGTTAATATAACGGTAACTAACGTTACAGTATGTAAGTAATTATTCTAGCGATATATAATGCTAGATAAGGTTTGCTAGTACATTATTTCAGCAACATGACAAGCCAGTGAATTAGCAGGTTTCAATTGTTGCTTAGCAGAGTGCGTGACATTTTATCTACATGTTATGCAGTTAGAGTTTTGACACCGAGTCAATGGGCTCTGTGTAATTCTTTCTTTTTCGCTTGTTTATCGTCATCGGTCTTTTTCCTTTTACCTCTTTGTTTTATGAGCAGGTGTCACTCGAGAATTGGCTGTTTAGGTTGTTTCTCCGTCATAAGCACAGCTGCAGCACGCCAGCAATCTTGAGTTTGAACGACGGCTCGCGCTGTGCAAGAGAGGGGTGTGATCAGCGTGTACACGAGCGTGACTGACACTGCTAAGACAATCCTCCTGGCTCTGATTGGTTGTTTCTGACCGGGAGCGTGTATTTCTTGCAAATGGCAATAGGACCACTGGGAGGAGCCAGAGGAGCTTGATTTTTACACAGATTATCTGTCTCATATTCTACTGTCAGGACATAATGACAGTTTTAGCAAATACATGTTTTCAAAAGTTACCTACAGGAGCTTTAAAGAATGTCCACGCCAGTGACATAAAAAATGGGAAAGACAAATCACAAACGAGATCTCTTTAATGTCTAAAAAAATTTCCTACAAAAAACTATGGTAATCTCACATGTCTCATCTAGAGTTTCAAAAGATATCTCAAAAAAGTCTGAAATTGTGGTCAGATGAGCCAAAACACCAAAGGCTGCCATCAAAAGTCTGATATTTCAATATGAACTCATATGATCAACCAGAAACCAAATTATCTGAGCTATGGAATCAAATTCAATAACTCTAAACTCACAAATGAAATTGCTTTAATACATCTATATATCTATATCTGTATAATGTTTCTCCTTGAAAGCAATGAGGCTAAAAGGAGAGCTAGCTGAGACTTTTGCTGAAGTGCTCTGCTCCAAACAATTTGTAAAATAAATAAAAAACACTGGTAAATGCACGTCTCCTCTAGCGTTTCAAAGGAACTCTCAAAAAAGTGTCCGCTTTTCCTTCGTCGGGCCGAATGGTTCTTAGAATGGTAAGGAACGGTTCCAGTTGTGTTTCCACTTGAGCCTGGTACGGCACGGCATGATTACAAACCGTTCTCGGCCTGGAATTCTCAGGACGGTTAGCTAACCATGCCAAACCGTGCTGGTAGAATTCGTGAACAGACGTCGCCACTCGGGATTGGTCACTTGTCTGTTGCCTGGCTACCAGTTTCTCTGTAGCTGGTTAAGCACGTTATTTAAGTGAAGTAAACAAAGCAATAATAAAATTAAAAGCAATAGCTGATCATTCTCCATAACGACTCGAGGTTGCTATTTACATCTCATATCATCAGTAAACCATCGCGTTACCAAGGCAATGACAGTGGAAAATGAAACCGTAACCGTACCACCTGGCCCGGATCGGCACGGAATGGAACGGTTACGCTATGAGAACCGTTTGGCCAGACCGTGGAAAAGCGGCTAAAGTATGAGATTTCAATATGAACTCTAAATTTTCAACTGAAATCTCTTTAATTATTTAGGAGAGGGAACTGAGGTTTTGTAGAAGTGTTCTGCTTCTTAATTTTGTTTCCTACAAAAAAAGTCTCCTCCAGCGTTTCAAAAGATATCTCTCAAAATGTGCTCAGATTAGCCAAGATAAACACTACAATCAAACGTCTGAGATTTCAGTATGAACAAGTATTTCTCATCAAATTATTACAAAACCAACACCACAATTTTAAAAAGCTCTAAACTATTCCCGTATGTTAATAATTATCCCAATTGTGTCTATTTTTATCTCTCCTGAGGAACTTTAGGAAAGACATAACAGCTGATGCTTAAATAAAACATACCGGTAACTGAGAATGTCATTAGTGTCATACAGTTTTTCCACTTAGATGAAATGTACAATTCCTGGTATAAAAAGAAAGAAACAGGTGTTATCTTCAAGAGTATGTTAAATGAGGGCAGCCCTTCAAAAGAGTGAATGGTCTGTCAGGGTCTCAATCACCCTGTAATGTCTGCAGACGCCCTCAGGTAAACTCTTCTTGATGAACACAAAGCAAAGGGGAGGAGTTAAGATGTCAAATGCCTGAACGGCTCACCATTGTCTTCAGCTGAAAACGACAGCCTGAGGTGTGATGGCGACAAATAAGAGTGTCCCCACTAAATATACTTTTGCCTCAATATAATGCAACATGAATAAAGTGCAATGAAGAAATTAACTACTTAAGGTTTTGAGTTAAATTAAAGTTCAAAGGTCAAGCTAGGGACTGTTGCGTGTAACTAAGTTCATTAGTTTCTAAATGTCTAACTAGAGATAAATCAGTCACAGAAATGTGTGTGTGAAATCTGAGTCCTGACACTATCCGGCCCATAGTTTGAGACCGTTCCCAATTAAAAGTTCAAGTGAAAGACAAAGTAATGGGTATAATATCTCATCAAAGACTGGATATGTCTTTAGATGTTCAAAATGTTATCACGCACAATGTAAAGATACACCTAAGAAACTCGACTTTGACTCATTCATAAAATCTCATATAACTTATGCCATGTTGTTCCACCTGGTCGTACCTGCCGCGATCCTCTTTAGCAGCTGCTGGCGGGCAATGATCCTGCCCAGCCTGTACCCGGAGCGCCGTCTGAGGTGGTCCATCCTCAGGTAAATATCCTGCGTCTCTGGGGTCATGTTGCCCAGGCATTCGCTGCTCTCGGTGCGTGACAACTGCCTGTACATGATCACACAATGTAAAACGTCTGGCACCCCCCACCCTGAAAACAAACACCTGAAACAGTCAACCAACTGTCTGTCTGTCTACCAACAAACCAGCACGTGTGAGATGCGAGTCCGTAGAGCACTAGAACCTGGGAGGTGAGCCAGCAGTCGGGCCCGCCCCCTGTTCGAGTCACATGGCTAGAGGTGAGCCAGTGAGAAGCTAGGATGGAGGGGGAAAGCCTTGTGACTGAGCTGAATTCAAGGTCTGTGCGAACGCTGCTGGGTTCAGGAGGGAAATATAAATACCAGAGGAATGCCTGTGAACTGAGCGAGTGGAGAAAGCTGGAGAGCAGGGGGCCGTGGGAGGGGGAAAAGAAAAACAGCGTGGCTAAGAGAAACACCCAGACCAAAAAGAACAAGCCTGTTGCTGTGAAGCACCACTCAGGAGCCAAGTTTGCACAGGAGGAGTTTGTTAGTTGGAGAAAGAGAAAGGAAAAGTGGCAGAAAGAAAGAAAAGCTTGGTCTTATAGACCATTTACTTAAACGTTTTGATTGTCTTTTCTTCCCTTTTGTGACGTATATCCAAAAGAAACGGCTTCTCGAACAAGAAAAAACGAAGAACCGGACTTGATTTTGTCTATGAGGAATTGAATGGATCATTGTGGGTTACTATTGCTGTGAAGAGAAGAGATCTCACTGCAAGAAGGAGGGGAAGCTATTTTGATTAAAGATTACGAGGGCACATGAATTAAAAGAAAATAATGATGTGCACAGATAATTTATCATTTATAATAAATTCTGCAATATTCAATAAAAAGACACAGAAGTGACTAAATTGGCTATAGATACATTTTTTTTAAAAGGTGTCTTTTTTAGGTGTCTAAACTCGATCCCCAACCCCCTATTTGCTCTGAGCACAGTGGGGCTTCACCTTGTGAAACAGCCATTCATGCTGAAAAGGCCATTTCACACATTAAAATTGGTTAAAAAGGAAACTGTAGGTCAAACAGAAAGACCTTTCTTTGTGATGTAATAATGTGCACTTATCACCTAGCCTGAATTTCCTGCCATATTTCTTAAAAACGTGGTGCCAAATAAATGTGAGTCATTAATAACATGTTAACACACTTAGCTCTTAGCTCCACTTGCATTATTAAAAATAAAATAATAAAAAAGAGAATAAATTTAAAGAAACAAATTATTTTTCTCATTTATAATAACAATAAAAGTACATTCATGTATTGTATGACAATTACATAACTTTTATATCTTTTTATATCTATCTAAAATATCTTAAACTGTGTTCCGAAGATGAACGGAGGTCTTACGGGCTTGGAACGACATGAGGGTGAGTCATTAATGACATCATTTTCATTTTTGGGTGAACTAACCCTTTAACTAAAATTTTAGTAATCATTGTCAAAAGTAGAAATAAAAGATTTATGCAATGCATACAAGTTATTATTATTAGTTAATAATCAGTTGAGTTGTATCAGTCATAATCTGTCACAGTTATGTTCTTCTGTCCTGTTGTTTTGGTTTTATCTGTCACGTGTCTTCCTTGTTCAGTTTTCCCGCTCCTCGTTTGTCTTCCGTTGTCTCACCCGTGTAAGTTAATTATCATCATCTGTGTCACCTGTCTTCAGTTCATCAGTCTCTGTATTTAGTTCCCTTCAGTTCAGTCAGTCCTTGTCGATTGTTAGTTGTGTTTAGAGTGTGTGTGTGCGCCTGTCATTCTGCCTGCCTGTCTGTACCTGTGAGTAATATAAAAGTAAAAATATAAGTTTGAATTGGAGCCGTTTGACTTTGAGTCTTCTTCTACCCACACCACACCCGTGACATAATCAGTTAAATCCGCTGCATCAGTCATAATTAAGCAAGAAATAGCAGTTGATCTCTAATGCTTTTTCCATTAACAGATATTTCATGAATGCTGATGCCTAAATGAAAGACAAATGAGATCTACATGAATTTTGTGCAATAAAAAGGTAGTTGCTTTGTAACTACCAATAAAGAAAATAAATAACATCCTAATTGCACGATTGTAATCTATTAAACATGTCACATGTGTACATAAATCTAATGTACTTGAATAAATGTAGTGTGCATAAATGTAATTCATAAAAAAGTAAGGCACTCACAGTTTAGCTATACTAACGCATACTAAATAAATACAAATATGTGCAAATGAAAAACGAAAGGAAAAATTACATAATTCTTTGAATTATGAAAATGAATGAACGGAAGGTTTGCAAGAGCATCTGTTCCATTGCTGCATGGAACAACCAGAGTCTTCAGACTGAAAATAGACTCCACTTCAGACTGAAAATAGTTCCACCCTCTGTAAACTCCATCACTCTTAATGCAATAGAGAACAGCATACAGTTATTGTAAGCATGTGTTATATGCCTCTCGCTCCTTGTCTATGTGTGAGCGAGCACATAAACAAGTGAACAGGGTACGAATGGGCACGA
The DNA here is from genome assembly GCF_029890125.1 of Rhinichthys klamathensis goyatoka. NCBI lineage: Eukaryota > Metazoa > Chordata > Actinopteri > Cypriniformes > Leuciscidae > Rhinichthys > Rhinichthys klamathensis. The sequence continues at coordinate 66,535 of NW_026606844.1, read as the reverse complement.
CACCAAGTTAAACACATTCTGTGCCCCCTCCCAGAGACTGGCACACACTAACCGTACTCGAAACCACACAAAGACCGCAATTCAACCAGCGCCTGCAATCCTGCAGTTATTTATACATAAACTACCCCTATCCCTCACTCCAACGCCCCTCGCCACAGGAAAGTTTTCATGTTTTCTACTCTGTAACGGTTTTAAGACGTTCTGCACAGGTTGTGTCGCTACATTAAAAATGATCTCATGTGTTGACCCAAAGCTTGAGCTTATAAACAAGGTACAGTTCACACTCCTGCTATCTAATAATGTGCTCTCTTTTCACTACAGGTGTAACTCCCTGAGCAGGAGTTTGAGTGATGGACCAACTCTAATGATGTGATTCGTTTTCCACACAGAACCACAGTACACATGATTAATGTTATCCTGAATGTAATACAGCCCAATAAAAAATATATATATAATTTAAAAAAATCATTAATAATAATAAACATAAATGTAGTGATATATATGAAATGACTCTCAAATCACTTTGGGACAGTGTGAAGCAGGCTGGCAAAAATAATATTCCATTCAAATGTACTCAGTTTGTGGCCACAGTATAAATGATAAACGGTTAACTGCTTCATATATTTTATTGCTTGTGTTAAGTAATCCTTCAGTCATTGACAGCCTACTCCAGTTTTGGCACAGGTTTGGTTTATTTGGAGGAAATGGGCGGTAACAAGTGTACTATGCACTTCACTGACCCCATTTTACAGCACAATGAGCACAAAATCAGCTATTATATCATCATATATCATAATTTCAGTCATTTTAATTGGTCTACTACATGTATATAGACATGCAATGTCCTCTCGCATTGAATGGTTTTGCATGGAAATGGCTCACAAGTACTCAGTGATTGGTGAAGCACTCTGAAATAAAACTTTTAAAAAAAAACTATTTAAAAAAGCTACAACTGGTGTAGGTCAGTCAATTCAATTATCAGTAGCTTATTTTTAGAGAGCGGGAACAAGGAAAGGTTTTTGTGTATACGTCTACGGCTACTATATTGAGTGATAAAAAAATCTAGACTTTATTCCTTTATTAACTACTGACCAAGATTGCCCTTTAGATTGTCTCTCCTCCAACATATTTCAGCTTCATGTAGGAGAAGATGTGTTATTGAAAACAGATCAAACATCATTGTCAAGCAGAACTGAGTGCTTTGCTTTGCCAGATTTAGCTCAATATTCAGAGCCAAACTTGCCACTGCCAAGTCTCTCATCATCTTTATACTGGAGCCAAGGATGAATGTCTGACAGCTCTCGGAATAAATGCATGCAAAAGTGGAGGAGAGAACAGACCCTCCTTACCACTCGCCAAAGAATGCACATTCCACATACTCTCTCTCTCTCTCTCTCATTTGAAGGGACACCTTAGAACGGTTGTAGTAAAGGCTTATTAGGCCAACTATTATTTGTTTAAAATAAACAATTCTTAAACTACATATCAAAATTTTGAAAAAAATAATCTTGCAATAGCAATTACTATAATAATTTGAATGCAAAACCGTTTTCAGTTATTGAATTTTGAGAATTAACTCTGTCCCTGCCATTGACGGCTTTCCATGTTTTCGCTGTTATACGGTAGAGGGGGCGCTATTTAGCATCTTCTGAAAGAGTACAGAATCTCGGAAAGAATCTTCACACAGGCAAAAAAAAAAAAAAAGGAGCGGAAACAAGCAATAAAAGCATTGCTTATGCACATGGTAGTCTTTTTTTTTTTTTAGCGATTTTCTCAGCTTTTTATTTAAAAAGTTGCTTTTTTTAATGAAACTTACCCACATTCAAATGTTGATATAAAAGAAATGTGTAGAAGCTGATAAAGACACAAAAGCTGTGTTTACATTAAATAAAACATTTTAAAAAAAGGCTCTGTTCTTTCTTTTGTTATACATATTGCATGTTCAGATATTCATACAACAAAATATTGTGGGGGGCATTACATTTTTGTAAAAATTATCAAAAACGCTGGCGGTGGCTGACAAGTTGTTGTTGTTGTTTTTTAAGTGTTAAAGGAGTTATGGCAATTTAAGGTACCATTAAAACAACCTGCAAGTTTCACAGCTTAAAACGTCGTTGTCACGGTGTGGGGTTTGTGTTTGGTTCCTTGTTCTTGTCTGTCATGCGTTTCCCTGTCTTTTCATGTTCAGCTGTTCCCCGTTTTGTTGATTAGTCTCCCCATGTGTTTCTGATTAGCCACGCCCCCTTGTTATCTTGTTTAGCTTGTTTGCCTGTGTATTTATACCCATGGTCTTCAGTTGGTGTTTGTTGGTCGTTGTTTGATGTTGTGATGTTCCTAGTTCTGTGTACCTTGTTCTGAGTTTACCCTGGATTACTGGTTTGTTGGATAATTAAAGTGCTTGCGATTGGATTCACTCTCTGCTTCGTCCTTGCCGCATCGTAACAGTCGTCCTCATTATAAAATGAGCATTTATTTAATCAAGCTCCAAAAACAGCTGGATATTGTGGGATCTGTAGCGTCACATGGGCAAATGCATTTGCATATGACTGCCTCTAGACTAGAGCAACACATCGACGAATAGTTATACATTATCGTACATAGGTTCCGTCCACTATCGTTCAGTCGCTTAATGGCTGACACCTGTCAATGTGAGCTTCACGTCAAAAGCAAAAATAATATAATCCCTGACATGGTCTAAACTGGATACAGTATACAGATACGCGCTCAATTTCTGACATACTCCACGCGCTTGAGTCTGCTGACAACAGGACAAATGAAAGAGTGAAAGAACGTTCACTTTGACGCGAACGTTCACTTTGTTTGTTCTGAGCATTTGACTGAAGATCGTTTTGTAAACAAGGCACAGTGTAATAGTGCAATAATAATCTTGTGTTGAAAGAGGAAGCAGCCAACTAGATCTGACAGCGGCTGCATCATAAACCGCAAGTAAACAATTTCATAATGCTCTCTGTATATGACGTTTTTATATAGATATAATGTTTTCGAAACACTTACTCACGAGCTAGGGGGTGTTAATTGTCAATCATCTGTGATGATGGTGGTCCTTTTTTTCTGATGACAAAAATTAATTCATTAAAAATTGTAATGAAGCAAAACCAAGTTCCTCATCGCCAGCAGTTTAAAGCTTCCTGATGACTCTCAACTCTTGTACTCATGTGCAACGTTATTCCTCAGCCAACATAGCTAGAGAAGCCACTGCTCCATATTCAACCTAGCTGTCTTAACACGTTCTGAACTCAATGGCGTCAGCATGAAAGAAATCTTAACCTCAGATCTTTTAACAGCGCGGTGGATGTTTTTTTGGATGTTATACAGACAGCGCTACTTCACGGTCATCTTGGTCCTTAATTTGTATATTTTTCCACTAGCCAAGGCAGAAGCCAGAAGCATCTGCCAAGAAAGCGTAACTGTATTTGTACACCTTCATGAATTAATAGCTGCATTTTGATGGAAACAAAAATAAACAGTTTTGTGGCTTCCACAATCAGGTCAGATGAGGATTATCCACAAGAGAGGCCTGTCAGAATGACAGCGGATTCCGAATAAAACGTCCTGGCTGAGAAACTCCGGTCTGGGATGCTGACTCCACAACTTAGGCATACAGAGAGCGAAGATATCAACACAGCCAGTGGAAAGAAAAGTTATCGGCATAATATTTACTCTGTGGGTTTCTGGGAAGGGCCGCTGAATGTGGGCGGTTGCCAGATAAAACCAGCAGGTGCTTGCGATTCGCTCCAGGCAGGGAGAGACGGCAGACAACGAAATGTTTCTGCTGTCTCCTCTGAATTCTGGTTTGATTGAATCTCCCATTGAAAATGTCAAAGCTGCATCACATTTATGAGGAATCTGGTCCTTTTTCAAGCATAAATTTATATGGTAACACAGACTGGACCGTGTGCAGAACGAGCTAAATGTTGTAATCCGTCTTTCCCGTGTCCAATGATAGCTGTGTGGCTCTTTTGCAAATGGATTGTTAGGAGATTTGAATGGTGCCTTAGTGTGCTAGCCTATGAAACAAAAGTGTTGAAATGGAGGCCATAATGCAACCATAATACAATAATACACAAATCCCTCATTCTACAGTATGTGGGCTGTCATGCTTTAGTCTTGGATGCCACACTCACTGACATCCCACTGATTCTCTGATATGCACTGTACACAAAAATGTACATGTACATGAAATTACATGTTCTAACTAAGCTGAATGGCTGTAACGCAACTTTTAAAAAAAGTTTGTCATGGGTCTGTATATATATATACACTCACCGGCCACTTTATTAGGTACACCTGTCCAACTGCTCGTTAACACTTAATTTCTAAGCAGCCAATCACATGGCGGCAACTCAGTGCATTTAGGCATGTAGACATGGTCAAGACAATCTCCTGCAGTTCAAACCGAGCATCAGTATGGGGAAGAAAGGTGATTTGAGTGACTTTGAACGTGGCATGATTGTTGGTGCCAGAAGGGCTGGTCTGAGTATTTCAGAAACTGCTAATCTACTGGGATTTTCACGCACAACCATCTCTAGGGTTTACAGAGAATGGTCCGAAAAAGAAAAAACATCCAGTGAGCGGCAGTTCTGTGGGCGGAAATGCCTTGTTGATGCCAGAGGTCAGAGGAGAATGGCCAGACTGGTTCGAGCTGATAGAAGGGCAACAGTGACTGAAATAACCACTCGTTACAACCGAGGTATGCAGCAAAGCATTTGTGAAGCCACAACACGCACAACCTTGAGGCGGATGGGCTACAACAGCAGAAGACTCCACCGGGTACCACTCATCTCCACTACAAATAGGAAAAAGAGGCTACAATTTGCAAGAGCTCACCAAAATTGAACAGTTGAAGACTGGAAAAATGTTGCCTGGTCTGATGAGTCTCGATTTCTGTTGAGACATTCAGATGTTAGAGTCAGAATTTGGCGTAAACAGAATGAGAACATGGAACCATCATGCCTTGTTACCACTGTGCAGGCTGGTGGTGGTGGTGTAATGGTGTGGGGGATGTTTTCCTGGCACACTTTAGGCCCCTTAGTGCCAATTGGGCATCGTTTAAATGCCACGGCCTACCTGAGCATTGTTTCTGACCATGTCCATCCCTTTATGGCCACCATGTACCCATCCTCTGATGGCTACTTCCACCATGTCACAAAGCTCTAATCATTTCAAATTGGTTTCTTGAACATGACAATGAGTTCACTGTACTAAAATGGCCTCCACAGTCACCAGATCTCAACCCAATAGAGCATCTTTGGGATGTGGTGGAACGGGAGATTCGCATCATGGATGTGCAGCCGACAAATCTGCGGCAACTGTGTGATGCCATCATGTCAATATGGACCAAACTCCCTGAGGAATGCTTCCAGCACCTTGTTGAATCTATGCCACGAAGAATTGAGGCAGTTCTGAAGGCAAAAGGGGGTCCAACCCGTTACTAGCATGGGGTACCTAATAAAGTGGCCGGTGAGTGTATATAGTATATCAGGTTGGTATGGCGAGCACTTTTGAGAAATAATCAGATATGCCAAATGTGTATGGTTAGTAACATCAATTCTTTAAAAAAAAAGTTGTGAAATGATCAGTATTACTTTTCGAGGGAAATATTAAAAATATTTTCTGGCTTTGGAACCTGACGTGTTATTATTTTAACCTTTTTTTTTTATACAAGCTTGTTATTGTGGTATAATCTATTTTAGATAAACTCATAATATATTGAATTGATCTAAAATAGATTACACCACAATGATCACAAATCAATGAACATAAATCCCTGTAATTGGTCGCTTTTCCTGTCTGTCAGAATCTCTTCCTGTCTAAAAAAATATTAGGCAGCAAACCTCTTTTCAATATTGATAATAATAAGAAACGTTTCTTGTGCAGCAAATCATCATATGTGACCCTGGATCACAAAACCAGTCACAAGTTGCACGGGTATATTTGTGGCAATAGCCAAAAATACATTATATGGGTCAAAATTATAGATTTTTCTTTTATGCCAAAAAACATTAGGATATTAAGTAAAGATCATGTTCCATGAAGATATTTTGTAGATTTCCTACCGTAAATATATAAAACATTTATTTTTGTGAGTGAATGCAGCACAATCGCGATCATACATGATCAACAACTTTAAAAGGAATTTTCTCAATGTTTCGATTTTTTTGCACCCTCAGATTCCAGATTTTCAAATAGTTGTATCTCGGCCAAATATTGTCCTATCCTAACAAACCATACATCAATGGAAAGCCTATTTATTCAGCTTATGTATAAATCTCAATATCCAAAAAAGTGACTGGTTTTGTGGTCCAGGGTCACATATTAAAATAATTTCTGAAGGATCATGTGACACTGAAGAACTGTAAATAATGATGCTGAAAATACAGCTTTTTGCAAAGGTAAACAATGAGTCCGCACACCAGAAGATGCTCCTAAGCGAGTTTTAATAGTTGCTCACCTCGTGTAACGTTTCGGGCCCAGCCCTTCATCAGACATAAACAAGTGGAGAGACACACCTCCTTATATACAGCCATACATGGTCACATGATCACATACATCCATGATAGAACCAATCAAGTGAAAGCACAATTACATCAGACAAACAGATAAAAATATGTAAGAAGTATATACCAACATTTATAATACAAGAAAATCTATTAGAAAATCTATTAAGTATATACCAACATTTATAATACAAAAAAATCTATTAAATATATTTGGTAGCTAAGAAAACCTAAAGTGCTTAAGGCACAGCCTAAAAAAATATATTTATTGAAAAAGTATCTCTACCACTGTGAACAATCATGATAGATGAGCCAGAATGTAAATGCATAAAGAATACCACAATGGTGTGTTACATATATCAAATCAGCAAAACGATCGCACAACATTTACAAAATTTGTTGAAAATTCTTTTTCATTGACATAAGTTATTTACAGGAATGGCCTCAGGTCAAAGTCTTCATTCAACCCTTTTGGAGCTAAAGTGTCCAGGGTATAAATCCAGAATGCTTCTCTTTTAAGCAACAGACGATTTACGTCTCCTCCACGGGAGGGCTGTTTCACAAGTTCAATGCCACAATATCTGAGAGAAGAAACGTTATGAGAGGCTTGTGAAAAGTGCACCGCTACTGGGCTTTTGATGTCATGATTACGAATGTTTGATCTGTGTTCTGAGATCCTTATTTTCAATGACCTGGTCGTTTTACCAACATAGGCCAAGCCGCACGGGCATTTAAGTAAATAAATAACATTTTTTGTGTTACAAGTAATCACACCTTTGACATCATAAAGTTTTCCAGTGCATGGGTGATTAAAGGTGGTGGTTTTATGTGTAAAGTTGCATTGAGTGCAGTTGCCACATCTGTAATTACCAAAGGGAATAGACTGCAAAAAATGTGGTGGAGTCAATGGTGGAAGATGAGCTCTCACCAACATATTTTTGAGATTAGGTGCTCTTTTGTACACAATGCGGGGTGATGTAGTAAAGCATTTAAGTGCTGAATCAGAGTCAATAATGTGCCAATGTTTTTTAATGATGGATTCGAACTCTCTGCCAAGAGGTGAATATTGGACAATACAGTTAACTCTAGACTCAGAAGTTCTGGATCTGGTGTTGCTGAGACAGTCAATTTGCGATGTATTTTCAAAACGGTTACGTGCTTGAGTAATCCATTCATGTTTGTATTGTCTCTGTTGAAAACGTTTTTCCAAATCAGATGCTTGGGCTTGGAAATCACTATCAGAACTACAGATCCGGCGAATGCGACTAAACTGAGACAAAGGCAGACTCTTCTTGAGTGGAATGGGATGAAAAGATTGTCCATGAAGAATAGAATTTCTGTCAGTACTTTTTCGATATAAGTTAGATCCCAGTCTATTCAAGTCTCTGTAAATAAGAATGTCTAAGAAGTTCATCTTGTGCCTGTCAAAATCCATTGTGAATTTCAAATCGCTACTCCTAGCGTTAATAAAATCATGGAACTGTTTTAACTGAGTCTCAGAACCGGTCCAAATGAAAAAAATATCATCTATGTACCTCCTCCAGTTGGAAATTGAGGGTAGGAATGGGTTGCATAAGTGGTTCAGGATGATTTCCTTTTCAAAAAGTCCGCAGAATAGGGATGCAAAACTTGGGGCCATTTTTGCTCCCATGCTCGTGCCTGACACCTGGAGGTAAAAGTCAGAGCCAGAAAGAAAATAGTTGGATGTGAGAACAATTTCAATGAGGTCCACAATACAGGAAGTGCTTGGGGTGCAGCTGGAGCGCTGATTTAAAAAGAATTCTACTGCTTTTAGCCCCCCTTCAAATGGTACGTTGGTGTAAAGAGACTCAATGTCCATAGTCACCAGGAAACAATGTTCATCCGATACCTGGATAGATTGAATCATATTGATGAATTCCATAGAGTCTTTTACATAGGATGGAAGAGAAGTGACGAGTGGTTGGAGAAAATAATCCACAAATGCTGCAATTTTCTCTGTTAGAGACCCAATGGCTGCCACGATGGGCCGTCCTGGTGGTACATTTGTATAGGTTTTATGAATTTTGGGGAGAGTATACAAAACTGGAGTGACAGGAAAGTCTACTACCATAAAAGCATGTTCTGGTTTTGTTATTTCTCCAATTAGTAGGAGGGAATCTAACTTCCTCCTAATACACTGTTTGAACTCCTGTGTGGGATTATGATTGAGTTTCTTATAAAACATTGTGTTGCTCAGTTGTCTCTGAATTTCCCCATCATATGCTGTCCGGTCCATGATGACAATGGCACCACCTTTGTCTGCGCTTTGGATCACCACTGACTTGTCGTTTTTTATAGAGTTCAGTTCCATCCTCTGATCCTTAGACAGGTTATTGGCTACCTTATAATCCCTCTTTTTGCCCAATAGGAGGGAAACATCCTTCTCCACTAGTCTGCAATAAGTATCTATTGATGCATTTCTTTTATGAGGGGGAATAAAGGTGCTTTTACCTCTGAAGGGAGTCCTTGGTCCAGCAGGAAGCCTGGAGCTTAAGTCACTCTCTCGTTCTAACGCGACGGGTAAGTCATCTGGGTCCTCAGTACCTTCCATCAATTTGCCAGCAGAGTTAGAAGTAAACTCATTGTGGTTACTGAAAAATTCTTTAAGTCTCAACGTTCGAAAAAACTTATGAAAATCTACAATTGTATCAAAATCTCGGCAATGAGTAGTGGGAACAAAAGAGAGCCCTTTACTTAAAGCAGTCAGGCAAGTGTCAGATAGTGATTTACTCGATAAATTAATTACATTTTGTACCTGTTCCGTTTCTGTGTCTGGCGAGTCCAATACCGCTCTCTGACGGGAGGCGCTCTTCCCTCGCCTGCATTTTTTCTTGCTCCTGTATGTGGAGGTTTCGGTTCGTTTCGTCTCACGTTGCCTAAAAAAGGGCCACTTGTCTGAGAGTAGGCGCTAGACTCTGAGTCGTATTCCAGGTCCGTAGATGACTGGTGTGGACTATCCTTCCGGATGTTGCGTCTTGTATATTTACCACGTGCGTTGTCACCTTCTGGCCTGGATCCACGGCTTCTCCATGGGAGTGGGTTTCTCCATTGATAGATTCTCCCACTATCGTAATCAGCAGCGTCTCTCTCAAATTTCTTTCTCTTTGAAGCCGTGATTTCTTTAACCAGCTCATTTTTATGATATTCGCACTCGTCAAGGAGCTGTTTGTATTTATTTGGGTCTGTGTGCTCACTCTCTAGTTGCTGTTTGACTGTAGATATTTCCTCACGAACTATCGCTAGACTGGCAGATGCTTCCTGTATAGTTAGAGCCATTAGGTCAAAAGAGCATTTATTGAGTATTTCGCTCCAGCGATCACAGAATGTATCCTTATCTTTACAGATAATCGGACCTTTATTGATCCTGAGACCCCTAGGGATTCTCTTTGCCCGCATATAATCGCTGAGTGTAACAGCATGTAGATATAGGCGTGTCTCTCTTTCTTGTAATCTTTCCAGAGTTCTGGACGACACTCCAGTGGATTCTCTCATTGAGCCACTAAAAAGTGAGTCTTTAAAGATGATTTGTGAGTAATCTTCTCGAGAGAACTCAAAAGTTGCAGAAGCATTCGAATCCATTGTCTAGATAGTATAGATGAACTGCACCAATGTGGTTGTTTGAATTCAGGAGTCAAAAAAAGGAGTGCTGTGCCGATCAAATTTCATGTAAAGAGTTCAAAAAAGTGCAGCACGCACATCCAAAGTAATAAAACTGGGTGCTGGACGGACAGATATTTGCAAAGGTAAACAATGAGTCCGCACACCAGAAGATGCTCCTAAGCGAGTTTTAATAGTTGCTCACCTCGTGTAACGTTTCGGGCCCAGCCCTTCATCAGACATAAACAAGTGGAGAGACACACCTCCTTATATACAGCCATACATGGTCACATGATCACATACATCCATGATAGAACCAATCAAGTGAAAGCACAATTACATCAGACAAACAGATAAAAATATGTAAGAAGTATATACCAACATTTATAATACAAGAAAATCTATTAGAAAATCTATTAAGTATATACCAACATTTATAATACAAAAAAATCTATTAAATATATTTGGTAGCTAAGAAAACCTAAAGTGCTTAATGCACAGCCTAAAAAAATATATTTATTGAAAAAGTATCTCTACCACTGTGAACAATCATGATAGATGAGCCAGAATGTAAATGCATAAAGAATACCACAATGGTGTGTTACATATATCAAATCAGCAAAACGATCGCACAACATTTACAAAATTTGTTGAAAATTCTTTTTCATTGACATAAGTTCTACAGCTTTAAAAATACAGCTTTACCATCACAGGAATAAATTACATTTTAAAATATATTTAAATAGAAAAGTTATTATAAACTGTAATAATATTTTACAATATTGCTGTTTTGACTGTATTTAGTCAAATAAATGCCGCTTTAGTGAGCATAAAAACCTTTTAAAACCCAAACTCTTTTGTAAAAATTGTCATTTAATCAATTTCAATTAGTCTAAAGCTTATAACAATAGACTTTGTTTTGAAGGCCAAAACTGAAAGGCGGAGCTCTATCTGCCACAATATCCTTCATGGTTGAACTTTTAATAGAGGCTCAAGTTAGACTGAAATATACCCCTCTTGGGAGCCACACTGATCTTTCCCCCGTCATGCCTCAAAGGGCTCCTCATTGTTTGGCATGTGAATAAACAGTCAGGCCAGATCGTGCGCATGACTGCCACCTACATAGGGCATCACATCACTGAAATACATATATGGAAATGAACGTGATAAGCATGCCAACAATGCCTCCACATTTCATCACCATCCCCATGGCAGCCCGATCACATGCCCAAATAAACAAGACAAATACACAAGCTGTTAAAGATTTAAATCTAATAACAGCAGAGTTTTAATTACTGTCCAATAAAACAAACAGATGGGCCACCATACAGAAAAGTGAAACTCTAATATGAAAAGTGATTACAAGTGTTTTCCACAAAAGCACCAGGTTGCACTGACTGACATCTAGTGGTCAAACATGGTCGTTAAGTGTCTCCGTTCTGAATACATCGAGTCAAGTCAATAGTAGCTAGTTTCTTAAAATGTTTAACACGTCTGCCAGTAAATTTCTACTTAAACAACTTAAATGTTGAAAGTACTGCCAGTGGAAGATAGATTATGCAAAACTCCTCATTCGTTGTGTATGAAATGAAGTTGCTGTAGCCTATATACAAGTATGTTTAAGTAGCAGCATATATTTATAAGGCTATTTTCAGGTCGTGGCATGTTGACATGTGCTTCAAATTATATTATAAACGTACAGCACTTTTATTTTTACTATGATATTATGTTACCTTGCTCCATGAATTGTTTGACAAATCAATGTGTGTGTGTTATAATTGTTTATATTTCGCTGAAAGTGAAAATCCTATAATTTGCTCTAAGCAGGTTCTATTATGACAACGGGCACAATGTTAAATGAACTTTATATTTTTATCCTAGGCAATAATGGTGGTGATGTTCAGGTTTTTTTTTTCTTTTCCCATAGCTATAGCAAACAATTTAAAGTAGGCAATATGTAAATGCCTATACAGACACTCACTTTCAAAATTACACCTACTCTGAGAAATATTTATTTAGGCTACATCACTACAACTTGCCCGATGTATCCTATCTCCAAAACACTAACGCTAAATTGAAAATACGACGGTTAAGCAATTTTAAACTTCAACATCAATGCTCTATAATCAGAATAAAGTAAATGATTGCAAACTATTTCTAAACCCATGTTGTGCCATATAGGCTACTGTCATTTCACATGAACGCTACAACGCAGGGAGCGTGAACTTTCAGTGTCACTAACCTGCAAGTCGTCTCTCTCTGACACTTTTCCACAATAAATCCCAAGCTTTGGTCGTGGATTCTCTGAGATGCTCACTGAAAGATCGCCTGAGTGTCAATGTGAGAGACTTTCGTTTCGCTGTCATCGTCAATCCGCGCTCATAATAATAATCAATCAGTGGCTCGCGCGCGAACTCCCGTTATAGTGTCTCAAAGATAGCGAGACTCCTTGTGCTCTTCTTCACCTGCCCCGCAGCCGCAAACCGCGACGGGAAACTTTTCCGAAAAATAAATGCATAGCGAAACGAAAAATGTGCCAATAATCTCCCAAATAATCCAGTTTAAGGCGCTGGACGGTAAAAGACGCGCAGCCGCTGTCTGGAGTCGCCGTGTGTTGCAGAGCAGATGTGGGTTTGTTTGAAGTTTCTCCGTCAGCTTGTAACATATGATCTCTCTCTCTCTCTCTCTCTCTCTCTCTCTCTCTCTCTCTCTCTCTCTCTCTCTCTCTCTCTCTCTCTCTCTCTCTCTCTCTCTCTCTCTCTCTCTCTCTCTCTCTCTCTCTCTCTCTCTCTCTCTCTCTCTCTCTCTCTCTCTCTCTCTCTCTCTCTCTCTCTCTCTCTCTCTCTCTCTCTCTCTCTCTCTCTCATTCCATATTAGGTCCTCATTTTAGTTAATTTTTCCCATGAAAAAAACGGCATTAAGAAAATGCTGTATTTGTAAAATCTGAATAAATATTATATTGTATTTCTGGGGAAATGTATATTTGAACAATACTGTGAAAAATTGCTGCCTTCAATTTTTAAGTAGCCTACAATCAACTTGGATTTTTAAGTCATTTCAATTTAAATCACATTAATCTGACTTAAAAAAAATTGGTTGAATCTTATGAAAATTGCTTAACTTATTTTGATGAGTTAAATCAATGTAAAAACATGTTGTCATAACTTATTGATCATAATGTTTTTTTTTCCGTGTAGAATTTGAATAAATATCACATGCAATGTATTTGCGAACAAAAATACATTATATTTTAAAATATTAATAAATACATATTAAATATAAACAATAACATTATACTATAGGCCTGTATTCTGACAGTGACTTTTCAAATACTCCAGGCAATTAAGCACAAAACTCTGCTCACGTACTCTGGTCTTAACTAAAATATAATATAATATTAAATGTAATGAAATTGAATTGAATTGAAAATAGTACATACTAAGTGTAAAAAATGAAGCTACATATTGAAAAAGAAAGGTCATGCTGAGGAAGGGTAGACATACCATGAACACTGACGGCTCATTTAATTATGGCCTCTATGGATTCCATTTTGGACTCAGCATGGCATTATCATCATAACAGAGGAGATTGCTTTGTGAGACAGGTTTTCTGTCTAATGTGAAGGGTTGATCCAAGCTGAGAGGTCTGGAATGGAAAAATTAGGTGACGGCAAAAAGAGAAACGAATACCTTTCACATAAATGACTACTGCATACAGTTAAACTCGTAACAGATTACTATCAGAGTCTATTTTTCCTGGATTCGGGATTTGTTATGAAAGGAATGAGGTTCTAACATGAAGAAGTGCAGTATTTGTTGTCTTTTGAGATCAGAGAGAACAGTGTTAACCAGCCAGTCGTGTGTCTAGGTAGGGAACAGGTAGGTGTGTGGCCGTTTTTAAGGTGGGTGTTAATGCGCCTGAGCTTTATTCACTAATGGAGTCATCTGATGGGAAAGACCAACCAGGAGAACATGAGGGGGTCATCTGCTGTGCCTCAGCTTACGTGTCAAAGGTCAAAGGTTAGGGCCAAACATTTCCCCTCTTGCGGGATCTGCAGTGGAATGCCTGGCTTGGCGATACGACCGTCTGACCACTTAAAGAAAAGACTCGGAATTGGTGTGCTCAGAGGTCGACCAAATTTGAATTGTGCCAATAAGATAACTTGAGTGGAAAAGCCAATTATATTATGCATTTTAGAACTATATGTATGTAATTCATTTATAAATAAATCATATATATATATAGTACATAGTGTAGTATATGTAAAAATGTATATAGCTATATAGTAATAGTTTATAAAAATAAATATAGATAGATAGATAGATAGATAGATAGATAGATAGATAGATAGATAGATAGATAGATAGATAGATAGATAGATAGATAGATAGATAGATAGATAGACCTATTTAAAATACACAAATACAGTGCTACATAACTAACTTCAATATCTAGACTTGAGTGGTTCAAAAAAACAAGATAAAATGAAGACCACCTAAATGACAGCTTTCTATTCTCAGATTCATGTGTCTAACACACGGAACCGCTTAATACTGCAAAGTAAGTGTCTGTCCACCTCCGCAACTGTCTCACTCCATCACTGCTCCAGCTGGCTGTTCTGAGCCCTTGATCTCCTGTCTGTCAGCAGCTGATCTCTTCGAGAGACCCATCACTTTAAACTTCAGTACAGGCCAGGCTTTCCATTATACAACCAGTCCAGGGAGCAAAATACCAAACTAGCAGTCAGCAGAACCTTGATGACACTCGGCCTCGCTGTCAAAGCAGTAGATGCCGAACGTGTCGTCTGCTGTCTGTGCGGTCACGTTTCATTTCGAGCAATCTACAATGAAATAACCAGAAAGCATTAAACCATAAATTATGATATATCCAACTTGATACGTTCATAACCGCTCCAAGTGTCTCATTAAATAAACTGATCTTCGAGATTAAAACCGAAATGGATATTGTGAAAGAAATCTGTCAGCCCAGATGTGGATCTATGGGTGCTTATATGAAGTAACTAAATAATTAGTTTCACAGAATTACAGAGCAAACCCTCAACGTTTGCCAGGGAGAAAATGAATGTCGTACAGATGACTCGGTGGACTTCTGCCAGGCGGAGCATTTGCACAGTAGCCAAGCTGGTGTCTCTGCATTCTCACCAGCGTCGAGATACGCAATTGAAACCACATGAACTTTCAGATACCGAAATTCCTCGTTTAAAAATATTTGAGCCTATTTAACGCAAGCCTTTAGTCTGGTCCTGTGCTCAGTAATGGGGTCATGCGGGTCACGTTCCTGATCAAAGCCTCTGACAGGAAGCCCTGCGCTCATGGCTCCGTGCTATCATTCCTTTTGCTGTGACGTTTTCAGCATCATAAGATTGTTGATATCAAGGATAAGATTATTATGGCTAGACTATTGGAGGATACACACAGGAAGCAGTGATGTAAGGGGAGGAAGTGGTCGTCAGAATGTGAATGGCTGTCCACACAAACCGACTGGGGTTGCTTGTTTTGGCAAGACCCCATCAAGCTCGTATCTTCTTTCTAAACAGACCCTTTAGGCTGCATGTGTAAATACAACACACTTTGTTCCTTTTCAAAGTCAGCATGAAATCAAAATAGGCAATTCCTATTTTTTTTGTGGAATAATGAAGTGTTTATTATAAATAATTCATTCATGCACATCATTTAAAAGAGTTTTAATTTGCCCTCATAATCTTTAATAAAAATAACTTCCCACTTGCAGTGACATCTCTTCTCTGATGATGCGTTCACTGGAGCGAGGGCGGGACAACATGTCACTCACATGACATCACAGCATATGACACACCATCCAATGAACCAATCAATTCCAGATATACAAAATAATGTCCCGCCCAACATTTTGTCTTGTTCAAGAAGCCATTTCGGATATACTGTACGTCACAATAGGGAAGAAAGGACTACTGCAACTTCCGCTTCATGTCGACTTTAGATGAAAAGAAGTTTATCTGAAAGACTTGAGCACAATTAATCGCCACTAACCTAATGCCTTGTGTTGGTTCCCACACATCTAAATAAAATATGTATTCACCCCAAGTGGCTTCATTTAATCTGCACTATGAATTAAACATGAAACCGCATGTGATCTTCTCTTGCACCTCTTGTTTGTTTGGCTACAAGCCCAGTGACTTGAGCTCCAGACTGACCACTGAGCTGCAATGAGAAAAGGCCCAGATGTTAAGAAGCTACATTTTTTTTGGGGGGGATCCAAATGGCCCACTCATTTGGCAGTGAGGTCTGAAGCCAGGCTCCAGGAATCCTCCAGGGGGATCACGCTTCCCAGCCTAATGCATTCAAGGCGTGGAATTCTCCCCCAACCACCCTTTTCTCCCACTCACACTCGCCCATCTTATGCATGCACTATAAATTTCCCGAGCAAATATTCCCAAGCCAGGGCTGCAGTTTTCCAAAGAAAATCACAAATGTAATGTATATCTGATTTTAGATTAGGGGCTAGAGGGGGAGGAAAGGTCTTAAAGTAATAGTTCACTGAGTGAATGTGATTCATTGTGTAAAACATCATCAGGTCATCACTTTAGAATCATGAGGATAGATGTATATTCTTAAATCGCTGTTACATAAATGTAATTGTGTGACTGTGGTTATGTTTGAAATAGCATACCGTCATACTGCTCTTGCTATTTCTGCAGTACAGTATACATGTATATATGCAATGCACTCCTTTAAAGAGTGACGTATTAAGTAGTTGCCAGAAGTTATTATTTATGAAATAAATAAAAGGCAAGGCATTTTTACATGTTTTTCATAATAAAAAATTGAAATAGCCACATATTTTTTTGTCAAGATAACCAGTGTTGGGGAAAGTTACTTTGAAAAGTAATGCATTACAATATTGCGTTACTCCCTAAAAAAGTAACTACATTGTAAAAATTATACTATCAATAAGTTATGACAACATTGTATTAATCAACTGATCGAACAAACAAACAACTGAATCAATGAATGAGCAACCAGCTAAATGAATTAATCAATAAGTGAAAATTATAACATAATCAACAGCTACTGTAATATTTGCTAGTAACTTGTGACTGAATGAACATTATGAATAAACTGAATAAACAAACAAACAACTGAACCAATTAATGAACCAATGAACAGTAACAGAGCAACTACTATACTATTTGCTAGCCACTTGTGACTGAACGAAGAGAACAAACTAACTAACAAACAAACAAACAAACAAATAAATGAATAGCCAAGTAGAACCAATGGCCACTATAATATTTGCTAGTCACTTGTGACTGAACAAAAAGAATGAATAAACTGAACAAACAAACAACTGAATCAATAATTTAATGAAAAGTATAACAGAATAAACTGCAACTACTGTAAAATATTTGCTAGCCAGTAGCCACTTGTACCGAAATGAACAGAATGAATAAACTAAAGGAACAAACCAACTGAATCAATGAACGATAACAGAATTAATACTCTCGATAATGTTTGCTAACCATTTGTTAATGAACAGAATTAATGACCTTAACAACTAAATGAATCTTTTCAAAGTTACTTTGAAAAGTAATGCATACAATACATGCGTTACTCCCTAAAAAAGAAAGTTCAGTTGTTTTTTTGAATGAACAAACAACTGAATCAATAAACAAACAACCGGGTAAATTAATGAATCAAATGAATCAATAAATAGTAACAGAATCCATACTATAATATTGGCTATATTAACTTGTGACTGAACAAACATAGCAAATAAATTGAATGTACAAACTTAATCAATACAAAAGTAACAGAATCAATCAACAGTGACTAAAACATTTGCTAGTCACTTGTGACTGAACAAAATGAGCTAACGACTGAATGAACAAACAAACAACAGGATCAATGAATGAATCAATGAACAGTAACAGATAGTAAAATATTTGCAATCCAATTGTAAATAAATGAACAAACTGAACAAAAAAAACATCAATAAACAAATAGCAGAATCAACAGCCATTGTGTTATTTAAAGCTGCAGTCCGGCATTTTTCCTCTTTGTCGCCATCTCTGTTCGAAATCTGCAATTGCAGTCATTCGCGGAATTATCAACTTTACGTGGGTTGTAGTTCAACACCCTCGACACGGCACAGCGCGGATGAACACAATGTTTGAGGAGAGTGTGCAGCTGTCAGTCACCGCGCCGATGTTGATACTGGCATTCAGAATCACAGATTATTCTTTTTGGAAGTATGACCAACATAACAATTTTCACCGGGAAATGTCATCTGAACTAGTAAGAAACATCCACTTTTGTTCTGGTTCTGACATTGCAGTAAATCGCGCTGATTAAATCTAACAATTGCTTATAAATTATAATTTCTTGCAAAACCGTGCAAAGTAGCTATACTATGTTCTCTAATTGTTAATGTTAACAACGTCAGCAAGCATTGCGTGACTACATCATGTAATGTCCTTCCGATATTATCCTTGTTTTCGCATGGGTCCGGTTGCAGTCTCTTTTTCTGTAGCCACTCCGAAGTCCGAACGAAGTCTTTTGCATGTTACAGCGGGTGAGTCTCTAGTTGTCACTGATGATGATCGTCGTTTGAACCTTTCTGGATCCGCCATCAAATTGATAAGTTTAATTATATCAAGTGCTGTGAGAAAAGGCTATAAATCTCCACCTCCAGCATCCTCACACGCAATATAGCTTATACTAGCCGAGACTCCTTCTTTATGTGTACAGATGTGACGTAATGACGCAAACACTGTTGCCAACTATTTTCTAAGGAAAGTAGCTAACGCCTTCCCTAAAAGTCGCTAAATGTCGCTAGATGACGTCATCCGTAATTAGCATATTCATGACGTCATCGCGTCGTACTTGCGTTCTGCCATGCCTAATGTGTTTTCTCTCTAAATTCATGCTCACATTCTGTATTTTAATATAATATAATATGAATGTCCAATAAAGCTGTTCTCATTACCTATATTATTTTTGTCAGACAGTAGAACAAGTAGGCTAGCTATGATATAGGCTAGTGAATGACTAAATATTTTTATATGTGTAAAATTATCTGAATTGAGAGAGTTCGGGAACTGGGTGAAAGCTCTGTGATAGTGAGTATTACAAGTAATAAGCACAAGAAAAGATCGGAATTAAAATGGTCAAACAAAACTCTTTAAAAATAAAACAAAAGAGAAGCAGATAAGTGACAAGTCCGTGAAAAAACCCCCCAAAAAACTGGCGCGCGCTCAACACATGAATGTGCTGTTGCTCGTCTCAGCCATTCACTGAACAAGGTAGACGCCGTTAGAGAGAGAGAGACGGCCGGGAGAAGGCAAGACCTCGCGCTCGCAGGACAGTACTGGCAACATCTGGAGATTACTGAGGTTTGTGTGAAAAGTCGCTAGATATGTCGCTAGTCGCTTTTTAAAAAAAATGACGCTAAAGGGGTCTGAAAAGTCGCTAAAAATAGCGACAAAGTCGCTAAGTTGGCAACACTGGACGCAAAGACATGCTTGAATCTCCCGCGGAAATCCACCAGTACCACTAAAATTAAAAACATTATTACAAGCTTACCGTTTTGCATCGAGCTAAGGCAAGCAGATAGTTTTGAACACTGGCTGGTTATGTATTTTATCAAATATGTATTTTGGATCATTTTTAACCCAAAAAAAGCTACGGACAGCAGCTTTAAGTCACTTGTGATCAGAGCATGCTATAAAATAATGTAGACCAGAACCCAAAGATTTACACACAGATGTCATGAAGGGGCCAGAGGGGGTCTGTGAATGCTATTGTTTCACTGTTACAAACTAGCAGAATGACAAAGCATGTAATGCTGTCAAGTCAGAATCTGTTAGGCCTCAACCAACCACAGAAGTCCATGGGAAAACATTTACAGTCACACACACACACACACACACACACACACACACACACACACACACACACACCACCTGGCTTTTATTAGCAGAGAGCAGATTATAACACAAACACTCATTTTTTATTTGCATGTACACAATCTGTGATTTGTCCACTTTAACACACTGTATGTGCCTCTGTACGTTCAAATTCTCATTTTAATGGACACGACTCAAACTGTCTACTGGCTGAATGCTATATAAGCAATTACCATCTGAT
The DNA here is from genome assembly GCF_029890125.1 of Rhinichthys klamathensis goyatoka. Taxonomy (NCBI): domain Eukaryota; kingdom Metazoa; phylum Chordata; class Actinopteri; order Cypriniformes; family Leuciscidae; genus Rhinichthys; species Rhinichthys klamathensis. Next base: position 46,254 of record NW_026606844.1, on the reverse strand, counting down.
TTCAGTCAACATTTCATTTGATTAGGATCACATAAATCCAATGACATCTGTACAGCCCAACCCGACCCGATACAAGATAAAACAACAAACGAGCGAATCAAATGTTCTACTCATACCGTCTTACATCTTTGCAGCAGACTAAATACAGCCGAGAAGTATCTTTTGGCAAAGCAAGATTGGAAATTAATCCTAGATTAGATTTAAACTTAGATTAGACTGGATTTAAACATAGAATCAAACATAGAATCTATCAAATCTGTCAGAAAAAAAAGCAAAAAGAAAAGAAAACTGACTAGGAAAGCACAACAGGCAACCAAATCTTCTAAATATCAGGCTGTTCACAAACAACGCAATAAATGAATAGAAATAGAAAACAGAAGGCGATCCAGGCGAGATGTTTGGCACAAAACCAAAAGTAGAGCATCTGCTGATTCTTTACTGTTTGTTGCCTCTTTGATTGCAGGGCTAAAATGTTTAATAAGTACTTAACCACAAGAAAGCCCCACTATCCTGCAGGAAACAACAGCTTTCCTGTACAAGCATGAGCTAAACATGAAGTGTTTGGGTAATTAAGCAAAAATAGCCTTAATATAAAACACTGCATTATACACTCACCTAAAGGATTATTAGGAACACCTGTTCAATTTCTCATTAATGCAATTATCTAATCAACCAATCACATGGCAGTTGCTTCAATGCATTTAGGGGTGTGGTCCTGGTCAAGACAATCTCCTGAACTCCAAACTGAATGTCAGAATGGGAAAGAAAGGTGATTTAAGCAATTTTGAGCGTGGCATGGTTGTTGGTGCTAGACGGGCCGGTCTGAGTATTTCACAATCTGCTCAGTTACTGGGATTTTCACGCACAACCATTTCTAGGGTTTACAAAGAATGGTGTGAAAAGGGAAAAACATCCAGTATGCGGCAGTCCTGTGTGCGAAAATGCCTTGTTGATGCTAGAGGTCAGAGGAGAATGGGCCGACTGATTCAAGCTGATAGAAGAGCAACTTTGACTGAAATAACCACTCGTTACAACCGAGGTAAGCAGCAAAGCATTTGTGAAGCCACAACACGCACAACCTTGAGGCGGATGGGCTACAACAGCAGAAGACCCCACCGGGTACCACTCATCTCCACTACAAATAGGAAAAAGAGGCTACAATTTGCAAGAGCTCACCAAAATTGGACAGTTGAAGTGTATATTCTGATTCTGAATGGAGTATATCCATCTAGAGAATTTTTAAGATATCGATTTGGTCTTGATGCTAATAGTTGCTCCTTTTGTGTTGATCAGATCGAAACAACAGAACTTCTATTTTATGATTGTACATTTGCCTATACCTTTTGGGAGGATTTGCATTACTGGTTATTTCCTAAATTTAAAGATTTACATGTATTAACAAAGGAAAATATAATGTTTGGTATTTTTTATGAAAGATGAAACACTTGACTTGGCAGTAAACACATTTATTATTCTTGGGAAATTCTTTTTACACAAGAATAGATTCCTGAAAACACTACCAAACTTTTACGTTTTTCATAAAGAACTGTGTCATTACTTCTTCTCGCTAAAATTGATGAAGAAAAAGAATGCCTTAATCTTATCTACTTTGATAGAGGAAAGATGTGAAACTTTCTGAAAACCCCTAGTCTTTTATTTTATTTCCTTTATTTTTATTTTTTTTGTTTTTTTTTTACCATGTTTGTATTTTCTATATTCTATGTTATGGTGCTTGTCTGTTGTCTGAGAAGGCATTTCATATGTTGTACCAGGCCAATTATGGTAATTGTTCAATAAAAAGAAAAAAGTTGTTCAATAACAGACGAACGTCGCTCTGCATACGTCATCTCCTTCATCGCTCTGATTGGTTTTAGGTCTATCCAATTGCGCCCAGAGGCATTTGAGCTACGTCCGTTGGTGACGCCCCTTTGGAAATGATTTGTCTATGAAGCTTTGCCAGACCATAACTCAGTTACAACTGAGAATGGTCTGGTTTTAACCAGGCTACTAATACACCACAAAAGGCCAACAATTTACAAAAGTAATAACACAATGACTTCACTTTTACATTGTCTTCACATTTTAAGAGTTTGGAATGAAACATCTGAATTTCAAGATTTGTTTGCTAAATTACAGGACAAGGTGGTCATAATGAATGGTGCTCAAACATGTATTTGTACATGTACATGTACATCCCGTCCTTCGGATGAGACGTTAAACCGAGGTCCTGACTCTCTGTGGTCATTAAAAATCTCTGTCCATCATGGCCTCCTAATCATCCCTATATACTAATTGGCTTCATCACTGTCTCCTCTCCACCAGTATGCTGGTGTGTGGTGGGCGTTCTGGCGCAATATGGCTGCCGTCGCATCATCCAGGTGGATGCTGCACATTGGTGGTGGTTGAGGAGATTCCCCCCTTCCATATGTGAAGCGCTTTGAGGTCCCAGAAAAAGCGCTAAATAAATGTAACGAAAAAATGTAACGAATTATTATTTGTACTTTTTTTTTTTTTTTTTAGAAAACTGATCTTTCGTTTAGCAAGGACATTAAATTGATTAAAAATGAAAGACTAACAATGTTGCAAAATATTTATATCTTCTAACATTCTGTTCATCAATGAATTCTGAAAATAGATACTACAGTATATCACGGTTTCCATTCTTTATTAAGTAGAAATAATAAATGTTTCTTGAGCAGCAAATCAGCATATTAGAATGATTTCTGAAGGATCATGTGACACTGAAGACTGGAGTAATGATGCTGAAAATTCAGCTTTGCCATTACAGTAATAAATTACATATGAAAATATATTAAAATAATAATAAAAAAAATATTTCACAATATTACGTTTTACTGTATTCTGATCAAATAAATGCAGCCTTTGTGAGCATAATAGAAATCAAAAATATATACTGTATAAAAAATATATAAAAATGATCCCAAATTTTTTAATGGTGCATATACTCATCAACACACATTTTACTTCCATTGAAATATTGCTTCTGTTCCTAGCTAATTACTCTGCATATCCTGTTTTGAAGATTCCTCACTGTATTGGAGTTGGATTTGAATTCTGACAAGAATTCAGTTCCCACACACACACAGTTATATCGCTTCACTTCATTTTAAGTTACAAAACAAAGCTCAAAAAAAGAAGAGAATGTTCCAGCTCCTTAGATTGTTCTTGGACATTTATTCATCCTGGGATTTGCAGAGCACTGCATGTAATTGATGGGGACTGCAGAGGTGACAAGTCTTGTACAATGGGGCCTGATCCAAATCAGTGGCCATTCAATCCCTCAACGACATCTCTATTGAAAGGAAAACACACTCTGGCAAGCATGAGTTAATCAAATTATAGGGGAATTATTGAGAAAGATTCCTTAGCGCAAGAACCTGTGATGATGCAGTAAGGAATTAAAATGTTACATTGTGCAAATTGCTTTTTAAACACAAAGGCAAACCAGATAATCCATCAATCCTTACACAAAAACAATCGCAGGACTTATAAAACTTAATTGAGACCAAAAAGCAATTCAGCATTACAGAATTCCAAACTACCAGTGCCAACGATGGAAGTCCACAAGAAGCCACAGGCCATTTTCTTTCTTTCCACATGTGGAATATTTCATGCTCTCCCTATGGCAGCGACTCTCTTTACAGTACAGCCTGCCAGGCCACATGACGACCTGCCTGTAAATTTAACTCATGATGTCATTGATTTGGGCCATGCAGGAGCAGAGGGAGGCTAAAAAGATCACATATACTCTCATATGTGAACACAAAGTCCATACTAACTAACTTATGCTTTTTTTGCAGATTTTGCCTTTAATATAGTAGGAAAGTATAGAGAAGACAGGAAGTGGGAGAGAGAGAGAGGGGGACAGGATCAGGAAAGGTCCATGAGCCGGGACTCGAACTCGAGCTCTACCCACAAGGCTATTGGCTCCAACAGAGATGAAGGCTTTTAAATGTAAAAATGATTGGTGCTTCTATCACAATCGAGTGCAACAGTGCCCACCCCCTTTTTCAGCGGCGCTGGTTCTGGAAGTTTTTTTCATTATTATTCTTTGTTAAAGAATCAGCTACGAGGTGAATTGCAACACTACAAACTTTGATTTGAAGCAAAAAAAGCTACAAGGCTGTGTACCGAACGGTTTTAGTAAGGGAAAGAACTACAATTCTTGTGTTACAACATTGTGTTTGATACATAACTAAATAGACTAAATCAAATGGGAAAAAAAGGTCACAACTGAAACTATTTTCATAGTATTTCAAGTTCTCCATAAGGAAATGTATTTTTAACAGAAACTTACAGACTGTTAAAGACAGACCTTCTGTAAGCAGACCTACTGTAACTACCTGAGGCTAATATAACAAATATCGATAGTCATTTGTTATTCATCTATTTGCATTATTTCAATTTTTTTTAAAGGGATAGTTCACCCAAAAATTAAAATGCTGTCATTAACTACTCACCATCATGTCGTTCCAAATCCTTAAGTCCTTTATTCATCTTGGACCTTTACACAAATTAAGATATTTTTGATGGAATCCGAGAGCTTTCTGACCCCCATAGACTGCAACGTCATTACAACTTTCAACGGCCAGAAAGGTTGTAAAGACATCGTTAAAATAGTCCATGTGACTACAGTGGTTCAACCTTAATGTTATGAAGCGATTAGAGTACTTTTTTGCGAAAAACAAAACTAACAATTTCTTCTCTTGCATGTCAGTCTCTGACGCTGTTCACATGAGTACCACGACACATGCGTGTGGTGCTGACGCAGGAGCCGGCCAATACTGAGCCAGCGTTCTGACGGAGAACCCTGAAGCACTGCACTGTTTAATATATATATATATATACAAATAATTGAGCATTTTGAGAGCGTAGGGAGATCGACTCAATTACGTCATTCACAGTGCTTAATGGGAGTGGGCTGAGCTAAAGAGCAATTTTTCCACATGTTGCTTTTTTTTTTATCTTTGATTGGTGTTTCTGTACAGCATTATGGGTAATGTAGTTTTTCACCAGGAATTCTGCTGTTAATAATGCAGGCTGACGGCTTCAGCAGAAGTAGTAGTATGGTTGTCTCACTTCAGTCATAGTGACCAAATGGAGGTGGCACTTAAGATTTTTGGGTTACAGAACTTCAATCTATAGCAGCTAAAATGATAATAGACAAATACCTTTAAGTTTGCTGAAATAAGTTTGTGAAGGATGCTGAGCCTATATGTTTCCTCCTATCTCTTTACTACCCTCATTGTTTCCATTAAAAACAGGCAGTATACAGTTTATAGTTCACCTGAGTATCTAAATCTGTCCAAAATCTAAAAATTTCTGGCCGCCACTCAAACAACCACATTACCTTGCTTTGTGTCACCATCAAAAATAGTAGTCTAGTTCAAACAACAATCTATAAAACTATTATCTCTTCCATCATACAGCGAAAATAATGATCTAACAGTATTTATTGGGTTTGCTTCTATGTGCAATTGAAGCCAGCTACTCATTTCTTTTAACATTAGTATTTTGAAAGATGTGGTGGAAACCAAGGTCAAAATAATAATGTCTATCACTGGGTTGTTTTCACAGTTCCACCCTAATTTGAAGCTCAATAGGTTCCAACAGTGGAAGCTGTGTGCGAAAATATACACCCTTAGCAAATTTTAAATATATAGCCTAGATATAAAAGCATTGACCAACAAGTCTCCTTCAAGGACATCACTCCCTTTCATCTCACAGTAAATCAAGCACAGATCTCCTGGTTTCTGTCTTGAAAGGGCCTCAAGTATAGAGGGCTCCTTAGAGACAGACTGAGACAGGCCAGCCAGACACGACTGCAGAGTGAGTGAGTGAGCGCAGCTGTTAGGGGCCACCCTCACTGGCTACTAAGAGTCAAGCCACCCTGGATGAGAAAAAGAGAGCCAGTCTGGGAGAGCAGCTGGCTAGAGCCAGGATTCATAAGATTCACCCTGAACACATATATGCAGTTTAGGAGGTTTACATAACCACTGCTGGCATTTGAACACAGCAGAAACAGGGGGGTGGGAGGAAAACAGAAAGGGAAAAAAAGGAAGAGGAAAAAGGGAAAAAGAAAGGGGAAAAGAGAAAAGTAAGGGGAAAAATAAAAAAGGAAACGAAAGAAAATAAAACAAAATAAAATGAAGCAGAAAAGGAGAAGAAAGGGAAAAAGAATGTGAGGAAAAGGAGGAAAATGGAAAAAAGGTTAAAGGAAAGGAACATAAAACCAAATTAAGAAAAGGAAAAAGAAATGTAAATGAACAGAATAGAAAGGAAAAGACAGAAAGGGAAAGGACATAAGAAAAATTAAAGTTTTATGGGATCATTGGGACAGAGGGAGTGCTACAGGTGATTAATGTGCACGTAGTCTTCTGGGCATATCCGGTCAATACAAATTGCATTAGCTACATTAACTCTGCCGGGTCGATATTACCAATGAAGTTGGAAATGAATTTGATCATTACGATGTGACTGATGTGGGATAAAACTTAAACAGAAGTGCAAAATCAATAAGGTATATAACCATAGCATACATCATATCCAAAGAGGCCGATTGATAATTTCCTTACAGTGATGGTTGCATTGATCATTTTTGTGCAGGGTCTTTCTATTTACTCTATTGCAATGGCCCCGGATTTGCACTGAGTTTAATATAACAGAATTACAGTGCTTTTTGTTTTGTCTGAAGAGCTTTACAGATTGCTTTACAGTTTTATCTAATCAACTGAAGACAAATTCAGTCTACATCTAGAACGATAGGATGGATGGTGGATGGGCAGGTAGATTGAATGGCAGAGTGATAAATAGAATGATAGATAGACAGACAGAATGATGGAAAGACATATAGAACGATGGATGGATGGATGGAACAACAGACAGACAGGCAGGCAGATGGACAGAATGACAGATACAATAGAATAGATACAAACTGAATTATAGAACAATAGCACCACAGATGGAAGGAAGGAAGCTTCCTCCTAAAGCTGATGTGAGAACAGAGTGTCCAAAGTAGAAAAAGAATGTTTCAAAATCCTTAAGTCTCACTTTGGTTTCATTCAGTGGCTGAATGGCTTTGGATTTTCGCTAAGAGAAGGAACTCCGTGTTCAGAGCTGTCTGTCCAGGTTCTGGCTTCAGCGCCAGTGGCCTCTAGCTGACAGTTCTGGGTCACCTTTTACTCTGCCTCTCAGTCATGTCTCTCTTTGTGAGACGGGAGGTCTGACAAGGTGATGTTTACCATAACAAAAAGACCATGCATTCTCTTAAAACAGCGCTGAACAGGGAATAAAACGAGGGACGTCTAATTCCAAAGTGTTAAAGCTGTTTCATCACACACACAAACATGAACACCATCCTGTCTCCTTACAAAAAAAACAAAAAAAACAGAGCTGTTGTTTTTTTTGTTTTTTGTTTTTTTTTGCAACAAAAAAAAAGAGCATATGGGAATTTTTCCAGGATTTAACCCCTACATAGTAAACGGTTGAAGGATTGGTATATCCTTTCGTCAGCAACATAATTTCAAGCAACGTGGTGATTTTGGAGAAGAGGTCAAACTTTCTGTTTATATCTGAGGAAAGACAAACATCTGAAAAAAATGAACCGGGTCAGGGGGGGGGGGGGGGGGGTTGAGTAATTTTCCATAAGTCTGGCTGTTGCATTTCTTAAACATGAGAACTGAGGAATCTGCTGTATAAGTCATGTCATCTCTGGTGATCCTGCATGGAGTCTTATAGCATAATATATGTATTATAAATTCACATCTGGTCATAAGACAGGCCTCTCAATCAATAACTGACATGTCTAGACATAGATAAAAACAGTTTCTTTGAGTACAGCTATCGAACCCTTCAGAGGGGGATGGGCTGGTCCACGAGAGGATGTGCATTTTATGTATCGTTAAGGAATCCGAATAGTGAACAGGGTTCTTGAGTTCTTCACAGGGGTCTGGCGCTGGTCTGCATCAGAGCTAATGGCCTTTTATGAGGCGCAGGGCTACTTCTGTTTATAGGACCCGGTGGTGGGTGTGTCAAAGTGATCATTATAGACAGGAACTTGGTTATGTGGCCTCAAAGTTAAAATTCTTGGATCCAAACTCATTCGGAAATTGTTTTTGTTTAAACTGTTGCACTGCACCTTCAGATGTCAGTGAAAAAGTAGTGTGTAAAAAAATGTTTTTGTCAAAATAAAACAAATGTTGGCTTGTTAAAACATTTTTAAAAACAGTTTCAACCAAAATAAAGTGAAACCAGGCCATAATAAAATTCAAAAGATTAACAAAAACTATGTCAGGATATATTGTATAATGTGCGATTTTGGTTTGTGTGGTATCAACTGAATCAAATGGTAAAAAAAGACAGGTTAGGTTTCCTCTTAAAGGTCGCAGACATTTACTGAACAGAATTTTATAGCCACTAAAACCTATTTTTTCCTTATTGCTCCACAGCATAATCTTTAACCCTAATCAATTACACAACACAGAGCTTTGAAGGGATAGTTCACTTTGAAATTAATTTTTGGTATGTTTTAGCTTACCTCAAGGGCATCCAAGATGTAGGTGTCTTTGTTTCCGCAGTATTTTCAATTTTGATATTTTTAGGTCAAACCGTTCTTGTCTGTCAGTCATATAATGCAGGTCTATGGTCACCACCTCAAAGAGCATGCAGAGAGAAGTCCAAATTAAACATGATTTAATGACTCATAAATGTAAGTACACATTGATGGCCTAAGACACGAAACGAGCGGTTTGTGTGAGAAAACGAACAGTATTTATATCGTTTTTACCTCTTGTAACCACAGCCACGTCCAAGTGATCTGAGGGCGCCGGCGCTTCGGTCTTTTCCGGAAAGCGCCGGAAGTGATCTCTCGCGCGTGTACGTCACTAAAAGAATTGTATGAGTGACGTACACGCTTGCCGGAAAAGGCCGAAGCGCCCGCGCCCTCAGATCACTTGGACGTGGCTGTGGTTACAAGAGGTAAAAACTATATAAATACTGTTCGTTTTCTCACACAAACCACTCGTTTCGTGTCTTAGGCCATCAATGTGTACTTACATTTACGAGTCATTAAATCATGTTTAATTTAGACTTCTCTGTGTATGCTCTTTGAGGAAGTGACCCAAGACCTGCATTATGACTGACAGACAAGAACGGTTTGACCTAAAAATATCAAAATTGAAACTACTGCGGAAACAAAGACACCTACATCTTGGATGCCCTTGAGGTAAGCTAAAACATATCAAAAATTTATTTCAAAGTGAACTACCCCTTTAAATAACAGCCCTTACAGTGATCTAAATGAAATAACATGTTTTGATTTTAGAAGTCATCATAAAACGCTCCAGTGCTTTCTGGAGACTGTCACTGTAGCGAAGTGTGCAGTCCATTATCTGGCTCTGCAGCACGGTGACATCATCACCCTGCAGTAAAATACCAGAGGGGAAATACTACACCACATGTGGCCTTAACTCTACGCTTCTCTTTTATAGCATCATCATTGTTATTACTGTTAGCATGGCTATCAAATCGAGGACACATGGCTAGTTGTTAGACTAAATAAAAGTGACGGTGGAATCCAGAGTGGACAGACCATTTAAACTAAAGCTAAAACTGATTTGGAAAAGTAATGAATTAAAATGCCACATTAAGCCAAGTCAGGCAGTTCTTCTGAGCGTAACAGTGACAATGCTCTGCTACGCCCTCCTAACTTTAACTGGGTCTCACAGAAATAGGGCTATAAATGAGGGTCTCCGTCTCCCACATTCTCCACACAGTAACAGAAGAGCACCTGTCTGAGTCTGTCACACTACAGCTGCGCCACAAGAGAAGAGAAAGAGCTCTTCTTGTTTTTATGCTCGTTCCTTCCTTCTGTATTTCTTTCCTTATTTCCCCTTCTTTCTTTTCTTCCTTCCTTCGGTTTTTCATTTTTCCTTCTGTATTTCTGTCATTTTATCTTTCTTTTTCTTTCATTCCTTCTTTACGCATTTCTTTCCATTATTCAGTATTAAGTATGAAATATATTCAGTATCTATTTCCTGTCACTTGTTTTCTTTCTTTCCATTTTTGTTTCCTTGTCATTCTTTTTCTTTCTTTCTTTCTTTCTTTCTTTCTTTCTTTCTTTCTTTCTTTCTTTCTTTCTTTCTTTCTTTCTTTCTTTCTTTCTCTTTCTTTCTTTCCTTCCTTCTGTATTCCTTTCCTTCCTTACATCCTTCTGTATTCCTTCCTTCTGTATTCCTTCCTTCTGTATTCCTTTCCTTCCTTACATCCTTCTGTATTCCTTCCTTCCTTCTGTATTCCTTCCTTCTGTATTCCTTTCCTTCCTTATATCCTTCTGTATTCCTTCCTTCCTTACATCCTTCTGTATTCCTTTCCTTCCTTATATCCTTCTGTATTCCTTACTTCCTTCTGTATTCCTTTCCATCTGTATTCCTTACTTCCTTCTGTATTCCTTTCCATCTGTATTCCTTCCTTCCTTCTGTATTCCTTTCCATCCTTCTGTATTCATTCATTACTTCTGTATTCCTTCCTTCCTTCTTTTCTCCCTTTCTTCTTTCCTTCCTTCTGTTTTCCTTCCTTCCTCTTCCTCCCTTCCTTTCATCTTTCTTTTCTCCCTTCCTTCCTTCCATCTTTATTTACGTATTTCTTTCTTTCCTTCCTTCTGTTTTATCAGAGCCGTAGCACAGTAGGCCACATGCTCACGGCAATACAAGTTCAAGTCTGGCTTGCGTCATGTCCTTGATCAAATTTTCCATATTTCTCCTCAACATTCCAAGCTCTTCTTCCTATCCTGTAATTTCAAAGTCCATAACAACTTTAATATACTATATAATATAGCTTAATTAACTTGTAAATACAGTTCACAAGTTTACACAGCAAAACACATCCTGAGAATATATTAGAAATGTGAGATTCAATTTCAGAGATTTAAAACTGTGACATCAGTCAAGATTAAAGTGAAGCCCATTCCAGCCCAGGATAACACAACAAGAATCTTGTTTCATCCTTGAATTAGTCACACTCTGGGCAAATCTTGGGACAAGCTCAGGGCGCAATTCGAGAACAGTGGACTAGAATGATTGAGCTGTCTCACAATTGCATGCTTTAGTCATTTAATTACATTAAGGAGCAATTCAGACAACCTCTCACTAAAAACCAGATACACCATATTAAAGTATTACAAAGCCTAACAATGAGCCGATCTAATTAGTGAACGTCTCTTTACTGATTAGAGCAAAGATGTAGGACACAGGCCATGTTTACACAGCTGCAAATACTGTTGCCCGTCCTGTATATGAGTCCTTAATACTGTTACATTCACACACAGTTCAGTTATTTACGGGAGTGACAACCTCATTCTATAACCAAACTAACACCTGTACATTTTCAGGACTCACAACAGCATTCTCGGAAAACCCACATTGTGTAAACGGAACCGGACTGGACAAATAGCTTTCTGTCACGTCATACAGTGCGAGAGAGCCACTCTGCGCTGCTCCAACCTGTGTCTACCGTGTGGTGCGGGTTTTCATGTGTGGTTTCAGTAACTTACAGCGACGAAGATATGAGCTGTGTGTCATCTGAAGGTTTTAGATCCAGGCACTGTTTTCCACTGGAGCTACTCATGTGAGTTTTGTGTTCTACACACGAGCGGCACGACTCAAATGCTCTGCACCATATATAATAGTTGCCGGTTAATGAAGATTTGACGGATGAACTTGCAGCTCGATTGGACTCTTGGCATGTCAAAAGTGATAAGACGTCTCAGTTTTATGAACATCACCATTTTTTATATTATTTTGGTCACTGTCACTGTGGTTACTGGTAAGAGAATACAGGCTTCACTCCTGTTGCACATTCATACAGACAGTAATCGAGTTGCTTTAAGTTAAGGTGTGAACGGGACATTTTGAGACTCACATCTGTAAGTAAATGTCAATCCCAAAAACTGACAATATCTTAATCTAAGAACATAGGAAACAAGTTATAACTTTCAGAAATTATATTCATAGAGACCCTTTCACATCGCCAAGGAGCAAACAATATCAAATGCATTTAGCCCAGTCTGATAAATTCATTACTCTGGCCATTTCATCCAAACACTTCTTATTGCCAGCGCAGTTTGATAAATAAAGTAAAATGTGTACTCACCCGCACCTCCATGCCTCTTCTTGATGGACATCTGAAAACAAAATATGAAATCTGTTAAAACAAGAATCAAGGTTGAGTTAATATTTTCATAACAGTTTAACAGTAACCATATCACATAAAACTGTCTCATGGAATATCAAAACAAAGGCCCTGAAGTATTGCTCCTCTCCCACTGTGGATAAAATCAACACCTGACCATTGAATTTCCTCCCACGGATGACCTGGGTCACCATGATTTACAGTGCTCTTGTCCAGCCAAGAGAGAAAGTTCTACCTGTTTAGAAAGATGTCGTGTCCAACATTCCAGCTGTAATCCACGAGAAACCTGTTTTTTAGTTTCACCTTTCTGCTACTGCACTCAGATTACCATGTGAAAGGGACTTATCACGGTACTTTCAAAATACAACTTTTCCGCCTGAGACCCAGCAACTCACTATTTCATTTAGCAAGTTTATTATAAGACAATACATGCAAATTAAATGTTTGGGGCTGTGGCCGATAAATTAATCGAAATACATGATATGATAATAAAATTACAATTAATATTAATTAAATATAAATTAGTGCTGTCAAATTGATTAATCGCACCTAACATAAAAGTCTGTATATATATATACACCGGCCACTTTATTAGGTACACCTGTCCAACTGCTCGTTAACACTTAATTTCTAAGCAGCCAATCACATGGCGGCAACTCAGTGCATTTAGGCATGTAGACATGGTCAAGACAATCTCCTGCAGTTCAAACCGAGCATCAGTATGGGGAAGAAAGGTGATTTGGGTGACTTTGAACGTGGCATGATTGTTGGTGCCAGAAGGGCTGGTCTGAGTATTTCAGAAACTGCTAATCTACTGGGATTTTCACGCACAACCATCTCTAGGGTTTACAGAGAATGGTCCGAAAAAGAAAAAACATCCAGTGAGCGGCAGTTCTGTGGGCGGAAATGCCTTGTTGATGCCAGAGGTCAGAGGAGAATGGCCAGACTGGTTCTAGCTGATAGAAGGGCAACAGTGACTGAAATAACCACTCGTTACAACCGAGGTATGCAGCAAAGCATTTGTGAAGCCACAACACGCACAACCTTGAGGCGGATGGGCTACAACAGCAGAAGACTCCACCGGGTACCACTCATCTCCACTACAAATAGGAAAAAGAGGCTACAATTTGCAAGAGCTCACCAAAATTGAACAGTTGAAGACTGGAAAAATGTTGCCTGGTCTGATGAGTCTCGATTTCTGTTGAGACATTTCAGATGTTAGAGTCAGAATTTGGCGTAAACAGAATGAGAACATGGAACCATCATGCCTTGTTACCACTGTGCAGGCTGGTGGTGGTGGTGTAATGGTGTGGGGGATGTTTTCCTGGCACACTTTAGGCCCCTTAGTGCCAATTGGGCATCGTTTAAATGCCACGGCCTACCTGAGCATTGTTTCTGACCATGTCCATCCCTTTATGGCCACCATGTACCCATCCTCTGATGGCTACTTCCACCATGTCACAAAGCTCTAATCATTTCAAATTGGTTTCTTGAACATGACAATGAGTTCACTGTACTAAAATGGCCTCCACAGTCACCAGATCTCAACCCAATAGAGTATCTTTGGGATGTGGTGGAACGGGAGATTCGCATCATGGATGTGCAGCCGACAAATCTGCGGCAACTGTGTGATGCCATCATGTCAATATGGACCAAACTCCCTGAGGAATGCTTCCAGCACCTTGTTGAATCTATGCCACGAAGAATTGAGGCAGTTCTGAAGGCAAAAGGGGGTCCAACCCGTTACTAGCATGGGGTACCTAATAAAGTGGCCGGTGAGTGTATATATATAAAATGTGTGTAGATTATATATAAGTGCTGTGAAATCAATTATTCGCATTTTTTCAATTTGATTATATACTGTGTATATATATATATATATACATATATATTAACAAAATTTGATGTTGTGCGATTAATCGATTTGACAGCACTAAAATAAATATTAATAATATATTTTATAATTAAGTGTCAGGCTGATTGTTTTTGTTAATATCTCTCAATATAAATAAAATATTCATTATTATTATACATAAATAATATAATAACTAACATTTAACTTACATTGCGCCGATATTAAAGACATTAACAAAAGCAATTTAGCATTACAATAACAATATCACACTGAACGTTAGTTGTTATATTATTTATGTATAATAATAATGAATATTTTATTTATATTGAGAGATATTAACAAAAACATTCAGCATGACACTTAATTATAAAATGTATTATTAATATTTATTTTAGTGCTGTCAAATCGATTAATCGCACAACATCAAATTTTGTTAATATATATAAGTTCATTATAATTTACATTTTCAATTATACTTCATGTCACCCATAGCACTTTATACAACACATATTGTAACAAAGCAGCTCTGTGATAGCAGGAAAATTGCATTGCGGCTGTTGTTCAGCTGAAGTCACTATATTGCATATAGTTGTATTTAAATGTATATATCTATATATCTAGAGGTGTCCACAAAATGAAAACCCTGTGACTCGATAGGTACTGTCAAATTTAAATCTCAAAGTTAAAAAAATCTCAGATGAATAGATCATTTCAGTAGCAGAGGCAGTAGATTTCTACTAAACACAACAATGATGTAAAAAAAAAAATAATGTTTTGCAGGGTCTCCAAAGGTTAGGGATGTTTTACATTGAAAGAAAGCAGATGTGTTGTCTGGAATCACAGCAACCAACAAAACACCAGTAATTTTTATGTAATTCAACACATTAAGAAGCTGTTTGAAGTGTCTGTTGATCATTGCTCAAGTATTCCCTCAGCTGTAAATGTACACTGGGGCCCTCTGCCTCGGTTTAATGAGATCTGGGTCTGAAAAACACAGCGGAAAGAGGGGAAATGATGGATGATGTCATGGTTGCTTATAGGCTGTGAGATTTTGCAATGAGGGGTTGAATTTTCACCACACATCTCAAAGAGTTATGGCATTCAAACGCAAGCACAACCGAGGGTGTTACCCTCATAAAACAGCTTAAACAGTGCGTGAAAAACTGTAAAGCGAGACCATTTCAAGGTATGTATATTACATGTTATTTCTGACAAGACTACTGGGCTTCTTACTGGAATGTCGCCTTTCATAACAAGTTTGCTGAGGATTACTATGAATTCTTGGAAGAAAGAGTGTGCACTGGAGTAAAATCTTGCTGTGTTTCAAAGTAGTAATTGTCACTGACACAAATGATGGTTACATGACATGTAATTAAGCGTCAAATGAATGATGACTAGCTTTAGGAAGAGCCTGCCTTACAAAAAAAGATCTCGATGTAAAAAGTACAACGCTGAAATATCCACACATCCATCAATCAACCTGACAGCAAAATGAACCAGAAATTCAAGGCCAAGACCTTCACATAACAAGAAAACAAACAATGTTAACACAATCAAATACAAGAAAACGGATCACAACACGAATGAAAAGAACGACGGAGGAAGAAGGAAGTTGTTTTGACACGTGGTCTATATATTAATGATCGCCTTCCTGGGATATACTATGTCATTTTCTTGGAACTGTAGGACTCCTGAGTGTGAATGATGAAGGCTGTCAGGATTAGAAGTATAATCATTTCTCAGTCAGAAATAATGGATAGATAGACAGATGTAAAATAATAATGCCTGAGGGGAAACTCAGGAAAAGTAACTGTGCAAGTTACACTGCATTGGCTCGGAATGCGACACAAGTTCCGAAACGCAGCAAAAAGAAAATAGACACCATAATTTCCAGAGGCAAGGGTACCGATACATAAAGTTTGCACAAACATCATTTGGGTTGAATCTGAATTATGAGCTGTTGGGAGGTTCTGGATCACACTGAATAACAACCCCTGAAGTTCAATTCGTATTTTTGTATGTCTGGGATTCCCCTACAGTTCATTTTTATTGGTTTTATTTGGCATGCATGACTAACGTCTATCATAATATTCATCGCACTGGAGATTCAAAAATACATGTTTGATATTACACACATGTTCCATTTGGAGCTGATGCTGACCGGCCAAACCCGACTCATTTAAAGTCAACATGCAATGCCGCAACCCCTTTCACTACCGAACGTGTTTATTCCGTAAGTATTTCGGAGAGAAACTGCATATTAAACAAGAAAATAGAGGTGAGACTTTGTCTGAGAGATTGTCTCCATCTAAAATTGACTAATTCAGGAAAAGCGTTCAGTATATGATAGTTAATAAGATTAGTGACGTCAACCAAAAGATGAAACCATGAAAAGGCGTTTTGGAGAAGATACAAAACCTGCACAGATGAATCATTTACAACAAGACCAAGAATCTGTATGATTTCCATTACACGAGAGTAGATGTTAAAACTTCTTGCTGATTTGTACTCGGCTTTCGCCAAGATAAGCAACACTAAGACGTAGCTTTACAGTAAACTATGCTTCACCCATTTACGCTTCTTTCCATATGATGGTGTGACTCCCCTTCTGTCCCATGTTAACGACTGCAGTGTACTTGGCGCGTCAGCACACGCGACGGCTGCAACTACAGTGTGGTCTCCCTAGTGGACCAGCACGACAACCGTCTGGATTGAGCTGAGTAGGGGACATCTCTAGGGTCTTCAAGTGGGCACCTTCCGTCCTCAGTGTTTCGTCGACTAGCCCACGACACCTCAAGAGGGCTCGACAGTGACTGTGGCGTCCCAGAGTCACCCCCCTCAACTCAGCCCAGTTTACTGACCTCTACATCCCTCCTGCTGCTGAGACCTAACCACAATCTCACAATCTCTACGCAACCCAACCATACGCGCCAACCCGTTTGACTAAGGCTGTCGAGCCTCACTGGTGTGTTAATATGCAGTTTCAGTGGACAACGGTTCCGTATGGCATACTACCTATTGCAAAACACCATATCTACCCAACCACCCGTCATTCACGCAATATACACAGGAACGTAATGACTGTAAATACTATACAACCTATACAAATAAACCAACAGACTCTTCAAGTTTTCAAGAATTCTACGAAACCGTAGCGTGGCGGCCTGTACACAGCCAGCTAGAATCTTTCCGTCTCAACCACAGCCAGTTGCTGCTCCTTTCTGCTGCTTCAGATAAGTTCTTTACTGTGCGACGCAACTCTTTGCCACTGAATCCGACGTCTCTGAGGAACCGGGTTGTAGAGTGTGCCACAAAACCTCGACAACCCACTTCCACTGGATAAACCTGGACTCTCCATCCTCGCTGTTCTGCTTCAGTGGCCAGATGAGCATACCGCAGTTTCTTCCTCTCATATGCCTCATCTACCGCATCCTCCCATGGCACTGTTAACTCTATCAGTTGAACAATGCGTGCTGATCCAGACCACAAAACAATATCTGGTCGTAGGTTAGTGGTGGCAATCTCAGGTGGAAAAATAAGCCGTTGATCAAGATCAGCCAGCATCTTCCAGTTCCTACTTTATTAAGAAAGTAAATGGGATCAATTTTACCATTCTAAAATGCTTTGCAATGTGCACACAATATCCTTATTTATAAGTCATAAACCAAGTGGCAAGTGGAAAACAAATAGGCTAAGAACAATTTAGGGGTTTAAAATGACAGAGAATATAAGACAAAGAGAAAGATAAAAAATAGAAGGATACGACAAAAAGTATGCGCTGTAAAGTACAAAAAAAGCCCTGACGGCATCCACTTCAAAGTGACCCCAGAGGGCTCGGGCGGGCCAGATGTGGTCCCGCGAGTAAAGCCTCATCCATCTTACATTCCATGAAACCCCCTGCAGCAGGACAACGTTTCTATATTTAGTTCTTCTCTTAAGCCTCGCTCAACCCGCTAGAATATGTTCCATCTAGTTCCTGCGTTATCCGCCACATTTCAGCTTTTTTTCTAATCAGGCCTGTTGTTTTATACGTTTGTTGCTGTTCTGATGGACGGTCTGTTTGGGCTATCAGGCTGTGGACCATCCATCTTGCAAGCTGAGGTGGGCGGCTGAGTTGGTGGTATTTATTTGAAGTTGACATCTAGAGAATGTCAAAGAATTGCAGCTAGCATGATGCAATTCACTTGGTTGTGTTATGACAGAAAATGCCTTGGTGAAATGCACAGTTAAGCAGCGGGAGAAAAGAAGGAATATGTCACGGGTGACGTTGCGGGCAAGACTTATCTGAGGTTGCGTATGTGTTTAATTTGGGGTCTGTGCACGCGGTAAATGTGTACGCGGACAGTATATCGGCTTAATAAAGCCCATCTTTTGCACAAGCATGTGCCTGTTTTCTGCAAAGGAAACAAAAGAAGCAGGGTTGAGTTCTTGAGGAAATGAAAGATGACTTAAAAAGGAAGGATAATGTAGGATCAAACCTATTCCTGAATTAGTCCTGCTTTTAAAGGAAACACGGGGAGTTGAATAAGCACCTCATGTTGCTGCTTCTGAAAGTGCTGTATATGTTAAAACCCGCTTTGAGAGCTGTTCTGCTTCTAGGCTCTTTGCCAGAATGCCTCTCAAGGCTAGTGGTGGTGAAAGGTCTATGCATCACTGCAAAGATGTGTACGTGGGTAAATGTATGTGCATTTCATGCACAGGTTCCACACGTATAAGTCTGCCCAACAGGAAGTGCAACTAAAATCACAAATACACCATCTGGTCCCAAAATAATCTTTCTCTATTGACAGCCATTAAATGTTTTCATTATATGTTTTTTAAACATGAATAAATTAGATACCATTATAAATATGCAACACACACGCATATATATATATATATACACAGTATGTGTTTGTAATTACATACCGGTATTACAACTAAACAATTGGAGTTGTAACCTCAATCTTCAATGACAGCCAGATGAACCTTCAGAGGAATCACAGGTCATTGGATGGTGTTTACATAAAATATTCTCTTTTCTGTCACAGGAAATGTAAACTAGAACACTGACGGCATACATGCTGCTATATTCACAAACCCTGATGAGCAATTGTTTTGGGAATCTTTGAGAAGGATGTTATGATTGTTTTCAATGAGAGTTTGTGAGGTCACATGTCTAAAGATATGTTGATAGAGTCGGTTTAAAATGGATCCCACAATGCTCTAGTCTAAAGCATTGTGGGATCCATTTTAAACCGACTCTATCAACATATCTAGTACCGGTAACTAGTATATAATTTCTGGTTAAAGAAATAGCTCAACCTCATGTTGTTCCAAGCTAGGATATTCTGCTAAACTTCAACAGAACAAATAAAAAACAGGTTTAGAACAACAATTTTGAACACAATTTTCATTTTGAGATGAAGTCAGACATGGAAAAATTCTCACAGTGAAAAAAATGTAACTCTCAGCTCATGCAGATTCACGAGGAATTAAAAGAGTCCAACAAAAGTGAGAGGAAAAGAAAAAAGAGCAAAAGCTCACAGCATTGACCTCTCAACCCAGCCGTATTTTGACACTTTGCAGGGTCGCTCCTCACCCAACGTCCCAAACTGAGACTTAACCTCTGCTGGAGCAGAACAAATCCTGGCCTCCTGAGTTGCACTTGGCCCCGTAATCTATCTTCATCCTATTGAGCCGCTTAGCTCCCCTCTCCTGCCCCAACCAAGGACCCCGCAGGGAGTTAGAGAGCCGACGTGGACCCTCCACACCGATGGATGGAGAAGACTCAGCTTCCCATCGCTCACCACCACCTCCAAGCATTTACAACAATAGATTTAGGGTGAGGAATAGGTTAGAGGTAGTAGAGTAGCATTTTGCCAAAGCATTTGTGAGTTCACACAAATGTTTATCAATTCTGAGCAAGCCAGCAACACATAGGTAAGCAAATTAAAGGGATGAAAACAAATTTGGACCTCACTGACTTTCATTGCATGGATATGGACAAACAAACTAAAATATCTACTAAAATAACTAAAAATATCTCAGAAGCAATAAAGTCACTAGAGTTTGGAATGACATGAAGGTGAGTAATGATGACAGTTTTAATTTTGAGGTGAACTCTCACTTTAAAATGATGAAAAAAGACTGTCAGCAAATTGCTTTTGTTCCATTTTTTTTTAAGTCGCTTTGGATAAAAGTGTCTGCTAAATGCATAAATGTGAATGTAATGTAAAATATGGCTGAGCCTTCACAGTGGGTTCTTTAAAGTATGGAAGTTACATTAAAACAGGGGCTTACAGCATCTTAAATAAACGCTGGTTCCAAGTTAACAAGCATTCTGAGACGTATGTTTTCTTTAAAAGATTTTATGATGGCGTCAACTGTATGGTGTGGTATAGTAGTGACGTGATTGACTGAAACAACATATTTCACAGTGGTTGATGTTATTGCACTAATAAATAGATGGGCTACATTGGCCGGGATCCTTGTGAGTCATATTCATGACGTACAGCTTCCTCGTAACACTGACTATATCAACATAAACATTCTCTCAGTGTTGATTCATGAACAGTTTCAAAGTAGCTGATATGTCTTTCACCGGACAGGCTAGCTTTTCCCCTTCCAATAACTGGTGTTAAAAAAAAGAAATCAAAAGCTGCCAACCAAACTTTAGCGAGAAATAATCCAAGTCTGTGTTGATGTACGTCACAGTGAGCATGAGAGTAGAGAGAAGTTTGATGGGAACTTGGGCTGGTTGCCTTTCAGAACTGAATTTAAATTTAATTTTAATTTTAATTAAATGAAGTAGAATTAAAACTAAAGATTGTTTGACAGGTACGTCATTGCCAGAACAGGAAAAAAAAGCCTTCATAAAATCTTGAATAATATGATTAGTACATAATCAACTATTATTATTTATAATTGTATTATATATTTTAATATAAAACAAATATATATATAGCTGTAAAGCGCTTTGAGTACCCAGAAAATCGCTATATAAATGTAACGAATTGGTAAAAGGAAGACAACCCTGATAGCAATGGATATTAAAACTGTAATGTAAAAGGAATGTAGGAATGTAAATCTGTTTCTCTCTTTTTAAATCAGATCAGACGAGACCTTCAAGACCGGTCAGCTGTGTGACTGCAAGACTTCATCATGACTTGGTAAAGAGTTGAACGAGGATAACAGGCTTGGTGAGAATCACAAATTGCGTTAATGTTAGAAGACATTTGGTAAAATGCCAAGGGAGCTTTCAAAATGTGGATTTGTTATCTACATGAGGGTGGCCTACATTCATTCCACTGGACTGAAGGCCTCCACATGCCTCTGGAACTTTTGACCTTCTAATCTTCTCCAAGAACCTCAAGACTTCATTTTGTCAGAGTGAACAAAGCCAAATTATTCTATTACCCCCTCCAATCCAATTACCCTCTTCAACTCTCTCTCTCCAGCACTCTCACACACTCTAATAAACACGCTCACCTCCCAGATCCCCATGCCAGAGGCCTTTAGCGGGGTTCCCATGCACGGACCACAGAAAGTACCAGTGCTGTTTCAGCTATGCGGAGATTAAACAAACACATCTGGCCCAGTTCTCCAGCCGGACGGAAAAGGACTGAATTCCCACAGATATTGTGCTCATTTAAACCCACTGTTGCTCATCGGATATTGTTTTGGGAACAATGCAAGGGAGTGCGTGCCTTTGAAATGAAAAATATTCATGATGAGCTTAAAGGAAGAGCTGGCGATTGCTTGTTTTCTCTGTCTTCGCTATAGGCAAGAGTGGCTTGAGACAAAAGTCCACAAAGTCCACCATAAATTGCGGTCGATCTGAAGCTGGACTAAGACAGCTGTAAATCAGCTGCGTTGATCGTCCGTGAAGAGTCTTATTTTCCATCCTTTGCATGTTGGATTTGTTTCCAGAATGATAGAACATTCCTTTCAGTATCTTTCACACGAGCCCCAAACTCGTAAATCGCTCAGTTGTCAGATCTCTCTGTGCTTGCTCTAAACAGCAGGACACGTACAGACCTCTGAAATCTCTGTTTGAGAAATGCCTTGTCCAGTTACAAATGTACAACTGGAAACGAAGCCCTTACCTTCACAACAGACGAGCTGCGTACTTTAAATATATTATACGTAGCAAACATATTGGTCTTGCTCTTGACCAATCAAAACCGAAAAACACAAGGCCATTGCAATAAGTATCAGAAATATCATCATTAAACATGTTTAGGGGTTTACAAATCACAGGTTAAGCTTAGCTACACTGGTTTGGAATCCAAACAAGATGTGATCGCCTTAAATGGCCCACTAAAAGACTTCCTTTGGTGTCGCTCTGAATTCATTAATTCAATTCTCCAGACTAAGGGGGAATCCTGTTTGGATTAGCGAGGGGAAAACCTATTTAATTCAGTTCCACTAATGCTGAAAATCCATTAGAAATGCAATCCTAGGCCATCAAACCTCAACCCCAGAAACTTCTTGGAATGAACATGTGCCCTGGTCAATGACACACAGTGTCTTTATAAAATAAAAAAAATAAAAAAGACTTCACAGAGCAAAGCTAAGCAACTGATCACATGAAGCCAAATCAGATAATAGAAATATAAGAATCCTGAGTTATAAATCAGTACCATCAATATGACAACCACTAACCACAAACTTTTTTTTCTTTTAATGGTTTGCTCTGTTCCGCTAAATTAGATGCCAATTGGCTTCTATATTTTGCTACATATAGACATTCAGATATTTTTAAGTGTAACTTTTGTGGCTAAAAACTTTTTGAGTTGAGAAAGTTCAAATGCTCACCTCTGTCTTTTTACCATGTGATCTCCCCAGAGAGGAAGTGGCTCCCACAAGTCTCTCTTGGCAGTGCCGTTCCCTCATGTCGGATCTTCTGGCCATGTTGTTCCACTTGAGGGACTGGTTCACCCCCACAGCTCCGCTCTGCAACGACAGCACAACAACTTTTAGCATTGGAGGGGACACACTTTGTCTGGAACGGATGATCTCTGGAGATGGATAGAGAAGCAGTCAGTATCTGAGACTTACACAGGCAGACACAAACTCAACAGAGCATTTTAAAGAGCCCAAAAACTATCGAAAATGGAAGAACTTGAGAGAACTTGTTGTTCCAGAACAGCATGCAAAGGGAAATAGTGTCTCTTGTTAAAAACCAGGAACGGTTGTTGTGAGAGCTCTGAAACCCATCATGTCATTCTGCTAACCACCCCTAATGGACATAGTGATATAAACAGAACAACAGACCCCAAGCACAAGACATCGTTGTCTTGAGGAACCAAAAGGCACTTTTGTCTTTCTGTGAACCCTTGCTACAGGGTAGTTATGTCGCGAGCTTGCATGAGTTTTTTTTTTTTTTTAAACTTGCATTGAAAGTTCCCCATGGCAAGCTCCCAAGACAATGGACCTCTGTGTCAGTGTCACCAGTCTGGTCTACTCTCTGCCAGCCCGCAGAACATTCTATGTCACCCATGTCACAGGCAGACACCATGCACTGGCAAATCAAGCAATATCAGACAACACACTCTAGAATAGAATAGAATAGAATAGAATAGAATAGAATAGAATAGAATAGAACAGAATAGAGATCACACTGAGATTCAGATAAAATCCAGATGATGAAAAGATTCTGCCTGTTTAAAGGAATACCGACTAATCAACAAACTATTATTACATTATATTCGACAAGAAAGAAAATAAGAGTGACCTGCAGGAATGCTCTGTCATTAGCGGTGTGTCTCCGTGCGGTGTTGGGCGTGTCGGAGGGGGAGGAGCCAGCACTGAGTGCTTCCTCTATATCCAGATTGAGCTGATCTAATCTCTGTATTAGCTGGGTCATAGATTCAGACCATGGAGACAGGACCTGGGGAGACTCCTGCATGTACACAGAAGAGACATAGTGTAGGACATCACAGAAAAATAAGCACTGGAGATAAAATTGATTAGGCAGAGTCATTACATTAGACTCGGTCATTCAGTAAAGGTCAAGGTCTGTTTTTCCTTGATGTACAGAGCCAAAAATAACCAACTTGATGAGCCAGCACTGATTTCAGAGGTTTCAAAGTCACACTGAACTATACTGTGGATGAAAACACAGAACCGTGCCAACAAGTGTTTTCCCAGAGAAAAATGTTAATGCTTAGACTTGATGGAGTTTTCAGTTGTTTTGATTTAGTATCTACTGTCTCGTGTGTTTCTCCTCACATTTCTTGGGAGAAATATAACGGAAACAACTAAGACAACTGTTGAAATATGGTAAGAGGAAAGAACTATAAAATTAAAATTCTGACTTGAATTTTGATGAGAAATGTTCGAGTCAATACTGAGATGTATTGAGATTTCAGTTTGAGAAATCACTGCAATCGTGTATGGATGGATGGATGGATGGATGGATGGAACAAATGAAATGGACAGACAGATAGACTTGTGCTGTAAATAGCACTGGGGGCCAAATGTTCCACATTTGAACCAATACTAGCGAGCAACCCAGCTGCCATTGTTGTCCAAACATAGCTGTATGGTATTCCTCTCCTTTCTCTCCAGAGCTACTTTCACTACTCCCCAGTCACCCCTGCCAAAGAGTATAAATAGACTGTCCCATCCAGCTCAGACACAGCAGAGGGTTCCTGGGCTATAAATTACCCTCACCTACCTCACTCACCAAGCCGTAAATCAACAGGGTTGCCCCTTTACCAACAGGAAGTGGAGGGGCCAGAGGAGCAGGAAGAAGGCAAGGATGAACTGTGAGGAACATTTAACAGTAACGTCCCAGCACGGGAGACACAGCAGGCGGAAACGCTCAAGTCCTTCTTGGGATCTGAAGCCCCAAGGCAGAGATTACAGCTCCCTCTCATCCACACACAATGATGCTATTGACGACTGTCATGGCTTGTCTCAGGCAGCAGAAATACATGGTTTGGTTGAAAAGGGGGGCAGCATACAAGGCACATAAAATCTCAAGGAATGTGGCCATGGTAAGACCCTTTACAAATTAGACTCAAGATGATGACATTCCTTCAGAGACTGGACAAAGAGACACAACAGAATCAGCCTTAGGACAGTTTTAAATAATACACTACAGTTCAAAAATGTGGGGTCAGTACGATTTTTTTACGTTTCTTATGCTTTCCAAAGCTGCATTTATTAGTTACTTTTTTAGGGAGTAACGCAATATTATAACATATTACTTTTAAAAGTAACACTGCTAGTGAGAAGGCTGTCTTGTTTCCCTCTTAAGACATTAGCGCCGCTCTGTCTTGCCCTTCTGCAGTGAACAATTAACCCTCTTGACTTTGACAAAAGACGATGCATTTGCTGCTTATAGCGCTCAAATCTGGCCTGTGTGAAAACAATTAGTGTCTTCTCAAAAAATAAAGGAGGATGTTGTTCGACTAAACAGACAATGTCACTAAGACTTTAAAGCTAAGGTCTGGTTTCTGAGTTTACGGCAACACTTTAAAATTAGTTTCAACTTACATTACCTCTCAGATTTTATGAAAAAAATTAATACTTTCACTCAGCAAGGATGCATTTACATTGATCAAAAGTGGCAGTAAAGACATTTATAATATTACAAAAGATATTTCGAACCTCTTTTATCATGTTCTGTCAAACTCAAGAGGGTAAATGTTGTTCTTTTGAACTGTCTATTCATCAAAGAATACTGGAAAAAAATGCACCATGGTTCCCACAAAAACATTAATGAACTATGAACAGTATTTCTACAGCAATGTTATTCATGTTTGTTCATGATATGAACTAATGGGTAATTTATGCAACGTCAAAATGCATAGTATAATAAATGCACAAATTCATATTAATCTAGTATAATAAATGCTATAAAGGTACTGTACATTGTTAGTTCGTGATACGTAATACATTAATGTCAACTAATAACAAATACTGTAAGGTGTTACCAATGTCTCCTTTTTTACTATAAAAAAATAATATTGATTGCCACAAAAAAACTGTGTGGTCTAGTGGCAGCCCTTGGAATGTGTTCGTGGTATTCAACAACCCGGCATCAGTTACAACACCCCTTTCCGCCCTGTCAGTCGTGAGAAAATACACTTGTCATGGCAACTAGGCCGGTATGAGTCAGTCCCACCAGATCAGCTCATCATTGTTATCTTCCACGGTGGACAGAATGGCCGAGGACCATAACTGCACCGCCGCAAATTGGCCACATTGTAAATCTCAGCACTGGCTCATTGACATGGAAATGAGGAGTCAAGTGCCCGGCTTTGGCATTGCTCTGGGCTTCCTGCCATGGCCATGCCACCCACTGAGCGTGCCAGCCAGCTCCACCGAGAGAATGTAGCAATATGTCATCCTTAAAGGCCACCAGCCATAATCCGTTTGCTGAACTGCTTCAAATCCAGGTCAGATAAGTCTCTACAGAGGATGAAAATCCTCCTGCTTTTTTGTTACAGGAGCCGTTCACTGTAACTCATTGTCATTTAACTCAGTGTCTTTCCCCACAAGGATATATGCACAGACGGCTAGAGAGGCTGCAGTTTTCCACGATTACATTCCATAAGCACATGTAAAATCTACATAAACAGGTATAAATAACTCTTCCAGTGCTATTGGCCACACAATATGTGTAAAGGTTTGTATAGAGCGCCTCCAAATGGTGAAGAGGCAAAATGCATCATAACCTCAAGAGTTGTGTGCTATATTAAAATTTAAAAAAAAAAAAATTCTATATGGATTGTACCAAGGAATTTCATCTATAGTTTTTGAAATATTTAAATATATATATAACAATTTTTACAAATATTTAAAAAACATGTTTCCTTGATTGTTTCTGTCCATATCCACTGACAGCTCAGTTTGGTATTTCTTGAGAAGGTCGGCGCTCAGGTGAGGGGTACCGCATTCTTTCACATGTTCATCTTGAATCATTGAACAAAGAATGTTGAGTAACAGGAGGGGAGAGTTGAGCATGTGCAGCACGGAGGGACAACACCTGCTTTAGAAAAATCATTTAACCTCTGACAATTCTGCTAACTACTGTAATTACACCATGGACCCTAGATGTAATTGGCCTGTCTTGGTTTGACTTTTTTTCCTGTAGAGAAGTATTTTAGAACTACTTTAGAAATAGACTTATTATTATTTTAGAAATACAGTTATTTTTAAATGAGAAAAAAAATCGATTTTTTTATTTAAAAATGTATTCAATTAAAAATATAATTATTGTAATTAATTATAAACAACTTGAGAGTTTTACTGGCTCTTTGTTGTGTTTGCTAAATACATAAATGTATATGTTAATGTAATTTAATAATCTAATATTTCATTATTTATTTAATATATAATAATTTAAATTACATTTATTCATAAAACTATTATTCACATTTACTTCTAAAGTAATACTTTTTACTAGTATATATAAAGAAGAGATACCCGTTTCTTCTTTCCCTGTATAGCAATTATATTCAGAATAACACTAAACAGATTTATAAACAGCCTTTCAAGAACTGCTGCACAAAATACCCTAGCACAATTTAAATTGAAAGTCATCTTGAATGTAACAATATCTATGCGTAGCTGCAAATCCTAAAATTCACAGATTTTAAAACACTGAATTATAAAAAAGGCAGATGTCACAATAAGATTATCTATATTAAATATATATATATATTTTATATATATAAAGAAATGACTAACAACGAACAATAGCAAAATATGTCAAACTGAATCTATACTGAACAACGTTGACTGAGTTTATATAGCGATAAGAACA
This sequence comes from Rhinichthys klamathensis goyatoka, assembly GCF_029890125.1. Classification (NCBI taxonomy): domain Eukaryota; kingdom Metazoa; phylum Chordata; class Actinopteri; order Cypriniformes; family Leuciscidae; genus Rhinichthys; species Rhinichthys klamathensis. The sequence goes on along the minus strand of NW_026606844.1, from coordinate 18,430 downwards.
GAGTAAGAGTGTGTGATCGCCTCAACTTTACACTGTGTCCTGGTTATCTCTGGTATGAATGGTATGGGACATTTTTACAGTAGCTCTTAACCAAGCATGGTAGGGAATATGCTGTACATTTTCATGTATGTCCATGTGACACCTCTTTAAAGAACAATAAACTTGGGATGGGGAGGTCAGGCACGAGTTTAGGAGAAAGACGCAAATCATCCATGACTGGCTCCAACTAAATGGATCTGTAAGTAATAGAAGGCCAATCTCACTGCTAAATAGACATTTGCTCTGACAGGCGACAGGAAGGACATCAGACTTGGCATTCCATGAAAAAGAGGCTATGACAAATGCTCAGGAAAGCTTGGCCTTTATGGCATGAACGGTCTATCAGCATGACAATATGTGGTGGTTGAGCTGGTGGTTCATTCACAGCTCTACACTGCAGGCTTCACACAGGGAATGTTTTAGCTAATACAAATAACCAGCCATTCCTGGTTAATTCTATATTCAAGCATTCTATATATTACTTTGTATAGAAAAAAAAGTGGTAAAAGATTCAAGATTTTCCTAAAGGATATAGCAGTGCTTTCTCAATTTATTATGAAAATACTGTAAATGCAAGAAAGTTTACCAAATCGCAATTTCGTATGCAAATACTGTGATGATGTCATCTCTTTCAGTTAAAATATGAATTCTGCACATCCTAGCAAAGTCTATGAGAGATTTTTGAAATGTATATTAAAAATCTTAACTTTCAAAAAAAAAAAAAAAAGAACAAAGTTCACAAGACCCAAAAATAGATAGCCAAAGTTTACACACTTTTTGACCAATGAATTTTCAGTACTTTTCCATGATTTATCCTGGAAAATGAGTTTTAAAATAATTTCCATTCAGACCAATTCCAAGTCTTTCAGACAGATCTGTGAACCTGTTGAACTGACTTAATGGAAATAATTGACTTGAAAGAACAATGTGCTCACGTCAAGTGAGACATCATCTATGGCTTGTGAGCAAGCAAGACCAAAATCTAGCCACTAGAATATTTCAGAAAAATCTATGTTTACTATAGAAATATCTATTACTTTTTCATGACTTTTAAGATTTTATTAACTGTCATGACTTTTACAGACCTGGCAATCACAAAAACTCAAATATTTTCAGAATTTCCATAACCAAGACAAACCTGGATAGCACCTAAAGCTGAAACAATCAACAAAACATTTTGAATGTACTCGCACACATTAAAACATTTAGCTTCAACTAATCCCAGAACTTTATAATTGAATGTTATAGTTTGAGAACAAACCTGAACCAAAACATTTGAGGAAAATTAATACAGTGCTGAACTGAAAGCAATGTAAAATGTTTACAGACATTGAAAACCAAACCAGATATGCTGCTTAAAGACATTGCTAAGTTAAAGACATTGAACAAATCTCAAAAAGGCCTATAAAACATCGAACTATCACTGCATCCTCACCTCAGTACTGCTGCTCTCCTCCTCGGCCTCATAACTGCTGGTGCTGGTCGGTGGGAGGTTGGTGCTTGAACGTTCTTTTCCACTCGCTTGTCCACAGGTTCCTTTTCTCCTTTGCTCTTCCAATCCACCCCTTTTTCGTCTGGAGCCGGGGAGAAACTCTTTGCACTCTGGGAACACCTCATCACCACGGCCTTCATCTTCAGAAGAGGTATCACAAGCATCTGAACTCTCATTGGCTTGGGCGTTCTGGATCAAACCCAAAAAGCTGTCATAATCTGCAAAGGTAATGGAGCTGGGCTTGTGTTTGATGATTCGGGGTAGATCGGTCCCCTTAGAGCCTGGTAAAGGAGCAGAGTGTGGGTGCTCAAAGTGGGACGGTCCCAATGGAGAGGATGCAAAAGAGTGAGCGGGATCTGAAATGGATCTTACAGTCAAACAAGAGAAAGGACTAGTAGACGAGGTGTTTGAGGGATCTACATCAAGGTTGTTGGTCACTGAACTACCTGAGGAAGTCAAAAAACAGCTGATCCCTGCTTCACTGTATAGTTGGAGGTCAGATTCAAGAAAAATGCCATTCAAATGTTTTGGGCTTGATATTGGAGCAGAATTAGTTTTATGTTTGATGCATTTCTTTGTCTTTTCTTTTGTGAGAAGATTCGAGATTCGAAGGCAAGGTCCATCCTTGCTCATTAGCACTGGTCCAATTTGATTGATCTTCTCTAATGAACTTTTGTTCTTCAGCTCAAGTGGTGTTTGGTCATCTAAAACAGATAATAGAGAATCTGAGGTATCTTTTAATGTCAGGTTTCCATCCACGGTCGAGTCTGCCATTGAAAGCTCTACTGAGAAAGTCATTTTGGAGGCCTCTTGCAACGCTGATGACCGCTGTCCTTCTAAAGTCATCATAGGTCGACTGTCCATGGTTCAAGCTACAGTTTAGAGCTAGCCATAAGGAATATCCAAAAGTGCCTTTGTATAATGCCAGAAACTGCCATGCTCCACCATTTGGACTGAACTGGTTCCTCTTTACAAATTAGTACTTTATGCAAATCATCCTGAAAAGAAAGAACAGAAGTTGTAATGAGTTTGCTTTGAATGTCTGCATGATTTTTTTTTTCAAGCTAGTTACATTTACTTAACTGTGATTATTTAATTTAGCAGACTTAAAAAGATGCTTTTCCAAAGCAATCATGTTTCAATGACTTTTCTGATGGAGTAGTTCTTGGTCCTGTTGGTAATTTCTTTTTTTAAACCAAAGGTAGCATCTCCTTGCCTGGCCAAGCTGGTTTGACAGTCTGTTTTGCAGGTTTTAAGAGGGGTTTTAGGCATTTTTTAGCTGGTCAGTCTGGCTGAGACCAGTTAGACCATCATAAAACAGAAATGCATCTTAGATGGGTTCAAGTTGCGTTTTCTTCTCAGCATGGGAAAGTTAGGAAAATACGTTTCAGCATTGCACCTTATAATGGGACATTATGGAAAAGCAAAAGTATTAGTCCAACAAAGACAAAAAATTGCATTTGATATAAATGTCTGAATTACTTTTTTATATTCTCTGTGATAATCGTCAGTACGCCAGATATGTACAGTTTAATCCAGAATATTGCTTTAAATGAGATAAGGATACATTGGAGCATTGCTTATGGGATTTTATGGAAACGCACATGTATTTCATAGATAATTATTCTAACCTTGATAGAAGGAGCTGGAAATATGCATTACAATGAGGAGAAATTGGAATAAAATGGGTTGAAATATCAACTAGGAAGCCCAGAGAGGCAGGAAAAAACAAAGAAAAACGAATCTCAAAGATGAAGAAAGACTGAATCCCAAAGAGTCACTCTGGGAATAGCAGAGAATCTCACAGACGCAGAGAAGGGATAACGGAATCCCAGAGAGGCAAAGAGGGAATGACAGGGAATATTGCACAAGTAGAGGAGGGAATAACAGGGGATCTGAGGGGTTGAACATCTGGCTCAGGCTGAGAGCGTTCAAGTCTGGATCTGTTAAAGGCACGACGATGGTGACATCAGTGCTATGAGGAATCTGTCTCTTTGCTCTCCAGTGGCTGATTTACAATGTACCCGTCCATTCATCAGACGACCTAAATGTCCCAGACCAGGCTGTGGTTAGCAACCCTGCTAACCCCCTCATTACCCTCCAACCACACTGCACAAAAACACACATTAAACCGCAGGAAATGTGTCTGATTGGTGGAGAAAGAAAGAACATTCCTTTCTGACACCTTAGCTTAAATGAACTGTGAAAGACCAAGATTATGCTTGGCAGGACGTTCCTATCAATTGACTGATAGCGTGAAATCATGCCACTCAATTGTGCTATATTAAGATGTGATTGGTTTGTTTTTGTCAGATTTATCAATTTAGTATGCGAATTGCATCTGACAGGCCAGAGCTGCATTGCCCAAAAGCATGATAAGCCTAAGTAGATTGTAGAGTCCTTTGGTGCAATTGGTTTATGATCAACTTAGGCTCACAATGCTTTTGGGAAACGAGGCCGTGATCATTCCAGAAGTGAACACTAGGGTGTGGAAAGAAATGGGTAAATTACAAATAACTTATATAAAAATGAAATGTTAGGTTTAAATTCATATGAATTTATAAAGGCAAGTGTATATTTTAGATGCTGTTACTAATCACCACCACTTTTAAGTTTCAACATTTTTAGTCATCTTTTTAGCTCTTAAGTAGTAATCTAATGTGAAAAATTAATTTTTAAAATGTGCAAATATCCCATGTAGTCTCGCATCCATCCACCCATGTAATATAAAGTGTATAATTTTGAAAAGAGACATACTTTTTACACTTTAACCAAAAACCGGCAACATTTTACTAGATAGAAAAAGCACCTAACTACTCACATATTTAAATAAGAGCCATTCATTGAGAGTTGCCCAAAAACAAAGACATGTTTGTGCCTATTTAAATCTCAAAACGACTTTGCATAAATATAATAGCATTAAAACCAACAATTAAATTAATCTAGTTATTGCTGTCAAAATATACACTCACCGGCCACTTTATTAGGTACCCCATGCTAGTAACGGGTTGGACCCCCTTTTGCCTTCAGAACTGCCTCAATTCTTCGTGGCATAGATTCAACAAGGTGCTGGAAGCATTCCTCAGGGAGTTTGGTCCATATTGACATGATGGCATCACACAGTTGCCGCAGATTTGTCGGCTGCACATCCATGATGCGAATCTCCCGTTCCACCACATCCCAAAGATGCTCTATTGGGTTGAGATCTGGTGACTGTGGAGGCCATTTTAGTACACTGAACTCATTGTCATGTTCAAGAAACCAATTTGAAATGATTAGAGCTTTGTGACATGGTGGAAGTAGCCATCAGAGGATGGGTACATGGTGGCCATAAAGGGATGGACATGGTCAGAAACAATGCTCAGGTAGGCCGTGGCATTTAAACGATGCCCAATTGGCACTAAGGGGCCTAAAGTGTGCCAGGAAAACATCCCCCACACCATTACACCACCACCACCAGCCTGCACAGTGGTAACAAGGCATGATGGTTCCATGTTCTCATTCTGTTTACGCCAAATTCTGACTCTAACATCTGAATGTCTCAACAGAAATCGAGACTCATCAGACCAGGCAACATTTTTCCAGTCTTCAACTGTTCAATTTTGGTGAGCTCTTGCAAATTGTAGCCTCTTTTTCCTATTTGTAGTGGAGATGAGTGGTACCCGGTGGAGTCTTCTGCTGTTGTAGCCCATCCGCCTCAAGGTTGTGCGTGTTGTGGCTTCACAAATGCTTTGCTGCATACCTCGGTTGTAACGAGTGGTTATTTCAGTCACTGTTGCCCTTCTATCAGCTCGAACCAGTCTGGCCATTCTCCTCTGACCTCTGGCATCAACAAGGCATTTCCGCCCACAGAACTGCCGCTCACTGGATGTTTTTTCTTTTTCGGACCATTCTCTGTAAACCCTAGAGATGGTTGTGCGTGAAAATCCCAGTAGATTAGCAGTTTCTGAAATACTCAGACCAGCCCTTCTGGCACCAACAATCATGCCACGTTCAAAGTCACTCAAATCAACTTTCTTCCCCATACTGATGCTCGGTTTGAACTGCAGGAGATTGTCTTGACCATGTCAGACAATTGAGTTGCCGCCATGTGATTGGCTGCTTAGAAATTAAGTGTTAACGAGCAGTTGGACAGGTGTACCTAATAAAGTGGCCGGTGAGTGTATATATATATATAAAACAAATGTAAAAAAAAAGAAAAAAAGAAACTAAAATCTAATAAATGGTCACAAAATTATTTTCATCTTTCAAAGATAAAAGATATTATATATGTGGTTGATATCCATGCCCAAAACATAGGTGAAAATGATTTAGTTGACAAGTATTTATTATATATATTATATATACTGCACTTAAGTATATATAGTATTATGTATTATATATATATATTATTTATATTATTATACATATAAGCCATAAAAATATCCAAGTCTTGAAGTTTCTTTTAGCTGTCAACTCAGAGGACATACTGAATAAAAACAGCATATTTCACTGACTGATACACTTTTCTGCACCTTCCTGTATGAAACTTTTTCCAGCGGTCATCAACAGATGGAAAGACTGAATATTCCTGTGTACTTCCAAGCATGCATAGAAAATCAGAGCTCTATGTGCTGTGGTGTTAAATGTGAGAATGGGGCCAGCTGGCAGCCCTGACTGTGGCCTTCACTCATTTAACACTTTGCCTTGCGCTTTGCTCTCATTCTGTCTCTATCGTGTCACACACTCACAAAAACATGGTCCAATTTCATCAAGAGAAAGGAAAACACACACCTGCCCTTAACAAAACATTTAAACTCTAAAAGCTGATAAGAACTATGACAAAACACCGGACAAGGTCAGTGACTCACACCATCTACAGCTCTGACTTCCCATGTGCCTGTGACACACATGCAAACAAGTTCATATGAAATCACACATGGTATATAACAGAGGTAATGAAATATGCAACACTTTATGTCAAATTTCACAATGCACAAGAACTTGCGTAAGCATACATGACAATAAATACTTTGGAAGATATCCTGCAACACACTGTACTCCACTTAAAACTACTTTAAATACCATTTTAATGGAAGATAACTAAAAATAATAATTAGCCAAATCAGACCATTTAAAATTAACAAAAAGGTGACTAAATGGTGACAATTTTGGTGACCAGTCATAGTCAAAATATCATTTTAGCCTAAAATCTTAAAATAAATCTGCCTAAAAACTACTAAAACATAATCTAAAGAATAATGGCTTTAATATCATTTTAAATAATCAGTCACTCAATATGACAGGATTCATATTTAGATGTTGCAATTGACTATTCTAACTAAAGTTCCAACATTTATTTGTAACTTGCCCAAATACTTTGTCTCTCATGAGAAACAGTGTTGCAAGAGTAACCCTGATTAGATCTAGTCCTCTCACCTCCTTTCCTTTAGCCCGTTTTTCTCTAAAGCCACAGTAAAAGGAGGCCTCCTCATTCCCAGCTGTATAAAAGACTTGATCCAAACAGCCAAAGAGGATTCTACACTGTGAATGTCACTCAAGCGTTCTACAAGTTTCTCGTTGAGCGCAAAGTGTTGCAAGACATGAAAAGGGGCGAACAGTGTTTTCTTTTCACTTTACACACTGTGAGTGACTGTTAACGCTGCCATTCCCATTCATTTTACAGAGATCGTTATTAATTCATTACACAGTGTACATTTCACCAGAACTGTAATGGTCCAGTAAAAAGCGTACACAGAGTTATTGACACGTGTAAGTTGGCGTAATCCTACAGCTTCTTACATAGGCTATGTTCCTGATGTTTGTTTTGCATCATCCAGAGTCAGGTTTTTATTAAGTATTTTAGTTTAGATTTCTTAGTAAGATTAAGATTTTAAATGTTCAAATTTGTATAAGCATATAAGGGAAAGTTTATATAATATATAACGTCCTGTAACTCATCACTATTTTCTTTTAGTACTTTTAATCACTTTTTTTTTTTTTACTTTCACTAGTTTATTTTAAATGGTCCTGTAGTGTTAAAATGTGTCCCGTTTCCTCCTCGGAGTAAAAAAATAAAAATATAATTGTGAGGTAAAGTATAAAGTATATGAGAAATAAAGTTTCAATTGGAGAGAGTCACAACTGAGAAATATAAATCAAATTGCAAAACATAAAGTCACATTGTGAGATATAAAGATGCAATTGTGAGATATAAAGTTTGAATTATTTATGAGAAAATAAAGTTGAAATTTAAGAGGAAAAACCACAATTGTGCAATATAACTGTCATATTGCAAGATATAAATCAACATTGGGAGATATAAAAATGAGAAATCATGAGAAACAGGCTTCTGTTACAGGGTATGTCGTCTTTCCATCATTGTTCAAGCTGCACGCATAAATAATTATACAATAACTAACTAACTTAAAACAGTTTTAGATGCAGTAAACGCAGAATGTCATTTCGCGTCGCAGAATATGTGAACTACATCTAAATCTGTGATCTAAAATTGTGGAAATCATATGAAACAATGTTTCCCAATGAGCCCTGATATTTCACTTTCACATCTAGAAGCAAATGAAACTTAAAATGCGTTCATTTGGCAGACACTTTCATCAAAGTGACTTCAAAGTATGCATTTCATTAGTATTCTCTGTCATGAACTTTAACCATCATCCACCTGCACTGAAGAGTCTCCAGCAGGTCAGCACTAAAGCTAAAGCCTCTGCCCTATACAGACTGACTTCTGCATATTAAAAACAGATTGAGGACCATCTTACCTTAGAGTACTTCAGAATGTGCAACAGGCATCAAGTTCATGACGAGGAGCTTGAAAAGTGTCTAAGGTCCCATTAAAACCAAGAAACGTGAGTGCGGACGCGCTCAGCCTTCAAAAGCGTCTCTTTTTGCGCTTCTCCTTGTATATTCAAGGCAACTCCTCCGCAGAGGGAAGGGTGCTGTCATCACAAATTCCCCAAAATCCCCACAGGCAACGGGAAGCCTCAGCATGCAGTGACTAAGACATTCAGAGTAAGAGTGGAAGGGGAGAAAAATTTATGGTTGTTAGAATGATGGTTTGGAGGAGGAGTTACGGATAAGGGGAAAGGGTGAAAGAGAGAGAGGAAGAGAGGAGATACTGTTGTGTAAACAAGGCGCTGCACAAAGTATATTTGGATGTAAATAGCCAGCACTGGCTTTAATTGTGAAGGAGAACGGATCCATGTCTCAGTGTATGGCTCTGACCCCCAGTTCAACAGGGCTGGATGCATTCCAGGTTACACCACCATTATCAACAGAAAGCCATACGGATACTTTCTAAAACAAAAGAAATGGATGGACCAAGAAAGAAAGGGATATTTTACTTCACCATGGCTTTTTTCCATCAGGAGAGCTGTCTGGATCACCCAGGAAGTTCTGTGGCTGTGTCCAAATCCTAAGGCATTTGCCAATGGCTTATCAGAAAGCGTTTTTGTATGAATGTACTTCAGTTCAGTTTCCAGGGAACCATAGCATCACCTCTAATGATCTGGAACAAAAATTAAGAGATAATGGATACAATGCTTGTTTCTTGGTTGAAAAGTAAAAAATTCAACAACAAAAAAAAAAAGTATGCTAAAAGAAAGTATTTATAAAAACGACACTTCATTTTTGAAATTTTAAATTATCAGATTCTTAATATTTAGTTTAAAACACATTTATAAAAATTATATTTCTTAGACCTATATACAGTATATATATATAAAATATACAAACATTTTATTCATATAATTGGATTCAGACATGATTCTGACTCATAGCATTATGCAGGTTTCTGATGCAGACTCCCCTGATGTTTACTTTTATCTGATAAGCTCCAATGCTGATGTTCTCTTGTCCAAAATTACACCTGCATTTCCCTCTGTGGTTGAGAAACATCCATCCACTTGTCCGTTCATCACTGTCCACGTTCACCCTAGAGGAAGCAATAGTCACAAATCAACATGGACTCCTGCTGACCCCATCTAGAGAAGCAGCCCTAGATCCCCTTCATTCATTCACAAAACACTCTTCCATTCTGCCTGCAGCCACTTTAGACTATCAGCAAATGCTTTCATGTTACTCAAAGTAGGTACTTATTTCACATTAGTCCAAAAATAAAAGCCTCAGTAGCAATTCATCTTCATGTTTCTGTTGTAAGTTTAAAACAATATGAAATAGGCTAACTTTGAAACTTGCAACTATAATCAATTATAATAATTGTCACTTGTATGACCTCCAAGTACCATATTGTTAATGTTACCGGATACACCTGAAGAATTTAATCCCGTATACATGCGGTTCATTTATTCAGCAGCTTTCTCCACAATGTAATTTGTCAAATATGCTTCATTAATGAACATGCCACCCGATGCCTGCTTTACTATTTTTTTGTTCCATGTCATTTTGCTTTATTTAATGTTTGATTCATCATGGAGTTCCTCAGGCTACATCGTACTCCAGGGCTCCCTTTTATGCACATGCGCACTCAAAAATAGCACTGATTGTTAAAATGCTAAAATATATAGACTAGATTGAAACTGCGTTAACGCATGCAACATTTTTTTTTTCCAGTTTAACCAGTTAAAAATATTAAACAATTAACGCAGCATCCATTTTTCCCGGCCATCCTTTTATTCATGCAAATGCTTTTAAACCATTTGTCTGTGAATCTCCTGACTGTGTGACACACACACACACACAACTTGTGCACACAGAAAGCCTCTACTTTGCTTGAATGGACAAAACCACACAAAATCATATCAAAATGCCGTTTTGTCGAGTATAATGCCGAGTATCATTTTTAAATGTGTTAAATGAAGTCTTAAATGAATGTAAAGAGTTGTGAGAAAATGTGATGCGTGTCAGCAGCTGCAGGTCTTAAAGAGACAGCGGCCAAATAAACCTGCTGTTGTGATGTCGGTCATTAATAAATATCAAATTAAATTTTATTTTATTTTTATTAAAGCCATGCAAGGTTACATGGATCAAAAACAAACGAAAACATTAACTTTTTGTGCATTTTGACAGGACAAGTAAAAATCTGAACCGGTCTGACTGGGCCAATGGAAAAAAAGAAGCCCTGATATATTGAATATTTAAAACTTTATCGACTAAAATAACTAGCTTCCGGCAGACGGCCGTACGCGTCGACTTACGCCAAAAGAGTAACCCCAGCTAGAAATTTTACGTTCCTAGAACGTTCTGAGAACGTCCCTGCTGGTGTCAAGGACGTCGCCTGGTAACGTTCCCACAACGTTCCCAGAAAGACACGATGTGGAGTTCTTTAAAGGGTTTGGGGACGTTATTTGGAGGACCTTCAGGGAACATTCAGGATGTTCTGGGAACGTTTAGAGGACAATATTTAATTCAGAAATCCAATGTTCCCAGAACATTCTGAGAACGTCCCCGCTGGTGTCAAGGACGCCGCCTGGTAACGTTCCCACAACGTTCCCAGACAGACACAATGTGGAGTTCTTTAAAGGGTTTGGGGACGTAATTTGGAGGACCTCCAGGGAACATTCAGGATGTTCTGGGAACATTTAGAGGACAAAATTTAATTCAGAAATCCAATGTTTCCAAAACATTCTGAGAACGTCCCGCTGGTGTCAGGAACGTCGCTTGGTAATGTTCCCACAACGTTCCCAGACAGTCACAATGTGGAGTTCTTTAAAGGGTTTGGGGACGTTATTTGGAGGACTTTCGGGGAACATTCAGGATGTTCTGGAAACGTTTAGAGGACAATAGTTAATTTAGAAATCCAATGTTTCCAAAACATTCTGAGAACGTCCCGATGGTGTCAAGAACGTCGCTTGGTAATTGTAATGATGCAGCGGACGAGGAGAGATCCATTTGCAGGCTTTATTAAATAACAGGGTCAGACAGGCAAGGGTCGAATACCAGGGATATAAGCAGAGCAGAATACACACAATCAGAGTCCAAGAACAGGCAAAGGGTCGGGGCAGGCGGCGAAACAATCAGAATACAGAGTCCAGGCAGAGAGTAAGGCAGGCAGCAGACAACGAGAGGTAAGGTCCAGATAAAGTCGTAACAGGTAAACAAACACAGGGTACAAACGCTCAGAATAGTTCACTGGGAAAGCAATACTTTGCACCGAGAGAATGTGAAAACCAGGTATTTATGGTGTGAGAGAAACAAGGTGATAAGACACAGGTGAATGAAATGAGTGCTGATGAATCCGGGCAGTGAGTTATGGGAAATGTAGTTTGTGAGGAAGTGATCATATTCTATTGTGGAGCACCCTCTGGTGGCTCTGGAGGGCACTCCAGCTGATCGTTACAGTAATGTTCCTACAACGTTCACAGACAGTCACGATGTGGAGTTCTTTAAAGGGTTTGGGGACGTTATTTGGAGGACCTTCAGGGAACATTCAGGACGTTCTGGAAACGTTTAGAAGACCATATTTAATTCAGAAATCCAATGTTTCCAAAACATTCTGAGAACGTCCTGCAGAACTTTTAGGGACCAACTTAGAATATCATTTTTTTGTCCTATTAAGGTCTTCTGTTATATTTAAAGAATAAGAAGCTGATGCTTCTCCGCTTCAACCTGATTTGCAGGCTCTGTGTGTGTGTCAGGAGTTTTTTTTAATATACTGTGTACATTTTGCTGCCATTGTTGCTGAGCTTAAAACGTCTGCATTCTTGATTTTATAATAACAATTGTAAAAGACTGTTTTACATCAACGAGCCAAATAGCGGGATCACCACAACTTTTTTCCCATGGAATAGTGGTGTAGCCTTTACCAAATAATAGGAAAAAATGACAATAAAAGAAAAGAGACAAAAATAATACAAACATATTCTAAAGACCCTCGCATTGAACTTTATGCCGCTTAGATTTCGTGAGGAGACCATGCAGGCTATGTAAACAAGAGTTAAAATAAGCAAATTGGAATAGGCCTAGCGCTTACGTTAGCTTGTTTATCTAAAAAAAAAAAAGCCAATATAGCCTGACCATCTACGCGAGAATGGTTCATTAAAATAACTTTACATGATAATCACATTGGCTTTTTCTGGCTCGCTGTCGGTGAAGAAAACAGGAAAAAGACCGCCGTCAGGTGTCCGTCCGAGAAGGGTCCAGCCCGCAGACAAACCAGAGAAACGTGACAGAAGTTGACGGAAGTTGAACCTCGGTTCGTCCCACGTCACCGCGCACAAAACATGATGTATATGAGAATGTTCTCATTAAGTTAGTCACAAAACGTTCTCATATGGTCAACAGAGAACCATATGGGAACGTCCTTATTATGTCCTCTTTGTAATGTTGCTATGTGACCATAAAATAACCAATATGGAACGTTCCCCTAAAGTCACATAAAGAACGTCATTGTATGACCAACTTAGACCCATATGAGAACGTTTTGATTACATCCTCTTTGTAACGTTGTTGTGTGACCATAAGATTACCCTTACGGAACGTCCCCCTAAAGTCATATAAGGAACGTTATAATAGGACCAACTTAGAACCATATGCGAACGCTCTGATTATGTCCTCTTTGTAAAGTTGTTGTGTGACCATAAAATACCAAATATGGAATGTCGCCCTAAAGTCCTATAAGGAAGGTTATATTTATAACCTACTTAGACCCATATTAGAATGTTCTCATTAAGTTAGTCACAAAACGTTCTCATATGGTCAACAGAGAACCATATGGGAACGTCCTTATTCTGTCCCCTTTGTAATGTTGCTATGTGACCATAAAATAACCAATATGGAATGTTCCCCTAAAGTCACATAAAGAACGTCATTGTATGACCAACTTAGACCCATATGAGAACGTTTTGATTACGTCCTATTTGTAACGTTGTTATGTGACCATAAGATTACCATTACGGAACGTCTCCCTAAAGTCCTATAAGGAACGTTATAATATGACCAACTTAGACCCATATGAGAACGTTTTGATTACATCCTCTTTGTAACGTTGTTATGTGACCATAAGATTACCATTACGGAACGTCCCCCTAAAGTCCTATAAGCAACGTTATAATAGGACCAACTTAGACCCATATGAGAACGTTTTGATTACATCCTCTTTGTAACATTGTTATGTGACCATAAGATTACCATTACGGAACGTCTCCCTAAAGTAATTTAAGGAACGTTATAATAGGACCAACTTAGACCCATATGAGAACGTTTTGATTACGTCCTCTTTGTAACGTTGTTATGTGACCATAAGATTACCATTACGGAACGTCTCCCTAAAGTCCTATAAGGAACGTTATAATATGACCAACTTAGACCCATATGAGAACGTTTTGATTACGTCCTCTTTGTAACATTGTTATGTGACCATAAGATTACCATTACGGAACGTCTCCCTAAAGTAATTTAAGGAACGTTATAATAGGACCAACTTAGACCCATATGAGAACGTTTTGATTACGTCCTCTTTGTAACGTTGTTATGTGACCATAAGATTACCATTACGGAACGTCCCCCTAAAGTCATTAAAGGAACGTACTGAACTGCAGCACTTTCATTACCAAAAGAGGACGTTTCAGGAACGTCCCTAATGTTCTGTAAAGGTTCGGAATGTTCGTCACCTTTAGAGAACTTTTAGGAAACGTTACCCATGGTCGCGGGAACGTCACCTTCTACCTGGGACCCTTGAACTTGACACACAACGTAATTACGAACGTGGTTGCCCAGCCCTGTTTGTTTGAACCGCGAGAGGCGTCAAAGCTTACGCTACTCCTAAGTCATACATCGTCAAGTGTTACTCTTTTGGCGTAGGTCGACTTGAGGACGGCCATTATGGTGGATGAGTCCCAGCGAAGTGATGAGTCCCAGCTTAGGACCCCAGAAGTATGCCTGATCTAAAGCTGTTCTCTCGATTCTTAATGTAATCGATCAAACTTTAATTCATGTAATAATCTTTTATTTTTATCCTGATTATTTACTGTATATAGTTTAAGTGAAATAAATTGCATTTTTAGGTATGTTTCACGACATTATTGATATTAAAGGGTTAGTTCACCCAAAAATGAAAATTCTGTCAGTATTTACTCACCCTCATGTTGTTCCAACCCCGTAAGACCTTCGTTCATCTTCGGAACACGAATTAAGATATTTTTGATGAAATCTGAGAGCTGGATCACTCCTCCATACTAGTCCATAGGCTTCTTCAGGGATTGAACTTGCCAGCCTCGAAAAGTTATTAAAGACATCATTAAAGTAGTCCAAGTGACTACAGTGGCTCAATCTTAAGTTTATCAAGCGACGAGAATACTTTTTGTGCGCAAAAACAAACAAAAATAACGACTTTATTTCAACTATTCATTTCCTTCTCTTTGGGCCTCGAGTCAGTTAACGTAGTGTGATTCCGTAGAGCTACGTCACACGTAGGCTCACTATTGGGCGACGCTATTGGGCGGTGCTTGATGCGTGTGACGTACAACAACAGAAGCTTACGCTGTTACACTAGTGAACTGACTCGAGGCCCACAGAGAAGGAAATGAATAGTTGAAATAAAGTCGTTATTTTTGGGGGTTTTGCGCACAAAAAGTATTCTCGTCGCTTGATAAACTTAAGATTGAGCCACTGTAGTCACTTGGACTATTTTAACGATGTCTTTAATAACTTTTCGAGGCCGGCAAGTTCAATCCCTGAAGAAGCCTATGGACTAGTATGGAGGAGTGATCCAGCTCTCAGATTTCATCAAAACTATCTTAATTCGTGTTCCGAAGATGAACGAAGGTCTTACGGGGTTGGAACAACATGAGGGTGAGTAAATACTGACAGAATTTTCATTTTTGGGTGAACTAACCCTTTAAAGCAACACTTGGAACTTTTCAACCTTCATAATATATTCCCAAGACCCTTGTGATGGTACATCGACTTACAATAGGTTAAATGACACATCTGCCATAGCCTGACGTGGTCTGTATCGCTTTTACTGGCACTATGTAACTTCGGGTTTCGGGTAGTAACCCGAGCACAAAAAGAACTACAAAACTCGACTGCTTTACGGCATACGTCACTTCCCCCACCACTTTCTCAAATTGTCTATGGCCATTGCAGACATCCCAAGTCTATAGCGTCTCCCTGATGCCCGCAAATTAGTTAAAATCTGCCGGAATCTAGAGCGCGCATGCGAGACAGAACATACTGCGCGCAGGCCCGTCGGAACAGGACAGGCAAACCAAGCAATTGCTTGGGGCCCCGAGCTGGACTGGGGCCCCAAGACAACGACTGTTTAAGAATAAAATGCAACGACAAACTGTGAGCGCCCCTTTGATAGTCAATGCAGTAAAGTGCAATGACACTGTTATAGGAATCTCCCTCAAGGGGGCCCCCTCAGTAGTCGCTGACAGCAGCCAGCCAACCACGCGATCTCTGCTGCCGGCAAAATACAAAGCTCCTCGGGAGTTATCATGAAGCGGAAATATGCTCCAGGAAGCCAGAAAACAAAGAAGAGAAAGGAAGAGAAGGTTAAGAAAAATACCAGATAGTGGTAAAGTAATAAATTACACTGCATAAAAATAGCTCTTGTCTTGTACAAATGGTGTAATTTTGCAGCAGGTAACATTAGGCTAGCAAAAATATGTTTATGTTAGCTACCTGCCTGACGGCAAATGCTGCTTGTAACGAACAGTTAGTGCAAATTTTTTTTCGAACGGATATGGTTAACGTTACATACTGTAATATGTTTTTTAACGGTTTAAGGAGTTCCAGAATCACTGTTTATCGTATTTAATGACATGACATTGCTATAGCTAATGATGAAAAGTGAAAGGTTTTGATGAAAGTGGCATAGCATAACTATTCCACCGTGATAATCTATTTACCAATGGGGGTTAGGAAAACCACACAATAAATTCCGTGCATCAAACATTAGCTTGGGATGTTTTTAAGCATTGGTAGTGAAAGCAGCATCCCTTCCCTTCTAATATCAAAATATGGAAATGCTAACATATCTTTAAGTTTTCTGTAACACTTTATAATAACAATCATTAATAGATGGTAAATTGTCCATGTCCATTTTGCTTGGGGCCCCCAAATTCCTTCAAACGGCCCTGACTGCGCGCATAACATACATAGCGCGAGCACGGCAGAGAGGGGTGAGCGAGAGACCTTGCGAGTGTGCCTCACGAAAGCTAGTCAAAAAGCTAGTTTTAACAAGCATATTATGTCACAATTAATTCTCAAACAGAATTATGCTTGTATCATATTTGTTATCTAAGTTTTTTATCGAAAAATATCAGATGGTTAAAAACGTTATCTCTAATCATTTCAGATAGCTGAATCCTATGCTACTATCTAAGCTAACTAAAAAAACACTAAGAACGAGAAATGTTTAATTTCACAATCTATAGCTTCGGTTATACTGTATACTAATATATGAAATATATAAGTTAGAAGGCATTAATGGTCCACACCATGTGCCGGAATGAGGGTCCCTACCTTCAAACCGAAGCATTGAGAACTTTGTCAGTGTCCAGACAGTTTAATAAGAAGATATTTTAAACATACAGTCAACTTCGCGTATACAGGCAGAAGCCATTTTTGAAATACAGCCTTTACCAGTCGATCTACGAACGCCGATCCAAGCCTGCTGTTCGCGCTTACCTTATCACAACTTATAGCTCGTTCACATCTCACCAGCGCACTTGGATCGGCGTTCGTAGATCGACTGGTAAAGGCTGTATTTCAAAGATGGCTTCTGCCTGTATACGCGAAGTTGACTGTATGTTTAAAATATCTTCTTATTAAACTGTCTGTACACTTACAAAGTTCTCAATGCTTCGGTTTGAAGGTAGGGACCCTCATTATGCTACCGTGTTAGTGTGGGGCTATTTTAGACTTAACTTTGTTTGTCATTCTCACAACACGGATGAGGGGAACGAAATAAGAACTATTTTGAGCCTTGTTAGTGGTATTAACAAGCGATTTTTATTTGTCATTACACTATGCCCAATATACTAGCGTTATACTAGCTTTATAGGCTAAACTATTTTTAGAGATAAAACTATTTACATTCGATAATCATGAAAACAAATCTCAGATAACGGTTGACTAGGTAACAATGTGTAATTAGACCAAAGGTTCATTTTGCGCCGGAGTTCTCCTTTAACACAAATATTTTAAAGATAGGCTATTGTCTTTATGTTGTTTGAACATTACTTTGATTTGACTAGATTAAAGGTGAAATTATTACAATATAATAATGTATTAAATACTTTAATGTTAGGTGTTATTAATCGCTTAATTATTAATCGATTAATCGCGATTATTACAGAAAAAAATTATGTTGTTTGCTTTTAGTAGTTACTTATAAATAAAAAATTATCCATACTTTTCTTAAAGGGGTGGTTGATTATGATTTCACTTTATGATGTTTTATTTTAACAAGGTTCGGGAGGAGCAGGTGCAGATAATTACCCCAATCAGCACAAGTGGAGATCAATCAGTAATCAACTCAGGACAAGATAAATAACAGCGGAACCCACCTTTGTTCCTTGACAGTTTATTAGCATTTGGCCCCGCAGTACCTTCCTAACATGTCCGAATCGAGCTCTTCCCGTTCGATTGGCGTCAGGCCAAACAAACGGGTCCTCGCCACCGCGGGCGAAACATCCGCAATCTACTTCCGCGTATTTCTTTAAACCGGACCATTCAATAATTCCTGCCATAGAGAAATGGACAATAAGGCAATGCCGCCCTCTTAACGAGAAGGAACGGGCCTTCCTCCAGTGTCAGGCCGCCGCAGCAGGCCCTAAGCAAGCCACACTGGAGATTCAGTCCCGGCCAGTCCACACTCTCAACGTCTGCCGTGTCAACTCCGTGAGTGCTCAGCTCAAAACCTTTTCGTTTTCTGTCTCTGATTGAACTTCGCATCGCTTCAGTTGTTGAGTCACAAGCAAGTTATGCTAT